>NC_140594.1:434577510-437055010 GCF_964204655.1 Triturus cristatus | reverse complement strand
GTTAAGCCTACTTCAGCCATTGTATAACCTCACTGTGACTATTTGTGGACATGCTCCTTGTGAAAGGGCAGAATGCAGTCAGAGTTCCTTTTTGAGGCCAAGGTACTCTCGCAATGTGTGATTTCTGAGACCAAAGATATACATTTGCTTTTATCTGATTTTTTTTTTTTTTAAATTGAGTGAGGGCCCAGCAGCTTCCCAAAAATAAGACTTTTGCAAAAACATAACACATATACATTGACAATGCTAAAAGGGTGGGGGACAAAGCCAGTCCTAATGGCTTTGACAATACATATTTTTATACTGCCTCCTTTAGTTCGACGGCATCCACTCCTTTGCATTTTTGAAGTCAAGTTCTACTGGTGTTGTGCTGCAATTTATTACTGCTGTTGCCCAAAGAAAACAAACAGCTTGGAAACTAGTTTTCTGTTATACTAGATCCGGCTTTTCCGATGAGTAGCTCCTGAGTTACTGGTACCTCCCCAGCTACCTGTAAGTAGCTCGCCTACGTGCACCACAATCTGCTAAAGAAGATGCTTTTCCTTAATTAAATTAGTATACGTATACCAAAATTGTAAAGCATGTATTTGAGGCAAAAATGTATTTTCAGAATTCATGCTCTTAGCTGATGTTTGTGGACAAATGGCTGAATATCCAAATTATATTTAAAGCTAGTACTTGGTTCGTAATTCATGAGGTGGAGGAGAGACTTTTTTACAAAGATTTCAACCATGGTGCCAGTGACATTGTGCTATGTCTGTTATGTATTAACCGTATCTAGGGATTCAAAATTGATAAGGATATTTTCACAATACTGCTCGCAACCTTGCCTGATGAACTGAGGTAGCCGCTGTTGGTAATCTTGCATGGACGGCCTCTTGGGTATTCTTGTTTGACGTGGTCACTATTACCCACACTAATAATACAAGTAGCTCGGTATGATTTTCATTTAGCATAAGTAGCTCTTATTATCACGAGCTCTAGACTAGATCCTCTTACATTAATGCTTTGTAAAATCTGAAGGAGTCCGACTTCGATTGCCTTTCTAAATAGTACACGTTATTGACCTACGAATGAAAAACTGATTTGGCCGTGACACAGCAGGTGCGCTTCCAATGGAACTACCTATCGTAGGTGTGAATTTATTATATTAAAAAAAAATTGGGTGTCAATGAATTATCATATTCTTTGCAAAAAGATCCTTATACTGACTGGCATGTGGAACATGAGTGTTGACCTCACTGGCCCACTGCTAACCTCCAGATATGTGAATTGAAATCATTGGTTTTGATCTCAAACCCGTGCTGTGGCTTACAGGCAGCACAAACCCTTTGCTCCAAGTACTTGGCGTAGTGTGGCAAAATCCTTGCTTCGTGCCCTGACGGACTTAGTTTGCTTTCTTTTTTTACCATGGTTGGTACTTTCAAAACCTTACTTTATATAATCAGGCAAACACCCCTTAACTAGTCGTGTATGGAGTGTTGGCGGCCGGGTCAACCCTTTTTACAAGAATAGTTTTGCATTTACTAGTCTCTCTTAGAGCATAAGCTGGCTTCATCAATTCATTTTTTCTGGGGGGGTCGGGGGGAGGGGCGTTTTTTAATAATGTAGCAAAGAGATTATCTGTGGGGGGGGAATTTATTTTTCAGACTTCCAGTTGACATAACTAGAGTGCCTGCATCAGCATTTGGGTTTTTTCTTGGTAGACTGCCATTAAAGACGTTTTTCAACAGGCTAGTCAGAATCAAAAATGGAAATATGCTTTCATTTGGAAAAGGTCTGTATTCACTGGAATATAAATAAATGGTGGCCTGTGAGCGTTACTTAACTGATCTGAGGCTTTAAAGAGAGGGCAAATTGATCTTTTACAATGCTTCGTTCTCGCTATGAAAAATTAAGTTACGCTGGATATAATCAAGAAAATGAGCATCAAGGACAACTTTTTGGGAAAACAATCAAAAGTAGGATTTTAGTTTAGAACCTTCAGATCGCAGCTGGTGTCGGGAGCAAGGTATGGACTCACAAAGCCTTTGAATCAGCATCAAAATGTCCTTTAATATTTTGCTTCACATCATACATCTGCTATCGCCAAGTACTTCTACAGTAGAGGTTTTTGCTATGTAGTTTAACAAAACCTCTAAATGCAGCTATAAGCCTGATGTTACTTCTCGTTGCATATCTCCTTAGAGAGGGAGTACCATCTACTCAAACCTGAAAGACCTAAGCTCAAGCAAGAGCAGAACGCCCTTGATAAGGAGACCCTTGAAGGTCAGAAGGCTAGGGAGAATTTGGGACTAGAGTCCCATCGTGGCAGCACTAGTGTACCTAGAGTCAGGGAAACTTTCTTTGATACTAGAAACCGGAGCAGGATAGTCCCTCCTTACCAGGAGGGGGATGCTATCCATAAATGGATTACTGCCTTAGAGAGGGTCTGTAACGTTCAGGAGGTTCCCCAAGGACAGTGGGCAGCTATCCTGTGGCTCTCCTTTGCTAACAAAGGTAGAGACAAACTCCTCACTTTTAGGGAGGAGGAGGCAGATAGTTACTCAGTCTTGGAGATTGCCCTCAGAGATGGGTTTGGTTTAACCACTGACCAGTACAATGTAAAATTTAGGAACACACAGAAGGCACACACCCAAGACTGAGTTCATTTTTATAGACAATTCTATTAAGGCTCTGGAAGGCTAGCTTCATGGAAGCAAGGCGCATGACTATGAGGGATTGTACAGTTTGTTGATGAGGGAGCACATCCTTAATAATTGTCAAAACCAGCAACTGCACCAGTACCTGGTGGTCTTCGATCTGACCTCTCCCTAAGAATTGGGAAAGAAGGCAGACAAATGAGTCCAAACCAGGATTAAGCAGAAGCAAGAGTCTTCTAAAGCCAAAGAGAAGGGTGTAGATAAGGTTTAAAGACAAAGAGAAGTCTTCACAAGGTCCCCAAAAACCTGCCTCTAGGGGTGGGTCCCAATCCTCCACTTCCTCTGGAAAGAAACCTTTGTGTTACCAGAGTAAGGAGAAAGGCCATAGGCAAAGGAATGCCAATTGTCCTAAGGCCAAGGAATGCCAATTGTTCTAAGGCCAACATCAAGGAAACTACTAACACTGGCCCTAAGGCAACTAGCCCCCTTGGCACCAGTGCAGGTGGTCGTACAGCCCCCAAAGGATTAGTATGGTTAACCTTGGGTTCTGAAGTGGGTCCTGGCCTAGTCAGAACACCCACTCAGCCTGTCCTTGTCTGTGATAGTGGTATGAACCTTGCCACTTTACTTGTACGTCCCCTAACTAAGGTCAGACAAAAGTCTTTGATCAATGGTCAAGAAGCTATGGCTTACAGGGACACCGGGGCCAGTGTCACAATGGTGACAGAAAAACTTGTGTTCCCTGAAGAAATCATACTTGGTCAACTTTACCAAGTGATCAACGCCAGCAATGTCAGGATTGATCACTCCTTGGCAGTTGTTAATCTCAGCTGTGGAGGGGTAACTGGCCCTAAAAGAGTTGTGGTTTTCACAGCCATACCTGCAGACTGTCTTTTGGGCAATGATTTGAAAATTTCAGCCTGGTTTGAAATGGAGTTCAGGACACATGCAGAGATTATGGGAATCTCTGCCAGTGCATTTGTTGTCACCAGGACTCAGGCCAAACAGCTAGGCACTAAGGGAGCACTGGACACTGGAATAATGGACCGGCTGGCTCATAAGAGAAGGAGCAGGAAGGGTAAAGAAGTATCCTCCTCCAAACTCCCTGTGAGAGTCAGTCTCCTGAAGGAGATGACCTCCACTCCTGTGAAGGAACTGTCCCAGAGGAACTTGGGCCTGACCAGGCAGAGTTCTTGGGGGCAGGGGGCCTTTTCTGGGCCGACTTTAATTTGGAGCAGAAATTCTGCCCCTCTCGTGAACAGCTCAGACAGCAAGCTGCTGCTGAGGAGGCAGGGAGTGTTAGTGGGTCCCATAGGATTTATTGGGAAGATGGCCTCCAGTTCTCAGAGCGTAGAGACCCCAAGCTTGGTGCCACCAGGAGGTTGGTAATGCCTCAGAAGTTCAGGGATTTTTTTCTATCCCTAGCACATGACATTCCCCTTGCAGGACATCTTGGGCAAAGCAAGACTTGAGACAGGGTTGTCCCTCATTTTCACTGGGCCTACATGTCTGAAAACAAGGAGTTCTGTCGCGCCTGTGTCACTTACCAAGCTAGTGATAAGTCAGGTGGCACTACAAAGGGCCCCTTAGTTCCACTTCCAGTGGTTGGGGTTTCGTTTGAGAGGATATGGATAGACACTGTTGGTCCCTTAAGCTAATAGACACAGTTACATCCTAGTGGTGGTGGACCGTACCACTAGGTATCCAGAGGATATTCCCCTTAGGACCACTACAGCTCCTGTAGTGGCTAGGGCCCTTCTGGGAGTATTTTGAAGAAAGCGAGGTTTCCTAAGGAGGTCTTAAGGATATAGAGGTACAAACTTCGTGTGTAGTTAAATTACTGCCATGTGGAAAGAGTGTGGTGTAAACTAAAAGTTTACAACACCCTATAATCCACAGTGCAATGGGCTTGTTGAAAGGTTCACCAAGACCCTCAAGGGTAGGATCATGGGCTGCCAGGAAAGCTCAGGCGAAAATGGGATGTCTTACTACCCTGCCTTCTCTTTGCCTACAGAGAGGTTTCTGAGAAGTGGGTGAGCTATACCTCATTTTAACTTTAGTTTGGACATTCAGTTAAGGGTCCATTGTGTCTTTTTAAGGAGGGCTGGGAGTAGCCTCTCAAACCTCCGAAACAAGATATTGTGAACTATGTCCTTGTACTGCGTCCACGTATGGCTGAGTACATGTAGAAGGCCATTAAAAACCTTGAGGCCAGCCAGGAGTTTCAGAAATCTTGGCATGATCTAAAGGATGTACTGACTATATCAGCTAGGACAGAAAGTGTGGGTATTGGGGCCTGCAGCCCCGGCAGCTCTCCAGGACAAGTGGAGTGGCCCCCACACTATTCTTGAGGAAAAAGGTGAGGTTACCTACTTAATTGATCTAGGCACTCCTAGAAGTCCCTACAGGGTACTTCATTTGAACCACTTAAAACTTTTGTTGATGGGGCTGACATAAGCTTGCTCATTGCCACTGATGAGGGACAGGAGGAAGAGAGTGACCCACTCCCTGATCTCCTCTCTCAGGACCCTGTTGATGGATCAGTTGGTGGAGTAGCCTTGGCAGGAAGCCTCACTGACCAGCAGAAAGCTGATTGCAGAAAAGTTCTCAATCAGTTCACCCATTTGTTTTCGCTCACATCCAGTCAAACCACCTGGTGTACCCTTGAAGTGGACACAGGTGACAGCCTGCCTGTGAAGTATAAGATCTACAGGCAACCTGACCATGCCACAGATTACATCAGGACTGAAGTCCAAAAGATGCTGACATTTAGTGGCATTGAGCCTTCAGATAGCATTTGGGCTAATCCAGTAGTGCTTGTGCCAAAACCTCACACCCAAGATGGTGAGAGCGAGATGAGGTTTGGTGTGGACTACAGAGGCCTCAATAAAGTCACTAGGAATGATGCCCATCCAATCCCAGGGAAGATGAGCTAATTGATACTCTGGCCGCAGCCAAGTATCTTAGTACGTTTGACCTGACTGCTGGCTACTGTCAGATCAGAATGATGATGCCAAGCCAAAAACAGCATTTTCAATCCCTAGTGGCGATTATCAGTTTATTAGAATGCCTTTTGGCCTTTCACCTGCCACATTTCAGAGGTTGGTGAACAAAGTCCTCACAAGTCTGGAAGCCTGTAGTGCAGCATATCTAGATGATATTGCTTTTTTAGCTCCATCTGGGTTGGATTACCTGGTCCACCTCAGGAATGTTCTGGAGGCCCTGCAAAAGGCAGGCCTCACTATCAAGGCCACAAAGTGCCAGATAGGGCAGAGCAAGGTGGTGTACTTGGGTCATCTGGTAGGTGGAGGACAAGTTCAAACCATCGGAGAGCAAAATCCAGACCATCATGGAAAGGGGTGCTCCCATTACCCAGAAACAGGTCAGAGATATCTTGGGTCTCACTGGGTACTACAAGAGGTTTGTTAAGGGATATGGGTCCATAGTGACTCCCCTTAATGATCTCACCTTCAAAAGGATGCCTAAGAGTTCAGTGGACAGTTTGCTGTCAAAATGCATTTGATGACCTGAAGTAGGGCATCTGCTCCCCCCAATCCTCCTGAGAGCCATTGAGAGGAAGGCCTTTGCTCTGGTTTGGGCCTTGAAGAAGTTGAGGCCATACCTGTTTGGTACTCAATTAATCATTCAGACAGACCATAAACCCCTCTTATGGCTTAAACAGATGAAGGGTGAAAATCCCACACATTTGAGGTGGTTCATTGCCCTACAGGGGATGGGCTTTTCTGTGGAGCATAGACCTGGCAGTAACCACACCAACACAGATGGACTCACCAGCTATTTCCACTTAGAAAATGAAGACTGAAATGGGCAAGGTTAGTCTCATCTCCTTTTATTTGGGGGGAGGGGGGTATTGTGTAGGAAAGTAGGATCTGCTTTCATGGTTACCCACACTTTTTGCTGGTGTTATTCTGTTTTCTTCTAATCAGGACCCCAGCCACTAAATTTGACAGTGGTAAGTACTATGGTGCCTTACAAATTGGCTACTGGTGTAGCCATGTAAGTATATGGTATTAAGGTACCTAGGGCATAGGTACAACAGGAGCCTCTCGTGGGCTGCAGCATGTGTTAAGCCACCCAAGAGAGACCACTCACATTGTAACTACAGACCTACAATTGCAGCCTGTGTAAGCTGGTGCTCGCACCACTTACGACAGATAGAAGTTTTCTTAGATCCGAGGTCATTGCACTAAAAATCCTATAAATCACCCCTAAGGCAGGCCTTTCCCTCCTGAAGGCAGGTATTTCACTCCTGAAGGCAGGTATTTCACTCCTGGAGGCAGGGTGCTAGTTTCGAAGTGTGAGGGTGTCCTGCATGAGCAGGACACCCCCTACAAAGCCTGGAGTCGATTTTCCAGGCTTTGTAAGTGCGGTCAGCCATTTTGATACATGTAGTGGCCATGTGTCATTACGCAATGGCTAACTATATACTGGCTGTGCCGAACCTGGGCATGTTTGGTATCAAACATGTTGGAATAACACCCCAACACCGTTGAAGGCATGATGCCATGCACCAGGGAGCTCCTCTGGGAAGCCTTCAGTGCTCCCGGTAACAGCCTTCCAGAGATGCTAGCAAGCTATTTCTGCTGCCGACCCCAAACACAATTTTGCCCTCCTGCTGCTAAGCTCGAGCAGGGAAGGTAGAAAAATAGGCTTCCTGCCACAGATGTGACCACCTCCCAGACAGAACTTTGAGTATTGGGCTGTGTTGAGGGCGCTTGCCAATGCCACCAGACTGCTCTGGAGAGCACATTTGGTGCCCTCCTTGCATACTCCTGCTTGAGCCAGTTCAGGGAGGTCTTGGCCCCCGCCCTTGTGCAAAATTAGACAAAAGATATGGGTGTATCCTCCCCTCTGTCCAGCCCCATCTCTGGGAGGGACCCTTGAAATTGTCCCAACCCTTTCCCTAGGATACTTAAGGGCTTACCTGTGGGTGGCTCTTCATATTCGTCATGAAAAAACAGGCTTCCAAAAATCACAAACATGTTACTAGACCTGCGGGTCTACTGACTTAAAATAATCTACTCAACCTAATTATAATGCTCTTGACCCATAAACTGCTTTCAAATGATGTGATCCTGGTAGTATTTTAATTCACCGAGACATTTTCTTCTTTATCACATACGAGGCATTTTCAAATATGCGAGTTCAGCATGTCTGCTGTACAGAAAACTCTTGTGTTTGATTTAATAGACTAAAGAGTTGCTCCATACATAATACAAATCTAGCCACATATAGGATACACTTGACCGCTGACTCACCTCAGTTCATTAACCGCATTGTTATCAGGGCGGGGCAGGAATATTTCTCAAATCATGTTTAAAAAATGTCACTTTTAATAAATACATAACTAAAACATAAAGTAGCAGCACACTGTCATTTGCAATCAGCAGATTTGACATTGAATTGGCCACAGAACTTCTCACTGACATGTGGTTTTAAAACTATATAGTGTACAATGCCTGGAAATAGAGTTTCGGCAAATATTTGTCATTTGCACATCACCAAGTAAAGTGTTCTGATTTGTTATGCTCCTATGTAAATCTGTTTGCATCACACTTCTGAATTACAAAAGAAAAAAAAAAAATCTTTCATAATTCCGGATATATTTTAAAATACTTGTACGATTCATTTACAAGCTGTTTAAATGTTGTGTTAGAAAAAAGAAATTACATTTTACACCCTTTTGTCCCACAATTATTGCCAGATAACTCACTTGACAAAAAGCACTAACTATAATAAGAGAAAGAAAATTAAACACCATTTTTCAGGAACAGATAAGCAACAATTAGTAAAGACAAACTGAGATTTGACCACTCTGTCCTTAAACAGACAGCAAATGTATCAAAACAAAAACAAGATTTAAATGCGTCTTTATTGCTCAGTCACTTTCAAAATGAACAGAACACCTGTTCCTTTCAGCTTAAGTTAACTCGTCAGCACCAACCAATAAATACTAAAAATAGCTCGACCTGATAAAAATCTCACTCGCTATTGCGAGTAGGCAAGTGGATTTTGAGGCCTGGACAACATTCAAACCCGAAACCACTTCAACTTCAACCGTCTGGGCACCTTGGACTTCATTGGACTTCGCCTGGGACCGAGACTGCCCCAAGGAGGACTCCTGCTGCTCCTGGTCCCGCTGTTCTGCAAGTCTTTTTCATCGCCTGTGCCTGTGTTTCATTCAGGTTCCTCTCCAGGCCTGTGGGCATTAAAGACATCTGAAGGAATCTCCGTTGGAGTGAAGGAGTCACTACCCTGCATCTGAAGGCACCACAACAAAGGTGACCGGTCTGCTGCGCCCGACGTCCCACAGACTCCGAAAAGCTCAGCAACACAGGTGGTGGTTCTACAACTCCCTTGAGGCCGGACCTGTCCTCAGCAAGTTTGTGGTCAGTATTTCTTGTCGGAATCGCTGGAACAGAATCCCTGTGAATTGCATCGACTTGCCGTTGCCAAGACTTGTTGCCTCTGTACTCCAGATCTTTGGGCTACAAGAAGCTCCCACCTCCAGCATCTATTCCGGCCAATATCTTTGTCCTCACCGCATTCTCTGCACAGTGGGCCTGCATCTTTGGTGAGCTGCTCGAAGTCCTCTTGCGGGTCCTGTGCCTTCGGCCTGTGAGTCCTCTTGATGGTCTTCTTTGGCTTCAGTGGGCTTAGCTGCTTGCTCGGGACCTGCTCCGGCTCTCCTGCAATTGGTGAGTGCCATGGGCCTTGCTGGTCCCAAAGTTGCACCTTTTTCATTTACCACATCTGTTGCTTCTGCCGAGGCTTGTTGGTACTCCAGACAGACACTGAGCCCCCTAGTTCTTGACTCCCGATGAGACAGCTTGTGAATGGCTCCTGGTCTTCCACAGCATCGCCTGGTCCTCACAGCTGAAGCAACAAGGTCATCGAGATCACTCCTGCATCTTCATTCATCGTTGGTCATTGATCTTTTGTGCCTCCTGCTCACCTCGGAGTGGCATAGACTTGGTCCTCTCTGCTAACAGTTCTTTTCTTCAAGAATCCATCCTTGGATTCCACAGACTCTTTCACCTTCTTGGCCAGCTGCATCTTACTTAAAGTCCTTCATTGTGGTGTACGGCGGTTTCTGACGTCACTTCGCACCTATGCACCCGGCTTCCCTGGTTCCTGGGATTTCCATGGGTGAGGTGACTCTCCAACCTTCTATCTTGCAAGGGGTTTCTTCAGGGTCCACTGGGAAGGGTCCTTCTTCTTGAAAACTTCAACCACGATTTTCGCCATGACTTGTATTGAGTACACAGCTGTGTTTCCACTCTGCACACCGCCTACATGGGGTTCCTAGGTACTTGCCTCAGGTGGTTACTTGTGTCCCAGCTCTTCTGGTCCAAGTCCCAACTTTGGTCGCAGTTCGCAATTCCACTTCATTAGTATATGGTTTGGTCTCCCCCTGGAGATCACTGTGTATTTGTGCTTACTTAACTGTTCACACTTGAAATATTGTGTGTATTGTGTTGATTTCTCTGAGAAGGAGATATATCAATGTGTTAGTGACTGTGTATAATAAATATATTTATTTTTATAACTACATTGAGTGGTTCCTTCTCATTTAACCTACACTAGATAATTAGTTCTGGTAAAACAAGCTGCTTAACACTCCTTCTGGACTAAGGAAAACAGAAATGACAGGGGAAGAATATGAAAACAAAAACAACAAAACTGAATTCGAGCCAAGCAGCAGAAGGATACTAATAACAATCGGTACTTAGTCCATGCTTTATGGACATGACATACACATGAAGCAAAAAGTGAGACCTCAAGCACCGAGCAATGAGAAGCATGGAAAGTGAGTGACTGTGGAGCCAACCAAAGGGAAGGAACGGGTGGGTTCTAAGCCCCGAAGAAGAAAAAGAGGAATATATTGCAACAGCCCATGCACTGTCCCAGGCGAGACCTAAAAAAATGCCTACTCAGTAGTTGATGTCTCTATTTTGCAAACTAGCAGGGATACTTGCAGGCATACTATAAGCCTCCAGGAACAAAGATGGTGAGTCCTGAACTAGTGTCAGCATCGCAGTCGGGGCATATGATGTGTCTGCTGTATCTGTTCTCTCAATTCAGGTTACCAGTGACCTCATGGAGCTAGAACTTGGTCACATTCCAAGTTTCTTGTGATTTAAATTTCTTAAGTGGAAATCATCTTTCTTGTTGGTCATTACATTGCCCAGAAACAAGCCATTTGCATCTTAGAACAGTTGAAGGGTTTTTCTATGGACAGGCTAGTTCTGAGGGCATGGGCTACTTAAGATACTGATTTAGTCAGAATGAAGAGATTGGTCTTTTGAACCCTTTCCTGGTCCTCGTATCTTGGCTGAGAAGACATTACAAGAATTTGGGATCCTGGCACACTTTCACTTTTATCTAGCCAAAACCAGGAACGTGCAATTAACTCACCAATACTTCTGACTTTTAGAGATACTGCTATAGCTTCCATTGATCTCTCCTTCCTCTGCTGTCGGGGCCTACTCGATTAGCGGTATGGCAATGTTGGTGGCAATTTCTAGGCCTGTACAAGTCTGTCGGGTGGATACTCCACTAGTATTTTGCTGACACAACACACCAAACATTTCTATTTCAGAGTTCACCAACATTTAAAATATCTGGTCTTCCATACAAACTACAGAAGGCATGCACTGCTGGTGTAAGCTGGCAAACTCACTTTAAATTCTACCAGCAATCAAAAAATCTACTCATCCACTCGCTAAGGAGACAGACTTTATCAGGTCGAGCTATTTTCAGTACCTTCTGTCTGTTCTGGGGAGTGAACTTGAACTGAAAGGAATGTGTTCTGTTCATACAGAAAGTGAATGAGCAATAAAGATAACTTTAAATCTAGTTTTTATCTTGACACTTGCTGTCTGTTCAAGGACAGAGGTCCAATGTCAGTTTGTCTTTTTAGTAATCATTTCTCATCTTATCCTGGAAATGCTGTTTATTTTTTTTCTCATTACAGTTAGTGTTTTTAGGTTTTTGTCACGTGAGCTGTCTGAAAATCATTGTGAAACAAAAGGCTGTAAGATGTCAGGTTGTGTTTTCTAATACACAACATTTAAACAGCTTGTAATTGAATAGACAAGTATTCCAAATTATATCAGGAATTCTGACAGATGTTTTTAATGTAATTCAGAAGTGTGAGGTAAACAAAGATTTAAATAGCAGCAAAACAAATCAGAATGCTTGACTCTGATGTGCAAATAAATATTAGCAGAAACTCGATTTCCAAACATTATACACTATATAGTTTTTATCAGTAAAACTGAAATGTTGTGGCCATTTTGATGGAAAATCTGCTAATTGCAAATAAGGGTGCTACCAATTCATGCTTCAGGTATGTATTATTAAAAGTGACGGTTTTTAAACATGATTTGAAAAACATTTCTGCCCCCACCCTGATGACAATGTAGTTAATGAACTAAGAGGCAAGTTAGTGGTCATGTGTATCCTACATGTAGCAAGATGTGTATTATATAATGGAGCAAACGTTAATTCAATTAAATCAAACATAAGTGTTTTTTGTACAGCAGACATGCTTAACTCGCATATTTGAAGGTGCTCTCATATGTTGTAAAGAAGAAAATGGGGTATCGGGGAATTTGAATATTTGCCCAGGATCACATCATTTGAAACCAGTTTATAAGTCAAGATCATGATAATTCGGTACATTGGAGTCGATAGACTCACAGGTCTAGTAATATTTTTATGATTTTTCAAGGCCAGAGTGTGAAATATTTGCCTTAAGAAGAAAGATTTTACTGCTGAAACATTTTTGGGGCAGGAAAGGGAAGAATACAAACTCTGTAAAACCGTGGATTGTTTGCAACACTCAAGTGTTATGATGTGTTAGTGCTTTCCAGTTGGGATCTTCAGTAATTGCTTCTGGGTAATCTGCAGCTGGCTAACATGGTTTGACAGGAACAATGTTCCAAAAAGTGGCTATTCCACCAGTGAGAGCATTGGACAATTATTTCCCTCTTCAACGTACCCCCACCCAAAATATCCCCAATTCCCAAGCACTTTCTGCACATCTCTTGATACAGTCTCACATGTGCCACATGACGTTCCACTCTAGTCTGTCACCTGTTCTGAAGATCCAAGTTCAATAATTAGCAAGATCAAGCTTCATTACTATGAAAACTCTAGACACACCATCTCCCACCTGGGATTTCCAGACAAGGTCCAGGCTACTAACTTGTACTGTCTAAACTTGATTACGCCAATGGCCTCTATCATGGATCATCCGGATCAACTATGAAAAGACTACAACAGATTCAGAACTCTGCTGCCAGACTAATCCTACATGTAAAGCCACAAGCACACATCTCCCCTGCCTTGAGGGCCCTACATTAGTAAACAGTTGCCAGAAGATCCACATTCAAGCTGGTTTCTATCACCCACAAAGCAATACATGGAACAGGGATCAAAATCACTTAATACATTCAACAAAGAAACCTCCGCTCCAGATTGCACCTCACAGCAAAATCCAACCATACAAGAAAAACAAGCATTTGCAATGCAATAGGTCTCGCATTATTAAATGTTTGAGCTATTGGCATTGCTAAATAATGCAACACCAATAGCTCAAACTTTAATAATGCGAGACATATTGCATTGCAAATGCTTGTTGCTTTCTGTCATGAGGAAAACACTTTAACGTTTCCAACTGTATGTATCAGACCTAAGGTTAAGATTGTGGGATAATTGACACTTCTGGGAAGCAGACTATGTTGTAGGTCATAAAGCAAGGGCCGGTGAAAATATTGAAACACCCAAATGCCCAACTCTTTACCATTTTCACCCTCTTCCTACCCACCTCCTGTGAAAAGCAAAACCACATTTGTTTACCAAAGATGAGCCTACACATATAGCATAGAGAAATAAGTCACTAAAGGGAGTCCAAGCGTTTATACAAATATATACCAGTGTGTGCACATGTTTTCAGGTTTCTGCAGGGGGAAAAAAGAAAAATCTCTAAGGAAACCTAAGCAATATGTGAAAACGATAATTACCATAAATATTAAGGCCTCTCAATCTAATGGCATAAATAAATAAGCAAATTGCGTCAAATTGCCTATGTTGCATTCATTTGCAGATTCAAATATATAGGGTACTCTTCTTCCGGAAACTTATCTGTCCTCCTTCTTTTGCCAATCCTAATGTTGAAGTCTGTGCCTATTACACATATGCTCACCTCTCTTCACGGCTTTCTGTATCCTAATAGCAGTGTGCCTGCACGTTGACAGGACTCTCCTCAGCTCCCCTTTCCAGATTTTGCCTTTAACAACACGGATGTTCTTGCCTCAGTCCCTCTTAGGGAACTGTAGTAGCTGCAGTTGGTGACCTGGGCTCACAATAAGCCCCCTGCTCATCTCTGCCTGTAACCAAGGGGATCTGCTGCCTCAGCTGGTGAGAATGTCTGTTAAGAGCTGCAGCTGCCCCAGGTCGTCTGCCTCCACGGTTGCAACCATTCCTCCTTGGCTGTGATGGTGCGTGATTCCATCACCTTTTCCTGAAAGGTCATGCAGAGTTCAAAGTCTGACAAAATTCCAAACTTTAAGCGGCAGCAGGTAATTTCCAAATTATACGCCGAAATCCGATTTCACACTTGCGCGGACTTGGACTATCACTGCAAATAATTTTATTACACTGCAAACACATTCTTCTCTTGAGATCATACAATATAATCACAACAGAAATTGGGAAAAAAACACGATAATGTTACAGAAGGCTAGTGCGCCGGAACTCCCACGTTGTTTTGTAGGTTAGCTACCCAGCTGAATGTATGCTAATGAAGTACCAATAATTTAGCATATATTAAGGCCTCCAAAAATGAGAAATTATTTTTATATGCAAGGCATGGGCTGACACAAGGACTGATATCTTCGAAAGTCTATTCGTATTAGTAAATATCTTGTCACCCTTATTATAATAATCTTTATACACTTTTTCTGCCGCTCTGCTGCGTGTTGCATCATAGCTACCTTAGTATCCAGTACCATGGTTACAGTTGTAGTTGTATCAGAGTAGGTTCTAGTTCTGAGCTAGGACAGTTACATCTAGACATCAAGCTGAACAGATGTCCTTGCTTGCTATGAATAAATATACTTCTAATCTTCCTTCCTGACTGAAGTATCATTACAATTTTGGCGACAGAAGATGGGATACTGGAATCAGTAAGGATTTACAAATTACATTTCCTCACTTCTTCAATCGGAAAAACATCTAACCTAATTGAGCAGTTTGAAGAGCAAGCAGAAGCGGAAAAAGAAACTGCTCAAAGGAAGCTAATAACTTAAAAAACCTACTACACGCATTCAAGAAGACTCCTAACTCTCCTCTAACCCAAGTTAATTTGTGACTTCCACTTGCAACTTAAAGAGCGCTTCATCTTGATTCATGCCGGAACTGTGGAACAATCCGTGCTAAAACTAGAAGCCTTCCGTTTTCTTAAGAAGAAGCAACATTTACGCATTGATAAGATCGAATTGCTCTTCCTACTTAAATGTGACCATTAGAGCAGCTCACCTCGACCGCATCTTTCGAGCGGTGGTGACTCCCGAGGACGTTCCAACACCATTGTGCCCCCATGTTTGCTGGCTGCAGGAGCATCGCTGCGCAAGTCAGAATCTGAAGGAAGATTCCTGCGGCGACCAACTTCTGTGACGTTCACTCAACTCAAGGAAACCGGCTCGGCCTCCGTAAAGCATAGGCGTCATCACGCAAGATCATGTGACGTGATCTGTACGTAGCGGCCACTTTAGTTTTGTTATTGGTATCCAGGGAACATCGGACCGGAAACTTAATCACCACGGAAGATCAGCACAAAGCGCTTCTCTCTATAATTTAAAAAAAAAAAGCGGTCTGAAAATACAAAATAGATTTTAAACGTGAGTGCAAGGCATCGTTAAAAGAGTCTTCACAGAAACGTACGGTAAAAAAAAAAAAAAATCTACGGTGATGTGCACACCACATCTACTCATTATTGTGCATATCCATCTACTGCATTATAATAAGCATAATTGTTAAACTATGTATTGAAGAAAGACAATAATATACTCATTGCTAGATGGAATTTAATTTTAAGCATTATTATTCATATGGTTGTTCAAAGGAAAAATTGCATAAGTTTTATATGATATTGCAATTAAGTATAATTTTAACAAGCTTAGGAACATAGAAAATATAGTTAAAGATGGCTAATCAAGGCTATGGCTTGGTTACCCCAGTTCCTTTTCTTACACGTCCTGGTGAACCGGTTTTGAAGTTGTTAGATTGGAAGGAATATTTTCTTAATTATATATCTGCCTTAGAAGAAGAAAGTGAAGATGAATTTTCTGCATCTAGAAAAAAGAAAATGCTTTTACACAGTCTAGGACCAGAAGGGTCAAGGATTTACTACCAAATGGAAAAAAAAAAAGCAAGAGTGGGAGGGAATGTGTTTCTTGAGGCACTAGAATATCTCGATGCACATTACCAACCCACTGTTTGCGTAGGGATTAGTAGATACAAGTTTTTCCCAGAGAAAACAACATAAATCAGAACCTGTTGAAGATTATGTATCTTCTCTAAGAAAATTATCTATTAATTGCGAATTTGGAGAACTTCAGGACAGTGTTATTAGAGACCAACTTGTTATGCATTCCAATAACTCTACCATACAATAAAAACTATGGGTATGTGGTGACGCTCCTTTAAAGGAAATAATAGCCATAGTTAAAAAAGGAGAAATGTCCAAAAGATGTGCACAAGTTGCACTTAAAAACAAGGATGAGAATAATATAGTTAGCAAAGTCTCTAGCAATATAGATGATAACAAAAAATTTGACAGACGGAATTTCAAAGATTCCCATAAGAAAGGATATACTTTTTAAAAAAAATTTCAAGATGATAAACAGCTCACATTTTACAGATGTGGGTACACAGGCCATAATGCTAATGAAAATTGGTGTCCTGCGTTAAAATCAAAATGCGGTTACTGTGGAATTATGGGACACTTTACAGGAGCATGTAGAAGATGAATTAAAAAGGGTAACAAAAGGGTAGTAAATTGTATTGAAGACAAAAGCGAAGAGCATAACGATGGAGGAAATTCATCTAGTGATGATAGTATATTATGTATTATCGACATAAATGATGAAGACAATGTCGTACTAAATGTAAGCAGTTCTGAAAAAAAGAAACCAGTTTGTGTAGTAAACATAGGAGGTGTTGATCTACAAATTGTACCAGACTCTGGTTCACCTTATACTATCATACAGTGCAATGTTTGGGAGAACAAATTTGCAAAAGTCTTGGAATCAGATTTGAAGCCTCCAGATATCCACCAGTAACATACACTGGTGAAAAAATACCCATGGTGGGTTATGTGGAGGTTAACTTCAGGTTCAAAGACAGAAATGCAATATGTCAATTATATGTTGCAGAAAAAGGTCCATCCATATTAGGATGGATTGATCAAGGTGAGTTTGGGATTATTCTCAATCCAAAAATGAAAAACCAAGTTATGCTTGTTGAAGAGTTTGACAATAGTTTAGCTAATGAGGTGGTGAAACAATTTCCTAATGTTTTTTCTGGTAATGTAGGAAAACTGTATGGGTTCACACACAAGATAATACTCAAAGACAATGCGACCCCATGTTGCCATAGAGCATGAAACATTCCTATCAGCATAAAAGAGGGCGTTAAGGCTGAATTGGATTTATTAGAAAAAAAGAGATTATAGAGCCTCTAGAAAGCTCTGAATGGCTTGCTCCGTTGGTCGTAGCGCGCAAACCGGATGGCCAGTTGCGCCTGGGCATTGATTTGAGAGACCTACACAAAAACTTTGTAGTTGATAAATTCCCATTACCAAGGATTGATGAAATACTTGCGCAGTCTAAGGGAATTAATTGGTTTTCAACAATCGATTTAACATCGGCGTACCATCAAATTCAGTTACACGACAGCAGCAGGAGTTGAACAGCATTCGTAACTCCTTTTGGATGCTATGCGTTTAGCCGTAATTCCCCAGTTTGGATCCAAGTAATGTTTAGTAGCTCTCATAATACACTGCCCTTAGTTTCATATTCGATTCCATGTCTCCACCTGTACGTAAGGGTCTTCCCAGGTGCGCCCTTATTGCCAAGTTTAAAGAAGTGTTTTCAGTAATTAGCCTTCCCACAGTCTTCACTGTTGAGTTTGAAAATAAGCTTGCACATGACTAAGTGCTTAGAAAACGCTTATCTCGTTCCTGTGCTTAAAGTAAAGCATGATAGTCATAGGGTTCAATTAGGGCTTGGGGAGAATTATACTCAACGCTTTTTCCATGTGTCACACCTGTTTTTACTAGAGCTCATCTGCGCTTAAAAGAGAGGACCCCTCAAGGCCCTCGACTTTTCTGCAGTGCCATCCTTCTCCCATCCCCCTTGGACACGTCCACTTTGACACCTCTTGCATGACACCATTTAGCGGCCAGCCACAATGCCCGGGCCATTCCAGGATTTCCATTGGGTACCTCTCGCACTGCCGTTGTGACCCTTGACCTCAGAGGTTGTAGGTCAGTCCACCACAAACAAAGTATATGGCACTCTGAAGCCACGCGCCACTTCTCTTGGTCCCAGAGGGCCACAGCCGAGCTCTCAGCTCAGCAGTGGAGGCTATCGAAAGGCAGAGGGGGGCAGTTGAGTGGGGAGTAA
Source organism: Triturus cristatus (assembly GCF_964204655.1). Lineage (NCBI taxonomy): Eukaryota > Metazoa > Chordata > Amphibia > Caudata > Salamandridae > Triturus > Triturus cristatus. The sequence continues at coordinate 437,036,652 of NC_140594.1, read as the reverse complement.
GTAGCGTCTTTGAATGGGCACGATTTTGTTGTGCTGCTGCAGCAGCTGTTTGTGTCCGTGTCTGCGGGCGGTGTGTCTGCACTGTGCCTTTGAAGTGAAGCCTGGGCTTTTCACTGCAGAGCTGGTGGTTTGATACCGTGGCCGCGCTTGGGGGGGGCGGGAGGGTGCATCGGGCCCCGTCAGGCTATTACTACACATGTGGAGGATGCGTCTGTATTTGCGGCCTGAAATTCTTAAGGGCAGCTTGCACTTTCTTTCATGTCTGTATTTTATCGTGTTCGCTGTGCATAGTGTAATTTGTCACATTTCAGTCCCCATTTTACAGTGAAAGGTGTAACTGTTAATAGTCTGTAGTTTGCTTTTGTCATACAGTATGAGCTAAAAATGTGTTTTCAGCGAGCGGCAGGGATTCTTTTGTCGGACTCACTGTTGGCCTTGGACAATCCAAGACCTCCGTGTTTATGGGTTTTATTCCAGTCGCTGCGCAGTCGCTGCGCAACCAGAGGTTTCCTGCTTCCTATTACCACGCAGTGGAGACCCTTGTGAACATGCGAATGCCTCACATCACACAGAAGTACAGAGAGAACCCCAAGGCCTCCAAAAACGCAAACCACAGCCTGGCCGTCTTTGTGAAGGTAGGTGCGCCTTTGGCTTGACTGTCTAGGGTAGTTCATGGTATAGCTGCTTTAATGTTGGCTTTGTACAGTGCCTTAAAGATATGCAGGGGCTTGCTTGATGGTTTGTATTTTTTGTAAGAAGGTTTCCTGTGATTGTTGCTTGGGCACTGCCTGCAGATGTCAGCATTTCTGATTCCAGGCCCTGAATGTTAATTTCCCTGCTCATCGGCGACAGTGCTGTGCCTAGAGCGCGAAAAGAGGTGAGTACGTCCTGCACTCTGGACTTTCACGTATTGGGACTCATCTGCAAGATCTATACCAAATGTCATCCCGGCAAAAACATCGGTGCCCCCACTCCCATTGTAACGAGTGGTGCGCGCGCGCCACAGCGAGCCATGGTTTCAATTATCGTGCCCTTGTCTGGGCACGATAATTGAAACCACATGGCCTATTGGTGTCTATTACACGCACCAAGCGCGTAATAGACACCAATAGGCCATGGGCGGAGCAATGCGCCCGCCTTTGGCCAATTGCGTGCAGTCTTTTATTTGAAAAAAGACGCGCGCAAAGGCCAATAGCGGGCCACAAAAGGAAAAGCACATGCACGAGCGTGTGCGATTCCTGGCTCCGTGTTGGAACCCCGGACAAAAGGACTCAAAGCTGCACGAGCAGTGCTGCGCACTGTATCGCTAGGCGCGAGTCCTAAAAACATAGGTTGCACACCCTTCTCTGTTCAAGCAGTCAAACTATAGAACTCACTACCCCCAAACATAAGATCCACGGATATCTATATTATCTTCATAAGACTATCAAGAGTCTCGAACTCAGCAAAACCCTGTGTATATAAGGACATAATTTGAATATATGTATCTAGATATGTTTATTTCCTTGTATAAATATGTATAATAATTATTATAGAAATATTGTTTAGGTATGCTTGACAAATGTACATATTAATGGTTATAATATTCTATGCTTCACATGTATATAGGTCACTGCATAGTTTTACATAAGTTTTTTGATTAGATACATATGGTTCTCCATTTATCTACCACAATATGTAAATGTTATAACTAATTATCTACAATTGCTTCGCTATTGAATTATTGAAAAGAAAAAAGGAACACAAATAAATTAGCTTAAAGTACAGCAACACTGAAAAGAGTTTATTAAATACAACTTAAATCTTGATATATTGCCTTCCTTATACATGTATACCTTCCCTGTACTTATGTATCTATATATATTATTTTACTCCTACAGTAAAAAAAAAAAAAAGAAAAGTCTCCCCAATGCACTACCCTATGTTTCACCCTATACCTCTCCCAATATATCGCCTACCTCCATTCTCAAACTCATACCAAACCTTATTCTACTACTATGATCTCCAAAATAACCCTTTCTAAATAGTTCCCTCGTGTATCCCTCCTAAGACTCATCCAAGACCTCTTGACTACTACCATGATCTCCCTAGCCCATTTCTAGAGACTCTTCCCTCCTTCATCTCTCCTTTACCCATCCCAAACCTCCTGCTATTACTATGATCTCCCAATAAACAGTTTCTAGACTCTTCCCCCCTCTATCCCTGCATTATCCTTTTCAATCCAACTAAACAGACTCGCATTTCCACCACTCAAATTAATTCATATTTTCCTTTACAAATTCACCATCAATTCTTTTAGGTTCCGGAATAGCGTGCTACTCGCCGAAAAGCACTTTGACACCTTGTCAGGGGTAGTAAGCGATATATACAGTAGGTAGATATAGTTAGGACCTATTTTCCATAGGAAATCGGCATCATTCTATTTGGAATAACTTTGGCGCCGATTGACGAATCTTCGCAAAATTTTCAAAACGTTTGGCCAGCTCCAGTCCGCTCCTATCCTGAAAATGTCACGGTGATTCATCAAGCGGGGGCCGAGAAAAAAGGGGGGTCCCAAAATGCATTTTCCCCATGCATTTTCCCATAGGACCTGTTGACACAGCTACAGCCCGAACTGCTAAACGGAATTACACCAAATTTGGCAAATAGGTAGTCCTCAGTTCAGACTCGTGCCTTTTGCTTAAATGGTGTAAATCCGTTCAGTAGTTCCTGAGAAAATTAGGGTAAAAAAGTTAGAGATATCTATGGCCTCGGAGGATCCGCGCACCCTCCCCGCACCCAGCGCGCACCCTGCCGTGCACGAGCTGTATTCTAATTGGCTGTCAACACTCTAGATCAGGAAGTGTTGGCAGCCATCTTGTGAACCGAGGCACAAGAAACCTGAAAAACAAAAGCGAAAAATGTGACAAGGGGGCAGGGTAGAAACACCCTGAACCCCTAGGCCTGCTCAGGGGGTCCCACAAGGACCCCCAGGGCCAAAAAAAGAATAATCGGCGAGATTCGCGCACCCAGCGAGAATTTCGGCAGAAAAAAAAATAAAAAAATTCAGCGTGGCCTCCCGCGCTGAATATTCTAATTTGCCCCCGGGGGCCAAATCCCAGGGGCATATTTTTTTTTAAAAAGTGTGGGGGGGTCCCAATCCCCCCCACACTTGCCTGGGGACCACCACCCCCCGGGGCTTTATTTCAATGTATGCGGAGGCTCATGGCCCCCCCGCAGCCCCGGGGACCGCCACCCCCAGGGCTTGTTTTTTTTTAATAAAAAAACTGTGCGGGGGGGGAGGGGGACTCGAGCCCCCCCCACAAGCCCCGGGGACCGCCACCTCCCCGGGGCACTAAATATTTAAAATAGGGGGTCCGTTACGGACCCCCAAGCCCCGGGGACCACCACACCCCGGGGCTTTAAATTAACTGGGAGGGGGGCCGCGCGCCCCACCCCCCCACCAGAGCCAATGATGGCCCTGGGGACCGCCACCCCCCAGGGCCGGCTCCTCAGTGTCCTGGGGTGCCCGCCCCCGGGACACTGCTGCTTGCAATGGCAGGGCAAGAGCCTCGTGGCTCCCACCCTGCCATTGCAAACTGCTTTGCTTCATTGAAGCCGGAGCAGGGAAACCTGCTCTCGCTTCAATGAAGCAAAGCAGATTGCTTTTCCACATGGGGAGCAGCATGTTAGCTGCTCCCCATGTGGAAAAGCAATGCCGGCTCCCGCAGGAGGTGGGGAGCCGGCAGAGCCGTGGGGGGATTGGGACCCCCCCACGGCCCCCAATGAGGTGGCCAGGCCCCGGGGGATGTGGTCCCCAGGGCCAGTAGTGGCCTGGGAGGGGGGCGACACACCCCCCTCCTAAAAATAAAAGATTAAAAACAAAAAAAAACAGCCCCGGGGGATGGGGTCCACGGGGCCAAAATGGGCCACAGGAGGGGGGCAAGGCAGCCCCCTCCCAAAAAAAAAAAAGGGGCCATGCCCCGGGGGATGGGGTCCCCGGGGCAAATTATGGCCTCGGGAGGGGGGCCCCCTTCCCGATTTTTTTAATAAAAAAAAAAGAATAATTGGGGGCAGGCAGAGAGGTTTAATGAGGCCACGCCCCTTTTTACGCCTCTCTGCAAGGCAGCTCTGTGGCGCTTACTGGAGGTACCTGGTGGGCTAGGGGACCTCAGGATTCAAGGGGACTTAATCTCCCAACTTAAAATGCGCCACGGGGCGCATTTGTACAGTGGTTAAGGTAGGGGCCGGGGCCTGAGGTGATACTGTGCAAACACGCCTTGTGGCGCGTTTTAAGTTGGGGAATTCATTCCTCTTCAATCCAGAGGTCCCCTAGGAGCCAACTAGCCCACCAGGTACCTCCACTAAGCGCCACGGAGCTGCGTTGGAGAGTGTTGTAAAAAAGGGGCGTGGCCTCTGAACACCTCTCTGCAATGCAGCTCCCTGGCGCATACTGGAGGTACCTGGTGGGCTAGTTCGCCCCCAGGGGACCTCAGGATTGAAGAGGAATTAATTCCCCAACTTAAAACGCGCCACAGAGCCTGTTTGCACACATCACCTCAGGCCCCGCCCCCTGTCATCAGTGATGTCACTGACCATGTCATGAATGATGTAATATGCGACATCATCAGCAGTGGATTGCGGGCGCGCGAGATGTAGTTAGTACAACTAACTATATCGGAGGAATTTCAATGGTTTTGTTCGAGTGAAATGTCCAGCTAACTATAACACCCCTAAAACCTATTGTTTTTTCAGTGAATTTCTAAGGTTTTTTAAATGCTAATTTCTAACTATATCAGGCCTGAAACCTATGGTTTTTTCACTGAATATATATATATATCTATATATATCTATCAGTGGGACATGTTTACAATGGCTTTTGTATTTGCATGCATTACTTTCTTCGAAAATGGATACAAAGCAAATGTTAGTGTGAATGACTAAATAATTACTATCGCTACAGAAATCCAGATGTGTTTATTCTGCAACACAGGGTTCAAAATCAGAAATGTTGATCCATGATTAATCACGTCGTGCTCCACTTTCAGTAATACTATTTACAATTGTACATTTACACATGTAGATGTAATCACGCCTCTGTTTTGCCTAACAATTTTGTATCCGGGCTGGGTGGCCGTGGCAATATCAGGAGCAGAAGTGGGGTCAAATAGGTTTCCCTGAGGAACAGGTCGTCTGGTGGGAGGTCATGATGGAGTTCCCAGATTTCTATGGCTGGAATGGAGAGGGAACATGTGTTGTGTAGGAGGCAACGGATGGTAGAGAGGGATGTTGATAGGAGGGTTCTAACGTTTGCAGAGTGGGGGGGGGGAGAGCATCAGGGGTGCTGGTGGTAGTATAAGAGAAGTGGCAGGAGATACAGGAGAAAGGGCTTTCAATGTGAAAGTGGAGGCCATGACACAGTAAATGCTAGGCTTCCGGGTGCTGAGAGTGTGCGGCCTATACTACTTGGGTTCCCAGGATAGTGCTCGTGGACCAGAGGTTCTGGCACACGGCACGGTCGAGATGCGAACATATAGAAAGTGGCTTGGCTTTGGCATGCCAGCTGCGAGTCCACATAGCAGTTGCCATGAGGATGGTCTAGGAAAAGGGGGGGGGGGGGGGGGGGGGAGGTATGGCTATCCATGCTCAGGAGGAGCACAGAGGTGGGAAACATGGCACAGAGAGGGAAAAGTGCAAATGGGAGCTGGAAAGCCTATCCGAATCCCTAGAGAGAGGGGTTACAAGCAGAGGAGGGGAGCAGAAAGAGAGAGAGGAGAAATCCAGCTTGAGAGAAGTCAGAGGGACACAGCAGAGCAAGACACAGCAAACAGGGCAAAGGACAGAAAGACGACAAAAAAATAAATGAACTGAGCAAACGTGGAACAAGACAACAAGGGAGCAACAGGTCATCTGAAGGGTCTGAAAGGGCACAGGTAGCATCAGTCGGAGGACCATGGTGGGGTAAGGGGGAATCTCTGTGCCACAGGGCTCAGAAGACAGGCGGTCAGGAAGGGGCCAGAGAGCCTTCTTCCAGTTGATATTGTGGCCATGAGGCGACCTCGAAGTGAGGGAGGTCAGAGTAGCCAAAAGTAAAGAATAATATTTGCTGGCAGTAACATTTTTTTAGTGAAGCAGACAGCTAAAGGCATGACTTTGACTAATACATCTACGCAAATTAACAATTCTGAATTTTGGTATTTTTACTGCAATGTTGAATGGAGAAATACATAGGGATGACATTGCAATGACTCACATGCTCAGTCCAAACAGATGAGTGGTACCTGATGGAGCAACAGTGGGTGCAGCAGTGGATTGGCCCTCATCAACCCATGACACACAGACGAAAAAGTGAGCAAGTCACTGTTGTTGTGTAGAACTAGTTATTATGCAAGAGAGGAGGCTCCACAGGTGAGACTGCGTCGCATTTTTGAGGGTAGGCCAGAAAGACATAGGGACCAAGACTCAGAACTCCGACAGAAATCTACCTTTACCCCACATCTAGGACAATTAGGTAGGAACGTAGAGACCTTTGAAACAGTAGTGAAAATGGAAGTCAATAACCTCCTACAAGAAAGAGGTTATCAAGATCATAACATGTCTAAGAATCAGAGATGCAATAGAATCCCAAGCTGCTGACAAAAGTATTACCATCAAGCCAGACTATGAGAGGAGAGCTTTAGCACTCCTATCTAATCCCCAATATTATCAAAGGGTCTCAAGCACACGTTCGGAACAACTGAGAGAAGACGTGTGCAATTTGTTGTAACTAGCAAAAAATGAAGAGTGGATCAATACTGAGGAATACCAATTTTTGAATAATAGGAATCCTAAAATTCCACAATTTTATGGACTCCCAAAAATACATAAAAACCTTACAGATCCGCCGTTAAGACAGACAGTGGCATCCATTGATTCACAGTTAGAACTCCTCAGCAAATATGTTGATGGGTCCTTAAGCCCTTGGTACGAAAACAAAAATCTTACATAAAAGTTACTGCTGACATGATCACTAAAGATAGAAGGCCTTGAGTTTAAAAATCAAATGGAGTATACGGTAACCCTCGATATCGAGGCATTATACTCTAATATACCCCAAGGAGACACAATAGAGGAAGTCAGACAAATTCTGGAACAATCAACTATACAAGGTGCCAACAAGGAATTCATTTTAAAGTGCCTATCAATGGTGCTCCTGAATAATATATTCCTATTTAAGGATGATCTAGACCTACAATTAAAAGGTACCAGAATGGGGGCAACATGGGCCCCCAGTCTGGCATGTATTTATGTTGGGGCATTTGAAGAGAAGCATATATATATATATATAACAAAATCTGCCCTTTTTATGAAAATGTCCACCGATGGTGTTGTATTATTGACGACATTTTTCTTTTGGCGAGGCCCCAAGGAACAACTTGAGTTTTTAGGATGGCTCAACCTGGGCGACAACAATTGAAGGTTCACAGCGCACATTAGTAAAGACAGCGTAAACTTCCTTGATATTACCATGTAGCATAGTGAGGGCCATATGGAAGTAGAATTATTTACCAAACCCACTGATAAAAACATCCTTTTGCATTACAACAGTTACCTCCCCAAAAGTCAGAAAGATAACATCCCTTTCAGGCAGTTTCTGCGCCTCCGCAGAAACTGTACCTCACTACATGACTTTTACACCCACTCAGAGAGACTTAAGAAAAAGCTAAAAGAGATAGGTTACCCTAAAACGTTAATTAATCATTCCTTCAAGAGGGCTAGATTTTATGACAGGGAGAGCCTCCTAAATGGGAGTGAAAAGGAACAATCACAGGACAGGTTAGTATTAGTCAGCCAATTCTCAGCGATAAGCTATAAACTAAAAAATACTGTAAACCGTAACTGGAAGATCCTCAATGATGGTGAGATAGAAATGCCCCCCAGCCCCCTTTACACATTTAGGAAGAACAGGAATTGGGGAAACACTTCGGTATTTACCTGTAGAGAAGATCATACTGAAACCCAAAGGACGATAGGAGGTGGTAGAGCTATAGGTAATCATAAGTGCGGCAGCTGCGGTGCCTGTGATCTCTGCATGGTGGGGAAAGAAGTATCCCTTAATGGCAGAGATGTGGAATTCCTATAGCCTGACGCCCAGGACATATTGTTGGGGGACAAGGGCAACAAGTTTCCATGTGTATTTTGTCCTTGGGACAAGTAGGCCCAACCCCCTACATCATAAACCTTTTGACTGCCAGTTTACAGTAGCACATTATGGATCATGGAAAGGCATTGCCTGAAGTTAAGGAAATATTTGTGTCCATGTGTGAACGCTGTTCAAACTTGTATTTATGGTTCATTAATGCAAAACCTTTATTATTAGGGCGAGCGATCTAAGTACATGTTGTAAGCTCAGACTGTACTACTGACAGTGGTTCCAGTATAAAGATATGTACACACGTTTTCAATGTGTAGCAATATGAGGCTATGTAGACTGCTCCCAGAATGCTCCGATTAGATGCAAATATATGCAGAAGCTTGAAAGCAAGATTAATGATTATTTGCTTTCAAAATAAAATGTTCACAAATGCTAAAACATTTAGCTAAACTACCGTAACATTTTATGTTTTTTTGCAGCATCATTTAGTAAAATGTGTTGATGTATGCTAGTATTTCCAAAAAATATTCAGAACTGAAAATTAGTGTAACCAGTTTTATAAGATTATTGGAAACAAAAATAAACAAGCATTGGTGAAGCCAATAGGTCTGAAATTGTTTGACATTCTTTTGGTTTTGTCAATGCTTGACTTGTTTTGGCATGTTTTTTGTAAAACCTTATTGGTGTGGGAGCTGCCGGGCCCTCATTATTATAACAAACATCGGCAAAAGCAAAAATTGTTTGGGTCTCAAAAAGCACACATTGCCACAGTGGTTCCTGGCACTGAACAAAACAACTGTGTTGATTATGCTCCTTGTGAAAGAACAGAATGCTGTCACTCACAGTGAAGCTAGCCGATAGACAGAGAGAGACAGAATTTTAATAAACGAAAAAGGTCAAGGCTAACGCCAGACCTAATTAAGGGTCCAATTATTAAATAAAGTCTCAAAAGTGCCCTCATGTCCTTGCATTAAGGGCAGATATACGACTTTCGTGAATTCACAAGACTTTACAGAAGTAGGCCAAGAACTAGTAGTCCTAGAAAACATTTGTGAACTGCATTTTAGCATGGGCAAATATCCAGGTGTAGATTTGCTCATGTAAAAATCTGAGTGTTTGCAAGCTCACTTTCCCTCCAACCAATTTTCTCCCAACCCTGGAAGATGTTTCAGGTTTGTCATTGTCAGGAGTAAATTTGCAACCTTCCTCAGTATGGAAAAGATTAGAGAAGAGTTGGTGAAAACCATTAAAACATGCAAGTTAATAGGTTTGCACAGCCTCAAAAGGGCATTCCAACTATGGAACTGTTGCTTACTATTACCTTCAGCGCCAGTATGTAAATCTGCGGAAACGTGGCAACATAAGGAAATTGCTAGTATTCAAACCCTACTATGAAAGGAGCCCTGGCATAATCAGAGAGGCTATTTCAGAGCCAATGAGATTGCTACCATAATTTGTCACCGCATTACATGGCACAAAAGGGACAAGTGGATTTTGTTACAGGACAAGTAGATTTATGAAGCAACTTGCCCTATGGACAAGTAGATATTTTGTTAAATTTCACACCACTACTTAATGGGGTTAACCATAAGATCACCACCCTTAATAACTGCAGAAGTAAGAATATAGTATACCTTTTAATCTGCCCCTGCAGTCTGGGATACATAGGAGAGACAGGCAGAGAAGTCAGGCAAAGACTATACGAACATAGATCAGCTATTAATACTAGAAAAGAAAATGCTCCCTTAGTGAACCATTGGATTGAAAAAAATCATAGCCCAACAGACATCAGATGGATAGTTTTGGAAAAGATTAGAGATATGAGAAGGTGATGTAACAAAGAAAATAGAAGGAAACAAGAGAGCAGTCGTTCACTATCAAATTTGACACCATTAGATGTGGCATAAATAGCAGAGAAGACTGGGAACGCATCATTGTGGGCTAGACACCTAGTATAGTCAAGAAAAGTACCATGAGTTTCAGCAATATGTAGGTGAAAGAAGATTACAACGAGATCCTAGGGCACAGGAGAAATTGCCATGGAAAAACATGAGAAAGAGCCAAGTTTAATGGAGTAATTATGGTGGAATTCATTCGAACCATAGACTACTGGGGTAGGCTGGTCCACTCCAAGATGGCCGCCAATAATGAAGTAACTTGCATCATGTAATAAGAAACGTTGCCAACGATGGTTATAATATAGTGACGATGGTGCCCCCACGAGGGCTCTAAGTTTCACCAAGCTGACAATATTTTCTACCTCTTCCTTTAGAAGTTACAACATTTAGCAATGTACATAGGCCATAGATTCTTTGTATATGTCCCGCATTGGAAGTAGTAACTTAAAGATGGCTGCCAATAATGAAGTCACTGAAGTACGTAATAAGATATATTACTAACTGTGGTTATAATATAGGGAAGAAGGCATTCCCACGAGGGCTCTAAATTTTACCAAGCTGATAATATTTCATACTTCTTCCCTTATAAGTAACAACATTTAGCAATGCACATAGGACATCGATTTACCCCTGCATTAGAAGTGGTAACTTTAAGATGGCTGCCAGAAAAACAGTGTGGCATGTTGTAATAAAAATGAGGAGGTATGGGGAAGAATAACTTCCGGGTCATGAAGGATTTCTATCTTGTGTACCTCAGTGATCGGTTACTGTGACCGAATCTGACGCAGATGCCCAAATGTGAAGGTAAGACCTATACAAGCCACGCTACTTGTTAATACGACCTGCAGGGGAGGCGGCGCTATCAGTTAAGGCTTAAAGTGGCGGCGAGTTAAAAAGAAAATGCTTGTATGTTCCCACTTTTAAGTATTGGAGGTGATTTGTCGAAGAATGTTATCAGTTAAGTCTTACAGTGGCGGCGAATTGCATGAAACTGCTCGTATTTTCCCTCTTTAAACGATGAAGGTGATTTGTTTAAGAACTTAGTCCTATCAGCGAGATGGGGTGACAGTGGTAAAGGAGCCACATTATTTGGAGCCACATATTGAAATATTTGAAAAAACAAAAGGGTATCTGGCGTATGGCACGTAGCATGTCCTTCCGTTAACTAAAAACCATAGTGCTAACCGGGAGTAACAGTAGAACGGTTGGAATATGCTAGCGCAAATTTAAAACAATACCCCTATAGTATGACAGTTAATAAAAATGACAACTAAATTGGCTATCTATCGAAGCCAGAATCAGATTCAAGATAGCCTGCCTTACCCATAAAGCCTTACATAACAATACCCCACTCTACCTGGCAAATAAGCTTGAACTTTCGGGCTCTGGCCCGAACATTAGAAGTACGTCCACTCTACTCTTGAAACCTCCAAGATACTAAAAGAAGCTGTAGACAGTGTAACAAGAATGCATGAGTAGGAGATATACTGTCCCTACTAAATTTAGGACACAGAGTCTACATATACATGAGACTAGATTGGTCCAGACGAGGTAAGAACCACTATAAAATAAACAATTCTGATTACAACAAGGGATGACTTATCCTAAGGAGCACCTGGTATGTTTTTTCTCTCTTTTCTCAGAATTACTAACAGGTATTCTCCTGTTCTGAATCAAGAGTGTGGGCGAACTAAACAAAGCCACAAATTTTATAATATCCTGCTTTCTATTGATTGAATACACATGACCAAAAGTGGTGAGTTTTTAGTGAAAATCAGAAGAATTTTGGATGTATGGTTTGTATGAATGGATGATCGAGACTTTTAAATTTATTGCTTGGGTAGCCCTATGTATTTAGTTAAGAGGTACATGTAACCACCAAAAGATTATGCACCAACAGGCGACTATTAAGGGGGTAAAACGTGTGGGATAACAGAGAAGAATATAGAATTGGAACGTCTAGGGAGGGGAGTTGATCCAGAAGACATAGGAATTAAATATATTATATATCTGTATGTTTCCCTCTCTATAGATTACACATTGTTAGCATCTCGAGGAGGGAGGAAAAATCCCTTATTTTCTGTCCTGAGGAAGGTGGTTTTTAGTAGTCGTTTCCACCAAAACGCGTCGACGCTGAGCACTGCTGAATCCGACCACGAGGAATTACTGGAATGAATGGACTCTCACATTCACCAGGACACAAACTTGAAGTGAATTGTTGGATCAGCTAATGCAACAGCTTTTTTTGAACTGTGCAAAAAGGGTTCCCCGTTAAGATATTCTTCTTTTGTCATTATAGAGATCTTGAAAAGCGTTTTTTATAGAGTGTACACATTCTTTTTAAACCGTACATTGCATGATACATATGAATGTTATGAAATTTTAAATGTTTTGATTATAAGAATTAAAAAAATTACAATTTGATATGAAGTAAAATATTCTTTTTTTATTAAATACTTAAAAATATCCCTTGATGTTTGATCTCATAATTGGCGGTACACAAGCCTGGAAGTTGGGTTCCATTGTATTTTTATGTTGATTCTATTCACAGAGAATAGGAAGTTGAAGCGAGTTTGTGTAGGAGTATGTCTTTTATATGGTTTCCAAGGGGAATTTCTGTTCTCTTTACTGTTGTGTAGAACCATCATATATTTCTACATTACTTTTACGCTAAATCTACTGATGTAATATATTTATAAAGCACAATGGAAACAGGACTGCCAATAGCATGAGAACTAGGATGAGGTGACACTATGAAGAAGTGTTTTATGTGCCTACATAACACTCCTGCATATAATTTTACTATGCCATTGTACTGATCATATTGAAAGATTAGCAGTCAAGCAAATAAGATTAGGAAATACACTGGAAACAGCAAGAGGTGATGTTTATTGAAGAGGCAATTAATATATTCACTTAATAAATGCTACTGTGGTGCAATTTGAACTAATTTCCAGTAACTATACGCGATCAAAGTTAATAAGCCCAATGTGAAAAGATATACTTGAAAAACGAATCCATTATTTCAGAACATACTTTACGTAATCTTAACCAACAATGTGAAATCTGCACTATTATTTGACAAGAATTTAAGATTTTATTTATACCAGTGAAAACCTCGAATAATATAGATTTCCCCAGACAGATACGTGACCCTGCCTAGTGAGAAAGTATAAATTCGTTATGTGACAAACACATGATGTTATCTTATGGCTTCTAAACTCATAAATAATGAATTGGCAGTATTTGAAAGCGGATGATGATACGAACACATTAAAATTGTCTCTCAAGTTTCAAAATGCTTTCACTGTTAGAAATAGGCGCTAGAAAACCAACAGGGGATACTGATATTTTAATGGTTATTTAAATTAACAGGACGTTCACGGTTTGCAGCATTTCACATTAGAAAAAAATATTTTTTTTTTTAAAGCAATAACATATGAGTTATTCCAATTTAGTTTGTAGCCTCGAGAAAGCCTCCAGTTTTGTACACCAAGAGTGTAACGTGTTAAGTACAAGCAAGTGCACCACACAAGCAAATCAACATTTCAGTGGGCAAACAACAAATAAAAAGATTACTGCTTGGCCTGGACATGGACATAAAGTTTGTTTTAAATATTTTATGGATTAATTTCTGAAAATTTCCGAATGGCGAAATATAGACCGCTTATTCTTCAAGGCAGATTCAGGCTCTGTGTTCACTTAATACCTAGCATTCTACAGATTAAATCGTATTTTAAGTTGCAGTTGTAATTTAGTGCCTGTGTCTATTCAACCCTTGGTCTCCTCTTTAGAAAAAAAACAATCACCGCTGCTTAACGATGGCACTCTTCGTTTTCTATGACCATCCAATATTTGTCTGCTCTGTAATAAAAACGGAACTTTTAAAATAAGGCATACTCAACAAGTCAATTCCATTCTTGGTCTTCCTGTTATAACCTAAACATCCAGCACTGCCATTAAACCATAGTAACCAAGCAGCCCTGACCAAGCAAATAAATCAACGAAGCAAAGGCTGCAACTACCTGAAGGAACATTTATAAAATGATAACTAGGAACTAAAAACCATGGTAATTAGTGTACATGTATGTATCTGGCAAACCTAGCTGCATACTGCAGCTTGCATTTGTTTATTGTAGAAATGTACTTTTGTAAATAATCAAACATTTGATATTTACAACTGAAGTCAGTGTTGTTTTCCTTTTCAAACAATGATTTCATTGGCTTAGTATGCCGCGGCTTGCTACATACAATACGAAAGTTTTATTTTCATTTTAGTCTTCCTGCCTTCTGGACTTTTTGTTTACATTAGAACAGACACTTGCATACAGCTTGCAATAACAGTCTAAAAAGAAAAAGGAGCTGCTGAATTCTGAAAGGGAGGACTTGTGAGGTACATTGGAGTACTAAATAATTCTGTAACTCCGGCGCACGTACGCTGCATCAAATCTTGGCTTTTTGAATAATGTATTTATTTTTTTCACAACAACTAGTGAAAACCACAAATTGAAAATTATTATTTTTCTAAAAAAAAAAAAAAAAATTAACAAAAAAAGGGCAAAGGTTATCTATATCCCGCAGGAAGATTCTTGAAAGGAAGGACGACGGCTAAGACCGGTTGCAGGCAAGAAGTAGTTTTATTGGTAAACTGCTGCAATACGTTTTCTATCTCGTACACACAATAACCAAGTCCGATAAACTAGAATTTGTTATTTTCAATTTCTAAATAAATGTGTCATATGAACGCTAAAAACACATTTAAAAAGAGAAGGCGTAACCAGTATCACATAAGTACCTTATTAATTATTCCATCCTACGACTCTAAACAACAATAACTCGCCTAAAGGTGAATGGGGAAATATAAGGACAAACACTGGTATTCCGCACTGTATTTATACACAGGAGAGGAATATTAGTAAACTCCAGCAGCCCTAGTCAATTCGTTCCCGTCCCAACTACTAACACCCCGCGTATACGCAATAAAGCATTCTCGTGCAACGTAGTCCGCCCATGCATTGATGGCTCCTCTCTTTTCATTACCCAGAATAATTACTAGTACCTCTCAACCTAACACATTACATACTGATGCCTTTAAGATCTGGACAATCTCTACACGGCCTATTGCACAGGTAAAATTATCACCTGTCTGATACTTACAGCGGTCCCTGAATTCAGCCTAATATCCATTGTCCGTTATTAGTATGTTTTTTAACGGATGACATGTGTAGGTAACTTCAGTTCTTCCGGGTCGCATGACGGCCACTCCCATTTGAGAGACATATTCTGGGAGTAGGAGGAGCTCGACGTTTATAACATGACCTAGGATTGGATCATTGTGGGTATCTAAGCTAATCGTAGGGAGCGGTACAGAATTCGGAAGTGTCATTGGCTCTGAAGTCCGCACGTGCCACTGTGGTGTATAAAAACACCGGCCGAAACCGTTTTCCTCTACTCGGTTAGTATAGGTTGCGAATGGCAGGATATAGCTGACGAATTGTTGACCGGGTGGTATACTTGTGGGGCGAGTGCCAGACGGTGTCAGCTTGGCAGGCCTTGAAACTCCCCTTCTCGATTCTCGGTGGGAGATGGGGCGGGGCAGCGCTGTGCGGCAGTTAGTATAGGATCAACCTTGGGTAATTGAGAGTGAATTAGCGCAACCCAGTCACTTAGGTTGGGTTTGGGTTGTCTTGTGACTTGCCGCTTTCAAGTCTTCCACCAGTACATTGCTGTGCATGAGGTCGGGTTAGTAACGGATGCGTTTATGCTATCAGTTGAAGGCAGGAGCGATGGGGAATAAAACCAGCATTGGTGAATGAAATGGGTTTCGCCATTGTGATGCGCTATATATTGTATTGTGTAAGTTTTAGCTTGGTGAGCAGTTGTGCAATACAAGTTAAAGAAACTCCGTAAAAGTGTTGCGACTTCTTTTTGAGAAAGCAATATATTGTGCAGTAACTGGTGGTAATATAAAGCGTTCCTGTACTTTCGGGTGATGTTGGCAATATATAAAGCTGATCCTAAAATAAAATTGTAAAAAGCAGATTTAAATGTGGAGGAGATTAGTTACCTGTGTGCTTGTATGGAGTAACTAGTTCTAATGTAAAGCGCTCCTGTACCTTTGGGGGATGTTGGTACTATATAAAAGCGCCCCAAAAATTAATTAAAATGTTACATAGCAGACTGTAGCATGGTTTCTTAAACATTAATTAGAATTTTTAATTCATGTTTTCACACTAAGGAATTGCAAAGGATAGGTTGCGTTACAGCTTTATACAGAAAGTACTGCATGCTTTTCCTATTGTTTGTACTATTAATAACGTTTTTTGCCAGGAATGATGGATGTTCTTCTCGATTTAGAATACTGAATGTGACATATTGTATGTGCCGGATAAATCTAAGTAATGTACTGTTTTCATGAACTAAAAGAAAATATAATAAAAAAGATTGAAACTAAAAGAATATGTGTCCGTCTCGTATGTAGCGGTTTCTCTATGTATGATGTAGTATGGCTTTTTTAGTTTGAATGCACATCTGTCTACACGAACATAGACAGTAAGATAAAGGGACGCAAATGTACGGAGAACATACACCACGGTACATGTGCACAAGAAATATAACAAGACAGACTGCTGCACGGAATTAGCAGTCGGTAGGCTCTAGTATTTCTACTGCATATTAGTGCCTGGAGGACATGGTGGAGAGCGGTAAACCGGCTGTGCAACATGGCGTTAATTAAAAGAAAACAAGCAATGGAAAAACCAATAGATTTCACCTATGCGACATCTGTTGGCTTCATCGAAGTTTATTTACATGGTGACAGCATTGACTGCCTCAAAGCACTTTTTTTTTTTTTAAGCCATGTTGCACAGCAACTCAACTCTGCAACATGTAAAAAAAAGTTGACAAAGCCATGGATATTGCGTAGGCGAAGCCTATTGGCTGTGCCGATGCTTGTTCGTGGTTAGCTTTTTTATATTTGCTAGGATGAAAAAGACATTGTAAAATTAAAATTGGACTTCCAGCAGGGTGGAGTCAACCTTTCATCATTCTTATGTTGACAATTACTTACAATGAAAACTATCATCAAACAAATAAAATGAAATACCAGACGGAAGCAGCAAAAAGAAAACAAGCAAATGCAATTAAGCAGCCCTTGTATTCCTGATTGACCCTTTCAATTAGCGGCACATTAAAACATCATCTTTTGTTTTATCGTCTATAAGTAATGGGGACGCTAAGTGTCTTGTTTAGAATATCGCAAGGAAGCGGTATCTGTAATAAATTGAACTCGGCATGTAAAATGGAAGGGTAGAAGCAACTAAGAAATTGCACAACACAGCGGCATACCAGGGGATTAGCTAGCTTTTGTGCAGCAGGTGGAGTGGCACCATGAACTATTGTGTGCAACGGAACTCTGTGGAAGCTTGAAATAAATGGTTGGAGTTTCCCCGTGTTGCTGAGGGGCAGGCGGAATGTCTTGGTAGCTTGTGGCTCTACTGGAGTGAGAGGGCTGGGGTCCCAAACATTGAAACAAATGAAACATTACCACAGGCAGACGCTGTGCATGCCAGCTCAACTTGTCACTCAGTTAACCTCACCCGTGATGTGACAGAGGACTTTGCAGGTGAAACCACTGACGTCACTGATAGTTTTGGGAAACAGTACTACCTCCTTACGTTAGTGCATGGTCTCGGGCTGCTGATAATCGATCATGAAACACGCTAGTGGTTCCAAGTTTCAAGGTACAGAGAGCGAAAAGTAAAACCACAGATGAGGCACGCTTTGCAGCTGGAAACATAAATGCTAGGAGAGGCCATAGGATGGCTGGAGTCCCCTGAGCTGCTGAATTCTATGGGTCACCTTGCCAGAAGCACAATCAATGGCTGAGCCCGAAGAGCCTGGGTGCAGAAGCGAGCACCGACGTGCTCTCCCCCGTGAAGGCTGCCCTGTAGCAGGCTTTGTTTGGATATAAGACAGACGCGGCAGACACATTGCATGCTGGTGTCTCCCAGTAACCTCATCTCACACCCACGAGGAGCTCTTGGTCTATATGGGCATGTGGTGTAGCGGCTAGAGCTGTGGATGCTGCAATCGAGTAGCTCTGTTCCAATCCCGGGGTCGCCAGCACCATCTTGTGGTTCCATGCACATTCGCTTAATTACCTCACGTTTAATATAAGCCTCATTTGCAACATGTAAACAAGCATTGAAATTGCAATAGGTCTCGCCTTTTATTAAGTTAAAGCCATTTTCTTTGCTATACAATACCATTAGCAAAGCAAATGGCTTTAACTTAATCAAAGCGTTACAACAAACAAAAGATGGACGGAATGCTGACAATGCAGACATTCTCCCCCAGTCAAGAGATCTAGGTTAAATCCATCGTTCTTTTGCCCACTACGCCACCCCAGTTCAGACATGGCCATATGCAAATCAGTCTTGACCCTGTGCCTCATGGGAACAGTCCAGCCCGAACTGCCAAGCCATGTCTTCCCTGGACCGGAATCAAGCATCCTAGGACCGGTTTCTGGCTATCAGCCTTCATCAGCCAGGATAGCTTGACTCCAGTGGCGTAGTGAGCACGGGACCCACGTCTGGGCATACCCATCCCACTTAGGGCGAAAAGCGTTACAACAAACAAAAGATGGACGGAATGCTGACAATGCAGACATTCTCCCCCAGTCAAGAGATCTAGGTTAAATCCATCGTTCTTTTGCCCACTACGCCACCCCAGTTCAGACATGGCCATATGCAAATCAGTCTTGACCCTGTGCCTCATGGGAACAGTCCAGCCCGAACTGCCAAGCCATGTCTTCCCTGGACCGGAATCAAGCATCCTAGGACCGGTTTCTGGCTATCAGCCTTCATCAGCCAGGATAGCTTCGTGTTGACAAAGTTGTTACTCTCCCCAATATAATGAAACTCACTTAACTGAGAAGGATGGAAGTCGGAGTTGTCCTGGCCAGAATTGGAGCACGAGGCCCACAGGTCACAGCAGGTGTCCGCGTTGAGAAGTAACTCGTGACCCTTTTGCAGACAGCGGCCAGGCCACAAATCCTTACAATGGACTGCTAGTGGTGTACAGCGCTGTGAAGCGTGCGTCTTTTACGAGTATGAATCCGAATTGATATATTTCTATAGTTTGGGATATAAGCTACAAATAAACTACAACCACAAGATAAATAAACGCTGCTTCAATTATACTTTATAACATATATATATATATATTATAATTATGCTTTGGAACAAAACTTCCATTCAATGGAATTTCTCTCCTTCCTTATCAAATGAAACATTGGGTTAATTTTAGGCTTTGTCCCTGCACTGAGCGAAATTAACCGCAAAATGAAGTCCAGTTCAAGTGGTATCAGCCGTAGATCTTCATGGCTATAAACATGTGCACAGTCCAAGAAGGACGGCCCCGCTATCTACGCACCACTGTATTAGGCGCTTCATGTAGCACAATCCTGGAAATCAAACGTCACCCAGGCTCTCACAGGCTGCTTTACTCGGCTGGCATGTGGTTATCAAACTGTACATTTTTTAGTCACTACAAACTTCTTCAAAGCACCCTGGAGCCAGAGTGTCAATGTTGTAGTCATTTCTGGCACACATTGCCTGAATGCAGCAGTCGGCATTTAACGAAAGCGATATGGCCTGGCATCGTCGAGTCCTCTCCACAATGCGCCGCTGTGTGTACGGCTCCCCTGTCACTCTCAGCCAGTCCTTACGCTCTTATAATGCTGGGAATTGCCGCTTTACCCTTCCCATTATAAAGAGGGACTTACAAATTGACAAATCGCATACACAAATTGGGGAACAGATCTAACTCGCAAATACCGCGGCCGCTTTTAAAAGGGACATAGTAAACGGATCCTTCCAAGGTGGGTACACTAGGTAAGGTTAAACCTGGGTTATAATGACTTATTTTTACCGTGTTTAGAAACAGAGGTGTGTGGAGCGCTATATAAAAGCTTTGGAGCAATAATGATGAGTGCTAAGCCCGAGGAAGCAAAAACGGCGGTCACAAAAGCAAGACATTCCAAAAATGCGAGCTCACCTTAAAAGCAAGTTATCCTTGCAATTCTGCTGGGTTTTGCCTAGTGACTAATTAAGCATTTCGAATCTCTCGGCAAGTATAGTGTAGTGTTTTTAAAGGAGTTCTCTTACAATGGTTAGGTGACTGACTACCTTTAAATGGCAAATTTCATAATTTTGTTTTTTCTATCATTTTAAAGTGCCTTCGACGTAGCTGGGTTAGCGCTACAGAAACATACCAAACAGACGAGCGTCAAGCTGTAGAAAAAGAAGTCACGTTTGATGCGACTGACGGGTGTATTCTCAAATTAAGCGAACAGCAGGAAGTAGCAACGTGTGTGCCCGGTAATCCACCCCTTGCACCGAGGTCATTGTCAGCGGCGCAACTCGAGCACCCCCCTCCTCATTCATGGTATGTGCATATTTACAGGAAGCGTTGCTCCAGGGCAGTGTGTAAGAAGACGACACTTGAGAACTTCACGCACCTTTATCACCAGCCACATGCAATCTGCATCTCTTTACCACCCCTGCCTCTCACAAACCCTGGCCACACTGATCCCCAACAACAGAGGACCCTTTACAAGTACTCCTTCCGAAAACCACCACTGCCTGAACACGACCCTGAACCGGGACTCAAAGTGGGAGGAGAAGACAGGCTCACTCCCGAGGGAAGAAAGCACTTACCTCGGTCTTCGGGTTGTACTGCAGGCCAGAATTGAAGGACTTCATCCCCACCTTGTGACTGAGGGGTTGGGTAGAGATCACAGCACTAGAACTGCTCCCAAGGGGCAGGGCAAAAAGAATAAACACGGGGAGGGCGAGCAAGAAAGAAACAGGGGGAGGGCGAGCAAAACAAGCTCTAGGCTTTGGCAAAGGCAGCCGCTTGTCTTTATGGGGCCATGTGTTTGAAACACATGGCCCCATAAAGATAAGAAAGCTTTTACGACGGGAGGAAGGCAGACGAGCCCGTCCAAGTGGGCCGGCCGAAAAGTGGAAAAGTCTACGTCTGGCAGTGCTCTCTCCCAATGGCTGGCCACCGTTTAGCATAAACGGTGACGCTGGCCAATGGGAAAGAGGGGCGGGGCTTGAAGCCCTTTACAGAATTCCCTCTAAATCATTAAATCTCGCCAGCAAAACTGCACATGTGCGCAGCCCAAGCAGGCGAGACCTAAAAAGCGACAAAGCTAATAAATTTCGTATAGGCGAAACCTATTGGCTTTGGCAATGCTTGAGGTTGAGGGTGGGATATGTCATTCTTTTAGTATAGAGATAGAAGTAGGCAGATGTTACCTGCCTCCCAATATACTATCGTAGACAATATTTTCGGACACAAATATGTTATAATCATGCATGCTGTTGAAATTATGAACAGATGCCGGCTCTCCTATCAGCTGTTATATTTTGTACTTGTGGTCAAATGTGAATTCAGTAGTCAACATTTGCATCTTTGGGGGCATACAAATACAACAAGCATTTACAATGCAGTAGGTCTCGCAATTGCGAGATTTTGAGCTATTGGCATTGTAAATGGCAATGTCTTTTATAATATTAAAAGGCATTGTCATTTACAATACCAATAGTACAAACTTTGGCCGCGCTCAACATGAAAGTTAAAAGAAAATTTGAACTGTGCGCGGTGTCCCTAAAGCGGGCACTGCGCTCAGCATGCAAGTTAGAGCGGCATAGCGCTCCATAAGAAAAGTGGCCGCCATTGTCCTGTGTGGGCGTGCTGCAAATACAACAAGCATTTGCAATGCAATAGGTCTCGTATTCGCGCGAGTTTGAGCTATTCCCATTGTAAATGACAATGCCTTTTATTTATGTTTTGGGTTTTAAAACATAAATAAAAGGCATTGTCATTTACAATACTAATAGCTTAAACTCTCGCAAATGCGAGACCTATTGCATTGCAATAAATGGTCTTTTTGACCGCTTGTTAGATTGTAAATATCAGAGGAAGAGACCGGCCTGTGACGTCTTCAAAGTAGTGATAAATAGTGCAGTGAAGAAGATGTGTAAGTGTTGTATATTACACAGACACAAAGTGTGAAGTGATACTTATATATGATCCGAGCATTAAACACTAACAAAGCGCTCCAACATCTTTCACTGACATTTCGATAACCCGTGAGATGATCTACGGGTGGTGGAGACAGTCAAAGTCATCTGTTGTTACTAGGAAATTTTCAATACATGGTATGGAGGGCTGAGGCCATTAAAGGATGAGGAAATTCGATCGGGGTCAGCCTGCTTGCTCTCTATAAGATAACCATGAAATGTTGTGCAGAATGCCTGTGACAAACCGGAGCACCTTTTCCTGGCGTTGGAAGCAGCAACGAAATTGGAAGGGGCGCTAAGAGGAGGATATTGAAATAATTAAGACTGCTGATCTTGTGTGCCCTAAGCAGCTCTTTACAGAGTGAAGGGCAAGGTGTGGGGTGGATTTTTCAGATGCAGAGGAGGTTGTAGCAGCCAGAGGCAGCGGTCATGGAGCAAAGTATGAGACCGACCAAAGGTCCTGAGCTCAAAGCATGTCAGACCGCACCAACATTTATATTTTTCCTACCAGACTCACTCATATTCAACGTATTGCCCTGCAGGCACCAGATAAGGTAGCAGTTTCTGATGTGCTCCACAGAGGCCATAACCTTATACCTGATGGAGGCAATCAAATGGCCTCCTTTCTCTAGTGTATGTCCTCGCCCAGCTGACTGCATGGAGGTTGCCCAGCAGTTCACAAGGTCTGGAGTACAGCATAGACTGCTGTTTCCTGGCATGAGGTATATCACCCCCACCTAACATCCATGAGGCCCTCTGGCAGTCGGACCCCTCTCCCCATGAGAAAGACATGCTAGGGGTTAAAGTGTGCCTGATGTATCTACAGAGAGATCAGAACGTATAAAAGACCTGTTCACTTCTAGGGACTTATGTCATGGCTTTCATGGGCATGACGCCACCTTTGCGTGCTAAAAACAATTATGTGCTGAATTTTAAAAAGCCCATTTAGTGGCTTTGTGCCATCTAGGGGCCATTCAGTGTAGAGAAAATTAAAATTCTCTTTATCCAATCAATTTCTACATCGCTAACAATTCGCATTCCATAAAGTTCATTTGTTTGGATATGTCTACTTGGGCTTCAGACCTAGGTGCCGATCACGATCCGGTAAAAGAATTCCCCGTACGACTCGTATCCGGTCTTTTTACCGTACGAATCGTACAAGTCCCGTACAAACTGGCAATTACGATTCGCATGGTAAAAAGTCCATACGAATCGCATTGGGAATTATTCCCCACACGTCCTCGGGTCGGAAAATGTGTCCGACACGTCCACGGACGATTTACCGTACAAATGTGAAAAGTGAAGTCCGAGCGCGCAAGTACAATCCGTCCCTTGCGTCCGATGTTACAACCGGATGGAAAAAACACCGTCCGCACCGAACTCCCATAGCAACCATGGAGACATGTGCCCGCATACACGCCCAACACTCCCCCCAGCCCTCCTATGTACGTGCCGACCCCCCCCAGCCCCCGTACATTCGAGTCGAACCCCCCACCCAGCCCCCGTACGTTCGTGTCTAACCCCCCGTGTATGTACACCCGTGTACGTGTCGAACCCCCCGTGAATGTACACCCGTGTACGTGTCGAACCCCCCATGTATGTACACCCGTGTACGTGTCGAACCCCCGTGTATGTACACCCGTGTACGTGTCGTACCCCCACCAGTGTATGTACACCCGTGTACGTGTCGCACCTCCCGTGTATGTACACCCCTGTACGTGTCTAACCCCCGTGTATGTACACCCGTGTACGTGTCGAACCCCCCGTGTATGTGCACCCGTGTACGTGTCGAACCCCCCGTGTATGTACACCCCTGTACGTGTTGAACCCCCGTGTATGTACACCCGCGTACGTGTCGCACCCCCTGTGTATGTACACCCCTGTACGTGTCGAACCCCCTGTGTATGTACACCCCTGTACGTGTCGAACCCCCCGTGTATGTACACCCGTGTACGTGTCGAACCCCCCGTGTATGTACACCCGTGTACGTGTCGAACACCCCCGTGTATGTACACCCCTGTACGTGTCGAACCCCCCGTGCATGTACACCCCTGTACGTGTGGAACCCCCCGTGTATGTACACCCGTGTACGTGTCGAACCCCCCGTGTATGTACACCCGTGTACGTGTCGAACCCCCGTGTATGTACACCCGTGTACGTGTCGCACCCCCCGTGTATGTACACCCCTGTACGTGTCTAACCCCCGTGTATGTACACCCGTGTACGTGTCGAACCCCCCGTGTATATACACCCCTGTACGTGTTGAACCCCACGTGTATGTACACCCGCGTACGTGTCGCACCCCCCGTGTATGTACACCCCTGTACGTGTCGAACCCCCTGTGTATGTACACCCGTGTACGTGTCGAACACCCCCGTGTATGTACACCCGTGTACGTGTCGAACCCCCCCGTGTATGTACACCCCTGTACGTGTTGAACCCCCCCGTGTATGTACACCCGTGTACGTGTCGAACCCCCCGTGTATGTACACCCGTGTACGTGTCGAACCCCCGTGTATGTACACCCGTGTACGTGTCTAACCCCCGTGTATGTACACCCGTGTACGTGTCGAACCCCCCGTGTATGTACACCCGCGTACGTGTCGCACCCCCGTGTATGTACACCTGCGTACGTGTTGCACCCCCGTGTATGTACACCCCTGTACGTGTCGAACCCCCCGTGTATGTACACCCATGTACGTGTCGAACCCCCCGTGTATGTACACCCGTGTATGTGTCGAACCCCCCGTGTATGTACACCCCTGTACGTGTCGAGCCCCCCGTGTATGTACACCCGTGTACGTGTCGAACCCCCCGTGTATGTACACCCGTGTACGTGTCTAACCTCCCGTGTATGTACACCCGTGTACGTGTCGAACCCCCCGTGTATGTACACCCCTGTACGTGTCGAACCCCCGTGTATGTACACCCGCGTACGTGTCGCACCCCCGTGTATGTACACCCCTGTACGTTCGAGTCGTACCCCCACCCGTGTACGTGTCGTACCCCCGTGTATGTACGAACCGTACCCTCCCCCGCGGACGTATGGAGTGTACCCCAGGCCCCAACACCAGCACCTTCACACAACATCGCGCATGTACAAGTCGTACCAAGCCAGACACAAGGACAGCACTGTACAACAAAATGCCCGAAGTACACACCGTACACACGTTAAAAACGCACGTACACAACCAGGACAAAGCAAAACAACACAAGAATACACCATTCGAATGGCACAAAGCCACTAAACATGTCCAACAAGCTCAAAAACAACACAATCACTGACCTGCAACTGCCAAAATCCAAAACAGAGGCCCAAAACACAACCACTCCTTATAACACACCCACCCAAAGTTCAAACACAGCCACACCCACCAATGGACCAATAAAAAGGGCCCACACACACAAACCATGAGCCTTTGCAACAGACTCACTGCTGCCAGACCCCACAGACAACCTACAGCACCATACTAGAAGCTTGACCACACCTTACACTTGCACACCTTCACACACACACCTTCACAAACACCCCCACATCACATTCACACACACACCCAAACAACCACACCCACACACCCACAACCATCCACACCCCCCCCCATCCACACCCACACCCCTCACCATGCCCACTAACAAGAATCCAAAGTTCACTAGCCGAGAGTTGGAGGTCCTTGTCGATGAAATCCTCAGAGTTGAGCCACACCTCTTTGGAACATTGGTCAGACAGACCAGCATTTCAGAAAAAACATCCATGTGGCAGACCATCGTCGATGCTGTGAATGCTGTTGCGGACACCAGAAGGACCAGGCATGAATGCCAAGCCAGGTGGTACGATCTGCGGAGGAGGGTCAGAGCCAAAATGACGGACGAACACAACCAGGCCAACGTCACTGGAGGAGGGCCGGCCCGCAGACCCGTACACTACCATCCCTGGGAGGAGAGGGTGATGGCCATACTGCCGGTGGTGGCAGTGGACGGATTAGAAGGAGTCCGAGACCCGGGTGAGTACACAAACAACTCACCTCACATGGGGGGAACGTCATCCACAACCAAACTCACAAACAGGCACGCAACCACCCCAAGCTATCGCATGACTCAACCACACTCCATGAACACGCACATGCCACTAGCGCCACCATGCCCCATGCACCCAGCTGGACAATGTCAAGTCACAGGCCGCAGAAAACACCAACACAAGACACGGTAACCGGGATGGCGGGAGTGTGGGCCCCAAAAATCACATAGTGCAACTCAGAAGCAGACAACAATGCCCTCTGCCCATATGGCCTAGGTCACAGCCAGACAAACAGTGTGTCCCCACACAGGAAAGACTTGCCAGCAAATGGCGGACGCCTTGCATTAAGACATGGGGGTGAAGGCACTTTTTGCACATGACAGCAGCTAATGAACAGCCAACACTGTGAAAGAGTGGCAGCACACACCACCACAGCAGCAGCGCAGACACAGACACTACACCCAATGGGTGCCTGGAGATCACAAACAAACTCACATCAACAAGCCAAGGGCCATTCAAAGATCTGCTAACAGTCTGTGCCCAGGAAGCTGGGCTGAGGTGACAGAGGGTGACACACAGAGGGAGGGAGAGGGGGACAGAGAGGGAGGGAGACACAGCGAGACGGACAGAGGGAGGAGGCTGACACACGGAGGGAGGGAGGGAGAGGGGGACAGAGAGGGAGGGAGACACAGGGAGACGGACAGAGTGAGGAGGCTGACACACGGAGGGAGGGAGAGGGGGACAGACAGAGAGGGAGGGAGACACAGGGAGACGGACAGAGTGAGGAGGTTGACAGAGGGAGGGAGAAAGGGAGACAGAGGGAGACGGACAGAGGGAGGAGGCTGACACACGGAGGGAGGGAGAGGGGGACAGAGAGGGAGCGAGAAAGGGACACATAGGGAGAGCAAATCAGCCTTGTGGGGTGTGGGAATGTCTGCACGTCAGCAGGTGGACTGCGTGCATGTAGACAAGGGTGGCCAGTGCCAGAACCCCCCCTCTTCTCCATGGCTAAACACAGAGCCATGTCACAACCTGTGCACGAGCACAACAGCAGCTACCTGCATTATCTAAGTGTGTGGAACCACTCCATGTGCCCACGTACAGTGCAACACGGAAGGCGCCAATGCATGGCTCTCCACACCTGCCCACTCCACTGCTGACTGCAGTCACAATTGATGCAGCAAGTAAGACTATGCCACACATAGGTAAAGTCGCTAAAGCTGTGGCCAAGGGACATACCCATGTACAAGTGCACTGTGAGTGGAATGCAAGACATATCCAAATTTCCAGAGGAAATGTGCCAACTTAGAAACCAATGAAACATGGATGTTGCATGGAACAAAATTAACATTGTCTCTCTCACACACAGGTCAACGTCGTGGATCACCCCCCAACACTGGGGGGGAAGACACACAGGATCCGGCTCGGCGGGATGACGGAGCCACCGGCAGCGACGACTCTCACCACTCTGTGGACGAACCCGACCCCGACCAACCTGGCCCCTCTGGTGTCCAACGACCTGCAGCACCTGCGTCAGGTACAACTGGGCCAACCACCACCCCCACTCCTGCCACATCCCAGGAGACACCCAGGAGCCCTGCCCCACCACCACAATGCAGCCAGGCTGGCCAGGAGGGACACGGTGTCCCGGGCACCCAGGAGGAGGCAGGCGACAACGCCAATGCCACCCCTCAGGGGTCCCGGAGACCCGATGTGCCCACAAGGGCAGGCCAGGTGCAAGTGGGCAGGGGTGGTGGGAGTGGAGGACGGCGGAGGCGCGAGCCTGACCAGTTGGCAGCGGAACCGGTATATTCCCATGTCCGAAACATCCTGGACACATACCGGCAGGACACCACGGGCATGGCCCAGGTTGTGTCTATACTCGAGGGGATCAAGACCCAGCAGGCCCAGTAACATGCGGAGCAACATGCCTGTCTACTGCAACACCAACGGAGGATGGAGGACAGACAGGCTGAGCTCGTGACGGTGTTCACGGGAATTCACAGTACACTCCGTCAGATGGCCGACAACATGGGCAACCCTCCCTGTGCCATCAGGCGTAGAACATCACCACCCACAGGGAGGGATGAGGAGGAGGAGGAGACATCCGACGGAGCATCCCAAACATTGTCACGGCCTGCTTCTGAGGGTCCCCGCAGGAGGGCGGGTCGTCCACGTAAAAGACCGTGAGGGTCGGCGCAACAGCACCATCTCCCAGGGCACCTGGCCTGGCACCTGGCCCACTGGAGCAACAGCAGCACAGCATCAAAAGACATTCTCTGCCACATGGACTTGCCGGTCACTGTCTGACCAATGTTGACAAAGACTGTGGCATGGACTCTGAGGATTTCAAATGGCAAGGACACCAACTCCCCAAGTGAACTTTGGATTCCACACACCCGGAAAGCCCCTCATGTCAACCCCCCCCCCCCAACCCCAACCAAAATAAAAAGTCACACCATAAAGAGAAGATGCCTACTGATTGCATTATTACCTTACATATGTCTTGTAAAGTCTAACTATGCCTGAGTTCTCATTTGACTTCAACCATCAACACCCTGGGGCCTGAGTCTGGCACAGGACACACATGGGTCACATTGTAGTAGGCAAGACAGACATGGAGCACCATACACACCCGTGATGGGCCCAACCAGCTGAGGGGGTGGCCGCATAACCGTGCCGACAGACATATTGAGTACAGCTACAGCCATGCGCAGAGGTCAGGGATCATGTGGAGTGTCCTGGGGGGCACCCAGATATGTGTGGACCGGTGGCAGAACCATGTCCTGCAAGCTTGAGTCAGGTGGATGCAGTGAATGGTGGCCTGGCCAACGTGGGATGCATGGGGATGGCACATGTCACAATACCCACACAGTCATTGACTACATGCACAATACACAGTCTAATCCCACACAAACAGCTTGCATCTTGCTACTCGACACATAGACACATAGCCACTATCACGGAAAAACATGCCAGACATGCCGGATGCACCGTGGCAACACACCAGCATTGACTGAGAAGAGGCACCTTGGAGGCATAGGGACACCTTTATTTGTCATGTATTCAGGATTGCAGAGGCAACTCGGAGTACACATGAACGGGTAATGTGGAGTTACATGTGGGTCCAACACTGGAACCCCCCTTCTGCAGCCCAAATGCGTGATAGCCATGGAACTGGCACACAAGTGTCGGCTAACAGCTAAACACCCCCTGCTGCTCACGGAGAGACTGCCATACACCATTGATCCGCTGATGTGGAAGTCCCACAGCATGTCAAGCCAAGGCAAACCGTATGTGTCCGAGGGCAGTGTAACACACATTGATGCCATCATCACATTCCACAATCCCATCACTGATGACTGTCAACAAGTCTGACCATCTATTCAGGTGTACCCAGCTGCATGTAATGTGTACCATGGTGATGCGACATGTCTGCAGAGGAACCAAACATCGACAGGGGCAGTGTGCATACATCGTGAAAAACTGCCACACCCAATACACCCCTGATGCATCCCTTACCCTAAGGAGACTTCCAAACTCGTCCGTGCGGGTAACACTGAGTCAGCACACGATGACGTGTCCATGAGGAATAGCAGTGCCACAACAATGCAACCAGCAGACGGCATGCGCAAGTACCTGGGGATATGAGAGACACAAGAAGTCAGCCACAAAAAGCACAGCCACTTGCATGTGCATGTACTCGACACATGTAAGGATGACAACATGCTAGGTCACAATTATGACTGGGGAAATACACTCATCTACTGGCACCATCACTCGAGTGACACATCCACACACACCTCTAACTCACGTGGCATACATGCAGATGGACACACACATCGCAACACATGCCACACGGGGACCAATGCGTGCACACTCAGACACTGGTACTCACCACTAAGCAAAGAAGTCGCGTATGAGCCGAGTCCGGATGTCCTCTTGCGGAACCACATCCTCCACATCACTAGCCCCATTGCCAAGCCCTTCGTCCTCCACGGGTGGATGGTCCTGATCATCTTGATCCAGGATGAGTGGCACAGCTTTCTCAACTGCCATGTTGTGCAGCATGCAGCAGACCATGAAGATTTTGCAGACCTTCGCCGGGGCATATGGGAGGGCGCCGCCGGTCTTGTGGAGGCATCGAAATCGGCTCTTCAGGAGGCCAAACGTCCTCTCTATCACTCGCCTTGTCCGGCCATGGGCGGTGTTGTAGCGGAGCTGGGCCGGCGTGATGGGGTTGCGGAGAGGTGTGATCAGCCATGGCATGTTGGGATAGCCAGCGTCCCCTACATGGAAACCACATGGACATAAGTAGGACAGGAGAAGCGGTCGTGCTGGAAGTCTATGCAAGATACAGGACAGACAGACTGTACCCACCAACAACACATGCTCGTTCGTTGCGCAGCTGCATCATCATTTCAGGCATCCTGCTACGCCTCATGATGTAGGCATTGTGTGCTGATCCTGGAAAACGAGCACAGACATGTGAAATCGCCATGTTGGACAGACAGACCACAAGGGCATTGATGGAGTGGTAGTGCTTGCGATTCCTGTACGCTACCTCCTGTGCCTGTGGTGGTACCAAAGCCACATGTGTCCCATCTATGGACCCAATGACATGGGGCATCCCTCCCAGGGCATAGAATCCACGCTTGACCCCAGTCAACATTGCAGGGGTTGGGAAATGGATGAAGTCATCCAGGTGAATCAACATGGCCTCTAAGAAATCATGCAGCACACGGCAGAACATGCTCTGGGACATGCCACCAACATGAGCTATGGTATTTTGAAAGGTACCCGTGGCAAGAAAATGTAGGGCTGCCATTACCTTCAGCTTGGGTGTCAGTGCCGTAGGATACCTGTGCAGTGGTTGCAGGTGTGGTGCCAGTCTCGCCGTCAACTCCAGAATCAACCGTTGGGGGAAGCGGTAGCACCGGATACAGTCATTCTCCCGCATGGCAGCCAAGTCCGGAATTGGTCGGTGAAGAGGCGGCGCTCTGCAGTAATTTGGAAGTGACAAGGAAGAGTGAGTGCACCACAACAACAAATTATTTGTACTGAGCACATGTTAATCTGTCAATACACATATGCTACATACGGAGTCAGGTATGTGCCACATGCCCTGGACACGTATGGCTGCCAGGTGACACCCCTACCAAGACCAAGCTACACACGGAGATTGTGAACCTCCACATGCCATGGCATGGGATTAGCTGTGTCCCAGTGTAAGTGAACAGCCAGACGCAAGACAGGAGTGACATATATCCACACATCAGCAGAAGTAGGATGTCGATTGCAGAGACTGGTAGCGGAACACTAGAGCCACAGGTCACATGACATTACACTAGGACAGCCCACACACCTTGCCAATAAGGTGTGCATGTGATGACTCACCACACATTTATAGAGAGGATGCAGACATGTCCTTGTTACGCTACTCCGTGTCCCATGCATACATACGCACCTCACATCCAATACCACATGTGCAATGGTGTGCGGAACAGTGTGCCATGTCAATCTACACACAGACACATGGTGGTTGCTGCAACAGCTGCTGCTTTTGAGGGAGCTCCAACATCAACCTAATGGGAACCCCCCACACATACATGACATAGTCACATCGTGCACAGTGGGTAGTGACATGTCAGGTGTGGTAACCCCTGTACCGGGCCTCAGGGGACACTTGCGTGTGTTGTTGTCCGTGCCATGCCAGTGACGCTCATCCCAAGTGTGCAGTACGACATGCACACATGTCAAAGGAGTCAAGGGCATGCCTGGCACACATTGCACCGTCACACATTACATGTGTACACATCTCATCATACATCTGGTGCCTTCTCCACTCAGGAGTAATGTGCCACATCACAGCCTTTCACACCTGTGCCCCACACATGTAGTACTGCCCAGACAATGCCTTGATGTCCATCCATGGACAAGTATGTCAGCCCTATTCCTTCCTGTGTGCTGCCTGTCACCACTGTGATGTGTGAAAAGCACCGTACTTTCGCAAAAATGGCCTGTGTACGTTCCCGTATGACTATGGGAGTGCTGCCGTATGTGTACCCCTAGGGATAGTGAGCGTACGCACACGTGTACGCTCCGTACCACTATGGGTGTTCTCGCGTATGCGTACTCATAGTGATAGTGAGCGTACAGGCGTGGGTACGGTCCGTACCACCATGAGTACGCATACGCGAGAACACCCATAGAGAGACGGGCCGTACACGCGTGTGTACGCTCCGTACCACTATGGGTGTTCTCGCGTATGCGTACTCATAGTGATAGTGAGCGTACAGGCGTGGGTACGGTCCGTACCACCATGAGTACGCATACGCGAGAACACCCATAGTGAGACGGGCCGTACACGCGTGTGTATGCTCCGTACCACTATGGGTGTTCTCGCGTATGCGTACTCATAGTGATAGTGAGCGTACAGGCGTGGGTACGGTCTGTACCACCATGAGTACGCATACGCGAGAACACCCATAGTGAGACGGGCCGCGTGTGTACGCTCCGTACCACTATGGGTGTTCTCGCGTATGCGTACTCATGGTGGTAGGACCGTACCCACGCCTGTACGCTCACTATCACTATGAGTACGCATACGCGAGAACACCTATAGTGGTACGGAGCGTACGCACGCTTGTACGGCCCGTCTCACTATGGGTGTTCTCGCGTATGCGTACTCATGGTGGTACGGACCGTACCCACGCCTGTACGCTCACTATCACTATGAGTACGCATACGCGAGAACACCCATAGTGGTACGGAGCGTACACACGCCTGTACGGCCCGTCTCACTATGGGTGTTCTCGCGTATGCGTACTCATAGTGATAGTGAGCGTACAGGCGTGGGTACGGTCCTACCACCATGAGTACGCATACGCGAGAACACCCATAGTGGTACGGAGCGTACACACGCCTGTACGGGCCGTTGCTATGCATTTGGGGTGCCCTAGGGCCCCGGAACGCACCGTACCGTAGCTCCAAATTACATAGGGGACACATGAGGGACAAGTATAAAGGCCTACATGCATGCTGGTTGTCATGGAGACCAAGTTTAAAGTTTGATTTTTTTCCGGAAGGTGCACAGCAGAAGTCAGTTGGAATGAATCTACTTTGTTGCAATGTGGTTCTGGAGTTGACATCATGCTCAAGAAAAAAACACAATAAGAACCCACTGACTGCTAGGTTTGAAGGGATTGGAGGAAACATAGGATGCAAATGTGAGTGACCAATCACTCTGTACTCCTGTGCATGAAACAGGCCAGCAAGGCAGATATAAGGCAGCCAGGTCCCATGAGGGAGCACTTGCCTGCACATCTCTGTATTCCACGACCCAGCTGCTGCTACTGATTCCCTGAAACCATGTCAAGGGCTGTGGAGAGGTCACAGCCATTCACCCTGGAGGAGAACCTGGCTTTGCTGGATGTGATCCTCCCACAGTACCCCCTGCTGTATGGGCGACCAGGTTATCAGGTGAGTGCAGAGTCCACTAGCACAGTCTGTGTCCCTTTTTTGAGACTGTGACTTCTGCCATTGTGTCCAGGTGTGACACACATGCTATGTACTGTAGGGGGGGTCCCGGGGGGGGAATGCCTGATGTCTCACAGCCAGAGCATGCTGTGGTGCATGTCTGCCTTCCTCACTAGCATGGTGTTTACTGTGACAATCACTGCATGGTGCATGCCACATTCTGCCTGTCTTGTCCTCCTGGGAATGTAGCCTCTACAGTCCTCATGTGATTATGTGGTTATCCCAGTGTGACAGGTGACTGTACCCACAGATGTGTGTTAGTTCTGTGTACCTGTGCTGAGAGTGTCCACATGATGTGTTCGTACCCTGGACATCGGTGTGTGTGTAAGTCCCCTGTCATGTAGGTGGGTGCATATGTGGAGTGTAGCACCCCAGCTGCATGAGGGATGGATATACCCTGGCCATGTGATGTGAGCAGGGAGCAGTGC
Organism: Triturus cristatus; assembly: GCF_964204655.1. NCBI lineage: Eukaryota > Metazoa > Chordata > Amphibia > Caudata > Salamandridae > Triturus > Triturus cristatus. The sequence continues at coordinate 437,002,564 of NC_140594.1, read as the reverse complement.
TGTGTGCCTGACGTGCAGAGCCAGCCCCACACCTGTGAGCCCCCCCGTCTAGTGGCACATGTGCAGAGTGAGGTATGTCGCTGCATTTGGCAATGGCAGGTGAATGTCCTGTGCCTGTGTGTGTCTGTGTACTCTGCTGCGGTGGCGTCAGTGGCCTGTGGCATGTGACTGCTTAGAGGTGCTGCACATTATCCTGGTGTAGCTTGTGATGCACAGTGTGAGCCAGGATCATTGATTGTGTAGTTGCCCTCATTCCACCTGTGTACTTTCAATGGCACATACTGCTTTTGCCCTTCCCCAGAGGATCATGTCCCTATGACAAAGGTGCAATGCGTTGGATGCATACTATGCCTTGTTGTAATCAGCAAATGTGTTCTAATATGTGTCTCTGTGACATGTGCCAGGTGTATTGATGTAGTGTCACTTGTTCATCCTCACAGGTAGGCGCCTCTGCCAAGGAGCAGATATGGCTGACCGCCGTCAGCGCCGTGAGGAGTGCGGATGGTCGGAAGCGGCGCCTGTCCCAGGTGAGGAAACGCTGGCAGGATATCCGGTGCTGGACGCGGAGGATCGCACGGGTCCTGCTGGAGGACTCACCTGAGACCCATAAGAACCGCGGGCGCCGCCGACTGACCCACATCCACAAGCGTGTGCTGCCGGTGGTATTTCCAGACTTGGAGAGGCGCTTACAGGAGAAGCAGCAGCAGGAAGGGGGTAGGTACATGTGTGTTTGTTGTGTTTCACCAGCATTTGTAAGTGCACAGTTGCATGGATACACTGCCAGGGTTTAAAGGTGCTGTGCAGATCCTGTTAGCTACAGTATAGCTGTGCTCTCCTGCCTCCCTTCCCCTCCTTGCAATGTGTTCCCTGGTCTGTGTGTAGTCACTCCTTCACAAGGTAATGTAGGTGGCGCTTTCTCCACGTGAACTATGCCTGTAGCATCATGTGTGGGGGTGGTGTGTAACAGGTTTGGGGACCTTGGCTGTGCCCTGTCCAGTTCAGTACATGTGGGTTCCATGTCAGTTGGCACTGATGCAGAGTCCAGACATGGGAGTTAGTCTCACAAGTGTCATGCCTTACAGCGCGCATGTCCTATGTTGTGGCCTGTGACATGATGTGCATGAGTGTGCGATACGCATAGTGCAGGGATGTGGGGGTGTGTTGCAGTCATTCCCATTCAGGACCATGGAGTTGTGTTGCCACTACTGTCCCCTGGGGCATATTTTCCTAGGTGTCATGTGTGTCATCACAAAACGTGGACACTCTCAGTGTCTACAGCATAGGTTGTGCTCTGTGCCATTGTCCCCTGGCACCATGTATATTGACGTGAAATGTAGTACAAGTGTCCACTGTACAGCCTGACCTGATTTTCCTTGTTCATAGTCACAGTGGCCAGTGCCTGTGTGTCTTGTTACAATCATCTGATGATGGCCATTTGTACATGATTATTTGGACAGGCGCACCTTGGGTATTTGGCGTCCAATCTTGCATTTCTGCAGCCCCTGTGTATTTCACCCAGACTAAGAGATGTAAGTGCCACCTGTGTCTCAAAAAATTGTCTCATGTAGGGGGTGGTTGGTGCGGGCCAAGCCTACATGTCAAAACCAGAATTCTCCTTGCTAGGGCTGGCCAGTGTGTGATGTTTGTCTGGACATACACTCAAGGTGCAGGGAGCCAGTCATGGTGGGCATGTTTTCAGTATTACCTATGCAGCATGTGCCTCAATTTCATGGATATGGTCCCTCCTCATCCCTATTGTCGGCAACGCTGTGTGGTGCAGATGCAGTGCTGGATTGTCCCCAGGGCCTGGCTCCTATGTCAAACTCCATTTCATGTCAGTTGCTATTGTGTCATGCTCTCCATGGGTTCTCATTGGCATGGTGGGTGAACCAACTGTGTGTTGCATGCCCTAGATCTGTACCTTGTTTGGTAGATGTTACTGATCTTTCTTTGCAGGCTATGCACTGTAACCTATGTAGATTGGACTCATGTGACATATGTATACAGGTGTGTGATTAATTGCTGTCTCTTCACCTTGCCCACAGCATCGTCGGGGGACACGGAGGCAGACATGAGCACAGACGGAGCGGAGGGACCGAGCACCAGTGCCAGCGTTGACATCGTGGCTGGCACATTGAGTGGTACAGAGGCGGAGGAGAGTGAGGCCGAGGACCTGTCCACTGGCACCACCGAATATGAAGCGGACGGGTCCGAGGATGATCTCTCCGAGTGGGCGGAGGCTGCACCACCAGCTGACAGCGGAACAACATCGCACCCCGCCCCCTCCATTGCCATCAGCCGCCTCCCACTTGCTCGTGTCCCTTCCCAACGTCCCCGGTCACCACATGTCTCCTTCCTGCCAGGCACCGCACCCCCCTGCCCCTGTCTCCATTGCTGCCGCCAATGCCGAGTCTGTGGACATCCAGCGCAGTTGCAGATTGGTCAGGCTGCGATCCTTAATGTCCTCCATGGCCACAGCCAGGTCCTCAACAACATGGAGGCATACTTGGAGGGCATTAACTCATCGCAGGCTGACCAACGCAGCTTGCTGAGGTCGATAGACTCGACACTGACTGCAGCAGTGGGTCTCCTGCAGCGCTTCATCCAAACCCCTACCCCTGCCCCATCCACACTTCCCACTCCCATGCCTGTCCCACGTACACCCAGACGTCAGCATGCACCCACCACGACGGACACAGGCACCACACCAGCAGGGAAGGTCACCCGCACACCTCCTGGCACGCACACACAGGGTGAAGTAGGCACACCCACTGGGTCGGGGGGCAAACGTAAGACACGCAGCCAGAGTGGGAGTCCACATTCCACCAAATCCACTCCCTCCAAATCCCCTCCCCTCAGCTCTCCTGGCCACATATCACACAAAGACTCCTTCATGGCCGCTCTGTCCCTGAGCCCCACAGTGACACCACCCCGCAAGCGGCCAAGGGAGTCCCCGGTCAGGGTGGTTGAGTCCCCCCCCTGTCTCCACCCTCCCCCAGTGGCGCTGCGACCCATCCCTCTGAACCCCCCCCCCCTCCTTGGGGCCTGTGGTTCCTTCGGGTGCAGGGGATTCCCTGGAGGACCTTGCTAAGGTGTGCAGCGAGATCCTGGCCTCCACCTTTGGCCCTGCCCCACCCCCTGTGGTGGAGTCCTTCATCCCTGCACCCACGACGCCTACCCTTCGCCCTCCTGTCCCTGCGGTGCCTGGTCCTTCCCCCCCCACATGATGCCCTCACCCCTGTGGAAGACGACGGACTCTAACTGTGCAGGCAAGCTAGGGGACACGCATCCCACTGTGTCCCCCATCCAGCTGTGACTTCAGGACTGCCCTATGGGCTTTGTAAATATTGAACTTCCTACAAACAAGATTTTTTGGATCATGCTGAATAAAGCAATTTATTTTTTTCCCTTGGAACACTACTGCTTTGCTGGTATTGCTGTTGGTGGGGCTGCTACATGGTTTTGGGTGGTGTTCATGTGTTGGGTGTGTGGGAAATGTAGTAGTGTGCTGCTCATAGGGGGGACCCTGGGATCTGTGTGCCATCACACGGTGTTAGCTAGGTTTCTCTGTTCATGTAAGCAGTTGCTGCATGGTGAAATTGTCCCAAGGTTTATTCCTTCCTCTGTGTACCCTGACATCTTCCCTGCAGGGTGTTGCCAATATTTAGCGCTGAGCTGTGTGTACATTAGCTGGGTGTGTGACGGACTCCTTCAACTTTGCACATGCATGCTGAGCGATGTCTCCACCTGCATCATTCATGGCATCCTTGGTAGTCATTGTACTTGTGTATGTGGACTATTGACATGACTTCATGGGGACATGTTTTCTTTTCGGCGCTATGCATGCGTATACTCCCAGCCTCGCACACATGTGGTACAGGTACTGCAGGGTCTTTGTGCACCTGACTGACATTTGTGGGCATGGTATCTGTGGCTACTCCACCCTTTGCGTTCCATGGACACTGCTGGGAGTGTTAGGCACCCACCCCTCCTGTGTCTGGGCACTGCTGGGAGCACTCTGCACACACCCCTACTGTCTCTGGGCACTGCTGGGAGGACTCTGCACACACCCCTCCTGTGTCTGGGCACTGCTGGGAGTGTTAGGCACCCACCCCTCCTGTCTCTGGGCACTGCTGGGAGGACTCTGCACACACCCCTCCTGTGTCTGGGCACTGCTGGGAGTGTTAGGCACACACCCCTCCTGTCTCTGGGCACTGCTGGGAGGACTCTGCACCCACCCCTCCTGTCTCTGGGCACTGCTGGGAGTGTTAGGCACACACCCCTCCTGTCTCTGGGCACTGCTGGGAGGACTCTGCACCCACCCCTTCTGTCTCTGGGCACTGCTGGGAGTGATAGGCACACACCCCTCCTGTGTCTGGGCACTGCTGGGAGTGATAGGCACACACCCCTCCTGTGTCTGGGCACTGCTGGGAGGACTCTGCACACACCCCTCCTGTCTCTGGGCACTGCTGGGAGTGTTAGGCACCCACCCCTCCTGTCTCTGGGCACTGCTGGGAGGACTCTGCACCCACCCCTCCTGTCTCTGGGCACTGCTGGAAGCACTCTGCACACACTCCTCCTGTCTCTGGGCACTGCTGGGAGGACTCTGCACCCACCCCTCCTGTCTCTGGGCACTGCTGGGAGGACTAGGCACACACCCCTCCTGTCTCTGTGCACTGCTGGGAGGACTCTGCACACACCCCTCCCGTGTCTGGGGACCTCTGGGAGTGTTAGGCACCCACCCCTCCTGTCTCTGGGCACTGCTGGGAGGACTCTGCACACACCCCTCCTGTGTCTGGGCACTGCTGGGAGTGTTAGGCACACACCCCTCCTGTCTCTGGGCACTGCTGGGAGTGATAGGCACACACCCCTCCTGTCTCTGGGCACTGCTGGGAGGACTCTGCACCCACCCCTCCTGTCTCTGGGCACTGCTGGGAGTGTTAGGCACCCACCCCTCCTGTGTCTGGGCACTGCTGGGAGTGTTAGGCACCCACCCCTCCTGTCTCTGGGCACTGCTGGGAGGACTAGGCACACACCCCTCCTGTCTCTGGGCACTGCTGGGAGTGTTAGGCACACACCCCTCCTGTCTCTGGGCACTGCTGGGAGGACTCTGCACCCACCCCTCCTGTCTCTGGGCACTGCTGGGAGGACTCTGCACACACCCCTCCTGTCTCTGGGCACTGCTGGGAGTGTTAAGCACCCACCCCTCCTGTCTCTGGGCACTGCTGGGAGGACTAGGCACACACCCCTCCTGTCTCTGGACACTGCTGGGAGTGTTAGGCACCCACCCTCCTGTGTCTGGGCACTGCTGGGAGTGTTAGGCACCCACCCCTCCTGTCTCTGGGCACTGCTGGGAGGACTAGGCACACACCCCTCCTGTCTCTGGGCACTGCTGGGAGTGTAAGGCACCCACCCCTCCTGTGTCTGGGCACTGCTGGGAGTGATAGGCACACACCCCTCCTGTCTCTGGGCACTGCTGGGAGTGTTAGGCACCCACCCCTCCTGTCTCTGGGCACTGCTGGGAGGACTAGGCACACACCCCTCCTGTCTCTGGGCACTGCTGGGAGTGTTAGGCACCCACCCCTCCTGTCTCTGGGCACTGCTGGGAGGACTAGGCACACACCCCTCCTGTCTTTGGGCACTGCTGGGAGTGTTAGGCACCCACCCCTCCTGTGTCTGGGCACTGCTGGGAGTGATAGGCACACACCACTCCTGTCTCTGGGCACTGCTGGGAGGACTCTGCACACACCCCTCCTATTTCACAAAATGTACGCTTAGAACATACACGTGTGTGGGTTCGCTCCATGCATACGAGGTGGGGGTACGTGTCGTACATACACGGTTGGGGTGGGGGTACGCTCAATGCATACGCGGGTGAGGGTACGGGTCGTACTTACACTGTTGGCATGGGGGGTACGCTCCATGCGTACGCGGGTGAGGGTACGGGTCGTACTTACACTGTTGGGGTGGGGGTATACTCCATGCATACGCGGGTGAGGGTACGGGTCGTACTTACACTGTTGGGGTGGGGGCTGCGCTCCATACGTACGCGGGGGGGTACGGGTCATACTTACACTGTTGGCATGGGGGGTACGCTCCATGCGTACGCGGGTGAGGATACGGGTCGTACTTACACTGTTGGGGTGGGGGGTACGCTCCATGCATACGCGGGTGGGGTTACGGTCCGTACGTACACTGTTGGGGTGGGGGGTACGCTCCATATGTACGCGGGTGGGGGTACGGGTCGTACTTACACTGTTGGGATGGGGGTACGCTCCATGCATACGCGGGTGGGGTTACGGTCCGTACGTACACTGTTGGCATGGGGGGTACGCTCCATGCGTACGCGGGTGAGGGTACGGGTCGTACTTACACTGTTGGGGTGGGGGGTACGCTCCATGCATACGCGGGTGGGGTTACGGTCCGTACGTACACTGTTGGGGTGGGGGGTACGCTCCATACGTACGCGGGTGGGGGTACGGGTCGTACTTACACTGTTGGGGTGGGGGTACGCTCCATGCATACGCGGGTGGGGTTACGGTCCGTACGTACACTGTTGGCATGGGGGGTATGCTCCATGCGTACGCGGGTGAGGGTACGGGTCGTACTTACACTGTTGGGGTGGGTGATACGCTCCATACGTACGCGGGTGGGGGTACGGGTCGTACTTACACTGTTGGGGTGGGGGTACGCTCCATGCGTACGCGGGTGGGGTTACGGTCCGTACGTACACTGTTGGCATGGGGGGTACGCTCCATGCGTACGTGGGGTGGTACGGTCCGTACATATCCGTACCCATGCTGTGGAATGCTTGTGCGGGCCGTACCCAGGCCTTTGCCACGTGGGTACGAGCCGTCCCGCCATTGTTGGGGTGACGTAGGTGTGGGCGTGGTACGACTCGTACCCACGCTCTTAAGGCGTGGGTACGGGACGTACCTGTATTGTTGTGTTGCCGGTTCGCGTCGTCAAGAACTTCCGTTGTGGCGGTCGCTGGCTTAGCTGGACACGCCCCCACCCCCTCGTAGTGACCAGGGCCTGAGGGTCAGGTATGTCCAGGGCATGTGTGCTGTGTGACTTTGGTGGGGGTTTTGTGGCCTGCCCCTGGTCCTGCCACCCCCCCCCCCCCTTTCCCCCCTCCCTTTGTTGTTCTAACCTTCTGCGGCGTCTGCGTCCGAACCTGTAGAGGAGGTCGACTGCTATGAGGGCCGGGATGACACGTAGGTTCGGGTCCATGTCTGTCTGTCGTGTACAGGTACTCCTTGTTCGCGTCGTCCTGTCTGTCCGTCGCGTACAGGTCCTCCTTGTTCGCGTCGTCCTGATTTCCCGGCAGTTTTTGGCAGCCGGAAAATATTCACCGTGCGGGATGACGTCGGTGCGAATCGTGATTCCTGGTTCGTGAATGGCAGGCTGCGTGCGTCCCGACGTCACGTCGGCGCTTTCCCGGATCGCATTTGTACGTTTATTTTCGTCGGTCGGGGTTTTTTACGATTCGTACGGAAATGGTGTTTCCGTGCGAATCGTAATTCCATGTTTGTAAAGTTTTACAACCGGGTACGAGTCGGACGGAGAAAACGCTCCGACCGACGGTTCGTACCCGGTTTTTCAAGGATTGTAATCGGCACCCTAGTGTGACATTAACTGGATGGCCCCTTTACCATATAAGGCAACCAGGTTTGTCTGTCCTGAAAGTTCTAAATGGATGAACTCGACCCTGATTGCCAGAGATTAACTGAATTTAAACAAATGTACCACTGTGATAGGAGGGAGGAACCATTTCCGATTTCTAAACTGTGTATCGATGTACAAAGGTGGATCATTAAGCAGCAGATGTGTGGGGTGGTCTGGGGCTGGACCTAGGCTGTCTGGACTTAGAAGTGAAAGGCGAGTATTTAGTGCTAGCACCTGGTTGTAAGAGTTGAATGTTTCAGAGAAGGTCTGCTTCAAGATGTTACCGATTTAAGATTGTGATTAATATGTGTGCTGACAACTAAGATATAGAAACGATTGACAACAGAGTGCGAGCAAACTTCTCTCAACAGAGTGAAGACAAACATGACAACACAATAAGTAAACATATCACGATAGAGCGTGAGCGAGACTACATATGACAGAGCACGAGCAAACATTATATACGAAAACACAGCACGAGTAAACATTGCCTATGACCACACAGAGCAATAGAGACAGAGGGCAAGAGAATATTATATAAGACAAAAAAGAGTGAGCAAACATGCCTGAGAACAAACATTACATATGACGACAGAGCAGGACCAAAAATTACATATGACGACAGAGCGCCAGCAAACTTTCTATATGAAAACGCAACACGAGTTAACATCCCAAATGGAGAGGCCGTAGGCAAATATCACATATGACGACAGTGTGCGAGCATACATCATCAGCACTGTAAGCTAAAAATGACAGAGCATGACCAAAAATTACGTGATACAGCGCGAGCAAACATCGTAGATGAAAACACAGCATGATTAAACATTACCTTTGGCAATAGAGAGAAACAAGAAAATAGAACTTAAGTGGCCCTGAATACCATTGGTGGCTTGCTATACGTGATACGTCGCATAGACTGGGCACCTGCCTGTGCAATGTCAAGTTTCAGTAGGCAAGCATAAACGTAGTGCAACACTGGTATAGCTTAATAAAAAACACACGTGACAACATAGTTTTCCTTACCTCGAAAGACGCTTCCAGTTCGTCTCGTAGGCTATTTCCTGCGCTTCTGGGGCCGGGCGGCGTGGACAATAGCTCAGCTGAAGGCAGACCTCCCGGTGGTACACCGGTACCCTGAGCTGCAAACATTCCGCTCAGAGAAGCCACCATGTTTTATGTGTATTATAGGCGTGGCTAGGTTTTACTAGCGTCTCACCTGCCCCCATTCCAAGCACAGACACAGCATCACGTGTTAAGCACGAGGGTCACCTCTGGCATTGTAAACTAGTTAGAGCAGCTTGATATTTATGGGCGCTGGTAACAGGCTCGCAGCAAACACGATAATACGGAACACGTGACGCAGCATTTTCTCTCCGGCTTAACAAAATGTGCAATGCGAACGTCTACTGCTCCTAAAAAACTGCAGTTATGATGGGTTTTGCCTAGTCCTTCGCCTTTTACAAGTTGTACAGCATATATAATTTTTAAAAAATATGGCACATGTAGCATCTGAAACAAACGGCGCAGAGAATCGAAGCGAGGAGGTGGCTCAACATATAACGCTGCCGATTTTCGAGCTGGAGAACAGGGTTCTAGCCTCGGGTGGGCTGTATCACATAATCACATATATATAAATGGAGATCTCGGAGGGGGGTGGGGAGAGACAAAAAAAAACAAGGGGGGGGTCACAAAGAGCGCATTACCACTGCATGCAGATGTTTCATTTGAGCATCTAAGGAACCTATTGACAACTGTACTGCATCACGTGGCTCCTTTGCCAAAGCCAAATGAAAAAAAAAAGTGCTTACAGACTAATTGAAGGAGACAGTATAACTCCGCAAGTAAAAGATCCAGTCCGGAAGGGCAGTCACAAAAGGAGACAGGGCGGTATCAAGGAGGGCTAAGAAGCCTCATTATCAATTGGAAGCCAGCGTTTACCATGGACGAGGATGCCAGCCAATGAAAAAGATGGGCGGGGCTTCCACTCCTCTTCTAAAATACCTTACTACAATATGCCTCGTAGCGCATGCGCGCTGCAACGCTAGGCGAGACCTAAAAAGCAGCCGCCATTGTCCCCATCAGTGTCAATAAACAAAATAGTGCTCACCAACTTAAAATGCAGACCGTGTAACAAGCCAAGTAAAAGGTCCAGTTGTTATGGGAGGTAACAAATGCAGACAAGTCGGTACCAAGGAGGGACTAACAAGCCTATTTACAAATCAGAAGCCAGCATTTACATAGGACAATGACACAAGCCAATGACAAATATGAGCAGAGAGTGGGCGGGGCTTCCAGTGCATCCTCCAATATAACATGCCTTGCAAAACGATCAGCACATGCGCGCTTCCGCTAGGCTCGACCTAAAAAGAATAATTTATGAATGACCTGCAGCACGTGAAGAATATCAAAATATATCGCTATGCAATAAAAGAGTGTAGGTGGGGTTTAATCGGTGACCCCACACTTTGTGTGTTCTAAAGCAAGGGAGTGCCACTGGCTGCATTATTCCAGTCTGCTCCGGATTAGAATTATGACACAGAATGAAATACTAGGTCGAAAGTGAAAGGACACTTGTTGCACACACTGTGAAAACAGAACCAACAAGCCTGTGACCAAAGCATTGAAAAAGTCTGTCCGGGTCTGCTGCAAAACTATGTTTTCAACAGGACACACAATTTGGAATTTACAATTTTTATGTGCGAGTCAAAGCTTCCTCGTTTTGCATTCTGGGACTAGCAATCCTTGCAATGACAAAGAAAAATTGAACTGGGTGAGCTCCCACACATGAACCTGAGAATATTGGCAATTCTGCATGGAATAAACGTGTGCATTCTGGAACTTGTGGTCTAACTTATATTCTTCCTACACTCTTGATAGCAGGATTTTGTTAAAGAAATCCCCAGAACTGGAAAGTGAGTCCTGAGGGTATGAAGTAATTTGACAACTCCATAAAATACATCCAAGAGCTGAACATTTTTTTTTCCTATACTCAAATACCTTTAGAGTGCAGTCTTGGCTAGCTTTTGAAATTAAAATAAAAAGAACGTGTCAGAATGTAAACCATTAAAACATTAGAAGGGGATGTGGAGGTTGGAACAGAGGTGAACAGACAATTTTAATCGCAGCAGTAAGCCAGATAATAGTGGACGTAGGACAAATAAAATCGATTTACTAACCCAAAGAAAAAGCAGAAGACTGAAACCAGAACAACGTGGGTCAAAAGTCAATAAACGGCATGAATTGGAGCTCTGTAACTAAATTACAAACTAACCAAACGGCTAACAGATGCAACAACAAATCCGACTAGAAGAGGATAAGAAGGTCACAATGAGTGCTTTAAAATAGGCTAAAGTAAAAAAGCAGGCAGACATCCAGCTTTTGCTCGCTTTATCATGGAATATATGTGACATGTGCAAGAAAGGAGGGAGTGGGAGAAAAAACAGCTAATAAACAGAAGTTGTAGACTAAGGAACAACGTTTATGGCTCAATCCTTCTCAGGCTATGCGGTTAGAATCTGGAACTCGCTTCCTCCACTACTCCGTACCACCACCTCTACCCCGACTTTCAAAATTGACCTTAAATATCTCCTCTTCCAAAGACAATTCCAGAATTAATACATCCCTTTTCATGTCCCTCAAGGAAGTTCTTACAATTTTGTAAATATGTAATCTATGCCTTTACGATCCTAATCCTAATGTGTTTTTCAGTTTTATATGACTGCCACCTATTGTTTTATTTTACTTTTTCATCTATCTCGGTTGTATCCCTAACATGTAAGTATGTAAATTTCCTCATGTAAGGTACTTGGTTCTATTGTGAAGCGCTCTGACACCTTTGGGTAAAGTCCGCGCTATATAAAAGTGCATTAAATAAATAAATTATGGCTATGGCCAGCCACAGCTCTTTGTGGGGAGGAGAAGAACAGGGGAGGGGGTGGGAGGGAATGTTCAAGCAAGGTCGAAGCTGGGGGAGGTGGGAGAAACAGGGTAAGAGGGGTCAGAAGGTATAGAGAGGCCCTGAAAAAACACATGAACTTTGGCAGCTCTCGATGATGTGAGAAGGGCACTGGGGAGGAAAGTAGATGGCATGCAGATGCTTTGAACAAGCGGTGAGGTAGCACCCTACAGCTAAGGAAAATGTATTGAATCCAGGGCTAGATTAAACAATGAGAAGGATTTATTGTATAATACAGGAGAGCGAGGAAGATGCGAGAAGAGCAGGCAGCCAGGCATTAATTCAGAGCATACTCGTATGTGTGCCTGTGGTTCGCGCTAGCATCAGTTAGCTTCACTATCAGTTAGCTCAGTGGGCTAATGCAGATACTGTGGAGGCTCAGAAACACGAGGGAGGAAAGTAGGAAACACGAGGGATGGTGGAGGGGGCAGATACCACAGAGAGCGGATGGGGAAAGTTTGACAACAAGGGCAGTCTGAATGCATGCTGAAAACTAAATAAACTAACTCCCAATGGTCATCTTTCTGCGATTCTCATGTACAATGACTAGCGTAATTGAACGGATAACAACTTTTGCGCACCAGCTTGCTTTCCAAGATGGCCGCTGCATCTTTTTTTTTTTAAGACACATGCATGAGCCTTGACCTTTATTTGCATATTCATGAGACTTTGTGTTTTAGTGAACTACTAGGCTGCTATCCTTAAGTAAAATATGTTTGCATGCTATAATAGAGATGCAAAATTAAACTTTAGTAAAAGACTACATAATTTATTAACAAAATCTTACACTAAGTTACAAATGTTAACAGAACTCATAATTTATATACTGGCTCCTTCACTCTTTGATCAAAGATAGAATATAGCCGCAACCCAATTTCACACCCATAGTGTAACATGAGCAGGAAATACAACAGGTCATGCACATAACACATGCACATGCACATAAAACAAGAATGTAAACAATGTTAGGCCCCACACTGCCGAAGTAATAAAGAGGCTGCATGTCCCATGATTCCTGCTCATTACACAAGCCCACGACACTGATAAGGTAAACCCGCAAATTTTCCTCCTCTAAGGCAGAGGAGAGTCACCCCACTGCAATTTGAGTAGTGAATTAAGGAAAAATAAAATGATAACACTATTATAATTTTATGTTTACGGGGCGGGGCTTGGATGTGTCACAGCCAGCAAGGAGAGGAGTGGTGCGCATAACTGTTTGGCTGGCCATCTTGGGCTGGCCAAACAGCCATTCGCACTTTGCATGTTCACCATAATGCTGTAATACACACCCTGGTGGGGAACATGCCCAGGCTACCACTCCCTGTCTGAGCCCCGAACCATGGTGCTCACACCAATCACAACGCTGGAGCGTTGTGATTAATTTGGAGAGCCTGTTCGTGCTTCCTGCTTCAAGCAGGAAGGGACGAGGTGAGGCGGCGGTCCTGCGGCAAGGTAAGTAATTTTTAGGTCTCGCTGAGCCCAGCGCAAGCGCTGGCTCGGAGAGACATTTTGTATGTGACTTTTTTAAGTGCTGCTGGCTGGCCTAGCGCTTGCGTGCATGTGAGCGTGCACGCGCGCTGCCGCCATGCGCTAGGCCAGCCAGCAGCACTCAGGAACGCCTTTAGAGCGTCATCGCGATCACTTTCGCTTTCACAGCGATCGTGATCGCAATGACTTTCGTGTTTTTTTGGAAAGCATTGGCCGTGCGCGCACACAACTCCTGCTTTTCCCGCCGCGCGCGCGGCCAATGCTTGTTTTTCCTTAACTTTTGGTATAATCACTGCACCCGCGCTTTACTTTTAACATTAAAAGTAAAGCGCGGGTGCCGCGATTATACCAAATGTAAAGAAATAGAAAAAACATCTATTACTTTACTTTTAGTATAATCGTGGCACCCGCGCTTTACTTTTAATGTTAAAAGTAAAGCGCGGGTGCCGCGATTATACCAAAAGTAAAGAAATAGAAAAAACATCTATTTCTTTACTTTTAGTATAATCGCGGCACCCGCGCTTTACTTTTAATGTTAAAAATAAAGTGCGGGTGCCGCGGCTGCCTGGCGAGTGCTTGTTTTTCCTAATTTTAGGGCTTCCTTTCACAAACAAGTACTGGGAAACTGCCCTTGACATGTTCAGTGCAACTGTTCCATCAGACACAAATGCATAATCTCACTAGTGCAAATAAATGAACTACACTTGCAGGGACAGCTCGGCAGGCTACATTTACAGGCCTTCGTCCCTTACAGTGTATTAACAGTGTAAGTGGGTGTGTCGAGGTATTGTTCAAGGTGTGAAGGCCTGTTCCAACCCCTGCAGTGACCTTTATTCACTCGTGACCTTTATTCTCTGCTGCAGGCACAGTGCCCCCCTCGGGTCATTAATTGGCCCCCTTCCTGGCCATTGTCTGTGCACTGGCTGCCAAGGTCGAGCTGTCACTGACGCAGTTCACACCTCCTTTCGGAAAGGGCGCATGGCGCCTGTGGGTTGAGGAGAGTGGGGGCAGGGGAGGGGGGCTCAAGGTTAAACATCTGTCCCTCCCCTTCCAAGTGATTGTGGAGCACAGTTCAGTGCTGGCCATCATGCATGCCACTGACATGCTTATTTTTTGCAGATTATACAAATGAAAGTACATCATATGGCTTGCACGACCAGTCCACTATGTCCTGTGGATGTGATGTGCATTTATCTGAATTTATAACTGCGTTTCGCTGAAATAATTTCTGTGATATGTATCAGAGCTCTCCACACTAAAAAGAATAACGCAATCGTAAACATGGAAAGTGCGATTCGAAGTGAATGGAACTTCAAAGCACACGGAGCAGCAATTAGCGCGCCTACACACAAGTCCTCTCAAGGTTGTTTACTGAATCTCTGTTGCACACAGTTGGGAAATGCAAATGGTGAAAAGACCCTTTTATACCAGCAGACGTACATGGTAGTCCCATGTCAACCCATGTTTGGCGCTGATGCGGTTCTTCAGCTGATACAGGCAGCTTGCGCTTCACGAGGGGTGTCTGTGAGCCCACGCTGCAGCGGGTTACATTATTAGCACAAAAATATCCCTCTTCTCACAATTGTCCAACACTTGTGAATGTACCGGGGTAACAAGGGGTGTCTTGGAGACGGAGGACGCTGTCGGAATTCACTGCAGGCCCCTTATGCAGACATTCACAGACTCGGCTTTTGGTTGCGCACAGCACAATGACCCTCATTGTTTATGTGTGTGTAGCGCTGCATATCGCACCAGTGGTGTCATTGCGCTTCAAACATTGGTTACTAGGAGGGCAATCTAAAAGTGAGATGTTAGGATAGTGCCAAATTGTTATGAGAGTAGAAGCTTGGTTACTAAGGCGCTGCTTTAATTCGGGTGTATCATGACAAGCTCATTGTGGCATGTTGAAGAGCGCTGTGAAAATTCCACTTCACCAGTAGCGAATGGTTTCAATTGGATAGCACTGCCCTTGTTTAACCCATTGCACTGTATAGTCCAGTGGCAAAAACCTGTATTATGCTACAGCCCAAGCCATTTATTTTTATTTTTTTTGAAACCGTTTATTACAAAGTTCAAAGAATATACAAAGATGGGCCTACAACCTTCAGGCCGGCCGCTAGCAAACAAGAGGAGCATATGATACACACAGTAGAACGCATGCTGCGGCAAAGGGAAACGTACAGGAGTTAGCAGCGTTGATGGCCACACCATCCGGACCCCACATAACGGTTTCTTTTTAACATAAATAACAACAAAATATCAAACCACAAGGCAACCCACAATCGAAAACAGCAGCATGTGCTCCCCTAGAAGGGGGACCCTACCAATCCATAAGAGTATCAAGGGGGGGAGAAGGTCAGGACAGGGACTGGGTGGACTCAGTGCCCGGTACCGGAGAGCTAAACCGGCTAAGGGGACGGGGCAGGCGATGGATCGGGCAATAACGGCGGGGCACAGATTCCCCCGCGGTAGGCGTTCCAGGGGCCCCATACTTTCACCCATGTCCCAGGCTTACCTCTCGCTACATACACCACCTTTTCCCGAAACATGCACCAGTCCATATTTTCCTTCCAGGCCGAAACAGTCGGGGACCTCTGGGAACCCCACAGTTGAGCAATATCGCGCTTGGCCACCATATATCCCAGAGTCACCCACCACGTCTGTGGCGCAGAGTAGTCGGTTGGTTCCCACACGTTCAACAAGAATCTCCTCGCTTCGGGCAGTAGCGACACACGCGTAACCACCCGCAGGACCTCATGCACACCACGCCAGAATCGCTCCACCTCTGGGCATTCCCACAAAATATGAAGAAAGGTCCCCAAAGAACCACACCCACGCTTACACAACCCGTCCACAGCATAGCCCATACGCAATAGCCTTGGCCCCGTTATGTAGACCCTATGGAGTATCTTGAGCTGGACGAAGCGAAGGCGGGCCGGTATGGCCACCTCTTTCGGGGAGGCCACCGCAGAGACCCAGTCCTCGTCGTCCAGCTCCAATCCATCGGCAACCCAAGCCTCACGAAGATTAGTCAGCAATCCCGAGCGGTCATTAATCAGTTTTTTATAGATTAATGAGATCGTGCTTTCCGGTACATGTCCATCCAGCACTCTATCCTCCAGAGGGGAGTACTCCGGGATGGAGGCGACGTCCGGGAAGGCGGAGCATAGTGCATGACGGATCTGCATATACCGAAAGTACTCCCTGTCCTGCAACTGGAATTCCGTCTGCAGCATCTCGAACGTTTTGAATCCCCCCCTCGTCCAGAGATCCCCCACCCTGCTGATGCCTATCATGTCCCACTTCTCGAAGCCCTTCGAGGTCCACAGGGAGCCCAACTGCTCAGATGCGTATAGTGGTGACGCTCGGGTCAAACGATCCTTCCACCCCATCGCTACATTAGCCGCGTGCCACACTCGTACCATGACACGCGTGGGGCCCGTCAGACGTGCGTCGAGCGAGCTGGAGTAGAGCGCTCGATTATAGTCACCACCCGGCAGTAGCATCTTATCCATTTCAAAGGCCGGGTTTAGAGCGGGCCCGTATAGGCCGTGATTAATCGCAGCCAGCTGGGAGGCCCAATAATACCGTTTAAAATCCGGGAGGGCAATCCCCCCGTCATACCACGGGAGCGTCAGCTTCGCCAGGGCGATATGCGGTCTCCCGTCCCAGAACAGGTGGCGTTGCAAACTCTCCACCTCGCGGAAGTAGCGCACCGGGACGAGGTCCATTGTATTCTGCAGAGCGTACAGGAAACGCGGCAGCGACATCATCTTAAACAATGCCGCCCGGCCGAGCGGCGAGAGCGGCAAACGCCGCCAACGCGCGACATCCTCCTTCAGACGCTGGAGGGGGGGAAGCAAGTTCCGATCATACCGGGCCTCCGCGTCCAGGGTAATGAAGACACCCAGGTACCTAAATCCCTGCGGGGCGATCTGGATAGGACAGCCCCGCGGAAGGATAGGAGCCTCCCCAGAGAGAACATACACGCACGATTTAGCCCAGTTGATGACAAGGCCGGAGTTACGACCAAATGAATGCAATACATCAACCAGTACTATCAGTGATTTGCGTGGGGAAGCCAGGTACAGGAGAATATCGTCAGCGTATAGAGATACGCGGTCCTCATACTCGGGGGTCCAGCGGAGACCACGAATAGAAGGTTCCCACCGCAGCCACTCCGCCAGGGGCTCCAAGGCAAGCGCAAAAAGGAGCGGCGATAACGGGCAGCCCTGCCGCGTGCCCCTGCCCAACTCAAACGGAGCCGACACTCTATCGTTCACAACCACCTGCGCCAGTGGGCCAGAGTACAACAATTTAACCCAGCTAATAAACCCTGGGCCAAACACAAATTTCGCGAGCGTCGCCCAAATATATGGCCATTCAAGTGTGTCAAACGCCATAGTGGCGTCCAAGGACGCCAAGATGGCCGGCTCCCGTATGAACGGGACACGTGCGAGCACCCCATGCAAACGCCGCAGGTTAAGCGCTGTGTTGCGATGGGGAATAAAGCCGGACTGGTCCTGGTGGACCAAGTCACACACTACGCCGACCAGCCGATTGGCCAACACCTTGGCGAGAATTTTGGGCTCCGCATTCAATAACGAAATGGGTCGATAGGATGTGACCCGGTCCCGTGGCCTCCCCTCCTTGTGGATAACCACGATGGTAGCCAGACGCTGGTCTAGCGGGAGGGAACCCACCGAGTGGGCCGCAAGGAACATAGCACGGAGATGCGGCGCCAGCGTATCCGGTCGCAGTTTATACAACTCGATGGGAAGACCATTAGGACCCATGGCCTTGCCGGAAGCGACCGAGCGTATGGCGAGGGCAATTTCTTCGGAGGTTGGAGCGGCGTCCAACGACACTCTGTCCTCCTCCGAAAGGGAAGGCAGCGCGATATCTCTGAGCAGGGCATGGGAATCCTCTTCAGAGCGGGAAGACACCGGGGAATACACCCCACGGAAATAGTCCGCGAAGCAGGAGACAATTTCCTCCGGTTCAGTGACACACACACCACTCGTTTTCTCAATCAACGGGACAACTCGACTCGCTCTCTCTTTTTTGTCCAGCCACGCAATCAATTTACCAGCCTTATCACCCACATCATACAGTCTCCCCTGTTGCTCTCTACTGAGGCCCCTGGCCGCCTCCGTGACGAGGGCCTTATAGGCCGCTTGCTTGAGTTGGACAACATGTAATTTGTCATCCGTCACCCCACATTCTAGATCACCCTCCCATTTTTAAATGGGCTTTTGGAATTTCTGTCTCGATCTTGCACATTTTCCCACTATCCTTCATGTAAAGTTTACTGATGTCCTTGACTTTAACCAGGGCAGGAGGTTGTGAGGTTGCTCTTTCCCATTTATTGTTCACTGTTGATGTAGGTCTGCGTTAAAAAAAATTAAGACGGTATGAGCATTAATCGTCATGAGAAATTTCCAAACCCAATGCAAGCATCTTACACTGTATGCAAGTCAGCGTTGTCTTCAGTTTACTCTCTTAGTTACAGATCAACGACATTGGTAAATTTCCAGACATAGCCCCTTAGCCTAGTTTTTATAAGCCTAAAGACATTAGGAAAGGGGTTCACAGTGTGTTATGCACTTTAAAAACAAGCATTGGCATAGCCAATAGGTCTCGCCTTTGGGACCTTATAAGTGTTTAGCAATGCAACAGTTGATGTTGTTGCACCAAGGATATTGTGCTGCACAACAAAATACTTATAAGGTCCCAAAAGCGAGACCTATTGGCTATGCCAATGCTTGTTTAAATTTATTTTCTACCCCCACCCCATCCCTGCTACTAGGTGGCAGCCGCCACTAGATGTTAACACATATCTCCCTGTCAGAACTGAAGAATTCCCTGTCCCAGCTCATAAACACGAGGTTTCCGAGGCAAGAGAGTAAACAATAAACGCTATTTGTGCAGTAAGCAAATTAAAGTAGTTCCACCCATCAAAGTGACAAGAGCGATGAAAATGAGTAATTCAGCTGTGGGAGTCTGATGAGAGAAAGACACGTGGAACAACAGGAAATAGAACGCCTACAACCAATGAAAATGAGGAAAAGTAAAGGGACAAGCAAACGGACCAATAAGAAAGGGAGGTAGGATGTATGTCCCTTTTAAGATATATTAAATAAAATAGATTTCACAAGCACAGCGCAAGCGCTGTGCAGCCGAAACCTAAAAATTGTTTTGGCGTATTTGTTTCCTTCCATTGACTGGTCATGAAGTGGGAGCATTTTTAGACAGAAGACTTAGACTGCTGAAATACATTTTTGGGCTTAAAAGATTGTGAGTTTCACCCGCCTGAACTGGTAGTGTTGGCGTGTATGCTGATAGATGGGGACACTTGGTCAGCGCACTTCAAAGCATTTATGGCCTGTTAAGCACTTAGCAATGCTAGACATGAATTTTAAATGGGGATTTCAACTATTTATTAGGTGCATGTTGAGAGCAAAAAATTCCTTTCACAAGGAGTTGGTAAAATGAGATTTATTCCTAAATATACAGGAGACCACAGAACAGCAGCCTTTTCCAAAGCAGTCCCAAATCAACTGCCAAGGAAAGCCGTTCGACTGGAACATCGTACAAAGAAACGTTCCAGAATGCTGATCTTATCAAGTAACCAAAGATAACATGAATAGGTAAGTGACAGTGAAACAATACATATTTGTTGGAAAATGTCCCTATTTGAAGGTCAGCCAAATATACTGCCTTCCTCCTCTTCTTTGTCTGACCTTTTTGTTGGCTTTAGGACTCTGAGCACTTTACCATTGCTAACCAGTGCTAAAGTGCATGTGCTTCTTCTCTAAACATGTTTGTGATTAGTGTATACCAAAGTGACATATTTAATTTACTTGTAATTCCCTTGTAAAATGATACACCCTGTACCCAGTGCCTGTAAGTTAAATGGTACTAGTGGGATTGCAGCACTGATTGTGCGACCCACAGAAGTATCCTTTCAAATCTGTCTCAGGCCTGCCATTGTAGGACCTGTATGCGCAAGTTTACTGACAATTCAACTTGGCATTTAAAACCTACTTGTCAAGCCTTACACGCCCCTTTTAATACATATAAGTAATCTTTAAAGTAGTCCCTAGGTAGCCCTAAGGGCAGGGTGCTATGTAAGTAAAAGGTAGGACATGTTACTTTATATTTTGTAGGTCCTAGTAGTGACAAACAGCCTATTTTGTTTTTTATTACGGAGAGGCTATACATCTCATAGGGTAGCATTGGGGTTTCCTTAAATATCTTTTAATCTGTAATTCCTGATCAGAGAGGAGTAGCTTTTTTATGTTTCATATGTTTGGAGTGGTATTGATAAATCCTACGTAGTGGCGAAGTTGGATTTAACTTTACTATTTTAGAAATGCCACTTATAAAAAGTGGACATTTCTCTGCACTTACTGCCCTTTGTGCCTGATAGCCTGTCTCCAATACACATCTGGGCTGGGTGACAGCTACATTTGTGCATTCCCTCTAGACCGTCACAACACAGGACACTCAACTGCGTCTGCATTCATCTGCATACTGATGGGTCATCCTGGGCAGGAGGGAGGAGAGGAGGTAACACTTTACTTGAATAGGTAGTGTCCTGTCTCCACACAAAGGGCTGATTTACCCTCCATAGCTAGAATGGCAGACAGGACTGGGCTGCAAGGGGACATGTGCACTTCACAGAGTGCTTTTGAAATCACTCCAACATCAAAGGCCCTTTTGGGTGTAAGTACTGGGTCTCTGACCCCCCATCTAATCAGACATTCTTTGGACCTGTAACCAGAAACTGCTGGCTGTACATCTGCACATTGCCAGAAGGACTGCTGTGCTGCCAGGAGGGACTGCCACTCTAACTGCTCTGTTGGCCTGCTGCTGTTGAGCTGCAGGAGGGACTGCCACTTTGCTACCTGCCTTGTTGTGCTGTCCTGCTGCCTGCTACCTATGCGCTGTGCTGAACCAGGGGGCTCTGCAAGGGCTTGCTTGCTTGCCCTCTGTTCATGAAGTCTCAGGGCCATTGAAGACTTCATCCTTTATTTAAATGGCAGCTAATGCCTGCACAGATCAGCGTTTTCCACTGAAGACAAGCTAAAGAACAAGCTATGCGCTCCGTGCATACATACATGCACAATGTTTCAGTGCGCTGCCTGAAATCATCATCTCCAACTTTGAGGAGACGCTGCAGCCCGAGACAAACCCTCTCAACGCAGCCCATCCATTTGACCTTGTAACAGGAGTTCTGACAAGTGTCGACACGTCAGCTAGGCCTGTCCACATCAGCTGAATCAACGCAGCGTCCACCGGGCCTTCTGCCTGTCCAAAGGTTCTCTCCCTGTGACATCGGCCAAAAAAACGTACTGTGAACCATGAGACTTGTGTGGCCCCTGCAGCTGCCCTGCGCTCCCTCGCAGGCAGGCAACTTTGCCTGTGAAAGATCGCGAGGGTCCGAGTGAGGACTTCCGTTCCAGCAACGAACCGATGCTGAGTCTCCTCTATTTGACGAAGGGAACCTTATCCCAAAGACTTCAGGAACACTACTTTTCCTGCTCCAACTTTTATAAAGCCCTTTTCCGATCCCCGGCGGGGTTCGTTGTATTCATAAGCATATCGTAGAGCACCTAATAGAGGTAAATGTGTTTTACCTGCATTTGACAAAAACACTCACATCTTGAAAAGTATTGACTGGATCTTTATCGTTTTGGTCTTATTTTGCTTATAATATACTAAGCTATTTTTATAAACCTGTGGGGAGTCTTTTAAGTGGTATATTAATTGTGTTTGCGTGTGTTTCACAAATACTTTACACATTGCCTCTTTTGATAAACCTGTCTGCTCTGTGCCAAGCTTCCGGAGGGTGAGCACAGGTTAGCTCAGTTGTGTATCTAGCTTACCCTAACTAGAGTGGCGGGTTCTGCCTGGCCAGGGTGTATGCCTTAGCCAACCAGAAATCCCATCATACAACTCACAGTGTGTAAACTCCAATGTAAGTGTAATACTAACTGTACATACAGCTAAAACTAATGTATATAACATCACTTTTCCCCTTCTAAAACAAGACAAAACTACAAAATTAACATGAGTAAATAGAAAACCAAAGCTGGCTACATCGATGCAGATTAAAGTCCCTAATCCTGGTAGGGATAGAAACATTTTGAATTGTTCTATGACAACTAAACTCATTAACAAAATTATCCTTGGGACTATGTTCTTGCGTGAATTTTCAAAGACTTGAGAGTCAGAAAGAGATCCAGAATCAGCGACCAATGAACCTGTACGTGAAGTCCTAGTAGGTATCGGTGACCCTGAAATAGAAAAAGAATGTGAAATGTCATGCACAGTTTTGTTACAAAGTGGTATCGGTAACATTTTGTTTTCCATTATAATCAAACCATCAAGCAGTGTCAGAAACCGAATAGGTTCCAGTAGTGAGAACACCCTTAGCTTTAAGAATTTCCATTGCTTTTTCTGCAGTCAATCTTATTAAAATTCTTTTACTTCACCAACGCTTTCCAGAAAGTAATTCTGAACCTTTGGATAGCTTCAAAGTGTTTACAGGAGACATGTATTTAGTTTCCCCCGTCTTTTGACTCTGCAAGATTTCCTAATCAAAATTCTATCACCTGTTTAAAAATCAATCTCTTTCACATTGTGCTTTTTGTCAAACCTGGCCTTGCATAAAGCCTGCTGTTTGGATACTCTTTCACTCAATCAGGACATAAATTGGATGTTATTGCTCTTTTGCAAAGAGGTTCAAAAAGAGGTACCCCAGTGGTGCTTTGTAGTGTGGTTACATAGGTCCACAGTTTTTGTTCTTAAAATTTCTCCAAATCAATTCTCAATGCCAAAGCAGATTGCACTCCCTCTTTTAAAAACTGATTCATTCCCTCCACTAAACCGTTCAAGGTGGGAAAACACAATGCCACTTGAAGATGTTTGATTTGTAGTGAATCAATAAAGTGTGTAATTTGAGACAGTGTAAAATGTGTACCAGTGTCAGTGACCAACTCATTTGGAGAACCTTCAGTGTTGAACATTTTCTTCAAGAACTTGATCAACGAGTCAGCATTTGGAACTTGTACAAAATCCAAATATATCCATCTTGAAAAATAGTCAGTTAAAACAATCATATATATTTTTTCATATGCAATAATATAAAGGGACCTGCACTATTTAAGATAACCTTGTGCCAAGAACTCTCTGCCAATGAGACCATGTGTGGTGGTGTTTCATGAACTCTCCAAAGCTTGTAGGAAAGTAAATGGGTTGTACATCCATTGACCCATTTAATGCCCCGCAAATCCATGGATCGCCACCAATAGAATTGTTTCAAGTATTTGGATGTGTTATTTACATCCAAATGGCCTTCATGAGCTAGCTTGATAAGTATTACCCATACACTTGTAGGAGGTACACATATGTCATGCTCATACTCTGTAGAGCACTGACAATTCTTGTGAAACCTGAGCAAAAGCTTTCAAAGCAATATTCAAGTTTCTCTTATTGGGCCAGCCTGCCTCCATAAAATCTAAGACCTTCTCAAGCACTTCATCAATTTTCAACCCATCCAACCATTCAAGAGTGGTGACAGCACCTTTGCCATTCAATAAATCATAAACAGTGGCAAACTACATTTTCAATATCTTCTTGAATATCTACACCATCATTAATACTAACAGGCATTCTAGACATTCCGCTCTGATGCTTTTTCCTCCTGAAATATACTTGATGTGAACGGCATATTCCTGAAGCTGTGAAAACCATTTCCATTCAGTAGATAAACACGGGGTTTGTGATCAATGTAAATAGTCAAATGTGTGCCCCATAAAAATGCTTTTGAACTTTTTCAAGGCCCACGTACTAGTTGATGCCTCCCTTTAGATTGTACTATAATTCATTTCAGGTGCTCTCAAAAAACGCATTTCTAGCCAAAAATTAATGGGGACAATGCTGGTGCAGGCACAATCAATTTATTGACTTTCTCAAAAGCTTCAATCTCTTCAGTGCTCCACACAAATTTCACACCTTTCTTGAGAAATTATCTGAGGGGTTGTGCAGCAACAGCGTATCTATTGATTGATCTAGAATACTATTCACTCAACCCAAGGAAAGACCTGAGCGCATCTTTGCCCTTGGGTGGAGATGCATTCTTGATTGCTTGTATCAAGGGAGATTTGGGCTTAATAACCTCAGATGAAATTCTCTGTCCCAAATAATACAATTCTCTTGCTAAAAATGTACACTGTTGTGGTCTTAATGTAATACCATACTCTTTAAATACATGCAAGACATTTCTCAGAATGTGCTCATGCACATTCACAGCAAACACCAAAACATCATCTTGGAATGCTTGTACACCATCAATTCTAAGCAAAATAATGTCCATCATTTATTGGAACACGGTGGCAGCCGAAGTTAATCCAAAAGGCATTCTCAAAAAGGTATCTACACCAAATGGAGTAACGAACATTGTCAATGCCTGTGATGCTGTGTCCAGGGGAATCTGGCGATACGCTGACCTTAAGTGAAGTTTGCTAAAACATTTTGTTTGACCTACGTTTGCTAACAATTTGTGAATTTTGATTAGTGGATGGCAATCCACTATAATGTTTTTGTTGAGTGTAAGCAAATCTACGCATAAGCGAATTTCCCCTAATATTTTTTCTCACAATGATAATGGGTTAACCGTTTCAGCTGAATTAGTCTCCTCAGTAATTCATTTTTTTTAACAAACTGTCAGATCATTTCTCACACTTAAGGGAACATGTCTCACTTTGTTTATCACAGGTACTGCACCAGCATTGTGTCTGATCTTATGCCCAGATGTTGTGATGTTACCAATTTGTTCTTTAAAAACTTCTGGAAAGTCTTTAGCAAACCTAGCAAACATTTCCACCCCCTCCTTTGAAGAATTTTCAACCATAGAAATATGAATTGGTGCTAGTACAACCAGTGTATCTGATCCCGGAACTACCATCAGATCAAGTTTTGTTAATTCTTGCCAACCCGCTAGATGCCTTCCTTTTCCTACTACATAAATCTTAGTAATGACCTTTCTACCAAGACATGTAATAGTATCGTCAAAGTACCCTAGCATCTCTGTGTCTTGTTCCCCAAAGACTTTGAGGTTGACATCACAAACTTTCAAAACCTTATTAGGACCCCATAACTTAAAAAATATACTTTGTCAGATGAAATAATGATTAGGGCTCCAGAATCGGCCATCATATGAAGAGAAATTTCACCCAATAACACATCATACAAAAGACCTTTAACCTTGGGAGTCTTCTCTGGTTGCAATTCTACAGATAGAACAATTTTGGAAAGGTCCTGCAGAAAATCGTCAACATCAAGATCTACACTGTTAACCCAAACTTGTTTTTTACCACATCTGCAAACTCCTTGAAAATGCCCCATTTTTATTTTTTTTTGCATTTGTTGCAACCTTTTGAAATGGCAGGACAATTCTCATTATTTCCCAAATGAGACTTAGAACCACAGCGATGGAAAACTTGAATAACTTTCTTTTGAGTGGAACTTTTACAGGGACAAAACCTAAAGTCTCAACATCAGATGGAACAATCACTCCAAAATCCTGCTGACAAGACTGATATTGTTCTCAAACAAAACAAGAGTAGCCCTGTACGTTCATGCGAACTGGGTATTAAGTTACAACTTACAAGTGTTCACATGAAACTTATTTAGAAACAATTTTATTTTGTCACAGATTCTGATTCTGTGTTGATTTAATCAAAGGAAAGTTAGGCAAAGGTCAAAAAAGGCATGTCTGCTATACGGTATTATATAGAGAAAATAACATATTCTCAAAACAAGAAAAGTGATAAGGCAGCCCAATTATTATCTCTCCATGACCTCCGTTCAGCCGAACTGGGTCCTATATTTATTTATTCATTTATTCAGATCATGTTGAGAAGAAATGTATGCAATACAAAATATATATTTCACTCTGTACATGTGTGTTGTTAGGACGCAGAAAAAATGAGTGAGTAGTGTTTTAAAGAATAAAATTAGAGCTATAGAAATCCCAAGTAAAAGTAACCATAACCGGACATATAGAAATATGTGAAAATAAAGTGACTTAAAAATTTGAAAACAGGTTATTGGTATATATAATGATGTCTGAAATCTCGTTTCTTAATCCATGAAAGATCAGCCATACTGTTCTATGGGGTTAGAGTAGACTATCCTATAATAGTGTCAATGATGTTTAAATCCTACTTGGAATGTGAGGGTCTCATCAGGACAGGTGCTGACCTGGGGACTACAAATTGCGGAATTTGTAGTCCCCAGGTCAACTCTGTCCTGAAACGTCATCGACACTATTATAGGATAGTCTAACAGCGTGAACACCAGAGAACAATCGGAAAGCTGGGATATGCGATGTCGAGAATACACCTGCTCCAATCGCAACAAGGAAGGACAGAGGCTTATCAGTGGGTTCTGTTGATCGCAACAAGGAAGGACAGAGAGGCTCATCAGCGGGTTCCGCAAGGAACTCCAAAAATAGCTTGTTGCCAGATTATGAGAGCAAATAATTCCTTGCACAAGGAGTTGATAAAACAAGATTTATTCCCTTATACAAAGGAGCCTACACACCAGCAGCCTTCTCCAAGGTAGTCCCAAAGCAACTGCCAAGGAGAGCCATTTGACTAGAAAGTCATACAAAGAAACGTTCCATAATGCTGATCATAGCAAGCAGCCAAAGCTAATACAAATACGTAAGTGATGATGAAGCAATACATATTGATCATACAACTCACAATGTATAAACTCCGCTGTAAGTGTAATACTAACCGTACATAAAACTAAAACTAATGTATATAACAGTGCGACACGGAGACCTGAGTCAAAGACAAGTGATCCGGGTGCATTCGAAGCAATTGAGAAGCATGCATTGAAAATCCTATGAAAACTTTGGTACGTTTATGATATCTGCTACTCAACATAAAGCCACACCCTCACTTTGTAAATAGCCTAATGTATACAGGGATTGTAACCCACCAAAACACTAGGGATAGCGGAAGCGATATTGTGCACCCTTTGGCCTTAATCACATCACAGAAATTAACCCGGGTGACATCACAATAATTGACCACTGAAGCTTCATATTTACTGCAGGGTTAATATTACACCACAGCACAGACAGATGTTTATTTTAGATAGCACCTATATTAGGGTGCTGACTAGAGGTGGGTGAGCCATCAAATCAAGAGGGCGAGCTGAGCAAGAGCCGAGTCAAGGGTCTGGCTTGGCTCTATAGCCCGTGCACAAACCAAGCCCTGAAAATGTTTCCATGTAAATCATGCAGCAAACCTTAGGAAAAAATGATAGTCTTTTCAAAATTCTAAAAAGTGTATTTCTTGAACACGTGGAAGCTTTAACATTAACACATCACATTAAAGCACTGTACTGAGAGGTGCTTATTAAAAATGATTGTTTTAGGTCTTGCCTGAGCCAGCGCATGCGCTGCACTGCGAGACATTAGGTAGGTGGGTTTTCAAAGTGCTACCCCACGCTTTGGCTGGCCTAGTGCTTGCGTTCATGCGAGCGTGCACTCGTGCAGCCGCCATCTGTCTTTCACTGGTCATTAAGTGCATCGCGATCACAATCACTTTCACTTTCGCAGCGCAGAGGCGCCATCTGGCTTTCCTCTCGCTGTGCGCGCGAACCACTCGTGTGTTTTTTTTATTTTATTTTTGCCGTGCTCACAACTTTGTGTTTACTTTGCAGGCGGCAATAGGTCTCGTCTTTACCATAGGCCTGTGTCTTTTCATTCTTTGTTGAGCACCTACACTCCTCTTTAAAAATAGCTTTCTCACCAACTATGCTCTTGAATCACAAAAAATAACATTTCCCGCATTGAAACTGATGTTTGGTGTGTTTTGTTAAACGTGCACATGTAAATCTGCTTGGCCTCGATCAGTGGGTGAAATCTCCCCGCACAGGGCGGCGTGTGATGCAGAGGTGTTTCTCGCTCGAGGATTGTCAGGGTTGCCATACTGACAACACTGGTGGAGCACAGTGTGTCTGTGATTGTTGAAACCGAGAGAGGTGTGCCTTCCCTTGGTAAATCTCTATGACAGTTATTAGACCAAGTCGGATCCAAACTTTTTTTTAAATAAATGTGACCAGAAACACCCCAGCAGGTGTTTGAATTTCATCTGCGCAGCACTTCGGGCAGCCCCAAGATCTGCTGCGTAGGTTTGGGGAAAGAGCAGGCTGGCACCCTTGCTCCCACTTCACCGATACATGATCGAGTGGGGGCAGGCCTTTCCCGCTGTCTGCCCCACCAACTGCAGCAAACAAGCGGCAGGGCAAACCAAACTCACCTCGGGAAAACCAGCAGCAAAGCATGTTGAAGAAGACGCAGCGGAGGGGAAAACACGCGGACTTCTCTCCTGCCTACCTCCAAGTGGTTATTTTGTGGCACGCAGGGCCGCTTTGTGGCATGGCGTGCTGGGCCCAGGCCCAGGGTGCCGTCTTCAGAGGGGCGCATGGAGCGGCCTGTATTAACAGCAGCATCCCTCTTGACACCAATGATGCAGATTAGACTGATTTTACTCCCTTTTACTTGCCTCAGGTGCTGTTCTACAACCCACCCACCCCTTCCTGCCCCTCCTATCTCCCTCCGCCCCACCCCCCACCCACACACATCAACAGCGCCATTCGCACCAGCAACAACTCCACACTAGCGTGATCAAGTTACTGCTACGAGTGACTTAATCACACCTGTGAGGGTGTCAAGGCACGGGGGGATATTTTGGGTAAGTGCCGAGAAGTTTGTGCTCAGAAGTCAGTCAGTGCTTTGATGTCTGATTGAACTGTGAATAATTTTATTCACCAGCTGCAGCCAGGGTGCCAATTTTCTTTTTGCCCAGGACGCTACATTTCTTTCCGCCCAGGGTGTTATCCGAGAGCAAAGGCCGACTATGACCGCATATTATGCCGTTCTGTGCGGAGAGCTAATAGCCAGGCAAACTTAAAACAAGCATTTGCAATGCAATAGGTCTTGCATTTACACGAGTTTAAGCTATTGGCATTGTAAATGACAATGCCTTTTAGTTATGTTTTAAAAACAAAACAAAAAAAATAAATAAAAGGCATTGTCATTTTCAATGTCAATACCTCAACTCGCGTAAATGTGAGACCCATTGCATCGCCAAATCACTCACCATAAATCCTTCGCCATTACTCAGTTTCAATAACCCACTCACTAACATACTCTCTCTTTCAAACTATCACTAACAAACTAACAATAATTAACTCTCAAAAGAAATCGCAAAAAATTACTCTCCCAATCACTGCCAAATACTTAAGCACTCTCACTAAGTAACTTACAAACTCACTATCGCTCACTCTATCTCACTAAATCATTCATACTAACTCACTGTCACTAACTCACTCTCACTGACAAACTGTCAAGATAAAAACTCTCACTTAACTAATGTCGCAAACAAAAGTCTCATTTGTATTGACACATTTAATCACTAGCTATCAATAACGAAAGAACTCTTCCTATCACTCACAATAACTACATCACCCACTCTCGCTCACTTATTTACTAACTATCACACTCTCTCTCAATAACAAACTCTCACACTATCTTTCAAAAACTCACACTAAATAACTAACTCTCTAGCTATCACATACACACTCGCAGTAGTAAAATCTCTGTTACAAAAACACCCTGTATCTCTCAGACAATAACTAACAAACTCACTATAAAAATAACTCATTCACACTAACATACTCTCACTAATAAATATTCTCATTCTCTCAATAACTCAGTATCACATTATCACAAAAACTACATTAAAAAAAAAACCTCATATAAAAAACAATTACATCTCCAATAGGTCTAGCCTTACACACATTATACCTGTTTACACATGCAAAGAGTAATATTGTTGCACCAATAGTATTAAACTGCATAACTACATAATTAAAAGGTCAAATAAACAATACCTATTACCTATCCATTTGTATAGCCAATATGTCTCGCATTTGGGACATTACAAGTATTCGGTTATGCAGCACAATATCGGTGCGTCAACAACAGCAACGTTTGCATAAATAAACACTTATAAAATCCCAAAAGCGAGACCTATTGGCTATGCCAATGCTTGTTAAACATGAACTTCGAACCATTTCTGCGCCTGCCCTGGCACCAATGCTATTAGTGAGTTACAAAGCAAGTCAGTTGTCATGTGCACCCCCGTATTTGCCCAGATTCTTGTTTTTATAGACAGAACAATATTATAGTCTATTAAATGAAACACATTTCGTTTTTAACAGCTCTTATTCTGACCTTGCATATTTTAACGTGCTTTCATAGGTGGTAATGAAGAAAAAGGAGGACCAAAGGAAATAAAATATTTGACTACGGTCACACAATTTGGTTAAGCCAGGATTAAATCCATGTATTCTAGTATCACTTTGTACAGATCAGCCACTAAACGGGTATTTTTTTACTTCAAATGTTAATGCTTTGTTTTTAAATCTTTGAACAAGGAGGGTAGAGCAAGGGAGGACGGTTGATGCCACATGAAAGCTTAGCTCGTTTTGGGCTCGAGGTTCCGGGAGGACCTCGAGCTGAACCAGAGCCAGGCTTCTAGCACGAGCCTTGCTTGAGCCTCCAGTGGCTTTCCCACCTCTAGCGCTGACATGATCTTTGAAAGTGGTAGGGAATACAATTTGCCCTGAATTTTAGGAAGCAAGCAAAACAAGTAGTGGATTTGGGGGTTTTGCCCCTTATAAAATTGTGAAGAAAATGGGGTCAAAGAGTGCATTTTACAGCAAACTTTTCATATAAATTTAATAGAAAGCAGTACTTGTAAAATTGAGGTCCTTTCATGGTGTGCCAAGACAGTGACACTGGACAGTCCCCAGGAGTTCACCTCATTGTTTTCAATATGTGCTATGGTATCCCCATTTGTCAAAAATGACCTTCCTTGTGCCAGGGCTAGCATTTTGTCATGGATGCCCCTATGTGCCGCTGCTGCTGCATATTGCCAAAAATTCCTTCAAATGTGCCAGTGTCAAAATGTTGCCATTTATGCTGTCCACGTACCATGGGCGACCCTTATCAAAAGTCCCCACTAATATGTCATGGCCAGCATTTTATCATGGTTGCCCCCCCTTCTAGGTACCTCCTATGGCAACAATTTATTCAAGAATGCCAGTGCCAGCATTTTATCACTAGTACACCATATGCACCTAATTATCTCTGGTATGCAAGTACCAGTATTTCAACATGTGTGTCCATTATGCCAAGAATTACTCACAGTATGCTAATACCACGTATTACTTCTAGTACACTAGTGCCAGTATTTTGAGACAGGTGCTGCCATGTTAGAAATTGCCTCCAGTATCCCAGTGCCAATATTTTACAATAGGGGTCTTGATTAGCCAAAAATTACCTTCAGTATGCCAGTGCCAAAGGCAAAATCACTACCATAAAACTGCATTCTCGCACTTTTACCCACTCACATTCATTCTCATTGTTTTGCACACACTTTTACTTTCACTCATTTTTACTCTGACTCATACTTCCTCACTCACACTGCGTTAGTTTAATTCCTTTATTCTCACTCTCACTGGCTTACTCTTTCAGTCACATTCGCTCTGACTAATTAAGTTAACTCTTATTTTCACTCATTTACATGCACTCTTCACTCACTCACTCTCTCAACTACACTCAGTCACTCATTTGTTCTCTCGGACACTCCTTGTCATCCACACTCTAACACACCCCCATGCTTATTAATTCTCCCTCACCCATTCTCACTTGCAGTTACTCTCAATGTCACTCATTCTCACTATCCCTTCTATGACTCACTTTCACTCACACGCACACATTCTCAGGCATTCAGACACACGCTCACAAATGCACATGGGTGCTTTCACACAAACACAGGACACACATAAGCATGCATGCAACATACATTTAAAAACATCTTTTTACTTACCTCAGCTGCCATTGAAGACCCCTTCAAACTCCTGGTGTTCCAATTAAATAAAATATTATTCATCATTAGTGTAATAAACAAGCATTGGCAAAGGCAATAGGTCACAGGGGTGGGGCAAGCAGCAATGAAGTGGGGGTGGCAAGCAACAACTTCAGGAAGGGGGGCAAACAACGACAACAGTAGGTAGATGGGTGGGTGGGTGCAGGCAACAACGACAAAGAAGCAAGAAGAAAAAATTTGAGCAGTGGAAGGATACTAGCGTAGCAAAGCCATTGATCATTACTTGGTCTCTGCTCCGTCTAAGAGACAAGTCCACGAAGAGAGTAAGTGACACCAGCATATGCTGGCTAATAGAAGCAAGAATATGAGAGTGACATGAAGCTAATCAGTGGTAAGTATTTTATGTAAAAAAAGTTCTTGCAACCAGCAGCACTTGAAAAACAACCACAGAGTATACCTCATGATCTTTTATATTGACATAACAAAAATAAAGTTGCATAATGTGTCAGTTGGGATTAAGGATTCAGTCCAGCACCTAGACACACCCTCCACTGCAGAGTGAGCTAAATAAATACTGTCAAGTGAAGAGCAGCAGACAACTTACAAACCTTGGACTTGGGCGTGTACTTCAAGACCGTCTCACTCCAAATGGCAAGGCCTTCAACTCAGAACACATCATCTCACCACCCACTACTACTGCCATTCAGCCCACCCAGCGGCCAGACCACTTGAACACTCTCAGCTGCCACTCCCCCCCTACCTTTAAAAGAATTCCCTTTTTAACCACTGTACTGTGCCAATGCATCTACATGGTATCCCTCTAGTCAAGAAGTTTCCTATATCAAGAGACTTGTTCAAGTCTTGTGACTGTGTGCTATCCAGAAAAGAGAATCTTAAGTTGTCCTTTTCAAGTGGACTCTTTGGCTTTCGGTGGTGAGGGTGAATAAATGAATGCCCCAGAGGGTGGTGTAAGGGTAGCATGGTTAGGCTAGTAGTTTGAGGATGGTAGGAATAGGTTAGCAATTAAATCATCAGACACAGGAATGCCACTGAGGTACAAATCGAATGTCCTCTTCTGCTTCACGACTGGTCGGGTGCAAGGCCCAGATTTTAGAAGCTAAACATCTCTTTGGCAACACCAGTGAGCACTCTGAAGCTGAGACACATAAATGGCCTCGACATCTATTCAGGTAGACAGCAGCGGTGCTTTACTCTGAAACTCCCCAAGCATGCCTTTGTGACAGGCTCCCCTTCTACTGATTACGAGCCTCTTCAGAAAGCACCTTGAGTAGCTAACTGGGGTGTGTTCTGGTTCTAGGTTTCCCCCACGGGCTGCAGTGAAGCCCGAGATTGTATCAGTTACAGTGAGACCTTCCTTCTGCCTGACACTTTTATGTTCAGGTTTCTGACTGGACTATAGACTTAATGCTGCATTCATCCCGACTGTATGTCCAGCGCGCCATGACAGTCAATTCAGATGTGTGTATTATAAATACTTGTAATTAATAGATCCACTAACAATCTTACCATTAGTACATTTTTGTAACTATTCAGTTGTTTAAAAGCACTAAGACACCATCAATATTGCATGTTACATTTTATATAATTTATACAGAACATTTTTGACGATTCTTTAAATTGCATGTTTCAGCAGTCAGAAGTCGCCTTGACTCACTGTTGATACTTTGTCCATCTTAAATTAGGGCTACAGGCATCAGAAACAAACATCCCATGGCGTTATCATCAGACTACACTACACACCATTCTGGAAGGCACCCGTTAGAGGAGGTTCCAGCGAGTTTCAGGCATAGTCCACCGAGAGAAGCGCCCGTTTACCTTCATTCACTGAACGCAGATGCTCTGGTGCCAGGATGTGAACCCTTCTATAGACGTGGGGGTGTTTTGGTGGGGGGCATGTGAGGTGCAGGATTTCCGAGTTAGAGTGGCTGACTGGACCTAGCGATATTTCTGGCTGTGATCAAGCAGGGACGAGTAATAATCTGTTTAATGTCCTCGCCATCTCGACGACGACGACAAGGATAGACTTCCAAACACACCCTCTGTAATGCCTGCTGTTTCTTACCAGGAGTTTAAGTGGGATGAAAAATTGGGAGAGGGGAGTGTCTCTCAAAGGGGCGTGGCCAATTTAATTAAGGGCGTGGCTTAAAACACCTAAATTAAAACCTTTGCTTAGCATAGTGTGCCCCCGGACTGGTATTTTGCTGCTTCTGTCATTGCAGCCAGATATATAATACAGCAAGTAAGATTATACCTACAGCCCATGACTTTCGGCTTTGTCAGTGGTTTTTAGTTGCATAAGACAAATAAGCAACAACTGTTTTTAATTTGCACAAAATCACGAGTGTGTTTTAAAACTACGCTTTTGACTCGCTTCCTGTTGATCCTCATTTCCGCTTTGAACGCGGTCTAGTGTTGAGTGGGAGGGAGTTAGCAGCTGCTGCACAGCAGAGCTGATTGGTTGGAGGGCGGTAGGGGAAGACTTTTCAGCGCGCTGGAGCAGACGCGCAGCGGACGAAGTGAGAGACGCACCAACAGCTCTCTGGTAGTCCTGATCTCTGTGTCTTGGTAAAGCTGCGTTTGAATACTTGCCTGAATACTGCCTCCAATGTAAAACTGTTTTTAATTTGCACAAAATCACGAGTGTGTTTTAAAACTACGCTTTTGACTCGCATCCTGTTGATCCTCATTTCCGCTTTGAACGCGGTCTAGTGTTGAGTGGGAGGGAGTTAGCAGCTGCTGCACAGCAGAGCTGATTGGTTGGAGGGCGGTAGGGGAAGACTTTTCAGCGCGCTGGAGCAGACGCGCAGCGGACGAAGTGAGAGACGCACCAACAGCTCTCTGGTAGTCCTGATCTCTGTGTCTTGGTAAAGCTGCGTTTGAATACTTGCCTGAATACTGCCTCCAATGTAAAACTGTTTTTAATTTGCACAAAATCACGAGTGTGTTTTAAAACTACGCTTTTGACTCGCTTCCTGTTGATCCTCATTTCCGCTTTGAACGCGGTCTAGTGTTGAGTGGGAGGGAGTTAGCAGCTGCTGCACAGCAGAGCTGATTGGTTGGAGGGCGGTAGGGGAAGACTTTTCAGCACGCTGGAGCAGACGCGCAGCGGACGCGCGCAGCGGGCGCGCCGCGGGCGCGCCGAAGGCGCGCCTAAGGCAAGCCCGTCTGCGCCCGTCCGCGCCCTGCCGGGACCAGGGGCCATAAACCCTGGCCCAACGCTGAAATACTCATCTAGTGAGCTTTTGTCTCTTGACACCTTTCCCTACCCTCTTAAACCCTCTACCCTGTCAATATTGGGAACTGAAAATCTCCTTAGGACCCCCGCTGTAACCCCAGTCCATCCTGCGGCGCCCCCAGCTCATCCTACATCCAGTCCTGCGAAACCGCCGGGTCTGACAATAGCCCTCCTGAACACCAGATCTTTGCACAAACATCGTCTAGAAATTTTTACCCTTCTTCAGGATGGCGATATTGATATTCTGTCTTTAACAGAAACATGGATGGGGGAAGCATCAGCCCCCGATCTCATCTCTTCCTTGCCAACAGATTTCGATGCCCTCTGGCACAACAGGCAAGACAATAGAAGTGGTGGGGGGGTGGCGACCTTTTTTAAATCTAGTCTAAAGGCCACCACGATACTATCAGAAAGCTTGGACAATTCTGAGATCCTAGGGGTCAAGTTTACTCTCGACTCCTCTTGCTTTGTTCTTTTGACAGTCTATCGCCCCCCGGACGCCTCATCAGGTTTCTGTAATGATTTCTGCGAAATCATATCAGATCTTAGTACGCGATATCAAAAGCTTATGGTTGTGGGCGACTTCAACTTCCACTGGGACAACAGTCCCCGTGAGTCCCAGGCCAGTCAACTGGACATGACTATGTCCAACCTAGGATTCCATCAGTTGGTAAATGGCCCCACTCACTCTAAGGGACATACCCTCGATCTGGTTTGGTCAACTAGCCAGCAAGACAGACTCTTAAACTGTCTTCCATGTGTCTGGTCGGACCACTTTCTCATCTCTTGCTGGGTTCCCTTGGACTGTCCTTCCTCTCGTCTACCCCCTGAGTGGAGGAGAGTGCGAAGTTGGCATAAAATCAAGTCGGACAACCTTACCGACTTCTTTCAGAGATCTCCCCCGCATAGGCCTGAGGAGGGCCTTACTAATATTGACCTAGCCAGCCAATCCCTTAATGAGACTCTCCTCTCGGCCATTGACCATCTAGCACCAGAACGCAGGGAAAGAATTAAGCCCAAAAACAAAGGGGCCCCCTGGTTCAACGAGACCTTACGGATACACAGACAGAGCCTGCGCAAGGTTGAGAGACAGTGGAGAAGAGCGTATAAGGCCTCTGACCTGATCCTCTATAAAGCTGCTCTGGTCCTTTATAAGAAAGCTATCATCTCCAGGAAAGCTGATTACTATGAGGCTCGGATCTCTGATGCTCCTAATAAACAAAAGGAAACTTTTAAGATCCTAAAAGAACTTAGCAGAAAGGTCAATGTGTCATCAACTTCAATACCTTTCGACGTTGATACCTTACAGTCCTTCTTCCTACAGAAAGTGAGGGATATTCTGCTTGAGATTAATAAATCTCCCGCAATCACTGCAAGTCAAGGACTGGTGTCACCCCAATCACCAGCGCAGTTTCTTGCACACTTTCCTCCGCTGGACGCAGAGGCATTGGCCATCTTGACAAACAAAGTTAAATCTGGCTCCCCGGCCGACCCTTGTCCCCCTAGGATTTTTCAGTTGGCTCGCCCTATCCTGGAATATCAGATTCTCTCGCTTCTCAACAACTCCCTAGCCATTGGTCAGGTGCCAAGTAACCTGAAGGAGGCCAGAGTTATCCCCCTATTGAAGAAGCCAGGAGCCGACAAGGCTGATTTGAAAAATTACAGGCCAATTTCACAACTGCCCTTTCTGGCCAAAGTTATGGAGCAACATGTCCTAAAAAATCTCTCTGAGTATTTGGACACATTTAAGCTGCTGCACCCACGTCAAGCAGGTTTCAGAGCCTATCATAGTACGGAGCTAGTCATGTTGTCCGTCCTTGACGACCTTAGATTGAATGCTGACAGGAGAGAACCGAGCGCACTTGTGCTCTTGGACCTCTCTGCAGCATTCGATACGGTCAGCCACTCCATCTTGCTGACCCGTCTGATGGACCTGGGAATCAGGGGTACGGCCCTTGACTGGCTAAGATCATTTCTCTCTGGCCGCTCACAAAGGGTGCAGCTTGCCGATTGCTCCTCCAAGAGAGGTGTCATCCCATGTGGCGTACCACAAGGCTCTGCGTTGTCCCCGCTGCTCTTTAATATCTATTTGCAACCCTTAGTCTCCGCTCTATCCAACCTGGACTGTCGTATTTTTAATTATGCTGACGACACCCAGCTTATTCTGAGGATTGACAACTCAGCCCTCGCCCAAGAGACGGCCCAAAATATCTTAAGATTCACAACTAACTGGATGACAGCTAACTCTTTAAAAATCAACCCTGATAAAACGGAGGTTCTTGTCGTCCCAACCATTAATAACTCCTGGGGTGGCCTGTTCTGGCCCAAAGAACTTGGGACTCCTCCCTGTCCAGCCCCAGTTGTGAAAAGCTTGGGAATCAAGATCGACACAGATCTCTCGCTGAGTCATCAAGTCTCTTCAGTGGTGAGCACCTGCTCCGGTATCTTGAGGCAACTGAGGAAGTTGGTCCCTATTCTATCTACCTCCTCCATGAAATCCATTGTCTCGGCTACAATTTTGTCGCGCCTCGACTATGGGAATGCGCTTTATCTGGGCCTCCCTCAGAAGCTCACTAACCGGCTCCAGGTGGCGCAGAATGATGCTGCTAGGTTGGTTTTCAGCCTTCCTAGGAGGGCCCATGCATCACCTCTGCTCTTAGATCTACACTGGTTGCCCGTTAGACAACGCGTGAAATTCAAGGCCCTGTGCATTGCCCATAAGTCTCTTTATGGGCAAGCCCCTAGCTACATTAGGGATCGCCTGGCTAAGTATGTTCCAGGACGTCTACTTCGATCTGCAGATGCTTTCCAGCTAGTCTGCCCCCGCAGCAATCTGGTTTCCAAAGGCGGACGTGCCTTTTCTGTTATCCTGCCACGTCTTTGGAACCAATTGCCGGAGGCCCTACGGAAAGAACCAGGCCTACTCCCCTTTCGTAAGCTATTGAAAACGTTGCTTTTCAGAGACTCTTCCTAAGATCCCTGTCACCAGGACTGTCTTTGCCGGGCTGTTTTGTGTATCTCCTTCTGCCAGCGCTAAGAGACCTGTCGGTATATATGCGCTATATAAATCCCCCTACAAATACAAATACAAATACAAACAACTATGGCTTTATTGTATATAAAAATGCTTCACTTCTAAAATGATGAGACTGTTACTTGAAAATTCTGATTTTCTCAAGATTTGAATAAAGTTTTTTTTAAAATACAAAGAATTTGTGGACGATTTGTGTGCAACCCATGTCTTAAAAAGATGTATGGTCCATGTATAGGGAAGTAAAATTGTGTGTGCTGGTCACTCTTGTGCAAAGTTATTAGGAGGAATACTCCTGTGATGAAGATTGGGAGACTGTTCTTCCTGAGCAAAGCACCACATCAGTCTAACCAATTTCACTATATGTGATAGGTGCGATTTCTCATGCCTCGGTCTCATTATTTGTAAATCGCCGACTGTTAAAGTACTATCACAAGACTCTTTGAAGTAACATCAAAGGCAGTGAAGGGTGGTACTGCTCCAGAGTAAAGATTTTTTTAGGTCTCGCTTGACCCAGCGCATGCGCTGGTCTGGCGAGACTTATTGAGAGGGCTCCAAAAAGTGCTACCAGGCCAGCCTAGAGCTACAGTGCATGTGCGCGGGCGCGCGCACCGCTCTTTACCGCCATTACTTTCGGTTTCGCGGCCGCTTTGATGTTTGATCGTGATCACTTTCACTTTTGCATAGCCAATAGGTCTCGCTTTTGGGACCTTATAAGTATTTAGTTATGCAACTGTTGCATGGCTAAACACTTATAAGGTCCCAAAGGCGAGACCTATTGGCTATGCCAATGCTTGCTTCATCTTGAGGGTGAGGGCAAACATGGAGAGCCCGATAGGGACCCGTCTCAGCACCTGTTTTGTAGAGCTGTCGGTGTTGAGCACGGCAGGACCCTGCCCACTTAAAGCCCTGCCCCTTACACTGTGTCCACTGGTGGCATTTTGCGCTTCAGAGTTGCCTGTCAATCCAGCATTCATATACTTAAGCTTTGGCAGCGAAAAGACCCTTGGCACAAAAAAGATCCGTGGTTTGCCAAAGTTCACGCACCCTTATCAAGCAGGAGAGCTGGGACTGAAGCTCAGGTCGCTCAGTTCCACTGTCGATCCACCACCACTTTCCCCAACACAACCCATACAGCAAGCACTTCGCAGAGTGTGTTCTAATCTGCGCATCTGCTCTGCACCCCCTTGGAGGGCTGAGGAGGTTCCTGGCTGGCAGTTCAGTGGGAAGTGATGACATATGGTGGTCAAGGGATTACAAGAGCACCCAGACGGTCCCGGTTTTCAGAGCAGTGTCCCAGTGTCCTGACACTTTGCTCCAAATTACAGAAATGTCCCGGTTTTTGTGCAGTGCCTGGGTTAAACAGAGAAATGTCCTGGTTTTTAAATAGTGTCTCGCACCTCAGGATGAAAAAAAAATCTTACCGCTGCAGCAATACCACCCTTCACTGCCATCAAAGAGACATGTTATAGTTCTTTCACAGTCTCATCATTCCAGAACTGAAGCATTTTCAATGTTATGTGCAGCAAAGCCAAAGTTGTTGCTTATTTATCTCATGCAGCTAACAACAACTGACAAAGCTGATAGTTCTGGCTTGTTGTAGGTGTAATGATACATGTTGTATTATTATCTAAATACAATGATAGAAGCAGCAAATTTTAGCTTATGTGTTATAAGCCACGCCCTAATTACATCGGCCACACCCCTCTGAGAGACCTTCTCCAGGTTTTTCATCCCACTTAAAGCCTGGGTACTTCTGTTATGTCACCTGGTCTTTGTAGAGCGCTGTATGGGACTTCAGCGCGCTGCCCTGTTTGGGAGCGCCGAGAGGGCACAGGGTGCATGAGTGGTTGAAGAGAGTCTAGGGGGGGAATCGTCGGGTGTTGTGCGCAAGTGGTGATGAGGTCAAGTTACTGCAGCCTCCAAGCCTGCTCGGGTAGTATTTCTACTATGTCTGAAGGCCCTATGTGACATAGAAGCAGTGAAACGTCTGTGGGTGCAGTTGTCTCATGGGACATGGTTGGCTGAGATACACAGGGTCAGAGGCAAGCTCTGCTTGCTGTGACCTACAACATGTCAGTGCTATAGTACCCTTCTCTGCACTACTCAGACCACCTACCTAGGAGGAAGCTGGGCGCTATACGGTGAAAAAGAAACAGTCGACCCTGCATTGGTGCCGCAACAATTTTTGGGGATGCGGAGAAAACATTTGAGTCTGTTGAAAGGGATTTTATGTTAGCTGTGCTGTGACAGGTGGGGGATATGTTTTTGAAGCTAGTCCGAGTACCCAATGGCGCATGTGAGGGTTAACACCCTGGTATCTGCCCCAATCACTATAGGAACACATCAGGGCTGCCCTTTGTCTCCGCTCTTGTGATGGAACCTTTCGCCTATGTGTTGGGGGAATATCATGCCCATTGTGGTATTCGATTTCCACATTACAATTTAATAATTTCTGCATATGCAGATGATGCGCCTTGTACGTCTACGAACCGGAACAAAATCATTTTCCAATTCTTTGAGAAGTGGTGCGCTTTGGTGGTCATTCTGGATTACATACAAACTAGGATAAATCGCTCATTTTTCCTCTTACCGAAGCCATGGTACCCCCTCCAACAGAGTTTCCGTTTAAGTGGACTACTGCACTGGTGCATCACTTGACCATTCAGGTCCACATGTACCCAGATGTGGTGATACTTAAAAACTACAGGAGGGCTGTACAGAGCCTCTCGGAGGCGGTTGATCGTTGGATGCACCTCCCACTTTCTTTTTTTTTTTTTTTGAAACCGTTTATTACAAAACTCAAAAAATATACAAAGATGGGCCTACAACCTTCCGGCCGGCCGCTAGCAGACAAAAGGAGCATATGATACACATTGTAGAGCGTGTATTGCGGCTGAGGAAGATGCACAGGAGTTAGCAGCGTTGATAGCCACACCATCCGGACCCCACTGTACGGTTTCATTTTAAACTGAAAGAACAACCAGAAAAACAAACCCACAAGGCAATCCACAATCAGAAATAGCAGCATGTGCTCCCCTGAGAGGGGGACCCTACCAGTCCATAGGAGTATCAAGAAGGGGAAGAGATCAGGACTAGGGCTGGGTAAACTCAATGCCCGGAACAAGGAAAAAGGGTCGGCTAAGGGGATGGGGCCGGCGACTGATCGGGCAATAACGGCGGAGCACAGATTCCCCCGCAGTAGGCGTTCCAGGGGCCCCATACTTTCACCCATGTCCCAGGCTTACCTCTCGCCACATACACCACCTTTTCCCGAAACATGCACCAATCCATATGTTCCTTCCAGGCCGAGACAGTCGGGGACCTCTGGGATCCCCACAGTTGAGCAATATCACGCTTAGCCACCATATATCCCAGAGTCACCCACCACGTCTGTGGCGCCGAGTAGTCGGTAGGTTCCCACACATTCAACAGGCATCTCCTCGCTTCGGGTAGCAGCACCACATGCGTAACCACACGCAGGACCTCATGCACACCCCGCCAGAATCGCTCCACCTCCGGGCATTCCCACAATATATGCAAAAAGGTCCCCAAAGCGCCACACCCACGCTTACACAACCCGTCCACAGCATAGCCCATACGCAGGAGCCTTGGCCCCGTCACGTAGACTCTGTGGAGTATCTTGAGCTGGACGAAGCGAAGGCGGGCCGGTACGGCCACCTCTTTCGGGGAGGCCACCGCAGAGGCCCAGTCCTCGTCGTCCAGCTCCAGTCCATCGGCAACCCAAGCCTCACGAAGGGCAGTCAGCAATCCCGAGCGGTCATTGATCAGTTTTTTGTAGATCAGTGAGATCGTGCTGTCCGGAACGTGTCCATCCAGCACTCTATCCTCCAGGGGGGAATGCTCCCGGATGGATGCAACGTCTGGGAAGACGGAGCCCAGTGCATGACGGATCTGCAAATACCGAAAGTACTCCCTGTCATGCAACTGGAATTCCGTCTGCAGCATCTCGAACGTTTTAAATCCTCCCCTCGTCCAGAGATCCCCTACTTTGCTGATGCCTATCATGTCCCACTTCTCGAAGCCCTTCGAGGTCCACAGGGAGCCCAACTGCTC
Organism: Triturus cristatus; assembly: GCF_964204655.1. Lineage (NCBI taxonomy): Eukaryota > Metazoa > Chordata > Amphibia > Caudata > Salamandridae > Triturus > Triturus cristatus. The sequence goes on along the minus strand of NC_140594.1, from coordinate 436,960,103 downwards.
GGACGCGTATAGTGGTGATGCCCGGGTCAGACGGTCCCTCCACCCCATCGCCACATTAGCCGCGTGCCACACTCGCACCATGACACGCGTGGGGCCGGTCAGCCGAGCGTCGGGCGCGCGGGAGTAGAGCGCTCGATTATAGTCCCCACCCGGGAGTAGTATCTTATCCATTTCGAATGCCGGGTTTAAGGCGGGCCCGTACAGGCCGTGATTAATCGCAGCCAGCTGGGAGGCCCAATAGTACCGTTTGATATCCGGGAGGGCAATCCCTCCGTCATACCATGGGAGCATCAGCTTCGCCAGGGCGATACGCGGCCTCCCGTCCCAGAACAGGCGGCGCTGCAAACTCTCCACCTCACGGAAGTAGCGCGCTGGAACGAGGTCCATAGCATTCTGCAAAGCGTACAGGAAACGCGGCAGAGACATCATCTTAAACAATGCCGCCCGGCCGAGCGGCGAAAGCGGCAAGCGCCGCCAGCGCGCGACATCTTCCTTCAGGCGCTGGAGGGGGGGAAGCAAGTTCCGATCATACCGGGCCTCCGGGTCCAGAGTAATGAAGACACCCAGGTACCGGAGTTATGACCAAATGAATGCAAAACATCAACCAGTACTATCAGTGATTTACGTGGGGAAGCTAGGTACAAGAGGATGTCATCAGCGTATAGGGATACGCGGTCCTCATACTCGGGGGTCCAACGGAGACCACGGATGGAAGGTTCCCACCGCAGCCACTCCGCCAGGGGCTCCAAGGCAAGCGCAAAAAGGAGCGGCGATAAGGGGCAGCCCTGCCGCGTGCCCCGGCCCAGCTCGAACGGGGCCGATACTCTACCGTTCACCACCACCTGCGCCAATGGGCCCGAGTACAGCAATTTGACCCAACTGATGAACCCTGCGCCAAAGCCAAACTTCGCAAGCATCGCCCAGATGTATGGCCATTCAAGCGTGTCAAACGCCATGGTGGCGTCCAAGGACGCCAAAATGGCCGGCTCCCGTATGTACTGAACACGTGCGAGCACCCCATGCAAACGCCGCAAGTTAAGGGCAGTGTTACGATGGGGAATAAAGCCGGACTGGTCCTGGTGAACCAGGTCGCCCACCACGCCGACCAGCCGATTGGCCAGGACCTTAGCGAGAATTTTAGGCTCCGCATTCAGTAGCGAAATGGGCCGATAGGATGTAACCCGGTCCCGAGGTCTCCCCTCCTTGTGGATAACCACGATTGTAGCCAGACGCTGGTCCAGCGGGAGGGAGCCCACCGAGTGAGCCTCCAGGAACATCGATCGGAGATGTGGTTCCAGCGTATCCGGTCGCAACTTGTACAACTCGATGGGGAGACCATTAGGACCCATGGCCTTGCCGGAAGCGACCGAACGTATGGCGAGGGCGATTTCATCGGAGGTTGGAGCGGCGTCCAACGACACTCTGTCCTCCTCCGAAAGGGAAGGCAGCGCGATATCCCTGAGCAGGGCACGGGAATTCTCTTCAGAGCGGGAAGACACCGGGGAATACACCCCACGGAAATAATCCGCGAAGCAGGAGACAATTTCTTCCGGCTCAGTAACACACACACCGTCCGTTTTCTCAATCAGCGGGACTACACGACTCGCTCTCTCCTTTTTGTCCAACCACGCAATCAATTTACCAGCCTTATCACCCACATCATACAATCTCCCCTGTTGCTCTCTACTGAGGCCCCTGGCCGCCTCCGTGACGAGGGCCCTATAGGCCGCTTGCTTGAGTTGGAGAACATGTAATACGGCATCCGTCACCCCACATTCTAGATTACCCTCCAACTCGGCTATCTCAGCTTCCACCCGGGTCACCTCCTCCCGCTCGCGCCTCCGGGTGTGGGAAATAAGGGACAGGGCCTCTCCTCTTGGTACTGTCTTGAATGCCTCCCACAGTGAGACAGCCGAAGGCACGGACCCCACATTCTCGTCAAAATAGCGCTGGAGGGATTTAATCAATTCAGCGCGAATGGTGGGGTCACGCAGGTACCAGGGATTGATCGGGACCACCCTACCCTCACCCCTCGGAAAAAGATCCAGGTGTAACAGAAGCGGGGAATGGTCCGAGATACCCCGTGCCAAATGGCGCACCTCTCCCACCCTCCCAACATGGGCCGCCGGAACCAGGACATAATCTAGTCGTGAGAGACTACCATGGGCCCCCGAATGGAAGTTATACTGTAGCTGCGTGGGATGTTTTAAACGCCAGCAATCCACCAATCCCAAAGTGTCCAATAGGCCGGATAGCCACGCTTGGGCCCGGGGGAGGTCCCTAGGGGGGTGACGATCCACAGTCCCGGAAACCACCGCATTGAAATCCCCCCCCACCACCAGAATCCCCCCCGGAAGGCCAAGGAGGAGGCGCCCCAGGTCCGCAAAGGTAGTCGACTGCAGCCCCGGCGGGACGTATACTGACACAAAAACGACCACTTTGCCCTGCATCCTTCCCACTAAGACCGTGTAACGTCCCCTGTCGTCATGGAGCACCTCATCAATCTCTAACGGGAGCGAGTTCTTAACCATAATGCCCACACCCCTTGAGCCAGACGTGAAGCCCGAATGGGCCACTAGGCGATAGCCACGCCGATTCATGGCGCAGAAGGAGTTGCCAATGAGGTGTGTCTCCTGCAGAAAAACTACATCGGGCGAGAGTCGCTTCAAGAACTGCAGGACCACACCACGTTTAATCCTGTCCCCCAGTCCATTCACGTTCCAGGACAACAGAGTTAGTTCCCTACCCCCCATCATAGACAGAAGCCACCATTTGTCCCCCCGAGAGCACTATAGAGCTAACACAATGATACTTTTGCCTTGTGGTAAGAACAAACAACACCCCCCCATCCCTGCCCACCCGCCCCAACAAAACTCCCCCCTCCCTGCACCCCTGCATGAGCCCGAACAGCCCCCCCAACGTGCAGTGTGCCTGTCGCCCCATATATATAGTAAAAACTAGCTAAACCCCCTAGAGGAGGAAGGAGAACCCCCAGTAGACCCCACACAACCTCCATAGGAGGGGAAATTATACAGGCAGACGCTTAATCGAGAGTGGCATCATTTTTGTCCAGAGTGAAGCTCAATATTACCCCCTCAGTCCCGATCCAGTGTGCCGTCTCCCCCCGCCGCCCCCCCCCGCCCCCTCGATCACGATCCCCAGACAGAGTGTCCAGCCAGTCTCCGGCGGCTTCGGGACGATCAAAAAAGTGCGTGCGACCCTCTACCTCCCCTCGCAGCTTGGCTGGGAAGAGCATAGCGTATTTGAGGTTCAGGTCCCGAAGACGGCGCTTGACGCCTAGGAAGCTCAGTCTCTGCCTCTGGACCACTGGGGTGAAATCAGGGTAAAAGTTCACCTCCATATTGTCAAGCTTAACCGGCCCATGCAGTCTGGAGGCTTGCAGGATAGCGTCTCTGTCCCGAAAGTTGAAAATCCGGGCAATGAGAGGTCGCGGAGGGGCTCCGACCTTCGGCCTTCCCCCGGGAACCCTGTGGGCCCGCTCCACCGCGAAGAATTTACTCAGCCCCCGCGGCTGGAGATGGGTAGCGATCAGGTCCTCCACAAATAGGTCTGCCTCCGCTTCCTCCCGTCCCTCGGGCACCCCGATGATGTGGATGTTGTTCCTCCGGGCCCGACTCTCGGAGTCCTCCAGGCGCCGATCCATAAGCGCGCTCGCCTGAGTAAGCCGGCGCACCTCCGTCTGTAGTGCCGCCACCTCAGTAGTAAGGCCCGATGCGGTGTGGGCCAAAGAAGCAACTCGGTCGTTTGTCTTGGAAAGCTCGGCCCTCACCAGGCCAACATCCACGAGGACCGAGTCGATCTTCTGTGCCAGTGTGTTGAACCGCTGGCCCACCGAGGCCTTCATCTCGGCAATGGCGCCCATGACATCCCGCAGAGTCAGATCCGTGGGCAGGTCCGGGGCATCAGGAGGGTCTTCAGGGGATTTGTGCGGTCCGCCGGGAGATCCCTTCTGGAGGGTATAGCGGTCCATACTGTTGGCCTGATGGGTGGTGCCACGCCGGGTTGGCTTGGTCTTTACCCGGTCTCCATCTTGTTTCGTGGCCATGGCCACCAGTCCCCCGCTCGCACCAGCCACGTCGTGAAGGGCAGGCAATCAGGGCCACAATCTCCGGGGGGGGCCACCCCCGATCGGCGGGGTGGGTTACAGCCGGCGGGCAGGCCGAGTCTCCCAGCGAGACCACACCAACACAAAGAGCCCCGCGACCCAACCCTGCAGAGACGGCAAGGGGGTGCGAAAGCGAAAGTGCGGGATACGCGACTCGCCAGGCCCGGCCCGTCGCTGTTGTTCACTTTGTCACTGGGTTACCCCTCAGCGCAAATCCGGGGTCTGGCGAGGAGAAGGCCGCAGACTTCAATCGGTGCTCACTCCGGTGTCCGAGGTCCGATTTGACAACGGGAAACGGGTGCCACCTCAGCTCAGGCTCACCAACACAGTCCCCTCATCCGAGACAGGATAAATTCAGGATAGTCGTGGGAGGTTGCGGAGGTCCTCGGGAGCCTCGCACCTACGCGGCCATCTTGGTTGCGCGCTAGGCTCCTCCCCTCGCACCTCCCACTTTCACTTATTGGTTGCACATCCATTATGAAAATGGTTGTGCTTCCACGTTTTTTGTTCATGTTTGTAAATATTCAGACACTGTTACTGGTGCGCTGTTTCGGTCTCTGCAGTCTTTAATGTTGCGTCTAGCATGGGCTGGCAAGCAGCCTCGAGTACAATGGCCTACACTTAATCTTCCATACTCAGTGGGTGGCCTTAACACACCTGATTTGGAAGCATGCAATAGACCAGCACAGACTATGTTTGCTTACTTTGGCTGCATGGCACAACAGATTTGCCAAATTTGTACCTAGAACGTGACGGGTGTATCCATTATCTCTACATCTTTTTTTTAAATTAAAAACCGCTGCGCCGTTTTCACACCATTGATCCAGTAGGCGCCATGAGGCACCTTTTGGAGAAATCGGCAGGTATACAGCAGGTAACCTTGCTTTATTCCATGAGGTTACCCTTGGAATGGTGCAGTTGGTTTCCATTGGGGCGAGAGAGAGCGGCAGTGGAGGCGTTGCGTGAACTTGCAATACGTCACATGGGAGATTTCTTTAATGATAAGGTGCTTCGCGAGTGGGAGCAGATCCATGGGCAGGCAGACAAGCCAACCTTGCTAGCACAATTTCATTATCATCGAGCACACCATGCCTTGCATACTTAGTTGAATGGTGAGTTGGCCAAGCCCCCAGAGGTGCCCCCTCTTACCTGTTGCAATCGCAGTCTCCCGATGGGCAGTATCAATAGTATATGCTTTTGCACAGGAGAGCAGGCGCCCTAGTGTTTCCAAGGCTGGTGAGGAATGGAAGGCTTATCTAGGTATAGAAATTACTGAGAAACAATGGGCTTACTGCTGTTCTGTGATCCATACTGCATCATTGAACAGTTGCCATCGACTGGTACATTTTAAATATCTTAACTGAGTATATTATACCCCAGCTCAATTATTTCGATATGGCTTGAGAGAAGACTCCCGATGCCTGTGCTATGGTGCGGAGGACTCTGGCTGGGCACACGTGGCATGGTATGGCCCTGATGTGCACCACTTTTGGCTCGCAGTATTATAAAAAACTCTGAGAGAAATAATGGGTGATATATTGGCCTGTACACCGCTGCTGGCACTGTTGGGATATGATTGCGGTGTGTCACGACCTTTCTGGTGGCTTGTGGTGCTGGGTCTCTTGCTGGCACAGAGTAGAATTGCAATGCGATGGATGGAGGGACTCTACCAGCGATGATGGAATGGCATACTGATATGTCATATTGTAACACGCAAACTGACGCTTATCATGCTCTCATGACACATTGCAGTCACCCAAGAGATATACGGGGCCTGCATCAGGCGTATTTGATTCACATGAGTTATGAAGTTAAGGGGGGGAGTCAGGTAGACGTTTCATGAAAGTTTGGTAATGTGCCATGGCCTTGCAGGGTTGATTAAGGGTTTCCTTGTCCTTTGTGTTGTATGTATTGATACACCTGGGTGGCACCAGTGGAGTGTTATTGTGGTTTTTGTCTAGGACAGTTGCATAATTGATGGTCACTATTAACATTCCACGTATCAGATCTTACCATATAGGTGTTGCCATCTACTCACCTCACTTTGCACTTTGTTCATACCCAGTATGCATCTGGAAAATTTGAATATGCTTATTTCATGTTTTTGATCTGTGCTGTATGTGAACTCTCACTGATGCTGCGTTGTCAACTAATATAAAATGAAAATAAAGTTTAAAAAACAAAATAAGTAACAAGAAGTGAAGGTTTGTCACGTGTATTGTGGTCGCCATCTTGGACAGAGGTGCTCTCTTTTTAGGTCGAGCCTACAGCAGCGCATGCGCTGTTGCTCGACTTTTGTAAGTGGGATTTAAAAGTGCTTCCCACCAACATTTGCTGGCCTAATGCTTGCGTTCACGCTCGCGTGAACGTGCAATTACTTTCACTTTGGGCACAGTGCGCGTGCACCACTCGCATGTTTGCCGGCGCACGCGCGCCTCCGCCTCTCTCTCCCGCTGCAGCCCCCAGTTTTGCATTCCCCGCGACCAATGCTTGTTGTTTATTGTGGCCCGTAGAACTGTCTCTAAATCAATCCTTTTAGGCATTTGAATTCTAATGTTTTAGAGGATGGTCAACATGTATTGTCTGAGGTCAGATGTATTTTAGGATTCCTGTCTCAAGGCTCTGAATTCCAGCTGGTGGCCTGTTTATAGTTAGGTCTCTTCACAAATATATTTATTTAGGACAGAAAGGCGAGATTTGAAATAATAATTATGCCTACATCTTTAACTTTTACTGAGCTTGTCCTTGAGACTCGTCCACACCGGCTAACTCCACCTTTGGCGGTTTCAACTACCATATTCTCTGTTTTAGCCTTCCCAGGAAGTGGCTATTATTCCTGGTTTACAAACATATATTAAAAAAAGCATGTTGTATTCCATAACTTACATGCAGACTCAACATTTATCTGCCTTTGAGTGCTCTTTGAATACAAGTGACCACCATATCTCAAATCTGATGAAAATGGCACTTTCATTTTTAAGACCTGCTATACTATACTGATTGTTGTAAAAACATTTGCTATTGTTCACTCATTCAACAGCGGAACTAGAGTTTTTGACTGGCCAATGTGGTGGGCTGAGCTGTATTCAAGGCTTTGGTGATGGTGGCGTGCTGGTTTAGGGCTGCTCCCTGCTGGTTTAGAGCTGCTTCACTCTGGGTGTTCTCTTTTCTCCTTATTAGCATCTCTAAACGGGTCGCGTTTTCCAAAGCTGAATTTTGCAGGACACCTTTTGTGCCGCAGCTCCTTCCTTCCATTTGCCTTGTAAACAAACACCAGACCCTCACAGATCCGTTTCACAGCTTCGAGTTCACAGTGTGCAGGGACGCAAGACGCTCAGCCTCGAGTCCACACCTAGTAGTACGTCACATCTGTGTGATTCTCGATAGCATGTTGTAGTAAATGAAAGTGCTGTTTTTTTACTGGGGCATTTCTATAAATATAGATAGTTGCTCAAACACGCAACAAGACGTCTGCTGTGGTTTTATAACGAGTGTAGGGTTCTTTCATCCCTTGCAGCAGTGCTACGTGACGGTCCATGGCTGGAGATAAATACTAACCATAGGCGTTTTACCAACAGTTCGAAATCCTGACACGCCATGTTTATTGTTCATCTTGCAAAATAGATTGCACCAAAGATGTCCAATAGCGTAAAGCTCATCGCTTGTCATCTGAGGCCACAGACATGTCAGATTGTCAGAATATCCATACTGCATATATATGTAACCAATTTGCACACAATTATTACAATTTACATAAAAATGGCTCATTAGCATATTTATGGTTATCCTGAAAACCTGGTTTATTTGTGGCCTTTCAGACAAAAAGCAAGTACAACTGCCCTGCAAGCTGTGTTAAATCACCCTGGGGCATATTTACAAGTTGGCGATAAAAATTATCGCCGCTCTTGCGGCCGTTTTCAGCCAAAAAGCGGCGATAATTTTATCGCCTAATTAGCAAGGCCACGCTAATGTGTTAAACCGTGCTTTAGCGTCGGGATTCCTAACGCCCAGCTTTGCATCTCTAATGAGATGCAAAGTGGGCGTTCCTGACCTAACATGACAGGAGAAATGTCGCTAAGCGACATTTCTACTATCATCAAGCCCCACGCTATGAAGTATAGCATCAGGAAAAGTAGCGATAACCCCTGTTATCGCTACTTTCCTTACGCCTGCTTCAGGACTGACTTAGCCATGATATCCTATGGAAGGTGGATATCATGGCTAAGTTTGTGCGTCCCTATCAACAAGCTAATGCCACATTGCATGAGATTATCGCTGGGTTTCCAGCGATAATCTCACGTTTAGGCAGTTAGCGTGAGGATTTTTATCGCTGAGGAGATAAGCGTTGCTAAGAGCGCTGAGCGATAATTATCGCCGGTTGTTGCTGATATGCCCCTCTGTGAGCAGCAGTGCTCCACGGCTAGCCCATGTCAGCAAAATATGTTTTTAATTATCTCTAAACAGTTTGCAGCAATTTGAACGCCAGAAAACATGTGGATATTCTGATATCAAATACACATTTAATAAGAAAAAAAACAGGCTAACATGCTACAGTAAGGTATGAAGCAAAGGATGATGTTTAAAAGAAGCTTCTTTACGATTGCATCCTCAGAGGTGCAAGTCACATCATTAAAAACAAGCATTTGCAATGCAACAGGTCTCACATTTACGCGAGTTTGAGCTATCGGCATTGTAAATGACAATGCCTTTTATTTATGTTTTGATTTTTGAAGCATAAATGAAACACATTGTCATTTACAATGCCAATAGCTCAAACTCACATAAATGCGAGACCTATTGCATTGCAAATGCTTGTTTAGTAATATATTGGTGGCCATCTTGGTCTGGACTCTAGGCAGCAAAGAGAAAATCGTGACTCAGTATCTGGTAGGTTTGTGGTCCGTGGGGTTGGGAGGACTGCACTCCAGGGCTCTCAGCATTGTTCAGCAGAGCCCCGAAACCAGACCCTCTCACCCCCAAAACGTCCCCACAAGCTGATGCAGCTCTAGGGAGGAATACCACGCAGTAGAGGCATCATAGAAGAAAAGAGTACCGCAACACTGAAGTGGCAGGATGGGTCTTCTCAGTCCAGACACCAGGAGCTAACCGGAGAGGCACCCACTTCTGCCTGACCATAGAAAGTGAAATCCACTGAGACAAACGCACACGCCCTCCAGAGTGGGCAGGACGAGCAGGCTCCCTGACATACATTCTCCAAGCGGGTGCAATACTATCTTTGAGAAAAATTAACAGAGGATCCAGACGACACTGGATAAATCCTGACACAGAAGGGGATTAAACCAGCAGTGGGGGAATAATGCACAAATTCCTTTCCCCTCCTTAGGTTGCTCAACAACCCTATTCCTTCATGTATGACCACATCCAGAGAAATGACTGCTGGTTGTGTAAACATTCTCCTCAAATTGTGGTGCTGGTCTGGGATTACCTCAGTGGCTGTCTTGGTGTTTAAACATAAGGAACTAGAAGAAACCGCTGAAGCTTAAACAAGAGATTGCAAGTCTTAAAGAGGATCGACACAAAATGTTTTGCAAAGGTAATCCACTATTTTGACAGTCTGGAGAAAAGAATATGCTGGAAATGCCAGGAACCCACTGCAACCTCACAAAGTCAAGTTTACATGCATTATGCCACAGCCATCAGAAGACGGTTAAAGGTTCATTTGAAGAACCGAGTAAAAGACAGAAATACATGGATATTAGTTCAGAATCCACTCCCTTCCCATTATACCTGATTTATTGCCACAGTGCATCGTGCTAAGCCAAGCAAATATTTTGGCACCCCTCAAGTGCTTTAACGAGTATGTGCTTACTTTTTGTCAAACACACTTCTTGATTACTGTGAACATCATTAAGCCTAATGGTGAAATAGCAAGTGTTGCCAATACAGTAATTACTAAGAAAATATGAGATAAGTTTGCATAACAATTACAAGTGTCCCAGAGGTCACAAGCCAAGAACCTTGGGTGATGTAATAAAAAAAGATGATTGGTTAAGAGATGGGGTGAGTTTGGGATAGATAGCACTGTTCAACTTAAAATGGCGGGAAGGATTAAATATATCTGAACAGGATGCAACAAATGACTACATAATGATGAGGTTTTGGAATATAAACTAGCGCCAAACTGAAAAGAAAAATGCCGGCTTTGAAAATCTTACCTGACGAGCTACCTTGACACACCTGGTCCAAGAATAGGATAAGCAGATAAAAGATCACTGTAAGGCTTTATTACCAAAATCAGATGAACATAACTTTGAACACTAAAAGCAAGAAATGGGATTACCCCTTCCCCTTTTTTCTACTGCTCATAGACCTTATATACTTGTTATCTATTCCCTTTTTCTAATGCAGTTCAGATAAGGTAATTATTTTTATTCTTAGACATTTTTCTTTGTTGCAGTCTACTATTTTGAAGCCCTATTTCCTACGCTATCCCTTGCATTGTGTTGTAATCTAGAATGGTATATTCCTCTCCTTCACTGTCTTACTCCCCCCGCCCCCTTGTTCATTGCCACGCTCTATTTTGGAACCTTCATGTGCACCTCACAGTAGAATGTTGGTGAAGAGCAAGCTGAAAGCAGTTATCAGATGTTTAGAGGACTCTGTCAAGTAAATAAAGTAATTTACTTACTTTACACCGTGTGGACTTTATCTACCAATTTAGCGACGATCTTGAGAGCTGCGCAGGTGGCAGCTTGGAGTCCTTTCCCCTGGTTATACAACAACTGCTGCTTGGTTCTAATACTAATTACTGTCTTTCTTCACATATTTTGTGAACTGTTCCGGTACACCCTGTACTGTGGTAGCCACTACGCTACATGCATTGCAAGAAGAGTTGAATTGAGGGGCTCCGACACTGGAAGTGTTAAATGCGTGACTTTGATTTGGGCGGTACGCGGTGTCTATAACTGCCTCCCATAGGAGGATCTCTGTGAGTCATTGTAAGGCTTACGCGACGAGGGGGGTACACAGCAAGTCTAGGACCACCTCCTGTGGGAGGCCTGCATCGGATGTCACCTCCGTTAGGGAGGTGCAATACACTTGACCAGTGACCTGCCTCACCAGGAAACTAGCGCTGTCGTTCAACGCCTCTCTGAAGCATCTCCAGGGAGCTACTGCCATATCGGATCATGCCTTCTTTGGGGAGGATCTTAGTCATTGACCCTCCTCACCAAAAAGCAATCGCCATCTTACAACGCCTCTCTGGAGAATTTCCAGGGAATTTCTGCCATCGTGCTACACCCACTGAAGCGTCTCCTCAGAGCGATGCATCTTCCACGTGTCTCTGTTTCGCAAGGTCAGATCTGCCACCGTGTCAACAGGGCAGTCGTCTCTGTAGGAGGTTGCTATACTACTCTGAGCACAGCCTTATTTTGTTTATTGGCTACAGGCTGAATGGTTTGGATGCTTTCCTGATAATCTCAGGTGCCTTGCAATACTCTTCCACTCTCCATGGACTTGATTTACATTCCTTACATGCTTTTTTACCCTGAAGTGCATAGACTCTCATTGTTTTCAAAAGCATTTGTTTTTGTGTAGATAACTGTTTTCTGATCCCTACATATCTTTTCTGGGCATTTTCTTCACTGGTGATAAGTACTCTGTATAATTTCCTATTGTATTAATTATTGATGCACAATTGTTTGCTTAGTTTCTCCCACGTTTTTAGTCACTCTAGGTAAAATAACTAACAATATGTGATCTAATTGCTATAATTGGCATATACAGTGTCCTATTAAGCTACCCGCTTCATATTTATTTTCAGTTGGATTAATTGTTGTTTTCATCCTCATTGTATTATCTCTTATTATTATGGCTTCGTTTGTAATGTCACAACCTCCTTAAATGACCTGGGCGAACTTCTGGCTCCTTGCAAGAGGTGTATAAAAATTATTTAAATCTTACCTTATTGCCATTGGAGGAGATAGATTCTTCTCGGTGCATAAACAACATATACTTTTAAATAATTTAGGAATGCATGGTAGAGATTTTTGGTGATTTCCCTGAATTAAATACTGAGGGGCAAGAGGGTAAAGAAGATGCACAAGGAGATTAACATTTAGATGCATATTAAACTACCCTCAGGAAATTGGAAGATCAATTTGGGGAAAAGATCAATGTTGTGTTAAAAGGTCGTCATTTTTGTTCAAGATCACAAAGGAAGAATGAAAAAGGGATTAATTACATTGCAGTTCTAAGAAGGTTGTCAGCTACCTGCGATTTCGGGTCACTCACGGACTCACTTATAAGAGATCAACTGATAAGGTACATGAGGGACAACAAAGTCCAACAAAAATTGTTAGCAGAAACCCCTGACCTACAGACAGAAAAGCATAGAAAATTCTGAGTTCTACATGAAAGAAATTAAAGAATCTGTAGACACTAATGTAGCAACTAACAGAAATGTACACAAAATTCCTGAGAAAGTTGATAAAGATAAGGTGAATACTATGGATGTGTATAAACAAAAACCTGAAAATGAAAGATTGAGATGCTATAGATGTGTAAACACTTGCCACATACCTAATAACCCTAAGTGTCCAGCAAGAGGGGTGACATGCAGGAAGTGCACCAAAAAGACACTTAGTGAAGGTATGTAAGGATATGGGAACTAAAGTCACCCATATGATCAATGATGAAGAGCTACAAAAGAAAGAAATTGTATTTCACATTGCTAGTGGGTATGGAAATCCATAAATACATAACCTACATGTAAAATATATCTGGATTGATTCCTGTTCCCCTTATAAATTGATAAATGAAACTACTTTTAAGGCAATTTTTCATAACAAAGAATATACTATGTTACCACCCAATGTTAACCCTGTGGATACAATAGGGTCCCTATACCTCTAGCAGGAATGTTGATCATGCACATAACTTTCAAAGAAAGGACTACATTAGGAAAGGTATGCATCTCTAAACAAGGTTCCAACCTTCTAGTGTGGAAGCACCAAAGCAATCTAGGGATCAAATTGTACCTAAATGCTGTTGAAGTCTACTCACCATACTATTCAGGTGGATCCCCTACCCCTACGCCATGCGTGTGTCATTTAACTTTGAAATAACGCTTTTCGACAGGCTTTATTTAAAACACTCTTCTGACACACCTTTGGGCTTTAGGCTGAACTCCCTTACCCGACATAGAATGTGGGAGGTACCTCATGCCGCCTATTGGCTCGGGACCGGAAGACTATCAATCTCATCAGCCCCCGCGCCCTAACCAGGAAGGAGTCAGGATACAGGTTAGCCTGCCCTATTAATGGCTAGCAGGCTTCCGTGTTTGACAGCATTCCTGTCCTCCAGGCAGCGTAGTAGGTGATCCACCCGAATAGTATGGTGAGTAGACTTAATATTGTTGGTAAACCGTCTCTTCTCGGCTCTTTGTGATGGATGTATTTTTGAACGAATGGAAGTATCCTGACCACATTATGATGCCTCGCTTCATGTCCAAGCTCTACCCTTTGCGGGATATGGAGGATACGATTCCTGAGTCTGTTAATGTGGACTCCATTGTGGCCAGCTCTGTGGGTCGTCCTTTCATGGCTGAAGACAGTGTCCTGAAGGATGGTGTTGATAAGAAGATTTACTCTGCTGTGAAAAAGGCCTATGCAGGGTCGCATCTCACCATCCGTTCTGAGGTTTATGGTGCTTATGTTGCTCAGTCCTTGTTGTCTGACTTTAAGACTTTGTTCTCCACTATGCAGGACGGTGGTAGTTGTCCTGATTTGTTGGAGTCCATGGAACGTCAGGCTGAGTTTCTCTCTGACATTGCCTATGATTCTCTGCGGGCTTCGGCCATGGCTTGTGTTGCTTCCATTGCCGTCAGGAGGAATTTGTTGTTGAAAGGTTGGAACGCTAATGCTGCACAGTGTTCCATGGCATTACGTTTACCTTTTACTGGTCCTCGGCTTTTTGGGAAAAGCCTTGAGGAGAAGTTACATAAGGTGTTTAAGGAGCGGAAGCATTACTTGTCCTTTCAGCATCAACAAAATCGTAGGGAATCCATGTTTTTTAACACAAGGTCTTTCCGGCAACCTTCTCGCCTCCAGAGGAACTGTTTCCATAACCAATGGGGTCCTGAGAAACCTTTCCAACGTCAGTTCCAGAAGAAACCTTCTCCAGATGCTGGCCCTGTGAGTCAGCGTTCCTGACTATGCCGCCACCTGGCTTGTTCCATCTGGGGTGCTGCCAGAGGTTGGTGGGAGACCATTATTTCCTGGCTGCTTGGTGGTTCTCGACGACGGACCAGTTGGTCCTGAATATCCTGGACCAGGGTTACCGGATCGAATTCCTGTCTCTGCCTCCTCCATCGGGCAGTGTGAGGACACCTGTGCTGAAGGATGTTTCTCGTCATCAAGCACTGTTGGAAGGGGTGCAGACTGTTTCCGAAGAAGGTGATTGTTCCGGTCCCCAGGGCGAAATGGGGTCAAGGAACTTTCTCTTGCATTTTCCTCGTTCCAAAAGTTACTGGGGGCTTCCAGATCCTGATCAATCTCCGGCCTCTGAAACGACTCGTCCGGAAGATTCCTGTCAAGATAAAGACCCTGCAGCAGGTGATTCCATTTAGTCAGGCTGGGTGATGAGTGCACTGGATCTTCAGGATGCTTATCTTCATTTCCCTGTGGCCCAGGAGTTCCAGCATTATTTGAGATTTTGCCTGTGAGGTCATCATTGGCAGTTTTATTCCTGCCTTTCTGCCTGCGGTCCTCTCTCCGGGTCTTCACCAAAGTGGCGGCTCCTCTGGTGACTCCTCTGCACTTTCTGGGTATCTCAGTGTTTCCCTACTTGGACGACTGGCTCCTGCAGGGCCCCTCTGCTCACGTGATGTTTCACCATCTAGAACTGACCATTCATATGCTAGAAAGCCACAGCTTTCTCCTGAACCATCCAAAGTGTCAGCTTCTTCCAGCCACCCAGAGATCCTGCAGCGGAGCCGACTTTGAATCTGTGATAGGCAAGGTGTTCCTTCCTCCTAGTCGGATCCATCGTCTTCAGTCACTGTTGGAGTAGTTGTTGTCTCAGCCTTCAGTGCCCCTGCTGCAGTGGTTGGAGGTGCAGGGACACATGGCTGCATCAGTGGTCACTGTTCCTTGGGCCTGGATGCACCTTCACCCCTTGCTGTGGCATTTTCACCGCTGTGTTCCTTTCCCTGTTCTGGATTTCTCCGTGGTGGTTCCAGTTTTCCCAACGGTGGTGTCCGATCTCCAGTGGTAGATGGTCACTGCGAATCTCCCCAGGGGTATGTGGTTGCATCCCGATCCTCCTGTGGTTTTGACAACAGATGCCAGTGTTTCCGGTTGGGGGGGCAACTCTGGGTTAATTGACGACGCAAACTCGTTGGCTGGGCACGGAGGCCCGCAGGTCCTCTAATTGGAGGGAGCAGTCGGCCCTCAAATTCTTCCAGGATCATCTTCCGTGTTGCAATGTTCTGGTGCGCTCATACAACACCGTTACTGTGGCCTTCATCAGTCATCAGGGCGGGCAGTACTCAGTGTTGGTCCTTGACTCTGGTGGCCTGTGCCATAGCCAGTTGGGCTGAACTTAATCTCCAGGCGATTTTGGCTCAATACATCTGGGGCTTGGACAATGTGGTGGTGGATGTTCTGAGCCGCAAGTTTCCCTGACTTTGTGCCTTTTCCCCAGGGTGTATCAGTTACATTGCCGAAGGTTTGGGACTCCTGTGATGGATTTGTTTGCTTCCAAAGACAATGCACTGCTTCACCTCTTTTGTTCCTGGGTTCCGGAACAGGGTGCGTGGGGAGTCGGGCCTTGTCTCTCCAGTCACCTCTCTGGCTCCTGTATGACTTCCCTCCCTTTCCTCTCATCCCGGCCTTTCTGCTGAAGGTTCAGAGGGTGGGAGCTCAGGTGGTGGGGTGTCACCTCACTGGCCCAGGACGTCTTGGTTCCCCTTAATTCTCAGCCTGGCGGTGGGCCCTCCTTGGATCTTGCCCCGCTACCCATCTCAGCTCCTGCCGTCTTCCCCTCCGCTTCTGGTCCCTCTCACTTTAGCAGTCTGGAGGTTGAACAGCTGTCTTTAGGAGACAAGGGTTTACTAGGCCCCATTATTACTGTAATGCAGGCCTCCCTTAGGAGGTCTACGTTGTCCTCTTGTTCTAAGCATTGGGCTTCTTTCACATCTTGGTGTTCTGAGCATGGTCTGTCACCTGTCTCCTGTCCTGTTTCTGATGTTCTTCATTTCTTTTTGGACCGGTTCCACAAGCATTATGCTTTGTCTACTCTGAGGGGCCAACGGGCTGCTATTCGTGCTTTCCGTGAATCCGGGGTCCTTGCCTGCTTCGAGTGGGCTGTTGGTCTCCAGTTTCTTTTGGAGTTTGTCTCTCTCTACCCCTGTTGTTTGCAGGGGTAACTGGTGACATTTGAAAGTAGTAGGGTGTAAAATGATTGGTATACTGCACCGTTGCGAACGAGCGAGCCCGAACCACCATAAGGGGGGGTTCGTTGTGATTCTCTTCCCGTGAAAATTTTGAAAAAAGAGAAGAAAAATGGTGCATTTTCAAGCAAATTTGAGAAAGCAGGAAGGTTAATAAAGCAATTGTAAAAGTGCCTCTGTGAACTGTCACTTTTCTCTTTACCTATCTCTCACCCAGAATTCACCACCTTCACCTGTAAGTGGCTGCAAGCTGCTCTATCGGCGTCACTCTCTTCCAGTGACACTCTCACTTTCCCATCATCTAAGTATCCCTTCCTAATCTACACAAGCCAGTGCACACAATTAAAATTACAAGAGGCAAGGTCCATGCATAGGAACAGAGATAAACTGAATCCAACGGAGATATCAGGTCTTCTTTAATAAGTTGTACATAAACGGCCAGCCGACACGTGTTTCATCAGAGAAAAGAATCTCTGAATCTTCAGGGCTGTATATTAATTCCAATGCAGAAATCTAAGGAACAATGCTCAGTCATGAGCGAAAATCTCGAATAGAACACGAACAAGAGTAACTGCCAGATGCAAATCACTGATATCAAATGCTTTAGTAATATAAATATCAGGACAGAGTCACGCCAGTAAAAATTGAATGCCACAAAGGGTCGAATCTTGTATAGCGATCCTAATTACGATACAAATAAATACAAAAGTAAGTTCGAATGATCCGCAACCAAGGGGGGGAAAAAGACGCGTGTATTATGTCAACAAAACCCCAGACAACTTGGAAGCGTAGAAAAGGTGCGTTCAGGCGGTCCCAGTACAATCGCTCTTAGATTGTACTGGGACCGCCTGAACGCACCTTTTCTACGCTTCCAAATTTTCTGGGGTTTTGTTGACATAATACACGTGTCTTTTTCCCCCCCTTGGTTGCGGATCATTCGAACTTACTTTTGTATTTATTTGTATCGTAATTAGGATCGCTATACGCGATTCGACCCTTTGTGGCATTCAATTTTTACTGGCATGACTCTGTCCTGGTATTTATATTACTAAAGCATTTGAGTGATTTGCATCTGGCAGTTACTCTTGTTCGTGTTCTATTCGAGATTTTCGCTCATGACTGAGCATTGTTCCTTAGATTTCTGCATTGGAATTCAGAGATTCTTTTCTCTGATGAAACACGTGTCGGCTGGCCGTTTATGTACAACTTATTAAAGAAGACCTGATATCTCCGTTGGATTCAGTTTATCTCTGTTCCTATGCATGGACCTTGCCTCTTGTAATTTTAATTGTGTGCACTGGCTTGTGTAGATTTCTATTGTTTGTTAGGGTTTCCCTGCACTAATTAAGGGGTTTGAGGGTTTCCCCTTCCAGTCAGCACCATACCTAATTGTTGCAATTTGATTCTTTATACGTTTACTTTCTGAGCGCCATGTCTTCCTGCAGATTTTAACCCGTCTCTTTCTTCATCAATATAAGTATCCCTTCCTACCTTATCTCTTTTGCTATCTCAGCATCTCCCCTCCTCTGTCACTGGCTGGGTGCTGCTGACACTGCCAGGTGACTGTCTCTTGCTGCCCCTTCGATTGTCTCACAACCCCCCATGCTCTCCTCTTCCCCTATCTTGCTTCCTCTTTCTATCTTGCTATCTCTTCCTATCTTGTTGCTGTCACATCCATCTTGCTTGCTATCCCTCCCTACATCTCAGTATCCCTTCCTCCCTCGTCTCTTTCTCTGTCTCCGCACCTCCATTCCCCCGTCATAGCAAATGACAAGTGTTAGACCTGTCAGCCCTTTGGGTGGTCCCTCCTCATCATTATTTATTTTGTCCCACTTTTGCCTCAAACCCTGTTTGAATTTTTCCTTTTTGGGAACCACCAGACTTTTTCGTGTTGCTACAGATTCAGGGAGCCATTTTAGCTACCCCTGAAACTTCTGTCTGAGGGCCTGGAGCACAAAATGGTGGCCACCTGTGACATCACCAGCATCCACTGGAACCTACCAGCACCTTCCAGAACATTCCAGGAGCTTCCAGAACCCTGTGACCGTTGGAGGCGGTTTAGAATGTTGGGAGGATAAGAGAGGCAGTTGGCAGTTGGAGCTGGCAGTTGGCACCTGACTGGTGAAGAGAGAGGAGCACAACAGAGAAGGAGGAAGGAGTGAAGCAGCAGGGGTGGAAACTTGTGCCTGGATTGGGGTCCATAAACCCACCCTTGATACTTGTCCCTACTGATGGATCCCAGCCTATAGCCCTGTGTGGGAAGAAGACAGAAGAAACTCATCCCAAGGACCTGGACAGCAGGAACAGGCCTTAGAACCAAGAAAGCAGCAAGATCCTGACCTGGGAACTGGTTTCCCTGGAGCCCGGCGTCGAGTAGCCTGAAGACCTGGAGCCCGAGGTGGAGAAGCGGCGCTGACTGAAGTAGCAGACGTCGTACCCGGAGCCGCCTGAGGTCGTGAGAGGGCGCCGACGGGGGTCGTGAGGAATACCAGAGGTCGAGGAGGAAGTGAACCGAGGTCGAGCGAGCGGCGTCATCGGAGGAGTGAAGTCCACCCTCCGGAGTCGTCGGAGACCGAGGTAGAGGAGCACCGGAGGTCGGGAGTGAGGATCGCACTCCGGAGTCGCCCGGAGCCTGTGAGGAGGAGCACCGGAGGTCGGGGGTGAGGATCGCACCCCGGAGTCGGCGGAAGTCGACATCGAGGCCAGGCCGGCCGACGTCATCAGAGCCGAGAGCGCCATCGGACCGGAGCCGCCCGAAGTCGACATCGTGAAGAGACTGCCCGACGCCGTCGAATCGGAGGTCGAGATCGAACCGAGGCCACCGACATCGGACCGGAACCGCCTACCGGCGCCGTCAAAGAACTGACATTGTGCCGAGGCCGCCGAGACCGAACCGGAACCGCCTCACGGCGTCGACACGACTCCAGCGGCGTCGGAACATCAGAAAAAGGGCAGTAAGTGGAGTAGAGGGCGCCTAAGGCCCTGTGGAGACCTGAGAGACTACTCTAAGGGGCTAGGGAGGTGCTGAAACCCACCTGACTGTGCCAGGGGTGAACTGGGACTAACCTAGAGAGGTTGTGTGGAGAGAGAAAGCCAGGGCACTGGTATTCCCCCCTTTGATCTACCTCAGTTTAGGCCTCAGCCTTGTCCCAGCCAGGGAGTAGCCCCCCCTCAAGCCTTCCACAACCCTTCAAGCTGTGCCTGGGCCAAATCAGCCCTTAAGAATTGAAGAGTCAACTGATTACATGAGTGTTGCTGTATACTTTTAATTATTTATTGGGGATACTGTATTTATTGAGTTTTTACCTATTTATTGCTGCACTATATTTATAGGTCCACAGGACTGGTTGGTGTACAATATTTATTGGTACAGTATTTATTGCCTCAAAGTATTTAATTGTCTGTATATATTGCACTTGTATTTATGCCCTGTTATTTATGATCACCCCTATTTATTTCATCAAACAGCCAATATTTATTTGACCTGCACTAATTGAAATTTGTATATTGTGATTGACCTATTTATTTTTCCAATCAGCAACCAAGAGAAAAAGATAAAGAAAGAATATTTTCATAATTTTTACGGTGTAGAGTCGTTTTTGGAACGGATGCACGCATGGTTATTGTATGGGTATATTGTATGCTTAGCACTGTGCCTGTTTCCTGACCACTCGAGCCAAGCTACCCCATTGTGTTGGGAAGGTCCACCACCACCCTGCGGAGTGGGAGTGGGGCTGTTTCCAACAACAAGTAGTTACGACAGAGCACATCTCATACAAGAATCGGATGAACTATCTCTAGACTCTACTATAGCACCTAATATGTACCGGTGATTGTAGGTGGTGGGCACTTAGCCCTGCCACTCTTTTAAGGTCCGGCGTCCGGTCTAGGGCGTATTTCTCATCATCGGCCTTCACCCCCAGAGCAAGAGAGAAAAGTCAGTTAACCGGGGAATAGAAAGAGAAGGAAACATTGACATAAGGGAACAAGGGTGCAGAAAGGAACATGTGAGAGTAATGGAGCTGACCTAATGCCCATTGCTTTTATCATTACAAAACGAAAGCAGAATGGTTTTAAAAGACCACGTTTGTGAATACAAAGCCGCAGTATGCATTTTGTTTTCCAGTGCACGCACCCAACAAGCAGGTATTTCAGTACCTCCAGGGAAAACATGGTTGTTCAAAGAGCGAGGGGGCAACAAAAGTAGGGCTTCACTGGCAAACACTGTAATGTGGCGCTAATGTGTTCAGGTGTGAATAAATCAATATGGCCACCTTGCTTTAGTTAGTTAGTTATTTTTCATATTTTGAATGTTTTATTTCTCTCTACCCTGAGGCTGCACTTAGAAATTGAAAAATGTCAGCAAAAGACTATGTTTCCAGCAAGTGTTTTTCTTTTTTGGATCCATTTCACAAGGAAGCAAATAAACAAAAGGAGGAAATAGAAGGTAATACCTGTTTCTTGAAGTCTCCGACCGGTTTTTACTACATGAGGAGGAGCGAGACATAGAGGGAAGAGGGGGAACAAAGGAGGGGGGAGGCAGCTGCCAGCAGCGGGAGAACTGGACTCAAGCAGTGACTTACGACAGAGCACATCTCACAATCGGTTGAACATCATGAACTATCTATCTATAGCGCCTAGTGAGACCTAATGCCCATTGCTTATATCATTAAAAAACGAAAGCAGGATGGTTTAAAAAGACCACGTTTGTTAATACAGAGCCACGCGCGCAGTATGCATTTTATTTTCCAATGCACGTAAAAACATTCTTCAAAGAGCGAGGAGGCAGTCGCGAGGGGGGGGTCGCACGGTAGAATACAATTAAAATGAAGACAAAAACTTACCTGACCGCCTCTGCTTCTGGTCCGCGTTGGCGCCTCTGCCCTCTTCAAACAGGAACAGCACGTCAGCACTGGAGTGGCAACCCCTCAGCCAATCCTGGCGCTGCTGCGCTGTCAGTCAACATGACGCCGGACCGCCCACGGTCCGACGTCATGCTGACTGACATTGTCAGTTCTCCCTCGGCGTCTCTGAACTTAAGTAAACTAAGTTCAGAGATGCCGAGGGAGCTGCGGGTGCGGGCGGGGGGGCAACGCCCCAATGCCCCCAATGGACGCACCACCACTGGTTGTTTGTCCTTCTGTGCCTCCCTGGTATCTTTCTCTGGTCCTGCGGGCGCTTCAAGTCTCTCCTTTTGAGCCTTTGGAGTCTGTTGACCTTAAGTTCTTGGCCTTTAAAGTGGTCTTTCTGGTGGCCAGTACCTCGGCACGTAGGTTGGGTGAACTCACTGCTTTGCATTGTTCACCTCCTTTTTTGCGTTTTATGAAGGACGCTGTGGTTCTCTGTTTGGATCCTGGTTTTCTGCCTAAAGTGCATTCTCGCTTTCATACTTCGCAGGAATTGATCTTACCTTCCTTCTTTCCTTCTCCCTCTTCTCCTGCTGAGCAGTTGTTGCACTCCCTGGATTTTAGTCATGCTTTGTCTGTCTATGCGGACAGGTCTGCTATTTTTCGTAATTCCAACAGTCTGTTTATGACTTTGGTTTGGCTGGTCGTAGGAAGGCTGCTTCTCACCTTACCATTGGTTGGTGGATCAAGTCTGTTATTGGTTTGGCCTATCAGGGATCTGGTTTGCCTTGTCCTACGGGTGTTAGCCCCTGGCTGGAGGGTCGGTGGACCCTAAAAGCGTTTCCTGTTTTGTTTCCTGTCAGTTGATATTACCTCATTTGTAATGACTGGGTCGAGGACGAGTAGGACTAGGAGTAATGAGGATTACCAATCAGGACAATGCCCAGCAGCTCTTGTTGCTGGAGTATGACTGTAAGATAAATCAGGTGTCTCATGAGCAGCCTATATATAGTGCTGACCATGTCCTTTGCTTCCTCTTTCTTGCTGCACCTAGTCAGTGAATTTACATATGATTTGCTTGCCCTAGTGCCGCACGTGGGAGGCTGGTTCCAGGCTCTGGCTAAAGGCCAGGCCATGCGGCCTTTGTATCCTGTGCATGGCTGTATGTGAAGAGTTGGCCGTTGTTCTAACTTAGAATGTTATTTTTTATTTTTTTTTATGAAAGTCACTGATAATAAAAGGTTAAAATTATGTTATAGTTAGGTGGTGGAAGGAGACATCAGCTAACATTGAAAGTCACAAAAACAATGCAATACACCAGTTTTATTTTAGTCCTAAAACTGTACCTTCAACCCATTGCTTATCACCTCACATATTACATCACTTATCACATGTTAAAATTTTAAAAAGGGACGACAGTGAGATTTTGGGCTTTGAGCAAGGATGGGTGTAGGGCCTGCCCAAAGGGTATTGCATGATGTGGGCAGAGGGTATAGCATCTTTACTAAATTATAACTAGTGTATTACATTAGTTTGGGGGGAGGTGGGTGTGTGTGTGTGTGTCAGTCACGGGGACTCCAGAGTCATTGGAACCACAGGTATTCCAGTTATTGCACAAAAATTGTTACTGAATTAGCCCTCTTTATGGGAAAGGCTGCCAAATCCAAATTACTTATAAAACGCTAAGGACCTAAAAGCATCCATCAACTGAACATGGGGATCAGGAGGGATCAAGGTCAACAAGCCTAAAAGAAAAAAAAAATCACCCCTTCATCGCTTCACTGACAAAATCCATCTTTACACTACTTTTGGTATCTTTCATTCCCCCTCCTCTTTCCCTCCTACAGCTTCACTATCTTGCTCCGGCCTCTCATCCTCTTTCTCTTCACTCCTCCAGATCCAGAGCCTTGGTTTCCTCCACTCTCGTCCGGGGTTCCTCTGCATTCCGTTCGCTTTCTCCTTGACCCCAAACACCATCGACGTTGAGGGCTGTCATTGTGATTTCCATATACAGCTTAAAAACAATTGTGTTAAGTAGTAAGTTCCTTTAGGCAATCGCCACCCTCCCCTCACCTTACCCGATTTACTATCCAGTCAAAATACACTTTATTCGATTTTCTAAAAATCATAAAAGCCATAAAACATCAATATATACAATTTAAAAAATACATAGCTCTTGATTTAACACGTCGAGGCACAATCATCATATACAAGGATACAAATACAAAGATACAAATGGGGAGTGCAAGACAAAACAGACTTATATGGTCACACTTCACAATTTTCACAGTTCATACCATTTCCATAGTGGGCAAAGCCCTTTTTTTAATTCTATATGCTGCTATCAAAAAACTAGCCACAGAAAATATAGTGGGAATACTGCCAAGAGACTGCAGATAAACTAGGGCTGGCCAAACTTGGACAAACCCAGCTTCTTTTAAAATGGGTAACAGAAATTTGTTCCTGGCAACCCTATAAAAACTGCAAAACATCATAAAATGCATAGTGTCCTGGATGGAGAAATCATCACATTTACATGGCGGGCCCCTTTCTGGTTTGCTCCAAGACTGATAGCAGCCTAGGGTATATGGGATTAAATTAAATCTGAATTTAATTAACAAATATCTGTGAAAGGGCTCTGTTACAAGAGTAAGATGAGGCTCTAGGGACGGGGAAGATAACAACATATAGTGCGATCTGACTGTTGTTTTTGTCAGTTCGTGTTCCTCACGAGCCAGTCTCCCCTTTCCCATAAAATGTATTTTAATCCAATTAATATCCTCCTTCCTAATAGAAGACGGTAAATTAAATAGATTGGGGCGTCCTAACTGAGCAAAAGTGTGTCTTACTATCCACTGCCTCCAAAAAAACAAAGACAAATCATAAACTTATTTTTCATTTTATTAATTTTTCCAAGTGGAGAACGTCATTGTTAAAGTCCCGTCCTGTTTCACTTTGCAAAGCCTGGCTCATACCCCATAGCTGCCAGGAAGCTTCATGCCAAGTGTGAAACTTTCAGCCGGTTGTGGGTTTTTAGTAAGTAAGTATGGGTTTTAAAAGTCCTAGCAGGCCCGGTTCCAGGAATTTTCGATTGGATGGGCCAAGGGTACATTCAGGTGGGCCCAATTTTTGTGAATTCTGGAGGTAGCCTAAAAGCCCAAGATTACATAATATTTTCTTCCAAATAGGCCCACAATGCATCTAGGGGCTAATGTATCAAGCATTTTTGAGATCGGAAAAGGGCAGATTTGCAGAATCTGCCCATTTGCGAACGCAAAAATTGCTTTGCCGATGCAGCAAACCTAATTTTGCGATTCAGTAACCTGTTACCGAATCGCAAAATGGGTTGCGATTCGGTATTAGGAAGGCGTGAGTTTAGGGCATCCCTTCCTAATGCCGAATCGCATTGGTATGTATGAATGCTTTGTGACCGCAATTGCAGTCGCATAACATCCGCATTTTACCACCTACTTCAAGTAGGTGGTAACCCATTCACAAATGGGAAGAGGTCCCTATGGGACCCCCTCCCCTTTGTGAATGTTTGTAAAACTATTTTTAAGAGCAGGCAGTGGTCCCATGGACCACTGCCTGCTCTTAAAAAAATGAAAAGAAAACTTTTCATTTTTCGTTTTGTAAAGCATCTCGTTTTCCTTTAAGGAAAACGGGCTGCTTTCCAAACAAAAAAGATTGCTTTATTGAAAAGCAATCACGGACAAGGTGGTCTGCTGATCTCAGCAGGCCACGATCCCTGTGATTTTTGCGATTCCTAGGGGGTCGCAAATTGCGACCTACCTCATTAATATTCATGAGGTATGTCATTTGCGACCCCTTAGGAATCGCAAAAGGTGTACTATACACCTTCATACACTGCATTTTGATATTTCTTAATTGCTAATCATTGTGATTCGCAATTAGGGAATAGCTAAATGCGAGCTACATACATCTGGCCCTAAGAGAGTTATTTGAGAGTAAGAGCTGATGTTTATACTCAACAGCTACAACCCTTTCAATTTTCAGCAGGCCAGGCTTCAACACAAGCACCTGGATTCCAAGAAGATTCTAATAGTAGTTCAAGGTTAAGGAGGTCCCCGGTACCAAACCTTAGCCTTAACATTACGCACTAGGAAGACTAGCTACTTCTTGCAATTTGCCCAACACCTATTTCTTTGCATACTGTGAACTTGGTGTCTGTTTATTATCATGTCATTCTTTTGCGGTGTAGTTTCATTGTTAAAAAAGCTTAAAAAAATAGCAACAGATTTGGAAAAAATAAAGTGGTATTGTTGACAAAAAAGAGCAGTTTTCATGCTTTATGTAAAACCATTAATTGCTGTCAAACAGGCAACCTTCTGGCACTGTATTACAGAAGGGGCCACAGATACTTATGCAGCCTATTCTGTACACTAAATACTGAAGCGCTGGCACACATGTATAGCAAGTGCTATAGTCAGAGGCTGATTGCATATTTGCATGTATCGTGACCCTACACAAATGATGGAATTGTTTCACCTCTTAGCCCATCCATATTATGGATGTAGGCGCAGAGGCACACAGACACACAACATGGGAAACAAAAGCAATCATCCAGACTAACAGAAACCTCCAGCCTTGGTAGGGTTTTGTACCAGTTTGAACTAACTGCTCCACAAAGTGCATCTGCATCTCTCGGGTCATGTCATGTTATGTTATGTTGGTTTGTAAATTGCACTCTTACCCAGGAGGGTATCCCGGTGCTGAGCAGCCGAACCTAGGGCCTAATGTGGTTACTCAAAAAATCAGATCTTCAGCTTCTTGTGGAATTCAATAAATGAAGAGGAGGCTTGGATGTTTAGCGGCACGTCATTTCATGTTTTAGTAGCGATCTAGGAGAAGGCTCAACTACCGGGTCTGGTTTTCCTTATGCATGGGTTGTAAGCAAGTAGTCAGCTTGCCAAGCTGAGGTGTCTGGATGGTGTGTGAAAGTAGATGATGTTGTTGAGGTGTGCTGGGCCAGAGTGCCTTAAACGTTTAGGTGAGGAGTTTGAAATGTGCTCAATTTGGTATGGGTAGCCAGTGTAGCTCCATGGGGTTTGGTGTGATGTGTGAGTGTCATGGGAGGTTGGGAGTGATTCTGGCTGCCAAGTTCTGGATGTTCTGCAGCCTCCTGATGAGATGCTTGTTTATCCCAGCGTGTTCTTGTAGTCTAGCTTGCTGGTGGCCAGAGTGTCGGTGATGATTTTCAGCATGATTACTGGAAGCCATTTGAAAATCTTGCTACATCTTCAATATGTGGAAGCATAAGGCACTGATGGTGTTGACTTGGGCTGTGATATTGAGTTGCAGCCAAGGATGAGCCGAAAGTTCTTGGCTAGAGTTATTTAGTTCTGAGGTAAGTCTAGATAATTAGGATTAATGCCACTGTGTGTATATCATCCCACATTGAAAAAACCCTGGTAGTCCTTTACTGAAATGATCAGTCCCAGTGCGAGTAGATGTGGTTAGACAAATAATATCACCAGGGCCACTACATTTATGTGGTAAGGAAGGACCAATTATGTAGTAGAGTGACTAAATTATGCAGCAAGAAAAGGCAAATTATGTGGGGCAATGTCACGACAATTTGTGATAGTATTACTTCATTATTTTGTTCTTTTTTACTCTAGTTAACACTGTCTGGGCCTAGGCTGCGCCTCATTAATACAAGTCTAACACACAAGTATAGCAATAAGCAACTGAAAGGTGAACAGTCAACCTTCTACTGCACTACAACATATATTGCAGCATTTTTAGAACCTTTTAAACCCTCTGTGCTAGGACGATTTTTTCTAAATCTTCATATTATGCAGCAAATGAAAGATTATGTGGAAAATGCGGGAATTCCATAGTTTTGCAGAAAACACTGCAGCCATAAAATTGCATAATTCTAGTGGCATTTACTATAACCTGAGAGTGTGCAATGCACGGTAACAAGACATCAGATTATGAAAAACTCACATTTTGCAACTCTGCCAACAAATTCCGCCCAACACAATATTGTACTTGAGATAACACAGTTATTTACTGCACCTCAGCATCTGGCAGAAAACAGACAGACATGCTTTGCACCTGATTCAAAAGTAAAACTTTAACTCAGTGGTGGCAGGCATCTATGGGAAGTGGGGGCGGCCACATGCGCAAAATAAAATAAAAAAATATTCAAACTTACCTGAACACGACACAATGCCTTCTTCCGGTCCTCTTCTCTCCAACGGATCTAAAAGTAGGATCTCCCTCGACCAATCAGGGCGCTGCTCTCTTGCAGCATGAGAGTAGCGGCCTGATTGGAGGAAGTGGCCTCACTCGGCCCTCCACAGCGCTGTTGAGGCTTTGGCTTGCTCTAACCCAGCTGTCTTAAGCCAGCTGGGTTAAAGCTGTTTAAAAGGTGCATGTGTGACTGGCCGTCTCAAGATAGCCAGCCAAAAAGGCATGCACACTTTAAACAAGGCCATACCAGCCCTCTCTCCTCCCTGTGGAGTCACATGCTGTTGTTACTCAGCAGCGACCACACCCCCACCCTGATGCTCTGTTCAGTACGGGGAAGAAAAATAAAATTACCATTTTATTTTTCAAGGGTTTGGGTGGATTTTAAGTGGGACGACGCTCCTCCGCTCCACTGGAGGAGCCACCCCCTACTTAAACTTTTGTCTAAGTTTACTATTTATTAGTATTCATAAGCTACAAGTTTAATTTCATAGATAGTAATTTTAACACTGTGGAGACTCCGCACTTGTGGCAGATACTCCACACATAAAAAGTAGGGGCTGTTCTATCTTTATATGTGCCGGCTGATTTGTCCAAAGTGAAAACATAAAACCAAAATAAACTGCTGCTTTCCCAGTTAAATGGTGTGATCTTGTGAAAATATTTATTTCAGCACAACTCTTTTTTTCCTTATTTGTTCATGTAAGCACATTCAAATTTATAAATCAGAAAAACATCTATACAAAAACCTATTGTGTTTGATTTCATAGGCTAATGTTGCTCTATAATAATCTGGGCCTCATACAGGGTCCCCGAGGCAACAGTCTTGCCTGTTAGTTCACTAATAACACAGTCAGCTGGGTGAGGTCGGGGGCAGGAAGGACTGTAAACTCATGTTTAACAAGCATTGGGATAGCCAATAGGTCTCGCCTTTGGGATCTTATAAGTATTTAGTTATGCAGCACAATATCATTGGTACAACAGCATCAACTGTTGCATGGCTAAACACTTATAAGGTTCCAAAGGCGTGACCTATTGGCTATGCCAATGCTTGTTTTGTTATGGGGGCATAAATAACAGGAGGGTGATGGTCAGTCAGTTAGTGAGTCAGTGAGAGTGAGTCAGTGAGAGTGAGTCAGTCAGTGAGTGTCAGTGAGAGTGAGACAGTCAGTGAGAGAGTGGGAGAGTGAGTCAGTGAGAGAGTGCGAGAGTGAGTCAGTGAGAGTGAGTCAGTGAGAGTGAGTGAGTCAGTCAGTGAGAGAGAGTGGGAGAGTCAGTCAGTGAGAGTGAGTCAGTCAGTCAGTGAGAGAGAGTGGGAGTGTCAGTCAGTGAGAGAGAGTGGGAGAGTCAGTCAGTGAGAGTCTGTCAGTCAGTGAGAGTCTGTCAGTGAGAGTGAGTCTGTCAGTGAGAGTCTGTCAGTGAGAGTCTGGCAGTGAGAGTCTGGCAATGAGAGTCTGTCAGTCAGTGAGAGTGAGTCAGTGAGAGTGAGTTAGTCTATCAGTGAGAGAGTGGGAGAGTCAGTGAGAGAGTCTGTCAGTGAGAGAGAGTGAGTCAGTCAGTGAGAGTCTGTTAGTGAGAGTGAGTCAGTCAGCCAGGGAGAGTGAGTCAGTCAGTCAGTAAGAGAGAGTGAGAGTCAGTGGGAGTCTGTCAGTGAGAGTGAGTCAGTCAATGAGAGAGTCTGTCAGTCAGTTAGAGTGAGTCAGTCAGTGAGAGAGAGTGGGAGAGTTAGTCAGTCAGTGAGAGAGATTCTGTCAGTCAGTGAATGTGAGTCAGTCAGTCAGTCAGTGAGAGAGAGTGGGAGAGTGAGTCAGTGAGAGTGAGTGAGTCAGTCAGTGAGAGAGTCTGTCAGTAAGAGTGAGCCAGTCAGTGAGAGTCTGTTAGTGAGAGTGAGACAGTCAGTGAGAGTGAGTGAGTCTGTCAGTGAGAGTGAGTGAGTGAGTGAGTGAGTGAGTGTCTGTCAGTGAGAGTGAGACAGGGAGTGAGTCAGTGAGAGTTAGTGAGTCAGTCAGTCAGTGAGACTGAGTGAGTGAGTCAGTCAGTGAGAGTGAGTCAGTCAGTCAGTAAGTGAGAGTGAGTGGGAGAGGGTAAACAACCTTTACAACGCAACTTTGAGAGTCTATCAGTGAGAGTCTATCAGTGAGAGTAAGTCAGTCAGTCAGTCAGTGAGAGAGAGAGTTTTGAGAGTCAGTTAGTGAGAGTGAGTCAGTGAGAGTGAGTCAGTGAGAGTCTGTCAGTGAGAGTCTGTCAGTGAGAGTGAGTCAGTCAGTCAGTGAGAGAGAATGAGAGTCAGTGAGAGTCTGTCAGTGAGAGTGAGTTAGTCAGTGAGAGTCTGTCAGTGAGAGTGAGTGAGTCAGTCAGTGGGAGAGTCAGTCAGTGAGAGAGTCTGTCAGTGAGAGTGAGTCAGTCAGTGAGAGTGAGTCAGTCAGTGAGAGTGAGTCAGTCAGTGAGAGTCTGTTAGAGTGAGTCAGTCAGTGAGAGTGAGAGTTTTGAGAGTCAGTTAGTGAGAGTGGGAGAGTGAGTCAGTCAGTGAGAGTGAGAGTTTTGAGAGTCAGTTAGTGAGAGTGGGAGAGTGAGTCAGTGAGAGTGAGTCAGTGAGAGTGAGTCAGTGAGTCTGTCAGTGAGAGTCTGTCAGTGAGAGTGAGTGAGTGAGTCAGTCAGTGAGAGAGAGTGAGAGTCAGTGAGAGTCTGTCAGTGAGAGTGAGTCAGTCAGTGAGAGTCTGTCAGTGAGAGTGGGTCAGTCAGTCAGTGAGAGAGAGTGAGAGAGTCAGTGAGAGTCTGTCAGTGAGAGTGAGTGAGTCAGTGAGAGTGAGTGAGTCAGTGAGAGTGAGTCAGTGAGGGAGAGTGAGTCTGTCAGTCAGTGAGAGTGAGTCTGTCAGTCAGTGAGAGTGAGTCAGTCAGTCAGGGAGAGAGAGTCTGTCAGTCAGTGAGAGAGAGTGGGAGAGTCTGTCAGTGAGAGTCTGTCAGTCAGTGAGAGTGAGTCAGTCAGTCAGTGAGACTGAGTGAGTCAGTCAGTCAGTGAGAGTGAGTGAGTCAGTCAGTGAGTGAGAATGAGTGGGAGAGTCAGTGAGTGAGAGAGAGTGGGAGAGTGTCAGTGAGAGTCTGTCAGTCAGGGAGAGTCTGTCAGTGAGAGACTGAGTCGGTCAGTGAGAGAGGGGGAGAGTCAGTGAGAGTCTGTCAGTGAGAGTGAGTCAGTCAGTGAGTGAGAGTGAGTCAGTCAGTGAGAGAGAGTAGGAGAGTCAGTTAGTGAGAGAGTCAGTCAGTGAGAGTCTGTCAGTGAGAGGGAGTCAGTAAGAGTCTGTCAGTGACAGTGAGTGAGTCAGTATGTCAGTGAGAGTCTGTCAGTGAGTCTGTCAGTGAGAGAGAGTGAGTGAGAGAGTGGGAGAGTCTGTCAGTGAGAGTCAGTGTGAGTGAGAGAGTCAGTGAGTCAGTAAGAGTCAGTGTAAGTGAGAGAGTGAGTGTGAGTGAGAGTGAGAGAGTGAGTGTGAGTGAAAGAGTCAGTGAGAGTGTAAGTGAGTGTCAGTGAGAGTGTCAGTGTGAATGAGGGTCTGTAAGAGTGTCAGTGAGAGTGTGAGTGTGAGAGAGGGAGAGTCTGTGAGAGTGGCAGTGAGAGTGTGATAGTCAGTGAGAGTGAGTCAGCCATTCATGCAAGGCATTTGCAGATAGGGTGAGTGGGTCAGTCAGTGAGTGAGAGGGAGAGTCAGTCAGTGAGTGAGAGTGAGTGGGAGAGTCTGTCAGTGAGAGTCTATCAGTGAGAGTCTGTCAGTGAGAGTAAGTCAGTCAGTCAGTCAGTGAGAGAAAAAGTTTTGAGAGTCAGTTAGTGAGAGTGGAGAGTGAGTCAGTGAGAGTGAGTCAGTGAGAGTCTGTCAGTGAGAGTGAGTCAGTCAGTCAGTGAGAGAGAGTGAGAGTCAGTGAGAGTCTGTCAGTGAGAGTGAGTCGGTCAGTGAGAGTCTGTCAGTGAGAGTGATTGAGTCAGTCAGTGAGAGAGGGGGAGAGTCAGTCAGTGAGAGAGTCTGTCAGTGAGAGTGAGTCAGTCAGTGAGAGTCTGTTAGAGTGAATCAGTCAGTGAGAGTGAGTCAGTCAGTGAGAGAGAGAGTTTTGAGAGTCAGTTAGTGAGAGTGGGAGAGTCAGTCAGTGAGAGTGAGTCAGTGAGAGTGAGTCAGTGAGTCTGTCAGTGAGAGTCTGTCAGTGAGAGTGAGTGAGTCAGTCAGTGAGAGAGAGTGAGAGTCACTGAGAGTCTGTCAGTGAGAGTGAGTCAGTCAGTGAGAGTCTGTCAGTGAGAGTCAGTCAGTCAGTCAGTGAATGAATGAAAAGCTTTATTCGGTAAGGCATTTACATACCATAAAAGCATTTACATAAAAGAAAAAGCAGTTAAATTTCTACATTTAACATCAATTAAAAAATGGTAAAATAGTTTTTTACCTAGCTGAATAGCAAATATGTGCAAATTGGCAGAGATAGAAATTCATATGGCTTTCATGACCATTTAACAATAACTAAAATCGTAAAGGTGCTAAAAACTGTAAAGACGGAACGAAAACAAACCCCCCAATGGCAAGTTTAAGATGCGTAGGAGGGTAATCCCAGTTCATCGTAGGGTATGTTTAAGTGAATCATGAGTGCCGTCTTAATGGATGTTTATAAAAGGGACAATTTTCCGTTTATAAATTTGTTCTGTGTCGCACACAGAATTTTAGAAACTTTGCAATATATTTTGCCAATATTTCTGTTTCCAGCATTTGGAGAACCATGAGGGCTGGCCGACATTGATTCAGGCCCAGCTGTTTCAAAAAAAGGAATCAGGTATAATTTTCTTGGTTCGGTATAGTATTTACAAAACATAATTACATGCAAGGTCGATTGGGCGGAAAGGTCGTCGCAGGGACATAGAGTCAATTGGGGTGTCCAATTGTTTATCGCAGGGAAGGCGATTAGTCAATGAAATGTGTTCAGTAGCAGTCTCGTCAATAAAAATTTCTCATAGTTACTTAAACTGGAATTCAGGTAAGGCTCTATTTGATCTGTAGTCTGAATAGGGAGAAAGAGCTGTACTGAGTTTTTGTTTGATTCGAGGACTAGACGTAGGTCTGCTAGATGGCTTGTGCACATGTCTCGTAATCTCTTTCTGGGGATTAGATTTATTTTAAGAGGGTTGGAGAAGAAATGATCGAGTCCTAAATCAGATAGGACATTTTTAACATAAGATAGCCAGGTGATATGTGACCAATACTCCAGTTTCATGCAATCAGAGATGAGTGCCTGCGTGAATTTTAGTTCCGGTGTGGACCAGACGCGATGCCATAAAAGAATTGGCTGCATTCGTATCACGTCAGTGATATATGGGAGGCCCAGTTCACTGTGGATATTAAAAGTCGGAGTGGACGACGGGACTGCCAACAGAAATTTCAAGAAGGAGTTCTCTATCTTTTGAATTGAATCGACTCGTACATTGCCCCAAATCCCAGCCCCATAAATTGCCGTGCTGAGGCATTTTGAATTGTAAATATCAAGCATTTCTTTTGAGGCTCTTTTGCCCAATCTCCGAGCAAACGCTCTGAGAGCCGTTGTTGCTTTTAGGAATTGTAGTTTTCTATTTTCTGTTGCACTTTTCCAAGTGCCTTTGTTATCTATTACAACTCCCAAATAAGGGTAAGTGGTAGTATATTCTATTTTGGTGTCGTTTAGATAGATGTTTTTCATTTTTTGGAATTGTTTACCTGATGCCATAATAAAGTTCTTTTTGGCGTTGATGTTTAAATCCAAATGGTTCATGAAGTTTTTATATCTGTCCAGAGCCCGTTGTAGCTCCAGGGGGGTACGGGCGACTATAACTGCGTCGTCCGCATAGAGAAGGGCGGGGATCGGGCGTGATTGAACGTATGGTTGGTCCTGGCTACCCTTTAACAGGGCTTCTTCCAAGCCATTGGTGTAAAGATTGAAAAGAAAGGGAGCCAGGACGCAACCTTGCCTGACTCCCCGCTCAATTCCAAACGATGACGTTAACTGCCCCCCTAGGCCATATCTTACTCTGGTTGTCGTATTGGAGTAAATTTCCCTAATGTAATTGACCAGGTTAGTGTCAATTCCCATTTGTGTCATTATGGTCCAAAGCTTATTGTGGGCTTTCCTGATCTGCTTACGTTCAGGGCCATCTTCACCTCGGCGAGGTTGAAGTCCATGACTAGTGGGTTGGTTCGGTCCATAGTGGGGCTGTGAGTCTGTTGACTATTCCCTGCTGGGATAGAATTTTTTTTTGAGAAATGGGTGACCCACTCTTGTTCAGAGATGGTTGTTTCAAGTGTGCCACTATCTTTTGGTCCCGCCAGAAAGGACGAATTAACAATCTCCCAGAAGGTGACCGAATCTTTGTTGTAACAACTATCATGTAGGGCAGTCCAGTGTGCCTCTTTTAATTCTTTTTTCCTGGATGCGATTACTTTATTATATGTTTTCCTGGCTTGTAAGACCTCGGCGATATTTCTTGGGGATTTTTTTAAAGTTTTTTTGAGGGTTTTATAAGCTCTAGAGCATGCTGGGTTAAACCACCGAAACGTAGGTTTGTCCTTTGAAATTTTTTGCCCTTTAGGGGGCACTGTCAAAGCGTTCTTTATTTCCAAAATTATTTTCTCATAGTTGGCCACAATCTCGCCGGGAGATGACGTCTCCGTTAGGCAGACTACAAAGGCTGAGCGGGCCGCTTTGACTATGGTTTCTAAAATGGCGGTAGGATCCGTGTTTGACCATTTGAGTGCGTAACCATTTGAGCGGGACATTGAGATGTTATCATCATGATATATTGATTGAGCCTTTTTTTGTGGGGCGGAAGTTTGAATGGTGATGGACAGTGGAAAATGGTCACTGAATACACAGTCGTGAGTAGTGACAGCGGTGATCAAATTTGGGGGAATATTTCCTGCCAAAATAAAATCGATACAAGAAGATAGTCCTCTACCGTTAAAGGTTGGAGCAAAGGCGGTTGAAGGCACGGTAAGTTCGTTTGCGAAGGCTAACTGAAGGAGGGTCATGGTCTCATTCAGAAGAGACCCCTTATAAGAATGCGAAAAATGAGAGATGTTATTATTTAGGTGGTCAATATAGCCACAATTACCATTTAGGTTACTCTTGCATAGTGTCAGGTTAAAATCCCCTCCCCAAATTATCATTGATTCTTTCCCTTTGCTAAGAATGATTTGTTTTTGTAGAAAGTCACGAATTTCTTTTATGACCTCCATAAAACTGGGGTCTGTAAGGTTGTTATAGATGTTGACTATTAGGATTGGTGGCATTCTACTTACGGTTACACGAATTATCTGATATTGTAACTCGTTTTTGAGAGAGTGAGCTTCCAGAGTTGGAGTTAGGTTTGAGACATAAGTGGCTAATCCGCCCTTTGCTCTGCCTGATGTTGAAGGTAATGCTGGGCTAAAGAAAGTCTTAAAACCGTTTATATGAGTAGGGGTGATTGCCCATGTCTCCTGGAAAGCGATAATTTCACTTTCTTTAATGAAGTTTAACCATTCTTCATTGTAGGTCTTTAGTCGAAGGCCCGATATGTTCCAGAATGTTATATTTAAGTCTGAGTTCTTTGGGGGAATTTTCTTACAACTAGTGGGAGTACTTGGGATGATTAAATTAACCACGAGAGGGTCCACGAATGGGCTAGTGACACCTTCCCTGCAAGATCGGTCTATCAAGGGGGATATGTTTCCGAACGTGCTGGTAGATTTAGAATTAGGAAGTTTCCCTGATTGGTCTGTAAGCGCCGGGGGGGTAAGAGAATAAAGGGCCATGTTCTTGGCGTTGTCATGGTTGAAGTAAGGGTGTCCGTTTGGTGTAGAAAGGGTCAGGGTAACGCTTAAGGGAGCGGAATTGTCAGGAGGTGTTGGTTGTCAGTCCACCTCTTCTAATGTGGCAAGTTGTTCGAATCTATTTTGTGTGAAAATACACCCGTTCCTTCTGTGGTCAGTTGGTTGCTCGTTAAGATAGAAAAAATCGAGTGACACCAGGTTGATGTTCGTGGTTCCATGTGTTATTCTCCTGTTGATCCTGAGGAGGGAACGCACTAAACCCGGAGATTTAAAGTTTATGACTATGCAGTCTCCGGAGCGTTTTTTGTGGGAGTCCCCGATCCAACCCACTCTTCTGACCATCAGGATCTGGTTTATGTGGTTTGGGTGAAAATAGGTGTTTTTGGTAAGCCAATTAGTGACCTTATTCCTTAGTGAAACCCATGTTTCTGTTGAGTCTTTTAATAGGGGCAGAACGTCTGTTAGGACTAGGACGTATGGCCGAGCGGCCGGTGGTAAATTTGAACGATCTTTATTTGGAGTTGGGGAGGTTATGGGAACATCCATTTTATTGTGGTTTGGACTTACAGGGACTCTTGGAGATGGTTCTACTGTTACATTTGGTCTAGTCGACCCCTTTAGACCCTGGTTATTTGACGGTGAGGTTGTAGAAGTGATAATGCGGGTGTTTGCAGTGGGATTGTTAGAGTGTACTATTATGGGGGGTATGTTCTGTTCCTCTTGAGGGATGGATTGACTGTTTGCAGACTGTATTCTGGGGGAATTTAGTCGTATTATGCCGTCGAGTAACGTTTTTTTGAGTTGGACGAATTTGTCTTCAAAGACAGCAGAGAGTATGGAAATCATTTCGCCCAATTTCTCTTCTATGTCTTGGGTTACTGCTAATTGAATGGCCTTTACACTATTTTGAGCTGTCAAATCGATCTGTTTGCTCAGGTTGTCTAGTTGGATAAAGGGAGCTTGGTTGTTTTCCTCCGTCTGTGTGCCTATGTCGCAAGTGACTGGGTGAATTGGAATCTTCCCCGCTTTAATAAGTTGGGCTTTTCTGTGTACCCCCCTTCCAATGTTCGATTTAGTTTTGGCTTTCCCTCGAGTTAGGGGTCCTTTCGCTTGTGGGGGGGTAGGTTTTTGCGGTGTTCCTTTACGCCCCGGTGAATTTGGAGGGGAGTGGGCCAAGGAGTCGGGGACAAGTATCGGGGTGGGTGGTTTAGTCAATGGAGGTGGATTTGAAACATCGGAAATTCTAGTTAATCTTGTGGAAGGTTCTAATGAAAGCCTCCTTTCGGTAGTTTGTATTTCCTGGTTAATTAAGCATTCTGATCTTAATAAATAGGCGTCTAATGTGCCCGCTGTGCTTTTACGTGTTTCCATTATTAAGGCGTAAGATTAAGTGCAAAACAGAATAAACGAATTACACAATACGACTCAATTTATGTTAGCAGGGAATATGTCTTTTCCAAATTTTGGTCTCAGCCAGTCCGTGTGTGGTGGTGAAGTTACAGTGGGCTTGGTCCCAGGAGTATAACGTACCTCTTTTGCGCCAGATCTGGGTAACACAGCGACGGCGGGTGGCCCGACCCGGCCTCCTCTGGCCCCAGACGGCCACAGACGGCCCGCCCTCTGCCCGGGCTCAGCCCCGCGCCTCCCGCGCGTGTCCCGCGACGCGGAGGTAGCCGCTGCTTATCAAGCGCCTCTGGGCGCGCTGTTACCCGGAAGTGTGCCTGGCTGCAAAGGATCACGGGAGCTGTAGTCTCCCCCAACTGCGGCCTGCGATGGTGTTGGGCGGCGGGGGAGACACACAGCGTTGGCGCCCCGTTCACTGTCCGCTGCTTCTGTGCCCAGGTGAGTTATGTTGGCTGTTGACTGGTGAGAGACAAAGAGTCAATGAAAGGCCCCCCGCTCCACCGAGGGAGCCGCTGCTTATCAAGCGCCTCCGGGTGCGCTGTTACCCGGAAGTGTGCCTGGCTGCAAAGGATCACGGGAGCTGTAGTCTCCCCCAACTGCGGCCTGCGATGGTGTTGGGCGGCGGGGGAGACACACAGCGTTGGCGCCCCGTTCACTGTCCGCTGTCCGCTGCTTCTGTGCCCAGGTGAGTTCTGTTGGCTGTTGACTGGTGAGAGACAAAGAGTCAATGAAAGGCCCCCCGCTCCACCGAGGGAGCCGCTGCTTATCAAGCACCTCCGGGCGCGCTGTTACCCGGAATTGTGCCTGGCTGCAAAGGATCACGGGAGCTGTAGTCTCCCCCAACTGCGGCCTGCGATGGTGTTGGGCGGCGGGGGAGACACACAGCGTTGGCGCCCCGTTCACTGTCCGCTGCTTCTGTGCCCAGGTGAGTTCTGTTGGCAGTTGACTGCTAGTTGCAGACCACAAGCCACCCTGGCCACAGTGCAGTCAGTCAGTCAGTGAGAGAGTGGGAGAGTCAGTCAGTGAGAGAGAGTGAGAGTCAGTGAGAGTGAGTCATTGAGAATGAGTTAGTCAGTGAGAGTGAGTCAGTCAGTCAGTGAGAGTGAGTCTGTCAGTCAGTGAGAGAGAGTCTGTCAGTCAGTGAGAGAGAGAGAGTGGGAGAGTCTGTCAGTGAGAGTGAGTCAGTCAGTGAGAGTCTGTCAGTGAGAGTGGGTCAGCCAGTGAGACTGAGTGAGTCAGTGAGAGTGAGTCAGTGAGGGAGAGTGAGTCTGTCAGTCAGTGAGAGTGAGTCTGTCAGTCAGTAAGAGTCAGTCTGTCAGTCAGTGTGAGTGAGTGAGTCAGTCAGTGAGAGAGAGTGGGAGAGTCTGTCAGTCAGTCAGTGAGTGAGTCAGTGAGAATGAGTCAGTCAGTCAGGGAGAGAGAGTGAGTCAGTGAGTGAGAGAGAGTGGGAGAGTCTGTCAGTGAGAGTCTATCAGTCAGTGAGAGTGAGTCAGTGAGAGTGAGTCCGTGAGAGTGAGTGAGTGAGTCAGTGAGTGAGAATGAGTGGGAGAGTCAGTGAGTGAGAGAGAGAGTGGGAGAGTGTCAGTGAGAGTCTGTCAGTCAGTGAGAGTCTGTCAGTGAGAGTGAGTCAGTCAGTGAGTGAGAGTGAGTCAGTCAGTGAGAGAGAGTAGGAGAGTCAGTTAGTGAGAGAGTGGGAGAGTCAGTCAGTGAGAGTCTGTCAATGAGAGTCTGTCAGTGACAGTGAGTGAGTCAGTATGTCAGTGAGAGTCTGTCAGTGAGAGAGAGTGAGTGGGAGAGTCAGTCAGTGAGAGAGTGAGAGTGGGAGAGTCTGTCAGTGAGAGTGAGTCAGTCAGTGAGAGTCTGTCAGTCAGAGTCAGTCAGTCAGTCAGTGAGAGAGTGGGAGAGTCAGTCAGTGAGAGAGTCTGTCAGTGAGAGTGAGTCAGTCAGTGAGAGTCTGTTAGAGTGAGTCAGTCAGTGAGAGAGAGTGAGAGTCAGTGAGAGTCAGTCATTGAGAATGAGTTAGTCAGTGAGAGTGAGTCTGTCAGTCAGTGAGAGTGAGTCTGTCAGTCAGTGAGCGAGAGTCTGTCAGTCAGTGAGAGTGAGTCAGTCAGTGAGAGAGTGGGAGAGTCTGTCAGTGAGAGTGAGTCAGTCAGTGAGAGTCTGTCAGTGAGAGTGAGTCAGTCAGTGAGACTGAGTGAATCAGTGAGAGTGAGTGAGTCAGTCAGTGACTCAGTCAGTGAGTGAGAGTGAATAGGAGAGTCAGTCAGTGAGTGAGAGTGAATGGGAGAGTCTGTCAATGATAGTCTGTCAGTGAGAGTCTGTCAGTGAGAGTGAGTGAGTTAGTCAGTGAGAGAGAGTGGGTCAGTCAGTCAGTGAGAGAGAGTGAGAGAGTCAGTGAGAGTCTGTCAGTGAGAGTGAGTGAGTCAGTGAGAGTGAGTCAGTGAGGGAGAGTGAGTCTGTCAGTCAGTGAGAGTCAGTCTGTCAGTCAGTGAGAGTCAGTCTGTCAGTCAGTGTGAGTCAGTCAGTGAGAGAGAGTAGGAGAGTCTGTCAGTGAGAGTCTGTCAGTCAGTGAGTGAGTCAGTGAGAATGAGTCAGTCAGTCAGGGAGAGAGAGTGAGTCAGTCAGTGAGAGAGAGTGGGAGAGTCTGTCAGTGAGAGTCTGTCAGTCAGTGAGAGTGAGTCAGTGAGAGTGAGTCAGTGAG
Source organism: Triturus cristatus (assembly GCF_964204655.1). Classification (NCBI taxonomy): domain Eukaryota; kingdom Metazoa; phylum Chordata; class Amphibia; order Caudata; family Salamandridae; genus Triturus; species Triturus cristatus. Next base: position 436,920,589 of record NC_140594.1, on the reverse strand, counting down.
AGTGAGTGAGTGAGTCAGTGAGTGAGAATGAGTGGGAGAGTCAGTGAGTGAGAGAGAGAGTGGGAGCGTGTCAGTGAGAGTCTGTCAGTCAGTGAGAGTCTGTCAGTGAGAGTGAGTCAGTCAGTGAGTGAGAGTGAGTCAGTCAGTGAGAGAGAGTAGGAGAGTCAGTTAGTGAGAGAGTGGGAGAGTCAGTCAGTGAGAGTCTGTCAGTGACAGTGAGTGAGTCAGTATGTCAGTGAGAGTCTGTCAGTGAGAGAGAGAGTGAGTGGGAGAGTCAGTCAGTGAGAGAGTGAGAGTGGGAGAGTCTGTCAGTGAGAGTGAGAGTCAGTGTGAGTGATAGAGTCAGTGAGTCAGTAAGAGTCAGTGTGAGTGAGAGTCAGTGTGAGTGAGAGTGCGAGTGTGAGAGAGTCAGTGTGAGTGAGAGAGTCAGTGTGAGTGAAAGAGTCAGTGTGAGTGAGAGTGTAAGTGAGTGTCAGTGAGAGTGTCAGTGTGAATGAGGGTCTGTAAGAGTGTCCGTGAGAGTGTGAGAGAGTGAGAGTCTGTGAGAGTGGCAGTGAAAGTGTGATAGTCAGTGAGAGTGAGTCAGCCATTCATGCAAGGCATTTGCATTTGACTCTAAAGCTCAACTTTCATTGTGACAATGGTTCAAATATAAAACCCATACATGTTTGCAGAGTTTAACGATATGTGGCTATCCTAATCCTCTGAGGATACTACATTATTATATGCAAATAAATACATGCAAAACAAATAAAAGAAACAATTATAGTGAAGACTTAAATCCCCATGTTCTGAAAACCTGTAATTTCCCATCTTTCAAAAGACCACAAGCAGCAGCTGTTTTAAAGCACTTGTGCTTGTGCTCGTCATTGCTAATTTATATTAATCGATTTCATTTTAACGCAATTCAATTAAGATAGAGAGACAGCACATTGGGTAAGGATTCCAACGCACCTGAGAAAACACGTTAAACTCTTATTTTATCAAACCCGGGAATGGTGCATGCATGCGCACATGCGCGCAGTCTTCACTTTTTCAAGCACTGCACTCGTGCTTGTGGCGTGCCGCAGCGCGTTCCCGCAAGGTGGATGCCGCCACAAGCACGAGTGCAGGGCTTGAAAAACTGAAAAACGACGGCTAAAGGCCCTCCTATCAGCGCATGCGCGCTGCGTAGGCGAGACCTAAAAAACATAAGGAAACATGATCTGTGCGAGCAAAACATTGTTGATTCCCTAACATAACATGGATAGCGTAATATGTAAGCGTTTCAAAACTTTTTGAAAAATCTCACCCTCATAATAGCCAAACATTTACCCGTGGAGAATTTTGCAGGTCTTCCCTTTACATTTGAATCTTTAAATACTATAAGACTGATGTTTTGGTACGGAAATAACTCATTCACACACAAACATTTGGAGCCAGAAATTAACGCAGACAGGGAGAGAAGAAAGGCACACACTTTTGTTCTGGATTAAAATAGAATGAAACCAACCACATCTTTACAGATTATAGGAAGAGCCGGATTATTGGCCCAGAGCTGCAGAAATGTGCTTTATCTGATTGCATTTATCTGTTAACTGAAGGGCACTTGGGCAAATTTGGGGCAAGTGGTCTGGGGTTAAGTTGCCCACAGATACCTGACCCGGGCTTGGTTGGTGCTCTACCCCCGGATTCACCCTCTGCCACTGGGCAACTTAAACCTTGAAAACCGGCTGAGCATCCTCGTAGGGCAGCAATGCCACGACCAAGACCACCCATTGGGCACGCCATATCTCGATTCAGTTGGTGCGATCTGGTAACCTCAGCTAGGTATGCAACAAAGACAAGTTACCACTTATTATTTAAGAGAGATAGGTAAAAGAAGTGGTGGAGCAGGTTACTTGGGCCCTTAAAACATTAAAGCATGGTCCAGGTGAAGACGTCTGTTCATTGAAGGGTGAGAGCCCTCCACAACCGGAGATGTAATGGTGGTTCCCTGACCCTCAACAGTACACTCCAGCCTAGAGACCACGCCCAGGGTACATTTCGATGTCTGCTGTTATCCACAGAAGCCTACTCTGGTGGGTATCTGACAGAGATCCAACTTTTTTTTGTCTAACTAAAACACGAAGGTGACTTGAAGAAGATCACACAACTAAACAGATGGGAGCCGCCACACTGGCCATTTCTTGTCTACTATTGACATGCAGGGTTTTGAGCTCTCATTGTGATATTGCTCCTCTTCTGAAGGGTTCACAGAGCACCACAAGTGCAGTAAACATCTGGATAAAATTAACGAGTGTCAGCGCTCCTAAGCATACGGAATGTGGCGACTTCTATGAAAACAATGATGAAGGAATGTTGGCGGGGGCGCGGGGTTCTGGGGCGCGTTTCCAGGCTCCATGGCGGCAGGGGCTTGGCACTGACCAGAAGTTGGCGAGTTAGAGTAGGGTGTGGACGAGTACCGTGTGGTCATAAGAAGGCAGGGGGAGGGGCGGCACACTGAGGTTTTAGCAGAATCTGGCAGTTGGCATTAGCCCCCAAGCTCACCCATCCTCTCATGCTCGCCTCTTGTGTTTTGACGTGACGTGCAACTCCCGGAGCCATCTGCGGCGGTCTCTGCAATGGTAGCTCAGGTAGTTAGAATGGATCAGTGAAGGCCACGAGTATAAAACAAGCATGTAGAAACAAGTATTGGCCGTGCGGCCGTGAAAGTGATGCGCTGGCTCAGGCGAGACCTAAAAACTATCACTTGTATATCTCAGTGTAGTGCCTTCTCCATGGCCTCTTCTGCCGTGACTAGGTGGGCCAAGCCCAAATGTCACGTTTGGGTGGGCCTGGCAAACCTGGCCCCCCTGCTAGAACCGGGCCTGAGTCCCAGCATGCAATGCTGAACTGGATGAAGGTGGCACATGTAAAATGGGGCCACTCGGGAATAGTGTTCGTTCTCACGTGTTATTGACAACGCCCATTGTCTGAGCTTTTCTATAGTGAGTACATTTGACCAAACTTCGCTAACACACAACACAGGTATAGGCTGCAGCAGTGCGTGCTTCTCAAAAGCAAAGATTTGATACAGGACATGTGATAGCAGAGGTGCAGGGTTCTGTGAGACACACACATATGTGTGCGTGCACACACACACACGCATGCGCACAAACACAAGCACACACGCACGTGCACACACGCCACACATACACGCCCACACCCACACACACGCGCACAAACACACACCACACGTGCACACACACACTTCAAACTGCTACATATTTCAGTCACCCCCAGTACCTCTCTAGCTTTTGTCACTGACTCCTTAAGTAATGCGGGCTGACCGACACAGTCCCCGCAGGGGACCCTCATAAGAGGGCGGCCCCTTTAGTGCCACAAGATGGCACACTGAGCAGCCTAGTCTTTTGGCCAGAGACCCCTGCTGGGGTCCCGCGCGTCACTTCCGGCTGTGGGGGGTTCAGGGAGAGGTATATAGTCCTCCGCTGCCCCCCTGGCGGCCTCTTTGTCCCCTCGCCCTGACGCCGACTGCTGCCCGTCTCGCTGTTCGGTTGTGCGACTCCCGCTCTGCCATCTACGTGGAAGGCAACGAGGTTAGTTCGCACCCTCCCCCCCCCCGTTATAATTGACTGCGGTGGTGTCTCTTCCCACCATGTATATTTGCTTCTGTGCCCCTGGTCTCCGCAGAGTTAGCAGTCTCTGCCAGGGGGCTGGGGGCCAGAACAAGGACACGGGGGCCGGGAGAGGTCACGAATGTGGCAGTCGCGGTGGCCTCACAAGAGCGGGCGTGCATGCTCTCGTGTAGGGTAGATTCTCACCAGGGCATCCGCTTATGTTTAGCGCTCCAATCCTCCGGGCCAGCTACACCACAGTTAGGTGTGCAGGCCTTCTTTAAAGAGGGAACAGTCCGTTGTATATCTGTTTTCCTGTAAACCTGGACAGCTTCCTGCAAGTTATCTTATTTAGTCAGCTGTTGAGAGTGAAAGGTAAAAGCTGGCTAGCATTTGTATACCGGAAGCCCTAATTTTGGTGCAGATTTACATAGCGCAAACACTTTTAAGAGGGAACAGTCTCCCCCCCCCCGGGCCAGGCAAGATGGCGGTGCCCTCCCGGGTCCTTTATTATCCTTGCTGGGAGTCGGGCCTCACGAGTATTCCGTTTGGGAGGGCTCTGGCGCAGCGATCCGCGGCATGCGCCTCGGGGTCGCGTACAAATTACTGGATTCATGTAGGAGAGGATGTGGTCCGCTGGCCAAAGCTGCTGACTCCGGTGCTGTAACCAGAGTTCGAGCCCCGAGGCCGCATCCACATCCGGTGATTCCGGCGGGCAATTCACTTTATCTCTCCGCACCTGAATGTGTAATGTAAATAAGGTGCTATGTAAAGCGCTCCAATCCTTCGGGTCGTGTTCGCGCCATATATAATACGCAACAAAAATCAACGGCACATTCATTTTGTCAATTCTTTTATTCTCCTCTGCCTGGATGTGCTATGCTTAATGGTGCCCTGCCATGCGCTTCAATACCTTCGGGTCGTCTGCGCGACAGTTTGTTTGCCCACTTTAGTGCTGCAAACCAGGGTTCGAGCCTTGCGGTCGAGTTCACATCCTGAGATTCTGGTGGGCACTGAATCGCCCCGTACCTGAATGTGTAATGTAAATAAGGTGCTATGCAAGCGCTCCAATACCTTCGGGTATTGCGTAGGGAGTGGGCAACACCATGTTGGCATATTTGGTATGCTAATAAACCTGCAGCAATTTTCTCCACCAAAAAGTTGTCTTGTCTGCTTATTTATGCTACCTGTATGTTGCTGCGGGAGGGCTGGTGAGTGTGGCCGATATTGGCACTAGGACTGATACACTTCTGCCAACCTTGAGCAAGCATTTGTGCCCCTTCAGTGTTACAAAAAGTAAGAGAGTGATTTCCCCATGCAACTTCGCATAGGGTGTTAGTTAAATTATTTGCGTAGAATTCTGGCTGATTTGCGCGCACTGACGTGGGACCGGACGTGCTGCTAACAAAGCGGTAATCCAGCGGGGACATGCTTTCCGGGGAAGCTCTTTGCACTCTGTTAGGCTGTCAGCGACTCCTTTGATCATCTATCACTTGCACGTCTGAGGGGGCAGACTTGTGATCTCCCACATCATCAGATGTTTCCACAGCTCTGCCTCGGGCTGTCTTGAGTGTCTCAATCGGATTCTGCAGCGGTGCTACACAATGTGGCTACTCATCACAACACGTTAATATGTCCACTCTTTCTCCTGCATTGGCACCACTGCCACTACTGATGATGGGTGCAGTTGGACACATCAGGGACACCAGAATTATGTGATGCTGTGGCATTTTCTGCATAATTCTGAATTTTCTGCACTTGCTACATGTACCAGACACCATTTCATACCTAATTTGCAGATTTCAGCATAAAAAATATTTAAAGCTCAAAAGGATCTTTCACACTCTACTGGCAAACATGCAACGCCCTCACCTTGTTTCTACTGCCCTACTCTCTCGTTCTCATTTTTCCTCCTATTTCCTTTATTTCTCACTTGCCATCTTTCTTACATCTTTTCTGTCTGCTACTTCTACCGGCTTGTCCACCTTCTAGATCATTGAAAGGATTTGCCTACCGAGGTGAAGACACAGTGTGACATCCCACAGGTGGAAATCTACTCATCCACTGGTTCTGTCTTTTCTGGTGCCTCACACTCTATCTTCATGAACATCCTCTTCTCTCCCTTCAACCTTTCCCTATAATTAATCCTCCCTTCCAGCTGCAGTTTGTTCATGAGGGCGGAGCAGCATCCCCCCCACCAAGCTGCGAGCCGGGCTAAATGTAAAAAATAAAATGGCTATAGTCCTTTTCAGTCTACGCACACAGGATCTGTGGAAAAGTGTAATATTTTACTTAGCATAAGTAACAGCCATTTTGGCTGTGGTGTTTATTTCGTTTCCTTCGTAATTCTTCCGTCCTCTGCTGCTCGTCTTTTTCACTCTGCTTGTGTTATCTATTTTAGTTGACCTCCTGACATGGCTAAGCAACGTACGTGCTGGGGGTTTGTAGCTACCAGTGCACCTGGTCTCAGATGTTAACTGTCGACCATTTACTGCTGCCATAAGCATTCCTGCTTCCCTCCCACTTTGCTGACCAAGTGGTTATTCATCTGCCCTTGTTTGCTGATCGCTATTTCTAGAACTTGTTCTTTCCATTTCTGTCCACATGCTTACATTGCAGAAAACCGGTATAAAAAGGGACGATGGTTTGTGAATTTCGTGTACTACCTCCTGCAACACTTGAGAGTGTTGTGTGGACGTGGTCCCACTCATGAGTGATTAATAAACTTGATTTATTTTATTTCAACTGCAGTGCCGATCTCTATTTTGTTCGTCTTTGGACCCGTGGACAAGAGGGTGACCCTGCACCAGTGTGCTCATTTTTGGGCACATTTCCACAGATCTGGAACAACATCCCTATATCCCTCAGGACCACGCCAACACTGCTCCAATTTAGAACAGAGTTGAAGACTGAAGTCTTTAAAGAAAACTCATAAAACCTCAGTGCATTAATAGTCTTTAACTCAGTTTCCTCTCCTATGACTTGCCAACTTTAGGCTTACCTTTGACTATGTACAGTGCTCCGCTGATCTTTGGCTAGGTTTGTGCTATAGAAATACCACATATATAGTATATTACTATTTTGTTTTGTGGTGATTTTTGCATTACGTACTTTTCATCACATTTTAATTGGAACTTTGCGTCAAGTTTGGGGTCAAGGATCAAAGTCCTTCTAGTTTTTTTTCATTAGGAAATTGAGGGACTTCAGGTTTCTGACTGACCATGTTGGCCCTGATTTCGTGATTTGCCCTTGGCTTGTTTACACATCTGGGTATTAGCAGCAGGTGTCTCAGCAAACCATTTTCAGATAATTTTTTTAAAAGTAACAAACGTTTAAGCTAAGTTGGCTTTCCATAAGTAACTTTACATACATACATACATACATACATACATAAATACAATTAAAATGGGGTTAGAGTAAGTCAATATTGCACTGCTACCAACATCAATTATACGATTTAATACCAAATTCCTACCCCAATTCAATCTTTCTTGATTGTCCCTTTTCACTCATGTCTCGTCTCCTTCTTTCCTCTTCTGTCCCCCCTTGCATTTAGAAACAACCTAATTGTATAAGGCTACAATTGCTTTCCTAACAACCAACGTGACATGAGCAGGAACTGGCCATTCATTGTTTAGTCCTAAAAAGATGGGTGACCTTTCAAATAAGTTTTAGGTGAGTTATGTTTCCATGCTTTTCTCATAAATAGATTTTCTGAGGAGAGCCTTTATTTCGTTAGATCTTGACAGTTCTTGTCATTTTTCATAGGTGTCATGGTTTATATTCTCAAAAGGAGTCAGTTACTTTCCAAAACCATGGAGTGTCCTGATTAGAGCGTCAAATGTTAACTTGTTTTCTTTTAGAAAGAAATGCATGTCATAGGAGCTCAGGTTAGGAGGCGATTGCGAGTAGCTGTGATTATTGACTTAAAAGTTCTGTTTACAAAGTTTCAGCAGCCCCAGATGCAAATGCTCCCAGATCAACGATTCCCTTCTTGCATTGCATGGCTAGTAAGTCGTAGCGAGTAGTAAGTAGCATACAGGATACTGAGGGGCAGATTTATGTTGCACTTGCGCCACTTTTGCGCCGCCGTTGCGTCACTTTTGTGACGCAGCAGCGGCGCAAATCCTGCGCCATGGTGCGGGGTATTTACAACGTGACGCATCTGGGAGATGCGTCACGTTGTAAAGCCCTGCGCCACATGTAGGCGTTCCAGAGCAGGTGGGGGCGTTCCGGCGCAGGAACGCCTCCTAAAAGTGGCTGAGTGAAATCTACAAGATTTCACTCAGTCACTTTTAGGCCCATGCTGCGTCAAAACCCTGCGCCTGCTTGAAGCAGGCGTAAGGATTGACGCAGCATTGTACAGATAGGGCCCCCCAGAGCATTGCTGGAGCTGCGTCGCAACTCCAGCAATGCGCCACTTTTACGGCACAGATGCGTCACGCATCTGTGCCGCTTTTGCCCCATGGTGCGCGCATTATAAATGCGGCGCATCCATGGTGGCGCAGCTGTGGCGCATAATAACTGGCGCATCCCTGCTGATATGCAGGAATGCACCAGTTATCATAAATCTGCCCCATAGCCTTTAAAATAAACATTGCTTGCCCTTAACAACACATTATTCGTATTTGATGTCTTGAAAAATGGCATTGTATAGCTCAAACTGGCAGTTTTTTTCTAAACACTTATGAATAATGCTTATAGGTTTTTTTTTCATATACACATTTTATTTGATTTTTACAAAAGCAATACAAGTGAAAGCAAAGTATTATGAACAAAATAATGCTAATCGTTCTCAGTCTCAGCCCTTCCCCCCCACACACAACCACGATGATTAAAACCACATTAGAAAGCATAGTAATATGCATGGTTGGGGACAACCCATAATAATTCCACCATTTACCCCAAATTCTAGAAACTTACTGCCGGCATCCCAGGGTAATATAAATCAGTTCCTACAGTTTGGCACACCAGTCCAGGACAGCAGGCCACAAAGCAAGTTTTGGTGGGTCTGGCCATTTCCAGGATTGCGCTATGTCACTTTTGGCCACCAATCAGAGCACTGTCTCCCCAGGAACCCCCAAAATCATCCACTATCCCCAAGAGTGCCACCTTTGGGGTCAACAGTATGGATCTGTCTGGGATCTCCGAGAGGGTTGTGCAAATACGGTGCTTATAGTTTTATTCACCCTTATGTCAGCTATAAAGGCGCTAGCCCAGGCCAATTAAAAAAAAGGTGATATGAACTAGCCATGGAAATGTGAGATCATTAAAAAAGCGCATTTCATATGAACACTATACGAATATACATTTTCGGGCTAATTATACTGCAGTTGATTTTCCTCAACTAAAATATATTATTTCACCAGCTAAAGCAGGAATCAAAGTCACCCTGGGACATTGTCAGAAAGATCCCATCCCTCCACTGCGCTTGTCGGCCTAGTTGGCATTACTTTGGGGTCACCACACCATGGGACCGGGTTAAATCCCCAGAGAAATGAAAGTCGAACTCACATCGCAGAAACGCTTCCATTATAGTCACACGGCAGCGCGACGTGCATATGCCCAAATCTGCGATTAGAAACCGCAGAGGGCTTGACACCGTGTTTTCCCGAAGGTAATTCCTCCCAGGGACCATTTGAGGAGACTCTGGCGGAGGGGCGCCTTTGGTAACCAGCAGCGCGTGGTTTGCTGCGGCTCTCGCTTTTTGTTTTCTCTCCAGACATATTTGCTGAGATATTGCTGCGGTACTTAGCGGCAGCCCGGGCAGCTCTGTTAATTAAACGCGCCCTGCGGGAAAGCAAAGGCTGTAAGATCCTCTTATAAGAAGGCCCCAGGGCCGGTTTATTACTTTGTTTTCCCATCGCTGGAAGCACACTAAAAATAAATCTAGAGCAGCACTCTGAAGCTTAAAAGTGCTCTTAAATAAAAATAAAACAAGCATTTACAATGCAATGGTCTCGGCAATATTATAGGTAGAGCTATTGGTATTGCTCATTATTTTTTTATCATTTTTGTATCCCTAAATAAATGGCATTGTCATTTCTATTGGCATTAGCTTTTTTTTGCATATGTGATACCTATTGCATTAGCAGAGAGAGAGTGAGGTAGTGAGATAGAGAGAGTGAGGTATTGAAATAGAGAGTGAGGTAGTGAGATAGAGAGTGAGGTGGATAGTTACCTGCATTACCTATAAGATTGTGTACAAATGTGTGGGGAAAGGAAAGTCGGGATAGGGTGTGGGAATAATAAGAAAGAAAAGCAAGTAAAAGGGTGGAAAGGAGGAAGAAAATGGAGTTTGTAAAGACAAAAGCAAAGAGAATGAAGTGCAATGGCGTAGAAGGGTGCCAGTGCCTTACTGCAAGCAAAGAAAAGGGATCCCCAGTACTATGGTTGGGAATTAAAAAGGAGCCATTACTATGGAGCAAGGGGCCCCCGTCACTCCTGGGCCCCGGGGCCAGTTTACAGTCTGCACCAATGATTTCCGATTACCGATGTATTGGTAAAGCAGAGAAGGTAGCGTGAAAACTGTGTGAGGGGACGTCAGTGACAGCAAAGTGAACGAGCATCGAGGTGTGTGGGGGAGGAGAGAGAGGAAAGAAATGTTGTATTGCGAGGTGCAGGAAAGGGGTTGAGTATGGGTAGTGTGAGGGGAAGGACGGAAGGTAGTGAGGGAAATGCGTTAAGAAGAAATGTGTTAGGAAAAAGTAGAGGGGAGGGAGACGGAGAAGTAAAGAAAAAAAGAGAGAGTGAGGTGTATGCGGGGCAAAATGAGATGAGGACAGAGGGAGAAGCGTGTCGGGAAATCAGGCCATTTCGAGATCTTAACAGCCATAAATAACCTACCCATATAGGGGCCCTTACGATGAAGAGAGGCCATGAGAAAGGCACGAGGCAGAACACGTTCATCACACACACCCCCACACACCTTCCCCGAAAAAGTGTGGGCCCGAGAGAGGCGCGAGACTCCTTTAACACAACACTAGGAGGCAACGGAGAGCGGGTGAAACGGACCAGCTCGGACAAGAGAGGCGCCCCGCTCTCTGACCAGAAGAGCCGAGGAGGACAAACAGAAGAAAAGAACCCCCATATCCCACCCGCAAAGTGCCCCATGAGCACCAAGAGATATGATAGGCACCAGGCATGATACTTCCATGACCAGATAGATACAGACTGGTATACGGCCCCTAGGCAGGAAACGGACCCAACACCCCTCCAACAGAGAGAAAGAGAGCAGTAAATCGGCGCGAAGCCCCCCTCCCCCACGGACAGAGTCGCTGGAAGTAGGGGCGCGGCTGGGGCTGCAGCACCCCTAGACTTGGGAACATTTCATAAAGATAATGGAAAACAGCAAAGCCATTCACTGCTCACGTCAGGCAGCACGAGCCGTTTGTTCAAATACACTGACAGTTAAATGGCAACAAGAGCTCTGCGAACCCCCGATACCGCTGCCCACCCCCTGCCATGTATGTCCACGTTCATGTTATTTGTCTTCAAATAAATAGCATTTGTTAAAAAGGTATTATCACTCTTGTGATCGGGTCAAGAGTGACGCAGTGAAAGGCGCCAACGTAAACAAATAAATCCCACTTAATTAAGGTTTACCAATATTGTAAATGTGCTTCTTTTGGCTGTTTTTATTGCAGATTGTGGTGGCAGGCAAGTTTCGAAATAGGAAAAAACACACACTCTCACAGAGAGCTGAAAAAAGAACAAGATGGCTTACCTTACTCGTGCACAACAGCAAGAAGATCCTCACGGCCAGACGATACATAAAAAATGGCGGATAGAAGCTTCCAAACTTTTTCTGATTCGGGGGCGTGTTCCTGCTGTTCAAAAAAGGGCGTGGCTAAAAAGTGGAAAGAACAGCAAGAAACACGCCCCCGAATCTGAAAAAGACGGAGCCTATTTGGAGGGACGGCTCTCTCCTCCAATGGCTGGCCTCCGTTTAGGAAGCCAGCCAATGGAGGAGAAGCAAAAAGAGAGGCGGGCTAAATAGCCACTCTAGGAAACATTAAATCTCTACTTCCGGTTCTGCCTTCGGCAGACCGGTAGTCCTCGACCTAAAAATGGTATTGTGCATAACAAGATAATGAAGGACAGTGATGGATAGCCACTACCTGGGAATCCATTTCAACCACAGGTGGAAGTACTCTCAGAATGTTCCTAATCTTTAGCGAAGGGCTCGATCTGCAAAGGAGTTCCCAAGAGATTTAACAGGATGGATGGACATGGGCGAACAACTAGAAAGTGGACGACGCCATTTAAAAGCAAAACTGAGGCGAGTCTCACAACTGCACCCCAAGATGTCTTCAAAAACATAACCCTAACCTGGATGTAATCAGTTCCAAGAGCATCCGGTCTCTTCTGTCGCTATGAACCTCAGCCCCCATTATAAGATCAAAGACCAAAGCTTTATTTAATATCTTAAAGTCAGGCCATATATTCTAAAATGTTGGATTGGTAAGAATATTTGAGAAGGTATACATACTCCTAAGAAGTTGATAATATGCTTACAATGCTGGAAAATAGAATTGCTCTGGTGGAGGATGTATGTACTGTGTTGTGTTCTGCAGAGTTGTAGGGCGTGCGGTCACCCGGCAGGGTGTCCTAGCGCTCAGCCGCGTGAGTCGAGGCACACCGAGGGTACAGTGGGACTACTCGAAACACCAGGCTCCAGCTTCTTGCGGAATTCAAGCAGCGAGGAGGGGGCTGTGATGTGTAGCGGTGGGTCCATCCAGGCTTCAGGAGTGAGCTAGGCACAAGGCTCGACCACCAGACCGGGTTTTCTGTAGGCCTTTAGCTGCTTTTGGGGTTCAAGCAGTGAGGAGGGGGCTGTGAAGTGCAGCGGTGGGTCCATCCAGGCTTCAGGAGTGAGCTAGGTACAAGGCTCGACCACCAGACCGGGTTTTCTGTAGGTGTGGAATGGGTGCAAGTAGCACATGCATTCCAGGAAGCAAAAACACACCAGAGAAGAAAAGTGCAGAAGGCGTCATTACAGCGAGAGGTTAACCAATGGGGTCACCGCCTGGGATGGGCAGCTAGAGGCAGCCTCACTTGAATTCCAGCCTCGAAGGTCCGGATTCAGCACCTCTCTGCCGCTTCCCCAGGCTGCCTCTGGAAGCAAGGAGCTCAGAATTGGAGGTAAATGTCATTTATGGAGAGGAGGGTGGAACCGTTGGCCATACTCTGGGCTCTGGTTCGAATGACTGTACAAAGCGCCTTCCTCCAGAGAGCAGACTTCTGGGAGCACAGCTGTCGCACCGCAAGGCCGTCAACTGGAATCCGCTTCCGAGCCACTGCGAAGCGGATGAAAAGAAGATTATCTGTATTTATTTAATTAGCAATTAAACAATTAAATCTACTGTCTGCACAGCAGCTGCACCGTGGATTGCTCCACACGGATATCTTATAAAACGGGAGATAATTCGCTGTTAATTCTCGCGTCTTACGCCGAATAAACCCCGAATAATGATTCATTCTGCTGATTGTGTTTGTAGGGCGGTTGGCCCTCTGTATGTTTTTTACTTCCTTTTTATTTAAGCCCCTTACATCTTTTCATGATTCTCTGTATATTTTTAGTGCACCGCTGAAAAGGATTTTATAAATAGGAACTGTAAAGTTGTCCGTGCTCTTCTTTTAAGCAGCCAGGGTATAAAGAGTTTTTTTTTTTTTATGAAAGCAGGAGCGCGTGACGTCAACGGGATTATTCAGGGATGGTGAACACGGCACACTCGGTGCAGTCAGGCGTCCTCTTTCACGACTACTTTCCACGTGTGTTATCTTCCTTTGCATAAATACTTACTACCAGACCACTAACTGTAGTGTAACTATAGGTAGATATTACTCAATATTCAGCAGGGGGCCGGGTGGGGGGGGGGGGTTACACTCAAAGCTCCGGCTGAACATTAAATCTTTATCACACCACCCCCTTTGACCTACGCTTACACTACTATTCCCCAGCTACCGTAGAGCCGAGGCCAGCCTCCGCCACAGACTCCATGTGCAGTGTCCGGGGGTAGTGAACCTGCACTCGCACCTACGATGGTGGTGGTGGTGTTGTACTGTACCCCGAGTCAACCTTCACACCACCTCCTTGGAGCTACGCCGACACTACTCTTCCAGAGCTACCGTAGAGCCGAGGCCAGCCTCCGCCACAGACTATGTGCAGTGTAATGGGGTAGTGAACCTGCACCCAGCCACACCTACGATGGTGATGGTGTACTGTACCCCGAGTCGACCTTCACCCCACCTCCTTGGAGCTACGCCGACACTACTTTTCCCCAGCTACCGTAGAGCCGAGGCCATCCTCCGCCACAGACTCCATGTGCAGTGTCCTGGGGTAGTGAACCTGCATCCACGCCCACGATGGTGGTGGTGGTGTACTGTACTCCGAGTCAACCTTCACACCACCTCCTTTGACCTGCGCCGACACTACTCTTACACAGCTACCGTAGAGCCGGCTTGGTGTTTATTGCCGAGTGCACCTGGCGAATCTTTCACTGCAAACGGTAATAATGCACTTGTCTCTCCGGCCTTGCTCGGGTGCAGGGCCTCATCGTATACTGCTCTCCTCCCCCGTCGATCGTGCACCTTTTTCCTCTGCCCCCCTCCAGTGTTCTGTTTTGGGGCTCCTCGGCCACGCGCCGGCCTTAAATTGATGATGGATCCGCGCGTGTAGCGGTTCTGACAAGCAGCCTTCGCCATCTCCCGGCAGTGAGCATCATCCCACACTTGCTTGCATGGGGCATGAACACGGCGCCGGACGGATGGATCCTCACGGCAAGACAATAGGGAAAAAATGGCGGATGGAAGCTCCGAAACTTTTTCGGATTCGGGGGCGTGTTCCTGCTGTTCTAAAAGGGCGTGGCTAAAAAGTGGAAAGAACAGCAAGAAACACGCCCCCGAATCTGAAAAAGACGGAGCCTATTTGGAGGGACGGCTCTCTCCTCCAATGGCTGGCCTCCGTTTAGGAAGCCAGCCAATGGAGGAGAAGCAAAAAGAGAGGCGGGCTAAATAGCCACTCTAGGAAACATTAAATCTCGACTTCCGGTTCTGCCTTCGGCAGACCGGTAGTCCTCGACCTAAAAACACGAGTAGTTTCGTCCATCACTGTTAGCAGCTAAAAATGTAAAATGGCAGCCCTGGTATTTTGATTGCCAATGAACACCGCATGGAGCTAACCCATGGCAGGCCTGCAATTGGACCAATCCACAATAATGTACCTCATGCAGCTGCCTAAAAAAGGTGGGGCTATGCCGAGTAAAACTGGAGAAACTAAGTCATCCACGAAACATCAGGGAGAGAGAACATGTCCTATGCATGGGCGTCATTTAAGGGTCGACGGGGTCGCAGGTGTGACTCCTGGCTTGCCCCTTGTGACCCCCGGCACTGCATCTGCGACCCATGGCGTCAAAAGTGGCACAATCAGTGCCTTGGACACAGAGGTAGCTTTATGGATTATTGATTGGGGTGCCACTCTCCTTTTGTCTGTCATTTTTTTCATTACACTAATAGTAAATAATATCAGGTTATTCTCTATTAGTGTAAAAAAAAATGGCGGACAATTAGCTGGAATATGACCTTGTCTGGCAGCTGAGGTAAGAAAACCAATTATTTTAAATGCATGTTGTGCATGTGCCTGTGGGTGAAAGTGGGTTTATCAGAGAGACTGTGTGTGTGTCTGAATGTGGGTGTATGCTTAGGCATGTGTGCGAGTGACAGTGAAGGTCAAGGGGCAGGTGATGTCATGTTCGCCACCCCTGGCATTTGGGTGAATTGACCTCCATGGTCCCAGGTTTCACTGTGACTGACTCCAAGCTCTGCCCACCATCTTTAAGCAACAAGCACTTGTAGCTCCACTGTCCAGTTTCCACTATGAGCCACAATGAAGTACAGGTGCTCTAGTTTCACAAGAATGTCACTCAATCACGCCCACCTTGTTGAATTCACAAGGATTAAAAGATTTAATATGGGCTGCCCAATCCTCAGTAGTAAACAAAGGCTTGAGAACTTTGAAACATATTAATGATAGATTTATTTCCAGACGACCGATGGCCAAACCTGTAAAAGGAAAACAGACAGTACAATATAATGTCTACAAAAAAAACCATATAAAGCCTCAAAGCATCTTAATTACCTTATTTCCATTACTTTTTAGGTCTCGGCTGGCGTTGGAGCACGAATGCGCTCCTCGCCTCGAGACTTATAGTGATCAAGTCAGTTTTAGAAAAGGGCTTCAAGCCCCGCCCCTTATTCCCATAGGCTTGCGTCACCGTTTATGTTAAACGGTGCGCCGCCATTGGAAATAAGGTGCCCAGGGTGCCTCTTTTTGGCTTTTTAGTCCGTCCCCTCCGGACACGGTCGCCTGCTTTATGTGTGCCATGAAGACTTTTCTTATCTGCATGTTCATTTAACAAGCAGATAAGAAATGTCTTTACAACAGGCACGGAGTTCAGAGGCGCACGGGGAGGACAAGGCAATGCTTCAGTTAGGTCCACCCCATCCCAGCTTTTCAGATCTGGTTATAGAAAGTTTTAAGTCCCCAATATCACAAAGCCGTAGTTATTTTATTAAAGTAATACAAGACAAGAAAAACTGCATTCCAGATACACATCACATTCCTTCACATGCAGGCCTTCAAAATAAAAATCACTTTCGCAGTTGTCGCTCTAGAGGTAGGTCTCGCACGAGCAGGATCACAACACAGAGCTCCCCCTCCCCCCTCCCAATGCCTGGTCTGTGTAACATCAGGAGCATGGGGTCTGGATCCAGTTAGTGAGGGAGCCTGGAGTCTGCACCACACGCGCACAGCGTGGAGTCCACCACCCACACCGACATGCAGACACGGAAACAGGAAGGATGGCCTCTCCCGGCCACAAGACTAAACCACAGGGCACGTGGACGCACTAATGAGCAGCGGGTGAAAATCAAAGCCACACGCTGTGGGTGTGTGGCGAGAGCAAGCCAACCCACGTGTATGCACCGACTGGTACCACAGGAGGCCACAGGACAGATGGTGACCCACAGAAGTGAGAGAGACATCACTGCTCATGCCTGCACCGACTGGTGCCACAGCAAACCACAGGAGAGATGGTGACCCACTCAGATGCACAAGAGAGTCACTGCTCGTGTCTGCACCGACAGGTGCTACAGAACACCACAGGAGAGATGGTGACCAACTGAGAGGCGAGAGCGAGTCACTGTTTGTGCGTGCACCGACTGGTGCCACAGCAAACCACAGGACAGATGATGACCCACTGAGAGGCGGGAGGGAGAGTCACTACTCTATCCTACTCTGTACTACGCACTCCCTACTACTCAGTCTCTACTACTCTCTACTACTCTCTCTCTACTACTCACTCACTACTACTCACTCTCTACTACTCTCTACTACTCTCTACTCTCTACTTCTCACTCACTACTACTCACTCTCTACTACTCTCTACTACTCACTCACTACTACTCACTCACTACTACTCTCTACTATTCACTCTACTACTCACTCTCTACTACTCACTCTACTACTCACTCTACTACTCACTCTACTACTCTCTACTACTCACTCTCTACTACTCTCTACTACTCTCTACTATCTACTACTCACTCTCTACTACTCAACTCTACTACTCTCCACTGCTCACTCACTACTACTCACTCTCTACTACTCTCTACTACTCACTCTCTACTACTCACTCTCTACTACTCTCTACTACTCACACTCTACTACTCTTTACTCTCCACTACTCTGTACTACTCTGTACTCTCTACTACTCTACTACTCTCTACTACTCTCTACTGTCTACTACCCACTCTCTACTCTGTACTACTCACTCTCTACTACTCAACTCTACTACTCTCTACTACTCACTCTCTACTACTCACTCTCTACTACTCAACTCTCTACTACTCTCCACTACTCACTCTCTACTACTCACTCTCTACTACTCTCTACTACTCACTATCTACTACTCTCTACTACTCACTCTCTACTACTCTCTCTCCACTACTCACTCACTACTACTCACTCTCTACTACTCTACTACTCTCTATTACACTCTACTACTCACTCACTACTACTCACTCTACTACTCTCTACTACTCACTCTCTACTACTCACTCTCTACTACTCTCTACTCTCTACTACTCTCTACTACTCACTCTCTACTACTCACTCTCTACTACTATCTACTACTCACTCTCTACTACTCATTCTCTACTACTCTCTACTACTCTCTACTAAACTCGCTACTACACTCTACTCTCTTAGTACTCTCTACTCACTCTCTACTACTCACTCTACTACTCTCTACTACTCACTCTCTACCACTCACTCTCTACTACTCTCTACTCTCTACTCACTCTACTACTCACTCTACTACTCTCTACTACTACTCTCTACTACTCCCTCTCTACTACTCACTCTCTACTACTCACTCTCTACTCTCTACCTCTCTCTCTACCTCTCTCTCTACCTCTCTCTCTACTACTCTCTACCTCTCTACCCCACTCTACCACTCTCTACCTCTCTCTACCTCTCTCTACCTCTCTACCTCTACCTCTCTACCTCTACCTCTATCTCTCTTAACCTCTACCTCGCTCTCTACTACTCTCTACCTCTCTACCCCTCTCTACCCCTCTCTACCAATCTCTACCAATCTCTACCTCTCTGCCTCTACCTCTACCTCTACCTCTCTACGCGCACACATATGCACATATATATATATGCAGATGCATTTATATATATGTATGTGTATATATTTACATACATATATAAACATATATATACATCTGCATATCTATATGAATACAAATATAAATGCATGCATACATATACATATACATATATGCATACATATGCATGTTATGTACATACAAATAAAAAGCCACCTAATTACAAACAGAATTGCTTTAACTTAAACGAGGCCGAGACCTATTGCATTTTCAATGTTTGTTAAAGTGGCTCCTAGTATCTCCAGCCAGGAGTGGGGAAATGTCTGACAGATGACTAAGGACTAAGGAAATATCAGCAAAAGGGTCAGCAGCTCTGTGTCACTGCAAATGTGGACACAGCATTGTTTCACGTGGATCTTTGAATTAATCCTTTGTGTGATCCCAATAAAGTACTCATGCAGCTGTATAGAGTTTCATATGCTGTTTGTTACCTGTTTTGAGTACGTGGTGGGACCAAGACTCAATGAGAGGTAAAGTCTTGAGTGGGTCCTGATGCCCCTCCCCGCCCTTATCAAAAGTAATACATTGGTATATTACACTCTGCTCATCTACATATATGGTTTAGGGTATTCTCTTCTTTCAAGTGCATTTGTCATCACAAATAGGTGTTTCAACATATCAAAATCACAATCTCATTTGTGAAGTAGTTATGACCCAACAGCATAAATGATCCATAAGTGCATGTTATGGGATTGGGCTGACACTGTAGAAATAAGTATCTGAATCTTCTTCTATTACTGTACTTGCTCAAAATAACCTGTTTTGTTAGGGTGCGCCTATTTTCATTGTCATGGCATAAATATATATTACATGTTTGAGTGTGTTTTTTTGTTGCACAAACTGCATTGGTGTAGTAGCCCTTATATCACAGGGAACTGTGAAATATGAAAAATGTTACACAGGTGCCAGTGAAATATGAATTTTATCATAATGACAGCCCTTCTGGACAGTTTTTCAAAATTCTATTCATGAAAGGTAAACAAAACCTGAATATTCTAATTCCAAATGGTGTCCATTGTTAGCCTCACTTTGCTCACAATAGCTTCAACAATCTTTCCCTTCTTTGGACCAAATGTGCTTTTTACCAAGCCAAGGGTCTTTTTCTAAAATTTTAAATTCTTAAGTACGTAGTTAAGTATTGTTAGAAATTGAATTTATGTTTGGCTGGGGTTTGCTGACAGGCCAGACAGAAATCACCACTCTAGTGAGGGTAAGCAAAGTACATACTAAAAGATAGCCTGTGCTCACCCTCTGGTAGCTTGGCACAGAGCAGTCAGGCTTATCCAAAGAGGCAAGGTGTAAAGTATTTTAGCTACACACATACACAATAACACAATGAATACACCACAAAAAGACTTATCACCGGTTTAGAAAAATAGATTGTTATATTATGAACAAAACAAGTCCAAAACTACAAAAATCCAAGATATAGAAGTGGAGATATCAAATTTCAAAAGAATAAATGCAGTGTAGTGCTTAGAAGCAAATAGCGCTAAAAGGGTTAACTGGTCACGCTGGACCAGGACAAAAGTCAAAGTTCGGGCCAACCTCAATGGAGCGCAGGCCAGCTACAGAACCCACGCAGGCGCTGGTGAACAATGTACCTTTACCTGGTTGCAACAGTGAAATGAGTCATGAAATGCATCGATTCGGGTTACGCAAGTCCAGGATGAGTCGATTTTCTGCATGCACTGATGACGATGCGTCGGTTTCATAGACGGGTGCCAGGGTCGAGAGGGATAGAGCGATATGACGGATTTCTCCACACAGTCGAGGGGATGCGTCAATCTCTCAAAGTTGCAGTGGCCTAGATACGCTGTACGATGCATTGATATCGGGAGGCACAGCGCTGGTTCTGATAGGATGCGCCGATTTTACTCCTGCAACTGGGTTGATGTGTTGAAGTCCGTGTTGCAGGTATCTGGACCCCTTCTAGTGAGCCAGGCACAGGAGTAGGGGTAGACACTTTGATATCCTTGAGTCGTAAGCAACAGGAGCCAAGCCAACAAGTCCTTGGAGCTCACTTGGAGTGAAGGCAGAATCCAGCTCTCCTTCAGCAAAGTCAGAGAGCAGCAGGAAGCAGGGCAACAAGCAAAATATCAGGCCTTCCAGATCTGCAGTCCAGTTGAGTCCTTTTAGGACTCAACTGGACTGCACACACATAGAACAAGCATTGGCATAGCCAATAGGTCTCGCCTTTGGGACCTTATAAGTATTTAGTCATGCAGCACAATATCCTTACTGCAACAACATTAACTGTTGCATGGCTAAACACTTATAAGGTCCCAAAGGCGAGACCTATTGGCTATGCCAATGCTTGTTGAATTTTACCTCCACTGGCTACATGCTGTGCAGTGCAGTGAAGGAAATTGTATATACGTCACGTCGTCGGTTCTCAGAGATTCAGCAAGATGTGTTCATGTGGGAAACATATCTGGAGGTATTCTATTGGATAAAATATCCAGTGGTTTAATCGCGCAGGAGCGGACTGTGGACACCTATAGATTAATTAGATCGTCTTCCCATTTTTTGTGACGCTGCAAAATAAATGTAAAGAATAATGTTTTGCATGTCTTAGAATGCTTAAAAATGTTTTGAAAGTAGTCATTGCCTGCTCCCCCCTCAAAGCATGCCGCAAATGTTATTTTGCTGGAAAATGTCAACTTTCCTGAATTGCACTAGTCATGTGACAGTATAAAACAAGAAATGCGAGTGGTGTGCGCGCGAAAAGTGAAAGTAGGCTGCGCGCGTGAAAGTCAGAGGCAGAAAAATGCATATAAAACAATAAAATAGAAAAAAACAAGAAACGCGTGTGGTGAGCGTGCGCGCGAAAAGTGAAAGTAGGCTGCGCACGCGAAAGTGAGTGCACGCTCACGGGAATGCAAGCTTGTCGCCAGGCAGCAGCACTTTCCAAACTCACATACTAAATGTCTCTCCGAGCAGCGCATGCGCGCTGACTCAGCGAGACCTAAAAAGGAATAAAATATTATCCTCGTTGCGCCTCCCTAACGCCACCCTTGGGATTGCGTAAGATTCAGAGGCATTCCCAGGTTTACTATTTCTCGTAAATCTGGGAATGATTCAGATTTCTGTGGTGTTGTGTGGGAACACCCACAGCAACACTTGTGGGACACCCCTTTCACGCAGTCTTCTGTGTGAAAGGGGCACATATTTACAAGGCCATGAAAAGCCACGTAAAGTGGCTTTACTTGGCCTTGTAAATAGGTTGCAGCACCGTAAGGTAAAATAATTGACGTTCAGGCAGTGCAAAAGTGCGACAAAGGGCCTCATAAATGACGCCTCACAGGTTTAGAAAATGTTGTATATCTGGGAATGTGTCACGTTCCATGGAATTTGTGTGGTTATACCCACAGCAACAACCATGGAACGCCCCTTTCACGTAGAGTTATGCGTGAAAGGGAAACATATTTACAAGGCCATGAAAAGTCACGCAGGGTGACTTTACATGGCCTTGTAAATTTGGGGAAGCCCATTGCGCTGCCGGTGCGTCAATAAAAATGACACACCAGGGGAGGAATGGGCTTGTTAATGAGCGCTAGTCTTTAGTGCCAGGTGGTCAGAATATAGATTCTTGTTGTCTAGAAGGCTTTAGAATATGTAACATGGCACCCAGCATTTGAATAATTTTGGATGACATACTCAAGAGAGCAAGTATCACAGCTGAGAGATCAATTGTAATATTGGTTACCTCCTTCAGCTAGTGTAGGTTATTCCTATTTGCTGTAGGATTTTTAGGCACTTGGCTTATAAATGTTATTCCCCATTTTCTGAATTTTGAATATTATGTTTGTTGAACTTGTTTGCTGAAAATAGTGCAAGTTACTGATGTAATAGGGATAAAATACTGGGAACTACTCACACCACACCTCCTTAATAGGGTGTGTGACTAATACTAGGGTAGCGTGATATTTGTTGTAGGTGCACATTCTGCATACTCCTTTGAAATATTCTAATCATGGGTTTTGTTTGATTTTGTGGATCCTAACACTGGAAACTTTCTACATATAAACATGCACCCATTCTAAATAATTAACAGGCCTACCGGGACCTCGAAAACCTTTCGGGATATGAAGTACAGCAGACCTGGTTTGGTGGCTAAATAACACACCAAGTGCAGAATGTTAGGATAGGTCCCCTAAGTAATAAAGTGGCCACCAGGCTCGTATTGGCTGGGTATACATGATACTCTGACCCAACTAATCTAATCGTTGCAGAATTAATTAAATTATTAAATCAAAAAGTATCTGTTATAGGCAACTGAGACAGTATGTTTTAATACTTCTAACATGGGACCAGCCCTTCCCGGTCTTCCTGCGCAAGACATTTATTCCACAGACTTCAAATACTTTTATGGGTAAAACACCCATAACACTACATAAAATTTAATTCTGGGTTGCTTGCAAGACCAACCAGCTGGAAGCAGTCTATCCTAACAAAATACCCCAAGCATAGAATTCTGACAATGGGTCTTCCCTTTGGGATAGTGTAGTCAGTGGGAGAATGCAGCATCTTGAGAATTAGATCTGGGAGTATTTATACTACTAAGCTTGAGACACCAACCTTAGCAGTGTTGCCAGGGGTATTAAAACAAGTATATTGTAAGCACAGAGCTGCACCGCCTCTAGATTTAGGGATGAAATTAAAGAATAATATTGAAGCAGTCTCCTCAGTTATTTTAAGTAATGTCAAAGGAGAAACTGCAGTACTGCCTGCACGCCGGAGGCTGACAACAGTCCTAGTTCAAAATCGAGAACAGGAGCTACCGAAATATATTTCAGAGGTTACACCTTTGTGGGCTGTGATACCTTAGGTGCTTGGACCACTAAACCGCATCTCAAAGCTAAAAATGAGATTGAGGATTCCGGGAAGGAGATAGATGCACCAGAAACTAAAAAGAAGCAGAGGGCAAACAGAAAGCAAGCAATGGATCTCCTGTAATAAAGGAATTTAGCAGGGTTGAATATAGAATCTGAGGGAAGGCTGAAGGAAGAGGACCAACTAAGTAGCAAAGGCAAGACGAGTATATCAAACAAAAAGGTTAATCAGAACATGAAGCTGAAGTTAGTGTAAAGAAGGAAAAGAAATGTTCAAACTCTAAAATACACTTTAAAAAATAAAAGTGGCTGGACTGACTAAAAAAACCAACCTTACAAACTATGGAAACATCTACAGAATGGTACTTTGGCGATAGCGCTTCTGAAAAACACAGCAGAAGTGACCATAGTTAACTAGAATCTCAAACAGCTGCTGGTGACGCCAACCAAAGAATACATATAGGTTGAGATGCTGGGTGGACATTTAAACAAGCCAATGGCAATATAAGCTCTCAAGATAGGGTTTATAACGTAGAAGTACAAATTGAGGGGTGTATACAACAAAAGATAAAAAAACTAAATTCTGGGCTCCTTTATTGGATGCTTATAGCATAATTCTTACAGAAGATGATTGGCCTTTGGTTTTTATAAGAAATGTGCCTCGAGATGTGGATGAAATAAGGCAAGCATACTCCTTCTTAGTACCAGAAGAACTCGGGGAAAATACCAAAGTGAATGGGCTTTGGAACAGGCTCCTTGATTGTTTAGAAATCAAGGGTGATGGGACAAAGAATCAGTTCCACCTATTATTCCCATAAGCAGTGAGCAACAAGTACAGTCTCAATATCATCTAAAGCCAGAAGGTAAATGTGCCATAAAAACCAGTTTAGATCAGCTACAATATCAAGGCATTATAGTGTCTTGCAATTAAACATTGGATTTCCCAGTTTTAAAGCCAGACTCCTCTTATAAAATAGTTTTACATTATAGGAAATCAAATGCCCATACACCCACACATCCTGTACAAAATGCACGCAGGATGGAACTAATGATGAACCTGGTGTGGGGAAAATACAAAACAACCCTGGACAGCTCCAATGTGTTTTTTTTAGTAAAAACATAGTGACTGAAAGCTAGTATCGAACTGTTTTCTCCATCAATGGGTTTCAATTCCTATTTGAGATTGCCTTCTGACTCTAATAACAGTCCTGGCTTGTTTGCAGCAAGAATTATAGCGATCGTACAAGAAGATCCAAAGGTGCTATCATCTATACATTATTTATACATCACAGATGATGGCAAGAATGAACAACTGAATAGGGTGGACATGCTAGCGACATTGTTTTTATTTTTTTTGTAAATTTGTTTATTCAGTTTTAAAAGAAATACAGTTACCATTGCAGCATTATACAATCTAGTGCATACATAGTATCAACGTGTGGTAAGTGCCCGGTAGGAGAGGGGAGTCTCAAGAGAAGGCGAAAAAGGATTGGTAGGAGATAGTTCAATCAATCATTCATTCGAACAATAATCAGAGTTCCATATAATTCTAACAGATGGGTCCTTAATATTTAAGCGTAAGACCAGTTCAACGACTATGGAGAAATGGAGCCACTGGGTTTGTGTGAAACCAGCGAGTGCCCAGTCTCTACTGGTGTGTGCCCATCTGGTACAGTCTCTAAGGCTAGTTCCCCAGTAGAAGCAGTATCGTCTACCCCTTCCACCATGGCCGGATCCACTCCATCTCCCAACTCCTCCCTGTATTCACCCAGTGTGTCCAGCATGCTGTCTCAGATTTTGAGATGCCGTTCCACAAGTCCGTCAGTGCCTATGCTTCAGAGTCTGCATTCCTGCGCTGCAGCCCACTCCAAGAAATCAGTCCACCACTTAGTGAGAGACGGCGGGACTTGGCTGGTCCAATAAATGGCTATGCAGTGTCTCGCCAGTAGGAGGCCCAGTTAGGAAAATTAATATTGCATCTTTCTCCCCTTCTTGGGAAGAGGCAGCAGCCCCAGCAAGCATTTCGAGAGATCCACTGCTCCCCTTGCCACCCTGCTTAACTCTCTAAGCACATTGCTCCAATATGTCTGTAGTTACATACAGGTCCATGCAAAATGACAGGTATTACTCCCTCATCTGGTGCATTCCGCCGATCATGTTGGGTACACTCTGTGTAAACAGCGTGGTGTCAAGTATGCTTGATAAAGGAGATACCAGCTTAAAGTGGACATTACTAGCCACTTCACGCACTAGAGATCTACTTCATTCACTTTCTGAAAGACTCTAGTTCTCCATCCCAAGCTGCTCGCTTCAGGGCGACATTCGTGTGTCTATTGGATTTTAGGGCTATGTTTAACTGAGATAGAATGCCCTTAAAGGAGCCAGGATCCAATATTACCTGTAGGACCTGGGACTGCTCCCATTCCTTAGGGAAAGTGGCCCAGATCTCACTGGCTAGACGCGATGTACACGCATATTGCAAAAACTGTCTATTATCTACCCCATAGTGCATCTCCACATTATCCATGGTTACAAAGTTGGCGTTCAGAAACAAGTCTCCCTCATTCAGACATCCCCCCTCTATCCAACCTTAAACGTCCATGGAATCACAGACATGCTGGAAAGGGCACAACTCCCAAATCGGGAGAAGTGGAGCTTATGGGGCTCTCTTTATAACTTTCATGACGCCGTTTGATGCTCGTGCCACTTGAGTAATACTAAATGGAGTTCCTTGTGGGAGCCTATTACCACTCACCAGTAACTGGTGGAGCTCATAAGCCATGGTGGATCCAGAAAGCAAACTTTTCCCAATTAGGGCCTCATCGCACCACGTCGCCGCATACTAGGCTCGCTAAGTAAAACAGTTGTAGATCGGGGAGTCCAGGACCACCCATACGGAGATCAAATTTCAGGATTTCTAGCCAAACCCTACATCTTTTGCCCACCCATTTAGGATTTACCAGTAACTTATCTATCTGACGAAACATCTCAGATGGCAGGACACAAAATGAATTTTGCATCGTATAGAGGCAGTGGGGTAGGAGGACCATCTTGCTCGAAGCTACTCTGCCCATCACCCATAGGGGCAATGTGGTCCATAACTGGAAAGAGGTTGCAAGTCCACCCAGTACCCTGCCCATATTTAACTCATCCTGTAGAAGTTGGTCATAGGTGATCTGCAGACCGAGATACTGAAAGCTTTGAGTCTCCAATGGCATACCTAACGTTGAGAGTTCAGCTTTATCCCTCTCCGCCAGGGCTGGCAGGGTATAGAGTACCGTCTTGTGGTGGTTAACGCAAAGTACAGACACCGTGTCAAAATGTTTTAGAAGCTGCATGAGAAAAGGTACTGACCATTCAGGGTCCTTCACATATATCAATGTGTCATCCACATACATGGACACTGCATGATTATTGTCCCCCACTGAAACACCCCAGTCCTGCAGTTGTTCTCTGAGATATACTGCTAGCGGCTCCATTGCCAGTGCAAACAGGAGCGGTGACAATGGACAGCCCTGTCGCGTACCTTTTTGATGCAAAAAGGCCTCGGCACCTAATCGTACTTTCGCAGTGGGCAGTTTATACAAAAGCTGTATCGTATCCAGGACAGGAACTTTGCTCCCAGTCCCATGCAATGCAGGCAGTGGTCAAAGTGGGCAGAAATGTCGGGGCACGGCGTGCCCCTACTACTTTTATTTACTAGAATCTGTTCCCCTACTGTTTCATTTTAAAAATGTGTCCCAGTGTGGCAGAAATAGCCATGGCCTAGAGATAAGGCTCAGAGACGGGCGGGGTAGGAAGAGAAGGAAAAAGGACTCTGTCTTTTCCTTCTTGCCCAGAGAAGACAAGGACAGTGTTCACTTCACCTGCTCTGCTGCTGTCATCTACTACCTCTCTCTTTTTCTTCCTCTTATTCCCTCTCTTACTGTCTCTTTGTCGGTCCCCCTCACTTGCTAAAAACCATTTCTTCAAGAAACAGCTTTTACATTCTCTTTCCTCTACTTTCCATCATTTGTTCCCCAGTAAAATGGATCCAAAAAAAAAGAAACACTTCTGTTGGAAATGTCTTTTTCTTTTCCAAAGTGTAGCCTCGGACGGAGAGAAAAAAAGGTTTGAAATATGACAAATAAATAAATACCTAAATAAAACAATTCAGAGTGGTCACCAAGTGGCCAGATTTGCTTTATTCAGACCTAAACCCATCAGCACCACTTTACAGAGTTTGCCAGTGAAGCGCTACTAGTTTTCTAGTCTCTCTTTTAACAGCATTGTTTTCCCCGGGTTGAGAAGCGCACCATTCCTGGAGATACTGCAGTACCTGGTTGAGGCATGGAATGGAAAACATTTAATGTGATCCTTATCAGCTATTTTCCTTATTCTAGTTTATAAAATGTGTACAGCAGCTCTGTGTTCATGGATGTGGTCTTTTTAAAACATACTGCTTAAGTTTTGTAAGGATATAAACAATGGACATTAAAACGGGTCTCTTCTGGGCCCTGTGGTCATGTTCTTAACTTTTCAGCCCAAAACACTCATTGATTTCTAAATAATGAGTGTATAAGCGTTAAGGTAACCATGTTGTCCCTGCTTACATTTCATATACTTTACTTAATCTTGTATTCCTTATGAGAGTTTGCTTTTTCCAGGATGTTAACTTTTTTTCAGGCAGCATATTACTCTTGTCTAGTGCATAATTTGAAGTGAGTCGCATCCATGTGTTTATAGTGGGACACAATTGGGTTGTAGCTGAAGGCAGCACAAGTTTCTCTCAGTGGGGCAGTATAGTGTTCAGTGAGGTACAGGATGTGGCACTATGCCCAGAGTGGGCGAATTTGGAACTTCGAACCAGGTTCAGCCTTCATGACCAGTCCACTAAACCACTCTCCTGAGGGAGCACATTCCCATGTTCGAACTTAGATGGCCACACTAGACCTTCGAAGCCCTGGTCTTAGCACCAGCACGTGGACCCTAAGAGTGTCAAGAATGGGTTAACCTTGAAGGCCTGTCCACCACAATCCATACTGAAGTTCGCCACCAGTCTTGCGGGCAGACCTACGAAGCAGCACACCCTAGAGCAACAGTGTCTCTGCCACTGAGATCACAGGACCCTTGAGGCCAGTCTGCCTTACCCATAGGTACCTCCATTGGCCTTGTTTCAGCAGAAGTAGTGCAACTCACTAGGGATCAACAATGCAGGATTTGCACGCACACCTTACTATGTTTGCAAGCTTCATGGTCTCTCTGCTTCATGCACAAGCGCTTTTGACATGTGCTGCCTGCTTTTGGGCCACTGGAATTATGCATCAATGGAGGACAAAATGATGTCGCAGTGTTGACTAAATTATGCAGCAAAAAAAGGCTGCAGCGTAATGCAGTACATTTTCTGATACTTTATTATTTTGACATTTTTACACATACCAACAGTCTCTGCAAATATTTTGCCTCATTAGTACCAGTATTACATACAAATGCAGCAGTGAGAAAGGTGACCAGTCAACCTTTGCAAAGGGCCCTCCACTTCGCAGCAGCACAAGTCACATTTATAGTAATTTTTGATCCATTTGAGCTCCAAACAGTTTTTTAGTTAAAAATTTCAGATTATGCCGCATATGATGTATTGTGTGGCAAATATGTCAGAGCCATAATTATGTGGAAAACATTCGCAAACTAGGATATTTTGCCATTCATGTTTGAACTGCTCTTGTGATAAAAGGGAGGAGAAGTGCTGATGACAAATGGCTTGTGATTCCACTTTTTTTAGACAACCAATTTTATTGAGTTTTGTAGGTAAGAACAAACAGCACCATTCAGAGCCACATATGCATCATCAGAATAGGGAGAAAAACACATCTCAGTGACATCAAGGTTACAGAAGGAAATCACTAAAAGCATATCCACGTGTGCCTGAAGAGAGGACCACACCATCTCAATCATCGAGTATCCCGACCCATTTGCCCCACATACGATGAAATTTCTCAGGACATCCTCCGACCACGTATGGAGGCCGCTCCTGCGCAGCGCACCAATCCACCCCCCGGCGCCAGCGCTCTAGAGTGGGAGGAGCAGTGTCCAACCAATGCGCAGCAATGTCCCTCTTGGCTACCACCAGTGCTGTGTTAAGGAAAAGATTCTCCACCCTAGAGCCGTCCAATCCGTCAGTGACTCCCAACAGAACATGTATAGGAGCGAGAGGCACCTCCCACCCCAGGACACCTGTCAGGTCTTGGGTTAACAATTCCCAATATCTCTGGATCGCAGAGCACGACCAAACCATATGATAGAAATCGGCGTGGGGGTGGGCACAACGGGGGCAGTTGGCGTAAGGCCGAAGCCCAGCACGTTGAAGACGCAGAGGTGTGAGGTAGGCGGCGTGCAGAAAGTAAATTTGGACCAGGCGAAGCCTCACCGATACCGCGATCGTCCATCAGGGCGTCCCTCCAGTCTTCATCCTCCAGCACCCCAAGCCAGCCCTCCCACCTCTCGTGGAGTAGGGAAAGGGAATTAGGAGTGTTGTTGGTAAGTGAACGGTAGATCCGAGAGACTCCACCCTTCCCCAAGTCCCCAGTCAGTACCTGTGCCTCGGGAGGGCTATATTCAGGCAGGGGCGTGCCGTCTGGAATGTGGGAAGAGAGGGCATGGCGCAGCTGCAAGTACCGAAAGAATTGAGAGGGATGGAGGGAGTGCCTGGCTTGTAGGTCCTGAAAGGACCGAATATGGGTGCCGCTCCAGACGTCACCCAGCAAGGTTACCCCGATGAGATCCCACTGCCGAAACCCCGGTAGGGAAGTGACTTCACGAAGTCTCGTGCCACACCACAGGGGAGTATAGCGGGTCAGCCTGCCTGCCCATCGAGTATGACGCAGGGAGGCATGCCAAGCCAGGAATACGCCGCGCGTGATCTCAGGAAGAGCTCGGGGGATTGTGGTCCCATAAAGCATCCCCTGGATAGAGGAGAAGCCCAAGAGATGGAGTTCCAAGCGATACGCCGGGTTGGACCAGCCGCCATTGAACCCATCATGAATCGCGAGGAGACGAGTCGCTAGGTGGGAGAGGTAGAGGTTCGTCATTCCGAGGCCCACGTCAAACGTTGGGATTCGGCACTGGGCCAGGGCCAGGACCAGCCTGGAAATCCGTCTTCCCCAAAGGAATTTGGTGGCCATACCGTCCATATCCCGGAACCAAGATCTGGCGAATGGGAGGTGGGTGTTCTGGAGCATGTACAAAAAATGGGGCAGGATCATCATTTTGTACAGGGCAATCCTGCCCAGAGGGTTTAAAGGCAATTTGCGCCGTTTAAGAAGATCTGCGCGGACCTGCTTAACCAGCGGGGTGACATTGAGCTCCCAGGCAAGGTCAGGGAGGAGGGAAACCCAAATCCCCAAATATTTGAAAGACAACCGCCGAAGAGGGATCGATGACTGGCAATCAAAGCATTCGCGCGACGCGTGTAAGGGGACAAGGACAGACTTGGCCGGATTGATCCGCAAGCCGGAAGCTCGTTCAAAAATAGCCAGTGCCCGAAGGCAACGAGGTCCCGACCAGGTGGGGTCCGCCAGGAACAGCAACACCTCAGCTGCGTATAGTGCAATTTTGTCCCCTGCTCGACCGGGCCACCTCCAGCCAGTCAAGGAATGGTCGCTGCGGACAAGACAAGCGAACAGCTCCATAGCCAGAGCAAAGAGGATCGGGGAGAGGGGGCATCCCTGCCTCGTGCCCCGTCCAATGGGGAAAGGGCGGGATAAAGCGCCATTGATGAGGACCTGTGCCCGGGGACAGTGGTAAAGCAGTCTCACCAGGGTACGGAAAGGAGTACCAAAGCCCATCTGCTCCAACACCATTTCCAAGTAGCTCCAGTCAACGGAGTCAAAAGCCTTCTCAAAATCAATAAGGAGAAGGGACAAATATGGAGGAAGCATGTGCCGATTCTCAAGGGCGAGGTGAAGGCAGCGGAGGCAATGACTGGTCCCCCGGCAAGGCATAAAGCCGCATTGATCAGGGTGGACAAGCTGGGTTAAATGCGGCCGTATGCGATTGGCCAATACGGAAGCGAAGATCTTAAGTTCTGTATTGATGAGTGAAATGGGTCGATAGTCCGAGCAACTCTGCGAGGGGGGCTGGGACTTAGGAATCACAACGATGGTAGCAAGAACCGTTTCTGGCCGGAATGAGCCACACTTCATCGCTTCCCTGTACATCTCCATGAGAGGCGGAAGAAGGGTATCGCGATAGGATAAATAAAACTCCTGGGGGAGCCCGTCCGTCCCCGGAGTTCTACAAGCCGCCAGGCGCGAAATGGCGTCTGCTACTTCCGCAGGTGTAAGCGGAAGGTCCAACGTGGCCGTGTCCGAGTCGCTAAGACGAGAGAGAGAGAACCCCTCCCGTCGGAGGAGGTCAAGGAGGGAAAGATCAGGCAGACGCACCGAATAGAGGGTAGCATAATAGGAGGCAAAGCATTGGGCAACCACTGCCGGGGCACGGTGAATCGTTCCATCCGTGTCTGCCATCTCAGGTATGATACGGTTAGCCATAGGGTAGGTGGCGAGGCGGTGGAGTAGCTTCCCGTTTTTGTCTCCCCAACCGTACACTCGGGCCACGGACGAACGCCAAAGGAGCTTAATGGCCTCCATAGAGGTCTGACGCAGCTCGTCCCTTAGGAACTCCAGCCTCCGCTCCTGGGCAGCAGATATCTCAGCAGGGTTCAGCGCCTGAATCAGGGCGGCCTGTGCCTCCAGGCGTGTGAGCTGGGCGTCACGTGCCGCGCGAGTGAGTTTCAGCCGACCCTTAGCAAACCCCCTAATAGTGGCCTTACCGGCCTCCCAAAGAGTGCGAGAGGAGGATACCAAGCCCTGATTAATGGTGAAATAGCTGGCAAGTTCAGAACCGATGCTGTCCCTGAACTCCTCGTCCTGGAGAAATCAGGCGTTGAGTCGCCAGAGTGGTCGGGAGACTGGGGGAAGGGCCCCTACATGAAGTAGCACTGGGGAATGATCCGAGAGGCCCCTCGGGAGGATAGATATGGCCTGAAGCGATCGGCAATCCTGAACCGGCAGGAAAGCATAGTCGAGGCGTGCATGGGTGTGGTGAGAGGCAGAAGTGTGGGTGTATTGCCTAACCATCGGATGCCACAGTCTCCAGGCATCCCCGAGCTACAGGCTGGCCGCCCATGAAGAGAGAAGACCAGATTGGACAGTCCTGGAAGCAGATGGAGGGGACGCAACATCAAGAACAGGGTCCATAATGGCATTAAAGTCGCCCCCCACCACTGTCAGTCCCAAAGGTAAAGCCGCGATCAGCGGGGTAAGCCCGCGGAGGGTAGGGGCCAACAGAGCAGGAGGGGAATAACCAGACAGCAAGTTTAGCGGTCGATCCCTGAAGGTCCCTTCTAAAAGAATAAAGCAGCCCTGAGGGTCATGCGTAACCTTACGCGCCACAAGGGGAAGAGCACGACGCACCAGAATTGCCACCCCTCTGGATCCCCTACAAAACCCCGAATGCCAGATCGCGCCATAGCGGGCAAGGAAAGGACAGCGTTGGCCTAGTAGATGGGTTTCTTGGAGCATGAGTATATCTATCTCCTGGCGCTGGGCGTATCGCAGGACAGCTGCGCGCTTGATTTTGTCCAGCAGGCCGTTAACATTCCAGGCCATTAGCCGGAGCGATGAGAGCACGCTAGAGTCACCAAGGAGGAAGTGGCCATGGTAGGAGCCGGATCGCAAGGCAGTTGAGCTGGGGTAAGAGGAGTGCAGAAGTTCCCAGCGCATGTGGATAGAGTAGCGTAGCGGTGTTTGGGATGTGTCCCCCCAAGTGCTGTGAATCAAAGGTGGTGCAAGAGATAATATAACATTGAAGAACAAACCAAACAGGAGCAAAGACTCCAATCCCTCCCTTCCCCCCACCCCACACTCCAATAACGGAAGCATCTGTCGCCTGAACATCAACAAAGTACAGAAACACCAAGCTAAAACACTTGGAACGGGGCAAGACGTGGAGGACCCCTCCTCTTAGTAAGATGTTCGTGTCTATACCAACGGAGAACATTTAGTGACCAAATGGGGAATGAAACTTGAGCTCAGCCACAGGTCTCGGGCAACCCCGACCGGGAACCCGGACATCGCGTGGGAGGTGAACATCACTGCGATGTGGTCAGGCCAGTCCGGTGAGAAGAGTCGGACTGCGGGAGAGATCAGTATCCAGAAGCTCGATCGGGGAAGGTCGAGGCGAAGCTGAACTGGGGTTGGGGCGGCCCAAGGAGCCAGAGCACCCACCGGCTGGAGAGGTCCCCCCAGAAGGCCCCGGCGTGCAATCCCGTGAGGGGCCCGCCGGGGAGGCAGAGTGTGTACGCATCCGGCCCCTGCGCCTCCCCAAGCGCCTGCGACGCGGGCGGAGCACAGGCACGTCCCGCCGCCTCTTTTCGGCAGCAGCAGGCCGCACACGGTCCTGGGCAGGCAGCCGCAGCGGGCGCTCCTCCGTCGCCCACGTCCATGCCTCCTCTGGAGACTCAAAGAAAAGGGACTTGTCCTGGAAGATCACACGCAGCCGCGCCGGGAAGAGGAGCCTGTATTGAATGTTAAGCGAACGCAGCTTCTGCTTGACCTCAGCAAAGGAGCGACGTTGAGATTGGACCTCCAGGGGTGTAGTCAGGGAAGACCATTATCGTCAGGTTCTCGTATTTGAGCGGTTGCTTCCTCCGGAATTCGGCCAGGATAGCGTCTCTGTCCTGGTAGTTGAGGATTCGCAGGATAATAGGTCGCGGCGGGGCGCCCGGCTGCGGCCGGGGAGCAAGCGACCTATGCGCCCTCTCGATCGTGAACCAGGGGGAGAGCGTGCCCTCGGGCATCCAAGAGCGTATCCAACGTTCTACAAACTCCGCCGCCCGACCCTGCTGAACGCCCTCCGAAAATCCAACCAGGTGAAGGTTGTTACAGTGGGCACGATTTTCCGCATCCTCCGTCCGCCGGTGGAGCTCCTGATTGTGGGATTGGAGCCGATTCACCTGGGCCTTGAGCTGCTGAAGGTCATCTTCTACGGCAGACACTCGGGACGCCGCTTCCTTAATCCTGGTGTTGGCGTTGCGAAGATCCTGCTGGATTAGTGTTATGTCCACACGAACCTCAGCAATTTTCCCCTCGACCGAGGACTTCGACGCCTGGATCGCTTGGAGAATCACGGAGAGACCCGGCGTGGCAGGAGCGCCGATGCCAGCAAGTCCACCAGCAGCCCCAGCGTCAGCGGTGGTGAACCGGTCTATCCGAGTTTGGGTAGCCGGGGTCTTGGGTACCTTGTCCCGGACTATGGCAATCTCCAGACAGGACAGTGACGAGACGATGGCTTCCTCAGGACAGTCCAGTCAGTCGCGAGGCAGGGAAGAGGACGGGTAAGAAGGCCCAGGATGCAACCAGTCCCCTCCGCCCCGCGTCGACCAATCGTAATCCACAGAGCCTCACTGGACCTCTGAAGAGTGCCAGGCACGCTAGACCATCAGATAAGGGTGTCTGGAGTAGCATCGGCCCCGGGGTCTGCAGCGCGGGGGGCCGGGGCCCGCTACGGAGGTGGGAGCAGGACGTCACAACTTCGGAGGACAGGTGTCCGTGGACTGGGGGCCCACAGCCAGGACCCCCCCCCCCGCTGCCCGAACCGTGCGGCCGTTCCAAACCCCTGGCAGCAGCCGCAGTCCGAGGGCCCGCACCAGACGGGGGCACCGGGTCAGATGAGCGGGTCGGGCAGTTGAATCAATGCCAGCCCTCCCCAGGGAGAAAGAAAGTCCGTCAGAGCCACCAGGACACCCACGGCTCCAGCCCAGAAGCCCAAGCGCCACTGCCCGAGATGGCAGCCGAGGATCCACCGACCCTCCGGGGCTCCAGGGAGGAAGGGAGGGGGGTTACAAGAAGCCCAGACGGGCACCGAGTCGGCCCAGGGCCGCACACACCTTCACCCCCCTCTGCCGCCCGATCGACGGCCGATCCCCCTCCCGGAGGCCCGCACCCCTGTGAACACCTCCTCACCTCAGTTGTCGCTTGGGGGGGAAAGGAAGGTCCCTCAGCGGCTCACCGATATCAGCGCAGCGCGGTCCAGACCCCCAGGAGGTTCAGGCAACGCCTCCCGTCTTCGCCGAGACCGCAATGCAACGCCACAGGCCACCAAAGGTGTCACAGGTGGCAGCAATCCAAGCCGGACCCAGCTATCATCCAGTCCGCCCCGGGGATTCACAGTGGTTCAGCAGGGCCCAACCGGAGCAAGGCGATGGCCCCCTGGCGAAGGCAATTCACGCTGTCCACAGCAGGAGGAAAGAACCACACAGCCCCTCCATAGGCCAGTCAGGCGGGGCCCGAGACAGCACCAAGTAGCTCCGGGCTCCCGTAATGCAGGGGGGGAAACCCGGCTCCGCCAGTCGCAGCCGCCCCACCAGTCACAGCAGCCTGGCATAGGAGGCCAGCGAGGCAGCACCCAAGGAGACGGCAGTCCAGAAGGGCCCACAGGGCGGGTAGCGGGATCTCCAGCGGAGAGACACGGCCAAAGCCGCTGCGAGGAAACAAAGGGACCACAGCACCCTGATAAGTGAAGCAATTTCCTGGGATCCTGCTTGGGTAGCCAGCCGAGGTGGGAATGAGCAGCGAGAGGGAGCAAGTCCAAGGAAGAGATGGTCCAGCTGGAAGGATGTACCCCACTCGAGCTGCATGATCAAGACTGCGGGATGGATGCAGCACCATGTACCCGGTCAATAACGGGCCACCGGGCTCTGATCCCTGTCCGGGCGGGCAAATGCACTGGAGCTGCGTAGCGCCGGGATCCCAAGAGCAAGGAGGGGCCCGAACAAGCAGACAGGCGTCCAAGGGGCGCCCGCAGCGTCAGCCGAAGCAGCTGCGGCACCCAGAGAAAGGAGCAGGCCCTCAATCCCGCTGGCCGATGCCAGGAGGCCGGCGGTGGAGCGCTGTAGGGCAGGACCGGCAGAGGAGGTGATCCGGCGGATAGTCAGCAGCCGCGGCGGGAGCCGCCATCTTGTGGGAGGCCGCGAGGAGGGCCGGAGCAGGAGAAGCAGCCGCGGCACTGAGGAGCCGCAATCAGCACCGTGACGGGGTCTCCAGACCTCCGGGTGAGCAGGTAGGGAGTGCAGGGTCACAGGGGGCCCCGATGGTATGCGGGGTCAGGACGGATGACGGAGGGGTCCGGAGCACTACGAAAGTGCGACCGCCATCTTGACGTCCTTGGCCACGCCCCCCTGTGATTCCACTTTTAAGTGTCTTTGGGACATTCTGTGATTGGAAACGTATCCCACTTTGTGACTGTATTTTAATGTCAATAACTCCTATTAAACCTTTAAGAAATATGTGTATCCATTGGTTCAATTAAATAACGTAATAAGCTGTAACTCTTCAGTGAAATGTCAAACAAATACTAATAATTGAGATGTTTTGCTCTTTCTGGCCACACCTCTGACTCTGCCCACTGGCCCAATCCTCGGGTTATTCCCGCCCTCTGATTCTCGGCCCACAGTTTCCCTAATTTCCCCCCCTCCACTTTGACCACTGGATGCAGGACCTCCCAAAGGTATGACCACTAAAGGTGTCGAATGCCTTCTAAATATCTAAGGCCAGCAGATCTTCTCCAAAGTTAGGAGTCCAGGTTTCATGCATTAGGTGTGACAGTCACCACAAAGTCCTGTGGGTGCCCCTCCCCAGTATAAAGCTGCACTGATCCTCCCGTACTAAGTGTGCAATAACCCGACCCAGACAGAGTGCTAAGACTTTAGTGCGCAGTTTAACATCCACCTTCAACATGGAAAGCGGTCTGTATGATCCGTGTTCCAAAGGGCCTTTGCCCCACGTTGGAAACATCATTATAACCGCTTCCCGCATGTGCATCAGGAGATCGCAGAGTTCATGTGCTTCCAGAAGGGTCTCCAGAACAGCTGGGAGTAAAGTGTCAGAGTGAGCCTGAAAATTCTCAACCGGGAGTCCGTCAGGACCCAGAGATTTTCCACTGGCCATGGCACTAAGAGCTTTCCCCAGTTCCTCCAGGGCTATGGCCTCCCCAAGCCCCTCTGCATAGGCCACTGTCAACTGGGGGGCAGTCATCCGATTCAGGAACCCCACCACTCCAGGGGTCTCCACTGGTGCAAGAGCAGTGTGTACTCCAGCGAGGTGATCGCGTAGTAGTCGGGTAATCGTCATCTGACCCATAACCATCGAACCATGAGGTCCTGGAGGGGCAAGAATTATTGGTAGCGGACTTTCCCTCTTGAGTAATCAAGCAAGCATTTGTCCCAGTCTAACACCTTCTCTATGAGGTCGTTACCTGTAACCTTCCCTGAGGTGACAGTCCAGCATATCTCAGATGGTAGCCACCACCCTATGTGCCTCTGTCAGTGATGACTCACCCAGCTCCCCCCGCGTCTGACATTTCAGTCCTGAAAGTTGTTCTTCCTTTTCTCCCAACTCCTGTTCTAACTTCCTCCTGATGCTATATGTCTTACTAAGGCTCACCCGCCCATGACAACTACCTTCAATGCCCACCATTCTGCACTATCGGAAAAAACCCTGGAGCACATCCTGCATTGTCAATAACATATTCCGGATCCCCTAGTGCCTCAGGTTTAAACCTCCACAAAAGGATACAAGGCCTATGACTCTTCACCTCACATTCTAATATTGGGGGGCATGGTCAGAGTGAAACCATACCTGGTAGGTCACCTTTGCAACATCGAGACCCCTCTCGTTGGTGACAAGGAAGCAATCCAATCTATTATGGGTTCCATGAGTGGGGGAATAACAAGAATACTGTTGTGCCGCAGGATGAAGCTCCCACCACAAATCTTCAAATTGAAGCCTATCCATGATTTCAAGTAGCCCAGCCACCATACAGGGTTTTGTGCCCATTGTGGGCAGGTGGCGGTCCAATTGCCTGTCCGGAACACAATTAAATACTCCCTCCCAAATAATTGGTAACCCAGCTTAAGGGAGTAATTCTGTTCCCAAAGTTCTGAAGAATTCTCCATCATCAGTGTTAGGAGCATAAGCATAAAGCATACAAAGCTCTCGGCTGTCTAATATACCATGCAACAGTATATACCACCCTTCCACATCGGCTAACTGCCCTCTCAACTGGAATGGAACCACTGGAGCCATCCATTTATAGACACCCCCAGGCATAGGAAGAATAGGTGGAGGAGTACAACTGCCCTCGCAGTTTATGAATTTTCTAGGCTTCAATCTCCAGGAGATGTGTCTACTGTAGGAATGCAATACGCACTCCTGTTCATCAAAGATTGCTCTATATCGTTTTACAATAGGCAACATCCGTACTAAATCAGTCATTCTTAGTCAATGCTAGTCACGCTCACTGTCCACATCCATCCGCCT
Organism: Triturus cristatus; assembly: GCF_964204655.1. NCBI lineage: Eukaryota > Metazoa > Chordata > Amphibia > Caudata > Salamandridae > Triturus > Triturus cristatus. The sequence continues at coordinate 436,882,069 of NC_140594.1, read as the reverse complement.
CCCGGTCGCCCCACCCCTACCCCTGCACAATGTAATGTACATTTGCTGCCACACAGAATGAAACCTAAATTCGACTCCCAAACATCTCTTTACCACCCACCCGGGTAAACACCCCAAATCTCAACTAGTGTCTGCCCCTGCATCGCATCTTACAACCCCATCCAACTCAATATTTGAAATAAATGTTAGAGTGCGTTGGGAACTATAACAGATGTTAATCTTGATTAAAACACTGAGGAGTGTGACAAATAGACTAAATCCCCATGTGAGCGACTGAGTCACTGCCTCGCACCTATGTGTCCCAAGGGTTCCACTACTTCCACTCACAATTACATTCTCACCATTGTGCAAAAAACAAACAAAATAAGCCTAAAGACAACAAAAAACAAAAGGAGAATGAACTAAAAAGTAGCAAAAAGATTGAGAAAAAACTAAAAGAGAGGGGTAGAGTGATCTAGCAGTCTGAATCTATGCCCCATGAGTGTGGCTGCCCCTCACCCTTAATCTGTCCAGATACTTCTAGCTTTGTGTGATGCCAGTCCAATGTCACCGCAAAAGAATTGCATGTCAATTGAGGTACACATCCTCACATTCTTAGGGTTCGTGCCCCCAAAAGTTACACAGTGCCTCATTCAGTGTCCACTCCCATCCATAGAGGCCCCTGATCTCTTACCATGGGATGGTGTTATAGGCCCACACTCACATGCCTCAGGGACTGCAGCGCTGCGCATTACAGACCACATCAGTGTCCACCGCTGAACCACCAGGCTCCTCCAGCAGCTCCGAGTCAGCACCGGAGGAAGCTGCCTATGTGACTGTCTTGACCAGCACCCTGGCATCCTCTCTATCCTGTTGCTGTGATTTCAAGGTGATAGTGCCACCTGTCCTCACCACCACTCTTGCACCCAAGTGTGCACGTTGCCTGTGCTTAATTCTTTTCCTAGGTGGAACCCTCAACTCCATTTGTTTCTGAGATCCATCCTGTCTCCACACCGAAAGCGCATCATGCATACGATCACCACTCCAGATCTCCAGCCAATCCCATGTTTCCCCGGGTGTCAGCAGGAAACAGGTTAAACCATCCAGGATCACTTTCAAGTTGGCGGAATACAACATGTACTGTAATCCCATAGCAGACAGTTTTTGCTTGACACCTCGAAAAGATTGTCTCTTCAACTGGACAGCTCTGGTGTAATCTGGGAAGATGCAACTGGTATTGTTATCGATCCTCGGGTCCCCTGTTTTCGAACCGCTTGTAGGATTTCGTCTCGATCTCTATAATTCAGGAACTTAGCTATAACTGTCCTGAGGAGACCTCCAGGTTGTGGGGCCGACGACCTGTGCACTCTCTCCACTGCAAAGAAGTTGGATAGATGTGCAGTCAGGAGTGTAGTCCAGTCCTCCAGGAAGGCCTCTTGTTTACCCTTCTCAACGCCCTCTGGGAACCCCACAAAAGAGAAATTACACCTACAAGAGCGGCCTTCAGCATCTTTCAACCTAGCCTCCATTTTGTTAGAGAGAGATTCAAGTGCAGTGACTGTTTTCTTTTGTTGAAAAGCTTCTTCTCTCAGCTCAGTGACCTGGTTCTCCGTTTCCACTGATCTTTCTGCCACTTTTTGAAGGCCAGCTTTGAATAAATTCACATCAAACACTATAGCCACAATTTTTGCCTGCACTGCCAATCCAGAAAACTCCATGGCCACCAAAATCTGAGCTCCAGATGGTTCAGCTGCACCTTGAATCACATCTCTCTCTGTTGACTGCAGGCCACTACTTGTATTCTGAGCAGTATATTGGTCCATTTTTATTTGCTGCGTGGACTTCACCGTCTTATATTTTCCCATGGTGCAATGAAGTGTATTAACTGCTCAAATGACTCAGCAGCAAGATCTTTATCATAGTCAGGCACCACTACCCTAGCTCTCAATTTATAACCACACTGGGTACAATGATTCGGCCACCTATTGTGCTCTCGGTTCATGTCCACTGGACTTCCTTTGTCGCCACGCTCTCAGTAGCTATGGGGCAATAGCTACAATGCACACCACTGAGCGCCCCAGTACTAGTACACTAAGAAGCAAAAAGTGTCAGTTGTCGCCGTAGAGGAGGTATTCCCAAAATTAACAGCTGCAGCTATTTTTAGGCTGTTCAGTAGCCTTTCAATGGCAGTCAATAATTCTAAGGAGGTAAGGTGCACACACCTCGTGGCAGTGTGTAGCTCTAGAATTGAGCAATCTCCTTATTGCATAATAAGCAACACTCTGGTGGATCCAAGTAAAACAGTGGGGCCCTGTGCACTAGAGGGGTGCAATCGTGCAAGGGACTCGGTTACTGAGTCCTGTGGGAGAGTCCGACTTCCAGAGCAAAGGGGGCTGAAGAAGCTCCACCTCAGGTACCAGGTTCACTGAGCGCTGTACATTAAAAAATAAGGAGATGAGTCTCCTGGCACAACAGGCAATGCTCCGCAACTATCGCCCCACTCAGCTTTATCTCCAGAAGCAAAGTGTAACGGGCTGCACTCTGCCTCAACTCTGTCTCAGCAACCACAGTGTTCATGGAATTTCAGATGAGTTTCCCCACTCCATGCTATCCAGGTTAGCTATTCACTGCACAAACTACAAAAGAGCTTCCATGACCTCACACTCCCTCTGGCCTACAAAGGGGGACACACAGCTCAACTTCAACAGACAGTCAACGGGGGGCAGAGGGGTAGGCTTTGGGCTCACAGTCTCTCTATAGGCAGTGTTAACGATGTTGTCTCTTAAGTATATCCTCCTGCGAGGTCCCTCAATGTATGAAGGTCTCGCCTCCAATCACACTAGCCAGCTTCCCCACCTCAATGATCCACAATGAAGAGCAGGACCAGAGAGCCACGGGATCCCGCAGGTGCACAGCCCCAGTCCTTTTCGTCGCCGTTCTAAGGCCACGACAGGCCTGCCACTTTTTTCTTCCTGAAAGTGAGGATGATGGGAAGGGAGGTTTGGGGGGCAGCCGAACCCAGTGAGGTCTGCCCCCCGGGCAGATTGGGAGGGGGCGGGGCGAGCCGAATAGCGGCCATTTTAGGGATTTTGGCCTACATTGGGAATAGCCCAATTATGACAGATAGCCCAAGGGTTTAAGTGACGGTTTCACGCTCACCCAGCCACCATTTTAAGTTGGTGACCTGGTGGCTGGGAGCGCTGTAGGGTTTTTAGCGTTTCCCCTCCCATCCACCCTCGTTTTTAGGGGTTTTGTGGGTGTTTTCTTTGGGTTTTTTTTTCCCCATAGGCGGTTATTGGAACAGGTACATACAGGTTTTGGCTAAGTTGTGTACTCGTCGCTTGGAACAGGTGCTGGCGGGGTTGTTGAAAGTTGGCCAAGATTGGCTGAGGTTTTTAGTTAAGTGTTGGTAGTTTGTGAGCAGGGGCAGGGAAAGGGTAACCAGGTAGGCTAAGTTGAGACTAGATGTTTGTTAGTTACAGTTGGACAAAGGCAGGTAGGGGTTTGGATCATTGGAGGACAGGATTTGTAAATGCAATATTGTGTAAGATTGTGTAATATGGTTGTTATGTAATGTTATGTTGTATTCGGCAGGGTGGGGAATTTTTCATGAGGGGATCATAGGGGTGGGGGGTACAGGGGGTCAGGTAACTCATGTATAGTGAGGTCTTAGTTTTGTAAGCGGCCTTTTACACACACAAAAATTGGTCTCGTTTTGGCTTGCCCCCCTCCCTCCCAAAAGACAGAGTCCTCAGTGCCGCACCATGCGCACTGCTGCAGAGGCTGCCCCCAGCCGTGGCTGCCGCCACAGTATCAGTACAGGGCCTCCGGTGATCTCACCGCCAGCACCATAAAGCCGGCCGTGCCGTCGAAGGTTCCAGGGATAGCCACGCCTCTGGCAATCACCAATGTCGGTGCACTATAGACACAGCCTTGCCGGTGCATGATTTTGCCCCCAGGGGGTCAGTGCCATCCGCCTTCAACACCGGGCATGTGGCAGCTGCCGCTCTACTCGGGATTCTGCACGTCTTGGGGAAGACAACAGTCAGAGTCAGCTGGCCCGCTCCCCGCAGTCGCATCCAAGTGCCTAGCCCCCGGTTGTCATGATGGATCTTTAATGCCGCCTCCCCGTGTGTACCCCAGTTGACAGGTACCGACACAAGCGGTTCACGGGCCTGGGGCTGCAGGTTGATATCGTCGGATCTCAATGTCTGGGCCGGAAAGCGCATTTATTGCTGCCGGTCGGCCATCTTGTTGGTACGCCCCCCATGCTAGAGACATTGTTAGCCCATAAAGGGTATAAAATCAATTTCACAAAATCTAATAGTGCGTTTTTAAATGTGATTTTTCTTAGACATGAATAATTTAGTGAGGGTAAAGGACTGGCACTTGACTTCGTGCAGAAGTGTTCTACTTTACAGCTTCCAGCTATGTTAAGAAAATTGCAAGCCTGGATGGGATTTCTTACCTTTGGGAGGGCTTACTTGCCACGTTATGCTGAGTGAGTGAAGCACTTGTATGATTTGATTTCTTCCACGTCAAGTTGGCAAGCGAGGAAAATCCACCTCTTGGTGAGATTTTTATTTGCTCACGCTCGCTAAGGTCTAGTTGCAAGCGAGAGTGAGGAAAATTAACCTCCTGGCGAGCGTTCTCATTGGAACAAATGAAGGGCCTCTAAGTCTCGTGGGCAGGAACTTTCCCTTAAAATGGAGGTTAAGATCACCTAAGACTAACCATGTTGTGGCGTAGGGCCAATTGGACGATGGTATCTATGAGGGTCGACATAAACTTGGCTGCAGACCTGAGGGAGGCGGGGGGGGGGGCGATATATGAGGAGACCAGTTAATGTGCAGTTACCGGAGAGAGTTAGCGAGAAATGGGCTGCCTCGCACTTGTCTGTGTCCACCTCATTGAAAGTGCACTTAATGGTGAGTTTGAAAATAATTGCGATGCCTCCTCCTCGTGCCTATGTATTGTAATACCTTCTGCACTGTAAAGCATGCGTTGTAATAGCATGGATTGTAATGGCATATTCGTTGTCATAGATTCATAGTAAAGGCAGTACGATGCAATGACTGCGTTGTAATGGTCGTTTCGTCAACAATGCCATCTGCCCTTCATCTTCTGAAAAGATGACAAAGTGCCATTCCACTGCATAAATGAGAGTGCCATGTTTGATCATAATAATCTAACGGCCACCCAAAAAACCCCAGAAAAGAAGCATCTTATACCTTTTTAAGTTCTGAGGAGATAGAAAGTCCTCCGTTTTCTGTCACAGTAGATCAACATCGTAGGTGGGTCCTACATGAAGTAATCTCCTTAACAGTTACAGCTTTCCATTTTTATGATTGCAAAAACACTGTTCCTTGGGCTGGTATGAACAAAATACATAATGCCTTTTTATAACATTCTTGGGAAGTGACAGTACAACTCCACTGTTATACCATTTCCACTTTCATAGGCACAACTAGATGCACTAGTCCTGTAGATTACTCACTCCTCTGCGACTCCATCACTCTGTACAGAGCTTGTTACCCTTTGATGCAAGATCTGAATTGTAGGTTATGGGCCACACCTGCTCCCATTCATTCCCTCTTATCAGACACTCGCAGAAAATGGTTCCTTTCTTATAAGAACAAATTAAGCATATTGCGTAATGTTGGCTGGATTTTCTAATATATTGCCCATACAAAAATCAATGAAATGTTGTGGTATCACACTGTAGCCACCACCACAGAGGTTGTTCAGAAGTGTTCTATTGGCTAAAATAGAGATGATAAATATTCCCCTTGATAGATTAAGCAAACTTGTTGCCATGTTAATGGCAAAATAAAAGAGGTGTCTTACAAACAGACCGCTCTTTGAGTGAGATTCTGGAGGCTCGTTTGCAAACTCATTTTGCTGACCTGCTGCACCCCATCTTCCATTCTTCAGATACAACAGGCATAACTCATGGTTTTTAAAATCTTTGGATTTCATTTATTGACTGGCTTTAAGGCTGGATTTGACCTCCTTTCATATATGGTCAAGTCAGATATGTGGATTCTAAATACGCTTCTGATCGTTGGCTGTGCCATTTTGATTTTTCTTCTCGTAAAGAAATAAATCCAGCTCAAAACAGCAATATGGAGTACAGTTATCCTGCTGAGAAGGTGTGTGGTGCAACCATAGTATTCTTTTTTGGAACTGAATGGTTAATAGCAATAAGTGAGCATTGGACTTGTTTAACAAATTCAAGGCTCCAGCCAGTGTTTTGATGCATGAGTTGTTTTAAAATAATCTGCTTGGAGATTACATTTGGAAATGCCACCCATTGTATACCTCAGCATGTGAGAGCTACTTTGACCCTTCAGACTGCACCAAGCTGACTGCGCTGCTGTGCAGTTACTCATTGTGAAATATTCAGAATATGATCGACCATCAATACCGCCATTTCCTGATCCGCCATCAGTACCGACAAATGCCCAAGCCAGAATCTGGCCACAAGGCATTTCTTCTTCTCTGGATTCTGTTGATATCAATCATGTCCTTCAATATATATGTGCTCCATCAATACTCTCAGCTACATCAACATCGGGATACATGTTGTCTAATTCAGTTTCTGTTTTACAAGCCATTTAAATCCCTGCTTAGTGTGTTATCAATCCCCGGATTTTATGGAAGCTTCACGTCAACATCACAGGAAAACAAAGGTAATGAGATGGCATCACAGTCCAAGTAACGCTCCTGCTTTTTCTGAAATTCATCTGAAGAGCAAATCTTTCATGGGACAGTGTGTACTTTTTTTTTTACTTTGCTCCATATTGTTTCTTTTGCACCCAGCTGCAATGATTAGAACAAAAATGATTTACCTAGTTGTGTTTAATTTATCATTGCAAATATAGTCTTATGTATAATCCTGCACACAAATTAATTAAGTGCATTCATCTTCCTTATCATTCCAGGAATGTCGAAAACACCCTTTTCTTTCCCTCTGAGGACCTTTCGCTTTTTACGAAATATGTGTTAGTTAAGCAAGACATGTACAACTGTGATTTTATTGAATGCACATTCTTAACATGTTTTGTCCTAAATTGTTACATGCAAATATGATAATCAGCTTACTTACTTACTGCCTGTTATACCGACTGGCATGTAGTGTAATACCAAAGGACATCCACTTTAGTCTGTCTTGAGCAAGTTTCTGTATGGTGCCCCAGCTGTCATCCGGACTCTTTATTTCTATCTCAATAGTTCACCTCCAGGTGTTCTTTAGCCTGCCTTCTGATAGTGTGTCCTATCCATCTCCATCTTTTACTCATAATGATGGTGCCCATGCTCTCTTGCTTGCATCTGGGGAGCAGTTCCTAGTTGGAGATGGTTTGCGTCCAGAAAATGTACAATATTTTTCTCTTTTTACTCGTGTGAAAGGCTGACACTCTGGTAATGTCATTTTTGTCATGCACCAGGGTTCTGATCCATATGAGAGTGTGGACATAATGCAGCTCTGGTAAAACCTTAGCTTGGTGTAGGTGTTATACTGAGATGACCTCCACAAATTGTTCAGCATTATAAAGGTTTTTATGGCCTTGTTCAGCCTGCTCTTGATGTCACTGCCTGCTGCACCATCATGTCTGATAGTACTGCCTAGGTAGGTGAACTCTGCAGTCATGGCTAGGTCCTCTCCATCTACCTTGATTGGTGAAAGGTTTGGAATGTTGAATGGTATGACTTCTGGTTTCTTCATGTTAATCTTTAGACCCAGTTGCTGTGCATAGATGTTGAGGCAAGGCATCTTTTCGTGCATATGCTGGTATATGTGAGAGAGCAAGTCCAGGTCATCCGCATAGTCAAGGTCTTCATGGGTAGAGAATAAGGTCCATCTGATGCCTCTGGCTTGGTCTTCTGTTCTGAGTCGCATTACCCTATCGATGACTAGGTTGAAGGGCAATGCTGACATCATGCATCCCTGTCTCACACTGGTCCTGAGTTCGAAGCTATACTTACTATCTCCCACTTTGAAAGTAAAATTATCATACACACGCTTGAGGAGGAGAACTATCTGTTGCGGTATGCTATAGGCTCTCATTGTATGCCTCAGACTATCACAGTGGATACTGTCAAAGGATTTTTCAAAATCAATGAAGTCGATGAATGGTTGTATCAGCCACACCGTGCACTGCTCTATGATGTTGCGTAGAGTAAGTATCTGATCAAGCCCTTGCAGACCGAAGCCTGTTCTTTTCTTAACTGCTTGTCCGCAGCATCAGAAATTTATTGTATGATTTTCGCCAGAATGTTACTTTGCATTGACAGGAGGATGAGTCCACGTCAGACATTACAGTTGGTTAATGATCTCTTCTTTGGAATCTTGACCATGATGACGTGGTTCAAGTCATCTGGTATTTTCTTTCCCTCTCAACTGGATGTAAACAGTGGCTGTAGGATCTTTTCTGATGTTCAGGGCCCACTTTGAGCATTTCTGCATTCAGGTCATATCAGCCAGGAGCTTTTCCATTCTTAAGAGATTGGAAGGCAGTGACGATTTCTTCTTTCTGTGGACGTGTCATATGTACATCCAAGTCTCTCTGTGCTTCTTGGATGTCCGCTTTGCTTGTTGTAACTGCTTTCTGCAAGACTTCTTTGAAGTGCTCGGCCCAGCTTGCTTCCTGCTCTTACCCTGTTGTGAGTAGTCTGCCTTGGCTGTCCATGATAGGGATGTTGTTTGTTGCACAGGATTTAACACTGACTGTCTTTGTGATCTTGATTCCCCCATTGTCCTCTACTCTACTCTACTGACTGCCTCTTCTGCACAGCTGGCAAGGTTATCCATGTAGGCAATCAAGCTTGTGTGAATACATTCATGCTAGTCAATCACTTCTGCTGAAGCATATCCTTATTAAGCAAACAGTGCTTCTAGGAGATTAGTGAGTGTGTGCTAGGTATTCCTTCCCTTAAAGAATATTGTTTAATAATTTAAAATAGCTAAAAAGGCCATTGTACTGCTTCTTGATGACTATTTATTCTAACAGCCCTTTGCTAAAGTAGTACAAAAGTGAGCATAAAGGTCTAGATGTTAGAGAGGAGATCTTCACAGAACCAGTGCTATCAAGAAAGGGTGGGCACACCTTCAACACCCACTTTAATTGAAGGTTGCAATATGGCAGCAAGTGGCCTTCATCCGTGGCTGTGTTTTGTTCTTTGATACAAAGCTGCTCTGTGACAGAAATAGAAGGATTTCTATTCAGACAGAACAATAAGTCCTGTTCTAAATCAGGTACACAATGCACAGTACCTTTGAAAATCAAGATAGGCTAGTTATTTTCTAACATGCTAGTACAGTGCTTGGAGGTAGATTATGAATGTGTTAATGCTAGAAATATTGTAACCATTTTAGAATATTTCTTGCCGTTCACAGTATTGGTTAATTTTCTCACTTCTTTATTGTTCATATTCTGTGTCGTTACAATTTAAAATATGCACTAGATTGGGCTTTTTAAAAAAAGTCTTAAAATGCACTTTGGAATTTCTAGTGCTCCTTGAGGGATTCCACTAAGTGTCGCTTTCTCATTTCATGGGACTAATCATTACTAGAAATACATATTGCCCAAATATTGCTCAGTGAGTTGTTAGTTGACTGCAGTTCAACTGACATTCTGGTTCGCATACTGAGTGAATCCTTAAGGCCAAGGGGTCAAAATATCAAATCCTTTTGTCTAGAAGGCGCTAGAAAACTTATCAGTACAAGACTGGTTTCCTGAATACTGCAGGTTTTTTTTTTAACAGCAGATTTTATTAATTTTACATGGTATATTCCGGGATGAGACCCGGAGGGTACATATTGATGTATATTTGTGACATTACATATTCCGGATCGTAGTGTCTGAAAAACAACTGTTAATAACAATAACAACCATGTGCAGATCCACCCAAGTCCCACCCAGTTATAAACACACAATTGAATATGTAGTCCAAAGGGCTCATATAACCCTAGCATTCGTATAGAGTCCAAACTCAGTACGGGGTCGCAGCTTATCATGGGTCTGGGGTAAGGGGAGGTAATTCTATGCCTTGGTAATCCGCCCACCGCATCCATATTTTCTCATTTTTCTGGGGGCATCGCCTGGCCTGAAACACCACTATCTCTGTATTCATACATTCATCTATGACCTTTTTCCATCGACTAATCTTCGGAGGAGACTCACTCTTCCACTGCTGAGTAATATCACTCTTAGCGATGGTAACCGCCAAGAACAATAAGTGCTTCTTGTATCTGTTACCCCCAATACTATCTTTGCTATTTAATAACAGTGGTTTCGGATCGAGTAGCAGATCCCATGCCAATACCTCGCTCAGGCAAGCCACCACCCTGTGCCAGAATGTTTGTAATGCAGTACATCCCCAGACTGTATGTATAAATGTCCCATCGTCCGCCCCACATCTCAAGCACACCGGGGAGTTGATGGCACCCATCTTCCAAAGTCAGAATCGGGTATAGTATACTCGGTGTAAATATTTGAACTGTATAAGGCGGTATCTTGTGGAAACTGCCACACCTCTGGGGCTAGCCAGGGCCTCTGCCCAATCACCATCCGTTATGCCAGGTATGTTCTACTCCCAGGCCTTTCTGGTCTTATGTAGTGTGGTATGATTGTGTGTGTTGTCAGGGTTTGATAGATCTGACGGATCTTATGTGTACCTATTTCACCCATCAATAAGCGCCCCTCTAAGGGATGAAATTTGGGCAAGGTGTCAGTCAGTTGTAGTGTGGGGGTGAGTGCATGCCTGAACTGAGGATGTCTAAAGAATTGAGTCTTGTGCAATCTAAACTCTGTCTGGAGCTGTTGGAACGATTTCAAAACGGTGCCTCGCATCACGACCCCCAAGGTGGATATTCCCACGATGTCCCACCCACGAAACCCCCCCAGAGCCGCGACCCAGCGCAACATGGTGCCATGCCACAGAGGGGTCGCCTGAGTCAGGCGTCCACGCCACCCCATCTGTCGGACCATAGCCCGCCATAGTCAGATAACAGTGCTGCTGGCAGGGGGTAGGAAATCTAGGTTCTGAACACTATATAAAAGCTGAAGGAGTGGAACATTGCCCATTGCCATATGGTCTAAAACAAACGCTGGGTCTGATGGTGATTGTACCACCATTCATTGACCACTTGCAGATGAGAGGCCGCGTAGTAGGCATAAATGTCTGCTGCCGCAATACCGCCGCAACACGTTGACTGCGTGTACGTGTTTAGCGCCATGCGCACTGCCCCGTCCTGCCAGAGAAATTTGTTATGTATGTGTCACGGGGACGCTCCGCCGAGTCACGCCCACGGAGGAGCGTGGCTATCCCAGGTACGAGATCGTTTCTCGGGCTGGGTCAGGAGGCGGAACACGGGAGGGCACCACTAGACGCCGACGCTCGCCGCCTTGTACATAGTTGCATTCCCCCCCCCTTTTTCACTTCACCCCCGCTCACGAACGGTCGCCTGGGTCACCTCTGCACAAGTGTGTTTCCCTCACTCCCGAACCCTCAAAACAAGCGTAAAGTGGACGTGAAAACTAATGCTCGCTTTTCTCTTTGTTTGGCACGGCCCCGAAGAGTCCTCGTCAAAGCTGTAAAACCCGAGAAGCGAGACGGGCTTCACCCCGCCGTGATCAAGACCCCGGCACCTGAAAACCGGACAGTCCTCTACTGGGAAAGACAAAAAAGCAGCCCTTGAGTTGGATTACCAATAAAACCCCTCTATATAAGCCCCTTCTGTAGAAATGACGAAGGAGGCCTGGGAAAAAGAGGACAGAATGGAATAAGCTCCTCCGAGCTGTGATACTGTTGCGCCGCCTTGGGCGCTGAAAATACACAAGTGAGCTCCTCCGAGCTCGTAGGTTTGGGTGCTTTCCAAACTCTGACAGCACGACTAAGCCAAGCCGCTGTCTGGCTAGAAGTGTCAGAAACGCGGGAGAGCCGCGGTACTGGTATAGGGCGGAGGGTAGTTGAGCTCAGCCGAGCTCGGCCCACCGCGCTCACCTGCTACCCCTGGCTTCGCTCTGACTCCTCCTCCAACTCCCGCCGGGACGCCTTGCTCCGAACGACGGGGGCTGGAAAAGGTCTTCGCGTCTCTCGCCTCTTTACTTCAAGTTTCCTCGGAAGGCACCTCCCTCCGGGACGCCAAGCTCCGATGGACAGGGGATGCGGATTCGGATTCAAAATAACGCACGCCTTCTGCCGTGCGCGACGTCCTCTATATAGACGCCTACTTCCTGGTGCTAGGGCTGCTGGGATTCGTAGTTTTTAGACGCTAGGTAGGCGCCAGGGTCCGCGATTCCTCACAGTATGTCCCCTCCCCAAGCGCCTCCTAGATCCTGGCTTTATCGGATTCCTCACGTAGAACCTCCTCACCACCGCCGGGGCATGAACCGCGTCCGAAGGTTCCCACGAGTCCTCTTCCGCGGAATATCCCTTCCAGGACACCAGGAACCACAACTTGCCACCACGATATCTAGCGTCGCGGATGCTCCGGACTTCATATTCCAAGCCACCATCCACCCAAACTGGAGGCGGCACCCTTCGGGTGGCCGACACTGCTGGTTTCAGCAAACTGCAGTGAAAAACCGGGTAGATCCGCAGGGCACTCGGCAACCGGAGTTTGTATGCCACGGGATTAATTCTTCGTACGATCCGGTAAGGCCCAATGAACCTAGGGTGGAAGACACTACGCCACTTAAACCGTATGTACCTGGTGGATAGCCACACTCTATCCCCCACCGCATACGACGGGCCATCGATTCTCCTACGGTCCTCCCATAGTTTATATTTGTGCTTCGCAGCCTGTAGTGCCCGTTGCGTTTTCCTGTGAAGAGAACGCAAGGTCCTTAACCGGGACTGAACGGCAGGTTGATTGCCAACTCCCTCTGGTAAGGACACCGGTAGTGTTTTTGCGTCATACCCGAAGTTGGCCCTGAACGGTAACACCCCAATCGAACTGTGCCATGCTCCGTTGTACGCTAGTTCGGCCATCCACAGCATAGACACCCACTATGCTTGTGACTGTGACACGTAACATCTCAGATATTGTTTTAGCGTTTGGTTGAGACGCTCAGTTTGTCCATCAGATTGAGGATGGAAGCTGGTGGATGTCGCGGACTCAATCTGTAACGCCTTGCACCACGTTTTCCAGAAGCTGGCTACGAATTGGGGGCCCCTATCTGACACAATGACCGCAGGCAATCCGTGCAGTCGTACCACGTGTGTTAACAACAGCTGTGCCGTCTGTCCCGCCGTTGGGAGATTGTGACAAGGAATAAAATGCCCCATCTTGGTCAGGCTGTCCACCACCACCAGGATAGCCGAATATCCATCTTCAGCTGGTAATCCGGTGATGAAATCCAGGCTTATATTCCGCCACGGTTGCTGCGGCGTAGGTAACGGGAGCAGTCTCCCTTTTCTTTTACCTCGCTTGCTCTTGTGACGTGCACATACCTCGCAAGCGTTGACCCATAGACGGACGTCTTTGTTCATCTTTTCCCACCAGAAATGCCTGGTCAATGCCTCAGTTGTCTTGCGAATCCCTGGATAACCCGCCAAAGGTGAGACATGGCACCATTGAAAGGCCTTCTTTCTAAGAGCCTTGGTGGGAACGAACAACCTCTGTCTGTACAAGGGGAGCCCTTCTTGGATGGACCGTACCCCCTCCTTGGCGCACCATCTTTTCCACTCGTCCACAGAGCGACTACTTCGTATCTCATCCAAGAACTCGTCCGCTCTCACGATACAGATTACCTTGGCGGGATCGATGATCGCCAGGGGGGCCGGTGTTCCTCCCCCGTCCTTCAGCGCCTGCCTAGATAAGGCGTCGGCCTTCCTATTGTCGATGCCAGGCCGGAACGTAATGCTGAAATCGTATTCCGCAAAAAAAGGTGTCCATCTCATTTGGCGCGGGGTTAAGTGCCGCGCGGTCTTCATATACAGCAGATTGCGGTGGTCCGAGTACACCACTACCGGATGTTGAGCCCCCCACAGGTAGTGTCGCCATTCCTGAAAGGCCTTCTTTATTGCCAGGAGCTCTTTTTCGGCAATGGTGTAATTCACCTCTGCCTTGTCTAATTTCTTCGACAAATAGGCCACGGGGTGCAGCCGTCCTGTAAGTTTGTCTCTTTGAGACAGCACTGCCCCTATTGCCTCCTCTGACGCATCCGCCTCCACTATAAACAGAACGTCGGTCTGTGGATGTCGTAGTACTGGTGCTGTGGTGAACGTAGTTTTCAAGTGTTCGAAAGCTGCTGTTGCTTCCGTTGTCCATATGAAAGATACTCCTTTCCGTAGCAATCGAGTTATGGGTACCGCAATGTGTGAGAAATCCTGGATGAACCTGCGATAGTAATTCGCGAAGCCTAAAAAACATTGTACATCCCGCACTGACCTAGGAGTGGGCCACTCACTTATTGCCAGTACCTTTCTGTCAGACATGCTCAACCCTTCAGGCTTCAGGATCACCCCCAAGAACTCTACAGTGGTTACCCCAAACTCACATTTACTGAGCTTACAGTATAGCTGATTGGCTCTTAACTTTTCCAACACCAGCCTGACCTGCCGCGTGTGATCTTCCCCTGCCGCCGAGTAGATTAAAATATCATCTATGTATACCACTACAAAGATGTCCATGTACTCGCGTAGCACCTCATTTAGAAAGAACTGGAAAGCCGCCGGGGCATTACAGAGCCCGAACGGCATTACCAAGTACTCGTATAGGCCAAACCTGGTTTTAAAAGCGGTTTTCAACTCGTCCCCTCGTTTGACCCTCACCAAATGGTACGCCCCACGAAGGTCCAACCTGGTATAGATCACTGCCTCCCGCACTTGATCCAACAGGACGCTGATCAGGGGCAATGGGTACCGGTTCCTTACCGTGTTTTTGTTCAACATCCTATAATCACAACAGGACCTCAATTCCCCGTTGGCCTTAACAATAAAAAAGAGGGGCGACGCCGCAGGGGAGCGAGAAGGCCTGATGAAACCCAATGCCAGGTACCGATCAAGATAGTCTCGTAAGTGACGGGTTTCGGGCTCGGATAAAGCATACACCCTACATGATGGGACCACCGCCTTGTCCACCAAATCAATTCTACAATCAAAAGGCCTATGAGGGGGAAGCCCTTCAGCCTGTTGTTTATTGAATACCTCAGCGGAATCTGCCAACGCCTCTGGTAATTCCACGTCCTTTTCTGCTGCAGTAGCCAGGCAGAAGGGAAATGCTAGGGCAAGGGCGCGTGAGCGAGGGACCTGCATACACTGTTCTGCACAACCCTCCGACAAGAACCGTACTGTACGCTCCTGCCAATTCACTGTTGGATTATGTAGTACAAACCAAGGCATCCCCAGGATTAGGTCATATTGGGGGGCAGCTATTATGTTGAATTCGATCTCCTCCTGATGCTGTCTGTCACCTTCTAATAAGGTCATCTTTATATTCTTAGTGTGGAGAGTGATTCGTCCTGATTTCAACGGTTCACCATCCACCGCTAAGACTTCCTCTGGGGATTCCCGAGGCACTACGTCTATGGACAGCGAGCTTACCAGTCCGCTGTCGATGAAGTTGCCTGTTGCTCCTGAGTCCAACATGGCTCGGACCTGATGCTCCTGGACCCCTATTTCCAAGTTGGCCTGCAAGACAATATGTGCTGCGGTGTCCGTAGACTTGGTATGAGTGAGGGAAGGTATCTGCCATACCGTATCCTCCGGTCGTGTTGTGGCGCGCAACTCAGGGTTACTTGTGTCAGTCGCCAAGGCCGATACTGCGGCCTTCTTGCCTCTATACGGCATTGCAGGGTTCTTGGGCTTAGAAGGGCATTCCCTTACGAAATGCCCTTTTTTCCCACAATACATACAGAGCCCCAAGGCGCGGCGACTCTCTCTTTCTGACCGAGATAGGGCGGGTCTTACGGCCCCCACCTCCATGGGTTCATGAGCTAAGGGAACCGGGTTCTGCTCTTTCCTGTGGCAGCCCCCAGTAGCACCACTACCCTTGTATCTGTCTACTCCTCTTTCGGCCATGCGGCCGTCCAGTCTCAAAACCAAATTCATTAGGGCAGCGCAGGTAGTCGGCTGCGGATCTATCTGTGCCACCACATCTTTTAGGTCTTCACTTAGTCCTTGATAGAACAAGGACATTCTTTTTTCCTCCGGCCAGGAGGCCTCGGCTACTAACCGGGTGAAGGACGTGAGGTAGGTCACCAAGTCACTCTTTCCTTGCCTCAAGGATAGCAACTCCTTGTCGGTACTAAACGTGGTGGTTCGTCTATCGAACACACCTTCTAAAGCGGCTCTGAAGGCTTCCCAGTCTGATAGGATGGCATCGTTATTCCGAACCAGAGGGACCGCCCAGGACGCCGCGTCACCCACTAGATAAGAGATAGCGAAAGCCACTCTAGAGTGGTTGGAGGGAAAGGACGACGGTTTGCACGAAAAATGCAACATTATTTGAGTCAGGAATATCTGGATCTTCTGCGGGTCTCCCGCATATCTCTCTGGACTAGCCAAAGGGATAGGTGGGGGTACCGTCACATGTACCTGTTGTCCACTAGAGGACGCTTCATCAAAAGGGTTACGGGACAACCTATCCACTCTGTCTCGCAGCGCTGTGGTTTCTAAACGTGAAGCCACCAGTTCCTGCTGAACTAAGGCCAGAGCCTGCACTACATTCTCTAAGGACGTCATACCCAACACCCCCCCCCCCCGGACCGGGAGGAGCACCTAACTTGGGTGCGTTATTCTGTCAGGTTGGAGCTCCTCAGGGTCCGGTTGATGTTAAGTATGTCCACCTCCCGATATCCCCGGACTCCAACCAAAGGTTACGGAGCCCAGAGGCGATCAGGCGAGGGAAGGATAGGGGAAGGGTCAGCAGGGAAAGGGTTCTGAAATGACAAAAGCAAATGTATACAAACCAAACACAATACAGTCTACTCTCAGTAGGTCTCACTAGTGATAGGTGTTTACTAATTTCCACACCTTCATTACAAACAACCAAGAAATCAGCCTAACCAGGCCATAACAACCACAGAGAGTTCTAACGCCCTATCCTTGTCTCAATCTAAAGCACACTTCAGCTAGCGGAGTAAAGGCAATACCGGCTTCCACGGTGAAAGCACCGACGCCAAGGAGTCCGGCGTTGTAGCGCTCCTTCACTCCGTGAATATCAACACGCTAGGGTTCTACTCGTCACACATAGGCATCAAACCCCCGTGAGTCCCAATGTCTCGCTTTTACTTATGGAATAAGCTCCTCCGAGCTGTGATACTGTTGCGCCGCCTTGGGCGCTGAAAATACACAAGTGAGCTCCTCCGAGCTCGTAGGTTTGGGTGCTTTCCAAACTCTGACAGCACGACTAAGCCAAGCCGCTGTCTGGCTAGAAGTGTCAGAAACGCGGGAGAGCCGCGGTACTGGTATAGGGCGGAGGGTAGTTGAGCTCAGCCGAGCTCAGCCCACCGCGCTCACCTGCTACCCCTGGCTTCGCTCTGACTCCTCCTCTAACTCCCGCCGGGACGTCTTGCTCCGAACGACGGGGGCTGGAAAAGGTCTTCGCGTCTCTCGCCTCTTTACTTCAAGTTTCCTCGGAAGGCACCTCCCGCCGGGACGCCAAGCTCCGATGGACGGGGGATGCGGATTCGGATTCAAAATAACGCACGCCTTCTGCCGTGCGCGACATCCTCTATATAGACGCCTACTTCCTGGTGCTAGGGCTGCTGGGATTCGTAGTTTTTAGACGCTAGGTAGGCGCCAGGGTCCGCGATTCCTCACAGATGAGTCATAACATCTCCAACAATCCAAGGGTCCTCCGTTGGTTCCTCGCCCTCCAGCCCTTTTCCTTTTTCTCTGAAACATAGAAAAGGGTCAGAAAACGGCAGCGCAGACTATCTGTCAAGGACATCCCCTCTCCCCGAGCGGGAGAATCCGGTGGTGGAGGAGTGTCACGGGGACAGCGGGGAATACAACCTCGCAGGGGGTGACTGGTGGAAACCTCACGAACTAACCGGCCCTATGCTTTGTGTCCCTCAGGACGATCCATGGACCGCATCATTTACAGAACCGTATAAGGAGGAAACCTGTACCTTTAACTGGGAAGCCGTTCCCGATAGCACCGCCCTCTATCCTAACGTGGGCAGCCAGCAGCCAATAAGAGTCAGGGAGACGAGAACCAGGACGTGCGATGACACCGGAGAGAAGAGAGAGAGGGAGAGCGACGTTGAGCCAGAGTTCCAGCAAGAAAACGAGCGAAGCGAACAGCCTACGAGGAGCAGAAACCCCACGGAGGACGGGAAGTTGGAGACGGAAGGACTCCGCAACCACGCTCCACCGAGCCACGCCCACGGAGGAGCGTGGCTATCCCAGGTACGGGATCGTTTCTCGGGCTGGGTCGGGAGGCGGAAGACGGGAGGGCGCCACTAGACGCCGATGCTCGCCGCCTTGTACATAGTTGCATTCCCCCCCCCTTTTTCACTTCACCCCCGCTCACGAACGGTCGCCTGGGTCACCTCTGCACAAGTGTGTTTCCCTCACTCCCGAACCCTCAAAACAAGCGTAAAGTGGACGTGAAAACTAATGCTCGCTTTTCTCTTTGTTTGGCACGGCCCCGGAGATTCCTTGTCAAAGCTGCAAAACCCGAGAAGCGAGACGGGCTTCACCCCGCCGTGATCAAGACCCCGGCACCTGAAAACCGGACAGTCCTCTACTTGGAAAGACAAAAAACCAGCCCTTGAGTTGGATTACCAATAAAACCCCTCTATATAAGCCCCTTCTGTAGCGTCCTCATTTCAACCCGCTTACAGTATGGCATTCACATGTGCGAACCAGGCCCGCGGAATGGCATATGGGAAGTTCTGGATCCCGTGAGTATTCTGGGCAAGGACACCATTTTTACAAATCGCTGAACGCCCGTATAATGGGAGTGGAAGAGAGGACCAGACTGTTGTCTCATCCTTAAGGCTTTTGAGAAGAGGGTTGAGATTACGAGCCCAAGAGGTCTGTGGACAAGGTGACATAA
This sequence comes from Triturus cristatus, assembly GCF_964204655.1. Classification (NCBI taxonomy): domain Eukaryota; kingdom Metazoa; phylum Chordata; class Amphibia; order Caudata; family Salamandridae; genus Triturus; species Triturus cristatus. The sequence goes on along the minus strand of NC_140594.1, from coordinate 436,863,075 downwards.
AGATACCAAGGTACTGAAATCCTGTAGTTGCGTGCAGCAATTGCTCGGCCCATTTCTCTCAGCCCTGGTGCCCGCACACCGAGAATAGTACAGACTTGTCGAGGTTCGTGTGGAGCCCTGTGGTTTGACCAAAAACGTGCTGGATCTGCAAGATACAGGGCCCCGAGCACCACAGGTCGGTCATGAAAAAAAGGACCTTGTCCGCGTACAATGCAATAAGGTCCGATCGAGACGAGTCCCAGTCGAAGCCCCTAAGCACCGGGTCGCCACGCACCCACACCGCCAGGGGTTCTATGGCAAGGGCGAACAATAACGGTGACGGGGGCAACCATGTCCTGTACCACAGCATATTGGAAATGGGGCGGACCATTGGCCGGCAACCCGGACCGAGGCGGTAAGCCCGGTGTAAAGAAGGCACATATATGTTAGGAAGTTGAGGACATTTAGAAGACGAAAGAGGTACGTCCAGCTGAGGGAATTGAACCCCTTGTCCATGTCTGCAAGCAGAATGGCCGCAGGCCGTCCAATTCCCGGGGCTCTATCCATAGCATTGTGTACACATCTGATGTTATGACGTGTGGAGTGGTGGGGCATAAACCCTGACTGGTCAGGGTGGATCAGGTCGTGTATGCAGGATCGAAGGCGGTCAGCTAGGACTTTGCCCAGAAGCTTCGGCTCGAAATTAATAAGAGAGATAGGTCTATATGATGCGGGGTCATCTGGCAGGCGTCCCGGCTTTAAGAATAAGACTATCTCAGCGTGTCGCCACTCCAGGGGGAGTTGGGACTTGTCGGAGGCCTTCTCCATGGCCCGAGCACGTGGGGGCCCAGTATGGTCATGTGCGATCTAAGGAATTCCATAGGGAAACCGTTAGGTCCAGGGGCCCAGCCGGGGTGTATTGCCACCAATGCAGTATTCAGTTTCTCAACAGTAATTGGGGCATCAAGTAGGTCACATGCCGAGTCTGATAGTCTACGGGGGGGGGGTGGATATCACGCAAAAATACTTCTGTGTCAGCCTCCGACAACAGCTCCTGGCGCATGTATAGGAGTGAGATATATCGTGCAAACTCTGCAGCCACTGTCTCAGGAGATGAGCACAGGGCCCCACTATCATCCCGAAGCACCGGCACACTGGCTGGGGACTTCTCTGCTTGGCATAGTCTATGGAGCATTTTACTAGATTTATTTCGCCATTAGTTGTTGAGATGCGAACCAAATTTCTTTGGCTTCGCCCGTAAGATGACGGTGTATGGACTGTTGTGCTTGCAGTAGGGTGTGTTTTAGTGTGGGGTTCAGGTTGGTGAGACACCGTGCCTCCACGACTTTCTGGTGGTCCTCTAACTCCAGTATTTGCGCTAGTCGTTTACGTTTGTCCATGGCGCGGAAACTGATATCCACCCCGTGTATGGTAGGCTTCATGGCCCCCCATATAGTGCATTTAGAGGGGGTTGATACTTCATTGAATGTATAATATTGTGCGACCCCTTGGGACAGAGTCTCCCGATATTCCGGATCCCTCAGATGCCAGGGAGACATCCTCCACCGATATGGGGGTTTGTGTGAGTGCACCCGGAGTAGGCACTGAACTGGGGAGTGATCTGAGAGACCTCAGGGGAGATGCGACACGCGGGAGACCCTATGTACATATCTGTGTGGGACGAACATGTAGTCCAGGCAAGATAAAGATCCATGGACTGCGGATAAGTATGTGTAGCCTTGCTCGGAGTGATGGAACTCGCGCCATACATCTGACCAACCCAAAATAGTGGCCAACAGATGGAGTTTAGTTCTGTTTGCCGGGGAAGCTTGCCCTTATGTGCGTGTCCTGTCTATTACTGTCAAAGGAATGCTGCAGTTTTGACTATTGAGCTTGTTTGTTGTGGCTCACCAAAGCTGTCCCTCGACCATCAGATCTAGCTTTGCCCCGTCAGGATTATCTTAGCTTCCATCACAATACAGGGTTCTGCCCTTTCTTCGGAACAACCTGAGGCAATCAGCCATTTCTTTGTGTCCTATCTCAGATGAAGGCCCTGTTCTATATCCTTTTCATCTAACATTGTTGGATTTGGAGTTTTGACAAATTTTCTACTCATCCCCCTTTACTTATTAGCTCATCTAGAAATTTGGCTGCTCGTTTGTTAAAAACACTCATTTTCTTTTTCTCATTTCTCTGTTAAATCTTCATTTCTTTCCACTAGAGGTTCACTAGTAGCCTTTATCTTTTTTTTTGGCCTTCCAAAGCAGCAGTCCTGTATACTAAACATTCTATGTTGTCCTACACATCTGTCAAGTACTAATTCACATGGTCTGTCACTTTATGGATTGCTTCCGTTGAGACTATTAGACCTCCCTTTCTTTGTAAGGCCAACTATATCATGAGCAGCCTAATGCAGTTGTTCTTAACCGTTTGACTTCTGTTGATTTCCACTTAATCATTACTGGAATCCGGGGCCCCCCACTGAATAACTACTGGAATCCGGGGACCCCCACTGAGAAATTATTGAAATCCAAGGACCCTGGCCTAGTGAACAGTAGGTTGGAGACACAATGGATACCTTTGTAGCTTCATTGATTATACACACAGCTAAGTGTTTATTTGAAAATGTATTTGAACAACTCAGCCTGGACCAATTAGTTGTGAGGTGCAAAAGTAATCAAATAGAAGTGGTCCCTCCTTAGTTGAGACCATCAACATTGCCAATTGCATAGAGACTGTATGAATCAGCAAAGGTGTTGATTGAACCACATGATGAATCTATCTGCGTAGTCAAAACTTTAAGTAGTTTGACTAGCAAAGTAGCAAAACTATATTTTCCATACTCAATGCAAAGGGGACAGGTCTTTTAGACGCTAGTCCAGATTTAATTGGAGGATGCATAGGCTCTGCCCTGCATTAAAAAGTGAGTGCAATTATGGATTTTTAAACCATTTTGCATATGTGTGAAAATTATAGTATAAAACCAATGTCATCCACTCTCCAGCATGCTCTACATCTTCTGTCCATTTCAGACATCAACAAGGATTATTGCCTAATGCTGAGGGATGTACAGGTTGGTAAAGCCCCTGAACCCAAATAATAGCCCGTAAAGAGGCAGAGGGCCTTTAACAACCGTATAGCCGAGGATAAAAGGTTATAAAGTAATAAGAACATTAAACCCACTGAGGGGATATTGACTCAATTTAAGAAGTCTGAAACAATCACTGGAATGTTGGAGAAGGAAGTCTATAGTAGCGAATAGCACCTGTTACCATGCATGCCTAAACCAGTACCACTGTGTCGTTATCAAGAGCTCTATTACAATGCAAGTAATACGACTTTCTTTAGGGAAGCGCTGGACTTTGGAATAGTTTAAATTACTATTCCAACTCCAGTCAGTGTATCAGTAGGGAAGGTGTTGGGCTTAAAATCCAACACCAGTCCAACACTGCATTCCCTAAAGCAAGTCGTTATAATGACTTGCATTGTAATGGAACTCGTGGTAACATTGCAGTCGTGCTATTGACTGCATTGTAAAGGCACTACGATGTAATGCCTGCATTGTAATAGATGTTTCCCATAGCAGTTATTTTTGGCCCTGAGCTCACAATATTTCCATGTTCAACTTCAACAAATATTTCACACCCGCAAAGTTAACGTTTTTTTCTTATCTTATTAACTACACTTTAACTTATAAGGCCTTATTTCTTGTTTTCACATATACCTCCAGCGTCTCTGGAAAACTTGTTTTAAATGCCCAAGTTGAACACTGAAGGGGCTCACAGCATAGACGGGTCGTAGACCAGATCCTTTAATAGACCCCTGTATGGTTTATCTCACCTGAGCTTGAACGTCTATACAAATTAAAAACTCAAACTTCTCATAGTGTGAAGAAATCCCCTACTATCACTTAATGAGATCAATGACTAGCAGTCTGCTGAAAAATTGCGCTACACGTCCTTCCATCTCCGATTTATTGTGCCATTGCTGTGTTAATTTTTTTAAGGTGGTGCAGTGTGCCTGACGATATTTACAAGGCCAGGTAAAGCCACCATGCATGTCTTTTCATGGCCTTGTAAATATGGTCCCCTTTCACGCATTACTGTGCGTGAAAGGGCATTCCATGAGTGTTGCTGTGGGTGTACCCATGCAACATCCATGGAACCTGATACATTCCCAGCTTTACAAGGTTTTGTAAACCTGGGAATACATCAGATTCCTACTCCTACCCAGGGGATGCGATCAGAGAGGTGTAACGAGGAGAAATACCTTTATTTCTCCTTGTTTTTCCATTTTCTATGAGAGCTGCATTCTGCAGCACACATAGAAAGAGAAAAACAGCTCTTGTGATTGTTTTTGTGGAGGAAGGTGACCCTTCCTGCACAAAAACAATCACCTCTACAATGCAGACACCCTTGCACCCTTGTGCAAGGGTGCCTGCATTAGAGCATGGCAGCACATTTTGCATCAGCGGAGGGGAAAAGGACAGAAATACGCCATATCTTGTAGATACAGCGCTTTCCTGCCCTATTATTTTGAAGCACAGCAGTGCAGCAGGAAGGCTTGCTGTGCTGCCGTGCATCAAAATATTGTAAATGAGGCCGTACATTTTTAAGGGATAATGGGCCAGATTTACTAATTTCTCACGCAGCGCAGCAGCCGCAAATGCTGTGCTGCGTGGGGAGAGAACAAGAGAGAGCCACATTTACTGAAATATGGCACTCTCCTCCCCTTTCCCTAGCTCTGGCTCTGAAAATAGCTGCTGTGCGCCACAGTGACACTTTTGTGCCATAAGGCAGGAAAATGCCAACTTTCTAAAAGTGGCATTTTCAAAATTGTAATAAAAAATCCGACTTCACCATAAAGAGGGTTTTTAATTATAATTTCAAAAGCATGGAAAACTTAAAAGTACATGTCCTACTTTATACACTGCACCCTGCCCTCTGGACTGTCTAAGGCCTACCCTAGGTGTGACTTATATGTATTAAAAAGGAAGGTGTGGGCCTGGCATAAGGTTTATTTTGCCAGGTCGAAATGGCAGTTCTAAACTGCACACACAGGCAGCAATGGCAGGCCTGATAAATGTTTGAAAGGGCTACTTAAGTGGGCGGATAGTCAGGGCTGCAGGCCAACTACTAGCATTTAATTTACTGACCCTGGATGCACATAATATCACTGGGTATTTAGAAGTAAATTAAATATGCCAATTCGGGATAAGCCAATGTTACTGTGTTTTAGGGACTAAGCACGTGCACTTTAGCACTGGTTAGCAGTGGTAAAATGCACAGCAAAAGCAAGATCAGCAGAAAATGGAGGAGGAAGGCAAAACGCTTGGGGGAAGACCACCCTAAGGCTGACAGATCTGACCCCAGGAATACCCAATTTCTAGGTACTGTGCCACAGATTAACACTACCATGGTAACCAGGATGTGCTTTTCTTTTAACATACACATATTTTCTATTCTTTTCTTTTGCTTGACCCATATGTTTTACCAAATCATTATGAATATGTTGCTACTATATTATTAGTGTCTGCTACTGGATCTAATGATAAAAGATTGGGACAACATGGATGTTGTGCTTGTGTATTCCACATTCCTCAAAGTTCATCTTGCACAGTTACAGGCTTTGCATTAAGGTACAACCGGGCTTACTGCATCATCACAGCACTGTATACGATTACTATGTAAGATTGGGCCTATTCTTGTTCTCAGCTCACAAAAGAGAATGGATGAAAAAACTTGTACCACCACTTTCATGGCGATCTATCAACGTGCCTTTGTATTCACAGCAGATTCAGTTTTACTAACCTGCTTAACCACTTAGGCAGTAGGATGACTGAGCACCTAATGTTTGAATCCAAAAGGTGTGTTGGTTTGTTGTTTCTGCTTTCTCAATTGAAGTACCTCTGTTTTGTGAGAGGTGCTTACGTTGCACTTTCACTGTTGAAATTACACTTCCTCTTTAAAAAGATGGCTTTCTGCCAGTATCTAACATTCCCTTTCTGGACATGACACTTTCTTAATATAATATAATAGTTGATATCTGTTTTTCCTAGTATTTCTTTCTGAAGATGCACTCTGAAGCCAGGTCCTCACTGCTCTATCAAAGCAATAGATGGAATGGGACTGCTCTTCATCAGGAATAAAATCACCAAACACATTCAACAAAGAAACCTCCGCTCTAAAGGGGCACCTCGCCTCAAAATCCCAAGATACAAGAAAAAAACATGGGTGGCACATCCTTCTCTGTTCAAACAGCCAAACTATGGAACTCTTTACCCTCCAACATAGGATCCACGGACAGCCACCTTATCTTCAGAAAAGTACTCAAGAATTGGCTCTTCCCCACATAAGCACCATACGCAAATAGAAATTTACAGCATATCCCTCTGTATATAAGCATTTATTTTCACTATAGACATGTACCGATTGTTGTGTATTGCATTGTATAAACATGTAGAATAATTATGTTGTTTAAAAAAAAAAAGTACAATAATACTTGAAAACCGGAGTTTATCTGGTGCATCTTTGATCTACATGTACGTGCTTCCATTGTGCATCTATGTACCTTCCATGTACTTGGTTCTGTGTGTTTGTTACTTTTCTCCTGAAAAAGCATATCCAATGCACTACCCTATTTCTCATCCTGTACCTCTATCAATATCTTTAATCTACATATACTTACCTCCTTTATGCATCTATGTACTTTCAATGTACTTATGGATCTATATATTTTTCACTTTCTTCTAATTTAGCATTTCCAAAGTACTACCCTATTTCTCAGCCTATACTTCTCTCAATATATCTTCTAGCCCAACTTTCTGACTCATCTCAAACTTCTTTCTACTACTCTTTCCAATGCACTACCCTATTTCTCACCCTATACATCTATCAATATATCCTCTACATCCACTCTAAACCCATACCACTACTATGATCCCCAAAATAACCCTTTCTAGACTCTCCCCTACTCTACCCCTCCTTGCATCATCTGACACCTCTTTTACTATACCGATCCCGCAAAACAAACCTTTCTCAATCAATCAATCAAAAAATGTGTAGAGCGCACTACATACCTGCAAGGGTTCCAAGGCGCTGAGGGAGGGAAGGGGGGGTGCTGTTGCTACTGGTCGAACTGCCAGGTCTTGAGTTGTCTCCTGAAGGTTAGAGGGTTTAAACTCTTCTCTCTGACTCTTCCCCTCCACAACACCTTTGTACTCCTCCAAAAGCTTCCTCCTACTGCTATGACCTAAAAAAATAATAATATCTAAATCCTTCACTCTTCTATCCCTCCGCTATCCTTTTCAATTAAAATCACTGACTAACACGTTCACTTCTCAAATTTCATATTCCATTATACTAATTCACCACTAATCCTTTATGGGTTCCAGAGTAGCGTGCTACTTGCCAATAAAGCCCTTCAACACTCCATCAGGGTTACAAGTGCTACATAAATGCAAATCTTTTTCCCTTTTCAACCCCTCCCCAATCCTTCTCAATCCAAAACACTGACTATCATATCCACGACTCAAATTACTTTATATTTCACTATATTAATTTTCAACATAATCCTTTATGGGTTCCAGAGTAGCGTGCAACTCGCCAGAAAAGTGCTTCAACACCCATCAGGGGTAACAGGTGCTATATGAATGCAAACCTTTCATCCCCTTCTCTCCCTCCGCTATCCTTCTCACTCCAAATAACTGACATATCCACCACTCAAATTACTTTCATATTTCATCATACTAATTCACCACTAATCCTTTATGGGTATCCGGAGTAGCGAGCTACTTGCCAAAAAAAGCGCTTCAAAACCCCATCAGGGGTAACAAGCGCTATATAAATACAAACCTTTTTTCCTCTTATATCCTTCTGCTATCCTTCTGAATCCAAATAACTGACTAACGTATCCACCACTAAATTACTTTCCTATTTCACTATACTAATTCAACACTAATCCTTTATGGGTCCCGGAGTAGCGAGCTACTTGCCAAAAAAAGCGCTTCAACACCCCAAAATTGCTTTGACGCCTCATCAGGCGTAGTAAGCGCAATATAAATGCAATTACAATACAATGCAATAGTGTAAGGGTGTCTCCGTGAGTCAAGCATAGGTTTTGTACTGGGATACCCTTTCCATATAAAATACTATGCGTAGGCTAATTTTAAGCATTTTCCCACTTTGTATGTGTGCTGTACGGTGCATCAAATATGCAAAGTCGGAAAATAAAGATTTTTTTTCCACCTTCATAGCGCCTGGTTAAAGGGTTTGCTATTTTATGATGCTAAATCCTGTCTACTTTAGTTAGTAAATTGGGTTTTGCATCAGAAACCTTGGGTAGTTTCAATGGGAACGCCCATGCACCACCCATGGCCCCCTTGGCGCTAAGTAATACAAAGCAGCGCTATGCGCTGCTTCGCATTACTTTTCACGTTATTTCCAGCACTTTTGCACCAATGTGCAGCAAATTTTGTGACGCATACACTGCGTAAAATCTTAGTAAATCTGCCCCTAAGTGCTTAGAAAATCTGGATCAGCTGTACCACAGATAACATCTGCGCCATCTCTCGCCTGGTGCTATTTCACAGTTAAACTTTGGTTTACTTGTTATATGTACTTTTTCAACAACACTGATCCCCACAAAGGTTCTCCATCTCTCATTCTGCCTTGGCATGCCCCATATTCCCATAGAAGCCCTTATATAGCTTCCATCAAAATCACAGCCCCATTCAAAGCGACATGATCCCCATTTTTTTTTTTAAAACAATTTTTATTAGTTTGTCCCCAACAACAGCATCGCGAGGTCAGCGTTACATGCAGTAGGCCCGTGTAGGAGAACTAGGCAATTAACGACAATACAGGAGAAAGTAGTTCCGCAACAGTGCCATTCCTAACACCCCAATGATCCCCATAATCCCATTAAAGGTTCATAGCTATCATTCTCCCCATGGAGACTTCTCTCTCATAACCTCCCTTCTGGGTCCTTGGAATGAGCTTTTCTCAGCTGTGCCTGATGCATGGCCGTAGTTCCCTTGTGGGTCCTGAGAATGAGCTTTCCTTAGCTGTGCATGATGCCTTGCCCTAGCACCCTTCGGGGTCCTTAGAATGAGCTTTCCTTAGCTTTGCCTGGCCCCAGTTCCCTTGAGGGTCCTTAGAATGAGCTTTCCTTAGCTTTGCCTGGCCACAGTTCCCTTGAGGGTCCTTAGACTGAGCTTTCCTTAGCTTTGCCTGATGCCTTGGCCCCAGTTCCCTTGAGGGTCCTTAGAATGAGCTTTCCTTAGATTTGCCTGTTGTCCTGCCCTAGTTCACAGTCTTGGCCAAGATACCATACTCCAATGAGCAATCTCTGGGGACTGACCACTGTTAGAATTCGGTTCCAATTTTGACACTGGGAATACGTTTGTATTCATGTATTCAAAATAGGACGGTTATCAAAAGAGGGTTAGAACTGTTAGTGCACATCTCAATGCCAGCCTTATGTCATCTTATAAATATGTTAATAGTTACACCTATGTCTGCCATTAGCAATGTGGTCAACCACAGTGACTGGCTTCCCTGAGAGTACTACTCCTGTTGTGCTAATGGGTGTGCTAAAACTGCTGAATGTTTACTTTTCAAACACGTGACACTTGGAAGCGAAGAAACCTCGAAAACATATAATTTTCTGATATCTTGTATTCCGACTGGGGTGACATTTTTAATGGATAGCTTCAGAATTCGTACTGTTTGGTCAGCAGAATGCATTCGGACGGCTATTTTGAAAAGGACGCTAAGAGAGGAACATACGGTTTGGTCATCTGCAGATGTCACTCCCCTGACAGGTATTATCAAGTGTTGTTGTTGAAAACAAATTGTTGTTGGGCCTTGCTGAGGCGGGTGCTGTTTTCTACTCCCGGACACAGAGGATGGTGCCCTCATATATTTTTCTACACCCCCGTACTACTTACATTTGGTTTAATTCAGTAAGATTGCCCTGGGATTAAACTTCAATGTCCAAGCTAGCCTGTGAGCTAAATAAAACATTTTTTCCCCAGAACATGACAGTGTTGGACCTAGCGGAAAATTGCCATGGGAAGAGTGCTGCTGCTAAGATGTTTGTCTGACCCGAAGGTCACAGGTTCAAATCGTCCTAAAGCCTACTTGTTGATTCTTCTGAGGTACATAGAGTGATTAATTTGAGCTGGTGGTTGCGGGTAGTGCCCGCCGGCACTCCTTTTTGGTTACCACCACTTACTTTTCCTCCTCTGACTTCGACTCAGAACAAGAAGGAGAGAAAATCACAAAAGGAGGAGAGGGAAAGATGGAAAAACATTGACAAAGGGGAAACCAGGGATTATTAATAAAGGGGCAGGGAGTGCACAGAGGAATTGAAACTACAAAGCATTGGTATTTGGCAATGCAGACATTCGTCAGTGCTGGCTGCAGGTTTCGGTGAGAAAGTTTGGGCTCAGGCACTTATTATTTTACAAATTAAGCACTTGTATGTGCAACACACACCCTAGAGGTAGGTAGTATTTGGTCTGCAGTGTGTACCATATAAATATGCGATATTACTAATGGAGTCGCTGAGTTTTCAAGGTCTCCTTTGCCTGTTTTTACTTAGCCTTTACTTAATTTAGCATTCCCCAGCTGATACTTTCTAATCTGTGTTTTTCTGTTTCTCAAATGCTCACAAAACGTTTTGATCTTATCTTCGATACAAAACGGCATTCTTTAGGTATTTTTTGTATTTCGTTTATTTATTTACTTTGCAGTTTTTGTAAAGCACTGTAACCACTTTACAATAGTCTTAGAGTGCCTTGGGTCAGACACTTAGATGAGGTAGATGGAAACAGGCCAGGGCCCTCATCACAGGTTGCCAAGAGGGTTAATCTCCTCTGGACTTGTAAAAGTGGTCCTGTTTCACCAAACTTGGTAACCTCTGTTCCAGAACGCATTTGTCCCAGGTAGGAATCCATACCTGGTGAAACCGCGGATGACTTTTGTCTCAGTTAAACTTAAGTTTTGGTCTTAAGTTTAGCCTTTTGGTCTCAGTTAAACTTAAGACCAAAACTTACGTTTAACTGAGACAAAAATCTAACTTTACTACTCGTAAATGCCCTTTGTGAATACCGAAAGTCGTAAAGTTAGATTTTCGTCTCAGTTTACCTTTCTTGAATTGGGCCCATAGACTTTGGTAATCTGAGATTCTCTACCTACACCGCTTGTTTAGTTTTTAGTTTATTTTCCTCGAATAACAAGGGTAGTGGAATAACTGTTGTTGCTGATATGAGGACTCGTATATAAGGTTTACTGCAGTACAGGAGAGAAGAGGAATCTATGAGTCGCAAAAGGGGTTTTATTACCCACTACAAATCGGAAGTAGGATTGTGTTTCTATTTAGAAGTTGAAATAGAATGTATTAACACTTTGGGATCTCAACTAGATACTTCAAAGAGGACTATAGCTGATTCACAACATGAAAATGCTGTCCACGTGGTGTAACATCCTGTTTGGGAGTCATGTCAGAAAGCCTCAGGGGGAGACGGCAGTGGTCCAGTGGACGGTAGTGGACCAAGGGCTGCTTTTAAAAATAAAGGGCCACATGCATGAAAGTGTTTTGCATTTGCAAACGGTGCGATTCGGTAAAACCCGGCTGTTTGCCATTTATAGAAGAGCCGCAAATTGCTACCTGCCTGATTAATATGTATTAGGTAAGACATTGTGTGACCTCCTGCTTTTGTACAATTTGTGATGTTAACGATTAGCACATAGGTCACATCACAGACTGCAAATCTATTAACAAATCAGAAAGTGCGCAAATTGCACACTGTGGTTTACGAGTGGATCATGGCACATTGGCCTCTTTAGTCTTTGCCTGTGATATCTCTCCCTCATCCTCTATCCGTATCTCTTGAATTTGGGTGGACCCTTCACACCGGAGATCTATTGGCCAAAGATTTTATTTTATGACTATTAAGTTTGTCTTCTGAATGGTAGCCCTAAGCAGACTCAAAAAGTAATTGCACAGTGGTGGCAAGGGCCCATATAACAAGTGCAAGTGAGATACATTCCTGAAACAGAGACTTCGCTATATTGATGTGGAAGGGACTAAAGGTGTAACACTGGGTGTCATTTTAGGCCATGGAAGGTTGAAAGACTAACAATTAGTCCTATTTTTACCAGCATCTGCTTCTTACTCTGTGTACGTTGGAAGAAAGGAAGCTCATTGTATTTTTCTCTTGTCTGTCTTAGATGAATAAATACAAGAATTCCACATACCTGCCACTGAAAACCATTTAGTTCTCCCCAAAAAAAACCTGGAAAGATATATTAACTAAGTCAGATCTGCGAAAAACATCCTACTCATGGAGGAGAATCCAACTAAGCTGTCTGCAAAAACCCTGGACATAATGCTCATGTCAGTTGCATTACCAACACACATTTTGCTGATTCCCCCACACATCATACTATGGTAAGAATTAAGTAATTTACCCCTGGCGGTAAAAGGGTCTATGAGACTCTCCCCTGTAAATCTCGCACACCCCCCATAGCATGTATCTTCATTCCATTCCATTGTGCCTGCCTGTTTCATGGGTTGTGACATATTTCACGAGTGTGAGTGCATGTCTATTAGGCCATGTTGCGGGTGAATGGTGTCTTATGAGGATACAGTGTTTGCCTACACGAAACGGTGGCTCCTCTTCTGCTTGTGATTGTCCTTTTCTGAGAACATCACAAGCTGCGCCCAGGGCATGGTCCCCGAACTTCTGTAGCTTTTTGGTTCACTGGGGGAATAATCACCTGATGTCTGCCAAACTAATTGTTACCTGCCACAGTACCTGAGCTTCACCTCTATATTTAATCTGTTCTGCTTGTCATCAGCTGGCAACTGATAGGGTGTGGCTAAAAGATTCTGGTTTTAGCTGAAGCTAATACCACACCTTCCTACCTTCCCCATTTGATACCACTTATTGACCTACCAGGAGGAAAATCCTTGGAAGATGCAGTGTGTCCTGAAAGTTTACACTTTAAACAAAGCATGCGCGAAGTTTGGTCTGGCTTTAATCCATTGCCAACAAAATAGGATAAATAATATCAATTTTCCGCCAGTAGTTGTATTTCATCCTGACTTCTGACAGAGGCTGTGTGCAGCAGATTAGGGGTGCACATGCGAAGAGCAAATCCTGCTGGTTTCGGTTTCCTTACATATCTATCCTGGTTTTCTTGGCCCAAGAATCTTGAGCTGTGCACAAAATCTTCCTTGCTTCTGGTCTATTAAAAATTGATCTTTGACATAGTTTGAGGCCTGGGAAGGACTAGCCGAAACCCCCACCCCAAAAGCATCAACCCCATGGACAGAACACAGGTGGGATGTTCAGTGAAGGTGCTGTCCCACCTAAGGGAAGGTATTCTCCATCAAATGACAGGGTGTTTCTTGTACTGGAATAATGCTTGAAAGCCTGATCCGGATGCCCATGCTATAAGGACAAACTTTGTTTCGTGACTTTGGAAGTTCTGAAAACCTGCTCCTTTCCATCTTTTTTCTTGGCTGCCATTTGTTTTACCCAGTGAACTCAGTAATCTCTGAGACCCAAGTAAGCTCTGTGTCCCATGGCTTGCTGAGTATTTGTCAGCAGAGCACAAGGTTCCACTTCCTGGGTGGAGCACCTAAATTCTAAAGCCACTGTTGTAAATAAATCATGGGAACACGCAGAGCTTGCCTGTTGGTTGAGTTTATTCCTATAGCAACTCCTGTGACCAACCTGACCAGGCTGCACAGAGTAACTGACACTTTAAAGGTCCACCAACTCAGAACACTCCCAACAATAGCCATTAAATAGTAAATATTCCTAAACATCATCAGCTTGAAACTAACAACTTTAAAGTGACCTTACTACAGCCACTCATTGTCGATGGGGGCTACTACACCCTCGTTCCTGGTGGCAAGTGATTATAGTGTCAAATCCCAGACCTTTTGGTCTGTACTTTGGACCAAAGTGAGCCTACAGTCTCTCCCTCGCAAATCCCTTTCAGTTACCAGTGGCTCAGATCATTCATTTCCTCTTCATGGTGTGTTTGTGTGTGTACTGTAAGTTATGGTATGACATGCTTCACATGTGTTTGTGGTAGAGAGACTGTTTGCCAGGTGAATGTCGCTCTTTGAAGACACAGTGTGAGGCTGCATAAAATGATGACTCCTCTTATTTTTTTTTATAACACATTTTATTAATTTTTGTTTTCTTCCCATTGGTTACATCTATTACAATTACACACACATATGAATCACATTAAAGTCGCAGTGCATTCTAGGCTTGAAAAAAGGGGCTGTTAAGAATACAATAGCAGATCCGTGTGCATCCAGCAGCTTGACATTTCCAATCCTGTCCATGCTTGACACATAAGTTCGTGCCTATGCAGTCTGGAGTAGTCCGTGTCCCAGTGCTCTGCAGCATTTCTGCCCCATAATAATAAGAGTAGTGTGTCACATAAATGCAACTATCCCACCCCTCCCTCCCTGCCCCAACTTCGTCTGGCCCTACCCATTTTAACTTATTTGTCGAAGTGGACTCCTCTTCATGTTGAGACAACTTGTATGCCATTGGATCAGAGACCTTCCCCTAAAATCCTGGAGCTGACTGTTGAGTGGGACAATAAACATCTGTTCCCTCCACGTTTTGCCTGCTACAGTACCGGAGTTGCCCTTCTCATTTTTTTCTCTTTTGTAAGGATGACGGCTTAAAAAGTGACTTTTATATTCCAAAAATAATAGACATTGGTGGACCATCTGAAGATCAGTTTCTCCACTGCCGGCTGAACAGGCTCAGAAAGATGTACTTGAACCTGAGTGGCAGTTCTCAAATGGTAAAGAATACTTGTGCTTTGGTATGCCAGTGCCTCCAAAGCAGAATAAATACTGACCCCATTCAACCAGTATTTGTACTTCAACTGGACATTGCCAAAAGCAAGAATCCGCTGGTTACAGCTTCCCGACAGGACAGGACCAAACGTAGATTCTGAAGCCGGATCCTGCATCCCGCCTGAAAGTGGTGGAAGCTGAACTGCGCAAAGTGAGGAGAAGAATAGGTTCCTGACCAGGAGGACAAAGAGCAAAGCTGACCCCGGATAATCTGAGAGACAAGGGATTTAGGGCCACAGAGAAGCATTCAAAGACTCCGACTGCCGTGAGCCAGCATTGATACGGACACACTTGGTTCTATTCCTGGCCCCAGGAGAGACAGTAACTGTCTGATTCCAATCCCAGAAAGACAAAGAGAGTATCCTCAAACTGAACTATCACTTACGGTTCTGGAGAGATCACTGTTTAAGTCACTGTTGTATTATAACCATACTTCTTCATTCAAAGTAGCAATGGTTCCGAGTGTTCAGTCCCTAATCCCACACTTACCTCCATCCCCAAAATCTTGCTCAGGATTGCCCAGTTTGGAGATATGGTCCTCCGGTGTCTGGTTCCTTGGGAGATATATCTGTGGGTGCGAGACCCATTCTAGCACCTGTTCCCCTGCATTGACTTGAGCCCATTTCACTCCTATCTGTTTTTCTCCTGAACTATAGCCCATGGAATATACAAACTACTACAATGCAGAACTATGAGCTAAACATCAAGAATTTTGAACTGACCCACTGGCACCCAGAAGCATCACCTTTGACTTAGGTAGGCTCCCTCTTCTAGTTACGATGGTACATTTTTATTTTACTTGAACGTTTTGTGCTCATAATTAGCCGTTAGACTCAAGCCCACTAATTTGTGTAGCCACTGGGTAGCATCAGCTAAGGGTAAACACTCGTAGCCAGCTTGGTACATTGTTGCATTCGGTCCCACCTCTGTTCCAGTGACTGGCTGCTTGTGGTCAGACAATAGTATGTGAAAAGTTCACAAAGTTTACCAAAAATACCTAATTTATAAAAATAACACATACTACTATATGAATTTAGATCCCAAGATCATCGGAATCAGATAAGTACTTTTCGAGTACTGAATTTCTACAGTTTTCAAAAGCTGACTGCAATTTTTGGGAGTGGTAATTTTATCCTGTGGGGGAAACATTTACTGCATTCGGGCACTAAACAAAGACTTATGGGACCAACCTTCTGGATTTAAGGTGAGTATGGGGCAAGGTCCAAGCCCACACCAACAGGTCACCTTGGGAGCCTCTGGGGCTCCGGGTGCAGAGGTTACCGCATCAAGTGTCCCATTCATTTTAATGGGGAACGGTCCCATTGCAAAGAGGCTGGAAGCTGGGGTCGGAAGACCAGTCAGGCTGCACCAACAAGGGGGATCAGGTCTCACAATGCTTGGGGTTGTGAGGACACCTTTGGTACTCTTCTCCTCACGCCAGGGAGGCCGGGTACAGAGGTGTTCTGAGGCATTCGGTTTTCATCACTGGATACACTCGAGGTAGAGGGGGCCTGCACAAAAAGGCTGCAGGCGGCGTCATTGACTCCACTGTGGGCAAACCCAAAGTACACTTTGTCTCTGGAAGGCCATGGGACCATGCTGGCACCATTGGCTCACTTCAACTCGGGCTAGGGGGAACGGAGGCAGTGGTTCTTTCTTGTGTTTAGTTTGTTGGGGCTCAGAGTCCTCACAGTTATTTTTAAATTGCCCTCAGGATGCAGGGAAGCAGCTCCACAACTCCACGGGAGTTCCTGGGTCTTTGTTGAAGGCAGGCAGTCCTCCCAGGCTTTCTGAGGCACAGCAGCTGCAGGCCGAGATGCAGTGGCGTAACGAAACTTGAGGGGCCCCCCTGCAAAGCACAATGAGGGGCCCCCCCGGCGGCCCGGCCCACCACCTACCACCGTCCACCAATTAGTTATCACTAATATGCATCTCATATGGGAGTCACGGAGGGCCACGAGCAGGGTGCGCAGGGCTTTTTTACGGGGTCTTTATGGCCGTACAAATGAGCTGTGCCCCACATCCGACAGAATGTGCATGGCATGTGAAATGTCACCGTCTTACAAACAGAGATGTTAAAAAAATAAAAATAAATCTCGCTCCTTAAACACAAAGAGTGTCCTGTGTGTGAGTGCCCGTCAAAATAAGTGCACGGAGGTTTGTTTACACGATCCTCGGCAGACGTGATCATAATGAGTGATTACGTGTGTCTGGCCATGCAGGTTATATGACGAACATACAGGATCCTCATCAGCTAATTCGGACGCTAATCATCGCTTCTCATGTTTAAACCGCTCTATCGGCACTGTTAATCCCAGCGCGAACGGTACAGAGTAACCACGTTATTTTGGGATTGTTTCACTCAGTGCGCACCACACGTGTTGTTTTACAAGGTTATCCAGCTTGCATGCTCCCATGGTGCATATGTAGGACCCCTGAAGGGTTGTGTTGGGTGGAGTGTGGGGGCTCTACACAGTGTAAGAGGGCAGCTGCAGGTGCCCACGCGCCATAGGAGGCACCTGATGCAACAGGTGCTTGGCTGACACAAGTACTGTAAATGCAGTGGTGAAAACTGCTCTAAGTGCCACAGCTGCAAGTGCAGGTTGCCCCAAGCTTCCCGATGAAGTGTGCTGCGAGGTACTGACTGGTAGGGCATCTTGTGTTACAAGTTGTGTAAGTGCCTGGAGCAGCACCCTTTTGCCCACTCTTGCAAGCACAGTCAAGTACTCATGCTGCAAGTTGGTGTGAGCGTTCCTCCTGCAAGAAACCTGACACTTAACGAAACAGGGGAGGTTACTGTGAGTGCTGGAGGCAGGCATTCTCTGGGGTTTTGGGGGCGCTCCTTGGTACTTTTAGGGCCACACCCCTCACTGTGCATGACATAGAGGAAGTGCAGCTGCTGAAAGTGACTGAGGCAGGAGACTTGCTGCAAAATCGCCGATAATGCAGGTTACCTTTGTGCTAAATTGTGGATCTGTAAGCCCCTCTGGTCCTTGCACTCTTGTTTGCCTTAATTGCTGCATCTGCACCCCGCGAAGGCTACTACTTTACCCTCTCCACCCTTCAGTGGCACCAAAGCACCCAGACACCATAATTGCCCTCACTGTGTTTCAACAAAGTGCCTACTGCAGTAAGTGCCATTGCGAACGTGGTGTAGACAAAGCAGCACAGCAGTTTGTTACAAATATATCTATGTCATCTGCTTTTCCAATATGTTTACTATGTTACTTGCCATGGTACCAGCCTCTCCATTGTTAGTGTTGCCTATTTGCCTTGATCTTTGGATCACTCCCTTCCCATCCAAACTCTATTATACTCCCTCCTCCCCCGGGTCCCCTCTTCCGCACCACCTTGTATGAAGCACTGAGAAGTAGCAACAATGTGCAGTGCACTTTAAATACAACTGTGAAAGGAAAGCAGCCTCTCAAGCCTCGAGAGAGAGATCTGGCTTTGGGTCAGCGTGAGGGCCTCTGAATCTCAATCCAAACTTTTTATGTGGTTTCTGTTCCTGCACTACTTGCCTTAGTTACCATTTTCTTGAAAATACCTTAATTCACTATGCCTCCTTTTCTTTGACCATGCCAGACCCATGAAAAGCCAGCAAAGACACAGGAGGAGGTCATTATGTTGGCGTCTAGCGGTGTGACGTCAAGAGAATAAGTAACAATGGCGGCTTGTTGCACCAGGAATTTATCGGAAAGAGATTGTGCATTTCCTGATAACTGGTCCTTAATTTGTACCGGCGGTTACAGGCGTGGCACCATCCATAGCTGCCAAGGTTTTAGATTGCTATGTGTGACAGTTTCCTAATTTCAATGTAAATATGAGTGACATTTCAAGGACCAGCTGACTTTGATTTATGCTGGAGCCAGCCTGGAAGGGCACAGCTGTGGCGTGCAGAGTCTGGTGCCCCCGTGACATTTGTGGCGAGGTGCTCGGGAAGGTGACAGTGCGCTTAGGGGGCCCCTGAAGCTCGGGCCCACCTGCCCCACGGGGGCTGCGGGGGCCTTTGTTACGCCCCTGGTATTGACGCAACTCTCGGTTCACCACCACCGATTGTGAGCCTTATGCTTCTAGTGGACACACAGCTACCATCTGTACCCATGCATGTACACATCATCTGTAGGATCTAGAAGATGGGGATTTGCACACCTAGGCGCATGTATGTACAGTCCCACGCTACAGACTCAATGTACTGCCCGACAACCTCTGCCTGTAGGTTTGTGAATAGCATTTCGTAGTATGTGAGAAGTCCCACTGTAGTACTACGTTTTGGGGACACACAGTGTAAAGACATCTATGTTGTCACCAAGGCTACCATCCAGGACTTGGTTCACATCTAAGGAGCATTGTGGGAACGGTGGAAAGGGAGAAATGGATGATTCCGGAGGGGGGCACGGAAAGGGCACACACGCCCTCCCAGGGAGTGTTGATCAACTAATGAAAAGCTAAATAAAAAAAAGGGGTTCAATGACATCAGCAGTGGAAGGATACACCCAATCCCATCAAACGCTAGGGTAAACAAGCTATTGCAATGCAATAGGTCTCGTATTTACGAGAGTTTGAGCTATTGGCTTCATAAATGATAATGCCTTTTATTTATGTGTTGTGTTTAAAACAGATAAATAGAAGGCATTGTCATTTACAATTCCAATAGCTTAAACTGTTGCAAATGCGAGATCTATTGCATTGCAAATGTCAGCCTCCATGCTATAATTTGTTTTTAGATCCGTTATGATAGAGCGTGTCCTGCCTGCAACAGCTGGCAGTATAAAGCTATTTGAGAAAATAGTGCTTGGAGGCTGTAATTAAAGCCTACAGAGTAACAGCTCACGTAACAGGAGGTTGCAAAGTGAGACAAGGTGGTACTAAGAAGGAACTACTGAGCCTGTTGACCAATAAACAGCCACAGTTTATAGTAGACAATGACACAAACCAATCAAGAATGTGGGTGGAGCTTCAAGTCCCTACCGCAATACAGCATGCGTCGCAGAGCAGCGCATGCGCTGCCTAGGCTTGACGTAAAAGGCTGTTCTCCAGGAGAGAGGAAAAGCACAGAATGGGATGGAAAGCCACTGATAACAGGGAACTGAGCTAGACAAGAAAAACATCTAATCCATCTGGCTCCGTAAGACCTTCAAATGGATCCCCCGAGGCAAGGAAGACAGTCACCCACGCACTGATTACCAGCAGACTGGACTACGGAAGTGCCCTCTATGCCGGCATCAACAAGTTTCTACTACGCAAGCTCCAGACAATTCAGAACACCGCCGCCAGATTCATCCTCGGGGTCCCACGACACAAACACATCAGCCAACACCTATGCAAGCTCCACTGGCTCCCAGTCAAGAAAAGAGTCACCTTCAAGATACCAACGCCTACAGATGCCTACACAACACCGGACCCCAATACATTAACAACATAATCACCCTCCATGTGCTCAAACGCAATCTCCACTCCACCAACCTCCTCCTCGCCAAAACCCCTCGCATCCGCAGAGCAGGGGGAGATCTTTCTCCTACATTGCGACCAAGGCATGGAACAAGCTCCTGATAGACATCAGACGTGCCCCCTCCCTGAACACCTTGAGGAAGGCTCTGAAGACCTGGCTCTTCGACTGAAATGGAACTGCTGACCCCCCCTTCCAGCGCCTTGAGACCCTCACGGGTGAGTGGTGTGCTTATAATTCCCCTGATTGATTGACTGAAAAACGAGCAAGGGTTTGCTCTGAGCAGTATTTTATAGCAGGAAGCCTCCAACAGACAGCTGTCTTTAGCAAGATTGCAATATTGGTCCAGTGGTTCCAAAAGACCAATGCAACAGAGGCTTGCAGGAATAGGCGCTGGCAGAAGCTGATTTCAGGAACAGGGGGGCAAAGCAAGGTGGGGTCAGCGGGGGGGCGGGAGTCCCGTGGCTGTCAGGTACTGGACCACCCTTCAGAACACCATCCACCCTAGTGGGGACATTTTATCCTTTTCCATTCCCCTGAGTGGCATGCGTCAGGTGGGAATACGGTGTTTCGCTGCACCACCACTAACTGACGTCACTCCTGATGTTAATTATGAACAGGAGGTAACACCGGAGATAATAATGTCCAGGGTCTGGGGCTCTACTAAAAGTCAGATACCTCCATGACTTCGTTTTTAAAACAAAAATGAATACAAATCTTGTGCCACCGACAATTAGATATTTAAAATTCATTGTACATAACTTCTAGGGTAAATGTAAATATAGAAGATTATTGGGAGTAGGTTTTGTATAGTTAAAAAGATGTGAGGAAGAGAACAGCAATAACTGCTAAGTAGGCCACCTCTGGTCGCCAAATGCATACCTGTGATCTTCCTTGCACGTGCATAGTGGATTCAACTGGTGTAACTCCTAAAACGTATTGACAAATCCTGCCTTGAAAAAGCAGCTCAGCGTTGCGAAACACGTGTCGGCTGAAATATTTTCCATGATGAATTCTAAACTTCTTGTGATAAATTATATGGAACTAGTATGGTTTTCAGGTGTCTTGAGGCTGAAAATATTTGAATTATTGAAGTGTGAACTACGTCTGCATGAATTACATGAACAAAGAGAGGCTGAAAGGGGTAAAACAGACAACTAATTAGGATTTAGAAGAAATAAAACTTTATATCTATCACTCCAGATGCTGCTGATGCCCTTGTGATGCTGTTGTTGGTGTAAATTGTGCTTCATGGGGTGGGAGGGAGAAGGTTGTTCTGTTTTTTTTAATTTAGTTTGTTATCTGCTAGATTAAAGTTACTTGAAACTGATAAAGTTTGAAAATACGAACACATTATAGTACCATGACATCATAACATAAGGGGAGATTGAAATAAATGCTGTAAAGATATAATTACACATATTAACTTGAAGAGACCAGGGGTCAACCTCGTCAATTCGACAGCCAGAGGACCCCTCCTCCCCCCCCCCCACTCCAGCTCCTTGAAACCTGTTCATTCAAGAGCGGTGGTATTTATTCCAAACCCTAGGCTTCATAGTTCTGGATCTCAGATAGCGTTTAGACTCCTGACACGGAAGCAGCGAGAAGGATCCAGAGTGCACTGTGTGTGCTGAGCAATGAGTCCAACTTTTAGAATTCCAACCACGTGCATTTACTCCAATTAATCTTAATTCGAGGACTTTACCCATCTGTTTCGTTCCATTTTCTTCAGACCGTTCTTCAGCACTTGTAATATTTACGTCACTGATACATTTTTGCAGGTTGTCCAACTCCAAGCAGCACACATGTCTGATATGTGTACGGGTGGGTGACTGTGCCCCAACCCTTCGCTCCATGCTCAAGCAAAGCTACTTGTGACATGATACAAGCGCTCCTCTGGTCATCACGCCCCGCCAAGGGTATAAAGCGCTATACACTTGCATATACAATACAGCACAGTATGAAAAGTGAACGCTGGTATACTACAGGGATTTTACAGGCAGCAAATACAGGGGCACCGTAGTGATGACATCATCTCAATTTGTTAAAAATATTGTTAATCATTCTTACAAACTTTTCCCAGTATGTTGCAGGTTTCACAATCATGCTTACAAGCTTTTCCCAGTAAGTTTCAGGTTTCACCGTAATCTTGCGGTAAATAAACACAGCAAAAATACACACTAGAACCGCAAGCAGGCCCCACCAGAGGGCTGACTTTGATTTACGCTGGAGCCAGCCTGGGAGGGCACAGCTGTGGCGTGCAGAGGCTGGCGCCCCGTGACATTTGTGGCGAGGTGCTCGGGAAGGTGACAGTGCGCTTAGGGGGCCCCTGGAGCTCGGGCCCCCTGCACCACGGGGGGTGCGGGGGCCTTTGGGGGGTGCGGGGGCCTTTGTTACACCCCTGCCGAGATTACTTTAGTGCAATCTAGTGGGAACAGCAGAAAGGCCGGCAGGGTTGGCGCCAAGTCAGTTGCTTCTCCACAGTCCTTGCTTCTCTTTGGTAGTCTTCTTCTTGGAACGGGAGGAATCTCGTTTCCTGGTGCCAGAGGCTCCCCTAAATTTCTAGCTTCAAGGACATTAGGGGAGTGCAGGGTAATAGCTAATGGACTACTTACCCCTACGGTCACTATGACCCCTATATGACCACTTCCTGTTGGAAGTGGGCATAACCCTGTCCCAGAGTTCCAAATGTTGCCATCAGCAAGAAGGTAGACTTTTAAATTTCGAATCCACATCTGGAAGCCCACCATAGGGATGGAACTAGCCTGAGGGTGGACATGCCTCTCTGACTGCTAATTTTCCCACTGGACCTGGTGCCAAATGGGCCCTGGTCAGGGGGGCTGGCTTTCCCCTCCACTCTGAGGGAGCCCAGATTTGCATACCAAAGGCAGTGGGCTCTTTGAAGCTCCCTGCCTTGAAATGCTAATTTACCAGCCTTTCTGGAGGAGGTGTAAAACACCTCCCTTCAGAGCCGGCATTGTTCCTGGCCTCCTAAGAGTGTGGACTCTCACCCCTGGGGGTCAGAAACTCGTCTGTGGTGGCAGGCTGGACTGGACTAGTGAGCCAGCACACTAGAGGGCTGGTAGGTTTCAGGGGGTACTTCTAAGGTACCCTCTGGGTGCATGTATTGATAAATCAATCACTGGAATCAGTGTGGGTTTATTAATACAAAGTATTTGATATCAAACACCATAGGTTTCAAAGAAGTCATTATGTAGCTGTGAAACTCGTTTTGACTAGTTAGTGTCCAGTACATACCTAAAGATGGCTTCCCTACTCACTTATAATGTCTAGTAATATAATTTGTCTTCACTGGGGCATATCTGCTCATGCAGATATGTCATCACAAAAAGTATAATGCACCCTGTCTTAGTTAAGGCTCAAAGGCCTGCTGTAGGGTTGACATATTAGATGCAGTGACTTGGGCATGGCACACAACAATGTGTCATGTCATGTTTTCACTCAAGGTTTGTACAATGTCACGCTGCCTGCAATGGCAGTAGAATTGTGTGGAATTTGTATGTGGGCCCCTTAGGGTGGCATATGATATGCTGCAGCCCTTTGGATCCCTATTTAACACTCATACCCTAGGTACCAGGGGTACCATTCACTAGGAACTTACAGGGGGGTTAAAGTTTTTAGCCAATTTGTAGCACAATTAGACAACACCTTGTTCTGGGAAAGGTGCATTGCCACTGAGGCCTGGTTAGCAGGCCTCAGTGCAATGTCAAAGTCGAAAATCAGCATCTAGTAGCTAAAAAGGGGGCAAAAAGTGGGGGGATAACTGCAACAAAAGTCTAGTTTTCTACACCACCTTATGGAACTTTCTACCAATTAAACTAAGATTGGCTTCTAACATCCTGTTCTCCCAGAAAGTATGTAAAACCTTCCTGTTCAGAAAACATCTAAGCAATGATCTGACTAAATCAGATGCTCCTCATCTAGGGGATGTCTGACTTGAACTTTTTTGAACATCTGCTATTTAACATTTATTTACCTCCTGTTTTTCTTGCTCACTTCGCCTTTGTAAACCCTTTGTTCTTCATACCATCTCTCTGCCTCTCCACCTTCCTGAATCCCCTCCCCCTTCTCCATATTGATCCATCTACATTGCCACTTGCTTCAACCTTCTCTCCTCTCCTTCTACTTTTTCACCCTGTTTTTGTTTCGGAATTGAAATTGTTTAATGTAAACATATCTTGTATATGTAACTACAGTTCTCCTAAAAACACTTAGATACCTTCTACTGCAGTGGAGATATAGAAAAATGCCTAAACAAACAAATAACAAATCCCAATCTTCACCACCTGCAAACAACCTGTGGAGAAGGCATGAAACAAACGAGCTATTCACAAAAGTTCTAATAAGGATTAGAACTACAATCCTCCTGCTGAAAGTGCATGGACCTTTTCTGTTATCCCCAAATATTCTGGAAGAACTGCATAATCCAACTGAGCTATCTAGAGCATGATCTAGCAACTAACTACAAACACTCAATACAATGAACGAACCAACTAAGTTCTCAAACTAGCAACCAGCTACAAACACTCAAGGAGATGAATAAACCAAGGTATCTACAAGCATTCTGCAGGAGACACATAGAACAACAATCACATACATCATAGAGATAATTTTCTAGAGTGTAAATTATTTATTTTCTTGTGTCTTTTTTTCTTGCCACACACATTTCATCCATCTACACTATTTCAAGTCTTTGAAATACATTCGAGAGCCATTTGTTAAAAACGAAAAGTTTGGAGCCAAATGTGTTACTTTGTCGACATCGATGTAGACCCATACGCTAATGACCAGTGTGATGTCAATTTAGGAGAACTTGATGTGACTCTAAAAGTTTACAATAGCCCTCTAGACAAAGCTAATGTGTGTGAAATTGAGTGAAAACAAGTGGGAATTGTAGACCCAAGTGAGAATCAAAATATTTTTGGCATGAAACTCTCCTAAGTGAGAGGCGCAGACTTGATCAAGACATCCTATTTTAAAGCATGCCAAAGTGTTATTAGTTAGTGAGAGTGAGTGATCCCAGTTTTTAAGGTTTTCTTCACTTTAAAGTTGTGTACGGCAAACAAGAAACAAAGGGACCGATTACGATGTAGGACGAAAAGCCTCCGACCAGCTGCAGGAGACTTTCAGTCCGACATCGTTGGTTTCACTCTAACCGCAGTATTACGATGACAGTGGTCGGAGTGAAGCTTGCGGGGAGATTCCGCTGAGCTTCTGATGGGCTAAAGGAGCCCGTCAGAGCGTCGGAAGCCACCCTTATCCCATAATGACGGCGGAGCCAGCCTCAGCTCCGCCGTTGGGATTGTGATGGCACTTTAGACAGCCTTTCCATGTCGGCTTTTCCGACATGGATTGGAAAAGGTGTCAGAAAGTGACATTGGGGGCCTCTAGCAGGACCCACCTCCAACCTGGCCCTCTGCTATGGGACCTGGGGGGCATCTGTGGTGCCCCTAACCATCCCTGTACCATGTGGCAGGCACTGAATGGCGCCTGCCACACGGTGCAGGGATGTTTAAAAAAGATCTATTTTTTGAAAGGTAGCATGTGCTCGGGCCTTTTCCACCCAACTGCACAAGGTGCAATAGAAAAATGGATGTTTCCAATTGCCCATAGGGCAGCTGCATCCAAATTGTGTGGTGAGAACTGCCGACCTATGGTCGGGAGGGCGGATGCAAGTCTGCCCGGCATCGTAATGAGGCCCAAAGTTGTATAGTAACTTGGATTATTCCATTAGATGTGTAGCAAACACTGGTAAAAGCAGTATGTGACTCAGAAGTTGCAAGGTCAAAATGTTCCTATAATAGTAAGTGTCACGGGCAAATGAAGGTCACACCGCGATTAAGAAGCATGATAAAAGATGGGTAGAAACAGTATGCTAAGTTGTTAAGTGGACACCATTCTCCCGGTAACTTCATGTGTGGCTATGGAGTCTACATCAGTGAGAATGTTCATTTTTGGTACGTGTCCTGATGTGCTGTACATTCGACAGCCTCTCCTCCCGGCATGTACAGGTCTGAGAAGCATCCTCAGGTGTCCTCTTAGATGTTTGTTTCTATTCTCACCTTATCCCTTCGCACCATGAATTAGTCCAATTTAGTAAATATGTTCCCTGGGAAACATTACTCTATTATCACCACTATTAGTCCTGGAGCTCCAGATACCCACTATATTGTTGCCATTTGGTGAATTATCCCGGCTACCTGTAACCAGTGAGTTCTGTGGGCTGCTCCTCTATTGCTCTTGGGTGGAGACAACCAAGCAAAGTCTGAAATGTGGATGGCACTACCAATTTGTAATGATAAGGGAGTGAATGTTATTTGAACAAGATGAACATTACATTGTAGTTTCCTTGATGTGTCCCATTTGTCTAGATTCTCATTTCTCAGTCTGCACACCCAGTTAGGATGCTGATGCCCTACTATATGCCTCAAAGTAGTGCTTGCCTATTATTCCTGGATACATCTGAAGATAATTCACCATGATTCACTTCTTCTGTGTAGGCCATTAGATTGCTTATCCTCATTCCTGAACAACCTCTTCAACCTATTTGTGACGGCTTACTGTAACCAGTGTATCTTGCAGGCTATTCCATGGATGCGCCTGGACTGACCAGATAAGTCATTTTTGCTGACTGCTGGTAACCAGTAAATTGGTGGACTGCAATTCTGTCTCAGCAGGATGGACTTTATATGTCATTTAGTCGTTTATAATGGCTTTCAGTATCCAGAGCGTGCCCATGGCTTGCACTCTCCTCCCTCTTCGGTGGACCCTAATGAGCTTCCACTGACTGCTTATTACCTGTGCACACCTGTGGGTTGCACCTCTAGCACCATGGGAAGCTCTAAAGAGCAATTAATGTGAGTACATTTCTCCTGTGTGGGCCTGTGGGTTTCTCCTCTACACTCCTGAATGGACTCAAGATCACTGACCATGGCTGGCTGTATCCAGTGCATGCCCCCTGGTGTCTCATCTGATGCTGCCGGGGGATTATAATGATCAGATTGCATGAATACCTATATCCAGTGCATGCCATGTGCTGCTTCTGTGTCACTTCTGGGTGGATGCCAAAGTGACCCGTTCACTCAGGAGCAACAATAAACCAATGTAAATTGCATGCATTTTATCTCGCACTCCTACAAACCAACTGAGCTGTCCACAAATATCCTAGAGATTCGATGTAAACCTAGTAAGTGATCTATAAACACCCCAGAGCTTTGGCACGAGAGACCTAATGTCTTCCATTTCTGGACTTGCCATCGCCCAATCCCCTTTCCCACATCCTCCCCTGCAATATTGTCAGCTATTCAGTGACATTAGCGGAATCTTTCCTTCCTCCCCCCAGCCACCAGCTGAGTAAGGTTATGTTTTATCAATATGAGTTTGGTCACTCTAACAACAGACACACACATATGAAACACCACTTACTGACAACAAACCAAACCCTTGCATACAGCTTCAGTAAATAGCCTGCCTGGTGACAGCATTAACCTGCCTGCCCCACCCTGACGCTATGCATCCAGTGCAACACCGAGCTAGCAAAAACAAGTTTAAGTCCTTTTTCTACAGTACCCATCCTTAGCATGTTTCCATTTTATAGTCACAAAATGCTTCGGTGGAGGACATGTCTCTGTTCTGCCTCTTTTCATTGACTAGTTTAATTACTGTTTATATTACAGACCAAAATAGTCCCAATTGGTAGGTGTGCCTCATTTTACCCAGCTTTACTTGTCATCACTTTCTGCTCTGTCACAACTCCCTCCAACAAGATTTAAAGACTCCCACGGCCTAGGGGGAGCAGGGGACATGCTATCAGTTTAAACATTCTGCTTGTTTTAAAGCAGCTAAAGACAAAGCACATGAACAGATTTGTAGTCCTAAATACAAAAATATCGAACTACAATAATAAAAAAGGTCAAAATATCCACTACCAAAATATCGAGTTTCAATACTTATTATTGAAATTACCAAAATATCTACTACCACAATATTCAGTTCAATAATATATCATTTAAAAATTAACATTATAATGAACCAACATATTGACTACACAATTTATAGTGTACCAAGATATTGATCATATAATTCAATATTTATATTGTGAATTAACATAATACAAATGTTCAATTTATTTAAATTGGCAAAATATGTGAGGAATTATTTTTTTATAAATATATTTGATAACAGAATACATACAACTGAAAACGCATACTTAATATTCATACAACCAAAATGTTATTACACTAATAATAATACATTTTTGCATATCAAACTTAAATATATATATATATATATATATATATATATATATATATATATATATATATATATATATATATATATATATATATCATAAACATTATTATAGTAATTTGAAAATTCAAAGATGAACATAAAAATTACAAATAAAGTTTAATCATAATATTACACTCATGGGAACATTAAAAAGATTATATATTTTGATGTGTGGCGTGTCAGATTTAGTAATCTAACTCCTGTACTACAAGCATTGTTGAAAGTGCATATAATTTGGGTGGGGGGCATATATACATTGGGATAAGTGCACATATTTGGAATATTAAATTTACTATTCTAACTCCATAACGACTAACATATGAAAAAACTGAATATATTTGGAGGAGGACATTTTTATTATTCAAACTCCAATCCTACAAATGTAAGGGAAACTACATATACTTGTGGGAGTCAGAATGACTATTCTAACTCCAGTCACATGAAAATTGGGGAAAGGGCATATATTTGGTGGTAGGTTGAATTTAATATTTTAACTCCAGTCCTATGAACATTGGGAAAAATCCAGAAAATGAGAGCGGAAGACCATATTTATTATTTTAACTTCAATCCCAATAACATTGAGGAAAGTGAATATGTTTGGGCAAGGACATGTACTATTCTAGCACATATGAACCCCCACATTGATATGTTTGTAAGACTGGAGTAACAATAGTAAACATGACCCCCCACCCTCAATTCTATGGACTTTCCCCAATCTTATGGGACTACTTTTTTGAATACTAAGGGGCTGATTTAGAGTTTGGCAGATATGGTACTCCATCTCAAGGGTGACGGAGTACCCTCTTCACCAAAATGAAGGTCCACCTGCCTGATTTAGAGATGGGTGGACCTTCATTATGTTGATGGTGGAAACTACTCCTTTTCCATCACTGACATAAATCGGAGACGGCCCAACAAAGTAAGGGCCACCATGTGTTGAGAGTGGACAAACGCATGGTCAATTTTTGTTTTTGTCTGTCAGCGCCAGGTAAAATCTGGTGTTTATGGGTAGTAAAAAACTGCTAAATGACCCTCGCCATGGGAGAAAACTCCCATGACGATGGGGGTGTTGTTTTTTTATCTTCCAAACCAAATCCCACTTTGGATTTTTGTTTAGGAAGATAAAAAACCTTGTACGTTTTCCATGCTGCTCCATCATGTTGATGGAGCCGTTCGTCAAACTTACAATTAATTGACAGGAACCACAGTGACGGCGGTGCTTGTCAATGCTAGAAATATCCGCTGGGCCGGTGGGCATCTCAGAATTTAGTGGACTCTATCAGGGCAACAGAGTACTTTAATCTGATGGAGCACACACCCCCTCGCCAAACACTAAATCAGAACATACGTCCTGATGTAGCAGAGGACAGGGTCCTTTGCTACATATCTGCTTAACTGCTAGTCCTCCCACTCTATCAACAGTCAGGTGGACCATCATGTTTCCACTGGCAGTAACCCCACTGGCTCCGCCTTTAGACTTGGGGCCATTCTTGTATGTGCACAATGCCATCAGCCCTATTTAGAGCAGATAGGTGGCCAAATAAATGCACTTCCCCCAATGTTTGCAGGGCTGGAGTTAGAATGGCAAATTTTAGACCCAAAAATATAATTCAACACCAACAAATATATGCACTTTTTCCAGTGTTTGTAGACCTAAAGTAGGAAAAGTAAATATGAGGCATGATACTCACCCTCAATTCTATACATTTTCGGGGACATAAACGATGAGGACTGGCAGGAGGCAATGCAGAGTCCAAGAGATTGCAATTAGTTCAAGATTTAGACTAGTACAACTCAAGATACTACACTGTACCTATTATCCCCGCATGCACCTATACATATGGGGCAGGGCACCAGGGGGTGTCAACAGGAGGGGACCTTCTTCCATATTCTGTGGGAATGCCAGGAAATTGCTCAGTTTTGGCAAAAAGTTACGGATATAATGACTAGGGTGTTAGGAGTGGTAGTCCCAATGGACGCTAAGTGGCTTCTCCTGATGATCAGAGGAGATGCTGATTGGCCCAGACACGTAAAAATGTGGTTGGCCCTTGCAGCAGGGATTGCCAAGTGAAATATAGCTATATGGTGGGGAGCACCTCTGCCACCGACGCTGAGAGAGTGGGAAAAGGACCTTGACTGGTGCCAGCGAGCTGAAGAAACAGTGTATAAAAGTAGGGGGTGCTGTAAAAAAGGGAGAAAATATGGGCACCATGGCAATGGTATAGAGTGATGCTGGAGGAAGAGTGACATATCTCAGCTGCGTCTGGGTGGAATGAGGGATGTGACTGCTCAAACAGGTTCTGGCAGGCTGCTTGGGAATATGCCATACTGCAGATTTGTGGGTTCAACGCCGTTGGCGATTTACTGCCTTGTCTTTCGCATATCATTATTGTGATGTTAAAACCCTACCATGTATGAACATCAGTGATTTATGTGAAATATGGTCTTTTGAGCAAATTTAAAGAAGATTATATATGCTATTCTAGCTCCAGTCCTACCACCTCTTATGCCCTAAGGTAACTATACCTTGCACCCCTGCCATGTATAGTTTTCTCATCAAAAATGTAATTGTAAATGTTGCCCTAATATTATCAATGATTTCATAGAAGATGTCATGAGTGATATAATATGTCTTGTGTGTACTCAAAGGGAGATTCACAGGGTTATGGTAGATCACTATACACAGTTGTACCGAGCGCAAGTCTGTTGCTCGGGGGACGACCTAGAGCGGTTTCTCGGACAAGCACATCTGCCAACGGCTACCGATGAGCACCAAGAAGCCCTTAACTGCCCCCTCACACTGGAGGAGATAGGAGACGCTATATCTTCCATGGCATCCGGGAAGACCCCGGGTCTGAACGGCCTGCCCACGGAGTTCTACAGGGCCTTCCGGGAGCACCTGGTGCCGCACCTCTACAAAGTGTATGCGGCGGCGGTCGAGACGGGCAAGCTACCTCCGTCGATGCGCAAGGCTTATCTGGTGTCCCTCCCCAAACCGGACCGGGATCCCACAGACCTGGGGTCTTACCGCCCATTGGTGCTTCTTAACGTTGACTGTAAGGTCCTGGCTAAGGTGCTGGCGGAGCGATTGGCGCTGGTGGTCTCGCACCTGGTTCACACGGACCAGAATGGTTTTGTGCCAAAACGCAGCACGTCCTTGAACCTGAGGAGGTTTTTTAGGGTGACGACAGACAGCACACAGGAGTGGCCCAGGGCAGGCTGTCTAATATTGGACCTGGAAAAGGCATTTGATTGCCTGGAGTGGCGATACCTCTCGGTGCTGCTGTTGCGCTATGACCTTGGCTTGGGCTTCCTGCACATGGTGGGCCGTCTATATAAGGAACTACGGTGCGGGTGCGATTGGGTCCGTACATCTCTGACGCCATACCAATCTGTAGGGGTACTCGGCAGGGATGTCCGCTGTCGCCGCTCCTATTCGCCTTGGCGATGGAGCCCCTGGCGGCGACTATACGGGAGAGGATGGGGGCTGGCATACCATTGGGAGACGCAGTCCATCAGGTGTCGCTTCATGCTGACGACCTGCTGGTGTACGTGAGAGATATAGACGATATCCCCCCTCAGTTAGCCCACATTTTGCGTGACTTTGCTGCCCTTTCGGGACTCCGGCTGAACGCCAGTAAATCTTGCCTCTATGCGTTCGGTGACGGGCGGCAGGACCCCGGATACACCTTGAATGGCACTAGAGTACAGTGGAGGGGAGACGCCTTCCGGTATTTGGGGCTCTGGATCTATCGTCAACCGGCGGACCTCCTGGATGGCAATCTGGGTAGGGCCTTTACGGCCATTAAGTCCCAGGTGCACTTCTGGAACGCATTGCCGCTAACGGTCACAGGTAGAGTGGCCCTGTCCAAAATGGTGATCCTCCCGCGCTTGCTATACTATTTTGCTAATTTACCCGTATATGTCCCAGCAGCCTTTTTTGCTAAACTGTCGCGACTTCTCAGGGACTTCATCTGGGGGAACAGCCGGCAAAGGATGTCGCTACAAAAACTCTATCTCCCCACGGACCAAGGAGGCCTGGCTGTGCCTTGTTTTGAGCATTATTACTTAGCGGCCCAACTGCAGTGGATAGCCCGCTGGTTGGTGGACAAGGGTCGGGAGGACACTGCGTCCATATTGCCGCCACGCTCTCTTGAGCAGCTACTAGTGCTTTTCCACCCAGCCTCTAGGACTGTGATGCCAACTCCGCTCCTTCTTGCTGTGGCATACCGATGCTTCCGCAGGAGCCTATTCCTTACCAGACATGTGGTCCCATATGCGCCGGCATTACCGTTGGAGGGCTCCCGTAGGGGAACAAGATCGCTCACCTCCCTTGCGCTTGCACGTTGGCGGAAGGCAGATATTCAGACTCTGGGGGACCTGTATCGAGATGAAGTGCTCCTCCCATATGAATCGCTGGTTGAGGATGGGGGATTACCACCGGGGCAATTCTTAAAGTATCATTCA
Organism: Triturus cristatus; assembly: GCF_964204655.1. Classification (NCBI taxonomy): domain Eukaryota; kingdom Metazoa; phylum Chordata; class Amphibia; order Caudata; family Salamandridae; genus Triturus; species Triturus cristatus. Next base: position 436,829,966 of record NC_140594.1, on the reverse strand, counting down.
TTAGTTAGGACTTTGGTTACCAAGTGGGGAGACATGACCGCAGAGCCCAGCCAGCACCTTACTATACAATATTTACACGTCATGGGGAGAGGCCGGCGCCTGATTCGATGGTTTGCAGTGTCATTGCGGATACACACGGCGATCACCCTAGAGCCGCTCAGACACACGTGGGAGCTCGACCTGGGGAGGCAGCTGGCAGATAAAGAATGGGAGCGAATATTGAAAGGCCCGGTGCTTATACCCAGAAATATGCGTCTCCGACAGATACAGTTGTTCGTCATACACAGGGCATATCTTACCCCGCGGCCCTCAATAGATACTTCCACCGCACTGATGCACTGTGCCCTAGATGTGCTGAGCCGGGGGCTGACATAATACACATGCTGTGGAGCTGTCGCAAATTACATTCATATTGGTATGCGATTAATGAGTCGCTGCGCACTATAACGAGCCGGGACATACCTTTTGACTGGATGGTCCACCTGCTGCATCACTTCCGCAGGACGCCGACTGTAGGAGAGTAGGGTCTGCTATCCTATGGTCACCCCAAATTTTTGCTTTTGCTTCACTGGTTTTATGACTTAGTGTGGCTGTGGGCCTGCTAATCAGACCCACAGCCCTGCTGCTCTCTCCCTAAACTAATGCCAATGCACACTAGGTGCATTATCAATTGGAACTGGTTCACCTTATTGGACCCTGTAACAGTGTACCCCAGGTACCCAGGGCATAGGTGTATCCAAGGCCTACCAGGGGCTGCAGCATGTATTATGCCACCCCTGGCCTCACTATTTGACATAACTGGCTGATCACTCAGCTGGGGTAAGTTGGTGTAATCACCTCTTACTTAGATATAGTATATCTATATCTAACATATAGGGACACATGGTAACCTATCAGCCACTCCTATGGCAGGCCTTAACAATCCTGGAGGCAGAGTGCTTGGTTTCATGTGAGATGGTGCTCTGGCATGAGCTGAGCCTGTCTACAGCTTTCGGAACAACTTCCTTTAGCTGTTTCATGATATTGCCATACCATATACTCTTAAGTGCATTATGTACCTCGCGGTCAAATGCTAACTTTGGTTTGGCTTTATCAAAACATGTCGAGTAAGGTGTCATACGATTTGGAATACTACCCCCTCGCCAGTTCTGGGGACGGGGGTAGCATTCCACCCTTCTAGAGGGACACGACATGTACCCAACCTGAAACCCGGGTAAAGTTAAACAGAGCCTCAGCATCACAAAATGGATGCTGCCACCACAGACACAAGTCTGCCCTCCTGCTGCTGGGAGTCCTTCCAGCTTGGGAGGTGTGGACAAAGGGTTTCCTGTCAGGGGAGGTGCTTGCACCACCCCAGACAGGATTTTGTGTAGTTGGTTAGGGAGGGCTGAATAGACATGCCTGGGGCACACAAGGTGTCCCTGTGCATATGCCAGTTCAAACCGGAGCTGGGGCTCTCCAGCCCCAGTCCTGGCGCGAAACTGGACAAAGGAAAGGGGGTGTAACCACCCCCCTTCCTGGTCCCACCCTGAGGAGGGACCTAGCAGGTAATCCGGCCCCTAGATTAGGAATAAGAGTAGGAGCTGTGTCCCAAGACTTCAGATCATCCTGAGACTCGACTTAACCCCTTCAGTGCCCGCCCCTTTCCCTGCCCTGTGCCGGCCGTTTCATTAGCGGGCGGGGTTTGTGACGAGCTGGTCTCGTCATGGGCACAGCGCAACCGCGGCCCATGGCGAGACCAGCTCGTCACGGGCATTGAAGAGGTTAAATAAGAAGAACTACTGGACTTCGACGTTCTGCTGCACAGAACACTGAAGAGAATCTCCCTTGTGGCCAAGGAGTGACCACCCTGTGAATACAGGCACCATCCAGCAACTCAACGACTGCTTTGCCACCACCTCCCGCCGGAGACCGAGCCAAGATCCCAACAAGACCCAGACTCCCAGACATCTCTAAGCCAGATCCACAGTCCCTGCAAAGAAGAGACCCGTGGAGGCACCGAGAGACGTGGGACCGGCCATCTTGAAACGTCCACGACAAGCTGACTGCGCAGCACCTGAGGCATCCTCAACACTGTGCTTTGGGCCCTGAGAAGCCCCAACACCGGGCAGCATTTGCACCAAAGACCAGCCCTCCAGCATCCACGAGATCTGCGTGGGGCCCTTTTGCTTTTTGCCACTCGACGCGTCATCCCAGTTACTGGCCCGTTGGCTAGTGGCCATCTTGGTGACGAAATCTACAAAGAACACCACTGGTCTGGTTGCTCCAGACTGGCCCTTGCGCCTGTGAAAAGGAGTAGCCCCTCTGACCTTGCTGGTTAGAGCACCAAGCTTTCATCGATTCCTGCGTGGCTTGCATTAGCCAAGGCCTGTTTACTCCGATCAAGAAGCCGACACTGCCATCAGCTAGAGCCTTTGTGGGGCAGCTCGTGAGTGACTCCTGGTTGTCATCGATCCCTTCACTTCTACGTGGCTGCGGAGACAAGCTTCCCTGCTTCACCTGTTGGCACCCGACATCGCCTGGTTCCTTCCTGGTTCCACGCCGGTCACTGGCTAGTGACTTTGAACACTGTCCCCTCTGCTTACAGGTCATCTACACTTCAGATCCACCCTTGGATCCACCCGAACTCTTCCTGCCTGGCCGCCTGCAGCATCTTCATCCTCAGGCTCCATAGACCTGCACGACGAAACCCGACGCACTTTGACCCCTAAGCACCCGCTTCCTGTGGGTGAGGTAACGCTGGCACTCCGGTGCTCCTGGGTAGACAAACATCTCTAGTGTCTAGGTTTCAAGTTGTTAGGTTCTGGCCCACCCGAAAGACTCCTTTTTCTTTAACTTTGTAACTTTTACGCACCTATTGAAATCAATAGGTGCATGCGTGTAACTTTTCACACTGCACACGCATCCTGTGGGCCTCCTGGTCACTAACTACAGTTAGCTCCTTGTCGTCCCAGCGATTCCCAAGGCCCTAGGCCTTCCTTCCTTTCTATTCGTGGTTCTTATACCACTATTTTAGTATATGGTTTAGCTGGCCACCTGGCCCATCCATAATTGTGCAACTTTTGTATATTTTAACACTGCCTTGTTTAAACGAATGTGCTTCTGTGCTCATAAAGAGTATAGGGGATACTTTTAAGTAAATAAATACATATATATTTTGAATATATATATGTGTGGTGTCCTTTCATTTGGTATTCAAGGAGGTTACATATGGTAAAACAGCTGGCTTCACATGCCCTCAAGAGTTTAGCCTGCAGACTGCACCGTCCACGCTACCACTAGGATAGCTGGTCTATCAAGGTTGACTTCAACCACCACCATAAGGGTTTTTCTGGCATGGTACAAGGTGATCACTAGAATTAGTGAGCAGCATATACCAGGCCAACTTCTCACATTGGTGAGCAGCGGTTGGGATTTGAGCTTGCTGTGTTTTACCAATTGTAATCTTTGAAAATATCATTTGAAAGATCATACAGGTACCTTTAGGTACATATAAAAAACAAGACTAGTATACATAAGTTCTACTGAACTTAGTTGTTGTAGAACAAAGGGAGTAGCACACCCTGACTACAACTAACTAGAAAAGGTACAGTAGGAAAACACCAGTGTAGGTAGATTGCAACACATCCACCTCACTAAGAGAATGGCTGGAGCAGCAGGAGCCACTGGGCTCCCAGTTATGGAGAGTGACCCTCAAAAGGCACCATCCAAATATTCTATGTTAAACTATCAGGAGTTAAGACAGCTGTGTAACACCAGAGGTCTTAAGCAGGGTCAAAACCCTACTATAGCCCAGCTCCAAGAGCTATTATATCACTCTGATAATCTAAATCCCCCTGACTCAGTCCCTACAGGGTCTGGGGATGGAGGTCACCCATCTGAAGATGATAACACTAATGCCCCTATCACTCCAGAGGGAGATGATGCAGATGAGGAGGAGGCAGATTCAGATGATAGACATAGCCTGGTGCCAGTCAGGAGACTTAGCCAGGCTAACTTAAGCTTACATGGGACTGGAAATGGGATACCTCCCTACTGACCCCCAAGCAGGCTTAACCAGAGACAGAGGGATAGAAGATCCAGTTCGAGTGGGTCTGACCATTCCACTGGCTCTAAAGGCTCACATGCCCCTGCTCAGAGGAGGATGGCTTCCCCTCAGAGAAGAGAGCATGAAGCCATGATGAGAGAGGCTGAACTTAGGATTCAAAGGCAAGAACTAGAAGTTGCCTTAGCTAAGTAGAAACTTGCTAGAGCAAGACAGTCTAGAGAGAGTGGATTAGATTCCACTGGTGGCAGCAATATCCCTAAGGATAAAGACAGGTCCTATGATCATAGAAACCTGAGTAAGATTGTGCCCCCCTACAAAACTGGGGATGACATCCACAAGTGGATAACTGCCCTTGAGAGGCCCTGCAGAGTACAGCAGGTCCCTCAGGAGCAGTGGGCAGCAATCTTGTGGCTCTCATTTGAAGGTAGAGGAAGAGACAAGCTCCTCACAGTTAGTGATGAGGATGCTAGAAACTACCTGGTCCTGAAGAGTGTTCTGATTGATGGGTTAGGCTTAACCACTGAACAGTACAGGTTAATGTTCAGAGCAACCCAGAAGACACAGACTCAGGACTTGTCTGAATTTGTTGAGTGTGCCACTAAGGCTCTGGAGGGCTGGTTGCTGGGAAGTAAGGTTGCAGATTACACAGGATTGTATAATCTAATTATGAGAGAGCAAATCTTACATAATTTTCAGAACCAGCAGTTGCATCAACACCTGATTGACTCAGATCTGACATCTCCCCAAGAATTGGGAAAGAAGGCAGACAAATGGGTTAGAACCAGGGTTAAGCAAAAGAACCAGAACCAGAACCAGGGTGGTGACCAGAAGAAGGCAGACCAAAAGGGTGGGGAACAGAAACCCAAAGACCAGAAGTCTTCACCAGGCCCCCAACAGAATAATGAGGATGGGTCCCAAACTTCCAAGAAGAAGAAGAAAGAAGGTCAGAAAAAGCCATGGTGTAATGTCTGTAAAAACACCTCTCACTGGACCAGTGATTGTAAGAAAACTGGAGCCCCCAACACTGCAGCCCCTAAGGCACCTGCACCCCCTAGTACAGTTAGCAGTGTTGGTCCTCAGGCTAAGGGAGTAGTGGGGTTAACCTTGGGTACTGAAGGAGATTCTGGCCTAGTCAGAACTCCTACACAGGCTGTTCTGATTTGTGAAGTGGACATGGATTTGGCCACTACTATGAGTCCTAGTAATCTAGGCAAGTACAGACAGACACCTTTAATAAACAATAAAGTGGCTCTAGCATACAGGGACACTTGTGCCAGTGTCACCATGGTGACACCTGGCTTTGTGGACCCTGGACAGATAATACTAGGTGATAATTACCTAGTGACCAACGCCAGCAATGTCTCTACTTCACATAGTGTGGCAATTGTTAATTTCTCCTGGGGAGGGGTAACTGGCCTCAAAAAGGTTGTGGTAAGTGCAGACCTCCCAGTTGAATGTCTGTTGGGCAATCACCTAGAATCCTCTCTATGGTCAGAAGTGGAGTACAGGACTCATGCAGAGATGTTAGGGATTTCATCACATGTCCTTGCTGTGACCAGGTCACAGGCCAAAAAGTGCCTCACTGAACCTCAGGTCTTGGAGCCTGGAACAATGGACCAAGCACCTACCAAGAAGAAGAACAGAAGGGTCAAGGCTGTGCCTTCCCTCCTGCCTGAAAGTGAAGATCAGTCTTCTCAGGAAACTGATTTTAAGACCCCTGAAGGAACTGCCCCTGAAGAGCTTGAACCTGACCAGGTTGAGTTTCTGGGGGCAGGGGGACCTTCTAGGGCTGACTTAAGGCAGGCTCAGTTAGACTGTCCTTCCCTTGAACCCCTCAGACAGCAGGCTCAAGGTACCCATAAAGTATATTGGGATGATGGTCTCCTTTATTCAGAGGCTAGAGACCCAAAACCTGGTGCAACCAGGAGGTTGGTTATACCTCTGCAATTTAGGGGCTTCCTTCTTACCTTGGCCCATGATATTCCTCTAGCAGGACACTTAGGCCAGAACAAGACTTGGGACAGGCTTGTCCCTCACTTTCACTGGCCTCACATGAATGAAGATACCAAGGAGTTTTGTCGCTCCTGTGTAACCTGCCAAGCCAGTGGCAAATCAGGTGGCACAACAAAGGCCCCCCTTATACCACTACCTGTGGCGGGGGTCCCCTTTGAAAGAGTGGGGATTGATATTGTGGGTCCCATGGATCCCCCCACTGCATCTGGGCACAGATTTATACTGGTGGTAGTGGATCATGCCACCAGGTACCCAGAGGCAATTCCCCTTAGGACCACAACAGCTCCTGTTGTGGCCAGGGCCTTACTGGGAGTTTTCTCCAGAGTGGGGTTTCCTAAGGAGGTAGTATCTGACAGGGGTGCCAACTTCATGTCAGTATACTTAACAGCTATGTGGAAGGAATGTGGTGTCAACTACAAGTTCACCACTCCTTATCACCCACAATGCAATGGGCTTGTTGAGAGATTCAACAAGACCCTAAAGGGTATGATCAAAGGATTACATGAAAAGCTCAGGCGAAGATGGGACATCCTTCTACCCTGCCTTCTGTTTGCTTACAGAGAGGTCCCACAAAAAGGAGTTGGCTACAGCCCCTTTGAATTGTTATTTGGGCACCCTGTAAGAGGACCCCTATGTCTGGTGAGGGAAGGATGGGAGTTACCTCTCAAAAAGCCTAAGCAAGACATAGTGGACTATGTACTTGGTCTCCGCTCCCGGATAGCTGAGTACATGGAGAAGGCATCCAAAAACCTGGAGGCAAGCCAAGAATTACAGAAAGCTTGGCATGACCAAAAGGCTGTTTTGACTGAGTACCAGCCAGGACAGAAGGTATGGGTGTTGGAGCCAGTAGCCCCAGTAGCACTCCAAGACAAATGGTCTGGACCCCATACAATTGTTGAAAAGAAGGGAGAGGTTACCTACTTGGTGGACCTAGGAACTCCCAGGAGCCCCCACAGGGTGCTCCATGTCAACAGACTCAAGGCACATGTTGACAGGGCAGACATGGGCTTGCTCATGGCTACAGATGAGGGGCAGGAGGAAGAGAGTGACCCTCTCCCAGACCTGTTGTCTCAGAACCCTGAAGATGGCTCAGTTGATGGTGTGGCCTTAGGTGGCAGCCTCACTGAACATCAGCAAAATGACTGCAGACAAGTTTTGCAGTCATATAGACATATGTTCTCCTTGACACCCAGTCAGACCAACTGGTGTACCCATGTGGTGGACACTGGTGACAGTCTTCCTGTGAAAAGCAAGATTTACAGGCAACCTGACCATGTCAGGGACTGTATAAAGACTGAGGTGCAGAAAATGCTGGAGTTAGGTGTCATTGAGCCTTCAGAGAGCCCCTGGGCTAGCCCAGTGGTTCTGGTCCCCAAACCTCACACACAAGATGGAAAGAGAGAGATGAGGTTCTGTGTAGATTACAGAGGACTCAATGCTGTCACCAGGACAGATGCACACCCAATTGCAAGGGCAGATGAGCTCATAGATAGACTGGCTTCTGCCAAGTTTTTGAGCACATTTGATTTGACAGCTGGCTATTGGCACATCAGGTTAGCTGAGGAGTCTAAGGCCAAAACAGCATTCTCAACCCGAGGAGGACATTACCAGTTTGTGGTGATGCCCTTTGGTCTGAAGAATGCACCTGCCGCTTTTCAAAGGTTGGTGAACCAAGTCCTTACTGGGTTGGATGACTTCTGTGCAGCATATCTAGATGATATTGCTGTCTTTAGCTCCACCTGGGAGGATCACCTGATCCACCTGACAAAAGTACTAGAGGCCCTGCAAAAGGCAGGCCTCACTATCAAGGCTACTAAGTGGCAGATAGGGCAGAGTAAAGTTGTATACTTGGGCCACCTTGTAGGTGGAGGCCAGGTTCAACCACTGGAGCGTAAGATCCAGACCATCAAGGACTGGTCCCCTCCAACTACCCAGACTCAGGTCAGAGCTTTCTTGGGCCTCACTGGGTACTACAGGAAGTTTGTTAAGAACTATGGGTCCATAGTGACTCCTCTTAATGATCTGACATCCAAGAAGATGCCCAAAAAGGTTCAGTGGACAGTAAACTGTCAAAAGGCATTTGATGACCTGAAGAAGGCCATGTGCTCTGCACCTATCCTGAAGAGTCCTGACTACTCCAAAGAGTTTATTGTCCAAAAAGATGCTTCTGAGTTGGGGTGGGAGCTGTGCTTTCACAACTTAATGTAGATGGTCAAGACCAGCCCATTGCTTTTATTAACAGAAGGCTGACCCCTAGAGAGAAACGTTGGTCAGCTATTGAGAGGGAGGCCTTTGCTGTGGTGTGGGCCCTGAAGAAGTCGAGACCATACTTGTTTGGAACTCACTTCAAGATTCAGACCGACCATAAGCCCCTCTTATGGCTAAATCAGATGAAGGGTGAAAACCCCAAACTACTCAGGTGGTCCATTTCCCTACAGGGGATGGACTTTACAGTGGAGCACCGCCCAGGGACTGACCATGGTAATGCAGCTGGTCTCTCCCGGTACTTCCACTTAGAACATGAAGACACAACTGGTCATGGTTAGTCTAATGTCCCTGCGTTTGAGGGGGGGTTGTGTAGGAGAGTAGGGTCTGCTATCCTATGGTCACCCCAAATTTTTGCTTTTGCTTCACTGGTTTTATGACTTAGTGTGGCTGTGGGCCTGCTAATCAGACCCACAGCCCTGCTGCTCTCTCCCTAAACTAATGCCAATGCACACTAGGTGCATTACCAATTGGAACTGGTTCACCTTATTGGACCCTGTAACAGTGTACCCCAGGTACCCAGGGCATAGGTGTATCCAAGGCCTACCAGGAGCTGCAGCATGTATTATGCCACCCCTGGCCTGGCCTCACTATTTGACACAACTGGCTGATCACTCAGCTGGGGTAAGTTGGTGTAATCACCTCTTACTTAGATATAGTATATCTATATCTAACATATATGGACACATGGTAACCTATCAGCCACTCCTATGGCAGGCCTTAACAATCCTGGAGGCAGAGTGCTTGGTTTCATGTGAGATGGTGCTCTGGCATGAGCTGAGCCTGTCTGCAGCTTTCGGAACAACGTCCTTTAGCTGTTTCATGATATTGCCATACCATATACTCTTAAGTGGATTATGTACCTCGCGGCCAAAGCTAACTTTGGTTTGGCTTTATCAAAACATGTCGAGTAAGGTGTCATACGATTTGGAATACTACCACCTTGCCAGTTCTGGCGACGGGGGTAGCATTCCACCCTTCTAGAGGGACACGACATGTACCCAACCTGAAACCCGGGTAAAGTTAAACAGAGCCTCAGCATCACAAAATGGATGCTGCCACCACAGACACAAGTCTGCCCTCCTGCTGCTGAGAGTCCTTCCAGCTTGGGAGGTGTGGACAAAGGGTTTCCTGTCAGGGGAGGTGCTTGCACCACCCCAGACAGGATTTTGTGTAGTGGGTTAGGGAGGGCTGAATAGATTGAGACATGCCTGGGGCACACAAGGTGTCCCTGTGCATATGCCAGTTCAAACCGGAGCTGGGGCTCTCCAGCCCCAGTCCTGGTGCAAAACTGGACAAAGGAAAGGGGGTGTAACCACCCCCCTTCCTGGTCCCACCCAGAGGAGGGACCTAGCAGGTAATCCGGCCCCTAGATTTGGAATAAGAGTAGGAGCTGTGTCCCAAGACTTCAGATCATCCTGAAACTCGACTTAAATAAGAAGAACTACTGGACTTCGATGTTCTGCTGCACAGAAGACTGAAGAGAATCTCTCTTGTGGCCAAGGAGTGACCACCCTGTGAATACTGGCACCATCCAGCAACTCAATGACTGCTTTGCCGCCGCCTCCCGCTGGAGACCGAGCCCAGAGCCCAACAAGACCCAGACTCCCAGACATCTCTGAGCCAGACCCACAGTTCCTGCAAAGAAGAGACCCATGGAGGCACCGAGAGACGTGGGACCGGCCATCTTGAAACGTCCACGACAAGCTGACTGCGCAGCACCTGAGGCATCCTCAATGCTGTGCTTTGGGCCCTGAGAAGCCCCAACACCGAGCAGCATTTGCACCAAAGACCAGCCCTCCAGCATCCACGAGATCTGCGTGGGGCCCTTTTGCTTTTTGCCACTCGACGCGTCATCCCGGTTACTGGCCTGTTGGCTAGTGGCCATCTTGACGACGAAATCTACAAAGAACACTGCTGGTCTGGTTGCTCCAGACTGGCCCTTGCTCCTGTGAAAAGGAGCAGCCCCTCTGACCTTGCTGGTTAGAGCACCAAGCTTTCATCGATTCCTGCGTGGCTTGCATTAGCCAAGGCCTGTTTGCTCCGATCAAGAAGCCAACACCGTCATCAGCTAGAACCTTCGTGGGGCAGCTTGTGAGTGACTCCTGGTCATCGTCGATCCCTTCACTTCCACGTGGCTGCGGAGACAAGCTTCCCTTCATCACCTGTTGGCACCCGACATCGCCTGGTTCCTTCCTGGTTCCACGCCGGTCACTGGCTAGTGACTTTGAACACTGTCCCCTCTGCTTACAGGTCGTCTACACTTCAGATCCACCCTTGGATCCACCCGAACTCTTCCTGCCTGGCCGCCTGCAGCATCTTCATTCTCAGGCTCCATAGACCTGCACGACGAAACCCGACGCACTTTGACCCCTATGCACCCGCTTCCTGTGGGTGAGGTAACTCTGGCACTCCGGTGCTCCTGGGTAGAGAAACATCTCTAGTGTCTAGGTTTCAAGTTGTTAGGTTCTGGTCCACCCGAAAGACTCCTTTTTCTTTAACTTTGTAACTTTTACGCACCCATTGAAATCAATAAGTGCACGCGTGTAACTTTTCACACTGCACACGCATCCTGTGGGCCTCCTGGTCACTAACTACAGTTAGCTCCTTGTCGTCCCAGCGATTCCCAAGGCCCTAGGCCTTCCTTCCTTTCTATTCGTGGTTCTTATACCACTATTTTAGTATATGGTTTAGCTGGCCACCTGGCCCATCCATAATTGTGCAACTTTTGTATATTTTAACACTGCCTTGTTTAAACAAATGTGCTTCTGTGCTCATAAAGAGTATAGGGGATACTTTTAAGTAAATAAATACATATATATTTTGAATATATATCTGTGTGGTGTCCTTTCATTTGGTATTCAAGGAGGTTACATATGGTAAAACAGCTGGCTTCACATGCCCTCAAGAGATTAGCCTGCAGACTGCACTGTCCACGCTACCACTAGGATAGCTTGTCTATCAAGGTTGACTTCAACCACCACCATAAGGGTTGTTTGGCATGGTACAAGGTGATCACTAGAATTAGTGAGCAGCATATACCAGGCAAACTTCTCACACCGACCACCAAGGTGACGTCTCGGTTCCTAGACTTGGGACTTGCGGTCGCGAAGCGCCTCCTAACCAGGAGATGGAAGGCGCAAGACCCACCTCATCCGCATGCATTGAGGCACTCGCTTGTCGCGTGGGCCGGAGCGGGAGGAGACATTAGGGTTGAGGAAGACGTCCATAGTGGCGCAGTGGGAGGAGTTACTCCGGGCGCTCAGACATGTTGAGGGGACGGACCGGGGGGGAGAGCCGGCTGGTGGGGAGATGTCTTCAGGACAGGAAGCTGGGGGGTCCGCCGGAGTGACCTTGTTATGTTCCACACACGATATACACCTAGGTTGGATGCCGCGAGTACACGCATCTAGGCACATGACCGAGAGTAACACTTAAGTCACTGTACACCGACATGAGAGGAGGGGAACAGTAGGGTAACGGGCACAAGAATACACATGGGGGAGCTGGTCTCAGTTGAGGTGGTTGAGGTTTTACGTGTTTAGTTTCATTGTTATCTGTTGGAAGCAGATATGGATTCGGCTGAGGGATCTGAACAGATGACTTGAAGTACCTATGTAGCGAGTTGGTAGGCTGTACTTAGCAATGCTTGAGACCCGCACTGCATAAGGGATTTCCGTGTCAATTGATGAAGTCAAAATTCTAAAAATTACTACACAGCCATGTCCTTTCATATTTGATATGTACTGTTATTAGCAATGAGTGTTAGGACAAATGAACTCATATGGAAGTATGCCGAATGTTCTGGAAAATCAATAAAAAACAGATTTAAAAAAAAAAAAAATTAGTGATATAATATGTCTGGTAGATAGCAGGACATGGCAAGGATTTGAGTTATAGTTACCTTAAGGCACAAGACATAGTTACTTGGGATAACTATAACTGGTGGTTTTCTGTGTTTTTTTAGTTTAAAACATTACATTGTTACTGACCATTTCACCAAACTATAACGTCACTTTATCCTTGCATTTTTTCAATGAAATTCTAGGATTTTTTTTTACATAAAGAAATAATTTATTACCATATGGAAATCCAACCCCCACAGCACTCGGCCAGGCACAGCAGCGCATTGACTGCAGGGCCTGGCCTGTGTCCAACCCCTGCAAGCAGCCAACTCCACACCACGACTTGCCTTTGGCGGTCCAAAGTGGGGGGCTGACACTATGCCACATGACATAGGTTGGCCCTTTGAGCCCAGAGGACATCATTCTCCATGGCCAAATGCAATTAAACAGGGGAGGGGTGCCACGCGGCCCACCCCAAGCCTTATTAAGCCCTTGGGACCCCATCCCCCAGGGTCCTATATATTAGAAGCGGTAGGTGGGTTATGTGCCCCCCCTCCCTGAGCCTCATCAGGCTCTGGGGACCCCATCCCACAGGGCTGTATATATATTGAAGGTGAGGGGGGTCAAGTGCTCCCCTCACTGCCATATTAGGGCCAGGGACCCCATCCCCAGAGCAGTACATATAAATTAAAAGGGGAAGGGGCCATGGGGTTGCTCCTCCCAAGCCTATTATGGACTTGGGGGACCCATCGCCCTGGGATGTATTTTTTTACTAAAGTGGAGGGGGGCCGTGTGCCATCCTCCCGAACCTTTAAAAGACCCTGGATACCCCATCCCCCAGGGCCACTATGTAGGTTAAAGGGGAGGGGTGAGAATTCCTGAACCGCTATTAGCCCCAGGGCCCCCATCCCTCGGATTCTTCATTAGTTCAAGGTGGGTGCTGGCGTTCCCGCCCAGGGCACTCACCATTCTCAATGTTGGGGACTATGGAGGGAGTCCAAGGGCCCCCATGGCTCCCGCCAGCCCTCCGCTTGCTGTAGGAACCAACATTGCTCCTGCCCACAGTGAGCAGCTACTTATGCTGCTTCCTCCGAGTGGGAGCAATCTCTTGATCTGTTTCCCAGCTCATATCAGTGCGGGTGGGGAAACAGATCAAATGTCTGCTCCCAGCTGGTGGGAGCATTTTCAAAGCTCCTGCCCACTGGGAGCAGACTTTGTCTTTGCTCTCACATGGTGGGACATTCACAAATGCTCTCACCAGGTGGGAGTAAACACAGGTTTCCCTGCCCACTCCAGTACGGCCAGGGAAACTGCTGTGTTCTAGTGATCAGTTCCCCAGGACACAGCTATCGATGGGGTCCCCGGGGCCATAGAGGAATCAGGAAGGGCCCCTTCCCTTTTTTGAATAGTAGCAACCCTGGGGGATGGCGTACCCAGGGCCTTTCAAAGGCTCAGGAGGAGGGTCACGTGGCCCCCCTCCCCTTAAAAAACTGCAGTGGGCCATGAGGGGTTGGGGTCCCCGGAGCTGAAAGAGGCCTGGGGAGGGGCCCATGCATACCCTCCCCATGCAGATATAGTGGGCCCTGGGGGAATGGGTACCCAGGGTCACAATTGGCCTGGGGAGGTGGCTGCATGCCCTTATTCCCCTTAAAAATAATATTAGGGGTGGGCATGGACAAGATGGCGATCAGGTAGAACATGCCTGCTCATCGCTCTGTCCTGCAGAGTTGGCCCACCGCCCAGGCCTTGCTTAGCTGGACCAGAAAACCAGCTCCAAGCTCCCGCTTCTCACCCTGAAAGCCTAGCGGTGGCTGGTGATGTCCAAGGGACAAAGTAGTGTCTGTCGAGAAGTGTTTGAAACGCCTGGCGAGTCCCAGCACAGCCCGGACGCTTTGCAAGTCCGGTGAATCCCTTTTCTCCAGAGCGGGCTGGGAGACGCGTTTGGCCCCATCTCTGGAGACTGGTGGCTGACTAGCAGATCCTGACCGGCTGGGCCGGCGCTGCAGCTAACGAAGGATGGATAGTCGAGGCTGCAGCTCCTGGTGGCAGAGGATGCAGGCCTACTGAGGACAGGAGAAACCTGTTGACCACCCCGTGCAATATGAGGTAAGTCACTCCGACCACCGAGGCGTGGAGAACAGGTGAGGAGGGCAGAGGACCCAGCAGCAACGAGGCCGGAGAGCAGAGCAGGCCTGAGAGATAGAGAGAGGGCTGTGATGGAGGCCACCCGTATTGCTGAAGAACAGATGTGCGCTCTGGGGTGGGTCAAAGAGGGGGAACCTCGGAACGAACTGGCCTTGCGCCTCGATACACCGACAAACTAGCGGTGAGCCCTCCTAGGCCACAGCAAAGGATTGTGTGCTGCGACTCCTTCTCATGTAGCCATGCCTGGCTGCCGGGGGCTAGGGAGGGGGCTAGGGAGGCACCTTTCTTATTGTACCAGTGAGACCTGCTCTTACCGCAGAGGTCCCCAGAAACCTTTTCAGCAGCTCATGCACAAGGGCAGAGGCCCCAGACATCGGATCAGGGAGACATCTTCCCCGACTAGCACACACATCATCTGGCGTGCTTGGCTGACTAGCCGCCATCTCGTGGGCTCCGTTGCAGGGGAGGAGCGTCCTCAATGGCACCCCCAGTGGGCATTCACCCTGCGGATGGTTTGAGGTGGTCATGATGAAGGGGGCCTAGACAGGAGCCCATGGAATCAATCAGATTGGACGGCAATCACTCTCTCCAGAACCCAGCGACTTAGATTTTGGCCATTTGAGGCTTGCAACAGCCACGCGTTGGGGAGGAAGGGAATCGCTTGCCAGGCTGGGACTCTTCATGGAGCCTGGGGATGCGCCCACCTGGGGAAAACAACACGACTTCCCCCATAAACACTTCCAACTCTTTCATTGGGAATCTCCCACGGTTCTTTACACCCCAGGCCCAAAAGGCTTTACCCAGGGGGGACTGGGCGTGGTTTCAGACAGTGGACCTTGACCCTGGGAGAGCTGCCGAGCTGCACACTCCTCCTCACTAGAGAATCTGAAGACCTCTAAGAAACCAGAAAGTAGTGGTCCCACCTGTGGAGTATACACTTTACTCCCTCGACCCTGACGACCAGCAAGGGGAAAAGGACACCTCGGTTAAGGACCTCCTCCTTAAAACATCCTGCTCCAGCACTTGCACTCCTACATCCCTTCCAGAAACACAAGTACCTACCAATGCTGGTAACACCAAGGCCCCTCTCACCCGCTCCTTCATAGAAATGTTATTTGCCTCCCTTAGGGACGGCTTACAAACCATAAAAAAGGAACTAGCTCAGGAAATCAGAGAGGGGAGAAAGGATGTGAGTGCGGTGGGAGACAGGGTGGACACTTTTGAATCGCAGGGCACGACTAGACACGAGGAGATTGAACAACTCCAGCAAGAGATTATCCACCTTAGAGATGAGCACCTAGATCTCCAAGCGCATGCCAAAGACTTAGAGAATCGCACGCAACGAAATAATATACGCATTCTGGGAGTACCACATGGAGCAGAGGGCCAAAACATTGCCTCATGTATGGAGGATCTCTTTTGTTCAATTCTGGGGGCTCCTCCTGATCTAGAGATCAAATTAGACCACACTCATTGTGTTAGACCCAAGAGACCTTCTCCGGCACCCCCTGCTGATATTTTCATCTGCATACATGACTTTCAGCTAAAGGAATGTATCCTTCGAAAAGCTAGAGACAATCACCTGGTCCAGTTTCAGGGACATCGATCCATCCTCTTCCAGGACCGAGCTGCCTCCACACCAAAAAGGACGACAATCCAACCATTCCAACGGGAAGCCTGACCAGAATGCCATGCTGCAAATAACCAACCATTGAAGAAGACTGGCTGGAACAGCTAAATTATTTCATTGCAATTGTTGAAATACAATAGGGAAAACAACGTCAGACAGTTGAGTAGATTCATGAACTGGGTCCTGAGTAGCTACACTAGACCATTGGCAATGGTATGAGCAAACGGCTACACTTCCACCCCCTTCCCCATCCAGAGAGGTACGAGACAGGGGTGCCCACTTTCACCCCTACTCTTTGCTCTTTACATGGAGTCAGTAGCCCAAAGGACTCACAATAACCTTCTGATAGCTGGGGTGCGTTTTGGGGGTGACAAGCACACACTTAGATTGTATGCAGACGATGTGGTTGCAATGTTGGAAGACCCCTGGACCTCCCTCCTGGCCTTTATGACCGAGCTGGACCAATTTTCTCTGGCGGCCGGCTTCAAGGTCAACATTCACATATCCCAAGCTCTTAATATATCCCTTCCAAACTCCACATTGACGGAACTGCAATGCGCTTATCCCATACAATGGACCCAACTTGCAATGCCCTACCTCGGGCTACAACTTACCGCAAACACACAATGCACAATATCACTGAATTATACCACATTACTCCACTAAATACAAGCAGACATGCGCCACTGGAGACCACACACATTGCCTTGGCTAGGTCGAGTAGCTTCGGTAAAGATGACCATATTACCGAAGATACTATTCCTCTTCCAAACCCTCCTTCTGGAACCCTCCCCAAGCCTCATGCGATCCATCCAGCGCGAAATAGAACATTTCATGTGGGCAGACAAGAGACCCCGCTTACATCGAGACTTGTGCTACAGATCCCCAAGGGAGGGAGGCCTTGGGGTACCAAATCTGCAGGAGTGTTACTAGGTGGTGCAGCTGAAGACATTTGTAGACTGGTCCCTGCCCCAAATCTGAAAAGTACTGGCTTTTCATGGATAAGGCGGTAGCGGTACAATCTCTGTGGTGGATCCCCTACCTCCTCAGGTCGGCATGCCCCAAAAGTTTCCATCTCTCACCAGTCACACAGGCCCCTCTGACAGCGTTGGGCAGGGTGGCTGAGAAACGAGCCGTAACAACATTCCCCTCGCCGCTGACCCCCCATGGGGTGACCCAGAATTCACCCCCGGTCTTGCATCAGAGATTTATACTCAGTGGACCCGGGAAGGTCGTGGGTCTATCTGGCACTTCTTTGACATGTCCGTCCCCCTGACTTTCAAGGACTTCCACCTACAACAGAAACTCCCTGAAACAAAACGTTTTCATTACCACCAGATTAGGCATTGAGTGATGCAGCCAGGGTTCAAACCCAGGTGCAGCGCCTTCCCACCCCATTTGAGAAGTGGCTGTTATCTAAACACTCGGACATTCGCCTCATAACTGAAATACACGGCCTTATTCGACTAGCCCCAGCGGTTTATAAATTCCCAGGCCAGAAGAGATGGAAGACAGAACTGGGTCGCACACTTTTGCAAAGGGAATGGGAGGATATTTATTATAGAGCTTGACACACCATGTACAATGTGGCAAATATTGAGACAGCTACAAAAATAGCCACTTACTGTTATCTCATGCCCGAGACTCCATAGAGGAAACCCTGCCCGAGACCCCCTATGCTGGTGCGCCTGCGGCTCCCCTGGTACACTGACATGACACACTTGCTATGGGATTGCCCCCAAATCACCAACTACTGGGCACACATGCTCAATGATATTGATGCTCATTTTGATACACAAGTCCCCCGCTTCCCGACCTACATCCTCCTAGGATAGCCCACCGCCCTTACTTTCCCACATAAATAGCATAGAGGTCACCAGATAGCTCAGGCACTATGAGCTGCCCTTCAGAATATTCTGGCTCACTGGGGGTGGGGATGTCTTCCGACTCACTTGGGAATGCTCTATTGCATATGGTATATTCTGGGAATGGAACGGATATATCTCTCTCTTTACAATCAAGGAGCCTCATTTTCAGATCTCTAGAATCCATTTCTATCATTACTTACCTCTGCATTTTGTGAACTCACATGTCCCAAGTTCCTACGGTTTCTAAGGCTCACGGAGCCCCCGACGGAGGCAACATGAGCTGTAGCTGTGGCTTACATAAACTCACCGGACACTTAATGAGTGAGACTGGGGATGGGAAATGGGGGTAGGGTCCTTGGGTTAGAGGGGGAGTTTGGGGTTCCAGTGTTTTGGATACCTTCATATGTTCCCCTATGGATTTTTATGTGTTTTCTCCTTTGTTTTGTCTACATGTATTTTTGGGAAATCAATAACTAAATGTAAACATAAAAATAACATTGGGCCCCAGGGTTGGGGTTCCCGGGGTTGAAAACAGCCTGGGTAGAGGGGGCAACATTCCCCTTTAATTCTTTGCCATGTCCCTGGGGGATGGGATCCCCGGGCCTCTGAAGCTCGTGGAGGGGGCCCAGTGCCCCCTTCCTCAAATAAAAACATCCGTCGCCTGACACCGGGCAGTGGCCCACCGCTGGGGATGTTAATAGACAAGCGCGGGAGCCTGCATTTGTTTTTGTTTTTTTCAATTTTGCAGTGGATTTCGTGATCTACCGCAATTCCGCTGCAAAATTTAAAAACAAATGTTTTTGGTCCCAGGTGAGAATCCTCTGGGACCTCACCCCCAGGGGTTCAGGGTATCCACACCCTGTCTCCTTATGTCTTTTTTCATTTCTTTTAGGACTCAGGGTTAGTCCTGAGTCTTAAGATGGCTGCAACCACTTCCTTGTTGGCAGCCAATCAGATCTACGGAGGCACAGAGTCCCTAGAAATACAAAGTTTTTTAGCTTAATTGCTCAAAAACAAATGAATGGATTTACACCAACTTACAACAAGCATTGGCATAGCCAATAGTTCTTGCCTTTGGACCTTATACGAATTTACTCATGCCACACATTATCCTGGGTGCTTTAAACTCTACTGTTACTTTATGTGCCACTGGTAAAGGCAATGTAATACTGTACACCTTCCATCGTCTAGATTAGTGCAGAACAGTGGCCAGGTGCAGCGGCATTGAGTTCCAGTACAATAAGGGGCTCATTGTACCACAATTATTGGTGGTTTTACTAGCCAACACGTTTATTCAAGTGGTCCATTTTTCATGCTTCGACTAGAGCCTATGGAATCCTTGGAATGCCACTGACAGTGTCAACACTAACTCTCAACGGTTATACTAACCAAGCACTGCGATGGCTGCAACTGCCCTAAACTGTATGCTGCAGTAATGGTGGATGCAACTCAAACACTACGAATATAGAAAAGCTCCACATCAACCCTCATTCAATTTATCAAAATATGCGGGTCTGGGTAAGAACGGCAGTGAGTTGCAACACAGAAACCAAGACGTTCTCTCATGCTGCGTTCTTCACTCAGAGCTGCTGCTTTCAGAACGTGATGTTCCCACAAAGGACTTGTGATTAAACACAATAGACGAACACCTGAGATTGTGCAAAACGGTTCAAAAGCTGAGAACTGATGGGTAGAAAAGACTGAGATTTGTGTGTATCGTCAAAACAGCAATTTGTTTGCTAGATTTATGTATGCAGAGACTGGCGGGGAAAACAGTTGGGAGGTGCGCTTCTACAACAGACAAAAGTAATACTTATAAGTATTAGTGAGTGCGTAGAACTTGGTGTAGCGTTGTTCTAAATGATCAGGGGGTGAACAGTATCCCTGTACTGCGTCATAACTGCTTGCATTTTAACGAAATAGGACCTATTCTTTCTGTCCCTCTGCATTACACAACTGCGTTAAGTCAGGCTAAACACAGTCAACCTAGCATTCTACCACAAGCAATGTACGCCAATGTGTCAACAAGCCCTGCTGAAAGAGGAGAACAGCGGTGTGACAAGTGCGGTAAGTAGAGGGTGGGGGTGAGCGGTGAGCGTGTTGATGAGGAAGGAAGGAGCGTCCTGGTTGCCTGGCAATGAAAAGAGCAGGCTGCAGAGAGAAAGTACAACTTTGCACTCAAGTCAAGCGCGCGCCGTTAAAAAAAAAAAAACGGCAAAAGTGAAAGCAGGGGTGCGCACACGCCGGCAAACACAGCCAAAAGTAATCATGCTCCAGATGGCGCCTCGGGCGCTGAAAGCTGGCAGCTGTGCAAGCTTTAGGCCAGCAAAAGCCGGTGGGTGGCACTTTGAAAACCCACTTACTAAATGTCTTGCCTGAGACAGCGCATGCGCTGGCTCAGGCGAGACCTAAAAAACACTCTTTCTGGACCAAGTATAGATTTCTGCTAAATTTGGTGTTAATCGGTTCAGCAGTTTAGGCTATAATGAGGTCTAAAGTTCCTATTGAAAAATAAATGGGGAAAATGCATTTTGGGACACCCCCTTTTTCTCGGCACCCACTTGATGGGTCACTCTGAAACTTTCCATGCACAAATGAGCGCAAAATTAGCACTTTTAAAAAAAAAAAAATTGCCAAGGTTTGTCAAATGGGGCCACAATTAGTAGCAACACAAAAAATGCATTTCCTATGGAAACACGATCCTAACTGTAACTACCTAGTGCCGACTGCCACTTGGTAATACAAAAACCAAAGGTTAGAGGGACGTTATAGTTAGGTTCAGATTTTATAAGCACAAAACCATAGAAATTCAACCGTTAGTTATACTTATCTCAAGAAACTCTAACTCGTGCCCTAAGGTAACTATTACTTGTGCCCCCGCCAGTCATAATTTTATTGCAAACTTTGCAGTCATATTTTGAATGATCTCATAGAAGATGTAATTACTGATGTAATATGTGGGGCAAGTAGCAGTGCGTGGCAAGGGAGCGAGTAATAGTTTCTAGAGAAAAGTATAACAATAATTGTTGAATTTCTGCAGTTTTGTGCGTATAAAATCTAAACCTAACTATAATGTTCCTCTAACTTTTGTTTTTCCAATGAATTTCTAAAGTTTGTTTAATTCTATTTCCAAACTACAAAGTCCCTTTAGCTTGGGTTTTTCAGTGAATTTGTATGTTTTTTTTAACATTAAGCAATATTAAATTACTGTACGTTAATCCAACCCTAGCTGCACATGGCTGAAGCCGCAGGGTCGGCAGCCAACCCCCAGAGGCATCCAACCCACTTCACACACGGCCTTTGGCTGTGCACACGGTGGTTGGCTGCATGCCCTGCAGCCTACCCCCGTATATAGGTTACCCGGGAGGAAGGCATGCAACTGCCCTCCCTAGGCAAATTATGGCCCCAGAGAACCAATTCCCTGGGGCCCTGACAGTTATTGCAAGTAGAAGTGAGGTTGCATGCAACACCTGCCTGGGCCAATTTTGGCCCCAGAGACCCGATCCCCCGAGGCCCGTCCACTACCTCATGTTGGGTGCCCTGACCCACCCAGGGATCCCAAAATTCAATACTGGGAGCTATGGGGGAGCTGAATGCCCTGGTGGTCCCTGCCGGCTCCCTGCCTCGAGCACCCACACAGGCACTCACATACTCACTCACAGACACATATAGCTCTCACACACCCAGTCACTGACCCATACAGCTACTCACACACCCATTCACAGGCCCATACAGTGACTCATAGAGCCATACAACCACGCACACACTCAATCACAGACCCAAATCCTGCTAACTCATTCTCAGACCTATATAGCCACTCACATACCCATTAACAGTCCTATACAGCCACTCACAAACCTACTTACATAAGTATACAGCCACTTGCTTGCCCAGTCATACACCTATACAGCCACTAAGACACCCATTAATACAGACAGTGACAAAGCCACTTAGATGACATATGTTAAAATAGTATCCCTTATTAGTAGTGTAGAATAAATAGTAATTTAACTTATGCAGTAGCTCATTATATATCTTTAAGTGTCATAAACATTTATGAAACACTCACAATCACTGAATGATGTCATCAGTGATGTAATGTGTGAGGTCATAAGCAGTGGATTGCGGGGAAGTAAGTTATAATTAGGTCAGGTAACTATAACTGCTGAATTTCTCTGGTTTTTGTATGAGTGAAATGTGAGCCTAACTATAACGTCCTTGTAACCTTTGTTTTTTTCATTGAATTTCTAAGCTTTGTTTAATTTTATGTCCTAACTAAAATGTCCCTGTAACCTTTGTATTCTGTAAGTGTAAAGTCACAGGGACGTTATAGTTAGGTTCGGGTTTTACATATAAATTGTACTTCAATTTGGCCCATAAGTTCAATTTACTAATATATACATTCACAAGTAAATATGTTTTGTTTACACATACAGTCTTAAAATATACTTTAAAACTAAAAATTAAAAATGAAGGTAAGGTAGCTTATGTAGTCTTTCTATAAAATGCTATTCTTTCTGTTTTTTAAATTCATTTAAGGATACACGGATCCATTTCCAACCAAAAGCACACGTTCAATACTAAAACAACACCACATTTAATACAAACATATGCTATTGCAATTTGTATACCTGTATCACTGCCTGTGTGTGGGTGTTTGAGTGGCTATATGGGTGTGTCAGTGGCTGTGTGGGCATGTAAGTGGGCATGTGAGTGGTTGTGTGGACGTTTGAGTAGTCTTTTGGGTTTGTGAGTGGCTGTATGTGTGTGTGAGTGGGTGTGTGAGTAGTTGTGTGGGTGTGTGAGTAGGTATCTGAGTAGTGTTGTGGGTCTGTGAGTGGGTGTGTGTGTGGCTTTATGTAAGTGGTTATTTCATGTAGTTCCTAATAATTCATTGGATCTGCGCGTTTAGACAACATACACTGAGGGATTGTTGTCCAGACTGATTTCAGGCACCCCCAAAGGATATGTTAGCCTTTAGACCAGCAAGCTCACAGTACCATTATAAGCCCACTCACTTTACCAAGGAGCAAATCGTCTCTGGCAACTATTGAATATGACAACCCCTGATGCTTTAGGGAACGTGGAAACAGTGTGGTACTTTTTGCTCAGTCAATCGTGCTCACTTCGACTCAAAGAGATATACAGAATAAATGATCGAGAAGTTTTCAATAAGCATTTATTGAACCTTCGTGATTCGAGTATAAAACATGATAATCATTAGACAGAAACAGATATATAAGATTACAAGCACCATCAGAGTAAATAAAAAGTAGAATTCTACCCTTGTGCTAAAACAGTAAATATATGCAGGCATATTGATACTAGGCAATAATCAAGCGTACTTCTACGATGCCATAAGTGTACCTAAGTGTACCTAGCCTGTATGTGGGTGTAAAGCCCAAAATCCCCTAGGAAAAGAGCCAACCCAATTACATGATGGGAGCGAACAAAGGACCCTGTCTTGGCCTAAAATTTGACACCCCGCAAGGGATGTCAGACTACTGAGTGCTGGAGCTTCTGCATGCCGGGACCTCAGCATCTAGTGTCAGCGTGGAAGCTTCTCCTCTGGTTCCCCAGCAAAGATGTGGTTCTTTTATACCCACAAAATACCCTCTGGGTTCTATCTTGATATGTAATGGCTTGCCAATATGTATAGTGGACCTGTCGACCAAGGATAGCGTTAGCAGTGACATTTGTGCAGATGTATTATACAGAAGTTGGTAATTCTGCTCTGTACGTCCTGGGCAGGGGATTAAGATATGATACTAGGAATCCTCATGCATAATAAATGAGGCCAGTTTCATAGAAAACTGGTTGACATTTATGCAGCACATAACTAGGTAAAGAGTCAGTGCCAGAACCGTTATGTAGAGCAAGGTAGGACGAATGTAGGTAAAAGGCTGTATTGTTACTTAGGCCTATATTGGGGAACATTGGGGTTCATAACAGTTGTATGGGTGTGTGAGTGGTTGTGTGGGTGTGTAAGTGAGTGTGTGAATGGATGTGTGGGTCTATGAGTGGGAGTGATTTTGGGGGGGGTCTGTGAGTGGGTGTGTGAGTGGCTCTATTGGTGTGCGAGTGGGTGGGTGAGTGGTTGTGTGGATGTGAGTGTGTGTGTGAATGGGAGTGGCTGTGTGGGTCTGTGCATGCGTGTGAGTGGTTCTGTGGATCTGGGAGTGGCTGTGCAAGTGGTTGTGTGGGTTTGTAAGTGAGTGTATGAGTGTGTGAATGGCTGTGTAGGTCTGAGAGTGGGTGTGTGAGTGGTAGTATGGGTGTGTGAGTGGATGTATGAGTGAATGTGTGGGTGTGTGAGAGTGTGAGTGGCTGTGTGGGTCTGTGTGAGTAGTTTTGTAGGTCTGTCAGTGGATGTGTGAGGGGTTTTGTAGGTCTGTGAGTGGCTGTGTAAGTGGCTGTATGGGTGTTTGAGTGTGTGTGTGTGTTTGTGTGTTTGTGTGAGTAGCAGTGTGGGTCTGTGAGTGGGTGTGTGTAGCCGGGTCGGAAGGAAGACGCAACAGGCTACGTCGGGACAAGGAAGGTTTTATTTTAAGATAATCGCGTCTTCTGTGAGATGCCAGTTTGGAGTAACAAACTCAACGAGTCAAGAACAGAGAGACCCAAAGCAAACTCAGAACAGGCACACGACGACGAGTCTTCTTCTTCGTTTTGGGCGAGAAGTTGTTCGTCTAGGTGGAGGTCCCAGTCCTCCCTTAAACTTCAGGTGGTGGCAGAGAGTGACGCTCTGGAGTCTGCAAAGAAAAGAAACAACAACAAAAAGATGTGGGTCAATACTACATCCCGTTTGTCCAATCTCACGAGGGTAGGGAGTGAGGGTAACACTCTAGTGCACAAGTGAGTTGATAGGACTCTAAACGGGTGGCAGCGAGGAGTGGCAGTGAAAGGAGGGGTACTACTATATACAATGAGGAGGCGGCGAGCAGCAACGTTATCAGCCCTCAGACTTCTCCCGCCTCCCGACCCATCCCGAGAATCTCTCCCGTACCTGGGTCAGCCACGCTCCTCCGGGGGCATGGCTCGGCGATGCGAGTTCGTGGTGGCCTCCTGGCTTCGTCTTCCCATCTCCGCACTCGTTCTCTCCATCCGGGCAGGATGTCTTCTCCGGGCGTCTGGGTTGCTCTTCCGGGCGTTGGTTCCTTGGTCCTTCGCTCTCCGACGCTCGAGTCGCTCTCCGGTGTCCATCCACACCGGTTTCTGATACCCAGGACTCCTTATTGGGTGCCAGCTGACGAAGTCATCAGAGGGGGCGGGGCCTTCTTGTAGCACGTCCCAGTTAAAGGGATCGGCATCGGAGTCCGATAAGTCTGTTTGTGATGTCTGCCATGAGTCCTCCTGGCGAGAGGAAAGCATAGGTTCCATGAAATCACGGGCTTCCCACCAGTCACCCCCTTGTCCGACGCCTTCCCCGCTGACCTTGTGACAGTGTGTGAGTGGTTTTATGGGTCTGTGAGTGGGTGTGTGAGTGACTGTATGGGTTTATGGATGTGTAGGTCTGTGAGTAGGTGTGTGAATGGTTTTGTAGGTCTGTGACTGGCTAGATGGGTAAGTGAGTGGTTGTGTAAGTGGGTGTGTGAGTAGGTATGTGGGTCTGTGAGTGGGTGTATATGTTATTTAATTTGGGTCTGGATCCATGAAGCTGCCACGGAGAACACAGCATGATGAATCCGCAGACCCTCGTGCAAAAAATATATTTTTGGACAATTTCCTGCCCATCAGGGGTCCCTTACAGACCCCTCTATCAGTCCCATGGGGTCAGGTCACCTCTACCTTGACCCCTTCTATCACTTTTAAATTTTATTTTGCACCCTGGGAACTGAGTCCCGATGCCAAAAATGGCAGCTGCAACTTTCCTCTCAGGTTGCGGCCAGTCAATCACAGCATTGCTGTTGGTGCATGCATCCACAGTGGATTTGCATCTCTAGATATACATAAATAATTTTACTTTAATAACTCCAAAAATACTGAACAGATTTACACCATATTACAAAAAATAGTCTATAGGGTCTAATTTTCCTATGGGAAATTGCATGGGCAAAAAGCGTCAGACAGCATCTGAAGTGACTGGTGAGCTAGTTTTGAATATTTCCTTAAGATTTTTCAATCAATGCTAAAATTATTAGCAAAACAAAAAACGCTCTTCCTATGGAAACTAGGTCCTAATTATAATTACATACTGGCAGCTGCAGGTAATTGGTAATACACACACACACAGACACACACACGCACGCACGCACCCACGCATGCACACACACACACACACATCTTTTGCCGTAGTGCACAGCTACGCCTACCAGTATCCTGTAAAATGAATTTGGTAAAATATTATGCCATACAAGAAGAGGAAAAAAAAGGTGCTTTTAAAGATGAGATGGATATTGAAACTGAGTCATACATTAAGGACTTAAAAACCCTAGCAGGTGGCCATCACAATGAGACTGCGCCTGGTCCAACTGAAAATCCTACATCTCGCCTACTTCGACGCGTGGACCTTGTTTAAAATGAGTAGAAGACCTGACCCCCTGTGCCTTCGGCGCTGTAATATACCGGGCACCTTCGTTCATATTTTGTGGGAGTGACTCAAAGTGCGACAGTACTGGGACAGGGTTACGAAGCAGATGGAGAGAGCAAGTGGTAAATCTCTAAAGGCCTCTCCCCAGCTGTGTCTCCTCAACATGTGGGAAGCCACGGACCTCACACAGACTGAACAGACATGGGCCTCAATGGGGTGGTCTATAGCAAAATGTAATATTGCGCAGAGGTGGGGAATGGGGGCAGCCCGTGCTTGAGGGATTGGGCGATTGACATGGAAAGGGCAATGATGGCCAAGAAGGATGTTTTCAAGCACAGAGGGTGCCGCAAGAAATGGGATCATAAATGAGGGAGGTGAAATAGATACAGAGGTAACATCTGTGTATCCCCTACCGTTGAATTACAGCGTGATAGACGCCACATATTGGATGTCTCTGTTCTTGATGCCATGCTCCTGCCCTAGACAGACAGACTTGCCTGTCCGATCGCAAACAACCGAGTGGGGTGCACATGTAATCTGTACACTATTCTGCCTAAAAGTAGCGATGCTTTTCGCTGGACGGCGGGTCGGGCACAGAGGGAGCTGATCACTACGACAGGGCACATTCAAACCCCTACTATTCACTACATGTTGTTACCAGGGGCAGCGCCGCTGCCGACTAAGCCCCTCCAAGTGATGACTGCGCGCGCCTGTCTGGCACGTATTCATCGTATGAATCGGGCTGCGCCCCTGTACTCCCCACTTCTGCCACTGATAGGGTTCCCCAAGGGCCGGGTACATTACACAGAGAGATTGCTGCAAATATGGACGGATCACGCCGTGACGGAGGTGGGGGCGTTGTTTTTTGAGGGACAATTGCAGACTTTTGACGCACTTGTCGACGACTTCGAACTTCCCAAGGGACAGATCCTACTACATAGACAGCTCCTCACAGACTGCCGCAGGCAGTGACGCGCGATTGACACGGAACCCCCCCACGCATCCGGTCATCCATGCGATCCTACTGATGGGACCTGGGCGCCACTTAGTCACCTGGATCTACAAAGCCATACGGACTCTAAAACAACCCACACTTGCACCCCTCAGAGAATACTGGGAAACTGACTTCCGCAGACCACTACATGACAGGGAATGGACCAGGGCCCTTGAGCATACCAAGAAGGTATCCCGCAATTACCGCTTTAAGAATATACAATTGCACATCCTGCATAGGGCATACCTCACTCCCAAAAAATTACAGAAATATTTCCCTGACAGCTCGTTTGCTTGCCCCTGGTGCCTGGAGCACACTGCCTCTTTCATACACATGTTCTGGGATTGTCCGACGCTTCACAGTTATTGGCACACGATCCACACCGCCCTCCGCACGGTCACTGGGCTGCAGGACCTATATACCTGGGAGGCTAGCGCCCTGGGCATCCACAAGCGACACAAGCACATGAAAGTAGAGAGGCGATTTACTTCCTTGGTGCTCCTCCTGGCCAAACGGTGCATCACCATGCACTGGAAGACACCGGAGGGGCCCCCCCTAGCGGCATGGGTGGGCGCAGTCAAAAAGTGGGGTAAGGCAGAGGAAGAGCTACTCCGAATGGAGGAAGCCCAGGGACTTCGCAAACACTCGATTTCCCTGCCCTGGGCCATGCTACTGCATTCCATCGCGCAGGAAACAATAACGGTGGCGGGACCACGAACGTTCGTGTTCCCCCTGGGGCCCCCATGGCCCATGAGCCCACCCAGGGAGACGTACAGGGGGCCCAGACGCCCGGCAGGTCATAATTGCGGACCGCGACTGTTCCTCCATTACGCCCTCTCATGGGCAGTGATCAGCGCTCCCGCCTCCCTTCTCCCCCCTCGCGCCCGCGTAACCCCAACAATATACCTTGCAATGGTATAGCTCTCAAGCGCAAGACTAGTACTGCTCATCATCTGTGACACAGTGCAACCCCAGTTTATATATCCCCAGTTTGTTTATGGTTAACCTGTGGCTACAATTCCATAGCCCATATGATAAATTACAAAGGGGAATAGGCACACCCCGCAGCCCCTGCAAGGCGCAGCGACCACCACGCAAGCTGGTTGGGTATACTTAGGCATAGGCCCCGGGAGACTGTTCTCACCTCATAGAGTGGGGGCCCATATACCCTAGGCTTACACGCTCAGAAGTCCACACAGGGCGCGATTGAGCGCTCTTGCTTGTATGTCTATATCAATCGCATTACCAGATGTGTTGTTGTATGTACTATTATATAAGTGCCAATAAAAAAGGTTTAAAAAAAAAAAAAAAACAACGTACGATGCTTTATGACTGTGCCGGTCCTTGCATTTCTGTGTGGGTATGGGGAAGTGAACTGTGCACATTGTATATTCTCTGTGATGCAATTGGTAAATCTTTATTGTGGACCCAAAGATTGTTCTCTCACTGCCTTGTACCTTTTCTTTTATTTTCTCAATAAAAATTGTGTAAAAAAAAAAACCCTAGCAACCTTGAGAAACCTAAAAAGGGAAGGAGTAGGACTAGAAAGTCATATTACTAAAGAAGTCCTAAGTGAATTGGACATCACACAGATTGGAGCTGGACTACGTGAATTAAAGGAGAAATCAAGATTTTGCACAACCTTACCACCAGGAAACAAAATAGATATGTTCCAGGAATGTGTGATGAGGGATCTAGATTACTTAAGAGTCTATACTAAGAAACCTAATAAATTGATCAAAGGAGAATGCCTGGCCTTGGAAGAATTGAAGAAGGGATGAAAACACAATGATAAAACAGGCTGATAAAGGCGGTAATATTGTGATACAGTAAAAAATGTGTTACATAAGGGAGGCCTACTGTCGGAGGGATGGACGGAAACAGAAGCGAAGAGGTCGTATAGGGTTAATAGTGGATCTTTTATTTCGGTTGTTTACATGTCGTTTGTAAGAATGGGGGGGTTGTTTCAACACTAGAGTCCAATATACTGTTGTAAGGGTTCGTATAATACACAGTTATTTCTTCACTGTCCTTCCTCTTCTTGGTTTCTTCTAGGTGCTTCTACATCTTCAAGGAGGGGTCCTGAGTGGCTTGCAGGGGAGTGAAACAACACATAAGTAAAAAAAACGGTAAGTATGGTTGCTGTACCTATTGGTATTCATTCACCACACCCAAGTGAAGGAATTTGTGCTATAGTGAGTGAGTAGACAAATAAAAGTAGGAAAAAAGAGCATGCATATGCATACTGTTAATCAGACTCTCTCATGTCTCCTTTCTTCCTTGTAATATTG
The DNA here is from genome assembly GCF_964204655.1 of Triturus cristatus. Taxonomy (NCBI): domain Eukaryota; kingdom Metazoa; phylum Chordata; class Amphibia; order Caudata; family Salamandridae; genus Triturus; species Triturus cristatus. The sequence continues at coordinate 436,800,340 of NC_140594.1, read as the reverse complement.
GTCTCCTAATACGTCTTTAGAGGCCCCTTTTGGTGGGAGAGGAAAAAGGTGGGGGTGACTCAAGAAGGTGAGGAAAAGGTGCGCAAAAGAAAGCAGAGAGAAGAAGAAACAAACAGCAAACTCTCATTAGGAATACCAAAAAATAAGTGCGCGTCCTAGAAGTGAAGCTCTAATTCACGACCTCTTTCCTTGACTCGATACCTGCCCTTTGCCCCCTTCTCCCACATGACCGCGTGATGTCGCAACTCTCCAGAGTTGCAGCAGACTCCTTGCTTCCTCCGGGAACCACCACTCCTCGGACCAGATGTCAGGATTCTCCCTGTCCTCAGCGTCTTCAGTGGAGGCGTCTTGTCTGTGGGCAACTCCCTTCACAACGACCGTAGCGTCCTCCTCACCGGCGTCTTCTTCCTGGTCAGTGCTCTCCCCAAAGGCGTCCTTCTCGCTATCGGCGTCTTCTACCTCTTCCTGTTTGTCCCTCTTCGGTGTTTCCGTCTCTTTTTCTCCTTCCCTTCTCACATCTGATTTTCCGTTATGTACCAGATCCTTGGTACATGGTTGGTCAGGCCTTAGGCACGCTGCGTCTCCGCCCTGCAGAAGTGAACGAGAGTCCTTTTTAGTGTTTGTGTTATTTCCTGGCTCTCATCGTCGTCATCGGGTCGCAGGACATAAGGAAACCACGGAGGCAGAGCGGGGGGGTGAGTCAAGGGTTACAGGGAGTTTTTGAGACGGGTCCTCATACCGACCAACAATTAAATGATCCTGATTGTTACAGAAAAGCACCAGAGAATCCTATAAAGAACTAACTAAAATGTATAGAGACAAGCTAGCAAATTGAAAAGATACAGGCTCTTAAGTGAGTAAGTGGCAAATTTCCTTATGGCAGAATTACCAATTATGCCGACAATGTATTTCCTTCATAAGGTACATAAGGATGCAAAGGAGCCAGCTGGAGGGCCAATCATGCCTATATTTGGGTCCTGGTTTGAGAAAACATCACAATATCTAGATTTATTTTTGTCACCAAAAGTTCAACAAATAATTTTGTTTCTACGAGACACACAATATTTCTTATGTCATCTACAGAACATTCCTTGGAAAGAAGGATACCAAATGATCACTAAGGGTGCCACTTCGCTTTATTCCTGCTTTAGTCACGAACTTGTGCTAAAAGCGTGGAAATATTTTTGAAAAAAGAAAAATTTTGCCATTCTGGATCATGTTAATATGTTAATGTAAATGATGAATATAATTTTAAAGAATAATTATTTTCTTTTTGGCAAGAAGGTGTATCAGCAAATACACAGAGCAGCAGTGGGAAATTCAATTGCTCCAAAGTTTGCAAATCTCACTATGGAATGGCGGTAGAGGGAATTTGCATGGGTAGGCCAACATAAGAAATATCTTGAGAAAATTATTATTGAGTTATATTACACATTATTTGTGATATGGGATGGTAGCATGGAGGAACTTAAGGAACATTTTTACAAGTTTTAATAATAATCCTTGTGACATTCAATTAACAGTTACCATCAGTGATAAAATCGTTGAATTTCTGGATACTTTAATCTACGTGGAAAGACAGAGGTTGGAAACCACATCATTTAGAAAGAATACTGCCACAAATAACGTCCTCCATGCCACAAGCTACCATGATTGGAGACTTAAATGGAACATACCGTACGGAGAAATTGTGAGGATCAAAAGAAACTGTTCAACAGAAAAGAAGCTTGATATTAATCTTTAAAACATGAAAAGGAGACTTTTGTCTCATGGTTATCTGAGAATTGAGTAACTAACCACAACTAGGAGAAAGGAATACATCTAAAAACATAAGATTAATAATTTCCTACAGTGAAAAGGGGAATTCAATTAGAAGGATTATAAGAAAATATTGGCATTTGCTAAGCAATGATTATAACCTAGAGAGCTAGACATTTTAAAAGGCACAATCATTATCCAGTATGCTGACAAGCAACCATTTTTTCCCAAAGCAAAAAGAAGAAAAAGCAAGTTCATGGCACAAATCGGAAAAAGGCAATAGATTTTGGAGATGAGCTAAATGCAAAGCTTACAGACATGAGGCTCACTCAAGGAATATAAGATCAAAAACAAAACATATTCAGTCAGAAAGAGGATCACTTGTAAGAGCACCTTTGTGGTTTACATTTTGAAATGTCCATTTTATCGATTGTATATAGGAAGTATGACTTGTCAGCTGCAGAAATTGATACTGGAACATCTGAGAGCCATAAAGAATAAAGATGAGAATTACCCTGTAGCAAGAAATTACAAAACACATGATGGGGAGGCTTCATCTTTGAAATTTTGGGGTATTGATCAATTGGAGAAACCAATATGGTGAGGAGATAGAATATGTCTACTGAGACAATTGGAATCAAAATACATAATTAAATATAGAATGAAAACTCCATATGGACATAACTAGGATGAGGAACTTTATGAAGGTTGTTTCGGAATATCTTTCAGTTTGACAATAATCATTTGAAAAAGGTCTTTGATGGGATTGTGGTGGTAAATGTAATGTGTTGATATAAGATAAGAGTAAAAACAGAGCAAGGCATTATCACGTTTAGACAAATCCACTATAGGGGGTTAGAGGGTGGACATGAGAATGAACTGGCATGATATATAGAGTGCAATTAAATTATATAATTGTTACATTTCTTGAATTTGAAGGTAAAGATATGTAAATTTCATTTTTATTTTGAAAACATTGGTGATAGGTTAACCCCTTCAGCGCGGTGCGGATTACTTCGCCGTGCTGAAGGTTCGTTGCGCGGGCAGGGGCCGTGACGGAGCGGTTCCGTCATCCGCACAGCGCGACCGATGCGCATGATGGAACCGCTCCGTCATGCGCATCGAAAGGGTTAAACAAAATGAAAGTTGGCCGCAAAGATATACAAACAAAACATAGTGGGCTAGAATAAATACATGGTGAATTTTGATTTTGAGAACTGTGAAAAGAAATGCAAAAACAGATCAGTGTGAAGCAAGATTTTCCAAGAACCTTACAAAATGAACTTCTAACTGGGATTTGAAAGTTGATTTTAAATTGTTTCAATCAGCGTTAAACAAGATAGCCTGAGAATTTTATAAAATGAATTTATAATTGGGGTTTGGAAAGTTGATCATAAATTGGAATTTGGTGAATTTTTGGTTAATGTACTATGTAATCCAGAATGCTTTGCATGTAATCCATAAGAGAAAAAGAACACTATAACTAGAAGGAGAATATGACTGCCTGCATATATGATCAAGACTGTTTAGACAAAATGCGTCATTGTTTTTGGTGTTGCTGGAAATTTGATAATAAAAGGAGTTGGAATCCTTCCCTGAATGCCTCCTGCTAATGTGTGTGTATGTGTTTGCATATATAACTGTTATCTTTGTACCAAGTAGAATACCTTTTCGGTATATATAAATATTAAAACAAAATGAATACAGGAAAAACAAACCAGGAGAGGTACAGGAGAGTCCAAGTCCGTAGAAGAGAAACAAATTGGAACAGTATTTTACTTGAATGTTATTAAGGCCACCCGACCGACCTCACCCACATGGATGGTGGTTTTTTAAAAGCACCTCAAGATTGTAAGATTTTAAGTCACCAATCAGGGTGATGGTGAGTATTTCACAGACAAGGTAGACAAGGTAGCACATGCACTTTTACAAAATAGGTCAATGAGCAAGAGTAGACGAAATCTGGTGGAGCCCAGAATAGGACATTTCCATGTGAAACTGATATCAGGTAGCACTATACAGTGCAAACCTCGCATTTATGGAAGGACTGTGACCATCAAACTAATATTGTTTTTTAAATTATGCTTGGCTTTTTTGATAAGAAATTTTAAATGAATATTTATTTATTTAAATTAATGTAAGCGTTGAACTTTTCACGTTCGCCATTCAGTGTCGCACCCAAAACAAACAAAATGGCGGCCGACACTTCCTGATTTCGACCGATTCGAACGTTGACTGACATGTAACCACCAATCAGAATTACGTTCGCGCACGTAAGGGTGCGCGCACGGTGCGCGCACGGTGCGCGCTCTGTGCGCGGCTATAGATATTTATGTACTTTTAACTGCAATTTTCTCAGGAACTGCGGAACAGATTGACTCCATATATGCAAAAGGCACAAGCCTGACCTGAGGACTACCTCTCTGCCAAATTTCAAGTAATTCTGTTCAGCCGTTCGGGTTGTACCTTCGACTAAAGGTCCTATGGGAAAATGCATGGAGAACACGCATTTTGGGACCCCCCTTTTTTCTCGGCCCCCGCTTGACGAATCACCCCGAGACTTTCACGGTAGGAGCTGAGCAGAGCGCCCCATTAGTTTTGAAAATTTCGCGAGGATTCATCAACCGGCGCCAAAGTTATTCAAAATAGAATTTTGAGATTTCCTATGGAAACTCGGTCCTAACTATAACTATCTACTGGCGACCGCCAGTAGATAATATATATGTATATATATATATATATATATATATGTTCAGGAAGATCGTTGCGAAACGCCGCTCTTCTTCCTATCTACGCCGGTGCCAGCAGCGGTCACAACTCCGTTAATAATGTTTTCCAACAAGAAATTCAGGAACTCCCAAATATAATCCAGTGGCACACCAAAGGACAGGCACAATAATAAGTTTTATTGTATCACAAAAACAGAGCAACGCATTTCGGTGAAGCCTTAGTCAAGCCTTGACAAAGGCTTCGCCGAAACGCGTTGCTCTGGAAAACTGTTATGGGCTTGGAAACATTGTTGCAAGTGTAACCGCAAGGACAGGTAGCTACATTGTATCCCGTTGCCCGCGTTAGGTGGTAGACAAGCGCGGAGGCCCGGAAACTTTCAACAGGGCACAACGAAGTCCAGGCAGTCAGTAGAGACAGACTAAGCACCCGTTATTCAGTAAATTAAAGGGTTAGGGTGGCAATGCTGATGTGTAACGGAGCGCGAAACCGGGAATGGTTTAAAAAAGGGGGCGTGTACAAGTTCAAGAAACAGGAAGCCGAGCAAAGGCTTTCGCCACTGGAACAGAGTTTAACTCGATAAGGGAGTGTAGCAAACGCTTTCACTTCTGTCCTGGAGCAAAGTAAGGGAGTCTCTATAAAGAGAGCTGTTCTGTATACTCGACATGCACTATAGCTCTATAGTGTGCCATAGTATGGAGCATGTGGCTTGATTCCTGACAGTTCTCCCTGCCAAAGGTCAATTCAATTCAATTTATAAGCTTTTATTCGGTCAAATAAATCAACCATATAAGCAGTACATCCATAATACAATCTGATTAAAAGAAACGATAAAATCTAAAAACAGTGGGGATGAAACATAAGAGTATCAGAATTCATGAACATGAAATAACAAGTGCAAAAGTACGAAGTACAAAAGTGCAAGTGCATCGTTCGCCATAATCCCTTATCTTATTACTTGGACATAAACGGGCCTAATTCAAAAGTGCAAGTGCGAGATATACCGGAGAGGGCATACAGTCAATTATCAACAATCAAAGATTTCCTAGCACTAATAGCTTTCATAAGAAATGTAGCTAGATAAAAACACAGTTGCGGGTCATCTAATCTAAAAAGCAACTCCATGGCATTTTTAAAAGATCTAGTGTTATAATGTAAAAAGAAAGGTTTTAGATAAAATTTCCTAAGATGAGTATAAAAATGACAAAAAAGTAGCATGTGGCAACAACTTTGGTGGGATACTCCATCACATAGACATGGGTGATCAGAACTCTGTTTCGTGCCTGGTTAGTTGACAAGATGGTGTATGGTACCCAGTCTTAATCTTGTCAACACGAAGCGATGTGATGCTCTGGTCCCAAATGTCAAATAACTTTGAAAACCCTTTTTAAGATCCATTTGTAAGTAAAGGACGAGAGTAGGTTGAGACTTGATGGCAAGAGATCTTGCCTCTAACTTGTTAGCCATCATAACTGTTTTTATCTCGGTTTTATAAATAGAAACTGAACACTCTGGATCCGATCGGATATCACAATTAAATAAAAATTTAAACCAATGGATATTATAATTGAGCCAGGGTATTTTTAAACAGTTTTCCATACTGAGACAGTCCCGTATTATAGATTGCGTAAACAGTGTCTCCTTTTTTGACCATATAGATTTCCATAGTAGGAGGGGGCGTATTAAAGCCAAGTCTGAGATATATTTTATGCCTGCCTCCCTATGGATCAATTCGGTAGAGGCCGAAAAAGGAGCACACAGTAAGCGTTTTAAAAAGGAATTTTCAACTTGTTGTAATTTGTTTCCTTGACAGTGGCCCCAAACACCTGCCCCGTAGAGGGCTGCAGTAACACAACGTATCTCGTAAATAACCAGCATGTCTCTAATGCGGCGGTTACCTAGTTTAGCAGCGAATCTAAAAATGCCATTGATGTTTCTCAGCATCTTGGAGCAGGCATTATCCTGTTCCTGACCCCATGACCGATTTCCTGCAAATGTAATACCTAGGTAACTGAAGGTTTTGACTGTCTGGACCTTAGAGCCTTCAATATAGTAAGTACTGGATGTAATAGGGTTCCTGCCACAGGCCATTACAAAAGTTTTAAATTTATTAATTAAAAGTTTCCTTTTGGCAATAAAAGCAGTAAAATTATCCATGAGACGTTGCAAACCAATAGGGGTGCGGGATAGTAAAACCGCGTCATCCGCGTATAAAAGAATTGGGATGGGTAAACCGTCAACCCTAGGGGCATCCGACTCGAACAGTTTCAGGGCTGCGTCTGCTTCGTTAATAAACAGAGAGAAAAGCAATGGAGCCAGCACGCAGCCCTGTCGGATACCTCTTTTGACTTTAAAAGAGGGAGTATATTCACCTAAAAGTCCATACCGCACCTTGCTTGACAGGTTACTATATAATCTCGCAAGGAGATAAATTATCTCCTTGGGCGCGCCCATATCTAGCAGTAATGGCCATAAAATTGAATGGTCTACCAGATGAAAGGCGCTGCTAAGGTCGGCAAAACATAAATAAAGATTCCCTTCCCTGGCTAAGGTATACTTTCCATTCAAAAGATCTAAATTGACACACTGATCTAGTGTGCCAACTCCCTTTCTAAATCCATATTGTACTGGAGTAAGTACTTCCTTTTCCTGGACCCAAGCTTCTAGTCTTGATAACATGACCCTACTCATGATCTTGATGGACGAGTCCAGTAGAGATATTGGGCGGTAGTTGATAACATCGGTTTTAACTCCTTTCTTGTGTATGGGTATGATAATGGATTGACCCCAAGATAAAGGGAGTGGGTCTCAATGGCAGCATTAAAAACTCTTGTTAAAAAAGGGGCCCATAGAACAAGTTCATTCTTATAAAAATCTATGGGGACCCCATCAGGTCCTGGTGCCTTACCCCCTTTACTGCTAATTATACCATCGATGACCTCATATAAACTAATTAATAAAGGAATAATAGGCCATTCAACAGAGGGCTGGTTAGATTGAGTGGGTGGTACAACTGTGTAATTAGGATTAAAAATATTAGAAAAGTGGGTTATCCAGTCATTGCAGTTGATATGGGAATTAATTTCGGGGATATGGTCGTCCTTCAAAAAAGTACTATTAACGGTTTCCCAAAACAGTTTACTGTTTTTGGTATCAGCTGCCAGACTTAAATCTTCCCAGGCTATTTCTTGGAGTTCCGTTTTCCTATTTTTTAAAGCTATAACATATTCAGCACGCATGGCCTTGATTATATCTGAATTCCTGGGGTTGCATCTCAAAGCTTGTTTGAGATTACTCAGGGCCGTCGTGCATCTAGTCTCGAACCAGCCCGCCTTGGGTTTATTATTTGTGCAAACTGGTTTCGTCAAAAGCTTCTCCACTATGTTGTTTATCTTATTGAAGTTCTCTAGCATTAAAGCGGGATCAACCTCGTCCCCTAAACAGACTTTAATTTCATTCCAGCATTGAGTAACAACATCAAACAAGATTTCGGATGGGTCCACACCAGCCCATTTTATCCGGACACCATTTGGTCTGGTAGGGACGATGGCTGAACTTTGGGGTACATTAGAGATATGTTTTGGTCCCCAACAAAGTAAATACACAGAGATGCTATTATGGTCACTAGTGGGTTGATCCGATATCCACGGTAAAGAGAATAAGTGTGCGCTGTTACAGGAAATTATGATGTGGTCAATAATAGACATCGCATTTCTACCTGTGAATGTGGAGCATTTCTTGTTATGTTTATCAGCAGCGCAATATAACAATTCTAAGTCCCATTTGGCCATGGCATCGTTTAAGGCCATACCGTATTCACAATGAGGGAAGTGTATATAACAATCATCATCAAGTTCAGATTCCCCCCTCCTGGGGCCACAAACTTTAGTTGAAGAAAATGGACATATTTGAACATTAAAATCACCCACCCAAACGATAACGATTGGCTTCCTGATAATACTGGTCAGCTTCTCAAGTTCTCTTTCCAGGTCCTTAATAATTAGACCACGAGGGGAACTAAACACATTATTATAAAAATTAATCAGGATAACATCTTTACCTATAGGGGAGACCAACCACAAAATCTGAGCATAAATACCCACGTTAATACATTTTTTAATGTTGCATTTATTTAGGCTGGTAGAAATCAGGATCAGAAGACCTCCCTTGGCTCTGCCGGAAGATGAAGCCTGAGCCGGGAGCCAATGGGAGGTAAAACCCTCTACATAAATTGGATCGATACACCACGTTTCTTGAAGACAGATAATATCATGTTGGGCCGATATAAAATCTGCCCATGATGGCGTACCTTTTTTCCTATTAACACCAGCAATATTCCAAGTGGTGACCTGATACCCTATATCCGTATTCGTTATATCAGGTTGCTGAAAGGGTTCCTCATATCCCACCTCTTTCCTGGTAGTAATTGCTTCTAAGGGGATACATTCGCAGGGAGCAATGGGTGGGCATGTTGCATTGTTGGGTAGACATGATCCCTTACGTCAATCATTGCTGTCCAAATTACCCAACACCTGATACTTGTTAGATACTGGGACGGCAAAGTTAGAGACGGAGGGATGCAAAAGAGAGGTCGGCTGATGTCCTTTTCTGGGATGACCTATGTACCCATCGCCGAGTATTCCCATTAGATGTCTATAAAGGTATCCGAGGGGGAGAAGGGTGGTGTTGAATTCCCGAGGGGAAGGTAATGGCACATTATTTAGTGTATTGGACGCCCACCTCGGTGACCTAAAATTAATGATAATACAATCTCCTACAAAACATTTTCTGGAGGAACCAATCCAACCTACTCTTCGTGTTGTCAAAATCTGGTTTATCCCTTCTATTGGATAATTACAATTGTTAGTTAACCAGAACACTACTTTGTTTAAGAGAGACTCGTGATCTTCAACTTGTCCGAATTTAAGTTTAGGTACATTGGCCAAGATAGCGACATATGCACTACATTCAGGGGGCAGATTAGTAACTGAGGTCATTTTCCTTTCCTGGTATACTGGCGCTATTAGGTCAGCCGGTTTAACGGAATTACGTAAAATATGTTTATCCGGCATGGTCACTATACTATCCTGTGATGGTTTAGGTCCGTGATTATTAACTGAAATGCCTGGTACTAGGATTCTTTCATTATCCTTATTCCTCGCATCTGAGTCAAGGAACTGCTCCTTTAAATTATCAAGAGGTTCCCTGTCCACTCGGGTGGGTAAGTAAATTGGGCCTAATGTAGCATCTTTCTGTTCAATTCTACTTGGCTCCTTTATAAGTTTGTCATTAACTTTCTCCAACACTCCAGTAATTTTATGAATTTCCCTGGCCAGGGTATCCAATTTATCATATAGTGGCCTTAATAGCTCTGTCATTTTATCCGATATAATGGCCAATGTTAAATGCTGGGGAATAGGGTCTGTTCTGTTCAAATGATCCTTTAGAACACCTGGTTTAACAGCACGAGTATTCTTATTAACCTTCTTTGGTTTGGGATTAGAGTTTAGATTCCCCCGTTCTGAGATGATCTTTCTACATCCCCTGGTTTTTCCCAATGGCTGGGGGCTCTCAAGGGGAATCAAATTAGGGGTCAGTGATATTCGAGAACAGTCCCCACTACTCCGTCTTATGTCGATGGCATCCGAGGCTGGCCCCCCTATAACCGATAAGTTATTGATCGGCATATTAATCTCAGTCTCGGTCTCCCTAAAAGGGCTACAGGGGGTGCTAACCTCGTTACCTCGATTGACCCCCATAGAGTTAGAACCCAAAGAAAGGCGTCTCTCAGTTCGATTAATTTCTTCCGAGAGAACATTAACTGCTTTGACCAAAAACGAATCGATCGTAGTACATGATCGATCGCTAGGGGGCTTCACTATTTTCCTCCTCAAATGCCAGGAGCAAAAAGAAAAACAATCCGTTTTATACAATACAAATTCAGAGTAAAGTAGAAGAATCTACCACACTATAATAATTGTGCATACAATTGGGTATAAAATATTAGGCAGCCTCATAGATATAAAGTGCAAATACAGGATAAGAAGGCCCCAAATAAAATATCACATGCTACCAAAAGATACAATACTAGGGTACAACAAGCCTCCTGGATATAAAGTGCAAATGCAAGATAAACAGGCCCAAGATAAGGTGACACGTGCTAACAAAAATTGCATAAAAGATTAAAATATTTCCAATAGCTTCAAACCCCACTGTATCAAAGGAAAAAGTCCGAAAACGTGACTGCCAATAGGAGCAGCACAAAGAGGAATGTCTGGGTGACAGTACCAGTTCCAGATAATATAGAAGGTATCAAAGATGGCAGACTGTTCCCTCATAGAACGTGGTGTACACAAATATTTCGATACTGTACCTACCCTTGCAATAGATGGTCATTGTGGTCCAGGAAGAGCATTACAATGTTAGGGGGCCTGCCCTGGCTCCTTCTGGCACTGACGGGCAAGGACGTGCCCGCCCATGGCCCGGGCTTTGCCCGGGCGTCGCCCAAACGTGTCCCGCGCTGCGGGAGGCTCCGAAGATTTTTAAGCGCCTCCGGGCGCACTTGGCCGCGTCGCTGTGGGTGGTGTGGGCGTCCAGCTAGGGCGTCTGGGGAATGTAGTCACGCTGGCCGTTGCCCTCACGGCGGCGGTAAAGCGTCTCTTCCCCCAGTTTTTGCTGCTACCACTGCCTGTTTGCGATCCCACGCTGCGGGAGGCTCCGAAGATTTGTAAGCGCCTCCGGGCGCGCTTGGCCGCGTCGCTGTGGTCGGTGTGGGCGTCCAGCTAGGGCATCTGGGGAATGTAGTCACGCTGGCCGTTGCCCTCACGGCGGCGGTAAAGCGTCTCTTCCCCCGGTTTTTGCTGCTACCACTGCCTGTTTGCGATCCCGCGCTGCGGGAGGCTCCGAAGATTTGTAAGCGCCTCCGGGCGCGCTTGGCCGCGTCGCTGTGGTCGGTGTGGGCGTCCAGCTAGGGCGTCTGGGGAATGTAGTCACGCTGGCCGTTGCCCTCACGGCGGCGGTAAAGCGTCTCTTCCCCCGGTTTTTGCTGCTACCACTGCCTGTTTGCGATCTCCAAGGGTCTATTTACAGGGTGTGGTTTTGTAGGATGCAAGGCATGGAATCTGCGCACCAAGCTAGGAGCATGGACGTGGTTCGCTGGTTCCCATGATCTATCTTCAGGGGCGAATCCCACCCAATCTATTAGATATTGTAACTTGCCTCTGTGCCTACGGGAATCAAGGATACGTTTTACTTCGTACTCCACTTCCCCTGCTACCAAGATGGGCGGGGGTGGCACCTCGGGTTCCAAGGAAGGGGTATAGGTTTTTAGCAAAGAAATGTGGAAAACAGGATGGATTCGTAGTTCTTTGGGAAGACCCAGTTTCAGAGTAACAGAGGATAAGATCTTGATAACAGGATATGGTCCTATATACCTAGGCTGCAGTTTTCTAGGTTCCTCTAATCTTAATTCTAACCATACTTTATCACCAATCTTATAATCTAGAGATTGGTGGCGATGTTTATCAGCTTGTTGTTTCATGGCGTCTTTTGCTTTCTGTAGTTCTTGTGTGGCCTTTTGCCATATCTGTTGGAGGGATTCATGGTGGGTCTAAACAGCCGGGATTTCCATTAAATGGGAGGGTAGCGGGCAAGGCAGAAATCTAGGATGGTGCGCATGAGAGAAATAAAAGGGTGAAATACCAGTGGAAGAATGTGAGGTATTGTTGTAAGCAAATTCCGCTAAAGGAAGAGCCTGTACCCAGTCGCTTCTGATGGTGGTTAGTTGACAACATAGGTATTGTTCAAATGTTTGATTTGTTCTTTCAGTCTGTGCATCCTGTAAGAGAGTAGGATCTGCTTCTCATGGTTACCCCCAATTTTTCCTGATGTTTCACTGTTTTCTGACTTTTTTTCTGGCTGGGGCCCTGCTAACCAGGACCCCAGCCTAGCTGCTTCCTCTCTAAATTGATTACCAGTACTTTAGGTACACTCCAGATTGGATTCTGGGGTACCCTTATAAGTCCCTAGTATATGGTATACTATGTACCCAGGGCACAGGTACCCTAGAGGCCTACCAGGGGCTGCAGCATGCATTATGCCACCCCTGGGAAGCCTTCCAAAATGACACCACAGGACTGCTACTGCAGCCTGGGTAAGGTGGTGCATGCACCCCTTACTGAGATATAGGTCCACTAGATCTCTCCATATCACTGCACATGTAAACCTATCAGTCACCCCTATGGCAGGCCTTAACAATCCTGAAGGCAGGGTGCTGGGTTTCATGTGAGAGGGTCTCCATGCATGCTCTGCAGCTTTCGGAACCTTTATTCCAGGGTTGTTTGTGATGCAGCCAAACTATATATTCTTAAGTGCATTAAAACCAAACGGTAAATGCTAACTTTGGAATGGCTGCATGGAAACATGTCGTGTTTGGTGTCAAACACCTTGGAATCATACCCCCACACCAGTGAGTATGATCCCACCCTTCTAGAGGGAGAGACATGACAGCACCGGTATACCCTGTACCAGCTTAACAGACCCAGGTATCACAAAATGGATGCTGCCAGCCACAGACACGAGTCTGCCCTCCTGCTGCTGGACGAAACTCCAGCAGGGGAGGCCTGGACAATAGGTTACCTGTCACAGGGAGGTGTCACCACCTCCCAGACAGGCTTTAGTGTATTGGGGCTGGGTGGGTGCACTCCAAGAGTGCTTTGAAGTCAGCACTGGGGGCACATTTGGTGTCCCTGTGCATAGTCCAGCTCAAACCGGTTGCAGGGGCTATCAGCCCCTTTTCAGGCGTGAAACTGGACAAAGGAAATGGGTGTAGCCACCCCTCTTTCCTGACCCTCCCATAGGTGGGTCCCTAGAGTTTGTCCAACCCCTTCCTTGGGTATAAGATAGGAACCCCTGGCTACAGGACTTTAGATTACACCTGGACGAAACTCTGATACAGAATCCTGGAACTTCGATGATCTACATTGAACTAGATGACTGAAGAATCTTCCTTGGAGTAAAGGAGTTACTCCCCTGCAAGGCAGGCACCAAAGACGCATCTGACCGGTTTGCATCTCCGAAGCTCCCGCCGGACTCCGAAGAACTTTGCAACACAGGAGGTGGGTGTCCGTGGTCTTAGAGGTCGATCAGTGCCCACAGCAAGTCTGAGGCCCATATCCCTCGTGGTGACCGTGCAACCCGAACCCCTGGACACCGCGTCACTTTGCAGAAGCATCAGCTTTCCAGCGACTCCTGCAGCTGAGCTTTGGGTTACTTGTAGCCCTGACCCCGAGCAGAACCTGAAACACCTGACATCGGTGGACATTCGTCTATCTTGGCCCTGGTCACTGGCAAGTGACCCAGACTCTGTCCCTTCTGTTTTCAGGTTCTTCTGATCTTCGATTCAGGCTTGGATCACACCAGACACTTTTCCTCTTCCCGCCAGCAGCACTTTGCAGCAGATCGCCATTGAAATCAACGACGATTCCTGACACCATTTGACACCTATGCACCCGGTTTACCTGGGTGAGGTAACTCGAGTACTCCAGTGCTCCCATGCGTGTTGGCCCTAGAAACCCCTAAGTCTAAAGGGGTTTGCTCAAAGTTCTCTCCTAAGTGTCCTTAACTTCTAAAATTCCAACTGTGACTTTCCCATAGAATAGAACGGGGCTCGCGCCTGTGTTCTCATACTGCACGCGTCCCCCAAGGGTCTCCTGTGTCACTACCTTGGGTGGTTCCTTTGGGTCCCAGCAATTCTACGTGCTCTAGGCACTGTGACTAGTCAAGTTGTGGTTCTTATACCACTTTCTTAATATATGGTTTGGACCCCCCCAGGGCCCATTGTATATTGTGCTATTTACCGTCATTTTAGAACCGTATTATTGTGTATCTTGGACTCTAATCTCATAAAGAGATTAGTAGTGAGTGTTTAGAAATAAATATCTATATTTTATATATACCTTGTGTGGTTCTCCTTTCATTTAGTGATTCAAGAGGTTATAATCTGGTAAACCAAGCTGCTATAAAATCCTTCAAGACTTAGCCTGAAGGCTGCTCACCATAGCTACCACTAGGATAACTTTCAATAAAGGTTGCCTTTAAACATATCATCATTAAGGGTTGTTTGGACTGGTACAAGGTACCCACTATAACTAGTGGACAGCATATACCAGGCCAACTTCTCACACATCCATTTGAGGATGGTAGGCTGTAGACAACCTGTGATCTATACCAAGTGCTGCTCACGTTCCTTGCCAGAACCTGGACATGAATTGTGTTCCCCTGGCAGATATTATAATAGAGGGGAGACCATGTAATCGTACTATTTGGTCTATGAATACTTGCACTAATTCTTTGGAAGATGGAATCTTTTTTAAGGGTATCAAATGTGCCATCTTTGTGAGCATATCTACAACCACATATATGGTGTTGTACCCTTGTGAACATGGGAGATCAGTTATGAAATCCATACTAATGGAGTGACATGGTATTGAGGGAATCAGGGTAGGTCTTAACAAACCAGTGGGGGCAGCATGAGAGGTTTTATGTCTAGCACAGACAGAACATGACTTTACAAATGCTAAGACATCTTTGGCTATGCCCTCCCACCAAAACCATCTGTGACAGGTTTGCAGGGTCTTTTCTCCTCCCAGATGCCCTGCTAAAGCAGTATCATGACACCATTGTATTATCTGCAATTGTAACTCCGCAGATGGTACAAATAGCTTCCCATCATGGTAATATAGCCCATTAGAAATAGTATGTAATGGCTTTTTTAGCCAATCAGGAGGAGGTATTGCAGCACAAGAGTCTACTAAGTGTTCCAGAAACGAGGAGTTCTCTTTAGTACCTACACCAATGATTTTGTGACATAGTATAATGGGTGGACAGTCTTCGGTATGTACTTTCTTCTCTAAGCCTATTCGAGATAGGGCATCGGCTTTATCATGTTGAGGGCCAGGACGGTACCTAATCACAAAGTTGTATTCACTAAAGAACAGAACCCACCTCATTTGCCGGGGGGTAAGGGCTCTAGTGGATCTGAAAAATTGCAGATTCATATGATCAGAGTAAATAGTGATAGTGTGTGCTGTACCCAATAGATAGTGTTTCCATTCCTGAAAAGCGAGTTTGATGGCTAGTAACTCGCGTTCCCCGATAGTATATTTTGCTCTGCTGGGAGAAGAGTTTTGGAAAAATAAGCAACTGGATGTAAACGTCAAGTCTTTTGGTCTCTCTGACACAACACTCCGCCAACGGCATACTGGGATGATTCAGCCTCCACATAGTATGGTTGTGTGTTATCTGCGTGTCGTACTATGGGGCGGAGGCACATTTTTCTTTCAGTTTGATAAATGTTTCTTCTGCAGCTTGGGACCATGCAAACTTAATCCCCTTGCGGAGCAGACGAGTGATAGGCGTAATTATCTCGGAAAAATGATCTATGAATTTCCTATAGAAATGAGCAAATCCTATAAAGGACTGCACTTCCTTTACAGAATTAGGGCTAGGCCATTGCAAAAGGGCTTTTACTTTCTTGGGATCCATATGGATACCTTCCGGAGAGATCCCAAAACCTAGAAAGTCAACTTGGGTGGTATGAAAGGTGCTCTTCTCTACTTTAGCAAACAACTGATTTTCTTGTTTCTTCAGTATATTTTTTTTTTTTTTTTTTGGAAAAGTTTTTATTGAGCAATAATTCGGTTACAAGTACGGGCCTACAACCACCCGGGCCGGCCGCTAGGTACAGAAGGAAATATACACATATCAAGGCTACAATCAGTTCCCAGGGCTCTGCCCCGCAGTGGCTCCAGATAGTTCTCGAGGAACAGGAAGCGTAAGTCCAACAATCACAAAAACAAAAAGACAAACAATAAAAAACAAAAGGCGAGTTATGAGGGAAACCAGTGCGGGTCAGGCTCCCCCCGGGAAACTCCAGTCAGGACAATTGAGCAAACCGCTAAAAAGAGGAGTACCGGGAGGCCGGGGACGGAGGGGGGGGGGAGGGGGTCAAGGGAGATGAACGTCCATATGTAGTTGTTCCAAAAGGCGCCAGGAGCCATCAAGGGTCAGGGGGACATGGCGATATCAGTGTCTACCAGGGGGGGCGTACAGATGCCTCCGCGATACGCGTTCCACTGCCCCCAAATTCTACCCCATGCCCCCGGCTTGCCACGGGCCACATACACAGTCTTCTCCCTAAACATACACCAGTCCATATTCTCCTTCCATACTGACACGGTGGGCGGCCGTTGAGCGCCCCAAAGTTGCGCTATGTCCCTCTTGGCAATCATGTTCCCTAGGGCCGCCCACCGAGTCTGAGCCGCGCTGTAGTCATTGGGCTCCCACACATTCAGGACACAGCGACGCACCTCCGGCAGCAGCACAACCCCAGTGACCTGTCCCATAACCGTGTGGACCCGGCGCCAGTAGTCCGCCACCTCGCGGCACTCCCAAAGGATATGAAGAAAGGTGGCGCTGAGCCCACACCCTCGCTTACAGAGCCCGTCGCCGGAAAATCCCATCGAGACCAAGCGCGGACCCGTCACATACACCCGGTGGAGAATCTTGAGCTGTACCAACCGGAGACGAGCCGGAATGGCTACATCCTTGGGGGACGACAGTGCAGACTGCCAATCTTCGTCGTCCAATTCCACCCCATCCCCAGTCCAAGCCTCCCGAAGGCGCACAAAAAGGTCCGCCCGGTGATTAATTAATTTTTTATAAATTAAAGAAATAGTACTATCAGGGACATGTCCGTCAAGTATACGGTCCTCGAGGGGCGAGGAAACAGGGATCTTGGTCCCCTCCCCGAAGACCGAGAGCAGGGCGTGTCGAACCTGGGCGTAGCGGAAGAACTCCCTGTCGGTCAGCTCGTATTCGGCCTGGAGCACCGCGAAAGTCTTTACCGCGCCCTTATGCCACAGGTCTCCCACTTTGCTGATACCAATCGTGTCCCACTGGTCAAACCCCTTCGTGGTCCACAAGCTGCCCAGGCGGTCGGAGGCAAACAAGGGAGTAGCACATGTTAATCGCTCACTCCAGCCCATGGCCGCAGTGGCAGCCCTCCAGGTCCGCACCGCAATCTTAGTAGGACCCGTAAGGGTCCGGCCAGCCAGGCGGGAATAAAGTGCCCTGTTGTAGTTCCCGCCGGGAAGCAGGAACTTGTCCATCTCATACGCCGGATTCAAGCCGGGCGCATACGTGGCGTGGTTAATGGCAGATAGCTGCGAGGCCCAATAGTACCTGCGAATGTCAGGAAGCGCGATGCCCCCGTCATACCAGGGGAGAGTGAGCTTGGCAAGAGCAATACGCGCCCGCCCGTCCCACACCAGTCTCCTCTGCAGGCTCTCCACCTCCCGAAAGTAGGCCACTGGGATAACGTCGAAGGAGTTCTGGAGTGCATAGAGGAACCTGGGAAGGGACATCATTTTAAACAGCGCGGCCCGACCCAGCGGGGACAGGGGGAGCCTGCACCACCGGGCCGTGTCCTCCCGCAGTCGCCGAAGTGGACGCAGGAGATTCTGCTCATAGCGAGCCACCGGGTCCAGCGAAACGTATATCCCCAGGTACTTAAAGCCGCTCAGAGATATTTGAATCGGGAGCCGAGGCGGCAGGAGAGGAGGACCACCAGAGATGGGATAAACGCAGGATTTAGACCAATTGATCGTGAGACCCGAATTGTTCCCAAAGGAGGTCAGAACGTCAAAGAGGACGTTGAGTGACTGCCGCGGTGAGGTGAGATACAAGAGAATGTCGTCCGCATACAGCGAGACCCGATCTTCGAAGCCCGGGCCCCACCGGATCCCTCTAAGCGAGGGCTCCCAACGGAGCCAGGCAGCGAGTGGCTCCAGGGCGAGAGCAAAAAGCAACGGGGACAACGGGCACCCCTGCCTCGTGCCCCTGCCGAGGGCAAAGGGCCGAGAGACCCGCCCATTCACCACCACTTGAGCCATGGGTCCCGTGTAAAGGAGCCTCACCCAGCCAATAAATCCCTCTCCAAAGCCGAATTTATCCAAGACGGCCCAGAGGAATGGCCACTCAATAGTGTCAAAGGCCATCGTGGCATCCAAAGAAACCAGCACGGCCGGTTCGGAGAGGAACTCCGCCCTGGCAAGGGCACCGTGAAGACGCCGCAAGTTAAGAGCGGTGTTGCGGTGCGGGATAAAGCCGCATTGGTCCGGATGAATAAGGTCGCACACGACACTCAACAATCGATTGGCCAGGACTTTCGCCAGGATTTTAGGCTCCGCATTGAGCAGTGAAATAGGCCGGTAAGAAGTACAGCGGTCTCGCGGCTTGCCCTCCTTGGGGATAACGACTATAGTGGCCAAGCGCTGGTCGGCCGGAAGGGAACCCGCCGCAAGAGAGTCGCGGAACATGCGGCTGAGGAAGGGCGCAAGCTTATCAGGACGCAATTTGTATAGTTCAATGGGCAGACCGTTAGGACCCATAGCCTTGCCCGAGCGAAGGGAACGGATCGCGGTCGCTATTTCATCCGACGACAAGGGGGCGTCCAGCCGCTCCCGGTCCTCAACGGACAGGCCGGGCAGAGCAATATCTCTCAGTAGGAGGCGAGAGTCATCCTCATCCCTGTCAGTCACCGGGGAGTACACCGCCCGGAGGTGGTCAGCGAAACATTCCACAATCTCATCCGGCTCAGTCACACACACACCATCCGCAGCACGCAACTCGGGGACCACACGATTCACTCTCTCCTTTTTGTCCAGCCACGCAATCAACTTTCCCGCCTTGTCCCCCGCGTCATACAATCGGCCCTGCTGCTCCCTATACATAGTTTTGGCCGCGTCAGTGACCAGGGACCTATATTCAAACTGTTTCAGGCTAAGGGCATGTAGCCCGTCCGGAGTAACATTCGCCTCCAAGGCCGACTCCAACCCCGAGATGTCAGTCTCCAGCTTCACCACCGCCTCGCTCCTAACCTTCTTGGCCACCACTATCTGGGCGAGGGCGTGTCCGCGTATCACAGTTTTAAAGGCTTCCCAAAGGGACAACGCAGACGACACCGACCCCTCGTTTTCACTGAAGTATTGGTCCATGGCCTTAACCAGGCTGTCACGAGTCGCAGGGTCCCGCAGGTACCAGGGGTTAATAGGGGCTATCCGCCCTACGGACCGCGACCCGGTGTCAAAGAGAAGCCACAGCGGAGAATGGTCGGAGATACCACGCGCCAGGTGTCTGACCTCTCGAATCTGACCAGTCTGCGCCGCGGGCATAAGGAAGTAGTCTAACCTGGAGAGACTCCCATGCGCCCCCGAATGAAAGGTGAACTGACACTGGGTCGGATGCATTAGTCTCCAACTATCCACCAAGCCGAAGGTCTCCAACATCCCACCCAGCCATGACTGGGCAGCGGGGAGGGTCCTTGGTGGGTGACGATCCAGTTCACCCGAAACCACAGAATTAAAGTCCCCGCCCATGAGCAGGAGGCCGTCCGGAAGGTCAAGCAGCATTCGACCCAAGTCAGTAAAGGTGGAGTTCTGGAGGCCCGGGGGGACGTAGACTGAAACCAGGGTAAGGGGCTGCCCCTCCCACCTCCCAATCAAACACACATAGCGCCCTCTGTCATCCGAGACTATCCTCGTGATCTCCACCGGAAGGGAGGTTCGCAGGAGAATGCCCACCCCCCTGGAGCCAGTTGTGAAACCAGAATGGGCTACGAGGCGGTATCCCCCCCTGTTCATCGCATGGCAGACATTGCCGACCAAGTGCGTCTCCTGGAGAAACACCACATCAGGAGTCACACGACGCAAATATTGCAGTACAACACTCCGCTTAATACGGTCCCCCAACCCATTGACGTTCCACGACATAAGCCTCAACCCGTCTCCCCCCATCCCCTCCAATAGATCAAGAGGCCCCCAGCCCGCAGC
The DNA here is from genome assembly GCF_964204655.1 of Triturus cristatus. Lineage (NCBI taxonomy): Eukaryota > Metazoa > Chordata > Amphibia > Caudata > Salamandridae > Triturus > Triturus cristatus. The sequence goes on along the minus strand of NC_140594.1, from coordinate 436,779,965 downwards.
ACGGTTCCCAAATATGGACAAAAATCAATACCTCGCCCTGTAAACAAAAAACACACAACAAAACAACCCCTCTTCCCCCCCAACCCCACCCCAAGTCCAACTCCCCCCACCCTGCACCCCTGCGGGCCAATGACCCCCCCCAACTTGCAGTGTGCCTGTCGCCCCCCTAACCCCATTCTACAAAAAGACCCCGGAGGAGGAAAGGGACCCGAACCCGCCCGCACCCCTCACGGGTCCTGGTAAGACACAGTATGCAAAAGAAGTAAGACCCAACTGTACAGTGCAAAACCGCAAAAGCAAGGACCAAATGTCAGTCTAAGGGGACCCGTCACCTGCGGTGCCCCCAGAGGGCCCGGGCCGGCCACCCCCGTCCGGCAGCGAGTCCAGCCAGTCACTTGCGGCCACAGGAGAGTCAAAAAAGGCTGTCCGCTCTCCATGCTCCACTCGGAGTTTCGCCGGGTAGATCATCGAATACTTCAGGCCTAGCTCGCGGAGACGGCGCTTCACCCCTTGGAATCCCATCCGCTGTTTCTGGACCAGTTGCGTGAAGTCCGGATAAAAATTGATGGCCGAGTTCTCGTAGCGGACCGGGCCACGGGTCCGTGAAGCCTGCAGAATAGCGTCGCGGTCCCTGTAGTGGAACAGTTTAGCCACGATAGGCCTCGGGGGGGCCCCCGGCCGCGGCCGGCCGCCCGGAACTCGATGGGCCCGCTCCACGGCGAAGAATTTGCTTAGGCCAACCGGGGACAGCTGTTGCAGGATAAGTTCCTCGACCACGAGGTCCACCGGGCGGCCGTCGGAGGACTCCGGTACACCAATGATGCGGATGTTGTTGCGTCGGGCCCGTCCCTCGAAGTCCTCAAGCCGCCGGGCCATATGGTCGTTGACCACTCTAATGTCCCCAAGCGCGGCCCGCAGATCCGACACCTCCGCACCCAGGGTGGAGGTCCGTGTATCAAGGGCCTGGACCTTCTCGTTGGTTTTGGAGAGGTCGGCCCGAATCAGGGTGACATCGATCGCGACAGTGTCGATCTTACGGGCCAGGGCCTCATATTGCGTCGCGATGGTTTCCCTGATGCCCTCGATGGCGCCCATAATGTCCTGCAGGGAAAGTTCCGCAGAGACGGTCGTGCCTCCCCCTGCAGCATCCGGGGAGAGGCCAGCAGCGCCAGGGGACCCCCTGCCCTGGGTGTAGCGGTCCATGTTGTTGCTCTGGACCGCTCCCCCGCGCAGAGAAGCCTTGGTCTTGCGCCCCTCCGGACCCCCTTTGCCCGCCATGCGAGCGCAGTCTCTCAATGGGACCTCCGATCAAGAGGTGTGCGGGCGCCAGCAAAAGGACCACAAACTGTCGATGTAGGGGTCGGAGGCGTTAAGCCCACCAGTAGCAGATGGAAGCAAGCCTCGGGCAGAGGCCCAGGAGGCACCTCGCCACCTTGAGCACGCACGCCAGCCGATCTCCTGAAGGCCAAAACCGAAACCGAAAGTGCTGAATCGGCAACTGGCACCGCGCTGAGGCCGCTGTTGTTCAATTGCAGCCCGGCCCCACGGGTCACCTTCACCCCGGCCACCTCCGTCATGTGGGTCCCAAAAGTTCCGACGACGACAACTCAGGATTCCCAGGTCCGATTAGAGTTTTGAAAAGAGATATATGATCAGCTGGTCTTCATCTCCCAGATTCCATAAACCAAATCAGGATAGTCTCAGGATATATTCCGAGGGGCAGAAAGGGTCCGGGGAGCCCTGTGCTCACGCGACCATCTTGGATGCGCGCTAGGCTCCTCCTCCTCTTCAGTATATTTTTAACGTGAATCACATGTTCTTGTTCAGATTGGGAAAAGATCAATGTACTTGATAATAGAGAGATCCAGGTACTCCCTTAAAATCTCATTCACAAAAAATTGAAAGGCCGCTAGGGTGTTACAGAGGCCGAATGGCATTACACAGTATTCGTAGAGGCCGAATTTAGTTCGGAATGCTGTTTTCCATTTGTCTCCTTCTTTGATGCGGATTAAATGATAAGCCCCTCAAAGATCTAGTTTGTGAATATTTTGGCTCCATGTATCTGGTCTAATAAGACCGAGATAAGAGGGAGGGGGCATTTATTCTTGGTCGTCACCCGATTCAGTGCGCGATAGTCCAGGCAGGCGCGCAATCCTCCTTCCTGTTTAGGGATAAAAAACAAGGGAGAGGATATTGGATATGTGGAGTTTCTGATAAATCCTTTTTCCAACATCTCAGAGATATATTTCTGTAGATATTCAGTCTCTGGATCAGTTAAGGCATATATTCTACTCACTGGAAGTTCTGCTCCTGGGACCAAATCAATTCGGCAGTCGTAACTTCGATGGGGTGGTAAGGCAGTTGCCTTAACCTCTCAAAGACCTCTTTATATTCCTCATAGATAGCGGGTACACTAAGATTTTCAACAGAAGTATCAAGAGCACAACAAAGAGTGTTGTTCCAGTCAGTGGCTTCATTGTAGCAGTGCAACATGCAATGCAATAATTTCAGAGTGACTTTTCGGGTTGTCCAGTCTATAAGGGGGTTGTGGATTTGTAACCAGGGAACCCCAAGGATGGCTCCGAAACTGGGAGTGTCGATCAGATCAAATTGAAGGGTTTCTGAGTGACCACTGCCACATACCATGGTGATTACAGGGGTATGATACGTAATCAATCCGGAAAATAATTTGGTTCCATCCACCGCTCTTACGGGTACAGGATGGGGTTTAGGTAAAAACGGTATCCCTAATTTCTGCTTTGTGAAGAGATAATCCGGGTTACGGATAAGGTGAAAAGTGTAGGCACAGTAATTGTAGTATTGGCAACACCCTGAGACCCCTGAACAGGTAAGCAACTTGAAGAACCGGTCTCATGTACCTTCAAGTTCTTCAGTTTGCAGACGGTGGCTTAGCGTAGTTGATACCTGCTACGGATTTAGGAGGAGTACGAGGTTTTATAGGACACTCTCTTGCAAAGTGCCCGCTTTTCCCACAATACAGACACAAATTAAGCTTTCGTCTTTTCTTTTTCTCCTCTACAGATAGAGGACCTCTCATGCCTCCAATCTGCATGGGTTCACAGTTATCCTTGTGTCCTTACTCTCTTTCCTGTCACTTTTGACCAACAAAAATCAAGAAAGCGTATTGCGTGATTTTTCCCCTTATCTTTCCGTCAATTTATGATCTAGTTTTACTACTAAATCTATAAAAGCGCTGGGGGATCCACTATTTGCGAAAGGAGGTCTTTCAATTCATCACACAATCCTCTGTAAAACAAAGAGGTCCTTTTTTCCTCCAGCCAATGTGTCTCAGTAACTAGTCTCTTGAAACAAGTGATGTATATGAGCAAATCTTTGGAGCCCTGTTTTAAATGTAATAACTCATTGTTGCTTGCCTGCATGAATGTGTGCTTTGCAAAAAGGCTCTGCATTTTCTCCTGAAACAGGGTAAAGTCATAAAGCAACAAATCATTGTTTTCCACCAGTGGGACCGCCCAATTGGCCACATTGCCTGTTAAGTATGAAATAACAAAGGCTACTTCGGCTGCGTCATCAGTGAATGAGGTGGCTTTACAAAGAAATTGTAACCTACATTTTTTTTTTTTTTTTTTTTTTGAAAACCTTTATTGACAGTTCAAGAAGAACAAGTATGGGCCTACAACCCCCCAGGGCCGGCCGCTAAGCAATCAGAGCAAGAACAACAAGTATAAACACAGGCAGCACTTCGGGGAGCAAAATCGTACTGCTAATACTGTGGACAGCGTAAGTAGGGCACCAGGAGAAAGAGGTTTTCATTTTATGATGAAACAAGGCAGAAGGATCAGGTGACAAGCAATTTTAAAACAACGATCACGGATATGCAGAGTAATGAACGTTAGCGATTTACAGCAATCTATTCGGTCAATGGCGCAAACACAAGAACATCAGGATGGAGAAAAATATAGTCTACAGCTGCGCCCGCAGTCCCCCGCCAGAACTCCCCAAGAACACCCCGGAAGTTGTGAACACATGGAACGGCAACGAGGCATAGCAAAAGGAGGTGTATCACGCTGATCCCAGAAAAAGAAAGACAAAAAGAATCAGAGAAGAAAAAGGAGGCCATGGAAAAAAGATGAAGGAATACAGAGTCCCCTCCCCCAACCCCCCACCCTGCACCTCTGCAGATGAGTACGGCCCCCCCCCCAGCAGTGTGCCTGTCGCCCTGGAACCAGACCCGAAATGTAGGAGAATAGGGAAAAAGAAGTAGGAAAGGACCCCCACCAGACGGGGGGGTTGAGAAAGCATTTATAAACTGGAGGAGGGCCTTCATAACAGACCCCCGGCTTCTCCCTCCCACACGGTAAGGTTCCCCTAAAGTGAACAAGGAACAGCACAAAAACAATCTTCTCAAACCACGATGGGGAGCATTATGCACCTATTGTGCCAGTAGCCATGTCAGGAGAGCACACCACCCCAAGCCCGCCCGTCCACTAGGCGACCACCCCCGAGGGGCCAGCCTCATCCCTGACCACTCTGTGGAATTCTGCCCATGCCAACCCCTCGACCCAGCACCATACCCAATGTTCCTAGGCAGAGGAATGTCCAACAACGACAGAGAAGCGACGCACACAGGTGGGGTGGAAGTCTCTGAGCATCAACACAGTCCGCCGCGTGAGGAAACAGGCTTCCCAGTGCTGCCCTAGGGTCTGCACTGCACGCAAGGTTCAGGAAGGCAGAAGCAGCCAAAACAGACATTAGTTGCTGGAGTTGTCTCTGGGTCGCAGGAGGGCATGCACGGGATGAGGCCACCACATCCCACTCAGGTCCAACGCCTCCGGGACAGATCAGGCCCTCAGAAGGTCGAACACACTGTAGCATACTGGCCGGGGCGTCCAGTCGTGTACTAACCTCAGGGGGGGCCGCCACAGCGTCCTCCTGCGCGCAGTGTGGGTAGACTCTGTGTTCGTGCGGACAGGCGGGCCGCCACTGCCCCAACTCCGACGCCACACCATCGAGCTTACTCCCCAAGATCACGAAACCATGAACCAAGGAGGAGTGAAGAGTACCAAGAGCCTCGAGGAGGTCGCCGTACCCCAGCTCAGCTCTCTGTGATCTCGCCGCCACACTCCCAAGAATCGTACGCTCACAGGCCCGCTGCGGCCCAGCGGACAGGATGGTAGGCTTCATCAACCCAAGATGGCCGCCAAGTATGCCCGACCCTCACCGGGGCCGGGACCCCGGGACAAGCGTCGCGATGTCCACGTCGCGGGTGACCGGGTTCCGGGGGCAGGCAAAAAACTATCCGTGGTCACGGGCAACAGTCGTCCCCACCACGGACCAGCTCCCGTAGAAATCCGGGGGCGGCCCGCAATGATCGGGGCAGGATACGGACGGCGGCCGGCCAGCTCACCAGCAAGGCAGGGGCAGTCACCGGAGGATCTAAGATTTGCACCCCCGGTCATGCACTCGGTCAGCTACACTGGGCAGTAGAAGTGACCACGCCGAAATGTAGGCCGAGTTTAACACCGCTCCGGTGGGCCGACTCCACCCAGTCACCACCGGCCGCTGTTGTCGCACTGCCACCCGGCCACGGCGTCCACTCGATGTCCCGGCTCCAGGGCCGCACAGGCCGCAAAGTTCAGATGCAGTTTTCTCCGGCGATAGCACGGCTAGAAACCTCGGAGTCACACAGTCGGGAGCCCCTCTCCTTCAGAAACACGACCACGTAGCACAAGTTGAGGATCTCAGGCAGGATATCCGTGCGGGATGCGGAGGTTCACGGAGCCGGGAGTCTACGCTGCCGTCCCGGTCGCCATCTTGGCTCCTCCTAATTGTAACCTACATTGATTCATAAATGTACTGTATTCAGCACTATCTCCATTGAATCTTTCAGGCATGGCTAGAGGAACAGGACTAGGTGTGTGGACAGTGACTTGAACAAGGGTTGCTTCTTCTTTGGGCATAGTACTAGTAGTGGGGGAAGGGACCTAAAATGTGCAGTCTGTATATAACTTTTCTTATTCCTATGAATGTGTCCTGTTGCTCGCGTGTCTGCTAAAGTTTGGGTTCTAACCAACTCGGATTGAAGGCGTTGGTTCTCGGTCCTTAACCTTCCTACTTCTGACTGTAATTCTACAAAAGCGGCGGCCAGTACTTCCAATGAGGGGCTCTGCAGTGCAGACTGCAGGGTAACATTCATGGGAGAAAACGCCCCTTCGGGATTCATCTTCGCTCAGGTGGAATATAAAAGTCGTTGGCTTGGCTTTCTGTAACGCACAAAACTCCCACTAACCTGAAAACAGGTCTGCTTCCTCTGGAACAAAGAGAATTCCTCCAAACTCCTCAAAAACAGTTCCCCAATGAGAGAGTTAATTCTCATTAAAAGTACTGCTCGGGGGGAGATAAGGAGACAAGCACCACCTCCGACAGCTTCAGTCTTCTCTTAGGGGACACTAAGTTACTCCAAGAACCAAACGTCAGAACTGCAGCAAAACTAGAAAGGGAATCAAAGTACATTCAATTATTCCTTAGTCTACTAGGAACAATGCGCTATGCTATAGTGCAGGTCGCGCATAAACATAAACTCCACTTACCAATAAATATCTCCCAAGGACCTTGAAGGATAAGTCTAGAGTTACAGCACTATAATCCAATGTGTGATAAATGTTTTCTTTATCATCCAGTAAAGTAGGCCAGGGGGGGAGCGAGGTGGAGTAACTATTCAATAGGGTTGAGACACCCACAAAGTAAAATACAACAGAAAGGCAAAAGTTGGTGTCTCTTTAAGTGGAAGTAATGGACAGGAGGCGCTGCAGCGGGGAGAACAGAGGAAGTTAAGGTGCGGGTTTTGCTGAATTAAGGCTGACACGGTCAAAATCAGCGTTGAAGGGCAACAGAAGACAGCGTCCTTCTTGGTTTCCACATGCGCACACAAAAGAGAAAAACACGCATCTCTGGAAGCCGTATTGGATGTAGGAAACAATGTTGCAATGCAGCTGTGTCTCTGGAAAACCGTCTTGGGCATGAAAACAATGTTGCAAGTGTAACTGCGAGGACAGGCAGCTACATTGTATCCCGTTGCGCGTGTTAGATGGAAGACAAGCGCGGAGCCAGGAAACTTTAAACCGGGAACAACGAAGTCCAGGCAGTCAGTAGAGACAGACTAAGCAGCTGTTATTCAGTAAGTTAAAGGGTTAGGGTGGCAACGCTGATATGTAACAAAGCGCGAAACCGGGAATGGTTTAAAAAAAAAAAGGGTACGTGGACAAGTTCAAGGAACAGGAAGCCAAGCAAAGGCTTTCGCCACTGGAACAGAGTTTAACTCGAAAAGGGAGTGTATGCAAACCCCTTCCCTTCTGTCCCGGAGCAAAGTAAGGGAGTCTCTATAAAGAGAGCTGTTCTGTATACTCGACATCCACTATAGCCCTATAGTGTGCTATAGTATGGAGTATGAGGCTTGATTCCTGACAAGTGAGGTGCAGGAAGAAGCAAGAGCAGTGCAGAAAGAACCAACAGAGGTGCAAAAAGAGGCAAGAGGGGTGCAGAAAAAGGTAGGAGAGGTGCACAAAGAGGTAAGAGAGTTACAGAAAGAGGCAGGAGGGGTACAGAAAGAAGGAAGAGAAGTACAGAAAGAAGCAACAGAGGTGCTGAAAGAGGCACAAAGGGTGCAGAAAGAGCAAGAGATGTGTAGAAAGAAGCAACAGAGGTACAGAAAGAGGCAAGAGAGGTACAGAAACAGGCAGGAAAGGTGCAGAAAGAGGGAACAGGGGTGCAGAAAGAGGCAAGAGAGGTACAGAAAGAGAAAAGAGAGGTGCAGAAAGAGGCAAAAGGGGTGCTGAAAGAAGCAAGTGAGGTGCAGAAGGAAGGAACAGAGGTGCAGAAAGACCCAAGAGACATGCAGAAACAAGCAAGAGAAGTGCAGAAAGAGGCAAGTGAGTTGCAGAAAGAGCCAAGAGGGGTCCAGAAATGTAAAGAGAGTAGCAGATGGAAGCAACAGAGGTGCTGAAAGAGGAACGAAGGTTCCAGAAAGAGGCAAGAGATGTGCAGAAAGAAGCAGAGCTACAGAAAGAGGCAAGAGTGGTGCAGAAGAAAGGAAGAGAGGTATAGCAAGAGGCAAGAGAGTTGCACAGAGGGAAGTGAGGTGCAGAAAGAGGCAAGAGAACTGCAGAAACAGGCAAGAGAGTTGCAGAAACAGGCAAGAGAGGTGCAGAAAAAGGGATCAGGTACAGAAAGAGGCAAGAGGAGTACAGAAAGAAGCAACAGAAGTGCAGAAAGAAGCAAGGGAAGTGGTGCAGAAAGAAGCAACAGAAGTGGTGCAGAAAGAAGCAACAGAGGTGCAGAAAGAGACAAGAGAAGTGCAGACAGAAACAACAGAGGTGCAGGAAGAAGCAAGAGGAGTGCAGAAAGAGGGGCGCAGAAAGAGGCACAAGGGATGCAAAAAGGAGGGAAAGAGGTGCAGAAAGAGACAAGAGAAGTGCAGAAAGAAGCAACAGAGATGCAGAAATGCAGGAGGCGGGGTGAAGAAAGAGGCAAGAGGGGTGGGGAAAGAAGCAAGAGAGGTGCAGAAAGAAACCAGAGTAGTGCAGAAAGATGCAACAGAGGTGCAGAAAGAGGGAAGAAGGTTGCAGAACGAGGCACGAGGGATGCAGAAAGAAGCAAGAGACGTGAAGAAAAAAGCAACAGAGTTACAGAAAGAGTTAAGAGGGGTGGAGAAAGACAGAAGAGAGGTGCAGAAAGAAGCAAGAGAGGTGCAGAAAGAAGGAAGAGGGACTGCATTGTATTGTATTGTATTTGGACTTATAAAGCGCACTGTAACCCTACGGGCATCCGGGCGCTGCGGTATACATGCACTGTCACTACAGTTCCGGAATCAGCATGTTACTGAGCTAAGCCTGTACTCTAGGGAATAGCCAGGTTTTAACCTTCCCCCTGAACATCAGCAGATCCTGTGACTGTCTCAGGTCAGCTGGGAGACTGTTCCAAAGGCATGCTGTCGCATAGCTGAAAGCTCTTCCGCCAGATTTAACTCTCTTAATCTTGGGTATATTCACCAGATTGGCCAACGAGAAATGGAGGCTGCGGGTGGGAGTATACCAGCTGAACTTAGACTGCAGTGGTATGGGCCCCAACCCATGCAACGCCTTAAAGACAATGCAGAGTGCTTTAAACTGTATCCTCTGGAATACAGGGAGCCAATGTAGCTCGGCCAGCATCCGAGATGTAGGTGACCATCGTGGTCTTGATAAGGCCAGCTTAGCCGCCACCATCTGGATTCTCTGGAGTCTCCTGATCAAGTACCTTGGCGACTCAAGCAGTTGCACATTGCCATAGTCAAGCCGACTCAAAACGGTGCTCCTTACTACTTGTGCTCGTACCTGATTTGGGGAGTAAGGGGAGAATCTTCCGGAGAGCCCTGATAAACAAAAAGCTGCTTCCCACAATTTTATTAACTTGAGTTTCGAGGTTCAGCTTGTCATTGAAGCTGACCCCAAGATTACGTACCGTCGTAACGGGTAACAGAGGTGTCTCCGTGGGAGTGGGCCAGAAGCCCAGAAGGAGAGAGCAAGGGACTTTACCTGCTGCACAGCAGAGTATCTCAGTCTTTGCACCATTAAATTGCAAGGAATTGTTTTTCAGCCAGTGCACCATTTCTTGCATACAGGCATGAAAATTATCCAGCGAGACCTGTGTATCGTCAGCATAGTTTACCAAGCTGACCCCATATGACTTAATAATTGCAATCAGGAGACTCATATAGGCATTAAACAGTATTGAGCTAATTGCCGAGTCCTGGGGGACCCCATGCCTAATTTCGGCAAAATCCGAACGATGGGGGGAAGAGCCACCGCCTGACATATATTTGTCAGGTAAGATCGGAACCATTCCAGGGCTACTCCCACCACCCCTACTGTCTGCAACCTTGCTAGGAGAACTGTGTGGTTGACCGTGTCGAATGCGGCAGACAGGTCCAGTAGAATCAGTATACTGATTGTCCCCTGTCTGCTAGCATTCGAAGATCGTTGAAGACGGTCACCAGAGCTGTCTTCGACTCATGACCTGGGCGGAACCCAAACTGCACATCCTCCAACTTGTTATCAAGGTCCAAAAACTGGGAGAGTGCCCTACTAACCAGGCGCTCTATGATCTTTACTGGGTAGGGGAGGACGGATATGGGTCTGTAGCTCTTAGGGCATGCTGGATTAAGCGCAGGTTTTTTCAGAAGAGGTGTTATTGTTGCTTGCTTCCAGCTTGCCGGTACCATCCCACTGCTTAGCGATTGATTGCCGAGCTGTCGAAATATTGGGAAGAGTTCAGGTCCCAACTCCTTCCAGATTTTGGGCGGGAGGGGATCCAGAGGAGAGTCAGAGGAGACTCCTAAGGCTATCTTATTAAACTCCTCCTCAGAGGGAAGATCAAAGTGATCAAGGCAAACGGCATGATCACCAGCCTCAGCCCCACACTCCCAGCTCTTTTGCTTACTAAGTGACGACCAGCCATCTATCTCACCAGATTTGATCGCGTCATCCATTTTTAGCCCTTCTATGATTTTACTTATTTGGTCCTCAAAAAAAGGGGCTAAGCTGTTGCATAGCTCCTGACTAGGCAGAATCTTGTTTTTCGTACAATCAGGACTGGCAAGCCTTCACGATTTAAAATATGCCCTTCGTGCTATTAGGCGCCTTCTGGATAATTTCGGCTTAGTATTCTGCCTTAGCATTCACAATTTCCTTTTTGTAGCTACCTATTTTCTCCTTCCAGGAGGCTTTATCTATTTCTGCATATTCCTTCCTCCATTGCCGCTCGGCCAATTTACAGTCCTTTTTTAAAGACCTCAATGTTTCATTGTACCACAGGGCTGAAGGTCTCCCCAACTTCCTAATATTCTTTACAGGGGCAACCTGGTCAAGTTTTCCAATGACATGTCTGCAAAAGGTTGCATAGTTCTGTTCCACCGATTTCATGGGATCCAGAAGCCCATTATCCTTAAATACAGGAGACAGTTCAGTCCTCCTCATGAGGCTCCTCCAGTCACTGCCTAGGAAACTTCTACCCATTAAGGCAGTATCTACCCTTGGCTTAGGAATAGCTATCCGAAATTGGACCAGGTGGTGATCAGACCAGCCCATCGGGACAATGTTTTCCACTTTGACAGAGTCTTTTTGAGCAAAGATCAGGTCTAGAATATGGCCCCCCTTGTGAGTAGGTTCTAAAACCCGGTGTGTTAAATTTAAATTCTCACAGGACTGTATCAGATTAATATATCCAGAGTCCAGACTTCCGTTGGCCCACAGGTTGAAATCTCCTAAGACCACCAATCTGGTATGTGTGAGTGCCATATTACTAAGTACATCAGCCAAATCTTGCTGATGTTGAAGACAAATTGATCCGGGGGTCTATAACATAATATGCCCGTCAGACAGAGCCCATTACGATCTTTTAGGTGAAGGCCCAACCATTCAGTGCCTGATACCTCATCAACATCCATCGATGAGAAATCCCATATCTCCTTAAAAACAATCCCGACCCCCCCCCCCTCTACCATTAGCTCTAGGTTTATGTATTGCTCTATAGCCAGGTGGGCACGTCAAGCCAAGTTCCAGATCGGACCAGGGATGCAACCAGGTCTCTGCCATGAACAAGATATCTAGATGATATGTTTCTAATAGTAGTTCAGTTTCTAAGTAATGCTTTGGTAGCGACCTCACATTAAGCAGGCCACATCTCAAGGAATCCATATTGACATAGTCTGGCTCTGGGCCAGCAGTACCTTCCAGCTTAAAATCCCCTTTTCTGCCTCCCATGATATCTATGTCCCTCAATTGGCTACCTGTATAACTATAGAATGATTTCCCATTGACATCACTCCCCAAGCCGGCAGCATGGCTGGCGCAGAGCGCATCCGGAGCACGGACGGGTGCAGATGGGCTTGCCTTTGGCGCGCCGCCAGTGCGCCTGCTGCACGCGTCCGCTGCGCGTTCCCTCTGGCATGGAAATTAATAGGCTGTGCAGCGTGAACACTAGGCCGCTCACCAGCCAGAAGCTGAGGGCACAGGAAGTGATGGAAACACAAAATGCCCTGTGTCCACCCTCGCTTCAATTGGCACTTGCCGCGATGGACCAGGGTGCAGGGCGAGCCACAAATGAGCTTCAATTTCACCAATCGCCTGACACACAACAGTAGCATTTGTTAGAAATGCCAAGTATTTTTTTAAAAGAGAAATTCGGCGCAGTTTATAAATACAGTTTAAATATACAAAGCGCAGCCTGCAGTGCAGTGTTCCTACCACATCCAACTGTGCGTCCGCTCTGGCAGGAAATTAATAGGCTGTGCAGCGTGAGCACTAGGCTGCTCACCAGCCAGAAGCCGGGGGGACAGGAAGTGAGGGAGATGCAAAATGCCCTGTGTTCACCCTCAGTTCAATCGGCACTTGCCGCGATGGACCAGGGTGCGGGGCGGGACCACAAATGAGCTTCAATTTCACCAATCGCCTTACACACAACAGTAGCGTTTGTTAGAAATGGCAAGTATTTTTTTTTAAAAGAGAAATTCGGCGCAGTTTAAAAATAAAGTTTAAATATACAAAGCACAGCCTGAAGTGCAGTGTTCCTACCGCATCCAATTATGCGTCCGCTGTGGCAGGAAATTAATAGCCTGTGCAGGGTGAGCTCTAGGCCGCTCACCAGCTGGAAGCCGAGGGGACACGAAGTGAGGAAAAAGAAGCAAGAGTTGTGCAGAAAGAAGCAAGAGAGGGGCAGAAAGTAACACAAGAAATGCAGAAAGAAGGAACAGAGGTGCAGAAAGAGGCAAGAGGAGTGCAGAAAAAGAAGAGGGGTGCAGAAAGAGGCACAAGGGGTGCAGAAAGAAGCAAGAGAGGTGCAGAAAAAAACAAAAGAAGTGCAGAAAGAATGAACAGAGATGCAGAAAGAAGCAGGAGGAGTGCAGAAAGAAGGAAGAGGGGTGCAGAAAGAGGCAAGAGAGGAGTAGAAAGAGAATAGAAGGGTGCAGAAAGAGGCAAGAGAGGTGCAGAAAGAGGGAAGAGGGGTGTGAAAGAGGCACGAGGGGTGCAGAAAGAAGCAAGAGGGGTGCAGAAAGAAGCAAGAGAGGTGCAGAAAAACAAAAGAAGTGCAGAAAGAAGCAACAGAAATGCAGAAAGAGGCAAGAGAGGCACAGAAAGAAGCAAGAGTGGCTTGCACACCATCAGTACCAATTTAACACCCACATTTAGCAATAAGTAACAAGTTACCATTCTAGGTTTACAAAGGGCCTTCCACCACGCTGTAACACTTGCCGCTGCATTTTTGGTAACGTTTGAGCCGTTTGAGCTAGAAACAAGGCTTTTTTGTTCATATCTGCAGATTAGGCCGCAGATTATGAATTATGTGATTAATGCAGAAAATGTATAATTGCACGTAAGTTGGGGGGGGCGGAGCTTGCTCGTGACCAAAATGGCCACCTGAGCCTTTAGCTCCGTGACATCGCCTAACAATCCGGCATTTATCAGACAACATAGTGCTCTTTCTTCGTCACCTGGCTGAGGCTTGTGCTCCGGATCGCATTGGGACCCCAGGAGTTGCAGTCCGGTTCCCTGACGTTCGGGAACGACGAAGATACGGAGCTCTGGAGACATCCGTCCGGCTGGGCCTGGATCCCCGCACTCAATTTTAGGGGCGCACTGAACTTTACCGCGACGCGACGCAGCTGAAGGCGTACGGGGCGTCTCTGCTGACCGTGAGATTCACAGCGACTACTGCCCTTCCAGGTAGCGGATTGCCGTAGTGCACCTTGGGGGACGGCCGGAGCCCTGGCTGATGCGGGTCTGGAGACGCAGGACCCGCGATGCACTGGTGATGGCCGCATGATTTGCAGCGAGTGGGGAGCCTGGATCGGACACACGTAGCCCCTCTGCGGAACCTACCTCTCGGACATTGCGAGCAATAGAGAGTTATGGGAGGTTGGGCCCACGGCGTATGTCCCCTGGTTCTGGATGCACTTTCTGACCTTAGGCATCTGAGGGGTACGCTGCCCGCGAGGTCTGCCATCTTGTGCCCCGGTGCACGAATGCGCACTGCCTTGTCCTGAGCAGAGACCCGGCGAACAGGGTCGGCATTGGAAACACCTCTTCAAGACGCTGTGGGGGGCAGGGTTAAAGGCACCAAGAGCAGTGCAGACCGGATCGCTGGCGGCTGCGGGCTGGTGGGGGTGCGGGGCCCTTGGTGGTGTGGAGCCCCTACCCCCCTTTCAGTGTGGCTCTGGCATGGGAGACACCGACGTGGTGCAGCAATATCTCACAGTAGAAAATGGATTCACAGTAGCCCTATAATACAGTCTTCATCTGTGGCACTTCCATGGAGTGTGAGAAGCCGTGCGGGGTGAAGGGTGCAGCTCCGGCGGTGGCATGTGGGCCTGGTGAAGACCGCTAGAGAAGCTTGATCGGCTGGTGCTTATGGCAGAGCTTGGCAGGACACAGTATATTGGCACATTACCTAGCGCAGTGTCTTGCTACGCGCCCATGGCGCTGCGCTGCACCGAGGGTTAATCATCAGAAAGACTTTCAGTCACTAGTGCTTGGGGACACCTTGGTAGTCACGTCGACTTTCCCTGCTGTGCTGCGCTTGGAGTGTTGGGGCAGCGGAGTGAAAGAATCTGGCCTGACGGACCCGTCTGTGAGCAACAATGGGGAGAGTGGACAGAACGCAACCCAAGCTCTCGCTCGAGCAGAAGAGGTCGCAGTCCCATGATGCTACTACGGACGAAGCTTCCAGGTCACAGACCCCCATGTCTGGTGAAGCCAGTACGGATATACGGAGCATGCTGTTGGCAATGGAGAAAAGCTTGCAAAGTGGGATAACCTCTCGTGGGACAAAAATGGATGCTCTCTCCTATAGGATGGACAGAATGGTTGAGCGCTTGGATAAACAAGCTGAAAGGCTGGACATGTCGGAACGTAGGATCACTGAGGTGGAGGAACCACACTTGACTCGGAACACAAGCAACTGGGGAAAGTTATGCGTGTCCTTCAAAACAAAACGGAAGACTTGGAAGCCCGTTCTCGTTGCTGCAACATCAGAATTACTGGCCTTCCGGAGTCCACCCCAACTGGAAACATGGAACTGTTTATTGAGGGTCTGCTGGTCAAGCTGCTGGGAGAGGGGGTCTTCTCCACTATGATTGTGGTGGAGAGAGCACATCGTTCCCTGGGGCCTCGCCCGCCCCCGAGGGCGCCGCCGCGACCGATCATCGCAAAACTACTTAACTACCGAGACAGAGACACTGCTCTGAGGCTGGCGTGGGAGAAAAAGTCATTGGCCTACGAAGGTTTGGAGATATCACTATTTCCGGACTTCACTCTCCATGTACAGGAAGCATGCCGACAGTTCGTCTCCATGAAAAAACAATTGCGAGACCTGGGCATAGACTACGCTATGTTGTACCTTGCAAAACTTCGGGTCAATAGGCAGAGCCGTTCTCACATCTTTACAGATCCAAAGTCATTGCAGAAGGCCCTTAAGGATTGGTCGAAAGAGCAATGCCACTCCTCTGAACGGCATCTGTGTGATGAGGAAACGGGGGGATACCTGGAGGAACAGGACTGATGAGGAAGACTTGCGGATCGCTGATAAGTATGGTTTCGGGGTTCTGAGGGGGAGGGGGCTGCCCTGGGACTGGATTGGACAATGTTGTATGTGGTCTGCTAAAACTATTCTTTAATGTGTTGGGGGGGCGGTACGGGCTCAACTAGAAGGGCTCCCAGACATTGGAAGGGGAGAAGTTAGTTAACTCGGATTGTGGATCGGGCGCTGGGCGACTTGGAATGGGTCATGCAGAGATTCGTTTGGAATTAAAGTTGGGTGTGGACTTTGATCCTGGAGGTACCGGGTCCCAGTCTTGGAGAGTGTGATATTTCATTCTGATCTATATATTTGCTGTAGCCTTGAAGGGAATGGTATGCGAAGCAGCACTATGGTTTGCGGATGATGCATGGGGACACGGGCTGATTTTGAGCAACATCCGCCCACGTGTGCATCACACACTGAGGTGGGGACATTTCTTATTGTAAGGGTGGTGGGAGGTCGATTGGGGGTACTTCTTGGGGATGACTTGCGGGCAAGTTGGGGGAGGGCAGGCATGGGTGGGGGTTGGATGGGTGGAGGACACTGTTTGGTTGTTTTGGAGGTTTGATGTTATAAGTTGGTATCTGCAAGGTGTACTACTTGACGAATTGATGCATAGGTTAGGATATAACATGGGCTCTAACGTACATGATGGTGTGTCCTAGTGATGTTAATGTCACAAAGACGCTGGACTCCCTCCATGCCCTCACGTGAATTATTCGGGGGCTCAATGACCACCGTAAGTTACGCAAGGTGTTGAACTACCTAAATAGGCAGAAGGTAGATGTGGCCTTGATCCAGGAAATGCACCTCCCACTGACTAGCGCATTATTGCGCTGTAGAGGCCTCTTGGATAATATTAATGCATCAAGTTTCACCACACATGCCCGAGGGGTGCTGACCTGGGTTTACCCTAAGTCGGCTTGCACACTGCAGCCATTAAACTCAGACAGGGACGGCTGTTTTGTGATCTCCAGACTTCACGGGAAGCGATTGACCTCCTTGTAGTGAATGTTTATGGCCCCAACTATGACTGCCCGGAATTTTACACTACACTTGCAGCAACAGTTTATAGGTATTCAGACACGCAGTTAATTTGGGGTGGGGATTTCAACCTGACGAGAGACCCAAATCTGGACAGGTCGGGGGGACAGCTGAGATGGCCCTCTGCAGTGGCAAGAGCGCTTGAGAGCGCTATGGTGAGCATGGATCTTTGCGATGTATGGCGATCGAGACATCCAGACAGGGGGGGATTCACACTTTACTCCACTCATCATAATTTGTACACTCACATAGATTATTGGCTGGCATCTTTGCCACTCATGGAGTGTATTCAGGAATGCTTGGTTTTACTGCGCAGTCTTTCGGATCATTCCCCTCTCCTGCTGGCCATCAATGCTCCACGGAAGACTATCCTGCCATTCACTTGGCGGTTTCCCCCCTATTCATTGTTAGACCCTGTCTTTAAAGAAGAATTAGCTGAAGCTATTGAAACCTATTTTGCTGTTAATGTGGGGTCGGTGAATAATTTTCAGGTCGTGTGGAGGCCTTTAAAGTCTATATTCGTGGAGTTACAAGGGCTAAGCATTCCAGGGTCCTGAGCTCTATCCGACAGAGGCTTGCTACTTTGGAAAACAAATTGGGAGACAGGGAACAACATCAACTAGAGGGTGCAGACGAGACTCTGACGCAAGAGATCAGAGTCTCGCTCCAAGAATATCAGGAAGCGGCCGACAGTGAAATTAAACATCTAGGCAAATATGCCACAGCACGGGTCTATGGGGAGGGGGACAGGCCTGGTTCGGTACTTGCGCGCACGCTTAAGTAATCCATTCAGGCACTTCTACATCCACTCATTCTTCAATAGACCTTGGCATAGATATATATGAAAAATATTTAAACAGAAACACACATTCACTGGATCATGTCATCAGTGATGTCATCAGTGATGTCATTTGAGATGTCATCAGTGATGTCATGATTGATGTCACTGACCATATCATGAGTGATGTAATATGTGATGTCATCACCAGTGCATTGCGGGCACGCGAGTTATAGTTAGCTCACCTAACTATAACACAGTCTTCATCTGTGGCACTTCCATGGAGTGTGAGAAGCCGTGCGGGGTGAAGGGTGCAGCTCCGGCGGGCGAATTTCTCTGGTTTTATATGAGTCAAATGTCCAACTAACTATAACGTCTCTGAAACCTATGGTTTTTTCAGTGAATTTCTAAGGTTTTTTAAATGCTAATTCCTAACTATAACGTCTGTAAAACCTATGGTTTTTTCAGTGAATTTCAAAGGTTTTTTAAACATCGAACTACTATTGTGCATTTGTCATTAGTACTGTTTTTTCTAACTTTTCAACTACATAAAATAAACTGCAAAACTGCTATGTAATGTAATATATTTCACAAATTACAGTGAGTTTTTAAATAATACAAAATAATTTAACATTCAGAAAACAATTTTTCTCCCTATTTTTTGCTGTCATCTGCTTCTACTTAACTTCACTATTCACAGTGATGTCACTGTAGAATCATCATAAACAGAAGGGAAAAAAAACCAATCAACTAGATTGTTAAAAAAGACGAATCCCTAATTCTCGCAAATATAATACAAAATCAACACAAATAACACATCCAATACTATTTCCAATCTTCAAATCTTACCTTTACTTTGTAGTTTCTGTTCACATTTTGCAATACGCCAAATAATGTATCGAAAATTTCGCTTTTAAATCATCCAGTATGAATTACTTAAAGTATCTTTACACCTTCCCACTAGGCCAAATGATGTATCTAAAATCTTTGTTTCAGAAATATCAAGTATGAATTGGGTAATTCATAAGGCAATCTCGGTTTCATTTCCAAGTGTGTATCGTTGCAGTGACTCCAACCATTATTACACTTTAAATAAACTGTATAATGTCCACTTGTGGTAGTACTTCCAGCATGGAAAACAATAGCAACTGTTGCAAAAGTTCTTCCAGAAATAGATACTTGACTAGCAACAAAAAATTTAATTTTGGTTTCCACTTTTCTTCCATTTGGTCTACAGCGTTGCAGCATTATAATCAAATATTTTCCATATCTTTGTAGGCATAATGTAGATAGCATTGTTGATTTACAACGAGAACAAATCATCTCGTGATCAGCTTCTTTTACTAATTTGGAAAATGGTACAGATTTGCAGTCAGGTATTGTCAAATATAGAAATCTTTCTCTGTCAAATATAGTGCTTGAAGTTAATGAACACTGTTCACAATTATGTTCCCATTCGTAACTGAGTCCAAATAAACTCTCAATCTGAATTCCTTCATCTTCTAGTACTCCAAGCATAACCATCAGAAATTCTATAATCTAATAATCTTTTTTCCTGACTTTCCATAATTTCACCATATACATCTTCAAGATAAAATATAACGTTTAGAATAATATTACCATAGCAGTTGACACCAGAAGCATTTTCTAATTGGTATCCGACAACATCATCACTTGTTTGTATTTTCTGTTTCTTTACATTTTTTTTTGTCTCTTGATTTTGCTTCTGCTTTCCAACCATAGTTGATTCTTCAACATGTTTGCATTTTGAACGCACAACACGTTTCTCATAAATAGGATATTCACCTAAACTTGGAGCATAAAGCCTTCTCATTCGATCATATTCTCTTACACAATTAACATCAGCACTAACCTTGTTCTCATCAAAATCAATTAAATACAAACCAGACAATGTTCTAACTCGAGATAATGCAACATATACCATTCCCTCTTTAAACACAGTTCTTCCTACATTTACCAAAGCATTATCTACACTTAAACCTTGAGATTTATGAATAGTTATTGCATATGCTAAACAGAAGGGAAACTGTTTTCTACGAACATACAAGTCTTTTACAAGCAAAAGACGTACAGCACAACGCACAATCTGTCTTACCTCTGTAATCTGATCAACTTTAACTTTCAAGAATTCAATTCCATTTCTATTTTGATATTTCACAAAATCAACAACTTTCCCCATTGCTCCATTCACTAAACCTTCTTCTACATGCAGATTACGCCTCAAAATTACCCGACAGTTTAAACATACATCTAAATTTGTTTCTAAGCCAGCAGTTTTTGAAACAGACTTTTCCAGAGAATCCAATTTAGTCTGTAGTTTTTCTGAAAGAAGAATTGT
The DNA here is from genome assembly GCF_964204655.1 of Triturus cristatus. Lineage (NCBI taxonomy): Eukaryota > Metazoa > Chordata > Amphibia > Caudata > Salamandridae > Triturus > Triturus cristatus. Next base: position 436,760,193 of record NC_140594.1, on the reverse strand, counting down.
TATTCCTTGATGCTCGATTTTATCAATAGCTTCAATGTGAACTATTTCTTAATTTTCTAATTTCATAAGCTCTCTATTAAATGTATAACACTCTTCCACTGTAGGCCTTAAGCAAACTACAGACTTTTTTTCTTTCATTTTCTTGCACATTACTTCTGCTGGTGTGTTTTCATTTGTAAACAAGTTTTTTAGTAGAGAACTTTGAAAAGCTTCTTTCCAATGTTTGCTTAGAACACCAATTCTTACATCTTTTAGAATATTTGCATAATCTTCATCTCTTGCTTGTCGTATAGTCTTCATGTAGAAGAGTTTTAAACACTGGTTCTCCTTTTACAGGGGTTAGTTGTAGCAGATCTCCAAATACAATTAAATGTTTTCCTCCAAAGAGAACGTCGTAATCTGTTTTTAATACCTGTTGCAATCTTAAGTGTACAAAAGCAAGCATTAAGTTTGAGATCATACTCACCTCATCAATAATTAATAGTTTCATTTTCTTCAGCACTCTTGACACTTCATGAGAAGCTTCTCCAGACAACTTCTGATATTGTAATTTATTATCATGCTCAACTGGTAACATCAGTAATCTATGCAAAGTAACTCCTTTAACATTGTGTGCAGCTAATCCAGTTGGAGCTGTTACCACAGAACATAAATGTGAACCAGTAGTTTTTTTAAGCTAACTGGTCAAAACTTTAATTAAAACACTTTTACCTGTCCCAGCTTGACCACTGATGTACATCAGAAGAGGTTTAAAAGATAAACACACACATTCTTTTTTTTCATGCAACCAACCATGTTCTATCTGTTCCCTCACTTGTTCATATATTTCTTTCTGTTCAACATTTAGTTGTTCTTCTAACTTTTCCAATGTAATATTCTCCTTGTGTGCTTGTTGCATTGTAATTTCGACTTCATGCATAGCAATCGCTGCTTCATTTTCCAGTATTGGTTGTCCAAGAGGATCTTGACTACATTGACCACTACTTTGACTATCTTGAGAAATTTCATTAGCTATTTCAGCTGTAATAGTCTTTTCCTGTTCAACTTCATCATTTAACATTTTTAAATATATAGGGAAAATTATACATGCAATGCTATCTGTACATGCAGTAAAAGAATCTTCGTAGCAGTCAAAGTCTCCAAGTAATTCACTTTCGCTACGCCATGGTTTAAAGAGTTGGAGAAGTGCTAAATAGTAAAATTCTCGCTTATCTGGAGTTTCACAACTGAGTTTCTTGTGGTTATAAGATTACCTTTTGCATGTTTTACTAAACAACCATGACATCCAACTACTGCATATTTTCCTTCTTTTAAATTCTGTTTAACATTTCTTTTGAAGCTGTAATGTTGAAGTATTTCATACAGACATAGCTGTTCCAGATGTTGACTCCTTTTCGGATAGTATGTGTCCAACATATTCGTTTTCAGAATGTCTGTACTGTCTGGTTCATTTGCTGCTAAGTATTCATTTTTTTCCAATAATTTCAACACTCTATTCCGTGAGCAGGCAAGATCTAAACTTAATATAAGACAACCCTACACAAAAGGGGAAGTGTGGGTAAAGAGGGTCCAAGGGATGTGTTTAGAGACCACCTACAGTATAAATCCCCAATCAACAAGCATTATACCAAAAAATACTGTGGGTCTAAAAAATATATATTCTGTGTGGATACCTGATATATTTAGAAGAGTGAAAACCATCTGGGGTGTACCCAAACAGGTTGAGTTCCCATCACCCACAAAGGTGGCTATTCATCATTTGGGAGCTCTGAACTAAACCATAAAAACCAACCACTTAGGTAATGATGGCGGTTATATGGTAGTCCTAGTCGTGGGTGACCAAAAGTGGGGTGATGGTTTGCAGTGCCAAGAATATAAAAGGAAAAAGTGCTATTAAAAATGGCTACCAAGACACAAACAATTTTATTCTGGTGCTGTCTTGATGCCACTTTAAAAACAGTGCGTGGACAGTATAACAAATGACTGTCAGAGTGGTGGTCTACATGTTTCGGCTATCGGACTATGAAGTCCAAGCTCTCATCAGGACCTTTAGCGCTACTGCAAAAACGTGAACAAAGGAAACTTATGTAAATTAGTGGTTGGGATGAAATCCCAATACGACCTTTTATGTTAGTCCGTTTCCCTGGAATTTTTGGGAGGGGAAACCGGAAAACCTAGTTATAATGGAAGAAAAAAGTCAAACATTTCTAAAAATTATCGATATCCAACACAGAAGACGCTAGATACAGTGTACTAGCAGTCATGAACACAATACAAGTGTGAGTGTTGTGAACACAAAATGGTAGAAACAACAAGTAAATTTCAACAAAAGTCTTTTGACAACATTTTATGTTGGTTCAGTACTCACCCGTCAATAATCGGGTATGTACCTCGCCTTACCCAAATGATTCCTCGTGACTTTGAATATAAACTTGAAGAGCACAAGTGGTCTGAAACATTCATAGGATCCAATTTCTCGGTGGGAAAGCATTTTCAAAGGAAAGCTGTACAATTTTTTGCTAAGGCTTTTCTCTTGTGCAATTTCTTCCCACATTTGTTTCATCTCTGTTTTTTTCTGATTTTGTTATGTACGATGTAACATAACGTGCAACAGCAATTGAGTTATTTGCAACATACTGGATGTCCATGTTCGCATTCCACATTTTGGATTGTAGTCATTGATATACTTTGACACTTCTGTTCTTTTTAAGTTGTAGGTATTCTTTGGAGATTTCCGATTATTGTGTGCCTTACAGAAGAAAAAAAATAATTTACTCTTCCTTTACAAATGACTGGACGTGGAAAACCAAACCGACATTTGGTGTAAAATTTTCCTTTAGACTTGTATATTCTTCTGCAGTACTTTCCACAACGGTGACTTTGGAAACGTAAAACTTGCTGTCTCAAGCTTCTATCTCCTTCTTCTCTCGGAATCTCACATGTCACATACTGTTTGATGAAAGACAATACTGTTTCATCAGAATCAGTTCCAAATTTAGGTGCATCCTTGACCCATAGTAGCATATGTATATGAGGTGCACCTCTTGCTTGGTACTCCTTTCTCCAAAAGAAATCGGTAACTTCTCCAAGAGGTGGATTCTTTTTATTGCAGATAAAATACATCATAGCTTGAAACCTATGATTAAAATATCTGCACACATTTACAGGATCCAATGAACACAGTTTACCATGAGTTTTTTTCAACATTTTTTATATTGGAATTCGCTTCTCTTAGAAACTCAAGCAAATCTTCCCATGCATACTCTGTACAGCTAAGTGTGACAAACCATGTTGGTGTACCTAAGTTCCGTAACATACACTTGAGTTCTCCATGACGACGATACCAATACTCATTTGTTCCACGTTGACATGCCATCAAATTGATTAACTGTGCTTCTAAATTTTCATCTGTTTCTTGAACTTTCTCCACAAATTCTTTCGCAGAAAGAAGTGATTGATGAACTCCAGTTTTAAGTATGTGGTTTATTGCATACGACAGAGAAGATAGATCACTTTCAAACAAAAGGTGAAATATGTATGGAATGTACTGTCGAAATCTAGGATCTTCAGAATATAATCTTGTTGACCGATATTCTGAAGCTGGAATCCGTATCATATCGTCCACCTTCTCCAGAAGGAAACAGCTGTGGAAAACAACGAGCTTCCAAGCTCTTCTCCCATACACTCATTGGAGTTCCCTGTGCTTTTTTCATTTGAAATAACTCAATGCTGCTTCCTATTACTTCTTTTGAATGCAAAGGATATATTGTGTAATGTTCATAAATCTCTTCAGTCCTTGACTTGTCCACTTTCTCTATTTGACCATGTGAGAAGTTGGCCTGGCATACGCTGGTCACTAGTTATAGTGGCCACCTTGCACCAGTCCAATTCGACTCTTATGGTAGATAGATTTAAGACAACCTTTTAAAGAAAGCTATCCTAGTGGTAGCTGTGGAGAGCAGCCTTCAGGCTAAGTCTCAGAGGAATGTAAAGCAGTTTGTTCTACCTTATAATCTCTTGTATTACCAAATAAAAGGACACCACACAGGTATATATATCAAATATATATGTATTTATTTCTAGAAACACTCTACTAATCTCTTTATGAGATTAGAAGCCAGGAACACATTCAAATATCAACGTTTCACAATAAGTTAAGCACAAATATGGCTGGGGCCCTGGGGGCGTACCAGACCATATACTAAAAAAATGGGTTAAGAATGTTGACTTGCAAAATGACAAGGCCTAGGGCCTGTAGAATCGCTGGGGCTTCAATACTGCAGTGAAAGCAGGTAAGTAACAGACCTACGGGAGACGCATGCAGTGTGTGAACACAGCCGTGGATTCCCTATTGATTATAATGGAGCAAGTCGCGGTTTGATTTTTAAAGTTTTAGGGTACTTCGAGGAAGTCTACAAGCAAGCCACTTACAAGGTAAGTAATTCGAGTTCCAACACACACTAGGGCACCGGAGTGCATGAGTTACCTCACCCAGGGAACCCGGGTGCATAGGTGTCTTTTGGTGTTGGGTCGCGTTGCTGTTTTCTATGGAGACCAAAGAAGACTTGCTGCTTGCATCGACTGAAGAAGTGTCTGGTGGAATCCAAGGGTGGATTCAAGATGCAGATGACCTGAAAGTTGAACGGACAGTGTTCAAAGTCACTTGCCAGTGACCGGAGGCCAGGAAGATGGCTGACCACGGATGTCGGGTGATTTCAGGTGATCAAGGGTGTTTTGACTTTTTGCTCACGAGGTCCAGGAAGGATCTACAATGACCAGCAGCTGGATTCGGAGTGTCCCACAAAGTCTGCAGCTTACTAAGGTGTTGGCAACTGGATTGGCACCAACAAGCCTTGGCAACAGCAAGTCTTGTGGAAATCAAAGATGGTCAGCGTTGCAGACCAGCAAGGTCTGAGGGACTCACCCAGCAAGGGTGAGTGAGGGCAAGCCTGGAGCAACCAGGGGAGCCCTTTGAGTTGATAAGAAAGTCTTCGGGGGACCCACAAGCCAACAGGCAAGGGATCGCAAAGGTGCCTCTCGAGGAATTGCTTCACAGGAGCCCACGGTCACTCGGGACGGGGTAGGCTTCTGATTTTTGCTGCAAAACCTGCTGTAGAACGTCGTGAAGGGGTTGCACTTGACAATAGTGCACGGTACCTGGGTGTTGCTGTTACTCATCACTCGTGGGGTCCACTCACCTCAGCTCTGCTGGGGACTCACAATGGCCATTGTGAAGTCAGGAAATTTACTTCTGGGTCTGCAGGGACTTCGAACTCTAGAGGGAGCGGGAATGTTTGCGACTGTTGATTAAGGTTTTTGGTGCCTGCCAAACAGGGGAGTCACTCCTTGACTCCAAGGGAGATTCTTCTGTCTTCCAAAGGTAGTGGAATATCAAAGGGCCAGGATTCTTCTTTGTAGAGCGTCGTCCAGGGTTATCTGTTTTGCAATGGCAAGGTTTGCTATCTTATACTGAAGATAGGGGAGGGACTAGCTCTATGACCACTCCTCTGGGAGGGTCAGGGTAGGGGGTGGTTACACCCACTTCCCTTTGTCCAGTTTCGTGCCAGAGCAGGGACAGGTAGCCCCTGAATCTGTTTGAGCTGGCATATGCACAGAGGAGCCTACTGCTCCCCCAGTGCAGGACTTCAAAGCACTCTAGAAGTGCACCCACCCAGCCCCAATACTCTAAATCCTGTCTGGAAGGTGGTGAGACCTCCCTGTGACAGGATGCCTATTGTTGGGCTTCCTCCACTGCAAGTTTCAGTCAGCAGCAGGAGGGGGGCAGCCCAGTGTCTGTGCTGGTGGCATCCATTTTGTGATGCCAGGGCTCTTTCAGATTTCTACAGTGTTACCACAGTAGGTACATGTCGTCCCCTCTAGAAGGGTGGGATCACACTCCCACATCATGGACTGATGTGGGGGTATGATTCCAAGATGTTTGACACCAAACACAACATGTTTTGATGCAGTCATTCCAAAGTTAGCAATATAATGCACTTAAGAGTATATGGTTTAACCGCATCCACAAACAGCCATAGAGAATAGACTCTGGTAGCCGCAGAGGGGACCTGCTCATGCAGAGGGTCCCCTCACATTGTAAACCACGCACCCTGCCCTCGGGATTGATAGGGCCTGCCATAGGGGTGGCTGATAGGTGTGTATGTGTGTGTATGGCGAGATATAGAAACCTATACCTCAGTGAGAAGTGCTAACACTACCTCACTCAGGCTGCAGTAGCAGGCGTGTGGTGTCAGATTGAGTCTGCTTCCCAGGGGTGGCATAATACATGCTTCAGCCCCTGGTAGGCCTGTGAAGTGCCTATGCTCTAGGTACCCAAGGTACCATATACTAGGGGCTCATAAGGTACCACGGTATCCAATCACTAGTGCATCTAATATGCACACCAAGTCGTTTAGCGAGAACAGAGAGACTGGGGCCCTGATTAGCAGTGACCCGGCCTGACTATAGCCAGAAACCAGTGTATACATCAGAAAAAAAGTGGGGGCAACATAAGTGCAGATCCTACTCTCCTACACACCCCCCACCCCCAAACGCAGGGACATTAAACTAACCTTGACCAGTTGAGTCTTCATGTTCTAAGTGGAAATACCTTGAGAGTCCATCTGCATTGGCATGTTGGGTCCCAGGTCTATGTTCCACTGTATAGTCCATCCCCTGTAGGGAAATGGACCACCTGAGCAGTTTAGGATTTTCACCTTTCATCTGTTTGAGCCATAGGAGGGGCTTGTGGTCAGTCTGAACTATGAAGTGAGTGCCAAACAAGTATGGCCTCAGCTTCTTCAGGGCCCACACCACAGCAAAGGCCTCCGTCTCTATAGCTGACCAACGTTTCTCTCTAGGGGTCAGCCTTCTGCTTATGAAAGCTACTGGCTGGTCTTGACCTTCATCATTAAGTTGAGACAGTACAGCTTCCACACCCAGCTCTGAAGCATCTGTTTGAACAATGAACTTCTTTTTGTAGTCTGGACTCTGCAAGATGGGGGCAATGCACATTGCCTGCTTGAGGTAATCAAATGCCTTTTGACAGTTAGCTGTCCACTGAACCTTTTTTGGCATTTTCTTAGAGGTCACATCATTTAAGGGGGTCACTATAGATCCATATCCCTTAACAAACCTCCTATGGTACCCAGCCAGGCCTAAAAAAAGGCTCTAACCTGTGTCTGGGTTGTTGGAGCTACCCATTCCATTATGGTTTGGATTTTGCTCTGCAATGGTTGAACTTGGCCTCCACCTACAAGGTGGCCCAGGTACACAACCTGACTCTGCCCTATCTGGCACTTAGTGGCCTTGATAGTGAGGCCTGCTTTTTGCAGGGCCTCCAAAAAATTTCTGAGGTGGACCAGGTGATCCTGCCAGGTGGAACTAAAGACAGCAATATCATCAAGATATGCTGAGCAATAGGTTTCCATACCAGTCAAAACTTTATTCACCATCCTCTGAAAAGTGGCAGGTGCATTTTTCAAACCAAAGGGCATTACCACAAAGTGATAGTGCCCACCAGGGGTTGAAAATGCTGTTTTGGCATTGGCATCATCAGCTAACTTGATTTGCCAGTAGCCAGCTGTTAGGTCAAATGTACTAAGATACTTGGCTGAGGCCAAAGTGTCTATAAGTTCATCTGCCCTTGGAATTGGATAGGCATCAGTCCTGGTGACTGCAATGAGGCCTCTGTAGTCAACACAAAACCTCATTTATTTCTTACCACCCTGGGTATGAAGTTTAGGCACAATGACTACTGGACTAGCCCAAGGGATATCTGAAGGCTCAATAACACCTAGTTCCAACATTTTCTGGACTTCAGTCCTGATACAGTCCCTGACATGGTCAGGTTGCCTGTAGACTTTACTCTTTACAGGTAGACTGTCTCCAGTGTCCACTTCATGGGTGCACCAGGAAGTCTGACTTGGGGTCAGGCTAAACATATGTCTGAACTGTTGCATAACTTGTCTGCATTCAGTTTGCTGATGATCAGTGAGGCTGCTTTCCAAAGCAACACCATCAACTGACCCATCATCAGGGTTCTGTGAGAGCAGGTCAGTGAGAGGGTCACTCTCCTCCTCCTGGTCCTCATCAGTTGCCATGAGAAAGCCCATGTCAGCTCTGTCTACATATGGCTTTAATCTGTTGACATGGAGCACCCTAAGGGGGCTCTCCTGGGAGTTCCCAGATCCAACAAGTAGGTGACCTCTCCCTTTTTTTCAACAATTGTATGGGGTCCACTCCATTTGTCCTGGAGAGCTGCTGGGGCCACAGGCTCCAACACCCACACTTTCTGGCCTGGCTGGTTAGGACAGCCTTTTGGTCATGCCAAACTTTTTGTAATTCTTGGCTAGCCTCAAGGTTTTTAGTTGCCTTCTTCATGTACACGGAAGCGGAGACCAAGTACATAGTCCATCACATCCTGTTTGGGAGGTTTGAGAGGTAACTCCCAGCCCTCCTTTACCAAACATAATGGGCCTCTGACAGAACAGAAGTTCAAAAGGGCTGTAGCCAACCCCCTTCTGTGGGACTTCCCTGTATGCAAACAGAAGGCAGGGAAGTAAAAGGTCCCATTTTCGCCTAAGCTTTTCTGGGAGGCCTTTAATCATTCCTTTAGGGTTTTGTTGAACCTTTCAACTAACCCATTGCATTGTGGGTGATAGGGAGTAGTGAATTTGTAGTTGACACCACACTACTTCCACCATGCTTTTAGATACCCTGACATGAAGTTTGTACCTCTGTCAGATATAACCTCCTTAGGGAAACCCACTCTGGAGAAGACTCCAATGAGGGCTCTTGCCACTACAGGGGCTGTAGATGTCTTAAGGGGAATTGCTTCTGGGTACCTGGTGGCATGATCCACTACCACCAGGATAAACCTGTGCCCATATGCTGTTGGAGGGTCAAGGGGACCAACAATGTCAATCCCTACCCTTTCAAAGGGAACCCCCACCACAGGTAGTGGTATCAGGGGGGCCTTTGTTGTGCCACCTGACTTGCCACTGGCTTGGCAAGTGACACAGGAGCGACAAAACTCCTTGGTGTCCTCTGACATGTGTGGCCAATGAAAATGAGGGACAAGCCTGTCACAGGTCTTGTTTTGGCCCAAGTGTCCTGCCAATGGGATATCATGTGCTAGGGTCAAGAGGAACCCCCTAAACTTCTGAAGTATTACCAACCTCCTGATGGCTCCAGGAGTAGGATCTCTAGCCTCAGAATATAGGAGTCCCTCATCCCAATAAACTTTATGGGACCCACTAGCACTCCCAGCAGCCTCAGCAGCAGATTGCTGTCTGAGGGGTTCAAGAGAGGGACAGCACTGTTGCTCCTTACTCAGATCTTCCCTGGAAGGTCCCCCTGCCCCCAAGAACTCAACCTGACCAGGCTCAAGTTCCTCTGGGGCAGTTCCTTCTTCAGGCTCTGCTTCTCCTCCCTCAGGAGGGGAATCTGAGATCTGAGACAGAGGGGAAGGCACAGCCTTAACCCTACTGCTCCTCCTCTTGGGTAGCATCTGGTCCATAGTTTCAGGATCCAGAGCTGGTTCAGCTTTATGCATTTTGGCCTGTGACCTGGTCACAGCAAATACCTCTGCAGGTATGCCCAACATCTCAGCATGAGTCCATAATTCCACTTCAGACTAGGCTGAAGTTTCCAGATCATTGCCCAACAAACATTCGACAGGGAGGTCTGCACTGACTACCTTTTTGAGGCCAGTTACCCCTCCCCAGGAGAAATTCACAACTGCCAGACTATGGTTGGTCCTGACATTGCTTGCATTGGTAACCTGGTACATTTTACCCAGGATGATCTGTGCAGGGTCCACTAGATCCTCTGCCACCATGGTGACACTAGCACCTGTGTCCCTGAATGCCAAAGCCTGTTTGCCATTTATTATAGACTGCTGTTTGTACTTGCCCAGATTACTGGGGCTCACTAGGAAGGACATATCAAGGTCTCCCTCACAAACTAGCAATGCCTGTGTTGGTACTCTGACTAGGTCAGAGTCCACATCAGATCCCAGGGTCAACCCTACTACACCCTTATTCTGATTACCACCTCCACCAATAACTGCACTAGGGGGAACAGGTGCCTTAGGGGCTGGAGTGGTGGTGGTTTGGTCTTTGGACTTGGTACAATCAGAAATCCAGTGCCCTTTCTGTTTACAGAATTTGCACCAGGGCTTCTTTTGGCCTTTTCCCTTTGTAGACTGTGAATCCCCACCAGATGCAGATTTTTGGGGCCCTTGTGAAGACTTCTGGTCTTTTGCCTTATCCCCACCTTTATCTGAGCCTTTAGGATCTTGCTTCTTGGTGTCACCCCCTTGGTTCTGAGTTTTCTGCCTCACCCTGGTTCTGACCCATTTGTCTGCCTTCTTTCCCAATTCTTGGGGAGAGGTCAGATCAGAGTTCACCAGGTACTGAGGCAACAACTGGTTCTGGCAATTATTAAGGATCTGTTCTCTCATGATAAGATTATACAATCCCTTAAAATCAGTAACTCTACTATCAACCAGCCAACCTTCCAGAGCCTCGGTTGCACAATCAGCAAAGTCAGTCCAATCCTGAGTCTGTGCTTTCTGGGTATCTCTGAACTTCAACCTGTACTGTTCAGTGGTTAAGCCAAACCCATCTTTTAATGCACTCTTCAGGGCTTCATAATCATTAGCATCCTCTTCTCTAACAGTAAGGAGCTTGTCTCTCCCTTTGTCAGAAAAGGAGAGCCACAAGATTGCTGCCCACTGTTTCCGGGGTTACCTCACCCAGGGAAGCCGGGTGCATTGGTGTCTTTTGGTATCGGGTCGCGTCGCTGTTTTCTATGGAGACCAAAGAAGACTTGCTGCTTGCGTCGACTGAAGAAGTGTCCGGTGGAATCCAAGGGTGGATTCGAGATGCGGATTACCTGAAAATTGAAGGACAGTGTTCAAAGTCACTTGACAGTGACCGGTGGCCAGGAAGATGGCTGACCACGGATGTCAGGTGATTTCAGGTGATCAAGGGTGTTTTGACTCTTCACACACGAGGTCCAAGAAGGATCGACGATGACCAGCAGCTGGATTTGGAGAGTCCCACGATGTCTGCAGCTTACTGAGGTTTCGGAAACCGGATTGGAGCCAACATCCTTGGCAACAGCAAGTCTCATGGAAATCGAAGAAGGTCAGCGTTGCAGACCAGCAAGGTCTAAGGGACTCACCCAGCAAGGGTGAGTGAGGGCAGGCCTGGAGCAACCAGGGGAGCCCTTTGAGTTGATAAGAAAGTCTTTGGGGAACCCACAAGCCAATGGACAAGGGATCACAATAACGCTTCTTGAGAAAATGCTTCACAGGAGCCCACGGTCACTCGGGACGGGGTAGGCTTCTGATTTTTGCTGGAGGCTTGGGCCACAAATGGGCCAATGCACAAGTTTGTAGAACATCGTGAAGGGGTTGCACTTGACAATAGTGCACAGTACCCGGGTATTGCTGTTCCTCGTCACTCGTGGGGTCCACTCGCCTCAGCTCTGCTGGGGACTCACAATGGCCGTCGAGAAGTCAGGAAATCTACTTTCGGGGCTGCAGGGACTTCGAACTCCAGTGGGAGCGGGAACATTTGCGACCATTGATTAAGGTTTTTGGTGCCTGCCAAGCAGGGGATCACTCCTTGACTCCAAGGGAGATTCTTCTGTCTTCCAAAGGTAGTGGAATGTCGAAGGGCTAGGATTCTTCTTTGTAGAGCGTTGTACAGGGTTATCTGTTTTGCAATGGCAAGGTTTGCTATCTTATACTGAAGATAGGGGAGGGAGTAACTCTATGACCACTCATCAGGGAAGGTCAAGGTAGGGGGTGGTTACACCCACTTCCATTTGTCCAGTTTCGTGCCAGAGCAGGGACAAGTAGCCCCTGAACTGGTTTGAGCTGGCATATGCACAGAGGAGCCTACTGCTCCCCCAGTGCAGGACTTCAAAGCACTCTAGAAGTGCACCCACCCAGCCCCAATACACTAAATCCTGTCTGGAAGGTGGTGAAACCTCCCTGTGACAGGATGCCTATTGTTGGGCTTCCTCCACTGCGAGTTTCAGTCAGCAGCAGGAGGGCAGCCCAGTGTCTGTGCAGGTGGCATCCATTTTGTGATGCCAGGGCTCTTTCAGATTTCTACCGTGTTACCACAGTAGGTATATGTCGTCCCCTCTAGAAGGGTGGGATCAGACTCCCACATCATAGACTGATGTGGGGGTATGATTCCAAGATGTTTGACACCAAACACGACATGTTTTGATGCAGTCATTCCAAAGTTTGCATTATAATGCACTTAAGAGTATATGGTTTAACCGCATCAACAAACAGCCATAGAGAATAGACTCTGGTAGCTGCAGAGGGGCCCTGCTCATGCAGATATAATGATAAACCACGCATCCTGCCCTCAGGATTGATAGGGCCTGCCATAGGGGTGGCTGATAGGTTTATATGTGTGTGTATGGTGAGATATAGAAACCTATACCTCAGTGAGGAGTGCTAACACTACCTCACCCAGGCTGCAGTAGCAGGCCTGTGGTGTCAGATTGAGTCTGCTTCCCAGGGGTGGCATAATACATGCTTCAGCCCCTGGTAGGCCTGTGAAGTGCCTATGCCCTAGGTACCTAAGGTACCATATACTAGGGGCTCATAAGGTACCACAGTATCCAATCACTAGTGCATCTAATATGCACACCAAGTCATTTAGAGAGAACAGAGAGACTAGGGCCCAGATTAGCAGGGACCCAGCCAGACTATAGCCAGAAACCAGTGTATACATCAGAAAAAAAGTGGGAGCAACATAAGTGCAGATCCTACTCTCCTACAGACCACATGAAATTTCACATTCATCTTCTAAACTTATCACCTGTTCATCCACATTTACAGTTTTGTAATAAATATTGTTCTCTATAAGATATAAGGTAGCATTTTCAACTTTATTAACATCCACAAATTCTTGCCATATTTTCCGACTCTTTGTTGGTACACCATTTACTAGAATGACTACTGCCTCATTTTCCCCTTTCTCTCCAGCAATAGTTTCAATATTTTTCTCAAAATCCAAAGGTAAGTGCACCACTCTTCCTTTCAGCCCTCTTTGCAAGTCTGTTGGTGGCAGTTTACCTGTTTTAGGCTCCATCCGAATTATAGTTTGAAAAGGATGAACAGATTAAATTAGAACCGACTCATATGTATTCAATTCTGCCAGTTCCTCCGGAATAGCTACTAATTCTAAGTTATGTACTGCTCTAGCAGGCATTTTCTTCTCTTCTAGTTTGTTATAACAATATTTACATATACGTTGATCACTACCTAACTCAAATCGACCTTCCACCAACAAGTAAGTTGCAAATTCTTCCCACTTACTATTGTTCTCCTTTTCACTTTTCAAATACAAATCAACATTCCTACTTTGACTTTTATAATGAGCACGTCAACAACAAACACAAACATAGAGGTCCATTAGGATGGCACCGTGGGAAAACCGGCTGCCAAATTAGGATCAACCGCCCCAAAAATCAGACCGTGGCGGAACGAGGCCAAGAAAAACCGCCCGTGGCGGGCGGAGATGGCCGAAATCCGTCCACGGCGGTCAGACTCGTGGCGGAAAAACACCAACCCGCTGCAAGTATAGCGGAGACACCGCACCGGAAATTAGGATAACCCCAACGGTCCCGCGGTACGTACCGCTGTCTCCGACTGCCGCGGTCGCACAATGGGATGAATGGAAGAGCCGGCGGAAGAGCTGAAGCACAGCCACCGCGGCAGACGATCCGCAACAAATATGGCGGACGAAGCCAAAACCCCACAAGAAGGCCAAAAAGTGCACACAGAAAACTAGCCATGTTCCCCAAATACACAAAACACACCCCAATGACACAACCACATGGCAAAACAAAAAATACAAATCCCAGGACAACACACCTGTCAGCAACACCCCAATTGGACACACCCACATAGCTGAGTATAAAACCAGCCCCTTCCCTGACCACAATCCCTTGCAATACTCCAGGAGAGAAGGGACACATACCACAGCTGACAGGAAAGGCAAAGCACACAACATCACTAGCCACACCACACACAGCACCACCACCACCACCACACCAGCACAACTGACCCCCCTGCACAACACACACCATACACAGCACAATCACAACCACTACTCACACTCCTGCACCCACAACCACTTTGCACACCACACACCATGGCCACACAGAAAATACCCAAATTCACTGAGAGTGAGTTGAAGGTCATGGAAGATGAGATAGTCAGAGTGGAACCACAGCTTTTTGGTACCCTGGTCCAACAGACACCATTAGCCACAAGGACACAAATGTGGGCAAGAATAGTCCAAAGGGTCAATGCAGTAGGGACCACCCCAAGATCAAAAAAAGGAGATCATGAAGCGGTGGCACGATCTGAAGAGGGTGGTCAAGGAGAGGAGGAGCAAGAACCGTGAGCTGGCTCAGAGGACTGGCGGTGGCCCTCCCATTCCACCAAAACCATTCACACAATGGGAGTAGAAGGTGCATGCCATACTGCATCCAGACAGTCTCACAGGAGTAGCCGGGAGAGTGGAGGCTGGTAAGTACAAACAAATGACTATCGCCACTCTGCTATGTACTTGCTTGCACAACTACAAAGCTACACCACCTAGGACACATACCATCCATCTGCACCATACACTCACAAAAACATGGTCACAGATCCAACATTCACCCACTCCCATCCACCTCAAACATAGCTACCAACATAACCATGGGGCATGTGTACAGGCAGACAGCACCACTACTCCCACCATGCCCCCTGTCCCACAGCCTAGCAAGATGGATCCCTCCCCCACCCCACCCAGAAGCATGTGTCAGCCATTACACAACCCACATTAAACTCACAGGTAGGTAGCCATCTTCCCTGGGAGGGTGTCTGGGGGTGGGGGGCCTGCCATGTCCCCTGTCCCATCATGGACCTCTTGGGCCAGCAAGTGGCGGTACTGAGGGACAGGCATGTGCCACAGACAACACCTCCACCTCCCTCTGGTGGGCCACACGGTGACAGTTCACCATCCTCCCCTGCGCCCACAGAGAGGGGTGAGTCCTCAGACCCCACAGGCCCTGCAGCAGGGCCCCCCCCCGCCAAACGACGAAGGGGCCATCCCAAGAAGACCCAGGGAGTATCTGGAGGCCAGGCACCTGCCAGACACCAGTCACAGAGCCAGCCATGATGGCAACCCTCTCCACCACTGCATTGACCTTTTGGGCTGTCCTTCCCCCACACTGCCTTGTGAATGGCATCTGTCTGTTGGGCTGGGTCACCACAGCAATGTGGTGACTACTCGACTATCTCATCTACCACAACTGCCAACTCACTGCTCCACCCCACCCCACCCCACAATGGAAATGTACACCCCCTCGCATCTCACCATTGTAAATAAAATATCCTCACACACATGTCATTGTGTCTGCTCCGTCTTTATTGCAGGATGTACAGTCTCCAACATGATCACAATGTACCAGGAGCATGGGCTGTATGTAGGCAAGGAGAAGTCGAAGGCACCTAGGGAAACACAACAGAACAACTGTCACTGGTCTGGGTGTGGCATCACAGACATCACACAACCCCTACCATCAGGATAAGCCAACATGCACATGTCGCAATGGCCAACAAGTGTCAACATACACGTCCTGTTGGTGTTCCCAAATGACATGTCCCAGAAACATTTCCAACCACCTCTGAGTCTCCAACTGGCTGATGCTACAATTCTCACATGGCCCTTCACGACAACAGCAATATCATCAGACAATGGGTATGTTGCACATTGACACCCTCCGTCAAGTGAAGTAGCGGGTGATGAGCTGTTCACGCAGGTGAACACCTTCCTCCACTCCACTGTCCTCGTCACTGGACACATCTTGGTTTGCAGGCTGGGGCCTTGGGTCCTCACCATCATCCAGGAGCAGGGGAATCTCCTTGCGAATGGCTAGGTTGTGGAGCATGCAGCATGCCACTACAATCTGACACACCTTCCTGGGCGAGTATGCCAGTGCACCTCTGGTCTTGTCCAGGCAGCGGAAACGTGACTTGAGCAGGCCAAAAGTACGCTCCACCACACGAAGTGTCCTCCCATGGGCCTCATTGTAGCGGACTTCCGCCGGGGACCTGGGATTCCGCCGCAGTGGGCTCAGCAACCAGGGACGGTTGGCATATGCAGAGTCACCTAGGCATGACAAACACAAATAGACGTTGCAACATCGCAGAGGCTCAGGGCAGCAGGTCACACACACAGCACGCCACACAACTAGGCATACTCACCCACAATCCATGCAGGCTCGGGAAGAAGATTAGCCATCAGCTGAGGCACTATGCTGTTCCGCAGGACGTAGGAGTCATGGGCCGAGCCTGGGAATTTGGCACACACGTGCAAAATGTTCATATCTGCCAGGCACACCACCTGCACATTGATGGAGTGGTGATGGAGTGGTAATGGAGTGGTAATTGAATAATGGAGTGCATGCTTGTGCTCACTTGCCTGTGTTGGCACAAGACCTACATGGGTGCAATCAATGGCCCCAACAACATTGGGGATGAGTCCAAGGGGATAGAAGTCTCCCTTCACAGCTGGCAATTCAGCACCCCTGGGGAAATGGATGTATTTGTCCTTGTATAGCATCATGGCGGACAGTACATCACGCAGCACCATGCTGAACATCGGTTGTGACATCCCACCAGCGCTGGCCACGGTCTCTTGGAACGAGCTAGTGGCAAAAAAATGCAGGGCTGCCATCACCTTATAAGTAGGGGTGAAAGCTGTTGGATATGTCCTGCGGGGCTGCAGGTGGGGCTCTAACAGATCACAAAGGGTTTTCAGGGTGGCTCTGTGCAGGCAGCATTTCTGTATGATCGCAACATCCTCCATGTCCTCCAGCACCGTCAAGGGATGAGTAAAATTTGGCCTCCTCCTAGTAGAGATGATAGTGGAAACATGTCAATGCAATACATCATGAGATGTGCACAGCATATCACGTCCTGGATTACACAACAACAACAATGACTGACATCAATATTGACTAACAGACCAGCTTACATGGAGTGACACCTTCAGCTACACAAAGGGCACACCTGTCAACTTACACAAGACAAGTACCTCAAACACCACCTTGGTCAATGTGAATGTACATAGGGAGATGGGCACATTTCACATGGGCACGCCTGGGAGTATAGCATGCAGCATATGTGTAACTAATCAAAACCAATGTCTCATACCTAGCTGGTGTACCTGTCACACCTTAATGCGTCATTACAACCTGGCACACATCCACCACACAATGACCACAGTCGGCGCTGGAATGACGAATGTGTTCATGAGCAGACATGAGAGGCAATGCAAAATAGAACATCATTCATTGAGACGAGCATCGCTGTGATTGTCACTGGACCTTAACACATTGACATGTGTACACATTGTACAGTCCTGAACAACACTGTCCTGCCTACACCAATATCAAATCCATAAGTGACATGTGAGTGGGTACATGCCAATCTAAGATACACGCACACAAACATGGCATGTGTAGCCATCAGCGGAGTAACTGGAACATTGGTATTGTGTGCACAATTATGTGCCATTGAACATGTTGGCACTGTGCACTGTTGATGTTTGACAGATGGCCTTTGCGATTGTATGGCACCCAAATCGTGGTAACTACCACCTGGCCCCGGCGGTGTGTCACCAGCACCCCCATTCACACAAGTGCGGTAGTGATAGGCATGGAGACATGTGAAAATTGCGGTTGGCATGCTCCGCCGCATGAATGGCGGAGCCTCGTGTCAATGTATGGCACCCATATCGCGGTAGCTACCTCCTGGCCCCGGCGGTGTGTCACCAGCACCCCCATTCACACAAGTGCAGTAGTGATAGGCATGGAGACATATGGAAATGGCAGTTGGCATGCTCCGCCGCATGAATGGCGGAGCCTCGTGTCAATGTATGGCACCCATATCGCGGTAGCTACCGCCTGGCCCCGGCGGTGTGTCACCAGCACCCCCATTCACACAAGTGCGGTAGTTATAGGCATAGAGACATGTGGTAATGGCAGTTGGCATGCACCGCCACTAAAATCGCGGTAGCGTACACCGGGGATCTGTGGTGTGTCACCGCCATGGAGCTTGCCCTAGAACCAATGCGCAGCTCGATAGCGGTGGCATGATGCAATTTTGAAGATCGCGGTAGGCGTGCTCCGTCACCGCGGAGGCGGTCATTGGCTGCATTTGAAAGATGCTCCATCGCGGTAGCGCACCCCTGGCCCCTGCGTTGTGTCACCGTCATGGAGCATGCCTTACAGCCAATGGGAGCCATGATTGCGGTGGCATGATGCAATTTTGAAGATCACGGTAGGCGTGCTCCGCCAACGCGCAGGCGGTCATTGCCTGCATTTGAAAGATGCACCATTGCAGTAGCGCACCCCGGGCCCCTGTGTTGTGTCACTGCCATGGAGCATGCCCTTACAGCCAATGGGAGCCATGATTGCGGTGGCATGATGCAATTTGGAAGATTGCGGTAGACGTGCTCCGCCACCGCGGAGGTGGTCATTAGATGCATTTGAAAGAGGCAGACCTTGTCCACCAATTGCTGCAGCTTGGCACCTTTGAAACGACCCCAGGGGGCTATATGTGTGTGGGAGTGAGCCTCACATTTCCACTGCTCCAAGAGTCTGCTGTCTGAGACCCTTCACCTGCTGCTGCCTCCAGGGACTGCTGCCTGAGACCCCTCACCTGCTGCTGCCTCCAGGGACTGCTGCCTGAGACCCCTCGCCACCCAATTCCGCCGCTGTTGTCTCATGTCCACTGTGTTGGCAAGGACAGAGAAGATCCGTGCCAGTCCCTTCACGAGCGAGGAGCTGGAGGCCTGGTGCACGAGGTGCTCACACTGTACCCAAGGCTATATGGTGCCCCAAATGTTGTGGTAAGTCTTCGACAGTGGTGGGGTAGGGCAGGGGGCCACACATGTAGTTGGACTGATGCAGTATGTGCCTGGGAGTGTGGGGTAGTGTCATGCACTGCCTGACATACTGTCTCCAGTGGGAGGGTGTGTGTACCCAATGCCACAGCTTTCCCTCCCTGCACATGTATGTATGAGTGACCTGTGTTGTGTTGTCCTCCATACAGTGACACAGAAGGTTGTTCATGCTGTAGTCAGGAAAGTGATTGCTTTGCTGGATGGCTGTGTGTGCCCCTTTAGTCCATCTCAGTGTGAGCCCAGCTGGCCTGCACAGTCCCCGCCTACAAAGATATGGACACCTCACTTAACATACAGAGTATGACATCAGTCTTTTCACATTGCACTCCAGCTATGGGCCATGTCAGCACTGTATTTTGCACACAACTGCCCTTGTGAATAACATTTTGTATTTGTGTGATCATGTCCCTCAATGTGACCACCGTGACACATTCATCTATTCACAGGACAGGGACATTGATGGCTGTGCAGTCTTGGACACAGTGAGTCCACCCCCAAATACAGGTTGACATGTGATGTATGTGTTGCTCAAGCCAACAATGGACTGGAGATGTGGGCAGGCTACATGGGTGTTTCAGTGCTGGCATCCTGCATGTGCCTGAGATGTGCAGGGACTGTGTTCCCCCTCACACCTGCATGCATTAACATCAGCTATTCCCATGCAGGTGTCCCATGTGAGCTGTACTATAGTCTCTGATTGCCAATTTCGTTGGATATGTGATGATTTTGTATCTTGCTGCTATATTGATAGATGTTGGTATATGACACTGTGTCACTGATCATTTCCCCCTCTTGTCTCCCATGCCTGCAGCTCAAGGTACACCAGCGTAAGGCCATGTGGAGGGCCATTGCAGCAAAGGTGCGAGCTCTGGGGGTCTCAAACCGATGGCGCACCCACTGCCACAAGAGATGGGACGACATCAGCAGGCCAGCAAAGAACATGGCGGGGATGACCTTGGGGCTGCTTCCTCGCACTGGGCGTTTGGCACGGCGCAGCATGACACCACTAATGGGGTGCATCTTGGTGGTGACACAGCCTGAGCTTGATGCACGTTTGAAGGTGCATCAGCAGCAAGCCAGGGGTGAGCATTTGGGGAGTCTGAGTTTGGCTGGGAGTGGCTGCATATGTATAGAGCCAGTGCCTGCGCTGGCCTATGTGTTGTTGGTAGTGTGATGCTGTGGCATGTAAGTGGCTGCTGGCCTATGTGCCTGTGGCATACATTTGCCCTACCTGTACTTACAAAGGTGATTTGGATGCTGTGCTTTCACATTACATTCTAAGTTGTGCTCTTCAGGTTTCTTCTGCATTGGTGTAGTCTTGGGAATCCCATGGGAGGGTACGGCAGTGTGCCCGTTCTGACTGTGCGTACATCAATGCGTCCATTACATGCACCCATATTGGGGAGGCCTACTCATCCTACAGCAATGTGCAGCATTATATTGTACCCAAAGGATTGACATGGTGGGTGGCATGGGCTAATGTCCATTGTGGACTGTCATGTTGCAGTCTGGGTCTGTGTTGTCCCCTCCTGTTCCATCCAGTTCTGTCATTGGCAACAAGTAGTGTGCCCCCATCTTGTCCCTAGGTGTGCTCAGAACTAGTTGTGTGTCTGTTTGAACAGAGCCACAAGCAGGGTGTTGTGCTGTGTGGTCATCACATGGCTCACTCAAGCCTGAGTTTCCAGTTTCCACGCACTGCTTGAGTCTATGTAGTGAGTTGGCACAATGTGATTGCACAGGGTAGTGTGCAACATGTAGATTTGGTCAGATTTTGCCATGCATTGCTTGCATATGTTTGTTCTATTGCTGCCACTGACTTGACCCTACATCTCTCTCTCATGCAGCATCACCTGTGGTTACGGAGGGACAGGAGACGGACAGCAGTGGGGGTGAAACTAGCACCACAGCTGCCCAGGAGCCCAGTGACACAGATGTCACCAACGCCTCAGAGGGGGACAGGAGTCTGCTGGAGGAGTCCCAGCCTGAGACGCAAAGCACCACATCATCCGATGCCAGCGGGGATGCATCCGTGTTGGAGGGCACAGGGAACAGGGAATCTGCATCGACTTCCACCACACAGCGGCCAATGCCCACCCTCCCAGCCACTTCCTCTGGTGCTGCCCGTGTCCGTCTCAGTAAGAGGGGAAGAGTGTCCTTCACCCCTGGTACCACTGCCCCTGTCCCCCCCTGCTGCCATCAGTGCTGAGTCTGTGGACCTTTTGCGCCAGCTGTGTGTAGGCCAGACAGCTCTCCTCAATGCCTTCATTGACCACGACAAGAAATTGGCCCAGGTGGTTGCTTTCATGGAGGGCATACATTCCGACGTGGGTGGGCTGCACCGGACAGTCCAGGCTTTGTCATCAACAGTGATGTCTGCCCTGCAACAGGCACATACTCACAGTCCAGCTCCAGTCCCTTTGTCCAACCCCCTGGCAGTGGCCACGTTTGATGATAGTGACCACGGTCCACATACATCAAAGTCACGATATAACACACGAAGCACACAGCAGCAGCAACCCAAGCGGTCCCGGGCGCAGACCCCATACCCACAGAAGACCAAAGCCACCCCAGAGCACAGGGAGAAAACCCTGTCAGGCGACAGCAGTGGACAAAAAGCCAAGCAGCAGACCTCAGGCACACATGTCCCAGTGGCATTCCCATCCAAGGAGTCTCCTGCCCCTAAAGCATCACCAAAGATAATCGTACTTTGTCTGTGCCCACCAAGGAGGTGGTGCATGCCAAGGGTACACCTAGGAAGGGCCTACAAGGCAGAATCAAAAAACCACCTCGACTCCCATTCCAAGCCCAATGAAGCAGGGGCCGGAGGGCACTGTAGGGGTAACACCTAGTAAACAGGGGAAGGGGGGGCAGAGGCGAAGCCAGGCAAAGCATTCCGCTGGGTCCAGCACAACACCAGAGGGGCTGCCAGCACCTGCACCTGCACCTGCTGCAGCAGTGGTGGTGAGTGTGCCTGTTGTGCCCACACCACTTCCCATTGATCCAAAGTCAGGCAAGCCATTTAGGATCCCCAAGAGGTGGAAGGGCACCCCTCCACAATCTCCCAGCCACACCGTGTCTCCTGTCTGCATGACTCCATCTCCATGTGCCACTACACCACCTGGTCCAAGCAGCCCTCCGGCTTGTAAAGCCACTGATAGCTCTGCCTCAGGTGTTCTGCTCTCTCCCCGTTCAAGTGCCCCGCCAGTCCCCGAGACACAGCCAGCTCCCAGTCCAACTGACAGCCAAGTTTGAGTGTTAGTCACCCTCACACATCTGTCTCTCACACAGGTGGGCCTGTACTGCACATTGTTGCCCCCTGACTGTGTTGCTAAGCATGGAAAGGTACAGTTGCACACATTCCCTGTGCAGCTTCTCATGGACTCAGTCTTCACCCTGGACTGGCCACTGGCCTTGTTGCTCTTTGCTGTGTTGAACTCTTCCCTGTGCAGCTTCTAATGGACTCAGTCTGCACTTGGTACTGGCCACTGGCCTTGTCTTTCACTGCTGTGTGCCCCCTGCCTGTGCAGCTTCTCATGGACTCAGTCTGCACTTTGTCCTGGCCACTGGCCTTGTCGTTCACTGCTGTGTTCCCCCTGCCTGTGCAGCTTCTCATGGACTCAGTCTGCACTTTGTCCTGGCCACTGCTTTGTCGTTCACTGCTGTGTGCCTCCTGCCTGTGCAGCTTCTCATGGACTCAGTCTGCACCCTGGACTGGTCACTGGCCTTGTTGGTCACTGCCGTGTGCCCCCTGCCTGTGCAGCTTCTCATGGACTTAGTCTGCACTTTGTCCTGGCCACTGGCCTTGTCGTTCACTGCTGTGTGCCCCCTGCCTGTGCAGCTTCTCATGGACTCAGTCTGCACTTTGTCCTGGCCACTGGCCTTGTCGTTCCCTGCTGTGTGCCCCCAGCCTGTGCAGCTTCTCATGGACTCAGTCTGCACCCTGGACTGGCCACTGGCCTTGTTGCTCTTTGCTGTGTTGAACTTTTCCCTGTGCAGCTTCTCATGGACTCAGTCTGCACTTTGTCCTGGCCACTGGCCTTGTCGTTAACTGCTGTGTGCCCCATGCCTGTGCAGCTTCTCGTGGACTAAGTCTGCACCCTGGACTGGCCACTGGCCTTGTTGCTCTTTGCTGTGTTGAAGTCTTCCCTGTGCAGCTTCTCATGGACTCAGTCTGCACTTTGTCCTGGTCACTGGCCTTGTCGTTCACTGCTGTGTGCCCCCTGCCTGTGCCGCTTCTCATGGACTCGGTCTGCACTTTGTCCTGGCCACTGGCCTTGTCATTCACTGCTGTGTGCCCCCTGCCTGTGCAGCTTCTCATGGACTCAGTCTGCACTTTGTCCTGGCCACTGCCTTGTCGTTCACTGCTGTGTGCCTCCTGCCTGTGCAGCTTCTCATGGACTCAGTCTGCACCCTGGACTGGCCACTGGCCTTGTCGGTCACTGCCGTGTGCCCCCTGCCTGTGCAGCTTCTAATGGACTCAGTCTGCACTTTGTCCTGGCCACTGGCCTTGTCGTTCACTGCTGTGTGTCCCCTGCCTGTGCAGCTTCTCATGGACTCAGTCTTCACCCTGGACTGGCCACTGGCCTTGTTGCTCTTTGCTGTGTTGAACTCTTCCCTGTGCAGCTTCTCATGAACTCAGTCTGCACTTTGACCTGGCCACTGGCCTTGTCGTCCACTGCTGTGTGCCCCCTGCCTGTGCAGCTTCTCATGGACTCAGTCTTCACCCTGGACTGGCCACTGGCCTTGTTGCTCTTTGCTGTGATGAAGTCTTCCCTGTGCAGCTTCTCATGGACTCAGTCTGCACTTTGTCCTGGCCACTGGCCTTGCCGTTCACTGCTGTGTGCCCCCTGCCTGTGTAGCTTCTCATGGACATGCTCTGCATCTTGTGCCTTGCTCATCTCTTCTCATGGTACCGATCTGTACAATATGTGAATAAAGGCAGTTTCTCCAGTTGTCTATTTTGTCAGTGCCCTTACTGAATAAAGTTATTTTGCTGTGTGTAAATGGTTTACTGTGCCACATGGTCTGTGTGGAACTTCAACATGGTCAATGTTTGGGCTCACTTACTCTCTTTGTTTTAGGGGTGACAGGGTCTTCATTTCTGCTTAACCCAGATACTTGTGGTGGTAATGGTGTCCATTCCGAATGGTTATCAGTAGTCATTTACTTGATTAGTTCATGTTGGCTCTATTGTACACCTGTCGGGGCGGTCACTGCCAGAACAGAGTGGGTTTCTGCACACAGTATTGCAGGCAGGCTGTCCAGGGTCATCATGTATGTGTGTTCTTCCTGTATGTGTGCACAGTGGTGTTTGTGTGTGGTCATCTTGTGATGGCCAGTCATACTAGTCCCATGGCTTACTTTCCATTTGTGCTCTTGGATGGCCAGGTAGTGTGCAGTGTGAAGGGGTGAGTTTGTGGGGAGTGTTGATGTGTACATGCCTCTGCAATGTCAACTACACACATGTGTCATCCAGGAGTTGTGTGCCTGTTGTTTTGATTGTTCATCCCTGTGAATGTGGTTGTATGTCCATGTGTGAGTTGTATGTTGTGCACTGTGCAGTGTGTTGGGGTGTCCTTGCAGTTCTGTCTGACTCCTATTTGTTGTTTTTGTTACTTGTGAATATGCAGGGAGTGTTACTGGCAAGTCAGTGTTGTGTTTTGTTGCACATCCATGTGTCTTGTTGCTGTTTGTGGGGACTGTGCAGACCTGCTGCTCCACACTGGTTGTGTTTTCTCATGACTTGCTGTCACATGGTGCCTTCTTGCCTCCAGTGTGGCATGTTGTGTGTGTTGTCATGCCATCCCCTATCTGTGCTTCAGCTGCCTACCCATTGTGGGTCTGCACTCCCTCTCTTTGTGTATGGTACGCTCCTGCCATGTCCCCTACTGACATGTAGTACACTTCACTTTGGTGTGAGCTTTCCCCTTGGTTTATGTGTGTGTGCCTCCCCATGACTTAATTTGTGCCACTGTGCTTTGTGGTGCAGTTCTTTGCCCAGGGTCAATGTGTCACTCAGGCTATTTCCCCAATGGGTCATGTGTGATGTTCTGGTTCTGTATGTCAGTCATGTTTGCTCCTATGCAGTTCAACTGTGTGTGCTGCCCAGTCCTCTGGTCAAGTTGTTTCCACCTTTGTGTCCCATACTTGTGCATCTGTTGGGTGTTGTGTTGGATGTATCTGTGTTGTTTGTGTTTTTGCTTCACTTCCTGGGTGTGCTGTTGTCTTTGTGCTGTGCTGTATGGTGTTGTGTGGGTTGCTGTTCTGTCACTGATGTCTGTGTGTGTCTGTTATGCTTGGTGTGCACAAACAGTGTTTTGTGCTTGCTGTGCTGTGTGTATGTTGCCCTGTGATTGCCTGGTGTGCATCCCCTGATGTCCTGCTGTGTTTGCTATGTGATTGTTCTGCCTGTGCATCTGTTGTTTGTTTGCTGTGGCTGTGTTGTTCTGTGATGGTGCACTTCTTGTGTGTGTTGTGGTATGTTGTCTGTGCATTGTTCCTGAGTGAGGAGGTTGTGCACTCCTGTAGTGTCTGTGCTCCCATTGCCTTTCCCCAGTTTAGCTGCACAGGGCATGTCTGTTCTAGTTGTTGTGGCTCTGTGTGTGTTTCTGTTGGGTTATGTGTTTGTCTGTTGTATTTGTTTCCACATTTGTGGTGGCATCCCTGTGTGTGTGTGATGTTTGTGGCTGAGCCCAGGGTGTGTGGTTGTTTGTGTGTGTATTGACTGTCAAGCATTGTCAGCCTTCAGTGTGTTTGGCACTGGTATTGTGTGCTGCTGGTGTGAGGGGGGTATGTGTATAGATTCTTACTGGTGTTTGTCAGTCCTGAGGTGTGCAGATGGTCCCTGTGTGTAGTGCTGCTGGTGTTCTCCTGTGAAGTAGTTGTATGGATGTGTGGCTGTTCACAGTTTGACTTCAGGGCCTTCCTTTCATCCTTGTGCCTATAAGTGGGTTGCCTTGCTGTCTCCCTGTGTTGTTGCACTGAGCTGTCTGTGGTTTGTGTTTGCTGACTGTGCCAGCCATGTGTGCTTTGATGGTGTGAGGGTGTTGTGCTCTGTTCCTTGTGTTGATATGATTTGCACATGCTTGTTGTGTGTCTCCATGGCCTTCCATTTGTGTGCAGGCCACCTTGGGTTGCCTATTTGTTGTGCCCCATTGCTGTTGGCATATGGGGTGTGTTTGTGTGTGTGTGTCAGTCTGTGGTATGTATGTGTGACTGTGCAGGCTGTGTGTCCATTTGGATGTTATTTCATTGTATGTGTTCATTTGTTGCTTGTCCTCATTGATATTTCCCTGAGTGTGGTGTTGTGTATGTTTCCCTGGCCCTGTGCTACTGTGCTGTGTGTTGTGTGTTCCTGTGCAGCCACTCCTGCAGTGTGTGTCTCCATGATTGTTTGTTGTGTGGTGCAGGGTGTGTATTGCCTTGGCTTGTTGGTGTGCATGGGGTGCACAGGAGGGGCACATGGCATGTGCCTTCATGGGGTGTGCTAGTGTGTGGTGGGAGGGGGTGTGGCCCTGTGGTCTTTGTGCCCTTCCCATGCCTGGCACTGGCCCTGCTTTCTGCATTGTGTGCATGTATTTGCTTGTGTTTGCCGCTGTGGTGACGTGACCGGGACATTGCTGCATGGTGGCGGTAGCTGTCTGTCCAGGATCCAGCAGGGTGACTTTGTGGCAGGTGGGTGATGTGTGGGTGCCCTTGTGGATGTGTCCCTGTCCCCCTTGGGTGTCTGATGTGGATTTGGACCCTGTGTCATGCCATGTGTTGTGTGTTGAGTTGTTGAGTACCTGCAGCGGCGTCCGCGGCGGTCCATGAGTTCCTGGTGATGTAGCAGGTACAGCACCGGAAAGATTTGTAGAGCTGGGTCCATGGCGGCCGTGACCGGGACTCTGCTTTCGAGCTCCGCCGTCGAGCTTCCGCCGCCTCTGGTTGGGCGGTGTCTCCGCTGCGGTGCGTCTGCTTGCTTGACTCATCCTAATTTGTGGAGCGGGGCGGACGTCATTCTGCACAGCGGTGGGTCTCCATTGGCTCCCACCGGGAATTGGCCTATGTTTGTCAATACTAATATGGCAGGCATGATGTCCGCTGCTGGCGGGAGGAAAAAGGCATTTTTCCTCACCGCCAGCGCCGTGGTGGTGCCACCGCCCTACATCCTAATGGACCCCATAGTTTGGTATTTCAGAGCACACTACATTAAACTTTCCAATGTCTTCTTCAAACTGATCAGTGCTAATCACTTTCCCATCTCCTTCAACATCTGTAATTGTCAAACTTTCACTTTCTATGGACTGCTCTTCTGAACCAAAATATCGCATTTCAATATCATCACACTGTTTTTTGAACATCTGATAAAGAACCATGTAAAAGACCTGTATTCAGTTCACTTAAACATAATGCAGGACTTTTTACATAGTACAGTTTCCTTACAAACTTCCGCATTTCTGAATGGTGTACTGCTAATATCCAGAAGTGATGAAAAACACTTTTACACACTTTTCTTGAAAGACAAGCCAGATAATGCCCATGCTTCTCAGTATATTTTCTTACATTACATGGATCTAGTCCTTGCAACAACTTAATCTTATGTTTAATACTTTTCTGTGTACATTCCCATAGCAAATTTCACATTATATCAATAGATTCCTGTCAAATACTACAAATAGTGCTACAAACCCACTTATACACAGGAGCTTGTGTACATTTCCCTTCCACTTCTTCAGCTATTAAATCTTCTGCACTTTTACCAACCAATTCCGTTTTTGGAAGGGGACAACCATCCTGAACTTCGTAGCAATGACCTCCAGTATCAACTGCAAATGGTAAACTATTTTCCTGGAAGTAACTTTCCTCATTAAAAAAAGGCTCACTAGTAGAAGTATGTTTCCAGTGTCCACTAAAGATTTTGCTAAAGTTGGTTCTGTTCACAAGTCTTTTTCTTCTACTTTTCTCTTTCAACACTTTGATTACTTTATCCAACACTTTGATCCTCTTCAAAATCACAATGAATAACTTCTGTTTTAAAGTGAAAGCTGTATCCACTATACTTTCAATACGCTGCTTCTGTTTGAATTGCAGCACTTTCTTTTTATATTTGCAGCATGTTTTCATTAAATTCTGAATCACTCTAGTTTGAAAAAGTCTCTGACGAATTTCTTGAAATAGTTTTTGTCTCCGGGTAACAGATACTGTTTCTTTATCATGTTATCTTCTCCTAGTATTTGAAATTGAAGTCTCCTTTTCCTTTAGTGATGTTATTTTCATTAAATGTTCGTAATATTTTTTTCAGAAATTGTCTAGTGTTTTTACCAGAAGAAACTGTTTGTGTAGTACTCTCATTTTTTTCTCATTGAAAATGTTTCCTTTTCTTCAAATATATATATTTTTTCTCTTGTTTTTTTTTTCAGTTCTTCTAGGCATTTTCAAATTTTAATCCAAACGAAATAATTTTCTGAAAATAAATACAATTGGATTCAATTATTTTTTACATCAGTTCAATATATTAAAATAATAACATATAATTACATAAGTTCTACTGACGTCTTCCAGAGGCAGTGCTGCAATGTGATAGAGCAGGGCAGGGGAGCAGTAGGAGGATGGGTAGTGCCATAGAACATACAGCAAGTATTTATTTAATTATTTGCATACACCTTTACAATTTACATGTAACTGCACTACTTCGTACTTTTCACCTCTCCACCGCACCCCACAGCACTCCCTCTGCAACCCACCGTAGACAACTTTATAGATAGTAGTTTTAAAAATTGGTATCTATGCACCTAGGATGATATTATCAACCAAATGGCACACAGAAAAATTACCATTATTAGCCTAACAATTTTATCTACAACTTCGCGAACATAACACTGCACCCAAAGCTTTAAGCGGGGGGGGGGAGGGGGGGAGGTCTGTGGGGGTCTGAGCACCGGCAGTTTTTTTTGGGGGGGCCTCGAAACGCATCTCTATGGGGCTCTATTTTCGGGCCTCGCAAAAGTAGTCCGTTGTTTTTTTTTTTTTATTGGACTGTAGTGAGACAGTGAGAGCATGCACATTGGTCACTACTGAGAAGTGGAGACATCATGCCAGGTGAGTCGCGTTGTAGGAGAAAAGAAATCCTTTAAAGAGAGCCATTTTCTCTCATGATTTCCCTTCTCTTTTTGCAGCGCAGGAGCAACATCATCGTGGCATGATTAGCAGAGAGACCCCCAGGCGCGCAATGCCCATTGCCCGGACTCCCTGAGACAGCTTCCCAATCGCACACACAGAGCCGCATCGAATACTTCACAGGTCTTCAAAAGACCATTTGCTTGTAAATGATGCTCTGTTCTTTTTCACCCCCTTTTAGAGCCCCTACATCCCCACTCTGCCTATTGCTGAAAGAATTAGCCTCCCCCGAAATTTCGCTCTGGTTGCGCCTTTGGAGACGACCACACGCAGCCAACTCCAGCACAACCCTGCTCTCACCTTTCACAGTGTCTTGTTGTAGTGCTACGAAAACACACGCTTTGCCTATCTCACTTAGGGGCATATTATCAAGAACGGCGTTAAAATTATCGCCACTTTAGTGGCAGGAAACTGCCGCTAAAGCGGCGATAATGAGCATGATAATATGCCCTTGTGAATTCACATAGAAGCACCAGAACCAGGGCTGCTATGGGAATTCACAAGGTATATATATAAAACCTAAAAAATAAAAAATAAAAAAATATATATATATATATAGCATTAATGCCTGAGTTGCTGGTTCTTCAAAACAGGTACGGACCACAGAATTCTTCAAAGGAAGTAAATCAATCCACAAGATGGGGGTTACTTCTTGGTATCGATTTTATTTCATCACCGAAGTAAATACAGACAAGTGTCATAAGCGATCTTGATCACCTGACGCGCCGGTGACGGATTACCATTTTTAAATAAAATACAACCAATGAATACGTGAATGTGATTAAACCAACGTGCATTTTTAAAAGAACACACACACCCTCATAGGCTGGAAATAATGAACGGACCAATTTATACAATTCTCATAGTTACTCAATACGTCCTGTTTTATATATCTAGTACTTATTTAAACAGCCTATTGTAGATAAATCATATTTAAATTTAAATATACCATTCATTAGTAATAAGATTCAAGGACAAACCAATTCATTCTATAAGTGAATGTCATTACTGGCAACTCCTAAAAACTAGGACTGTTATAAAATTGTGAACATATTCATCTATGCACTATATTACAATCTTACAACCGTAAACAATAAAGTTACAAAAAGAAATAATGCGGCTAATGCCCATTAATACACATCTTAACTAGTATGTGTCCCAACTAACCTTTCTTAAATTCAAGGCAAGTGCCTATTGATTCGAGTTGTTTATTTGTCAATGTATACTAATAAGCTAGGGATATAATGTTTGTTGTTAATACATCCAATTTAACAACAATCATCATATAAACCTTAAAGTATACCAAAATACTTGCTAAAAATAGATGAAAAATGTATGGTCATTGCATTTTTACATAATCCATGTCTTAGTGGGTCCTGTGCAATCAATTTGTGCTAAGTGCTAGTAGTGCAATGTTGTATGTCTTAACAATAAAAAAATAAAAAAAATAATAGGTTACAAAATGGTAGTGCAACAAAGGGCATCAATTGTGAATGTTATTCATACTATGTGTGGCCTTTCCAAATGGTATGGCTTGCAGGTATCTGATCTAGTCCTATAATCATTTGAAGTGTAAGTCAAGCATGTATACACCCAAGAAAAACGGAAATGGCGATAATGTCCCAAGCAAGACAGAACAAAACAAATATCTGACACTTTGTTGGTGATCATCTCATCTCTATAAACAGATAAATCTTTGGATAGAATCATACAATTATATTCCTATAGAGATAAGTATAGATAAATGCTTCAGTTTCGACGGTATGTATTGGGCATAAGACAGAATTTATCGTATTTGTTATAAAAAATGGTGTAGGTCTTCACTGGTGTTTAACCCATGCGGTATGCGTGTATCTAACATGAGTATAAAGGAAGACTCCATCTGTCTTAATTTTTTCTCCCTGTTGCCTCCCCGAAAAGAAGGGGGAACAGCCCCAATTACAGAATACGTCAGGTCACTCAATCTATTATTGTGAACTGCTTTGAAATGTCGCGCTACAGGATAGTTCTCATCTGAATTCACAATGGCGTGCAAATGCTGAAAAATCCTATTAAAAACCGGAAGCTTCGTACTGCCAATATATTTCAACTGGCATGTGCATTGTAGTTGATATACAGCAAAATCAGTTCTACATGTATAGTGTTCTTTTATATGGATTGGAGTTTCACTGAAAGCTGTGCAATATTCGGACAAATTTAAGCCGAACTTGCATGCTCGACATGATGAGCATTTGAAAAAACCTGATTTAAATAGCCAATTAGTTTTTGTTATAACTTCCGAGCATGTTTTAACTAAGGCATCCCTCATAGAAGGAGCCCACCTGAAAGTTATATTAGGAAGTACTGGCAACAGGAATCTGAGTGTTAGGTCCGTCAAAACAATAGGCCAGTGTTTATATACAATGTGTCTGATACTTTTTTCCTGTTTGCTAAAAGTTGTAATGAGACGGATTGTTTGCATCGGTTCAGATGTGGGTTCATTGAGAGTTAAAGCACAACCCTGCTCTCACCTTTCACAGTGTCTTGTTGTAGTGCTACGAAAACACAAGCTTTGCCTGTCTCACTTAGGGGCATATTATCAAGAACGGCGTTAAAATTATCGCCGCTTTAGCGGCAGGAAACTGCCGCTAAAGGGGCGATAATGAGCATGATAATATGCCCTTGTGAATTCACATAGAAGCACCAGAACCAGGGCTGCTATGGGAATTCACAAGGTATATATATAAAACCTAAAAAAGATATATATATATATACACACACATACACACACACACACACACACACACAAAGCACACAATCCTCACATCTCTCTGCCCTGCAGCAGTGGTGTGTGAGAACCCAAATATCTTATTACCATGAAACCATGCTCAATCTATAAGGAGACGCGCACTCTGAAGTTGTTTAGTTAAGATTTGTGTCTGCATTCCATGCAGCGACATAACAAGCACCTGCCATGTTTCGGCAGGAACTGCCTAGTTCAAGGTGGCAGTAAATTCTTCAAGACCAATTAAAAACATCACAGCATAGTGTAAATATAGACAAAGGGGTAAAGTGCAAACATTCTTATCAGCAAGAAACCGAAATCGCGGTCAGTTTGTAGTTTACATATTAATGAAAGAGAATCCTCTTTGCAGACTGACAACCTATCCCCTCTAAAATATACTGCATAACCAGTTCATTTAAAAAGAAAAACTAAGTGCCATTCATCTTTAATGAATATTGTAACAACAATGTACAACGGATGGAGGACACAAAATGTCATCAATTGCAATTCATAATTGTAGCCACATGTTCAAATTGCGATAGACAAACTTTTTCACATAAAAGTATCATACCTCAAAGGGTGTTAAGTCAGCGAGTACAAATAAAAAAAAAATGAAAAACCATAGACAATAATCATAGTTCATAAATCAGAGCCCACATCTAATCTTAGAAAAATTATCTGTGCATACCAAAAAGTTACATTTTTCTAGTGAGATTAAATTTTGCCCCAGTGGGCATGTGTACAGGCAAAAACATCCAAATTTCGTTATTATTCAACATAACAACTTGACTCACAGCAATCAAATATAAAGAAAAATATATATTTTCTTAGCTTGAGCAAATGACCAGTCATTCCTTTCAACCAATATTGCACTAGCCCTGTATAGGAAATAAAATAAAACTGATTAAAAGCTTCATAAAATCAACATACACTGTAGGGATGTTACACAAGATCTCAATAAACTGTCCAGAAAGACCAAGTGGAATGTTTACAATGTCTTACTGAGCGAGAGACAAGCCATTAGGAATTTCCAGAGAGATACTAAAAAGTTCACTCAACATTGTGATAATGGGGGTAATGTTATGATTTTACTTAAAAGAAATGCATATGAAGGAAGTCTATAACCATTTGAAAAATATGGAATGCTATGCAATGGTTGAAAAACAATTGATAATTAATGCCAACCTTGTGTTTTATGGCAAGTTGAGAAAATGGAGAGAACGTTGAGTGATAGAGTGGGAGGAATTTAAATTCTTATACTGTGAATAGCTTACATTTCCTATTCTCTGCATACTCCATAAGTTACACAAAACATGCAACAAAACCACCATGAGTTTATTTTTTTGTTTCTGTATTTACAACAATTACTTTATTTGTTAAGCCTTTCATATTTTTAAATATTGTAATTTAAAAAATGTGATACATTGAATTTAAGATTCAAAATCCCAACATGCATCGATATGTTAATAGCATTAAAATGGCAAAACATTTATTAATATATCAAGGTTCGTAATATTACATTTTCAGTAGATGACATAAATATTTCATTTACATGTTAACATGTTTTCAAGTGATTGTCTTTATTAGATACGCTTTTTAAAATAAAAAACGAAATTACATTACTAATAATAACAGAAACATATTTATGTTTTGATTAAATATTATGCATTTATTAAATCAATTATTACTAATTTACTTCAAATCAATATAAACAAATACTACACATACTTTTTTTCCAATTACTTAATTATATAATAATATTTCTAACATGTATCTTACAATACTTTACACAGCATTCTACCAGTAAAACCCAAAACACTCAAAAAGTCATAATTCTTTTTTTTTTTTGATAAACAAGTTTTTATTTTCACATAAGCAGCAGAATCAAAAAGGACATACATTAATTTGATTAACTTGGCATCAACAAGACCTGTCAAGTGAGCAGTGATAAGCAGTTGCATGAGCATTCCCCCCATCCCACCCTTCCATTCCCACCCAACGTATTCTTTCCCCTAAATTACGCCCCCAAGCCATTTTCCCCATATTTTGCGGAACTTTTTGGGGCAACCCCAGGCAGCGTACAATGTCCTTTCTTGTGCAGCACACCAGTCCACCCCTCTCCTCCATTTAGCCCCAGTGGGCGGGTCCGTCTGCTTCCAGGCGGCCTCAATATCTCGTTTGGCCACCACCAGAGCCGTAGTTAGGAAGAACTTCTCATTACGGGAGCCATCCAGCCCATCCGTGATCCCCAACAGCGCTAATCGCGGGTCATGTGGATCCTCCCACCCCAGGTCTTCAGTTAGTTCAGTTTCAATCTCGGCCCAGAAGTTATCCAGGCGGGGGCAAGACCAGACCATATGGAATAAGTCTGCCGGCTCCTCCACGCACCGAGCGCATGAAGCCGCCTGGCACAGGCCCGCTCGAAACAATCGTTCCGGGGTGAGGTAAGCCGTGTGTAGATAATAAAGCTGAATAAGTCGCAGCTTGGCCGATGTGGTGATCGTCCTGGGAGCCATAAGGGCGTCTCTCCAGTCGTGTTCGTCCAGGGGACCCACCCAGGCCTCCCACCGCTGCTTCAGTCCATTCCAATCCACCGGGGTGTTGTTGACCAGGGACCGATAAATACGGGATATGCCCCCCCTCCCCAAACATCCCAGCATCACCTGAGCTTCAGGCGGGTTATGGGCGGGGAGTCTGGAGTCCAGAGGTACATGAGATTGGAGCGCGTGGCGCAGCTGGAGATACCTATAGAATTGCGAGGGATGTAAAGAAAACCGGCTCTGGAGCTCGTGGAAGGAGCACATGCGGCCCCCCCGCCAGACATCTCCCAAGCAGGAGATCCCCAGAAGATCCCAGGCACGGAATCCGTCGAGCCCTGATACCACCCGCAGCCAGGCGCCAGAGCGGTGTGACCAGGGTCAGCACCTTTGACCAGTGGGTGTGCCATAAGGCAGCCCGCCATGCCAGAAAGGGGGCCCGCACGACCTCCGGTAGTGATCCAGGGATCGCCGCTCCATAGAGCATGCCCTGAATAGAGGGGAACCCAGTGAGCCGCACCTCCAGTCTATACGCCGGGTCATCCCAGCCTCCTGAGAACCAGTCATGGACCACCAGCAACCGCGTCGCGAGATAGTACAGGTAAAGATTTGTCATACTCAGGCCACCGTCATAAGAGGGAACCCGGCAGCAATCTAAAGCCAACCGGGGCCTACCTCCACCCCAGAGAAATTTAGTCCCGGTCTTGTCTAGGTCCCGAAACCACGGGCGGGAAAAGGAGCAGGGCGTATTTTGCAGCATGTATAAAAACCTAGCGAGTATTATCATCTTATAAAGAGCAATCCTCCCCAGCGGGTTCAACGGGAGTGATTGCCATTTTGCCATGTCGGATCTGGCCTTATTGACCACAGGGGCTACGTTAAGGGCCCAGCAAAGTTCCGGGAGCAGGGTGACCCAGATCCCCAGGTATTTAAAGGATAATCTCCGGATGGGAATGTTAGATTGCCAATCAAAACAGTCCCGCGAGGGGTGTAGTGGAACCAATACAGACTTCCCGGAGTTCAGGCGGAGACCAGATGCCTGTCCGAACCGACGGAGAGTCCGGAGCACCCGAGGCCCAGAGACAGCCGGATCCGAGAGATAAAGGAGGACATCATCCGCATATAAAGCAATCTTATCTGGGACCATGCCCGGCCAGCTCCAGCCGTGTAGAACAGGGTCCGACCGGACCAGCACAGCCAGGGGCTCCATCGCCAGGGCGAAGAGGAGGGGTGAGAGCGGGCAGCCCTGCCGAGTCCCCCGTCCTATGGTGAACGCGCGGGACAGGGTCCCATTAACCAGCACTCAAGCCCGTGGGGCCGCATACAGAACCCGAACCATGGCGCGGAACTGGGGGCCGAACCCCATTCGCTCCAAAGTGTCTCCAAGGTAATCCCAGCCCACCGAGTCGAAGGCCTTCTCAAAGTCAACTAGTAGAAGGGCCAGATAGGGAGAAAGGCGTCCCCTGTGGGCCAAAGCCAGGTGCAGGCACCGCAGGCAATGTCTGGTTCCCCGGTTCGGCATAAATCCGCATTGGTCCGGGTGGACCAGCGAAACGAGAAGCGGGCGCAGCCGTTGTGCAAGAACGGTAGCGTACACTTGGAGCTCGGTGTTGATGAGAGAAATCGGCATGTAGTCGGAGCAGGACTGCGATGGGGGCTGTGTTTTCGGAAGGACGACGATAGTGGCAGTATCTGCATCCCTCGGGAACGAGCCCATCTTCACCACCTCTGCGAAAAGATCCAGAAGCCGCGGTGCCAGGGTCTCACGGAAATGGGTGTAGTATTCCTGTGGGAAACCGTCCGAACCCTGGGTTTTTCCAGGCGCCAAGCGGCCGATGGCCGTCACAACCTCCTGTAGGGTAAAGGGCAGGTCCAAGGTCTCACGGGCCCCCTGCCCCAGTCGCTCGTGGGCCGCCCCGCTCTCTCCCATCAACTCTGCAAGGGAGATCTCCGGAGCCCGCTCCCGATATAGCTGAGAGTAGTAGTCAGCAAAGGTGTGAGCTATTGAAACCGAAACCGTGTGGGTCACCCCCTCTGAGTCCGTGATGGCAGGAATAATCCGGCCAGCACGAGGGTAGGAAGCCAGCCGGTGAAGAAGCGTGCCGTTCTTATCCCCCCATCCATAGACCCGAGCCACTGAGGAACGCCAAAGAGTCTTTGCCGCTTCTAGAGAATGCGTGTGTATCTCCTCTCGGAGAAAGGCCAGCCGTCGCGCCCGAGTGGCGTCTCCCAACGTGGCCTGTTCTCGTTCCAGCTCCTGGGCCTGCGCTTCACACGCTGTGAGCTGCTGGAGTTGACAACGACGTTGCTGTTGCAGATGACCCTTAGCCGCCCCTCTGATAGTCGCCTTGCCGGCCTCCCAAAGGACAGCCGAGGACGAGACGGAGCCTATGTTGTGAGAGTAGTAGTCCCCAATCGCACGTTCCACCACCTTCCGAAAGGCTTTGTCTTGAAGGAACCAGGCATTCAAACGCCACGTCGGACGGGCAGTGAAGGGAGGCGGGCCAAGAGCGAGGAGCACCGGTGAGTGATCTGATAGGCCCCTCGGCAGGATGCGGACGTCGCGGACCCCCGCACACTCAGTAGAGGGGACAAAGAGTATGTCAATCCGGGCATGAGAGTGGTGCGCCGCCGAGGTGTGGGTGTACTGGCGATCGTGTGGGTGCCAAACCCTCCAGACATCGCACAAACCCTGGGTCTCTGCCCAACACGATAGCTGCTTCGCGCAAGCGGCTCTGGTAAGGGAGATCAGGCCCGTCGAGTCCAGGCGAGGCGTGTATACAGCATTAAAGTCCCCCCCCTAGGACAAGCGCTCCCGCTGGAAGTCTGGGGAGTAGGTCTGCAGTGTAGGAGAGAGCGGCGTGAAGCAGGGACGGCGCGGCATAGAGGGACAGCAGAGTGAGCAGCCTGCCTTCAAGAGTACCACAAACCGCGACGGCCATCCCCTGGGGGCTAGGTGGACCTGGGCCAGTACAAAGGGAAAGGATCGTTTGAGCAGGATAGCCACCCCCCGGGAGCCCATAGCAAAGCCCGAGTGCTATACCCTATCGTAGCCGTAACGGGCGAGGAAGGGACACTAATTACCTAAAAGGTGGGTCTCCTGAAGGAGGAGCACGTCAATCTCTGCACGTTGTGCGTACTTGAGAACCGCCATACGTTTGAAACGATCCAAGAGACCATTTACGTTC
Organism: Triturus cristatus; assembly: GCF_964204655.1. Taxonomy (NCBI): domain Eukaryota; kingdom Metazoa; phylum Chordata; class Amphibia; order Caudata; family Salamandridae; genus Triturus; species Triturus cristatus. The sequence continues at coordinate 436,722,545 of NC_140594.1, read as the reverse complement.
CAGGACAGCACGCGCATGGCGGCTCTAGGCACAGGTGCGTCCGTCATAGGGGTAATCGGGGGCATGCATGACAGGATGAGGAGGAGGCGGCCACGGAAGCAAGCATTGGGTAAGTCGGAAAGCATGTCTGGAACCCCCACCCAGTGGGACCCCCGCCCACACCAGGGCTGAAGGGTGCGTGAGTGTGTGGGCCTTCTGAAAGGAGGAATCTGAGGAGATCGGACAGAAGAGCAGGTCAAACGATACATGATGCCTTAGAATTACAACAGCGAGGAGTGAACCCTCAATCAACAGAAGCCTCTCTAGGAGGAAATAACAACCCCAAACCAACCCCAACCACACATCCCCCACCCTATATTTCGAAAACGGAAGCATCTGTCGCCCAAACAGTTCGTAACAACAACCAAGCTAAAACGCTCGGGCTTGAGTGCCAGTGGACCCCTTGGAAATCAAAACACACCCAATTCGTCTGCCCTGGCCGAGAGCATTAAGCATATTGGAGCACTGAAGCCCGACCTCTAGTTCCTGCAGCCAGGAATCATGCCCCAGCCTCCCCTCCCCGACAGACCATCAAGAACAATTGAGGAAAATCAGATGACGGGGCTACGGGAGAGATCTGAAGTGTCCACCAGAGGGGCGGGCCGGGTCGCGGAGGCTGCCCACCGGGGGGACACGGCCCGCTGCCCGGCGGCTGCAGGACCGACAGGCGCCACCGATGAGGCCGAGGATGCCCCAGATGCTCGTCGCTGCCGCCCTCCAGAGCGTGTGACAATCGCCTCTTCCCCAGTGCGCCTCCGGGGCAGCCTGCGGCGCCGCCGCCGAGATCTTGAAGGTCGGGGCACCTCCCGTCCTCCCCGCCCGCCCGTCGGTGATCTCTGTCCAGGACGGTGCAGGGGGCACTCCTCCGTTAGCCAGGTCCAGGCCACTCGTGGCGTGTCAAAGAAGAAAGTCTTGTGTTGGAAAATGACTCGGAGGCGGGCCGGGAATTGCAGCTGATATTGGAGGCCCATGGATCGCATCTTCTGCTTTACCTCCGTGTAGGAGCGCCGTAGCTCCTGTACCTCTCGAGTGTAGTCCGGGAAAATCATGACAGTGTGATTTTGGTATTTGAGGGTCTCGGAGCGTCTGGCCTCCCGGAGGATTGCATCTCTGTCTCTGAAGTTAAGGAGCTTTAGGATAAAGGGACGGGGGGGTGCCCCCGGGAGTCTAGGAGCCAGGGACCGATGCGCCCTTTCCACCACAAAACATGCCGAGAGGCTGTCCGCCGGCATCCAGGATCTAAACCATCGTTCCAGGAAGTCGTCCGCTCGACCCGCCTCCGCTCCCTCTGGGAATCCCACCAGGCGGAGGTTACAGCGTCGGGCACGGTTTTCGGCATCTTCAACCCGGCGATGCAGTTCTTTAGAGTGAGTGGTCAGCTCCCGTACTTGGTCCTGCAGCTGACGGATATCATCTTCCGCTGTCGAGATCCTAGATTCAGCCTCAGAGATACGGGCGGTGGCGTTGCGCAGGTCCTGCCGAATAAGGGCCACATCGATCTTCACCTCTCCCACCATCCCCTCCAGGGAGGATCGGGATGCCGTGATGGCCTGCAGGATGGCAGCAAGGTCCGTGCCAGGGGTCTGGGCCACCTCCCCGGCGGGGCTCAGCCCCCTCTCGGAGGTCGTAAATTTGTCAATCTTGGTCTGGGTGGCCGCGGGCACCGGTTTGGATGCCCTATCCTTACCCATGGCGGCAGCCCCTGGGGCCACGGGGGCACCACCCCCAGTCGAAGAGCCACGGGATCCGCCTTCGCCGCTCCGCCAGGACTCGGGAGGCGGGCGGCGGTAGGGAAAACGCAAATGTGCCACTCCACTTGATTAGAGGGTTACCTTCCGCCTGCCCCGCAGGGCATCGCTCCGCTGTCTGCCCGACCCGGCAGCCGACGAGCCTCCGGGAGTCGCCGCGTGCCTCCAACCCCAAATGTCACCCGGGGGAGAGCCGCCCTCCGCCAGGCGCCACCGTCGGGGCCAGATCTCTGCACCTCTGCCGCGGTCGTGGTGCGGTACAAAAGGGGGTGGTGATGGACGGAGCATCAGAACCAATCAAACACTCACACCCAGTCAACAGATCTGGGTTTGATCCATCACCATTCTTTAGCCCACTCTGCCACCCCAGTTCAGACATGGCCATATGCAAATCAGTCTGACCCTGTGCCTCATGGGAACAGTCCAGCGGTCGTGGTGCGGCCATCCGCGCCATGGATCCTCCCTCAGGGGGTTCGACGCCCCCACCGCCCGCTGTCCTCCCAGGGCCTTGATACAGAATGCTTACACGGAAGCAATGTCAGGCAGCACTGGCGGTATTGGGGATTCGCGCCTCGGGCGCTGACCACGCTCTTCTGGTCTTGTTCGCCCAGGGGGAATTGATGCGTCCCCAGGCACCGCCAATGGGGCCACACTCCGAGACCACCAAGGCTGAGGCCCCAACCTACGCTGAATCCATTGAAGCGCCTGCCGGGTCCCGCAGTCCCGGAGCCGGGGCACCCCTGCGCGGGGGGTGGAGGTTTGATAGGGTGTGTTGATCAGGTAAAGCCCTTAGCGCTAAACAGCATTCATCCAGCTTGTGACGGTATATCCCAGCCCTTCCCACTGGACTATGGAGTCGGACGTAGGAGGAGGGGGGGGCGAGAGGCAAAGGATGGTCTGCCTTCCCCCGACAGCCGGCCCGTGGCCCGAACCCCCAAGGCGGCGTCACACCCCCCACCACGCCGTAGCAGGCCACCACGAGCCCGGGCAAGTTCAACAAGGGAGGCGGGGGGGAGGGAGGGAGCCGTCCCCCTGACCGCCGATCCCCGGTCCGATGGGGAGGCCCCCCACCACGTCCACCTCCACAGCTGCTCCGGTCGGCCCTCCAGGGGTATCACCAGCGTCTCAGCCACTACCAGACCCCCTGCACGGAGTCGCCTCCCAGGGGTGAGCCCCCACACCACCTCACCTCCAGCTGGCAGGCCTCGCGCAGAAGCCCCGATCGTCACCTCAAAAGGGGGGGGGGGGCGCAGGATCCGCCAAAGCACCTCGTCCTGGCCGCCGGGGCTCCCAGGCCTAGACTCCTCGTGGGCGCCGCGGGCTCAATTAGTCGCGCGCGCCCGTGTCTGGGAACCAGGACAGCAGCCTTCACACACCGGGCAGACACATCCACGCCGAACTCAGCTCCGAGGGGTCATACACGCCCCAAATTCAGGCCAGGGGCGGCCGGGCGACCCAGGGCACCAGAGCATTCAAAAAGGAGTTGGCCAGGGCAGGTCAGGATGATCTACGAAGGATTGGCAGGGTCCGACGGCCGGAGCTTCACCGCGAAAAATTATTTAGCAATGAATACAATAAATAAGCAAATTAATATATATTTACAAATTTACATAATTAAAACATTACCAGCATACGTAAATAACAATTAATACAATAATTAAATTAATACATATTTACTACCCACCAAATACCCCAATAATCCCCAGAACCCAAAGAAAAACCTCAGCATAAAAATATATTTTTATAAACTATTTTATATGATTTTCAATGTAAATTTAACAAATAAATGTAATTAAACACCATACGAAAATATGAACCACCATGATATTTTAATGATCAATATCTTAAAGTTTGGTGTTATTTTATTTTTACAAAATAGTGTGTATACTTCCCTTCAATAGGTCTTCCTTGATATTTTTGTCTCCATGATATTTTAATTTCAATGTTATGATCAAACGATATTCTGGATCCGATATTAAGGAGCTCCGGACATTAAAAGATATGCTTATATTCAATTGGTACTGAACCTCATAATATTGACAGTAGAACAATGAAAGACTGATAAGCCCTCCCTGCCAATGAACGTCATCAAAGAAACACAGACAATTTAATGTCACCTTAAAATATAGCATTTTAGCAATAACTGAACTTGTGATACCAGGTTGCAGTGAAGAAGATGAGGGTTACACATCTTTCAGGTGAGGTACAACAAGTTAGACCTTGGAGGTCAAGCAATGGGATTCCAGACTCTTGACTTACCCTCTGCAGGAAAGCTGCCACACGTTTCCAGCCTCATCCATGCAGTTAGAAGGTGCTACACCAGCTAGGATGCTGGAGTAGGCAGAGTGTGGGAGTAGTGATGTAACCCAAGGTCTCCGCTTAAAATTACCTTGAAATGGAGAGAGGGTTTTTTGCACTCTTACAGAGACCCTAGATTTACAACACCTTCACCTCTTAGGGGCTGATTACGATGTCGCTCAGAAACTCTTTCGACCGAATCTGTCAGACTCGCATTGACTTCAATGGGAGAGTGTGTTCAGAATGAGAACACAGGCTCCCATTGAAAAAAGGAGTGGTTGGGGAAAACCTTGCACCCTGTGGCGGGCATCCCATGGTGCCTGCCACACTATGTATGGTTCAACAGGTGGGTCCCATTGGTACCCCCACAGGCCCCACTGGGCCCTAAAGGGAGGTCTACAGATGAAGGGGGGCCTGCTACGGGCCCCCAAACTCAGATTCCGACAGCCGTTTCCTGTCAGGCAGACCAAACCGGAACAGCTGTCCAAATTGGTTATCGTAATAGCTTTTTCAGAAACCGTGTTCATAGAGCTGTACGATTCAGCTCCACAAGACTCGGGCTGTCTGAATGCCTTTTGGAACTGAATTGGACAGTCGGACGGGTTCCGTGCATCGTAAATGATTGGTTGGAAATGTGTATGATTCGGTCAAAAACATAGGTTCCGGATCGGATTCTGAGATTCCGAATACCATTCGGAGACTTTTCGAACGACATCGTAATCGGCCCCTTAGAGTAAAACCATAATGTGAGTGAGTGGAAAATCACAACAAACCTAAAGAATAACTGGGTGGTAAATCGGGCTAAAGCCTGGGTCTATATGTGGAACCCGTGGTTATCGTGTGCAGCATCTCATCTCAGCACCATGTCACTATGAGCAACACCGCACTTTCAGACCGGTAGGTGTGACTACTTCGCTTCGCACTCCCCCACAGAGGTTATAGTGCTCCTAGCCTTCTGTTTCCTACTTTTTTTGCCCTTTTTCCCCCTTACTCGCTTCAATGGAATCACAAAATGGCGGCCAACACTTCCTAGTTGCCACCGCCAGCAGCGCTCACAACCAATAAGCAGCAAGCTCGTGCTCGTAACGCCTCAGCCAATCAGATAGCAGAATTCCCAAATATCGATATCTGTAAATTTCGATATTTCTCCAAAACTACTGAACGGATTTACACCAAATAAACAAAAGCGTGCTTTCTAGACCAAGACCCTTCTCCCTGCTCCCTGCCAAATTTGGGGCAATTCCGTTCACCGTTCAACCTGTAGCCTTGTCTAAAGTTTCCTATGGAAATTAACATGGAGAAAACATGTTTTGGGACCCCCTTTTTTCTCGGCCACCCCTTGATGAATCACCCCCACACTTTCCACATAGGAGCTGATATGAACAAAGAATTATTTTGGAACATTTCATGAAGATTCATCAAACGACGTCAAAGTTATAAGCAAAACAAAAAATGCTCTTTCTGGAAACTTGGTCCTAACTATAACTACTTACGGGCGACCTAAAGAAAATATGACACACATATATATATCACGGTATCCTGGGACCTGTAGTACCTATGAATTACGGGTTGGCGAGTGAGCACGAGGTGAGGAGACGGAGCGGGTCCCTACCAATGAGGAAGTTGCAGGACATTTAAATTCAAAGTGTCCCAACGCCTCCTGTCATTCAGGCCTCTGAGGAAGGCCGGATAAGGCCGAAATGCATTATGCCGCATTCGTTCCAATAAAGGTGTTTCCGATCAGTCCCCCGAGTGGCCTCTGCTCTTTTCCTTCGGAGGGAGTGCTTTGGATATATATAATATATATATATATTCAGTTCCACAGGTGCCCACAAGCAGGATGCACTCACTGTAAGCATACTCCAGTTAAGGGAAGGCACCCATGCTCCCAGCATCAGCAGAGCCTGACGCGTTTCAGGATCACTCCCTTTATCAAAGGCTTTTCTGCAATTGAATGACTGCCAGCTACACGACTATCAGCGTATGTCCCTCCTTTATTTCCATGTCACAATCACACTGAGGTGAGTTAAACATTACAAATTTTTCAAATAACCCGTTTGTAGGCCAAAACTGTGCAGAAAGGCGTATGACAATAGTGGAGTCAATATCAGAAACACAAAAGGATTTTGGACAAGGAAATGTAGAGAAGCTAGTAGGACCATCTACAGAGGAATTGAGTGAATGGTTGAGAAGCTTGCAGAAGAAAGACAAAGAATCTCAGTCAATAGATGTGGCCAAACTACGAATGGTACTGGAAGAGTTAATAGTAGGAACTATCCCTATGGAAAAGTTAAAAACTTATCAAGATGAGGAGTTGTTATTTCTGTGTAAAAGCGTAACATGGAGAGCAAAAAGTCTCCATGAAAGATTAGAAGAAGTGGCAAATGAAATGGGTATTGATATTGAAAAGGTAGAAGCTCTACAGAAACCATATCGGGTAGATTTCACTGAAAAAGACATTGAAAACATGAATACCACAGGACAAATAGGTCAGATTAAGGAGATAATTATTTTGTTGAGAAAATGGGGAGATGTGGACAAATGGAAAAGTAGATGGTATCGAAAACGGGATGAAGTTTCGGATAGGACTTTTTCAGCTTTCCCTTTCAGAGAGAAAGAGAAGGTTGTGACAGGATGCCCTATGAGAGAGATTTCAGGAGGAGGATATGTACATGTCCCATGGACTAGGCAGGATATTTTGTCATTTACGAATTACTTCCCTCGACTACGTGAAAAACCCATCGAGTGGTATAGACAGTTGGACAGATTTGTAAAATTGTCCAAAGTATTGTGTATTGATCTAAATAGTTTGTTTGACATAATAGTACCAGCAGATCTATGGACAGAGTGCAAAATCATGATAGATTGGCCGACACAGGAATACCCAAGGGATCCAAAAACAGGGGCTCCAGACCCCGAGGTCATGAAGAAATATGAACAGGTTATGGCATTTTTGAAAAACAAGGTACCTCCTAAAGAGACAGACTGGGTAAAAATTGACATAACACATCAGGAAAGCAAAGAATCAGTACATGCCTATTATGAGAGGTTAATTTTGGCCTTTAAACAATTTAGTGGAGATTAAAATCTAAGTGAAAAGGATTTGAGTCATTTTGTATACAGGTTTGTATATGGTCTTCGTCCAGAAATTAGTGAGATGATAAAGCAGCATAACGTAGATTGGCAAAATAAGAAAATAGACGAAGTACTGAGACATGCTAAATATTTCAGTGATGAAATTGAAGCAAAACAGCGAAAATTGAAAGAAAAGGCTATGTGGGCACAAGTAAAGGTAGCAGAGAGACAGGAAGCTCAATTAGCAGAACAAGCAGGGTCAAGACCAAAATTTAATCCTGGGAAAAGTAAAGGAAATATCGAGGATGCTAAAAAGAAATTTCCATGTCATAATTGCGGTAGGATAGGGCATTGGAAATCCGAGTGTAAATTTCCTCCGAGTACTAACAATGAAAATGCATCATTGAATCCACAGGTGCAGAATGAGGTGAGTGGTCAACAGCAGCGACAACAACAGGTTGTAACACAACAGAATCAGGTGCCAAAACCACCTTTTCCACAGAACAAAAATTGCCAGAAGTATAGTAAGGAAAATGGATTCTACAACGAAGAACAGGTAAATAAGCCGCCACGCACTAGCGCTGCTTCGCAGTATTGGCTGCAACGCAATGAAAGTGATTCAGAAGAGGGTTATTGACGGTGCCGAAGGGAGGAAGAAGAGTGCGTGCTTGGCGCAACTCTAGAAGTAGACCAGACAGGCCCATTTGTAGATGGAAAAGTTAATAATGAAAATATTACTTTCCTAGTTGATACTGGTGCTACTCGATCAACTGTTAGATCAATCAATCAATCAATCACTGCATTTGTAAAGCGCGCTACATACCCGAGAGGGTCTCAAGGCGCTGGGGAGGGGGGTGCTACTGGTCGAAGAGCCAGGTCTTGAGGAGTCTTCTGAAGGCCAGCAGGTCCTGGGTCTGTCGTAGGATGGTGGGGAGAGTGTTCCAGGCGAGGTAGGAGAAGGATCTGCCGCCGGCGGTGGTTTTTCAGATGCGAGGGACTGTGGCGAGGTTGGCTGAGCGGAGGCTTCGGGTGGGGGTGTGGAAGCTGAGTCGGTTGTTGAGGTAGGTGGGTCCGGTGTTGTGCAGTGCTTTGTGTGCGTGGATCAGGAGCTTGAAGGTGATCCTTTTGTTGACGGGGAGCCAGTGCAGGCCTATCAGGTGGAGTGTGATGTGGCTGCGGCGGGGGACATCGAGGATGAGTCGGGCCGAGGCGTTCTGGATGCGTTGGAGTCGTCTCAGGATGTAACGCCCTGAACGTCTCAGGATCGTTTAACAGACACGACAATGAGGACGCAACCACTTGTGAAGGGTTAGTTCTTTTAATGAAGGCAAATAAAATACAAAGAACAAACAAAAGTTATAGTCACTGGAATCCTCCAGGCTAAGTACGTTACCAGCCCACAGCACGGATGGTCCTAACCGTCCTCTGCATATACGCCGATCCCGGCGTATGCCAACAGAGGGCAGAAATGAAATGGCCGACAATGCCAATCGGTAGGCTGTGAGGGGCACGAAGAGTGTTGGGGAGAATCGAGGAGTCAGGGAAACACCCAGCCGGGGTCTCTACCTGAAGGGAGCAGCCGCTCAACCTCTTCCTCAGACTGCACCGGGACGCGGAGTCACCTCCTGGTGATGCGTCACCGATACCCCAATCACAAGCAAGAAGACTGAACCGAGAGCAGCCGCTCGATCGATCCTGTGGACTTCCGAGTCTGTAACGCGGCAAACACCTCCTGGTGTGCGTTACAGCTGGCAGTCCCTGTGTCTCTGGTCGGGCTGGGAGTTACGACTCCAACCAGCAAAAGCGCCACTGCGCTTGGACTCAGCCGAGTCAAAAAGCGAAGCTCAATGGTTGACCGGTAGAGCTTCCGGGTCCTTCAGAGGTGACGATGGGGCAAGACACGGCCCAGGGAGTAACGACTCGCCCTACCTCCGTTCTTGCCTTACTGGAGCACCACTCCGGAACACTGCTCTTCACGAAGCAGGTACGTCGGTGTAAACACAATATCCGACAGCCTTGTACCTCCCGGTTCCTCCCTTTATAGGGCGTGTTTTCCTTGAGTTATGTAACAGCTCTCCTGTTTACATAAGGGCGTGTTTCCCTTGAGTTATGTAACAGCTCTCCTGTTTACATAAGGGCGTGTTTCCCTTGAGTTATGTAACAGCTCTCCTGTTTACATAAGGGCGTGTTTCCCTTGAGTTATGTAACAGCTCTCCTGTTTACATAAGGGCGTGTTTCCCTTGTATGACAGGAATTCTTGACAGTACATCCTCCCTCTCAGCGGCTCCCCACGGGTCCAGCGCTGGCAGGAAAACGCCGATGGAACAAGGAGACCAAGCGCGGAGCATGAACCCCTTTAGCCGGTTCCCATGAATGCTCCTCCGGGCCATAGCCTTTCCACGCAACCAGGTACCACAGCTTCCCCCTGCGCCATTTGGACGCCCGTATGCCCGACACTTCATACTCCACCTCCGACTCCACGCATACCGGCCTAGGTGTCCCAGACGGCTTGGAGGGTGCTGGCTTGAGCAATGATACATGAAAGACAGGGTGTATCCGCAATGACTGGGGCAAGCACACCTTCACGTTCACGGGACCCATACACTTGGTAATTCGATAGGGGCCCATGTACTTGGGATGGAACACACTGTTCTTTCGAAACCTCATGTTTCTTGTGGATATCCAGACGTAGTCTCCAGTGCGGTACAGTGGCCCGGGCCTTCTCTTCCTATCTGCCGCAGCCTTGTATCTTCTCTTGGCCTCTATTAGGACAGCCCTTGAGCGCATCAACGTGTCTTTTATGTGTGCCACCCTGTCCGCTGTGGCGGGAATCCTGTCCTCTCTGAACGGATGTAGAAATGGCAAGAACCTGGGATGTTGGCCATAGTTGCTATAGAACGGAGATGACTGTGTGGAGCTGTGAGTGGCGTTGTTATAGGCTATCTCTGCAACCCATAGCAAGTCGATCCATTCTTCCCTGCCCTGGTCCACAAAACATCGCAGATACTGTTTGAGCGTTTGGTTCAGGCGCTCGGTTTGGCCGTCCGTTTGAGGGTGGTAGCTGGTGGACAGGGCGGTCTTAACATGCAGCGCAGTGCACCAAGTCTTCCAGAATTGCGCAGTAAACTGCGACCCCCGGTCCGACACGATCACCCCAGGTAATCCATGCAGTCGTACCACATTCTTTAGGAGTAGTGACGCCAATTCCCCGGCCGTAGGGACTCTCTTGCAGGGGATGAAGTGCCCCATTTTCGTCAAGTAATCCACCACCACCAGTATTGCCGTCATCCCCTGGTCTACCGGTAGGCCCACCACGAAGTCCAGTGATATGCTATCCCATGGTCTATCCGGGGTCGGAAGTGGATGTAAGAGCCCTTGGGTTCGGCCATGGTCGGCCTTCATGGTAGCACACGTAGGACACTCCTGTCCCCACCTCCTGACATCCACTCTCATGGTTGGCCACCAGAAATGCCGTCCCATGCTAGCCACCGTTTTTTCAAAGCCCAAATGACCTGCGCATGGAGAGTCATGGCACCAGATGAATGCTTGTTTCCTTAGCCTAGGCGTGGGTATCAATAGGCACCTGCCCTTCAGGGGTATCCCGTCCTTCAGCTGCCATTCTCTGTGACTGAGGAGCCACCTCCGCCATGCGAATGACCTGATCCCTCTCTTTATTCCCCTCAGGAAAGTATCCGGTTGGATAACCCCCAATACCATCCTCGGGGAAATGATGGAACGCTCGGTTGCAGGCAATGGTTCCTTAACTGCAGATTGACGGGACAGGGCGTCCGCCTTCCGGTTTTCCGTCCCCGGCCGATATGTGATGCGGAAGTTGAACCCCGCAAAGAAGATCATCCACCGCAGCTGCCTGGGAGAAAGGTGTCTAGTGGCCGTCATGAACTGTAGGTTCCGATGGTCCGTGTACACCGATACCACATGTCTTGCCCCCATCAACCAATGCCTCCATTCGGCGAAGGCGTCCTTGATTGCGAGAAGCTCCTTCTCCGCAATATGGTAGTTGCGTTCGGCGTCGTTGAGTTTGCGGGACATGTACGCAACGGGATGAAGCACCCCTGTGTCGTGGTTGTGTTGGGACAAGATAGCCCCCAGCGCCACATCCGACGCGTCCGCTTCCACCAAGTAGGGGAGATCCGGATCGGGGTGAGCCAACACCGGCGCCTTACCAAAGGCGCTTTTCAGGGCCTCAAAGGCTTTGTTCACTTCAGGGGACCAGACAAACTCCTTGGACTTCCTCAGTAGCTGTGTGATTGGGGCCACCACTCCTGAAAATCCATCTATAAACCGCCTGTAAAAGTTGGCGAAGCCAATGAAACTTTGGACGTCCTTCACGCTTTGGGGCACCGGCCATTCTTTCACCGCCTTGATCTTTCGTTCTGCCATCTCCTGTCCCTCTGGACTCAGCATCACTCCGAGGAATTCCACGGATGTGACGTGGAAGTCACACTTGCTGAGTTTACAAAACAGCATGTTTTCCCTCAGCTTTTGGAGCACAGCTTTGACGTGGTGTACGTGCTCCTCCACACTGGACGAATAGATGAGGATGTCGTCGATATATACGACCACATAGATATCCAACTCCTCTCTGAATACCTCATTCAAAAAGTACTGAAAGGCTGCCGGGGCGTTGCACAGACCGAACGGCATGACGAGGTACTCAAAAAGGCCGAACCTGGTCTTAAAGGCGGTCTTCCACTCGTCTCCGTCCCTCATGCGCACCAGATGGTATGCCCCTTTCAAATCCAACTTGGTGTGGATACGAGCTTTCTTGACCTGTTCCAGAAGTACACTGATGAGAGGCAAGGGGTACCGATTTTTTATGGTTATCGCATTCAATGCCCTAAAGTCCACACAGGCTCTCAGCTCCCCATTAGCCTTCGGGATGAAGAAGAGTGGCGAGGCGGCCGGAGACTTGGACGGGCGGATGAATCCTAGCTTGAGGAGTTTATCCAGGTACCCCCGGAGATGCACGTTTTCAGGCTCCGTCAGGGCATACAGCCTGCCGCTGGGAACGCTGGCCCCTGGCACCAGGTCGATCTGGCAGTCAAACTGTCTATGTGGTGGTAGCACTTCCGCCTTCACCTCATCAAATACATCCTCAAAACTGTGATAAGCCTGGGGGAGAGCCACATCTTTTTCTGCCGCTGTAGCCACCGTCTGACTCCCGCTCTCATCTGCGTCAAGGGATTCCGTTCTTATTCCACAATGCAGGATGCAATACGGTGACGTCATTTCGATGCGATGTGTTGGCCAATCCACAAAGGGGTTGTGTTTCTGTAGCCACGGCAATCCCAATATGACGCCATATTGGGGCGCTCGGATGATGTTAAAATCGATTTGTTCCAAATGGTTCCTCCCATATCTCATCGGAAGGACCCCCGTGTGCTGTCCGATGGGCGCCGTCACCAATCGCCTTCCGTCTACCGCATAGACGTCTTCGGGTACTGCTTTGGGAAGAAGCACTAGCCCTAGCCTGCATGCCTCGTTGTGGTCCATAAACATGCCAGTGGCCCCTGAATCCACCATGGCCACAACGGGTATCCACTGGTCATGCACTCCCACGTGCACCGTGATAAACAGGTGTCGTTGTCCCTTAGTGACCGAGTTGGAAAGTGAAGGGATAGATGAGTGACTCCGAGATGCCCCTTCTCTGGTCTTGGAGTCCTCCAGTTTTCCGCCGGTATGTCCACCACGGCTGTTACCGACCGGTTGGCCCGATAACGTGACGTCTTCGGTTTGGCAGGGCATTCACGTACGTAGTGGCCTTTTTTGCCACAATATAGGCACAATCCTTGTTTACGGCGTGACTCTTTCTCCGTGGCCGTGAGGCTCGCTCGTATTGCGCTGATGTCCATGGGTTCTCCCTTGGATGCGGTGGAAGTTTCAGGACTTCCCACCGTCACATAAGATGGAAGGGATTTTCCTTTTCTCCCATGATCCCCCTTTCTTTCACTTAGCCTATGTTCCAGCCGTAATACCAGGTTGATAAGGCCCTCACATGTCTTGGGTTGAGGGTCAATATGAGCCACGGCGTCCTTGAGCTCAGCGCACAGCCCTTGATGGAAGAGCGCCGTCTGTTTAGCAACAGGCCACTTGGTTTCCGCAACCAGCCTTCGGAACGCGTTGAGATACTGCACCAGGTCGTTGGATCCCTGTCTCAACTCAAGCATTTCACGGTCCGCCGTGTACGAGTCAGCCCTTCTGTCGAATACCTTCAGGAATTCCTCGCGAAAAGCACCCCAATCACATAAGAGGGGGTCGTCCCTGCTCACCAGAGGTACGGCCCATTGTGCCGCGTTTCCAGCCAAATAGGATATAAGGAAAGCCACACGAGCCCGACTCGTGGGGAACGCCTTTGGTTTGCACAATAAATGTAGCGCCACTTGTGTGAGGAATACCTGCACTGTGTTAGGATCCCCACTGTACCTCTCTGGTGTTGCCAAGGGGATGGCTACCGGCATTTCCACTCCTACCGCAGGGGTCTGGTTCGTGAGGGAGGTGCTGGGCGTGAGCGGGTCCAATTGGATAGCATCCAGTCTGGCTTTTACATCGGCTGTTTCTTGCCTAGAGGCAGCCACTTCAACTTGCATGGCCAATAAAGCAGCCAGCACATCATCAAGTGTTGCCATGTCTGTTATCGACCGGGAGACAGTTAGTGTTATTATGGTCGGATATTTTGTAACGCCCTGAACGTCTCAGGATCGTTTAACAGACACGACAATGAGGACGCAACCACTTGTGAAGGGTTAGTTCTTTTAATGAAGGCAAATAAAATACAAAGAACAAACAAAAGTTATAGTCACTGGAATCCTCCAGGCTAAGTACGTTACCAGCCCACAGCACGGATGGTCCTAACCGTCCTCTGCATATACGCCGATCCCGGCGTATGCCAACAGAGGGCAGAAATGAAATGGCCGACAATGCCAATCGGTAGGCTGTGAGGGGCACGAAGAGTGTTGGGGAGAATCGAGGAGTCAGGGAAACACCCAGCCGGGGTCTCTACCTGAAGGGAGCAGCCGCTCAACCTCTTCCTCAGACTGCACCGGGACGCGGAGTCACCTCCTGGTGATGCGTCACCGATACCCCAATCACAAGCAAGAAGACTGAACCGAGAGCAGCCGCTCGATCGATCCTGTGGACTTCCGAGTCTGTAACGCGGCAAACACCTCCTGGTGTGCGTTACAGCTGGCAGTCCCTGTGTCTCTGGTCGGGCTGGGAGTTACGACTCCAACCAGCAAAAGCGCCACTGCGCTTGGACTCAGCCGAGTCAAAAAGCGAAGCTCAATGGTTGACCGGTAGAGCTTCCGGGTCCTTCAGAGGTGACGATGGGGCAAGACACGGCCCAGGGAGTAACGACTCGACCTACCTCCGTTCTTGCCTTACTGGAGCACCACTCCGGAACACTGCTCTTCACGAAGCAGGTACGTCGGTGTAAACACAATATCCGACAGCCTTGTACCTCCCGGTTCCTCCCTTTATAGGGCGTGTTTTCCTTGAGTTATGTAACAGCTCTCCTGTTTACATAAGGGCGTGTTTCCCTTGAGTTATGTAACAGCTCTCCTGTTTACATAAGGGCGTGTTTCCCTTGAGTTATGTAACAGCTCTCCTGTTTACATAAGGGCGTGTTTCCCTTGAGTTATGTAACAGCTCTCCTGTTTACATAAGGGCGTGTTTCCCTTGTATGACAGGAATTCTTGACACAGGAACTTGTTTGTAGTTCCTGAATAGAGGGAGTTCCCGTAGTCGAGTCTGTTGGTGATGAGGGCCTGGGTAACGTTTTTTCTCGTGTCGAGGGGAATCCATTTGAAGATCCTGCGGAGCATACGGAGGGTGTTGAAGCCGGACGCGGAGACGGCGTTGACTTGCCCGGTCATGGAGAGAGTGGAGTCGAGATCAGCTGATGTCAAGAATCTTCTTCTCTCGGATGAAACGATCCAAGTAGTTGGTGTATCCAACAGACAGATTAAAACTTACCTTACAGAACCAGTGAAAGTTAGCATAGGGAAATTCTCTGAAATGCACCGGTTTGTCGTGTGCAACACCAGTCCTGTGAACTTGTTAGGTCGAGATTTATTGTGCAAGATGAACTGCACTATATTTTGTACTCCAGATGGAATAGCCTTTGAAACACCAGATGATGATGTGCTGTATAAAATGACAATGGCAAACAGGGAGAAAGAGGTTACTGGAACCTATGCTGTATTTAACCCTGACGAATTACCATAAGAATTAAAACAATCTGTAAAAGCAGAAGTTTGGGATTTTACAGGAGAAGACGTAGGATTGATGAGAAATGTAGACTCAATAAAAATAACAGTAAAAGAAGGAGTAAGTTATCCAAATGTCCCTCAATATAAATTGACACCTGAAATAATCGAAGGAGCTACTCCTGTGATTGAGAAAATGATAAAACAGGGAATTTTGAGAGAAATAATGAGTCTCCCATATAATTCACTAATAATGGGATTGAAAAAGCCTAGTGGGAAGTTCAGGATAGTACAAGATCTGAGAAAGATAAACAAAATTGCTGTACCATGTTGTCCCATTGTACCGAATCCATCTGTGATTTTATATCAGATCCCCCATGACGCAGAATGGCATACAGTGATTGATCTATGCCATGCTTTCTTTTCCATCCCTTTGCATCATGACAGTCAGCAAATTTTTGCATTTTGTTTCGGTGAGCGTATTTTGGTGTGGTGCCGAATTCCACAGGGGTATACAGAAAGCCCCTCAATATTTAATCAGCTATTGAAGAAGTCTTTGGAAAGTCTAGAGATGCCAGAAAATTCTGTATTAGTTCAATACATCGATGACCTGCTTGTGGCATCGAAAACCCGTGAAGCTTGTGAGGTTGACACGGTAGCCTTGCTGAATCATTTGGCAGATGGAGGACTAAAAGTGTCACCATCGAAATTACAATTTTGTAAGAAGGAAGTACAATATTTAGGACATAACATTAAAAAAGGACAGAGAAGAATAACCATAGACAGAATCAGGATCATAAAGAGAATGAGTCCACCAATGACCCAAAGAGAAATGAGAATGTTTCTGGGAATGGTTGGATATTGTCATCAGTGGATTAGCAATTTTTCATTGATCGCAAAACCTTTGGTACGACTGACAAGAAGTGATGTGAGAGATCCCATTGATTTGAACAAAGAGGAATTGACAGAATTCAAAAGATTGAGAGATGGGTTGTGTGAAGCACCTGCATTAGGTATGCCTGATTATGAAAAAGAGTTCAAGTTGTATTGCAGTGAGAGAAATGGATGTGCACTCTCTGTTCTAGTACAGAAGCATGGAAAACTGAGGAGACCAATTGCATATTTTTCATCCATGTTGGACCCAGTAGCTGTAGCCCTACCTGGGTGTTTAAAAGCAGTAGCTGCTACATGTTGAAGTTTGGAACAGAGTGAGGGAATTGTGATGGGATATCCTGTGAAAGTGTTTGTACCTCATGAAGTGGCGATCCTTTTAACAAGGAGTCGTACTCAGTATATGACACACAGTCGGCTGACTAAGTATGAAAAGGTCATATTGGGTGCAACAAATGTGAGTCTTGTGAGATGTGTGAATGTGAATCCTTCAACACTGTTGCCTGACGCATAAAATGTGGAAGTGAGAGATGAAGCAGATCATGACTGTTTGGATGTACTTGATTTTTGTATAAAACCACGACCTGACATAAAAGATTAACCCTTACCAGAAAGTGATTATGTTATGTTTGTCGATGGATCTTGTTTGAGGACAGATGATGGAGTGTTGAGTGCAGCATATGCGGTATGTACAGTTGCAGCAGTAATGGAGGCATCCTATTTGAAAGGAGTAAAATCAGCCCAAGTAGCTGAACTTGTTGCCTAGACAAGAGCATGCAAGATTGGGAAAAGTGTGAGAGTGACTGTGATAACTGATAGCCAGTATGGCTATGGAGTCGTCCACGACTTCGGCCAGATATGGCTGCAGAGAGGTTTCTTAATCTCAAGTGGAACTCCCATTAAGAATGCTGAAGTGGTTGGAAAGTTGCTTGAGGCGATACAGTTGCCTAGGCAATTGGCTGTTGTAAAATGTGCTGCCCATAGTCGCAGTGGTTATTATATTGCCACTGGTAACAAATTCGCAAATGACATGGCGCAATACTGTGCACAAAATCAGAATTCAATCAATCGGGCTAAGGAAAAGGAGGTGATTTCTTGTTTCCCAATGTTTACTAACACTGTGGGAACAGGGGAAGAAGTAAGACAATTGCAGGAAGAAACAGGAGAGGAAGAAATAAAACAGTGGGTAAAAGCAGGATGTGCACAAAGAGATAAAGATCATGTGTGGGTGTATTGAGATGGAAGGCCAGTCATGCCAGATAGCATGATGTCTGCCATGGCACGGATGTATCATGGACAGGGACACATAGGGAGAGACGCTATGATTAGGTCCTTTAAGCAGACTTGGTATAATGCAAAATTCAGACTTGTAGCAGAAAGTCTTTGTCAGAGATGTCTAATTTGTCCGCAATACAATCCAGGAAGAAAGACAGTAGTGAGTCTAGGAACAATAGGTCGAGAAGGAGGGCCTTTTACCAGAATGCAAGTGGATTTCATTAAAATGCCTCCCTGTAACAGGTTGAGGTATGTTTTGGTCATGGTATGTCTATTTTCCAGGTGGGTAGAGGCATTTCCAACAAGAAGAAATGATGGGATGACAGTGGCAAAATTACTTTTGAGGGAATTTATCCCTAGATTTGGGTTCCCAGTGACAATTGAATCAGACAGAAGAGGACATTTCCATAATGAGATCATAAAACTGATTTGTGAAGCATTGACTGTACAACAAAAACTACATTGTGCCTACCGACCAGAGGCTTCTGGTGTGGTGGAACAAATGAATGGTACTATCAAAAACAGAATAGAGAAAATGTGTTTAGCCACAGGTATGAAATGGCCTGATATCTTGCCTCTAGTACTCATGACTATTAGATCAATTCCAGACAGAACTACAGGGTTGAGTCCACATGAAATCATCATGGGACGAGCCATGCGCCACGTTTTTATACCAGTCAACAAGCTGATGACTATAACTGATGACATGGTGTTGGAATACTGTAAAAGCCTGGCTGACGCAGTTCATTCTGTGTTTCATCAGGTTGGAGTGGATGCCACCACCCTTGAAAAGAAACCAGCCCATGATCTAAGCCCAGGGGACTGGGTAAGTATAAAAGTCCACAGAAGAAGAAACTGTTTGGTTCCCAGGTGGGGAAAACCAAGACAAGTCATCTTGACCACAACGACAGCTGTGAAGTGTGCTGGATTAAAGAACTGGATCCATGCAAGCCATACTTTGAGAATACCAAATCCAGTCGACAGCAAAGAAAAGGAGTATTTTAACGAATCAGAAATCAGTACTGGGTCGGATGACGGAGAGCCAAAAGACAAAGAAAACCCTGAAAGGGGGGAAACAGAGCCGAGTCTAACTTTTGTCCCCAGAAGTAATGCCGTGAGGAGAAGGTTACAGATTTCTGATACCAGCTCAGACTCAGAGACAGAACAAAGAGCACACTCTTCCTGGAAAGAACAAGGGAAGAACAAAGAGAAGGACAGTGGAGAGACAATAAAAGAGATTCATGAGAAAGAAGTGCCAGATGAAAGATTGAGAGAAATTCCACCTGAAATAACACACTTAGATGAACAGGTGCCAGATACAGAGAGAGAGGGAAAGATTATTGTGGAAGACCCCAGAGGAGGTGTAGGGAACTCCAACATCCAGTTAGAAGCAGGGACAAGTAGTCAGCAGGAAGATTGCATGCCGGAGATTCGAGGAGGGACAGAAGTAGGGAAAACAAAAGAAGTGATGGAAAAAGAAACTGTTGAGAGTAAAAAACAAGTTGAAACAGAGTCAGAAGAAAGCGAAGATGAAGTACCAGAAGGCTGAGTTCTGAGAAAGAGAGCTTTGAGGACTGAAAAGAACGATAAAGGGAGTAAATTGAAAAGAGCGGCAAAAGACGACGGTTGGCCGAATAAAATAAAAAGATTGAGATATCGACTGACACGAGTGAATTCACCAAGGGCTGAACAGGTGAATGAAGCAACGAGTCAGGAGAAATCTAAAGAAGAAGAAACAATTGTGGTTAAAGAAAGCAAAAGAACAAGGAAACCCAACCAGAAGTATAAATCACAGGAATGGACATATGTGGCCCTGCCTGAAGTAAAAGAAGAGGCGGATAGCCAAGGAAATCCAGAGGTTGTTGTTGTACAGGATTATTAATGCTTCTTTGGAGTATACTTGCTCTACTAATATCATTTAAAGTTACTATAGATACCTTAGAAGGACATAGTGATAACATAACTAATATAGGGAAGATTCAAAAGGTAGTTCCGACTAGAATAGATACAAATTATTTGCATGAAGATAGGTCTATAACAGATTTTTCTAATAATGTGTTTTCAAAATTATTGTATGAATATGTAAAAACAATGGACGTAAGGGATTGCTACGTATGTATGCAGTTACCTGCATCTGTATCTGAAGGAGTAACTTATCATCACCTTCCAGTAACTTATGGAATAACATGTAGTGTAATAGCTAGTTTATTTTATCAAACAGGTAAATTAGAGTAGTATTTTTCAGATGTAGATACTATATTTTCACAAGTACCGTCAATTAACAAACTAAATAAGGTAAGACCTGCAAAGGTATTAGGTGAAATTTTCTTAGAGACTAAAGAACTAACATTAGAATACATATTTAGAAATATTTTGACTTGCAGTTTAAAGAAAGAAGAGAAGACATTTTTAGATATGGTTGAAGAAAGGAGTTTGAAAATGCAAAGAAAGGCTTCAGAAGGGAAAGTGGAGAAAACAGTTTGGGATGTAGAAATGGAGAAACACTTGAAAGGGGAAACGAGTCCAACTATGGCTTTAGATTGGCCTCAGAAAGGGAAATTGTGTATTAGAAGGAATCAAACAGCATATGATAATTATTTTGAAGGGAATAGTGAGTGCCATGATACATACCGAATCATGGGAGGATGGGGATTTAAAGGTGGAAAAGATCCAGTCTTTCCAGGACTGTATTTCATTTGTGGGAACAGGGCATATTATCGTTTGCCAGACCATTGGTATGGCACATGTTATGTTGGCCTGGTTTTTCCAAAGATTTTTCATATGGATAGAGGAGAAGATGGTGTACATAGTTTAGGTAGTTATTTAGCACGTAGTAAGAGAGAATCTCGGACTGAAATTGTGGGTGACATTTTTGGAGCACTGATACCCGCAGTGGGAATATCTCTGAATGCAACCAAAATTAGAAGACTTTCAACAGTAGTGGGTCGCTTGTCAACAAGCACCGCTGGAGGATTCTTTTTGGTAAATACTGAAATGGTTGCCATGCGCGCTATGGTAATGCAAAATCGACTTGCCCTTGATATTTTATTGGCAAAAGAGGGTGGAGTCTGTGGAATGCTGAAAGTTCAACATTGTTGTACTTACATTCCTGACGAAAGTAGAGATTTGAAAATGTATATTAAAAATATTACAGAATTGCATGACGAAATTGCACCACTGGAGGTTGAAGGTGTTTGGGAAAAGATTGGAAAGAAATTATCAGCTATTAAAGATTTTGTAGTTAAACTAGGCAGTACATTTTTAGGTAAGATATTATTTCCATTAACATGTGTGATACAAATCAGAAAAGGTTAAAAAGAGAAAACTTAAGGAGAAGAGATAAGAAACAAAAAAGAGAATTTGAAGAAATAGAATTGGAAGAAATCAAGGAGAGTATGTATAAAACAGCAAAAAGAGAAGAAACAGGGGAAACTGAAATGTGAATAAAACAAGAAATCACTTTGAAATTCCGTAAAAGGGGATACAAAATTTTTGTTGGTGTGGTGATATAATCACCAAAGGGGGGATTGCTGGAGCGGGTAGTACAAAATTTTGTATACCCCCCCATTCTGCATGTTTATATTAAATTGAATAATTAACTAATAGTAATCTTATTAATTAGTTTGAAGTGGAGACTTACCAATTATATGAACAAAAGAATTACACGTGGGATTTGCACTTTGCATGGCTAAACTAATTGTATACTAACATATGTACGCATATTAATAGTAGAAAATTTGAATATTGCATGATATATGTTGCTTTTGTGATGTAATTGTAAGTTGCGCATCTTTGAGTGAGTATAAACGCTTTGAATGTTGCTATTCTGCAAGATAATTACTTACACATAAGGGAATTAGTGAGGGTTTAACATTTTATTAGCCATTTCTATGTTTTAATTATGTTTTTGTGTTTGTTAAGTTGACCAGTTCGGCCTATTTCAATATGGCTGACCGAGACGTACAACGTGACTGCTGCTGAGACACGAGGTTCTGGGTGAAGTGCGCATGCGTCACTGCCAGCAACAATGGCCTAGTCCTGACCCCAGGAGATGATGTTCCTACCAAGGACAGTGTAACATTTAACAAAATAAAAGATGACTCCTTGTGTTGCTGCATCCAGATGTGGGTTTATTCTTAGTAATCAGGAGTTAATGTACAGGATACAAGCAAGAATGTAATTCAGTAAAGGTCCCAGTTAAGGCCCCACCGGGAGCAGCTGCCCTGCTGCTCAGCCTCAGATACAACTGACCATAGAATCAAACATACACAAAGGATCTCTAAATGACATCATAGATACAGGCTGAGCAGCTTAGAACAAACACTAAAGAAGGACAGAGAAGGAGGAAAAGCAGGATGTAACAGACACTCTGGGAGCTTCGCCCAGGATAATACAATGGACTGTCTTTAAAACCGGTACCAGCAAGTGTGATGACTTCATTTTGCGGACTATGTGAGAACTTTACTGGACGACCCCAAATCCACCAATGAGGACAGTCTAAAACCCCAATCTTGATACATTTTGACATTAGTTTCATTATAAAAGTAGGTAGAAAAGTGAACTAAAAAACTCTCTCTTCTTTGACGAACTCGATTTCCTGACGTTATGCTGACGGAGAGGACGGTGACACTGCTGGACAGCTGTTATCCTGAATCTTTGAGAGACTGAATTGCGGCCTAACTTTAATAAATTTAAAGGTTTTTCCACGACTTGACTGACTTAGAGGACGACTATTAGCCAGATTAGGTAAATATGATGTTCTGTGGTTTGGATGATGATTTCTAACAATTTGCAATTTTATTAGATAAACTATATTTGATTAATTGATAAATGTGTTGTGTCGATTATTTGAAGAAGAAAACTAGGATAAGAGAAGAGTATAGATAAATGAATTGGATCACTAAACTACAAAACAACTAAATTGATTCATCACCCAATGAGGGGAATATCACAAGGTTGGAGTTAATAAAGTATTCAATGCATTTAGGGTTTAGGTAAAGATATTCCTTTCATGTCAGCTTTTGGAACCTTATTCCTCTAGGGAAGCAGATCAATGAAGTATGAGTGGTGGTGTTATGGGCCACACCAATGAATGTTTTGAGTGAATTTGCTATTGCGGTATTTGGTCTGAGACAAAGGGTGAATTTGATGTTCCACGCTGCAACACATACGCTGATAGTCATGTAGCTGGCAGTCATTCAATTGCAGAAAAGCCTTTGAGAAAGGGAGTGATCCTGAAACGCGTCAGGCTCTGCTGATGCTGGGAGCATGGGTGCTTTCCCTTAACTGGAGTATGCTTACAGTGAGTGCATCCTGCTTGTGGGCACCTGTGGAACTGAATTTAATCGACCGACCCGGTCGAAGGAAGCACCACCGCAGAAGTCAGCGGTCCCGCTGCTGGTGCGACGCATCAGCGGAGCTGGACTGATCAGCATGAAATTCAAACGGGGAAGAACTTTGCCTGTGCCCCTGTGATGTTTTAATATTAGGTTGAATGGACTGCCTGCAGCCCACTTGGATTTTCTCTCTCTCTATATATATATATATATATATATACATATATATATTCACTTAAAAAACCATAGGTTTCACACATGTTATAGTTAGGTGGACATTTCACTCGTAAAAAACCAATGAAATTCCCCCGTTATAGTTAGTTCAGATAACTATAACTCGCGCGCCCGCAATCCACTGCTCATGACGTCACATATTACATCACTCATGACATGGTCAGTGGCATTACTCATGACATCACTGATGACATCATCCTTGTGATAGAGTGGCGGTCGCACGAGTTATAGCTATCTGAACTAACTATAACGGGGGAATTTCATTGGTTTTTTACGAGTGAAATGTCCACCTAACTATAACATGTGTGAAACCTATGGTTTTTTAAGTGAATTTGTACGGTTTTTTAAATGCTAAGTTATGTATGTATTATTATATTTTTTTTTAAGGTTTTTCACCTTGCGCGCACCCCGAGATTTAAAAAAAAAAAAAAATGTTTTTTTCACCCTTCGGGGTCCTTCAGGGACCCCCTGACAAAGGCTAGGGGGTCAGGAACTCTCTACCCTGCCCCCTTTTCACGTTCGCCACCTCTCTTTTTCAGTGTCGCACCCAAAACAAACAAAATGGCGGACAACACTTCCTGATTTCGACCGATTCGAATGTTGACTGACATGTAACCACCAATCAGAATTACGCTCGCGCACGGCACGGTGCGCGCACGGTGCGCGCATATAGATATTTATGTACTTTTAACTGCACTTTTGTCAGGAACTACTGTACAGATTGACTCCATATATGCAAAAGGCACATGCCTGACCTGAGGACTACCTCTCTGCCAAATTTCAAGTAATTCTGTTCAGCCGTTCGGGCTGTACCTTCGACTAAAGGTCCAATGGAAAATAACATGGGGAAAACGCGTTTTGGGACCACCCTTTTTTCTCGGCCCCCGCTTGACGAATCACCCCGAGACTTTCAGGGTAGGAGCTGACCTGAGCGCCCCATTAGTTTTGAAAATTTCGCGAGGATTCATCAACCGGCGCCAAAGTTATTCAAAATAGAATTTTCAGATTTCCTATGGAAACACGGTCCTAACTATAACTATCTACTGGCGACCGCCAGTAGACAATGTGTCATATTATATATATATATATATATATATATATATATATATATATATGTGTCATATTTTCTTTAGGTGAATCATTTATGTATAGTTTGGGATCTTGCAAGAGGTGGAAGGTCAGAGTTCACTTTGAACCTAACGGAGGCAATACCTACTTCCTAAATCATATTTTAAGGGAGCAAAAAACTAATTACATCCTTTAAATCTGACATGTTAAGGCTAAGACTGTTTGTTTATCTGTTTATTTGATTCACATTAATCATGCCTCCTGACTTGGCGTTGACAAGATAAACCTACCTTGTCAGTAGACTAAGAACACAACTAATAAACAAAAAGAACAGCAAAGAATCATACATTTTTTAATTAACACATATCAGGAAAGGAATTCTGCACGGATCATCTTTAACAAAAGACTTCTTCAATTTAACTTGACTGATAAGGTCTTGGCGTATATCACTATTTCCACAAACTATTGTTGGTAAGATGCCAGTTTAAGCTATCCACAATCAGATTCTATGGGACATTTTGATTGCCAATTAGATTAATTGTAATCTTGCACAATTGAAAGGATATAGGTTGACATAATGTTGAATCCAAACAAATAAACCATTCCCCAAAATACAGTATGAGAGAAAGGGCCATTGTCTGTTGTTATTTAACAGTGGTCTGTCACACAGGGACATGGTGTTCCCACAGGGGAAGGTTGCAGACCACATCATTAGCCATCTGAAGGGTATTAAACACAAGGGATGGCAGAGGGCATAAATATTTTATTGTAACTATCAGTAATTGATGACATCTTTTTTATTTATGTTTGATATTATTTCTTCATACAGTGTAGCCTTTTTAAACAGTTTTGAATAATTGCACTTATAAGTATTTCCATTCTGCTTGCATTATTTGGTATAGTTAAAAAGAATGATAACTAGATAGAGATGTGCAAAAGTTATGGAAACATTACTGAGCAGTTTTTACATGCACATGCATATATGCATAGAAACCGACCCTCATACTTAATTCCTCCTAAGAGCTTCTGTTGTTACTCTTAAAGCAACAAGTACATTTTAAACGGGAAGTCCATAGTAGGTGGTATGACGTTCGCCATTGCGTCAAATAGAGATATCTGCTGAGACCTTACTGGCCAAATAACCATATGTCATGACTTACCTTATCGCCTCAAGACTGAAGAAGAGAGTGAGGAATTGTTCCCCCTTATGTCTCTCCTAACCTCTGCTTCCAGTGTCCCCCAGATACGACTATGGACAAAGTAGGTGATACCTTTAAAGAGCTCAACTTCCTGGAAACAGAATCACCCCACATGATGACATCAGGTGAGCCAATGGGGACCCAGGACGTAGCCGCAAGATACCTCATTTCCAGTCTCCTTCGTGAAAGAAGGTGTTCAATGAACCCGCAAGAGAGCGGAAGACATGACGAGGAAGAGCCTGAACCCCGAAACCCTGTTGACCGGAATATCTTCATCGCAACACTGGCTGAGAAGACTCTGGAGGGGAACAACAAACCCAGCAGCTGGACCGAAGAGCCAAGATAGGAGCCGGACCCATTACAGCAACAAGGGAATTCCAGCCACATTCCTAGAAAAGCGTGGCTCAGTGAGCTACGTGACCATCTCCGTGGGTTGTTCATAAAACAAGACTCACATACCGGGGCGCCTGAGCTAAGGGTAGGGAGGGGATTGAAAGGGGACGTTGCGGGAAAGCTTCTAGCACCGTACCGAACCAAAATCATCGAGCTAACCGCTATTATCCACGTGCGGCACTGGTGGTGGTGCAACCGGGTAATTTTGTTCAACCCCTCACACCTACTCCCTGTAACGGTTGTACCCTAATGAGGCTATTTGTCTAAAATGATTTCTTTGTTCTTTTTTATTCCGAGTGACATTCCCTTAAAATTTCCTTTGGTGGAGAAATGAAGAATCCAAGAATCCCTAGGAGATTTCTTCTGGTCTGGAAGGAAGACTTCAAGAACTCTCAATACAGGATCCGAGATATAAGAAGGATAAAAAGCTTGTTTATGTGAATGCGATGGAGGAATAAACAAGAGTTGTTAGCCATAATACCTCTCGTGGTTGTCCTTCATATATCACACCATACTAGAGTGAAAGACTGGCTGCAGGAGAATACAATTGATGGTAATTCATGACTTGTCAGTCTACTCAACAAAAATTATAGGGCACGTGATAAGGTAAGAAGGAAACTAATAGCTCGTTCACCCACCATGACAGATCTGTCAGCAATTAGATTGCTCCATGATCACGCAGGTAGGATCAGCACAAAAGCACTGAAAAAAGGGAAAAATTCAGCAATTTGGACAATGAAAAAAGGAATGCTTTTTCTTTCAAGACAAATGCACAGGGAAATTAGATCTCTAGAACTTCATGAACAAGTAAATCAGATAAGTATTATCACCCATTAAGTAATAACTGTACAGCTCAGTGTTTCCACCTGATCGTAGAGAGTGTGGATTCTCTAAATGTATTTTTTGTTTTCTTCTTTCCTTGTAGGTATTATTGGGTTAAGCAAAGACCATGAGCCGGTGTTCAAAAAACCCGACGAGGCACCTCTGGACGTGAAAAGCAGTGACCCGGAAGCAGGTGAGCGAAGAGAAAGGGTAGAAGATGTGGGCGTCAACTAGAACGTGAAGCGATCTTCCGCCCGTGCCGTCAACATTTATTCCTGCTATTGCTCCATCCCATCTAAAACGCGACCAGGAGCGGAGCAGTCACTACAGTACACCCCCCAACCCCCCAGGGTACACTCAACTGGTTTGAGCTTTCCAGGATATTGTACAAGAAACAGGCGCAGCAATCGAGGGGCATGAACATGACCCGCAGGTTCCCATGTCCTATCCTCCGGATCATACCCCTTCCAATGTATCAAATACTGTAACCAGCGTCAACAATAGCCTTTACCTTACACTCAAACTCATCTTTAACCCGTACAGGAGGGGGTTGCAAAGGTATTTTTGTCCCCAAGGCCACCGGTTTTCATAAAGACATGAAAAACCAGGTGAATTTTCAAGGTAACAGAAGGGCTAGTTTCATGGCTACGGGATTCACTACCTCCACAATCTTATAGAGACCACGAATAAGGGGTTTAAATTTGCGTATTCCTTTTACTGCAATGTTTTAAGTGGAGAACCACACTATGTCCTCCATTGCACAATCAGGGGGTGGATGATGACGGAGAGCTGCATTTCCCTTAAAAACCACCTTAGCTTTGTTCCAATTTGATCTGAGCTGTTTTATGTGTCTCCTGTAAATGATCAATAAACGCCATAACAGCAGGAACAGGAGTGAAGACAAGAGTAGGCAGTAACCCACAATGAGGATGGAATCCATAATTACAGTATAAGGCAGACAGGCCAATAGAAGAATGCATTCCATTGTTAAAAGCAAATTCAGCTCCCCATTAAAAAGTGTCCCAGTCTGAGGAAGAGTGCAATAACTGGCATCGTTAGTACTGTTCTAGGCATTGGTTCACTCTCTCCATCTGACCATCAGTCTGTGGATGATGGCCAGATGAAATGTGCACATCAATCTGTCACAACTTGCCCAACCCTCTCCAGAATTTAGACACAAATTGAGGATCCCGATCTGAAATTATAACAGACGGGAGACCATGCAATCTCACAATCTGATGCAAGAATACTGTGGCTAGGTCCTTAGATGTAGGCACTACTTTCAATAGAATGAAGTGTGACATTTTAGTTAGCACATCTAATACCACTGAAATGACCGTAAATCCTTGAATGTTTTTTGTAAGTTCCCCAATAAAATCCATGGAAATAAAATGCCATGGACTAGGGGGGTTGACATTGGTGTTAATAGGCCAGCCGGGGCTTGATGTGAGCTTTTACTTTGGGCACGTGTGACATCTTTATATATACTGTTTTGTATCTGAAGACATGGTGAGCCATCAAACGAATCTCTTAAGTAGGTCTAAAACCTTCTTGTAACCTTGATGTCCAAACAACGTGTGTGTGATTCCATTCTAAAGCCTAAAGTTGTAAAGGTTTGTAGGAATCACTAAAACTCCTTGAATGTAATGTAGATTTTGAATTCTTATCCCATTATGTGCTAGATCTTCAATTTCATTTCTTGATAGTTTGGTGCTTGCAACATCTCAGTAATGTAATTCTCCTCCAAACATAAGGCTAGCAAAATGCATTCTCTAACTATAATCGGAGGATGATCAACAGAGATTTCTGTTTCTTCATAACCAAATCGAGACAAAGTACCTGCCTTCCCATGTTTATTCCTGCTTGAAATTGGATTACAAAATGAAAATTGCTGAAATATGGAGTCCAATGTAGTTGTCTCATAGACAGAGCTCTGGATGATTTCAGAAATGGCAAGTTCCTGAGATCTGTGAGGCCAGTGACTGGGTGTAGTATAGGGCTCCTAACAGATACTGTTGCCATTCTTCAAAGGCCCGCTTTATTGGAAGGAGTTCATTATCTTCTAAAGAGTAGTTTTATTCTGAGGGGTTCAATTTGTGGGAGTAAAAGGCAACAGGTTGCAAACATCCTGCTTCCCTATCTCTTTGGGACAATACCCCCAACTGCTACCCTGGATGCGTCAGACTCAACTGTGAAGGGTTGGGATACGCCAGGATGCTTCAGAACAGCAGCGGTAACAAATGCTTCTTTCAGTTTCATAAATGCTTCTTCCGCATCAGAAGGCCAACAAAAGGTAACACCCTTTTTTAACAGTTTAGTAATGGGGATGCGAGGTTTGCAAAATTGTTATAAAAGCGCGTATAGATATTGGCGAACCGCACAAAGCTCTGTATCTCCTTTACTGACCTGGCAGACTGACAACTAGTTATCCAGAAATATTTTGGGGGTCCATGTTTACCTCATCTTGGGATAATACAAATCCCAAAAAGGTAACTTCTGCTGTGTGAAACTTGTATTTATCCAACTTAACATAAAGTTGGTTCTCTCTCAATCTGTTCATAACTGCCCTTAGGTGTTCAATATGTTCGGCAGTGGATGAGGAGTATACTAAAATGTCATCTATTCCGTTTTCCCTGCCTGTTCTATTTGCCCTTTAGAATCGCCTGCATACCGATTGTTGGACTGCAAGCCTCACTGTGATACATATCTATGTGCCAGGTCTTCTTAGCCGCCGGCCCCTGTGGTTGTAGGCGAATGGCTGTGTTCAGGTGTGACAGCACCACTTGACTAAAATCAATAAAAGATTTGTTCCATAAAATGTCATCTATATATGCAATGACACAGATGTCCAACATTTCCCTTAATGCTTCATTTTATAAAGATTTGAAAGGCTGCGGTGCATTGCATAGACCAGATACTCATATAGACTGGATTTAGTATGAATAGCTGTCTTACACTCATCTCCCTTTAGTACCCTCACCATAATAAGCCCCCTCAATTTAAGTTTGGTAAATACTTTCGCATTGTTAACCTAATCAAGCAAAGATTGGATTAATGGTAAAGGGTAACGATTTTTATACTCCTATAATTGAGAGATCTGTAATCCATTCAACATCTTAGACTACCCTCCTGTTCTGGTAAAAAAAAGAGGAGAGGAAGCAGGTGAACGAGAAGGTCTAATGAACCAAATGCCAAGTTAATCTAGACATTTCCTAAGAGAAAGGTTTTTATATTTCTTGTCAAAGCGTAGATTTTACCACAGGGTGTTTGTGTTACTGGGATTAAATCAATACGACAGTTGTATGGATGAAGAGGAGAAAGGGTAGATGCTTTCTTTTTATTAAAAACATCCGCCAAGTCCTGATACTGGATGGCTACGGCTATTTCTTTCTGAATTACCTGTTCTGGAAAGCAATGTGACTTACAAAATTCAGAACAGAAAGACAAAGAATGATTTTTCCGATCTATGTCCAGGTCGTGTTGCATTAACCAGGGAATGCCTAAAATCGCTTGAAACTGAGGTGATTGAATGAGGTTGAACTGTACAGTCTTCTTATGTTGCTCCTGAATAAGGAGACCCACTTCATTGGTAGCATGCGTAATGGGACCAGACTTTATACTACTCCCATCCATAGTTTCGACCTCATTGATTACCTCTTTGAATTAAGGCTTTTACAAAGAAATGATAATATGTGGGCAATGAAGTATTATGAGCCAAAAGTTGGGAGACGAATATCTACCTGAAGAACGTGCCTTCTTGGACCTCGGGCTCAGTAGTTTCCCGACTCACCATGTTTTTTAGGTTTTACAGGACAAATCCTAAAAAAGTGTCCTTGTTTCCCCTAATAGGGGTACAGCTTTTTGTCTCTGCACCGTTGTCTTTCTTCATCACTATGGGGCCCCCTGATACTTTTGATTTGCATATGCTTGGGGTCTTCTCTAGGGTTTTCTAGTTCTGCTCTCTTTTCTTTATACATCACAATTCTTGTGTCAAGATGTTCTTTTACATGACGTTTCCCATGTAATCAGTGGTCCAATTTGATCACTAAGTAAATCATAGAATTACAGTATTCTGGGGGATCCACTACCTGGGCCAATACCTATTTTAATTCATCTTTGAGTCCTTTGAAAGAGAAATCGCTACGTTTTGTTTCAGTCCACCCTGCTTCTGCTACTAATCTATTGAAACTAGAAATGTAGGTCATTAAGCCTTTTTTCAAATTTAAAAGTTCTGTATCGACAGTCTGCATGCATGAATGTCTGTCAAACAATCTACACAGTTCGTCCTTGAAATCCACATAATAATACAAGGGATTATCCAAAAACAACAGAAAAAGAGCACAAAAGTGGTGATATTCATATGAAAGCTCACACGTAGAAACCTTTAGGACTTGCAGGTAGAAATAGTAGTTTCTTAAGAATTATGTGAAATTTGCAGAATAAACAACTACAACTTTGGAGACCCTTATTAAAGAAACCAAGAATCTGTCATAAATCCACCTTTTGTGCTTTTCTTAACATACAAACTTGCTTGTCCTGGAGTCTCTCTTTACAGGCCTCGACCCTACCTCTAAAACAGTATACCATGTTTCAAGTTAATTCACAACCATATATCTTTACAAATTCAATGGTGTTTTCACCTCTGTGTCTCAACCACAAAAATGTTTTTACACCTAATAGCCTCCAGCACTGCAGTTGGTGACCTCGATTGGTACACTTTTGTAATTTGTCATTTATAATTCACAGTTTGTGACTGGTAAGGTCTACATGATTTCTTCTGGATTGCTAACTGCGATTTGCATGCTTCATCTTATTGTGGCATCTGCAAATTCTACATAGCGTTTTCTGGTTTGTAAACAGTGATAGGCACGCTTGTTCTGTGATGCCATCAGCATTTACTCTCAGTTGACATTTATAAGTGCATTGTGCTTGTTCTATGCATTGTAATTGGTATCTCTAATAACCAACTATTTTTCCAGGCTCCTAAACAGGGCATGGCACATACAATACAAAACGTCACACCACCCAATGCATTTCTCTAAGAACCAGGAGAACCTCCTATGATATGGCGGTTATGATACAGATCTTTTTTTTTTTTATTTAACTCTTTTTATTAACATTTTCATTTCCAACCATTTCTGCAATACCATATGGTTCCTCACTACATACATTACATCTCCATCGTTTCAACCTTTGTAATACATGAAGGACCCAGGCATTATTTCCCTTTACCTTTTCATCCGTCTCTTTACCCACATCAAATCACCTCTTCTCAGTGTCCTCCATATACACCTTTGCTAGTCGGAGCTGTCTGATAGGGATTCTTCCTGCGGGGGATCACAGATGTTGCCCCGATACTCGTTCCATTTCCCCCATATCTTAGTCCATTTTTTGGGGCATCTTCTGTGTATGTATACCGATTTTTCGGTTACCATTAATTCGTCCATACCATTACACCATTTTCGTAGTGTCGGGACTTGCCTGGCTCCCCACAGCTGCGCGATATCCCTTTTTGCTAAGGCCATTCCTAGTGTTACCCATGCTTGCGCTGCCTGATTGAGGTCTGTGGCCTCCCAGATGTTTAATATGCAACACTTTGGTTCAGGAACCATCGTTATATCAGTGACCTGCGAGATTGTGCGCATTATTGCTTTCCAATAGTTATTAATTTCTACGCATTGTCATAATATGTGCCAGAAAGTGCCCGGTTCCCCACACTGTCTAATGCAGAGCAGTGTATCAGCTCTGTGCAATTTATATAGGAGTGTCCTGGTATAGTAGGTGCGATGCATTACCTTCAGTTGTATTAATTTGAATCTAGCTGAAATCGCCACTTCTCTTGGGGACGCCATCGCTTCCTGCCAGTTCGTCTCATTTAGCTCGCCCACATCAGTCTCCCATCTAGTTTTCAGGGTTTGTGTCGGGTCTGGTTGGTTATTTATGATTTTTTTGTATGTTAGTGAGAGCGCTTTCCCTGTCATATGGTCAGTAAGTAGTCTGTCCTCGAGGGCTGATGATTCTGGCAATTTCGTGCCGTGCGGTATTAGTGCTGTTAGTGCATGCCTTATTTGTAAGTATCTAAACGTCTCTGTGTCAGCCAAGCCATAGCTCTGTTGCAGTTGTGTGAACGGGACAGTCTCCCCCTTTTTCCACAGGTCCCCCACCTTCGAGATACCTATCAGGTGATACAGATCTTTTAATGCTTATGTAGGCACCATAGATTGTCAGAAGTATAAAACTGATAGAAAAAAACATGCACTGTATTACTACGTACGGGTTGAAGGGCAAAAGGTGTTTGATCATTTGCCGGAATACACTTACCAAGGTGATGAAGAGTTGGATGAGTTTCAGGTCGCGGTAAACCAGCTTGACTTTTTAAAGGACAGGTGATTTTGATAGAACACAGAAATAAATATTTTACATGTATACAAAAACAAGATGAATTTATTGATCTGTATGTGACTCCTTTAAACATTTTAGTTTCATAATGTGAATTTGAAGGTTTCACTTCACAATTAATTTGTGACCAGATTGTATGTAGGTGTCATTCGAAGAAAATCCAAAAGAGGCTTTTAACTTGTAAAAATAAATTGAATGTTCATAAAAAGATGCTAAACGTTTAGAACCAATAGGGGCTCCCATTGTAGTGGCAAAAATCAGTGTGCAAAGTAAGAAGCAGACTAAATTCCACACTGTAAAGAACAGGCTTTCTGCACCTGATAACTATAGTAAGGGTATAAACACAAATAGACTGACTACTAAACAACTATTCTATAAATGTGATTCCAAAGCTTATATTTCTAGTTTTTTAAATTATCCAGTTATTGCACAAGATTGTTGGAAGTGAGCATTTTGGGAAAGTCTGTAGAGGTGATAAACGTTTGGCAGTCAGAAGTGCACAAGATACATGTTCTAATCAGGAGGACGAATTGGACAGAAAAATGGAAGAACTAGTGTTATCTCTGAGGATTGTATGGAGATAAATAGTGTGTCTAATGAGAAAAAGTATGCTGACCCACTGATAACAGTGAAAATAGATGGTATTAAGATGCCTTTGCTTATGGACTCAGGAGCAAAAATCACCATCATGTCAGTTGACAGGTACAACATATTTTGGTCTAGTGAATTATTATTACCACCAGATGTTGTCACTAATGCTTTTGAGGGAAGCAGAATTGATCTTATCGGAAATTTCTGGACAGATTTATCTTTTGAGGGTAGAAGTATTAAGGGAAAAGTATACGTAGCACACAAAGGTGTGAAAGTATTGAGATGGTGGCATCAAGTGGATTTTGGCATGATTATAAGACCTGGTCAGAAATGTCCTGTTTCTCTGGTTGGATCTGCCTCTAGTCAGTCATGGAAAGAAAGGTTTACAGAAGTGTTTAACAACAAGATGGGCATGATTAAACATTTTACACACACAATTAAATTCACAGACCGAGTTTTGCCGTTAAAACATAAACTTCGAAATGTACCACATAGTGCAAGGCATGAATTAAATGAAAAAGTCTAACAGAAATGCAAATTGATGGAATCGTGGAACTGGTGGATGCTACACTATGGCTGTCGCAAATTGTTCTGGTCAAGAAAAAAGATCTGTGCTTGTGTGTTGAGCTGTTAATAAAACTATATGTGTTGAAAATTATCCTTCACCAAGAATTAAAGATCTCATAACAGCTTTAGGTCAGTCAAAATGGTTTACAAAACTTGATCTTCAGGCAGCCTGCCATCAGGTGGTATTAGAAGAGAATTCACGTCATCTTACTGCCTTTGTAACACCTGATGATTAATTTCAGTTTTGCTGCATGCCATTTGGACTAGCCTCTGCTGCTTCTGTATTTCAAAAACTTTATGTCTAGAATGTTTACTGGCATGAAAGACTTAGTTATGTTTTAGGATGACATTTTAATTCATTCTAGCACACTGGAAATACATACTAGAGCTGTACAAATTTTTTTTTTTTAATTCTTTTTATTTACAATGCAGGTGGAGAGGTCAATGAATACTATAAGTAGATCATGAAGTACAGGAGCAGTACATTTGCGCAAAATAGGAGGTTGCTTCAATCATCAGGACAGTAAGAAAGATTAGTTAGGATAGCAGAAATAAACATCCGGGAGTCAGTGGTTCGTCAAGGGGAGGTACATAAGAAGGTTCACATATGTTGCCACAATAGTTGTTCCATTTTGTCCAAAGTGCTATCCACTTTTGGGGACAGCCACGTGACACATACACAGTCTTTTCCCGTACCATACACCAGTCCATATCGGTTTTCCATGTAGCAAGCGTCGGTGGTGTTGCTCCCCGCAGGCGTGCGATATTCCGCTTAGCCACCATCTGGCTGAGCTTTGACCAGAGTTTGCCTTTGGTGCTGAGGTCCGTGGGCTGCCATACATTTAGTAGACACCTTTTGGCTTCAAGCCGCATTTCAACCCCCATAAATCACTCATACATTTATGTATCTCCCTCCAGTAGTCTTGGATCAAAGGACAGTCCCAGATAGTATGAAGGAAGGACCCCTCTAGGCCACAGTTTCTTCTACACATCTCCTCTTCGCTTCGACCCATAAGAACCAGTCTGGAACCGGTACACACGATGCAGGATTTTTAATTGGACCAACCTAAGTTTTGCAGAAATGGCTACCTCCTTCGGCGAGGAGAGCGCTTCCTGCCATTCCTTGTCATCCAGTTCCAGGCCGTCCCGCCCCCACTTTTCCCTTAGTGCTGTGAGAGGATCAGGGGTGTTGCATACTAACTTCTTATATGTGAGTGAGATAGCTTTCTCAGATAGGTGTCTGTGTAGCAGTCTGTCCTCGAGCGGGGAGGACTCTGGCAGGTCGGAGCCAGCCGGGATACTAGCCTGAAGGGAGTGCCTGACCTGCATGTATCTGAAATATTCTGATGTAGCTAACTCGTGTGTCTACTGTAGTGAAGCGAAGGTGATCATCCCGTTGCGCCCCCAAAGGTCCCCAATTCATGAGAGTCCGATTAGATCCCATTTGTCGAACCCTTTAGTGCGACCCGGTGTACCCAGGGCTTCAGAGTCCCATAATGGGGTTGCAAGTGTAAGTCGGTTTCCCCACCCTAGAGTGTGGTTCACTGTGTGCCAGATTTGCACTGAGAGCTGTGTGGGGCCTGTAAGGGGGAATTTTTTAGGTCTGGAATATAGTGCCCTTGTGTAGCTACCATCCGGGAGTATCCACCTGTCCATCTTGTATTCGGGGTCGTCATCCCCACGGTAAATACACTGGTTTATGGCTGAGAGGTGTGCTGCTCAATAGTATTTTCTGATATCAGAGAGCGTTATACCTCCTTCGTACCAGCCAAGTGTCAATTTTTGAAGTGATATACACGGTTTACCATCCCAGAGTAGGGCTCTCTGGGTGGATTCGACATCCTTGAAATACTTTTGCGGAACCGGATCAGGGACATTTTGGAGGGCATCAAGGAAACGAAGCAGTGCCATCATTTTAAAGAGGGCTGCACGACCCAGCAACGATATCGGAAGCGTTTTCCAGGCATCGGTGTTTCGCTTGAACCTCTGTAAAGGTGGAAGGAGGTTCCGTTTGTACAACATGTTTTAACTATCTTGCAAGTCAATGGTGTTACTCTTTGAAAAGACATACGCACGTTTTGTGTGAACAAGATTGAATAGCTTGGTCATGTTTTATCTAGTGAGGGTTTCAAACCTGAACCCAGATATTGTAGATTGGATTATTAAAGTACCTCACCCCATCCCATTGACAAAGATATATCACGCTCTTTTATAGGATTGTGCAAATTTTACTTAAACTTTATTAGGAATTTTTCAGAACTCACAGAATGTTTCAGGATTTTGCAAAGAAAAGCAACAGAGATTGTATGGACATCTACTTGTCAGAGCAATTTTGAGCTCATTAAGAAATGTGTAGTGGAAGCACCTGCACTACAAACCTATATTGAAGGATGTGAAATATTCATTACAGTGGACGCAAGTGCCTATGGTATGGGAGCTGTATTATCACAAATGGAGGGAGGAAAAGAGGTTACCATTGGGTTTGCTTCAAGAAGGATGAAAGACTTAGAGAAAAGATACTCAATAATAGAGATAGAAATTCTATCTTGTGTTTGGGGCATAGACAAGTTCAAGCCACACATACGGGGGAGAAAAGTTTGTTTAAGAACTGACCACCGACTCCTCGTAGGCATTCTTTCAGGAAATAAGATAAAGAAAACAACTGCAAACTAGCCAGGCATGCAACGTAAATGTTGGAGTTTTATTTTACAATAATCCATATTTCAGGAGAAAAGAGTATGAGGGCTGACTTCTTGACAAGAATGCCAATCACTGAAGAAATAAATGAGGAAGCAATTCAGCATGAAGTTGAAGAATGCATTGTTGCCACTGTGGAAGATTGTGTTGTTTGTCTTGACATGGAGGCTTAGTGTAATGCTCTCAAAGATGATAAAATCCTTAGTTAAGTCATGAAAATGATGGCGACTGGTTGGCTGAAGGAAAAGTCCATGGATTGTTCATTGCATCCATATTACAACGTGGCAGATGAATTATTCATTGAAGGTAACTTCTTAATGAGAGGTGACAAATTAATTCCTCCCTATTGTTTCAAACTGAGAATTTTTTTAACTGCCCACTCAGGTCATTTGGGAGTAACAACCCAAAATGTAGGTTAAGACAAGATGGAAATGGTAGTGAGATAATGTGTACATTGTTGTTACAGTGATAAACACTTGATAACTTGTATACCTCCCTCTGTTCCTGTGTCATGTCTGGAAAAAGTTTGGTAAGGAATTGCAGTGGATGTTTTAGGGCCTTTTCATGGTTTGCCCAACAACATGAAATATTTTATTATCTTGGTTGATCATTTGTCCAGGTGGGTGGAGGTGAATGTAATGTCTGAACCAAACACAAAGGCTGTGCGCTTAATAAGGAAGGAATGCCAAGTGAAATACTTACTGACAGCGGTGTTCACTTCACTTCTTGCAATATGATAGATTTTCTAAAAAAAATAGGGATAACACATTTAAGCACTCCTTTATATCACCCACACATGGAAAGGTAGAGCTGTTTAATCGAGTACTGATGGAGTGCATCTAAAGTGCTATCAACTATGAAACTGCAATTAGGGAGTTGTTGTGGGCACACAGAACGACTCCACATCCTGTGACTATACCATTTGAACTTATGCGAGGAAGAAGAGTCACATCTTCTTTGTGTCCTTTCTGGAAAGTTAAGGTGTTAAATCAGAGTTGTGATGTGGAAAAAATATTCACAAGAAGCTAAAAATGCGAGTGACAAACAAAGTATAAAGAGATGTGAGAAGGAAAATAGATTAAGAGGCAATAGAAGTGGTACCAGGATCAAATTTTATGTTGGAGATCTGGTTCACATTAAGGATCCTGCTTTGTTGCAAAAAGGAGCTTCAAAGTTCAGAGATCCTACTCGTATAACTGATTTTAGAGGTCAAGCAGTAAAAGTGTCTAATGGTCAATGGTGGAACATTTCTCGCCTAGCAAAAAGCCATAAACCAACATTGTTGAATGACATGACTAAGATCGCATCGCCGTGAGGGGCTTTGAATTGCTGATAAACGCTGTTGCATCTGAAGGAACTGCGGGAGGAACCGGGTGTTGCCGCTGGTGAAGTCAGGCTGGTGCACGGGACTCCATTGACCAGGAGTCCGTGCGTGGCCTCAGGTGCGCTGCTGCCCGCCCACCCGCCCACATCCCTTGAAAAAAGCTCGCGGAACCCGCTGGCGCGGGTCCCGCATCGCCGTGAGGGGCTTTGAATTGCTGATAAACGCTGTTGCATCTGGAGGAACTGCGGGAGGAACCGGGTGTTGCCGCTGGTGAAGTCAGGCTGGTGCACGGGACTCCATTGACCAGGAGTCCGTGCGTGGCCTCAGGTGCGCTGCTGCCCGCCCACCCGCCCACATCCCTTGAAAAAAGCTCGCGGAACCCGCTGGCGCGGGTCCCGCATCGCCGTGAGGGGCTTTGAATTGCTGATAAACGCTGTTGCATCTGGAGGAACTGCGGGAGGAACCGGGTGTTGCCGCTGGTGAAGTCAGGCTGGTGCACGGGACTCCATTGACCAGGAGTCCGTGCGTGGCCTCAGGTGCGCTGCTGCCCGCCCGCCCACCCGCCCACATCCCTTGAAAAAAGCTCGCGGAACCCGCTGGCGCGGGTCCCGCATCGCCGTGAGGGGCTTTGAATTGCTGATAAACGCTGTTGCATCTGGAGGAACTGCGGGAGGAACCGGGTGTTGCCGCTGGTGAAGTCAGGCTGGTGCACGGGACTCCATTGACCAGGAGTCCGTGCGTGGCCTCAGGTGCGCTGCTGCCCGCCCACCCGCCCACATCCCTTGAAAAGAGCTCGCGGAACCCGCTGGCGCGGGTCCCGCATCGCCGTGAGGGGCTTTGAATTGCTGATAAACGCTGTTGCATCTGGAGGAACTGCGGGAGGAACCGGGTGTTGCCGCTGGTGAAGTCAGGCTGGTGCACGGGACTCCATTGACCAGGAGTCCGTGCGTGGCCTCAGGTGCGCTGCTGCCCGCCCACCCGCCTATCGATCCACGCCTATTTATTCCCCTTCGTCCGCCGCTGCGCGGGACGTGAGCGGGACGCCCAGGACGAAGCCCGGACAAAGGGCGGACAGTCTGTGACAGGAGGGGGCTGGAGGCGGCTGTAAGCTGTCACAGCTACAAGGGACTTTGAAGGTTGCTGAGCCCAGGTACTTCACATCGTATCATTGTTGTAGTAAATTCTGCTACCCACTGGCAGCTGTTTATTGGCGGTTGTGGCAACTATTGGGTTGGGCTAATAATGTCGAAAGTAAAACATGCCGCTGGGTCGTCTACTATTGATAACTATTTGGTTAAAATAGTGGATAAGATCAATCAGGATCGTAGAAAGTCCTTGGGGCGTGTGGAGTCCTCTATTACCTCTCCCCCCATTCTTCCCGTGCCTACTCCTTTGGCAAACCCGCATAAGACCATCATTGATCCCACAGATCTGGACATCTCCATTTTGGCAGTGGACCAGGACCAAGATCAAGCCCAATGTGATGGTCTTACTTCGGGGGTTGTTACCGACTCCGAACTACGACCGGTTGATCAGGCTGTTTCTCCATTGCTAAGCCCTGTTGCAATAAGAGTACAACGAGCCCCACGGGCATGTAAGAATATCACAAAGAAAGTTCATGCCAAGCGGGGGAAGAGTCGCTTAGAAAAGAAAGTTATTCAACCTCCACTTAGTCTTGAGGGAATTTCTAATGTAGACCCGAACCCTATTCCGGCCACTATAGATGGAGCGTTATTTGACCTTCTGATCAGTACCATCGAATCTAAGTTCGACCTGATAGTTAAACCCCTACTAAACAAATTGAACAAGGTCAATGCTGAGGTTGTAAGATTGGGAAGTATGTTAGAATCATTTATGAATCGCAACACTGGTGACCAAGTCAAGGATAAGGTAGTAGCTGGCCCCAACCTTAGGAACACAATTGAGATTCCTACGGTGGCTATGTCTCATATTTCTATGCCCTCTTTGGGGGAGTCTTGTGAGAAGGGATCTATGGGGTCCACCCCCTCGCTGACTATAGGCCATAATCTTACATCTAACGTAGATCTGGGGAATCAGGTTCCACTAAGTATTGGGTCGGTTAAAAACAGTGCTACCAACCAGCCTGATCTACCTCCGGACTGCGCTCCTTATGTGGCAGTTTTGGTTAATGTTCCCCCGGTCAGGGAGAGTGGTTATAACAATTCTTACAGGGAATCGCACGCTTCTTTGAAAAACAAGACAGTTGATTGGCTCCATAGGGAGTGTGGATTTCCAGTAGCCCTAGCTGATGAAATCATATGTACTAGAAGAGTCAATTGGATCGGTAGCTCATGTAAGAATTGTATTGGAGACTGTATAGTTGTTAATTTTAGAAACCCTCATCTTGCCTCCATTGTACTGAGAAAAGGTAGTTTAACCTCTCAAAGCAGTCGAGGAATTTATCTCCGCCCCCTTGGTTATTTCTATAGGCATCTGTGTAACAAGTCAACTAAAGCTCGTGGGGGGGAGGGGATAAGAGATTTTAATTTGCAAACTACCTTTAATGTGGCAACATCTCATAGATTCCATCCCCTGAGTAGTCTGGATACTAATGATTGACAGGGTATTGATAAGGTGGCCACAAGGGTAGCTGCTGTCTCCATTAAAGCTCCGGGAGGAGAGGA
Source organism: Triturus cristatus (assembly GCF_964204655.1). Classification (NCBI taxonomy): domain Eukaryota; kingdom Metazoa; phylum Chordata; class Amphibia; order Caudata; family Salamandridae; genus Triturus; species Triturus cristatus. Next base: position 436,681,719 of record NC_140594.1, on the reverse strand, counting down.
TAATTTAGGGGTGGATGATTCAGAGGCTATAGGAGCTAATAACAGTCCTGAGGTTGATATCATTAAGGATAACAGATGTAGGGAAGGCCCGTGTTTGGATCTAGATGTTGGGGGTGGATCCTCGCTAAGGATTAGTGATTCGGCTAATCATCGTGGCCCTATTCCCTTGTGCATAACGCACACTAGAAACTCTAACCCCCGGGTATGTTCTATTGGTAGTTGGAACGTAGCAGGTATTTCCTCAAAGGATGCCTGCCTGGGTTGGTTGGAATTTATTAATCTTTTTAATATTTTATGTTTTCAAGAGACCTGGTGTTTGGACCAACCTAATTACAATGGGTACGTTTCCTATCATTTACCAGCTGTGTCATCTCCTTCAGGTAGGGCAAAAGGAGGGCTTTTGGTCTTGATTTCAGTGGATGTCCCCATTGTGGTTAAAAAATATATATCGGTTGGGGTCCACTCCCAGATCTTATGGCTTTACCAGGAGCATGGGAGAAATGTTCTTTTAATACATTTCTATAATAATGTCTTTGACAATACCAGGCATCAAGTTGTGTTAGCACTAGAGACAGCCCTGGCGGATATTTTAATGGAGTATGATATCGTTTTTGACTATATATGGGTGGGAGATTTTAATACTGCTGCTTGTCCACATTCCTTTCAAAGGGTATGTGGCTATAATGATAGTTCAGGAGTTGAAGTTTCCCATTTTCCACATGATAAATATGGAGAAGCTCTGAATAAAATCCTAACCACCTATGATATGGAAATCCTGGTCAATGCTAAAGATGATTGTGGAAATATTATCCCTACTTTTAGAGGAAGGAACGCAAATACTGTAATTGATTTTATTTGCATTTCCTCTAGCCTTAGCCCTTGGTGCTTATTGCCGGTGGTCGTGGATAATGCGTTAAGCGACCACAACTGCATCACCATTGAGACTTATTTGTGGAAGGGGAAGCAGGGAGTTAATACACACACCATTGTCGACATTGAACCATATCGATCTAACGGACCCAGGATCAGATGGAAAGGAGAAAAAGCGGAGTCTGTGTCAAACTCCATTGTCACGAGTTGTTTGGTAGAAATTTGTGCCATTTTAGAAAGTCAGGTGGCTACTGATCAAGTTGTGCATAATTTTATTAAAATGAATTATTTCATAGATAGCAAATTTACGAAACATGGTAAGGCCAAGGTATCCAAGCAAAAAGGGTGGTTGGACCATGTTAGTACTATTGCATTGAAGGGGCTCAAAGATGCCTTACGAGCCAAGCCTAGAGATAACAGCAAGATTAGAGAACTGTTAAGAATAGGAAGGCAGAATTAAGGGTAGAAGCATGGGACAAACTCGATCTGGCGGCAGCCACAGCCGACTCCTCTTTATTTTGGGAAACGGTTAATTGTCCGTTCCTAAAGGACGATAAGATGCCGGAACTGACGGCAAATGTAAGTGAAGAGAACTGGGTCTCTCATTTTTCGGAGATTTTCGATTCAGTTAACCAGAAGGATGGCCAGAAAGAAGCCTGGCCTATTATACCTCTGAATATCTCTGTAGGCGAAGTTCGGGGAAGTATCAGATTGAGTAAAGGGGGGAAGGCCCAGGGCCCCGACGGGGTGCCTATTGACCTATATAAATTAGCCCCCGATTTGTGGGGCCCACTGCTGACTAAAGTTTTTAATGCGGCAGTTTGCATTAAAGTCCCACCTACATGGGAGGAATCCCTTATTATCCCGATTTACAAGAAGGGAGACAGGGGGGATGCGAAGAATTATCGCCCAATATCCCTTCTCGATTCTTCAGTAAAAATTATGAGCAGGGTGCTTTTGGTTAGGCTAGAAGAGTGGGCCGACGCTAACAATATCTTGGCCAACTGTCAGTATGGTTTTAGGAAGGGTCGAGGGACTATTGAGCAGTGTCTCAACCTCGACCTCCTAATAGGGAAGTATACGAGGGCAAAAAAAGGTCATCTTTTTCTCTGCTTTGCAGATCTGAGCAGCGCCTTCGATATGGTGGACCACAGTATTTTGTGGGCCAAGCTATTGGAAATGGGGGCCCCAGAGGGTATTATCTACTTCTTGGCACGATTATATTCTAACCTCAGCACCAGTGTTCGATATGGCCCGGGGGAGGAATGCACACCAAAGTTTAAGATAGGGCGGGGTATCCGACAAGGGTGCGTGCTTGCACCCCTCCTCTTTACCCTCTTTATAAACAAAGTTGATTCGGTTCTAAAAACAGTGGAGGCAGACGCCCCGATTATTAATGATTTTAAAGTTCCGGTTTTACTCTATGCAGATGATGCCGTGATTTTATCTAGGACGCCCATAGGCCTACAACGTTTGATGGACAAGTTTTCTAGGTTCATCCGGGATAGGAAATTATTAATTAATAAATCTAAAACCCATATCTTGGAATGTGGCTTGGGTTAAAAAAAATCCAATTCCTATTTCATTGATGGACTTAAAGTACAAACGGTTAATTCTTTTAACTATCTTGGTATTAATTTTACTAAGAATGGCTGTTGGTCTACCGAGATTGTTTATGTCCGGGTTAAGATGGCCAAATGTGCTAATGGGGTGTTTAAATTTGCTAGTAAAATTGGGGATAAGCGGGTTAAAGACATGTTAACAATTTATCAAATGAGATGTCTCTCGATTGCCTTATATGGAGCTGGAGTTTGGGGTCATTATTCTGCCCTAAGTCTCCAAGTAGAAGAAAATCTTTTCTTAAAGAGGCTTTTGTGCCTACCTGTATCCGCCTCTAATGAATTGACGCATAGAGAGCTTGGGATACAATACCTTTCAGATAATCTTACTTTAAGACCTCTAATGTTATGGCGTGTGGTTTGGTCCAAGGAAGAGACTTCTTTAAATAGAGCAATCATTAGTGACTGTCTCCAAATGGATGATCACTTGAAGATTCCTTGGATCAAATTTGTAGTCAATAGTTTTTCAAAGATTTATGGTTTTGACATTTGAAAGGATATGCACATTGCCTCTAGTCTGTCCAAGGCAGAGATGAAACTCATCTTTATGAGTCATATATCTGATGGGCGGGCGAGGTTGTGCGGACATTCTTCTACAAGTATGGTTTATGAAAGGTACTCTGAGACTGTTGGATACCAACCGTATTTAAGTTATGTCAATAGAGTTTCTCACCGCTTTGTATTAACCAGATTACGGCTAGGGATTATACATCATTTGGTGGCTTTCCCCAAAACCAAAAAACACCCAATTGGCCCTTGCCCTTGTGACTATGAATCTGCACAGAGTACCATGCACCTTTTACTGTTTTGTAAATTTTATGGTAGTCTTCGTTCAGCCTTCCTAAAACCTATTTTCTTAAAATATGGTACGCGTAATGTTAATGATTCTATGAAGTTGTTTTTTAATCCTAATCCTGATGTCTGTTTTTATACTGCAACCTTTCTCCTTCAAGTGATCAAAGTTCGGAATAGAATGATTTTTTAATGTCTTTTAAAAACCTATATTGATTTGTATTTATGATAATTGGATTATTTGATTTGTTTTATGCTGTATGTACGTATGTGCTTTTATGGACTTTGTGTTAAGCTCCGAATAAAGCTTTATGAAATTGAAATTGAAATTGACTAAGATATACAGTAAAAACAATATGGTGACAAAAATGTTAATGAAGTGTCAGGATGTCAAGAGCTGACTGAGTAGAACCAATAGAAAAAACGAGTTCCATCTAGGTTCATAGAATAGTGATTTTCCAGTTTTTTCTGATTCATACAATTATGTCTACTTGCATATAAGTAATCATTGAAGTGATTGTATATTACATGTGAATTTGTTGTATTTGTTTTGTTTTGTTTTATATTAATGTAATTTTTTGTATGAAGGGGATATGTGTTGTCTTGGTTACCATGCAATCTGTTGGTGGCCTAGCATTCATGGGTTTCCTATGTCAGTGTGAGGTAAAACTGCATTGGTTAACTCTGTGTTCTTTAGTAGAATGCATAATGTTTGCCTTTGAATAAGGGTACAGTTGGAGTCATCCTCTGTGTACATGTATGATGAATTTCTCCTTGATACAATAAAACCTAAGGCGAGAACTGATGGGAGTGGACATTTCACCTTTAACAATGTGCCCTCTCCTCCTGTACAATCTTGGGGTTCCCTAATTACATGGAGTCTTTTTTATTTAGAGTATGTTGCCTGCCAAGTCAGTGGAAGCTATGGACTCTACTCCATTGGTGGAAGACTGCCTCCCATTTAGCTATTCCCACCAGACAAGTGAGGATATCTGTGTTTTCAGCGGGCCACCGAGATGCAATTGAATGCAATAATACTTTGCTGAGCAGGCAACATGTTTGATCAGCCGGTTTAATAAAGTATTTTGTTTTTCAGTAGCAAACTCCTTAAACTGGAGTTTGTTACTGAAAAACAAAAAGTAAATTGCCCTGAAGAGTGGGGGATAGTTTTGTTTTTCCTGTTCAGGACCACTGGGCTTCTGGTTTTCCCAAACAGGAAAAATGCATATTGGAACGACTGACCCAAATAGGGCAGACATTTTTACGTACTATGCATGGCTGCCATGTGGCGAACAAGCTTTTGGTCAAAGGTTTCCGCCGAGCCGGCTGAGGTTCTGTTGGCAGACCCTGCTGCTTCGCCCATTTTTAGGTTGAGCCTGTGACAGCGCATGAGCTGCATGCGCTCTAGCTTGCGAAAGATATTGTTTTACAATAAAGGGCTTGAAACCTGCTCATTACTTACCATCTGTTGGTTTCATTGAATTTGTCACTTTTCTTTGCTGCTTCCTAATTGACCAGTGCCTATCAAACATCACTTCCTGTTTCTTCTCTGAAGCATTGACCAAACACAGATTGATTCCTCTTAATTAGTGTTCGTCTGCAGCTCGCGCTGATCGAGTCACTTTTTGTCATGTGTTGCTTCTTCCATCTCCCACCCACCCCTTCTCTGTGTTACTGCCCCATCCCCCACCCATCCCTAACATCTTTGCTTGCCCATACTACCATCCCCGTCCCCTGTACTTGTTCAGCTATCCCACTTTCCCCCTGCCACCCAAAAAATCGCTATGACCAAGCACCAGTATTCTTTATCCTCGCAGTTTTTACCTGAGTCCTAATTATTTATGAAGGCTGAAAGCTAGAGTCTACCAGTTGGGTCTAATTAGCCCTTCTCTCTGTTTTCCTTCTAATCCTGTGTCCATGCAATCCGGGCATCATATTAAAATTGTACATTGCCTTTTTTTTTGTGTTATAATTTTTTATTAGCATTTCATAAATACGGTACAATAAATATATGAAAACATTGCATATCTTAAAATACGTTATAGTAGAGAAAACATTATGAATATAATTGTAAATATACAAGCAAATGTATCAAAATCCATAGAATAGCAGAAAAAAGAAGGAAATTAAGGGCAAAACATATTATATTAAATAAAGGAAATACAAACATCATTAAATATTAAATAGTGAATATAAAATATTAAAGCATTAAACCATTAATTTGACAACAAATCAATAAAAGCTGAACATGATAGAATGTCAAACTAGTAAAACATAAGTTACTTATTTCATTAAAAGAATTCATTTGGAATATTATAAGGGAATGCATTATAAAGAATACAGAATCACACCAGTAGTAAGTATAAAGACATTGCCTTTTCAGTGATCTTTTCTCACTAACCTGTGTTTGACGTCCTTTCGAACCCCTGCAGGTTTGCATATTGCAGTATTAACTTTCCCAATCCCAGCTGCATGGACTGTTATTCCAGTGTTCATGCTCGCTGTGGGGTAATGGCATGATGGATTTGTTTACACATAAAGCTACACAGTAGGCACCTACCCACTGAGTTGTCGTGCCACCTAATGATATAAAAGATAGGAGAATTAATTATATAACAACAAGGGAGTGGTTGTATTAATCCATGTCGTAAAAACCCTTTGCCTTGCTCACTAGAACTGTGCAGCAGGAACTTCAACACTCTAAGCTACCTTGCCTCCCAGATTCTTTTGATAACCTGGAGTTGACTACTTAGCATAAGTGGGAGGGGATCTATATTGTTTTGGTTGCACACTATCGACTGGTAATGTTGCTCTACGTTGTTTCCCAAGCATGCGCTGCTTGTCGAAGCTTGATCCACAATTTACTAAGACAGCAAATCAAAAGTGTTTACAAACTTGAGCACCCAGCTGTAATGCATATTTTACAACATGGCCGTGTGTTACTGGTAATTACCAGTGCTTTGTGTATTCCTAAATTGGTCAGATACCAACACACAACACCAGCTCGTATGGAGGGACAGACTAATAAAATATCTCCCTATAAAATCAAGCTTGTAGCTGTTGTCCCTGACGCACCTATGAAAGGCCAACACGTTAGGGGAAAGTTGGGCCTGAGGCACGATTTCCAGGTCAAAGACCCCTCATCAGAGCTGAGGGCATGGCTTGGAAAAAGAGGAAGATGGCGGCATGAGCCTGCAGCTCTGTCCTGAGGGCAACACATCATCAATACCACCAGTAGCACAGCGCACATCATGACAACAAGCAACATCAGAGGTGCAGTTTATCCCCCTGCACACCGAGGGCTTTACAAATCCACTGCAGAGCAATCAACTGATGAGGATTCCTTACAGCATTTTCCAAGGCAATCCCTACCTGCCGCCAATTCAGAAACAAAATGGCGCCATGGTATGGGTAGATCGTTCTGATATCAGACTACTAATCAACTCGCAATTAACAGCTGTAAATGTGCAAATAAAAGCAAGTCATCACAGAAACCTTTCACTACTGAATACGCCACGCAGTCTGTAAAATCATATCTGATCTGCCCATCGCTGTGATATGCTGAGCAGTGTGTTCTTGGTTGCTGCTCGGAGCTGTAACAGAAAGGCGCCATTACAGCCAGGGCGCCAGAACACGAGCGAATCGCCATGGTTCAACTCTAAAGTTCGCTCTCATTTTGTCATCTTGAGTCTCTCAAAGATATTTGTTTGTCGCTCAACAAGTCATGCGCCAAACCACTACAATGAAATGGCGGATATTGTGAATACATTTTGCAGTGACTACATGAGGTTCATGAGGAGTACCACGTGGACGACGGAGTGAACACAGATGCCTTCAGCGCCTTACATGCACTCATCATAAACCTTCTGCAAGCTATCATTGCAACCTTGCAACCATTGCCTAACGACAATCAGAGGCAACTAACGGGCCTATCAGCAAGGGCCGGCGATAATTATCGCTCACGCTCTTAGCGTGAGGATAATTATCACCGGCCAACTCTGAATTTTATCGCGGAGATAGCGTGCTATCAGCAACGCTTATCTCCAAAGCGATAACATTCAGAGCGCAAGCTGCCAATTGTGAGATTATCGCTGGAAATACAGCGATAATTCCACAAGGTTTGGCGATAGCTTGCTGATAGAGATAGACATATTTAGCCATGATATCCACCTTACATAGGATATCATGGCTAAGTCAGAAAAATACCAGACGTAAAAAAGCAGCGTTAACCGCGGTTAGCGCTGCTTTTTTTTAATCTCTAAGAGGGTTAGCGATATCCTTGATAATAGGAGAAATGTCGCTTAGCGACATTTCTCCTATTATTCTACTCTGGAACGCCCCCTTTGCATCTCATTAGAGATGCAAGGGGAAGCGTAGAGTAAATGGGTGCTAACATGCGAATTTGCGTGTTAGCACCCTGTTGCTGATAGGGCGCTAGTTTTATCTCTGCTTTCTTGGCTTTTAAAGCCAAAAAATGCAGAGATAAAGCCCTTGTTGATATGCCCCTAAGTTTGAAACTAATACTACTAGCATATTTCCACACACCACCAAGGCAATAAATCAGTGCTAAGTGACATGACTCGAAGAACCTCATCAGTCTCTGGTCACACCTGACGTGTACTTAGAAGTACTAGCCCAAGCTCAATGGGATTAGCTACACACAATAGTATCTACATAGCTTTTGCAATGGCTTGACATTCTGCGGGCACTGATACACACCTTGACTATCTTTAAGCAAATCACGCCACCCAATATTTTTTCAATCATTGCGAGGATAGATACCCCAACCTGCATCTCACTCAACATAGACACTCCGCAAAGGTTAACGCCACTTAAATATCAAGACGTGGCACTGTCGGTGTGGCTGCTAGTACAATATCCATACATTCTTCTTGAGGGCAAAAACGCCTAGGAAAAGATAACAATTTCACCATCTACACATCGGCAAATCTCCTTCTTCCAAACCACTAATCATATAACTGAAGCGTCAGCAATAACTGTTGTAAAATGGCAGAGAAAGAACCCGAAGCAAACGCGAAAAGAGTAAAAGGCAATCTGCCCAACCCTGACTCACCTGTTGAAAGCAAAAATTACATTAGTGCTGTGCTACAACGTAAAGAGAAGCTCTATATTTTTATTGTTTCTTTCCCTGGATGTATACACAGGTTCAACTTTTAAACATCACCTCTGGTACTTTCTGGGCACGTTCCGGTGTTCCAGTAATTTGGTACTCATGAAAAGGTGGGCTCATTGGCTGTGCTGGTGGTGAGCAGGAGTGGAATGTGCCTCTGGCAGCCAAGGCGCCGCTTCTGTCGCTCCGATCTGAGCCCCAGCTGAGCTATTCAGCAGGGCTCATTTGCATAATGTCAGGGTGCTCACCATTGCGCTGTGTTTGACAGGGCAGGGTCCATTCAGGCCCTGTGCTGTCAATCACATTCACACTGTCGTCTGCATTTGTGCAAACACAGTCATGGCAGTGGCAATCACGCTACGGCCAGTCCGGCCCTAGTGGCAATTAAGAAAGCTGTGGTAGGTGAAGAGAAAACATGGCTTTTATCATACCTGAGTATTTTGTGTGTCTTCTATGTTTGTGTGTTTGCCTGCATTTGTATGCCTGTTTTTGTAAGAAAAGAAAAAAAATGATAGTAAGAGAGAGAATCAAGACACTCTCAGGAGGTATTTTAAAGAAAATGGGTGGCACTTTGGTTTGTACATGTCTGCTCGGCGACAAAGATTCATAAATAACGTAAAAGGGAGGGTTGGTGGTGGGTGTGTGAGTGGATGGATGAGTGAGCAAGGGTGGATGTATAGATGGATGGATGGATGAATAGATAGATGGATGGATGAGTGAAAGCATGCATGGGTGAAAGAGGGTGGATGATTGGATAAAGGGAGGGTGATGGGTTGATAAGTGAAAGATTGGATGGATGAATGAAAGGTAGGGATGATGGATGAGTGAAAGGAGGGAATGAGTGAAAGGGTGGATGGAATGAAAGGGTGAATGGAATAAAAGAGTGAAAAGGTTGATGGATGGATGAGTGAAAGGATTGATGGATGAGGGAAAGGGTGGATAAAGAGATGGATGAGTGAAAGGATGAATGGATAGGTTTGGAGATGGACGGATAGGTTTGGATATGGAGGGTGGATAGACGGAATGGTGAAAAACTGAATGATGGATGAAAGACTGAATAGACGATAGAATTAGGTTAAATGGTGGTCATCAGCAGGTAAAGGGTAAGATAAAAGGGTCAATGGATAGATCGATGGAAGAGACAAGAGATTTCTTCTGGCGTGGGTCATGATTGTTTACTTCATTTGTTTGGTGCAATAAGAGCTTTGGTTCGAAGTGGGGGTATTTTCAGTTTCTTCCTACTCTCATGCTCAAAAATATATAGTGTTGTGTCAAACAGCAATTAACAGTATGACATTAAGAAGGTGCAACTATTGCAAAAAAAAAGGAAATGTAGCCTATTGTAGGAGAGTAGGATCTGCACTTATGTTGCCCCAACTTTTTTTCTGATGTTAACACTGGTTTGTGGCTATAGTCTGGCTGGGTCCCTGCTAATCAGGGCCCCAGTCTCTCTGTTCTCTCTAAACAACTTGGAGTGCATATTAGATGCACTAGTGATTGGATACTGTGGTACCTCATGAGCCCCTAGTATGTGGTACCTTAGGTACCAAGGGCATAGGTACTCCACAGGCCTACCAGGGGCTGAAGCATGTATTATGCCACCCCTGGGAAGCAGACTAAAAATGACACCACAGGCCTGCTACTGCAGCCTGGGTGAGGTCGTGTTAGCGCTCCTCACTGAGGTATAGGTTCCTATATCTCACCATACACACACATATACACCTATCAGTCACCCCTAAGGCAGGCCCTATCAATCCTGAGGGCAGGATGCTTGGTTTACAATGTGAGGGGGTGCCTCTGCATGAGCAGGGCCCCTCTGCAGCTGGCAGAGTCTATTCTCTGTGGCTGTTTGTGGATGCGGTTAAACCATATACTCTTAAGTGCATTATAACCTAGCGGTAAATGCTAACTTTGGAATGACTGCATCAAAACAAATCATGTTTGGGGTCAAACAACTTGGAATCATACCCCCACATCAGTAACTGATGTGGGAGTATGACCCCACCCTTCTAGAGGGGACGACATGTACCTACTGCGGGAACACGGTAGAAAACTGAAAGAGCCCTGGCATCACAAAATGGATGCCACCTGCACAGACACTGGGCTGCCCTCCTGCTGCTGACTGAAACTCGCAAACTTTCCTGCTCCCACTGGAGTCCGAAGTCCCTGCAGCCCCAGAAGTGGATTTCCTGACTTCTCGACGGCCATTGTGAGTCCCCAGCAGAGCTGAGGCAAGTGGACCCCACGAGTGATGAGGAACAGCAATACCCGGGTACCGTGCACTATTGTCAAGTGCAACCCATCACGACGTTCTATGAGCTTGTGCATTAGACCACGTGTGGTCCAAGCCTCCAGCAGGATTTTCCTTGAAAATCAGAGGCCTACCTCGCCCGTGGGCTCCTGTGAAGCGAATCCTCATGAGGCGTCTTTGCGATCCCTTGCCGGCTGGCTTGTGGGTCCCCTGAAGACTTTCTTATCAAACCAAAGGGCTCCCCTGGTTGCTCCAGGCCTGCCCTGACTTACCCTTGCTGGGTGAGTCCCTCAGACCTTGCTGGTCTGCACCGCTGACTTTCTTCAATTTCCACAAGACTCGCTGTTGCCAAGGCTTGTTAGCTCCAATCCGGTTGCCGACACCTCAGTAAGGTGCAGACTTTGTGGGACATTCCAAATCCAGCTCCTGGTCATCATCGATGCCTCCTGGACCTCGTGGCTGAAGAGTCAAAACACCCTTGATCACCTGAAATTACCCGACTTCCGTGGGCATCCATCTTCATGGCCCAGGGTCACTGGCAAGTGACTGTGAACACTGTCCCTTCTGCTTTCAGGTCTTCTTCATCTTGAATCCAGCCTTGGATTCCACCAGACACTTCTCCAGTCTTCGCAAGCAGCAAAACTTCTTCGGCTTCCATAGAAAACGACGACACGACCCGACACCAAAAGACACCTATACACCCGGCTTCCTTGGGTGAGGTAACTTGTGCACTCCAGTGCTCCTGTGGGTGTTGGCTCTCGAACTACTTACCTTGTAAGTGACTTGCTTGTAGACTCTCTAGAAGTACCCTTAAACTTTAAAAATCCAACCGCGACTTGCTCCATTGAAATCAATAGGGAACCCGCGGCTGTGTTCTCACACTGCACGCGTCTCCCGTGGGTCCTTTACTTACCTGCCTTGGGTGGATTAGTGAGGCCCCAGCGATTCTACAGGCCGTATGCCTTGTCCCCTTGCAAGTCGACTTTCCTAAACCTCTTTTTTAGTATATGGTCTGGTACGCCCCTAAGGCCCCAGCCATATTTGTGCTTAACTTATTGTGAAACGTTGATATTTGCATATGTTCCTGACTTCTAATCTCATATAGAGATTAGTAGAGTGTGTCTAGAAATAAATACATATATATTTGATATATATACCTGTGTGGTGCCCTTTCATTTGGTAATTCAAGAGATTATAAGGTAAAACAAGCTGCTTTACATTCCTCTGAGACTTAGCCTGAAGGCTGCTCTCCACAGCTACCACTAGGATAGCATTCTTTAAAAGGTTGTCGTAAACCTATCTACCATAAGAGTTGAATTAGACTGGTACAAGGTGGCCACTATAACTAGTGACCAGCATATGCCAGGCCAACTTCTCACACCTATTATCGCATTTCTCTTTCATTTTGTGTAATGAGTTAACCTGCTTTGTTTATATAAACACATATCTCATGTGTTCTGGTATGTGCTGCAACTAATATAGAAGTCATTAAGTATCATCATGTCTTGCCCTTAGCCCCGCCCCAAACCCCGCCTCCTCATTACACCTCAAGGTCATTTTAATGAATACCTGCACTTATGTTTCCAATTAATTTAAAGCACTGAATATACTGAAATATAAGAATAAAATAAAAGAACATCATCTCTGAATGTATTTCCCTTCATCTCCTTTCTTTTTGTTCACACACATTTTGTGCCTAGCTTCATCACTTTCATCTCAATCATACTTCATTGTGTAGTTTTTATACACTGTTAGTATATTCTCAAGAGAAGCCCTAGGTTTTCTACATTAAAATGAGTGCCACAATGGACATGATTCTCAAGAAATTAGCAGATGTGTATGACTTAGCAAAATCCACATAACGAAAATATGGATTCAATGCAGAGTTAAATATGTGCAATCAAAGCCGACATAAAACAAATTAATAGTAGAAAATGCGGAGTTGAAATCTAAAGCCATTACCTCTTTAAACATCACAACTTTTACACTCAGCAAAGAATTGGATGCCTTGAAAGTCAGAAACAGTAGGGGGAACCTACACATTTTGGCATCCCTGGGGGTGGAGAGGATCCAGCTAGCAAATGTGTACTGTTCTTAGAAAAATGGTTTCCCCAGCACACCGACATTGTGTTTGAAAAAGACCTGGAATTTAAAAGAGCTCATAGGGTGCCGCCAATAAAACCTACCAAATGAGGTCACCCACAAACAATTATATGCAAGCCACTATGCTAGCAGCATGTGAAAAATTCCTAACATTTTGAATGAAACACAACCACATCCAATGGAATGGAAATACGATCTACATCTCACAGGACTATTCCAAATCTACAGTCAAAACTAGCAAAGGTTTCTTAACCCTGGGCCCATGACTGAAAGCAATGAACTATCAATTCTCTTTTGCAGGGTCAGCTAAATATCATGTGACATACTCTAGAAGTTTCTCAACTAAAAGATTGGCATGGATACTTCCTCACAAAATAATGCAATTAGGAAAAAAAATGTTATTGCCTGCGTACTAATCTCCAACCTGGTTTATAGCTTCTGTCATCGTGGCCTATCATCCGTGTACTGCTTCTCTAACACCTCAGTACTGAATGTTCGACTCTGCGGAGCCATAGTTTTTGTCTATACCCATACCTGCCAAATATATATACAGTACAGTAGATATATATATATATATATTATCTACTGGCGGTCGCCAGTAGATAGTTATAGTTAGGACCGTGTTTCCATAGGAAATCCGTAACATTCTATTTTGAATAACTTTGGCGCCGATTGACGAATCCTCGCGCAATTTTCAAAATAGGTGGGGCGCTCCGCTCCGCTCCTTCCCTGAAAGTCTCGGGGGGATTCGTCAAGCGGGGGCTGAGAAAAAGGGGGGGTCCCAAAACGCGTTTTCCCCATGCATTTTTCAATAGGACCTTTAGTCCAAGCTGCAGCCCGAACGGCTGAACAGAATTACTTGAAATTTGGCAGAGAGGTAGTCCTCAGGTCAGGGATGTGCCTTTTGCAGGTCTGGTGTAAATCTGTTCAGTATTTCCTGAGAAAATAGCATTTAAATCAATATATATATCTATAGGCGCGCTCCGAGCGCGTACCGTAAGCTTACCGTACGCGCACGCTGCCGTGCGCGAGCGCGATTCTGATTGGTTGTTAGATCTTAGTAAACATCCGAATCGGTAGAAACCAGGAAGTGTCGGCCGCCATTTTGTCTCTCGCAGTATGAGGGGGTGAAAAACAAAGGTGGATAACGTGAAAAGGGGGCAGGCTGGACAGTTCCTGACCCCCTAGCCTTGGTCAGGGGGTCCCAGAAGGACCCCCAAGGGCAAAAATGTATTTTAATTTTTTTATGAAAAATCGCGGAGTGCGCGTAGCGTACGCGCACGGTAGAAACGGAAAAATTCCGCGAACTACGTAACGTGGGCGCGCGGTGCGCAAAGCGCACCTTGCGCGCACGGTACGCACACGGTGAGAAAACTTTAAAAAAATAAATAAATACATAAATTAGCATTTAAAAAAACGTACAAATTCACTGAAAAAACCATAGGTTTCACACACGTTATAGTTAGGAATTAGCATTTAAAAAACCTTGCAAATTCACTTAAAAAACCATAGGTTTCACACATGTTATAGTTAGCTGGGCATTTCACTCGTGAAAAACCATTGAAATTTCCACGTTATAGTTAGTGCAGGCAACTATAACTCACGCGACCGCAATCCTCTGTTGATGCTACTACTGTATTTAGACACTTATTTACCTATGTCTTCTTCCATTAATTTTTAGCTATACATATATTACAAATATTTTTTTTTCAGAAAAACACATATGTCATCAGTGATGTAATATCTGACGTCATCAGCAGAGGATTGCGGTCGCGTGAGTTTGAGATGTCATCAGTGATGTCATGAGTGATGTCACTGACCATGTCATGAGTGATGCAATATGTGACGTCATCAGCAGTGCATTGCGGGCGCGCGAGTTATAGTTAGCTGAACTAACTATAACGGGGGAATTTCAATGGTTTTGTACAAGTGAAAAGTCCAGCTAACTATAAAACCCCTGAAACCTATGGTTTTTTCAGTGATTTTCTGAGGTTTTTTAAATGCTAATTCCTAACTATAACGTGCCTGAAACCTATGGTTTTTTCTGTGAATTTCAAAGGTTTTTTAAATGCTAATTTCTAACTATGCCTACAGAGATAGGACATGTGAAGAAAGAAGAAAAAATGCACAGAAAGAAAAAAAAGAAGTGCAGAAAGAAGCAACAGAAGTCCTCAAAGACGAAGAAAAGTGCAGGAAGAAGGATAACGTGCAGAAAGAACAAAAAGAAGAGCAGAAAGAAGCCTTGTTGCAAAATCATCCTGTACCCTCAACTTTTTCAGACGGATACTGGTGGTAACTGAGTCTGACTAACCAGTCCTAGAGCCAGTGCTATGTTAAAAGACACTTAGAATACAGTGAAAACACCTACATACACTAGGGAACATTATGCGTTGGGGTCCCCCTGTGATTAGCATGACCTCCTCTGTAAGCCCCTAGTATATAATAGGGCAGGGGGATTAAAACTACCTCTTAAAACAGGCCACAGGGCGTTTTTGCACACGTTAACTCAGGCCCCGTCCCCTCCCTTCACCACTGTGTAAACACTCCCTGTGTCCGTTTTTAGTTGGGAGATTAAGTTCATTTGAATCCTGAGGGTCCCTAAGGTCCAACTAGCCCACTAGGTACCTCCAGTAAGTGCCACAGAGCTGCGTTGCAGAGAGGTGTAAAAAGTGGCACGGCCTGGACCACCTCTCTGCAATGCAGCTCAGTGGCGCTTACTGGAAGCACTTGGTGGGCTAGTTAGCCCCCAGGGGCCCTCAGTATTGAAGGGAAATTATATCCCCAATTTAAAACGTGCCATAGTGCGTGTTTGCACACGTCACCTCAGGCCCCGTCCCCTCCCTTCACCACTGTGTAAACGCGCCCTGTGGCTGATCTAAGTTGAGAGATTAAGTCCCCTTGAATCCTAAGGGTCCCTAGGGTCAAACTAGACCACTAGGTACCTCCAGTAAGCGCCACAGAGCTGCGTTGCAGAGAGGTGTAAAAAGGGGCTTGGCCTCAGAACACCTGTCTGCAGCGCAGCTCCCTGGCGCATACTGGAGATGCCTGTTGGGCTAGTTGGCCCTCAGGGACCCTCAGTATTGAAAAGGAATTAATTCCCCAACTTACAACTCGCCAGGGGGCGCGTTTGCAGAGAGCTGCAAGGAGAGGGCGTGGCCTCCGGCACGATGCCAGTCTTTTATTTATTTTAATTTTTTAAGAAGGGGGGCTGTGTGGTTCCCCTTCTTATTCTAATTTATTGGCCCTGATGACCCCATCCCCCAGGGCCTGTCTCCTAATTATATTTTTTTGACCCCAATCCCCAGGGCCGGCCACTGATTTTTATTATTTTTTAAAAATATATATTTATAGACACACCTAGGACATGCTGGACAAACCGTACGTACCTATCACCATGACGATTTGCGTGATATTCATTAAAATGCGACTATGCATACAATGAATCCACGTGGAATGTATTTACACCACTAGTGAAGCTCTGACATGTCTGATGCCCTACCGTGCCTAATTCCGGTAGACACCCTTGTCGTTTATTTATACAAACATGGGTAGCTATTGACGGGCACATTTAATACACATGCACACCAAGCCATTCAAAGGGGATTCAACAAAAATTTGACCAAAACTATGCAAGAAACCCCCCTCACGGTTAATAAAACACACATCCACTGCCGGATGTGTAATACTTTTTATTTTACTCTCTGGAAAGGGGACGAACATCACTTGAGAGTCACAGCGCGCTCCTGGCAGAGCCCAATGCTGTGTTACACCCACCATTGCCTGCTGAGTGCCACACACCTCTGTGTTGTATTCCACCAGCTAGTGCATATGCTATGACACTCTCTAGTCCATGTGCACTGTAACACCACCCCGTGAATATGTCATGCCACACTTGTCTTCGCACGGGTTCTATTGCCCCATCTAACGTGCCTTCCTCGATGCCTATGTTATAACGCACAGTGCTATGCCATACATATTACAATCTGGGATCCATATCTTTGTCACAGTGCATATGCAACGTTACACTCCCCAGCACATATTTTATATTACAACTTTAGAGACTAGTTAGGTTACACAACACTGCCCTGTGCATATTACACTCCAAGGCGCATATCGCATAGCACGCGCTAGTGCCTGTGCTATCTCGCGCTCTCCAATGAATCTGTCATTGCGCACAATGTATTGCCTCTTATATTTCACGCCAGGTTCATCTTATATCACACTTTTTGGTGCATAGTTTATACCATACACTATATCTAGTTTTCATTTTCAATCGTGCTCTCAGGACTATGTTCTATATAACACTGTGTTCACCTACCCTTTTCACGGGCATTACATTTTGCGATAGGGGGTGGAGGGTCAGGGGATGTTTCTGCCAAGTGAGCCCGGAGTCACAGTCACAAACGTCCTCTTCTTCCTGAATAAAAGTGAGATTATGCTGCATACTTGTTCATATTTTACGTAGTTCGCACAGACACACGTTTTAAAAACAATAAAGTTCCTAATACCCGCCTTCTCTGAACAGTTAGCTTGCTGCCCCATCCCCCTCCTCCCTATCCTCTGTTGTGTGAATCCATGGACTAGCCTCCTCCCTCCTGCCATGCATGGTCTGATGTGCTGCCACTGCCCTCAATTTAGTATGATGTACCAGTCCACTCCTCCTGCCCTCCATTGTCCAATTCTATGCCCCATCATTGACCTCCTGCTTAAACTCTGTGCTTAGGTTGCTGCCCCTATTCTCCTTCCCCCTGCCCTCCGATGTCTTTGTGCATGCCCCTGCTCCATTCTTTTTGCCCACCATGTTCCATGGACCTGTCACTCCTATCTACTCTGGGTGTTCTGTTGAGCTGCCACTCCCCTCCCACCTGCCTAGCATTGTCAAATGACTGTAACCTGTCCCTGCCACCTCCACCCTGCCTGTCCACATGCCATGCCCCTATCCTCTCTCCTCCTGTCCTACAAGGTCCATTGTACTGCCACACCCTTCTGCCCTCCCTGGTCTGTTGTGCTGCAACTGCTCCTCCTGCCTGCCCCGTGCGGTCTGTTGTGAGGCCCCTTCCCCTGAACTTTCTTGTCTGTGCACAGGTCCTGACCCTCCATTCTATCCTCCATCGTCCTTTGTGCATGCCCCTGCACCCTCCTTCTTGCCCATCAGAGCCATTGTGCTGCCACTAACACTCCCACTTGCCATGCATGGTCTTCTGTGCTGCCATGGCCCCTCCCACCTTCCATGTGTGGTCAGTTAGCTGCCCCTGACCCCCTCCCACCTTCCCTCCATGGTATGTGTGTATTCCATCACAGTCTCACTGTTGCTCTTCATGGTGTGTCTTGCTTCTAGTGCCCATTCTGCCTGACCTCCATGGCTATCTTGCTGCTCCTGCCCTGCCCCCTTGCCCCCAGCCCTCTGTTTACATGTGCAGACCCCTACTCCCTCCCTCCTGGCTTGTCTGTTCCATTGTAATGCCCCTGATCCGTCCCTCCTACCCTTTATGGTCTGTTATGCTGCAGCTTTCTCTCCTGTCTGTCCATTATGGTCAGCTAGCTACCATTGCCTCTTGCCCCTCTGTTCTCTGTTGTCCATGTGCATGGCCCTGTCCCCTCCCTCTTGCTTTCTATGGATTGTTGTGCTGCACTCCCGTCCCGCATGCCCTGTGTGGTGTATTGTGCTGCTGCAAACCCTGATGCCTGCCCTGCAGGGTCAGTTTGGTGCACCTCTCCATGTCCCTCCTGTCCTCTGTTATCCAAGTCCATGTCCCTACCCCATTTCCTTCCATGATCCAATGTACCATACTTGCGAACATTTTGAACTTGGTAAAAGGGAGATTTTGAAAAAAAACTGGGGTATTGATTTTCCCCTTTGAGTTACATTGAAAAAGAGGAGATTGTAGACAGGAGACAGATCAAATAAAGCCCATTTGAGCTTAAAAACATTGGACGTTTCCTGGCTGAATCGGGTCTGTTGGCATGTATGGTTGTACTACCATTGCCTCTTCCTTCTGCCCACAATGGTCTATTACATTGCCACAGCCTCTCTTGCAAGTCCTGTATTGTTGGTTTGTTGCCCCTGCCCCCCTTTCCACTGCCCTCCATAGTCTGTTGTGCTGCCACGGCCCTTCCTGCCTGCTCAGTGTGGTTAAATTGTTGCCTTTGCACCCTCCTACCTGCCTTCAATTTTCAGAGTCCGTGCCCCTGGCCTCTGCCTCTCAACAGTATCCTAATGAACAACTAGATTGCTAACATTCTATATTTATTACAAAAGTGTGGAACGCCTGACGTCATCTTGATGTAATCAAAACTGTAATACCTAGAGCATTTCCTTTAGAAATTACATATATGAGAGCGTCTTATTGGCATCAAAATTATGGTTAGTGCTCTAAAAGACTAAAATAAGGACATATTTTCTGAGTTTTCAAATAGCGACAAAGCACTTTTAAATTATTTGTTATCTTTATGTTTTTTTATCCAGTTGACCACTTGATTAAATGTTGCACTTAGGGGAGAGGATGTGGTGTTACTTCCAGAGCTGCAGACTTTGCAACTGGGGAACCAGGTTGGAGTTTCTGCTTTAGCTCGACATTCTGTGATTCTGGTCAAATCACTTATTCTCCCCATGTCTACAACCAAAATGAATTTGTTCTTGTGTGATGTAACCAATGCTCATGTAAAGCACTCCAATACCTGACAAGTCTGCACTATATAACACTGCAAAAACACAAAATAATAGGTGTTTTGCACACTTCTGTCATTGGGCTATATTTGGGCTACATCTGGGTGATTTTGGGCTACATTTGGGCTCTTTTGTCTCCGGTGGCCATCTTGGGAGATTTATTTGTTATGAAGTTTCCTAATTTCCTCATGTACTGCAGTCTCCTCAGTAGGAAATGCTTTCAGTTTTTTACTTTGATTCCATCATGAAGGTATTCAGATATGTCACACATTTGCCATAAATTCTGAATGTTAGCACTCTAGTTGCTCATTAGATCACTGTAGTAAAACTACTGTTCACCATGGAAGTCTGCTCCTGGTATTAAAAGTGCATGTTTCAGTCTGCATGTCAGAATTTTTTAATGAAATAGAAGAGGATTTGAGAAGTCACTCAAAATGTGCCCTCATTTTCTTTCTTCAGCATTAATCATAATTTCTATGGCAAAATGAACCCCCTCCTTGTGTTCCTTTTTAAATTACATGTTTTAAGTGTTACCAGTTTATTCCAATCAAGATGGCTTCAGGTGTGCCATACTTTTGTCATAATGAAGACAGTAAGCGCTCTAGTTGTTTTTAAGAACACTCTGGGACATTCTGTCATTGGGCTATACTTGGGCTACATCTTGGTGATATTTGGGCTACATTTGGGCTCTTTTGTCTCTGGTGGCCATCTTGGGAGACTTATTTGTTATGAAGTTTCCTAATTTCCTCATTTACTGCAGTCTCCTCAGTAGGAAATACTTTCAGTTTTTTACTTTGATTCCATCAAGGAAGCATTCAGATGTGTCACACATTTGCCATAAATTCAGAATGTTAGCACTCTTTTTGCTCATTAGATCACTGTAGTAAAGCTACTGCTCACCAGGGAAAACTGCTGCTGGTATTGAAAGTGCATGTTTCAGTCTGCATATCAGAATTTTTTCATGAAATAGTAGAGGATTCGAGAAGTCACTCAAAATGTGCCCTAATTTTTCTTTCTGCAGCACTAATCATACTTTTTATGGAAAAATGAACCCCCTCATTTTGTTCCTTTTTAAATTAAATGTTTTAAGAGTTACCACTTTAATCCAAGCAAGATGGCTTCAGGTGTGCCATACGTTTATCATAAGTAGGACTGTTAGCGCTCTAGTTGTTCTTTGGAACACTCTGGGAAGCTGCAGTAGAACACAAAGGAATCAACTGACAGTCTCTGCCCTTGTTGGATGTACATGTTTTACTGAGAATGTCAGACTTCATTCTCACATGACTGAGAAAGATAATGTGAATTTACAGAAAATAAGCTCTCAGTTTAGCTTATAGATCACCTTCCAAACCTCTGTGGGAAAAGCATGAGAAAATATTTTTCTCTCAATCATGATATCCCAGCAGAAGGCTTTTTCACATGGTAAAATCACCTTAGAACATACCACAATTCCTAAAATGAGTATGGTACCATCAACAAATAATTTATAATGTAACTAAAGTCTTAAAACCTTCTATTAACTGCAATGCTTTTTAATGAGGTGCTATCATGTATATTGGTCCCAAGATGGCTGCCAACACTTCTTGGATGAAGTGCTGACAGCCAATCAGATCTCAGGATGAGATGTGTGGTTAGGCTCCGCCCACATATATATATGATTTTACTTGTGATTTTCTCAGGAACTACTGAACAGATTGACACCAGACCTACAAAAGGCACATCCCTGAGCTGAGGACTACCTCTCTTACAAATTTCAAGTAATTCTGTTCAGCCGTTCGGGCTGTACCTTGGACTAAAGGTCCCTATGGAAAATTGCATGGGGAAGATGTGTTTTGGGACCCCCCTTTTTTCTCAGCCCCCGCATGAAGAATGCCCCCGAGACTTTCAGGGTAGGAGCGGAGCGGAGCGCCCCACCTATTTTGAAAATTTCACGAGGATTCGTCACCCGGCGCCAAAGTTATTCCAAATAGAATGTTGCGGATTTCCTATGGAAACACGGTCCTAACTATAACTATCTACTGGCGACCGCCAGTAGATAATATATATATGCGCGCACGGTAAAAAATTTAAAAAATATATTAATAACTTAGCATTTAAAAAACCGTACAAATTCACTGAAAAAAACACAGGTTTCACACACGTTATAGTTAGGAATTAGCATTTTAAAAACCTTGCAATTTCACTTAAAAAACCATAGGTTTCACACATGTTATAGTTAGCTGGACATTTCACTCGTGAAAAACCAATGAAATTCCCCCGTTACAGTTAGTGCAGGCAACTATAACTCACGCGACCGCAATATTCTGCTGATGACATATGTGTCTTTCTGAAAAATAAATATTTGTAATATATGTATAGCTAAAGATTAATGGAAGAAGACATGGGTGAATAAGTGACTAAATACAGTGATGTAATATCATCAGCAGAGGATTGCGGTCGCGTGAGTTATAGTTGCCTGCACTAACTATAACGGGGGAATTTCATTGTTTTTTCACGAGTGAAATGTCCAGCTAACTATAACATGTGTGAAACCTATGGTTTTTTTAAGTGAAATATATATATATATATATATAAATCTCTCTCTCTCTCTCTCTTTCTCTCTCTCTCTCTCTCTCTCTCTCTCTCTCTCTCTCTCTCTCTCTCTCTCTATATATATATATATATATATATATATATATATATATATATATATATATATATATATATATTTATTGTCTAGGTCTCTTAAATCTCAGGTGAACCCTACAGTGGTTTATAGTGGACCTATGAATGATCTTGCCCTAATTAGACCCCAATTCCTGGTTGATGTGGACAGTTGCTTTAAATGGTACCTTTAAACAATCACTCATTATGATGTCTTGATACTGTCCACCTTAAAATGTCAATATATTCTCTATGGGTCGTTGCTATTGTCAGTTGCCTACTTTCTGTTCACTATCACCTTATGAGAATTATAATATATGCTACATTTCCAACTATGGGGACTATTACGATGGCAGGGGACCGCCCGCCATAGGTGCGGCGGTCCCGCCTTTCAGATCAGGATGCGCCCGCCACACTGGCGGGCGCATCCTGCATTTTGTACATTGCGGTGGGCGGTGCTGTAAGCAGCACCAGCCGTAATGTACAAAATGCATGTAGTGCATTTGCATGCACAACGTGGCAGGCACCGTGCGGTGCCTGCCACCTTGTGCATGCAAATGCAGGGTGTTCCACATGTACCCCCCATGTGCACCCCCACACCCCAAACACTCTGGGGGCCTGCCAGGGGCCCCCTACAGGAAGGACCGCATACCTTTCGCCATGGAAAGGCCCTCTTCGGCATGCATCATAATATGAATGGCAGTGTCTTGCAGACCCCGCCACCATATTATGCCCCTTTTCGTCGACGGGTGGAAATATCGGTGGATGGTCTTCCTGTCGGCCGTGGACCCCCCAGCCCTTCTAATATGGCGGGGGGTCATTCTGACATGGAAGGCGGGCGGATCGCCCCCGCCGGTCCGGCGGTGGCTACCGCTGGTCCGACAGGGGCGATCCGCCCGCCATCCTAATAAGCCCCTATGTATTATGCATGTTCATTGAGACTAGCCAACTCTTTTAACCTTGGCTGTTTGAACACTGTTACCTATTAATGCCATTTTTAATGCTACACCTAATATATACCTAATAGATGGCTATTATTTCTCTGACAAACCTGTTGCCCTTGGGGATGTAGTTTTCTTCCTATAGCCCTGCCTGTTACATACATCACGGAGGGTAAGAGGACGGGGGTTGGGCCTAAGAGGAGAGGGGTGGGGGGGTTATTGATCTTATGTTCTTCTTAATTCTGTTTCTTTACTTATCACTGTTATCACATATTAGGAAGAATTATCTACTTATCACAAGTAAGCACTCTACACTTCAGCGCTTATGACGTATTACCACCTCTAAAGATTTTATGCATCATTTGGCATATATTAACTGCTTTTATTACGGCTCCTTGAGTATGGAGGACTATTAGTGACTCAAATCACGATCATATTTTCGTTAATATCAGGCCTATGCAGCATCACGCTAGCCAAGCCAATACTACTTTGTCTACTTAGAGGCTATGATCCCCTAAATACAGATAAATTACATCCACTAAGCAGAACATAAAGACAGTATCTTTAAATGTTAAAGGTATTAATCATCCAATCAAAAAGACTACTTATATATTTTTACATGGTGATATTATCCTACTTCAGGAAACCAAGATTGATACCACAATATCTCTTCACTTAGAAACATACAATTTAGTGATGTGGCATGCTCTCCAGCTGTTGGGAAGACAAATGGTGTAATGACTCTGATATCAAGGAAACGAGGTATAGGATTGGTTTCCAACCTAACCAACAACCAAGAGAGATGTATCATATCAACAAAAACAAAGCTGAGTTTTTTGTTGTTAATGTCTATGCACCCACAATTGATGACTCTACTTCCTGGAAACATTTATCCACTCAACTATGCTTAATCACAGCCAATGCCATAACTATCTTTGCAGGTGACTTTAATCTCCCGCTTGACCCTGTTCCGTCCCAAGGCCCATAATGTTTTAAATGGGCTTTCCTCTAGATTCAACCTCATTGATACATTGAGAATTCGGAACCCAGATGCGAGAGACTATACTTTCTACCCGGCCCCACACAACTCATACTCCCACATTGACTATTTTTTATTATCAGGACAGTCAATCGATAATGTTGACCAAAGGTCCAGCAACCACTCTTGCATCAAACTATCAATAACAGGAACTTTCAAAGAAACAAAGCATACAATATGAAATTAAATGATGAAATCTTCAACCACCAAAATAATACAGAAATAATCGAGTAAGCCATTCAAAACTTTCTGCTTGAAAATTATGAAAATGACTCCTCTGACTTAACTAGATGGAAAGCACTAAAAACTACAATCAGATGAGTAATTATCAAACTCAGATCTAGAAAAACATCATATCTCCACTAGATCTAACTAGACCCTGAATGAGAGTGTCATGAAAAAATATGAATGCAACAAAATCCTAAGCACTAGAGCAGGCATTTGGGTCAATAAACAGAAAAGTGTTAAATTGTATGAATCTAACAAAACTGGGAAACACTTGTGGCATAGAATACAAAAAACAATCTGTAAACACAATGAAAGATAAAAACAGGATTGTTCACACTAATCCAAATAAAATTGCTGAAAATTTTAAATGCTTTTAAGTAGAATGATATGCCCCAAATGCCTCATAAAATAAAAGAAAATGCGACGTAGATTTCCATATTGCTAACTTACCTAATTAACAAACGAAGAGATGAAATTTATAAACGGTTCATCATGAAAGAGGAAATATCAAGCACAATTAAAAAACTGAAAATGGGTAAAGCCACGCGGCCTGACGGGTACACTGTGCAATTCTTTTGAACAGTTCCCTCTCCTATTATTTCCTCCTTATTCAATCTCTTCACATCTTTTTCTGGTACCGGCCAGGTCTCGGGTACACTAGCAGAAGCTATCATAACTGTTATTACGAAGGAAGGTAAGAATGCAATGTTACCAAAAAACTACAGACCAATTTCATTACTTAACCTAGACTGTAACATTTATACAATGAGACTGTGTCAGATTTCAAAAATACATAACTAAACTCATACACCCACCACATATTAGATTCTTAAAAAATAGATTATCCAATGATAATGAAACCCGTTGCTAGGGTTAGAGCCGGGGGCACTATTTCCAACCCATTCTCACTAGAACAAGCGACTAGGCATGGCTGACCACTTTCTCTGTCCATCTTTCTCTCAACATTAGAACCATTCCCCCACAACCTGAAGAAAACTAAATGAATAACAGGTGTTACATGTGGAAAAACCACTATAACAACAGTTGCCTATGCAGATGGCATCTTAATTGTCACTGAAGACACTGCCTCCTCTATTACTGCTTCAATGTCATCATTCAGAGAATTGTTCTTGGTCTCGGGCTGCTTGCTCGATAAAGAGGATAAACTTTTAAATAACAATGGATCTAAGGAAATATTAGGAGACGCCGGTCTTGCATGGCAACCTGATTATATCAAATATTTAGGGATAGAATTTACCAATAATCTCATTGACACCATCAAACACAATGAATCGATTACCCTCAAGAATATTAATACATTGCTAGACGATTGGTCACCAAAATTCCTTTTGTGCTGGGGAAGAGGAGAAATTCTGAAAATGGCAATCACTCCAATAATCAATTATCTACTTAGTATGCTCCCACTGACAGCTCCTGAAGGCTTACTAGAAACACTTTACCCCATATTCAACAGAATCGTATGGCAGAATAAAAAAACTAAATTTCACTGAAAAAGATTTGACTACTTTAAGATGTGGGTGGTATTAGGCTACCTAACATTAAGAATTACCGAACTGCTTTCTTTTTCAAACAAGGCATTGAATGGGTCATTAATGAGTTGGATTACACACCGGTATGGAATGATTTGGAAAAGTCCTTACTAGAAGATAGACCCATTGTTACATATCTGACGATTAAAAACTCTCACCATCCTCACTCTAAATACATGATTAATCACACTAAGAATGGGCAATTACTCCAAAATAAGACTTCGAAATTCCAATTTGGCCTCCCTCTGGCACAACCCGAAAACAAAAAACCGACGGAAAATCATTTCTATGGGATGGCTGGTCAAGAAAAATAATTAATCTAGTAAACATCTGTATATTGACACCTTTCCACTCCCCTTTTGTGAGGTCAAAGAATGTTGTCTACGAAATAACCAGAGTTCTACAAGTTTTTAAAACTAAAGGTGCAACTATCTAAATACCCAGACTTGAATAAGGATCTATCTCTACCCTCCCTTATTTCCAAATTATGTAAGTCTGGCCACATGGTTTCTAATGTCTACAAGCTGCTCTCACCAAAATGAACTAAACTACACTTGCATAATTAATGAAAATGGGAGACAGAAATCCACAAAAGCAAAATAAACTTTTAATGGAATGACATTTACAACTCTCTATTTATGGATAAAGTAACACCAATGTTATCCCAGACTACATTCATGCTCATCCATAAAACCTTTTGGACCCCCTAAAAACTTATACAAACTCAAACTAAGACAAGACTCTAAGTGCTGGAACTACTGTGAACATAATGGGCATCTAGCACACATGCTCTTCTACTGCCCCACATAACAACAGGGCCGCAATGTGAAGCGAAAGCAGCCCTGTCAATTTTCTCAGACCAGCCCCTGCCTGGCCCCGGGCGGCTGGAAACGCTTGCTTGCTTCTTTTGTTCCTGGGGCCCATATTGCAACACCATTACAAAACTGGCCCCCATTAACAAAACCAGCCCCCAGCAGTGCAGATTCGGCCCCCACCCTTTCAGCCTCCCGGGGAAACACCCAATGCACGGTACGGCCAGTCTGGCCCTGCATTACAAATGTACAGGAAGAATATCTTTGACTTCATTCAAAATACTCTGGGTATTACATTGACACCTGAATTTTCTGCTATAATTCTTTGATACTTTGATCCACAATTACAGATAAAACTCTCATAGACTTGATTTTAATAGTAGCCTTTGAGATGATTCTCTCTAATTGGAAGAATACTGTTGCGGTGTCCTTCCACATGTGGCGAGAATGGCTTTTGTTCCTCAGAGTAGCAGACAACATCTCCTTACAACTTACACCTTTGCGTTCCCCCAACAGACCATTGTGGGACTCACTCAATACTACTATTCTTATACCTAACCACCCTAGAATAGCAACTATCTCCCTTTGTCTCATTACAACAATATTCTGTGAGGATCACTCCATCCTAATTATATATACCCTTGCCGAAAAACACATCTTGACAGAGACAAGTAATTAGCTTACTCATGTTTGCTTATATGAGATGTTAACTGCATACTGTTATATTTGACTGTGCGTTGTCAATAGGAAGTTTATATGTTTTTCTGTACTACCTCTTTTCTTCCTCCTCTTCTTTTCCCTTTTTGCTCTTCTCCTGTTCTCTTGTGCTCACTCAGCCTTGTTTGTGATATTGACTCAATGTTTATGCACAAGCTGTTCTTTTGTTTATCACACTGCCTCATGTGTTTGATTATGCAAATAATTAATAAAAAGTATTTGAACTTTAAAAGACCCCCTTCATAGCTGAGGGCATTAGTACTACACACAAACTCAAATACGCTTCCAAGCACAACGGACTTTGTTAAACAGGGTGCAACATTTACATACATGTTGGCCATCAACCGCAACGTGCACTAAAGTTTACAAAAGTGGCTAGACTGTTGGCATACAGAAACTTCCAATTGTTTTTTTTAAACTTTTTCTCGCTCCAATACCTCCGCAGGCGTCCCCAGCCCATCACACACCTATCCAGTGTTTTTTGTTTCTCGTGGCTGCGCACCAACCCGCTGTGGAACGCACACCCTGGTTGCTCTAAGGATCCCAAGTAAAAGATTAGAAAAGCTTTCTCATTAAACTTTGCCACTGGTGGACCACGCCCCCTCCCCCCGGCTGTATTACTGATGGGTCTGTATGCTAACACAAAACACACAAACACAGCAGTAGAAACAAATAACTAGGCTAAAGTTTGCCACACATCAAAAAGTCACAGGGACAGAGCTGCACTAGTTGTTGACACTGCGTGACACTGGCACACTGACAGCCCACTGACAGGACCCTGTTTTCCTTCTAAGCACAAGTGGCAAAATCAGCTCTGCATGACAGGAGACTCCTCCCCTGCTATAGCCCCACCTCCCTGTGCAACCTACTAACATCCTAAAGCACCCCAGCAAAGGCTGTTCTCTCCTCTTGCTATTATGTCTTTTCTCTTTGGCCTTCCACCCTAAAATCCCTGTGTGCCCCATATATAAATCCTCACTGCCTTTATTTTATACTCTCTCCAATTTTCCTGATTTCTTTTATAGGTCTCACCTGTGACAGCACATGTGCTCTTCTTTGGGAGTGATATTTTATATATAACAAGGAGCTTGCAGCCTACCCATTGGTTAATATTCATTGGCTTCATTATCACTCCTATTTGCTGCCTTCTAATTAGCCGGCTTGTGTTGGCTTCACTTCCTCTTCTGTCGGCTGGAGCATGGATAAAGTACAGATTGTTCAGCATGACTGCTATCCCTCCGTTGATTGCACTGTGATTGAGAAAAGACTTTTATTTATTCTTCTTTCTTGTCGTCCCTGTTGAACTTCTTGCTATTTGTAGTATTGTTTTACTATGCCACACGCACTTCAAAGCTGCTTTTATTGTGGCAACAGATGGTACCTGCTTCCAAACCTATTTTCACAAAGACATGGCCATGGGCACATTTGTTTTTTTTATATGATAGGAACTTTTGGCAAATGCTATCTTTTTTGTTATTTTTTCTTCTCATGCATGGAGAGATTAACTGACTTGCTCAGAATCACAGGGGTGTAGTGCCAAGACCTAACAAGCATTGTAAAGTCAATAGGTCTCGCCTTTGAGATTATTGGCTCAGCCATTGCCTTTTGTTCATGCCCCACAGAATGGTCATTGCCGACTTTGGCAATGATTTGTACCCATACTGTGTAGAACTCTCACAGGTGTGCAGCTTGGCTAAAAATAATAATAAAAAAACTATAATGCATCCAGCACTAATGCACTTTTAAAAAAAAGGAAAAGTGCACCAGCCTGTGCTGCATCATAGTGCTTTCTTAAATTAGTTTTAGCCACACTGCACAGCATCTGTGCTGCTGTAGAGCATGCCTACAAAACATTGCTGAAGGCCAATAGTTCTCATAGACGAGACATATTGGCTTTGCTAATGCTTGTTGTTGGAAATGTCCCTTTTTGCAGGGTTATCCTCAAACTTTTTGCTTCTTCCTCCTATTTTTCCTGACCCGTGGTTGTTGGCTTTAGGACTCTGGGCACTTAATCACTGCTGATCAGTGCAAAAGTGCATATGCTCTCTGTGTAAATTGTTACTGTCATTGGTTATCCATGACTGGCATATTTGTTTTATCAGTAGGTCCCTAGAAAAGTGCACTGAGTGTGCCAGGGCTGGTGATTCAAATGCTACTAGTGGGCCTGCAGCACTGATTGTGCCACCCACATGAGTAGCCCTAAAATGGTGTCTCAGACCTGCCACTGCAGTGCCTGTGCGCAGTTTGTTAACTGCCATGTTGCCCTGGCCAGTGCACACACTTGCCAGGCCTGACCCTTCCCTTTTCTTGCACATTAGACACCCCTATGGTAGGCCCAAGATACCCCCAGGGCAAGGTGCAGTGTATGTGAAAGGTAGGACATGTACTAGTGTGGGTAACATGTCCTGATAGTGAAATACTGCCAATTTCGTTTTTCACGATTGAAAGGCTATCTTGCCCATAGGACTGAATGGGGAATGCTGTGTACCATGTTTACCTGCATATCTTCCCATAGCAGCAAGATGGAAATTTGGAATTTGGTATGCCTGAACTTAGAATGTAATAACACATCTTTTATGGAGGATGGTTTTTAAATTCAGAGTTTGGAAATAGCACTTTTAGAAAGTGGCTATCTTCTTGTCCAGCCTTTCTGTGTGCCTCTGCCTGTTTGTGAATTGACTGTCTGGTTTGTGAGTGATCGGGGCTGGGGTGGCTCCCGGAGGCTGGGTGAGTCAGCACAAGGCTGAATAGACCCATCTGCATGTAGAGTGGTGGGAGGAGTAGCACCTGGGTCTGATTAGGACTGTGCCTGCCTTCCACAATGCTGACTCCACCTCCTGCGGTGCATCTGATGGCCCTTGCCCACACTCACAAAGGAAGAAGATGTGCACTGGCAGAGTGCACCCTGAACTGGTTTGGACTGGGTCCAGGACCCCTCACACATGAAGAACAAAGACTTTTGGGGTATAAGTATCTGAGCTTAAACCCCTAGAATTTAGATTAGGAAACACTTTGTGATCAAGAAGGAATCCCTGCTAAAGAAGAACAGCCAGGAAGACTGAGGAAAAGTGCTGCCATTGCTAAGTGTCTGGGAGCTGACCTGCAGTTGCTGTGATTGCTGAGAAATAGGGCCAAGGGACTGTCTGCTGTGTGCTGTGTCCCCCTTGCTTGAAGAGGAGCTGTGCTGTGTGCTTTGCCCCCTCTGAAGCCTACCTATCTCCAAGGGCCTGAGAAGAGCTGGCCTCCTGTTGGGAACTCAGGGATACAAAAGTTTCCAGAAAATCATCCAGCAAGCGGCTGTATGCGTGTCTCTGCGCACAGCCTGTGCCCTTCGTGAAGACTGCCTGGCCGATCTGTGACTGGCCCCTCAGATTGCCTCTGAGACTCGGTGTGCATGTCGGCACACAGCTGGGGCCTGTTGTGTGGACTGCTTCGCCTCAAGTGTGATCTACCCCAGGATCTTGCCTTCAACGTTTTGTGCAAACCAGCACACAGCTGACGACCTGTGGGGAGTCTGCCTTGCCCCAGAGTGCTGCGTGTTTATTTCACCGCCGCCAACCCGAGATCTAAGCAGTGCACTGAGGGCAGGTATCTCTTCTCCACCGGCCCAGATTGTCAAGATTGCCAGCCCTTCAAGAAGAAGCGGTAATTCTCTGTGTTCCAGCTTTCACCACCGCCGGCCCGAGTTTGTGCTGCCCACGTGATCAGATGCGAGGCATTGTGGTGAGAAAGGCCGCACCGCAACAAGAGCAGCTGCAAGGTGGTGTTAAGGGAGAGCCCGCGTCGCAACCAGATCAGCGGCGAGGCATTGTTGTGGGCGTGTACTCGTGCCCAGCCAGAGCCTGTGAGAGGCCGCGGGCCATTGCCTAGAAACCAGGAGACTCTTGTTGAGTCAGGAAGCCAGCTCTTGTAGCGAAGGAGTGAGAGGAGCTAGACGGGGCCGTCTGAGACCCTGGTAGCCGCGTGGAGCTGGGATCAGAGGTGCCAGAAGAAAAAGCAACCCCCCCCCCCCCAGGTAACGATCAGGCTGAAGGGCCTAAGGCACTAATAGCGCCACTACCTGGGTTGGGTTGCTGGACCACCGAGACCTGTTCTCATTCGTGACTGGGTGACTTCAGTACAGCGGGGGCAGCAGGAAAGGACAGCCCCCTTTTGATTTAAAGTGCAGCGAGAGCAGTATATAAGGACAGCGTCCTTTTGGTGACTGGCGCACGCCCGCGCATTTGCTAGGGGTGAATGCCTGATACAGTTACTCCCTACGCCAAGGAGCGTCATTGTTGAGGAGCACCTCATTTGCATTTTCTGAGGTAACTTTCCCCACACTAGCAACACGGGCTCAGCTATACTGAGCCTACAGGAGTTTTTATTCCTACCAGTACGTTTTTGCAAAGGGAACTTTTTCTACACAAAAGAACATTACTACAGTGAACATCTTTATTGAGAACCCCTTATTGGGAGATAATTTATTTTTGTATGTATGTTTTATGTCGTTTTGACTCTGCCTAATCCAGATAAAGTGATTTATATTTTTATAAATAACTTGTATAGTGTCCTTTGGTGGTGTTTCATTATATTACTGTGAGTGTCGGTACAAATACTTTACACATTGCCATGGGGATAAGCCTGCCTGCTTGTGCCAAGCTACCAAGGGGGTGAGCAGGGGTTATCAACAGTGTGTATCCCCCTTACCCCGACTAGAAGCAAGGGTTCCTATTTGGACAAAGGTACTTACCTCTGTCAACTAGAGACCCCCAGATCTAACACTTGTTAAATGGGGCAGGCAAATTATGAGTTTGGCAAATGGGGCATCAGCTGCTTTTTTGGCTTATGTTCCTCAACTATCAAACCCTAAATGACCTAATGGTCTTAGCTCGGGAAACACTGAGCAATGGGGAGTACCAAACCTTGCATTCAGTTCCACTTCTTGTTCTATGTTACTGGCTCTGTGTCAGTGCCTTCTATGAACCCAGGCTTTCAAACAGACACAGATAACTGAATGCTGTAAACTACAAAAGATCTGGGGCACTGCTCGTGATTGTGATGCAGCGTGGAATTTTTAAATCCTCCCTTCGTCACAGATCAAATATCACTAGCACATTCACTCAATACATTCATTGGTGGGGCCCATAACACCAACACTCACACTTCATTTATACGTTCTCACAGGAGATATAAATTATCCAAACGCTGACATGAAAGGAATATCTTTCAATTAAAAGAACCTAATTTACCTGAATATACATTAAGTACTTTTATTAAACTCAGAACCTCGAGACATTCCCCTCATTTAGTCGACAGATCAGTTAGTTGTTTTGGGATATTTGGTGACTCAATGCTTTAATCTACATTTAATCTTATTCTAATTTCTCTAAATAAATCACCCAACACATTTGTTTGTTAGAATAATAATTTTGTTTATCTAGTCAATTGCAGATTTAATAAATCATAAACCAAGCCACGAAACATCATATTGACCTAATCTGGCTATTAGTCGTCCTCTAAGTCAATCAAGTCGTGAAAAAGTCTTTAATTCATCGAAGTCAGGCATCAATTCAGGGAAAAGGAAAAGGAACTGGAACTCTGACTCCCTAGTCTACCTTCTTTTATAATGAAATTAATGTCAAAATGTAGCAAAAATCAGTTTTAGAAAATCCTGATTGGCTGGTTTGGGGTCATTCGGTAAAGTTCTCACATATTCCGTTAGGTTAAGTCATTACACTTGCTGGTTCCGGTTTTAAAGACAGTCCTTTGTTTCGTGATTTTGGCGAAGCTCCCAGGGTGTCCTTGATGGGTACATCTTGCCTGGGGTCAGGACGAGGCCACTGTTGCTGGCGGTGGCGCAGGCGCACTTCACCCAAAACCTCGTAAAACGGTAGCAGTCACGTTGTGTGTCTCAGTCAGCCATCTTTTCTTAGGCCCAAATGGTCAACTTAAGTAAAACAAACACAAAACGTAATTAAAACATTGAAATGGCTAATAAATTGTTAAACCCTCACTAATTCCCCTATGTGTAAGTAATTATCTAGCATGATAGCAACATTTATAGTGTTTATATTCACCCAGTGATGTCATCTGGTGCAACTTACAATTAAATCACAAAAGCAACATATATCATACAGTAATCAAATTTTCTACCATTAGTATGCGTACATATATTAGTATACAATTAGTTTAGCCATGCAAAATGCAAATCCCACATGTAATTCTTTTGTTAATATAATTGGTGAGTTATCACTTCAAACGGATTAATAATATTACAATTAATGGATTATTCGGATTAATATAAACATGCAGAATGGGTAGGGTTATACAAAATTTTGTACTACCCGCTCCAGCAATTGCAATTTTGCATGTGGCAGAGAAGGAAACAGGCCCTTGTTTGGCCTCTGAAACTGTTGATAAATTAGTGCCTTTTGCGACCATAGGCTTTCAGTCAGATACACAAAATTGAGTGCTATACACTATAAAAGCAAAAACACCAAGGTGATTGAAGGAATGCTTGAATTAATCTCAGCCACTGCCGATCTCTCTGTGCCTCATTCCAGGCCATTGTTTTTCGCCCTTGTGCAATTCTAGACAGAGACCTGCTTAATGCAAATTAGTCTTCTCCTGCTCCAATAAACAGTCCAGCCTGAACTGCCAGGCAAAGCCCCTCCAGATGGGACACAAGCAACTCCATACCATATACAACCTACTTGGGTCTCATCACTGAGGTATAGCTTGCGTCCTATGCAGTGCTTAATTTGAGCCGGTGGTTTCCGGTGCTCAGCACTGGCACTTAATCATCACCGGAGGTTTTTAATGAGCACCACTTAAGGACACATTCATTTATCGTATGTACGGGGAGATTATGTGATTTGCCCAGAATGATAGGATGTTGAGCAGACACGGAGACTAGAACCTGGTTCCCCAGCCCCGAAGTTGGCAGCCCTGGCCATCACGCCACATCCTCTTCCCACTTTCATGACTAATGGTTAGTTCTATTTTAGGCGCCACCAACTGGAGAAATGGGCTGGTGCAAGCTGCCTCCTGACAAGAGCCCAGGTACTTATTGTTTTACAAATTAACCACTGGTCCTCTGGCACAGTGAGTACGGGACCCACGTCTGAGCAAAGCCATCATATTTACAGCATTTACTGCAAAACAACAAGGTGATAGACAGAATGCTTGAATTAATCTCAGCCACTGGTGATTGCTCTGGGCTGCATTCCAGACAATCACATTTTGCCCACTGTGCCATTCTAGACAGAGACCGGCCTTAAGCAAATCCGTCTTGGCTCTACTCTAATAGGAACAGTCTATCCTGAACTGTGATTGAAGTAACCACCTAAGTGACCAAGGGTATGTCTAGACGTGGGTCTCATGCTCACTCAGGTGCGGCTCCTCTCCAATGGCGGAGGAGCGTCTCCACACAGGCAGAGCCACCAGCTAAAGAATAAAACAATATTTGATTATCGTTTTATTTTTAAGCAGATGGCTCAGCCAGAATGTACAGGGAGGGGCAGGCCGGGGCATGGGAGGGGGTAGTAGTAGGAGTGCTATGTGGACTCCCTAAGTGCTTATGTGTGTTTGGCTGGCCGTCTCAGGCCGACCAAAACACACATGTGCACTTAGGTTTCTCTAGCCTGGCTGCATTGAGCAGCCAGGCTGGAGAAACCCCACAGACTCCCTGGTCTGAGCAGGGCGTCTTTCTAGCCTGCTCAGACCAATCCCCATGCTGCTCTGCAGCTTGGGGATTGGGTAGGGAGTCTGATGCAGCCCCAGTGCCAGCTGGGAGACGAAGAGGAATAACCCAGCGCTGCGCAGGACGCGGCCATCACCTGAAGGTAAGATTTCTTTTTTTTTATTTCTCCCCTATGCTCCTGCACCCTCCCTCCCCCACCCCACTGCCTTCTGTGTGTGGCGGCCACCACTGTGCTCACTGTGCAACTGGATCCAAGCTACAGCTGACTTAAACAATCTTGGCTTGCATGTGTTCTAGTTCAGGGAGGACCTGACATTTTGGGATTGACTGTTCCTATGTAGAAGGATCAAGACTGATTTGCATATGGTTGTCTCCAAACTGAGTTCGCATGGTGTTCAAAACAACAATGGGTTGGAATGCTATACCGAGCAATTGCCAATGATTTGCCTTATGGCAAGCATTCCTCTCATCCTCTTTTATTTGTTGATGCTACACTCTAAGTGTGGAAGGACGTGCCCAGACATGGGTCCCGTGCTCACTGTGCTACTGGATCCAGGCTACACCTGTCTGAAAAGCCCTAAACAGGACAAACCGGTCTTGGGTTGCTTGTGTTCTGGTTCCGGACATTTTGGGCTGGACTGGTCCCACTGGAGCAGGATCAAGACTGATTTGCCCATGGCTGGGTTCAAACTGAGGTGGCATTGTGGGTAAAATAACGATAGGTTGGAAAGCTACGCCAATCGATTTCCTGGGGTTAGACTTATTGCAAGCATCCCTCCTGTCTGTTTGATAAACTTTAAAAGGGCTTGGGCCCTGCTTGGTGATTGCAATTGTGAAGGTGGTAGGTTGGCATTAGGGGGGTGGCAGGTGACCTGGCTTCTGAGGTCAGTAATTGTAACTTGTCATTAAATCTTTTGAGGAGGTTGGCTCATCAGAACAGTCCTCACCGTGGCGCCCCCTTCCTCTCACCAGGGTTGGATGGCATGGCAGACACAGGCAATAAAAACGTAGAATGGCGCCGATGCTAATGATGAAAATATTCTGCCCTTTGGGAAATTTTTAAAAGTTTGCATTAAGAAAACAAATTCCTGCTTTGGGATTTTGCCTTCTCACTGCAAAAATGTTTGCTGAGATGGCACCTTAAGCAATGCACATTGCTGTGCAAACCTTCAGTGCTGTGAAGAGAGCTGTAGCGGTGGTGTCTCCCTTCATAGGCTGGACAGACAGAGATGGTCTGGTTTAAACCAACCCCAAAGTACTTATAAACAAGCACCGATCATTTCTGTTCAATGTGTTATATGACTTAGATAATAATCAGGTGCTTCCTTCATATTTTACCAGTGAGTCCGCTGATGCTGATAGAACTATACATACATTGGATTTGAGACATTGCCTCAGATTCTAAGTGGACAGGCCTTCCAAGAGAGTATGGAATGAGTACATGCATGCTATACCAGATCAAAGCCATCAGTATATAATGATGATGAGCGTACCGGATTCTGATGGCCTCATAGTCAGCAGTGTGCAATGTATGTTCTCAAGCAGAAGGAATAACTGTGCGTTTTTCCATGGCAAGAAGAGTGAGCATGTTGGAGTGTCAAGGAGTGCCTGTCTGTCAATATGTGTAAGATATTGATTGTTTTTATCAGAGTACGTAGGGTTATTTTCTACGGTCTGCCTGAACAGAGAATGTTCTGTTGAGTGGGAGTCAAAGACAAGATTCCTAAAAGATTTCTAGAAGGGAGTGACTTTGGTGAGGTCTGACCGGCGGAAGAGCTACCAAGAGGTGGAGCAAGGGATGATAGGCCTTTAGTAACTGCTGGTGGATGGCTATTGATGAACTCTGGCCCAGTCTTCCTCCAAAGGACTAGAGCAAGATCAAGCTCTGTAGGTGACAGTGCAAGAGAGCCAAGAAAGGGAACAGAAGTGTGTGGCATGGTTAGGCCACCGCATAGGGCTACCAAGCATCTGGGACGTAGCAGACCCAACTCAGTGCCTCCAGACCCATCTACCAAGTCAAGAATGAATTTGTGGGGTGGGATGTCACTCCCCAAACAGCCCCCTGAACCTACACCACTGTCCGTCCCATATGGGCCCGATAGGTCTCTCAGGGAAGTCATGATTCCGTTCACCTACAACACAATGCCGTGGAGTCCTTAACTTGGGATCACTCATTTTAAATGTATTTTCACTGCACACGCTCTTCTTCGTCTCTGCTATGAGACATCTTAATGGTAGAGTTGTGAAATTGGTGCATGTAGGTAGAACTTAATGTTTCCATTCCTCACTTTTGACAAATCATTGTATCAAGTGACTGCTGGCCCCATGTACTAAGCCCAAGTTGCAACTAAGGTGGGTGCACCAGCAACTTAATAGAGTGAGCCGAGCCAGAGCCGAGCCAATGGTCAGGCTTGCCTCTAAAAGTCTGTGCAGGAGCCAAGCCATGAAATCATTTGTCATGTATATTGCGCAACAACCAAAAAGTAAAAATATAATCTCTCCAAAATTCGAAAAGTGTAATACTTTAACAAGTGGAAGCCTTTCACCTTAGTACATCAGATTGTATCACTGCATAGACAGACATTTAGTTAAAAATAATTTTTTTTTGTATTAAAAACATCTTTTTATTTTGCAGTTGATTCAAGACACACAGCAGTTGTATGGTTCACATTTCCGCATTTAGGCCCCTCGCAGGCGGCTAACTCATCAATACATTGTCAGTTTTGGTGTATTCAACCCTTTGTAAGATCTAGGATAAAGCCAGTATAACCCCCTCTTTACCTCCCTCCCAAAGCCTCAAGCACTCCTCCTGCCCTCTCCTCTATTAGATGCAGTGTCCCCCTATATTGCATCCAGTGACCCCATATTTTCTGTAATTTCCGTATCGCACCTCTGGCACTGTAAATTGTCTGTTCCGCCTGTTGGCACCAGTCCAGATCTTCCTTCCAATCCTTTATAGTTGGGGGCCTACATGCTCCCCACAGTCTTGCTATGTTACGTTTTGCCACCACTGCCGCCACACCTACCCAAGTACCCACATTTCTTGGCCATTTTTCTTCTACAGACATTCTGAGCAGTAGCCACTCAGCATCCAGTGGCACTGGCACACCAGTCACTTCCTTCAACACTGCTATTATTTTGGACCAATAGTTCTGCATGACTGGGTAAGACCATAGTGTGTGAAAATATGTGCCCAGCTTTCCACACCCCCTGGGGCAGCAGGCCGAATCTATCTGCCCCATTTTAAACACTCTTGCCCTGGACAGATAAGACCTGTGAAGTATTCGTAGCTGCACTAGTCGGAAAAAAAGTGATTGTTTTTAAACATGAACTTAGAAACATTAATTGCTCACCACCCAGTGGCAATGCCATTAGTGACTAAGAGTCAAGTCAGTGATCGTGTTAACCCTAAATGTAGCCTGGACTCTTACAGATGGAGCAACATAATAGTCTATTAAATCAAATATAAGAGGTGCTTGTATTGTGCATAACGTGAACTCAGGTATTTCAAAGTGCTCTCATATGTGACAATAAAGAACAAACATTGGCATAGCCAATAGGTCTCGCCTTTGGGACCTTATAAGTGTTTAGCCATGCAACAGTTGCATAACTAAACACTTATAAGGTCCCAAAATCGAGACCTATTGGCTATGTCAATGCTTGTTTTAACAGCTGCGATCTATTGAAGCCTCACAGAGAACATCAAAGCGGCCGCACAAGTGATCGCGATCAAACATCAAAGCGGCCGTGTGGCTGCGAAAGTGAAAGTAATCGCGGTAAAACGCGACGCGCGCACACATGAACTGTAGCTCTAGGCTGGCCTGGTAGCACTTTTTGGAGCCCTCACAAAATGTCTCGCCAGACTAGCGCATGTGCTGGGTCAGGCGAGACCTAAAAAGGAGGCTCTTCGAAATAAAAAGTTTGCCCAGGACCACACAATTCGACCAAGCACGGAAGCTGGACAGCGGAGTTCCAATACACTGGAAACATGAAACACAGGCCTTGCCACAAATTCCATCACTTGAAAGTGGTCACCAACATTATAAGCAGGAGTAGTAGGAGAATGAAGCCAAATGACCAGAGCAATGGGGTGGCAAGAAAAATAATGTGAAACATGCAGCTATGAATAAACACACAATCACCTTGAGAGGGAACAAAGGACTGACATGGGGAGCTAGCATTTGCATAATGGGGTTGAGCTTGTACCACGCATGTGCTTTACTTTAAAAGCTTTATTGCAGACATCCCATGAGTACAGGAAAAGGGGACTTGATGTACTATTATATCTATGCCACTGACTCAAACTTCAACTTTGCTCTGAAGTCCAAAATGATTGTTGCTTACAGTTTATACAAACATGAGAAAAGAAAAAAAGCAAGAAAAATAAAAAGTGAGGAAAACTTTTAGAGTAAAACAAAATGTTTGAAAAAACGTTCTTAGAACATGGAAAGGATGACTGTAACATGTCTTATACAGTAGGAGTCAGGTATAACGGCACAGAA
The DNA here is from genome assembly GCF_964204655.1 of Triturus cristatus. Classification (NCBI taxonomy): domain Eukaryota; kingdom Metazoa; phylum Chordata; class Amphibia; order Caudata; family Salamandridae; genus Triturus; species Triturus cristatus. The sequence continues at coordinate 436,642,170 of NC_140594.1, read as the reverse complement.
AAGTGCTTATGCTAGGTCTAGGATAAAGGATAGAACGTAGGTCAGGCATTGGGTTAAGGTTTGGTAGTAGCGTTAGGGCACGTTTTACACTTATGGGGGCTTGGATCTAACAATTACCAATTAAGGGAAAACAACGTACTTACAGTTAGTGTTTTTCCTACTTTGATTTTCCATGTTTTTTTCACTTTTTGAATTTCCATTAAAAGTATACATTTACTAATTTCAAATTTCTCACTTGAAATTCTCCCTAAAAACATTCTCAATGTCTTTTCAAACTTTCAGTCTAAATTGGAATACATGACGCACTCTTCCATGTCACATAGCTCCTGTTTGCTGCCCGGAGGAGTGTACCTATCTCAGACTCTTCACAGGAGCTCTCACATGGTTATAACACATCAGGTTGCTGTGCACCCTTCTCTGGTTCTCAGGGCCTGATGTATGAAACTTCCATTCACAAAATAATTGGTCTCAAACTGCGCACCGACTTTTTGAGAATGGAAAAGAATTTTGCAAACTAACCTTTATACTAATAGGATGGTTCACACAATTCTGAATTGCAGTGGGTCAAAATCTGACCTACCTCATCAATTGTCATGAGGTAGGTTGCAAATTGCAACTCAGGACAAGTGGATGCCATCACTGGGATTCTAGCATGGTGGGGTCAGCTGACCACCCTGTCTGTGATCGCATTTAAATAAAGTAAACTTTTTTATGCATTCTATTTTCCTTAAAAGAAACATGACTGCATTTAAAAAGAAAAGTTATTTTGTAAAGTGTGTTTGACAGTTAGCAGTAATCCTCTGGGCCACTGCCTACTCCCCAGTAAACAATTTTTAAAAATTCATAACGGATGAGGGGTCTCCAGGGGACCTCTTGACATTTTTCAAATATGTAACCACCTCAGCTTGGGAGCTGGTAACTTTTAAATGTTACACAGCCAGATTAAAATTGGAAAACAATGATGCATACCATAACCCGGTGCTTCCCAAACTTTTTAGAACCAAGTCCCAATCTTTAGAATGACAAACTTATGCGAGGGTGATTTTTTAATTCAACTAAAGAATCATGTGTTACTGCACTGTCATTTACAGACAGCACATTTTCCATTTAAATGGTTACTAAATTTGCCCAGACATAGTATTTTACTGATAAAAATATATCCCCCCCAAATCAGATTTCAGTGAATATCATTTGTGCATTACCAAGTCAAGTGTCTTGATTTGTTTTGTTCATAATAAAATCTTTGCTTCCATCACAATTCCTTCTTATTTTAAATAAAATGTGCTTCATTTATGCTTTAATAACTGCTAAATCTGTGCAGTTCATTTACAGGTATTTACATCTTGTTGTATGTTCCAAACAAATGACTTCCTAAAGCCTTTCCTTTCAAGCTCCCTGTACTGCAGGAAGATTGTCACACAATTCACTTTACTTTTCTTTCTCTGACCGCAGAGTGGGAGGAGTTTATAAACACTAATCTCCATATTAACAAATAAGCAGCATTTTGTCAGAAGACGTAGCCTGATATTTTAACTCTGTCTTTGAAGTGCAGCAAATGTGACAATATAAATCCAGAATTTAAATGCACCTTTGTTTATTGCTTGAACTTTTGCAATCCACCAAAAATCGGCAACAGTTTTGGAAACACTGCTATAACCAATTGCTATTTGAAATGGATGCCCTAAACACTCCTTTTCCAAATAGAGATTTGTTATGCCTATCTAAACCCATTTTGCAATTCGGGAACGTTACGGAATAGCAAAATGGGTTTACTACATTTAAAAATGCCATTTTGTGGCTGAAAACTTTTGGGTAATGCAGGCTTTGCCACCGCAAAATGGCTTTTTGCAACAGGCCCTTAATGTGGTTTAGTGCACAAATGGCTGATTAGCTTGGTGGGATCACAGTTTACAGTTTCTCTAGCAGGAGGCATTCTGTGCCCCTGAAAGTAGTATGTATGTTGGTAGTTTGCTTGCAAAACAACAACATCCAGCAATGTATTGCATAAAGTGCATAATGGAAGTGCTAATTTAAGCGATTATCTCTTTGAAAGTTTTGGGCTGACTAGTGTCTTAAATAGTTGAAGAGATGGAGCAGTGATATTTTACCACCACAGACCGTGGAAAATGGTTATTTGTTACTGGAACTTTAAAATAATATGCTGCTTATAGCTGGAAATGCAGCAGCATTTATTCACATTGCTAAAGTAATTATGGAGCCCAACAGAAACAACACAAAAACATAACACAAAGTAAATTAACAACACAACAAAACAGTCAAAACATAATGTAACACAACAACCACATTACATAACAATAACAGAATATGCCGCACAAAAACACTTAAAACAACATATCGCCACCACAACAAAGAATGATGGATTTAACTCAGATCGCTTGACTGGGGATGAATGTTTTGATTTGTTCTGCATTCCGTCCATCAATTGTGTGTCTTTTGCTTTCTCGCCCTAAGTGCGCCGGGTATGCCCAGACGTGGGTCCCAGGATCACTGTGCCACTGGATTCAAGCTATCCTGGCTGATGTGGGGTGAAACCCCGAAACCGGTCCTAGGATGCTTGTTTCCGGTGAAGGGAGGACCTGGCTTGGCATTTCGGGCTGGACTGTTCCCATGAGGCACAGGGTCAAGACTGATTTGCATATGGCCAGGTCTAAACCGGTGTGGCATGGTGAGCAAAAGAATGATGGATTTAACCCAGATCTCTTGATTGGGGTGAATGTTTTGATTTGTTCGACATTCCGTCCATCTATTGTGTGTCTTATATCACAACAAAATCCAGCACAACAAATATGGACAAAAGTTCTTGTCACTTGTAACCACCTGCTCAAATATGCTTTCATGATATGGAAATCAATCAATCAGGGGTTAGTAAAGCGCAACTACTCACCCGAGAGGGTCTCAAGGCGCTGGGGGTGTGGGGGGTTGGCGGCTCTGTTGAGTATGGGTTCACCCGAAGAGCCAGGTCTTGAGGTCCTTCCTGAACTGGAGCTGTGTGGGGGCTTGCCGGAGGTGGAGGGGGAGGTCATTCCAGGCCTTGGCTGCAAGGTACTAGAAGGACTTACCTCCTGTTCTGGTCTTGTAGATGCGTGGAGCGGAGGCCAGAGCAAGGTGGGCTGATCAGAGGTGTCTTTTGGGTGTGTGGAAGGAGAGGCGGTTATTCAGGTATATAGGTCTGGTGTTGTGAAGGGCCTTGTATGCGTGGGTGAGGAGTTTTAAGGTTATTCTTCTTTCTACTGGGAGCCAGTGGAAGTCTCGGAGGTGTTAGGTGATGTGACTGCGACGGGGATGTCGAGAATCAGTCTGGCTGCGGCGTTCTGGACAGTGGAGTTTGCGAAGGAGTTTTTTGTTGATTCCGGCATAGAGGGCGTTGTCGTAGTCCAGTCTGCTGCTGATGAGAGCGTATGTGACACTTTTTTTGGATTCGGATGGGATCCATCTGACCGTTTTTTGAAGCATGCGGAGGATGTTGAAGCGGGTTGAGGATACGGTGTTGATCTGGCGGTTCATTGTGAGTGATGAGTCTAGTGTGATGCTGAGGTTTTGTGCGTGGTCCGTTGGGTGGGAGGATTTCTGAGGGTGGGGGGCCACCAGGAGTCATCCCATGCGGAGGGAATGGAGCAAAGAATGAGGAATTCTGTTTTCTTTGAGTTGAGTTTCAGGCAGATGTTCTCATTCCAGGTGGCGACGGCTTTCATCCCTTCTTGGAAGTTGTGTTTGTAGATGTTGGGTTCGCTGGTGAAGGAGAGGATGTGCTGGGTGTCGATGGCATAGGAGACAATGTTGAGCCACTGGATCCTGACAATGGTTGTGGGGGGGGCCATGTAGACACTGAAGAGGGTGAGGCTGAGAGAGTTGGCCTCTGTTGGTTCTGAGAGGTTGGGAGGGAATCTGACCCGCTGAGTTCTGCTGGTTAGAAATGAGCATATCCACACGAGGGCCTTTCCGCGGATGCTGGCGTCATTGAGTCTGGTTGCTAGGGTATGGTGGGAGATGGTGTCGAAGGTAACCCTGGTTGGAGCAGGTGTAGTGCCTCTACCCGAAGTTCCACGGAGTTCAAAATAACTCCGTGGAACTCCGCTCCGCGCCTTTCCCCCTCCCAAAGTAATTATAAAGTAATTAAAAAAGGCACTTACCTGCTGTGGCTGCCTCCTCTTCGCCATGGCCACTCTCCTTCCTCGTCCTTGTCGTCCTTCCTTCTTAGATAACCCCTACGTTGTACGTCTTGCGTGTGCGCAAGCGCACGCGCAAGACATACAACGTAGGGGTTATCAGTGAAGAAGGACGGCGAGGAGGAGGTAGGAGAGTGGCCATGGCGAGGAAGAGGCTGCCACAGCAGATAAGGGCCTTTTTTATTACTTTATAATTACTTTGGGAGGATGGAGGGGCCGGCTAACTACACTCCGCCACGGAGTCGTAGTTTTGCCTAAACTTTGCATTCGCAATGGAACGCAGAGTAGAGATAACTACGTGAACTACGCTGGCGGAGCGTAGTTACCCACCCGGGCTTAGTCTAATGCAGCTGAGAAGTCTAAGAAGATGAGAGATGCCATTTGCCCTGGCCGAGGAGGGAGCAGATGTAGTCTTTGGCGGTAAGTTGGCCGGGAAAAGGCAGGCAAGTACCGTGTAAAAATTGTTTGCACTAAACTCTGCCTTAACACCAAGAACATGTAATAATAGCATCAGTCTAAAATGCTTTTTTTTATCCGTCCCCAATATTTAATACTTGTTATCTTCTACACTCAAGCATAGTAAAATCCCACTCCCCACCCTGTCCTGGAGTTTGCCTGCTTTCAATAACCGATATATGACAGTACATTATTTGATTAATCTCAGGAAGATTTTAAATAAATTAAAAAACGGAGCTTTTATGAATCCCCAGATGAAGATGCAACCCTACCAACAGACAGGACATTGCTCAAAACATTTTACTTTCCCTAAGTATATAATATTCTGTAATATCTCATGCCTACAAATTATAGCCCAGGAAACTAGTATGTATTTAGTGACAGAGTAGTGCAAAACGAAATTGATAGTCATTACTGAACAGACAGTTGAAGAGATTTCTGCACACAGGCCCTTACCCTGCTCCAGTTGCCAATCCGCAAATCAACACAAATCTTGCCCCAGGGTATTCTGGAACCAACTCACATCTTAATGAAGAGCGGCAGACTTTGAAGCTAGGGAACCAGGTTAGAGTCTGGCAGGGGGCTTAAGCATCCTGTGATTCTGAGCACACCACTTAATCTCCCCGTGCCTAGAAATGAATGTGTCCATCTGCAATGCAACTGGTGCTCATGTAAAGTGCTCAGATATCTTCGGGTCCAGTTGGCGCCATATAAAACTGCAAAAACAAAAACGTGCTAAATCCAAAAGGACCCCATGAAACAGAATTTATGTCTTGGTTCATCGAAAAGTTCTATTATGCTTCAAGTCTTAGTCCTGTCAGACATTTTGTTACTCTTCTACAACTCATTTCATTCCTAGCTCAAGGCAAATAGGGCCAGAAACGTGAGCAGGCCACAGTAGCCTTAAACGAAGCCTTCCGTTGCACCAGGGCTTTAAGTGGGAAAAAAAAAATGGGGGTGCTCTAAAAGGGGCGTGGCAAATTTCTTAAAGGGGTGTGGCCTATCTGAGTAGGAGCGTGGTCTAAATCAAGATAACTAGCATTGTGTGCTTAAGAAGATCATGAAGTCGCATCCAGCAAAGGATAATAAAATAGGCAAAAAGGTATATTTATTAAGTACCAACTACAAAAAAATGATTGTATCCTCATGTAACGCAACTGTTGCTATTATGTAAAGCGCTCCAATACCCGATTCGGGTCAAGTTCACGCTATATAAAACTCTGTTAAAAAAAAAAAATAACAGTGTACTTAGGAGAGGATATTTCCCAACAGTTGTTTGGAGAAAATGCCAATTCAAGACTTGAGCAAACTTAACCATCACCAGAGAGAAATTCCACAGTAATCGGTGCAAATTTGCCCAAAGTTTGTTGAGCGGGCTTTAAGTGAGCACTTGCGGTCCATCCCTTCCCATTTTTTTTAAATTATTCTCTTATTACACACTTAAGGGAAACTGTCTAATTTCAAGTAAGTGTTATTTGGTATCCCAGTAGTAACTAAGCAATTTCGCTGAGACTGCATAGTTAACAAAGGCACTTGATGCTGACTAATGGTTTCCTTTAACCCCTTCAGCGCTGCGCGGATTCCTCCGCGGTGGTTCGAGCGCGGGCGGGGCCATGACGGAACAGTTCCGTCATGAGCACAGCTCAACCGATGCTCATGACGGAATCGTTCCGTCATGAGCATGGAAGGGGTTAAGATGTTTGATGTCATTTTTCAAAAACATAAAATATGGTATAATTCAAGCATTCCACCCATCACTTTTCCCTCACTGAGAAACCCAAGTGTAATGGATTTGTCAAATCACGAGTCGAAGCGAAGTTGCACATCAGCCTTATACCTGGTACCAGTCAGTGTGATTGTATATTCCCCATCTGTGTAGAGTGTCACACAGGACTTAATTACATCAGTGTTAGTAAACATAGGAAGAGCAGAGCAATGTGAAAGTAGATGAAAATTAAACTCAGAGGGGTCCGTCTAGGTCGGCTTTACTATTGACTTGAGATATCTACTTACTTCTGAATTGTCCCTGAACATTTTCAATGCAGCCACAAGCAAAACTAAAATTCTCAATTGTAACAATATTTTTGAATTCTGGGGAACAAGTGGTGCTCAATATTTGCCTTGATTTCCCTTTGGAGGGCTGTTCAATCTTTTCTACGCATACGCAGTGCTTTCTATGAGGGTGCTTTACCACCGCATATATAAATCAATAAACAGAACAAGTCAGCATTTGTAGTGAGAGTGTTTTGAAAAAGATGAATGGCGCTTTGCGGCGGAATGAGAAAGCTGCGGGGAAGGGGATTAAAAAAACAGCTATTAAAATACTCAAGTTGCGGGCTTTCAGGCTGGGAGGTCAAGTCTTGTGTGGCTTCAGAGGATCCTGGCTGAGGCGGCTCTGATGCGGAGGCAGGGTCCCGACTGTGCTGGTAGGCCTGGGGAGGTGTCACGAAGGTAAGTTTCCTTTTCACTGCTGCTGGATTCTGTTGTAGACCCTCGTCCCTCGCTTGCTTTAAGGCAGAGCAGGGTCACACTGGTTGCTGGAGAAATCTTGCTGCAGGCTGTAAAAGCAGGGTTGTGCCGGTTCTAACCAGCTGTTGCTGTGCCGATGGCTGGCACGATGACGTAGGTGGCGCTGCGTGTTCAAAGAGAAGGGAAATCCCGAGAGAAAGTGTGTCTTTTCAAAGGATTTCCCTTCCTGCTACAATGACTTCACGCCTTAAGCAGTGCGCATGCATGCTCACCCGAAACACCAACAAAAACCGGGACGTCTGGTCACCCTACCTTTGACCTTTGAGGCCCGAAAATAGAGCCCCCTAGAGACCCCTTTCGAGGCCCTCCCAAAAAAACTGGGGGTGCTCAGACCCTCACAGACCCCACCCCCCCATTTAAAGCCCTGCGTTGCACCATTCTGGGCCTATTCTGTTTCAGGCCAGAGCTGGCGACCAGCCACTGAGGGATTAGTAGTTACAAAATGCAGCAGCAAGGAAGGCTTCGATAATCCCAGCTTGATCCTGGCACCTGGGCAGGCCCAGGTAGGCTCATGGGGATAAACTGCATCTCCACAGAGGCCTGTCAGCTAAGTGGTTTAAAAGAAGATTTGCACGTCCAGATAGTAAAAAAAAAACAGCTTATCGGATGACAACAGGGTCTGGTGACCAATATGGCGCAATCCGGCTGTGGTGGCTCTCCAAGGAAAGTGGCAGCAGAAACTAATGAGCGCCGGATTGTCTCCTTGTGTGATGATAAAGAAGACAAGGAGCCCCAGGTAATCTCTGGGGACAATTTATAAACTCACACTCCAGTTTCAAAATGAACCGAGGAAGCAGCAGGATGCATAAATATTATGGAGATTATAACGAGGCCTACCAATTTTACGGTTTAGTTTCGTTTAACATATCCGTATGTATTTTTCTATTCTAATCTCATGTTTTAATATTCAAGGTTTTGTTTTATTCTGAAATAATAGCTCGCATTTACTAATTTTCCACATTTATTTGTGTATAGTTTGAAAAGGCAAACTCTGCATGGATTTTATTGGGATGACGAGGAAAAGACGCTTAGTGTCTTTGTGCTATGGGAAAAGTAATTTGTGGAAGCTAAGGACTGGCGACATGGGAAAACCACATTCAGGCAGTACAGACCGTGATGAAACGAGTTCCAAAAATCGTGGCCTAGTGCTCACTTTGAGCATTACCTGATCACAGCACTACGTCAGTAAAAGCAGCCTTCAGAGAGCGATTTTGCCAGTAATCGTCCCCCAAACATTTAAGCACTATCTAAGTAATCAGGCACTTGCCATACAATAAGTTTACCGGTAATAAAAGTCTTTTTTATGTAGATACAGTGCTTATAATAATGCCACTATCATATAGAAGCAGTTGTAATGTCAGACCACGTGGTTACTGAATGATTAATTACCTTCCTATCTTTCAATAGCTGTAGTAGACTTGTTCCTCTCGTGTAGTAAATGTACTCATAATAATATCCCATCCCGCAGCAACTCTGCCACTAATGGTGCTTTTAACACACAGTAATCATAGTAACCAGTGGCATAACGAAAACAAATCATGGGCCCCCCTGCAGAATGTGAAGGGGGCCCTTGCGTCTTCCATATCCCACAGGTATTCAGTGTCCTTGTGGTGAATGAGGCTCATGAAGGGTCTCCCACATCCCGTGCCTCAGGAGCCCCCAACTCCGCACCTCAGGCACGCCCTACCCCCCCCCCCCCCCCATGTCAGGAGCGCTCCATCCCCAGCTCCTTAGGAGGCCCCACCCGGTGCCTCAGGAGCATCCCATCCCGTGTCTTAGGAACACCCCACCCTGCCCTCAGGAGCGCCCGACCCCGCACCTCAGGAGCGGCCCAGCCCCACAACTCAGGCATGGCCTACTCCCGCGCGTCAGGCGCGCCACTTCCCCAGCGCCTTAGGAGGCCCCACCCCTGTGCCTCAGGAGCACCCCATCCTGTGCCTTAGGAACACCCCACCCCACATCTCAGGAGCACCCCACACCTCAGGAGCGGCCCAACCCCGCACCTGAGGCACGCCATACCCCCGCACCTTAGGGGCACCCCATCCCCAGCGCCTGAGGAGGCCCCACCCCGGTGCCTCAGGAGCATCCCATCCCATCCCATGCCTTAGGAATGCCCCACCCCGCACCTCAGAAGCGCCCCACACCTCAGGAGCAGCCCAACCCCGCACCTTAGGCACGCCCTACCCCCGCACCTCAGGAGTGCCCCATCCCCAGTGCCTTAGGAGGCCCCACCCCAGTGCCTCAGGAGCACCCCATCCCGTGCCTTAGGAAAGCCCCACCCCCGCACCTCAGGAGCACCCCATCCCCGTGCCTCAGTAGTGCCCCACACCCTGTGCCTTAGTAATGCCCACCCCGGTGCCTCAGGAGCACCTCATCCCGTCCCTTAGGAGGCCCCACCCCACACCTCAGGAACACCCCACCCCACACCTCAGGAGCTACAGAGCGTGTCGGTGCTACGTCCATGGTAGCAACTCAAGTAGTAAACATGTTGTAGCTTACAGTAACTGAGTCAGTAAAATGCTTCAGTTACTGATAACAGTGAAAGTAACTCTTACAGCATCTGCAGTGGTAACCACCAGGCTCTTATTAACTACCTGCTGGTAGACATCTACTTAACACATGGTACTGGGGCCATAACCAGTTCCCTATAGTAAATGTGCCAAAATGTGTCCTAAAGAGACAGCAACTGTTCCAGTATCCCTACCCTTATTATTACATCTACACTACCAGGATTCAAGCACCCTCACATAAATGGGGCAACAATCAGCCCCAAGCGCGCATGCAGCTTAGGAGCTGTTTGTTTTTTCCAATTAAATTAAAATACCCCAAGCTAACTGATTTTCTAGCTGTATTTCTATATTTAATAAAGTAAATATATGAAGCGGGTGCTTAATTATAGAAAATGAGCGCGTACGCTTGGAAAAAACACTAGTGTTTGCCTATGTTTCTAAAATTAAAGCAGCCAGCTTTGGAGCGCATAGTGCATACCTGGGAGAAAAGAAGGGCATTTTAGTTACTTATTTTCCCAGAAACATTAGCACAGGTTTCTATATCAGGTTCAGTTTGGCTATATTTAGAAGCCACTCAGCCATTAGTTGATGGGTTGTGTATCTGAGGTAAATAAAGTACACTCTCTCTCAGCTATTTTGCCAGCCTATTCTTCGTTATAGGAACCGTGGCGTATACATTACTCGGTCCTTCTGGGAGAGCCTGTCCCCGCCCATGCATTTGCTGTGCTAGCCTACTCTGTTCCTGGCTTCTCACTTACTTTCCGATCCTCATACAGAAAGTGACACCCAATGACCTTGCTGTGAACCTGGGAACTGGTGGCAGGGTGCTATTGTTGTCATCCTCAGGACATTACATTTAGCCCCATAATTAGAGACTACCCATCCCCCCGCCTCATGAAGAGAGCGCTTTTTTGTTTCCTTCCCTGTATCTGGTCTTTTGGGCACTGAGTTGATACAGTCAGTTGAGTTGAGCCTGTTGCTGAAGATGGTGTGACGTTCAAGTTCTCGTGTGGCTCCTGCTCAAGTGGTATTTTTAGTTGTTTTTGGCAACTGAGTTGGTACAGTGGAAAATTCAGAGATGCCACCTGGATCTGATAACCCTTTAAATGATTTTCCTGCCGGTCACGGGTGATGGTTTACCCTCGGATTGCATACTCTGATGTATTACATTATTCCTGTCTCTGTATGGTTTGTTTTTTCTTCTTCTTGAAAGAAAATGCTAATAAACACATTTAAACATAAATGATTTTCATTACTGAGGTTTCCTTGACCGTTGTGCAACTAGTGGTTCTGTTGGTCCAAACGAACGAATGTGGTGAACTGTTCTCTCGATCGGATGTGTCTTGAGGGGCGTTATCATGGCAGAGGTGTCTGTGAGGCTCATCACCACAGGTGCCATGCGGTGCCAGGGTGCGTTCATGGCTCAATCAGCCCGGTCCCTGGCTATCCAAGTCTGTGCTTTACTCTCCTCTTCCAGAATGTGTTTTACGTGATTATAGGCTTGTGTGCCATATCCTTAGCAGCAATGTCTTATTGTTGACCAATCATTGTTCTTTATAATTCTGTTTTTTGCCTTTATTTTTGATCAGTCGCTCACGTTTTGCATCCAAGTGTCATGCTTTGGCTTTAAACAGCTCCTCTGCTTCTGCCCTCTCCAAAATGTAAATGTTTTAATTCACATAAGTGGAACTGGCCTTTCAAGTTGCCTGGGTACTGGTGAGGGCCGCCACCAATCTCATGTGGGGGTGGAGGGTGGATGGGACGGGGGATTAGGGAAATAAATATAATTTAAAAAACGTATCTGTTCCGACGTCGCCGGCCGCCTCGGTCCTCCTCCTCTATCCTGATGGTGTCCCAACAGTCCCTGGGACACCAGCACAGGCTCCCACCCAATCCCAGCGCTGCTCTCAATAGCATGAGAGGATTGGTTTGAGCGGCTTGCATTGCCGCTCTGCTCGGAGAGTGCCTGAGAGTCTGTGCTCTTTCTCCAATCCGGCTGTGCAATACAGCTGGGTTGGAGAAATCTTAGTTCACATGATGGTTTGGCCCGCCTAAAATGGCTGGCCTAACCGTCTTGTGCACTATTCCTCCAATGGTGGCTGTGACTACAGCCAAGCCCCTCCCTGCCTAGACTTGGCTGGCTTTAGAGGAAACACTAAAATGATTATAAAACCAATTTATTATCATTTTTCCCATTTCCCTCAGCTGGCTCTCAGCAGGGTGGACAACGCTCCTCCACCATAGCGGAGGAGACGCCGCTGACCATAGGGGTTGCTAACCAAGCTTTACAAAAGTGACAACCGAAACACGCAATGAGGGCTAGAATCCTCCTGGGGTCCATTGGGTAAACCCCAAATAGGGTAGATAAGCCCAGACGATGATATCAAACATTCCAATATTCTGAACAGCTAGTGGACAGGCATGCTAAAATTATGACCATTCAAGATGCTCTGCCACACAACCAAGGGGGTCTTACCACTACATGGATAGCATCCTAAAGAAGGCAAGTCTTATACTTAGGAGGTCACCATGCCTTTATTCAACATGGATCTGATGACTACCACAATCCATTCATATATATATACACACACATTTCAGGTAGAAAGAATACTGTTGCACACCAGTCTTCCAGTAATATGCACAATTTAACAACAATTAGCAAACACCAACGTGGTTCAACTTCAATGAGTCTTGTTCACGGTCAGTGAGGCCTTTTTCTGTTTTGATTTACACACAAACGCCCATCCTGCCTATTAGAAAGCATTCTGGGACTTGAAGTCAACATAATGTAAGTGATTAAAAAACAATTTATGCATGAATTGGCAATTGTAAAAATGTTGGTGCCGGGCAACGTGATCATACAGTGTATAGTGCAGATGTTATTCCCTGTGCCAGTATGTGTCTCATATGTCTGGTAGGAAATCCAGCGCCATCACATTGTGGTAATAAAGGTGGGTTCATTTTCTTAGGCATTGTCCGATTGTTCACATCAGAGTATCTGTGTGTATTGACAGGCAGTATTATTTTGTACTAATGGCTAGGTGCCCGGGTATCCTAGTATCACACACCAACATTGCATCCAATTCTCATAAGCTGAGTGGCAGCATATGTGTAGGGGCCCACAGAGGTAACTCAATGCTCCACCCCTAGCTTTGGCCTGCGCAGGGGTGTTGTAGCATGCTTAATGATGAAGCACTCCACTATTAGTGGGTGAGGGCAATTTTAAAACCATTTATGGTTTGCCATATAGGGTGATATCCTTTTAGCTTTGCCTTCTCATCCCTTTTTGTGCAAGCTAGCAGGAGGATATGTCCAGAGGACAGACAAATGACACATTACAGTCCCTTACCATCAGGCAAAGATGTTTTCAATGAGTTCACGCCTGAGGTCAGTGTTAGCATACTCATCACTGTCATCTTGCTGACGCATGGCACTAACATCACCATGGGATTCCCACTGATAATCATCATCAGATGTGAATGGTATGTTCCTCCGCAGGGCAATGTTGAGAAAAAAAAAACAATTCTCAACAGTCTCAAAGGCCTTCCCAGGACAGTCGAGCAGGGCATCTCCAGTCTTATCCAGTCACCTGAACTGGTTTTGAGGAGCCCAGAATCCCACTCAATAGGACCCCTCATTTGCACATGGGCATCATGGAAGAGGATCTCTCCTGACACTGCTGGGTGTTAAAAACAGGTGTAACTTGAATTTCCTCAGTTCCATAAAATGTCAATGTCAATGTCAGATATTTTTATAAAGCGCGCATATCACCAAACGGTCTCAGGGCGCTTCATATCACAAAGGCAAACGTAAGTGAACTGAACTTTGGACGAGCACATTAAAACAATACTAAAAGGCATAAACACAATGGCTGACGTTCATGAACAGACAGGCACTCCTGGGTGCAAGGCCTCCCACCTGTTGTGGTATGCAGTTGTTGGATAACACCAGCGAATCATGAGTGGAACCTGGAAATCTTGCACAGACAATGGTGATGTAGGCAATGCATTGCAAATCACCTGCATATTGGTGGAGTGGACATGCTCCCTATTACGTTACACTTGCTCCTGGTCACGAATTAGCACCAATGCATGCCTCCAAATTCACATAACTCTGCCCTAATATTGTTCACTGTAACATTTTCTGTAGGAAATTGGCTATAGTGATTCATGCGTCTCAGCATACCATCCAGGACAGTTGAAAAAAGTTGGCTGAGACATTCCATTAGAGCCACCACTGTATTCTTGAATGAGCCTGTTGCACAGAATGTAACACTGACATCATTTATACAATAGTTGGGATGGCAGTCTAAACTCTGATGTCTGGCAAAAGTTTGATTGTAATTCTTGTTCCAATGCCTCAGTGGTGTTGTGTTCAGCTTGTTCTTCTTAATGTTGTGTCTTTCCTGCATGGTCTGTAGATCCGGACGTGGTATGTGCACACATTAATTACTTTGATGTATCCTTCTCTGTCTTGCATGGGGCGGATGATGCACCTATCTGCAAAATGTAGTGCAATGTATATGTTAGATAGACACATTTGCAAAAATGTTAACTTAGCCAAATCCGTAAATGCAGACACAGAAAGGTAGCTACAAACTAAGTAATTTCATTGACTCTAGTTACACTCTCTAAATATAATATGCACATACACAAGTGTATAAATTACAATCTAAGTACATCCAAACTTACCTATATCCACAAACGTTTTAAATATCTTTTCAATAAAAAAAGGCTCGTATCTACACATTTTAATATCTAAATGCGTTAACTAGGTTTTTATTGACACATATACAATTGATATTTATTTTCTCTTTATTTTTTGAGAAATCGTTCAAAGTTGACAGAGATTACATGGCCGATGATGTACATCTATTGATTATAATGGGGATATTCTGGTTGCAAATGTCAGAAGCATCTTCACAGATGACAGATGCTTACATCAATGACATACTACTGGTTCGCCATTTTGCAGACCAAACATAGTGGATGCCTGACGTGTCTGTCTTGGACTATGGACTATGTAAGACAAGGCTGTACCTATTGGCTGTGGACTGCAATAGTTAATATGGTCCATAATTGACTGAATCTGTTGTCGGCCATCTAGGCATCCATTGATAAAAAATCTATTACATTAACATACACTTTTTTCAGGCCATGAGGTCACCTGCCCCTAACCACTATCTGTAGCGACCTACTATACTATTGCTACTCACAAACCTCTGCTGGGACCCACTGTGGCTGAAGGTGCAGGTCCACAACGTCACACCAGAGAAATTGGACATTCATGCGAATGGGCCTCTGACCAACCACAGCCAGGTATACTCTCCAGCAGAGAGTGCAGGTTAGCTAAATACATGTACTTTCTAAGGGCACAATTCACAAAGGTAAACTTAAACCTGAAGTCTAAGTTGAGATCAGAAGTCTAACTTTAAACCTGAAGTCTAAGCTTGGTAATTGCAAAGGATCTTATGTGTAGGGTGCTGAACCTCCGTAGGCGTAAAGATACTACTTGTAAGTCCCTTTGTAAATACTGTTCATAGACTTCAGGTCTAAACTTAGACTTCAGGTCTAAGTTTATTTTTGTGAATCGGGCCCTGAATGTTTGATGATAGATTGGAATAAATAATGTTGTGAGTGACCTGGCACTGTGACTCTAATATGTTTAAAATGTTGCCTCATTTGTAATAAGGTGTGAACAAACCTCTGATATACCGATTCTTGTTCAACACATAGATTATTGAAGCACAAATGTTGTGCAGCACCCTGTGTGTCAAAATTTTGAGTCCGATCACTTAATTTCACATTGGGTTACCTGGTAATATTCAAATGACAGCACCATGGGTGATCACCTAGCTTCCGCAACTCACAGACCACAGACATACATAGTATTTGTTTAATGCAGATCTGCCTGGAACTGATTTCGGGACTGTCTAGTCTGTGCCTGATTTTGAGTTGGATGTACAATAGTAGATCACGATTTATGACATAACTATGAATGATGGGATAACAAGAACAAAATCTTGCCCAGAGTAGTTCCCTTGCCATTAGACAAAATACACTGCTCCTTCAGTAAGTGGCCAGGGCATGCAGACCCCCCTTCTGGCATGGAGAAGCTGGGTCATTACTCAGGGCAATAACAACTTAAGGGTGCAAATTGAGGGACATCCAAGCATGCCATGTTTTGCACTGAATGGTGGAGATGTGGTATTAGTAATTTAAGAGATGGCCCTATCTGAGCCAAGGGTAGCCCTAGCTGAGGGAGTACGGTTTTCAGATAGCAAAGTCAGCGGGGACACACTGCTGCTAGAAACAGCACAGTTCACTAGACTCTAAAGAGAGAATTCATTTCCTTGCCTTTTGGATGGAATACCCACTCTACAAAGGCCCTGAGTTAGAGTTTGACAGAATGGCTATTCCATCACAACGTGACAGATATCCTGTCCACTTTATTACAAGTGCTATTATATATAATGCATTTATAATAAGGTAAACAGGATATCCATCTCAGTATGAAGGAGTAACTCATCCACCAAACAGAAAATAACTCCCAGAATATGGTACGTAATGGCATCATACAGCATTGAATAATATCCGTGAGAAAACTGTAAAAGAAAATTGGACAATACTACTAAATTTGGCCAATGTACGATAAGTTAACATCACATAATATCTAAATAATGTTTATTGAGCAATTGTGATGTTTGCCATTACATGTGTATTAATAGAATTATTTTTTGTTTTCTTACTGCCTCTGTGTATGTCAGCCCGCATCAGAAGAAGATATGGCAAGCCACTGCAAGGAGACTGCACCGACAGTAGATCTACAAGTTCTGCAGCATCCACTGCTGAAAACATTGGGAAGACCTTGGGTGGTGTACCTGGCTTATTGCATTAAATCAACTGAGAAGGTCCTCCTAGCATAAAAAGTGATTGCAGCAGTCTCTGACCCCCAATGTGCAGTGTATTCTAGCAGTGGCTCGCCCCTATTTCAATGCATCAGTGACAAGCAGGTCAGTTTCATCAGCCTAGAAAATAGTAATGTTGCTTATAACTCTTCTTTACACTGTGGTGGCTGGAATGCTGCGTAACAAACGTGACAGATATACCTTCCTCTGTATTGCAAGTGCCATAGGATATAATACACCTATAATTCAGTGAATGGTATATCCCTCACATAAATTACGGAGTAACTCAGAGACCAACCAGTAAATCAAGTACTATGTGTCTCCACAATAGTTTCTACGCCAATACCAACAATGGTGGACTCATTTTCTGTCTGTAGCTCCGCATGTTAACATATTTGCTCATTAATATGTCTACTAACATGTATACATAGGCTACTTGACAAGCATGATTTTTTTAGTAGATATTTTTGATAGTGGGATTTTCCATTGCAAACATGAAGGACATCCCACCTGCTGTATTAGAAGTAACATAGCGAATAATGCACTTGTAATATGGCAGATGGGAATTCTGCCATATTACTAATGGGGTATCCAATCCACCAAACTTAACACAAAGACCTTCATCAAGTGGTTCATGAGCGTCACACTCCCATGGTGCAAGTAAAAAGATTTGGTCATCCTCAAATCTCTAATAAGCATGATGTGTTTGGAACTAATATGCTAAGCTAACTAGTCCTTGACATGGATAGTATCCATTGGCAATTAATTGAGGGGAGGCTTGTAGTGAAAATCCAGGCCCTGAGCAAGTATATGAGCATAGTATTGTCAAACATGAAGGCTAGGCCTTCACACGTACGAGTTTTGTTTGAGGATAAGTCAATATATCATATTAAGTATGAAAGTAGAAACTGAAATATGAATCCAGGTCATAGACTAGGGGAATACAACACATTCTTGTCACCAAAAATAAAAAATATGAAGGTAATATTATGGGCCAAGTTTTTAGTTTAGCAGACTCCTTCACAAACGTGACAGAACTCACATCTACCGTCTGTGTGAATTATATTGTATGGGACTTGTAATTTATTAGAGCTCAAAAGATCCTTTTTTATTGTCAGGAAAAAGAAAGGTGGCATTGTGAGGAAATCAATTTCAATCTAGTAATTCCCCCAATAGATACCCTTAATAGATGCCCCCCAATAATAGAGGGGATGTCCTAATTGACTCTAAACAACCCAACCATCGCTTGGCCCACTAGAGGCATAAGCATCCGTTCTGATAAATATAGGGATTCATGCTTGAAATCATAACTACCAATGTCTTTGGAAAAAGAGAGAACTTACTTTATAGCAACAGCCGCAGAGCAAAAAATAGAGTTACAAGAGGTATATTCAAGTTTCCAAGATATACTTAGCGAGACCCAAACAGAAACATTGTTACCACATTGTACGCATGAGTGCCAAATAGACTTGATTCCAAGAGCTAAGTTCCCTTGCAGTCGTGCATACACTCTGACTGAAAAATAAAAACAACATTTATATGAATACCTAGATAAACATATTTTTGGGGGGGAGTTTTATATAGCACGAACTTGACCCGAAGGTATCAGAGTGCTTTACATGAGCACCAGTTGCGGTACAGACAGACACATTCATTTTGTTAGGCACAGGGAGATTAAGTGATTTGCCCAGAATCACAGGATGTTGAGCGTCCCTGCCGAGACTCGATCCCGGTTCCCCAGCTTCAAGGTCAACCGCTCCAGCCATGAGGCCACTTCTTAAATGGATGCATTCTACCTTCTAAGTCTCTCGCTGCCTCACCAGTATTCTTTGCACCCAAGGCCAGTGGGGAATGGAGGATTTGTACCGATTTCAGGGCCCGCAACGGCATCACCAAAAAGAACCATTATCCTCTCCTGCTTATACTAATCCTACTGGATCAGGTTAAAACAGCAGTAATTTACTCCAAATTGGATTTATGAGGAGCCTACCACTTGGTATTCATTAGGGCTGGAGATGAGTGGAAGACGGTGTGTCCGGCCAAGTATAGGTTGTTTGAATATGAGTTCTGGTTCTTTAATGCCCCAGCGGCATTTACATTTTTTGTTAATGATGTACTGAAAGAAACCTAGATCGATTTGTCATAGTATACATCGATGATATTCTCATCTACTCCTTCTTCAGGAAAGAAAATATCCAACATATTAAAATGTTCATGAGTACCCTTTGAGACCAGGTCTCCACTGCAAACTAACCAAATGTGAATCGCACTCCACTAAAGTGAAATTCCTAGGATTTATTCTTGAACCTCGCAGAAACTTTATAACTGAGAGACAAATAAAAGCTGTGGTGAATTGGCCTCACCACAAAATGTGAAAGAAGTCAAATTATTTCTGGGATACGCCAATTTTTATCAATGATTTATTGATCATTTTTTATCTAAAATTGTCCCAGTAACCAAATTATTGAAGAGGGGAACAAAACTAGAATTGACTGAAGAAATTGTGCAAGGCATCACACATTTAAAGAGAGCCTTTGCTACAGCACTGATTCTTGCACACTCTTACACCTTCAAACCTTGTACTGTAGAAGCTAATGATTTAGACACAGCCATAGGAGATATTCTTTCTCAAAGGATTCATCATGAAACTGGTCAGCTTCCTTAAATAAATCCTACCCACTGAACAAAATTACACAGTCTCTGGAAAAAAACTCCTTGCTGTAAAATTAGCATTTAAAGAATGGAGACATTATTTGTTTGGAGCCAAATTCCAGGAATGCTTTACAATTCTTATGTTGTGCCAGGACTCACGTTTGTAGACAGCTACAATGGTCACTATTATTTCCTGAACTTGTCTTTACAATAATCTTTTGCCCTGGAACAGAGTATGGTAAAGCAGATTCCTTATCTAGGCACGATGCAGACTCCCTCCAAGATACTAGGCCTCCTCCACCAATGGTTGCAGAAGAACAAATCATAGCAATAACCCAAACTATAACCTTTCTGAAAGACATTAAAAAAGCACTGCCCATTAAAGAGATGGTAACTTGGGTAACCGCTGTGGGAAAACACACTATTCACAAAGGTGTTCCCTTCAAAGAAAAAAAGTTTTTGTCCCCACCAAAAATTTACAGGCACAAGTGTTACAGTGGTGCCATGTGGCCCCTCTAACTGGTTACCCTGGACTTACAAAAACCTTGGATCTCATACAAAGACATGTTTTGTGGCCTGATTGGCAAAATTATTTTTGTAATTTGTTAAGCAATATGACACCGGTATCCTCTACCCAGTACCAGTCAAATAAGAGAAGAGATTTTTCTTAGACTTCATTGTGGACCTACCATCTGTCACGATGGCCGGGGAATTCTCTCCTCAGGATGACGCTGAAGTTAATGGGGTCCACCTCCCATCCGTCCCCAGTCCGGAGAACGTGTAACACACACGGACTATGGAGACAGGTGGGCGAGGGAAGGAAGGGAAGGAGCAGCTGGGAAAAGGGATCTGGAACGAAACAAGCACACCGTCAGACACCCGTCAGTAGTGACCCACTTGTTGCCTCCCCCCTCCCACTTTGCAGTGGTTTCTCACCTGTCACCTTCCAACCCGGGGTTTTGGGGGTTCTCTGGCCTGGCCTGCGTGACGCTCAGTTGAGGTTAGCACTGACGTATCACCGTAGCGCCCGGGCGAACCCTTGGGATCGTACCGGACGGGCAGAGGGACGCTACCCCCTGGGAACTAAAGCCAGCACTTGAACGGCAGTGCTTGATGCCCCCCAGAGTGCGTCCTGGATCAGGGTCACTCCCAAAAGAACGAGGAAATCGCCTCCCTGAAGGCTAAAGGAAAGAACAGTACTCACAGTTGTGCAGTGCTGAAAAAAGGAACGGGCGCTGCTACTCTAAACCCGGAACTCCATGGGCTGAGGAGCGCCCCAGTTCGCGCTTCCACTCTGGACCCGGTTCTCCGTGGGCAGAGGAGCGCACCAGTCCGTGCTACAACTCTGTACCCGGAACTCCGTGGGCAGAGGAGCGCGTGGAATGGATGAGGGAAGAAAACAGGAACGTGGAAGGTTGTTCCGATGCGTACCCGCGTCGGGGCTCACCGGCGAGGTTTTCACCTTCGCGCTACCACTCTGGACCCGGTAATCCTTGGGCAGAGGAGCGCTGATGGAGGTTCCCTGGAGTCTGGAACGTTGAAGCTTGGGAGCTCCCCGCGGTCTTCCTTGCTTCAGGGAAGGCGGCGAGGTAACACTGCTGGAGACGGAGAGGCTGGATACAAGGACAAGGGTAAGGCCGAGAACGCAAGGCTGGAACGTTGTTTCCGAAACAAGAGTGCGAACAGGACTGGCTGGAATCATCGGCACCGCTTGGTGTTTGTTGGCGGTTTTAACCGCTGTCGCTCTCGGCGCCGAACACGTGGGGCGTGTTCTGCCGGGAGTCCTGGGAAACGTAGTTCCCCCGCGTGGTGGGGATGCGAGCGGTGTACTACCGGTTCTCGCCACCTGACAGTACACCCCCCTCCCCACTGAGTCAAGCGCCGCGAGGAGCACCGGGCTTCCCGGGGCAGCGGCGGTGGAAGGCAGCCACCAGGCGGGGGGCGTGGATCGCCGACGCTGGCTCCCAGGAATGCTCCTCCGGCCCATACCCCTTCCACGCCAGGAGGTACCACACCCTGCCCCGCACCAGCTTGGAGTCCAGCACCTTCTCCACCACGTACTCCCGCTCATGCTGCACCCAAACCGGAGGAGGAACACGTTTCACAGGACAAAAGGAGGGTTTGAGCAACGAGACGTGGAACACGGGGTGTATGTGCATTTGCGGTGGGAGGCGGAGCTGTACGGCCACGGGGTTGATGTGGCGGACCACCGCATAGGGGCCTATAAACTTGGGATTGAACACACTGGGTTTCTTGAAGGTGATGTGTTTTGTAGACAACCATACTTTATCCCCCTTACGGTACACGGGATTGGGCCTACGGTGCTTGTCGGCCTGCGCCTTGTACCTGTCCTTTGCTATGCGGAGGTTTTCGCGGGCCGTTGTGAGGGTCGAGCGTATCTGCGCGAGTCGGTGTTGGAGATCGGGCAGAGTGACGCCAGAGCGAGGGAGCAAAAAAGGGGTGAAACGAGGGTGAAACCCAGAGGAGAGGTAGAAGGGAGTGTGTTTTGTGGATGCATGAACGGTGCTGTTATAAGCTATCTCAGCCACCCATAACCACTCCACCCAGGCTTCCGAGGCTTTGTTCACATAGCAACGGAGGTACTGCTTCAGGGTTTGGTTGAGGCGCTCGGTTTGACCATCGGATTGAGGATGGAAGCTGGTGGACAGGGACGATTGAATCCCCAGCTCGGTGCACCAGACCTTCCAAAAGCGGGCTGTGAATTGGGACCCCCTGTCCGACATGATCTCCAATGGAAGGCCGTGTAGCCTTACGATGTCCTTCAACATGAGTTTCGCCAAGGCCCCCGCTGTGGGTATCTGCCTGCACGGTATGAAATGCCCCATTTTGGTGAGGTAATCGATGACGACCACTATAGCCGTGCAGTTCTGATCTTTCGGTAGTCCCACTATGAAATCGACGGAGATCTTTTCCCACAGAGTCATAGGGGTCGGTAGTGGACGTAGGAGGCCTTGTTGCTTGCAGTGGTCGGTTTTCATCTGAGCGCAGACGGTGCAGTGCTTGACCCATCGTAAGACATCCGGTCGAACCGACGGCCACCAGAACTGTCGTAGTACCTTTTCCAGGGTCTTGGAGCCACCCATGTGACCGGCGCTGGGGGCGTCGTGACACCAGCTGAACACGAGCTTTTGGAGGCGGAGTGTAGGGACCAGAACTTGGGAGCCACACAAGGGGATGCCTTGCAACAAACGCCACTCCTTGTGGCTGCGCAACCAGGACGACCAGGTGAACGATTTGATACCCCGTTTCACTCCGTCGAGGAACGATCCGGTTTCCACTCTCCCCACCACGTTGTCGGGGGTAATGATGGCTCGTTCGGCGTCTGCCAAGGGGAGACAGGTCATACCCTGGCGGGATAAGGTATCCGCCTTTTGGTTCTGGGTTCCTGGTCGGAACGTGACGAGGAAGTGGTACTCCGCGAAGAAGAGCATCCACCGTTGTTGTCTGGGGGTGAGATGCCTCGCAGACCGCAAAAACTGGAGGTTGCGATGGTCGGTATAGACCGTGACCTGGTGTTGTGCCCCCTTCAGCCAGTGTCTCCATTCCAGGAAGGCTTCCCGAATTGCTAGCAGTTCCTTTTCGGCGATCGTGTAGTTCTTTTCGGCGGGGTTGAGTTTCCTGGACAAGTAGGCCACTGGATGGAGGTGGCCAGTGTCTGGATGCCGCTGTGACAGAACCGCCCCGACTGCGATGTCAGAGGCGTCCGCCTCCACTATGAACGGGAGTTCAGGTTTGGCATGGCGTAGGACCGGAGCGGTGGTGAATGCGGTCTTGAGCTGCTCGAACGCTCTCTGTGTCTCGGGTTGCCAGGAAAACGGAACGCCTTTGCGAGTCAGTTTCGTAAGAGGTGCCACCAGTTGGGAGAAATGATGGATGAAGCGCCGGTAGAAGTTGGAGAAGCCGAGGAAGCTTTGCACTTCCTTGACAGTTGTAGGTGGCGGCCACTTCACCACTGCTTGCACCTTCCGATCCGACATGACTTGTCCGGCGGGAGTCAGGAGAACACCCAGGAATTCCACTGTCGTCACGTGGAATTCACACTTCGTGAGCTTGCAGTATAAACGGTGCGCGCGGAGGGCTTGCAAGACCTGTCTCACGTGGACGACGTGTTCTTTCGCGTTGGCCGAATAGATAAGGATGTCGTCGATGTAGACAATGACGGACTTATCCAGGTAGTCTCTTAAGGCCTCGTTGAGGAAGAACTGGAAGGCGGCAGGGGCGTTGCAGAGCCCAAAGGGCATCACGAGGTACTCGAATAACCCATACCGCGTCTTGAATGCCGTCTTCCATTCGTCTCCTTCTCTCATTCGAACCAGGTGGTATGCCCCACGGAGGTCCAGCTTGGTGTACAGGGCTGCCTCCCTGACCTGCTCGAGCAGCACCGGGATCAACGGCAAGGGGTATTGATTCTTTATTGTCACTGCGTTGAGCGCGCGATAGTCAATGCAGCAACGCAACTCACCGTTGGCCTTTGGGATGAAGAAGAGCGGAGAGGCTGCGGGCGATCGAGAGGGGCGAATGAAACCCAACGCGAGGTATGTGTCCAGATACTCTCGGAGGTGGCTCGTTTCGGGTCCAGTGAGAGCTTAGACACGGCAACAGGGGATGACAGCTCCAGGTTCCAGGTCGATGCGGCAGTCATATGCCCGATGGGGTGGCAGCTCTTCGGCCTTCCGTTTGTCGAAGACGTCCGCATAGGCGCTATACCAAGCCGGGAGCACTACGTCTTTCTCCGCCGCTGTGGCGATATGTTGCTGAGAGACCAACAGAGTGGGTGGAGGCGAGTCAGGCACCGTACAGTGTTGACGGCAAAAGGTGGAGCAAAAGGAAATGGTGTTCGCGGACCACTCTATGGTAGGTTCGTGTTTTCTTAACCAGGGTAGCCCCAGAATGAGTTTGCACCGGGGAGCTTTGATGATGTTTAAGGCCAACCATTCGCCGTGGGTCTTCTCGATGGTCATCCAGAGGGCTGGGGTAACATAACGGATGGGCCCCGAGTCCAACTCTTTCCCATCTACAGCATAGACGAGTTCTGGCGTGTGTTTGGGGAGAAGAGTGACCCCCAGCTTCTGGGCTTCGGTCTCGTCCAAAAAGCATCCTGTGGCCCCAGAATCAATCATGGCCCGAATGGTCCGAGTGGTTTGGTCTATCACGACTTGAAGCGTGAGGAAGAAGTGGTCCGGCTCTGCCTCAGCATCGGATTCCACCGAAGGGATGGAGTGGTGGCTTGAAGGCTTCCCTTCGAGGTCCTTCAAGCCCGGGCGTTTCCCGCCTCCACTTCTCCCGTCACTTTCGCTGCTTGGCCTGCGCGAGGTCTCCCAACCTTAGGACGAACGGGACATTCTCTGAGGTAATGGCCTTTCTTGCCGCAGTACAGACAGAGGCCCTGCTTCCGGCGGTAATCCTTCTCACTCGAGGTTAGGGACGCTCTCACTGCCCCTATCTCCATGGGTTCGGGCCGGGCAGGCCCGTGATCAGGTGCTCGTGCCAGATCCGAGGACGGAGGGGGCCTTTCCTTTCTCCTATGGTCTCCTTTCCTTTCTCGGAGGCGGTATTCCAACCGCGAGGCAAGTTCCATCATCGCGGCACAGGAGCGTGGTTGGGGATCTATTTGTGCAATGACGTCCTTCAATTCTTCCGTCAACCCCCGGTAAAAGATGGCTGACTGTTTTGCTTCAGGCCAGTCAGTTTCCGCTACCAGCCTCCTGAAACTGTTGAGGTATCCGAGAAAATCGGAACTGCTCTGTTTGAGGTCGAGAAGATCGCGATCCGCGGAGAAGGTATCGGCTCTTCGGTCGAAGGTTTTCTCGAACTCTTCGCGGAACGTATCCCAATCATAGAGCAGGGTGTCGTCCCTCCTGACGATAGGAACCGCCCATTGGGCCGCTTCTCCTGACAGGTACGAGATGAGGAACGCTACCCTAGCCTGGTTAGTAGCGAACAGCTTGGGTTTACAATGGAAGTTGAGGAGGACCTGAGTCATGAAGACCTGTACTTTCTGCATATCCCCATGGAACCGTTCAGGAGGGGCCAGGGGAACATGTGCGGGCATCTCTACCACTACCTGGGGCGTGGAGGCTGGGCCAATACTCCCGGCATCAAAGGGATTCCGTTGGATACGGTCCATCCGGGAGTGTAGGGCAGCGGTTTCTTGACATGAGGCGGCTAGTTCACCCTGGACAAGAGCCAGGGCCGCCACTACGTCCTCTAAGGTGGTCATCCGTATTGGCAGCGTGATCGGGAGGAGCGGTAATTCGTGGGCCGATGATTCTGTCACGATGGCCGGGGAATTCTCTCCTCAGGATGACGCTGAAGTTAATGGGGTCCACCTCCCATCCGTCCCCAGTCCGGAGAACGTGTAACACACACGGACTACGGAGACAGGTGGGCGAGGGAAGGAAGGGAAGGAGCAGCTGGGAAAAGGGATCTGGAACGAAACAAGCACACCGTCAGACACCCGTCAGTAGTGACCCACTTGTTGCCTCCCCCCTCCCACTTTGCAGTGGTTTCTCACCTGTCACCTTCCAACCCGGGGTTTTGGGGGTTCTCTGGCCTGGCCTGCGTGACGCTCAGTTGAGGTTAGCACTGACGTATCACCGCAGAGCCCGGGCGAACCCTTGGGATCGTACTGGACGGGCAGAGGGACGCTACCCCCTGGGAACTAAAGCCAGCACTTGAACGGCAGTGCTTGATGCCCCCCAGAGCGCGTTCTGGATCAGGGTCACTCCCAAAAGAACGTGGAAATCGCCTCCCTGAAGGCTAAAGGAAAGAACAGTACTCACAGTTGTGCAGTGCTGAAAAAAGGAACGGGCGCTGCTACTCTAAACCCGGAACTCCATGGGCTGAGGAGCGCCCCAGTTCGCGCTTCCACTCTGGACCCGGTTCTCCGTGGGCAGAGGAGCGCACCAGTCTGCGCTACAACTCTGTACCCGGAACTCCGTGGGCAGAGGAGCGCGTGGAATGGATGAGGGAAGAAAACAGGAACGTGGAAGGTTGTTCCGACGCGTACCCGCGTCGGGGCTCACCGGCGAGGTTTTCACCTTCGCGCTACCACTCTGGACCCGGTAATCCTTGGGCAGAGGAGCGCTGATGGAGGTTCCCTGGAGTCTGGAACGTTGAAGCTTGGGAGCTCCCCGCGGTCTTCCTTGCTTCAGGGAAGGCGGCGAGGTAACACTGCTGGAGACGGAGAGGCTGGATACAAGGATGAGGGTAAGGCCGAGAACGCAAGGCTGGAACGTTGTTTCCGAAACAAGAGTGCGAACAGGACTGGCTGGAATCATCGGCCCCGCTTGGTGTTTGTTGGCGGTTTTAACCGCTGTCGCTCTCGGCGCCGAACACGTGGGGCGTGTTCTGCCAGGCGTCCTGGGAAACGTAGTTCCCCCGCGTGGCGGGGATGCGAGCGGTGTACTACCGGTTCTCGCCACCTGACACCATCCCAAAAGTGGAAAAGTATAATTTTAGTGGTCATTGACAAACTGTCTAAAATGGCTCATTTCATTTGTTGTAGAGGCCTTACCCACTGCTTCAGATTCAGTTAGTCTTCTACACCACGTAACACATTTTCATGGAGTTCCTAAAAGTATCACTGCAGACCGAGGGGCTCAATTAACTTCTGCTTTTGGAAGGCTTGATGTTCAGTGCTCAAAATGAAGATAGAGTTGTTAACCAGTTTCTACCTACAGACCAGTGGTCAAATTGAGCATGTAAACTCAGTCATCAAACAATATCTCCAGTGTTACATTGCCCATAACCCTGATTTCTGGGAACAATAGCTATGGATGATAGTTTACTGACATAATATCATCACTAATAATATCGACCTACAAAATTATTGTCACACTAATATCGATTACAAAAATATCAACAGCCTATACTTATTTAGAAAAATACACAAATATCAATAAAAAAATTATTGTCATAAAAAACACTGACATCACTAATATCGATCAAACAAATATAGTTTACAAAAATATCGTCAACATTAAATATACATAGCACATAACAAAAATATCAAAACTAAAAAAATCGACTACTTAAATATCATATTTTACAATTCAAAAATGTAATCACATTTTACACAATGAAACTGCTCATCAAAAAATAAATGGCAAATATAAACATGACAAAAACATATATATATTTCTTACATTAATTAAATTATATTGCACATAAAATAAACTTATATTTTAATAAATACACATTTAAATTCACATACACCTTTAAGCAAAAGTAATTAGTGTTTTCCAAATAAGTTCATAACTTACAAAACAACTGAACAGATGCTATAACAACCACTAAAATAAAACTACAAACAACAATAACCAATAAAAATCTTTTACAAATTAAATAAAAAATATTAAAGACACCAAAAATGACAAAGAAACTACCTTTCAAACTGTAAAAACTGGAGAAGAACGAAACTCTGCAGGATTTCTGGCAAAAAACAGCAGCTTTAAATACATACGTCACACACCAACTTTACAAAGTAATTATACTCTCTAATGCAACTCCTAAGTAAAGTAAATTTAAATTAAATGCAATATACAATAAGTAGATAATTAGGGCCATATTATGATGTCGGTCGGAAAGCCTCCGACATCTAAGGTTTACAGTCCTACCGCCTTATTACAATGGGTCGGAGAGTAAACCGTCCGGTCGTATCAACTGGCTTCCTGGGGCTCGTCAGCCAGTCGGAGGCTGCACATAATCCCCAATGGACGACATTTCCGCCGTGAGGATTATGATGTCGGTTACTGACAGGCTTTTCATGTCGGGCTCTCCGACATGATAAGCCTGTCAGCAAGCAACTTTGGGGGCCCCCATGTCTCAGCGGCATACGGTTGGAGGCCTGAGGACACCTATTGCACCCCCTGCATCATGTGGGTGTAGTGATTAAAAGAAACTCCCATTTCTCTATGGGAGCTTCTGCTGTGGCCGGTTTCCAACCACAGCTCAAGCTCACATAGAGAAATGGGAGCTTGCAACCGCAGCATAAACGGTCGCACCATAATTGCGGTGTCGTGACCGCAGAACAGAGGTCGGTCGGTTGGAGGCATCTCCAACTGATATCGTAATATGCCCCTATCCCAGCTTCAATCAGGCCAACCTCACAGAAAAACAACTATAATACTGTAAGTATACTTTAAATGCAAACTAACATAAAAGTAAAAAATCTAAACCCACCCCACCCTCACCAGAAACGTTTTCAAGAAACCAAAAATGTAATACACGCCAGATAAGTAAGTGTATTAACAAATGTGATATGTTAAAATATTTTTAAAAAATGCATATACTATATGTTTAACCTTTTACTACATATATATTTAATTACAGTACAATTAAGAAAATAATCGAAGGTGCAAAATGTATCTCTTCGCAAAAAGTCATACATTTGTTATGCTATATGGAGTACACATACAGCCAAGAGAAAATATCCGCTAACCACATCAATTGGAAATGTACAAAATATTGTTCAAATGCTTGCCATGGGAAAGCAGCAACTATAGAAACAACTGTTATAAATGTTAAGGAACATAACCACTCTAACGTGACTGAAATTGAAGACAGAGATGTATTAGAAAATATTAAAGAAGCAAGCACTAGCTTCCAAAAACCGACAACTGAAATTCTCAAAGACATTTTTCCCCATGTCTCAGAGTACGTAACTGGCCCGTTATCTGCCATAGCAGCTTTAAAATGACTAATTTACAGAACAAGAAAAGCCGTAACAGATACACCACATGCTCCAAAAACATTCAGTGACTTAGAAATTCTATCTGAGCTCACAATAACTCACAAAGAGGAACAATTCCTTTAATAGAGAATGATTATCTTTGCAACCACCACAAACCTATTAAAACTAAGGGCATGTGAAGCAAGGTTGATGGATGGGACATTTGTTTTTAGTTGAAAAGGAAATTTTATTGAAGTCATATGAAATAGTATAATAAATACAAAAATAGGGGATAACATTTTAACTGTATAATCTGTTAATTAATTTGAAAAGAAGAAAGGGGAAGGGAGGGAAGGGAAGAAAAAGGGTACGTAAAAAGTATTGCTCTTAGCATAACCACTTATATAAATAGTAATAACTGTGAAAAAACACAATTAAGAAGAATTGAAATTAAGCAAGAAAGAATAAATAACAGTACAAATATTTCATGGAGGTTTAGGGACTTCTTGAATGCGGGAATTGTGGGATTGTGTTACATTTGCAGAAGCATCTGGACAATGAGTAATAGGTGACCATAAACATTCTCGTTTTATAGCAAGGGATATGGGACGGACATATGCTCTATCTAACCTGTGGTTGTAACAGACCCCATACCACCAGGCTTGATAAGAGATGTTAGCGGTGTTTTTCCATGCACTAGTAATTTGTTGAAAAGCAACCGCAAGGAGTAGATCTACACTATGAAAAGTGTTTGGATAGGACTCTCATGCCAAAGATACACTACCTAAAAATATGTTACCAAAAGTGAAGGGTTTCTGTGTATGAAAAATCTTGTTATTTTGATTCCAGACCAGCAACCAAAAGTTATGAAAAAGGGGACAAGTGAATAACATGTGATATAAATCAGCAAGAGACGTGTTACAGGACCAACAACAAGGAGAGAGAGTAGGATTTTTTCTGTGCAAGGAAGTAGGAGTTAGTAATAATCTATTATAGATATAAAATAATGTTTGGGTAGTATTGGCAGCTCTAGAGGATTTCCTAATCTTAATCCAAATCTTGTTCCAAGTAGAAATAGTAAGGGACAATTCGAGATCAGCCTCCCATTAAATTTCTGCCTCAGTTTTATCACGAATAGCTGGAAAAGATGAGAGATGTTTATAGACTTTGGATGTATATGGAGAAAGAGACAAGAGCGGAAGAATGGTGGGAGGAGCAGGAGGAAGAAGTATTGGATGATTGTCGTTGACTGGATCAGCGTAGTCAGAGATGTATATTTAGATAAACAGGAACTAGGCAGAGAAAAACGTACTTGGGCAGCTGAAAAAGAGATACATGTACCATTCTGGAAAAGTTGATGAACTCAGTGAAATCCCTTAGCATGCCACTCTTTCCAAAAACTGAATCTATGATTAATTTTAATAAGCTTATTATACCATAGAGAAGATTGCAAAAAACGATCACCAGAAGAGAGGTGACCAATAAATAAGGGTTGAAGAATTTTGCAACTATTATTGGAAATAGGAAGAGAAAGAGAGAGAGGACGATGAGTAAAAGATAAGAATTCTTGGAAGGAGGAAGGATGAAGAAATTGTTTCTCGATAACAGTCCACAAAGGTAATACCGAATCTTCGTTGTCTTCTTGAAGTAAAAGAGAAGTTTGTTTAAGAGAAAATGCAGTATGATAGGTTTGAAAATCTGGGAAATTGACATCTCCTAATTGTTTTGGTTTTTAAGTTTAAATAAAGACATACAAGGTTTCTTATTATTTCACAGAAATTTTGATAATATAGAGTAAATTGTTTTAAAGTGCGAATTAGGAATGTTTATGGGAAGATTGAAAATATAAAAGAGTATTATAGGGACTAACATCATCTTTACTGTGTGAAGACGGCTCCACCAGGATAAAAATAAAGGATTCCACCTCGACATGGCATTTTTTAATAGTGCTTGTAATTCCTTTAAGTGTATTGTAATGGATTCTTTAATGGAAGATTTAAACCATAGACCTAAGTATTTTATTTTATCTGAGATTCAACGAAAACCAGAAGAAAGGTAATCTACGGAAAAACATAATCTATTTAATGGGAGGATTTCACATTTGTCGGAATTAAGTTTATAACCAGAAACAGCGGCAAAGGACTAAACTTCCGATAGGAAGGTCGGTAAAGAGGACTGAGGTTGTGATAGAAAAAGCAGAATATCATCAGCGTAAACAGAAAGTTTTAATTGATTAGAGCCGTTTTTTAAAACCAAAAATATTAGAATTTGAACGGATTTTAAACAAAAAGGGATCAAGAGCTAATATAAAAAGAAGAGGAGAAAGAGGGCCAGATACAAGACCATTAGCCAAAATGGAGGAAACAGGGAAGGAGTAGAGCAAAGAAACATAATTTATACATTTGTGACCAAAACCAAACCAGGACAGAGTGGAAAAGATAAAGGACCAACCAACTCTATCGAAAGCTTTTTCAGCATCTAGAGATATAGCTGCTAAAGAGTCCGTACAGAGCTTGGCTTTAGAAAGAACATTAAAGAAGAGTCTAGTATTGTCTGAAACAGGGCCGGCTTTAGGGCGGTGCGACCGGTGCCACCGCACCGGGTGCTGGCTTCCTGGGGGCGCCGTGTTTGAAAGTTTATTATGCTTTCGAAGCACCTGCTGCAGCGTTTCTTTCCCCTGGCAATTACCAGGCCTCACATAAATGTCAAGATAACTCGTGTGATTATTTATCTTCCTGGAGAGAGATCAGCATTTTGTATAGATGAGGTTTTGACTTAGGTGAAGTTAGCGCAGAGGGTTAATATGCCTGCTGCAAAGAACGTGTACCAAGTAGATTACAGAGTGTCTATGATGTAAACAGATCAGCAGGTTACTGCTTTAAAAAGAGCCATCCTTTTGTTATTTGCTATTTAGAACTTAAAGTCCTAATACAGAATAGTGAGCTATTAACTTTCATCCTAGAACTGCATACACACTGCAAAGAATACATTATTAGAACATTGATTAATGTTGCAAAAAGGGTTAATTTGGCTAGAAATCGATTATTATTAAAGAAAACTCCCAACCATGCTGTTTCTTTTTCGACTCTGAGTTTGTGCTTCTCCACACCAAGCACTCTTAAACTACACTGCCTACCAGTATGGATGACATGTGACTCCTACACTTTTAGTCCTTTGGCTTATGTAACATTTTCTATACACTGATTTACACACGTATGATTGATTGTCTCTGTGTAATGTGCGTGTGATGCAAAGTGCTCGGACACCCTACACTGGTATGAGTGGCGCTATATAACTAATTCAATGCATCTGAGAGAATGTGGTTATGGGGACTTGGTCACTGTTAAAGGGTGCTAGTGAGAGAATCCGTGGTGGAGGTGATCATTGTGGGGGCACCAACAAACATTGTCGCACAGGGCACCACCAGCACTAAAGCCGGCCCTGGTCTGAAAGATGTCTTCCTTTAATAAAACCACACTGTTCTTTTCCAATTAGTTGGGGTAAAAATGTCTCTAGACGAGAAGCTACATTTTTTGCAAAAATGTTATAATCCAGTTGATTAGAGAGATGGGCATATAATTTTGACAAAGATTATGATCTTTACCCTCTTTGGGAAGAAGGCAAATCAGGGCTTCTTGAAAGGAGCCACTAGACTTTTTGGAGGAATTAAAGAAGTGAAATAAAAGATGTAGTTTTGGGATAAGAAGACGAGAAAAACGAGAATTATATTCAATCGTAAAACCATCAGGACCTGGGGCTTTACCTCTTTTAATGGCTCAAATAGCAGAAGAAATGTCTGATTCTCGAATATCTTCATCTAACACAGAGAGATCTAAACCAGGAGAAGAAGGAGGCTTAATAGAGGATAACTATTGAAGTATATGGTCTTGGGACACTGGGTTTTCAGGAGTATAGAGAGTTTGGAAGAATTGGGTAAATTCTGATAAAATGTCTTCATTTTTGTAAACTAAATTATTATGGGAGGACAGGATAGAGCTAATTTTGGTGCGCTCTTTTTTAACTTTAAAATAGTTGGCTAAAAGTTTCCGTGCTTTGTTTTGGCCCCCATAATATTTAGCTGAGGATTTAAGCAAAAATGAGTTACATTGTCTGTTGATAATTTATTGAATTCACATTTTGTTCTGATTAGTTGATCCAAGAATGATTTGGAGTTTGTCTGGAGAAAAGAGTGTTCTAATTGTTTAATACGTGTCGTAAGTGTTTGTAATGTATGTAAAGAGGATTTCTTTCATTGGGATACAAAGGAGATAATAAAGTCTCTGGAGGCTGCTTTAAAGACATCCCAGATAATCTGTAGAGACATATCAGGAGTTTCATTTTCACGGAAAAAAGTGGTGACAAAAAATCAAATTGTTGGGTAAAATTGGAATCCAATAAAAGGGAGTTATTGAATCTCCATCTACGAGTACTATGGACAGGAGGAAGAAGGTCGAGGTCTAAAGAAACGGGGCGTGGTTGGAAATTAATATTGAACCAATGTCTGAATTAATAATATGTTGTGCAAGTGCTTTTGAGGTGAATAGGTAGTCTAAACGAGATTGAGAAGAATGTACTGGAGAAAAGAAAGAATATTCTCAGAGTGTAGGGTTACATAACCGCCAGGCAACTACTAGAAGAGATCTTTGTTGAATAGTGGATGTGAATTGAGAGTGCATAGGAGAGGAGGTGAATTAAGAACGGGAGTTGCGGTCTATAATAGGATCCATAAACAAATTATCATCCCCACCAACCAACAAATAATCATCATGAAAAGACATCTTGTGAAAGAATTTAAGTCAAGGCGTTTGTGACATGAAGTGACTACACTATTACGATTACCTGTACCTGGGGAAGCAAAGACATGACCAGCCCATTGTCATTTAAGTTTAGCTATTTCTTTTTCTGAAAAACATGATTTTCTTGTAAGAACGCTATATCACATTTTAAATTAGATAAGTGAGAGAGTACCCGTTGACGTTTTATAGGAGAACCCAAACCTTTAACATTCCATGAAACAACTCTTAAAGTCATCTCATCTACAATAAACAATGAAATATATATTCAATGTAAAAATAATGGGATTGAAATTTAACAATAAGCTATGTGAGATAATGATCAACATACATTTTTGAATATCATAATGACCAAAATGAGTGGCATAAAGGAGGAAATGAGTGATTATGCAAACAGAAAGAATGAAAGTAAGAGATATAAATAGTTGATAAAGAGAAAATATAGAAAGGTGAAAATAGGATAGGGAAAACATTAGCAAAAAAGTAGAGGTGACTGAAAATGGATAGATAACATAATGCAAGAGAGAAAAAAGAAGTATAATAAATAAAAAATATGCATCATACATTTCAGAAATGTGAGAAACCATTGCAAGGAATATGAGCAAGGTGAAGATGAAAAAGTCACTGAAGAAGGATGATAGAACTAACCAGATAAAAAGAGGAAAAATATATAGAAAGATATGAATAATTATGAAAATCAAGAGAATAAGAGGGAAAGACGTAAGTTGAAAAAAGGGAAAAAGTGTAGGAAAAAAAAGGAACTTATACATTTGAGAAAGGGAAATAATCTGGGAGAAGGTAAGGAGAGTGGAGAAGAGAAAAGACGACAAAGACAGCAAATAAAAAACATATATTATAAAATCCATCAACATAATGACCAATGACAGAAAACATAAACATAAACAAGATGAGGGTGGTGAAGCCACACAAGGAAAATGGCACAACTAACCGGGCAACTCAAGGCGGACTGGGTAGGGAGGACATAATCGAAGCAGACCAAGGATAAAACAGAGAACAAGAAAACAGGAAATACCACACCTAATAAGAGAGGAAAACACAACAGGTGAGTATAGTATGAATACAATGTATGGGGAAACAAGAAACTTCAGTAAACAGATAAATCACAACATTGTTGTAAATAACAGAACATATCAAATGAATGACAACATGAGAACAAACATTAGCTTGTCGGGACAGATCCATCTCCTTTTCTCCACATTGTTCCAAATACCGTTGTAGAAATGCAGGATCTTCATAGTTTGTGGTCTTGGTCTCATATGTCCCTTTAAACATAGGGAAATATAAGAGACAAGGCTAAAACGGAGCAAAAATGACATAACTTGAACGGCAGAGCATATTAGAACTACAACAAAATAAAATTAAACGGTAGCATATCTGGAGACATCCATGTCTTCTTCTCTACATTGATCCAAGAATTATTGTAGTAAAGCAGGATCTTCATAGTTTGTTGTTTTATTTTTGTAAGTCACTTTAAATAGACAGGGGTGAAAGAGGCCAAATCTGGCGTTGATAGAGCGAAGTGCCGGTCTCATAGCTAGGAATTTCTTTCTACGATCCGCTGTGTCTTTGGCCTAATCCTGTGCAAAGAAGAGATTTGAACCTTGCCATGAAACATGGCCTTTGAGTTTAGCTGCTAGTAAAGTCTTCAATAAATCAGTATATTCCAAAAAGTATAAAATAACTCCTCGAGGTTTGGTTAAAGAAGTTGCCATGGTTGGAGCACAACCGAAACGGTGTGCTCTTTGACTATTTAAAACAGGAGATTTAGGCAAGTCAAGAACTTGTGGAATGAAGGATTTGAGGAAGGAAATGGCATCCAAGCCTTCCAAACCCTCTGCCAAACCATAAATGCGCAAGTTATTACGCCTGTTTTCCAAATTTTCCAAATTTTCCACGTGTTTCTTGAGTTGCACAATTTTGGATTTTATTGAAGGAACCTTATTAGCACAGCCTGAACAGAGCCTACTTGATGTTTAATCTGCATAACTCTAGTCTCCATAGTAGGC
Organism: Triturus cristatus; assembly: GCF_964204655.1. Classification (NCBI taxonomy): domain Eukaryota; kingdom Metazoa; phylum Chordata; class Amphibia; order Caudata; family Salamandridae; genus Triturus; species Triturus cristatus. The sequence goes on along the minus strand of NC_140594.1, from coordinate 436,606,415 downwards.
GACTTATCCACCAGAGCTTGAGGCCTTGAATTTGTTTCTTCCATGTAGAGTCGAGGAGCTCGTATTTCTTCCAGAAGTACTACCAAGGTATCAGATGGAGGAGACACAGTAGGTGAAGGAGGATCTTTTTTGAGGCGTTTGCCAGATGATGAGATTGATGGAGTGGTCAATTTAGGAGCAAGTTTGTTGGTGGGCAGCGGAATATTGGACAAAGCTACCAAAGATTTCTTGGCGGGAGGCGACGCCATACTTTCAGAGCACATGTTATGCCCCCCTGTGTGCACCCAGATGTGGTTGAGGGACAGGGAGGCCCTGTAGGACCCCCTTTGTTTCCTCTCCTCCATGTATACCCTGGAGGAGAGTTATATATATTTTTGAAAAAGAGGGGACCCCTACATTACCAATAGGATTGCTATACGTAGGGAATGTTAATAAGTTTGGGAAAAGATTATAGCAACCTTGAAAGGAAAGTTCCACTAGTTTACCAGGTGTATATCTATATAGATTGACTAATATCAATTCATAAGTGCAGCTCCAACAAATTGAGATATTTTTAAAATCATTTATTGAATATTTTCATAAAAAATAGTTAATGATAATATACAAAAATATTCTTTTCAAATTATATCATGAATTCCAACTGATTGAGGATATGATACAACACATCTATACACATAAGAAAATTGATACAACACATCTATACACATGAGAAAATTGATACTAAATTCAAATCAAAATTGATGAAAACAAAGCGGTGGATGGAGACTACGCGCGTTTCGGCAAAGAATGCCTTCATCAGGACACCGTCTTATTGCATTGTCGCTTTAATTGCTATCAGGTAACATTTTTTAGATTGGAGGATGCTGTACCAACATCTCAATATAATAATAGAAAAATAGTTCTATTTCTATTTTCCTCTGTAGTGTAGTACCATAGATCTCCAGAAAACCTGAAACATAAAGGAAATATGTAATAATAATTAGTGTATATTAAACTAATATACTTCTCCTTTAAAAAAAAAAGTAGAACACATCCTCCAATCAACTCCAAATTGGGAACAAAAGCTTCAATAAAAAGAAAAACAATCCCCTTCCACACATACATATACACTGTAAAACTTTACATTTCACTCAAAAACACCTACAAAAGACATTCTAAAATACTCATAACTAATAACCTACAACATTATATATCATTAAAAATACAACGCACTAACACTACTCCACATACCACTACATAAACCCTACACTACATAACAACATCAAAAATAAAACACTACATACCCTATACAGTATCTAACTACCTCCCTCCCCCCTACCCTTAAATTACCTTAGAAATATGTCAAATTAAATTTACCTTAATGGTTCCAACACAAGCTTCCTTCTCCAAAACCAACCAAATAACAATACCGATAGAATACAAAATGTACTCAGTCCAAACAAAAATGGCCACCTAATTAAACTGTAAAAAACACTATTTCCCCACTTAACTCAATGTAAAAATGAATAATAGCAAAATGTGTATATTACAATTTTTGCAAAACATGTAAAAATGTAACATACTACCCCCTATCCTTAGAGCTGATGACAAATGCCTATGAACAAACTGCTACAGTTAGATCGGTCCATTAAATTATGATAAAAACAAGGGGTTGCTTCGGAAGTGGTCTACTATAAACCCTGACTCGGTCTTATCTCAAACTTTAACAACTAATTTGACCCAAGTTCTATATTGCCTGGAAGATATCATAAGTCCTTCAGTTATGATAACATCATTTGAGTCAATAACAGAGCACATAAATGTTGCATTTACCAAAAAAATCAAGTCCAGTATACAGAGTAATAAGAGGTGGTTTAAAAGTGACTGTTCTTTCTTCCATAATAGATTCATCAAGGCATTGAAAATAAAACCACGAAATATGCGAGCGGTAAAGCAGTCACACCTTGAATATAAGCAGGTGCTAAAGAAACGCAAGCTAGAAATTAGACATGAGGCCTGGGAACAACTTCAGGTAGCTTGCCAAAGTAGAGACTACAAACTCTTTTGGCCAACTGTTAACCAGGATTATTTTAATGGGAACCACAGTAGTAAGATTGATGTGGCAATTATGCCTGAGAGTTGGGTCGATCATTTTTCAGATCTTTATAAAAGTGGTAGCGATCTTGATTTTTGTACTAATTTTAACTATGTGGCCTCAACCCTGGCACCCACCACATTAGATGAGGTGGATAGGGCCTTAAAACAGACTATGAGGAATAAGGCCTCAGGATCTGACGGCATCCATGTGGATCTGTTTTAGCTAATACTCCCTTGTGGCTCCCGCTGCTTACAAATATTTTGAGCTGCTATGCGGCTCAGGGACCCCCTGACTCTTGACGATCCGTGATAATAGTTCCCATCTTTAAAAAAGGTGATAGGGCGGATCCCAAATGTTACCGGTCATCTTAGAAAGGCTGGAGGATTGGGTATTGGAAACCGGCAAGTTTTCGGACATTCAATATGTTTTCAGGAGAGGCCTCGGCACCGTTGAACAGTGCCTCAACCTGCACCTAGTCATAGGTAAATATACCTTGCCCATGCCTGGATACCTTTTTTTAGGGTTCATGGACTTGACATCTGCCTTTGACTGGGTGCTGAAAGTGAGGCTCTGGGCGAAGATGCTGCAAATGGGCATCGAACCGGCCATTGTGCATTTTTTAGCAGCAATGCATTGTCACGGGAAGGGTACTTTATGGTGCAGGTGGGGAACTCACTGCTTCAATTGAAATGAATTGTGGGGTACGTCAGGGCTGTATCCTTGCCCCATTTTTATTCTTTCTGTATATAAACGACCTAGAGAGCCAGATTAAGAGTGGGCATGTGGACGCTCCTCAGATAGGCCGAAGGTTATTACCAGCGCTATTATATGCAGACGATTGTGTTTTAATGTCCAAAACTGGGGTGGGCTTGCAAAGGCTTTTAACAAGTTTTAATAATCTTATGAATGACCTTAGCCTAAAGACAAATGTAGCCAATCTTATATCATGATGATGGGTAAATACCCCACAATTTTAAAGACATGTTTTATAAACAATAAGAAATAGCTCTATGTGCCCACTTTCTCTTATTTAGGGATTCTTTTTGAATCAAAAAATACTTGGTCTCATTTATTAGATGTATGGATTAGGGGTTTTAATCAAAGCCTGGAGGCAATCTTCAGGTTTACAAAAAAACTAGTCTCTCGACCCATTAAGGTAATGACTGAAATTTATAAAGCACGCACGTGTGCTGTCACCCTGTATGGTGCCAGAGTTTGGGGCTCTTGTAATGTTGAATGCTTGCAGAGAGCTGAGAATATGTTTCTGAAATGTTTGCTGAGTGTGCCAAAAGCACTGCCGCTACCATCTGCCACAGCGAACTTGGTGTGATTCCCCTGTCCTTTCGTATAAATTTAGCCCCTTTGTTATTGTGGTGTAACATCTGGGTGAAGGAAGAAGCGGCGTTAAATCGTTCTGTCATCACAGGCTGTTTAAAACTGGAATGGGGGAGAAAAATCCCATGGATCTCTTACGTTAAGGCTCAATTGGAGACCCTGGGATTGTTGGATTGTTTCGGCAACCTCGGAAATATTGCCAATATATCAAGGTTAAAGTTGAAAAGGGACTTTTTAGCTCATTCCTATTTGTTGAGAGGTGTACAGGAAAAAACAAAAAAAGGGTTGTTGACCACTCACTTCTAGTCTGCTCTCCAGGCACAGAGCTTTATCTATCCATCTACCTTAGCCATGCTAAATTGTATTACCTTATTAGGTTCAGGTTTGGAATCTCCCATCTCTTGGTTTCATATCCTCGAAACATATATTCTGATGCTAAATTGGATTCATGCCCCTGTGATTCAGAATCTGTTCAGAGCACATTGCACTTTATGCTTTTTTGCAAACTGTACACTAATGAAAGACGTGCTTTTTTAAAACCACTCTTAAAATTCATAAATATCAGAAAATGCCGGGCCACCTTGTGTTATCTACAACTTTTAAATGACAAATTCATTTGCCTAATGGTTTATAAATATATTTCATTCGCAGTTCAGCTTCGAAATATTGTCGGAAAATGACTTTTTATGTATTTCTTTTTCCCACAGTGATTAATGTTGAGACTTAAACACGAAATGCGTTGCTGATATGTGCTTTGCTTGTAGTTGCCCATTTCATTATGGAACCCCTACTTGATATTTGTATTTAATTAATGAAATGTGATGAAAATGTGTTATTTTTGTGATGTATTCTTTTATGGCTGGTCACAGCCCAATGAAGATTTTTCTGAAACTGAAACGAACATATCATTAAAAATATATTTTAATGATAGTTCAATATATAGTAAATAATATTATAATATATATATTTATCATTTACTATAAATTATATTTTATATTGTTAATTGCAAATAAAGAATTATGTACAAGTGTTAAAAAGATATACAAATAATATATATTACATACAAAAGAATGTATTATAAAAAAAATATTGTACTGAAAATGTATTGTTTTATTCTATTATGATTTAAAATACAAAACATATCAAATAATATTATACAAATATATTATTATTTAATATATTATAAATGTTACACATACAGAAAAACCAATATTATATTTAAATGTTTGCAAAATATATAGTAAATAATTATATATATTGTATAATATTATGTAATATATATTACAAATATGCTACATATCCAACAGTAAAAAATGGTCATTCCAAAACATGTTAAAATTATATGTGGTTATGCAATATCAATAGAAAGTGTTTTCTCTAAAATATGAGTTTATCTACAAATGAACAATGTAACTAAAAAACTGAAAAATAAATATTATAACAAAAATATTATTTAATAAATAAAATTACAAAATATGTTGTTAAAAGTTATAATTATATATAAATGTTTATTTAAAAAATACACTACTTGTATGTATTATACATTAAAAATATACAAAGCTATTTTCTGTTTAAAATGTTAAAATATATATTTTTTAAATCCATACAATAAATGCAAAAATATATTCAATGTATTATATGTCTTGACAAATAAAGGGCTCATTATGATGTCGGTCAGAGTTCATTCCGACCGACATCTTTGCGGATGCGGAACTGACCAATCTCCGGTTCCGAACCTGCAATTAGGATGCAACCGCACATGAGGGCTGATTACAATGCTGGGTGAAGTTTCCTTTGCCCGACATCGTCTCGGTCATGAGACCGACAGACACCCGGTCGGCGGTCCCGACCGACTAACTGGGATGCGACCGAACACTGTTTGGTCGCATTCCTATACTTTACAATGGGAGCATGCATTCCGGCCAGAATGCATTCTCCTATTGTACAATAGGAGGTGGCAGGCACGGGTCCAGGGATCAACAACTGGAGGCCGTGCACCCAAGGGGTCCCTGCTGGGGGCCCCCAAAGTCGAATTCTGACAGCCTTTCTGTGTCGGAAAGGTGGCACAGAAAGGCTGCCGAACCCGACATCCCAGGGGCAGAAAGAGCCGCCCTTGGGATTACTGGCCGCATTCCGACTGCCGGACGGGCCCCTCGAGCCTGTTGGAAGCTAGTTTGAATAACCATTCAGAATCCTTTCTGACCGCCTCCATCATAATGAGGAGGTCGGAAAGGAATCCGACCGGCATATTACAATGCGGTTGGAAAGGCTCCAACAGCATCATAATTAGGCCCATGGTGTGGTCGCAAAGCTCCCATTTCTCCATGGGAGCTTGTGGTGCAGGCGGAAACCCCCCAAAGAGAAATGGGTGTTTGTATAAATCCCTGCAGGGATTTTCAGGGGGGCACCATAGGTGCTTACCAGGCCCACAACCATAGGCCACGGAGAGAAGGGGGCCCCTGCTAGGGTCCCTCAAAGTCGCTTTCCGATAGGCTTTCCATGTTGAAAAGCCCGACAAGGAAAGCCTGTCAGAAACTGATATCATAAACCTGATGTCGGAAACCCCGTCCAATAAGGGTTATGTGCAGCTCCTTGAGCACGTCGGAAGCCAGTCGGTTTGACCGGCTGGTTTACGCTCTGACGGCCCACATTATAATTCGGCGATTGGAATGTAAACCAACGTTGTCGGTCAGTACGCCTCCGATGAGCGGTCAGGCTTACCGACCGACATCATAATAGGGCCCAAAACGTCTTCTTCTTAATAACATTTTTTTGCATCTTAAACAAATGTGCATTGAATACTTATGTGTGTTAAATAAAATTATCTTTAACAAATATATGTGTGTTTTAATTAAGGTAAAATGCTGAACACTAAACAGACATAATTTACTGTTCCTACTGCAACATAACTTAAGTCAGGTAAAATGCTGAACACGAAACAAACCTAATTTACTATTCCCACTCCAATATAACTGAAGTCAGGGAAGGTGCTGGAAACTAAACATACATAATGTACTATTCCCACTCCAATATAAGAAGTTAGGGAAAGGAGCTGGACACTAAACTTACATGATTTACTATTCCCACTCCACTATAACTATAGTCAGGGAAGGTGCTGGACACTAAGGGGTCCATTAGGATGTTGGGCGGTGGCAACACCGCAGTACCGGTGGTGCGGAAAAATTTATTTTTCCGCCCGCGAGCAGCGGTCCTCACGTCCGCATATTAGTATGGCCAAACATAGCCCATTTCCCATCCGCCGCGGTGCGACGCACATCGCCATCAAAGTGCGCCCGCCACCGCGGTGGTGGAAGCCAATGGAGACTCACCGCCTTGCGGAATGACGTCTGCTCTGCTCCACAAATTAGGATGCCCCAAACAACCAGACGCACCGCAGCGGAGAAACCACCCAACCAGAGACGGCGGAAGCTCGACAGCGGAGCGCGAAACCAGAGTCCCGGCCCACACCACCTGGTGACGACTGCCATGGATCCAGCTCTACAAGTTTTTCTGGTGCTGTACCTGCTACATCACCAGGAACTCATGGACCGCCGCGGATGCTGCCGCAGGTACACAATAACACAAACACAACACACAACACATGAGCTGACACAGGGTCCAAATCCACCCTGGTGGGGACAGCAACACATCCACAAGGGCACCCACACATCACCCATCTGCCACCAAGTCACCCCTCTGTATCCTGGACACACATCTCCCGTGACCATGCAGCAATGTCCCGGTCACGTCACCGCAGCAGTGAACACAAGTAAATACATGCGCACAATGCAGAAGGCAGGGCCAGTGCCAGGCATGCGCAGGGCACAAAGACCACAGGGCCACACCCCCTCCCACCACACACCCCATGAAGGCACATGCCATTTGCCTATCCTGTGCACCCCCATGCACAACAAGCCAGGTGAATACAGACCCTGCACCACACAACAAACAACCAGGGAGACAGCCACTGCAGGAGTGGCTGCACAGGAACACACAACACACAGCACAGTAGCACAGGGCCAGGGAAACACACACAACACCACACTCAGGGAAACAAAAATGAGTACAAGCACCAAATAAACACGTACAAGGAACAAACTTCCAAATGGACACACAGCCTGCATAGTCACACATACATACCACAGACTGACACACAGACACATACACACCCCACATGCCAACAGCAATGGAGCACAACAAATAGGAAAGCCAAAGTGGGCTACACACAAATGGAAGGCCATGGAGACAAACAATAAGCATGTGTACATCACGGAACAGAGAACAACACCCTCAGACCATCAAAGCACACATGGCTGGTACAGTCAGTGAGGTCAAACCACAGACATCACAGTGCAACAACACAGGGAGACAGCAAGTCAAACCATGTATAGGCACAAGGACGAAAGGAAGGCCCAGAAGTCAAACTGTGAACAGCCACACATCTATACAACTACTAAACAGGAGTACACCAGCAGCACTACACACAGGGTCCAGTGACACATTCCATAACTGACAAACACCAGTAGGAACCTACACACATACCCCCCACCCTCACACCAGCAGCACACAACACCAGTGTCAAACACACTGAAGGCTGGCAATACTTGCCAGTCAATACACACACAAACAATCACACACCCTGGGGGTAGCCACAAACATCACACACACACACACAGGGATGCCACAACAAATGTCTGCACAAGAACAACAGACAAACACATAACCCAATAGAAACACACACAGACCCACAACAAGAACAGACATGCCCTGTGCAGCTAAACTGGGAAAATGCAATGGGAGCACAGACACAACAGGAGTGCACAACCTCATCAGCCAGGAACAATGCACAGACAACATACCACAACACACACAAGAAGTGCACCATCACAGAACAACACAGCCAAATCAAACAAACAACAGATGCACAGACAGAACAATCACATAGAAAACACAGCTGGACATCAGGGGATGGACACCAGGCAATGACAAGGCAACATACACGCACAGCAATGCATGCACAACTAGCAGTGTGTGCACACCAAGCATACCAGCCACACACAGACATGAGTGACAGAACATCAACCCACACAACACCAATCAACACAGCACAAAGACAACACCATACCCAGGAAGTGAAGCAATAAAACAGCCCACACACATGCATCCAACACAGCACCAACAGATGCACAAGTCTGGGACACAAAGGTGGAAACAACTTGACCAGAGGACTGGGCAGCACACACAGTTGAACTGCATAGGAGCAACCATGACTGACAAACAGCACAAGAACATCACATATAACCCATTGGGGAAATGCCCTGAGTGACACACTGATCCTGGCCAAAGAACTGCACCACAAAGCACAGTGTCACAAATGAAGAGATGGGGAGGCACACACACATGTAAACCAAGGGGACAGCTGACACCAAAGTGAAGTGTACTGCATGTCAGTAGGGGACATGGCAGGAGTGAACCATACACAAAGAGAGGGAGTGCAGACCCAGAATGGGTAGGTGTTGGACCCGGCCTCGTGGCGTGGTCCTGACTTCCCGGGGGTTGGGCCCGTTCCCCGCCCTAACCTCCACGAGCTACCCGTTCGGGCCGCACGAGGTCACATACACCTCGGGGCTCCACCATTTTGTTGCCTGCCACGTGACCCTGCACACCAGTCCTCCTGACTCCGCTCAACCCGGCCTCGGCCCCAGCAAGGCCCAGACATTGAGGCACCAAGAACTGGCCAGGGGGTGTCACGTGAACACCTCATCGCCCTGGCGGAGGGCGGTATCGATGGGACCCCCAACCGTCCCCACCCACCAAGGTGCGATCGGCCTCCATCTCTCCTGGGCCGGGCGCCTCTCCTGCTGGGCGTCTGGCCGCTCCCAACCCGGCCTCTCCGCCCCCCGGGCGCAAGGGTCCGGACATCAAAGGGCTCCAGACCTATATCTGGGGCGACCCCGCCACAGACCGGGAGTTGTATCCCGGAGTCGAGAGCCCTGCTGATTGAATCGCGGCCGACCCTACGGAGAAGAACTCTTGCTTGAAACCACCACGAGCCCTGCAGACTGCGTCGCGGCTCCTTCTTGCTGAAACCTTGAAGCCCCCCGGAACATCGGGGCCCTGCTGACGCTGACGCGGCCCAACCTCGCTGAAACCTCCCTCGGAGCCCTGCTGACGACGTCGCGGCTCGAGCTGAGCAGAAACCATCTTGAGAGCCCTGCTGACCTGATCGCGGCTCTCCACGAACTGAACGCCAGAGCCCTGCTGACGCCGTCGCGGCTCGACCCCTCCGAGATCCGGAGGTCCTCCAGCTTGAGGATAAGAACTGGGCCCCAGGTACCCTCGTACCAAGCTCCTGCCAAAGACTGTCCCGCTACCCCTTCCCTTCTAAAGAGACACTGAGACTTTTGCGGATCCCTCGATCCCCTTTTTGTGTAATATTGAACCCGTAACCTTTTAAAGTGCTGATAAAGAATTGCTCATCTTGAGACAACCTCCTTGAGTCCGGTGTGGTGGTGTTACTGTGCTAGTACATAATAGGAGAAGGATCTCTCAGGAGGCTTCTCTGCAGCGCTCGGCTACTTCGTACAGTGTGGGGGCCCCCCCTGAGTGGTCTCGCCGACTCCTCGGGGTCCGCCTTCCAACAGTAGGCATCTGAAGCACAGACAGGGGATGGTATGACAACACACACAACATGCCATACTGGAGGCAAAAAGGCACCATGTGACAGCAATGCATGAGAAAACACAACCACAATGGCAGTGTGGAACAGCCAGGTCTGCACAGTCTCCACAAACAGCATCATGACACATGGAAGTGCAACAAAGCACAACACTGACTTGCCAGTCACACACTCTGCATACTCACAAGTGACAAAAACAACAAGTAGGAGTCAGCCAGAACTGCAAGGACACACCAACACACTGCACAGTGCACAACATACAACTCACACATGTGCATACAACCACATCCACAGGGCTGAACAATCAAAACAGCAGGCATACAACTCCTGGGTGACACATGTGTGTATTTGACAATGCAGGGGCATGCACACATCAACACTCCCGACAAACTCACCACCTTCACACTGCACACTTCCTGACCATCCAAGAGCACAGACGGAAAGTAAGCCATGGGACTAGGATGACTGGCCATCACAAGATGACCACACACATACACCACTGGGTCCACATAAAGGAAGAATACACATACATGATGACCCTGGACAGCCTGCCTGCAATACTGTGTGCAGAAACCCACTCTGTTCTGGCAGTGCCCCCCAACCTGACATGAGTACAATATAGCCAACATGAACAAAATAAGAAAATGACAACTGCTTCCCATTGAAAATTGACACCATTGCCAATTATCTGGGTCAGGAAGAACTGAAGACCCTGTCACCCCTGTAAAAAATAGATAGGAGCAACTGTCTTTATTCACATATTGCACAGATAGCCACCGTGAGAAGAGAAGAGTAAGGCACAAAATGCAGAGCATGTCCATGAGAAGCTGCACAGGCAAGGGCAAAACAGCAGTGAACGACAAGGCCAGTGGCCAGGGCTAAGTGCAGAGCATGTCCATGGGAAGCTGCACAGGCAAGGGCAAAACAGCAGTGAACAACAAGGTCAGTGGCCAGAGCTAAGTGCAGAACATGTCCATGAGAAGTTGCACAGGCAAGGGCAAAACAGCAGTGAACAACAAGGCCAGTGGCCAGGGCTAAGTGCAGAGCATGTCCTTGAGAAGCTGCACAGGTAAGGGCAAAACAGCAAGGTCAGTGGCCAGTTAAGGGTGCAGAGTATGTCCATGAGAAGCTGCACAGGCAAGGGCAAAACAGCAAGGCCAGTGGCCAGGGCTAAGTGCAGTGCATGTTCATGAGAAGCTGCACAGGCAAGGGCAAAACAGCAGTGAACGACAAGGCCAGTGGCTAGGGCTAAGTGCAGAGCATGTCCATGAGAAGCTGCACAGGCAAGGGAAAAACAGCAAGGCCAGTGGCCAGGGCTAAGTGCATAGCATGTCCATGAGAAGTTGCACAGGGAATACTTGAACACAGCACAGAGCAACAAGGCCAGTGGCAAAAACAAAGTGCAGGGTATGTCCAGGAGAGGCTCCACAGGGAATGTGTGCGACTGTACTGTTCCATGGTCAGTAGCACAGTCAGGGGGTAACAATGTGCAGTACAGGCCCACCTGTGTGAGAGACAGGTTTGTGAGGGTGACTACCACTCGACTTGGCTGTCATGCAGATTGGGAGCTGGCTGTATCTCAGGGACTGTCGGGGCACTTGACTGGGGAGAGAGAGGACCACCTGAGGTAGAGATATCAGTGGTTTCGCAAGCTGGAAGGCTCCTTGGACCAGGTGGTGTAGTGGCACATGGAGGTGGAGTCATACAGACAGGAGACACGGTGTGGGTGGGAGATTGTGGAGGGGTGCCTTTCCACTTCTTGGGGATCCTAAATGGCATGCCTGACTTTGGATCAATGGGAAGTGGTGTGGGCACAACAGGAACACTCACCACCAAATCTGCATCAGGTGCAGACGGTGGCATCCCCTCTGGTGATGTGCCCTCCTTCCCCTGCTTCACTGGGCTTGGAATGGGAGTCGAGGTGGTGGGCAAATCTGCCCTGGAGCCCTTCCTAGGTGTACCCTTGGCATGCACCACCTCCTCGGTGGGCACAGAAACTGTATGCTTCTCTTTGCGAGATGCTTTAGGGACAGGAGAGTCCTTGGATAGGAATTCCTCTGAGGCATGTGTGCCTGAGGTCTGCTGCTTTGCGTTTTGTCCCCTGGTGTCGCCTGACAGGCTTTTCTCTCTGCGCTCTTTGGTGGCTTTGATCTTCTGTGGGGATGGTGTCTGCGCCCGGGACCACTTGGGTTGCTGCTGCTGTGTGCTTCATGTGCCATATCGTGACTTTGATGTATGTGGACCGTAGTCACTCTCATCAGACATGGCTACTGCCAGGGGGGTGGACAAAGGGACCGGAGCTGGACTGTGAGTATGTGCCTGTTGAAGGGCAGATGTCACTGTGGAGGACAAAGCCTGGACAGTCCGGTGCAGCCCACCCACGTCAGAATGTATGCCCTCCATGAAAGCAACCACCTGTGCCAATTTTTTGTCGTGGTCAATGAAGGCATTGAGGAGAGCAGTCTGGCCTACACACAGCTGGCGTAAGAGGTCCACAGACTCAGCACTGATGGCGGCAGAGAGGACAGGGGCAGCGGTGCCAGGGGTAAAGGACACTCTTCCCCTCTTACTGAGGCAGACACGGGCAGCACCAGAGGAAGTGGCTGGGAGGGTGGGCACTGGCCGCTATGTGGTGGAAGATGATGCAGAGTCCCCATTCCCTGTGCCCGCCAGCATGGATGCATCCCAGCTGGCATCAGATGATGTGGTACTTTGCGTCTCAGGCTGGGATTCCTCCAGCAGACTCCTGTCCCCCCTTGAGGTGCTGGTGACATCTGTGTTACGGGGCTCCTGTGCAGCTGTCATGCTAGTTTCACCCCCACTGGTGTCCATCTCCTGTCCCTCCATGACCACAGGAGATGCTGCATGAGAGAGAGAGATGTAGGGTCAGGTTAGTGGCAGCAACAGAACAAACATATGCAAGCAATGCCTAACAAAAGATGACCAGATCTACATGTTGCACACCACCATGTGCAATCACATTGTGCCAACTCACTATATAGACTCAAACAGTGCGTGGAAACTGGAAATTCAGATATGAGTGAGCCATGTGATGATCACACAGCACAACACAATGGCCATGAGCCCATGCCACCCACCATTATGTACTTTGTGGCACAACGACTGGTGCACATTGGTGTCAGATGTCTAAGCCTTCCCAATCTGAGTTCAGGCAATGGATGCATTGATGAAGGCACACTCAGATCGGGAACACTGCTGTTCCCTCCCATGGGATTCCCAAGACTACCCCAATGCAGAAAAAACCTGAAGAGCACAACTCAGAATGCAATGGGATTGCACAGCATTCAAATCACCTTTGAATGGCAAATGCATGACACCGGCACCCAGCCCAGCAGCCAATTACATGCCACTGCATCGCACTACCAACATCACATAGGCCAGCGCTGGCACAGGCTCTGTACACATGCAGCCACTCCCAGCCAAAGTCACCATCCCCAAATGCTCACCCCTGGCTTGCTGCTGATGCTCCTTCAAACGTGCATCCAGCTCAGGCTGTGTCACCGCCAAGATGCAGCCCATTAGTGGTGTCATGCTGCACCGTGCCAAACGCCCAGTGCGAGGAAGCAGCCCCAAGGTCATCTCCGCCACGTTCTTTGCCAGCCGGCTGATGTCGTCCCACCTCTTGTGGCAGTGGGTGCGCTGTCGGTTTGAGACCCCCAGAGCTCGCACCTTGGCCGCAATGGCCCTCCACACGGCCTTACGCTGGTGTACCTTGAGCTGCAGGCATGGGAGACAAGAGGGGGAAATAATCAGTGTTAGAATCCGGGGTCTCTGGTTGGCGCAGGTATGAACTTGTGACAAGCAGGGACCCTCTCCTCTAAGTCAGGGCATAGGATTAACTCTTTAAAAATAACCCTTGCTCACCCTCTAGGTAACGTGGCGCGAGCAGTCAGGCTAGATTTCCAGAGGGCATTGGGTTAAGCATTCAAGATATCTCACACAATAATCACCTCCCCACCACACAAAGACACAAGGCTGTATTTATATCAAAATAAAGTTCTTTATATAAAAGATTTCTTTAGGCAAGTTGTCAAAAATACAGTCTTTAACTTAAATAAGGTTCCAGTTACTCTTGAAGGCTTTCAGGCAGTCCACAGTTCTTAAAATGGCAAAGTTGTACTTAAAATAGCTTCTTTAGGGTGTCTGTGCGCTTCGTAGCGCCTTGCGTATGCTTCGTACGAGGTTTTGGACGTCACTCGCCGTTTCTCACGCTTCTCGCGTGAGCACGCGTACCCGGGACGTGAACTGTACGGACCGTACCTTCGTTGGTACGTGTCGTACACGGCTGGTACGCCTCTTGCCAAAGCTCACACTTCCCGCGTGAGCGCCGTCAATGTATTTCAAGCTGGACGAGCCGTACCAAAGCTCACAATAAACGCGTTCGTCGCGTAGCGGGTCTACCGCGCTAGTACGGCCCGAACCAAGCAGCGGGCGGGTCGTACTTCAGCGCGCTCGCACACAGTACCTTATTCCTTGCACAGGGGGTGATCACAGCAGCTTCAGGGGTCCTTGCAGGAGCGTCCCACGTCCCGTTGTCGTCCCTTCTTGGCAGTGGGCGGCGGTGCTTCGTGGGGTGCTCCAGGACGGTCTCGGCCACACGATCACGGGCGGGAGAAGGAGGGGCAGCTCGGGGGCAATCTCTTCAGCGCGTCGCGCTGGCAGCTTCGCTCAGGGGGTAAACAGGGCGTCACAGGTCCTTACAATGCTCTCCACTTCCAGGGGTCGCAGAGGCTCGGCGCTTGGAGCCTGGTCAGGTTCTTCTTTACTTTGCGAGCTACGGCTCGGGGGGCAGTTGCTTGCTGTGCTCGTGCCAGGCAGGCCTTTACTGTGCTCACAGCAGCCCCGGTGGCAGAAGTCGCGGTGCTCAGAGAGAGGGGGACGCACTGGTTCTCTGGGGTCAGCGTTCAAGGATCGTCTCCAGCAGTTTCTCTTCTCCTTGGGGGAAGGTAGCGCCCACTGTTCCTGGGGCGCAGGTCAGGGGGCAAGTTCACAAGCAAGCCCTTGGAGATTGTTTAAAAGCACAAGTTGAATCAAAGTCTTTTCCTCTCCTTCCAGCAGACAGGCACCCACTGCAGGCCAGTCCCTCAGGCAGAGAGACAGTATTCCTCCTTCAGCTTCTCCAGGTCCTTCTCCTTCAGGCAGACGTTCGTCTTGGCGCAAACAGGGTCTGATTTCTTAGGAGCAGGGCTCCTTCTTTTATAGCACAATTCTTTTGTTCTTTGTCGCCAGGGGGCCTGGGCCTGGGCCTGGCTCAGTCCAGTTTTGGAGCACTTTGTTGTGGTGACTCTGCTCTTTCCTTTCAGCAGCAGGGCAGAGACATCAGCCGCTCCACAGGGGGCGGAGCCGGCATTGTGGTGGCAGAGCACAGGTCTATTCAGAGTCAAAGGTGTACTCCTCCCACCCATCCTGGTGTAATCTCTCTACCCACCACCTGGCAGCCAGCCTGTCTCCTGGAATTCCCCAGCCCTGCTCCTTTACTGTTACTAGGCATTACACACACACACAGCAGAGGCGGACTGAAATGGCCTGGTCAGTAAATACTAACTTTCTAAAAGTAGTATTTACAAACACAGGATATTAAAATAAACTTTACTAAAAGAAGTATTTTATTATTCTGAGTTCAGGCATACTAAACTTGACTTTCTACCATGCTCTCTGAGTCCACTGGGATTACAGCGTGTAGTAATTCCAGCAGCCCATTCTGGCCTATGGAGAGCAGGTAGCCTTCAATAGTGAAAAACGAAAATGGCTGTAATTCACTATTGGACATGCCACACACATCAGGGCATGTCCTACCTTATACCTACAATGCACCCTGCCCTTGGGCCTACCAGAGGGGTGACTAATATGTAGTTAAGTGAAGGTTTGGGGACTGGCAAGTAGGTGCCCTTGCGCAGTCAGCGCGACAGTACCAGACTGCACGCAGGTTCTGCAGTGGCAGATCTTAGACACATTTTACTAGGCCGCTTCTGTGGGTGGCACAACCAGTGCTGCAAGCCCACCAGCAGCATTTGTATTTACAAGCCCTGGCACTCCTGGTGCACTTTACTAGGGGCTGATAGTAAACCAAATAAGCCTGTGGATACTTTCATACGCGGATTGGCGTCTCTCGGACACTCTCGTTCTCTGGGTGGCTTTGAACCTGATCTGCACCCATTAAATTATACATCACGTTGGTAACCGCTTTCCAGCATCTGATTATATTGTTTTCGCGTTATGTGATAGTTCCAAATTTGTTACTCAAGAACCAGTCTTCTGTCTATCTGTATAGCCCTATATATCGTAACGGCTATAATTTTGTTGTTCCATCGGATTCTTTCTCGTTTATATTAATGGCCTTGATAAAGTCTTTGAAAAGACGAAACACGTGTTGGCAAAAAAAGTGCTGAGATTATTTATTGAAAGAATTTTTCGTGGACTCAAACGAAAGAAAGAATAAAGAATTACAGTCCTACACTTGAACTGGATGGTGTCAGACTTATGTTTTTCGGAATTCCTGTCAATTGTTCTTGTTGAATAGAAAAAAAGTTATGGGAATACTGTACCCCATATTGCCTAGAAACTAAATCTCTATATTTTCAGAGGTTCATGTAACTATTTTAGGTGTGCCACAGTAACCCTAATATTTTGTTTGCAAGTTATTACTCAGAACATTTCTGTTTTCTGTGTTATTAGAGCAGTTTGGTGGTATGCTCTTTTAGGGTGGGGCACCCGTTGTTTTATACTGTTTCACGCTATAAATGAATGTTAACCTGATGCTAAACTGAAAGTGTGGATATTTCCCATTTGGAAGACCGCCGCCTTTGTTTTTCATTTATACCTACAATGCACCCTGCCCTTGGGCCTACCAGAGGGGTGACTAATATGTAGTTAAGGGAAGGTTTGGGGACTGGCAAGTAGGTGCCCTTGCGCAGTCAGCGCGACAGTACCAGATTGCACGCAGGTTCTGCAGTGGCAGACCTTAGACACATTTTACTAGGCCGCTTCTGTGGGTGGCACAACCAGTGCTGCAAGCCCACCAGCAGCATTTGTATTTACAAGCCCTGGCACTCCTGGTGCACTTTACTAGGGGCTGATAGTAAACCAAATAAGCCAATCATGGAATCCAATGAACATTTTACCATAGGTAGAGCATATGCTCCTTAGCACTGATCAGCAGTGGTAAGGTGCCCAGAGTCATAAAACAGCCAACAACAGGTCAGAAAAAATACAGGAGGAAGGCAAAAAGTTTAGGGATGACCCTTCAAAAAGGGCCAGATCCAACAATCAGTGACACAGTGTTATGTACCGACATCTATCAGTATAGCAGCAAGATACAAACTCATCACAAATCCAAAGATATGTCAATCAGAGATTAGAGTACATCTCACATGGTATATCTGCATGGGAAAAGCTGATGTAAATGCATGCAGGTGTGAGGGGAACACAATCCCTGCACATCTCACACACATGCAGGATGCCAGCACCGAAACACCTATGTAGCCTGCCCACATCTCCAGTCCATTGTTGGGTTGAGCAACCCAACATCACATATCGACCTGTGTCTAGGGGTGGACTCACTGTGTCCTAGACTGCGCAGCCTCCAGTGTACCTGCCCTGTGGATAGATAACTGTGTCATGATGGTAACATTGAGGGACATGATCTCACAAATCCAAAATCCTCATCACAAGGCCGGTCGTGTGCAACCTACAGTGCTGAGATGGCCCATAGCTGGAGGGCAATGAGAAAAGACTGATGTAATACTCTGGGAGTGGAGTGATGTGTCCTTGTCTCTGTGGGCGGGAACTGTGCAGGCCAGCTGGGCTCACACTGAGTTGGACAACAGGGGCACACACAGCCATTCAGCCAAGCAATCAGTGTCCTGACTTCTGCATGAGCAACCTTCTGCGTCACTGTATGGCTGACAACACGACACAGGTCACTCATACAGACATGTGCAGGCAGGGAAACCTGTGGCATTGGGCACACACACCTTCCCTGGAGACAGCATGTTAGGCAGTGCATGACACAAACCCACAATCCCAGGCACATACTGCATCAGTCCAACCACATGTGTGCCCCCCTGCCCTCCCCCCCCCACTGTTGAGGACTTACCACGACATTTGGGGCACCATATAGCCTTGGATACTGTGTGAGCACCTCGTCCACCAGGACCTCCAGCTCCTCGCTCGTGAAGGGACTGGCACGGATCTTCTCTGTCCTTGCCATCACTGTGGACATGAGACAACAGCGGCGGAATTGGGTGGTGAGGGGTCTCAGGCAGCAGTCCCTGGAGGCAGCAGCAGGTGAGGGGTCTCAGGCAGCAGTCCCTGGAGGCAGCAGCAGGTGAGGGGTCTCAAGTAACAGTCCCTGGAGGCAGCAGCAGGCCTACCGCGATCTTCTAAATTGCATCATGCCACCGCAATCAAGGTTCCCATTGGCTGTAAGGGCATTCTCCATGGCGGTGACACCCTGCTGGGGCCCGGTGTGCACTACCGCGATGGTGCATCTTTCAAATGCATCCAATGACCACCTCCGCAAAGGCGGAGCACGCCTACCGCGATCTTCAAAATTGCATCATGCTACCGCAATCAAGGTTCCCATGGGCTGTAAGGGCATGCTCCATGGCGGTGACACATTGCTGGGGCCCGTCGGTAGCTACTGTGATGGTGCATCTTTCAATTGCATCCAATGACCGGCTCCGTGGTGGCAGAGCCCGCCTACCGCGATTTTCAAAATTGCATCATACCACCGCAATCAACGTTCCCATTGGCTGTATGGGCATGCTCCATGGCGGTGACACACCGCTGGGGCCCGGTGTGTGCTAACGCGATTTTGGCGGCGGAGCATGCCCACTGCCATTTCCCCATGTCTCCATGCCAATCACTACCGCACTTGTGTGAATGGGGGTGCTGGTGACACACCGCTGGGGCCAGGCGGTAGCTACCACGATATGGGTGCCATACATTGACACGAGACACCGCGATTTTGGCGGCGGAGCATGCCCACGACCATTTCCCAATGTCTCCATGCCAATCACTACCGCACTTGTGTGAATGGGGGTGCTGGTGACACACTACTTGGGCCAGGTGGTAGCTACCGCGATATGGGTGCCATACAATGGCAATGGCCATCTGGTAAACATCAACAGTACCCAGTACCCACATGGTCAATGGCACATCATTGTGCACACGATACCAATGTTCCGTTTACTCCACTGGTGACTACACATGCCATGTTTGTGTGTGTGATTTCGTAGATTGGCCTGCACTCACTCACATGTCACTTATGAATTTGATGGTCGTGTAGGCAGGACAGTGTTGTTCTGGACTCTACAATGTGTACACATGTCAATGTGTTGAGGTGCAGTGACAATCACAGCAATGCTCATCTCAATGAATGATTATCTATTTTGCATGGCCTCTCATGTCTGCTCATGCACACATTCGTCATTTCTGTGCCGGCTGTGGTCATTGTGTGGTGTTTGTGTGCCAGGTTGAAATGACGCATGAAGGTGTGACAGGTGTAGCAGCTAGGTAGGAGACAGTGTGGTTGATTTGTTACACATATGCTGGATGCTATACTCCCAGGTGTGCCCATGTGAAATGTGGCCATGTCCCTACGTGCATTCACATTGACCAAGGTGGTGTTTGGGGTACTTGTTCTATGTAAGTTGACAGGTGTGCCCTTGTGTGGCAGTCATTGTTGTCATGTCCTCCAGAACGTGAGATGCTGTGCCCATCTCATGATGTATTGCATTGACATGTGTCCACTTTCATCTCAACTAGGAGGCCAAATCTGATTTGTCACTTGACAGTGCTGGAGGATGTGGCGATCATCCGCAAATGCCGTCTGGATAAAGCCACCCTAAAGAGCCTTTGTGACATGTTGGAGCCCCACCTGCAGCCTTGCAGGACATATCCAACAGCTTTCACCCCAACTTATAAGGTGATGGCGGCCCTGCATTTTTTTGCCACTGGATCGTTCCAAGAGACAGTGGCCAGCGCTGGTGGGATGTCACAACCGATGTTTAGCATGGTGCTGCCCCAGCCTGCAAACCAACCCGTGTCCAGTGATGAGGACAGTGGAGAGGAGGAAGGTGTTGATCTGCGTGAACACTTCATCACACGCTACTTCACTTGCAGGTGTGTGAAAATGTACAACATACCCATTGTCTGCTGATATTGCTGTTGTCGTGATGGGGTATGTGAGAATTGTGACATCAGCCAGTTGTAGACTCAGCAGTGGTTGGCAATGTTTCTGGGACAGGTCATTTTGGAACATCTACAGGACGTGTATGTTGACACTTGTTGCCCATTGTGACGTGTGCAAGTTGGGTTATCTTGCTGTGTTGCAGGGATTCTGCTCATGCACAGAACTATGCGCAGGAAACCAGGACCTCAGTGAATTGTGGTGTACCAAAAAACTCACCTCAGAACCCAGAACCCCTATCCGACCAGCATCAGTGTCCCATTCGTTATCCGTATTCTATCGGAGCTCCCAAAGTATAGACAACCCAGAACAAGCGACTTAGAGTACTCTCAGGAATGGTGGGAATCAGAAATACCTGTTCGTTATTATTCTCATATCAGTCCACAACAAGAGTAATCAGAGACACGGTAAAGTTTTAAACGTTTATTTTATAAACTATGTGTCCTAAGATGCAGTACTTTGGCTAACATAAGCAGACAAATGATTAAAATTAAAACCATCAGCATTGTTACAATACCATAGAAAATGAAAGGAGAAATCATATTATAAATGACAGTGGAATACAGCCACCTTCCCTTCGCTAGGGCGCTAATATTATTAGACTAATAGAAGGTCTCTAGGTTTGAATGGGTAACCCCATACCGTAAAGATCAGCTTAGGTGAATCACATCACAGGATCAGCTGTGCTCTGCGCCTGGAAAGGTTCTTCTCCAGAATGTGTGTGTAAAGCATGCAGACTGCAATATTAAAGGCTCTCGACTTTCAGGTATTTGCAGCTGTGTGCGTGTTATGGCTAGAGAGTGAACTCAAAAACATGCATTGGCGACCCAGACTGTTTCTTCACACAATGTTCAGACCAAGGTCGCAGTGCACGTCTAGGGATGTGAACAACAGACAGTTCTCATGTGAAGAAAAGGCAAGCAAGCAGTTTTCAAATAATAACATGTATCTGCAGTGTCGTATGCAAAAGCAGCAAAAGTGGCAAGATGGTTTTCTAACGTCTAACGCGCTTATGCTAACATAGCAATGTATGTGTCTAAATTGCTGCCTTCACTACAGATGGTAGGTGTTGTGTAATGTCTGTGATGCCACACCCAGACCAGTGAATGTTGTTCTGTTGTGTTTCCCTAGGTGCCTTCAACTTCTCCTTGCCTACATACAGTCCATACTCCTGGTACATTGTGATCATGTTGAAGACTGTACATCCTGCAATAAAGACGGAGCAGACACAACAACATGTGTGTAAGGATTTTTTATTTATTTACAATGGTGACATGTGAGGGGGGGGGTGTACATTTCCATTGAGGTGGTGGTGGAGCAGTGAGTTGACAGTTGTGGTAAATGAGATAGTCGAGTAGTTACCACGTTGATGTGGTGACCCAGTCCAACAGACAGATTCCATTCACAAGGCAGTGTGGGGAAGGACAATCCATACAGTCAATGCAGTGGTGAAGAGGGTTGCCATCAGGGCTGGCTCCGTGACTGGCGTTTGGCAGGTTCTTTGCCTCCAGATACTCCCAGGGTCTTCTTAGGACGGCCCCTTCATCGCTTGGCGGGGGCTCTGCTGCAGGGCCAGTGGGCTCTGAGGACTCACCCCTCTCTGTGGGCGCAAGGGAGGATGGTGAACTGTCATCCTGCGGCCCACCAGAGGGAGGTGGAGGTGTTGTTTGTGGCGCAGGCCTGTCCCTCAGTACTGCCACTTGGTCAAGAGCTCCATGATTTGTCCCATGCGGGTGTCGATGGACCTCATCAGCAGGATGAGATCGCGTAACAGTTTGTCTGACCGGCCCGTTTGTCATTGGGCCTGTTCATATGCGCCAAGGACTCTGGTGATGTGTTCCAGGGATTGTGTCCCAGCCTCCTGGTGTCTGTGGGAGACCCTGTCCCTCCCACCTACCGTGCTGCCACAGACCTGTTGCCTCACCACTTTGGGCACCCACATCCTCTCCCTGCCCTCCTCAGTCGGTGTTGTGGGATGGTCATCCTCTGGGACAGGGAGGGTGTTGCAGGCAGCACTGGTGGTGGTGGTGGCGGTGGCCGCACAGGCCGTAAAAGCAGGGGTCTGCAGTGAAGTTGTTATTGCCGCAGATGTGGTGGGAGGGACGATGGGGCCCTGGGACCTGTTGCTCCATGGCACACCAGATGGGCCGGCTTCGAGCGCATCGTCCGTAGTGCACGCCGCAAGCTTTGTGTTTTCTGTGTGTCATTCACTGTTTGTACACTGCACAATTTACTGATCATCACATTGTTTCCTATGTGCACTACTGTGCCTCCTGCATGATGCAGTGGTACATGCATTACTTGTCCATGGTGTGAGGTGTCAATGCATACCATGCGAGCCGTGCATAATTTATGTTTACAGGGACCTGTTGTCATCTAGGGACTGGCACAACATGTTTCTCATTGTGGAGTCTTTGTTGTTTTGTCTGACCTTGCAGATGTCACATTTGGCCATGGACTGGCCATTGCCATCTTCTGCATACCTTTGTCCTGTCATGTGCATATCTTGATTTATGCCCCCACACATGCTTTATTATTTCTTGAGTGGTCCTTGTTGCACTGGCCCCATGGTGATGCACATGTCAATGGGTGCTGTGCATGATTGTGCTCAGACTTGCTTCTACATGTGCATTGATGTGTCACACTTTGGTAGCTATGACAGTTTCCTTTGCTAACCTGTGTGCACACTGTGAGCCGCAATGGGTTCGGTGTGCATATTTTTGCAATGAGAGGGCTGGTGTTGTCATATGGCACTATTTCTTTTGTGACAAATGTGTGGGTGGACGTACTGGCTACTTGCCTATTACGTGCTCGCCTTTGGGTTTGTGATATGGCACATCTGTGTGTGCGTGGTGGAGGCATCCTGCTCAGTGGTGTCATAAGACAGAATGCTATGTCTACCTACCTTTAGGTTTGTTTTGTGTACTGCAATGGCTTCCAACTGCTTCTGGGTGGGGGAGTGCCCCATCCTGCTGAGGTGTGGGGCAGGAGGCATGGTGGGAGTAGTGGTACATGCCTCCCAATCACAAACACCCTCCCAGGGAAGATGGCTACCTACCTGTAAGTTTGTTTGGTGTACTGCAATGGCTTCCAACTGCTTCTGGGTGGGGGAGTGCTCCATCCTGCTCAGGTGTGGGGCAGGGGGCATGGTGGGAGTAGTGGTACAGGCCTCCCAGCCACAAACATCCTCCCAAGGAAGATGGCTACCGACCTGTTGGTTTGATGAGGGTAATGTAATGGCTGACACATGCTTCTGGGTGGGGTGGGGGAGGGGTCCATCCTGCTGAGGTGTGGGGCAGGGGGCATGGTGGGAGTAGTGGTACATGCCTCCCACCCACAAACACCCTCCCAGGGAAGATGGCTACCTACCTGTAAGTTTGTTTGGTGTACTGCAATGACTTCGAAATGCGTCTGGGGGGGGAGTGCTCCATCTTGCTGTGGTGTGGGACAGAGAGAATGGTGGGAGTAGTAGTGCAGACCTCCCACCCATAAACACCGTCCCAGGGAAGACGGCTACCTACCTGTTAGTTTGATGAGGGTAATGTAATGGCTGACGCATGCTTCTGGGTGGGGGAGGGGTCCATCCTGCTGAGGTGTGGGGCAGGGGGCATGGTGGGAGTAGTAGTGCAGGCCTCCCACCCACACACACCCTCCCAGGGAAGATGGCTACCTACCTGTAGGTATGTTTTGT
The DNA here is from genome assembly GCF_964204655.1 of Triturus cristatus. NCBI lineage: Eukaryota > Metazoa > Chordata > Amphibia > Caudata > Salamandridae > Triturus > Triturus cristatus. The sequence continues at coordinate 436,582,420 of NC_140594.1, read as the reverse complement.
GTACTGCAATGGCTTCCAACTGCTTCTGGGGGGGAGGAGTGCTCCATCCCGCTGAGGGGTGGGACAGAGGGAATGGTGGGAGTAGTAGTGCAGGCCTCCCAGCCACAAACACCCTCCCAGGGAAGATGGTTACCTACCTGTTAGTTTGATGAGGGTAATGTAATGGCTGACACATGCTTCTGGGTAGGGTGGGGGGAGGGTTCCATCTTGCTAGGCTGTGGTACAGGGGGCATGGTGGGAGTTGTAGTGCTGGCTGCCTGTACACATGCCGCCATGGTAATGTTGGTGGCTACATTTTGGGTGAATGGGAGTGGGTGAATGTTGGATCTGTGGGACATGTTTTTGTGAGTGTGTGGTGCAGATGGATGGAATTTGTCCTAGGTGGTGTAGCTTTGTAGTTGTGCAAGACAGTACATAGCAGTGTGGTGGTAGTCATTTGTTTGTAATTACCAGCCTCCACTCCCTGGCTACTCTGTGATACTCTCTGGATGCAGTATGGCAAGCACCTTCTCCTCCCATGGTGTGTATGGTTTTGGTGGAATGGGAGGGCCACCGCCAGTCCTCTGAGCCAGCTCACGGTTCTTGCTTCTCCTCTCCTTGACAATCCTCTTCAGATCATGACCCTGCTTCATGATCTCCTTTTTGGAGCTTGGGGTGGTCCCTACTGCATTGACCCTTTGGACTATCCTTGCCCACGTTTGTGTCCTTGTGGCTAATGGTGTCTGTTGGACCAGGCTACCAAACAGTTGTGGTTCCACTCTGACTATCTCATCTACCATGACTGTCAACTCACTCTCTGTGAATTTGGGCATCTTATGTGTTGCCATGGTGTGTGGGGTGCAAAGTGGTTGTGGGTGCAGGAGTGTGAGTGGTGGGTGTGGTTGTGATGTGTATGGTGTGTGATGTGCAGGTGGGTTAGTAGTGCAGGTCTGGAAGTGTTGGTGATGCTGTGTGTGGTGTGGCTAGTGATGTTGTGTTCTTTGCCTCTCCTTTAAGCTGGGGTGTGTGTCCCTTCTCTCCTGGAGTATTGCAAAGGATTGTGGTCAGGGAAGGGACTGGTTTTATACTCAGCTATGTGGGTGTGTCCAAATGGGGTATTGCTGTCAGGTGTGTTGTCCTGGGAATTGTATTTTACATGTTGCCATGTGGTTGTGTTATTGGTGTGTGTTTTGTGTATTTGGGGGACATGGCTAGTTTTCTGTGTGAACTTTTTGGCCTTATTGTGGGTTTTTTGCTTCGTCCGCTATATTTTTCATGGATCGTCCGCAGCAGTGGCTATGCTGCAGCTCTTCCGCTGGCTCTTCCATTCATCCCAGTGTGCGACCGCGGCGGTCGGAAACAGAGGTACGTACCGCGGGACCATCAGGGATATCCTAATTTCCCTTGCGGTGTGTCTCCACTATGCTTGCGGCGGGTTGGTGTTTTTCCGGTGTGTTTCTGACCGCCGCGGACGGATTTTGACCATCACCGCCCGTTAGGGCAGTTTTTCTTGGCCCATTCCGCCGCGGTCGGTGTTTTTTGGCTGATGTTCCTAATTTGGACACCGGTTTTTCCACTGTGCAGGCGGGCTGTTGTTTTCCGCTTCCATGGCGGTCGGCGCGGTTTTCCGACCGCCATCCTAATGGGCCCCTAAACACACATAATTTACTAGTCCTACTCCAATATAACTAAAGTCATGGAAGGTGCTGGACACTAAATATACATAATGTACTTTTCCTATTCCAATATAACTTAACTCAGAAAAGGTACAGGACACTAAACTTAAAACATATACTCTACTCACTCCAAACGTAAAACAATTCCTAAAAATGCTAGAGACATTAAACAATAAAAAAAGTTTCCACCTCCAATATAAATAAATCCAAATAAACTATTAACACAAAGGGGCCGATTCCGATCTGGGTCGCATAGCTCTCTGACCGAGCCGGATCCGGAGTGTTTTCCGACTGAGCCGACTCCTGCAATTCGACCGAGCGATGCTGCCGGACTCGGTTCGGTCAGACTCCCATAGAAGTCAATGGGAGCCAGTTGTACAACGCGTCCATGGGCTCCCATTGACTGAATGGGTACGTCTCACACAAGGGCACCCCCTACAGTGGGTACGCGTTGGTGCCATCCGCACCGTACATGCCTGTGTTGGGGAGACCCTTGGGTCTCCCTCTGTGTCTGAGTCGTAAGGCTGCGGGTGACGGGGGAGTCCGACATGGACCCCCAAAGGCAGCTTCCCGGACGTTTGCGAGCCGGAAACTTTGCCTCGTGCATCATACTGGCTCGGTCAAAATTCGCCTCCATTGCACGGCACGGTTTGCTTACGGGCGAGGTGTACGGAGTGGTTCGGACCCGGAAACGAGTCGGTCGGCGATTTTGCGTTTCTCGCATCGTACTTGCTCACTCGTACAGCTGTACGAGTAGGGCGGAGAACACGCATACTGCTCGTACTTTTTACAGCCGGATAGTGTTCGGAGCCCTTCCGAGCGAGATCGGAATCGCCCCCTAAACAGTAAAACTTTACATTTTATAATAAAACACATGACTTAAATAAAACAGTACACAAAAATCCATAAATATAAACATACATAATCTAAATAATAAAAAACAACTAACTTATCCCCCCAAAAATTCAATGTATTTAATAAATAAATGTAATTTTAGGTTTTATCACACATTTTAATATTTTTCTAAGTATTATTTATACTCTATCATCAAACTTTTTAACACACTTTATTAACCAGAAAGTAACAGCTATTACAATATTTGAAATAAATTATTAAAGTATTTTTTGGAAAATAAATATTAAACCATATTGCATACAAAATCACCTATTTAGTACAAATAAATCACATATAACATATAAACATTTAAATAAATACTTCAAACCACACAAATAAAAGTAAATAGCAAAATAAAATGTTACTTTTTTCAGAAATTTTACATTATAACAAAAAATAAAACAATAACCCAACAAAAAAAATAATTTTCAAAAACATAATACAATAATTAAGAAAACTTACATAAATATATAAATATTAAATATCATCAGAAAACAAATTATACTATTTTAATAAACAAATGTAATATATATTTTACAATATTTAAATGCAAAAATTTATTTCTAAATCCTTTATAAAGATAATTAAAAATACCTACTAATCTTAACAAAATAAACACACACATCCAAATAACATATTTTAAAATGTTTCACACAAATTAATTTCTTTTTCAAAATAAAATAAACCTACATAATTTTCAAAAATGTTTACCATATTTTTTCGATTTTTAAAATAAAATAAAAAAAATCATGACAAAATTTAACATACCTTCTCACCCATATTCTCTAAAAACCCAACATCCCACTCCTAAATTTCCAAATATAAAATAATTTTGAAAGGTTTTTTTGGTAAAAATTATTCTAAATTATTTTAGAATTTAAAATTTCTACCCAACTTTATCACCTATAACACCAACATCCCACTCCTAAATTACTTCAAATATTTAAAAAAAAAAAGAAAATGTAATATTTTTTCACTTTTTTCATAACGTTATAAATAAATGTTCACTCCTATCCACAATTTTTTTAATGCACTCCCCACTCTTATCACCTGTAAACCCAATGTCCTGCTCCAAAACTTTTAAAATATTATCAATTTATTACAAAAATTATTACAAAAATATAATACAATTTTTGTACAATTGTTTTAAATTACTCCCCACCCCTATATATCCAACATCTTGCTTTAGAGCTATTACTGAACACCAAAACTACTTTTCTACAATTTCAATTTATTAAAACATAGAAATTTACACAAAGAAATGATTTACTTTTTTTAGTTTTACTATAAATAATAAAACAAAAAACAATTATAAACTATATTTTACTTAAACATTGATGTTATATACAATATTTTTAGCATTGATATTTTTGACAACGATATTAAATGCAACACCTAATTTCGATATTTTTGACTTCGACATTACTTACCATGATATTTTGAAATCACAATATTTTTGTCACACTATGGGGTCCATTAGGATGGCGGTTGGAAAACCATCACGACCACCATGGTAGCGGAAATTAACCGTCCGCTGGTACCGTGGCAAAACCGCCGGTCCGATTATGATCAACAGCCAAAAAATTCCGACCGTGGCGGAACGATGCCACGAAAGACTGCCGGTAGCGGGCGGAGCTGGTGAAAATCCGGCCGTGACGGTGAAGGTTCGTAGTGGAAAGACACAAAACCGCTGCTAGGCCAGCGGAGTGACCGCACGTAAAATTAGGATTCCATTGAGGTGATAGCTGGACGATCCGCTGTTTACGACCGCGACGATCGTAAACAGTGATGAATGGGAGAGCCGGCGGAAAGGCTGTTGCATAGCCTCCGCTGCGGACGTTCTGTGACAAATATGGCGGTCGACAAAGAAAACACACAACAAGGCCACCAAGTGCACACATCAAACTAGCTCAGCCCCCAAAAACACCTAACACACCCCAATGACACACCCCCATGGCAACTTAAAAAATAAAAATCCCGGGACAACCCACACAACACACCTGACAGCAATACTCCATTTTGACACACCCACATAGCTGAGTTTAAACCAGCCCCTTCCCTGCCCGGAATCCTTTGCACTACTCTAGCCCTGAAGGAACTAAACCCTGCAGCACATTGGATAGGCAAAACACCACACCATCTCACCAGCATAACAACACACACACACACACCACCTACACCACCCCCACCACCCTCACAACTGCATCTCAAACCATTTGCACATCACACACCATGGCACAAAAGAAAATGCCCAAATTCACTGACAGTGAGTTGTCAGTCATGGCAGATGAGATAATCAGAGTAGAACCACAAATGTTTGGTCATCTGGTCCAACAGACACCATTAGCCACCAGAGCACAAATGTGGAGAAGTATAGTCGACAAGTTCAATGCAGTAGGGACCACCCCGCACACCAAGCAGGAAATCGTGAAGCGGTGGCATTACCAAAAGAGGATGGTGCAACAGAAGAACTACAAGAACCGTCAGCTGGCTCAGATGACTGGCGGTGGCCCTACCATTCCACCAAGAACATTCACTGCATGGGAGGAGAAGGTGATTGCCATACTGCATCCAGAGAGTCTCACAGGAGGCTGGTAAGTACAAACAAATGTCTACCATTACACTGCTATATACTGTCTTGCACAACTACAAAGCTGCACCTCCTAGGCCCAATTCCATTAATCTGCACCACACACTACCCAACACATGTCTCACAGATGTAACATTCACTCCATCTGAATCACCCCAAAGGTAGACAGCAACATTCCCCGTGTTGCATGTGTACAGGCAGCCAGCACTACAACTCCCACCAGGCCCCCTGACCCACCTCTGAGCAGGATGTAGCACTCCCCTCCCACCAAGAAGCATGTGGCAGCCATTGTATTGTTCACCTTCACCTAACAGGTAGGTAGCCATCTTCCCAGGGTTTGTGGGTGGGAGGCCTGCACTACAACTCCCACCAGACCCCCCTGTCCCACCCCTGAGCAGGAGGTAGCACTCCATCACACCCAGAAGCATGTTGCAGCCATTGTATTACAACAACCAAACTTACATGTAGGTAGCCATCTTCCCAGGGAGGGGTGCTTGGGGGTGGGAGGCCTGCACTACAACTCCCACCAGGCCCCCTTGTTCCAAGCCTGAGCAGGATGTAGCACCCCCCCACCCAGAAGCATGTGGCAAATATTGTATTACAACAACCAAACTTCCAGGTAGGTAGCCATCTTCACATGGAGGGGTGTTTGGGGTGGGAGGCCTGCACTACACCTCCCAACAGGCCCCCTTGTTCCACAGCTCAGCAAGATGGAGCACTCTCCCCCACCCAGAAGCATTTGGGATCCATTGCATTGCTCACCTTCACCTAACAGGTAGGTAGCCATCTTTCCAGGGCGGGGTGTTTGGGAGTGGGAGGCATGCACTACAACTCCCACCAGGCCCCCTTGTCCCAACCCTGAGCAGGAAGTAGCACTCCACCACACCCAGAAGCATGTGGCAGCCACAACCAAACTTACAGGTAGGTAGCCATCTTCACAGGGAGGGGTGTTTGGGGGTGAGAGGCCTGCACCACATCTCCCACCAGGCCCCTCTGTCCCACCCCTCAGCAGGATGTAGCACTCCACCACACACCGCACACCCAGAGAGATGTGTCAGACATTCCACCCAAGTGTTTCAACAGAACAGGTACGTAGACAGTGCATGCACCCCGCCATTCCTCTCAAAAAGCACCAGCCCTCACATCCCACCAAAATTGACACAGATCCAATAGCCTCTTACAGTGTGCAGACAGCTAAGCGTATGTAACTGTCACAGCAACCAAAGTGTGACTCACCAAATCACATGTTGAAGAAATTCAGGGCACAATCATGCACAGCACTGAATGCTATGTGTAAGTGCTATGGGGGCAGACCTTTAAGGACTATATGAAAACAAAGCAAGCATGGAAAGCAATGCACATGACAAGACAAAGGTATGCATGAGATAACAATGGCTACTTCATGCTCAGATGTAACGTCTGCCATGAAGTCATTGTGCCGCTAGTCGTTAGATGACAACATGTCCTTGTAATCACAAAGTCTGCACATGGCGCATGGTATCTATTGACATGTCACACCATGGACAAGTAATGTATGTACCTCCACATCATGTCATGAAGCACAGTACTGTGAAGACATACAATGTGATAACAAGTAAACTGTGTGGTGTATAACCTGTAAATAAGATACATCTAACACCAAGCTTGAGGGGTGCACTTCAATGACCATTTCTCCTCTGTACCACAGGTGACCAAGAACTGACAGCAGAAGATGATGACACCAACCTGCAGAGCCAGTCTCCACCCCCGAAACATGGATTCTCTGATGATGACTCCCTGGATTTCGAGGATGCAGAGCAAGAAGCAGGCCCATCAGGCATGCCAGGGCGCAACAGGTCTCAGGACCCCACTGTCCCCCCGCCACCACATCAGCAACAACTACGCTTTCCCCTGCTGTAACGACCTGTCCAGCCTCCACCACCACCACCACTACCACCACCAGGGCTACCTGCAACACTCTCCCTGCCTCAGACGATGACCACCCCACCCCACCAACTAAGGAGGGCAGGGAGAGTAGGCGGGTGGGTAAAGTGGTGACACCACAGGTCCGTGACAGCAGGGCAGGTGGGAGGGCAACTGGGAGTCAAACACAACCGGACACTGGGACCAAAGCCCTGGCCAACATCGCCAGAGTCCTTGGGACCTATGAATGAGCCCAGGGACACATGGGCCAGGCTCTTGAAGATTCCTGTGAGCTCCGCCTGCCGCTGAGGTCCATAGACACCCGCATGGGCCAAATCCTGTACTTCTTGGGCCAGCTTGTGGCAGTTCTTAGAGACAGGCCTGCGGCCCAAACAACAGCTCAACCTCCCTCCAGTGGCCCGCAAGATGACAGTTCCCCCACCTCCACTGCGGCCTCAGAGAGGGGGGAGTCCTCAGACACCACTGAGTCCGCGGCACAGACCTTCCCCCCTGCCAAACGATCAAGGGGCCGTCCAAAGAAATCCCAGGGAGGATCCCATGGCAAAGCACCAGCCAAACGCCAGTCAAGGAGCCAGCCATGATGGCACCCCTCTTCACTATTGCATTGACTTTGTTGACTGTCCTTATCCACACTGCCATGTTAATGGCATGCGTCTGTTGGTCTGGGTCACCACATCAATGTGGTGACTACTAGATTGTCTCATCTTCCATCACTGACAACTCATTGATTCCCTATTCACCTTTTTGTAAATATTCACTTCTATGTCACATATACCCATTGTAAATAAACACTCCTTACACACCTATGTTTTCGTGTCTGCTCCATGTTTATCACAGGATGTACAATGTTGACCATGATTACAATGTACCAGGAGCACTGATTGTTTGTACGCAAGGAGAGGCTGAAGGGACCTAGGAAAACACAAGAGTTCAATATTTACTTGTCAGGCGATGGCATCACAGCCATTACACAACACTTGTCATCAAGGTACTCCAATCTGCACACATTACAATGAGCAACAGTACCGACTTAGACATCCTGTATCTGTGCATAACCACCCTGTCCCAGAAACATTAGCATCCAGCACAGAGGCAACAACAGGCAGCAGTCACAAAGCTCACCTATGCCTTTTCACCAACAACATCAGCAGACAATGGCCCCGTTGTACGTTTTCACTCACCTTCAAGGAAAGTAGCGGTTGATGAACTGTTGACGCAGGTCGACACCTTCCTCCTCTCCACTATCCTTGTCACTGGACATGTGTGGATTTGCAGGCGGGGCCCTCAGCTGCTCATCAGCGTCCAGGAGCAGGGGGATCTTCTTGCGCAAGGCCAGGTTGTGGAGCATGCAGCATGCAACTACAATCTGACACACCTTTTTGGGCGAGTACATCAGTGCACCTCCGGTCTTGTCCAGGCAGCGAAATCGTGACTTCAGGAGACCAAAAGTACGCTCCACCACACAACGTGTCCTCCCATGGGCATCATTGTAGCAGACTTCACCCGGGGTCCTGGGATTCCGCAGTGGGCTCAGCAACCAAGGCCGGTTGGGATATGCAGAGTCACCTAGGTGTGAGATACACATACCGATTTTGTAATCTACCTGTGGCAGAGGACAACATGTCACACATACAGCACGCTACGTGACTCACCCACAATCCATGCACGCTCCAAAAGCAGATTTGCCATCAGCTGTGGCACAATGCTGTTACGCAGGATGAACGAGTCATGGGCAGGGCCGGGAAATTTGGCACAGACATGTGAGATTATCACATCCGCCTGATAAAACCACTTGCATATTGATGGAATGGAAATGTTTCCTATTCCTGTAGATTTGCTCACATGCCTGTGGTGGAACCAGGCCAACATGTGTGCTGTTAAGGGTATCAACAACATTAGGGATGTGCCCAAGGGCATAAAATCACCAGTCACAACCGCCAATTCATGCCTCCTGGGGAAATGGATGTATCTGTCCTTGTAGGTCATCATAGCGGACAGGACTTCACGTAGCACCATGCTGAACATAGGTTGCGACATCCCACCTGCGCTGGACACCGTCTACTGGAATGATCCAGTAGCAAAATAATGCAGGGCCGCCATCACCTTAGACGTTGGTGTGAAAGCAGTCGGATATGTTCTGCGAGGCCGCAGGTGGGGCTACAACAGAGCACATAGGTCTTGTAGGGTTGGTTGATCCAGACAGAATTTCCGTATGACGTCCTCATCCTCCATGTCCACCAGCACTGTGAAGGGACGATGCACATTTGGTCGCCTCCTAGGTGAGATGAAAGGGGACACATTTCATTGCAATCCACCATGAGATGTGTCCAACAGCTTACATTTTGACTGACACAACGCCAACAATGACTGGCATCACAGTTCAGCTTACAGCACAACTTACATGTAGGGACACCTTCAGCTACACTAGTCGTACACTTGTCCACTTTTCACACAGTGAGTACCTGCGAAACAAAATATGACTATGTGAATGCCCAAAGGTACATGTCCACATCTTGCGTAACCAGCCCTGAGAGTGGTTCATACAGCATATGCGTGAAACAGCAACACTGCTGGCTCCTACCTAGCTGTTGTACCTGCCACACCTTCTTACATAAGTCGAACAGGGCACACATCAACAACACAATGAGCACAGTCTGTGCCTTAAGATCAAGTATGTACATGAGCAAAGCAAACTACACAGTGAAATATGCACATTGTGTAGTCAGACATTCATCACTGTGTGTTGTTTAGCCAGATCACACATTGACATGTGTACATATTGGAGAGTCCATCACAACACTGATGTCTATATGCACAACAATATCACAAGTGACATGTGAGGGAGTACATGCCAATGTATGCAATCATGTGCACCGACATGGCATGTGTAGTCAGCAGTGGGCTAAATGTTACACTGGCATTGTGTGCACTATCTTGTGGCATGAATCAGGTGTCTACTGTACACTGTTAAGAACTGGCCATTGCCATTGACAAGGCATGATGTGTCCATAGATGCTGTTAACGTGCTCCGCCACCCAAATCACGGTCATAGGCACCAATGGATAGCAGCCATATCGCGGTAGCGCCCGCCTGGCCCCTGCGGTGTGTCACCGCCAATGCCCATGCCCTTACAGCCAATGAGAACCGCAATCGAGGTAGTGATATACACATTGGGAAAAGGCGGTTGGCATGCTCCGCCACCCAAATCACGGTCATAGGCATCAATGGATAGCAGCCATATCGCGGTAGCGACCGCCTGGCCCCTGCGGTGTTGTCACCGCTAGTGCCCATGCCCTTACAGCCAATGGGACTCGGAATCACAGTATTGATATACACATTGGGAAATGGCGGTTGGCATGCTCCGCCCCCCAAATCACGGTCATATGCACCAATGGATAGCAGCCATATCGCGGTAGTGACCGCCTGGCCCCTGCAGTGTGTCACCGCCAATGCCCATGCCCTTACAGCCAATGGGAACCGCAATCGCGGTAGCCTAATGCAATTTTGAAAAATCGAGGTAGGCGTGCTCCGCTACCGCAGGGCCGGTCATTGGATGCAATGAAAAGATGCACGATCATGGTAGCGACCACCTGGCCCCAGCGGTGTGTCACCGCCAATGCCCAAGCCCTTACAGCCAATGGCAATCGCAATCGCGATAGCCTAATGCAATTTTAAAAATCGCGGTAGACGTGCTCCACTAATGCGGGGCCGGTCATTGGATGCATTTGAAAAAAGCGGACCTGGATCACCAATTGCAGCTGCTTAGAACCACAGAAACTACCCCAGGGGGCTATATATGTGTGGGTGAGAGCCTCACATTTCTACTGCTTCCAGACACTGCTGCCTGACACTCTTCACCACCAACTGCTGCTGCTCCTGTCTCCTAGACCCAGATACTGCTGCCTGACACTCTTCACCACCAACTGCTGCTGCTCCTGTCTCCTGGACCCAGACACTGCTGCCTGACACTCTTCACCAACAACTGCTGCTGCTCCTGTCTCCTGGACCCAGTGATAGCGAGGACTGAGAACATCAGGGCCCGTCCCTTCACCACAGAGGAGCTGGAGGTCCAGGTGGACGAGGTGCTCACACAGTATGGGAGGCTATATGGTGCTCCAGATGTCATGGTAAGTGTATCGTAGTGGAAGTGAGAGTGCAGGGAGTGCACACATGAAGTTACTCTGCTGCAGTATGTTGCCTGAGAGTGTGGGTTTGTGAGATACACTGCCTAGCATGCTGACTTCAGGGAAATGGGGTTTGTAGCCTATTTCACACATTCCCCGTTCTGCATTACAAGATGGGAGGGACATGCGGTCTTTTTGCAACCATACAGTGACACTGCAAGTATGGAAAGTGGGAGTCAGGACAGACTTTGCCTGTGCTAATGACTCTTTGATTCCATGAGGGTTTTCACAGGCTCATTCGAGAAATGAAACAGACCGTGTCCAGAGTGTACTGATGGAAGTGTGTTTGACTCTATATTGCCACCATGGATATGTAAGCATTATGCACAAGAGTGAAATGCCTGAGGGTGACACTCTTGGCGAATAATTGACATATGACACCTCAGATTGCTGTACTTAGGTAATATCATGCCTCTATTGTTTTCATTATGTGTTCTGACTCGCATGTATATGCACTGTTTGCCCTCTCATATTGTACCTGCATGTGACATTTCTGATGCCCCACGTTAAACCTCAGTGTGAGCCCCCTTGGCCTGCACAGTCACTGCCCAATTTGACAAGGACTCATCACTGAATGGACAGAGTGAGACATGTGGGTTGTCTGCTACCCTATCAATCAAAGAGCTATCTCATGCCTGTGGATTCCACACGACAGACCTTGTTTGAAGGGTGTGAGATTGTAAGATCATGTCCCTAAATATGACCACCATTCACAGGGCAAAGACATTGAGGGGTGTGCAGTGTTGGACACAGTGAGTCTGCCCCGCCACATCATTTCCATTGTAATGTATGTCTTGCTCACTCACAAACTGGATAGCAGATGTGGGCCTCTTTCACATTGCTTTCTGAGCTGACATTCTGCATGTGTATGAGATGGGCAGGTAGTGTCCATCCTCATACCTGCAAACATTTTGGTATGATTATCCCATGCTTATGTACTACGTGTCATGCCGTATTATCTCTGCTAAACATATCTGTGAAGTTGTGCTGAGTTTGTGCATGCTCCTGTACCAAAAGATAGTGGTACATAACTCAGTGTCACTGAAGTTTCCTCCTCTTGTCTCCCATGCCTGCAGCTCAAAGTCCCCCAGCGTAAGGCCGTATGGAGGGCCATTGCTCGCAAGGTGTGGGCTCTGGGTGTCTCCAACCTACGCCACACACACTGTCACAAGAGGTGGGATGACATCTGCCGGCTGAGCAAAATGGTGGTAGAGATGACGCTGGGGCTGCTTTCTCGGACTGGCAGGTTGGCGCGCCGGAACATGACACCACTAATGGCATGCATCTTAGCAGTGACACAGCCAGAGCTGGATGCATGTTTGAAGGACCATCAGCATAAAGCTGGGGTGAGTATTCTGGAAAGGGTGACTTTGGTTGTGAGTGACTGAATGTATTCCAAGCCTAAGCCAGTGCTGAGGTCTGTGATGTTGCTAGTGTGATGCAATGGCTTGTAATTGGCCTCTGTGTTGGGTGCAGCTGTCATGCATTTTCGCTACATGTACTTTCTCATGTCATTGATGCAATGGCCCTTGACGTTGCATTCTGAGTTGTGGCCTTATGGCATCGGCTGCATTGGGGTAGTCAGGGACATCCCATGGCAGTGAACGGCAGTGTGCCTCATCTGAGTGTGCTTTCATCAATGTGTGCAGTGCCTAACCTCACAATTGTGAGAACTACACATCTGACACCAATGTGCAACTGTGGTTGTGCCCCAAAATACAACATGGTGGATGCCATGAGCTCATGGCCATTGCGAACTGATATTTTGGAGTCTGTATCTGTGTTGTCCCCTTATGGTGACTCCATATGTGACTGTGACAACATGTTGGGAGGTACATCTTTTTCACCCACGGGGACCTAGTTATGCTCAGAGGGATCTGTATGTCTGGTTACACGAAGGCACGGGCAAGCTATTTGGCTGTGGGAACATCACATGGGTCAATTATGCCAAGTTTGCATGATACCATGCAATTTTTGTCGTTGGAATTAAGGTTGCACAATGTGACTGCACAGGGTGGTGTGCAACATGGGGGTATCATCATCTTGTTTTGTGGTTTGCTTGCATATGATGTTTGTATGAATGGCACTAAACTGAGCCTACGTCTCTGTCTCTTGCAGCATCTACTGAGGGCACAGAAGGACAGGGGACGGACACCAGTGGTGAGGCATCAGGCACGACTGCTACACATGAGCACACTGACACTGATGTGACCAGCGCCTCGGAGGGTGACAGGAGTGTGCTTGAGGAATCACAGCCAGAGACACCAACCTCAACATCATCTGACGCCAGCGGTGACTCCTCTATGTTGGTGGGCACAGGGAGTGGGAAGTCCGCCTCCTCTTCCATCACACATCATCCAGTGTCCACCCTCCCAGCTACTTCCACTAGTGCTGCATGTGCTCGCACCAGTAAGAAGGGAAGAGTGTCCTTCACCTCAGGCACCGCTGCCCCTGTCTCCCCTGCTGCCCTTAGAGTTGAGGCTGTGGACCTTTTGCGCCAGCTGTGTGTGGGCCAGACAACTCTCCTGAAAGCCTTCCTAGACCATGACAAGAAGTTGGCACAGGTAGTTGCCTTCATGGAGGGCATTCATTCAGATGTGGGTGGGCTACACAGGACTGTCCAGTCTTTGTCCTCCACGGTGACGGCAGCCATTCAGCTGTCACAGGCTCAGAGTCCAGCTCCAATCCCTTCGGCCACCCCCCTGCCAGTGGCTACATCTGACGAGAGTGACCACACACCACAGCTCTCAGGCTCAAGATACACCACACGCAGCCCACAACAGCAGCACCCCAAGCTGGCCAGAGCGCAGAGACCATCCCCCAAACAAACCAAAGTCACACCAGACCGCAAAGGCAAAAGCCCTTCAGGTGACAATCAGGGGCATCAAGCCAAGAAGCAGGCCTCAGGCTCACATGCCTCAAACGCATCCCCATCAAAGGACACTCCCGTCCCAAAAGCATCTCCCAAAGACAAGCAGACAGTTGCCATGCCTGCTGTGACGCTGGTGTCTGCTAAGAGTACGCATAAAAAGCCCCCTAAGGCAGATTCACCCACAACCTCAACTCCCATCCACACCCCTGTGAAGGTGGGAAAGGAGGGCACTGTAGGGGTTTCACCTGGTCAACAGGGTATGGAGGGGAAAAGGCAAGGGCAGGCCAAGCATACCGCTAGATCCAGCTGGTCCCCCGAGGGAAAGCCAGCGCCTTCCCCTGATGCACCTTTGGTGGAGAGTGTGTCTGTTGTGCCCGCCCCACCTCCCACTCCTACCAAGACCAAAATTCCATATCGACTCCCCAAGAAGTGGAAAGGCACTCCTCTTCATTCTCCCTCCCACACTGTGTCTCACTGCAGCATGTCTCCGCCTCCACGTGCCACAACATCACCCGTTCCAAGCAGCCCTCCGGCTCCCAAAGCCACTGATACCTCTACCTCAGCTGGTCCTCTCTCTCCCAGGTCCAGTCCTCCAACTGGCCCGACACTCAGCCACCTCCCAGTCCGACTGACAGCCAAGTCTGAGGCAAAGTCCCCCTCACACACCTGTCTCTCCCACAGCGGTGCCTGGACGGACCATTGTTATCCCCCTAGCTGTGTTGCTGACCATGGCAGTGTACAGTCTCACCCATTCCCTGTGCAGGTTCTCATGCACACGTGCCTACTTTGAACTGTGGACTGGCCACTGGCCTTCCTGTTCCTTTGTGTGTTTGCCCAATCCCTGTGCAGGTTCTCATGAACACATGTGCCTACTTTGAACTGTGGACTGGCCACTGGCCTTGCTGTTCATTCCTGTGTTTGCCCATTCCCTGTGCAGGTTCTCATGCACACATGTGCCTACTTTGAACTGTGGACTGCCCACTGGACTTGCTGTTTATTACTGTGTTTGCCCATTCCCTGTGCAGGTTCTCATGTACCTACTTTGCACTTTGTACTGGCCAATGGCCTTGCTGTTCATCACTTTGGATGCCCATTCCCTGTGCAGCTTCTCATGCACACATGTGCCTACTTTGAACTGTGGACTGCCCACTGGACTTGCTGTTTATTACTGTGTTTGCCCATTCCCTGTGCAGGTTCTCATGTACCTACTTTGCACTTTGAACTGGCCAATGGCCTTGCTGTTCTTCACTTTGGATGCCCATTCCCTGTGCAGCTCCTCATGCACACATGCGCCTACTTTGAATTGTGGACTGCCCACTGGACTTGCTGTTTATTACTGTGTTTGCCCATTCCCTGTGCAGGTTCTCATGTACCTACTTGACACTTTGTACCGGCCAATGGCCTTTCTGTTCTTCACTTTGGATGCCCATTCCCTGTGCAGCTTCTCATGCACACATGTACCTACTTTGAACTGTGGACTGGCCACTGGACTTGCTCTTGTCTACTTTTGATGGCTATCTGTGTAATATGTTATAAAGATAGTTACTCCTGTTGTCTGCTTTGTCATTGTCCTTGCTAAATAAATGGTTTTCTGTATGGGTATGGTTTAATGTGACACATGCTCTGTATGCCACTTTAACATTGCCACTGGCTTGTTTCACTTTTTCAGAGTTTGGCAGAGGTGACACGCACTTCAGTTCTTCTTGACTCTGAGGCTTGGGGGTGCAATGATTGTTGTTTGTGATTTTTTTTTTTAAACACATTTTATTGAGTTATCCCAAAGACATAGACAAAACCACGTACTCAATGAAGGCTGCAAGTGGGCAGATTGAATACACACTTAATACTGAGCAGGATATTACAGGTCCATAGTGCATCAACAATCAACTGCAAGCAAAGGAGAAAGGAACCCCCTCCTGACATGGGGAAGTGTGATCTAAGTGGGGGATAATCCCCAGCACCCCTTACTCTGTCTTGTAGTAGAGACCAGCGAGATCCATTAGTTGATATCTCTTTGGTCAACATCTGTAGCTTGCAACTCAATCAACCCCCCTCCCCCCCAATCCCAACTAACCCCCCCTCCCACTCCTCCCTCGGCATGCCGCTGAGTTAAGAAAAGGTTCAGTGCTGTAACTGTGGGCAGGACAGTAATATTCCACAGGTCATGCATTCCAAACCGCAAATGTCAGTGTGAGGGACAAGTATGCACCCAAGATCATCCCGCCGTATCTGCGCCCTGCTCTGTGCACCATCAGTGCCACCCAACCTTAAGTATCCGCTGCTGAGTCCCCCCGGCCAGGAGAGCCTTCAGTATCTCCAGGCGGATGTTTTACCAGCTCCACCAATGCAACCCACGCTCGCACCATCTCCAGAGATTTGTCACTCCCAGTGCGGGCGGCCATGCGCAACCTGCAGCTCCCCTCTGCCTCCGCCCATTTCACTAACTCCCTAATCCATCGCGCTAAGTTGGGGCCCATCCTTGACTTCCAGTGGCTGGTGATCTCCCTCTGGGCCAAGACCAGCCCCAGGTCAATAAACTTGCTTGTGATTTTGGTCTTGACAGTATGTGGAAACCAGTGCAGCAAACAGCAACCTGGTGTTAGCGCTACCCCCCTTTCTGTTGCGGCCACCAACTCAGACGTCACTCCCCGCCAGAACTCTCCCAGAAGCGGGCAATCCCAAACCATGTGGAGGAACCCCACCCCCACCAGGTTGCACCGCGGGTACGCTGCCAAAACCCCGAAGTATTCATTCACCTTGCCCGGGGTAAGGTAAGCCCTATGTAGCACGTAAAAGTGGATTAGCTGGAAACGTGCGTTTCTGGAACACTTCCAGGCCCGTTCTACCAATTCCTCCCATGGCTTTTCCCCAATGAGCTCCCCCAAGTCCTCTTCCCACTTGATACGTAGGGCCACCAATGGCTTTCGCAAGTTGTGTGTAATCCACCTGTAAAGACACGTGACTGCCTTGAACGTTCCCGCCGCCATTGCGACATATTGGCAGGCCAGCGAGGTCCGAGGTCCCGCCATCCCCTTCCGCCAGTGCTTCCTAATGGCTGCCGTCAGTGCGGCATGAAGCAGGAAATCCCCGCGCGATACAACGCCCTCTGATTACTGTTTTGAACGCGTCCCATTCGATAAGCAGGCTCGATGCAGATCCCACATTATCTAGGAAATAGTCGTCGATCGCCGATCCAATCGAGGCCTTAAACACCGGATCGTCTAGCGCCTCCGGTCTCAACCGCCAAGTAGGAATGGCAGGCTTTGCCTGTACCCAATCCAGCAATATTAGCAATGGGTTATGATCAGAGATCGTTCTGTTCAAATATTCACTACGGGTGATCCCTCCGTGTACCTCTGGGGAGCAGAGGACCGAGTCCAGACGAACATGCAACTCATGCAGCCAGAGAAGAAGGAGTAGTCCTATCCCCCGGGTGATGGGCCCTCCAAGTATCTATCAGTCCCCACTGGCACTGCCACGCCCGCCTAGTCGCTGCAAGCCTGTGCACGGGAGCATCTGGAAGAGGTGGGTGAGATCGATCCAGGTCCACATCAGCAATACAATTAAAGTTCCCCCCCCCAACAGCACTCGAAGAAGCCAGCTTGAGCTACGTTGGGGGCGTAGAGGCTCCGCAACACTATATCCCTACCGTCCAGCCGCCCCGCCACCACTACATATCTACCTTCCGGGTCAATCAGCTGCTTAACACTCTGAAACGGGACCCCCGCTCGTATACAAATCAATGTGCCCCTGGAAAAGGCCGAGTATGAGGTGTGAAACAACTGCCCCCTCCATCTACGCTGCAACGCCGCCCCCTCCGTCTGTGTTAAATGCGTTTCCTGCAGCATGGCAATCTGTACTCCCCTCCTCACCAAATATGCGTGAATCTTGTGCCGTCGTACCATAGTGTGCATGCCCCTGACATACCATGACATACATTTAAGACCTACGGTGGAACCCATATCTGGAATCGCAGTGGTCTTCCCTCCTGCCCCATCTCAGCGACATGCCAGCCCCCTGTAGAACACCCCCAACCCCAAGAAACTTCCCAACTCCCACTCCCCAGGACAGGTACATTCCAACTAGCTCCCATCCAAACTAATGCAACGATCAACCAGTCACTAAACGTTGTGAGGCGTGTGCTGACCGAATAGGACCCAGAGCCCCTCCAGGCACCCCCCCATCTATAGGAGGCAGAAAGGGACCTAGGTATCGGTCTGGACAGGAGGCATCCCACTTCCGCCCCCAGAGTTCAGTCCGACCAGTAGCTGTTACCTAGCGGCAGCTCGGTCCGCTCGCACCCAACATCATGGATCCATGTTACAGGAGGAGGTCTGCCGTCTGGGGTGTAACCACAGGGAGTTCAGGTTCAGAGTCCCCGCTTGTGCTGCCGGTAAGAGAAGTCCCAAGCCCACCTACATCATGGCTAGCAACCGTAGAGCAAGGGCTAGTTGCACCACGGCTGATCTCCGCAACCGCCCTCACCGCCCTATCCCTTTCAAGTTGGAGTCCTGGTGGGGTCATGGATCTCTGTGACTGCGAAGGCTCAGGTGATCTTCATTCCGCTGTGTCTGCCGGAGAAGCCCCCCCCGATCCCGGTTTTTGCACCTCCAGCCACTGCCATGCATCTTGTGGTGTGGTGAAAAAATGAGTGGTTGCCCCATCCACTACCCTGTGGCGCGCGGAGAACAACATGGCGTACGGCAATCGCAACTGTCGGAGTTTCCGCTTCAAAGCGAGAAAGGAAGCGCGCTATCTCTGCACCTCCCTGGTGAAATCTGAGAAAAACATCACCCTAGCATTCGCGATTTAGAGGTTCTGCTTTCCTCGTGCCTGTTGCAAGATGTGGTCTCTGTCGCGGTAGTGGAGTAATCGCATGACCAACGGATGCGGGGGTGTGCCCGGCTTTGGAGGTCTGGCTGGGACCCTGTGCGCACGTTCCAGGGCGAAGAAGGGAGAGAGCCCCTCTGGGGCCACCTCGGTCCGAAGCCAATTCTCCAGATACCGAACAGTGTCGTCACCTTCCTCTCGTTCCGGGACCCCCACTATGCACAGATTGTTCCTACAAGAGCGCCTCTCGCTGTCCTCTGCTCTCACCTCCAAGATCCGGACCCTCTCTTCCACCACTTTCAGAGAGCGCTGCAGGGTAGAGATTGCGTCTGGAACCTCTGCCAGAGTCGTCTCAGTAACTTTCACCCGCTCCTTAAGCTTGCGGTGGTCATCCTTCAGGAGGTTGAGGTCTACCCCTATGGCATCCATATTGGTCTCCAAAGCTTCCCTCGAGGAGGTGATGGCCTGCATGATGTCTGCCAACGTGGGGCCCTCTGCTGCGTCGTCTCTCTGCTGTTCCGCCATGTCCTCCTCTTCATCTGATTGTCGCCCCGTGGGTTCTACATGCAAGGCCGTGAAGCCCTTCCGGCGAGATGTGCGGCCCATTCGAACTGGTTGCGGTGGGGCACACCGGGCCTCTAGTTGGGGAGCACAGGGGGGTCAGTAGAAGTCAGTATAGGCAGTGTGCACTGACAACAGCGGTAGACCTACCCTAGTGCACCGAGTTGTTTCCTTGGGGCTACACAGCAGAGCGTTCTATTCAGGTTCGCCAGCTCAGAAGGGGAACCGGGTGTACATCTCCCCCAGCTTGTAGGGTGCGCACTCCCACGATCCTCCGGTTCTACGGTCTCTCTCCCCCCGACCGTCACAGCCTCATGCAGGCAGTCGCCCCCAGCACATAGGACCAACCAGTAGATCCGCAGAGCCCCCACAACTCCAAGTAGGGCAATAGTAGAGCTCCAACTCCCACTCAGGGCATGCAGTGGGCGCTATAGTTGTGCCGATGCAGTTCTCGGCACCCGTTCAAAGCGCAGGCTTCCGTCCTCCACAATGACCCCTGGTCTCCACGTGTTCTTTCCCCGGAGCATTCACCACAGTCACATGCTCTCACCAATATGCAGGCTCCTCACCTGCTCCTCTCCCCAGCACCAAGACTCCTATCCAAGACCAGGCGCCAGGACCAGAAGGTGATTGCCTGCGCAGGAGACCTCAAGTGCTGCTCTCTCTCAGCGGTTAGATTCAGCCTCTCGGCCCGCCTGAGGCATCGCGCGCCACCATTTTAGGGTCAAGAAAGCAAAAGACACACAAACGATGGACGGAATGCAGAACAAATCAAAACATTCACGCCCAGTCAAAAGATCTGGGTTAAATCCATCATTCTTTTGCTCACCATGCCACCCCAGTTTAAACCTGGCTATATGCAAATCAGTCTTGACCCTGTGCCTCATGGGAACAGTCCAGACCGAACTGCCAAGCCAGGTCCTCCCTGGACCAGAAACAAGCATCCTAGGACCGGTTTCGGGGTTTCACCCCTCTTCAGCCAGGATAGCTTGATTCCAGTGGCACAGTGAGCCCAGGACTCACGTCTGAGCATAACTGGCGCACTTAGGGCGAGAAAACAAAAGACACACAATTGATGGACGGAATGCAGAACAAATCAAAACATTCACCCCCAGTCAAAAGATCTGGGTTAAATCCATCATTCTTTTGCTCACCATGCCACCCCAGTTTAAACCTGGCTATATGCAAATCAGTCTTGACCCTGTGCCTCATGGGAACAGTCCAGACCGAACTGCCAAGCCAGGTCCTCCCTGGACCAGAAACAAGCATCCTAGGACCGGTTTCGGGGTTTCACTGCTCTTCAGCCAGGATAGCTTGATTCCAGTGGCACAGTGAGCCCAGGACTCACGTCTGAGCATACCTGGCGCACTTAGGGCGAGAAAGCAAAAGACACACAATTGATGGACGGAATGCAGAACAAATCAAAACATTCACCCCCCGTCAAAAGATCTGGGTTAAATCCATCATTATTTTGCTCACCATGCCACCCCAGTTTAAACCTGGCTATATGCAAATCAGTCTTGACCCTGTGCCTCATGGGAACAGTCCAGACCGAACTGCCAAGCCAGGTCCTCCCTGGACCAGAAACATTTTAAGGTCAGGCAGCCTTTTCCGCTGCGCGCTTTGCAAATCGCACTGCTCCTTAAAAGTGATTGCGTCTGCTCTCACTTGCCACCGCTCGCTGTCCTCAAGAAAAACAGGCTGCACTCAATGGGCTCCCTCAGCTCGGCGGGGCATCTCTAGCCACTCCGATCCCAGAGGTGGAGGTGCGGCCGCCATCTTGTCTGCCGTTCCGCCCGATCACGAGCCGGGAACGAAAGTGCTGATTTCTTTGTGCCCGGCACCCCAGCACTCCGAAATTGCCCCCAGGTGGGTGCCAGGACCTCCGCTGCCAGCCTCCACCATCTCAGCGGCGCAGGTAAGTTTCAAGCACTGCCTGTTGCCCAAACTCCGTCTCACCTGTGCTCCACACCCCCGCGTTCAAGGCCACTCACTGGTCTGCAGGAAATCAGCCGGAGCCAATCTCAATACTCTGCCGCTGACGTCCACCACACCTTGCCGTCTGCGAGAACCCAGCAGGGCCAGAGAACACCTCACAACCACAAGTTCACCACTTCAGGACAGGTGTTCTGCAGCATAACCTTGCGGCAGCTGCCCGCCCCACTCTCATTAGGCAGCTCAATCAATGCTCGGGCCGCCACCTTAGGATCAGCGCTCAGTGCTCAGCTCGGACAGTCCTCTTCCGCTGCACACCGTCCCCACACTTGAGCGACCGCAGGCTTCCCTCTCGAGGTTAATGTGAGAGCCCCTTACCGTCACACTGATGCTGCCTGCAGGGCTCGGGTCAATGTGGCCCATGGAAACACTCCCGTCCGGTCGCGGCCGCCATCTTGGGCTGCCGCGGTCAAAATGCGAGCAGTGCAAGCAATCGCTGTTTCCTCCGTGTTACAGCTTCCCGAGCCGCTGGCGGATCACCCTCCGGGCACCAGGTGTTCCGATACAGGATGGGCGATCAGAGGCCCCCTTATAGCATCAGGATTAGTTGCAACAGGGGGAGGCCACGGAGGAGCTCTGAGGTCCACCGCCGCTTACATCGGCATCAAGCCACGCCCCCCGTCTGATTGTTGTTTGTGATGACCTACTGTTATACTAATCATTCTATTGTCAGGTTTGCTAAATTGTACACATGTCCTGTTTGGATGCACTGCCAGCAGAGAGGGGGATTCTATCCACAGGATTGCAGGCAGGCTGGCCAGGGTCCATCATGTCTGTGTGATCTTTCTTGATGTGTGAACAGCAGTGTTGGTGTATGGTCAACTTGTGATGGCCTGTCTTCCTAGTCACATGGGTACATTTGAATGTGTGCACTTGAGTGGTCGTGGAGTGTGCAGTGTGAAGGGGGTGACTTGGTGGTCAGTAGTGATGATGTGTGTGTGCCCCTGCAATGGCACTGCACACGTGTCACCCAGGAGCTGAGTGCCTGTTAGTTTGATTTGTCAGCCCTGTGCTTGCGATTGTGTGCACATGTGGGAGTTGTAGGTTGTGCACTGTGCAGTGTGTTAGTGGGTCCTTGCACTCCTGGGGGACACCTACTTGTTGTTGCTGCCAGTTGTGAGTATGCAGTGTGTGACAGCCAAGTTTGTGTTGTGTTTTGTTGATCAGCCATGGGTCTTGTTACTGTTTGTGCTCACTGTGCAGACCTGCTCAGTCACACTGACATTGTGGGTGAGTTTTCTCATGCATTGCTGTCCCTTGAGCCATGTTTAGCTCCAGTATGGTATGTGGGATGTGGAGTTATACCATCCCCTAGCTTTGCTTCTTATGTCTATCCATTGTGAGTGACTCCTCCATGTATTTGTGTATTGTACACTCCTGACCTGTCAACTACTGACGTACACACCACTTCACTCTCATGTCACCTAACCCCTTGGGTTGCCAGTGTGTGTGCCTCCCCACCACTTAATTTGTTACACTATGCTTTGTGGTGCTGATCTGTGCACAGGACCAATATGCCACTCATGACAGTTTCCCACTTAGATATGTGTGATTTTCTTGTACTGGTTTGCAGTCATGGTTGCTCATGTGCAGTGCAACTGTTTGTGCTGCACAGTCCTCTGGTCATGTTGTTTACACCTGGGTGTCCCTGAGTTGTGCATCTGTGGGTGTTGGGTTAGCTGTATGTGTGTTTGCTGAGGTACTGCTACCCTTCCTGAGTGTGATGTTGTCTATGTGCTGTGCTGATTTGTGTTGTGGGAGTACATGGTGTGGCACTGAGATGCGTGTGCTACTAATTTGGTTGGTGTGCACACACTGCTTGTTGTGCATGCAGTGCTGTCAGTGTATGTTGCCTTGTACTTGCCTGGTGTGCATCCCCTGATGTCCAGCTGAGTTTGCAATGTGATGGATTGGCATGTGCATCTGTTGTGTTTTTGTTGTGGTTGTATGCAATGTTTGGGCTGTGTTGGTTCTTTCAGCTGATAGATGCTCTGTGTGTGATGATCTATTTTCATTACATTGTTTTGAGTGCACATTTGTGGTTTGTCCTCCTATTTTTGACTTGTCACTTGTCAGGATTGTGCATGTGCATGCATGTGGTACACTATGACACCATGTTGACTTGATGCGTGGTGTGGTATGTCTGTCTGTACTATCTTATTGTCCCATTGATCCCAGTTTGTGTCCATTATTGTTTTGCGATGATGTACTTCTTGTTTGTGTTGTGGTATGGTGTCTGTGCATTGGTCCTGAGTGACAATGTTGTGTACTCCTGTTCTGTCTGGTGTCCCATTTCCTTTCCACTGTTTGGCTGGCCATATGTGGGCTTGTTGGACTTCTGTGTATGTTGTTTGTGAGGTTTGTGTTTGGGTATTGTTTTTGTGCCAGCATTGGTTCAGGCATCCCTGAGTGTGTGTGTGATGCTTGTGGATGCATCCCAGGGAGTGTGATTGTTTGTCAGTGTACTCACAGGACATTATTTGCACCATTCTGTGTGTTTAACACTAGTGCTGAGTGGTGCAGGTGTGAGGTGGGTGGAGGACGGGTATGTGTGAAGGGTCCAACTTTTGTTTGACAGTCATGGAGTGTGACAATGATCCATGTGTGTTGTGCTGATGACATACACATGTCAAGTAATGTGAGACAGATGTGTGGCTGATCACTGTTTGACTTCAGACACTTCCTATCATCCCTGTGCCTATGCATGGCTTGCCTTACTGTCTCCCTGAGTTGTTGCACAGAGGTCACTATGGTTAAATTTCACTCACTGTGCCAGCCACGTCTGATTTGATGGCCTAAGGGTGTTGTGATATGTTCCTTCTCTTGCATGTGATGGCTTGCCCCATGGCTTTCCAGCACTTTCCACCTCACTTTTGGCTAGCCCATTTATTATCCTCCATTGCTGCTGACATCTGGTATGTGTATGTGGCTGTGTGTCAGTGTGGGGGGTGTCTGGGTGACTTGACAGGCAGTGTGTACAGTTAAGTGGTTGTTCATATTCAGTGTGAGTGTTCATTTTTTGATTGGAGTCAGTTTGCTTGACATGAGTGGAGGGTAGGTGTGAGGAGGAGGGTTGCCCTGGCCCTGAGCTTCTGTGCAGGGTGTTCCTCTTCACTCCCACCTTCTGAGACAGGCTCCCTGGTTGTTTGGTGTGTGTGGTGCAGGTTCTGGGTACACCTGGCTGGTTAATTGTGCAGGGGGGCACATGAGGGTCACACAGCATGTCCCCTAATGGGTGTGGGGGGCCTAGTGTGTGAAGGGTGGAGGTGTGGCCCTATGATCTTTGTGGACTGCCCATGCCTGGCGCTGGTCCTGCCTACTAAATTGTGTGCATGTTTTCCCGCGAGACCGGGAGATTGCAGTGATTTCACGGTTGATGGGTGACGTCGATGCGGAGGGGTGATTTTTTGACAGGTAGGACATGTGTGGGTACACTTGTGGATGTGTTCCTGCCCCACCAGAGTGTTTGGTGTGGATAGGAACCGTATATCAGCCCATGAGTTGTGTGTTGTGGTTGTGTGTGGAGTTGTGTGATTGCGTACCTGCGGCATTGTCCGCGACAGTGAATTACTTGCTGGTAGTGGCTCAGGTACAGCACAGGAAAGGTGTGTAAAGCTGGATCCATTGGGGTCGGTCCCGAGTGGAGGGGACCGGGAGTCTGGTTTCACAATCCGCTGTCGTGCTACCGCCGTCTCCTGTTGGGTGGTTTCTTCGCTGCAGTGTGACGGGCTGTTTGGGGCATCCTGATTTGTACGGCAGTAGGGACGTCATTCCACACGATGGTGGGTCTGTATTGGCTACCAGCGCCATGGTGGCGGGCACATTTTTATGGTGGTTCACGTCGCACCGCAGCGGATGGGAAATGGGCTATGTTTGCCCATTGTAATATGGTGGGCGTGAGGACCGCTGCTGGCGTGCGGAAAATGACATTTTCCGCCACTGCCAGCACCGTGGAGGTGCCTCCGCCCGCCATCATAATGAGCCCCTAGATATTTTTTCCGATATTTTGGGCTTCATTATGATGGCGGTCGGACTTGTGTCCGACTGTCATCCTTACGGAAATGGGACCGCCCGACGGGCTGTTGGCGGTCCCGCCATAGGTATTAGGATGCGACCGTCTTCAAGGCAGTCGCAATCTGTATATTTTGTATTGCAGCGTGTACTGCGGGCTGCAGCACACGCCTCAGTACAAAATAAACACCTACCAGATATCCCTGCACTATTTGGCAGGCACCATGTGGTGCTTACTGTTAGATCTCAAGCCTCATGCACTATTCAATGGAGCATAGGGAAAGCTTAGGTGCTTGCTCTTTAGAAACTGAATACACTTTAAAGACGGTCCCTACCCGCTCAACAAGAGGTGGAGTTTGTTGACACTCCCCACCTTTAAATTACACACCAGCTGCAGAAGCCGTTGCTTGGCTTTCGTATCTTGACTCATACCCTGGCTCTACCTACAACCTTTCTTAGCCCTTAGCGAGAGATCTCCTAACGCTACCCTTCCCTGTTGAGCGTTTCGTGTTTTGACCCTGTACACCTACTGGCATCCGACTAGAGATTTCCCTGACACCCGCAGTCCCTTCTTGCTCCTGCTTTCCCAGTCCTTCAATTTTGCCGTCCCTTGCCTGTCCCCATCATTTGCCCCCCCCCCTTCCTCATACTGAGTAGGCTGCAGCGGCCACGTTATCTTCAGCAAAAGACACGGCCAGGTTTAAAAGATCCCCGAGGGCAGACCGTTCATTCGGTGACGGCGTTCTGAAAGTGAAAGACGTGATTATGCCTGATACTACTTCCCTGGTGAATAGTTGCACGGCCGTGTTCTGAAAGCAAGAGACGCGGGCGTGTTTGATACTTTGTTACTAGATACAAATATCCACGTTGTAACACGCATTGAACGCGTGTTTGCTTTTGATTCTGTAAACGCCAACCCCGCGCGTTTATAATCAGAAACGGATTTAGTGCTGTTCAGACAGATCCCTGAAACAGCGCTTATTTTTTAGATAGGCTGGCATACTCTTTGTTGAATTCCCTTATTGTTCATACCAGCCTCATTATTATTTCTGCATCAATTTACTTCTTGGTGAAGCTTGCTACTGCCGCCAGTAAAGACGCCATTTACCGGCAGTGCTACAGGAAACAGTGGTCCCTGAAAGCAAAAAGGATATTAATACACTGAATATAGCCTCAATCGGTACTATATTTAAGCCAGTGTCCAGCCGGACAAAAGCACCTTTAATATACAATGTTTTGGAACAGTAGTACAGAAGATGTAAGTTAAATCTCAGTGGGATACAAGCCTGTATCCTAAAACTTACATATCACATAGAAAACAAGGTGCGAAAAAGGCTCAGGCAATTTCAAGGATGTTTCTGTCAGTAGATACTTTAGATGGTGAAACATCAAATATACAGTAGGTCACCTTCACAATGATCTATATACAATAAATAGAGTGTGTAAGGCTGACAACTATGTCAACGGCGTTTCGATCCTTATCAGGAGGATATCGGATCATCATCAGGACTAATTAAATAAAATTGCCCGTACACAAATGCCTCGAGCGATGTAGTATTACAAGTAATCGACGTCTGGGACGGGGACCGGTTAGCCCGGGTGTATGCTAGGAAACGCGAATAGCGCTTGAGGGGAAGTAATCCAGGCCCTACGAGAATTGGTAAGCCAAGGGTAATCGTGGCCCGCAATAGGAAGTCCGTCTCATGTAATGGAGAGGAAATGTTCCGTGGCTGCATACGATCTGGGTGAATAGGAGACATTTACCGGCAGTGCGACATACAACGTGTGGATTCTTTATGTGACTTCCTGAGATGTCCAGCTGGTCTCCACTTTTCCTGTTCTTTGGTCCATTTTAATTGAGCCGGCTGGGGGATTTAGAAGTGACACACCCTGGTTTCTGAATTCCCACATCTCCTTATGTCAGTTTGTGGTTGTGGGTAACTTTTTAGATCCAACATTCATAACTTGTCTTGAGGAGCGGTGGAGAACTTATCGTCGCTCCTGTGGATTGAGCCCAGCTGGACTACAGGTTAGTGGTATCGGCAACACTTACCACATGGTGCAGGGATATGTAGGGGGCTCCATATGTGCCCCCCAGGGCCCATATCGGAGGGTCAGGGAGGAAGGGGGTCCTGCTAGGGGCCCCCAAGTCACTCTCTGCCAGCCTTTTCATGGCGGGTTAACTGCCATGATACGGCCGGCGGAAACTGACATTTCAATCCCTACGGCGGTGCCTGAGCAGTCACGTCACAATTGTAGGGATTACAGATCATCCGACGGGAGCCCATCAGATTTGTGTCAGATGGTCTCTTCACTCGCTGACCATCTGCCCACCCTCCTAATGTTTATGGGGTACTGCTTCAGAACCACCATGGGCTGTCGCACTTCCTTCTTTTGTCCTGAAGAAGACCCTACTTGATGTATCTACAAACACATATATATATATACAGGGTCGAAACGTCGACGTACAACCATCTCATGTCCTGGCTCACTATAGCAATTATTTTACAAAATAGGACTAGCTACCCTTGACCTCGTTAGATAGGTCGCTCCCCCTCTGCACAGCGCCGCCTGTGCGTCCTGTCCCGGCCGCCGCTGCTGAGGTAAGTTCTGTGCCCCCGTGATCTGTGCCCCGTTTTTCCTTCTGTGCCCCCCTCATCTGTGCCCTCTGTTTCTTTCTGTGCCCCGTTTATCTTTCTGTGCCCCCGTGATCTGTGCCCCGTTTTTCCTTCTGTGCCCCCGTGATCTGTGCCCCGTTTTTCTTTCTGTGCCCGTGATCTGTGCCCTGTTTTTCCTTCTGTGCCCCCGCGATCTGTGCCCTCTGTTTCTTTCTGTGCCCCGTTTTTCTTTCTGTGCCCCGTTTTTCCTTCTGTGTCCCCGTGATCTGTGCCCCGTTTTGATTTTCTGTGCCCCGTGATCTGTGCCCTGTTTTATCTTCTGTGCCCCCGTGATCTGTGCCCTCTGTTTCTTTCTGTGCCCCCGTGATCTGTGCCCCATTTTTCTTTCTGTGCCCTCGTGCTCTGTGCCCCGTTTTTCCTTATGTGCTCATGTG
Organism: Triturus cristatus; assembly: GCF_964204655.1. Lineage (NCBI taxonomy): Eukaryota > Metazoa > Chordata > Amphibia > Caudata > Salamandridae > Triturus > Triturus cristatus. The sequence continues at coordinate 436,553,853 of NC_140594.1, read as the reverse complement.
ATCTGTGCCCCTGTGCCCCGTTTTTCCTTCTGTGACCCCGTGATCTTTGCCCCGTTTTTCCTTCTGTGCCCCCGTGATCTGTGCCCGTTTTTCCTTCTGTGCCCCGTGATCTGTGCCCCATTTGCCTTCTGTGCCCCCGTGATTCTGTGCCCTTGCCCCCGTGCCGTCTACCGCTCACGCTGCCACCGCTGCCCCCCCCGGCGGCCCCGCCCTCCTGACTGTCGATTCGCTGCCCCTACCTCCCGCCTTCCAGCTGCTCCTCCCTCCCTCCTCCCCATATATGGCGGCCGCTGCGCGGTGAGGTGAGCGACCCTTGACCTCATTAGGTAGGTCGCTCCCCCTCTGCACAGCGCCGCCTGTCCGTCCTGTCCCTGCCCCAGCTGCTGCTGCTGAGGTAAGTTCTGTGCCCCCGTGATCTGTGCCCGGTTTTTCCTTCTGTGCCCCCGTGATCTGTGCCCTGTTTTTCTTTCTGTGCCCCCATGATCTGTGCCCCCGTGATCTGTGCCCTCTGTTTCTTTCTGTGCCCCCGTGATCTGTGCCCCGTTTTTCCTTCTGTGCCCCCGTGATCTGTGCCCCCGCATCCCCTGCGGCCCTGCGAATCAGCTGAATCAAATTTAATTTCATAAGCAAGACAATGAAAAGTCTTAACATTTGCCAATATATGAGTTATAAAGGACTTTTGAAAAAAAGGGAGGGAGGGAGAAAAGAAGAACCCCAAGTGAAAGAAACCAAAACCAAACAAGAAACATGGTGGTCAATTGTGTGAGAATATACGGCATATTTGTAATTTTATCAGGAAGACAGCCAATCGTTTCATACAATGAAAAACACAGACTGGAATTCTTAGTGTGTCATTTACAAATGGCTCAGGTCTGTCATTTGTTTATTGACATTGTTTTGACCTTTTTCCAGGATACTAAGGTCTCATCAGGACTAATAAACCTGGGGATGGCAGAGTATTAGAGCTGGTCTCATCCATTAATCTGAGGACCACTGGGATATGCTGCAACCGGGGGTCTTGGCAGGACCAATGTATCAGTTTTCACTGTTGTACTGTACTCGCAGATTTAGATTAGTGGAATCAATGACCAAGTCGAAGGAGGCATGATTTTTCCATATAAAGTCTAAATATAAGTATTTGGAGGCTTCCACAAAGATGTCAGCAGCTAGAGGAGCCTAGCGCGCAACCAAGATGGCCGCGTAGGTGCGAGGCTCCCGAGGACCTCCGCGACCTCCTGAATTAATCCTGGCGATATCCTGTCCTTGTTGAGGGGACTGTGTCGGTGAACCCGAGCTGAGGCGCCGCCCGTTCTTTGGGCTCGAATCGGACCCCGAACACCGGTGGGAGCATCGATTGAAGGTTGCGGCCTTCTCCTCGCCGGCCCCCCGGATTGGAGTAGTGGGGCGATCCGGGGACGAAGTGAATAACAACGGCGAGCGGGGCTGAGCGACTCGCATACCCCGCACTTTCACTTTCGCTTTTGCGCCCTCCTTGCCTCAGGCGGAGTCGGGCTGCGGAGCGGGGTGCGGTGGTGTTGCCTTGTCCAGGTGCCCGGCTGACCCGCCGGCGGTGGGTTGACCCGCTGCCCGGTGGTCGCCCCCGTCCCCCCCCCTGACACCCGTGATTTGGTGCGGCGGCCCGTTTGGAGATCTTGGCACGACGGTGTAAGGGCCAGCATGTCCACCAAACAAGATGGCGACCGGGCGAAGATGAAGACAACCCGCCGTGGCACGGCGCACCAGGCCAATAGTATGGATCGCTATACGCTCCAGAAGGGTTCTCCGGAGACAGCGCGGTCATCCCTGGTGGGCCCGACGGAGGCGCCTGCCCAACCGGTGGATCTGACCCTCCGGGACGTCATGGGCGCCATCGCAGAGATGAAGGCCTCGGTGGACCAGCGTTTCGATACCTTGGCGCAAAAAATTGACTCGGTCCTGGTGGATGTGGGCCTTGTGAGGGCAGACTTGTCAAAAACGAACGACCGAGTTGACTCCCTGGCCCACACCACAACGAGCCTCACGACGGACGTGGTGGCCCTCCAGAAGGAGGTGCGCCGGCTTGGCCAGGCGAGCGCCCTGATGGACCGGCGACTGGAGGATTCCGAGGGTCGGGCCCGGAGGAACAATGTTCGCATTATTGGTGTGCCGGAGGGCCGAGAGGCGGAGGCGGCAGATCTCTTTGTGGAAGAATTGATCCTGACCCATCTCCAGCCCCGGGGGCTGAGTAAGCTTTTTGCGGTGGAGCGTGCCCACCGGGTCCCTGGGGGCCGCCCTAAGACCGGTGCCCCGCCGCGGCCTATTATTGCCCGGATTTTTAATTTCCGGGACAGAGACGCCATCCTCCAGACCTCCAGGCAACAGGGACCGGTCAGGCTGGACAACATGGATGTACACTTCTACCCAGACTTTACTCCGGCGGTCCAGAAGCAGCGACAGAGCTTTCTCGGTATTAAACGTCGCCTAAGGGACCTAAACCTCAAGTACTCAATGCTCTTTCCGGCTAAGCTGAGGGTGGAGGTGGATGGCCGTACGCACTTCTTCGACCGGCCCGAGGCGGCTGGGGACTGGTTAGATACTTTGCCTGGAGATCGGGGTGGGGGGGGCGCGGCTGGCGGGGAGGGCCCGCCGGATCAGAATTGAGGGGTGATTGTATAGGCCTTGCTCTGGATATTATTCCTTTACCATATATTGCTTTCGTATGTTCCCCTCCCATGGAGGTCGGGTGGGGTCTGCTGGGGGCTTCCCTCCTCCTCTGGGGGACTAGTTAGTACTTAGCTATGGGGCGACAGGCACACTGCACTTTGGGGGGGCTGTCTGGGCTCATGCAGGGGTGCAGGGAGGGGGGAGTTCTGTTGGGACCGGGGGGTGGGGGGGGTGTGTTGTTTGTTAACACCGCAAGGCAAACCCGCAACTGTTTTGTTGTTTTTACGATGCTCGGTGGGGGGCGATCGATTGTTTTGACGTATCATGGGGGGTAGGGATTTGATTGTGTTGTCATGGAATGTTAACGGCCTGGGGGATAGGATTAAACGTGGTGTGGTCCTGCAGGTATAGGTAACACCTTTCATGCAATGAATCGGCGGGGATATCGTTTGGCGGCCCACTCCGGCTTCACTTCGGGCTCGCGGGGGGTGGGTATTATGGTCAAGAACTCGCTCCCGTTGGAGATTGACGAGGTGCGCCATGATGAGAGGGGACGTTACACTGTTCTGGTGGGACGAATGGAGGGTAGAGTGTTTATCTTTATATCAGTGTACGTCCCGCCTGGGTTACAAGCCACTACATTTGCGGACCTGGGGCGCCTCCTTCTGGACCTTCCGGGTGGCCTGTTGGTGGTTGGAGGGGACTTTAACGCGGTTGCCTCTGGGTCTATGGATCGCCATCCCCCTAGGGACCTCCCCCGGGCACAGGCGTGGCTGCCCGGCCTTTTAGACACGCTGGGCCTGGTGGATTGCTGGCGCTTAAAGCATCCCGTATTGCAACAGTACACCTTCCACTCGGGGGCCCATGGTAGCCTCTCGCGGCTTGATTACATCCTTGTCCCGGCGGCCCATGCAGGGAGGGTGGGGGAGGTGCGCCATTTGGCACGGGGTATCTCAGACCACTCCCCATTGTTGTTGCATTTCGATGTCTTCCCGAGGGGGGATGGCAGAGTGGCCCCGATCAATGCATGGTATTTGCGCGACCCCACCATTCGTGCCGACTTGATCAAATCCTTACAGCGCTATTTCGATGAGAATGTGGGGTCGGTCCCGTCTGCCATCTCCCTGTGGGAGGCTTTCAAGGTGGTTCTTAGAGGGGAGGCCCTCTCCTTTATTTCCAATGCCCGGCGGCGCGAGCGGGAGGAGGTGACCCGGGTTGAGGCCGAGATTGCAGAACTGGAGGGTGACCTGGGGAGCGGGGTAACAGACGCCAAATTGCATGTTTTGCATTTAAAGCAGGCGGCCTATCGGGCCCTCGTCACGGAGGCGGCCAGGGGCCTCAGTAGAGAGCAGCAGGGGCGATTGTATGATGTGGGTGACAAGGCTGGCAAATTGATTGCGTGGTTGGACAAGAGGGAGAGAGCGAGCCGCGTGGTGCCTTTGATTGAGAGCGTGGATGGTGTGTGCGTCACTGAGCCGGAAGCCATTGTCTCCTGCTTCGCGGATTATTTCCGCGAAGTCTACTCCCCGGTTTCTCCCTGCTCGGAGGAAGATTCCCATGCCTTGCTTCGGGACATCGCACTGCCCTCCCTTACGGTGGAGGACAGGGATTCGCTGGACGCCCCCCCCACCTCGGACGAAATTGCCTCGGCTATTCGCTCGGTTGCATCCGGCAAGGCCATGGGCCCCAATGGTATTCCCATTGAGCTATACAAGTTACGCCCGGATGTGTTGGCGCCCCACCTGCGCGCGATGTTCCTTGCGGCCCACTCGCGGGGCTCCCTCCCGCCGGACCAGCGTCTGGCTACAATTGTGGTGATCCACAAGGAGGGGAAGCCCCGTGAACGGGTCACATCCTATAGGCCGATTTCGCTTTTGAACGCGGAGCCCAAAATCCTCGCCAAGGTGTTGGCCAACCGGTTGGTTGGCGTGGTGGGCGATTTGGTCCACCAAGACCAATCGGGCTTTATACCACACCGCAACACGGCGCTTAATCTGCGGCGCTTACACGGGGTGCTTGCGCGTGTCCCATTTGTGCGGGAGCCGGCCATCTTGGCGTCCTTGGACGCCACCATGGCGTTTGATACGCTCGAATGGCCATATATTTGGGCGATGCTGGCGAAGTTTGGGTTCGGCCCGGGTTTCGTCAGCTGGGTCAAACTGCTATATTCGGGCCCGTTGGCGCAGGTGGTGGTGAATGGGCGAGTATCTGCCCCATTCGCGCTGGGGCGGGGCACGCGACAGGGTTGTCCCCTGTCGCCTCTCCTGTTCGCCCTGGCCATGGAGCCCCTGGCGGAGTGGCTGCGGTGGCACCCTTCTATCCGTGGTCTCCGCTGGACCCCCGAGCATGAGGACCGCGTGTCTCTCTATGCTGACGATATCCTTTTGTATCTCGCCTCCCCGCGCAAGTCACTGATCGTCCTGGTTGATGTTTTGCGCTCCTTCGGTCGCAACTCAGGCCTGGTCATCAACTGGGCGAAATCCTGTGTCTATGTGCTCTCCGGGGAGGCCCCGGTCCTGCCACGGGACTGTCCGATCCAGATTGCCTCCCAGGGTTTCCGGTACCTGGGTATATATATCACTCTTGACCCGGAGGCCCGCTATGTGCGGAACTTGCTGCCCCCCCTCCAGCGTCTGAGGGAGGACGTGGTGCGCTGGCGGCGTCTGCCGCTCTCGCCGCTCGGCCGAGCGGCCTTATTTAAAATGATGTCCCTGCCGCGCTTCCTCTACGCCCTCCAGAATACCATGGACTTGGTCCCGGCACGCTACTTTCGCGAGGTGGAGGGCCTCCAGCGGCGCCTGTTCTGGGACGGGAGGCCGCGTATTGCTCTGGCTAAATTGACGCTCCCGTGGTACGACGGAGGGGTCGCCCTCCCGGACATCAAACGGTATTACTGGGCCTCCCAACTAGCTGCAATTAATCATGGCCTTTACGGGCCCGCCTTGAACCCGGCATTCGAGATGGACAGGACGCTTCTGCCCGGTGGCGATTATAATCGAGCGCTCTACTCTGGCGCGCCCGACTCCCGTTTGACGGGACCGACGCGTGTCATGGTGCGTGTCTGGCACGCGGCTAATGCAGCTATGGGGTGGAAGGACCGTTTGACCCGAGCGTCTCCGCTGTATGCATCTGAGAGGTTGGGCTCCCTGTGGACGTCGAAGGGCTTCGAGAAGTGGGACACGATCGGAATCAGCACGGTGGGAGATCTCTGGACGAGGGGGGGATTCAAAACTTTTGAGACGCTGCAGGCGGAGTTTCAGCTGCAGGGCAGTGAGTACTTTCGGTACCTACAGGTCCGCCATGCGCTGGGCTCCGTCTTCCCGGATGTTGCATCCATTCCGGAGTCTTCCCCCCTGGAGGACAGAGTGCTAGATGGCCATGTCCCGGACAGCACGATCTCCCTCATATACAAAAAATTGATTAACGATAGATCGTGTCTGCTGACTAGTCTCCGCGAGGCTTGGGTTGCCGACGGGCTGGAGCTGGACGACGAGGATTGGATTTCCGCGGTGGCCTCTCCGAAAGAGGTGGCCATCCCGGCTCGCCTTCGTTTCGTCCAGCTCAAGATCCTTCACCGGGTCTACGTGACGGGGCCAAGGCTTTTACGTATGGGTTTTGCCGGTGATGGAATGTGTAAGCGTGGCTGTGGTGCGTTGGCGACTTTCATGCATATACTGTGGGAGTGCCCGGAGGTGGAGCGATTCTGGCGTGGTGTGCATGAGGTTCTACGAATGGTTACGCGTGTCACGCTGCTGCCTGAAGCGAGGAGATGCTTGCTGAATGTCTGGGAACCAAATGACTACTCGGTCCCGCAGGCGCGGTGGGTGACTCTGGGATACATGATAGCCAAGCGTGATATTGCCCAATTGTGGGGATCCCAGAGGCCCCCTGCGGTGTCGGCCTGGAAAGAGCATATGGATTGGTGTATGTTTCGTGAAAAGGTGGTGTATGTGGCGAGGGGTAAGCCTGGGGCGTGGATGAAACTCTGGGGCCCCTGGAACGCCTACCGCGGGGGTATTTGTGAGCCGCCGCTGCTACCGGCGGCCTCGCCGGCTCCGTCTCCCTAGATGGCGCCCCTCCCTTGGCCGCGGGCGCGCGGTCCCCCAGTCCCTGATCTACTCCCGTCCCCCTCTTCAGAATTTTGCTACTGGTGTGGATCCCCCACTTATGGAGCACGTGTTGTCACTTTGGATCGAGGGTTGCCTTGCGGTTGTGGTTTGTTTACGTTGTTTTGTATTAAGAAAATGGAACCGTACTGTGGGCATGGAGCTTTGAGGCCTGCACCATTGATCACTCCTGTTTTCCTACTGTGCACCGCTGAGAAAATTTTTTGCTGTATGTATGTAATATGCTTTTGATGCTCTAGCGGCCGGCCGGGTGGTTGTAGGCCCATACCTGTAACTTCTATAAACTGCAATAAACGGTTTCAAAAAAAAAAAAAAAAAAAAAAAAAAAGATGTCAGCAGCTAAAATAATCTTCAACCCATAATACGTTGCCAGTCTGATGCCTGAGTTTTGACTGCTAATAAATTCTATTGGGATCAGAATCAATTTCGACTCTGTGCCTCTGATGCAGAGGGTCATGTCGTCTGCATATAGTGAGATTAGTATAGGGTGCCACATGTATCTTAGGTCATGTTCAGTATAGTGTTGGAGTAGTTTAGTGGCTAGAGGCTCTAGTACAAGAACAAACAGTAGAGGTGGTAACGGGCATCCCTTTCTTGCTCCCCTTAGTATTTGGTATGGGGCTGAAATTGATCCCTCTGCTCATGTCAGAAAAAAAGGTTCAGTGTCTTAATTATAGTGGTTATTTCCTCTACCAAGAATGGTTGGTTACACAGGAGGCTAATAATAAACTCACAAAAAAGCAACACACCATATATGAACTTGGCGACAAAGTGGGTCGGCTTCTGGCCTGGTTACAAAAGAAGGAGAGGGTGAGTAGATGGGTGGCACAGATTCGGTTAGATGATGGACAGATGACAGCTGCTCCCCAATGCATCACTGAGGCGCTGGCGGCGCATTACAAAATGGTATACACACCAACCGCCACTACTTCAAGGGAAGACAATCTAGCATTCCTCCATGACATACACATGGCCACCCTAATTCCGGATGCGATAGCAGCTCTGGAAGCAGATATAAGACCGAAGGAACTCACACAAGCAATAGGGGCACTCCACATGGGGAAGGCGGTGGGGCCCAATGGTATTCCGGTAGAACTCTACAAGCATGCAGCGCCTCAACTGGTCCCACATCTGCTAGCCATGTTCAAGGATAGTTTAGAAAAGGGGATCCTCCATAGAGATCATGGCCTGGCTACCATAGTAGCGATACATAAGCCGGGCAAACCGCCACAGGAATGTATTTCCTACCAATATCCTTAATAAATGCAGAAGCCAAAATTTTAGCTAAGACACTGGCTACCAGACTGCAACCGCACCTCTCCACTGTGATTCATCCGAATCAGTCCGGATGTATGCCCAACCGCAATACTGCGCTCAATCTGAGGAGGCTACACAGTGTTATAGAACGTAGATCCACCATAGCAGAGGACGCAGTTATACTCATTGGACGCACGAATGGCGTTCGATTTGGTGGAATGGCCCTTTCTTTTTGCTGTCCTCGGCCACCTGGGGTTTGGACCCAAATTCTGTGCCTGAATCCAATTATTATATAATCAGCCGCTGGCTCAAGTGGTGGTTAACGACCATATATCGGCTAACTTTCCCCTTGGAAGGGGGACAAGACAATGTTGCCCTTTATCTCCACTTCTGTTCGCTATAGTGCTCGAGCACCTGGCGGCCTGGATAAGGCAAGACCCAGTGATGCGCAGACTGCGGTGGGCACCGGGATGGGAAGACAGGATCTCCTTGTATGCGGATGACATACTGTTATACTTGACGTCCCCGGCGTGTTCCATTAACTGCCTTTTAGATATATGCACGGTCTATGGTAAAGTCTCTGGATATACGATAAATTGGGCGAAGTCGCGTCTCTATATCCTATACGGCTCCACGCCACGGCTCCCTTGCGGGTGCACCCTTCAGGTGGCTGTGGAGGGCTTTACGTATCTTTGGATATTTATAACACATGACCACACGCACTTCACTGCTCAAAACCTGATGCAGCCTTTGATAAGATTTAAAGGCAACGTCAACCACTGGCGTACACTGCCACTAACACTGTTGGGAAGGGCAGCCCTTTTCAAAATGGTTGCACTACCTAGATTCCTCTATGCGCTGCAAAACACACCATTCCCGAACCCTGCAACATACTTCACAGCGATTAATCCGGAATTGACGACACCGCTTTGGGATGGGAAAACTCCCCGAATAGCTAAGAACAAATTAACGAGAAGCTAGTATGATGGCGGCATTGCACTTCCTGACATAAAAATATATTATTGGGCATCACAGTTGGTTGCTATTAATCAGTGGCTCCATGTACCCCTGGAAGACCCAGCGTACCGAATGGATAGGCACCTACTGGAGGATCCGGGGATTATGGGAACACTATACAACAGAAAGAGGCGTTGCACCCTCACAGGTCCAACAGAGCACGCGGTGCAGGTCTGGTTTACGGCACAGAAAGCACAGGGATGGGAGGGAGTTATTACACAAGCCATACCACTATGGGGCACAAAGAGGCTAGGTACACTGCGCAATAACAAAGGTTTTACCAAATGGGACCTGATAGGAATATCAAAAGTCGGTGATCTCTGGAAGAGGGGGGAGGTTGTTGCCTTTGCTCAAGTACAGGCCAACTACGGCTTAGCACAGACGGAAATATTCTGGTACATGCAGATTAGATATGCCCTCCAGTCTTTGATCCTGCCAGGAACACGACTGGAGGAATCCTCGCCCTTAGAAGACCGGCTACTAACAGATCACCTTCACAAAAAGGCAATTTCACAAACTTACCGAAAGATTGTTAATAATCGTCCGGACCCCCTGGCATCATTGAAGACACGATGGGAAATAGATACAGGCAAAATAGATGAGGCAGACTGGAGGGAGGCAATGGCGTCCCCTAGAGAGGCAGCGATACCATCAAGGCTTAGATTGGTGCAATTAAAAAATCTGCACCGTACATATTACACTAGGACTCTACTACATACAATACATCGGGCAGACACGCCGCTTTGTCTCAGACAGTGTGGAGAGCCAGGTACATTTTACCATACTCTGGCTTTGTCCAGAGATAGCGAGATATTGGAGAGCGGTGATGTGCACACTCTCACAAGTTACGGAAGTTGCGATTCTCCCCGAACCGAAACACTGTCTTCTTAATATCTGGGAACCCACAGACTTAAACAACACAGCCCAAGACTGGGTAATAATGGGCATGACAATGGCAAAACGGAATATTGCGCAAGGTTGGGGGTCCAGGCTCAACCCTACCCTTGGGCAATGGTGCAGAGATATGGACACAGCTATGGTAGCAGAGAAAGCAGTCTATGTTCACCGAGGATGCCCCAAAAAATGGACAAGGGTGTGGGGAAATTGGAACACCTATCGTGGAAATATATGCAAACCTCCCCCACAAGAGACATCTGAGTCAGATAATAGTGAATGATCGCACCTTGAATTATGACACTATTATACCGTTGTGGCTGGTCTTCCGTCCCAGTGCACACAGAGACAAGATGTTACTGTCTGTTTGCTCCGAGACTACTATACCTATGATATTGTATCTATGATGTACACCATAATCTATTGCTATAACATAAGATTTTGTGATGCTATGCAAAATGTTAATAAAAATTATGTAAAAAAAAAAAAGAATGCTTGGTTTAGGTATTCTCTCCTCAAAGTGTTTAACTAAACTAGTGCTGTGTCTTGTTAATAGCCTGTGATCTTATTTGGGCTGGGTTGGAAATTGGAGTCATAGAGGATGGGCATATTATGATCGAAACCCCTGCATTATCTCTTCAATTTCTAAGTATCACGTGCCTTCCTTGTCATGTATACAAGTGATATCTCCAACGGCCCAGGGTTTTTTAAGAAGCTTAGTTAGGGATTTACCACGGTGTTCCCATTCCCTGTTGGCCTCCACATATTTACCAAGTAACTTCACTTCTCTTAGTGCTATTTCATTATATTCCTTGATCTCTGCAAGGGCATAAAGGTCCAATGTGGCCTGGCAGATGTGTGCCAGTTCTTTATTATTTCGCTCTAGTGCACTCTTCGGGGACCTATTTGATCAAAGTACGCAATTATGTTTTTAGATGGAGAATCCTCTAACAACTTTAAAGGCCTTCCATATTGTGCCCGTGCTGATACTGAGCTGATGTTAATTTTGAAGCATTCTAATATTTCCTGCCACATTTCATTATGAATTGTGCTATTTTTTTGTATTAATCTCCACTGTGTGAGTGAGGTGTGCTTAAAAGAGATGTCAATTTGTAACATTGAGGGGACATGACCAGATAACGTTCTGGCTTATCAATGAACCTCCTTGACCCATGTGCAGACATCTTTCCACATGCAATGTACAGAGTAAACAAAAGTGTGCTGTGTGTTGGACGAAACAGAGGTCTATCGATTTGTATTTTGTCATGATTGCCCTTAGTGCAGAAGCTTCTGCTTCAGTATGCTTAGTCAGTACATGTGACCTATCCAGCTTGGAGTTGAGGGCTACATTGAAATCTTCACCCCAAATAATCAATTTGGGGGATATTACCATGACTGCTACCAATAACCTTTGAAAGAATACGGGTCATCATTATTAGGGCCGTAGATATTAACTAATGTAATGTCTCTCCTCTAGAATTCCTTCTACTATGATATTCCTTTCTTGTGTCTGTGTGTAGATGCTGAAATTTCGTCCTATTTTCACTCTTCTGGAGTAGGAGGAGGCAAACATTTGTGTTGCTTATTTAGGGGCTCATTAGGATGTTGGTCGGAAAGCCTCCGACCGACAGCCATGGTATAAAGTCTGACCACCTAATAACATTGTAGGCGGTCTGGGTTTAAACTGGCCTGTCATTCCGGCTGGCTTACGACGGGCTCCTTTACGTATTGCATTTACACCGTAGGACATGTAAAGCCTGTCGGAAAGCAATTTAGGGGGCCATTAGCAGGGCCCTATCCCTCGGCGGCCTCCCGTTGGGGTGCACCTATGGTGACTCCCTGTAAATCCCTACACCGTGTAGCAGGCACCCTAAGGCACCTGCTACACGTTGCAGGATTTATACAAACTTCCATTTCTCTATTGAAGCTTGTGCTGCAGGTGGACACGGCCCGCAGCACATGCTCTCATAGAGGAATGGGAGTATGCGAGCACACCATGTGCTGCACATCATAATATGGTGTATGGAACCACTGACCTACGGTCGGTCGGTTCCCACACCGAAACTCAAGTTCGTCTGACATCGTAATTAGGGCGTATGTGTTGTGCCACCCACAGAAGTAGCCTATCAAACCTATCTCAGGCCTGCTACTGCAGGGCCTGTGTGCGCAGTTTACTGCCACTTTGACTTGGCATTTACTACTTGCCAAGCTTGAAACTTTCCTTTTGTTACAAATACGTTACCCCTAATGTAGGCCCTAAGTAGCCCAACTGGTAGGGTGCTGTGGAAATGAAAGGTAGTACATGTACTGGTATGTTTTACATGTCCTGGTAGTGACAAACAGCCTAATACTAGGCTAATAATACCTCCTATCTTCAGTCAGAGGAAAATCACATCCTCAGCCGGTTGTTGTACTTCCCGCCAACTACTTATAGTTTTATCATTCATTTAGAGCTCAACGAGGGATTTATCTCGGATAAGGTACATCTGGGCTCCTCTATTGTTGTGGGTCATTATTTGGAATAACCCGGCAGCCACTCTATGCAGGGACATTATTTATGAGTGTCTCAGCCTAGAGAAGGCGTTTTTAATGCCAAGGCTGAGTTATATGTATAACACATTAGCCACTTTAGGACTGTCTTCTTTGTTTACAGGTCCCAGTAACATTACCTAAGACGACAAAATAGAGGTGAAAGATATATTGTTGGAGCACTGTGACGAGTTAAGAGTGAAAAACGAGCTACCCAAACACACAGTCTTAAACTATTACAGATTTTTAGCATCAGCGCAATCAGCCATGTATTTAACATTTGATCTTACTCAATGGGAGCAATCGCTTCTGTTTCATTTCAGGGATGTACAATTTATAGGTTGCTGTGTTTTAAAAGTGAGCCAGACTTAGAGGGGAATATAGGGGATGATTACGATGTCGGTCGGAAAGCCTCCTACTGCTAGTCGGAAGCTTTCAGACCAACACGGTCGATTTGCAGTCCGACTGCCACATTACGATGTCAGTGGTCCGGCTGGTCATTCTAACGCGATTCTGACCGGCTCTCGGTGTCGTCCGGCGGGTCAGAACCACACCGCAATCACCTATGGACGGCATTTTCACCGTTGGAATTACGATGTCGGTTTCCCACAGCCTTTCTGTGCAGGCCTTACTGACACGGAAAAGCTGTCAAAAAGCGACTGCGACTGCCTCTGAGGCCTAGGGTTGGTGGCTGAGGGGGTACCTAGAGTTCCCCCCTGCAAATCCCTGCACTGTGTGGCAGGCATCATGGGGTGCCTGCCACAGGGTGCATAGTTTTACACCCCCCCCCCCCATTTCATTATGAGAGCCTGTCTTATGGCTGGTCGGTCTCATCGTAATCAGGCGGTCAGAACCGTTGACCAGAGGTCGATCAGTCCCGAGACGGTGTCGGTCTGAGACAACTCTGCCCAACATCGTAATAAGCCCCATCGTGTTACTTTGCCCGTGTGACAACCAACCTGAACAATAATTACTGCACTTTACCTTTTTTTGTGATTTGCACAATTTGCCACGCAAGCTTTTTGAAACCCTTGCTAGTAAAGTTAAGGTTCCGACAGTGCAGAGTAGCCCTGCTCCATTTAAAGTCATTACGCTTGCCTGAAGTATGTTACTGTGTATGTGCCTTTTTGAAATCGACCATTCGAACAAGAAAAACAATGGAAGGGTAAATGTTTCACTTTTTTCTCTTTTTAAGATGTCTTTTTCATGTAATTTATGATGGAGCGTGTTTTAGGTCTAATGAAATCTTTTTGTATTAGTATGGTTTTATCACATTTGTTTAAAAATGCCTTTTAGAGATAGTAATTAAGGGAGACAGTTTTGTATTCACTGATTTTATTTATTTGTATTATGCATTTATTCTGTAGATTCTTTTATGACATGCACAGGTCGAATAAAGATTTATTTGATTTGATAAACAGACTATTTCTTTTCTCACTACTGTGAGACCTACTCCTCTCATAAATCTGCATTCCAGAGTTTCCCTTGGTCAAAGTGTGGCATTGCAATGGCCCTCAGAGCTCCCCAATGTATATTTGCCTTAAATGTATGACATCATAATGTATCTTAAAGCTCTTCAAGTTGCAACTGCATTCATATTGCTCACAGCACTATTGGTTCAAAGCGCGTTTCCCAGTTTCTTCCTCTTCTGATCAGTCACTGTTTCTTCTGTGTTAGCTGGCGAGAATTTCCATGAATGTTGGGGTGACAACGATCTATTGCTTTCATTTGTGCTCTATTCTGAGATGTGCCAGGCAGAGCACTGAAAAGTTTACTCCCTCTGTTTTTTTAGCTGTTGTTTCACTGGCAAGAATTCCCCACACCTCGATTGCACGACAAGTGTGAAGTCTGGGGAAAATTAGATGTTATACCCTTGATAGTTTAACATATGTCTTTCAAGTGCCATCCCTAATACATTGTCTTGATCCCTATAGTTTAGGAGCTTCCCTATAATTATACGTGCAGGTGCTCCAGTACGGGGCCTGGGTGAAAGAGATCAGTGCGCCCGCTCAACTACCAATAAGCATCACAGGCTGTCGGCCCAAAATAAGGATATTAACGTACTTTCAACATAAAGCTCAACTTTGGCATTGTTTGCTCATCCCAGGAACCCCAAAACAGGTAGATTGTTCCAGTAGGATCTCGCCTCAAAATCTTTATTTCTAGCTTTTATTATGGCAAGCATTTTTTCTATGTTGAGAGAATTAGCTGTCTTTTGTTTTAAGTAATCCTCAACATCTGATATGTGTTGTTCCACCACCCCAAGTGTGGTTGATTGCTTATCTAGTTCAGCAGCCATATTGTCAATGGGGTAGTTCAGGGTATCCATTTACCATCAATCGATGCAAGGCTTTGTTGCATTGCTTGCAGTAGTGACTTATTTTAAGGATCTGAAACTATGGTGCCCATGGCTGGGCTTCCAGGCTGGGCTCTGTTTGCCTCCGGGTCCTGGGGTTGGGCAGCAGTCTAGATTCAAATGTGAACCTAGGTTATATTGTATCGGACTTTCCCATCTTGCCATGTGGGCGAGTAATGTAACGCATTGATGATTTGCCATATAGTCTTCCAGGTCAGTGCCCTACTCTTTTTGTATCATAACGTTATGCAATAGGCATACATATATGACAATATTTTAGAGCAGGCAAGTGGGAGATTTTTTAACAAACGGCATTTCAGTTTTGGCAGTTTATTAACATAGGGCAAACGAAAATAGAGTTCTGAACTCTGTTTTTGTTTGCTCTATGTAAAACTTCCTAAAATAAAATGTTGAGGCCTGTCACATGCTCTAATTTCCCCCACATGCTCTAATTTCCCCCTCCAAGAATTTCAGTACAGTAATTTTAGCCTTTGATGTCAGGGGTAATTCTTGGAGGGGGAGATTGGAGAATCTGTGATCGGCAACAACATTTTATTTTTGGCAGTTTTACAAAACTCGGAATCAGGTTTCTGCATGCAAGAATTGGGAGGCAGGAGACTAGCCTTGAAATCAATAGTCTACCACCTGAATCTGGAGGGTTGGCATGTATGGTATAATCAGAGCTCGAGACGCGGGTAGATGCAGTCTACACAGTATTTTCAGAGGGCAGATGGTGTCTACCCTGCTGCAAAGCTGGCCACTTTCAGCAAAGTGCCACATTCCTTTCCTACTTCTCCCGGAATTCACAGAAATATATACTGCACTCTCCCCACTGGAAGACAGAGTGCTCCTAGACCCTATTGCTGAGAATCCAACATCCATGATTTACCGCAAGCTGATAAACAATGTGCCAGACCCCTTGACGACTCTCCGCAACGCATGGGCAAAAGGCCTGGGGCCATTTGACGAAGAGGAGTGGCAGGAGGCGATTCAGAGTCCCAGAGAAATAGCGATGCGCCCCTGCTTTAGATTGGTCCAACTCAAAATTTTGCACCGCACATACTACCCACGCACCCACCTTTACTCATGGGGCAGGCCCACGGATGCCAGCTGTGTCAGGATATCAGGGGGAGGGAACCTTCCTGCATATCATATGGTAATGTCCTGAGATTGCACGGTATTGGCACAGGGTTACAAAGGTCATGTCCAGGGTAGTGGGTATGACAGTCCCTCTTGATGCAAAGTAGTTACTGTTAATGGTTACAACAGACGCTGACTGGTCCAGATACCAGGGCCTGTGGCTGGCTCTTGCGGCAGGGGTTGCTAAAAGGAACATTGCCAGTAAGTGGGGGGTGTCTCTGCCTCCGACGCTGGAGGAGTGGAAGCGGGACCTCGACTGGTGCTAGCGAGCTTAAGAAACGGTGTACAAAAGTAGGGGGGCCGGAAATATAGAGGGTGGACTTGGGAAACTGATTCATGCTGAGGGTGTTGTCTGCCACCTATTCTTCTGTGACTTGCATCATTTCTGCAAAATTGTATTTGCCTGTCTTGTAACCCTGATTATGCATACTGTGTCTGCAATTTTCCTGAGCTTTGTTAATAAAAAGATTTAAAAAAAGAAATATACTGCACTCGTCTTAGTGTCATTTTCTGTTGTGCCTGTTCATTGTCTGCTTTTGTTCTGAGCCGCAACATGCAGACGGGAAAGGGGCTTATCAGATTCCACCTTCGCCCATAACAAAAGCTGGAGTTAAGGGGCCATTAGGCCTCCTTTTGTTGGGAGTATCCAGGAGTATCTGGGAGCCTCACACCTAGAGGCAATGAAGGGGAACCAAAGGCTTACATCTTATCACTTCACAGGTACTTAAGAGAGAAATGCTTTTGACTTTGTTCAGTCTCTGTATATGAGAGATATGCATACACTGTAAGAATGTCAGATGTGTTGGTCGCCCCAGTATTGACACGAATAACACTTTAAATACCACTATTTTGTTTTATATCGGTTATAGCGCTGTGGGACTACTTGTTCCAATGCAGGGTGTCAGAGCATTTTGCATCACACGTAAAGATTATACATTGATAATAAATCATAAGTGTGTACATCAATTTAAAGGATGTGTGACATAAGACAGTGAGGGTTATAGGGTGTAGGAGCCACGTATCCTTCATACCTCACTGTGCTATATTAGAAGGATTACAATTTATGAACTACAAGTAACCAAAGGATCTCTGTCTTAAAGCAGTGACCCACTTACCACTTTGCATAAAATAAAAATATGTTATCTGTGTGTAATATAATTGTTGGAAGGCGGACCCCGAGGAGTCGGCGAGACCACCAAGGGGGGCCCTCACACTGTACGAAGTAGCCGAGCGCTGCCGAGAAGTCTCCTGAGAGATCCTTCTCCTATCACGTACTAGCACAGTAACACCACCACACAGGACTCAAGGAGGTTGTCTCACGACAAGCAATTCTTTATCAGCAATAAAAAGGTTACGAGGTCAATATTTACACGAAGGGATCGAGGGATCCACCAAAAGTCTCAGTGTCTCTTTGGAAGGGTAAGGGTAGCGGGACAGTCTTTGGCAGAGGTGCGGTACGAGGGTACCTGGGGCCCAGTTCTTATCCTCAAGCTGGAGGACCTCCGGATCTCGGAGGGGTCGAGCCGCGACGGCGTCAGCAGGGCTCCGGCGTACAGTTCGTGGAGAGCCGCGATCCAATCAGCAGGGCTCTCAAGATGGTTTCTGCTCAGCTCGAGCCGCGACGTCGTCAGCAGGGCTCCGAGGGAGGTTTCAGCGAGGTTGGGCCGCGACAGCGTCAGCAGGGCTCCGATGTTCCAGGTGGTTTCAAAGTGTTCACAAGAAGGAGCCGCGACGCAGTCAGCAGGGCTCGTGATGGTTCCGACAAGAGTTCTTCTCCGTAGGGTCAGCCGCGATTCAATCAGCAGGGCTCTCGACTCCGGGATACAACTGCCGATCTGTGGCGGGGTCGCCCCAGATATAGGTCTGGAGCCCTTTGATGTCCGGACCCAGGCGCCCGGGGGGGGCGGAGAGGCCGGGTGGAGGTGGCCAGACGCCCAGCAGGAGAGGCGCCAGGCCCAAGAGAGTTGCAGGGCGATCACACCTAGAGAGGGGAGGACAGTCGGGGGTCTCATCGATACTGTCCTCCGCCCGGGGCGATGAATGGTTCCTGCGGCACCCCCTGGCCAGTTCGTGGTGCCTCAATGTCGGGGCTTCGCTGGGGTCGAGGCCGGGTTGCGCGGGGTCGCGCTGGCTGGTGCACAGAGTCACGTGGATGCCAACAAGATGGCGGAGCCACGAGGGGTATGCGGCCTCGTGCAGCTCTGGATGAAGGGCCTCGGTGCAGTTCAGAAGGGTGGCCAGTGAAGGCCCGGGCGGGGAACGGGCACAATCCATGGGGTTAAGGACCACGCCACGAGGCCGGGTCCAACAGGCGTCCCCCCAGCCGAAGGCATGGAGAGTCACCCATCTCCTTGGGGATTCTCCTCGTCAAGGCGGAAGAAGCGGGACAGGCCGTCGGCGTTGGCGTGGTCATTGCCGGGCCGGTGTTCAACGTCAAAGTCCATCCCTTGTAGCGAGATGGACCACCGCAGCAGCTTGGGGTTCTCGCCCCGCATTTGCATTAACCACCGCAGGGGCCGGTGGTCGGTCTGGACCCGGAAGTGGGTACCAAAGAGGTAGGGCCGGAGCTTCTTGAGGGCCCACACTACAGCGAAGGCCTCCCGCTCAATGGTGCTCCATCGTTGCTCTCGGGGCAGTAGCCGTCGGCTGATGAAGGCCACTGGTCGGTCGAGCCCCTTTTCATCGGCTTGGGACAGGACGGCCCCGATCCCATACTCGGAGGCGTCCGTCTGCACCACGAACTCCTTATTGTAGTCAGGGGCCTGCAGCACCGGGGCAGTACACATTGCGGTCTTTAGGGTGTCGAAGGCTGCTTGGCAGCGGGGTGTCCAGTGAACCTTCTTGGGCTGCTTTTTGGACGTCAGCTCTGTGAGGGGGCCAACAATGCTCCCATAGTCCCGGATAAACCGCCGGTAGTATCCGGTGAGACCCAGGAAGGCCCGGACAGCGGTCTGGGTAGTGGGGGGTTCCCAGGCCTGGATGGCATCTATTTTCAGCTGGAGAGGGGCCACCTGCCCGCTCCCCACTTGATGGCCCAGGTAGGTCACGGATCCGTGGCCGATCTGGCATTTGCTGGCCTTGATTGTGAGCCCGGCCCGCTGGAGGGCGGCCAGGGCGGCTTTAATGTGAAGGAGGTGCTCTGCCCAGTGGTTGCTGTACACGGCAATGTCATCTAGGTAGGCCGCGTTGAAGGCCTCAAGCCCGGCCAAAACCTTGTTCACCAGTCTTTGGAAAGTGGCCGGGGCGTTCTTCATTCCGAAGGGCATCACCCGAAAGTGGTAATGCCCATCCGGGGTCGAAAAGGCGGATCTTTCTTGGGCGCCGGGGGTGAGCTGGATTTGCCAGTACCCGGCGGTGAGGTCCAGCGTGCTCAAGTAGCGAGCGGCCCCTAGGCGGTCGATGAGTTCGTCGGCCCGGGGTATAGGGTGGGCGTCCGTCTTGGTCACTGCATTCAGGGCTCGGTAGTCCACGCAGAATCGTAACTCTGGGGGGTGGCCGGGAGCTGCGGCCTTTGGCACCAGGACGACAGGGCTGGCCCACGGGCCGTCGGAGGGTTCGATGACCCCCAGAGCCAGCATCTTCGTTACTTCGACCTGGATGCAGGCCCGCACTCGGTCGGGTACCCGGTAGGCTCTGTGTCGCACGGGGGGGCTCTCCCCGGTGTCGACGTCGTGGACGCACCAGTGGGTCACCCCCGGGGTGAGGGAGAAGAGGGCTGCGTAGTCCCGCAGCAGTTGCTGGCAGTCGTTGCGCTGTTCCGGAGTCAGGGAAGAGGCGAGTTGGACACCTTCGATCGATCCATCATGGACGTTGGACTGCAAGAGGTCGGGCAGGGGCTCGGAGTCGTCCTCGCCCCCCTCGTCGGTCGCCAGTAGCAGGCTCAGTTCGGTCCGGGCAAAGTGGGGTTTTAGTCTGTTAGCATGTAGGACCCGGAGGGGGTTCCGGGGGGACTCCAGGTCGACCAGGTAGGTGACGGGACTTTTCTTCTCCACTACCTTGAAGGGCCCGGTCCACTTGTCCTGGAGGGCGCCGGGTTCAACCGGGGCCATGACCCATACTTTCTGACCTGGCTCGAATTCTATGGTAGAAGAGTTCCGATCGTACCACCGCTTCATGTCCTCCTGGCTGGCCTCGAGGTTGGCTTCGGCCATGGCTCGGAACTTGCGGGTCTGGTTTCGGAGGGTCAGGAGGTATCGGTAGACGTCAGGAGGGGCGCCTTGGGGCTTCATCTCCCAGCCCTCCTTGACCAGGCTGAGCGGTCCGCGGACCGGGTGTCCATACAATAGTTCAAACGGGCTGAA
This sequence comes from Triturus cristatus, assembly GCF_964204655.1. Lineage (NCBI taxonomy): Eukaryota > Metazoa > Chordata > Amphibia > Caudata > Salamandridae > Triturus > Triturus cristatus. The sequence continues at coordinate 436,533,589 of NC_140594.1, read as the reverse complement.
CCCCAGGGACTTCTGCGGGACCTCCCGATAGGCAAACAGGAGGCACGGCAGCAGGACATCCCATCTCCGCCTGAGGGGCTCTTCCAGGCCCTGGATCATTCCCTTCAATGTTCTGTTGAACCGCTCAACCAGTCCGTTCCCCTGAGGGTGATAGGGGGTCGTGAACTTGTATGTGACCCCGCACTGCTGCCACAGGGACCGCATGTATCTTGAAATAAAGTTCGTGCCTCTGTCGCTCACCACTTCGCGGGGAAATCCCACTCGGGAGAAGATCCCCATTAAGGCCCGGCCTACCACGGGGGCCGTTATAGTTCTTAGCGGGACCGCCTCCGGGTACCTGGTGGCGTGGTCCACGAGGACCAGGATGAAGCGGTGGCCCAGGGCGGTCTGGGGGTCCAGGGGCCCCACGATATCGATTCCGACCCGTTCGAACGGGGTGCTGACGGCTGGAAAGGGCTGGAGGGGGGCCTTGACCCGACCCCCCGTCTTCCCGCTGGCTTGGCAGGTCTGGCAGGACCGGCAGTGGTTGTCCACGTCTCTCCGCATCCGGGGCCAGTAGAAGTGGGTCACCAGACGACTGTACGTTTTGTCTTGCCCCAAGTGTCCGGCGAGGGGCACATCATGTGCTAGGTTGAGCAGGTACTCCCGGAAGCGGAGGGGGACCACCAACACTCAGCTGGCCCCGAGTTCTGCCACTTTTTGCTCACTGTATAGCAGGCCCTCGGCCCAGTAGACCCAGTGGGTGCCGGTCTGGTCCCCGTTGGTTTGGGCGGATGCTTGTTGGCGGACCCCTTCGAGAGTGGGGCAGGACAGCTGCTCTTGTTGGAACTGCTCCCGGGTGGGGCCCCCTTCGTGTCGCCATTGTGTCAGCTCTGGTAGGGCGCACGGGGAAGCCATCTCTTCGGGGGAGGATTCACTAGGTCCAGGGTCGGTGTCCGCCTCCTCCTCGCTGCTGGCGGGAGGAGGTGCGAGCCCCTCGGGCTGGGCGGCCCCGGAGGCCGAGGATGAGCGGGGGGCCCGGGCGGTCATGGACCGGGTGATGGCGCAGGCCCAGTCAGATAGTCCCAGCATTCGGAGGTGCTCTCGTCGCTCTACTTGAGCCCAGGGGGAACTCTCCAAGTTGTTTCCCAGGAGGCAGTCGACAGGGGCGTCGTCGCGTACCGTCACCTTCAGCAGGCCCATCACCCCTCCCCACTCGAAGGGGACCAGGGCCATCTGGCACAGGCTTTCACTGTTGTCGGCCGTCCGGACGGGGCACAGCACATTTGGTAGAATCTGTTCAGGGGTCACCAGGTGGCAGCGGACAGCGGTGACACTGGCGCCGGTGTCACGAAGGGCTTCGGCCCGTTGTCCATTGACCGTGACCTGCTGCCGGTACTTCTGGGTGTTGCTTGGGATGGGGGTGCAGGGTACCATTTCTCGGCTACCCAGGCAGACCAGGGACATGGCTGCCGGCTCCCATTCAGTGGTCCCTCGGTCGAGGGTCTCCTCTTCCTCTTCTCCTTCTCCCAGGGCGGCGGCCGCCAGCTGTCGGGGCGGGGGCCCGCCGGCCCCGTTTCTTCGGTTCAGGGGGCAGACCGGATCGCTGGCATAGTGTCCGGTTTGTTGGCAGCCGTAGCACGTTACTGGTGGCCGTGGTCCGGGTCTGGCCGGGGGCGCCCCCCTTCGGGCTAGGTTCGGGGAGAGTTGTTGCTGCGGTGGCCCTCGAGGGGGGCTCCTGGGGGCCCCGGCGGGAGGGTCTCGGTTCCTGTTCGGCCCTCCCCCTCCACCGCGCTGGCGGGGGGGTCCGGTGGGGTTCCTCTGGTACTCCCCCATTGAGTTCCGGGGGACCCGGGAGTTGACCCATCGATCGGCCTCGACGGCGAGTTTTCGCGGGTCGGTCATTTTGCTGTCGAGGAGGTGCTGTCTCAGTTCCACGACATGTGAAAAATATATAGTGCCTTGGGATGGATATAAACTTAATTACATGTAGAAATACTTTAGTTATCTCTATCGAAAGTACTTCATTTTAATCGAAAGAATCTATATATATTTTGTAAAATCAATCCAGAATCCAATGAGCCACAACCCCCCAAAAACAAATTATAGACGAATGTATAGCAAATAAAATATATTTATATGGTTTTTATAGTACGTTTCTCTTCACATTCTTTCAATACATATATACATCTTAGTCTCTTAATCACAATGTGCAATTGTCTGTCTCTTCTTAACGATATGCAATTGTCTCTTTGCCCTACTAATCAATAAGGATGTTTGCAATGATTTAAATCACATTCCTTAAATGAAAATCACTCTATCAAAGCAACATGATGGATTGTTTTTTCAAAAATACATTATTAAATGTTCTTTTTATCTGTTTCGTCACAGTTAGATTTCATCTGAGTGTCTCCAAAATAAATGTCGACGCGTTTCAGCCTATATAGTTTTAGGCCTCTTCAGGACTAGGGCAGTCAATTGCGTAAATTCTCAATTCCACCTATAAACCAAATATACTATTTAGTGTGTATATACACGTACAACTAATAATATTTACATCTATATACATATAAACACATACTTAGGTCAAACAAAGTGTGTTAACACCATTACATTGTTATAGTACTTTCTCCTCTCTGGAGTGACGTATTGTGAGAGATTAGTAGAAACATGCCACCAACTTGTGAATCTTTAAACTCATAATAACAGCAGTGCCCCAGTTAATGTATTATGTGGCCGAAGAAAGTGTACCACTAATTCCTTTAAGTGACCTACTTCATTTAAACCAATTATTTCAAAATAATTGTAGCCAATGTACATACGTTTACCTCAAACTTGGTCTGTCCACTGCAATGTAGTTCACGAGGAAAGTAAGGTGAACTACTATCTATCACAAAATTATTGCATTAATGGGGGACGGCTCACACATGTTAGTGCTTAGTCAAAGCGGATATATCTCTGTTTCTTCCAAAAACGTTATCCTGAAAATAACGAAACACTGTACCTAAATATATACCCAAAGATGAGGCTTTAGCAGTAATGAGATACACTCTAGACCAACGAGATCGCCCCCACAAGGTCCCAACTGATTTCATAATATCTCTAGCATACCTTTGTTTAAAAAATAATTTCTTTAGCTTTAAAGAAAATATGTATTTACAAGTTTCCGGAGTGGCCATGGGGTGTAGCTTCTCCCCAGAAATTGCAAATTTAGTTATGGCTGAATTCGAGAAAAGGTGGATATATAGCGACACCAACCCCTTTAGGAATTCCATAGGGTTTTGGTGTCGCTATATAGACGACATATTCATGATCTGGAATGGTGAAGAAATACATCTGACAGATTTCCATAACTGGCTTAATTCCAGGACCGTCGAGTTTAAATTCACTATGGCTAAAGATTGGGAAAAGATCAATTTCCTAGATGTGTGTGTACAACAAGATAACGATCAGTTGAGTGTGAGTCTATATACCAAAGCTACAGATCGCAACACCCTTCTTCATTTTACCAGCAGTCATCCGCGCACGTTGAAAGAAAATTTACCTTATGGGCAATTTCTTCGCGTACGCAGGAATTGTACTAACAAAGAAGACTACTTCACCAATGCTGAGAAACTCAAAGACAAATTAATTACACGAGGGTACCCTAAGAAATTGGTAAAAGGTGCTCTTAAAAGAGCTTGGTTCACACCAAGGGACACCCTGTTGACCCCTAAACAAAAAGATGAGAAGATTCCTTTGACATGTGTTCTCACATTTGACCCTAAAGCGAATAAAGTCAAAAAAATCATTCAAAACAATTGGAAGCTGATTGAACATTTAGGAATTGATAAACCACTATTCGCATTCAAAAAAGGAAAAAATATCAGACAGCAGCTGGTGAGAGCAGCTAGACACACTGAGACTGCTAAAAAAGATTTAAGAAACTTACTTAACTTACCACCAATAATAGGCCATTTCCGTTGCCAAAACTGTTTAGCATGTAATCTAACAGAGAATTCAAAACAAGTAAACATTAATGGACAAATACATCACCAAAGAGTTTTTTCAAATTGTAATACCAAGAATGCGATATATTGCATCAATTGCCCATGTGATAAATATTACATAGGCCAAACGACACAAATCTTGAAAAAGCGAATCCTACAACATAAATCGAGGATCAAATGTAACGTTCAAGGAGCGCCATTAGTGCACCATTACCAAACCTTTAATCACACGGAAAATGATTTAAAGTGGTCTGTGCTATGTGTAATTGGCAATTTAGGAAAAGACGAGCTACAAATCAAATTAAACAGATTAGAAGCTAGACTAATCGAGAAGTATCATACGGCTACAATGGGTCTCAACGATAAAGATGAAATTTGGGCATTATTACTATGATCTGTTTACCAATCAAATATATATCTTTTTCTGGAAGATACATGGCCCCTAGTTGAAATGACACTGTACATAATTCATTATTGTCAGATATTGTTATGGTTAATAAGATTGTAAGGAGTGATGTATTTCCACCTATTGTTCTTTGGGGTTATAAGGTATGACTATTTGATACTCTCCCCCACATCCCCTTTTTCGTTACAGCCACATTCAGTCAGCCCAGACATCATTGGTTGATTAGGGAATCGATACATCTGGTACTCACGTTCATTTTAAAAAAATAAATATTGTTATTAGGTCCATTTGAGTATAACATTTCGTAAATAATTGGTTATTTATATTTTACTTTTATTTAGTTTGCCTCGTTTTGGACTTTTTTTCGATACAAGTCTTTTTTTCGATACAAGTCTTTTTTTCGATACAAGTCTTTCCTTAGTGTCGATTGAATTACCATAGTCCTTCTTTTAAGCGATGTTTATTTGTTACGTACTCACACGCATTCGCGTTCTGCGGACGTGATAATTAACCTCACACGCGAGTTCAGTAACGCGAGCGGTGTGTATTAGATCGGAGCCCTTGGATCTTATGTAGAAAAATACGAAGACCGCAGTTTGCTGTTATACCAGGTACCATTATTAATTTTGAAAGATTTTTTTAGGATTCATAACTACGCGACCCCCAGCATTTGGAGATCTTTTCCCAGTTAATCGATTACATTTCATTTGTTTGTCGTTTTAGTCTGTCCAGACGGCGTGATTCGATAACGGCCGGGTCCTAGAGACGCTCATTTTTCAAAATAAGATTGAGCAGGTACATTTTTAGATTAGCTTACAACACAATCTTTCGAAACTACCAGTGAATTGGATTGCTTATATATTTAGGTACAGTGTTTCGTTATTTTCAGGATAACGTTTTTGGAAGAAACAGAGATATATCCGCTTTGACTAAGCACTAACATGTGTGAGCCGTCCCCCATTAATGCAATAATTTTGTGATAGATAGTAGTTCACCTTACTTTCCTCGTGAACTACATTGCAGTGGACAGACCAAGTTTGAGGTAAACGTATGTACATTGGCTACAATTATTTTGAAATAATTGGTTTAAATGAAGTAGGTCACTTAAAGGAATTAGTGGTACACTTTCTTCTTTCTTTGGCCACATAATACATTAACTGGGGCACTGCTGTTATTATGAGTTTAAAGATTCACAAGTTGGTGGCATGTTTCTACTAATCTCTCACAATACGTCACTCCAGAGAGGAGAAAGTACTATAACAATGTAATGGTGTTAACACACTTTGTTTGACCTAAGTATGTGTTTATATGTATATAGATGTAAATATTATTAGTTGTACGTGTATATACACACTAAATAGTATATTTGGTTTATAGGTGGAATTGAGAATTTACGCAATTGACTGCCCTAGTCCTGAAGAGGCCTAAAACTATATAGGCTGAAACGCGTCGACATTTATTTTGGAGACACTCAGATGAAATCTAACTGTGACGAAACAGATAAAAAGAACATTTAATAATGTATTTTTGAAAAAACAATCCATCATGTTGCTTTGATAGAGTGATTTTCATTTAAGGAATGTGATTTAAATCATTGCAAACATCCTTATTGATTAGTAGGGCAAAGAGACAATTGCATATTGTTAAGAAGAGACAGACAATTGCACATTGTGATTAAGAGACTAAGATGTATATATGTATTGAAAGAATGTGAAGAGAAACGTACTATAAAAACCATATAAATATATTTTATTTGCTATACATTCGTCTATAATTTGTTTTTGGGGGGTTGTGGCTCATTGGATTCTGGATTGATTTTACAAAATATATATAGATTCTTTCGATTAAAATGAAGTACTTTCGATAGAGATAACTAAACTATTTCTACATGTAATTAAGTTTATATCCATCCCAAGGCACTATATATTTTTCACATGTTGTGTATTTACCCAGGTGCCAGAGGGTTAAAACGGGTAAACCCCTTTTCTTGTATAAAGGTCTCAGTTCCACGAAGCAATTGTTGGAGAGATGCTCCCACACGATGAGGTCGACCAGCTGCCCGTAGGTGGTTACTTTGCTCCCTTTGATCCACCCTTCTAGGGCCCGACTGAAAAAGTCCACATATTCCACCCATGTGGTACCCGGGATTTTCTTGCAGTCTCTGAACTGCTGGCGGTACATTTCCGCGGTTAGCCCGTAGCAGGTGAGCAGGGCCTCCTTCATGTGATCGTAGGAGGTCATCACCTCCTCCGGCAGCTGGAGCAGCGTGTCTCGACCCTCACTCAGGAACCGCCCCCACAGGCCCGCGCCCCAGTCTTTTCGGGGCACCCGATGAGAGGTCATGGCCACCTCGTAGGCCTTGAACCATTGTTGGATGTCGTCATTCTTGTAGTACTCCTTGACGACCTCTTTCGGGATATGTACCTTGGTCTCGGAGGGCGGTAGAGTGTCTCCAGTACTGGGGGTGTTGGTCCCTCCGTTCTTGGCCTTGATTTCGAGCTCCTTGAGACTGCGCTCGTGCTCAAGGGTCAGTTTCTTTTCCTCCAACTCCCAGTGTCGTCTCTTCTCCTCTATCTCCTCTTGAAGCCGTAGCTGCTCTAGGGCCAGTTTCTTTTCTGCCAGCTGGAGTTCGCCGTCCAGCCTCAGTCGTGCGAGCTCTAGCTCGTGGTTCCGGACCTTCTCCCGCTCTCGTATTTCTTCTTCGGAGAGGCCGGTTTCTAGGCTCTTTCTTCCTCCGGTTACCGGAGTCGGTGCGGTTGATGTAGTCTCAGTCAGGGGCAAGGGACCTTCTTCCTGGGAGGGGCCTGCCCTGGCCTCTAGCCATGACCTCAGAGCTTTCTGCATCTCCTCTTTGGTACCTAGGCCGGTGGTTGCAATGCCTTTGTCTTTGCAGAACTGTTTTAACTCTTTGTGCGTATATTCCTCCAGCCGTTCGGGCTGGAACTCCATTGTCGCGTTGTTTTCCTGGCTGCTCATGATACTGTTCGTTTGGATGGGTAGCTAGTGGGTACTGGCTGGTACGTACTGCGTTCGGCTCGGATCCCGTCGCTGGCCACCAAATGTTGGAAGGCGGACCCCGAGGAGTCGGCGAGACCACCAAGGGGGGCCCTCACACTGTACGAAGTAGCCGAGCGCTGCCGAGAAGTCTCCTGAGAGATCCTTCTCCTATCACGTACTAGCACAGTAACACCACCACACAGGACTCAAGGAGGTTGTCTCACGACAAGCAATTCTTTATCAGCAATAAAAAGGTTACGAGGTCAATATTTACACGAAGGGATCGAGGGATCCACCAAAAGTCTCAGTGTCTCTTTGGAAGGGTAAGGGTAGCGGGACAGTCTTTGGCAGAGGTGCGGTACGAGGGTACCTGGGGCCCAGTTCTTATCCTCAAGCTGGAGGACCTCCGGATCTCGGAGGGGTCGAGCCGCGACGGCGTCAGCAGGGCTCCGGCGTACAGTTCATGGAGAGCCGCGATCCAATCAGCAGGGCTCTCAAGATGGTTTCTGCTCAGCTCGAGCCGCGACGTCGTCAGCAGGGCTCCGAGGGAGGTTTCAGCGAGGTTGGGCCGCGACAGCTTCAGCAGGGCTCCGATGTTCCAGGTGGTTTCAAAGTGTTCACAAGAAGGAGCCGCGACGCAGTCAGCAGGGCTTGTGATGGTTCCGACAAGAGTTCTTCTCCGTAGGGTCAGCCGCGATTCAATCAGCAGGGCTCTCGACTCCGGGATACAACTGCCGATCTGTGGCGGGGTCGCCCCAGATATAGGTCTGGAGCCCTTTGATGTCCGGACCCAGGCGCCCGGGGGGGGCGGAGAGGCCGGGTGGAGGTGGCCAGACGCCCAGCAGGAGAGGCGCCAGGCCCAAGAGAGTTGCAGGGCGATCACACCTAGAGAGGGGAGGACAGTCGGGGGTCTCATCGATACTGTCCTCCGCCGGGGGCGATGAATGGTTCCTGCGGCACCCCCTGGCCAGTTCGTGGTGCCTCGATGTCGGGGCTTCGCTGGGGTCGAGGCCGGGTTGCGCGGGGTCGCGCTGGCTGGTGCACAGAGTCACGTGGATGCCAACAAGATGGCGGAGCCACGAGGGGTATGCGGCCTCGTGCAGCTCTGGATGAAGGGCCTCGGTGCAGTTCAGAAGGGTGGCCCGTGAAGGCCGGGGCGGGGAACGGGCACAATCCATGGGGTTAAGGACCACGCCACGAGGCCGGGTCCAACAATAATGTACCTAGCAGGTGACATATTAACCCTCTATGCTACTTTGGAATCAAAACTAGGACTAGGCAAAACACAGATCTCTCCAGCAAATATGTGATCCTTCAGAGTTATCTAACCATTATTATTATTCCTTGAGATTTAGCTGGCACATAAAGATCTCTGCAGCAGGTGCCCTAACCCCATAAGATACTTTAAAATGCAGACATTGCAACCAATTAAGCAGAACAGTGCCACATTTCTCCTTGTTTCTAATTTCTTTCGGGCATGGTGTTAAAACAAACGTATAAAATGGGGCCAAGATTTTGTGTTGGGGTTGTGTCAATATTTTGGCACAAGCCCAATGCATAATCTAATTTGTTAAATATTGTAATGCGCTCAAATGTACTCATGATTGACCTGATAACCATATGTGAGGGCATCAGATCTGATGTCACTTTCTGTGTAGTCATGGATTGTGATGCAACTTACTGTGATGCCACATGTGACGTCACATGCCGCGGTGACTTCCGGAGTTTTCACACATGATGATGTCACTTCTGGCCATTTCACACCCATTCTGCCTAACATTGTGAGACTCTACCACTTTAGGTTGACCAGATGTCTCAGACTTCCCCAGACAGTCCCGGTTTTCAGAGGACTGTCCCGGTGTTCCGCCACTTTTCTTAATTTTAGATAAATGCCCTGAATTTTGGAACATAGGTCAGACCATTGTGCAAACCAGGATTAAAGTTATGCGCTCCATTCACAGGCGTCTCTGAAGACTGAAATGTTTTAAATAATGTATTTGTTTCTGTCAGGCAGCACAAGAGTGGGACGGCTGCACACTCCCAGCAGAGGGAGGGCATGGAGAGCTCAGGGTGGAGGTCCTGCCAAAGATATATATATATACCTAATGGCAGTCACCAGTAAGTAGTTATAGTTAGGAACAGGTTTCTAAAGAAAAACCCTTTTTTGACTTTTTTTTTTTTTTTTTAACTCTTTATTTTAGATTTGTTCATGAAACAAGAAAGGGACCATCAAGCATTACACTTATTCGCAGTAGGATATACATCAATCTACATTATCACAGATTGCATCACATTGGAGACAGTTAATGAATAGTGGCAGTATCGACCCCCAAAGAGATATATAAGAACTCTAAAGACCCCACAGGCCTGAATCACACACGGGAAGGGCATACATCCATCCCACACGCCTCAAGTCTCCATCCAACACTATCCCTCAGCCGCATCAGGATGAGTCCCCTGGTCCCCATGGGCAGCGAGGTAGCTCGTCAGAGGGGCCCAAATGTCAGGGGGCCGTGACGCAGGTGGCAGCAAATCAGCATACAGCAGAACATTCTCCTGACAGGTAAGCATATCACGCAGCCACTCCTTAAACTTAGGGCTTCTCCCCCGCCCCCATCGACATGCCACACGCCTCTTGGCTAGCAAAAGCGCACAGGTTACAAAGCGACGATCCGCCTTGGGTATATCCTGAGTGTATCCCAGCAAGGCCTGAAGTGGGGAGGGATGCAGCGGGCCCCCGAGCATCTCGCCTATGGCCGCGTAGACTCGGTTCCAATAGTCGTCTATGCTCGAGCAGGTCCAGGCCAGGTGTAAAAAATCGGACCCCGGGGAGTGACATCTATCGCACCGATCGTTGTCACGAAGCTGAAACCTATGCATCTGGACTGGGGTACAATAGAGACGGTGTAGGAATTTGTAGTGAATAATGCGGAACCTACTGCTCGAAGAGATCATTTCGGTTTGCAGACAACAGTACTCCCACTGTGCATCCGTGAGCACTGTGCCGAACTCAGTCTCCCAGCCGGCCCGAGACCTCAGAATATCCCCCCGTTCACGGATGTAAAGGCGCCGATAAAGCGAGGAGACCATATGCGACGGGGAGGCGGAGTCGAGGAGATAATGAAACGGCTCCAAAACTGCAGGTTCTGCAGGATATGCCGGTAGTATTTTTTGTAGGCCACTGCGAAGACAAATGAACGCAAAAACCTCAAGGGGGGTTGGGACCGCCTCTCCGAATAGGAGCGGGAGGTCGCGAAACCTACCCTCGTGGAACAAGTCCCCCCCAGCGTGTCACCCCAGTTTTAAGTTTGATTCGCTGAAACAGACCCTCCTCCAGAAGGGGAAGAGCCGGGTGGTAGACCAAGGGCATCAACGGGGAGTAAAGGAGCGGCGCGTCCATGAGTCTTGCCAAAACACCCCAAGCATGCGCTGTAGCCTGAACCGGATTGCGATCGGCCCGAGACGAGGGGACCTCCGCGAGGGCCATGCCCTCCAGCGGGGTCGGATCCGCTAGCCAGTGCTCCACAGCTGTCTGCGGCATGTAAGGGGCAGGGCGATACCAGTAATACGCGTAGTGTGCTTGGGCGCAGTTGTAGTAGAGCTCAAAATCCGGAATATCGAGGCCCCCTTGTACGTACGGGCGAGTAAGCACAGACCATTTGAGCCGCGGTCTCTTTCCCCCCCATACCAGCCGGGTGAGTTCAGTCCGCAGTGCCCTGAAGAAATAGCCCCCCGGATGGAACGGTATATTGAGGAATAAGTAGAGTAGTTTGGGGAGTAAAACCATTTTGATAAGTGAGACACGGCCAGCCATGGTCAGCGGCAAGGACAGCCATCTAACTATAGTTGTGCGTATATGCTCCAGAGTCTTGCCATAGTTCATACGCATCACTTCCTGTCGATCTCTAGAGATCCACACCCCCAGATACTTCACATCCGTGTCGCGCCATTCCAGCGGGAAGTCGAGTGGGAATCTGTCGACACCCTCCGTTAGGGGAAAGACCGCAGATTTGCCCCAATTGATATGTATTCCCGAGTACAATGAGAACCGAACAAGCTCTCTGAGTATGGGGTTCAAGTGTTCTCGGGGGTGTTTGATGTACAACGTGAGGTCGTCCGCGTAGAGCGACACCAAGATTTGCCTCCGTTGGCAGCGCAAGGAAGCCGCCAGGTAGTTTTGCCTAAGCCGGGACGCCAGGGGTTCTATTGCCAAGGCGAAGAGGAGCGGTGATAGCGGGCATCCCTGCCGTGTGCCCCTAGTGACCAGGAATGGTTCAGAGACACGTCCATTGATAAGAACCCTTGCCATGGGGCGGCGATAAAGGATTTGGATCCATCTGGAGAACGCTATGGGCATACCCATGTTACGCAGGATCAAATGGAGATAGTCCCATTCGACCGAGTCGAACGCTTTGGTGGCGTCCAAAAACACCGCCACCAGCGCTAGAGAGGGATCAGCATTATTGAGGATCGAGAACAGGGTCCGAAGATTGTGAGAGGTGGACCTGCCGGGGACGAACCCCGACTGATCCGGCAGAATTAAGTCTCCAATCAGGAGGTTAACCCGGTTCGCTAGAACCTTGGCCAGGATCTTCACGTCACTGTTGAGGAGAGAAAGGGGCCGGTAGGAGTCGCAGGAATCCGGAGGCTTCCCCGGTTTAAGGAGAGAGACTATAAGAGTCTCCGACATACTGGGTGGCAAAGAGCCAGTCTCATTTGCCTCCTCGAACACCTCACGCAGGACCGCAGCCAGCGGGTCGATAAAGGTTTTATAGTAGTCGATAGGGAAGCCATCTAGACCCGGCGCCTTCCCCGATGTCGTCTGCATTATGGCTTCCTTGATTTCAGCCAGGCCGATAGGGGCCGCCAAGAGTTCCCGCTGGGCATTGGATAACCACCCGAGAGTGAGCTCCGAGAGGTAGCCGGACATCTCCAACGGCGTTTCCCGTCTGGAGGTGTACAGGTCCGAATAATGTGAGACAAAGGAAGAGAGTATAGAGGGCGTATCACGGCACATGGAACCATCCGGGGCCCTGACCTCCAGTATGTGATTAGAGCCCTGTGGGGGACGAATTACCCCCGCGAGGAACCTGCCAGGTCGCTCCCCTTCCCCATATGCCCGCGCCAAGAAGTGCTTCCCCCGAAAGTGGACTTCCCTCTCCGCAGTGCACTTATACTCAGAGAGCTTCCTGCGATATTCTAGCTGCGCTCCGGGGTCCTCCAGGAAATCTGTGGCAGTCTCCAGCGCCCTCAGATCACGCTCCAAAGAAGTCAGAGTAGCGCGAAGATAGCGCAGTACCCCCGATCCCTTCGAGATGCACACCCCTCGCATAGTGACCTTGAGGGCCTCCCAAACCGTCGCAACACTATCCACCGACCCTCTGTTGCGGTCGATGAAGTCCGGAGGATGTTAGGCTGCATGCGCCACGGGAGCGGTGCGCCCACCAACCCGGTCCTGGCCAGAGTGATCAGTACCGGTGCGTGGTCCGAAAAGGTGCGAGGCAAGTGTCGCGCTGCAAGCAGTGAGGACCCCAAGCACCTAGAAAGCAGTATATAGTCCAGCCGAGCCCATGTGGAGTGTGGTGTCGACCAGTGCGTGCCCTCACGCGCGGACGGGTGCACCCAGCGCCAAGCGTCTATCAGTAAGTGGTGGGTCAGCAGGTCTGAGAGATATGCCTGAGAGCGGGGATGGTGTGGGGCACCCGCACTGTAGCGGTCCAGAGAAGGATTCAAAGGAACATTGAAATCTCCTCCCCAGAGCAAGTGAGTAGATCCTACCCCCAATATAACTTCCCATAGGGAGATAAAATGTGCGGGCTCATCTAGGTTAGGACCATAGGAGGACACTATAGTAATCGTGGCGTTGCCCACGCGACCCCACGCAACACAAAAGCGGCCCTCGGCATCATTTTTTTCCCCCAGGGGCACGAAGGGGGTGTGCTTTTTGACCAGGATGGCAGTTCCCCTGGAATAGGTGGAGTACGAGGAGAATAGGCTATAAGACGCCCAACGGGACGCAAATGAGGGTGTGCTACGGGGGTCCGTATGAGTTTCCTGTAGTAGCGCTATATGTATGTGATGGCGATCGAGATACCCCAGGACTTGGCGGCGCTTACGCGGGTCGCCCAGCCCACGTATATTCCAGGCCAGAACATTCACTCTGCTATGAGGGTCGCGCAGCGCAATATCCTCATCCTGCACCATCATTCAGGCTGGCGCCTAGTGCCCACTTGCGGATCAACTTTCAGCCGTGTCCAGCCGCTCAGGTGTCCTCCCACCTCCAGCCCAACTAGGCGGCATACAGCCGACTCCAGGCACCACCACACGCAGCGACAAACCATCAACTCCAATGCGGATATGTGATTGGTCCAATAGTGCAGTGTAATGTTGTATTTACGGTCCCTCCCCACATCTGTTCCATCCGACTCAACCAACTCGTCAGAGGAACACTTAGCAACCAACATTCCCCACCACAACCCACCCTCCCCACACCCCTCCCCCTCCCACCACGACAGCCCAATCCTGCCGGGAACCATACCCCCCACATCCCCCCCATCAAACAAAACCATACTCATGGGGTACTCCCTCTTTGGGTAGTGCCAGTGAGCTGGACCTACCCTCCCCTATCCCGATATTTCACCCACCATATCACCGCCGCTAAGAGCAGGGAGCGAGAGTGGGGTGGGAGGGGGAGTGCCAAGGCAAATAGCAGCAACAACGAACATGCCAGCACCGCCAGTAGAACAGTTGGCGACATGAGTGAGACCCCCACTCTCCATGCTCTACCCCAACCCCCCCAGATTTAAGACGGAAGTCAATGGGCTGTTAATGCGCTCTCGTATAGTCCGGCATTCCAGCACGTGAAGTCCACCAAACCGCTCCCACAACCAGAAAGAAGCATAAGCAAAGTGAAAAAAAAAAGGGGGAGAGTCAAGGGGGAGCAGTAGAGAGCGAGTAAGGGAGGAGTAAGCGGGACGTAGAGGAGAAAAGACAAGAGTGAACATTATAGCATCACGACGTAATACTCATCAGTCCGGAGCTGACGTAGGGGACCGGGATCCAGACCTCGCCCCAGGACTACGTCGTGGAGACGCGGAAGGCCCTCGGTCCTTGAGGAAGTCCTCCACCTGTTGCGGGTTGCCGAAGAAGTGGACTTTGCCGCGGTGATTGACCTTGAGCTTGGCGGGGTAAAGCATTGAATATGGGATGTCCCGTTGCTGCAGCTTTTTCTTTACTCCCACAAACTTGCGACGGGCTTCCTGCACCAGCTGGGTGAAGTCCGGGTAAAAAGAGAGCGTAGTGTTTTCATGCTGGATAGGTTGCTGCTCCCGAGCCAGGCGCAGCAGAGTGTCACGATCTCTATAGTTAAGGAACTTGATGATCACCGGGCGCGGGGGAGCCCCCGGGACCGGCCGGGGACCCAAGGATCTGTGGGCCCGCTCCACCACCAGCTGCGGCGAAAAAGCGTCGCGGCCAAATTTATCCGTCAGTAGGCGCTCTATGAAGTCTTCCATACGTCCACCGCCACTGGATTCCGCCAGGCCCACGAGGCGGACGTTATTCCTCCGGGAACGCGCCTCCAAATCCTCGTTTTTCTCCGCTATGACTTTGAGTAGGCGATCCATCTGCGAGAGTTTAGTTGCGGTAGACCCGGCCCCATCTTCCAACTCCGAGATCCGACCCTCCGCCTCCTTGAGTTGTTCGCCATGCCGGTCCAAACGCTGCACCACCGCGTCCAGCCTGGTATTCATGGCGTCGATCTTCGCGTCAATGGAGGACAAACTCCGCTGCATACCCACCAAGAAGGATTTCCAGTCCAGATCCTCCTCGTCGCCGGGGCCCGTCTCCGCCCCCTCAGCGTTTTGGGCACGAGTTTTCTTCCCCCCCTTCGCGGGGTTGAAGGGAAGCGTAGTTTGTTTAGTGTCCGTTTTGCCCATAGCGGCAGCAGGCGATGGGGCCAGTACCCACAGGGAGTGGGGTGGGCGATGCACGCTAGCAGCGCCGAAGTTCAGGCAGGTCTTCAATGCGCTCCCTCACCGCTCAGCGGCACACTCCCACAAAAAGCCCTCCGGGGCCAGTCGCTGTAACAAAGCAGGGGGTCGCAGTCGAGTGATCCGTTCTGGCCCACGGTTGATAGGGGGTCGCTCCCGCACCGTCCCAGTCACTAACCGTCAGCCACACACCTGCCAGCTCAGCCGCATGGGGGAGGAAAGCGTCCACTCCGGGCAGGATCTAGGCGTCGCACCCCGTCAAGGAGGCCGATCACAAGAGCGTCCAGCTCGGGGCCCCCCTCAAGGTTCCGGCGCAGACGCGGCTCCGCACCAGCAGATGCAAGGGGGGTGGGAGGTCGCCGTCCGCCGCCGAAGTCAATCCGGATGTATAGGGGCCACTCAAGGGGCCACGCAGCGCAGGCCACAGTCCCTCAGTCGCGACCAAGCCACGCGGTTCCAGCGTGGCCGCAGCACTCAATGGCCGCCTAGACTCGGACCACGGACCCGCTCCCAGCCGTCCATGAAAGGTGATCTCGCTGTCCACGAGGCGCCGCTCCGTCCAGCACAGCTCCGAACTATCCGGCCATGTCCTCCCGCTCGGCAGTGCGAACTAGCACGCTGTACCTAGGTAACGGCCCAGCAGGCCGCGCGGATCCCCGGTCTGCTGTGGTGCCTGCATCCGCCACGCCGCTCCGCCTCTATCACCGGTCAATCGCCGCGGGCCTGCCGGAGCCGATTTCTCTGCCTCCCGGCCGCCGCCGCTCCCGAAATCAGCACAGGGTAGTCTCAGGAGGTGCCCACGCACGCCGAAGTGGTCAGCGCTGCATTAGCTGGCCTGCAGGATGGGCTTGCTGGATCGTCATTTGCCTGGCCGGCTGGAGCCTCACAGAAGTGCGGCCATGTCGGTCCAGCGCCACCTAGCGCCCCCCGCCTTTTTTGACTTGCCTATATCTTTTGCACCGTTTGACAAATCTTCATGAACCTTTCCAAAACAAGTGTCATAGTGAGTCTTGTTGTGTATGGAAAGTTTCAGAGTCATCCGTCAAGCATGGACCAAAAAATAGGGGGGGGGGGTTAAAAAATACTATTTGCCATGTTAATTCCCATAGGAGCTTTGAACAAGACTACAACCCGAACCACTAGACGGAATTACACCAAATTTGGCAGGAAGGTAGATATTGGTTCACAGATCACGCCTTTAGTAATCCGGTGTAAATCCATTCAGTTATTGTTGAGAAATTTAAGGGAAAGCAAATAAGGATATCTGATGGGGAGCCTAAGCACAGATATCATGGTGAGATCTGATTGTCTGCCAATACTCCAACCAGAAAGTGTTTGCAGCAAACTTGGGATTCACAAAATGTATAAGGAAAAGAAAAGGGGGCAGGGAAGGAATACCCTGGCCCCTAGGTGTGGTCTGCCTGTAACCCCGACAGGGCCAAAAATCATTTTGTTAAAAAAACATTTGCCACAAAAGCGACGGAGCCACAAATCAAAAAACGATCGCTGCCTCCTGCGCTTCTTTTGAATACAGCACCGTTTGGGTCAGGTCGGGGGGCATTTCTTTTTTAGGAGGGGGTGCATGGGCCTCCCTCCTAAGGCTCATTGAGCCCCGGGGATCCCCACCTCCCTGGAGCTAAAGAAAGAATAATGGGGGGCTGTGGGGACCACCACCTACACGGGGATAAATAACACCTACAAATAAGCCCCCACAGTGGGATTGCTCAGACCACGGAGGCCGCCTCCTTTCTCAACCACTCTGCAAATGCGATTCCTGGCGCACTACTGATATGGGGATGAAGTCCCCTTGGCTGCTGAGGGTCGTTGGAAACCAAGAACCCCTATTGCTGCCACAAGTCCCCTACAGTGGGATTGCTCAGACCTCGTTGGAGGCCCCACCCCTTTCGTAACCACTCTGCAAACACACCTCCTGGCGCACTACTAGTGGGGGGATAAAGTCACCCTTGCGGCTGAGGGTCCTTGGTGGCCAGGAACTCCTATTGTCACCAGTTAATCCCACACAGCAGGATTGTTTAGACCTCCTTTGTTCCCGTGCTCTTTCTCAACCACTCTGCAAATGCACCTCCTGGCACCCTATTGGTTGGGGGATAAAGTCCCCTTGGCTGCTGAGGGTTGTTGGGGGCCAAGAACCCCTATTGTTTCCAGAACTATTTCCCCCACAGCAGGACTTCTCAGATCTTGTCGGAGGCCCTGCCCCCTTTCTCAACCACTCTTTAAATGCACCTCCTGGCGCACTACTGGTTGGGGGATGAAGTTCCCTTGGCTGCTAAGTATTGTTAGGGGCCAAGAACCCCTACTATTGGCACAAGTAATTCCCCCACAGTGGGATTGCTCAGACCTCAGAGGCCCTGTCTCCTTTCTCAACCACTCTGCAAATGCACTTCCTGGAACACTACTCTTGAGGGATGAAATCTAGGGGTGGGCTTGCTGGTAAACTCCACTCGGTCGGTGGAGTTTTTTATGAACTCCGTGTTCCAAGCGGTGCGCAGAGTGGTAAAAGTCTGCAAACTCTGACAGTGGAGAGGAGTTTGCCACCCACCCCTATCAGAGACTCACACACCTACTCACAGACCAACTCAGACACTCATATACCCACTTACAACCCCCCTCATACTCTCTCATACCCACTTACAAACCTACTCAGACCTACTGAGACACTCATGCACGCACTCACACACTCAGGGCTGGATTACGTCAGGCGGACCTCAACCGACCGACCGTCAGTTGTGAACCGCCCGAACATCTGACATTGCGGTCCACCTGCCGTATTATGATGGGGCGGGTGGAGGGACCCTCCTCAGAACTTCTTACGTGCTCAAGGAGCCCGTCGGTGCATCTAGACACACCATATTCCCCTAATGACAGCGGAGCCAGGCTTGGCTCCACCATCAGGATTATAGTGACAGTTTCCGACAGCCCTTTCATGTCGTCCTTTTTGACATGGAAAGGCTGTCAGAAAGTGCGTTTGGGAGCACTTGGCAGGGCTCCCTTCTCCCTGGCCCACCACAAAGGGGGCTAATATACCTGCACCATGTGGCAAGCACTGTGAGGTGCCTGCCACACGGTGCAGGGATGTTTCTAAACATGAATTTTACACTAGAAGCTTGTGCTGTGGGCCTTTTCTGCCCGCCGCACAAGCTTCCATTGTAAAATGCATGTTTGCCAACGCCCATAGGGCGGTCACTTCGTAATACCCATGTCGGAACTGCCTACCTAAGGTCGGACAGTTTTCAGACCACTCCGCCCGACATAATCATTAAAGCCAGTGTCAATGGTTAGTGGTTACAGTTAGGGAATACAATTTTAGAAAAAGACCTTACAAATTCACTTACAAAAACAAAAGATTACAGTGACATTATAGTTAGGAAACAGAATTAAAATTTCATAGAACTTTACTGAAAAAACAAAGGTTACAGTGACGTTATAGTTAGGTTCAGAATTCCCTCGTACAAAACCAGTGAAATTCAGCACTTCTAGTTAACTGAGCTAACTATAACTTACGACCCAGCAATGCACTTCTCATGAGCTCACATATTACATCACTCATGACATTGTCAGTGACATCACTCACAACATCTCAAATTACATTACTGATAACATCAATCACAGAATAACTTGAGCATGTATAACATATATAAATATATATTCAAGGAAAAAAACAAAAGTTACAGGGCCGTTATAGTTAGGCTGACATTTCACGCGTATAAAACCACAGAAATTCATCAGATATAGTTACCTGATCTAACTAGAACTTATGCCCCAGCAATGCACTGCTTATGACCTCACATAATAAATCACTCATGACATGGTCAGTGACATCACTCATGACATCACTGATGATGTCACAAGGAGGACCTGAAGAACATGTAAATTGCATTCAGTAACGCTCTTTCTGGTGGATCCTCTGTCTAACTGCAGATTCCTCCGCTTCAGAATACTCCAAGTCGTCAGATTGGAACCAGAAGATTTTTCAGCACAGCCACTTCAGTGCCAGTAGGTGGCATAGTACAGCTCCATGTCGACTACACTCTACCTCAAAATGATGGTTGGAACAACATATAAGCCCCACTCAAGCCCGCTGATGTAAATTTTTCTAAACCCAGAGCCCATCGAACAAATATTCTTGCCAGTGTGCAGATCTCCAATTTGGGACCTTTTTAGTAGGAGTCCATTACACTAATTGGGGAGGTGGAAGGGAAGGTGAGGAATCTGTGGTTAGAGTGTTGGCCAGAAAGAGCTTTACTGAAGGCAAGTAACTTGTCTTCAGATTGCAGATTCCTCACTTTTAGTATAGATACCAAAACAGTACCTTCCCCGGTGATGAGTCTGTCAATGACACATTTAAGGTAATGTCTCTTTTTGTATGGTCAGCCCCAGAGTTTTGGACTGAGGCAGCAGTTTTTTCGACTCTGAAAGAGCACTGAGGCCTGCTGACCAGACCTCAGTGCTTGTACCCTAACCTTAAAGTATGTATGCTTGATTGGCTTACACCCAATTTGCAATAGCTAACGTGCTTGTAAGTCCCTAGTACATGGTGGCGAGGGTCCACAGGGCCTGTAAGTTAGAGGGCCACCCCAGGGACTACAGCACTAGATGTGCCACCCTGGGAGTAGGAAGATAAAACATGGCTCCAAGTCTGCCACCGCTTAGCGGAAGGGCAGTTTTTAAACTACTAAACTCTAATTTGCCATTTAAGGTAATGGCAAAGCCATGTCCTCCCTTTTTAATTAATGTTAGTCACCTGTAAGGTAGGCCTAGCGATCCCTAAGGCAGGGTGCTGTATATTACAAAAGAGGACCAAGTGTTTTACATGTTCCAATAGTAAAATCTCACAATTGTCATTTTTACTGTGGAAAAGGCAAGTAGGTCCATTGGCCACAACGGCCCTGCTTACTTCTGACTGGGACTATCAAGTTGATACTGTAAGGTATCAAACAATTCATTACATTAAGGCCGACTTGATGCCCAAGACAAAATTAATGTAACTTGCTGCCGGGTGCAACTTTTACAAAGTTGTCAGTTTGTTTCCCCACATCCCATTTTCCTGTTCACGGCTGCACACGGTGTCTACCCCCGAGACAGTTTTCTGCCCTCCTTGGAAGACATGCAAATGAGTCCCAGGAAAGAAGAAAATAGGAACCTGCACAGTAGAGAAGTTTTACCTCTCCTTGATAGGAAGCCACACGAGTGTTGGCCCAAAGATCAAGCTTCAAAGGAGAAGCCGACTGCAGGGCAAATGGTGAACACTTGGGAGAGGGGCTGCTCTAATGTTTAGGTTTCAGGCTGGCACTCAGGCAGGAGAGGGGAAACCAGTTCCCAAACCAGTTTTACAGGGACGTGTAACCCCCTTGGTAGCCACATCTCTGGGTTGGGCTAGGAAGCTTTATGCGCCAAGAGAAGGGTTCTGACATGTTGAAAATGGCCAGAACAGAGAATTCTGGGATGGTCAGATGCCACACTTCACAGGAAGTGGTCATCAGGAGGGAGGGAACCTGGTAGCCTATTGGCTGGCAAAGGAGAACAGATTTTGCCTGCTGTGTCCTGCTTCTGGAGAAGTCGTCTCCAGAGCCCAGCCAAAACAAGAGACTCCAAGGGTTAGTTGGATGACCTCCTGTTCACAGCAAAGGGCCACAACTGCTGAAGAACCCAGATCGTCGCATCGCCGCCACTCACCGTCATGCAGCACCAGAGACCAGGACCCGATGCTCAAAGATGCACCAGAGTATGCTCCTCCAGGGAGAGTCGTCAGAGTGTCCCTTGGTCACCCACAAGGCAAGTTATAATCCAAGGAAGGATTATGCTGTGACCTCGATACTGGGTGACTGGTAGCCCAGTGGTGATTGGACTTCTGCGAGGACTGGCGAGTGCTGCAGCGAGAATACCTCACCAAGTTCATCGACCATGGGGTGGTCGAAGGAAGACCCTCGACAACTGTATCACATCCACAGGATCCTTGAGCATCCTGTATCCCTTACATCAGAACCATTTCCATTACAACCTATAGCGAAGTGCCTGGAACTGATGGAAGACTGTAACTTCCTCCGAGGTAACGGTTTCTAAAGACCTTGCCGGTCCTCCCAATTGGCACCCTGCTGGAGTTGGTTGCCTAAAGTAACTCAAAGTAATTGCATCCACACCTACCCTAGTTCTTCAGGAAAACGTTTGTGTCAAGTTTGTTGAATTGGCCAATGTCTGTTCACAGTTAAGGAAAAAGTACATATTTACTGTACATTGTAAATGCTATATCGCCGAAACCCCACAGTGAATCTTTTTCATTTTGGTGTCTAAAAATACATTATTTTTATAAATTGGCGTTGGATTTCTTGAGTGTCTTGTATATTTTTTTCTTCAATTGTTTTGACACTATTTAAATGCTTAACGCTTATTCCTTTGTGGAAGCCTGACTGCTGAGAGCCACAGCTACCCAGGGTTGAGTTAGGGTTTCACAAGTAAAACCTACTGGTCCTAAAGGGGTTTGTAAGTGTAATACATGGTGAAGTCGTACAACAACACGGTATATACACACTATTTCCTCACAACTCAGACCTAAAAGTCTTGCGGGACCAAACAAACACAATTTCCTTCTCATTAGACCCGGCTGTCAAAGCAGTAGTGCGTCATGAAGGAGTGACTGATGCCAATATAGTAGTTTGACAAATATCCAGGATAAACGCTACATAGTGGTAGAAGCCTTGGAGGCCCTAGTAGAATGGAACACCAATCCTTTTGGAGGCTGCCTCTAGACCAGCTCATTACAGCTTTTCGTGCATAGGACTAGTCCCCTGTTTTTGCACTTCTTGGTCCTTCTGTGCCCCAAAGAATCCCACAAACAGCTGATCGTCCATCTGATGGTCTTTGTAAAAGCTCAATGACCATTTGGGTGAGGAGGGGAAAAGAAAATCGGACGTGTGATGGACTGTCCGGCATAAAAGGGAGTCCCAACCTTCAGTAGAAAGGCCGCTTTGGTCCTCAGCACCAGTATGTCTGGATAGAAGGTGGAGTAGGGCAGCAGGACTGACAGCTTGAAGTCACTAATGTGACAAACTGAAGTTATCACAGTGAGAAAGAACTTCACCAGGGTCAGGAGACAAAGAGGACAGCTATGAAACAGCTCAAAATGAGTGCACATAAAAAAGTAAGATCCAAATTGATGTCCACTGTGGCATCACAAAGAGTTTAGGAGGAAATATGAGATTTAAACCTTTGAGAAATCACATCATAATTGGTGATTTGAGCAAGGACAGTTGGTCTGGTAAATGTAAAAAGGCTAAAGGGCTGACATATAATCTTTAACAGTGCTAGTTGCAAGTTCCTGCAGGCTAGAGACAAAACAAACATAAAGAGATCCAATAGTTTGGCTTGCAATGGGTCTAAATTGCTGGTACCACACCAAGCCACAGATTTGTTCTAGCACCCAGTGTGCACAGAATTTGCAGAAAGACAATTGGCTGCAATAATGGCATCCATGACTTCGGGACAAAGATCGAATGTAGTGAACTTCTTTTGCTCAATCGTCACACATGGAGAGCCTTCTTGCGTACAAAATATGGACATTGTATGTTTTCTGCAGTGGCGAAGAGATCAAGCCAGGGTTCTCCCCATTGCCAGAAAACACACTGTGCCACCTTATGTGTAGCTGCGATTCATGATCTGGCAATGTGTGCTGAGTTTGTCCACCCCGGCATTTATAGATTACGCCAGGTGGTGCACATTTTGATTCAGCCAGGTGCAGAAAAGGCAAAGCCTCCTGGCAAAAAGCCCAGGACCCCTTGCCCTACTAGTAGCATTAACACATAGGGGTGGTGTTGTCTTTGAGGACCCGAAATAGCATCCCCTTGATGGATGGCCGGAAGGCTTTTAACGCCAAGTGAATGGCCTGCAACCCTAGCTGGTTGAAGTGAAGGTGGATCTCTACCAGAGACAAGAGTCCTCTGATTTCTACCTGACCCAGATGACCTTCCCAATGCAGCAGTGACAAGACTGTCATTACCGCCAACTGCGGGTGGGGTAGGTATTTTTTAAAATTATTTAGCAGAGTTTTATATAGCGCGAACTTGACCCGAAGGTATTGGGTATCAGAGCGCTTTACACAGAACCAGTTGCGTTACATGAGGACACATTCATTTTTGTTAGGCACAGGGAGATTAAGTGATTTTCCCAGAATCACAGGATGTTCAGCGTCATTGCCGAGACTCAAACCCAGTTCCCCAGATTCGAGGTTTACCGCCCTAGCTGTTAGGCCAACTCCTCTCCCCTAGATAGAGGGGTCCTCCTCTGGTCCAACTGCAGTCGAGAAGCCATCACTGCATATATTTTGCATACTCCTCCGAAACCTAGATGGGAACAGACAGGTTCCTTTAGTGTCAGATCCCACTGCAGAGCTTCCATGTGTCATCTGGCATGGTCAATGAGCAAGATGCAGGAGGCCAGTAGTAGAACCAGGAATGAGGCTGAAACATCTGGATCATTGTCCGGGACGTGTTGATCCATAGGAAAGGCGGCCAGAATGTTCACTATATTCAGGATGGTGTAAAGGTAAGGGAGCCTCTGTGAAAGTGGTGTGATTACAACACGTTGATCATGAATACCAACAATGTAAGGAGGTTCACTGTTGCCTGGAGATGGTCCATAGCTGACTGTTAGAATCCGGGTTCTCTGGTTGGCACAGGTAGGTACTTGTGACAAGCAGGGAACCTTTCCTCTAGTAGGGTAAGGGGTTACACTCCTAAAATAAGCCCTGCTCACCCTCTAGGTAGCTTGGCGCGAGCAGACAAGGCTTATCTCAGAGCGTTATAGGTTAAGCATTTGTGAACACATACAGTAACCAAGTGACAACACTACAAATGGACACCACACAGGTATTTATATTAAAAATAAGGATTCTTTATATAGGATTATCACAAGACCATTAAACGATTAAAAATACACAATACAGTTGCTTAGTTGGTAGAAGATTGCTTAGTTTCTCTTAAGTTCTTAAATGCGACACTTTAAGTCAATGTAACTTAGATGCGACACGCAGGGCAACGAAAGTGTTGCAGCGATGCGGATGCGTTGAAGTTCTTGGTGCAAAAGAAATAAAGACGGGATCTTCCAGATGCGTTACGCTTCTCCGATGTTGCGAGAAGGCTCGACTCGATGCGTCAGCTACAGCGGCGTCACCTTTGGCGAGATGCGACGACAGCGGCCTTGGCAGCGGCACTCTTCTCCGACGTTGTGAGACGCTTCCGCTCAATGCGATGCTGCAGCGGCGACACCCCTTCTGCGAGATGCGACAACAGCGGCTCTGACAGCGGCATGCTTCTCCGTGGATGCGAGGCACTTTTCTGGATGCGGTGCAATGCGACAACTACGATGGCTGCGATGGCGACACGCTTCCTCCTCGATGCGAGACTCTCCTCTTGATGCGGTGCAATGCGACAGCTACGATGGCGACACGCTTCTTCGGCGTTGCGGAACACTTCCGGAATGATGCAAGACGCTTCCGCTCGATGCGATGCTGCAGCGGCGACACTCTCTGCGAGATGCGACGGCAACAGCTCCGACGGCGGCACGCTACTCTTCCTTGCGTCGCGTTCCCAGCTCCTTGCGACACGCAGTCCCTTAGAAGGCCCAACAACAGCAGCAGGCACTTCCAAAAGACTCTGGGGAGCTGGGGGTGAAGTCCACTGGTCCTGGGACTTCGTTCAGGGGGCAAGCTCAGTTCAAGCCCTTGGAGATCTTTAAGCACAAGTTGAAATAAAAGTCTTTGTAGTCCTTTCTCCTCTCCTTCCAGCAGCAAGGCAACCACTGCAGGCCAATCCCCCAGGTCAGGGACAGTACTCCTCCTTACAGCTTTCCCAGTTCCTTCTCCTCAGGCAGAGGTTCTTCTTGTTTCAGCAGGATCTGATCTAATTTCTTGGGAGCAGGGTCCCAATACTTATACCCCTAATTCCTTTGTTCCTCTGGGGTAGAGGGGCCTTTGCCCAGTCCAAACCAGTTCTTGAGCACTCTGTTGACATGACTCTGCCTTTCTATTCAGGGTGCAGGGCAGAGACATCAGCCGCTCCGCAGGAGGTGGAGCCAGCATTGTGGTAGCAGAGCACAACCCTATTCAGGGCCCAGGTGTACTCCTCCCACCCATCTGACTGCCAATCTTCCTATTCACCACCAGGCTACCTAGCCCTGCCCCTCTGGGTTTCCCCAGCCCTGTCACTCACACAACCAGACAGGTAGATACACATCATAGCAGAGGCGGGCTGAAATGGTCAGGCAAGCAAATACCAACTTTCTAAAAGTGGTATTTGCAAACACAGAATATTAAAATAAACTTTACTAAAAGATGTATTTCATTATTCTGAGTTCAGGCATACTAAACTCGAATTTCTACCATGTTCCCTGGGTCTGTTAGGATCATAGAATGTAACAATTCTAGCAGCCCATTCTGGCCTATGGAGAACAGGTAGCCTTACAATAGTGAAAACCGAAAATGACTGTAATTCACTATCAGGACATGCCACACACATCAGGGCTTGTCCTACCTTATGCTTACAATGCAGCCTGTTCTTGGGCCTACCAGAGGGGTGACTAATATGTAATTAAGGGAAGGTTTAGGGACTGGGAAGTGGGTGCACTTACCCAGTCAGCATGACAGTACCAGACTGCACGCAGGTTCTGCAATGGCAGACCCTAGACACATTTTACCAGGCCGCTTCTGTGGGTGGCACAACCAGTGCTGCAAGCCCACCAGCAGCATTTGTATTTACAAGCCCTGGGCACTCATGGTGCACTTTACTGGGGTCTGACAGTAAACCAAATAAGCCAATCATGGAATCCAACCAACATATACATTTTAAATAGGGATCACTTGCACTGTGGCACTAGTTGGAAGTGGCACAGTGCTCTGAGCAGCTAACCCCCGCAAAACACATGAGGCACAGCAACAAAAAGTGGAAGGGAGACTCACGCCAAGGTGCCAGGTCTAACACGTGTCCCCTCCAGCTGAAGAGTGGGGAGAACTACCCTACCCCAGGGAGTTCCTCATCACTAAGGCGTAAAAATCTGGACAGACCGTCAGCATTGGCGTGATCTGTACCAGGGCGATGTTCCACCGTGAAATCCATACCCTGTAGGGAAATGGACCACCTCGACAGCTTTGGATTCTCACCCCTCATTTGCATCAACCATCTGAGGGGCCTGTGGTCTGTCTGAACCCGGAAGTGAGACCCAAACAGGTATGGTATTAGCTTCTTCAGTGCCCAGACCACAGCAAATGCCTCACGCTCAATAGCACTCCATCTCTGTTCCCGTGGTAGTAACCTCCTGCTAATAAAGGCTACAGGTTGATCTAGGCCCTCTTCATTAATCTGTGAAAGAACAGCCCCCACACCATGCTCTGAAGCGTCTGTCTGAACGATAAACTCTTTGGAGAAGTTGGGAGCCAAAAGCACGGGCGCCGTGCACATAGCAGCTTTCAGGGCCTCAAAAGATTTCTGACAGGTGTCAGTCCAGATCACCTTCCTGGGCTGCTTCCTTGAAGTCAGCGCTGTCAAGGGGGCAACAATGTTGCCATACCCCTTGACAAACCTCCTGTAGTACCCGGTGAGATCTAGGAAGGCTCTCACCTCTGTCTGGGTTTTGGGCGACTCCCAATTCAGGATGGTTTCTATCTTAGGTTGAAGGGGTGCCACCTGGCAACTCCCAACTTGGTGCCCCAAGTACACCACGGAACCCTGCCAGATGTGGCCCTTACTCGCCTTGATCGTGAGGCCTGCCCTCCGCAGCGCCATCTACACTTCCCAGAGGTGGCGCAGGTGTTCCTCCCACGTGGAGCTAAACACTGCGATGTCATCCAGGTAGGCTGCACTGAACGAATCCAGCCCCACCAACACCTGGTTGACCAACCTCTGGAAGGTGGCAGGGGCATTCTTCATCCCAAAGGGCATAACCCGGAACTGGTAATGCCCATCAGGGGTGGAAAATACTGACCTCTCTTTGGACCCATCAGTCAAGGCGATCTGCCAATACCCAGATGTTAAATCAAACGTGCTGAGGTAGTTGGCAGCCCTAGCCGATCTATGAGCTCATCAGCTCTGGGGATGGGGTGTACGTCAGTCCTGGTGACCGAATTGAGTCCTCTGTAGTCCACACAGAACCGGAGTTCGGGTGTGGCTCCCGGCGCTGAAGCCTTTGGGACCAAGACCGCTGGGCTGGTCCAAGGACTGCTTGAGGACTCAATTACCCCAAGGGCAAACATCTTGGAGTCCTCCTCCTTGATGCAGGCCCTTACCCTGTCAGTCACCCTGTAGGCCTTGTGCCTCACAGGTGTACTATCCCCAGTGTCCACATCATGGATGCACCAATCAGTGACACCGGGAACCAGGGAAAACAGGTCTGAAAATTGTCCCAGCAGCTGGCGACAATCATTCTGTTGCTCAGGGGTCAGGGTGGAAGAGAGGATGACACCATCCACTGACCCATCTTGCTCCTTGACTGACAGGAGGTCAGGAAGAGGCTTGGTCTCCTCCTCCATCCCAGCATCTGTCGCTAAGAGCATGCCCACTTGGGACCTCTCCAAGTGGGGCTTGAGGCGGTTGACATGTAGGACCCTTAAGGGGTTCCTATGAGACTTCAGGTCCACCAAGTAGGTAACAGGACTCTTGCGCTCCACAACCTCAAAGGGACCGATCCACTTATCCTGGAGCGCACACGGCTCCACGGGGGCCAAGACCCACACCTTCTGTCCAGGCTGAAGCTCTACCAGAGTGGCATTCCATTCGTACCACCGCTTCATCTCCTCCTGGCTGGCTTCCAGGTTTGCCTCAGCAAGTTCCCTGAAACGCCTAGTCTGGTTTCTGAAGGCCAGCATGTAGCTATATACATTCTGGGGAGGTTTCCTGGGAGATTGCTCCCAGCCTTCCTTGACCAGACTTAGAGGTCCTCTCACTGGGTGTCCGTACAGCAGCTCAAAGGGGCTGAACCCCAGAGACTTCTGTGGCACCTCTCTGTAAGCAAAGAGAAGGCATGGTAAGAGGACGTCCCACTTACGCCTCATGGGTTCCTCAAGACCCATTATCATGCCTTTTAGGATTCGGTTGAATCTCTCAACCAACCCGTTTCCTTGGGGGTGGTAAGGTGTGGTGAACTTGTAGGTTACCCCACACTCTTGCCAAAGGGACTTCATATATTTAGATATGAAGTTGGTACCTCAGTCAGACACCACCTCTAGAGGGAATCCCACTCGGGAGAAAATTCCCATCAGTGCACGTCCCACCACGGGGGCCGTCACTGTCCTCAGAGGGATGGCTTCCGGGTACCAGGGTCCACCAGGACCAGGCTGAACCTATTGCCCATCGCTGTCCTGGGGTCCAGTGGCCATACAATGTCAATCCCCACTCGCTGGAATGGGGTACCGACCACAGGGAATGGTTGGAGTGGAGCCTTCTGCTTCCTTCCATTCTTCCCACTTGCCTGGCAAGTTTGACATGTTCTGCAGTGAGTGTCTGAACTCCTGCGCCTTTGGGGCCAAAAGAAGTGGGTGACAAGCCTTTCAAAGGTCTTGTCCTGCCCCAAATGTCCTGATAATGGCACAGCATGAGCTAGCCCCAGTAGGAAGGCTCTGGAGCGCTGGGGTACCACCAGCACACGGGCTGACCCAGGCTCAGCAAACTTAGGCTCAGAATACAGGAGGTCGTTCTCCCAGTAAATGAAGTGTGTTCCAGACTGATCACCGTTGGCCTGGTCTGCAGCCTGCTGCCGCATACCCACAAGAGAAGGGCATTCTTTCTGCTCCCTGCAGAATTCCTCCCTGGAGGGTCCTCCTTCTTGCTGCCAATGGGTCAGCTCAGGCAGGTCCCTCAGTTCAGCTATCTGTTCCCCTGTAGGTTCCAGGGCATCCCCCTCAAGGACTGCTTCCTCCTGGACCGTGGGAACTTCAGGAGCCGGTTTCCCGCGCCCCCTGCTCCT
Organism: Triturus cristatus; assembly: GCF_964204655.1. NCBI lineage: Eukaryota > Metazoa > Chordata > Amphibia > Caudata > Salamandridae > Triturus > Triturus cristatus. Next base: position 436,504,262 of record NC_140594.1, on the reverse strand, counting down.
TCTCTTTAAGGCCGGTCCCTGGGCCTCCCTCTCAGGCTCCAGGACCTCTTGAGTACCTCTACTGGCTGCCATGGACCGTGTGGTGACACACGCCCAATCCGGCATACCCAACATCTCCAGGTGAGCACTCCGCTCCACCTTAGCCCAAGGTGAGCTCTCCAAGTCGTTCCCTAACAGACAGTCTACAGGCATGGCGGGCCTCACAGCTACCTGAAGAGTACCAGAGACCCCCCCCCCACTGAAAGGGAACCTGAGCCACTGGGCAGTGACTCTCGGTGTTGTCGGCGGCAACAACCGGATAGAATGTTCCTGGGACAACGTGCTCCTGAGACACCAGGTGGCGCTTGACAGCCGTCACACTGGCTCCTGTGTCCCTGAGAGCTTCAACCCTATGGCCATTTATGGTCACCCACTGCCTGTACTTCTTAGTGTTCTCAGGCAGCTGGGTTTGGGGGACCACTTCACAGTCTCCTAATGAGACAAGGGACATCTCTGAGGGACCCCACCCACCTTGGACATTCATCTCCTCCCCCAGGGCTACAGTAGTCACCTGCCAGGATGGAGCACCAGTGGGTGCTGGTTTACCAAATAATGGACACTTCACATCAGAGGCAAAATGCTCCAGGTTACCACACTTGTAACATCTGATGGGCCCCTTCTGAACAGGTGTACCTGTCGGAGCCCCGGTCGGCTTCTGTGGTGGGGGGAGGCTGAGAACCTTTCCCTTGGTTCCCTTGGGGATTACTTTGGGGCCTCTTCTGGAACTCCCTCTGTTTACCCTTGTCCCCCCCACTCTTCTGCTGGGGACCCTGCCCACCTTTGGCGGAATCTCCCACTTGACCCTTGTGGACCCTGGTACTGACCCAGCGGTCCGCCTCCTCAGCAAGCTTCCTAGGGTTAGTCAGCCTACTATCAATCAGGTGCTCGCGTAGCTCAGGAAAACAATTACTAGACAAGTGCTCCCATGCCATTAAATCAAGAAGCCCTTGAAAATCATTAACTTTGCTACCCTTCACCCAGCCATCCAGTGCTCTGCAAAAAAAGTCACATACTCAACATACGTACTGTTTGGAATCTTGGTGCAACCCCTAAACCTTTGCCTATACACCTCAGGAGTCAACCCATACCTAGACATCAAAGCAGCCTTCATATGGGGATAGGAATTATAATCATCTGAAGGCAAATCCAGGAGGGTATCCCGCCCCTCACTGAGGAACCGCCCCCACAACCCCGCTCCCCAATCTTTCTCAGAGACCCGGTGGGAAGACATGGCTACCTCATAGGCCTTAAACCACTGCCCTATGTCATCATTTAAAAAAAATTCCTTCACTACATCCTTGGGTATGTACACTCTGGACTCTACCTGCACTGGGGGTGTGCTGCCACCAGAGGGAGTGCTTCCCAAGCCCTGGGCTTTCAAATCCAGCTCCCTCATCCTCATCCTTTCATGCTCCATTTGGACTTTTTTCTCTTCCATTTGCATTTTTCTCTCTTCCATTTCTAGCCTTTTCTGTTCCATTGCCAATTGTCCATTTAGTTTGGCCATCTCTATTGCATGAGCTCTGGTGTCCTTCCTGTCTGCCAACACCTCTGGAGATAAACTTTTGTTATAAACACTGCTACCTGCAGGGGAAGGGGATCTCCTTCCTCTTGAACCCACTGGCTCATCCAGTTGCTCATCTGCATTCTCATCATCACTGGCATTCCTTGCTTCTACCCAGGCCCTCAGCGCCATGTAGAACTCTGCCTTGTTTTTACATCCAGTTGTAGAAACTTTAAACTTCTTGCAAAAGAATTTCAGCTGCTTTGCAGTGTAGCTATCCAATTTCTCTTCTTCCCATTCAAATTCTGTATTAACAGAGGCTATGGATGCTGCTTTCTCCACCATGGTTAAGCTTGGCAGTGCTCAAAAATAGACAGTCCAAAAGAAATCTACCAACAAGTATTGGTTGCGTTTAAGGTCTGCACTCACTAAGTAGTGTTCACCAATTACTGTACATGAGTCACAAATGCAAATCCAGAATCCTCACCGCTGACCACCAATGTTAGAATCCGGGTTCTCTGGTTGGCACAGGTAGGTACTTGTGACAAGCAGGGAACCTTTCCTCTAGTTAGGGTAAGGGGTTACACTCCTAAAATAACCCCTGCTCACCCTCTAGGTAGCTTGTCGCGAGCAGACAAGGCTTATCTCAGAGCGTTATAGGTTAAGCATTTGTGAACACATACAGTAACCAAGTGACAACACTACAAATGGACACCACACAGGTATTTATATTAAAAATAAGGATTCTTTATATAGGATTATCACAAGACCATTAAACGATTAAAAATACACAATACAGTTGCTTAGTTGGTAGAAGATTGCTTAGTTTCTCTTAAGTTCTTAAATGCGACATTTTAAGTCAATGTACCTTAGATGCGACACGCAGGGCAACGAAAGTGTTGCAGCGATGCGGATGCATTGAAGTTCTTGGTGCAAAAGAAATAAAGACGGGATCTTCCAGATGCGTTACGCTTCTCCGATGTTGCGAGAAGGCTCGACTCGATGCGTCAGCTACAGCGGCGTCACGTTTGGCGAGATGCGACGACAGCGGCCTTGCCAGCGGCACTCTTCTCCGATGTTGCGAGACGCTTCCGCTCGATGCGATGCTGCAGTGGCGACACCCCTTCTGCGAGATGCGACAACAGCGGCTCCGACGGCGGCACGCTTCTCCGTGGATGCGAGGCACTTTTCTGGATGCGGTGCAATGCGACAACTACGATGGCTGCGATGGCGACACGCTTCCACCTCGATGCGAGACTCTCCTCTCGATGCGGTGCAAAGCGACAGCTACGATGGCTGCGATGGCGACACGCTTCTTCGGCGTTGCGGGACACTTCAGGAATGATGTGAGACGCTTCCGCTCGATGCGATGCTGCAGCGGCGACACTCTCTGCGAGATGCGATGGCAACAGCACCGACGGCGGCACGCTTCTCTTCCTTGCATCGCGCTCCCAGCTCCTTGCGACACGCAGTCCCTCAGAAGGCCCAACAACAGCAGCAGGCACTTCCAAAAGACTCTGGGGAGCTGGGGGTGAAGTCCACTTGTCCTGGGACTTCGTTCAGGGGGCAAGCTCAGTTCAAGCCCTTGGAGATCTTTAAGCACAAGTTGAAATAAAAGTCTTTGTAGTCTTTTCTCCTCTCCTTCCAGCAGCAAGGCAACCACTGCAGGCCAATCCCCCAGGTCAGGGACAGTACTCCTCCTTACAGCTTTCCCAGTTCCTTCTCCTCAGGCAGAGGTTCTTCTTGTTTCAGCAGGATCTGATCTAATTTCTTGGGAGCGGGGTCCCAATACTTATACCCCTAATTCCTTTGTTCCTCTGGGGTAGAGGGGCCTTTGCCCAGTCCAAACCAGTTCTTGAGCACTCTGTTGACATGACTCTGCCTTTCTAGTCAGGGTGCAGGGCAGAGACATCAGCCGCTCCGCAGGAGGTGGAGCCAGCATTGTGGTAGCAGAGCACAACCCTATTCAGAGCCCAGGTGTACTCCTCCCACCCATCTGACTGCCAATCTTCCTATTCACCACCAGGCTACCTAGCCCTGCCCCTCTGGGTTTCCCCAGCCCTGTCACTCACACAACCAGACAGGTAGATACACATCATAGCAGAGGCGGGCTGAAATGGTCAGGCAAGCAAATACCAACTTTCTAAAAGTGGTATTTGCAAACACAGAATATTAAAATAAACTTTACTAAAAGATGTATTGTATTATTCTGAGTTCAGGCATACTAAACTCGAATTTCTACCATGTTCCCTGGGTCTGTTAGGATCATAGAATGTAACAATTCTAGCAGCCCATTCTGGCCTATGGAGAACAGGTAGCCTTACAATAGTGAAAAACGAAAATGGCTGTAATTCACTATTAGGACATGCCACACACATCAGAGCTTGTCCTACCTTATGCTTACAATGCACCCTGCCCTTGGGCCTACCAGAGGGGTGACTAATATGTAATTAAGGGAAGGTTTAGGGACTGGGAAGTGGGTGCACTTACCCAGTCAGCATGACAGTACCAGACTGCACGCAGGTTCTGCAATGGCAGACCCTAGACACATTTTTCCAGGCCGCTTCTGTGGGTGGCACAACCAGTGCTGCAAGCCCACCAGCAGCATTTGTATTTACAAGCCCTGGGCACTCCTGGTGCCCTTTACTGGGGTCTGACAGTAAACCAAATAAGCCAATCATGGAATCCAACCAACAAATACATTTTAAATAGGGAGCACTTGCACTGTGGCACTGGTTGGCAGTGGCACAGTGCTCTGAGCAGCTAACACCAGCAAAACACATGAGGCACAGCGACAAAAAGTGGAAGGGAGACTCACGCCAAGGTGCCAGGTCTAACACTGACTCTGGCAATCCGGCTTACTGTGCCTCTGGAACCAAGCTATACCTGGCTGAGGAGTCCTAATAATGGCAAAACTAGTCCTGGGTTGCTTGTTTTCGGGTTCAGAGAGGGCCTAGCCTGGCAGTTTTGGCTGGACTGTTCCCATTGGAGCAGGGTCAAGACTGATGTGCATACGGCTGGGCCCAAACTGAGGTGGCATGGTGGGTTTAAAAACAATGGATTTGTTCCCTGAGCAATTCAAACATTCCATTAATCACATTGTTCTTGGGAACTTGCCTTCAACATACAGTCATCAAGGTAGGAGAAGGCTGGTCCACATACGTTTGTCCTCTATTCATTCCACAGTCCTATTCACCCAACACGAGCTCTTCCTGATCCCCTTTCAATCTTTCTCCTCCTCACCCTCACCTATGTCTCTACCCCCTTTTATCGATTCTTGCCTTAATTCACATTCCACCTTTTCCCCCTCCCCCTACGCTGACTTGATCTATTTTCAACCAATACCCCATGTCTGCACTGAAATACATGCTCTTCTTATGCCCTCTGTTATTAAATGATTCTCCAGTTAATTTCACTGTTACATTGTAAAGATGGGGTCCATCTGGTTCTCTGTAGGGAATGCCGACACTCTCCTGGCTGAGTCGCCCTTTATGAAAATGCAAAATAAATAAGCCGTGGCAACTGATACTCATTTTATTTTATAATGAAAACATAGCTCTAAATGAAGACAACCTACTTTCTTTTATTTTACTGGCGTTGGTGTCGAGTCGGACAATGTTATGAGTGCTGGAAACTTACATTTGTGTCATGATTCCCTTTTTGGATCAGGAATTAATTCTGTTAAACACGGGCAAACAATATGAATTACCATCAAGAAATCGCAACCAAAGTTGTACAAACTGTAATTAATGTTTCTGTCAGTAAATAATTATAGATTGACCCTCGTCTGTTCTTACCTACATGCTAACAGCTAAGATTCTCTTTTCTTCCCAAACCACCCAAGTCCCTGTAAACTTGCAGGGCTGACAAATGTTTCATGACAAGATCACACTCATATGAAACAAACAGGATTTGATTTTGTTACACACAAACTCAATTCCTTAGTACGGCCTATATAATTAACATTATTATGATGCAACTCGATGCTTATTTTATCATCCTCAGGTGGACAGAGGGCTGATTTGCTCCTCCGGGGATTCAGATGTCCAACTTGTGATGTCCACCTTAATGAAAGGGTTCAAAGAACTGAGCTTTGTTGCTGGCTAAATTAGCACACACAGAGGATATAAATACATCAATTTATACAAGTTTGAAAACAGCACTTTGTATTAATCTGTTATTTAATGCTCGACTGTGCCTTCACCTATTCTAGAATATGATTTCCTGCCAAAGGGCAAAGTCCTTTATCGTGACAAAGCACTTTGTTCATTTCTGGTGTACTGGATGAAATGGAAAAAAGACTACATTGGGTACAGGTAGACAAAGGAAAAATATACAAAAGATCTTTCATCAGACCAAGGGCCAGATGCATGAAGCTATTTAGCATTTCTTAACGGACCAAATCGCTATTTCGGGACGTTAAGAAATGCTAAATAGCCTTTTGGCCTGTACAAAGGCCTAAAGGAGGTAGCAAATGAGATTTCTACCCATGAAAATTGCATTTTGCGATTCCCTAAATGAGAAATCCTCAATAGGGATTACCTATTTGCGATTTCCTAAGCACATGTACAAAGCATTTCCTAAATGCGAAATTTAGGAAATGCTACTTCAAGTCAATCGTAACCATGTGCAATTTTGAAAATGCACCTAAAATGCATTTTTTCCTGTGCCATAGAGCACCCCTTTGCCCCGACTGCAATTAAGCACCCTACACGAGCACCATTCTCCCCCCCCCGTGATTAAAGGGAGGGGGGGGCTTTAAGCCCATAGGTAGGAATGCTCTTGCATTCCCCAAATTATGATTTCCTATTAGGAAATGGCAAATTAGGAAATGCAGAATAATAGATACCTTTGGGCCTTGGGCCCATTGGAATGAATGGGTTTGCATTTCCTAAATAGCAATTGCCTAATAGTGATTACGACTCGGTAGGAATCACTATTAGGAAATTGCAATTTTTGTACATTCCATTCTGTATTTCCTAAATTGCGATTTCTTAGGATTCGCTATTTAGAAATGCAAAACTGGAATTTCTTACATCTGGCCCCAAGAGTTCTTTATAGATTAAGGATCACGTTCTTGTATTGTCGAAACACTATTGTGGTAACTGCCAAAGATTTAAAAAATTGCACTTCCTACAGAATCTGGTGTAACCAAAACAGGACAGTATTTCAAGGACAAGACAGAAGTGCAACTGATATAACAGGAAGAACAACTTATTTTCTCAAAATCGGGAAAGCAGAGGACTCCGATGCCTAACTCGTGCATTAGATACACTACTGTGCAGTAGACCCATTCTGCACTGTATGCAAAACCCAAACCCCCGCCACACAAAGCACTACAGAGCAAAGCACAACTTGCACCTTAATTAATGAATAAGAATCTGGATCATGAAAACTGGGAAATGCAACATTGCAGAAGGATAAAGTTGAAATAGCCCACAAAGAACGAAAACAAAAATGACTCATTGGATAAATGATAATCTTGTAGTCTGCTTGGTACCTAACATGTTTGGATTTTGCTACAAGTATTCCTTTAACTCCTCTTCCCAACCTGTGTCTCTGCCTCAATCCCAATTTCTTTTCTTTCTTGTCCATCTACAATATAGTCTTCCACGTATTCAACCACCCCGATTACCAATGTCCTTTCGTCTCAATCATTCAATTCTCTGGTAAATCCATATTATACGCCCAATCAATTCCTTCCATCTCTCTTTTATTGGCTAGATTGTACCGTCATGCTGCACCATCTGACCTCCTTGATGCATACAGAACTTCGATCACTGTTGCTTTAATTTTGTTATTCAAACCACACAGCCGCTGATGCTACTCTTCTTGAAACATTTTTTTTTCTATTCATAATTGGGACTGCCTACAACTTGCTTGGATTCCATAATATTTTAAGGTTGCTTAAATTGGTACGATCATTCGGTCTGTTTTATTTTTTCATTTCATTTACCAACATAGGGCAAGATTGGCTGCTAGGATGCAGCCCCCAAAAACTGAAATGGGGTCATCTCTGTTGAGGAATGCTGTGTAGAGTGGTACCACCAAAACCTGAATCTCTCTGCCTTTCCACAGGTGTACCATTCAGTGTGGCCCACTGTACACAATTATTCGTAGTGCAATTCATATCATCCATGAAACCATTTGAATGTGGCAGGTGGAATAATGTGGTTCGGTGTGCAAGGTGAAATGCTCTTAGGAATTAAAACAAATCTTAGCGAAGAATCTAATGACCATTTTAGTCGGAAATTGTGTAACATTAAGTTTTCAATGACAATCTAGAATGACAATGCAATATCTATGGTCACTGGGCAAAAGATAATATGGTTATACACAGTATATGTCAAGAGTTTCCCAGGTACAGTTAGGTTGGTTGGACAGACACAGACTCTTTCACTCTTTCTCTCTCGCTAAAGCCCACACCCCAACCCGCCCTACGACCTCAGTACTGTTCACATTACAGTTACCGATGAATGAGGAAGCAAAGCAACAAAAGCAGCTGCATATACCTGAGTGGTCTACTCCTCAACGGTCTTTGGGACCTCAAGTGACTCCCTTCTAATTCATCTAGGGGTGGGAAGGACTTGGGTGACCACGCTATCCTCCCTGCCCTGAATCCGGAACACCTCGACAACGTTCTCCCTTAATAACACCAATGGGAGGGCGATTGTCTTAACAATATTTACAAATACATTAGAAAGCCCAGCAGATGGGACAAAACATGTTCAACAGTTAATGTACAGTATTAACTCAAAACATAAGATGGAACAAATCATAGTTTGGTGAAATAAAATGTCTACACGACACAGCTACATGTTTACTCCAATTTTATTTGGATCTGGAATTAATCCATAATAGAAGTGATTTGAACTTGGATACATCATGTAGAATCCATGGACTGGTCTTACTCCAATTAAAAGGTGCAACAAGATCCACCTTTTCACATATTTCTCTGTTTGTCTGGGATAGGAGTAACCCTGCAAGATTCAGTGGCAAAAGAAATAAGCCTAAAATAATAAGGACAGTGGTATTCATAAAACAGTAGGTCTTTCTCTTTGCATATGACCTCCAGGGCAGTGAAAGGCAGGGTAAATCACAGAAGAGTTAGAAGTGACAACATAGTTTCCGAAGAGGTCCACTAAGGATTCTTTTTGAAGGTGCTGAAATTAGTAATTTGCCTTGTAACATTTGAAAGTTAATTCCAAATAGAGCTGGGCGGAAGATACGGTCACCGAATGTTGTTGGCTATATTGTGGGTAGACTGACTTGGGGTTAGATCGTTTTTAAGAACAATATAAAGATAAACTCCTGGTGATAGTTATACTGCACTTCGGTGATGCATAAGAGAATCTGGAACATCCAGAGGGAAATCCAGAATCGTGTCTCATCTTGGTCCCTATAAACCAGGATGGGCTCAATCGTGTTATAGGGAGCACTTTCATTATTTTCTCCAACGAGGGGGCTGCTTATTAAGAGATCAAAAAATAACTTGCGGGCACTCCAGTATCCCGTTAATGTTGGGTGTCTCTGGTACAGTTACAAATTACGTAATGCTGAAGTTCTGAAAGGGATACAATGTCCCTATACCCTGTTTTTTGTTGGCATGTTTCAGCATACTCTCACTGGCCACTTAGGGTCCAGAACTTTCGTCAGGGCTAGTAACATTACCTCTCTGTCTGTTGGTCTCCACAAGTGAGACAGAGCATAACACAGTTAGGTGAGATGAAGGCACAGTACCCTTGGAGTGATTGTGACTATAGGGGAATGCCTTCAGTCCTGTCCTTTAATGGAGTATCATTGAATACCACCTGGGACATTAATACATTAATACATGCTCCAACGGCTGGCAATTAAGCCTGTATTACCAATTTTTGCTTTATGTTGTTTGTTCTAGGAGACCCTGACTGATAGGACTAGGACAATGAGACTTGGAAGCCTTGACAGTGGCCACAGAAAGGGTGAAAGAACTGTTGCTGGTGGAAGGAGCCCAGAGAGAGGCCCAGGAATCTGACGGCGACTCTGCTCTCTTTGAAGTGCTTGAGCGATGACAGGATTTGGCCGGGCCCCCAGGAGAATATTGGCGAGATCCTCATTAAACGGAAGCAGGGGCTATGCAGAGCTCACCCCGGGCTGAAGCAACTTTATCAAGACATTGGTCTTGACCTCAAGAGAAGGTAATTGCATATCAAAAACCTCCTCTGCCCTATGCCGTACGACTGCAAAAGATGCAACTTCTTACATGGCAGGGCCTGGAGGAGGAGCCAGGCCAGTGTCTGGAGAGGTGTCCAGACCACTGGCATCATCCTTCAACTCATACCAGTTTTTCTCCTGGTAGAACTCATCCTCTAGAAGGCTGTAACCCTATGGAGACGTTGCCCGAACACTGGCATCATCCAGTTACTCATACCAGTTTTCCTCCTGGTAGAACTCATCCTCTAGAAGGATGTAACCCTCCAAGTCATCCCCACCTACAGAAAGGAATGCCAGTCAGGGTGGAAAATCTAGGGTTGGGTATGATCCAGGTGGTGCCGGTGTTGACGTTGTACCAAAGGGAACATTGGCCCTAAAGATGGGGTGCATGACATTGTAAAACTCCTTGATTTGGGCAGTAGTTGCTCCGTGGAAACTCAGGGAAGGGTGAAGCGGACCAGGATGTAGACTCTGCAGGTGAGTGCAGAAGTGGGGCCTAGAAGCACAGTACTTACTAGGTGAAGACGAAGAACACCGGCTTCTTGAGCTTCTTCGACTTACCGGGCTTGGAAGAGGGGGGCTTGGAGTGGGAAGACAATCATCCGTGGAAATGGCTCTGGTAACGGCTTGGAGAACTCCCTCGAAATCGGATACCGGCCAGTATTGCAAGGGAGCCTTCTTTTGCCACACTGTCAGGAGCGTCATCACCCACTCGCAAATCGCTTTCAGGTCCATCGACTTGCAGTCAAGCCCTTGCCTTGGTGCCGTGTCCCTACTCCAGGCACCACAGACAAACAGAGTGTGGGTCAGAGAAAGACATCCATCTGTGAGATACCTCACAAGGCTTAAACCCCATGGGGTTGTTGGGAGACATATCCCTAGCATACTGGAAGCAAAGCTCAAAAAGAGTTGACAGAAAGTTGAAAAAAGTGGTTGAAAAGTGACTGCGTTAACTTTCCAGATCCACGCTGCTGGTCCCGAATGAAAGGCTGGCAGACATACTGCGCAAGATTTTCTGGATCCAGTTTGATGCCTGGGGAATCTGCGTTTGGAAGTCTCAATCAGAATGCAATTTTAATACTAAACTCCAAAACCTATCAACAAGGCCTTCTTCTAAGGGTATTATGCTCTTATACCCGAGTCACAATCAATCAATCAGGGTTTTGTAGAGCACAGGGTCGCAAGGCTCGAAGGGGGGTGGGGTGCACCAAAGCGTGCTGGGGTCATCCGAAGAGCCAGGTCTTGAGGTCTTTCCTGAACTGGGGCAGTGTGGGGGTTTGGCGGAGGAGGAGGTTGTTCCAAGCCTTGGCTGCGAGGTAGGAGAAGGACTTCCCTCCCTTTCTGGTCTTGTAGATGCATGGGATGGTAGCCAGGGAGAGGTCAGCTGATCGGAGGTGTCTCTTGGGTGCATGAAAGGAGACGTGGTCGTTTAGGTATGCTGGTCCAATGTTGTGGAAGGCCTTTTAAGCGTGAATGAGGAGTGTTAAGGTTATTCTTCTTTCGATGGGGAGACAGTGGAGTTTGCGGAGGCGTTGGGTGATGTGGTGTTGGCGAGGGATGTCTAGGACTAATCTGGCTGTGGCGCACTGGACAGTCTGGAGATTGCGAAGTAGTTTCTTGTTGAATCCAGCGTAGAGAGCGTTGCCGTAGTCCAGTTTGCTGTTGATGAGGGTGTGCGTGACCGTTTTTTTGGTTTCGGGTGGAATCCATCTAAACGTTTATCAGATTATGCGGAGGGTGATGAAGCAGGCCGAGGATACTGCGTTGATTTGGCGAGAGCGCTGAGTCTAGTATGATGCCGAGGTTTTATGCATGGTCAGTTGAGGTAGGGGGGTTTCCGAAGGCGGGGGGCCACCAAGTGTCATCCCAGGCATAAGGCGAGGAGCCAAGGATGAGGACTTTTGTTTTCTCTAAGTTGAGTTTCAGGCAGCACATCTTTATCCAGGTGGCGACGGCTTTCATTCCTTCTTGGAAGTTGTGCCTGGTGATGTTGGGTTCTTTGGTGAGGGAGAGGATGGGCTGGGTGTCGGCGTAGGAGATTATGTTAAGCCTGTGGTCTCTTACGACGGTTGCGAGGGGGGTCATGTAGATGTTGAAGAGGGTGAAGCTGAGGGTGGATCCCTGGGGCACTCCACATCTGGTATCTGTTGGTTCCGAAAGGAAAGGCGGGAGTCTGACTTGCTGAGTTCTGCCTGTGAGAAATGAACATATCCAGTTAAGGGCCTTTCTACAGATGCTGATGTCGTGTAGTCTGGTGGCGAGTGTGCGGTGGGAGATGGTGTCAAAGGCAGCTGAGAAGGCCAGGAGGATGAGGGCTGCCGATTGGCCCTGGTTGAGGAGGGAGGGGATGTTGTCAGTGGCAGCGAGTAGGGCGGTTTCGGCGCTGTGGTTGCTGCGGAATCCATATTGGGAGATGTCCAGGACGTTGTTGGCACAAGAGCTTGTGGTAAAGATATCACTCCCCTCACACCTCAAAAATAAAGAAACAAAGTCATATAACATTTTTTGCATCTTCTGACAATTAGGCAGGATCTTCCTAGGGCAGCCCAAAATAAATGACACTGGTGCAATCGTGACTGCATCAACAGCATTTTTTTTAATTCCAAAAAGAGTAATTCTGAGAAAACAGAGATCAAATAAAGTCAAGAACAAGTAGCTCACGGAGACATTGCCTTCTTTACATTCTGGTGCCAGTTCTGCTCCTCCCATTGCAAGTACAGGACTGCCAGTACCACAAAAAAGAGGAGAAAACAATGTTAGATGAGCTTCTCATATCTTTCATGGGATAAAGGTTGCTTTCAGAGGGCATGTTACAGCACTCAAACGGAACGGGTGAAATAACGAAAAGGACCAGGATACAATAAGAGCTGTCGGAGTTCATTATGAAAGAGAACATTTGTTAGATGAAATCAGTAAAGGCTGATGAACTCAGAGATATGAGCCAGGTACAATGGGTTCATTCTCGCATCCTCCTTCTCATCTAATATTTATCTTAATTTGCAAAGTCAATACTTGTTCAACCGTGAACCTCTGAAACCCTCTCTAATCCTCTCCCAAAGATCGGTAGTTACCACATGATCGCAGCATTGCCCCCGAAAATTCACCTGAAAGTTCTACAGTGAGTAATGTATTAAACTTTTCAAAATATGACTATTTGTTTACTACTCCGTACAAACAGTTGATTAGGAATGTCACTCTGGACATATTTCTGTGCTAGAAGCGTAAATTTCACAAGGCGGACATGGCCAGAGCCATTCCTTGAGAAATGGCTCAGGGTGCAGGCTTGGTACCAATAGGCCTGATCCGCTTACGCAATGCATAAGCACCAAGGCAAACGTTCAACTGTACTGGCACAGGTATTCACTCTCCTGCTCCATTGCCTGTTTTGAACCTTCTGATTTCCAACACTCATGCAACATGCAGTATTCACCCGTCCACATTCGCTTGAAAAGAGTATTTTGCAAAACAGCTCTTCAAGTATTTCTGATGTGCTTAAATTTGGGATGTACCAAGCAGGTGAAAAGCCGTCTTTTAAATAAACTTGGTGATCTGTTCAAATAACAAATGAAATATTAGATGCTGAAAATACCAGCTAAGTACGTTTAACTTTTACTGCAAAATTAATAATGGCAACAATTTTTTTCCATCACTGGCGAAATTTCCACATTTTTTAAATAAAGTTAAAGACCATGAAAAGAAAAAAAAAAACACGAAGCACGTGTGTAATTCTTTAATTTGAAACATAGGTTACAACTTTTGTTTTTTACATCAGAAAACGTTTTATGTGATTTACTGTTTTGCTTCGTTTTAATAGGATTGGTTTCATCTGCACTTTCAACAGCAGATTTAGTGTGCATGGGATCAGCAGTTTCCCTTTCGAGAATTTCGAGTTCTGTCAGATGTAACCTGAAATTGTTAAGAACAATCTGGCAATAGGGCAGTTTCTGGTAGTGAGGGGAGTTCATCGTTTTGGCTTAATTAGCATAAGTAGGGGTCAAAGGTAGTAACTGAAAGTATGAATTGGCTTTTCATTTGTTAAAAGACACCTTTCAGAAGAAAAAAAAAATGGAGGCAGGAATTACGTGACAAAAGCTAGGTATTTTTAAACAATTCAAGGTACCCTTAAGCATTTTTAAAAGAGAATTCTGTCGATTTAATGTTACACATACAGCATCGATGTTATCAATTTCCATGTTTTCAATTAAATATTGTCTAATTCCGAAGACATCCACTTTAAAATTATTCTATAAGCCAGTGAAGCAGAGCAGCAGTGTCACATTTCATCGAGTTCTAAGGGGCTTCATCGAGTTATAAGGGGCTGATGGGCTCTTATAAGGAGGGCTCAAAATAAGGTCGACATCTGCATAGGAAAACGCATAAAGATCTAGAATTTGAGCTTAACTTGTACATTGCCTATGCTAGAATGGCATGTTTTTATACCAATCCTGAATTAAATGAATGGGAATGATGGTGGCTTATGCTGCGATGTAAACAAAAATAATGAAAGCACTGTACGATTTTGAGCAAAGCAATATTTCACTTGAAGAATGGACAGTTCCTAATCATTTCCCCCAGTAACTGAACCCCTAGACAATCGTCTAATTGAATATCATACATTATTATAATATCCTCTTTTCGTTTCCATGGGCGCTCAGCCATTTTCTGTGCAACACCACAAGCCCAGACTGTAAAACAAAACTGAGACTTACAGAGATCCAAATGTCTGGCACATGTATGCACAGTGTATGTAAGTCAGGTGCAAGGAAGCTCGAGTTGTACCGTAACCTGCAGAGACATTTTCCACTACACTTTCTGTGATCTTCGCTTTCCCATTTTGCCAGAAAATTAAAGAGAATATGTTGATAACGGGACATTACAGGGCAGCAGCTATGACTGAACATGACACTCAAAAAGGACCACGGCACCAGCTGAGACCCACACACCCCAAACATCTCATTCAAAGTTACATCACAGGCTTGGACCTCTATGGGTTCTTCCCTGAGACTGTGAAGCTGAACTCCTTTGTGTATTTTGAATTATCATAAAAAAATCATACCAGGTTGGAAATCAAAGGACGAGCTGACATCACACTAACGGATCAATAACTGTCAGAGCTAATCTATATTTTATTTAACATAGAAAATAAAATAGAATATGAAAGAAAGTCCATCAAGCTATGAAAATAACACACAGAAAATATCAAGCGTGTGTGGTGGTGGTGGTGGTGGGGTGGGGGGTATGAAGTGACTTTGCAATATTTGTCCTTCGTGATTGATAATGTAAAATCTTCAAGCGTCCATTCAGGCTGTGGGTACTCTACAGGCACTGCCGCCACACCACGTCTGTGCCACACCAATGAGTTATCCCTTGGCAAGAGGATATTTAACCTCATTACAGGTCAAACATGCGGGGTCTCGTAGATAGGTCTTTTTTGGGACACCCTGTACAAAAAACCTACAAGTACCTATAAGTACAGGAGAGAAGCAGCTATAGGGTTACGAAGTAAATCGCTCCTCCCAATTCTGCCTCACCCCATATCACAGCAGTCAGTCATCAAAGTCTGGGATGTCATCATAGGAGTAGCCCCGGTACCCCTTTGAGGCAAAATATGCAATACGCAGGTGGTAAAAACCTGGCAGGAAAACAAGTATGCCAATAATAAGCACAGGTATGGCGCGATCAGTTGCCTGTAAAGAAGAAAGGAAAACAGTCAGCTGACACAAGAGAAAACAACACAGCAGAGGCAAGAACGTCAAATTGAAACTCATGTTTAACTTTTATAGCAACACTTCCAACACATGTTTATATATACTTTAAAAAAGCGTACATTTTAAACTGAAACATTTAGTGACTACAAGGGAAGGAAACGTTATTTATTTCTAATTTTAGATCTGCATCGTAGGAATCTTCACTGAAGTCAGTCGGGAAAACACAATATTCAGAATATTCTCATCTGCATGAAGGGTTTTGGAACATTTTTTCAATATATAAACTAGGCACTATATGGTGAAAATATGGCACTTTTGATTGCATATGTATCGACTGCCGCCTATTCCAAATGTTGAAGGATTTCTTTTACAAAATATATCCAAATGAAATCAAAACAATAATGCAGCATAAACCCTACCACTGTTTAGGGAAAAGTAAATCATGCAGGAAATGAAGGAGAATGCAGCCAGATAAACAGCAGTAGAAATGATTACGTTAATCACTGTTCCTGTAAGAAGAAAGACACTCCAATATCCCATCATGCTTTTTTGCTAAGTAAAACCTTTGGACTCTCCTCATTATCAAAGAAATTCAATCAGACACCTAACAACTCGTTTATCTGGATTCTTAACCTCCAACTATAACATTGCATTCAATCTCTGTCAACTGCTCTGAAGTAACTAAATACAAAATTAAATTGAAGTATGGGGAGATCTTTCTGCTGATGACGTGGGATTTCTTCAAGAATACTCACAACAAAATGGATGATCCACATGAAAATCAGAAACTACCATAAGGAGGCAGGAAGGATGTGTTCTCACGTTCATTAAATCCATGGGCTCAACTAGGGCAAACAATCTGTTTTCCAAGGCAAATTCCACAATGAAGACGTATGTATATGCTTATGTGGAGAAATCAATTAATTGGATATGAACACACTAAGCACGCCAGTAGGAGATGGCTTCCGAATGGCGGGGAAATCTTTTTTGACATCCCCCTAAAAAATCCTTGATGACAGATTGTTAAAACAAAATCACTGAACATGGCAACAGTGTAGGTCTGGACCAAAAAGCTCTGCAAACGTACAAGTTGCTCCGAAAGTCATACAAATACTATAACTGACATCTCTTCAGCCTGAAACAATAGACCTCTGCAGGCTTCTTGGGACACTGCAAAGATCAGCGAATACCCGTAAGAAAGTGCCAAAGAGATCCAGCTGGCGCCCAAGTGACTGAGACTGCGTGTTGCACGTCCCAATGTGGTGGTCTGACATCCCACCATACAGAGGAGAAACACAACAGGAGTGGACAAAGAACAGAGACAGGCGGTCTGATCCAGCACCAGAAAAGAAACGGTTTTGGATTAGACAGTGCTGTCCTCCCTTCATGGTGATCAGGACAGCAGCTGAGAGAATTGGAGGAGATTGCCAAGGAACAATTAAACATGGCATCAGACACACAGCATGCCGGTCCCTAGAAAAGTAATTCGCTTTTTCTGGCTGAATGTTCAACTCAAAGCGCACAGAGAGGAGGAAGATACTACCCACAAAGACGCAGAGACTACTGGATCGAAATCAAACACACCTACGCACACAGACCTAAATGCATGCCCAGCAGAAAAAAAAAAAATCAGACATGGAGAGAACATTTCAGAACGATTTAGTGAAAGTTCTGAAATTGGGAAAGATATGACAGAAATCAAAATGGCCATTTACAGCATGGGTACAAGGAGAGCCTCACTTTCAGGGTACAACAGGCACTGAACAACTGGCCACTACAACTATTGGTTACTCAGAATCTCAGACTAAATGCATAGATAATCATTTTTGGTTGACAGATCACAGCAAGTGTGGCTACCTCCTTTCTCATCAAACCCACAAAAGGTGACTACTGGAGTAATGTTTATGTTACCCATCTGGTCTATCTGTCTGAAGAGCTGGGAGCAAAAATCATCGCTTATGCAGATGATACCCAGCTCTTCTTCACTTGGAAGGACTCAGATATTTCTCCAGCGAAAGCTAAAAACTGTTTATCAGCCGTTTTCAAATGGCTAGCAGCCGCCCAGTTAAAGTGCAATGAGGGAAAGTCCGAAATTCTCCTATTTGGATCCTTTCCCGCTCAGTTTAGGGAGGCACTTTGGCCACCAGAATATCCACTTCCCAGTTCCTTGGGACAGTCAGTTAAGTACCTGGGCGTCTGGTTCGAGGAAAATCTCAGGTTCCCTACACATGTAAAAAAACTGGCCGGTCAATGTTTTGGCACATTGAAGTCTCTTAGGAGGTTTCTTCCTCTATTACCCAGGTCCGCCAAGGAAATGGTCACACGCGCGCTTTGATCCTTAGCTGCCTTGACTATGCCAATGCACTTTACATTGGCCTACCAGGATACCAGCTTAAGAAACTCCAGGTAATACAGAACACTGCGGCCAGAGTTCTGTTGGGTATCCCGGGCAGGTCCAGCGTCAAACATCATTTGCGGGATCTGCACTGGCTACCAGTGGCCCAAAGAGTGACATTTAAGGCTCTCACGATGGCCCATTCAGCCCTCTATGGCATAGGGCCCCTCTATTTGAGGAAGCGGTTTTATTTTTATACTCCACGAAGGCATCTGCGTTCTGCTTCACAGTGCCTAGCTGCGATCCCTCGCTTTCGGCAGACAAGAATTGGAGGCAACTCTCTATCCTTCAAAGCAGTCGAAGCTTGGAACTCTCTCCCCCTTGAACCGCGGGTAATTTCCCCTGTTCCATACTGTTTTCACTACTGGCTTTTCGCGCAGGGACACTCCTGAGGAGCCATACACGCTAGAAATCACTGTAACGTAACATAAAATGCGTAGATCTTGAAAACAGACCCAGAAGTAGGAAAATCCACATCATTAACCAGAAAAAGGGAACTGGAGGACAGAACTTACTAGTGGGCTACAAAACTGTTCAGAGTGCTGCTGAGAGAAAACGCTAAATTCCCAGTAGGAATCAAATGCGATCATATAGTGGGCAGACAAAACAGCTGTTGCCAGGATCGACTGAGAAGCATGATGGTAAAACTCTCCAGCTACACCTAAAAAGAAAAAAAAATCATGATTGCAGCCAGCAAAATGAAGGAAATGTATTTCTGTGACAGAGTAGTCACCCTGATATCAAGATCTTACTGCAACAACACTGTAAAAAAGACGGAATACAAAGAGTGACCCTGGAGCTCTCCAAATGCCAAATCTGCTACAGATGGCTCACCATAAACGCGCAACAGGTTAACAGTAAAGGCTTGGAAAAGATTATGAGGTCCTTAAACAATTTAGGATCAAGTATAAGGCCTATCCCATTCAGATACTGGCCTTAGGGAACACAAAAATGGCAAGGGTAACCCTTCTATGCAAGAGGGACGTCGAAATCGAGATACTGGACACTAACGATGATCCAGAGGATAGATACATCAGAGAGTAGAACTAATCACTTCAATCAGTATATAAGCTCCAAACATTCAGCAGATGTGGTTCACAGGGAACATGGTGAGGAACTAAGTAGGGACAGCGGATGACATGATCACTTTTTAGGGGTGGTTGGTTGAACTTCAATGCGATTAATTAACAAACTTTAAACAGAATATCCGTCTCCCATGCTATGCAAGCAATATCTACCAAACTTAAGTTTGAGGAAAAAGGGCTGGATGACAGCTTGAGATATCTGCAACCCTAAAGGACGTATTCACTGTTCTCTCGCATACACAAATCTCACCCTACAATTAATATGTGCTTTATCTCAACAAGCATTTGCAATGCAATAGATCTCGCATTAGTAAAAGTTTGAGCTATTAGCGTTGCTGATAATAATGCAACGCCAATAACTGAAACATTTATTAATCCGAGATCTATTGCATTGCAAATGCTTGTTCTTCTTTTCTCTTTCTTGGTTGCTCCTATGTAATCTACTCACTGGTTAATATTTGGAAAGAGAGAGGATAGAAGGGTTGGGTTTAGTAAGCTTCTTGACTGTATTAACTCTAATTACACAGGCTCTTTGCCGTTCTGTACCCTCCTGCCGATGCCTCAGGCTTCTACCTGAAAACACACCCCACTTGACTTTTACTATACCTGTTTCTATTATCAATATTAACAGTAATAATGATAACAGCCACTAGTATAAGTAGATGATGCTGATAGATCGCCACCATCATCATGAGAAAATGCTAAATTTACCCCAAAGTTGCTTGGTGCGAGGAGAATCGTACACGGCCGGACATCACCTGTGCTTGTTGCAGTTCAGCGCGCGTGTGATGCTGCTCACGTGATACTTAATTAGTAATAATCATAAAACATGATTCTGTAACAGTTTCATTCAGGTTGCTTGGCAACTTGTTGCTTAGTAACATGGGAAAAAGTTAAATTTTCAGTTCCTTCTCGAAATGAGACTGTTCGTGGCGGTGCACAGGAGAAGTGCTGAATGGTATCCGGGGCCCCCCATTCTGTTATAAAACTTAAATGACTGGGCGCGCGTGCACACGTGTGTGTGGCGCGCGCCGTGACACCGGCATGCTGAACATCGATTGTCATCATTACGCCGCATGCTGACCCCCACCAAGGCAAAAGTGTATTTACAATTATCCGTGACACATGCAAGTTCAATAAAAATGGTTTACATACAATATGCAATACATAAATGATTAAATTATACGTACGGAATGGAGCACACTGGAGGGGGAAGGGGGGAGCAGGGGTGGGAGGGCACGGAAAGATCGACTGTTGGGGGGGGTTTGAGTGATCCGGAAAATAATTGGGATTTGATATACGGATGTTAAGTGGTTGTCTGTAAGCCAAAACAATAAAAACCGTTTCAAACAAAATAAATAAATAAATAATTAAATTATACAATAACCGGGTTAGAACCTGGCACAGAGACGAGATAAAGATAAAAGAGAACAGACATCAGAGGCGTCAGCGTGAGCACATTAACACACAGCAACCAAAATGTTTGTAGAGTTCAGTTTTCGATATTTGACACAATAGCAGGTTCACTGAGTCACGTGGGAAACACGACATAAATGTCACACCTTCAAAAATCTCAAAGGAGAACTCCAGCTACAATGCGTGTATTTTGCTACTACAAATGTAACTGCCTGTCCAGTTCATTACATATCACTCTAAGGACATTGTTTGTAAATATTGGCAGAAACTCTTGTGTTATGTAATTCTGTGGCATCTGCATTTTCCACACATGCCACATAATCCACCGTCTGCTGAACAATGTGCAACATTTTTTTTCTATTTTAGGCAGACCAGAAGTTACAGAAAAAACTAAGAAGACTTCTTACCTGAGACGGCTAAGGTGCCAGGTTACG
The DNA here is from genome assembly GCF_964204655.1 of Triturus cristatus. Classification (NCBI taxonomy): domain Eukaryota; kingdom Metazoa; phylum Chordata; class Amphibia; order Caudata; family Salamandridae; genus Triturus; species Triturus cristatus. Next base: position 436,483,488 of record NC_140594.1, on the reverse strand, counting down.
GGAATGTTTTGACTCGCTAGTTAGAATGCTGTAATTCAAGACAGATGTTGACTACACTTTGAGGGTGGGAGGGCAAATACTTTTTTAACAAAAGCACTACCATGAACGCCTTCAAGACCACCAGGCAAGAACCACGGTCCTCCGTAAAAATATAAAATACACGGCAGATCGTGCCAGACAACCAAAACACTGAAAAAACCGAACCAGGCTGTAAAGAAAGGAGCACATTACATGCACTACTATTTTGCCCCACGGTCAGCTACAACAACCATAACCACCATCCTCCGCGTAATTGAGGGATGCAGAGGGGGAACCTGCAGGTCCTTGTGCTGTCACGAGCATCCGCAACCTGGCGCTTTCTGCCACAAGGAAGAGGGTAGAGAGTACAAGTGTTCCCTGAAACGGCAGAGTTGTGCGTCGCAGCAGCTGCGTCAGAGGAGGCCTTGCATGTGTGTTTGATTTGTGGCCACTCGGGCAGGCAAACGAGAGAGACTGGGAAGCCAACTAATGGTAAGCATGGAGCAGCCTCCATGCCCCTGTATATTCTTGGTAAGTCCGCCACAATATGCCTTTTGAAACCTGACAGACAGCTGTACTTTCTGTAACGCTCAACCTAAAAGGAGTTATTCAGGCTAGCCTTTGGCTAGACCACAGAACTGATGGTAGAGAGTAAAAAACATCAGGCAGGGGGATCCGGCCGCACAAGTGACTTGATTCATGCTTCAAAAATCTGGGTTTTCATTTTTAACTGTACAGCGCACTGAAGTAAACCTTGAGGCAGCGCATAGCACTATGTATTAAGCCAGCAGGGACTGTTGGGTTTGAGGGAGATCGTACAAACAACTGACGGATAAAAATTTGTCAACAGCACCATGTCGTGGAAGGAAAAGTGAGTAGCGCTTTCATAGTATTATCCTGGTTTTTAACAGACATGGCAGCACCAGAAGACAAGCAAAAGTCTCTGGGGTTAGGAATACACCTTGTCCCTCGTTTTGATGTACTTGTGCAGCACCCCGCAAAGCTCAGTGTAGCCTACATACCATTCGAAGGTGCGTGAACCCCAGCGACGGAAAGAAAATCGCTCCCAGTATTGAGCCGAGGCGAACTCCTGTGAACTCCTTGGCAGCAACTCCATAACGGGACACAGAAATGGGCAAGGGAGGCCATCGAGTACATTTAATCCAAGCATGGAATCGAGACCAGTGGTGCGCGCACCACAGAGGAGGAGGGCGGGAATCGAAACCAGTGGTGCGCGTGCACCACAGAGGAGTGGGGGCGAGGGAGCGCGGCAGCGAGGCGAACGCGTGCTGCTGCGTGTAATAGACACCGATGGGAATGGGCGGAGCAAAGGCAGGACATGCGCCCGCCTTTGCCCAATTGCGTGCCTTTTTTTTTTTTAAAAACACGCTCAAGCCAATTGCAGCCGGCGAAAGGAAAACCACATGCACGAGCGTGTGGTTAGCTTTCAGAACCCCCTACATGAGGTCTCGCGCTGCGCAAGCAGTGCTATGCACTGCAACGCTAGGCGCGAGACCTAAAAAGCCTACTCCCCAGACTCCATAGTGCTCGTATGAATGGGGATATGATTTCAGACCACACACAAGTGGAAACTGACATGAATAAAGGGTCTGTCCCTAAAGATAGGTACACATGAAAATAACAATTGTATGTCACAAGGAACCAGCAAACGGGCCAATTTGCCCAACCCAATTTTTTTAGGAACATCAAATTTTTGCAATCTACCCAACTTCAATGGACATAAAGCGGGCGTTTTTTTTTAAGTAACTAAAGCATTGTGTGGTAGCACACTGTCATTTACAGATAGCATATTTCCCATTGAAATAGCAACTACATTTTCACAGACATACAGTTTTACTGATAAAACTATTATACACAAATGAAAATGTGTGGAAATTGGGTTTCAGCAAATATTTATCATTTATGCATCACCAAGCACAGTGTCTTGATTTGTTTTGATCATATTAAAATTTCTGTTTCCATCACACTTCAGAATTATAAAAAATGGGCTTCATTTTTGCTTTCCTAACTACTGAATGCTTACAGTTAATGTACAGGTATTTACATTTTGTTGTGCTTTACAAAAAATGACATCTTACAGACTTTACTTTCACATTCCATGTACCCCAGGAAGAGTCACATAATTCACTTTACTTTTCATTCTCCGATTGCAAAGTGATGGAAGTTTGTAAACATCAATGTTACAAAAGATAAGCAGCTATTTGTCAGCCTGACATTTGACCTTTGTCTTTGAAATGCAACAACATAAAAAGATAAATAGAGGATTTAAAGGTATTATATTAAGTGACACCAAGAAGAAAGATGTAACGTCACTTTATTCCAGGTCATCCGCTCTCTCTCTGTGAAGGCTAGATACCAACATTCCAAGGTGAGCTTCCGGACATACCAAAGGTGAGTAAGGGAAAGGGGTGGGTGGAAGGTACCAAGGGGAGGAGTAAAAGGGAAGATACAACAAAAGGCATCTTCATTTATTGCTTGGACTTTCGCAACCCACCAAAAAATGGCTCGCGACCGATGCACAATCTGTGAAACATTGAGCCAACATTTTGAGAGCCCAGAAAAGGAGCCAACAAACAGCAAGAGTGAAGTTCCATAAGGGGAAAGTGAAATTTAACTAAAACCAGATATTAAAAGGGGCCAGTGCACAGAGAAGAGATCAGCCTTCTTGCATAAAGAGTCCTGCTCCTATCCATTATTTTGGAGTGGGAGGAGGAGTTAGACAAACCTCTCACATCACAAAAGATTTGTCAAGTCATCAAAGCTGTGCACGCCAACAAAGCTCCAGGAACAGATAGACTCTTGCTAGCCTTTTTTTAGGACTTTGCAACCCTCCTTCTGGACCTCTCACAAAACTGTTCAACTCCTTTGGGGGGAGGCAGAACTCCAGCAATGACGGAAGCAGAAGGTAAATAATAATCAAAATCTAACAAATTCCAACTCTACAGGGAGTCAATGCATGGATGCCCCTTGTTTCCTGTTCTTTGTCCTTGCCACCAAACCACTGGCAACCCTTATATGGGCCAACACACCCCATTAGTGAATTGCAATTTGCTGATGAGAGCACAAGACTAGCTTAATTGCTGACAATGTACTACTCACCAACAATGACCCTGAATCCCAATACCACAAATTGCAAAATGCCTAGAGGCCTTCAAGAAGGCTTTTGGGGGGTGAAGGTAAACCAAGAAAAGTCAGGGATCCTGAACATCGCAATACAGAAAGGGAGAGAACAGATAAAAGCCCTATGCCCAATAAAATGGGTGAAATCATCTATAAAACACCAATGGCTGCACATAACTGGCTCAATAGACACTTGGATGAAAGCAAATTGGCACCACCTAAAGACCCAGATACTTGCCAATATGACCAAGTGGAAGAGTCACTATATCGCTTAGCTGGGTAGAATTGATGTAGTACTATATCCATTTCAAACACTGTATGATTGAATCTATTGTCAGAACTACAAAGCATGCAAGAACAAGTGACTCAATTCATTGGGCAGGGGGAAAGCTAGTTTTTAAAAAAGGCTGCCAGAGGAGGTTTGGCTTTCCCTAATATACTACAGCTCTCCAACGGAACAAATACATTAAGCAAATCCAGTCTGAACACAGCCAAGCCAAGCTTTTTGAAATGTAAGATAGCGGGAGACCTATAGGGTCTATAAGAGGTCACGGATGATTGCCCATAACAGCTAAGATATTGGACCACTAACCTTCTGTGAGGAATGGTGAGCAGAGTTCCCGGCAAGAAGAGTTGGTGATGTCCCCATAAGGCATTTTTAAGCAACGTGAAGGGAGAGCCCCCTTGGTATAGCTTTCATGGAGGATCGGTCAATTCCATGGTTGAGACTATTTTTGGTAATGCAATAAGTAAACTGACCAAAAGCATATATATATACACAACGGGGAATGACTAAGAGCCCACATTGGGTGGCAATGATCTATTTTTGATTTAAGGGAGATATAAATACTGTCTTGAAGAAGGTGGTTGGAAATTGTTGGATACAGCTGAAACGCGTCAAGGCACATATTTGGCTAAATTTGCTAAACATACCAACACATTAGATGAGGAGTACACACTTATGTGTTTGTATTTGATTGTGTACACATATTAGCTAAAGAATTAGTGTCAAAGTGCTCTGTCTTTTGTGTTTCCACTCTCTCTTTTTTTAAATATTTGTGATGTGTATTTTAATATGGCGTAATATATATTTTTATTGATATGTCTATGTAAATGATGCCTTTATCTCACTGAATTGTATTATTACTCATTGGAAACATCCATCTTTTTAGATATTAAACAATTCAATTATGGTAATTGACCGTGTGGCACTATAAATCTTTACGGTCAAGTTCTTATATGTCTACATGTGAGTCAGTAGGGATCCCTGGTGCGTGTTGCTTGTGTGATTTTTGAGTGCATAGAGTGTAAGGTAGGTTGGATGCCAGAGCGAACATTTACAAATTTGATTTCCCTAATATACTCCAGTACTACGTTTCTGAGCCGCTTAGGATAATAGTAGAATAGTCTTCCAAATAATTAGAAAAAAAGAGGGTTATTCATTGAATGGGCCCTTGCAGGTCGTTCTCTTTGGATTATCCCATGGCGAAAAAAAAAAAAAAAAAAAAAGAACATAGTCACAATACATCTCAGGCCACTATACTCCCTTCACTGCTAAGGGACAAAGTGCCGATAGGCGTGGTCTGACCACTGTTCTAGCCTCCCACATGCCATTCACTCTAATGCAGCATTTACTCCAAAGATGGGTAGTGCGATGTTGATCATTGGAAAAAACTAAGTGTTTGATGATCAAGGATATTTTCAATGAAGGCCAGGTGATGTCCTTCCCAGACTGTAAGAGATCCTGGTGCATGAAATAGAAAGACTGCAATCCACACAAATCAGACACTGGGTAACATGAGAAAAAAATGGGGAGAAAATGTGACACAAAACACACACACACGCCTTAGAAGTATCCAAGAAAGAGAAGATGAATATTAATTGTTAATGAGACGGAACCTGACACCTAGCATACTAAAGCAGATAAACCTCACAACATCAGACACCTGTTGGATATGTGTGCGAGACAAACAAGTTACTTACCTTTGGTAACAATATATCTGTAAGAAGAAACATATATTAGTTATAGATTCCTTACCTTAGAATTACCCCCAGCGTCAGACTGGATCCAGAGAAAGTTTTTCTTAGCAGAACCCCTGCGTGTCAGTAGGTGGCGTCGGTCGACTCCGTGTCCGCCGCCGTGGTCGCTTGGATGACGTTGCGGTATCTACTTACACGCCGCCCCTGGGTGCTGAAGTCAGTTCTTTGTACACGACTTACCACACCAGAAGCGCAGAGCCATGCAAGACACTGACTACTGGTGCACAAAACAAGGGCCCTGAAGGAGAGTCCCTTACTCTAGAAATCAGTTGGCAGAACGGGGAGGATGTGTGGGGCGGTAAGGAATCTATAAATAATATATGACTCTTACAGATATATCGTTACCGAAGGTAAGTAACTTGTTCATCTGAAAGAGACAGTTATAGATTCCTTACCTTAGCATAGATACCCAGCAATACCAACCCCGGAGGAGGGTCAGCGAACCAAGTTCACACCAGAAAGTCCTGGAGAAATTAACAGACAAAGAAGCAGTCTCTACTGACTTGACTATACGGGCAGTAATGCTTGGTGAGTGTGTGCAGTGATGCCCAAGTGGCTGCCTGGCAGATACCACTGAGGGGGGACTCCACGTCTCAAAGCGTTAGTGGCTGCCATCGCCCTGGTGGAGTGGGCGCGCAGGCCTACTGGAGGTTCCTTTTTTGCCAAGGAATAGCAAATTTTGATGCAAAGAACGACCCATCAAGAGATGGTTCGTTTTTGTATGGCTCGACCTTTCTTCCTACCCGCATGGCCCACGAAGAGTTGATCGTCCACACGGAATTGTTTTTTTTTTTTTTTTTTTTTTTTTTTTTGTTGAAACCGTTTATTGCAATCTCAAGTATATACAAGTATGGGCCTACAACCTTCCGGCCGGCCGCTACAGTGACAGGAGCACCTGACAGACTTACAAAAGGGCACTTGGCGTTACAGAGAAGCAAATCAGGAGACATCAACGACGTAAGCCACATGACTCTAAGCCCACAATACGGTTTCATTTTATACACACGCAACAACATAAAAAAACACACCCGCAAGGCAGCCCGCAATCGAAGGTAACCACACGTGCTCCTCGAATAAGGGACCCCGACCATCCACAGGAATCTGAAGAGGGGGAAGGGAAACAAGTCCAGGACTGGGGGAACTCTGTGCCCGGGGAGGGGGTCAACTAGGGGGACGGAGCCGGTGAGGCAGCAGGCAGCAGTGGTGGCTCGCAAATACCCCCGCGGTAGGCATTCCAGGGGCCCCATATTTTCACCCACGCCCCAGGCTTGCCCCTCGCCACATACACCACCTTTTCTCGGAACATGCACCAATCCATATGTTCTTTCCAGGCCGACACCGCCGGGGGCCGCTGGGATCCCCACAGTTGAGCGATGTCACGCTTAGCTATCATATATCCCAGAGTCACCCATCGCGTCTGCGGAACCGAGTAATCAGTTGGTTCCCACACATTCAGCAAGCATCTCCTCGCTTCAGGCAACAGTGCGACATGCGTAACCAGACGCAGGACCTCATGCACACCACGCCAGAATCGCTCCACCTTCGGGCATTCCCACAAAATATGCAAAAAAGTCGCCAAAGCACCACACCCACGCTTACACAACCCATCCTCAGCATAACCCATACGCAGAAGCCTTGGCCCCGTCATGTAAACCCGGTGGAGTATCTTAAGCTGGACGAAGCGAAGGCGAGCCGGTATGGCCACCTCCTTCGGAGAGGCCACCGCGGAAATCCAGTCTTCGTCGTCCAACTCCAGCCCGTCGGCAACCCAAGCCTCACAGAGGCCGGTCAGCAGGCCCGAGCGGTCATTAATCAATTTTTTGTAAATGAGGGAGATCGTGCTATCCGGAACGTGGCCATCCAGCACTCTATCCTCCAGGGGGGAAGACTCCGGGATGGAGGCGGCGTCTGGGAAGACGGAGCCCAGCGCATGACGGACCTGCAAGTACCGAAAGTATTCACTGCCCTGCAGCTGAAACTCCGTCTGCAGCGTCTCGAATGTTTTAAATCCCCCTCTCGTCCAGAGGTCCCCCACTTTACTGATGCCAATCGTGTCCCACTTCTCGAAGCCCTTCGAGGTCCACAGGGAGCCCAACCGCTGAGGCGCATACAACGGCGACGCCCGGGTCAAACGGTCCTTCCACCCCATAGCTGCATTGGCCGCGTGCCACACCCGCACCATGACACGCGTGGGCCCCGTCAAGCAGGGATCCGGCGCGCCAGAGTAGAGTGCTCGATTGTAGTCGCCACCGGGCAGGAGCATCTTGTCCATTTCAAATGCCGGGTTCAAGGCGGGCCCATAGAGGCCGTGATTAATTGCAGCTAGCTGGGAGGCCCAGTAATACCGCTTAATGTCCGGGAGGGCAATCCCCCCGTCATACCACGGGAGCGTCAACTTCGCCAGGGCTATACGCGGCCTCCCGTCCCAGAACAGGCGGCGCTGTAGACTCTCCACCTCACGGAAGTAGCGTGCCGGGACTAGGTCCATAGTGTTCTGGAGAGCGTACAGGAAGCGCGGCAACGACATCATCTTAAACAATGCCGCCCGGCCGAGCGGCGAAAGCGGCAGGTGCCGCCAGCGCGCGACGTCCTCCTTCAAGCGCTGGAGGGGGGGAAGCAAGTTTCGCTCGTAGCGGGCCTCCGGGTCCAGCGTGATATAGACACCCAGGTACCGAAACCCCTGCGAGGCAATCTGGATCGGACATCCCCGCGGGAGGACGGGAGCCTCCCCGGAAAGCACATAGACACATGCTTTAGCCCAGTTGATGACAAGGCCTGAGTTACGGCCAAAGGAGCGCAGGACATCAACCAGGACAATCAGTGATTTGCGCGGGGAGGCTAGGTACAAAAGGATATCGTCAGCGTAGAGGGACACGCGGTCCTCATACTCGGGGGTCCAACGGAGACCACGGATGGAAGGGTGCCACCGCAGCCACTCCGCCAGGGGTTCCAAGGCCAATGCAAACAGGAGCGGCGACAAGGGGCAACCCTGTCGCGTGCCCCGTCCCAGCGCGAACGGGGCCGAGACTCGCCCATTCACTACCACCTGCGCTAATGGGCCCGAGTACAACAATTTGACCCAGCTGATGAATCCCGGTCCAAAACCAAATTTCGCCAGCATCGCCCAAATGTATGGCCATTCGAGCGTGTCAAACGCCATGGTGGCGTCTAAGGACGCCAAGATGGCCGGCTCCCGCACAAACGGAACACGCGCGAGCACCCCGTGCAAGCGACGCAGATTGAGGGCCGTGTTGCGATGGGGGATAAAGCCTGACTGGTCTTGGTGGACCAACTCGCCCACCACGCCGACCAGCCGGTTGGCAAGCACCTTGGCCAGGATTTTGGGCTCCGCATTCAAGAGCGAGATAGGCCGATAGGAGGTAACCCGGTCTCGGGGTTTCCCCTCCTTGTGGATCACCACGATTGTAGCCAGACGTTGGTCCGGCGGGAGGGAGCCCCGCGAGTGGGCCGCAAGGAACATCGCGCGGAGGTGGGGTGCCAGTACGTCCGGTCGCAGCTTATACAACTCGATAGGGATGCCGTTCGGGCCCATGGCCTTGCCAGATGCAACCGAGCGTATAGCGAGGGCAATTTCGTCCGAGGTAGGAGCAGCATCCAACGACTCCCTGTCCTCCACCGAAAGGGAGGGCAGCGCGATATCTCGAAGCAGGGCATGAGAATCCGCCTCCGAGCAGGGAGAGACCGGGGAATACACCTCGCGGAAATAATCCGCGAAGCAAGAGACAATGTCTTCTGGCTCGGTGACACGTACACCATCCCTCCTCTCAATCAGCGGAACCACACGACTCGCTCTCTCCTTTTTATCCAACCACGCAATCAATTTACCAGCCTTATCACCCACATCATACAGTCGCCCCTGTTGCTCTCTACTGAGGCCCCTGGCTGCCTCCGTGACGAGGGCCCTATAGGCCGCTTGCTTAAGGTGTAGAACATGCAGTGCAGCATCCGTCACCCCACTCCCCAAATCACCCTCTAGTTCAGTAATTTCGGCCTCCACTCGGGTCACCTCCTCCTGCTCGCGCCTCCGGGCATGGGATATGAAGGAGAGGGCCTCCCCCCTAATAACTGTCTTGAAGGCCTCCCAAAGGGAGATAGCCGAAGGGACAGACCCCACATTCTCCTCGAAATACCGCTGCAAGGATTTAATCAGGTCAGCGCGAATAGTGGGGTCGCGCAGATACCAGGCATTAATTGGAGCTACCCTGCCCTCCCCCCTCGGGAGGACACCAAAGTGCAACAGGAGCGGGGAGTGATCTGAAATACCCCGCGCCAGATGGCGCACCTCTCCCACCCTCCCAGCATAGGCCGCAGGGACAAGGATATGATCAAGCCGCGAGAGGCTACCATGGGCACCCGAATGGAAGGTGTATTGCAGCTGCGTGGGATGTTTTAAGCGCCAGCAGTCCACCAATCCCAATGTATCTAAAAGGCCGGACAGCCACGCCTGCGCCCGGGGGAGGTCCCTAGGGGGGTGACGATCCATAGTCCCAGAAACCACCGCATTGAAATCCCCCCCAACCACCAGAAGCCCCCCCGGAAGGTCAATGAGGAGGCGCCCCAGGTCCGCAAAAGTGGTAGACTGTAGCCCCGGTGGGACATACACTGAAACAAAGACAACCACTTTGCCCTCCATTCTCCCCACCAAGGCAGTGTAGCGTCCCCTCTCATCATGGCGCACCTCATCTATTTCCAGCGGGAGCGAGTTCTTAACCATGATGCCCACCCCCCGCGAGCCAGACGTGAAGCCCGAGTGGGCCACCAAACGATAGCCACGCCGATTCATGGCAAAGAAGGAATTACCAAAAAGGTGTGTCTCCTGCAGAAAGACCACATCTGGCGAAATTCGTTTCAGATACTGCAGGACCACACCTCGCTTAATCCTATCCCCCAGTCCATTAACGTTCCAAGACAACAAAGTCAAGTCCCTACCCCCCATCACTTACAGAAGCCATCACTCGTCCCCCCGAGAGCACCTCAAAAACACCAATACAGTAAAGGGTTTGCCTTGCGGTAAAAACGAACAACACCCCACCCCAACCCACCCGTCCCAACAGAACTCCCCCCTCCCTGCACCCCTGCATGAGCCCAAACAGCCCCCCCAAAGTGCAGTGTGCCTGTCGCCCCATAGATGAAAACACTAACTAGTCCCCCAGAGGAGGAGGGAAAGCCCCCAAGAGACCCCGTACGACCTCCACGGGAGGGGAACTTACACAATCAGTCAATGATGACGAATAATGTTGTCCAGAGCAAGGCCTACTATTAGTCCCTCAGTCCTGATCCGGCAAGCCCTCCCCTCCAACCGCGCCCCCCCCCACCCCCCCCGGCCCCGGTCCCCGGGCAAAGTGTCCAACCAGTCGGGACGATCAAAAAAGTGCGTGCGGCCATCCACCTCTACCCTCAACTTCGCTGGAAAAAGCATCGCATACTTGAGGTTCAGGTCCCGTAGGCGACGTTTGACTCCGAGAAAACTCAGTCTCTGCTTCTGGACCGCCGGAGTAAAATCAGGATAGAAGTTTACGTCCGTATTGTCGAGTCTGACCGGTCCTTGTTGCCTAGAAGTCTGCAGGATAGCGTCTCTGTCCCGAAAGTTGAAGATCCGGGCAATGAGAGGCCTCGGAGGGGCTCCGATCTTAGGTCTCCCTCCGGGGACCCTGTGGGCACGTTCCACTGCGAAGAGTTTACTCAGCCCCCGGGGCTGGAGACGGGTGAGGATCAGGTCCTCCACAAACAGATCCGCCGCCTCCTCCTCACGTCCCTCCGGCACCCCGACAATGCGAACATTGTTCCTCCGGGCCCGACCCTCGGAATCTTCCAGTCGACGATCCATCAGGGCGCTCGCCTGGCCCAGTCGGCGCACCTCCTTTTGGAGGGCCGCCACGTCCGTTGTGAGGCCCGAGGTGGTGTGGGCCAAAGAGTCGACCCGGTCATTCGTTTTGGACAGATCGGCCCTCACCAGGCCCACATCCACGAGGACCGAGTCAATCTTTTGCGCCAGAGTGTCAAAGCGCTGGTCCACTGAAGCCTTCATCTCGGCGATGGCGCCCATGACGTCCCGGAGGGTCAGATCCGCGGGCAAAGCAGGGGCATCAGTCGGGCCAACAGGGGACCTACGCGGCGCCTCTGGAGATCCCTTCTGGAGGGTGTAGCGGTCCATGTTGTTAGACTGAGGAGCTGCGCCACGGCGGGTCGATTTCACCTTTGCCCGGTCGCCATCTTGTTTCGTGGCCATGGCTCCAGTCCCCAAATCGTGCCAATCTCCTTGAAAAGGGCTGACAGACCGGTTCACGGGCTCCGGGGGGGGGCGACCACAGCTCCGAAGGGCGGATCACAGCTGGCGGGCCGGCAGGGCACCCCGATGAAGTCACACCACCGCACGCCGCCTCGCGACCCTACCTCGCTTGGCAGCAAGGAGGGCGCGAAAGCGAAAGCGAAAGTGCGGGGTACGCGAATCGCCCAGCCTCGCCCGCCGCTGTTGTTCACTTTGTCTCCGGATCGCCCCACAACTCCAATCCGGGGGGCCGGCGTGGAGAAGGCCGCAAACCTCAATCGATGCTCCCGCCGGTGTCCGAGGTCCGATTTGGAAACGGAAAACGGGTAGCACCTCAGCTCGGTCTCACGAACACAGTCCCCTCATCTAGGACAGGATATAGTCAGGATTTATGCAGGAGGTCGCGGAGGTCCTCGGGAGCCTCGCACCTACGCGGCCATCTTGGTTGCGCGCTAGGCTCCTCCCTCCACACGGAATTGTTGTGTGCGATCAAGATAAAACAATAACACACGTCTTGGATCCAGACGGTGGAGTCTCTCCTCCTACTTGGACGGATGCGGGGGCAGAAAGAGGGTGGGCAAAGTGATGGTCTGACCTATGTGGAAAGAGGTAACCACTTTGGGAAGGAATGATGGCCTTGTGCGGAGCACAACCTTGTCCGGATGGACTGCAAGGAAAGGAGGCTTAGATGAAAGAGCTTGGAGCTCACTCACCCTGCGAGCAGAGGTGAGGGCAACCAGAAAGGCAGTTTCAAGAGTGAAGAGCCTGAGAGGGCAGTTATGTAGCAGCTCGAAGGGAGCGCACATAAGGTAGGTTAAGACCAGATTCAAGTCCCACTGGGGCATCATGAAAGGAACAGGAAGAAAGAGATGAGTGATGCACTTTAGAAAATGGTTTACAATAGGGGACTTGAAAAGAGAAGGCTGATTAGGCAGCTGAAGAAAGGCCGAAATGGCCAAAAGATAGCCTTTAAGAGTGCCCAGAGCAGAGCCCTGCTGGGCCAAAGAAAGAAGGAAGAGGAGAACCTCAGAAAGGGGATCTACAGCCTTTGCTGCACACCATGCCACAAATTTGTTCTACCTACAGGCGTATACCGTCTTAGTGGAGGGACTCCAGGCTGCCAAGATTACATTACAGACTTCGGGAGGAAGGTCAAAAGTTGTCAACTGTCGCTGCTCAATCTCCACGCAAAGAGGTGGAGGCTGGACAGGTTCGGTTGGAGGACCCTCCCCTGCTGCTGCAACAGAAGATCCTCCCGAAGAGGCAGTCTAATCGGAGGATTGATGGCCATGTGTAAGAGCTCGGGATACCAGACTCTCTGTGCCCAGTCCGGCGCCACAAGAATGACTTGGGCCTGGTCGCGCTTGATCTTCTTCAGCACTCTGGGTATAAGTGGTATAGGCGGAAAAGCGTACAGAAGACCGCAGCTCCACTTGTGACAAAAAGCATCTCCGAGCAAGTGCCGCCTTGGAAATTCCAACAGGCGGAACTGCTGACATTGCGCGTTCTCTTCGGTGGCGAATATATCTAACCAAGGCTCTCCCCACTGTTAAAAGAGACCTTGCACCACCTCAGAGTGAATACGCCATTCGGGATCCATCACGCATCTGCGGCGGAGTTTGTCCGCCCTGGCGTTCAGAGAACCTGCCAGGTGTTGAACTACCAAGGACATGCCCCGATATTCCAGCCATGTCCAGAGGCAGAGAGCCTCTTGACATAGGGTCCATGACCCCACCCCGCCCTGTTTGTTGCAGTAACACATGGCGGTGGTGTGGTCCGTGAACACCTGCACTACTCTTCCTCAGACAGAAGGAAGGAATGCCTTCAGTGCAAGACGGATTGCCCGTAGCTGCAGAAGGTTGATATGGAGCTGGGACTCCGCCGGAGACCAGAGGCCTCCGATCTCCGCCTCTCCCATGTGGCCGCCCCATCCCAGAATTAACGCATCTGTCACTACTGTGAACACTGGTTGGGGAAGAGAGAGGGATCTGCCGTCGACCCAATCCTGGTTCGAAAGCCACCACTGCAGTTGGTGTGCAGTGCCCTCCGAGATCTGGACACAATCTGAAAGATTGCCCTGATGCTGCGCCCACTAGAATTTCAGCTCCCGCTGCAGAGCCCATATACGCCACCTGGCATGATCCACCAGCAAGATGCAGGAGGCCATGAGGCCAAGCAGCCTCAGGGTCATTCTTACCAAAACCCCTGATAACGGCTGAAACATCTGTATCATAGCCCAAATATCCTGGACTCGCTTCTCGGGAGGATAGGCCCGAAACGGCGCTGTGTCAAGAACGGCTCTGATGAAAAGGAGCTTCTGAGAGGGAATCAGGTGTGACTTCGGCACATTGATAGTGAACTCCAGCGAATGCCGGAGGTCTGCCGTAGTCTGGCAGTGGGCGATGACAGCCTGGGGCGAACTCGTCTTAAACAACTAGTCGTCGAGAAGGGGAAGACTGGAACCCCTGATCTGCGCAGATGAGCTGCGACCAAACACCATCACTTTCGTGAACACCCAAGGGGCGCTGGTAAGGCCAAAGGGGAGCAGGGTGAACTGAAAATGCTCGTGGCCTACCGGGAACCGAAGGTAACGCCGGTGGGCAGCCAGGATGGGGTTGTGAAAATAGGCGTCCTGCAAGTCCAACGCTACCATCCAGTCTCCAGGGTCAAGGGCAGACATGACTTGAGCCAGAGTCAACATCTTGAACTTCTCCTTCCAGAGGAAGCGGTTGACGTCCCCGAGGTCCAAGACAGGACGCAGGCCTTTGTCCTTCATGGGCACCAGAAAGTAGTGGGAATAACAGCCACAACCTACTTCTGGTGGAGGGAATCGTTCGATGGCTCTCTTGGCCAAGAGAGCCGCTATTTCCCGACGGAGAAGGGCCAAGTGATCCTCCGAAATGTGCCGAAATACTGGTGGCATGGATGGAGGGGAAGTCTTGAAGGGGAGGGAGTAGCCCCTCCAGACTATTTGCAAAACCCACCTGTCCGACGTGATGGTGGACCAGTGGGGGAGGTGATGGCGAATCTGCCGCCTACAGGTCTTTGGTGGCCCTGAATGGTCTAGGAAGGTTTGGAGGCTGCAGCAAAGGGGGCGGTGTTGGACTAGCCCGCCCTCTGGCCCCCCCGACCTACATCGCTGGGTCACACGTACCCGGCCGTGCAGAGACTGATTAGTTTGCGCCGGCCTGCGGCTCTGGTTGGAACGTGGAGGGGCACCCCTTCTGTAGCCACGAAAGGGGCGAAAAGCAGACTGCAAGGGACGAGAGGACACTGTGAGGCCTAAGGACTAGGCCGTAGCCTTAGAGTCCTTAAAACGCTCAAGTGTGTGTCTGCCTTGTCACCAAACAGGCGACAGCCATCGACGGGCATGTCCAAAAGGGTAGATTAGACATCCATTGAAAAGCCAGACGTTCTCAGCCAGGTGTAGTGTCTGAGTGCTACTGACGTTGAAACCGTCCAGCCTAGTGAGTCAGCGGTGTCCAGTCCACACCCGATGGTGAACTTTGCTGCATCTCGACCCTCTGCAATGGCACGGGCGAGGACAGCCCGGGCCTCACCCGGGCATTGTGGCAGTACTTGCGCAACCATGTCCCACACAGTGTGTTGGTACCGGCCCAAGAGACATGCAGTGTTCATCAACCGCAGTCCTAAGCTGGCGGAAGAAAACATTTTCTTCCCTAGGTGGTCCAGCTTCTTGGATTCCCTATCTTGTGGAGCTGTAGGGAACGCACTACCTATTAAGGACGATGCTTGAACCACCGAGCTCTCGGGGTTAGGATGTTGGGAGAGGAAAAGTAGGTCACCTGGAGCCAGGCGGTGGCGTCGGGCGATGTTCCTGTCCATAGGAACCCCTATGTTGGGCTTGGACCCGGCTCCCAGAAAGGGAGGGAAGCACGGAGTCGACCCTGCGGACTCTGATGGCAGAGCCGGAGAGTGACAACTCTCTGCATCCCGTGATGCATCGGCCGACAGACGGGGAGAAGGCAAAGAGCGACGACGATTCTTCGCTTTTTTGTGTTTCGACTTACCCGAGGAGAGCGAAGACTTCAATGACGAATTATGGTGGCTCCGCAACTGGTCCCACGACCTTCTTTTCAACCGGGACTTCGAATGGCGCGAAGAGGACTGTCGAGCCTCCAAAAGCTTTTGGGACTGCTCCCGCAAAGACTTCGGGCCATGGCCCGGCAGTAGGAGCTCAACTTCGGGTCGTGGTCGCGCTCCGGGCACCAGAGGCACACGAGGTGCGGATCAATAACGGACATCAACATGTGACAGGAGTCACAACGTTTGAAGCCTTGAAAAGAGGTCGACAAAAGTCAAAAATGTTTTGTCATTTAGTGACAAATGGGGCAAGCTTCTCTCCGGATCTGCGCTGGCTGGCGCTGAAAAAGAAAGAACTGATGTCAGTGCGCAGGGGTGGCGTCTAAGTAGATACCCCAATGTCAACCCGGCGACCACGACGCAGACGACTGATACGGAGTCGACCAACACCACCTACCGACGCTCAGGGGTTCTGCTACGAAAAAATTTCTCCGGATCCAGTCTGACGCCTGGGCACAATTCTAAGGTAAGGAATCTATAACTAATTGTCTCTTTCAGGTGAAGGGAATCTTTATTCATAGTCTATGGGAGTGTGAGGAGATTAAGACTGTGTAGAAGGAGGTTCTTAGTCACATTGAGGCATTCATGGGGAGGGGATAGGCAAAGACACATTGAAATCCAATAGGGATATGGCTCCATACAGAAGACGGTCATAAAAATTGGTGGGAGAAAAACAAACAAGATCCTTTTTGACACCAGTAGGGGGCTGCTAAACATCTAATCTCTGCTGGAGAAGAATGCACTGTCAGAGGGGCTATGAATGTGCAATCGTTGGCATATGATAGCGATTGAGAAATTAACACTCAGATCTGCAAAAAAGTTGACAAAATATGGACCCCAGTGATTGAATACCTGAGACATTTGCCCCGAAGGCACTTTGTTCTACTCCAAGTTCCAAGCCCTGGGTTTATTTGAAGTCAAAACAAAGTGAAGGTGATGTGCCTGCATGCTGTGTTTGTAGAGGAGGTGTGCATGGGTGTCCTCAAAACATATTAGTTGGCACAGAGTGCTGTGGGTCTGTGCAAGGGGGCATGGTGGGTGATTTATTGTTTCTGTTTTACAAGGGTTGCTAGTCCTGGGAGGGGTTTATTTTATAACGTCTTAAAAAATGAAGAATCTGATCCAGTACTGAGATGAGATAACGAGCGAGAGAACAGGTGATGGAATAAGTTGGGGGTCTATGTATCATGCTTATTTAGCAGCTGTTAAAAACAATAATGCTCATGCTATTCTCTTCAAATTCTCATTTTCTATATTTTTGTTTCTATGTGCTATGCATTGGTAAAATAAAATAGGTTACCCAAAAAAAAGAACAGTATTTCGGAGATTAACTTTCTCTGTCGGCCGTAATGGCTGCCTGGTGTACCTGGACGGAAAACCTGACTCAGCCACAGGTGAAAGATATAACATAATGTGGATGGGCAGTGTGGATGTATTCTGGAGCTTTGCTGCCAAATTCCATTATGTCAGATGCTTGCTCCTGGAGTATGAACAGTAGAAAACAGTATCTGTGGCCTCCAGTTAGGCCGCTCTGATATCTGCAGAAGAGCCATGTACCACCACTATCTAGGTCATTATAGTGCAATGAGGATCATCCTGTCTCTGGCAAACTTTAGCTTCATCAATAATAATAATAATAATAAACAAGTTTATAAAGCGCCTGGTTACACTAGACTAGTGTGTCCCCGCGCTACGGTGCAGCCTAGCGGCCCTCTGGCATAATATGTAATTTACAGCCCCTCAAAGAAAAAGAAAAAGACCGCAGTGGTCAATCTGCGGTAAAGAGGTACGTTTTCAGCTCCTTACGGAAAGCTGCCTCCGACGCCTCCAACCGGAGCCCCCACGGGAGTTTGTTCCACTGCTGAGCCGCCAGAAAGCGAAAGGAGCGGCCACCCATCCTTACTCTCCTGATGAAAGGTATACTAACCTGTCCTATACCGGTAGATCTTAACTGACGGGTGGGGATATATGGAGTTAAAAGATTGGATAGGTAGGTGTGCCCCTTCCCCTGTAAGATCCGATGGCTAACATAGAGGGCCTTGAACAGGATTTGTTTCTTGATCGGAAGCCAATGCAAGGTGGCCAGAGCCCTCTTAGAGGGAGCTCTCTTAGGCAGCATCAGAACCAAGCGGGCTGCCGCGTTCTGGATACGCTGCAGTCTCTGAATGCATTTGATATTAGCTCCCAGGTAAAGGACATTCCCATAGTCCAGCCTTGATGTTACCAAGGCTTAGACCATGGTTTTCCTGGCTGTAATAGGTAGCAAGTCCAAGATCTTCCAGAGTCCCCGCAGGACTCCAAAACATGTGCCCGCCACTTGTCTTGTATGGTGCTCAAACGAGAGCTTAGTGTCAAGCCACACCCCTAGATTCCTGACCTGAATATGGATGTCATCAAGGAAACTGAAGAAAATGTGTAAAAATATTTCTCTGACTAATTCATAAAAAGATTGGATTTTGGGGTGTGGCAAATAAGTATACCTGAAGAAGCCTTAAAGTACTTTGTGGTTGAGGGCTCATTCATGGTTTACTTAGCAGAGAACATGTCTGCCTAGCCTGGATTTCATGGACAGTGTTATGATTCTATTGTTCCTGTGCTTGTTTAAGGAGTACATTTTGGGGGGAAACTGTTGGATTGAATCACATTCCTGTTCATGATCAGTGATGTCAGGAAGGCCTGGAGTGCTAGATGGACTGCCTTGACCTCTAAAAGGTTGATGCAGTTTTGGAATTCTCTCTTGGATCAGGGCCCTGGAACCATTAGAACTCTTAGGTGTACTCCCCATCCAAAAGAGTATGCATTGGTGACCATTGTTTGAGTGGGAACGTATTGGTGGAAAGGAACTCTCAGCACAACATTGCTCCAAAGGCATCACCACAGAAGAGACTGTCTTACGAATTGCAAAAGATGACGTTTGCCTTACCACCTGTTAAATCCCTTGAGCTCTGCTGATCCTCTAGGATGCAGTTGCATTGTTTCGCGTCTGTTGGGCTCAGAATGCTCTGTAGTTGACAACACTCCTGACCCATGGATTCCATTTTTCTCTCCAAGGAAGCACTCTCCCTTGCCTTGTATCCACAGTAGATCCAGGGTTGGTTGGCATTTGAAATGGAACAAATGCTCATTTCAAAAGTTGACCTTGAGTCCCAGATCAAAGAGAAGTAATATTATGTACTTAAAATGTTGTAAAGTTGCTGATTCTTGGTATTTGTCAACAGTCGACCAAATATAGGTAGATGAAGAATGCATTTTTCCCACAGATGAACTTCCACCACAGCCATAGGCCAATCTGAGACTGAAGCAAAAACTTTGTATTGAAAATGTGACTTTACTTAAACAAATCTCACTAACTTCATGTGCTATTATTGTAAATTGGAATGCTGCTGCATCAAGCAACATTTCTATATTTGGATCCACTTGTTAGCAATCTTGTATTCTATTTTTAGTCCTTTCTTTTGGGTTAGGAAATACCTTGAGTAAATTCCTTTTCCACTCCAAGAAAAAGTATACTTGTTTCTTTGCATAGTAAATCCAGATGGATTTGGGGTATTTTCCTTGGTGTAATCACTGGTTGTGGTGTCCTAAAGCAAAGAGCAGCACCATTTTGCATAACATTCATCAGCCATCTGTCATCAGTTTTACTTATTAACCTCAGCATGGATTCCCATGGGGATCAGAGGTAAGTAGACTACTTGAGCTTTGTGAGACCTGTATCCGGTTGGACTAGTGCTGTGTGGAAGCTCTGGTTGCACAGCTAATTGCACTGGAAGATTTACGAGACTCACCACTGGAAGAGCTGGAGCCATATCCTGAGGAGCAACAGGTATTCTAAGAGTAGACAAAACCGACGCTTGCCTTTGGACTTTGATATACTAGACTAAAGGGTTTTGCACCATCTATAAGAGTTGCATTGTCACAGGATCATCTGAAGGCATTACAATGAATTGAGGAGAAGGATCTAATACCCCATCGTCGATGGCGAATATGAAGGAAGTCTTCTTGACATTATTTTTGTAATGGGTGAACTTCAAAGTGTTGTGCTTCGATGCTAAGTGGAGTAACACAGAATGAAGCAGAATCGAATAAGAGGTTGCCAACCTGCCCCCTGTGATCTCTTAACATTGCATGAGGACCTCTTGTCGAAGTTGACCTTGTAACAGATGCTAGATCTGTCCTAGAAAGCAAATAGGCCATAACAGTGACGGAAATAAACGCTGAAGCTCTTAACATCAATCAGGAGTTTGAGACTTTTGGGAGTGGCAATCATTTTTGTTCCTCATTCCCGGTGCTCTTTCTATGTAAATCATAAGGGGCTGCCATGCAAGAAGCCCCCTCACTGGCTGCTCCATCATGCTCTTTCTGCAACTCATTGCTCCTTAGTTCTTCAAGCATCCTTCAGCCACAGCTGCTTATGTGATCCTTTAACTATCTTCTAGACACTGCTTTACATAATTCACATTTTTCCACTAGATTTGAAGATGGGAGGCTGACCACACACACTCAACGTAAATCATTAGCAGTGTTTTTCTATCACATGTGAGGCATTTCACTGGTACTGAAGACATGATGGCGGCACAATGGAAGAAACCTGCCAATTAAACTGAAATGATTCAGGAAAGCTGTTAGAAACCACTCTTGGGTGGAAAAAAATGCTGTGAAAAACAAACTTTCAGAAAAAGATAACTTTCCTCTAAAAAAAATGTGACAAAATATGTAGCCGGATACTTCTCTAAAGAGTTAGAAAAGAAAAAGAACTGAGGCTGTGGAGTCAATGAAGGTACAAAGCCGGATGGGAGAGAAGCAATTGGATTCATAAAGGAGCAGTAACTGATTTCATGTTTTCTATGTAATGCTGATGCCTACCTGGCTCCATTTCACTTCACTTCCTCCACGTTTTTCATTTTTATTAGTCAGCAAGGATCATGCCGAGTACTGTATTGATTTTAATTCGTTATATTTTCGGAAAAGAAAACATTTAAAATTCTGATTGTTTACCCTTGGTAGGCAGCAGTATTTGTATCTGCATTTAAAAATGCCAGATGTTCACTATTTAAATATATGGTTCATAAGTTGTAAGCATGTTCTGGGATTACTCGCACACATGCAGGAGTATTCGAATGTTTATGACTAGCGATGATTTTACGATGCAGAACCAAACATGCACAGGGTTTGAAGAGGAACTAAGGCGCGAGTGTCTCTATGGCAGCAAATAATCTACTTATGTATGCAGCCCCCCCACCCCTCCCGCAGTACACTATGGTGAGGTCACTAGTTTTAAAACTACTACATAAAAAATATGTGTGGCCTATGTCACCAGATTACTTGACACCATTCGTTTTTAGGTTGAGCCTACCAGACAGCACAAGGTAAATGGTTGGAAAAGATCCATACTCAGTTTACCAAGAACTTACAATGGGCTTAAAGTCTGCCCACTGCTTACCACTAGTTTACTATTGTCACTCTCATTTGCTTGCTTCTTATTTGATGGATCGCCTTGTCTATCTTACGTTTGTTCCTCTCCTGGAGCACCTCTGTTTTCAAGTGGTCTCCCTTGTGTGCTTCTCTCTCCCCATGCTCATTGTGTCTCTCTCAAGTCTTGGTGTTTCTACCCCCCCAAACCACCCACAATCGGTGTTGTTCTCCCTGGCATGGGTGCTTCTCTCCCCCTGTGCGGTGTTGTTGTCTCTCGGCCGGGTGCTACTCTCAGCATACGCTCTATGTTGCTCTCGCCCTTGTGCTTCTCCCATCACCCCGTGTTGTTCTCTCCCTCGTGTTCATCTCCCCAGCCCTCCTTGCTGCACTCTCCGTCGCGTACTTCTTTCCCTTCTATCCCTAAACCACCCCTCTGTTGCCCTCTATCCCAGTCTTATTTTTGCTTTTCTCGAGGGCCATGCAGCAAATTACTGCCAGCTAATCTGCTTTATAAATAAAAACACTTTGGTGCTACTTCATTTTCACATTTCATTTCACGGATCCTTTTCGGATAAGTAAATTAAAAAAAAAAAAAAATCAAAAGGCACATGAGTCACACGCATGAGTTCACATGTGCCATGAGCAAGAGCACCCAAACATCATGACGCACGACCCAAAATGACGCGTTGACAGTGGCCGAGTCACTGCCCCTTTTTTCTTTTAGTTCATATTGTATAGCAGCAGAATTTTGGCAAATGCAGGACAGCATGAACAAAAGGCACTGACAGAGCCAATAGTTCTCAAAGGAGAGATCTACTGTCTTCGCCAATGCTTGTTTTTTTGCTTATCCTTTAATCATATCCTTAGGAAACATATTTTCTAACAATTTACTACCTTGTCCCTTACCTTGGTAAATGCTGCCACTGTGTGGCCATATGGCTGAACTTAAAAATACTTCTGAAAGCTGTTTAAATAAGTAGCTTATATTATGCCAGACCTGTAAGAATGCATAACTCGCCGAGTTATGCTAACACAAAATACAAGTACAGCGGTTGGCTACTCCGCCTTTTGGCTAGCGAAAGATACGTGTGGGGGCTGTGCTTTGGATTGGATAGTTTTAGTGTATTTATAATCAGGCGCTCAACATCCATGCTGAATAGTGTGAAGTATTTTCACAGGACCTAGCTTCTGGCAGGGTTCCGCTCTCCCAGAAGGCAGGGGGAAGAAAATCATGGTCTCAATTTCAGGTATAGGCTGGACCCTGGTCTGTCTCCAGATCTAGAGCGAACAATTAGGGAAGTGTCCACAAGACGTTTATGGATCCAGGAAAGGGCCCAATCCTCAGCTAACGCGGTAAAATAGAAAATCACTCAATTTGTGGAGAAAAAAGAGAAGTCTTCTGGCAACCCAAAAGCAAATAACATGACACACATGTACCAGGCACTTTAGTAATTGGCTGCAAAAATATTTAGTTCGGGAAAACTGAAATAAGATACCATTACCTTTATGGCGATCCTGTTACTTTTAAGTCCACAGGTTTCCCCCATTATCTAAAACCGTAAACTGCCTCAAAAGCTAATAAATAGTTACTGTACAGACAGGTGTATGTCATATGGCTTTCCTGCATGCTTATGCACTATCACTAGTTACCTTTTATATTTTTTTAAAAAAGAGACTAATCAGTGTACTGTGGGCTGACGAGTCAGATAGAGGGAAGACAGACAGACAGAGCAAGGAAATCAGCATGTAGGAAACTTTACCATAATCCTATGTCTGGCACTGAGAAACAAAAACTGCCAGGCCATGCCCCTGTCAGCAGGGCAACCCCAGATGCAATGATCATCAGTGGCTGAGATGAATCCAAGTATTCCTTCCATCATCTTGCTGTTTGCTGCAATAACATTAATGAAAGCTGGCCTCCATTGAGAGGTTTCAGTACTCGCTGCATAGGAGGCTGCTCTCCTCGCAGCAGCCCCTGCACCACAAGGACACAGGGCTCAAACTAAGGGGCGGATGAGGGGGAATCATGAGACTGATCTGTCTAATCAAGTCTCACATACGACAGAGACCAATCTCTAGAGGAACGGGAAGATACTAGAACCCTTGTAAAAAGAATCTGCCAAATAAAGACACGCCCTCGGGTTTAAATGCGTCAAGCATCAAAAAGATAAAAACGATTCTAGGCAGAAACCTTGTTTATTGATTCAAACTGCTCTCTCTCTTCTGATTGCAACACTGGCCTCACTAGAAACGGGCTTCCGGTTGTAACAGGAGTGAATATATTGTCCAGTGCTGTGGGGATGGTCAATCCTGGAATGAGAAGCCCTTGGAGGATACGGACCCACACTCATGGTAGAGTCCATTTTAACTACAATGGATGGTATTCATTTTCAAAACAAAGTCCCCTGTCCCCCAGGTAACTTTTCTGAGAACATCTAATCAATCAGCAGCAATTCCTGATAACTGAACAACGGTGTGCAGCCTGTGAAGTTTTTCTGGAAAAGTTGATTCCCACAAAGCCTTCAATGCTCCAAACCCGGCATTTACAGAGTAGACTGACCAAACACTTGCATATTGAAATACCACATGAAAAGCAGCTCTCCGCACCGACACACTGAAAGACACACTGAATCATAAAGCCAGTTCACATAGAACATGAGAAATTAAGAACTTGAGTAGTGAGACCTGTAGGGAAGGTAAATAGAATGCAGGTATGTAGGACTTCTGGTTCTGAAACGGAGAGGTACTGATTTTCACACTTGGCGAGAGGTTCAGATTCAGAAGATCCTAGTGAAAATTGTGTTCTGTCACACCTAAAGCTTTGATAATCTGCCACCGACTGTCATGAAATGTGTATTTACTACTGCAAACCTGATTTAAAGGAATATATGTCGTTACTATGCATTCCGTTGCAACGCATGCCTTTACCACGCATGCGTTACAACGGAATGTTTTTTCTACGCTTTGCCTTTACCTCGATTTTTCCCTTACCACGCTTTTTCTTTTTTTTGGGGGGGGGGGGGGGGGGGGGGGGAGACACCCCCAAGACCCCTTACTTCTTTTTTTTGCCTTTTTCGCAGGTCTCCGCCGACACTGAAAACGGACTGACGCACTGTTCCGTGATGACGTTGCTTGCGTGGTAAAGATGGTCGTTGAATCATTACGCGTTGTGAAGACGTTTACGAGGTAAGTGTACCGTTGTAAACGTAATGCGTAGAAAATGCTGTGTGGTAAAGGCTGTTTCCCATTTAAAGTTGGGTATTAATACAATCTACCAGACACTTGAGGAAGTGCTAACGCCAGGGGAACATTTCTTGACAGTTTTCCGTGCTGGAGAAGTTTTCTTTTCATTATCTAAGCATCAAAGACAGTGAACCAGGAGTGTGATTGTAGCACACTACCCCCGGCAAAGCGTGCAGAAAAGAAAAGTCAGTCTTTTCGTGGTCTATGATTGAGCTCTGTCACGACACAGAAGAATCATCGAGGGGTAATCAGGATTCACAAAGAGCATTTCAACACCTTTGTTAGCAAGCCTGGGCTTCAAGCAGTCTAAACCATCATTGCCCTTGCTCTACGACTGTATTAAGGGGGTTGAGCAATTGATGGAGTCTATTTTTTATTTTCTAAAGCCCATTGCTAACACAACAGGGTTGATCATAATAGATAAGAATAAAGACTGAGGAGAGGAAGTTTCTAGGCCCAATAAAATCCTCGCCTACACCCACAGTCCCTGGCAACAAAAGCTAAATCTCTGGGAATCATCCAACACTTGTCATTGCACCCCATATTAAGGCATTCTGCGGCTCGCATTACCACAACCCCGGCTCGCTACGAAGGGCAAATCCGTGTCGGCAGAAAAAGACACTCTCCATCTTTGTTTCCACTTGTGTTTCATTTAAATGAGATTTTTTCAATCGAGTTTTTCTGACTTTCTACAGATGATTACTAATGAACCTTCAAAATGGCAGCTGTTTGCATAGTCTGCTGTGCTAAGAAATGTGACCATGTGTCCTAAGCTTGAAGAAAACTCCACTGATTATCAAGGGAGCCAAGAATTCAATTTGAATTCTTATGCCTTTTACATAACGCTTACCTGGCCACGAATAATGCACTAAAGTGGAACTACAACAATCTGAAAACAAAAATTACCAGGATAAGAGGTAGGCATTTTAGATTCTTAGGGGCCAAACTGTGGAACCAACTGCCACTCGCTCGGAGACGGATCCCACATATTCTTTAGTTCTATCTTTTCTGATAGTTCTGCAGTCTCCACTGCATATGTTCTTATTATTGTTTCTCAGTGCCAGGAAACCTTCCGCAGCATAGCGCTTTATAAGATTCAAAATCCACTCTAATAGAGACAGTCAACAGAGAAAATAATGCATGTGGTGTGTGTGCCTCAAGATATCATTCAGGTGTTTCACTGTAGAATGAAAGATCTTAAACGCTCAAACCAAGTTAAGTAAAAACGAGAAATGATTAATATGAAGAACGACACATGAATGGGCAAAGAATTAAAAATTAAAAAATGAGTCCACTTTAACTTCCTAGGACATGATGATTGAATGTTAAAAAGGTCTTCATCCAGGGCAATACAGTAAACAATACAACTGTCTGTGTGTATGTATGTTAATAAAATATATATATTATATATTTATATATATATATATTTTCTTTTTACAGGATCAATCGTCAAGCTGAAGAACAGCAAGCTACAGGCCGTGTGTACACATTTTTCTTTATTGCAGCCAGTTCCAACCACACTGACGCGTTTCAACTTAAACAAGTCTTTCTCAAAGTGAGTGAGCACCACCACCTCATGAAATAAATTAGTGCCATATTTCATAGACGGCATACTGAACTCGTGCGTGTCCCAATGTTCTTGAGACTTGAATGATTTCATAATTCAAACTAGTGCTTTTTAACAATATTAAAATCACTTTAAAATGTCCAACGACATATTTTCACACATGAACAATTACTGAGGGTCTAAACATAGAAACACTTCAAAACAAAAATTATAATTCAGTTAATATCACACATAATATCCTAGACTCTATCAGTAGTGTACTCCGCATAATGCCCTGTGTATACAAATAATATGAGAAAAGGTGTTCTCATCCGGAGCCTCCTCTGCAAGATCAGAAGCAATATTATGTCAAATCATTCTGTATAACTAAAAATATTTTTGAACATTTTAATCAACTTTACACGGAGGAAAAAGAATGAAGTGAACAGCATATCGGGCCAGTGCCCTAGACAGTGACAATAAGGCAATAATATTGCAAATGACATTTTTAGACCAAGCCTATAAAGTATTAATTTTGCAAACTGCTTTTATACATTGATTTTAAATAATGTGACTAGGTCTAAGCAAACAGTTTACACATTAATTTAAATCACATGTCTAGAACGTTTTATCGATCCCTTGATACTTTTGCTGACCATGATTTTTTATACGTTTTTATTGTAATCTTTTGATTAATACAATAAACTTTATTTCACTTTACTTCCGCTTAAACTACCTATAACTTTCCATAGTATAACAATCACATAGTATCTATTATATTAAAATAAATAATCAAAATACTGTAGAATTTCACCCACACAAGAAATATAAAAAAGCAGCAAACCAATATCATGAGATAAGAGCAAGAGGGAAATATTTTACACATATAACAATTAATAACATTTAAGCAATAGCTTCTTTGCTCACCCTATTGTCTACTACCGCAAGAAATATGCCCACCTTGTAGCATAGATTAATATTGCTACATTCTAAAATTAGAGACAATAGGTCTTGCATATCGCGGATCTGGAGCTCTCTAAAAAAATTGGTAATAATGTTTTTCCTTTCAATTGCAAAAGCACTACAAAAGAGTAAAATATGGCATAGTGTTAAAGTGCACTATGCACAATTTGGGCAGAGATTATCTATCTGATGGTCCATGATGGCGCTCACACCACTGTATTTCCACTTTGTAAATAATAGGACCGGAGCTAATCTCAGCTTCAATATCCAGCGCCGGGCAATTTGTGCTTTCATATTTTTCAAATAGTGTTGTAACTTGCCTTTAAACTCAGCATGTGTTAAATGAGCAAGCTGTTGTCTCTTCCTACATTTTGATGTATTTGCGAGTAATCTCTGATCATATTTTTTTATCTTATTTTTACTAAGACTCAGCTGTAGTTCGTTAAAAGTAAAATCAGAAGACAGATTAGAGCCTGCAAAGCATTTCAAAAGTTTAACATCCAATGGTTTCCACCTCTTAATTGCATTTGGCATTTTAACAGATATCTAAATGAATCAATTGGGGATAACCATAAGTTCATTCCATAATTTCAAATTCTCGGCCAATATCTATACTTGATATTAACAAGGCCTAATTAATACATCCTTTTGGGAAATTCAACCAGAGTTTCAATATTACAGTTTCTACTGATTGTATGTGCAATATATCGGATTCCACCATAATTTCAGAGCCGTAAATCAGTGAACTTACAATTTTTATGGTATACATTTATTTCAGTACCTCAACAGATCTTTGTCCCAGGACGGAGTCAAGTTTCAACGACCGAGCAACCATGTGTGATTTAAAATTAAGATCATCTTTGAAAATTATGCCTAAATATTTATGTTCTTTTGCAACCTCCAACAATGATGTTAGTTTCTCTTTGGTCAAGAATAAGACATACGGATGCTTTATGTACAAGCAGCCAACCATTAACCAGTGAAACATGTAATGCTTTTCAGCAGCCCAGGAACCGCAGCATATATTGTGAAATCTCTTTTGAGTCAAGAGAACACGTGCAATCCTCTTCTCAGTATCTATTGTGTCACTTAGCTGTCTTTCAACAAGCTCTGGTCTTCAGAATGCCAGATTACAAGACAGCTCCTTTACTAATGCCTACAGTACAACAATTTCAATCTGAAACAAAATAAAGTAAACCCTGCTATAAAAACATGAATACATATTAAATATAGACGTGCTTACCCCTCCGCTAATGTACCCAGTCAGCAGTAAGGCTCCTATCACAATCAGGAGGGTGCCAATGGAGAAAAGTATTGTTGCCAGTGCAATTGCCTTGTAGGGGATCTTTGGAGGGCTCTTTTTAAACTGAAGAGAAAAGCATGGAAATATATGGTTATTATTTGCCCTTGTTTTGGCAACCGAAAACAAACTCACCCTGTTGGGACAGCCCTCTTCCTAGCAAAGGAAAAATAAATACAGAGCATATCAAAGCATCAATAAACAATGTGTTGAGAGGAAGTATTCACTTACTAAAATGTCTACTGATATACCAGACGTAAACTATAAACACTGCCTAATCCACAGAGAGAACTCAAAACTTTTGTTGCTAAGATTGTTTATTTTTTTTATGGCACAGCCAATAAGAGAAAGAAACCCTAATTAGCTAGGTAATTCAAGCCATTTCCCAAGCCTATGTATCCATGGGAGAGGAATTTTCATGGAACTTACAAGACCGCTCCACCAGAGTGGTGGCTACCTTTGGTCAGAGATATGTGGGGTTTTCTGCATTATTATTTGGATGTGCGAGCAATTATGCTATTGTTCTTGGTTCTATAAAAGCTGCATTGAATTAAATGCTAAAAATACTATTCAATAAACTATGTATATTGATGGAGCATGATAATTTGAGAATTAATTTGCTTGATCAAGTCTGATCATTTAGTGTTAACTTAATATATTTTATAAAATGACTAACAGTTTAATATTTTTCAAACACGGGAGAGTTTCAAAGTACAACGTAAAAACAAGCAGGAGTGACATAACACATTTAGAGTTCCAAAACTGCATCGTAAAAGCATGCAGAAGGTTTGCAAACTGAAGTAATGAGAGTCATTTATGTCATGAGAGAGAAATGTATTAAATGTACCTACAAATATGGTATAAAAGTAAATTCCAAGTAGTGATATAAAAAATGTGATTATGAAAATGTTTAAAGTAAAATTATTCTTGCTGATGGTTAAGGCTCCCTGTTATTCGTTTTTACTGATTTTCACAGATAAAGACAGAAATCACTTTTATTTCTTGTCTGTATTTATTTTTAAATGTGGATGAAAATGGAAATTGGGCTGCTTTTTGAGTAATTCTAAATACTGGCTGCCATGACTGCTAGGCCAATAGACGTGTGGATTGATAGATAAGGGGGTTAAAAAAGAAAGGGGTTTTAGTAAAGAGGCTTTAACAGCAGTAGTTATGCACAAGGTTCATACTGAAATTTGCATATTTTCATATAAGTGCACTGATTTATCTTCTGCGGGTGTTCACAGCACTGAAACCTGGCAGACATTCAGGCATGAGTGCATATTTATTGGTTAAATAAATGTGGAAATATACTAATATCAGCTTACTTTTTCCAAAAAACCCAAAGTAAATATGGATAAATACAGATAAAATTAGCAAAAAATAAATATGGATAAATACAGACGGAAATAGCAAAAAAATAAATACCATAAAACCGGGAGCCCTACTTATGTTTTTTTCTTGAACATGAACATGTAAATAGAAAAACAGTGATTGCTTATACTTTTAGAAAAATCTTAATCAGACTATGTTTATAAGTTTCAAATATATGATGCTTTTATATTGTTTCTTATGCATTCTCTATTTTCTTATACGTTTCAATAATAGTGTGTTTCATTGTTTAGAAAATTATGATTTTGTGCTTTTCCATGAAGGCCTCAAAGCCTGTTATTGTATTATTTCTTTTCCTAACATAGGCCTCAGAAAAATGTAATTTGTCCTTCATTATTTCTAAAATGCTGATCTATTTGCTTCAGTTATGACTGATTATCACTAGAGTTTCCTTCCTACGGTTAGAGTATTCTTTCTATGAATAATTGTGTTGACTTTGTTGCAAGCTAACATGGAAGCGAGCACGTGGATACGGAAAGTGTCAATGTACTTCCTTTTTCCGAGAGGACTTGATGTTTTACAAATGAGCAAAAGCATTTTCGTAAGAGCTCCGGATGATTGTGAATTGGAGAATGATCACGCCATGATCACACCATGGATCCTAATCAATGGAATCATGTAATACTGTCAATTAACTACATTTGAAGGTTGGAATTGTGAACGTTTTGAAGTATAACTAAAAGGTCGTTCGCTCTCGCGCTCTCCTGATGCTCTGGCTAGCTGGCTAATTTTCTTGCAATTCTTGGGCGTGACATGCTGTCGGTCCGAACTTGGACTCCTTCCCTGAACTGAACTTTCCTGAATTATCCTTGCACTTCATTGTTTGGTAATGTTGGACAAGCTATACCTTTTAGGCTTGAGGGGTTAGCTAATTTAGACTTTTGCACGCTGTGCAATACTTTTCTTGACCGTAGGATTGTATGAATCTCAAATTGCATATTGAAATTGCATTGTGTATCTTTTCTCTCTCTTTCGCCTCACGCCAGTTATTGATTTATGATGTATTTTGCCTTGTTCTGTTATATTGTGAAATTACCTGTATTCATTTGAAATAACCAAAGTACTTATAATTCTAATGTGTTTTTGTTCATTGACTATTCATATTGAAAATTAGATAAAGGTACCTTGATAAATATATTGAGTTTGTTTTTTATTGATGGGTCTTATCTGACCTAATTTGTTTTGGATGTTGTTGTTAGTTAGGAATTTTCTTCATTACAGGTTTTCATGAAGGAAATAGCATCCATCTCTAATTATCTGAGTGCCTATTTGCTCTTACAAAGATCTATTGAAGGACCTCATGATTTGTAAGTGGTTGTAGAGTTTCTATGGGCCCAAACTTTTGAATGGTAAATGAGTATTTTGTTTGGTTCATGGTATATTGGATATTTGTGCAGGTTTATAAAATGTACACCGCTTCCGCTGGATCAATATCATGGTTGAAGTTGTCATATTATTGGTGTCTTCACAAAATAAAAGCTTGACTACATCCTCATGTGGTAAGTACTGGGACAGATCACAGGGTAAGGACCCGATTACTTACCAGTACTCTTATTTCCTTAAGTCCTAGTGTTCCCAGTCACAGCTCTCGTCCCTCCATCTCAACTTTGTGTACTTTGCCAACTACAATGTCCTCCTATTTTGCTTAATAAAAGCAGATCAGTCACAAGCGTAAGTTTGAAAGATACAAGGAAGGGACGGTCTTCTTATAAAAACAAAGAAGAAACAAGCATTTATAGCTAGATTTCTTCTTTTTCTCATCTTTAGTAGGGTATCTGTCTTTGGATTTTGAAGTAGGGGGAGACTACCTCACGTAGTAAGAATTGTGATGAAAAAATGGAACTCAGGGTAATGAAGATTACCAGTGAGTAATAAGGGCATTCTCTTCAACACCACTAAAGCATTCTCATTGGTCACTGGGGCACCTCTAACTGGGAGAGGAGTGACTCTTGAGGATTCTTAAATACATAAGAATATCATATTGAAGCGGAGTATTCTGTCTTTACAGGGTCCCAGAAAATGACAAAGTGCCATTTACTCAGCTTATACACACATTTATAGTTCATTTTATTTCATGTTTTTCATATCACATACAATTGCAAACAAGGGATTTATAAAACACACATTTATCTAGCCTAATTTTTTTAAAGTACATTAAAAACACTGTAAACAAATCAAATCATGTAATCCACTGAATCATAAATATTTTTAAAAACAAAATAAACCCAAAACATTGATTAAAAAGTCAAGTGAATAGCTGCCTGCTAAATACTGCAACAAAGTCCAGTCAGAGACTCCCAAGCAGTTTATTTTACACTGGAACTGCATTAAGTGATGAGTGGAACAAACTGTAAAATTTTAAATGCTGGGCGAGTTTCCAGACATGCTCTTGCCTACTCATAGGAAGCTCTGAGGTCAGGCAACATGTGGCCACGATCATAAAAGGGTGGCTCTAAGGTGGACAATTGTCAACTATGCAGTTCATGAGTTGGCATTTGTTCAGTGGTTCCAATCTCGACATTTGAAGAACCAATCTTCCAAGCTCTTCCTCTCCACTTGCTCCCTGTCCCCCAGCCTGCAAACAACGACCAAGGGCAATCACAACCAAAGAAGGGAAAGGTCCGCAGTAGTTAGAGTAACACCAACAACAGGCTGCCAGCTTACCTGGAGGTCGATGTATCCCTCGTCTGTGTCAGAAAGCTTGGAGTATTTCACTTTGCTGCTGGGGATGCTGCCTCCCACATTATTTCTGGCAGGCATCATGAGAAGTGAGACCAGCGTCAAGGACTACAACCTGCCGGAATGGAAACAATTACTAAAGATGTTGCAGGGCTTTTTCACCATTTATATTTTAAAATACCAAAACTAGTAAAACTTCTCAACAAGGACAATGACAGTGGGCTCCCCTACAAATTTTGCAGAACCACGCATACCACCTATTTTGATAACCAAGCCAGTAATCAAAAGTGCTATGAAAGTATATAGTTGTGCTTCTAATTTACATATTAACTTGGTTTGAGAACCTTCATTTTACAAATATAAAAAAGGTTTTGGTACAAATGATACCAGACTGAGTGGTATGGTACAGCCGATAAGATATTTGTACAGTCTGACGTCGGAGTAAGAATTTATGTATGTACCTCACTCCAACATTAAAATTTACATTTTTTATGGAAAGATAAATCACACAACAGAAAACAAAATATCACATGCACCAAGCACTGCAAACAGATCAGAC
Source organism: Triturus cristatus (assembly GCF_964204655.1). Taxonomy (NCBI): domain Eukaryota; kingdom Metazoa; phylum Chordata; class Amphibia; order Caudata; family Salamandridae; genus Triturus; species Triturus cristatus. The sequence goes on along the minus strand of NC_140594.1, from coordinate 436,450,805 downwards.
AGCCCTGACGCAGTGGGCTCAATAATTAACAAACTAATAAAAATGTTCTTATACACCCATCACAAGAAATAGATATATTTCTGTCACTAATAAAGGCAGGGAGGCAAACAGAGAGAGAACATTAATGCACAGAGCATCCACTAAAACAAATATCACGTTGAATTAAAGTCTTAGAAGTGTACCAACAACTATCAATCACAGAAGAGATTCCCTCAGGCCTCCAACAGGCATCGCACTCTTGTTGGCCAGAGCATTAATCCGGGTCTTAGATATGGTGGCGGCTTCTCCGCTATCTGCTGCTTTTGCTTGGTCTCCAGATAATCGTGTGCTGCAATGTGGTTGGAAAACACAAACTCGCAACTAGGTGGGAAACCACAGCTAATTATTGCAGACAAGTGTGATAATCTTCCCCTATTTTCATATTTCACTCAGAATATGGTTATGGTCATTGTCATTGTTATTATGTATTGGTACGCCCCTCTCTCCCTCCCTGGGTGGTTCCTCCCTAGAATTCTAACTGGAGTGCACCTTAGAATGTTCAGATCTCCACCTGAGGAGTGTTAGGCTAGGAAGTTGGAGGAACTGTTCTTTGTAATAAACCCACTTTATTCTCCATACTTCTTGCCTTACGGATTTATTTTAACAATTTGGCAACGAGGATGGGATTTATATATTTTTTTGTACTGTTTTAATATTCAGCATTTTCTCATTCACTGCATAATATTCCATTGTCTTAAATCATGTTGTTATTATGTCAGTTGCTAACATGAATCATCCGCTTCCATTTTTAAATGATGAAGGGGAACCGGAGATTCCATGGGATAGGTGGGTCAAAATGTTTCATTCCTACCTAATCTCCATAGGAGGGGACAAGTTTTTAGTAAGAAAACAACATATTGTGTTACATAATCTTGGGGTTCATGGGGGGAAGGTTTACGAAGATTTAGCTGATGGTGTAGAGGAGAATGGGGAGGGTGATATTGATGTGTTCACTACCACTTTAAGGAAATTGGGTTCTCATTTTAAGGATAAAGTTAATGTTGTATTGGAGCGGCATACATTTTTTCAAAGGGTACAAGGCAAGAACGAAAAAGTTACTACATACATTGCTTCCTTGAGAGGGCTCTCTGCCATTTGCAAATTTGGTGCACTGGCAGATTCCCTCATCAGGGATCAATTGGTCCAATGCACTAATGATCATAAAGTACAAGAAAGGTTTTTGACCCAAAATCCTGATTTAGACGAGGCTGTAACCATAGCAAAGAGCATTGAGCACACAGCTTATTGTGTAAAAGAAATGAAAATTAATAAAGAGTCTGCAGTAGAGGAGAAGCATGTCAAAGTAATTAAAGAAGATGAGGAAATTCTGAAAGTTGTGAGCAAAAATACTGTCAGCCCTATGCTAAAAAAAGAAACTTTCAGATGTTACAGATGCGGAAATGCTAATCATCTAGCCAATTTCCCCAGGTGTCCTGCTAGAGGTGTGAAATGCAGAAAATGTAATAGAGTGGGACACTTTTAAAAAATGTGCAATTCTTGAGATGTGAGCAAAGATGTACACGTCGTCCATGATCGAGCCTCTGACTCTGCAGATAGCAAGTTTATATTTCAAGTTCATGGTCAAGGGGTTGAAGAAAAGGTTAATTATCCGGTTTGCAAAATACTATTGTATGGCAAAAAAGTTAAGGCTTTCGCAGACTCCTGTTGCCCGTACACCTTAATAGAGTTAGACACTTTCCAAAGCTTATTTAATGATGGTGATTACATTCTGGAAAAACCAGATGTACATCCGGGGGGTACAACAAGGACCCCATTCCTTTAAAAGGGATGGTTAGCATGCGCATCACCTTTAAGGACAGACATACCTTCGGGAAGGTTTACATCACGGAAAAGGGAAGCAACTTATTAGGGTGGAAGCACCAGAAGGATCTGGGTATCACTCTAGATCCTAGACAATGTTGAACAGGTATTACTGGTTGATAACAGGTAAAGGGATGTGTGACGAATTCCCAGAGGTCTTTACTGAAAATGTAGGTTTGTTGAGGAACTACATGCACAAAATAAAACTCAAAAATGATGCTGTCCCAACTGCACACAAAACCAGGTCTATTCCCCTGGTGGTGCGTGAGCCTTTAAAAAAGGAGCTGGAGAAGCTTGAAAGCTTGGCATTATCCAGGCAGTGGAAAGTTCAGAATGGTTGGCTTCTATTGTTATAACTTCTAAAAAAGAGAGCAATGACATCCGCGTGTATGTGGACTTGAGAAGTTTAAACGCCAACATTTGGGTAGACAGGTATCCACTTCCAAATATTAATGAAATGCTATCTGTAATTAATGGTGCTAAGTACTTTTCTGTATTAGATCTCACTTTGGCTTTTGGCACTTTTGGCACTTACAAATTTTTAAGAATGCGTTTCGGTCTGGCTTCGGCTGCAGCAACTTTTCAAAGAATAATGCCAACATATTTTGGGGGGTGTTGACAAATCTATCTGATTTCAGGATGACTTTCTTATTTATGGCTCTGACGACGAGGAACACAATCATAACTTAAGAAGAGGAGGGGCGTGGCCAAGATGGCGGAGAGATAAGACGGGGTCTTTCTCCTCTCCTCCACCCGCCGAACTTTAGCACCAGCCTGGGCCCCATAACCTACCGGAGGGCGCTGACCAGTGGCCGGAGGTGAGGCGCTGCATTGCTGGCCCGAGTCTTACGTCTTCCCGTCCCGCAGCAGTGGCGCTATCGGCGCCGGACTCCGGGCGGCCTGGTGAGCGCGGAGATTGTTGCCGCGGCCTGCGGCGCTGCCACGCCAGCAGAAAAGGGGCTGCCTAGCGACTGTGGAGATTGCCGGCGCTGCCGCGACATCGGAGCGGTGGTCACAGAGTCTGAGCCGGCTACTGCCCTGCGGCACGGGACCCCAAGAACCCTCCCGCCGCCTGGATTAAGTGACCGGTGGCGGCAGACAGACGGCAGAGCGGCGGCCGCAGTCCCGCCCACGGATGTGGCAGTCTGCCGGGCCGCGACTGGTGGAACCGCGGAGGCTGTGGACATTCCGGGCGACCAGCGGTGCCAGTCCAATCAAGCACAGCTCACGACCCTGGCTGGAAGCGGCCACCTGTACCCACAAGCCTCCAGGGCCCGAGGAGTCCCGGGACCCGGCCACGACCGCCATTTTGCAGGGGGAGACAGTGGCTCAGCGGAGCATAGCCGAAAGAGGAGGGGCCCCAGAGAGCTCCCAAGTCTGGCCGCAGGCAGACTGCATCACCGGAGGGTGTCCCGATCCCCGATCTTGACGTGCTGCGCCATCCTGAGGTCCACATTGGCGAGTTCCATTGTCTCCACTTCTCCTGCTGCCACGTTCGAGGGGGCGATCGCCATCTTGTAGACGAAGACAACAGCGCTGCTGGGGTGAGTGTGGAGTGCCCGGACAACTCGGGGGTAGCTCGACCACGTGTGGTCCACCCCGTCTGGCGTGGCTTGGGTCCACTGAAGTGAAGTGGAGCAGCGGACCGGAGCCGGCGGTGGTGAGTCTTGCTGCCTATCTGCCCCCCAGCTGCGGCCCCTGCTTCCCTTACCGTCCGGGTCCAGCTGACCTCTGCCGAGAGCAGGTTTGCCTTCCAGCCTGGGCCCCGGGTCCCCCTGAGCCTCCCGCCTACTGACCTGGGCCCTGTTGGCTGCCTCATCTGGAGCATCCCTGACGGGCTGCTGGGCCACCTGGAAGAGGGGGGGGAGCCAGCAACCTGGGGACTGCGGCCGCTAGGCCCAGCGTCGGACAGTAACAGTGGAGGCCAACATCGGTGGGTAGCGGAGATACACGGAGATTCTGATTCCACGCACCCCGGAGATTCTGATCCCACGCACCCCCCCTTCCTGAGCTGAGAGAGCTGGCACATAGGGCACATCGTTGGCTGTCCTTACGCGCCCTGCCCAAGCCATCCATCCCTGTGGCCTCGGGGACCCGGTGCGCGGTGGTTGGCTGGCGAGCCAGGCGGCGTTGTGGGGGACTTTCGCGACCTCTCGATGCAGAAGCGAACTGGACTCAATAGAGCAGACGTCCCTGTGACACAACGGCGATCCCCACGCGCCAGACCAGGCCAGCACAGTGGGGAACACCGAGCATGTCAACTACAAGAGGCAGGAGGGACAAGTCGACCACGAAAGAGCACTCCCTCAAGGACCTGTTCGCCCGGGCGGTCGGCCTCCGGCGGTGCTGACACGGTGACACAGATGGCTTCCAATCCAGATGCACCAGTGACACGGGCTTTCCTCGAATCCCTGTTTGCAGCCCTACTAGACGATCTCCAGATAGTGAAGCGAGATCTCACAGCGGAAATCAAAGACATTCGCAAAGATGTGGACGAAATAGGGGCAGAGTGGCATCTTTGGAGGACAGGAGTGATGCGCAAGATACAGAATTGGCGGCCATGCAGCAGGAAGTCCTCCAAATCCATTAGCAGCAAGTGTACGTCCAATCTTATCTTGAGGATCTGGAGAATCGCTCCCGACGCCACAACATTCGAATTCGGGGAGTGGGCACCAACGAGGAGGTGGGCGACATCTTCAGATACGTCCATGACATTTTCAACCACGTTCTGGGTAATCCACCCGACTTCATTCTCAAACTGGACAGAGCACACAGGGTTGGCCCCCCTAGAACAGCGACGGTGCCACCAGCAGACATCTTGGTGTGCGTGCAGGATTTTCGCACCAAGGAACAGAGCCTCCGTAAGGCCCGCCTGATGCAGCCGCTTACCTTCCGCAACCAGCTGCTGGCCCTCTACCAGGACCTCGCCGCCATCACAGTCCAAAAATGCAAGTCCTTCCGACCTATCACAGAGGTCCTTCGCCAGCATAACATCCCCTATTCCTGGGGGCACCTGTTCCGTCTGGGGTTACGACAGGATGGGAAACTGCTCCAACTCTGTTCCCTGACTGAGGTGTGCAAGTTGCTGGGGGTTCCCCCTCCGGAGGACACTGACGAGGGAGAGCGGTCGGACCAGGGCTCAGGTGACGGCCGTCCCAGGTGGAGGCGGCTGTGCAGCCAACCACGCATTCGGCGCCCAGACCCGCTAGTTGTCAAACAGGAGCAACAGGTCGCCCTTGCGGCACTACCGGACGCTCTGGCCAAATCTGCGACAGCGTAATCGACTCCTGCTGCCAAGACGCATTTCATATCCAAGGTTTCGGGGGTTGGGGGAGGGGGGAGAGGTTCCCTTTGGTCACGCAACGATTTCAACGACTCTCTTCCTGCTGATCCTCGGATGACGGTCTATTGGCCGACCTCATGACCTCTTTACGCGGTTCGGCTGGGCACTTGCGGTGCCCCACAGGACCCCTTTACTGCTCATCCTGGGATGACGGACTACTGATTGAATCCACGGACACTTAATTCTCTCCTTTTTGGCGCCAGTTGCGCCTTGTTTTCACTTCACCAACTATTATGGGCCTTTACTTTTTTCTTCGCTTTAGCTGTCTCTCGCTGTCCTTTATTTCTGGGGGATGCCTGGTCCAGAGCGCCCTTACTCCGGCGAGAGCATTCAGGCACCCTGGTAGTCCTGCTTTCCTGATCCACATCTTGATGCGAGATGCCGCCACCTTCACTTAAAGTTCTCACCTTTAATGTGAGAGGCCTCAACAATCCCAATAGGCGCAAGGCACTCCTCTCATATCTGGAGAGTACGCAGGCGGACATCTGCCTGTTGCAGGAGACCCACCTCCTCCCCAGGGACTGCTACCGGCTTCGGTCTTGCGCCTTCCCGACCTAATTTTTCTCTTCCGCATCCTCTAAAACGGCAGGGGTAGCTATACTGGTTTCCAGGGCTTTTCAGGGGAAGGCACTCCAGAAGGGGATAGAGATCAAGGGTCGCCTCCTCACCTATCACTTTACTATAGGGGGGCACACGGTGGCTGTGGGCTCAATCTACGCCCCTAATGAGGGACAGGAACGCTTTCTGCAAGACGCCCTAACTGCCACCACTGCGACCCAGGAACACCACTTATTACTAGGGAGGGACCTTAACTTAGTATTTAACAATGACCTTGATAGGTCGGCGCAACACGCGAGGCAGGTGGGTGCTCTTTCCTCCTCTGGGCACACCAGACTACACGACCTAGACCTCACAGACCTCTGGCAACTCCAACACCCTCACACACGGGCATTCTCATACTATTCCAATGCTCATAAAACTCGATTACATCCTTGGCACTAAAACTCTCCATGAGGCTACGCTCTCCACAGACATACTTACAGCTTCCCTGTCGGATCACAACCCAGTAGAACTCACGCTGGCACTCCCACAGACCTGCCACCCGACTAGACACTGGCGCTTCCGGGACACTCTCTTACATAGGCCGGACTCAGTCACTCAGATACAATGCGCAATAGAGGACTACCTCTTGCACAATGACACACCAGACACCGCCCTCTACATGCGCTGGGAAGCTCTAAAAGTGGTCATTCAGGGGAGGTGATCGCTATTTCCTCCACGGACAATGTGGACCGCAGGGCAAAGCGGGAGGAGCTGACCCAGAAGGTGCGGGAACTGGAACAGATGCACCAACGAACTGGAGCTCCCCGCATATGGCGACAACTCACGGTGGCCCGGAAACAACTCACGGCTTTAGATTGGGACAAAGCAGAATACGCCGCAATGCGGTTACAACACTCTTTCTACACAGGCGGTGATAAATGTGGCCGTCTCCTTGCGCACAGGCTCCGCGAGGTCCGCTTACGCGAGGGTATACAAGAAATCAGAGATGGCAAGGGCAATGCTTGCTCTGACGACGCGGCTATTGTTGACACCTTCCGCACGTTTTATGCCCAACTCTATGATGACCAGTTTCTGGATGAGGCAGACATCGACTTCTTCCTATCCGAGGCCAATCTCCCCACCTTGACACCGGACCAGGCAGCCCATATCGAAAGGGAGATCAGACCAGAGGTTATTTCGGCCATCGCACGCCTGAAACTAGGTAAATCTCCCTGCCCGGACGGCTACACAGCAGCCTTCTATAAACAATTCTGTGGGACTCTTGCTCACCCGGCTTTTTAATTCTTTCGCAACGTCTGGGGCCATCCCTCCTTCCATGTTGGAGGCGGCGATAGTCGTCCTCCCCAAGCCCAGGAAAGACAAGCCAGAGTGCGGCTCATATCGGCCTATTTCACTTTTGAACATAGATTTGAAGCTTTACACCAGCATCCTGGCGAGCCGGCTCGCCCCTTACATGCAGGGAATAGTGGACCCAGACCAAGCCGGGTTTATACCGCAATGGCAGACAAGCGATAATACAAAACGGGTCACGCACCTGATTGAAAAGGCCTCCCGCATACCGGGAATCACATGCTCCTCACGATCGACGCAGAGAAGGCTTTCGATCGTGTCCACTGGCCATATCTTGAGCAGGTACTGGTCCGCATAGGTCTTGGGGAGAAAATGAGGACCCACATCTTAAACTGCTACCGGTCCCCAAAGGCAACGGTGAGAATTAACGGGCATACCTCCACGCCCTTCTCAATCCACAGAGGGACGAGACAGGGCTGCCCCTTGTCGCCTCTCCTTTTCACTCTATATATGGAGCCTATGGCGCAGAGAGTTAGAGACCACACCCTGATCACGGGCATTCGATTTGGGGTGCTACTCACACCATCAGCCTGTAAGCGGACGATGTGCTTGTCACTCTAGCGAACCCCGAGAGGGCCGTGGGTGCGTTCCTGGAGGAACTAGACACCTTCGCTGGAGACTCTGGTTTCAGGGTCAACCTGACCAAATCTATTGCGATGAATCTCTCCCTATCCAGACAGGAGAGGGCCGAACTACAGACTTGCTTCCCTCTTCGTTGGTCAGACGACATTGTCCCATATTTGGGCACACATTTGGCTCAAACCCTGCAAGCCATGAGATTAGCGACCTTTTCATGCCTCCGCACGCACATCCGCTCCGAACTTCGGCGGTGGAGACACCACCGGATCTCCTGGCTGGGACGCACTGCGGCGATAAAGATGATAGCGCTTCCTAAAATTCTCTATTTATTTCAAACACTCCCCCTGTCACCTCCCACTGGCTGGCTCCAGAAGGTTCAATCAGACCTCTTACTTTTCATCTGGCAAGGGCGCAAACCACGACTTAAACGGGTGGTCAGCTTTCTCCCACCTCATGAAGGGGGACTCGGGATCCCGGATCTCACCCTCTACTACAAGGCTACGCAGCTTAGATATCTGGTCGAATGGAGCCGTTCCGAATCTGAGAAGAACTGGCTCTTCCAAGACCGAGCAGTTGCGGGTACCTCTCTCATGAAGGTTTCTTTTCTCCGGAAAGTCCACCGTCCCCCTAGCCTCGCAGGTGACATGCCCAATCCTAACAGTCTGGGACCAGACGTGCATGCACCACAAGCTCACAACCTTCCCTTCGCCGCTCACGTCGATCTTGGAAAATCCGGACTTTGGCCCTGGGACGGTTTCTCAGTCCTTTCACCTGTGGCAAGAGGCCGGATGCCGTGGGCTAGGTCTTCTATTCATGAAAGGGGATATTATCTCCTTCCCGCAGCTCCGGACCGACTACGGTCTGCCAGAGACAGAGCATATGCGCTACCTTCAGGTCCGACACTGGGCCATGCACCCTGACAACTGTCCACAAGTGGCGAGGCTCCTTACGCCATATGAACGGTGGGTCATAACGAGGACCTCAGATAAGAAACTGATTTCAGATCTTTATAAGATGCTACAAGTCAGATACTCCCACATTTGCCACGTGGGGAGGGCACGATGGGAGCGGGACTTGGGGCGTAATCTCACCCCCGAGGAGTGGGAAGGGGCATGCTATAGGGCACGCCACACAGCAACACAAGTGGGCATCACTGAAACCTTCACCAAATTAGTTTATCATTGGTACTACACCCCAGAGAGACTACACCAAGCTGACGCGACACAGAGCCCTGACTGTTGGAGGGGTTGTGGTGAAAGGGGCATACTAGTACACGTACTATGGGATTGCGTACATCCCCGGACATACAGGACGCACATATTGGACGAAATAGATAAGCTCCAGTTCTTTCAAACAAAGAAGAGATCAAATCATTCCTGGGTTTAGCTGAATATATGTCAAAATTTATTAAAAAAATTCTCAGATATGGTACAACCCATTAGAGACTACCTCAAAAAAGAAAACAAATTGGAATGGTTACCTATACGCAATTCTGCATATGTTAGACTCAAAAGAGCTATTGCCTCAGCACAATGTATTGGAAATTTTGACAGTACCAAAGACACTTTTCTCACTACTGATGCCAGTAACCGAGGCATTGGTGCCGCCCTGTCTCAAGTGCAAGAGGGCAAAGAGAAAATCACAGCCTTTGCTTCCCGAACACTCAAAGATGCTGAAGTTAACTACTCTACAATTGAAAAGGAGGCTTTATCTTGTTTTTGGGCAACCAACCATTTTAAGTATTTTCTATGGAGCATTCCGTTCGTACTTAGGACTGACCATAAGCCTTTAGTATCCTGATTTTCTTCTAAGGACATTGAGAAAACTAAGCCATGGATTGGGAAATGGTTAGTGTCCCTACAATATTTTAACTTCAAGATGGAATATGTTCCGGGGAATAAGAACCAAGTTGCCGACTGCCTTTCTCGTTTAACCCTAAATAAGTATATGGAAGTTAAAATAGAAGATTTTGAAGTGTTACAAGTCACCATTCCTGCTATTTTAGAGGAAGAGAGGAAGAACTTTGTGTCAAAGGATGTCACCTTAAAAACAGTCAGTGAAAACATCACAAATGGTTGGCCTAAGAAATCTTCAGATCTTCCCTGTGAGTTGCAACCATTGTGGAACGTTAGGAATGAACTGTCATTGGCAGGAATGAACGTGTACAAATCTGACAAGATAGTTCCCCCGGAGGAACTTAGAGGACACATTTGTGAGATAGCCCATGAAGGCCATCTAGGAAGAAGCCTAACCAAAAATAAACTCCGTTCAGGATACTGGTTCCCTGGTATGGATACTCTCAATGAGGATTTAGTCAAAGGGTGTCATGCGTGTGGCCTTAGCGATAAGACTAAAAGCACAAGAAGGATACCACTGGAACAAGTGCAAGTTCCCATTAAAGCATGGGAAAAATTAGGCTTAGACATTATAGGTCCCCTACAAATAGTTGGTCTACAAAAAAGGTTTATCATAGTTCTGGTGGATTATTTTTCAAAATGGGGCACACTAAAATTTGGCAACAAAGTGGACACAAAAGCAATAAAACTTTTCCTTTCCGATATATTTTCTAGTGAAGGGGTGCCCCACATCCTCATTACCAACAATGGCGTCCAGTTGGTTTCAGAAGAAATTGAAGAATTCTTGGTTAGTCTAGCCATAAAACATATTTCCACTCCCTTATATTGTCCTCGTGCCAATGGGTTAGTGGAACGCTGCAATAGGATGATTAACGTTGCCCTACAACTGGCGATGGTTGCTAAGAAATTCACTGTTCAATCCATAAAAGACATGCAATGGTCATACCATATTACACCCAATAGTGTGACTGGTTACTCCCCTTTTTGTCTCCTAAGTGGACGCAAACCTGGAGTCAAACTTACACCCAACTGGCTGTTTGAAGATAATTCTTTTCAATGGGATGGTCAAAAAGCCAAGGAAAAGATTGAGTGCCATCAAGAGAAATACAAACAAGTGTACGATCGCAGATGGTGAGCCAAACCACGTGATCTTAAAATTGGTCAATGAGTTCTTGTCAAAAGACCTGATAACACTTGTAACAGATACAACAAATTTTATGGTCCTGCTAGGATTAAAGATGTTGGAAAAAATGTTGTCACTATGGCTGATTGCAGAATGTGGAGCATGGACAGGGTGGTTCCATATGTGGAACAAAAGGGTGACAACAAGTTGATGGACGAGTCCAACAGGCAAATCTTTACACCAGTGGTCAAACGGAGTGACAGAACTGTAAGGTCACCCAACTGGCATGGGGATTATGTCATGAAATGACCTTCAGTAGTGTCTCTCACACAGTCTTTTTGCAGGTTCTGATGTTATTACACAATTCATTATGTACTGTTAGACTGCATGCATCTTCTCTTGATCACGCCCTCTTACTCTTCCCTGGCTCTCTCCCGCTCTCCCCTGTCTCCTCTCCTTCATGCTTCATTTTCTAGTGGTAAGGAGATGTGTTATAATCTTCCCCTATTTTCATATTTCACTCAGAATATTGTTATGGTCATTGTCATTGTTATTATGTATTGGTACGCTCTTCTCCCCCTCCCTGGGTGGTTCCTCCCTAGAATTCTAACTGGAGTGCACCTTAGAATGTTCAGATCTCCACCTGAGGAGCGTTAGGCTAGGCAGTTGGAGGAACTGTTCTTTGTAATAAACCCACTTTATTCTCCATACTTCTTTCCTTATGGATTTTTTTAACAACAAGACAGCATCTTTTATAGTGAGGAAGCCCATTAGTCACATCAGGGTGGCATTGCTCAGGTACAGAAATGTGAGTATGTTCCAGTCTCCTCTCACTGTATACCAGCTCTATAGTCTCTTTTCACAGCCTCACTCAGCTCGGCTAAAGAGAAATGCGGTCCCCGCTTCTCCTCCAAGAGGGTCTGTGGTGGGCAGGCAGGAGAATTTAACCAAAGTCACTCCAACCCCTTCCACGCATACCATAACCTCAGAAATTGTCAGGTAACTTGATTACTTAATCTGTTAGAACCAATGACAGGATTCCAGTTCTAGCACTCTCAAAGGTTTCGGCTTTTGATTACAGAAGGGCAATGGTTGAGACGTCACAGTCCACAAACTGTTGGAATTTATAACACCTATGACTGTAGTCTTGAATTTGCTCGTCCATCTCCCTAAACTTGTGGTCGACATGCTCCACCTCACACTCTGTATCAGTTACGCCAACCTTCGTCACTTCAAAGGATCCTTTCATAGAGGCATTTTTGCATCAATGTGCTTTTAGAACCCTGTGGGCATTATAGATACCAAGGACATCATGAGGCTTCCCCATGACAGAGTGGGCTCCAGAACTGCATGCAGCCTCTTCAAATCAGCTCCATGTGATTCACTCTACAGAGACTGTTGTAAGCAAATAAATCCTTTTTGCCTATTTGCCAGGCTTTGTTTAGTTCTCTTTAGGTGGAAGCACAAAAGTCTATAAGTCACTCTCTTCCACATTCCAAATTGCCAGGAGTCACAGAGTGGGGATAACAGGGCAGGCACCATCTTACCTTGGCCTACTGCCAGTGCCCAACTGACACTGTCCACATGCTCCTCTCGCCACATTCATTTCACAGTCTCGGGACCCGATGTCACCAGTTTCAACAAGAGCCTCCAAAAGAGCCCCTGAGAACCCCACACACCCTCTGCAAAGTTCAGTGAGGTCGACTGACTCACAATGTGACCCCCAGCGCGGTTCTGGTTGTTACCATGAAGCTGCCTTGGTGTCCGACGCCCCGTCCCGATGCCGCAATTCCAAGAGGCCAGCAATCCCAACAAAACCGTCCAGAAAGGGAGCGCTTCATCCAGGATATGCCTATACCCTCCAAAGAGTCCGACCCAATCACCCATCAAAATGTTTAGCCAAAATGTTTAGCTTGTTTGCATAACCATACCCCTGCTTGCCATGCTCCTGACTTGCACTGGAAAGCTATTAAACATAAACACTGCCAAAGCCTATCTGTCTCGCCTGTAATAAGCTAGAGAGCTGTTGTCTTCGCCATGGTTACATGCTTTGCAAGTGCACAAAGTATTTTTAAAAGTTCCAAAATAGCTGCTAGTGCATCAGTACGCATGTGACCACAGTTTTCCATTTTAGAATACTTTTTATTTTTACTTTGTGATAAAAACCATACCAAGATGACGCATGTGCACACATTGGCGGCCATCATAGAATCTTGTCAAAGGTAAAGCATTCCAAGATGACCACCCCTGCGTGCCCATGCACTAACTGCCATCTTGGAATTTATTTTAATTATACTAGACGGTTTTACTTTGCTGCTTCAAGATGGCTGACCGTAACTTTCAAATGGTAAGATAGGAAATAAATTATGCCGGAGATGCCACACAAACAGAGAGAAGTGTGAGGCTCCAGCAGAGGAGTGCAACTACTGGGGATGTGAAAAAAAGCAATTTAAAAATATCAAATAAAGTGGGACGAGCCTGACAAGGGGGTGGGGAGTAGCAGAAAGGCTGAGACAGTGAGGGAAACAGTGAATAAAACCACACACTCACATATAAAGTTCTAAAGCTAAAAATAAAATAGCCGTTAAGTCAGCAAGGGAAGGATACACCTCTTCCGATAGGAAACAATGGTAAAGAAGAAATACTACAATGGTAGGGCAAATGCAAGAGTAGGAAAAAAAACATCAAATAAGGAGCAGGGAAGGAACTGAGATAGACAATCAAAGTCTTCTAAGCCAGACCAAGGGGTGACGTGAAGTTCACTCTGCATGTTAACCCCTTAGCTGCTTGGGTTTTCCACTCTCGGGGCTCAGCCATTGTTTACGTCGAAGACTAATAGACAGCAAAGCTGTTTGGTTTGTTAACATTATCTTGAGGACATTTGGAAAGCTTCCCTGGGAATGGTGCCCGCCCATTGCTTCTCATAGGTTTTGTGGTTTGTAACTAACATCTGCTTGCTTTCTATTTGCTGGCTTTGTTTTAGGCTGTCCAGCTTGAGTTCGTCCCTTCCATGGCCCATACCCTATTTACTGTATTCTTCCGCTAGTACTCACCCACTATAAACAGGCCTTTAAATCTTGCTCTTATCTTGTCACATTTCCTATGCATTTAAAGATATTCGTCAAATGTCATGCTCTGTCTTCCAAGGAAGCTTGATGTTTACTTTTCCTTCTCAGACTTCAAAGTGAGAGGATTTATGTGACAACCGTGCAGGCTACTGGGGGTGGGTGGTATAACATTACCACGCTTTCCTTCACAACACATGTTTTTGCATCGCAGATTTTACAATTCACACCACTACCACGAATCTGCATTCACTCACATTTGAAACACCTTCACCATGCATTCCACTAACACACATCATTTTACCATACTTATTGTTACTGAAAAATCCTGTCACAGCCCAACACTGCCGCATACTGTTAAAAGATTATACATTAATTCTTAATACATTATTTAACAATATATATATATATATATATATATATATATATATATATATATATATATATATGTGTGTTTCGAATTCCGAAAATGTGGCCCTGTGGCTGCGCTATATTGATGATATTTTTTTCATTTGGTGTGGTGATGAGGTTTCGGCTAAAGTCTTTATTGAGAAGTTGAACACCAATAATCTCCATTTGAGGTTTACTGAACATATAAGTAAGAAACTAATGGAATTTTTGGATGTGTGTTTGGAAGTCAAGGACAATATCTTGACGACCAAACTATTCAGGAAAGAGACTGCAGGAAATAGTATCCTCAATGCCAGCAGTAGCCATCCCCGCAACTTAGTATACAGTATCCCTTATGGGGAACTGTTACGTGCAAAAAGGAACTGCAGCACTGATTTGGATTACAAATGTGAAGAGACTATCATGTGTCAAAGGTTTAAGGACAGGGGATACAGTAAAAAGAATATCCAGGATGCTATTTGTAGAGTAGAAAAGAAATCTAGAAATGAATTGCTGTACTCTAAGAAAGAAGATGAGAGTAGTGATTGTATTAGATTCATTACAACATTTTCTGGCCAGGCCAATGAGGTACGTAAAATTTTCAAAAAACATTGGCATGTACTTCTGACCGATGAACATCTCAAGAGAAATGTGGTTGATAATCCTCAGATTACATTCAGAAAAGGTCACTCACTTCGAGATGCGCTCAGTCAGAATTATGTCACTGAATCCGACAAATTCAGAGGGAGACCATGCTTCAAATGTTGTCATAAATGTAAAGCATGCAGAGGGAGCATAGATTGTGACACATTGATAGTACCCACCTCCAAGAGGGAGTTCAGAATTAAGAAGAGTCTCACATGCCATACAACATACTGTGTATATGTTTTGATGTGGCCATGTAATAGATGGTATGTGGGCAGCACCAAACATCAAGCAAAAATGAGAGTATTGGAACATCTGCGGGCTATTAGAAACAACAACAGACTATACCCCATAACTCGGCACTTTTTTGAGAGCCACATGCAAGATGACACACTAGTACGCATGGTGGTTATTGACAATGTGAATCTGGGTTTGAGAGGGGGCAATAGGGAATTGTCCTTGAGAAAATTGGAATCGAAGTACATTATCGATTTGGAAAGTTTGGCACCAAAGGGGTTGAACCTAAGTGAGGAATTGGCAATTCATTTATATGATTAAGTATTCACTAAGAACATTGGTCCGCAGTTGGTTTATAATATTAATTTTAACATATACTTTTTCCTAGGTTTGCACTTCCTCTTGTTACTGTCCTATCACAGTGTGAGAAGTTACGTTGATGAATGGAAATTGACCTACTGGATCGCATATGGATGCCCATATTTATTGAGAAAACGTTACTCTGTTTATAGAAAGAATAATTTTACTACAAAAATATGTGCCATATGCCCACTTGGGTAATAAATGTAAATGTATGTGGATATATCGTTTTTGTGCCATAACCCACTTGGGGACTAAGGTTAAATCATTAAGATTGAATAGTGTATCTTTATTGCTCGCTGACACTAACATCCGTTTAGATAATTGCCCTTATCACGTGCCAGTGAATATATTTGGATGGTGTATACCGAATGACAGCGGAGGCATATAGAACGCTATTGTCCATACATACATCATATTAATCTAGCTTGAGCTACATGATTTTGTTAGAAGAAAAATTGGGCATCATGCGATCTTTATTTGTACATTTATAACATCATTGTAATAAGCGGTTCAAAATGTGGACTCGTACTCAGGATGACACTTGAATTTAGTTTGCAAGAGTATTTGATTCTTTTGTTATGTTTTGCATTCAGGATATAAAATGGATTAGCAATGAGGATAGCTGTACCTTTCCAAGATGGCCACCATAGTAACAATGGTGTGGAGGCATTGATAAGATAAGTCCGTTTTTTGTACATGTAACCAGGAAGTGTATTTAAACATGGTGAATGTGTATACATACGAGCGTGAACAAGGCATAAAGCTGAAACGTGTCGTTTTTTTACCCTGCCATTAAAATTATTTGTAGCATTCTGCGCGTCCGAGTTTCTTCCTGGATTGGTGGAGAGTTGTGGACTGCATTATAAGGAGTATCGGTATCCTACCTCAGACCGCCCGATTTATTGCACCGATATTTGTGGATTGTGTATATATACATTTTTTTTTTAACAAATTAATTTTGTTGTGTACAGGTTTGGTACTATTTTAAAATGTTATATTTTTGGGGAAGTCATTTTTAATTACCTGTAAAATTATATAAAGTGTGTCACATTAAGAAACACTGCCACCTACTGTTCAAAAAATGTGTGGTAAATGTTATACGAAGTAAAAACTTTGGAGCAAAGCCTGTTTACCCTGGGTGTATGCTGTATAGTTTCATCAGTAAAACTGTAAGCCTGGGCAAACGTAATGGCACTTTTATTTTCTGTAATAGCAGTGCCCTACCACACCATGCATACTCCAATATACCCCACTCCACACTGGGTCACTGCAATCTACGCCACTCCACGTCACTCTAATTTACTGTGCAGCACAGCACTCTACCCCTTTCTACTATATACCACTGCACTCTACACCACTCCAGCCTACTCTGCACCACTCCACTCTACTCTACAACACTGCACTCTCTATCACTGCATTCTACTCTGTACCACTCAAAGCTACTACTCTATACCACTCCACTTTACCATGCACCACACTATGCCAGTCTACTCTGCACCACTCCACTCTACGCCGCACCACTCTACTCTATACCACTGCACTCTACGCTACATTGCTCACATCCAATGCACTCTACACCAACTCTGCACCACTGCATCATATGCCACTAAACACTCTGCTCTATGCCACTGCTCTCTACACCACTTTACTCTGCGCCACTCTACTCTATGCCACTCTGCACCATTGCGCTCTACGGCACTGCATTCTATGCTACTTTATTCTACCTACTCTCCACCACTGTACTATACGCCACTGCTCTCTACACCACTGCACTCTACGACACCATAGTCTGCACCACCGCACTATGCCACTGCACTCAACTGCATGCCACTAAACTCTACCTCACTCTACTCTGAAACAATCTACTTTACACAACTTCACTCTATGCCACTGTACACAGTGAAACTCCACCTTGCGCAACTGCACTCTACGCCACAGCACTATGTCACAGGACCATCCGCCACTTTACTCAAAACCAATGTACTCCACGCCACTGCAGTCTATGCCAATCTACTTTGCACCGCTATACTTTATGTCACTTCATTCTAGGCCACTGTACAACACTTCACTCCAAGATACTCCACTATGTGATGCTCTACTCCATTAAACTCTACTACATGCTACACCACTACTCTACTCTATGCAACTCCCTCTATGCCACTCCATGGCACTTTACTCCACTCTATTCTATGACACACTACTCCACTTTACTCCAGTCCACTACTCCACTCTACAACATTCTACTCCACAATACTCTACGCCATTCCACTCTAATACGCTACTCCACTCTATGCCACTCCACTCTACGACAATCTGTTCCTCTCTGCGCCATTCTACAACACTCTAATCCACTCTACATAACACCTTCTACGCCACTCCACTCTGCGCCACTCCACAACACTCTATGCAACTCTACTCAGACACTCTACTCCCTCCATGACACTCACTGAACTCTGCGCCACTCCACGACTCTCTGCACCACTCCATAACACCCCACTTCAATCCACTCCATGCCACTCTACTTTACACCACTAACTTTTAGCCATGCTGAACAGTAGCCACGCTGGTGAACAACATGGCTAAAATACATAGGTAATGTGAATTAATCTTGCATAGGCTAGACCTACTGGGTTTGCCAAAGCTTGTTTGATGTTTTGTGACACTTTGATCTTATGCCGTCATAACTTTTATCCACATCAGGAATCCAGGCCAAATTTGCATCCTTTTTCCACCTTCCACACCTTAGGGATTTTAAAGGTGCCTAGGGTGTGTGGATTCAATTGGAGGTAACTGAGAAAATAGTAAAAATAAAGCAAACGTTTGTTTTTGTTGGAGAAATGGGGAAACAGTGCTGTGCAAGAAAGTGCATAGGTGTTTTTTTCTCTAAAAATGTCATCAACAAAAAGGGTTGTTGTGGCAAGATCACCATCTTCCCAGCTGTCAAATACAAGCAGAGATGTATAAAATAAAAAAAATAAAAACTTTATTAGTACAGTTTTTGCATCTTTCATGTATAAAATAATTTTTTTTTAAACTTTATTAGTACAGTTTTTGCATCTTTCTATCTGATAGTTTATTTTTCCTATTTGTTTGTGGTTTCAACCTAATTGCCTACTAGTCTGTGGTGGAAATAGGTGTGATACCCATTAGTTAACTGGGAAAACTACACGTTTCTGAAAACTAGACAAGATTCCACATTCAGCAATGTTTCATTTGTTTAGATTGCTCATGGTTTCACAAAATTCTAAAGGTTGAAATAAAAACAATGTTCAAATTAAGTAGGCAATTAAGTGACAATGTTTTCATCTGCTATTTTTTGCAATGATGGGCGATTTACCATTATGTAAGTCAGACACTAGGGGCTACATGGATATAGAATGTTTGTGGTTAGTAAAAAAAAACAAGCAAAACCCAGAGCCAACAACTGAGCTGCAGTTTATAATGAATGAAAAGTGGGTATTTAAATGTGCACAAGATACTGAGTTTAGAAAAAATTGGTTATTTCAAACAGAATGAATCGCAAAGGTGTACCATTTAATAGCAGAAAAAGATAGACACATCACAAAACATCAAGTCCGTGTCCGTAGTATTGTTCATATAGTATCTTCTTTTATTCACAAAAATTTCTTTTATAAAAGACCACAGCCGACGTGTTTCGTCCAGTAACTGACTTCTTCAGGGCATTAGAGCAAGAAAAGCGGGCACTCCTAGAAAAAAGTCAACGTCGGAGTTTCTGCAGTGGGTGTATATAACAGGCAGGATTTACACAAAGCTCATATCCGCTATGCATTAATAAAGCCAGGATAGTTACTTCCTATTAAGCAAGACAAGAGTCCCAGGTATAATACCTTCTGTATACACCATTCAGAAAAGCGCCTCACCACAATAAGGTGGGCAAACAGTAAAAATGGGCAGTCTCCCAATTCGGCCTTAATACGGCTACCGTTCGACCTAGAGCAACCTCCTGCAAAGCGAAGACGGTATGCCTTATCGTGGTGAGGCGCTTTTCTGAATGGTATATACAGAGGGTATTAAACCTGGGACTCTTCTCCTGAAGAAGTCCGTTACTGGACAAAACGCGTCGGCTGTGGTCTTTTATAAAAGAGATTTTTGTGAACAAAAGAAGATACTATATGAAAAATACTATGGACACGGACTTGATGTTTTGTGATGTGTCTATCTTTTTCTGCTATTAAGTGGTGCACCTTTGCGATTCATTCTGTATGCTATAATCCTGTTTTGGATTGCACCGTGGCAGTGGGTGCTTTAACAGTGTGCACACATGACTAATGGAGAAATCCTATTATATGCATATCAATTAGGGATAGCGGGTCAGGTGCTAGGTCTTTACGGGGTACACTGCCAAACTTGTCTGTCTGTTCAAACGTTGGTTATTTGTAATAAAAGATGTTATACTATTCTGTGTTCGCACATTTTTCCCAATAAAAACAATACCCCTCTTTTATGGCTCGGCGTATTGTCTGCGACAGGAGAGGTCCCAAGACACAACATGGAGACATCATTTTTTTGGCATGAAAAACAACTCGTTTTAGCAATGTGGGTAGCTGTGCAATTTCGGCCAACGTTCAGCCGCTAGCCCAGGTAAATCGCCCAAACTCAGACATTCATGAAAACTTGATACCCATGGAGTCCAGGATGGTGTGTCTTGCGTGGAATCCACAACATTTTCTTAACCACAGTGTCCTGAAAACCTTAAACTCTGCCTGAAATCACACATTTTAACATTTCTGTGAGGGAAGGTTCTGAAATCTGCAGAGATCCCCAAAAGTCCTACCAATCAATGTTCTCATGCTTCTCCTGATAAAACCGGTATGTTTATTTTATTTTAATGTTTTATAGAGCGCGAACATGACCCGTGCGGGTATCAGAGCGCTTTACATGGTTACAGGGAAGAAAACAAGACAATAACAAACAGCAGAAACAGAAGTCTCTAAAAGCGGAGAAATATACAATATAGAAGGGGGTGGATGAGGGAGCATGGGGGCAAGGGGACATAAATGAGAGGTTAAAGTACTGCTAGGGTTGGCGGAGACCGTGGCCCCCTGAGGTCACAATGGTGTCCGGTTGTAGAGTTGCGGAATACGCAATAGTCTTGGACTCAGGCAGCGAGTCATAGCGGCTGAGAAGGGGTCTTAGTACAGGAATTTACCCATGAGGAAGGTTTTGGCCTTCTTCTTGAAGCGAGCTAGAGAGGGGATACTTCTGATATCGGGCGGGAAGGAATTCCAAATTCTTGGTGCTGCTCCGGAGAAAGCCCTATTGTAAGTTTTTTTTTTACGAAAGTGGGCGGGCAGGAGCAGGAGACTGTTAGTGGATCGAGAGTTCCTGTTTCCTCCCGATAGCACCAGTTTCTGTGACAGGTAAGCAGGGGAGTTTGCGTATAAGGCCTTGTGGGTAATGCATGCCAGTTTCAACTGTATTCTGGCCTCTAGAGGGAGCCAGTTTAGGGCTTTCAGATGTGGAGAGATGTGGTCGAATTTCCTGGTGCCGGTGAGAAGTCTGGCTGCCGCATTGAGACAGGCTTTTAGAGGTGCCAGGGAGCGCTTGGGTAGGCCTGTGAGGGTGGAGCATCCATATTCCAGCCTGGATATGACTAGGGCTTGGACTGCCATTTTCAAATCCGGAGCTTCAATGAAGGGTTTTAATTTCCAGAGGTAGCTCAGGTGGAATCTGGCTGCCTTGGCCATTGAATTAATGTGGTCACGCATGTTCAGGTTGCAGTCCAGAAATATGCCCAGTGATTTGGCGGAGTCCACGATGGTCGGCTGGCAATTTAGAGCTGTGATGGCCTTGAACCACTCCTGTAGCTCCGGGTTGGCTTTGGAGGGGGAGATCAGGAGAAATTCAGTTTTCTTGGCGTTGAGTTTTAGTTGGTTAGTGGCGAGCCACTGAACGGTTAGTTTCAGGGTTTCGTTCAGGGCAAGGACCTCCTTGAGTGAAGAGATATTGATGTAAATTTGGGTGTCATCCGCGTACATGTGGTAGGAGATATTGGCGGAGCGAAGAACTTCAGTGAGAGGCTCTAAGTAAAGATTAAAGAGGGTAGGAGACAAGGTTGAGCCTTGAGGGACTCCAACCGTGACCAGGGTGGGAGCTGATAGGTTTCCGTCAATGAGGAATCTTTGAGATCGGTTGTGGAGGAAGGACCTGAACCATTCGAGGACAACGCCATTCATACCCATCCTGTATTTAAGGCGTTCAAGTAGTTTTTCATGATTGACCGTGTCGAAGGCGGAAGATAGATCTAAAAGGATTAGGAGGCATGTTTTGCCTTGGTCTAGGGCTTGGAGGGCGTCGTCCACAATGTGGAGCATGGTAGTTTCGGTGCTGTGCCCTGGTCTGAATCCCGATTGGAAGTCATCCAGAAGATGGTAGTTGTTGATGTGTTGACTAAGCTGGTATTGTACGCATTTCTCTAACACTTTGGCTAGTAAGGGTATATTGGAGATGGGTCTGAAATTGTCTGGTGAGGCTGGGTCAAGCGTTGGTTTTTTTAGAATAGGAAGGACTTGGCCGGCTTTCAAGGGGTCCGGAATCGATCCCTGCTGGAGAGAGGCGTTGATCCTCGCGGTCCAGCAGGGAACGATGGCACGGGAGGCCGCAGCTAGGCAGTTGGACGGTAGCGGGTCATTGAAGTGGTTGTTAGGGTTTAAAGTAGAGAGGATTTTAGCTATGGAGTCTTCGTCATAGACTTCGAAGTTAGTCCAGCAAGCTTCGTTTTTGGGTAAGGTCAGAGAAGAGGGTGCAGCGGGAGGCAGTTGGTCAAGGGGGGGGTTGAGAGCAAGAGATGGTGCTGAGTTCGATTCCTAGGGAGGCAGTTTTTTCGGCGAAGTAGGAGGAGAATTCATCCGAAGATATAAGAGGTATCGGGGATTCTTTAGGGGTTTTGGCCAGCTTGTTTGATTGGTGTTTAACCAATTCAAAGAGCTTGCGGGGTCTATTCGTGGCATTGCCCAATTCGGCTCTGAAGTATTCTTTTTTTGAATTGAGGATATGTCTGTTGTAGGAGTTTCTGGCCCGTCGGAGAAGTTTAAGGTGCTCAGTAGACGGGTGCTGTCTCCAGATTCTTTCGGCTTGACGTAGGGATCTCCTCTCTGAGTTGAGGGAGGCGGAGAACCAGGGGTTTCTGTCTTTGATTTGTGTTCTCTTTAGTTTCAGAGGGGCAAGGTCGTCTAGAATGTTCGACATAGATGCCGAGTAGTGATCATAGAGGTCATTGATTGAGGTTGTGTTCGAGGTCGGGTAGAGGTCAAGTTTGCAGCGAGTCTCCAGCTTCGTAAGGTCCAGGTTTTTGGTGTCCCTAATCCAGCGTTTGGGAATTATCGGTTGAAGGGGCTTAGTCTTGAGTGATCCGGGTAAGATGAAGGATATGGTGTGGTGGTCGGACCAGTCACAAGGGTCTATCGAGATGATTTTGACTACTGACTCCTTGGATATGATCCAGTCCAGGGTGGCTCCTTTTGAATGAGTTGGTAGAGAGCAGGATTGGGTAAGGGCTTGGTCATTTAGGAGGTCTTTGATGGTATTGACGTAAGGGTCATTGGGGTCATTCCAATGCAGGTTGAAATCACCGAGGAAGATCTCTTTGGAATTAGAGGAAATTTTTGAGGTGACGACTTCCAGTAGGTGATCGGTGAAAGAGTCATTAGAGCCTGGGGGGTGGTAAAAGATGTGCAAGTTACCAAGATGTAGGGCGTTGTTGGAGAGGGAGAGGGCAAGGTACTCGCAGGAGTCGGTAGTGAGCGTTCCGAGTTCCTTGACCAGCAGGGAGGATCTGTAGATGCAGGCGATGCCTCCGCCCTTTCTGCTAGATTGCCTATCTAGCCTGGCAATGTTGTAATTAGGGGGGACTAATAAGTCCAAACAAGGGGAGGAGTATTCATTTAGCCAGGTTTCGGTAAGAATGGCTAAGTCCAGGTATGTGAGTGGCCCTACTATCCGGGACAGGAAAGATCCCAAAATTGACCAAACCATGGACTTTGTGTAGGAAAGTGGCTCTGTATATACTGTTCCCAAATAGGTACAGTGTGTACAGAGTCCACAGTCCCCAGAGGTTTGGCATAGGCTAAAGTTAGATATAACCTTACTCTCTAAAGTGGTAGCTTGGTCGAGCAGTAAGGCAGTATCAGAGGACAGTGTAAAGCATTTGTTGTACACACTCAGTCAGCAAATGGTCTCACACACTCAAGAACTGAACTCTAGGCCAATGGTTTGTATATAAAAATATATGGTTGTTTTATTTTAGAACCAACAATAGGTATCAAAATATACTTTCTCAGAATGAGATGCTTTAGTTAAATACTTTGCAATAGGCAATTGACTTTTGAATGAAATAGTTACAGTTTGTTTCAATAGGCAACACAATTTCAAACACAATAATACATTGAGCTCAAAGGGAATGTCAAGTGAAATGCAATTGATTACTTTTAGGATTACTTTTCTAACTCCAGGACTGGATCCTAGATTCAGTCCTGGGACAGTTCCTCAAAACAGGTGAATAAATACGATTTGGCTACTGTTGTGATTTTTAAGCAATATTTTGGTATTTTAAAAGTTGACAGAAACTTTTCTCTAATAAAATCACCAATGTTATCCTATGGGAGGAAATTCACTTAGCAGGTAAGTGGGGTTATTGTTACTTTTTCTAGTTCAGCACTAGGGTAACACCTGTAAGCAGTTGAGAGAATGTGTTTAGGTTATACAGGCGATTTTTAACAAATATTTATAAGTTTGCAAAATCGACACTTAGAAGAAATTTCACAGAAAAACAGTCAATGGTTTCCTATGGAAGAAAGTTCAAGTTATAGGTAAAGTATGTTCTTGTTACTTTTGTAATCCAGTGCTGGGCTCCTAGGTTCAGCACTGGGACATCTATCTAAGACAGGTAAGTAATTACGTTTTCACAGTTGGTGCGATTTTGAAAGAATATTTGTAGTTTGCAAAAATCGACACTTAGAAGAAATTTACCAGAAATACAGTCAATGGTTTCCTATGGAAGAACATTGAGTTAGCGGTAAGTAAGGTTGTAATTACTTTTCAGGGTCAGTGCTGGGCACCAAGATCCAGCACTGGGATCTCTCCTAATAGCAGGTGAGTATTTCCGTTTTCGTTACTCGGTTGATTTTAGGTGAATATTTTAACGTTTAGAAACTCCACACTTAAAAGAATTTTCAAGTGAAACCAGCCAATGTTACCCTATGGAAGAAAAGTGAGTTATCGGCTTTTGGGTAACTACTCGACTGGCAGAGTTAAGGTTCTGGGCATACACTCAGGGGTCTCCCAGGGTCAGGTAAGTACAGTTGTTACACCCTCAGCGGCACAGGGGCAGCGGGGGGCAGAGTGAGTTAGGCCCAATGTTACCCTTGGTTGGTGGCTGCTGGCTAGCAGGCCACGCGGCTGTGGGAGCTGGGCTCCTGGTCACTTGCTCAGGGCAAATGGGGAAGTAGATAGGAGTAGAAGTTGCACTGCCAGGGCCACTCGTGCGGCTGGGTGCTTTTGAGCCGTCGGGCGCTCAATGGATTGCAATGGAGAAGCTCAAGAACGTGTGAAGTAAAAAAAGTGTTTTCCTTTTTGAGTAGAATATTTGCTAATTCATTCAAACATTCTCTTTCTTACAACTACCCAAATCAGATATTCACAAATCACTCATTGTAATGGAACACTTCAATGCAAGGCAACGTCAGTTTATATAAAAGAATGAATTGTTTATTCGAATCTCAAAATTTCTTTTACCACAATATAATCATTATAAAAAATGCATTTGATTTTTAATAAAAACAGCAACACATTTAAAAGAACAATTAAATAAAAGTTACTAACTAAGACAAAAAACAAATCAACAAGGAGATTAAAAAGACAATCATTTTGTCATGAAACAGTTAATTCGGAAACCTTGTGGGCAACAATTGAGTAAGGGTTGACTTCCTTATTTGACAAAGGTTTTGTGTGCCCCTTCCAAATTTAACACAACAATATTGCGTCGACGCGTTTCGGAGGCTATTCGTTGTTTATGACCTCCTTCTTCAGGACTATAAGAAATAGTATCTCCTTATCCATGAACGGTTGCCTAAGGCACAAATAGAAAACAATTTTTACTAACGGTATATACAATATTTTTGTTCTCTTTTTACTAAAGTCTAAATTACATGATGTCCTATCTTCATGGTACAGCCTCGATTATTAACAGTTCATTCTTTAGTAGCATTAAAACTGCCTCCACAACAATATAACCCTAATCAGACTCTCTCAGTTCTTTAGTTATATAAAACAACGTGATTTGCACCAAAAGTGTTTCCATTCAGTCACTCCATTAATCAGTCATCATTCACACTCTAACTGCGCACCAGTAGGGAAACCCCTTACTAATGTACTCTCAATGGATTTTTTAGAAACTCACCTGTGCGACAAACGCACTAGGCTTGCTTATTGGTTTCGCTGCGCTCCTGCGGGAGTATTTTTTCAATTTTTCACTTCCCTGAGCTGTCAAAGAAACAATAAAAATAGCTTTTTCTTTCTTTCTGTATTCGAAAATACTTCATCCGTTCTTTACTTATAGGTATGAAGCTCCCAAATGGAAGCTCAAGAACGAACAAAGGTTGCAAGCTCGGGGGACGAAGATTCTTCAGGTGCGACCACCACTTCGAGAGGTAAGTTGGGTAGTTGGAGGATAGGTAGGTACCCAGGAGTTGGGGACAGGGGGCCGCAGGGCGCCGGGGTGCCTTTTGGTGTCGGGAAATCTTACCCTCTGTTGATCGCGGTAGGGGGGTCCCTGGTTCTGAGGCTGCAGGCATCGTCCGGCGCGTCGAGGTGGGTCCTTAGGTGCCGGAATCGGGGTCACAGTCGCCGGGGGGACGTCCTCGTGGTCTTTGTCCACTCCAGCACAGGCCAGGCTTGGCGGGTGCAGAGTGTGCAGGGTTTGCGGTTCCTGGCTGATGCCAGGGGTCAGTTACTTGCTTTGAGCAGTACCACTGCTCGTGGGAGTCCCAGATGCTCAGAGTCACAAGGTAGCCAGGTCCTCCGGGGTTGGTGTGGTTGTTGGCCACGGGAGATGCCGGGATTTAGCAGGAAAAGGTTTGAGGGTCGACAGGCCGGTGGGGCTGGGGCCAAAGCAGTTGGTGTCTTCCTCTTGTTGGCAACTGCACGGCAGGTCTTCTTGATCTTCTTTGCTGTTTCGGAATCTGGATCTAAGGAAGGAAGGTTCAGGGTGCCCCTAAATACTGAATTTAGGGGCGTTACAGGTAGGTAAAGGGCAGGGACTAATAGGTCCCTGCCCTGGGGTGGGTACACCCCCTATCCTGCCACTCTCCTGTGGGAGGGGGGCAGTAGCCTAGTCCTGATTGGGCAGGGCTCCCCATCTTCAAGATGGTGAGAGCCCAGAGATGTGCTTCACCTCGCCTCCCCCACCTGAGGGGTGGGGTTGGCAGAGGCTGGCACACCCCCTTTCCTTCCTTGGGGTTTCCGGCCAATCTTCCCACCAGGGTGGGGGTTTAGAACCTGTAGGGGCCAGTTGCTGAGTACAGCAAGTGGCCTGGAGAAGCTCACAAAGGCGGCATGCCTTTGAAGTTTCCCTGCCCATCCTGGGGGAGGAGACCTAGCACCTCACACAGGATGTGCATTATTGCAGGCCCAGGAGAGCGGATGGCTCTCTACCCAGGGGTCCTTTTCTGCTGTGTGGCAGCCTAGGCAGCCCTTCAGACAAGACGTGGATTGTAGGTTAGGTTCAGGGGGCATCTCTAAGATGCCCTCTGTCTTGCATTGTACATTAAATCCTGCACTGGCATCAGTGCGGGTTTAATGTACTGAGAAGTTTGATACCAAACTTCTCAGTCTTCAGTGGAGCCATCATAGTGCTGTGGAGTTCGTGTTGACGATCTCCCAGCACCATATACTCTTAGATGGCAGCACTGCACTTACAGTGCCCAGGAATGGACCTGGGTACTGTAGGGGCACAGGGCTCATGCACCTGTGCCCACACCACTGGCAAAGGGCACCCAGCTAGAGGGGTGGCTGATGTAAGCCAGGGCAGTGTGTGTTTTGTGGGCATGGCACACAGGGATGTGTGCCATGTCGACTCTCTGTCTTGTTCTGTACCCAGACACTCAGCCTGCAAAGGCAGTGTGTGTGTGTGTCAGGGTACAGGGCCTCTAAGGGTGGCACAATAAGTGCTGCAGCCCTTAGGGGGCTTCCCTGGTCTCAAGGCCCTGGGTACCTAGGGTACCATTTACCAGGGGCTGACGTGGCCAGGGTTTGCAATTTGGGTTTCAGCACAGTTTTTAGGGAAGGAACATAGGCCCTGGGCACATGATTGGTAGGAGCCCAGGGCACACTCAGTCAAAGTACATTCAGCAAAAAGTGGGGGCATACCATGCCAGAAAGATGGCACTTTCTAACACCATGTGGACACGATATTGACTTTGTATGATCCCTTGTTTAATCCATTCCTGTTGCAGGTGCCCATATCCACCCCCGGGTGCCAGAAAGACTATTGCACAGGGGGATGGGGAAACCCAGGCACAGTCCCCCCGTCTCTTTTCCAGCGCTGCCTCTCCCATGTTGATAGGTGCCCTCCCTGGCACTGATCAGAAGTGAAAGCAAACCGTGCCATTAGCGCCGTCTACTCTTACTTTTATTTAGCTGTGGCATCACCAAGCACAGCGTGGTGTGCATCTCAGCAAAAAAGATATCAAATCTGGGACGCGAGGGGAGCATTTCCCTCACATACCAAACTTGATTTTGGAGAACAAAATGTTTGTGGTATTTTCATCATAAACGTTTTCTTTCCAGGACAATGGATGATCCGTTGATGCTCACCGCACTGTGAAGGTTAAGTCAGTTGAGTAAGGGATACAATTCGGTCTGTAGCTAGTCCACAAAAACCACTAGCTCACTCATTCTTTTTTTGTAAACACATTTTATTGATTTGCAATAAAACAGTGAAAACAGCCCGCTGGGCGTTGCGGAAGGCATGGCGTTCATCTCAAGATTCAACACAGTTGGATATAAAAGTGCAAAATAATCCTTCAGGTTCGATTGCCAGTCCATCTGTTGGGGGAAATGTGGTGATGCACACCTTAAGCCAAAGCCCGCCCGCTATTCAGGATCCTGTAGTGCTTATTAGTGCACTCTATGCGTCCTACACCCCACTGGATAAACCTGTGGGAATAACAACCAATAACACCCCCCTCCCCTCCCTCCCAACTCCCTCTAAAATCTCTCTAACCACATCTCACTCATATGGTCTTAAAAACCTGTATTCCCCAACAACCTGGAAATTCCTGAGGTGGGGATCTATAATCTGACCACACATTTGATGCCTATTTAAGCATACTCAAATTTGAGTGAAAGACACATACTCGTTTCTCATAACAACATATCTCTTCGGGTGAAAATGGCTGCAAGACTCTTTGCACAAGTGTCTGGTATCATTCAGGATAAAATGCCTATTATCATACGACGGGTGTCAAGTACCTCAAATTTGTTTGATATTACAGCAGCCATTGTGGTTTGACACACGCGGATATTTTACAGAATAAATAATTTAAATATAAAGAGAACAGGGCAGTATCTGACTACACATAGGTCTTTAATGCCACTCCCTCCCACCCCCTCCCAAGGTATTACCATGTGTGTAAACATATTAATTTTTTTAACCAATCGTGTACTCTTTTTGAGTGGGACAATCGGAGGCATGGGCAAAGAGGGCAATTGCCCAGGGGCCCCACCTGCCCTAATAACCTGATACATTGCTCATAAAAGCCAACTTCTTTTTCTAATCTAACAGCGGAGCATGCATAACAAACTTTATTAGATTTACTACGGGTTTTTACAATACGGCAAAGTCACACAAAGGGATGCAAAGCATGGCATACTCTTGCAAGTATGTTTACTTTCCAGCGCAAAAAGTATTATGTGCTGGAAAGGTGGCCGCTTCTCAGCACAGATAGTGCTTTGCATCCCTTTGAACCAAAGGAACATTACATGGGTGTAACCTGGACAGATTAGCACAAATACCCTTAATTTTGATGTAAAACTCAATCTAGTAATATAGTCAGATTAGGCTTTGTGTAAAAAAAAAAATAACACCCCTTCGAAGCAGGCTCGAACATGAAGAATTGTTTTCCTTTCTCAAAACATTCAACACATTGCATCTGTGGTGCACTGTACACCACACATACGATGCGTAGAATGTTTAAGAATTATCTTGGCATAGGGTTTTTACTGGAAGGGTATGCTTCCAGTAGAAATGTTAGAAAGCACACACACACACCTCTGCACAAAGGTGCAAGGGTTGTGCGTAGTGCTAGGCAGCCAGTTTGTACACTGGCACAGGAGCAAGGTGTAGAAGAAGGTCACTTTAAATAACCATTTCTTCACTTGCACAATGCAACGCAGCAACTTTGGTTTAGGCGCTGTGTTGCCCTAAAAGATAATACATTTGCTCATTGCATGCCCGGCCTGTCCAGCCTTAACCCTTGCACTCTCAGACAGTTGTTGGTAATTAAACTACACCATTATCTTTCTATGAAATTTCTCTATCCTTGTTTCAACTTTCCTATTCTACAATAACCCTCTCTCTTAACCTCTCTCTCTATTTCTCTATGCACCGCCATCCTCTCTCTCAAACTCAGCTCTCTCTGCTTCACCTTCGTCTCTTTCACTTCTCCCTCATTTACCTCACTCAAATGTATCTCCCTCTATATCTCTCTCATGGCTTTCCTCTCCATCACTCTCTGTGCCTACACCTATATCCATCACTCTCAATCCCCTTTCCTTAGCTCAACTCTCTACTGATCGCTCTCGCTATACTCCGCTGTTCTTTTTCGATCTGACCTCCCTCCAACTCTCCTCCATCTACTTCACTTCTCATACCTCACCTCTATCTTTACCACACTTCTCCAGGTCTCTTGTCATGTCTCTACTTCCTTACCTCTCTCTTAGCCCTTTCTCTACCTCCCAACCCTCACTTACCTTTCTATCTCTTTGCTCTTTCTACCTCACATTTATCTCACTACTGCAACTCCTTCACCCAAACCTCTCTCTTATTACCTAACCTCTCAATTTACCTCACTGTTAGTACACTACCTAACCTCACATTTCTCTTGTTCTACCTCTGTTCCCTTTCCTTCAACTATCTAACGTTCTCAAGGCCAAAGGGTTTTTAGCAGTGTCAAACCCTCCAATTCGGTAAATCAGAGGGTTTGTGAAGGCTAAAATCCTTGTTATAATGTACTAAACACATTTGGAGATTCAGAAAAGGCTTTACAAATCAGTAAATGGGTGTAGAAATGGTTTCAGAATCACTACTTGAAAGAAGCATGTTTTGGACACACCTTCCAAATAGTGAATCTGACCCTGCTGTATCAATGTATTGCGACCGTAGTATATTGAAATTTTACAGACTCCCAAGTTGGGGTGGTAACTGATTCGTAATAGGGAAGAGGGCCCGTATGGACGCATCCCCCATTGAGAATCTTGAAAAAGTTTCCATTGCCAAACCTATGAAACTTTTTGAAACAAGAAAACATTTTTTTTTTAACATAGTCTTCTTTCCTTTAAAGGAAATGGGCTGCATTTGTTTTAAAAGTGGTCTTTATTTCAACACACTCACAGACAAGGTGGTTAGCTGTCCCTTACAGATCACCATCCTTGTTAATGTGGCCAACAGCAGGGGTTGCAATTACGACCTGCCCAATAAATATCAATTAGGCTGGTAATTTTGCAACACCCTGCGATTTAGTATTTTGTGAACAGAACTACCAGTAAATAGATCCGTTTGCTAAATCTGAATTGGAGTTGAAAAAAGTCAATGCTCAATCTGCAATCTTTTTTCCTAATCAATTCTTAGTATGTGAGGCTCTAAACATCTTACTCCTTCCTGCCTACCTCTATTTCTCTACCACTTGTACTCTATCATCAATCCCACTCCCTCGCTCGCTAACCATCACCCTCTCTTGCAAATACATCTCCCCAAGGATCTGCTTCTCCATTTCAGCTCACCCCCTTCTCACCTCAACTATTTCTCGCACCCTTCGTAGGTCTCGAATAGCGTTGCAGCGCAACGCACTGCTCGCTTTGCGAGGCATGCAGCATACACTATAGCGGGGGAAGCTCGCCCAATTTCCGGCCATATTTGTGATTGCTCCAATCATACATTCTGCATTGTGATTGGGGTTTAGCTTGTTAGTCCCGCCACCTGACGGCTATGTCGTCATTTTTGTTCCTTCCTCGGCCCCTTTACTTCAAAAACAGTTTTGTTTCCCTGCCTCTTCCCACCCCCTCCCGTTCCTGCCTTCTTTCACGTTCGCACTTCCGTTTAAAATGCAATAGGGCTCGCGTAAATACGAGTCCTATTGCGTTTTCAATGCTTGTTTGTTATTTGTGAGTGAATTTGCACTCTTTGTCTCGCATGCGCACGATGCCTTACATTGTACGCATGCGCAATAAAACAGTAGCGTTTTCCCAATTCACGGCGGGAGGCAGAGACAGCACAAGCACCTAACGACTATAGCACTGAGTCGTTCAGTCATGACGCTGCCACCCGGTCTCATCGTTAATCGTTGATTTCGAAACATCGATCAGTGAACGTTTCGTTTTTCTTTACAACTCATCGTTGCTTGTTTTTAAACGCTACATATTAAAAAACTGCAGTTGCCAAGCTATGGGCGCTGGCTGCTGCGCTGTGGTGCATAGGCAAGCGTGGATGCGGTGAGACACAATGCTGGAGCTCCGGTCTGGCGTCCTCGCATCGTCAGGCGAACGAGTGGGATTTTAACACCCTCTTCTGTCACTTGCAGTTGGGAGAGCCTGAGCAGGCGGTCTCAGTTTAGGGGAAACGGCAGGGGTCTGGCACGGACATGGAGATTCTGAAGTGGTTCGCCAGAAATGACTCGTATGCCAAGGCGCCAAGGCAGGGGCACAGGCCGGGAAGGTATGCAGTATCGCGCAAACCATGCACTCACTGCAAGCGTAAACTCACCCGTCAGACGCCTGCCCTCCCTCTGAAGACTGCCACACAAACCTGGATTGCTATATTTAGTAACCAGGAAGAGCTCGGAATGCCGATGAGCCTTCTGCCAACAAAGAATACTGTCTGCCTCCCTGCTTAATCCGTCTCCATAGAGACTGGCCTTCCCTGGCTGTGGGCTGTCTCCCGGTGCACTCTCTTCATTTTTGTGGTCAGTCAAGTGTGGCTTATATTAAAATATTGAACCGGTAGCCATGTGAGAATTACGCCAAAATGTGCTCGCTGCAGCCTAATGCATGTTATGCGCAGGGGGAGCTACGCCAAAGCAGTGCTCGGCTGAAATCCATATATCTCCTCTTTACCATCTGTATATGTTTACAATGTATGTTTGTGTGCAATTTGCTGCCATCTTGTCGGGCCTGAAGATGTTATGAATGCAACTTCCTGGCTCACACTTAGTTTAAATTTGATCTGAAATGTCTGGAGGAAAATCAGCGTGATCTTGTTTGGATGGAGGCGAGTGGCGCAACAGACTGCTCCTAATGAGATTTAACTTATTTTAGTGGAAGACTCTGCCCAAAAAATCTGGCTTGAGTGAGCATTTCAAATACTTATTGGAGCAGAAATGTATATTTTTTACATTAGGGTCCTCTCTGTACCTTTTAGTATCGGTTACTGTTATCACCCCTTTCACACTGTATACAAAGGTTTATAAAGTGGCAGTGTGTAACAGCTTTGATATGGGTGCTTCATGATAATTTCAAAGAAGGGATTGCAGATTATTCAATTTTACTTAGTTTAATGCTAATTTACACAAATTCATTCATGGAAATGCCTGGAGGCTATAACATTTATTTCCACTGATTGGGGAAGAGCACCATTCCTGGAGGTACTACAATACCTAGTTGATGCATAGAATGGAAACGTTTTATGTGATCCTTATCAGCTGTTTTCTTGATTTTAATTTATAATATGTGTACCGCGGCTGTGTGTGCAAGGATGTGGTCTTTTAAAACCATACTGCTTACATTTAGTGCGATAATGTGCTGCATAGCTAAATACTTATAAGGTCCGAAATGCGAGACCCATTGCATTGCAAATGCTTGTTCTAAATAGATCTCACTACCAAACCATTTCTTCCTCTCACAACTCTCTACCTCTGTATAAACTCCACGCCACTGTCTCTATGCCACATATGTCTCTCAACTTCCTCTTATTAATACCAAGTTCCTCTTCCTACCATTCACTCCTCTCTCTACCATACTCTCATCTCCAGTACAGTTAATACCTGGCCAATTTCTATATATCTTTTCTCATTTTGCTCTCGCTCTACCTTGCATCTTTTTTCTTTTTTCCTCAAGTCTCTATGTCTACCTACCTTTCACTGCCCATACCTCACTCTCACATTCACCTCTTTTTCTACATTATCTTTCACACTCCCTCACTCCTCAGATCATTGTACTACACCAGAGGTCTTCAAACTTTTTTACTCTGAGCCCCCCCTAAGCAAAATGTTTTGAGGTCAGGCCCCCCTCCAAAACTTTATGACAAGGATTGGGGGAGCGGGAGGGACATGGCTGCGTGCAGGGAGCGGGGCTTATGAGATGATTTCAGGAATACTTTTTCTATAGCTTATGAACTGCACCAAATATGAGATTTATAAAACAGCAAATGCATCAAACAAAAACAGATATCCCAAACAAACTGCTCCCCATAATTGGGGTGTTGTGAGCCTCTCACACTCTTTGACCCCAATGCAACTATACCTGCTGCACTAATAATAACTACAGTCCTGGGTAGCAGTCTATCTCCTTTACCTCTTTTACCTCTTCCCCTCCATGATGGATAATCACCTCTGTCCTAATGCCTGAAAGGGCAATAAGCTCTGATGCCCCCTTTTTTTAAAGGTAGACAGTCATAATTGTGATGCAGTGGGCCCCCAAAATCCCTGGGCCCCAGTCCTGCTGCATCTGCTCCTTTATGATAACCAGCAGTGGCCACTTACACACTTGGCAGCAGTACCAGCTTCACTAATGAATGTCCCTTTAAAAAAAAAAAAACAGTTATATTGTCCCCTTCTTTGGGGTATCTCGCTGAAGAAGCAGTCTCTGGCCATTTGTAAACATAAAAATGAGTCCGCATACAGTGCTCCCTATTCTGGGCCGTCTCTTTGACAATATCTATGAATCTCGCTCCTTTCCTCTGTCTCCTAGACCATCACAGTGAGGCCTCAGGGATCAAGAGGATTAGGGCTCTGCATCTGAATGCGGCCCTGCTGGCCTTCTACCTGCCACCCCATGGACTCAGGTTTCACAAAAAAACTGCCCCTGAATGGTTAATACTGACTTTGAGATGCCTCTGCCTGAAATTGAAGTGCGGGTGGTAGTGCAGAAAGTTAAAAAAGAAACCATGGAATTATGAGTTTCTGCAGCAGCGTTTTCCACATAATTATCAGTGTATTGCATTTGCTACATAATCTGCAGATTTCAACAAAAAAAACTTGATTCTAGCGCAAACGGAACAAAAGTTACTTAAAGCGTCACAAAGCGTTCCGGAGCAGTGGAAAGCCCTTTGCAAAGATTGACTGGTAATCTTGTGGTTGCTTGCTGCTGTATTTGGGTGCTACACTGGTACTAATGAGGTGAAATATTTCCCCTGACAGTGTTACCGTGAGTTACAATGACAAAATAATGAAGTAATGCTAACCACAAAATGTGGCGCATTGTGCCGCATAATTTACCTTTTCTTGCTGCATACTTTAGTCAAACCTGCCGCATAATGTTGTCCTCTTCTGCTGAATAATTCCAGTGGATCTGCTTAAAGCTTTATGGTGGCAAAGATCTATTCTTTTTAAGATGTAATGTAAAGGAGTTATCAGCTGGGATCTTGATTAGTGGAGACACTTACAAAAATGTCTGCATTTGATACAGTTTGATTACTTATTACTAAAAAGTGGGGAACAACCTTTACAACGCAACTTTTACAACACACTACACTTACAACGCATTATTTACAACGCAAAATCCATTACAACGCATTCCATTACAACGCATGACACTACAACGCATTTTTAAAAACTACCTTTACAACGCATTCCATTACAACGCATACTACCTTTACAACGCATACCATTACAACGCATAATATTACACTACACTATCCAACACTTACCCTACTGTTGCACCCCCTGGAGTTAGAATAGTAATTTTTACCCCTATACTATCCAACACTTACCCTACTGTTGCACCCCCTGGAGTTAGAATAGTAATTTTTACCCCTATACTATCCAACACTTACCCTACTGTTGCACCCCCTGGAGTTAGAATAGCAATTTTTACTCCTATACTATCCAACACTTACCCTACTGTTGCACCCCCTGGAGTTAGAATAGTAATTTTTACCCCTATACTATCCAACACTTACCCTACTGTTGCACCCCCTGGAGTTAGAATAGTAATCTTTACCCCTATACTATCCAACACTTACCCTACTGTTGCACCCCCTGGAGTTAGAAAAGTAATTGTTACCCCTATACTATCTAATACTTACCTTAAATGCAATTTAATATTATGCGTTGTAATGGTATGCGTTGTAAAGGTAGTATGCGTTGTAATGGAATGCGTTGTAAAGGTAGTTTTTAAAAATGCGTTGTAGTGTCATGCGTTGTAATGGAATGCGTTGTAATGGATTTTGCGTTGTAAAAAATGCGTTGTAAGTGCATGCGTTGTAAAAGTGTGCGTTGTAACGACATACATCCCTAAAAAGTATGTTTTGTAAGAACTTTTTTTATCTCAATCACTGCATCATGTTGCCGCTGCCTAGCTTAGAGTATGTAAACACTGTTTTAAAATAATGACTTGCATATTCACAGTGCTTTCTGCCACAGGCTGGGACCTCATAGCACTATATACAGGGCCATTGGAATTATGCGGCAGGAGAAGACCAAATTATGCAGCATGGTTGACTAAATTCTGCAGCAAGCAAAGGCAAATTATGCTGCATATTTTGTGATAGCATTACTGCACTATTTTGCTATTTTTACACTTGTTAACATTGTCCTGCCCTTTATTGCCCCTCATAAGTACCACATTAACACCCACATATAGCAGTAAGCAACAGAAAGGTGACCAGTCAACATTTAGAAAGGGCCTTCCACTGTGAGGTAACATGTGTTGCTGCATTTTTCAATCTGCAAATTATACAGCAGATGATGGATTGTGTGGCAAATGCGGGAAAACCATAACTATGCGCTGTGAGTGCAGGGTGAGAATGAGGAGTGAGTTGTCTGAATGCAGGGTGAATTCCCAGACACTTTAAGTTAATCAGCATGTTATTGACGGGCGTAGGGTTTCAGATATAAGTTAAACTATTGCTACTATGGAATTAAATCAGGGAATCGAGGGTGAAGGAAATAAATAATGTGCTGATCCTGCAACAAACTTCCAGTCTTATGATTAGGGTTGCCAGCTCATTATTTTGATGTTGCAGACAGTACAAAAATAAACAGTCACCTAAAGCCCTAATTTCAGCACTTATCTGTGCATACTTCGAAAAGCAAATATAAAGCACTTTTAAATGTGTTCTAGGGCTGCTTGAATGTTTCGTGACTGAAAATAAAAGGAACAGACAGAAAGTCAAATTACAAATGAATACATACTTTTTTATTTAAGACCCTATTTAGTGTCAAAGCAAGGTCTTTGCAGGCTCTTTAAACATACATGGCTGGCCTTTTTTCTATTGGCAACCCTTTTTATATTCATTTTCATGAATTGCATTTTCACACTACAGCAGTATATGTAAAATACAAATGTAAGGAGGAATAGGCAGAGTCGGGGCCCAGGGGGTACTGGAAAAAGAAGAGAAAAAAACAGCCTCCATAACCAGTTTCCAAAGGTATGCAAATGGTCTTTAAAGACCTGTGAAAAACCGGGGCCTGCTGGAGTCTTAAGACTCCAGACACTGCCCAGCGAGCCCCAAGCAGCACACCCACTAACCTCTGGCCCCACGGCACTCTGAGGGCTTCGAAGTAAATGAAGACAGCCTGGAAATGCAGCAAATAAACATCGCTGCACTTCCAGGCGTCTTCATTTACATGTCCTTGCAGAAGCCTTCGTGCCCCCCTAGGAACCAATCCACGCCCCCCCCAGGGGGGCGCGCCCCACAGTTTGAAGAACTGTGTACTACACTGACTCTCTCTGCATTTGCTTCTCCTTATCTCTATCTCTCTCTACTGCACTCTAAAATTATCCCCTTTGTAGCTCTTTATTTTTTCTTCTGGCTATCTCACATTCCTTTATTAACTTCTATCCCTACCTCACATATATTTAAACATCATCTCGATCTCTACTCCCGCTACTGCTCATCTCTCACTACACTGTTCTGTATATCTCTCTGTCAATCTCCTGTATCCTACACTACCCAGATTATATTACCCAGCAGGGTCACAGGTATCCATGTAGCCAGAGAAGTCACACATATAAATAGAAGAAGTGGGCTGAGACAGGAAAAGAAAAATTAGGAGAAAGTTATTTGATTTTTACCAATGGAATGGTTTAAGTGCTCAGAACAGTGCTTTGATTTTCACTGTTGCAGCAAGAAATCCAGTATATAAGAAATTACACATTCGCACTAATGTTACAATTTCAATCACTATGTGTATATGACTTATTTTAAAATTATGCACTAGCACACCAAACATCTAACTAGTCACCCATAGCATGTTTTTCCAATAGTGGACGTAGCACCCTGGTTAGACACTGAACTGCTGTTATTGCAACTAAAACAAATCTAGATCAAATCTCAAAAAGAAATGCTTGTTCAACCATTCTTTCTGGTACTATGTGGCTGGATTAGACCAGGCACTTTGAGCTTTCAGTTGCATTTCTGTGTCCCTGTTTCTGAAGGTCTAACATATAACTGAATATTGTTCAGCATCACTAGGACTTGAATGACCCGTAAAGGGGTAATAAAGTTGTTCCTAAAAAGGAGTCACAAATATATATATTGCTGATGCCCAAAAATCTTTAAGTTGTCACTGGATTAACTGACTATAATCAAGTAGTGCAATGTCTGCAATATTTGCCATGCGAGCAAGTGGATTATTAGTTGGGGTGAATGTTAGTCTACCAATAGTAATTATGCCACTATTTATGTTAGTGGGCCCAGTAAAGGATTAAGTAATATAAACCCAAATTAAACGCATGGTAATTGTGGCACAGATCAGACAGGGTTAACTTAAGAAAATGTGTAAATCATTTACAAGTTCTAAAAACACAAAACAATAAAAAAAAATCCTAGCACAATTTATTAAAATTGAGATTCATTCAATGAACAAAACGATACCAAAATGACAACAAATCCAATATGGGTAACTGGAGATATGAATTTTTAAAGTTTAAATAAAAATAGTGCCAAAATCTGTTACGCACCAACCACGGTCATCCGATTGTGCTTGGCTGAAACCTAGATACGATTTCTGGCTAACCATGATGGAGCATGGGTCGGGCAATAAAACCAGGTTCATCGTAGTCAGTAGTTTTACCTTCTGACTTGGCCATTGAAACAGAAGTCCAAAATCCCCAGCGGGGCAAGACAGCAGGCTGTGGCCAAAAAGGGGTACACAAAGCCAGTTAGACATTGGACGAGATCCCAGAGAAGCTGGTGACTTTTGGCAGGAAAGATCTGAGCGGATGAAATTCAAAATGTGCGTAAAAGTACTTTTTTCACTGGCAGGATACTTTCAGCACATTCGCCCTGTGAAGATTTCTACCTTTGCACATAGTCTCCTTTTTGGATTTCAGATTCCTCCAGCAGAGCAAGGCTGAAAGCTGTAGCCGATACGGGCTCAACGAGGATGGATAGCATTTCCGCGCCTTCCAGCTGAAACGTATTTGTAACTGCAGAAAAGCTCAGAGTGGGAGCAAACTGAATCTTTGGCCCGCAATCGGATCGACTTGGTAGGTTTGTCCTGATCCTCCGTAGGCCTTTGGAGCTAAAATGTTTATAAACATGTAAGGTTTCTCAGAAAGTTTTAACCAGTACACTTTGACACAGCCATGGGTATGAGGACCTCAGGGACAAAATGTGGCGGTCAAGACTCAATACAGAAGAAGCCACTAGCAGGGTCTAGGGCTGTTTCAGCTGGAACTGGTCAGCAGGGAGCTTCAGGAGAAGGAATTCATGGAGCTGGTTGTGTCCCTGTAGCTTATTAGGAGGCCAGCCAACCGGCCCTTGGAAGGCACTTCTTTGTTTTGGATAAAAGTAGAAGCATGTCCAGTCTTTCTGGTCTCCTCAAGTCTCAACAGAAGGAACAGTCCTTCTGTCTTACACCGGTCAAGCAGTGTTCTGAAAAGGGTGCTCAGGGGTGCCACATTGATGCCTGGTGGGGTGTCTCCTGGCCCCTTACTAAACCATAGGGAAAATGTTGTAACATTACCCACTTGTACAGCAGTTCCTGTGTGCCATATTGCAAACAATCCGACAGTGCCCCTGTCTACCTAAATCCAACATGGCAGAACCTTTCTTCCCCTGTGCATAGCTTCTGACCCTAGGTGTGGCGAGGGAAATGAGCAATCCATTCTCTGTAGTCACTCAAAACCGGGTCTAAAGGCAGCTCCTCTCCCACTGGAACTGGTGCCTGGCTGACTAGATGGGCAAATGATGGGGAAGGGTCTGGTGTTAGCTACATCTTCCTGTGACAGGATAGGCTACTTTTAAGTTATTTAAGTTCCTGGACATAGACCAGAAATCATCCTGTTAGAGGAACAGAATACCTCCTCACACCCAAGGTCTTTATTTCACCTCTGGGAGCAAGTTCACACCTCATTAACGAGCTATTCAGTACAAGGGT
Source organism: Triturus cristatus (assembly GCF_964204655.1). Lineage (NCBI taxonomy): Eukaryota > Metazoa > Chordata > Amphibia > Caudata > Salamandridae > Triturus > Triturus cristatus. The sequence continues at coordinate 436,410,597 of NC_140594.1, read as the reverse complement.
GAAAGTTGTAGGCTTTTGCAAATGGGCTTCTAAAGGCTTTAGGCAGGTAAAGGTGACTTTTTTAAAAAAAGATCTGTAAAATACTTAGTACAAATCCAACTTTACCAATGAAGTGGGTTTGTAAGAAATATTTTTAAAAGTCCCAAGAATGAACTTTGTAGCTGTTTCTAAGCACAGATAACATTATTTAATTTAAGTATTATATCCCAATGCTTTCCTAATTAACAGGCCTGCTGCAGTGAAAATATATTTTGTGGTCATGTCACTGTAAGGACATGTTTTACATTAAACATTTGCATGTCCTACTTTCAAATACCATGAACCATGCCTTATTGGGCATTAAGGCTTACTTAGTGGGTGGCTTACTAATATTTGAAATAGGTTTTAAACCTGTTAAAATGGGTCGACAGGTTCAATTTGCCGTTTTAAAATTGCACAAAGAGGCTGCAGTAGTAGGCATGTAAAAAAATAAAGAGAAAAAAACATACCTTATCGTTGCAGCGTCTCTCCTCCGTCAGCACTTGCGAACCAGTAAGAACCCAGGCTCCCCTGACCAATCACAACAGCGTTGTGATTGGTCTGAGCGTCGCGGTTAGATGCTGCGCCAGGAACAGGGAGCCAGGGCACATTTTCCACGCAGGCTGCAATGCAGCCTGTGGGGAGAACAGTGAAAGTGCACAAACCACTCCTGCTCTGCCCTGCTCTTTCATTAGAACAGCCCGGCCCGCCCCAGCCGCTGGAACAAATAAAATGATAATAATGTTCAGTTATCATTTTATTTTTTCTTTGTTACAATGCTTAAAAGCAGTGAGGCGACGTTCTGCTGTAGCGGAGGAACCGCCACTGCCTGCAAGGCTGCTTAACAGAGAAAACGTTCCAGTTTGCTCAAAGTGTTTTGCCTGGATGCTCCATACATCGTATCCTCCTGCTCCTATGTTCTTCTGCGCTTATTGGCAAATGTCGGGACATTGTATCCTACAGCAGATAGGGTGGTCTGACCCATGTTCCAGAGCCAAGCCAGGGCAATCACACAGAAATCAGGACCACTGACCAACCTGTACTATTGTGCTTGGCTTAATCTATGCTCAAAATTGTTACCACAAAGGAATACATAGCAAACAAACACAGCCAGATACTTTAAATATGATTATTTCAAATAGGACGTACCCAGATTCTTTAAAAATGACACTGAGGAAACAGTTTCCATTGTTTTTAAAGCTGAAAACGTATGATAACGAGTACGATAAAGTGCAGCAATAATGCTGCAAAATGTGCATTTGTGTGCTGTGAAATATCCATTTTTATGTTGCAAATTTTTTTAATCTATGCCACAATATCCTGGAGCGGAGCAATCTGAAAAGCCAAACCCAAAAAAGCTCCATTCTCCAACACATTCATCTTTACGGAGGGTTGGAAAATGGGCCTTTTGGGTTTTTTTTAGTTTCACATGAATGGAGGATGTCCCATTGTCCTTTTCTTCCCTTTTCAGTTCCTCTGGTGTGGAAGGTCTGTACTCGGCCAAGTGGAGCAGAAGGATACAGGGGATATGGGAGCGGTTAGTCCACTATCCTTCATGTGCCAGCAGCAAATGTCTCACTTTACAGTGAATGAGTAAAACCTGCTGTCTGGTCCGTGCCCAAGCTGAAAGCAAGGGATAAAGCAGGGCCACTGGAGTTATGGGATTGCGTGACTGCAGCGATTTCCGCATTATTATAGATTTGCCGAATAATCTTTCATTTGCAGAATCTGCAGATTTTAACAAAAAACAAGTTTGGTTTCTAGCTCAAACGGTTCAAATGTTACTAAAAGCACTGCGACACATGTTACCGTGCAGAGGAAGGCACTTTCCAAAACGGACTGGTCACCGTTCTGTAGCGTATTGCTATAGTTGGGTGTTAAACTAGTACTAACAAGTTTAAAAATTACAAAACGATGAGGTAATACTGTCACAAAATGTGCCTCATAATTTGGCTTTTCTTTCCACATAATTTACTCGTACTTCCTGCATAATTTCGCTATCTCTAGCTGCATAATTCCAGTGTTGAATTTTATTAACTGTTCAATTAATTAAAATCATTACAGAAAAACAGTAATTCCAATGGCCTGGGTTGAAGGTACAAGAGAGGCAGCTGGGGGCACTCACATCAGGTGGTCACTTAGCAATCCATCAGGGGAAACAAATGCACATGTAGTATGCCAAATCACACTACCAAGAGATAAACTGAGAAGTCAAAGTTTTTTGAGGTCAAGTCTATTTATGCTCCTGGACTTAGAAAGCCAAGTATATCTATTAGCCATTACAAGAATAGTAAGCATTTATAGCACACATTTTATTTTTTGCATTTAACAATAAATGTTTATTACTAGCCAACCAAACTCATCTAATCACCCACGAAATAACAAAAATGTTAAATAGCCCTGCAGGTATTCAAAGGGAATGCCATGCGCGTAACATGAGAATGCAAACCACTAGCGCGTAACTCGGTCATTATAGCAGGATTGTATTTTGTGTCCAGGAGATTATTCAAGGATCTCTGCAACGCAAGCATTGCTCAACCTATGTGCACGGGCTAGAAACCTGAGAGCTGCATGCTACATAGAAAGCTCTAACATGAATCAAACCTGTGATCAACCACTACATACGAATATTTTCTCCCAGTGTACTAACCAAACATACCCTGAAATTGTGTTTACACGCAGCGATCTCAATAACCCCCATTAAAGCTATTTTATAATCCAATTACAGTTACGTAAAGTAGAAGGGCTCTAAATTTGTACTTGAAACAAATTCAATGTGCGGCACTGTAAAAAAAAGAAAGAAAAAAGGTAGATATATATAGAATACATATGGACTGACAGATCATAGGCCCAATGGCAATTAATCCGTAAGTCATTTGAGATACTTACATGGACAGTCTGTAAATGGCCAGTCTGTAAACGCAGCCCAAAAGTCCACTGTCCGTTACAGATCTTGCTATTTACATCTATCATGAAGTGCAGTACTTCCGGTTTGCAGGAGAGCCAATCCCTTTACTGAATGTATTGTGGGAGTATTCAAGAAGAGGACGGGATCATAATGTGCAAGACTACCGACGATTGGATCATTTATCGGAAACTCGCCAGTCAATCTTAGTACGTTGCAAGGATTTCGAAGTGCTCATTGGCCGTGGGTTCCGTATGTGTCAGTCTCCGCCGGTGTGTAAATACTGCCCAAGCTAATGACTGCAGTTTTCAAGCTCACAACAGCAACGACCAGAGTCGGGTGCGATATTAACAGTAAAATTGTACCCGGGCGATGACAGGTGACTGTGACCCGGGCAAGTGTTGTAGCCGCCCGCCCTTCACGATTCTGGAGGGAGAAAGAAGGGGCGGTGCTTGGCGCAAGCAGCGGTAGCAGCTTGACAGTTCTGGGGGGCCCACAGTCCCATTTGCATAGATTGGCACACAGACCTGTAGCACACATTGATGTAAAATGCAAAATAGACATTTACATACATGTCAATATTTAATTGAAAAAGGAATCGGGGAGAATGTATTTTACTCATTGACTCCTATTTCAAGCAAAGGCAATTTCAGGTGGGAGGCAGCTAAATCGAAGCCATTTTTTTGGTCTCAAAATCTGGTGTCTCCCGCCTGAATCGGTTCTGTTGACATGAACGGGATTGTAATGTTCTGGGGCCCCAGGGAGGAAGGACACTGTCACACCGTGAGTTGCAGGTAAGTAAGATATTTATTTATTTATGGTACACAATCAGGAGAGTGCCGGGAGACCTCCGCATTGCTCACGGGCTCCGCGCTCTATCACCGCACACAAAATGGCCGCCGCGCTCTACTAGAGCGCGACGCTACATATCTCCCTCCTTTATGGATATACATTTTACACATAAGATAATGTCTCTCAGTCTACCTGCTGGTGAGCTCATTCCCGTCTCCCATCTCAAAGTCTCTGTACTTCAACGGTCTTACCACAGCTCTGCCGGTACGCCTCACAGGAGTACTGGAAGTGTACTCGGCAACTTCTTAGGGATTTCTTGCTCCACCTCTTCCTATACTCAGGGGAACTCCTCTACGAGGCGATCCACTGGTGCTTCCTGAGAGTTCCAAGGCACCAGGATCACTCCCCATCTCTACTTCCTCCTCTCTCTCTCTCTTTCTCTAGTATTTCCCGTTCCTTCTCCCACCGGATTGACTTCAGTATCTTGAGTCTGGGGAGTTGCTGCAATATCTTGTTGCATTTGGACATCCTGTCCTGAGACCAAACTTTCCCATCGCTCAGCAGGGCTGCTCGGTTGTAAACCTCTTCCACTTGCATTGGTGCACTGAACTTGCTGTTACCTTTCCTTCTTAACTGGACTAGTTTGACTCGAACCCACTCTCCTCTCTCTAACTCCGTCTCCTTGACATTTCTTCTTCTATTGAAGTGTTCAGTATATATTCTTTGCGCCTTTTCCAGATTGTGGTGCACTACTGCTTGAGACCACTTGCTCGTGATAGTGCGCTCCTTCCATGCAACATTGTCCTTCGTGAATGGGTCTCAACCTCTTAGGATCTGGAAGGGGCTGTATCCTGTGCTGGTCGGGGTAATCCTGTATGCCCACAACATGCACTTTAATTCTTTTTCCCAGTCCTTCCTGGCTCCGATCGCTGACTGTACCGAGCCCATGATGACTCTATTGAACCTCTTAGCTAGTCCGTTTCCCGCTGGATGATATATGGATGCGTGTTTGACCTTTATACCATTCCTTCCCATGTACGCATTCCATTTTTCCGACGTGAACTGAGGCCCATTGTCACTTAGGAGAGAGCGTGGAATACCTTCTCTAAGGAAAATGGTTGTGAGAAACTTTAATATTTTGTCGGTGTCCATGTCTTCCTGTATGTCAACTTCTGGCCACTTGGAGTACTGGTCTACGAGTACCACCACATATTTCTGGACTCCGGTGAGCATCCAATACTGGACCCAAGATGTCTATCGACAGATCCTCCCACGGGTTAGCGGGGTTGTCAAATTTTCCTAAGGGTGGGCGCATCAGGCTTTGGGACTTGTCCGCTCTTTGGCATCGTTCGCACTCCCGCACGTGCCCTTCTATCTGGCTATCCATAGCCAGCCACCAGTACATCTGTTTCGCCCTGAGCTTTGTTTTCACAATGCCCAGGTGTCCTTCATGTATGAGGGCAAGTAAACGTGGCACCAACTTGTTGGGAGGAACTACCTTTTCTCCTCTCCGCCGGAAGATCCCTCGGTCACAAACCGATAACTCCTCTCTCACTTCAAAGAATTTCATGAGCGCTACCTCCACGTGCCTCTTCTCTGGCCATCCCCTTAGTATGAACTGCTTGACAGCCCCGATGTCTGAGTCAGTCTCGTATGCTTCCTTCCACTCCTGTTCGCTTATCACTCGTTCGTGATCCTCCGTGAACGCCACTCTGGTGTCTTCATCCTCGGAACCGCTTGGAGCTTCCTCCATGGCTGCGGCTCGACTGAGATAGTCTGCTACTTTATTTTTGGTTCCCGGGTTGTGTTCTACATCATACCTGTAATCCAATAATTTCAAGGTCATCTTCGCAATACGGGGGGTCGCACTCTCATGTCCAGATGATGTGAGGACTTTGACCAGAGGTTTATGGTCTGTTCTTAGCCTGAATCTCGTACCCCATAAGAACTGGCGGAACTTTTCCATGGCCCAGACTGCCGCCAACATCTCTTTTTTGATTACACCTTACTTCTGCTCCGTAGGCGAAAAAGATCTGGATGCAAAGCTGAGGGTGGCCAGTTCCCCCTCTTTTGTCTCTTGCATTAGGACCACTCTTAGGCCCCTTACACTTGCATTCGTCGTTAACACCGATCTAGCTTGCTGATCATATCCACACAGAGGAACTGCTGTGCTGATGTCCGCTTTGATCTTCTGGAATTCTTCTTGTGTCTCCTCCGTCCACTCGAAGGTTGTCTTGTCCCGGAGGAGTTGACACAAGTGGTGTGTCTTGGTGGCGAAATGCTGTACAAATTTGCTGTAAAACTCGGCCATGCTTAGAAATGACCTGACTTCTTCCTTGGTTCCCGGGGGTGGTGCATCGCATATCGCTTTGACATTGGATTGTTTAGGTGTGATGCCTTGGTCGCTGATCTCATGACCTAAGTATGTGACAGATGTCATTCCAAACCGGCACTTGTCCCACTCCGCCTTGAGTCCATTGTGTTCTAAGACATGTAGGACTTTGGACAACTTAGCGTCATGGTCTGCTTTGTTCATGCCCATCACCAAGATGTCATCTTGGAAGTACTGAACTCCTTCTACTTCCTTGAACAGCTTGTGCATAAGTTTCTGAAATACGGCTGCTGCCGAGGCCAGTCCAAACGGCATCCTGCGAAACTGATAGCACCCGAAGGGGGTTATGAATGATGTCAATTTTCGGCATGTGTGGTGTAGGGCTATTTGATGGTAGGCTGAGGTGAGGTCGATGGTTGAGAACCATTTCATCCCCTTGGTTTTTGCCAGCATCTCGTCTATCCTTGGTAGTGGGAATTTTTCTACTATTATGTTTTTGTTCAATTCCCTCAGGTCGACACACAGACGCACCTTGCCGTTTGGCTTCATTGCTACCACCAACGGTGCCAACCACTCTGCACTAGTTATCAGATCTATGATGCCGTTATCTTCTAGCCTGCGTAATTCCTGTTGTACTTTCTCTCTGATCGCCAGTGGGATATTTCTTACTTTGTGGCACACCGGTTTCGCATCTGCCTTGAGATCGATCTTGTGCGTGAATTTACTCAATTTGCCGACCTTGCCTCCGAACACGGTGGGAAATTCTTCCTTCAGTTTTTCGACGTCCGGGTGTTGTTTGTCGCTGGTCATCAGAACTTGTGTGGTGCCACCGGGGTTCAACTGTATTCCCAAATCTCCTTGGTCGATCCACCCCAGGACCGAAGGACCTTTCTCTGCCACGTATAGTTTGCATCTTGCACTCCGTTCCTTGAATTCAAATTTCAGGCTTCGGTATCCTACCATGGGAATGAGGTCTCCTGTGAATGTGACTGGACGAATATCTGGGGGTTCCATGTGGTGCCCCAGGTGGTCTTTGAAGTGTTCGTCTCACACCGTCTGTTGTATTATGGTGTACGGGGATCCGGAATCTGCTACCATTTTTATCAGTATTCCTCCTATCACTAGGTCGCATTGGGGTTTCTTGGAGCGGTTGCAGTTGATCCCTTGTATGTCTTCTTCTATGCACAACACGCTGTCTTCTTCTTCTTCGCCTTCTCCTTCCACATCTGACTCTTGTGCGACGTACTTGACTGCCGCTCTTTTTTGCTGTCGGCGACATACTTTCTCGTAGTGGCCTATGATCCCGCAAAACATGCATTTGGCACGAAAGGCTGGACACCGCTTATCATAGGCTGGATGAGACAGACTGCCGCACCTGTAACACGTGTTCTTGCCTTCATTGCCCGGTTTCTTCGCCGGTGCTGGTCTGGGCGTCCATTTGGCCTGTGCCCTCGTGTCCCCTGTTGCTCCCTTGCCTCTTTCCGGTGGTTCTGCCTCGTGATTTTGTTCACCATGGGCTTGGCTGGTGTCTCTTTTTTCACCGCCTCCGCACATCTTTTCGATAGCTCCGCTGTCTTCACCATGGCTATGACTTCCTTCAGGGTCGCATCTCCATTTACCCACAGTTTGTCCTGGATCGTCGAGTTCGTGGTGTGCATGACGATTTGATCTTTAATGAATTCATCGTGTAATGTACCGAATTTACACGTGACTGCTAATTTCCTCAACGATGCTAGGTATTAGTCTATGGACTCCCCCACTGCTTGTTTCCTTTGTTGGAAGTTGTATCTGTCTATGGACGTGCACACCGCTGGCCTATAATGTTTATTTAGATCATCAATCGCATGCTGGAACACGTCGTCATCCGCCGCTTGTCGTGGGGTCGGGACTATATTCTGGAACACTCTGATGCCTTCAGGACCTAGGTTGTGAAGCAATATCCTCTTCCTTCTTTTGCTGGGAAATGCTTCTCCATTCTCGTCCTCCAGGGCCTCCAGATAGTTCATAAAGTATTCCTTCCAATCTTCCCACTTCACCGAGGGATCCCCTGGTTTGGGTAAGAAGGGAATGGGTGTTGTGAGTGAGGACATTTGAGCACACATTTCCGCTCTTCTTCCAGGTGGCTTTTCCTCTCCCTTCAGACTGCCAGGCGCGCTTTGTCTGTGCAGGCGTGCAGGGCTCTGTTGCGACACAGATCCACCCCCTGTGCTGTGTTCTGCTTGCTCCGCCAGGGCCCCAGGCGTTCTTTCTATCTTCTTTGAATGTGGAACCACTGACTCTGTGCTTCAACGATCGTTGTCTTAGCCTGCTGCTTTTCTCACCTGTGGGCAGTGTCTTTCCTGCTGTGTTCGCCCCCTTCCGCGTCCTCGCGTGCGCCTTGGGGTGGCGCGTGATGACTATTTCCTTCCCTTCCTTGCCTCGTGGCAGATCACGCTGGCTACAGTCAGCTTGGTCGCAGCTGCTGTTCCTGCGCGTGGGTGGCTGCTTATGACGGCGAACGTCCCCTCTGCCGCGCTCTCCCTTTAGTTCCGTACCTGTGTGTGGTCGGCTGCTGCCCCCTTGGTTGCTGGTGTAATGACCCTGGTCCCACGCGGTCCTCGTTTTGCTCCTGGTTATATTTTTCTTGGATCCCGCCCTCGTCGCCAGTTGTAATGTTCTGGGTCCCCAGGGAGGAAGGACACTGTCACACCGTGAGTTGCAGGTAAGTAAGATATTTATTTATTTATGATACACAATCAGGAAAGCGCCGGGAGACCTCCGCATTGCTCGCGGGCTCTGCGCTCTATCATCGCACCCAAAATGGCCACCGCGCTCTACGTCATCACGTAACACCGTGAAGACTAGAGCGCGACGCTACAGGGTTTGGAAATAATTTTTTATCAAGAGACGTTTATGACTAGAATTGAAGATGCCTTAAATCAGTAGGTGGCTGCTTGACCCAAAGCCTGAAATGCTGATGACAAGTTGTTAGCCGGATTGAGTTAATGACCGTTCAGACCATGGAGACTAAGTAGACCGAGTTTCATGGTTTAGTAAATACAGCGTCACGAATTTCGGGGCGCAATTTCCTCCACTTTGCAATATATTGGAAGGTTATTATATCAGCATTTCCTAATTGTAGCCATAATGTAATTCTTTATCTGTCGGATTTGAGATCACTTTTCCGTGCTCAAATGGTGACATCTGAACTTGCTAAATTAATTATAATCACTCAGTGCGGGGGTGTGGCTTGGTGCTCAGCAAGATGGCCGCACTGTAGTGTTGCTCTGCCGGCCGCCGACAAATATCCTGAATGTATCCTTCCCCTATGGAGCCATCTGTTGTTAAACTTGGTGGTACTGTCTTGCTGACTTTGAGACCTTTGCAGCGATGTAGTTTGTGCTGCGGTGTGACCATCGTGGGATGATCGGCGGCGGAGGAGAAGAGCCGGCGTAGTGGAAATGGCGGTGCGGTGAGGTCAGAGGATCCGCTAGTCGACTGCTGGAGCTGCACGGGCCTCATCGTTTGCTGCGCTGGGCGGCCCGGAGCGGAGTGAGGGTGGCACGACCTGCGGAGACGCTGCTGTCACGGCTGGGCTGAGCGTGCTTATTTGGGCCGGTGAATATCAGAGGTGAGCGGGGGACTTGTGCGCTGCATACGGGGACCTGAAACTACGCAAGCGGCCGGCGTGGACTGCCGGAGTAGGCCGCGGGCTCGCTGGGAGGCCGTGTGTGCGCCGGGCGGCATTTTTCCTGCCACGGCGATTTCATGCTGAGATTTCCTCTCCCCCTCCCTCTCTGCTGTAATCGCCTGATCTGAAGGAGATGCGGATCATCTACCACTTCACTGCCAATATGTGCCCTGGACGTGTTGTGGGAGAAGTCATACACAGACGCGGTGAGGTGGGGCAGCACTGGGTGTAGTTGGCTGGACTGGGCACGGCGATCCGAGAGGTGCATAACTGACGAAGTGGTGCCCCTGTGAGGTGTCTCCTTAACCTTTTTCTGCTGTGCGCTTGAGAGTGTGTGCCCCCTCCTCCCCTCCCCCTCTACATTACTACTGTGGGCCAGGACAATATCAAGGTTCCATTGCGCTGCCTGCTGGTGCACAGCGTGAGTCTGCAGTTACCGCCTGGTGTGCCTTGGGGAGTGACGCACTGGTTGTGACAAGTTGGCTGCCCCCCCTACGCTACACTCGTGTGGATGGGGAGCTCGGGGTTCGGTGTGGGACTTTCTTGGGGGCGTCTCCCTGACCGCGCTGCCCTGGTCCTGGTTGGGGCGGCCTGTGGCTCAGAGAGAGAGGCGGCGCCGTATAGTCACTGTAAGAGCTGGGCTAACAGGTGGAGATAACATGGGTAAGTCAGAGATGAATTAACCTTGTCTCACGTTTGAGCCACGGAAGGGAGCTAAATCGGCGCAGGGCGTAGCCTCTGATTCGGACCTGGACTCCTCCTCGCAGGCCCCTACAGCGTTGGAGAAATCGCTTGCAGCGATTCACGAAAGTCTTCAAGCAATAGATGGCAAGATAAAGGCCCTAAACGGTAGAATGGATCATTTCTCTGCAAAGTTAGACAAGCAGGCGATGCGGCTCGGAGAGGCGGAACAGCGCATTTCCGATGCAGAGGAGGGGTTACAACAGGTTGCCGCGAAGACATCGGATATCACGAAAATCCTAGCTGTTATCCAAGAAAAGAATGAGAGGACATTGAAGCGCGCTCAAGGCGCAATAACATTCGCGTTTTGGGCCTTCCGGAGTCTACAAATGTGGGGCGTTTAGAGGACTATATGGAGGAGATGTTTAAAAACAGTTTGGTGGAGTGGTGCACTGCTTATTAAAATCTCGAAAATAGTCAAAGAGTCAAATATGCCTTAGTAGGTGCCTTTTATTTTCAAAGAAGATTAGCCAGCCAACGCGTTTCGTTCATAAAATGAACTTCTTCAGGGCTGTAATTTACAATGAAAACACATAAATGGTGTGCACTCAACACATAACCGTATACACAATTGAGCGTGTGTACAGTAGGGTGACACAGAAGTGAGTATGGAGTCTGAAAAAAGCAATCCTAAGTAGGAAGAGTAAGTGTAGGGAAGGGGAAGGCGTGAACTAGTGAACAAGTCACAAGTGTATGATAAAGAAAGGAAGGGGAGGGTTGGGGGGGGGTTGTAGGGAAGGAAGGACGAAAAAGGAAATAACCAAAGAAGATGGTGAAAAATAAAGTAGTGACGACGTAAATGAAAACATGACATTAAACATATATTCAAATTATAAGCTCAACGAACAAAGGACATAAAAACAGCGAAATCAGGAGAAAACATGACCAGATACAGATAACAATGTTTAGTGACAATCAACCAAAAAAAAATCTTAGTCTATGAAGAATAGTAATAATAATATGTGAAACATGAAAAAAAAAACGAACGAATTAAATAAACACACGTATGTTGAAATATAAATAGAGTTATGCTCCCTATTCTCTTGTTGCTTAGAACATATTTATATTGTTTTTTATACACAAATACTTACTAATGTAAAAAAAAAAGTGATTTTGACACTAGATAAGTGAAGGTAGTAGACATTATTAAAAATTAGTATTAATATTCCTGACATAAATAAGCTAAGAGGTTGGCCCACAATTTGTATATATGTACATAAACTAGGAAATAAGAGACAATACATCCATAGTCACACAAGTAAAAATGTATACAGTCCCACTCGGACAGCCCATGTGGGGTAAAGATCACACTGTGGCCCTTGCTGTTTTTCTTCTTTTTGGAGTTATGTTGTTTTTTCCTTGTCAATCTTAAACATTTTACTGTTTGGGTGTAACATTAGACCCCGTTTACCCCATCTTCCCCTTATACGAACTTAGTCCATTGTTATGGACATTGACAATTCTTTAATGTATTTTTATTATCACACATCGAACCTTGACCGTTTCAGTGTTTAAATTATTTGAAAGCGCTACGTTTTACGCTGATTCTGCCATCCCTGGCCGCTTTATTTATACGAGCATTTGTTATCTATCCCGACGGGATGTTTCCACTGGTTCTGACTCTGCCTTTACTGGCCGCTTTGGTCACACGGGGCTTTGACGTTTATCCCGACGGGATGTTTCTACTAGTTCTGACTCTGCCTCCACTTGATTGTGGATCCCAGAGTCTTAGATACATCATTTTCTCTGGCTTGCATCACTCTACGCGTTTTTGGAACCTCCCCGCGTAGAGACGTGCTAACGTGCTCGCCTTCTAGCTATTTATTCTCCCGCGCCTCTTCGCTTGTAGCACCCACTTTGACATTCCCAGAAGGAAAGAGTCCTCGTTATTTCGGCGTACAGGTATGCTCCGTCTTACTTAACCATGCCGCTTTCGGTCGCAGACACAGGCGCTGAGGCATCGCAATGTTCTATCTTAATCTTCTTTTTCATGACGTGCGCGTCTTTTTCTATTTGACGTAATTGCTTACATTTTTTCTTTTTGTTACAAACCTCCGTCTTTTCTTAACTAAACGGGTTCCTTTTAGTTTTGAGTATTATCATTGCACACTAAGGTTGAGTTTTAAGCTCCCAGTTATTTTAGCGAGATGTCGTCCCTTTGATGTACTTATCATGCGAAACTCACTTTTTGACGTATATACCAGGAGTGCATACCATTTGCCTTGATTATTGTTCCTTTGACCATTTTTTGGTGTTATATTGAATGCTTATTTATATTACTATAAGGCCCGCTTTTACTGTTGTGTCATAAACTTTTTCAAATGCGTAATTACCAGAAGTACACATTATTTGTCTAGAGTATTGTCCCTTTAATCATTATAGTTGTTATTTTTATACTTATTTAGATTACACCAAGGCCCGCACCTTTCCGCTTTGACTGCTGTTTCTAAAACTTTCTTAAATACGTAGTGCATCTTTTTACTCGACTAGTCGCATTATATATTAATTGTTCAGACTCTTGTTTGTTTTTTTCACTATGATATATGTCCTTCCAGTCCTTATTTGAACCACACTAAGGCCCGTTCCCTTCCGCCTCTACTTTATGTAGATCCTAATACTTTCACCTCATCGGATAGATCTTATTTGGCTCACACGCCCCCTATTTAGTTATTTAATTAGTATTTTACTTTGTTAGATTTTTATGCTGCATACCTGCTCTCCTCTGCGTGTTCGTGGAAAACTACATTATTCATAAAATACTTATATTCTTTTCACTTATATGTGACTACTGTTATCTTTTATTTTTGTAGCACATAGTGCATTCAGGCCCTTATTACGGTGGCCTGTGCGTGACCCTGTGCCCACCTAGACCTAGGTGTATTCGAACCCAGTGTGACAAGAGCGCCTTTACTTTGGTATGTACTTTAATTAGTTTTTTTCATTCTTCTTGGGATTTAGTACCGATGTTTGCGGACTTCTAACTGCTGACAGCAAGGGCCACAGTGTGATCTTTACCCCACATGGGCTGTCCGAGTGGGACTGTATACATTTTTACTTGTGTGACTATGGATGTATTGTCTCTTATTTCCTAGTTTATGTACATATATACAAATTGTGGGCCAACCTCTTAGCTTATTTATGTCAGGAATATTAATACTAATTTTTAATAATGTCTACTACCTTCACTTATCTAGTGTCAAAATCACTTTTTTTTTTTACATTAGTAAGTATTTGTGTATAAAAAACAATATAAATATGTTCTAAGCAACAAGAGAATAGGGAGCATAACTCTATTTATATTTCAACATACGTGTGTTTATTTAATTCGTTAGTTTTTTTTTTCATGTTTCACATATTATTATTACTATTCTTCATAGACTAAGATTTTTTTTTGGTTGATTGTCACTAAACATTGTTATCTGTATCTGGTCATGTTTTCTCCTGATTTCGCTGTTTTTATGTCCTTTGTTCGTTGAGCTTATAATTTGAATATATGTTTAATGTCATGTTTTCATTTACGTCGTCACTACTTTATTTTTCACCATCTTCTTTGGTTATTTCCTTTTTCGTCCTTCCTTCCCTACAAACCCCCCCCAACCCTCCCCTTCCTTTCTTTATCATACACTTGTGACTTGTTCACTAGTTCACGCCTTCCCCTTCCCTACACTTACTCTTCCTACTTAGGATTGCTTTTTTCAGACTCCATACTCACTTCTGTGTCACCCTACTGTACACCCGCTCAATTGTGTATACGGTTATGTGTTGAGTGCACACCATTTATGTGTTTTCATTGTAAATTACAGCCCTGAAGAAGTTCATTTTATGAACGAAACGCGTTGGCTGGCTAATCTTCTTTGAAAATAAAAGGCACCTACTAAGGCATATTTGACTCTTTGACTATTTTCGAGATTTTAATAAGCAGTGCACCACTCCACCAAACTGTTTCTACATTTGTCTGCGTAAGCAGATAGCACTCCTCAACGGCAAGTGCTGGAGTTTTGTTTCTGTGCACGCATTTCTTGACTTTTGATTACTAAGTATTATCAAGGGAACAACTGAAGGTAGTGCGGTCTCCGTGTCCGCCGTTGCCCGGAACCATTAACTTATGGAGGAGATGTTTCTCGAAATTTGTGGAGCTGATAACTTATCTACCCTCTTTGCGGTTGAACGTGCTCACAGAGCTTTGGCGGCGCGCCCTCCGCCTGGAGCTCCTCCGAGGCCAATAATCGCCAGACTATTACATTTTAGGGACCGTGACACTATCCTGCGCACAACGCGGCAAAAAGGCACAACGACCTATCAAAATAATGTTCCATCCTTTTATCCGGATTTTACAGCAAATGTGCAGGCAGCATGGAAGGAATTTCAAAATGTCAAGAAGGTACTGATTAGAGAACGGATTCCGTATGCGATGCTTTATCCAGCCAGGCTGCACACTGGGGAGGCAGCGGATGGCAAGATTTTCACGAGTACTAAACACGTGATGGAACACGCCAGGTCTCTGAAACATCAGTGAACATCGATTATTGAACAGTAAGAGGGGCTTTGCCCCGCACATGGGCTTGGTCCAACTATCAGACTATACGGACTGGGTGGATTGTTTGAATCACTTGCTTGTTATCTCGCTGCTTTACTGTTATCCTATATTTGCCCCTCTGTGTTGAACTCTGATAAAAGTGCACGCTGCAGTCTGCACCATGGGGGTTCTCCTTTGTTCTTGTTACACTGCGCAAAAGTTTGCCTCTGCATGTGGCAAACCGAGAGGGTGCCTGAATGATCCTCTGCCCCGCGCTGACCTGTGGTTGACTGCGGGCGTCTTAATTGATGGTTTTACCTAATGTGATTTTGGTGTGAACTATGAGATGACTTTGGTGGTGGGAAGGCACTAACTATTGGCGGCCCCCTCCCTATTAGATCTGGGAGTGTTTTTTCGCCGCTACGCCCCCAATGGGTATTCCCCACCTGAGACATCATGGTTTGTTATTTTTGTTGGGGTGGAAGGTTTCTAAGGGGCAGGTCTTTAGCGAATTGGGGTTGCTGAAGTGGGAGGGGGGGAATGTTTTCATTTTTCCGGTCATTGGCATACAGATTGGGGATGCACTGACACCTTAACTATGTGTTGCTTAGTATACATGTATGTTGGGACAGCGAATCGTAAATTCCGTCTTGTTTACTGCTTTAGATGAAGGGTGAATTGTACAAATGTATGACTTGGAATGTCCGAGGTTTGAATACACCTAAAAAGACCAGTCAAGTATTGGCGCAACTAGATAGGCATAGAGTGCAAATTGCTTTATTGCTGGAAACTCACCTACATAAACACACTGAAGGTGCTGTTACGCCGATGGGCGGCCTACCGACTTGCTTCATCGTATTCCACATATGCGAGGGGAGTTCTTATTTTAATTAAGAAGGGGGTGTCGTTTACACCTGTAAAGACCTGTGTGGATAATGAGGGCCACTGGGCAATGGTGCAAGGCATGTTGTGAAGGGTATTGGTGATGATAATCAACACATATGGACCAGTGGTAGATGATGCAACGCCCTTCTTGCAAATGATTAATGTGTAACGAACCTGGCCGGAGGCTGCACTTATCTGGGCGGGTGACCTCAATACACACCTTCACCCACGTGTTGATAAATCCAATCCAGTTGGGACACGCATGGTTAAAGTGGCACAATGTATACGGGATGTCATGTTAGAAAAGGGGTTGGTGGATGCCTGGCGCATGTGCCATGAGGGTGTTCTAGAGGGTACGCACATAATACCAGCATTTAGCAGCTGGTCTAGGCTGGATTACTGGCTGCTCAATGCGGAAGCTAATGGCTGGGTGGAGGAGGTCCACACACTCCCGCGGACTTTGTCTGACCACAATCCTGTGGTGATGAACATGATCATACCGGCGAACCCACATCGACCATTCACATGGCGCTTTAGAGCAGATGCACTGTTGGACCCGCTTTATGCTGAGAGTATTAAGGCTGCTATTATACAGTATTTTGAATCAAATGAGGGCTCTGTCGACAGCCAGGCGATGCTATGGGACGCCTGCAAGGTGACGATCAGAGGGGTTTGTATAAGCACCTCAGCGGGAATCCTTAAAGATATACGGGGACAATTACATGAGATTGAGCAGCAGCTTGGGGATCTTGAATCTCAATACAACAGCGCACCATCCATTGAGGTTTTGACCCAAATAAACGAACACGTAGCAGAGTATAACTCCTTGGTGGACATGGAAACGAAATATTTATCCAAGAGGCATGTAGCTAGGGCTTATGGCGAGGGAGGTAGACCAGGGAAAGTGCTGATAAATAGACTTTCAGAACGACTGGACAATCCCCCGATTGATCATATAATTAATAATGCTGGTGTGGCTCACTATTCTCAAGGCGCCATAGTGGAGCAATTTCGTAGTTTCTACGCCTCTCTATATACCTCCCGAGGAGGCATGAATGACGAAGCTATGAATGATTACTTAGGTGACACGGCCTGTGCATGGCTCTCGGATGACCACAGGAAATATTTAAGTTTGCCTATCGAAGAGAGTGATGTCAGGGAGGCCATTTTTTCATTGCCTGATAATGAAGCTCCCGGGCCGAATGGCCTAACGGCAGAATTTTATAAGGCATATGCGGATTTCCTTATACCACACCTGCTTGAAGTGTATGCGGAAGCGCACAAATCGGGAAAATGACCTCCATCGATGCGACATGCCTTAATTATAACGTTGCTGAAGAAAGAAAAATCTCCTTCGCGATGTGACTCCTATCGCCCGTTATCACTGATAAACTTAGATGCTAAGATATTGACGAAGATTATGGCTACCAAACTTCAGCCCCTAATGTCACTTCTTGTGCTCCCAGATCAAGCTGGGTTTATACCGGGCCGCTCTACTTCCTTGAATCTGCGCACCATGTTTGCTATGCTCCATGTGCTCAATCCTGACTTGTCGGCAGTCGCAGTGTTATTAGATGGTGCGAAAGCATTTGACTCCATAGAATGGAAATACATGTGGCACATCCTAAACAGAATGGGGTTTCCTCCTGTATTCGTCCGTAGGATACAGATCCTATATACTGAAGTCTCTACGAGGGTTAGTGTGGGCGGACTCACATCAGAGCCTTTCTGCATCAAAAGCGGCACTAGGCAAGGCTGTCCCCTGTCCCCTCTACTTTTCGCTATAGTTTTGTAACCGTTGGCGTGTAAAATTAGACAGACCCACACGGCTGCTGCTCTAAATTTTCAGAATAGGCCGGTCGGAATCTCCCTATACGCGGACGACATGGTCCTATATGTTCGCGAACCACAACGCTATTTATACCAGGATATCCGGGAATATATTACATTTGGCCTATTCTCGGGTCTTCAGATAAATTGGGAAACATCTGTTATTATCCCCCTAACATTAATCACAGCCTCGCCCCAGATCGAATTCCCCCTAATGTGGTCCGAGGAGCCAGTTAAGTACTTGGGGATGTGGATCCATCGAGATCCTGAGGTAGTGATCAGAGAGAATTATGGTAGGGCATACTCGGTGTTAGTGCAGCAAATTGACCACTGGGTCGGTTTGCCATTGTCCTTGGCAGATCGTATAGCGCTGATCAAAATGGTCGTTCTCCCAAGTTTTTGTATCCATTTTGCAACATTGCTATCCCATTGACGAAGTATTTTTTTAAAACAGTTCAAACCCAATTACTGAAGCTGGTATGGGGGGATAAACAACCGAGGATTAGCTGGCACACATTAACGTTGACATATGAAAACGGGGGATTCAATGCTCTGGATTTTTATGTATATTACTTATGTGGGCAGGCTCAATATGCGTATTTCTGGTTCAAGCCACACGCTTTCATTCCGCATGTAGCGGTAGAGGAGGGGGATGCGCACCCGATACCATTGAGGAGCATCATTACTCACACCAACAGACAGACGCCTAAATCAGAGATAAACACAATAGATGCCACTATTGTAGCGTGGCAGGGGATTGGTAAGCGAACACACAAATTTTCTCTGTACGCCCCAGCATTACCTGTAGCAGGGCACGCTGCCCTATCAGTAGCCCGTGAGAGCTGCCCTATAACAGCTCTCGGAGAGGCAGGCATCACACTTATGAATGATCTATACCCAGAAGGCAGGTACATCACGGGTAGAGATTTGGCCTATATACAAAATCCCCCGAATTTATTTCAGTACACTTGTTATAGACTTCGACGCGCAATGAAAGACCACTACACAAGTTTTCCGGAGGAACCAGAAACGCTGCAAGCATTGCAATTGATACTACTAACGCCAAACCGAAAGAAGCTGGTAACCAAGTTGTATAAAGCAATTCAGGGGGACACAGCCTGCGAGGCGGATAAAAGTATGGAGAGGTGGAACACGGTGGTAGCCCCCTTGATCACTGACACAAAATGGAAACAGATTTGTATGTTGACAGGCAGACTCACGTCAAACTGCAACTTTCGCATCATTCATTTAAAATGTATTCATCAAGTGTACTATACTCCTAAAAAGTTACACAGAATGGGTTTGAGAGAGTCGGCCTGTTGCAAGAGATGTGGGTTAGAGGGGGCGGACTTTCTCCATTTGGCATGGCAATGTACGCTAGTATTTCAATATTGGGAACAGGTAATTAGTCTTATAACCATCATGACTGGCCAGGTGCTTCAGTGCACTCCACAAGTGTGTCTGCTTCGATATGTTCCCCAATTGACAGCTGTGGTGGACAGGTTCGTCAGAGTAGCCCTGCTGGTAGCTAAACGGAGGGTCTTATTTACATGGGACAGCCGGCTGAGTCCGAAAGCTGATTTGTGGCTTAAAGACATGGTTTATTGCCGCGAACAGCTGGAACTGTATGCGGAAGAATTACCAACATCCTCTCGTCCTAAGGATATATGGGCTCTCCTGCGAGAATACCTCCAGGCAGAGCGAATTGAGCTTGGTGCAACCATAAACGAACTGGTGCCTCCTCGGACTCTAACAAACACTCGGACAAATACATCATTGTGGTAAGGTCGGAATGTGCGGAACCTATGTATGCAACACAGAGGTCATTGAGGGAAAAACAAAAAAACTGTCATTGACTGGGATGTTTTATGGTTGGTGCATGGTTATGCTATTTTGTTGTATATTCTTGAAGTAGGGGGGAAAGTCCTTCTATAATGTATTTGTGAGCGACATATTTTGTATCATATTGCTTATATCCAATAAAACCTACTAAAAAAAAATGTTTTACATTATAATCACTCAGTGCGAACTACACTGGGCCCTGACCTGATGTTCGTTTCTTTTTTGCAACAGTTTCCAAAAGGCGAAGGGAGGGTTTTGCCCAATATCAAACTGGTCAAGTGAGAGACTCTATATTGCAATACAAAACTACTTGCTGTAAGGCCTTAACTTTTCCATTATACCTCATATTTGCGTGTAGACTGTCTGACTGGGTGCTGTCTTCCAAATGGTAATATTCAATGTGCATTGAGTTCCAGTCCTTTGTCGTATTGGAAACTTTACTAGCAGCTCTTAACCTAACTGTAAAAACATGGGAATGATTGTTCGAAATGAAATTTGCTCACGATGAAACAATTCAGCCACATGGGAAGGCCAGTATATCTTTAACTTACATGGTTTCCAACTTGCCTGCTAGACCACAACTGCTAGAGGAATTGTAAAAACATGGTCCGGGGAATTACCATCTCTAGCAAAACACAACTGTGTTTGGGATCCTGCCCCTATTTTAAATCCATTGTTTATTACCATATTTTGGCAAAGTGGTTAAACTGGAATTAAATGTGAAGTCCCCAAGTTCTTTAGTTAAAAAGTACCCACTAGAGCACACCTAGGGGTGGTAGCTGCCCACCCCAGTGAATTGCCCTACTTGTTAGTATCCTGTCAAGGATATCTGTTATATAGCCTTTTCTACCTGGAGTGTGTCTGTTTCTAAGCACTTCTAAAGTTTGCAGATGAAGGACTAAAGATTAGGAGAGTGCAAGACATTGTCTCAGGATCCTGAACAGTAGGGGGAAACTGGGCAGGCCCACAGTGGATACTGTCGCCACTGGGTTCAAAGGTACTATATTAGTCCAATTTGATAATCCAGTTAAGCCCCATTGTACTCCTTCCTTTCTCTGCTAGCGTAGAGTGAGCAGATTGTGCTTACACCATGAGGTGGTTGAAGAAGTGGAGCAAGGATCCAGTATGATATATTAATCACAGTCCATAAACTCAATATAGGATCTGGCCTATATCTTTTAATGAGACATGGGGCATGATTTAGATGAGTCACTTAAAATAAAAAAATAATAAATTGCCATTTTAACTCCTAATTCACCCCCCCCAAAAAAACGTTTTCTAATGTCTTTGTGGTAGCTGTGGAGAGCTGCCTTCAGGCTTAGTCTAGAAGAAGTGTAAAGCAGCTTGTTTTACAAGGATGCACTCTTATAGTATAGATTAAATGGAAAAGAACCACAGACGTTATTTCTAAAAATATGTATTTATTATACAATACTCTCTAACACGTTCAGATATCTCCTACCCGGAGATAATCACAATGCACACAATACTTTGCGAAGAAACACAGTTATAGCACAGAATACAGAGTGGACCCCATTTACTAAGAAAGTGGTATAAGAACCACGACTCGGGTCAATACAAGAGAGGACGTAGAAGTGCTGGGGACCCCAAGGAGCCTCCCATGGTAAGTAGATAGGTACCCCATGGAGAGCGCGTGCAGTGTGGAATCACGACCGCGTGCTCCGTACAACTCTAGGGGTAAGTCGCAGTTGGATTTTTAAAGATTAAGGACCCTTCCCAGTGGACCCCGAAGAAACCCCGTGGAAGATAGAAGGTTGGAGAGCCACCCCACCTGTGGATACCCTAGTACCCACATTAGCTACACCTGGGAAGCCAGGTGCATATGTGTGAAGTGGTATTGGAAACCGCCGTCAAACCCAATGGAAGACTTCAGGAACGTGCCACTGCTGAAGGAGAAAGTGTCCTGTGGAATCCAACGGTGGATTTGAGATGAGAGGTACCTGCAAACAGAGGGGACAGAGTCTATGTCACTCAGGAGTGCCCTCCAATGTTGGGTGTTGCAGGATGGGTGACTATGACCATGCAGCTGTGAGAACCAGGCGACGCTGAGGAAGACCAGGAGCTGTGCCATGAAGGATGTTGAGTGCTGAGGTTGGTGTCTGGCGGAAGCACTAACAAGCCTTGGCAAATGCAACCAATGCAGAAGTCTAAGAAGGTGCTATTTCAGGACCATCAAGGTCCAGGGGACTCACTACAAGCAGGGTAGTCAGGACAGACCCGAGCAATCAGGGGAGCCTAAACGAAACAAAGGTTACCTTTAATTGGACCCACAGGCCGGAGGCACTGGAGTCATGAGAGGACCTCAAGTAGCTCACCAAAATATGCAGGCCACGATACGGTGTGGCTGAACATTCTGGTTACAGGAGGTGCTCGAGGTTAGGGCTACTTGGAGCTCAAAGATCTTGTTGGAAGACTGCAAGTTGACACAGTTCACAGGGGTTCAGGTATTGCAACCCCCACGAGGGATACTGCACTCAAACTTGGTTGCCGTAATCATCCTGCCGCATAGAATTAAGATTGTGACCTATGCGGATGACACGCAGCTGGTCATAACTCTTAATGGGGCTGGCAACTTCCCTTCGGACTTTGAATTATGTGTAGAAAAAGTCACCTCGTGGATGGAGCATTCTTGCCTCAGATTCAACGGAGGAATCTGTGGAACATACTTCCATTACACCTCTGCGCTGAAATTTACATCCTACCATTCTGGAAGCTTTTAAAAACATGGCTATTCCAACAAATACCTTCTTAAATTTATCGGTCTCTCTACTCAGTTGTCTAGCGCTGGCATGCCTGAGGGTAGCCATGCACTCTATAAATGTTTAATGAGAGGGCAGGGCAGGCCTCGGGAGCTGTGGAGAACCACCCACCACCTGTGTTGCAGAACCTTACGGAGTCCAGAGGAGCTCAGGATCAGCAGACCGGTCGACTTAGTTGTGGGGCCTGCTAATGCAGGTGAGTGATTCCGCTCCAAGGGGTATTCCTTCAGGTGTCTGTGATGCCCACAGGAATTGGAAGGTTACTGTATGGTGCACAGGCACAGACGATGCAGCAGACTGGAAGGGAGGCAAAGTCGAGCCCAAACGAAGTCCAGTGAAGCACAGAGTGCCCAGACGGTAGAAGTTGTGTCTGATCTGAATCTTGTTCCACGACGAATCTAGGGACCCACCCACAGGTAAGCCCTTAAGTACCCTAAGGAAAGGGTTGGGATGATTTAGGGGACCCTCCTAGGGGAGGTTCTGGACAGGGGGAAGGTTACTCCCATGTCCTTTGTCCAGTTTTGCGTCAGAGCGGGAGCCAACGGCTCCCAGAGCTGGTTTGAACTGGACTATGCATGGGGACACCAAATGTGCCCGTCATGCAGACTGAGTGGCGCTGGCAAGCACAGCCACCCTGCCCCAATACACTAAATCCTGCCTGGGAGGTGGCTACACCTCCCTATGACAGGATGCCTATTGTTCTGCTTTCCCCTGCTTGAGCTTGGCTCAGCAGCAGGAGGGCAGAATCGTGTCTCTGGTCGACAGCAACCATTTTGTGCTCTCCGGGTCAAGAAGGATGGTACCGGGAGCACGGAGATCCTAACGGAGGGCTCTTCCAGTGCTTGGAATCATACATCCACACCGTTTACAGAGGGGGGGGGTACGATTCCAACATGTTTGATACCAAACATGATAGGATTCGTTGCAGCCGGTTTCAAGATGGTCATCGTGTAATTACGCTGTGCCCCTCTATATAGTATATGGCTGCTTCACTTACAAACCGGGAGAATGGACTCCGTAGGCTGTAGTGATGTCCTGCTCATACAGGGGCACCCTCACACTTAGAACCAAGCACCCTGCCTTCAGGATTGATATGGCCTGCTATAGGGGCAACTTATGGGTTTTAAGTGCAGTGACCCCAGATATAGGAAACCTATATCTGTAGTAAGTGGTGCTAGCACCAGCTTATACAGGCTGGAGAAGCCCCCACAGATTCCCTGGTCTGAGCGGAGCGTTTTTCCAACCCGCTAAGTCCAATCCCCAGGCTGCTCTCAGTATGAGAGCAGTGCTGGGATTCCAGGGAGTCCGTGAGGCGGCCCCAGTGCTTGCTGGGTCCAGGAAGGACGAGACGCAACGTGGGCGACAGCTTCAGGTAAGTGTTTTTAAACAAAATATTTATTAACCCCCACCTCTTTATTGTGGCAGCCAGCACTGGATGCACTTCTAGAGACACTAAAGAGGTGATACAGATACTTCCCAGTGAAAAATGTAAGCCCAGTGCCAGTTGAGACCCCTTTACTCTTAAACAGAGGGGCAAATAAGCTCCAGCTGTTACCCGTAATTACAATCTGAGAACAACCCAGAGACTCCTTTTATATACTTACTACAGCAATATATTCAATACTATAAAGTATCGTTACAGTTTATGAAAAGTATATGCACCGTAAATCAACTATACATATAAAACATGTGTAAACAACCACCAACTTAAAAATATACCAAGGCAATTCCTAAACACATTGCCACGATCATTAAGCTATTCAGTGCATGTTTGTGGCGCATTCAATACCTGGTTTGGAAGGTGGTATCCCCTGCGTCCACCTGAAGAGCACACCTACAGAAGACACCATGTCCAGCAGAATGGATGAGAGCCTGAGCTCACCTTCCAGCATCCACCTTGCATTTTAATGACGCTTTATCCCCCTGGGGAAAATAGAAAGTACTGGAACATGGATGATTTATGCTTGAAATTACAACATTCAATAGGCTAAAAACGGTCTATTCCTGGAGCAGTATTGAGCATTTGGAATAACATCCCTGTGGAACTGAGGACTACCCCCTTCCTCCTGAAAGACAAGACTTGAAAAACGTTCACCCAACAGGTTAAAGACCCCCTCAAACTGCTTCTTCCACTACTTAGTCCCAATAACTTATCACACCAAAATTGATCTACATACTGTTGTCAACTAAACTATTCTTCCAGGTTGAACATGTAAATATCAGTGTGGATGCTTGATTAGCGATTGTAATGTGCTTCTCTCAAAGTGTGTTCTCTTTCAATTATAAAGTGCTCTGTTCACCATGATCTGGTCCTGGTATACAAAACATCAATTAAGTAAATAATGTTATTAGATTCTACTTCGCTAGTGTTTAAGTACAGAGCTCCACTTTCTTTCAAAAACCGTTTCTTTACTATGCATTATTAGATTGGCATGAGTATGGCACACCATCTGCCAGTGGTATTGCATTCCATCTCTTTCTGCAGTCCATGGGTGATAACATTTCATTGCAGTCTGGTTCGGCTGGTGAAGATGTGCCATCAGCAGTGTGACTGTGCATGTTAAGTAAATGTCATTTTCAGTTACA
Source organism: Triturus cristatus (assembly GCF_964204655.1). Taxonomy (NCBI): domain Eukaryota; kingdom Metazoa; phylum Chordata; class Amphibia; order Caudata; family Salamandridae; genus Triturus; species Triturus cristatus. Next base: position 436,385,700 of record NC_140594.1, on the reverse strand, counting down.
TGTGGGTGAAAATTAAGACTGTCATTGGCGAGATTTGTGGGTTGTACCAAATCCCTTGTACATCTAGGATAATGGGTATGCATCTCTACTAGCAAACGTGTATGCAGATGTACGGCAACCGTTTATGGAGCAATCATGTATACATAGCTCCTTGTGAAAATTCCCAATTCAAATTTTCCAAACACAAGAACTTTGACCCCTGCGAATACATCCCTCGGGCATTGGAGAAAATCTTTCAGTACCCTGTTGAGCACCTGAAACACTCATTGGCTCTTCTAACGCAAACGATGAAAGGGTCACATCTTCTGCATAGACCCTGTAACTAGGGTGATACAATGAATCAGAGTTAAGAGCTCGCTGCTGACATCTGTGGGCGAGGTGTCACAAATTGGAAACCCATTAGAGCGAACAACCTTTCATCCTCTGAGGTAGATGCATTAAAATAGGTTGTAGTAATCGGTTTACGGTGCTTTGAAATGGGGAAACTGTTTTATTAGGCACTATATACAAAACCTGCCAGCTGTTTAAAGGCAGTAGACAAGCTTCATCTCATCCCACAAGGCGGAATTGATATGGGGAAACATGTCAGCCTGTGTCAGGGCAAGAGATACAACACAGATAAACCTCAACCAAGGGATAAGCAATTAAAAATCTACACGCTGCGAGCTACACCCCGACTACATTACCACACCTAGTCATCGCTTGCCATTACATCGTCCATGATTAATTAAGATTGATTAGGGGTAACCTTCACCCACCGTGTGGCATGCTTTATCGGTAGGTTCCCGATATAGCACTGGGATGTAAAGTGGCTAGTCTTGTTGTCATATGGACTTAAGAGGTGTGCTGTATAGTGAGGAACGTTGTGTAAAGTGTCAAACTACATAGCGCTTATAGTGAACAAAAATGGTCGCTGGGCTACTAATTTGCAGCTTATTTATTCATAGCTTCAATGTCAGAACGAAGCATGTCTGTTTCTCAGTGACTGGAAATCATTAAGCTCAACAAGTTTCAGCTCCTTGTAGGCGGTTTCAAACTGGAAGGCCAGACCCCTGGGAGGGCCTTCAGTGATCTCGACCCCCCCCCCCCCTTCCCCAAGGCACTGAGCAAGCGCAGCATCATGCTTGGGTTCAAGTGAAAAACATGAGCGGCAGTAAGCCACTTTGTAATGTGCCATCACTAACATCTTTCAGCATTTATATTGTGGCTGGGAGCATGTGTAACAGGGGGTAACAGAACTTTACTGCAATGTCTAGACCTATTTAAACATTGCCAATTAAACAAAAAGAATTGTGAAAAAAAAATTGCAGGGGAGACAGATTTTTCCTTTTCACAGGCGGGGCGCGGCAATTCATGGATATTCACGCAAAGGATACATTTTAAGAGCAGTCACTACTTGTAGCAAGCATCGCAACTGCGCCTTCAATTAATACAGCAAATTGCCATTTATATTGCCAATGCATTTAATTATGTTGTCACATGCTACCAAATTGTACATCTATCCATGTATAGTTACTCGTGCCACCCCCCCTTAATAAACATACTGGTCTAAATTATGACCGAGTGTCTAGACTTGCTTAACTCCACACTGAACATGTGCAACGTATAGCAATTTACTGAGTTGAACTAGTGTGAACATGGTGGGCTTAAAAGAGCCACGGACTCCGAAAATTGAGTTGCTTTTATATGTAATGGTAGTTTAGAATTATAGGCTGGGTAGTTGCATGCTATCAGGCGTTATCACGGGCAAGGTCTCTATGCTATAACCTGCCAAAAAGGCAAGCAGCAGGGGGGGATGCAGAATACACTTACCCACAGATGTTTCACCTCACTGCACTCCCCGGGGGCTGGGACTGAGGGAAACACGTATTATTCGGTCACAATGTGGTTGTCTGTGGGAGCGTTCCCAGTGGTCAGTACACGCTCCTTCTGGACAGCTTAGGTTTTCTATGGTAGTGCATAGCCTCCAGCTGCTCACTCAAGATTACTGTTCATTGTCTACTCAGCTACAGTTCTGTCTAGTTAGAGAATTCCCTAGGGCCGTCACACCAAAGCAGTGAATTTTAGTCTTGGTTTCATATATGCTCTGGTTATCAGGTGGTTCTTTTTCACTCAAATGACCAGAGATTAGATTCTCTCACTCCTGATCAGGGTCATTGTGAAGTGACGTCTTTTCTATAGCTAGTTTACAAATCATGGTTTGTACCTTCGTTTCCTTGCCAGATAGTATAACACCACAGTCCATTTAAAACTATGCACATTTCGATCAGCTAGGCTCAGGGAAGAAAGGGGTGTGTATCAGTGTCCAGTTAATATAACTGACCTTTGGCCCATTCCAAAAACACTTCTGTACAGCCATTCTGCGCTTTTTAAAATTCCATCCATGGTTTTGTGCCTTGTAACGGTGTACCACGACTCCATAGCCAGGCTAACATTTGCCTTTCCTATGACACGACCAGTCCTCGAAAGGCTTTTGCTTCTCTTTGAGTGTCAGTGCAGGACCTGCATATGGTAGGTTGTACTCGAGTAGTTGGTCATCTGATAAATGTACCACTTCCATATGTGTCCGTGATCTAGCGAAGGCCCAATAACCCATGTATAGATATAGCTTCCTGGCCAACTTAGCTTTGTTTTCTCCAGTATCACTGCTATGGTTTGCTACATAAGTTACACCCCTTGTTAATGGATGTCATGTGGTTTGAGTGGTCCTAAATGTCTATGTCTATGTATTGGAATTTGTAAGGCGCATATATCACCCGAAGGTCTCATAGTTGCTGCCAGTGCATCCGTACACAAAAAGAAGCACTAGAGGGATCAAGGGTGCCCTCCACTCAAAAAAAAAAAAGCCCTTGTTCCGCATCACAGGGACATCTTAAGGATTTTGGGGGCGCATATTAGTAACAACTTTGAAAAAATGATTTTGACCTTTGGCCAGGTCATGGACAGTGCAAAGCCATACTAGCCCAAAATCTAAATGGGTTTACATCTAATAGTCAGGGATAGTGACCCATGCTTTCAATGTTGTACAACAGCATCTCAAATATTAATGCAAATAATGTGACACCCGCCCATTTCTCAAATAGGAGGTCCCGTTTTGATCTTTAACGATGACGCACGAAACTCTGCAAAATGTCTTCAATACATCACCCACATTAAAAATAAATGACAGGAAAAAGGCAAAAAAAAAAACCAGTAAGAATTTCAAGATCAGGACAAGACTGCATAACAGCTGGCTCTACCAGGAGGGCCCCCTAAAAAGGCTGGGGCCCTGGGCCAGAACCCACTTTGCCCATCCCTTAAAACATCTGACGCGCAAATATATGGGATTCCCCTATTCAGGAAGGGAGTTTAGTGTTTATCTAGGAACAGCCCCAGTATGTTTCCATTTGAAATGAATGGCCAGTGCTTGAAGGTATAAAGTGCAAGAAAAAGAAAGGGGGGGGGGAACTAAGAAAATGTGTATGGGAAAAAATATAGAAGTGCAACCAAGACCAGATAGACAGCAACCATCTCAACCGGGAGGCTACAAGTTACCCCACACCCCCCTCAAACCATCAAGGGAGCGACTGCAGTAGTTGTTGCTATGTAGCATCTTCCATTATACGGCAGATTCCCCAGCGCAACCTCTAGTTCCGAACTCTACGCAACCTCTGGCAACATCAGTTTCACAAGTAAATCGGATTACTCGTTTATTTGCCCGATCCCACCCGGGCACCTCCGAAATGTCTTCAGGCAAACCCACCGTATCAGATTTAGAGAAACTCGCCACCCATACTATAACAGCCTTCCTCGGATGGAATCTAGTTATATGATTTGGTCATTAAGGCCGCTGCAAAGCGAGAAGCCTGATCAATAAAATCTTGATTCATTCTAGATCAATCCAGTGCTTAGCCGACTTGAAATTGGGCCATCACTACGTGAACAGCTAACCCGAATTGCACCTGCTCCACCTACCGGGCATAGGCAGTCCCTTTAGACCCCATAGGGTGATAATTCATCGTCTTCTCTGGTTCTATGTCAACTATACACAGTTCGTCTTCCAAATTCTACCCCCAACCCGGTCTCCATGCAACCCCTGCTCCAAGCACGCAGGTAAGGCATTCATAGTTTGAACGGGAGATGGACCCACCAATACCAAGAAGATGGGCAATATAATTAATATATAGCATGGACATCAGCACAGGTCTTCCAACAAGAGCTTTAAGCACTAAATAAACATTTCAGCCATCACTCAAATTCGCATCATAATGGCCTATGAGAAACCACATTTTTACAACAAATCATACTCAATGTAGCCAAAGTCAGGAGGTTGGATTGCGTCACAGCGGTAACACCGAGATGCAGGCATGGATGTGGTACCAATATGAGGGCACCCTGTGTCTAGGCACCTCAATGAGTAAACAAGTTGGTGGCAAACCCGTGCCATGCCGACAGGCTGGGGGGGGGGGGGGGGGGGGGGGGGGAGGAACCACAACACCATTGATCTTAAGTAATAAATGAACTAGCAGAATTAACTAGATTTCCATTCAAGCAACACAAAGGCAAGGAAGACATAGTTTATTGACTTGAAAGCATCATTACAAAAAGGCTTGAAATATATACAGAGATATCTACAGATGTGCCCAGTAGAATAGTCCACAGTTGGTTTAAGACTACTGCAAATGGACACGAGCTTGTTGACAAGAGCTTTGTTGGGGAGAATCCTTGTCCGATGTCAGCAGAACCTTACGCTGCCTCTTCATCTTCTATCTTGGGCGCCAGGTAGTATTTTACATGTCCCATATCTGCGATTTTGTACTCCACAACTGCAAGAGACAAGTGTTTTATCAACAAAACATCAAATTTAATATAGCTTATTTACGTTTTATCAAAAAAGCCAAAGCCTTAGTTCAACATATAGTTAACACGCTAAAATTGACATTTGTACCATCATAGCTGGCACTTACCAAGTGGGATATCCGCAGACATGCTGAGGATCACCTGATTACAAAGGGGTGTGGCCTTAGTGAAGAAGTTCAGATACCGCAAAGCAAATGTCAGCTGAACTGGTTCATTCATTTCAATAGTAACCTGAGGGGGGGAAATTAACAAGTGTCATACAAGAAAATGCAAGTAAATACTAAAGCTCGTCCAAGGGAGGTGTAAATCACCCTAACCACATTACCACGCTTAAGAACCCAATGCACTGTATGTCCATCAAATAGCCAAACTTTCTAAACTCCCTTCTCAAAATCGACAGTCCATTTGTTTAAGCTATATGTTGCTCCTATGCCCATTGGTATCAAGAGTTAAGCACATGTGGTCACTCGTTTGCAGATTTTTGCTGGCTTTAGAATTGTGGACTTTATCCCTGCTAACCCATAATAAAGTCCCCAGTGCGCCCCTTTAGTCACAGTTCGTACACAACTTTTCTACTAGTTTCTAGTGCATGGTATAAAAAGCGTACCCAGGGCATGAAGGTAATAAAGTTCAAACCGTGTACTACGCCTAGTTTGTAACCTGACTGCAGAAGCAGTACCCCCCGCAATGTGACCTGTTAAAATTGCTGTTTGAGGGGGGGGGGGGGGGGGGGGGAGAAGAGAGAGATCATTAAATATTAGCAGGTCACATCTTTAAAGCTTTGTAACCACACTGAAGGATTATGTATGGTATTAAAGTGTGACATGTAGAAAATTGATATTCCAGTGCCCATACACCGAGGGGCCAAAAAGCTAGTTTGTGTCAAACATGCAGAGCGGGCGCTCAGCCTCTGACAGTATAAAATCTTGCTCGACAGGTTAGTTGACCACCATGCAAAACTTTGGGTGCACTTGAAAGGGAGAACAGGATGCCACGGCAGTGTTATTGTTGCTGAAGGAACCCTACTTTAGTCCCACAAAAGTTTTGGCTCTAGCTTTGTTGTGTACACAGTGCCGGCTTTAAAGTGTATTTTAGTGTTAAAATGTGAGCACACTAGCACTGCTGTTACCACCCTTTTTACTGCCACAATGAAACTCAATTGAAATAAACGAAATATGTATCGAGCAAGCCTACAATTCCGCTCTAGAACTGGGTGGATTGAATTGGTTTCGGGAAATTGCAGGACTAAGTACCATGGGCCTTTTCGGTGGTTGGTAGCATTCGTGAAATTACATTAGTTTCACAAACAGCGCAATAAACTTCTACTGAGTGGTTTATTTTAAGGTTTGCAATCACATGGATGTTTACTGAACACCGCCCCAATAAGAAGCCGAGCAGTGTACTCTAGTTCGGATATACACCCACTCCCTGGTTTCACCCAATTAGTGTAAACAAAGGATAAAGGTTTATTTCGTTGGACAAAATTAGACAGCAAGTTTACTTACCGCTTCCTCCTCTTTGTCCACATTGGAGGTCTGCGACAGCTTAATGTTCCCAGTCCCCAGAGATCCGCTGGCGGAAAACTTCACCCCATCTTTAGCGCAGGAGATTACAACTGCATCACCAACCTGGCTAAGATCTCTGCAAATGCGAGCAAACTCCCCCGAGGGCATCTTGATGATACAGCTATACTCTTGTTCCTATTGAGCGGGTGGAGGAGGGGGGGGGGGGGGGGAGAAACGAACGCCACATAAGTATACTTTAAAAGAACGGATCACTTATCCTGTTAAAAATACTACACATCTTTACCCATCATGGGGATCTGGTTTATGGCTGATCCCACTTCCACAGGTTAGAAACACCCACCAAAAGACCACATTGTGTAAGAGCCTTCCATGCAACAACCGCCAAGGAGGAATGGGTCATAAAGGCAGATTGCTTCCAGGGGTGAAAACATGCGAGTACTCCTAGAGTACATTTTACCGATTTAAATTACCATAGTTTGTAACAGACAATATCGTTAAAAGACCATAAGCTAAAATACATTGCCGTGTTAATATGAACGTGTATTAAACTAAAAAAATTTTTTCCAGATCTTCACCCGAGACACCACATATATGGCTAAGAGGATCTCTCGAATGTTAAGTGTGCCTACTCCCGAGCAGGTACATTCTTACCATAACTGGATTAAAACAGATGGCAGTCTAAAAAAGCTAACTTACTCCTTAAGTGGCCAAAACTGCCGCCAGGAGACACCATTTATAAATATGTATGTAATGCAGACCATTTAATGAACACTTCACTAGTCTGTTCGCATCAGTTTTTTCGTAGAACAGCTCATTCTACTGTAATGTACTAGAAACCAGAGACCGACGGCCCTTAACATCTGCCTACTTCAGCACCCAAAGAGTCTTAAAGGCAACGCGACAAGTCAGCGTTTCTGCCTGGCTGTTTTATAAACGCAGAGATCACTTACAGGAATTCCGAGCTGTTCAACATCCAGGTCCATTAACTTCATCTCGTAATCTGACACCTTCTCTTGATCTATGAAAGAATATAAAATAATCAAAAAACACCCATTGTACCTTTAATAAAACATAACCGGTACCATTAGCTGCAACATGTTTTTCTGTATGGTACGGGGCTACGCCTACCAGGAAGATCGCAAACGACCAAGTTAACAAAGCTGTACTCACTTGGAGCCTCGAAAACCAGTGTCATCGTGTCTGCATTGTCCTCTGCCCTGAGGGTTATCACATCGTCACCAGCTGCACACTTCAAGATCTTTGACATACTGAAAAAATAAAAAAAAATATAAGATATCAGTTACGTTTTGTAGAATGATCTGTAGCATCTACTAAGCCCCTAAAGACTTAATGTAACTAATCTGATTAACAAGCATGTGTCCCGTAACTTGCGACCTCTTACAGCGGCGTCCTGCAAGGGCTAGGGCTGCCCGCTGTATGTTCACCAAAACTTATTTGACTCCGAACAGACAGACCTACTTCGAGAGCAGTATAGTTTATTCACAGCTTCAACTTCACGGATGGAAACAATGAAAGAACTATACTATACTTGATACGAATATGCGTCTCGCCTTTTATTGAACCGGAGGACTTTGGGTAAAAATCTAACCCAATTACCGATACTGGAACATCAAATATTGATAATTACTTTTGCAAAAAAAGTCATTTTTAAACCCTGCACAGGTACTTCTAGTTGTAAACAAATATTAAGAAAAGTCGCATAATTTAAATAATGCAATAGGGTATTAGAGTAAAGGAAGTCACGGATGAAAAGAAGCAGGTTTTAACTTATCTTTAGACGCGTATATTTGTGCAGAGAATGGGGGCCATGACAACAGCCCGCCAAGTACTTTCCCGCCAGGCAGCTTTGTTCAAGTTGGCGCCTAGATTACGTCACAAGAGCGCCTGCTCTACTGCCGCCTAGGCGTCCAGTTTTATAATGGCGAGGCAAGCCCGGGCAGCACATGAAGCGCATGCGCACTACGCGGGACTGCCTACTGAGAGGTGGACAATATTGCTTATTCTCCTAACTACCCCCTACAGCAAAGTCCTAGGTCTACACTAATATTTAAAAACAACAATCAACCCGCATTATTGGACTAGTGTTACCCTTTACTAAATCAACCACGCAGATGAGCAACGTATTCTCTGGTTCAGCAGATTTCTGCTAGAAGCTGTAAAATCTGACCCCACACCCACGGGCCACATAGCATTACTATAGGTTTTCTCCCAATATTTTAAACTGCACAATCCTGTCGGTCACAAGGCCCACGCCGCATCCTCCTCACCTGCTCATCTTGACTCCCACAGACTGGTTTCGGTCGCATCGATACGTGTCGAAGCCCTCCGAGCGCATGGTGAGCTGCACCAGGGACACATGCGACGAGTCCATACTCTGCAGGCTGATGCCGCTAGAGCTAATGTCCCAACACGCCTCATCGATCAGGTCCTTCAGCGCCTCCAGCACCTTCTTCAGGATCGAGCCCTGTACCAAGCGAGCCTCAAACATGGTGACGGCAAAATTGCACAGCAAAATAAATAATAAAGCAGTGAGTGTGCTGCGGGGTGACGAGTGGCGCGAGGCACAGAGAGCAGATCCCGCCTTGCTGTCTAATAGAAAATCTTGCAGTACCCACTTGCCTCGCGCCAAAAAGTGATCAAGCGGGCTCGCGCAGAGCGTCTTTATTTGCGCGTGACGTTACCACACGCCCTCTAAGGGCCCGATTGGTCTCAATTCCCCCTCGACGTTAATTGCGTCAGAGGAAGGCGTGGTTCTCCGTTCCTACTTCTGACAGTAAGGTAAAGCGCGCCAAAAGTGCTCAAAATCGCCACCCCCAGTTTTCTCTTTAATTCAGTTTTTCGCGCCTAGACTTTTCCGCAGCCATCGAGTTACGACGACTGTCAAATTTAAGTGATGGGCGGCGTATCACTGATTCATGTAGTGCACCTTGCCAGCTCTAAGGGCATTCGTATCAACATTGGCAAAGCAGAATTCGGGTGGTTAAAAAAAATAATCCGGGGATATTTGCCCCATTTACTTGCATTGAAGTAGGTTTAGAAATACATCGGAACTAATAAAAAAGCCAAATCTAAGGATGAAGTTAAGCTGGTGCAACATGCACAGAATGATTATTTCGAGAATCAGAATACAAAATTGACTGAGCAGACCGAGGTTTCTTCCCCTTCATTAGAAGTTCATGTGTATAAAGCATTAATCGGTCCCTACACTATCACTAGTGTGATATCCCTACATAGCATTTTGGTGTGGGGAACAATGTCCAGAAATTGATATAATGCAAGCAATATTTCAGATGCACTTAAGCTTGTATTGGAGCCAAGAGTAGTGAGAGATGCGAATACCTACGGCCAGTACATTGGTGCCTTGACTCAACTTTGTGGGATTGTTACGATCTGGGACTGCTTCGCAGTAGGGGTGTCGCCTTTTACGAAATAGCCAGGTCTTCACTGCATCTCTAAATCTGAGGTGGTTTTGATTGTTTCTTGTCTTTGTTGGGAATGAGTTTTACATATGTTATTTGTAGGCAAAGAAGAAAGTTCTGTCACTGTGTACCTTCTTGAAGGACGGAGGGTTGGGTTGCCAGTTTTGAGGCCCCCATTCTAGTCTGTGTGCCTTATTGAAGCTTTGTTTAGATTCCCTTGTGGGTGATTAAAAGATTGAAAGAGGCACATCTGGCCAAGTATTTTGAGAGCAGTAGTAAAGTGGTCTCCAAAGTAGAGGTGAATTAATAATCTTGCTGCTGCTTTTTTACAGTCTTAGTAGTAGAATGGTGCATCCATTTCGACCTGTAAGCATCTTGGTTCCAAATGAGTTGTTTCAGGTAATTTATTAGCATTCAGTAGTCCATGGCTCATAGGCAATGGTCTATGCCAGATCACTCTAGGTTTTCCAGCTTGAGGATTAGCTGGATGTCATCTGTGTTGCTCTAATAGCTTACATTAAAGGATTTGATGAGGCCTGTTATTGGGCTGAGGTAATCGTTCATGAGGAGTTGTAAAATAATTGAACCTTGCAGCATGCCTTAGTTAGTGGGGAATAAATTCACTGAGTATGGTGGACGCGAGATGAGGCTTTATCTTCCAGACAGCTAGGAGGATATGCAATCTAAAATGATTACTTGCAAGATCTCATAGCCCTATAGTAGGTTGGAGCGACATACTATATCAAAGATGGCAGATAGGCCCAGAGGCAGTATGTGGCAACTCCATTCATATCAGCTGTGATTTTCAGGTGGATATGAGGGTGTATTGTGCCCACCCTGCCAGAATGGAAGTAAGTGTGAGAATTAGAGAGACAGGAAGTCAGACATTTAAGTGAAAACAGCTCTTTCTTCCAGTTTTCACTAGAGTGCACTATTGAAGTTTGATTAGTAGTTTGCAAAACCAACTTGATTAAGGTTCATCTTTTGTATAAATTGGCTTTGTGTAAGAGATATTGAGAGGAAGATGTCTGAGTTTAGGAGTAATGGTTCAGGCCTGGATAGGAGTGTTAGTGGAAAGCTAGATGTCCATAGAGGTGCACACGTGTCTGACAGGGGAGATTTCTGGGTGGCTGGTATTGAGGAGTTACTAGCACTGGGTGGGGAGGAGTTGTTGTCCACCAGCACAGATTGTCTTGTGCTTTGTGAACTGAAGATGGAGGTTACTAGGTGACTTATGTCTGAGGTAATGTTCCAGGATATCAGTTATCACGCAAGACAGTCTGCAAGCGCATCGCAAAGTTATTGGTGTAGTGTAATCTCGGTAACTGTGCAGGCTATGTTGCAGAGGTGTTTGGCGACCTGTGCGGGATCCAAGATGGTGGTGTAGGGACCGCGCAGAGCAGCACGCCTGGGAGGCTCCGTCCTATCCCTCTGTTTTGCGATGAAGGAGCTACTGACATAATGCTTTGAGCTACAGGAGGGCAACCCGATCCCCCCACACGGACGAGAAGGGGAAAAAAAGGGACTGCATCGCTAGGGATGTAACGGCGCAAAGGTGTCACTATACCCGATGTTAAGTCTCACGGATACTGCTCGGCTCTTACGACGCATGCTACAGGGTTTGCGTGGGAGATCTGGGCCCGGCTGGTTTAGCCTCAACCTTCAGGTACTCGCTCTCACTCAGCCAGCCTGGTGGTTAAGGAGAATGCCTTCTAAAAATCAGCCTCGCTCGAGGAAGAACAGTAAACAAACGACTGGAGCCTCGGCCCACCTTGCCACGACAGGACAAACGGTGGGACAAACGGTGGGAACTGCTACGTTACCTTTGATTATCCCGGCTGGAGCTGAGGGATTTACGACATCAACGAGCGAAGGGCACTGTGCTGAGCCTGAGAAAGCGACGGAGAAAACGAAGACTGAAGCTTTCTCACAATCATCCTTACTACCACTGACACTGCTGTTGCCGCCAATTGAGTCTGCCGAGCCACAGTTACGGGAGAAAAGAAACGCGGATAAACAGGTACTGAGACCGTCCATTCTAACAACAAGCTCATATTTTAAGAGCTCAGGCAGAATTACAGCCAAGCCAACGAATAAATCTTCAGTAAGAGAGGTTGGGTTAGCCTGGGATAAAACTGATGGCGAAACAACTGACCTCTCTAATAATATCGTAGAGTCTACTGCGAAAGATCCCCTTGCTATTAAGGAGACACACCCAGACAAAGTTAATAATGTTAACATACAGGGGGGTAAACAATTAAACCCTCTTGCCCGTGACACTACGATAGTACACGATGTAACTCTTAATGGTCCCCCAATGGAGCGAACACAGACTGGAGTGCAAATAATTGACACTACGCTTGCCATAAGGCCTGAAACAGCCGAATTTAAGCCCCCCAGTTTAAACACAGCTCTGCAGGTTCTTAAGGGGTCCCGCACCAAGGAACTGGGTCTGTCCCTGGCTATTGAGTTAAACGGAAACCCTCAACCAGTGATACCCGATGCCGGGGCCTGCGAGGCGGATGCACATATCTCTGGGGGGGGAGAACTGCCAGCGGTGCATGTAGAATCTTCGGAGGTCATAGAGAGTATGGAAGATACCGACCCTGCTGACTCCATCAAGCAGAGTTTCCTTGAAGAATTAGATGTTGAGACTGAAGTAGAGGACGAGGTGGGGGAGAGGCGAGAGAAAGACTGCAATACGGGCTGCAAGGCTAAATTAAATGTCTCCAGAAGTCGAAAGCCTAAAAGTAAATCAAAGGTTAAAAGAGGAGGCAAGACGATTGCCATATTAAATTGGCCCACTACAAGTATTACTCAAAGCTTAAAGAAAAAGCAACCAGACAAAAGCCCTCTAAGAAAATGGATTGAAAACAAAGGCCTTGTTAAAAATATAACTCTGAGATTATCTGGAGCAAGCTTTATCGAAAACTCAGAAAATATAGAATCTCTATGCTTTTCTGCTGACAGCCCCCTTGCTGCTTCGCCCAGCCCACCACTGTACGGGCCAACCGATCAAGGTTCCCTACTTACTCAAGAACACATGGTTGATCCTCGAGCGTCAGTAGATACACTTCCACAATCTAATGCAGTCATAGTTCACCCACCGATAGGTAATGATCCTGCTCCACCTACTGAGAGATCCACACTAGTGACAACGTCTCCTTCAGTCCCCCAAACGAAACACTTAAGTACTATCAAAAAAGGACTAAGGCAAGAAGCGACTGAACTTTCCTCAGCAGATATAATATTACAGATTTTGAATGATCAACGAGCTGAAGCCCAGGAGCACTACCTCCAACTGAGGGAAGACAATGGCAAAATGCAATCTTCTCTACAAGAGCTGACCTCTAAATTAGGAGGGATTTCACAGGATATTGCTGGACTCCAACAACGGGTGGTGGAGATTGAAGAGTCTAGCTCGAAAATGTCCGCCACAGTCGACAAACACGAGCTACAACTGTCTGCACTTCAACTAAAAGTCGAAGATTTGGAAAATCGGCAAAGACGCTCCAACCTGAGACTCTTCGGAGTACCGGAAGGGTCCGAGGGCTCTGATCCTAGGGCTTTTTTAGTGGGGCTGCTCCAGAAAGCTTTCCCAGACCTGGCTGACTGGGACTGGGACTCACAAATCCAACGTGCTCATCGCCTACCTTTGGTCTTGAGAAACAGGGGAAACCCGTTTCCACGTCCTTTTTTGATTTTCTTTGGCAATTTTTTACTCCGTCAGGCAGTCTGGCAGAGAGCACGTCCTAACGCCCCTATAGTTACTGGGGAACTATCTATCTTTGTCCGTTCTGACTTAAGTAAAGAAACGATGGACAGACGCTGGAAGCTTCGCAAATTGATAGATCCTATCAAATCTAATGGGGGCCAGGCATTTTTACAAGAACCGGCCCGGCTTAAAGTTATTAAAAACGGACACACTTATTTTTTCAACGATGTCAAAGAAGCCGAAGTATATATATCTAGCATCTACAAAGACAAGAACCAGACTGAAAAATAGTTTGTAGCATTATGTTTAACTTAGTTGTTTCTAACATAATTTATAAATAATGCTCATAACTGTGAGGTTCAGCTCTCTAAACATTTTGGTAGTTTTTTTTTTTTTGGCAGTTAAGAGTCTTTACGTTGTTCCCTACACGGATAGGGTGTCTGTAGATACGTAGGGCTGTCCTCACAGAAATATTGGCTAATCTCTTGAACTTTATTGATCACTGGTATCACGAAAAAATCCTTCTTTCTTTACTCTCTTTTCTTTTTTCAATAGAGGGAGGGTTGGACGGGGCTTGCCTAGGCGCCCTGCTACTGGCGCTGCCTTTCCAGCGGCAGCTGTCACTCAAGGGCGGTTCTTCCCTGGCTGGGGTAAGAGCCAGGGGGGGTATGGGAGGGGGGGATGGTGGGTGGGGGAAATACAGTAAAAAAAAAAGTTTACAGGCTGGCAATGATGAATATTGTGAGTTTATATTATTTATTTTTATCTCTTCATGTTTCCATGCACAAATAATAGGAAATGTTTCTGGGTATGCGGTGCCGGACGTAGGGCTTCAACTTTATTTTAATAAATGTATGAAATAAAGTGTTTAGCCTGGAACGTAGCAGGGCTGAATAGCAGAAACAAGAGATCTTTGATCACAGAAGAATTAAAACTACACAATCCCCATATTGCTCTCCTCTCTGAGACGCATATAGTTGGGAAAGATAAGAAGCTACTTAACCAGTTGGGTTATGACATTGTGATCTGCTCGAGCCTCGGGCATCCCATCAGAGGAGTGGCTATTCTTAAGGACAAACGTTTTAGGGCTGAAATATTACATACTCTCAGTGACAAAGATGGTAGATGGGCTATTGCCCAGCTTTGTTTTGATAACCTCAAATACATCTTCTGTGTGGTTTACGGCTCTAACACGGATGAGCCAAAAGTTTTTGATCAGTTGAATATAAAACTTTTGGAATGGGAGGGAGAACTTATTATTATGGGGGACTTCAACTGTACAACAAAAATGACAGAGCTGTTCCTGTAAGTGGAAAAATAAGGGAAGGGAAGGGGGAAGAAATTGTGTTCACGGACAATTGAAATATTACATATTGAGGCCCTCACACAACCTATAGGGTATCGTGATTCACGTACCCCTTCGGATGTATCGCGTCATCATCGGGCTGCTCCTGCGTCGAGTCGGCTGGTGCAATACCCGACGGGCTTTTGTTTAAGGAGCACTTTTGTGGAGATCTTTTTATCCAATGAAGCCGGTAGTTGCATGGGTGTGTGGGGCTCTAGGGTGATGTAGATGAAGTGTGTTGATTATTAAAAATAGGGGTCGAAGTGCTTACTCAACCAATTTATTAGGAAGCCTTCTCCCCTAATTAAAAAACTATGAGGTTGAGTGTTACTAACTTAGGGTTATAGACTAGGTTATGTACACTGCCTCAGTCAGGTCGACATGTTTCTCGCTCCATTAGAGAAATACTCTGGCGATTCCTCAGGACCAAAAGATGTTCTCTATCTACATCTAAAATTCATCATAATATCTTAATAAACAGTGAGCATTCTAAGTCACAGTTGTAGTGTTACCTGCAGCTCGGTCTACCTGTAAGGGGATAAAGGCCAAGGAGGTTAAAGAATGCATGGAACAGTCACTGTGTACTGACATTGAATATCACGTGAACAATTGAGTGCAATTGTGGTGAAAGTGCACTCTAGACATGAAGGGTGGTGAAAAACTTAGTGAATCTGAGCCCTGTGAAGTGACTTCTACTACAAGTGATGAAAGTGAAATTTAAATTAATAAAGGGACTTACCCTAAGAAATCCTAAGGATAGTCCACTGCAGTTCCTGGTAGATAAACGCAAGGAGTTCCTCGCGTTCTGTAATTATATAGGGAGAAAGCTAGAGGAACGGGGGTGGTTAGAAACAACATACTCCAGGGTTGTAGTAACCCCTTCTCTTATTGCCGAAGTCAGATCATAAAACTGGCAAGTGTGGTTAGAAACAGGTTATTCCTGGGTTAAAGTAATCCCTTCTCTGGTTTCGTTAAGGCATTAACGGGTTATGATCTGAAGAGAGCTACGGTCGGTGAGGGCTATAACCAACACCCCTATATCTGGAGATGGTGCAGTCCCTAGTCTCTTACTAAATAAATACATTCAGTAGACGTAAGTGTGGCCATCTAAAGTGCTCTTGTCAGAGTAATTGTGTGCTCTGATTTCGTTTGTCAGATACATAACAAGACACAACATTTAGTAGGTTAGCGTTAAATGGTATCCCATTGAGGTTTGGCATTGACAGTCAAATCTATACTCATCTAATGTTAAGTCTAGAAGTGAAGGTCCCCCACATAGTAAATCTATGAACGTTAAAGGAGCCTCGGTAAATAAGCGAATAGCACCTCAGTTAAAAACCAAACCATAACATAGGCTCAACAAAGTGAGGTTTCTGTCTATTTACTGACACGCCGGATCCGTGTTTCAAAAATATCTACCCAATGCATAACTCAATTTAGAAAAGTAAGGGGTCAACAAGTAAGATTTTGTCTACTTACTGACACGCCGAGTCCGTGTCTCGTATACACCTACCCCGTTCTACCAGGACTGGGTGGCGATATTCCGAGTCTCGTGTCGGTATATGAAGGCAGCGTCTGTTAGATTCAGACCCGGAAGTGAAAGAGACACTAGAGCTTGCATTACCCTATTGCGACCGGTGGTAAATCCAGTCGCCATCTTGAGTGAGGGATCTAGTCCCATAACAATGTGTGTCAGGGGTGTGAATCACTATTCAGTTTACCGGTGTGGTCACGAGCATACTGAATCATCTTGGTGATTGAGCCGCTATCAGGGCATCCTACTTATTGGTACGTAATGTATGGTCACTGTACTCATCCTGAATCAAGGGTTGGCCCCAGGATACATGTACTCAGGAAAGACTCGTTGTTATATTGATCTAGGTACTTTATCTGAATGAAGGGGTGGCCCCTGACTCCGTGTTATCAGAAGAGACTCGTTGTTGTATTAATATATCTTTGTGGTAGGGTCTTAAACCTCCGGGATGACGTGAGGTGTAGACACCACCAGGAAGTAGCAGTGGTAGGGAAGGGGGGGGGTTTTATTTGGTGTCGTCGTGGCGCTCATGAAGTGCAACGGTTCTTGTTCTAAGTCAATTGTTGTATGTACACATAGAGGCAATCACTCAAAAGAAAGAGTCTATTCCGCGGGTCTGCGTGATTCACTCTATTTCTTTCTTTCAGGGTCTCCAAATTAAACACACCCTATTGTCCACTCAGGCATATATGTCAGTATCGGAGAGTGTAGTTTGTCAAGGATTAGTGTTAGCACAAAGGTGGTGTTGTTCAAGGAGGTTTGATGGAGGCCCAAGGAATGGCGTCATTTAATCCTGTCACATGGGTGCCCAATCTAAACACCCACCTCTGTTCTTTAGCAAGCAAAGCTTCCTTGGTGATATTGGAAAATGATTCCAATATGAGCCAGGTGAATGACTCTGGTGGATGTCCCTTTTCTAGAAAGTGTGTACACATTCTAGTGTTGATTTTCCTGCAGCGGAAGTTGCTGCGATGTTCAGTCATGCGTGTTTTAACTGGGCGGGTGGTCATGCCAACGTATTGTAATCTACAAGGGCATGTAATCAGATATATGCAATTGGCTGTGTTGCAATTAGTGTGGCGGCGTAGCTCCCATTTAAAATTATTGTCAAAAAGGACAGACTTGTGTGTTGTAGTCATGGGGCATACCGAACATGAGCCACAGGGGTAATGTCCGGTTACGGGTGGCAAATCCCATAATTGTCTTTGGATTGGCTGCCCCTGTAGGCGTGGACGAGTGTGAATCAAGGTGTCCTTCAAGTTTTTTGTACGTTTGAATGAAAATCTAGGGGTTTCAAGTTGCATAGTGCCTGTGTTTAAAATGTTCCAATGTTTCTTGATTATCTTGGTGATCTGATTTGACAATGGGGTAAATGATGTGACACACGTCAGGATCTCAGTTGGAGCTGTTATTTTGGGTTCCAACAGGGCTTCTCGATGGTTATTTCGGGCTCTCTTATTGGCTAGGGCTATCTGTTTGGCAGGATAGTTACGTGCCCGTAGGTTGTTAGCCAATTTCTTCGCTTCTACCCTGTAGTCTGACAAGTTACTACAATTTTGTCTTATCCTAAGGAACTGTCCAATAGGTAAATTATCCCTCAGGCTTCGGGGGTGATGACTTGTGTATAGTAACAGACTATTGCGGTCTGTTGGTTTTTTATACAAGGAGGTTGATAATGTGCCCCTGTGCAAACTGATGTTAAGATCTAGAAAAGGGATGGTGTTGTCAGACACTGTCTGCGAAAACTTGAGGTGTGGGTCAAGGGTATTGATCCAGTCACAAAACTCAGTGCAGGTCGACATATCCCCCTTCCAAAGGATGAGGATATCGTCAATAAACCTTTTCCAAAGGTATATGTCTGTGTTGAATGGGTTAGAGTCATGGTAAATGTATCGGGTTTCAAAATCAGACATGTACAGGCAAGCCAGACTGGGCGCAACTGTACTCCCCATGCAAGTTCCTTGTGTCTGTTTATAAATCTGGCCTTTGAATTCAAAGAAATTCTCTGTCAATGTTAGAGTAGCACATTCCATGATGAAACTGATGGGGGTGTTACGTTCCCAAACTTCATGGTTCAGGACCTCTTCTACCACATTCAGTGTTGCCCTCTGTGGTATATTCGTGTACAATGCTTGTACATCTAGGGTCACTAATAGTGTGATCTGATCCGTGGGTGGTAGTTCATTCAAGAGTCTTAGTAAATCTGAAGTGTCTTGTATATAAGACGCAGTCTTTTTAACAAGAGGTTGCAGAAAATAGTCACAGAATTGGGACAACGGTTCTAAGACAGAATCTATACCTGATACGATAGGCCTACCAGGGACAGGTGAAATACCCTTGTGGATTTTCGGTAGGGTATAAAAATATGGGGTACGTGGATTCTTCTTGACCAAAAATAAGGCTTCTTTCTTGCTGATCCAGCCTTCACTCTCAGCCGAGAAAACTAAGGCTGTGATGGTGGTCAGTAAGCTTTGGGTGGGGTTGGTGGAGACAGGGGTGTAATAAGTTCTGTCACCCGAAATAACCATCGAGAAGCCCTGTTGGAACCTAAAATAACAGCTCCAACTGAGATCCTGACGTGTGTCACATCATTTACCCCATTGTCAAATCAGATCACCAAGATAATCAAGAAACATTGGAACATTTTAAACACAGGCACTATGCAACTTGAAACCCCTAGATTTTCATTCAAACGTACAAAAAACTTGAAGGACACCTTGATTCACACTCGTCCACGCCTACAGGGGCAGCCAATCCAAAGACAATTATGGGATTTGCCACCCGTAACCGGACATTACCCCTGTGGCTCATGTTCGGTATTCCCCATGACTACAACACACAAGTCTGTCCTTTTTGACAATAATTTTAAATGGGAGCTACGCCGCCACACTAATTGCAACACAGCCAATTGCATATATCTGATTACATGCCCTTGTAGATTACAATACGTTGGCATGACCACCCGCCCAGTTAAAACACGCATGACTGAACATCGCAGCAACTTCCGCTGCAGGAAAATCAACACTAGAATGTGTACACACTTTCTAGAAAAGGGACATCCACCAGAGTCATTCACCTGGCTCATATTGGAATCATTTTCCAATATCACCAAGGAAGCTTTGCTTGCTAAAGAACAGAGGTGGGTGTTTAGATTGGGCACCCATGTGACAGGATTAAATGACGCCATTCCTTGGGCCTCCATCAAACCTCCTTGAACAACACCACCTTTGTGCTAACACTAATCCTTGACAAACTACTCTCTCCGATACTGACATATATGCCTGAGTGGACAATAGGGTGTGTTTAATTTGGAGACCCTGAAAGAAATAAATAGAGTGAATCACGCAGACCCGCGGAATAGACTCTTTCTTTTGAGTGATTGCCTCTATGTGTACATACAACAATTGACTTAGAACAAGAACCGTTGCACTTCACGAGCGCCACGACGACACTAAATAAAACCCCCCCCTTCCCTACCACTGCTACTTCCTGGTGGTGTCTACACCTCACGTCATCCCAGAGGTTTAAGACCCTACCACAAAGATATATTAATACAACAACGAGTCTCTTCTGATAACACGGAGTCAGGGGCCACCCCTTCATTCAGATAAAGTACCTAGATCAATATAACAATGAGTCTTTCCTGAGTACATGTATCCTGGGGCCAACCCTTGATTCAGGATGAGTACAGCGACCATACATTACGTACCAATAAGTAGGATGCCCTGATAGCGGCTCCGTCACCAAGATGATTCAGTATGCTCGTGACCACACCGGTAAACTGAATAGTGATTCACACCCCTGACACACATTGTTATGGGACTAGATCCCTCACTCAAGATGGCGACTGGATTTACCGCCGGTCGCAATAGGGTAATGCAAGCTCTAGTGTCTCTTTCACTTCCGGGTCTGAATCTAACAGACGCTGCCTTCATATACCGACACGAGACTCGGAATATCGCCACCCAGTCCTGGTAGAACGGGGTAGGTGTATACGAGACACGGACTCGGCGTGTCAGTAAGTAGACAAAATCTTACTTGTTGACCCCTTACTTTTCTAAATTGAGTTATGCATTGGGTAGATATTTTTTAAACACGGATCCGGCGTGTCAGTAAATAGACAGAAACCTCACTTTGTTGAGCCTATGTTATGGTTTGGTTTTTAACTGAGGTGCTATTCGCTTTTTTACCGAGGCTCCTTTAACGTTCATAGATTTACTATGTGGGGGACCTTCACTTCTAGACTTAACATTAGATGAGTATAGATTTGACTGTCAATGCCAAACCTCAATGGGATACCATTTAACGCTAACCTACTAAATGTTGTGTCTTGTTATGTATCTGACAAACGAAATCAGAGCACACAATTACTCTGACAAGAGCACTTTAGATGGCCACACTTACGTCTACTGAATGTATTTATTTAGTAAGAGACTAGGGACTGCACCATCTCCAGATATAGGGGTGTTGGTTATAGCCCTCACCGACCGTAGCTCTCTTCAGATCATAACCCGTTAATGCCTTAACGAAACCAGAGAAGGGATTACTTTAACCCAGGAATAACCTGTTTCTAACCACACTTGCCAGTTTTATGATCTGACTTCGGCAATAAGAGAAGGGGTTACTACAACCCTGGAGTATGTTGTTTCTAACCACCCCCGTTCCTCTAGCTTTCTCCCTATATAATTACAGAACGCGAGGAACTCCTTGCGTTTATCTACCAGGAACTGCAGTGGACTATCCTTAGGATTTCTTAGGGTAAGTCCCTTTATTAATTTAAATTTCACTTTCATCACTTGTAGTAGAAGTCACTTCACAGGGCTCAGATTCACTAAGTTTTTCACCACCCTTCATGTCTAGAGTGCACTTTCACCACAATTGCACTCAATTGTTCACGTGATATTCAATGTCAGTACACAGTGACTGTTCCATGCATTCTTTAACCTCCTTGGCCTTTATCCCCTTACAGGTAGACCGAGCTGCAGGTAACACTACAACTGTGACTTAGAATGCTCACTGTTTATTAAGATATTATGATGAATTTTAGATGTAGATAGAGAACATCTTTTGGTCATAGTTTTTTAATTAGGGGAGAAGGCTTCCTAATAAATTGGTTGAGTAAGCACTTCGACCCCTATTTTTAATAATCAACACACTTCATCTACATCACCCTAGAGCCCCACACACCCATGCAACTACCGGCTTCATTGGATAAAAAGATCTCCACAAAAGTGCTCCTTAAACAAGAGCCCGTCGGGTATTGCACCAGCCGACTCGACGCAGGAGCAGCCCGATGATGACGCGATACATCCGAAGGGGTACGTGAATCACGATACCCTATAGGTTGTGTGAGGGCCTCAATATCCAATATTTCAATTGTCCGTGAACACAATTTCTTCCCCCTTCCCTTCCCTTATTTTTCCACTTACAGGAACAGCTCTGTCATTTTTGTTGTACATTCTGAGGGCACACACAGCTGGACCTTTTCATAAAGCGCCTTTACGCCCCCCCTGTTCATTTTTTGGACTTCAACTGTATCATGGATTATAAAATAGATACAACTAGGCCCGATAGCTTTCAAAGGATGCGCAAAACTAGGTAATCTATCTCTGATTTATGTCGCTTCCATAACATCAAAGACGCTTGGCGACACTTATATCCAAATACACCAGGCTATACATACTACTCAGCACCTCACAAACTGTGTTCAAGATTGGACATGGCACTAATTAGCGATAATTTATTAAAGATTAGTACCATGACTCTGTGTCCCCGTATCTCTTCCGACCACAATGCAATAATCCTTACTATTACCAAGTCACACAATAAGATTCTTCCTAGGCCGTTTTCCTTTCCTAGATACTTGATTTCAGACCCGCAGTATCTGACACAGCTCAAACTACATCTTATAGAATTTATAGATATCAATATGGATTCAGCTCCATGTAGTATGGTATGGGACGCATGTAAAGCAAGTATCAGGGGTTTTACTCAGGCATACACGTTCAGACAAAATTCTGAACGTAAAATATGTAACGTCCAGCTTATATCAGAAATAGCCATCCAAGAAGAACTACTGACATCTGCACTTCGGTCAAACTCACCAACGACTATAGAAATAGGACTTAAACTTGGACTGTTAAAAAACGAAATCAAAACAAAGTTCATTCAGAAGAGCTGTAGTAGTATCCACAAATTTAAAATAGCACAATACGAGGGAGGGGATAAAATCGGCAACATTTTGGCCTATAAAACTGCTGAGAACAGATCTTACACTTTGATTAACCCCTTCGCTGCCAGGCCTTTTCCCCCTCCTGTGCCAGGCCTTTTTTTGGCTATTTGGGGTAGTGCGCGCTTAGGCCCCTGTAACTTTTTGACCACATTAGGTATCCACGCCAAATTTGCGTCCTTTTCTTCCAACATCATGGGGATTCTAAAGGTACTTAGGGTTTGTGGATTCCCCTGGAGGGGTCACAGAAAAGAGCCAAAATACAGCAAAATTTTGGGTTTTTTTGGAAAAATTGGAAAAACGGGCTGCAAATGAAAGCATCTGGGTTTTTACCTGCAAATGTTATCAAAAAAGGGTTTGTGGGGTTGAAATCACCATTTTCCCAGCTTTTCGGGGATACTTGACTTTTGTCAGAAACCCAACATTTTTTACACAGTTTTGGCATTTTTCTGGGACATAGCCTATTTTTGCTATTTTTTGTGCTTTTGACCTCCTTCCAGTTAGTGGCAGAAATGGGTACAAAAGCAATAGTGGATCCTGGAAAGCTATACATTTTCGAAAAGAAGACAACATTCTGAATTCAGCAAGGGGTCATTTGTGTAGATCCATCAAGGTTTTTTTATAGAAACAAACAGTTAAATGTAGGATAAATTGAAATTTAGTTGAAAAAAACAGCCTTTTGTGTCAACATTTTCACCTGTAACTTCTTCTAATTATGACAGCTCTTTGAAAGCAATATACCGTTGCATCCGCTGGACATTACTGGTTGTGGGGATATATAGGACTTGTAGGTTCACCAAGAACCCGACGAACCCAGAGCCAAAAACTGATCAGCAACTTGCAATGGTTTTATATTTTGTACCGGATATATGGTAATAATTCTGGAAAAAAGTGTACATGGAAAAATTGATATGAAAAACACCTATGTATTTCTGAAATGGGAACAAAATATAGAGTTTAGAAACAGTAGATATTTGCACATTTCTGAAATTGGGAATACTAATACTAGCATGAGAATTATCAGTCATTTTTTAGAATGACTTCTTTTTTACACAATATCTTTCATTTGGAAGGCAGAAATGCATCGAAAGTCAATAGATAATAACAGTTCCTTTACAAAACTGAATTACCCTAAGTCTCCCGATAAAAATGGTGCCTCACTTGTGTGGGTAGGCATAGTGCCCAGGACAGGAAACGGCGCAAAACGCAACGTGCTCACAACTCAATATCGCAGTGAAAATTTACCCTTTTTTTGCAAAGTGCCTAGCTCTAGTTTTTGAACCCTAGCTCTGCGGGCACCTTGGGAAACCTAGCAAACCTATACATTTTTGAAAACTAGACACCCAGGGGAATCCAGGATGGGGTGACTTGACTGCCTCCCACCAGGGTCTGTTACCCAGAATCCCTTGCAAACCTAAAAAATTGTCAAAAAAACCACATTTTCCACACATTTCTGTCGTGGAAAGTTCCGGAATCTGCGTGGATCCACAAATTTCCACCCACCCCGCGTTCCCCAAAGTCTTACGAGAAAAATGGTACCTCACTTGTGTGGGTCGACCTAGTGCCCGCGACAGGAAACGGTGCAAAACGCAAGGTGGTCACACCTCAATTTTGCAGTGAAAAATGACCCCTTTTTGGCAAAGTGACTAGCTGTAGTTTTTGGACCCTAGACCTGCCGGCACCTAGGGAAACCTAGCAAACCTATACATTTTTGAAAACTAGACACCCGGCGGCTTCCAGGGAGGTATGGCTTGCGTGGATCCCCCAACGTTTCCTTACCCAGAATTTCCTGCAAACCTCAATTTTAGCTGAAAAAATCACTTTTTTCACACATTTTGGGGTGGGAAAGTAGTAGCATCACCGGGCTCACACAAATTTACCACCACCCAGCGTTCCCCCAGGTCTCCCGGTAAAAATGGTGCCTCACTTGTGTGGGAGGCCCAAGTACCCGCGGCAGGCAAGGGCCCAAAACGCATTGAGGCGACATCAAAATGGCCTATCGCAAAACCACCTGGTTTTGCAAGGGGGGTCACTTAGGTTTTTGGCCCGGTGCTCGGCGGCCATCTAGGGAAACCTACAAAACCCACGCATTTCTGAAAACTAGACACCCGGCGGCTTCCAGGGAGGTATGGCTTGCGTGGATCCCCCAACGTTTCCTTACCCAAATTCCCCTGCAAACCTCAATTTTTGCTGAAAAAATCACTTTTTTCACACATTTTGGGGTGGGAAAGTAGTGGCATCACCGGGCTCACACAAATTTACCACCACCCAGCGTTCCCCCAGGTCTCCCGGTAAAAATGGTGCCTCACTTGTGTGGGAGGCCCAAGTACCCGCGGCAGGCAAGGGCCCAAAACGCAGTGAGGCGACATCAAAATGGCCTGTCGCAAAACCACCTGGTTTTGCAAGGGGGGTCACTTAGCTTTTTGGCCCGGTGCTCGGCGGCCATCTAGGGAAACCTACCAAACCCATGCATTTCTGAAAACTAGACACCCGGCGGCTTCCAGGGAGGTATGGCTTGCGTGGATCCCCCAACGTTTCCTTACCCAGAATCCCCTGCAAACCTCAATTTATGCTGAGAAAATCACTTTTTTCACACATTTTGGGGTGGGAAAGTAGTGGCATCACCGGGCTCACACAAATTTACCACCACCCAGCATTCCCCCAGGTCTCCCGGTAAAAATGGTGCCTCACTTGTGTGGGAGGTCCAAGTACCCGCGACAGGCAAGGGCCCAAAACGTAGTGATGCGACATTTGGGATAGGCAATGTTGAATGGTTTGGTTTTTAGCTGAGGTGCTATTCGCTTATTTACCGAGGCTCCTTTAACGTTCATAGATTTACTATGTGGGGGACCTTCACTTCTAGACTTAACATTAGATGAGTATAGATTTGACTGTCAATGCCAAACCTCAATGGGATACCATTTAACGCTAACCTACTAAATGTTGTGTCTGGTTATGTATCTGACAAACGAAATCAGAGCACACAATTACTCTGACAAGAGCACTTTAGATGGCCACACTTACGTCTACTGAATGTATTTATTTAGTAAGAGACTAGGGACTGCACCATCTCCAGATATAGGGGTGTTGGTTATAGCCCTCACCGACCGTAGCTCTCTTCAGATCATAACCCGTTAATGCCTTAACGAAACCAGAGAAGGGATTACTTTAACCCAGGAATAACCTGTTTCTAACCACACTTGCCAGTTTTATGATCTGACTTCGGCAATAAGAGAAGGGGTTACTACAACCCTGGAGTATGTTGTTTCTAACCACCCCCGTTCCTCTAGCTTTCTCCCTATATAATTACAGAACGCGAGGAACTCCTTGCGTTTATCTACCAGGAACTGCAGTGGACTATCCTTAGGATTTCTTAGGGTAAGTCCCTTTATTAATTTAAATTTCACTTTCATCACTTGTAGTAGAAGTCACTTCACAGGGCTCAGATTCACTAAGTTTTTCACCACCCTTCATGTCTAGAGTGCACTTTCACCACAATTGCACTCAATTGTTCACGTGATATTCAATGTCAGTACACAGTGACTGTTCCATGCATTCTTTAACCTCCTTGGCCTTTATCCCCTTACAGGTAGACCGAGCTGCAGGTAACACTACAACTGTGACTTAGAATGCTCACTGTTTATTAAGATATTATGATGAATTTTAGATGTAGATAGAGAACATCTTTTGGTCATCGTTTTTTAATTAGGGGAGAAGGCTTCCTAATAAATTGGTTGAGTAAGCACTTCGACCCCTATTTTTAATAATCAACACACTTCACTTCATCTACATCACCCTAGAGCCCCACACACCCATGCAACTACCGGCTTCATTGGATAAAAAGATCTCCACAAAAGTGCTCCTTAAACAAGAGCCCGTCGGGTATTGCACCAGCCGACTCGACGCAGGAGCAGCCCGATGATGACGCGATACATCCGAAGGGGTACGTGAATCACGATACCCTATAGGTTGTGTGAGGGCCTCAATATCCAATATTTCAATTGTCCGTGAACACAATTTCTTCCCCCTTCCCTTCCCTTATTTTTCCACTTACAGGAACAGCTCTGTCATTTTTGTTGTACATTCTGAGGGCACACACAGCTGGACCTTTTCATAAAGCGCCTTTACGCCCCCCCTGTTCATTTTTTGGACTTCAACTGTATCATGGATTATAAAATAGATACAACTAGGCCCGATAGCTTTCAAAGGATGCGCAAAACTAGGTCATCTATCTCTGATTTATGTCGCTTCCATAACATCAAAGACGCTTGGCGACACTTATATCCAAATACACCAGGCTATACATACTACTCAGCACCTCACAAACTGTGTTCAATATCGGACATGGCACTAATTAGCGATAATTTATTAAAGATTAGTACCATGACTCTGTGTCCCCGTATCTCTTCCGACCACAATGCAATAATCCTTACTATTACCAAGTCACACAATAAGATTCTTCCTAGGCCGTTTTCCTTTGCTAGATACTTGATTTCAGACCCGCAGTATCTGACACAGCTCAAACTACATCTTATAGAATTTATAGATATCAATATGGATTCAGCTCCATGTAGTATGGTATGGGACGCATGTAAAGCAAGTATCAGGGGTTTTACTCAGGCATACACGTTCAGACAAAATTCTGAACGTAAAATATGTAACGTCCAGCTTATATCAGAAATAGCCATCCAAGAAGAACTACTGACATCTGCACTTCGGTCAAACTCACCAACGACTATAGAAATAGGACTTAAACTTGGACTGTTAAAAAACGAAATCAAAACAAAGTTCATTCAGAAGAGCTGTAGTAGTATCCACAAATTTAAAATAGCACAATACGAGGGAGGGGATAAAATCGGCAACATTTTGGCCTATAAAACTGCTGAGAACAGATCTTACACTTTGATTAACCCCTTCGCTGCCAGGCCTTTTCCCCCTCCTGTGCCAGGCCTTTTTTTGGCTATTTGGGGTAGTGCGCGCTTAGGCCCCTGTAACTTTTTGACCACATTAGGTATCCACGCCAAATTTGCGTCCTTTTCTTCCAACATCATGGGGATTCTAAAGGTACTCAGGGTTTGTGGATTCCCCTGGAGGGGTCACAGAAAAGAGCCAAAATACAGCAAAATTTTGGGTTTTTTTGGAAAAATTGGAAAAACGGGCTGCAAATGAAAGCATCTGGGTTTTTACCTGCAAATGTTATCAAAAAAGGGTTTGTGGGGTTGAAATCACCATTTTCCCAGCTTTTCGGGGATACTTGACTTTTGTCAGAAACCCAACATTTTTTACACAGTTTTGGCATTTTTCTGGGACATAGCCTATTTTTGCTATTTTTTGTGCTTTTGACCTCCTTCCAGTTAGTGGCAGAAATGGGTACAAAAGCAATAGTGGATCCTGGAAAGCTTTACATTTTCGAAAAGAAGAAAACATTCTGAATTCAGCAAGGGGTCATTTGTGTAGATCCATCAAGGTTTTTTTATAGAAACAAACAGTTAAATGTAGGATAAATTGAAATTTAGTTGAAAAAAACAGCCTTTTGTGTCAACATTTTCACCTGTAACTTCTTCTAATTATGACAGCTCTTTGAAAGCAATATACCGTTGCATCCGCTGGACATTACTGGTTGTGGGGATATATAGGACTTGTAGGTTCACCAAGAACCCGACGAACCCAGAGCCAAAAACTGATCAGCAACTTGCAATGGTTTTATATTTTGTACCGGGTATATGGTAATAATTCTGGAAAAAAGTGTACATGGAAAAATTGATATGAAAAACACCTATGTATTTCTGAAATGGGAACAAAATATAGAGTTTAGAAACAGTAGATATTTGCACATTTCTGAAATTGGGAATACTAATACTAGCATGAGAATTATCAGTCATTTTTTAGAATGACTTCTTTTTTACACAATATCTTTCATTTGGAAGGCAGAAATGTATCGAAAGTCAATAGATAATAACAGTTCCTTTACAGAACTGAATTACCCTAAGTCTCCCGATAAAAATGGTACCTCACTTGTGTGGGTAGGCATAGTGCCCAGGACAGGAAACGGCGCAAAACGCAACGTGCTCACAACTCAATATCGCAGTGAAAATTTACCCTTTTTTTGCAAAGTGCCTAGCTCTAGTTTTTGAACCCTAGCTCTGCGGGCACCTTGGGAAACCTAGCAAACCTATACATTTTTGAAAACTAGACACCCAGGGGAATCCAGGATGGGGTGACTTGACTGCCTCCCACCAGGGTCTGTTACCCAGAATCCCTTGCAAACCTAAAAAATTGTCAAAAAAACCACATTTTCCACACATTTCTGTCGTGGAAAGTTCCGGAATCTGCGTGGATCCACAAATTTCCACCCACCCCGCGTTCCCCAAAGTCTTACGAGAAAAATGGTACCTCACTTGTGTGGGTCGGCCTAGTGCCCGCGACAGGAAACGGTGCAAAACGCAAGGTGGTCACACCTCAATTTTGCAGTGAAAAATGACCCCTTTTTGGCAAAGTGACTAGCTGTAGTTTTTGAACCCTAGCCCTGCCGGCACCTAAGGAAACCTAGCAAACCCAGACATTTCTGAAAACTAGACACCCAGGGGAATCCAGGATGGGGTGACTTGACTGCCTCCCACCATGGTCTGTTACCCAGAATCCCTTGCAAACGTAAAAAAATGACAAAAAAACAAATTTTCCCCACATTTCTGGGATGGAAAGTTCTGGAATCTGCGTGGATCCACAAATTTCCACCCACCCCGCGTTCCCCAAAGTCCTACGAGAAAAATGGTACCTCACTTGTGCGGGTCGGCCTAGTGCCCGCAACAGGAAACGGCGCAAAACGCAACGTGGTCACACCTCCATTTTGCAGTGAAAAATGACCCTTTTTTGGCAAAGTGACTAGCTGTAGTTTTTGGACCCTAGACCTGCCGGCACCTAGGGAAACCTAGCAAACCTATACATTTTTGAAAACTAGACACCCAGGGAAATCCAGGATGGGGTGACTTGACTGCCTCCCACCATGGTCTGTTACCCAGAATCCCTTTCAAACGTAAAAAAATGACAAAAAAAACAAATTTTCCCCACATTTCTGGGATGGAAAGTTCTAGAATCTGCGTGGATCCACAAATTTCCACCCACCCCGCGTTCCCCAAAGTCCTACGAGAAAAATGGTACCTCACTTGTGCGGGTCGGCCTAGTGCCCGCGACAGGAAACGGCGCAAAACGCAACGTGGTCACACCTCCATTTTGCAGTGAAAAATGAACCTTTTTTGGCAAAGTGACTAGCTGTAGTTTTTGAACCCTAGCCCTGCCGGCACCTAGGTAAACCTAGCAAACCTATACATTTTTGAAAACTAGACACCCAGGGGAATCCAGGATGGGGTGACTTGACTGCCTCCCACCATGGTCTGTTACCCAGAATCCCTTGCAAACGTAAACAAATGACAAAAAAAACACATTTTCCCCACATTTCTGGGATGGAAAGTTCTGGAATCTGCGTGGATCCACAAATTTCCACCCACCCCGCGTTCCCCAAAGTCCTACGAGAAAAATGGTACCTCACTTGTGCGCGTCGGCCTAGTGCCCGCGACAGGAAACGGCGCAAAACGCAACGTGGTCACACCTCCATTTTGCAGTGAAAAATGACCCTTTTTTGGCAAAGTGACTAGCTGTAGTTTTTGAACCCTAGCCCTGCCGGCACCTAGGGAAACCTACCAAACCCAGACATTTCTGAAAACTAGACACCCAGCGGCTTCCAGGGAGGTATGGCTTGCGTGGATCCCCCAACGTTTCCTTACCCAGAATTTCCTGCAAACCTCAATTTTAGCTGAAAAAATCACTTTTTTCACACATTTTGGGGTGGGAAAGTAGTAGCATCACCGGGCTCACACAAATTTACCACCACCCAGCGTTCCCCCAGGTCTCCCGGTAAAAATGGTGCCTCACTTGTGTGGGAGGCCCAAGTACCCGCGGCAGGCAAGGGCCCAAAACGCATTGAGGCGACATCAAAATGGCCTATCGCAAAACCACCTGGTTTTGCAAGGGGGGTCACTTAGGTTTTTGGCCCGGTGCTCGGCGGCCATCTAGGGAAACCTACAAAACCCACGCATTTCTGAAAACTAGACACCCGGCGGCTTCCAGGGAGGTATGGCTTGCGTGGATCCCCCAACGTTTCCTTACCCAAAATCCCCTGCAAACCTCAATTTTTGCTGAATAAATCACATTTTTCACACATTTTGGGGTGGGAAAGTAGTGGCATCACCGGGCTCACACAAATTTACCACCACCCAGCGTTCCCCCAGGTCTCCCGGTAAAAATGGTGCCTCACTTGTGTGGGAGGCCCAAGTACCCGCGGCAGGCAAGGGCCCAAAACGCAGTGAGGCGACATCAAAATGGCCTGTCGCAAAACCACCTGGTTTTGCAAGGGGGGTCACTTAGGTTTTTGGCCCGGTGCTCGGCGGCCATCTAGGGAAACCTACCAAACCCATGCATTTCTGAAAACTAGACACCCGGCGGCTTCCAGGGAGGTATGGCTTGCGTGGATCCCCCAACGTTTCCTTACCCAGAATCCCCTGCAAACCTCAATTTATGCTGAAAAAATCACTTTTTTCACACATTTTGGGGTGGGAAAGTAGTGGCATCACCGGGCTCACACAAATTTACCACCACCCAGCGTTCCCTCAGGTCTCCCGGTAAAAATGGTGCCTCACTTGTGTGGGAGGTCCAAGTACCCGCGACAGGCAAGGGCCCAAAACGTAGTGATGCGACATTTGGGATAGGCAATGTTGATGTCGCATCACTACGTTTTGGGCCCTTGCCTGCCGCGGGTACTTGGGCCTCCCACACAAGTGAAGCACCATTTTTACCGGGAGACCTGGGAGAACGCTGGGTGGTGGTAAATTTGTGTGAGCCCGGTGATGCCACTACTTTCCCACCCCAAAATGTGTGAAAAAAGTGATTTTTTCAGCAAAAATTGAGGTTTGCAGGGGATTCAGGGTAAGGAAACGTTGGGGGATCCACGCAAGCCATACCTCCCTGGAAGCCGCCGGGTGTCTAGTTTTCAGAAATGCATGGGTTTGGTAGGTTTCCTTAGATGGCCGCCGAGCACCGGGCCAAAAACCTAAGTGACCCCCCTTGCAAAACCAGGTGGTTTTGCGATAGGCCATTTTGATGTCGCCTCACTGCGTTTTGGGCCCTTGCCTGCCGCGGGTACTTGGGCCTCCCACACAAGTGAGGCACCATTTTTACCGGGAGACCTGGGGGAACGCTGGGTGGTGGTAAATTTGTGTGAGCCCGGTGATGCCACTACTTTCCCACCCCAAAATGTGTGAAAAAAGTGATTTTTTCAGCAAAAATTGAGGTTTGCAGGGGATTCTGGGTAAGTAAACGTTGGGGGATCCACGCAAGCCATACCTCCCTGGAAGCCGCCGGGTGTCTAGTTTTCAGAAATGCATGGGTTTGGTAGGTTTCACTAGATGGCCGCCGAGCACCGGGCCAAAAACCTAAGTGACCCCCCTTGCAAAACCAGGTGGTTTTGCGATAGGCCATTTTGATGTCACCTCACTGCGTTTTGGGCCCTTGCCTGCCGCGGGTACTTGGGCCTCCCACACAAGTGAGGCACCATTTTTACCGGGAGACCTGGGGGAACGCTGGGTGGTGGTAAATTTGTGTGAGCCCGGTGATGCCACTACTTTCCCACCCCAAAATGTGTGAAAAAGTGATTTTTTCAGCAAAAATTGAGGTTTGCAGGGGATTCTGGGTAAGGAAACGTTGGGGGATCCACGCAAGCCATACTTCCCTGGAAGCCGCCGGGTGTCTAGTTTTCAGAAATGCATGGGTTTGGTAGGTTTCCCTAGATGGCTGCCGAGCACCGGGCCAAAAACCTAAGTGACCCCCCTTGCAAAACCAGGTGGTTTTGCGACAGGCCATTTTGATGTCGCCTCACTGCGTTTTGGGCCCTTGCCTGCCGCGGGTACTTGGGCCTCCCACACAAGTGAGGCACCATTTTTACCGGGAGACCTGGGGGAACGGTGGGTGGTGGTAAATTTGTGTGAGCCCGGTGATGCCACTACTTTCCCACCCCAAAATGTGTGAAAAAAGTGATTTTTTTCAGCTAAAATTGAGGTTTGCAGGGGATTCTGGGTAAGGAAACTTTGGGGGATCCACGCAAGCCATACCTCCCTGGAAGCCCCCGAGTGTATAGTTTTCAGAAATGTATGGGTTTGGTAGGTTTCCCTAGATGGCCGCCGAGCACGGGCCAAAAAGACAGTTGACCCCCTTGCAAAACCAGAACGTTTTGACATTGTTTCTACAACGTGAGAATTTTGGCACAATATTGCATGGACAATGTGACCGATATTTTGAGGTTTGCAGGACATTGAGGATAAAAAACCTTTTTGGAATTCACAAGAGAGACATCACCATGAACTCCCATGGGTTTACGACAATATCTACAGTTGGTGGGTTATTTTTACATGGAACATACACCTTGGCAGAGAAACTAAAAAGACAAAGAATCCTGCACAGCCACCTATTCCTCAAACGCACACACATACTGGTTGGATTTAGCACGAGGGCGAGTGATGGTTCAGTATATTAAATTTTATTAACAAGAGATTTCACAAAAATGAAATGCACTGTCAATAATTCAATGGAGAAAAAACTGAACCAATGACTCACAGCTCGTGAGCTGTAAAGCCACGGCAAGGCACCAACCGCTTTACAGGCCATTCACACACCTTTCATACGTGATACACACAAGACCATTCGCACCACCAGGCACAAAAACAACACATTACAAAATTCACAAAAGGGACAAGGTACACCCTGCTTCAGAAAGGCAAATATTACTGCACAGCCATCTAATCCTCAAGCACACACACATACTGGTTGGATTTGGCACGAGAGTGAGTGATGGTTCAGAATATACAATTGTATTAGCAAGTGATTTCACAAAAATGAAATGCACTGTTAATAATTGAAAGGGCGAGAAACTGAACCATTGCCTCACAGCTCGTGAGCTGTAAAGCCACGACAAGGCACCAACCTCTTTACAGGCCATTCATACACCTTTCATACGCGTGAGACATACAAAACCATTCATACCGCCAGCCGCGGGCCCATCACATAACAAAACTCACACCAGCACACAGCGCCATTCAAGGGCCCATCACTTTCACACGCCCACATTCCTGACACAGCAACTACACAAGCAGATGGATTGCGTGGAGTGGCACTCAGCTAGCAGTGTGTGTAGTGACCAGCAGCAAGTCACTACTCACACAGCCAGCCGAGCGCCAGTCCACGCACACCGCTAGCCGAGCACCAGTCCACGCACACCGCTAGCTAAACACCAGTCCACGCACACCGCTAGCCAAGCGCCAGTCCACGCACACCGCCAGCCAAGCACCAGTCCACGCACACCGCCAGCCAAGCACCAGTCCACACACACCGCCAGCCAAGCACCAGTCCACACACACCGCCAGCCAAGCACCAGTCCACGCACACCGCCAGCCAAGCACCAGTCCACGCACACCGCCAGCCAAGCACCAGTCCACGCACACCGCCAGCCAAGCACCAGTCCACGCACACCGCCAGCCAAGCACCAGTCCACGCACACCGCCAGCCAAGCACCAGTCCACGCACACCGCCAGCCAAGCACCAGTCCACGCACACCGCCAGCCAAGCACCAGTCCATGCACACCGCCAGCCAAGCACCATTCCACGTACACCGCCAAAGAAGTGCCAGTCCACACACACTGCCAACACATTTAGGATTTTTTTAGACAAAAATAAAAACACAAACAAATCACAAATAGATACAAATCTACAAACACAAAATCAGAAACTAAACACATTGCACTAACGCCAACCTTGAAACAGAATCAAATTTTTCAAAGAATACAAACCAATCAGTTAACTTTACCACTCATGATTGCTCCCAAAAATTATTTTGTGTATGGTACGCTCTAAAACAAGCAGGGACACACAGCCCAGGTTTAGATGGACAGTCGGAGCAGTACATACGAGACTCCTTCCGCTTATCTCTTCGCCAACAGACTCTACATCTCCTAGTGGGAAAATCTTTTGCCGGTGTGGGAGGGATGAAATCAGGAAAGTGGCGATCTTTCAATCGAACCACATCCTCCACCACTCCAAATCTAGGAACACTTGCCTGTTCCACAACAACAAGGCTAGCTATCACAGAGTGCTGAAACTGAAGAAATGTCAACTTTGACGCAGGAGAACACTCCTTGAACACAATAAAAGCATTGAACATTGCTAATTCGAAGAAATGGATGGCCAACTTCTTATACCAAACATAAGCCTTCCGAATAGCAGAGTAAGGTTCCAACCTCTGATCTACTCTGTCAACACCACCCATGCGCTTATTGTAGTCTAGAATGCACACAGGTTGGCGCACTTCAGCAACCTGACTCCAAACAGCCACAGGTGAAGTACTCTCATCATGGATGGTAGTCAGCATGTACACATCCCTCCTGTCCACAAATTTTACAGCTAGTAGTTCATCACTACGCAAGGAACTGCACTGCCCCCTCTGAAGTTTTTTGCAAACAAGCTCTTTCGGATAAGCTTTACGGTTATAGCGGATTGTGCCACATGCAAAAGTGTTCACTTTATACAATTCCTTAAATAATTGCACAGCAGTATAGAAGTTATCAAGGTACAAATGGTGGCCTCTGTTAAACAGTCTCCTAGCAAGATCCCACACAATTTTCTCTGCAACTCCAAAAGTGGACGGACAACCTGGGGGTTCAATAGCAGAATCTCTACCAGTGTACACACGAAAATTAAAAACATATCCTGTCCTACTCTCAGACAACATATACAGCTTAATTCCATAGCGTGCCCTCTTGCTAGGGATGTACTGCCTAAAAACCAAACGGCCCTTGAACAAGACCAAAGACTCATCAATAGATATTTCTTTCCCTGGAGTATAGATCTCAGAAAATCGATCCACAAAGTGATCAAGAACGGGCCGAATCTTAAAAAGACGGTCACAGTCAGGGTGATCTCGTGGCAACGCCATAGAATTATCAACAAAATGCAGCATACGTAGCAAAAGTAAATACCGATTACGAGTCATAACTGCAGGAAATATGGCAGTTGCCAACAAGGGGCTAGTAGACCAATATGAAGCCAAGGTTGGCTTCCTTACCACACCCATCAATAAAGTCAAACCCAAAAACTTCTTAATCTCTTCCAGATATGTGGGAGTCCACCAGGTAGCTCTAGACTGGGGCCTAAGTTTGTCGCTGTTGTTCCTCAAAAACTGTTCAGCATACAAATTCGTCTGCTCAACAATCTCACCCAAAAATACATCATCCATAAACAACTGAAAAAACTGTATAGGCAAAAAGTTTTCACAATTCACTGTACACCCTGCATCACCGCTAAAGGCAGGCAACACCGGCTGCACCATGTTTGGATCAACCCAAAGTCCAGCACTTCCAGTAGGAAGCCTAGCAGCCTCAGACTGCAATCCAGATGCCTCTTGCACCATCGGCACAGCAGTTTCCTCCTCTAAGACAGGCACTTCATCCGCACTGAGAGTTGCTTCATCCACACCAAGAGTACCTTCATCTGCACTGAGAGTACCTTCATCATCCGATGATTCCATGTTGAGTGAAAACTCACTGCCAGAATCTTCCCCTCCCTCCTCTCCCTCAGACGCACTGTCAGTCTCATAATCATGCTCAGAGGAAGATTCAAGAAGCATACCGACCACCTGTTGAGCAGTCATTCTACGGCTAGCCATATTGCTTACTAATAAAGGTAACTTGTCAACAACAACAAACTCTTTGTAAAATAAGTAATAAGCAAAAAGCACCTTTATCAAAAACTCAAATATACTCCAAAACAATACCACTCACTTGCCAGAGGCAGCTAAACTACTCACCACCACCAACTCTGTACAGACACAGTATGGATCAACAATATCCCACTAAAAAAGAAAGAGAAAAGCAATTACACATAAGACTATGCAAAACACATCGCAAAGAATTTCATGCTCAAACCACTAACTAAATATGCCGCCATTATGACATCACTTACAAAAAAATTCATTCAGACATTATATTATTACTCATTTGGTGTAAATACAACAACAAAAAATTTCTTACCAACACAATGCAACTACACAAAACTGCAGAACAGCCACCGTCGAAAAGCTTTAGACTAGAATAAAAAGAAGAAAAAAAACTTTATTGTAACATATGCATATAATGCTCTAGACCATCACGTACTGCGCAAAATGTATTGCTTGACCCTCCCACTTTCAAAAAGGAAAGATCGATGGCCCAATCCTTTACAAGCAACGCGGCGAGAATCTGGAACTGAGCCTCAGCTCCGGACCACCCCCTCCCTCTTCCCAGTCCTTCAAAACTAACCTCAAAGTTCTCCTCCTGCAAAGACACTTCCAAACTTAATTTACACCCTCTCTATTGTGTGAAGGAAGTCTTTACATTATAGGAAATTCTGTTCTCCATGCCCGTAGAAGTGCCTACCCAGTGTGTTCCTGTGTTTTGCGTGTCTGCCATTTATTGAACTTTTATACCTCTACTTGTACTTTGTACTCTTTTGTAAGTTGACACCACTACAGTATACCTGCTTGTGCTAAGACATCAAGCCTTCTAAGGTCTAGTGGGGCCTTCTATGGTGTAGCATGGGAATGTGCTCCCTCAGTACAGTGGTGTGGTGGACTGGTCATGAATGCAGAACCCGGTTCCCCATTTCCAAATTCAACAGCTCCGGCCATAGTGCCACATCCCCACTGAATGCCATACTTGCCCACTGAGAGAAACTCGCACTGCCTTCAGCTATAACCTAATTGTGCTCGCTATAAACACTTGGATGTGGCTCAATTCAAATTATGCACTTGATAAGAGTAATACACTGCCTAAAAAAAAAAGAACACTCTTAGGGAATGCAAAGCATGTGCAATGTAAGCAGAAACAACATGGTTACCTAAACGATCTCTCACTAACTATTCAGAAATCAGCGAGTGGTTTCACCGGAAAAGTTATGGACATGACTAGAGGGCCCTGAAGGGAACCGTTTCACTGTCCATTGCTTACATCCTTACAAAACATAAGCAGTATGGTAGACCACATCCATAAAAACAGAACCATGGTGCACATTGTGTTTTCCAATTCACCCATCAACCAGGTATTGCAGTACCTCCAGAAATGGTACACTCTCCCACCCTGGAAACAATAATGCTGTTCAAAGGAAGACGAGAAAACGAAAGTAGCAATACACTGGCAAACTCTGATGCTGGTGTACTTGGATGCAAATAAAAACAATCTGGCCACTTGGCAACCCCTCTGTCTTACTTTATTTCGCCCCCCCTGGGAACAACAATACTGTTCAAAGTTAGACGAGAAAACGAAAGTCGCACTGCACTAGCAAACTCTGATGCTGGTGTACTTGGATGCAAATAAAATCAATCTGGCCACTTTGCAACCCCTCTGTCTTACTTTCTTTCGCCCCCCCTTGGTACAACAATGCTGTTCAAAGTTAGACGAGAACACGAAAGTAGCACTTCACTGGCAAACTCTGATGCTGGTGTACTTGGATGCAAATAAAATCAATCTGGCCACTTTGCAACCCCTCTGTCTTACTTTA
Source organism: Triturus cristatus (assembly GCF_964204655.1). Lineage (NCBI taxonomy): Eukaryota > Metazoa > Chordata > Amphibia > Caudata > Salamandridae > Triturus > Triturus cristatus. The sequence goes on along the minus strand of NC_140594.1, from coordinate 436,347,442 downwards.
TTTCCACCCCCCTGGGAACAACAATGCTGCTCAAAGTTAGACGAGAAAACGAAAGTCGCACTGCACTGGCAAACTCTGATGCTGGTGTACTTGGATGCAAATAAAACCAATCTGGCCACTTTGCAACCCCTCTGTCTTACTTTATTTCGCCCCCCCTGGGAACAACAATGCTGCTCAAAGGAAGACGAGAAAAAGAAAGTAGCACTTCACTGGCAAACTCTGATGCTGGTGTACTTGGAAGCAAATAAAATCAATCTGGCCACTTTGCAACCCCTCTGTCTCACTTTATTTCGCTCCCCCCTGGGAACAACAATGCTCTTCAACGTTACACGAGTAAACGAAAGTAGCACTTCACTGGCAAACTCTGTGATGCTGGTGTATTTGTATACTAAAAAAAAAAAACAGGGCACTTTGCAACCCCTCTGACATATTTTGTTTCACCCCCCACCCCCCTACCAGCACCCACCGATCACAAGATGTAAAATAAATCAATCTGGCCACTTTGCAATCCCTCTGTCTAACTTTATTTTGCCCCCGGGGAACAACAATGCTGTTCAAAGGAAGACCAGAAAACGAAAGTAGCACTTCACTGGAAAACTATGTGATGCTGGTGTACTTGGATGCACATAAAATCAATCTGGCCACTTTGCAACCCCTATGGCTTACTTTATTTCGCCCCCCCTGGGAACAACAATACTGTTCAAAGGAAGACAAAAAAACGAAAGAAGCACATCACTGGCAAACTCTGATGCTGGTGTACTTGGAAGCAAATAAAATCAATCTGGCCACTTTGCAACCCCTCTGTCTTACTTTCTTTCGCCCCCCCTTGGTACAACAATGCTGTTCAAAGTTACACGAGAAAACGAAAGTCACACTGCACTGGCAAACTCTGATGCTGGTGTATTTGGATGCAAATAAAATCAATCTGGCCACTTTGCAACCCCTATGGCTGACTTTATTTCGCCCCCCCTGGGAACAACAATGCTGCTCAAAGGAAGACGAGAAAACGAAAGTAGCACTTCACTGGCAAACTCTGATGCTGGTGTACTTGGAAGCAAATAAAATCAATCTGGCCACTTTGCAACCTCTCTGTCTCACTTTATTTCGCCCCCCCCTGGGAACAACAATGCTCTTCAACGTTACACGAGTAAACGAAAGTAGCACTTCACTGGCAAACTCTGTGATGCTGGTGTATTTGTATACTAAAAAAAAAACAGGGCACTTTGCAACCCCTCTGACTTATTTTGTTTCACCCCCCACCCCCCTACCAGCACCCACCGATCACAAGATGTAAAAGAAATCAATCTGGCCACTTTGCAATCCCTCTGTCTAACTTTATTTTGCCCCCGGGGAACAATAATGCTGTTCAAAGGAAGACCAGAAAACGAAAGTAGCACTTCACTGGAAAACTATGTGATGCTGGTGTACTTGGATGCACATAAAATCAATCTGGCCACTTTGCAACTCCTATGGCTTACTTTATTTCGCCCCCCCTGGGAACAACAATACTGTTCAAAGGAAGACAAAAAAACGAAAGAAGCACATCACTGGCAAACTCTGATGCTGGTGTACTTGGAAGCAAATAAAATCAATCTGGCCACTTTGCAACCCCTCTGTCTTACTTTCTTTTGCCCCCCCTTGGTACAACAATGCTGTTCAAAGTTACACGAGAAAACGAAAGTCGCACTGCACTGGCAAACTCTGATGCTGGTGTATTTGGATGCAAATAAAATCAATCGGGCCACTTTGCAACCCCTATGGCTGACTTTATTTCGCCCCCCACCCCCATCCCACGCTAGCAGCACCCATCACACAGAAAACGAGAGAAAAACGAAAACGAGCGTTTATTTTTTGGATCCATTTCACATAGAAGCACCTGCACTTGGACGATCCAAGCGCAGGAACAAAGCGGAGCCTACATAAAAACATTTCTACCCCCCCCAACATTGTGCCCCCACCCTACCTAACCCACCGATGCAATAATACCCCCTCCCCAGCCCCAAAACTGACCTTTACTCTCCGACGCGCAGGAAGCAAATGGCTTCCTGCGCCTCGGAGAGCAAAGGGGAAGCCTCCGGTGACGTCAGCGCGGCTCGTGCGCTGACGTCATTGATGACGCGGGCCGGGGGGCGGGGGGAGGCAGGGGAAGGTCTTCCCCCGCCTCCCCAGTAAAAAAAAAAAAATCGACGAATCACGGGGGGAGCGCCAGCGCTTCCCCCAAGGGTGGGTCCCATGACGAGCTGGACTCGTCATGGGCACAGCGCGACTGTGCTCCATGACGAGTCCAGCTCGTCATGGGCACAGAAGGGGTTAAAGGCATTCGAGGAGATGATAATAAAATTTATAATCAACCATCAGATATAACGGAACAATTTGCCAATTATTACGGAACGCTATATACTCCAGAAAATACTCCCAACCCAGACATAATTCGGGATTATCTTGACAAACATATTACTAATCCTCAGATCACTTTGGGGACTGACTTACTGTCCGACAATATAACAATGGCTGAACTACATCAAGCTTTATCATTATTACCTGTAGGGAAAGCGGCGGGGGAAGACTCTATACCGCTGGAAATCTATAAAGCGTGTCTTGCTGAAATAGAATCTTTTTTCCTGAAGGTATTGCAATCAGTTGGGATTAAGGGAAAAACACCCAAATCATGGAATAGAGCTAAAATAATCTTTTTTTTAAAGAAAGGTAAACCAAAGGAGGAGAGGGGGTCATACCGACCCATATCTTTGATAAACGCTGACGCAAAAATATACGCAAAAATTTTGGCACTGAGACTGTCTCCCATTTTGCCTAAAATCGTTAACCCACAACAACATGGGTTTATAACCGGGAGAGACACTACCACACACGTAAATATGGCCATCACGGCATTTGACGTAGCAGAGCTGAACCCCACCCCACTAGGCATGATCCTATTAGATGCTGAGAAGGCTTTTGACCGAGTGGGGTGGGATTATCTCTGGCGTGTCTTGTCTAAAATGGGGTTTGGGGGTCAATTTTTACGGGGCATACAGGCTCTTTACGATAACCCAACGGCCTTTATAAGTTATGGGACTTTGACCTCTCCAGATTTTCCAATATTCCGTGGTACACGTCAGGGATGTCCCTTATCACCTCTGTTATTCGCCCTATCACTAGAACCATTTCTATCTTCCCTTCAGTCCCAAACCCAAATTATACCTTTCAAATCCGGCTCACAAACACTCAAAATAACTGCATACGCTGATGATATAGCGGTTTATTCACAAGACATTGAGGAGGCTCTAAAAGGTATTGTCTCTGAGGCTAGTAAATTCGGGGATGTCTCTGGGTATAAACTCAACTTACAAAAGACTCAGGTTATTGCTAACTATACACCAGCTTCAGTGGTCCCTGAGATATGTAAAAATGCAACATATTTAGGCGTAAAATTAAAAGCTAAAATTCAAGAAATCAATAACTTGAACTATAACGAACTAAACAAATCCACCATTCTACAACTAAAAAAATGGCATAGATTACCTTTAAACCTAATTGGAAGAATTAATTTAATAAAGATGAAAATACTACCTAAATATCTGTATTTATTCCGCTCTATCCCTCTGGCTTTAAACAATTTGTTCTTTAAACAACTAGACAGTGCATTCAGCAGATTCATTTGGGGCTATAAAAAAGCAAGAAGGTCGCTGAATTCTCTGAAAAATAATATAAACATGGGAGGGCTTAACTTTCTTGATTTTAAGCTTTACTTCTGGTCCGCTTTTGCTCTGCGCATCCGCTCTTTACTAAATGGAGGAGGAACATTTTTTTTTCATACTTTCATGTTAAAACACGACTCAAACAGGTTTTTGCTACGAGCTAACGACCCCAATTATTTCAAAAGAATTAAATTTAAGACTGCTAGAGATTTAATAAAGATCTGGGGCAACATATCAATGCACTGTAAAATTACTTATTTCCATTCAAAGCTACCACTGTGGGGTAACCCGGGTCTTCCGGGAATTTTTAATGATAATACAGCTTATAGCTGGGCTAGGAAGGGCATCAATGTCTTAGGAGATCTATATGGCACACATGGCTTTCTAGATTTTAACACCCTCAAACTTCTATATGACCTACCTGAAACTATGAGATACAAATACTTACAGATACACGATTATCTGATTAATAAAAAACAACTTATGGTGGTTCTAGATAGTGACATATGGAACTATTTATATTCTGGTAAAGATAAATCAGTAATAAGTGATACCTATAACCTCCTAAGCAGCTTTAAATTAAATGATTGCGCTAAATTAGCTGATAAATGGGGTAAGTTACTAGGCACAAATATTACATCGAGGGAGATAGAATGCTCCCTATCAAACATCAATAAACGGGTCCGATCATCTAGCCTAAGGCTCCAACAGTTCAGAACGAGCTGTATGTTATATTACACGCCTAAAATAATTTCTAAATGGTCTTTTAATAATTTATACAGCAATCGGACAAAATGCCCTAAATGCTCGGCTGTGTCGGCTGATCTGGTACATATGCTGTTTTCATGCCCCACTCTTGGGACCTTTTGGGGGGATATTCAAAAAGTTCTAAGAGCAAAATTTGTTCAATTACCCATATTCAATGCCGCCTCAGTACTGTTGGATATTTATCCCATTTCTTTCCCACAAGCAGCCTTGGCTTCAATCCTTATGTCTTGTGCCAAGTTAACTCTGGCCAGAGCTTGGATCAGCTCTGATCCACCTACGGTATGGGATTGGTGGGCACTGGTAATTGAGATCCATTCGATGGAGCTAGCTTTAGCAAACTTAAGAGGGATACGTTCCTTGAGCAAACATGAAAAGAATTGGGGAACCTTTATGGAATGATTTGGTTTCTTTCCTTTGCTTAGTACTGTTAAATATTTTTTTTTTTTTTTTTTTTTTCTCTTTCCCTTCTTTTCCTCTTCCTTTTGGTTTTTATAGCTTTTATAGCTTGATACAAAATCCTCATGTTGAAAGAAAATTATACTTTATGAAGTTTTACTACGTGCTCTTTCTCTTTTTTGTTATGTTTATAAATGCATGTATTTACGCATATTGGTTTTGTCGGCCTGTTTACAAATAAAAGATATTTAAAAAAAAACAAAAAAAAGACAAGAGGTGTTTGGCAAAACAGGAAGAAGTTGATTTAATTTAACACTGCTTCTGGGAGGGCCTCAACTAGGTAATGGCATGGTTGTGCGGACACAGGTATTGCACACGTTGATATTACATATATTGGTATTGCCATTTTCGGGCCTGCACACATCACTGTAATCATTGACATTGCACTCACCCATTCCAACATGGTAATTGCGGCCAGGTTAATGTTGAAGGAGATGAGTTGGTGGTTTCTCCAGATGACGGGACGATTTACTGTTCAGTCACTGAGTTTTGGTGTGGAAACAATTGCGTCCAGAGTTTTTCCTGCACAATGTGTTGTTCTGAAGACCAATGGAAGATGGTGAGTCGTTGGTTTGACATGGAAACTCTAGTTTAAGTTTTTGGTTGGACATTCCAGTTGCTTAAGTTTCTCAGGATGCAAAGGCTGTTGTATTCAGTCACATAGAGGGACGGCATGGTTGTATGTGGAGTTGTTTGGTCGGGGGTGTTTGGACAAAATATTGAGTCCAAAATATTATGTGGGCAAAATAATGTGTCAAGAATATCGAAGACAGAGGGGCGTGGCTAGCCGCCAAACGAAATGGCCGCTGCCTAAGGGAGCTCCGAGACCCCTTCCAGCGTCTCTGACAATCCGAGCACCAATCTGCATCTCCTGACGGCCGATTAGTGGTGGCACAGGCACTGGACCGTACTCGGCAGACAGCGACGGTCCCAAACTAGGACGGAAGTAATTGACGACGACGCAGCACCATGTGGACGAGCTGCAGCCTACGTGAGGGGGAGAAGCCTGGGCCTCGAGTACACGCAGCGCCCGCGTTGGGTGTGCTGGGCTCGGCGAGGACCCGCGATCGGCCCTCGGTGGTCAGATTTCGGCACCCGGGAGACTGGCCTGGCCGGACTTCTACTAATTTCTTAATTCAGGGCCCCCCCCTGGAAATGCTGCAGCGGCCCGCGACAGGGCCGAGACCGTGACGCTGTGCCCAGCCTAACAGACACCAGTGCGCGATCAGCGCCAGAAGGTACGAACGGCGACTGAGAACCCCCCGCCTCCCACCCTTGCACAAAATCGGTCGCTACCCACAGCGACGGAGAGCCACTGGTGCAGCGGACGCTCGGTGGGGGAGGTGGTACCGATTGGCACACCCGGCGAAGTGCAGGAACCTGATCCGTGGTGAGGAGCAACGGCAGCTGGGGGGGTGCACGCGTGTTTCCCCCTGGGATGCATGCAGTGGGCCCCACTGGTAATTAATACCCTGCACAAGTGACAGTGCAGCGCAGAGCCTGGGGTTAGGACACAAGAGCCGACCATAGCCTCCCAATTGGGGTAGGAAACGCGAAAGGCCGCAAGGAACGCAGTATCTCCTTGGCTGGCAGTGGTGAGTACTACCGTCCGATTGTACCCTAATAGTCCAGCACAGCGCCAGAAGTGACGATGGGGGGCCGCGGACAACGCAATACTCAGCAATCCAAATTGGAGAAGTACGCCTACACTACAGACCAACGAGACTCAGTAGAACATCCAACGGGACATGCAGTAGAAGCACACGCAGGAGACAAACCAGAGGTCACGCTACAGAACATATTAACCACTCTGAACAAAGTGCATACAGATCTGGATAGGAAAATCGGTGCAGTATCATCCGAACTCACCCTGCTCCCTGCTGATTTCAAGAACATGAGCGCCAGAGTCAAGGAGGTAGAGACAACCACAGAGAACTTATGCACCGAGACCAAAGAGCTCCAATGAAAAGTGCACCTACTAGAGACCGAAACCAAGGTACTTACCGACAAACTTGATGATTACGAAGGCCGGTCTTGGCGCAACAATGTTCACATTATTGGGGTGCCGGAGGGTGCAGAGGGACGAGCAGCTGACCTATAGGTGGAGGGACTCATTCAACAACGCCTGCAACCCAAAGGACTCTCAAATTATTTCTCGGTGGAGAGAGCACACCCAGTACCTGGCGGCAGACCGAAACCAGGGGCACCCTCTAGACCGATCCTGGCCCACATTTTTAACTTTAGGGACCGAGATATAATTTTACAAACTGCAAGGAATGCTCCGCCAGTCCGCTTTGAGGACAATACTATTACTTTCTTTCCCGACTACACGGCAGCAGTCACCAAACAACGTTGCACGCTCCTGGAGGTTAAGAAAGAACTCAGAAAGAGGGAGCTGAAATACTCAATGCTTTTCCAGGCACGTCTAAGAGTGGAGGCGGAAGACAAGGTGTGGTTCTTCCATGCACCGGAGGAGGCCCGGGACTGGCTGGAAGGGGGGCGTCCAGCAGCATCATCAGGGAAACAACACTGAAGATCACGCCAAATGTCAGCAATGACTGCATGGCCTGACTCTAATGCTACTTCAATATCGCAGGACGGTTCACCTGAGTGGCACTGAACAGATAGAGACTAAAACCTGTGAATGTACCGTGACAGGAACAAGAATGCAGCTTCTCCACCCACAGGCCTACGATGTCCACCTGCTAGTATCTAGAAGAAGGGGAGGGAGCCCTGGCATGGACACCTCACTGAACACTACTATTGCCACACGCTCACTTGCTTGGTGATGTTGAATTCAGGATTAAAACAATCATTGCTTCATGATGAGACGAGAGAGGGGGTTGGTAGGAGGGACCAAACCCCACTAAGGTAACTGGATATGGGATATAAGCGCTCTGAAAAGTTGGGGAGGCGGGTAGTTTTAAGTCCATTAGGCAGGGAGGGGGGTGGGACATGTTATAAGGGGTACTAAACGTTTTGGCAATGTACCTTCTTTTGTTGGTATTGTTGCAATGGTTGCAGATCTGCTAACACTAAGACACAGTCTCCATGAGAACATATGTACATGTGACCTCCAATGTCCGGTCTGTGACAGCGACCCACGCAATATACAACCTCACCTAACCCAATGACGCAACACACTATAACACCAACACTGTTGTTTGTCTCCTGGAATGTTAACGGTTTGAAGGACAAGGTAAAGAGGGAGTTGGTGTTACAATATCTAAAACACAGGCCCCCAGCAGTCACACTGCTACAAGAAACATATTTAGTGGGATCCACGTGTAAAGCACTGGACCGATGGGGGTTTAAGCTCCTAGTACATTCGGAATTCACCTCAGGGTCCCGAGGGCTGGGTTTCCTGGTTAGGAAGCAATTCCCTCTTATTGTTCACTGCACTTTCACAGATGATCAAGGTCGATTCGCTGCGACTTCGGTCCAATGGGAAGGTCGTCTAATTAATTTGGTGACTGTGTATATACCACCTGCCTTGCACTCGATGGCCTTTCAAGCCTTGGGCGCGTTCTTACTTGCGCTGCCAGAGGGAGACCTGATATTGGGGGAAGACTTTAACATAACGGTAGATGACGCAGTGGACCGTACACCCGCCCGACCTCAACACCGTCTCTGATCATGCCTGGCTGATTTCCTGGAGGCACATGGCTTGCTGGACATCTGGCAGTTTCAAAATCCGCACATGAGACAATATACCTTTCATTCAGGGGCGCACAATAGCCTTTCCCGCATAGATTACATTCTTACAGCAACAGGCAATATGGGAAGATTTGGGGCGGTTTTGCATCTGCCCAGAGGAATCTCTGATCACTCCCCGGTGACAGCGGAGGTTAGATTACATGGCCCCACCCAGCGTCATATGTACCCCATATCCTCGGGATTCCTACATAATCCTAAGATTCGGAAAGGTTTGCTGAACACAACTGTGCATTACTTTAAAGAAAATGAAGCCTCAGTCTCCTCTCCGCTAATTTTATGGGAGGTGTACAAACCAGTCCTTCGGGGGCAGGCCATCTCGCTCATTGAAAAGAAAAAAGAGATAGAAGCCTTAGAACAGGAAGTGCACCATTTGGAGTCCCAACATGCCGGGGACCCTTCAGATGCCAACGCACATAGGCTGCGCAAGAAACAACAGGAATATAGGGAATACCTTTAGGCAGATGCCAAGACCCACATAACAGCAGTTCAGAATAGGGTCTACGAAGCAGGGGACAAAGCCGGCAAACTTCTTGCCTGGTTAGATAAGAGGGATCGAGCGACTAGATGGGTGGCGGAGCTCAGGTCGGAGAACGGATAATTAACATCAGACCCGCAAGAGATAGTGACTTCGCTGGCCGCGCACTATGAGCGGGTGTACACATCCACAAACACAACTACGGTCCGGGAAGTGCTCGACTTCCTTAGAGACATACGCATGTCGAGGCTCATGTCGGAGGAGACCGAAGGGCTTGATGTAGATATCACAGTTGATGAGCTCAAGATGGCCACCCACAAGATACAGTCGGGTAAGTCCAGCGGCCCCAACGGCATTCCCATAGAACTATATAAACGTACGGCTGATAGGGTGGCACCCTATCTGTTGAAAATGTATGAAGCGAGCCGGACTCCCTAGAGATCAGCGTATAGCTACCATAGTGGCCATCCATAAACCTGGCAAACCAGTTGCGGAGTTTGCATCATCTCGGCCGATATCATTGATCAACATGGAGGCCAAGATTCTGGCCAAAATGTTGGCGCTCAGACTGACCCCCTACCTCACTAAACTGGTCCACCCGGATCAATCGGGATTCATGCCTGGCAGGAATACAGCCTTAAACCTTCGGCGCCTACATGGCGTCCTGGGACGAAAGCATACAATACGGGAGGACGCAGCGGTCCTGTTTCTTGATGCGAAAATGGCCTTTGATTTGGGGGAATGGGCATTTCTCTTCGCTGTCCTCCAACACTTGGGGTTTGGGTCGAAATTCTGTTTCTGGGTGCGCCTACTGTATGCTAACCCTATCGCACATGTGGTAGCCAATGGACACATATCACGGGAGTTTGCTTCCTGGCACTCAAACTTCAAGCCCCGTTACTGAGGCGAGATGTTAAACATTGGAGAGCATTGCCGCTCACCCTACTGGGCAGAGCGGTACTTTTTAAAATGATGGCCTAACCCAGGTTTCTATATGCCTTGCATAACACGCCCTGCAGAGTTCCTGACTCATATTTTAGAGCAATAAACTGGGTAGTTACTACTGTCCTCTGGGATAGCAAGCCGGCAAGAGTGGCCGCATGTAAATTGCATAGGAGCTGGTACTATGGGGGTATTGCTCTACCAGACGTCCGGGCATACCACTGGCCCTCCCAATTGGCTGTTATCAATCAGTGGATTCACAAACCTGACACTGACCCTGCATACCGCCTAGACAGAGTGGCTCTGGGGATGGGGGGAGTCAATAGGGTACTCTATAACAAACAGAAAACCCTAGGTCTCATGAGACCGACAGCACACACGGTTCATGTTTGGCATACAGGGACATGGCACCTGGGATAGGTTGACAGACTCACGCAATACACCCCACTGTGGGACTCCGGCAGACTGGGCACCCTGGGAAAGAGCAAGGGGTTTCAAAAGTGGGACTTGATAGGAATCTCCCGGCTGGGGAATCTCTGGAAAGAGGGGAAAGTTGTCACCTTTGCCTACCTGCAGGAACACTACGAAATGGCCCCTGGTGTAGAGTTTCGATATGTGCAAATTAAACATGCACTAGACGCAGCTATTCCAGTAGCGGAGGTACTCCCTGAATTGTCCCCCTTAGAGGACCGACTGTTAACAGACTACTTAGACAAGAAAGCCATTTCTAGTACCTATCGGAAAATTGTCAATAATCAAAAGGACCCCCTAGTGCAGCTCCGGGCGGTCTGGCAGGCGGAGCTCGGGGACTTAGATGATACCAACTGTCAGGACGCGATTGCATCGCCCAGAGAGGTAACGGTCTCCTCCAGATTACGTTTGGTACAGCTAAAAATTCTACATAGGACCTATTACACATGGGTGACAATACATAAGATAGGCAGAGCCATAGACCCACACTGTCTACGTCAATGTGATGAATTAGGCACATTTTATCACACTTTGTGGGAGTATCCACTGATCACACTATACTGGACGGCAGTGATGGATACTATTACAGAGAACGAAAAATCAAAAGGGGGGAAAATGGACCACTTGTCCTGTGTAACCAGGGTCTTTGATTGCGTGGAGACCGTCTTAAAAAACCCTCATATACGTACACAGGCAAAAGGGCGGAATATCTTGGTTCTCCACCAAGGTGTACTGTAACAGCATGATCATTGGGTCTTTTTTTAGTCAATATGCTGACCTCCGCCAGGAGGAAGACCAACTGGTTTGTCAGTAGTGGTCAGAAATGAAAAGAGGATGTGCTTTGGGCTCTAGTAAAGTGATTTAAAATTCCTAGTGTCAATACTCACATGGATTTTATTCAAAAAGGGAGTGACCTGGGAAATTAAAAACACAGTCGTGCGTGTGTAGACCAAGTTACTGGTCCAACGCACTGGTGTTGGTCAACATGTTTCAGCCTCTTGGATCCTCTAGAGGCTTTCGTCAGGACCGGGGTTTCATAGAGTGATTTGTGACTCTTAGTAATTAGGTGGGTACTCACCACCTTGATAATTTAGAGGTCAAATCCGAGGTATCTGTACCTCTCTAGTTCTTAGTCTGAACTGCTTCGGAATACCGGAGAGCTCTACCAAACACAGTTGCGGTTTGTACAAGTACGTTGCTTGTTCTAGCTCTGTGAACGGTAACCCGGGTTTACAGAGGTCAGCGAGAGCCCAGTCCCGCTTGATCCCAAGTGTTGCCTATTGAACATATGGGCACCAATGGACCTCAACCACGCAGATCAACAGTGGGCAACAACGGGGATGATGATTTCTAAGCGGAATATAGCCCAGAGATGAGGGGCGGCGCAAACCCCAACCCTGATAGAGTGGTGCAGAGATATGGACATGGTCATGGTGGCTGAGAAGGCTACATATATTCACAGAGAGTGCCCAAAAAAATGGGGGAGAGTATGGGGTAAGTGGAATACCTATATAGGTTATATATGTACCCCTCCTGTTGCGGATCGAGACTTGGATGATGAGGTATAATATTTGTAACTGTAGAACTAATGTATCATTATGTACAATGTTGACTGGTGCGACTCTGTCAAAGTATAATCTCCTCCAAAAGAAATGTAATTGCAGATCTTGTTGGTTGTATAATAAAATGTTTTTTAAAAAAAAGAATATCGAAGTCAAGAACACCACGAAGGTCAGTTTCTTTGGGCATGCAATGTTTTACTACAGTAAACTCTGCATATATGTACCACGACGATATATATCTCAGAGGTACGTAGATATGGAACTAAGAATAGTATATCTATACTTACCTGTTTGCACTTACATTCTTGAAATTTTGATCCTCAAAATGTTTGACACAATATTCTGTCCACACAATAATATTGTCCTTGATATTCTGTCAGCGATCATTGGTAGGGGCCTCTATATCAGTATTAACACAGGACTTGAATAAGTGAAAAATGAAGGAAGAACGGTTGGACACAAGACAGAGAAACTGAAGAAGCAGCCTTTTGGATAGAGCAGGACTTCCTCAGTACATTGGTATCTGATATTGGCTGTTCAACAGTGTATTACATATAGCCTTGAATGAGCATCTGGCCGAAAGGTACAGAGCATATGAAAAACTGGAACTGATAAGAGAAGTCAGGATCAAAAGAGGAAGAGGAAAAGAGGTGTATTTTCAGTGTGAAGGATGACAGTCAGAGGAATGGGTATCGCATAGAGTTAGAAACAAAGGTGGTCGGGGGCGTGGCTAGCAGCCGCCGAGAATGGCCGCTGCCTAAGTGAGCCCCCGATTCCCCCACTTTTATCCTGTCCTATCCTGTGGCATCCATGGCGGAAAATCAAGTTACGAGTGCTGTGTCTCGTTCCCTGCCTCTCTGGAGGAAATTGACAGTGTCTGCGGATTGAAAGCTGATTTTTCATGCCCTATTTTGCTGTGCCGTCCAGAGTAATGATGGCGGCTCCCTGATGACGAGCGGTGGAGAGGGCGGCCTTTGAGATTTGACGACGGCGATCGGACCCTGTAAAATCCAGTGGAGGTCAAGAGGTGCCCCTCGTACCACGGATGGCTCGGAGGTGTTGAGGGAATGAACGAGCAACACCGCGCTCTGCACTCCGGCCTGAGTTGAGGAGACCCGGTGAGTGTCGCGGCTAAAGGAGGCCCCGGCTTCAAGGCCTAGGCGTCTCAGCGCGCCAAAATAGTGACGGCAGACCCAGCATAGACAGGAGGGTGGGAGCCCCCGGAGACGAGCCAGACAGGAGACGGGGTGGCGGGAGGTCCCCGCTCAGTGGCTCTGACGCTTTCAGCTGCAGTAACCGGTGTCGGGGGCCCACGGACGGAAAGGGGCGTGGAGGCCCCGTATGCGGCGGACTTGGTGCACCGTATTAAACTGAGGCCCCGGCTTGCGGCCTAGAAGGGAGAAATGTACAGATAACGGCACCGTAGTAGGGGTGCTAGAAGGCGAAGCGACGGACCTGCAGGCTGGCGTATGGCGCTAAGAGACTGCTAGCGCTCGCTAAAGAACGTTTGGGAGCAGCGGCCGGCGCCATTAGGGGATCAACATCCGACAACCTGCTGCGCTCGATGCCCTGAGGTCCAGCTGAGGTAGGAGAGGCGGGCTTCCATGACGGACTCCTGGGCCTGAGTGCCCAGCTGGGCCTTGTATGACTGTTCTTGGAACCTGCAATTATTTCTGAAGTGGGCTTTCGGAGGCAGCCCGGCGCTTAGAATTGGCCGACAGCGCTGGGTGTGAGTAACTCTGGTGAATGCATTGGGAGCAGACACCTTGATACGGCGCAGCCGATGAAAGCAGCAAGGGGCGTTTTAGGCCTAGGGTGAATCACCTGGACGACTTACTAATCTGAACTGAACTGTCACAAAGGATCACAATAGCATCCTGCATTTTCACAATGCCGCTCTCGCCTGCACTTAATCACTGAGTGCGAAGTGGGGCGTTGTGAGTCCTGAGGTTTCCCCAATTGGTCACGGATCAGTCTGTGCTGCAGGCGCTAAAGGTGGGGCCCGGGGGTATCCTGAACCCGGGTCAAATTGTGACTAAGCGGTTCAAGGGAATCCAACCCCGGAGGAGATACTGTACCATAGTGGCAAGGACAGAGTACGCCACCTGAAGGGGATAGGCACCGGCAGCTACACCGTGCCGGCGGAAAGTTACGACTAGTGGAGGGGTCCAGCCTGGATAACCGGAGTCTGGGGCCGCAATAGACAGGAGGCGGGTCCAGGGGAGGCACGCATGAATCGAGTCACTCCCACCAACGATTTGCAGATAGCCTCCTGTGTCGCCTTGTGTTCTCATCCGGTGAGTTCGCTATCAACACGCATACATGGCCACAGGCGGAAAAGGTCTTAAGGCCAATGCTCAAAAACAGCTAGCCAAATTTGCCTGGTCTAAAGCGGGAGACAAAGGTGAACCGTCGCAGATGGATAAAGACAGAGGGGCGGCTGCCTCTAAACAAGGAACAGAGCCAACCTTACACAACGTCAAGGCGTCTATCAACGGGGTACGTGCTTCGCTGGACACAGTCACGGTGGAGGTCTCTCTAATCAGAGCGGACTTCCGGAAGATGGATGAGAAAGTTAAGGAGCTTAAGAAAGTCACTAGCGCCCTGCAGACGGACACGTCGGAACTTCAAAAGCAGATGCTCGAATTGTAGAGGAAGCAGGAAAGGATGTCACAACAGCTCGACAATTATGAATGCCGGGCACGCCGTAACAATATCCGCATCTTAGGGGTTCCTGAAAGGGCTGAGGGGCCGGCAGCGGACTTGTACGTAGAAGATCTCATCACTAAACACCTAAAGCCTAAGACGCTGTCCCGAAATTTTTCCATTGAAAGGGCCCACAGAGTGCCAGGAGGCAGCCCAAAACCAGGAGCACCCCCGAGGCCCCTTATCGCTCGAGTGTTCAATTATCGAGATAGGGACATTATCCTGCAGACTGCGAGATCCAATCCCCCACTCCAAATAGATAACTATGAGGTGGCCTGCTTTCCTGATTTCACGGCCAAGGTCCAGGCCCAACGTCGCAGTTTTCAGGCGGTGAAGAGGGAAATGCGAGACCGTGAGGTGAAGTACGCAATGCTCTTTCCTGCGAAGCTGAGGGTGGAATCGGATGGTACATCGCGGTTCTTTGATTCACCGGAGGCAGTCTGGGACTGGATGGAAGGCTGGAGCACTGTGGGAGGCCACAGAAGAGAACATTCTGGAGGATCTGGCCAATGCAGAGGTAACCGCATAGAAGCCGCGAACAATGGCCCAGCAGAGGAGGAAGGCCAGACAAAGGAGCGGGACTGATAACACTTGGAGACAATGGTGGAGCGCTGACGCCTAACCGAAAGCGCAAGTATGGGGGAGAGAGATATGGTTCGATATACCCATCAGTGCAAAACATGTAAGAGGGGACCTAGTGAGTAGTCCAAGACAGATGGGTTTCAATGGTGTGATTTGAACGGGACTAGAAAGTACGAATAGTGGATGGTAAAAATGCAAGACAATTGTGATGTGTACACTCGGGGATGGGAGTTGACTAACCCCGTGCATTTTCAGCATTTCAGGGGGGAGAGAGGCACTCTGCCATGTTTGGGAGTGGGTAGTTCTAAATCCACAGGCAGGGGGGCAGGGAGGGGGGTGGATACTGAGTGGTTGGGAAAAGGGGGGTGTTTGACGGTTCAGTGTTTTATTGGTATACTATGTGGTTCTGGGATCTTCTGGCGCAAAGTGGCCATGCTGCATTCTAGACGAACAATGATAGATAGGATGCTACAATTTTCTTCTCCGATCGCACTGATCCGTATACTTGATAATTGTGTCATGACCAGCTATAGGGGGGGATAGGGATCGGATACTTTCTGTACTGACTTGGAATGTCAACGGGGTGGGTGATAAGATCAAGAGAGGGATAGTGCAACAATATTTGAAGCGCCACTCTCCTGATGTGGTTTTGTTGCAAGAAACGCACCTTGTGGGACAGAAGACTAAGGCCCTCACTAGGTGGGGGTATAAACTCCGGGCCCATGCAGATTACACTACGGGATCAAGGGGGACGGCAATCCTGGTAAAGAAGACTACACCTCTGATAGTTCACAAGATATGGGCAGATCCGGGGGGAAGGTTCGCAGGAGTGGAGGCCCAGTGGGATGGTAGAGATGTTAACATAATTTCAGTTTGTTTACCGCCCGCTCTGGGTAAGACAGCATTAGAAGACCTCGGAAGTAAGCTGACGGGACTCCGAGACGGCACATTAATCATGGCGGGGGACTATAATATGACATTAGATGACACAGTTGAACGCCATCCGCCAAGGTCCAGCGCAAACTCTAATGTGTTAATGGCTGACTTTACAACGGCATTGGGTTTGACTGATATAGGTCGAGCGCTCCAACCCACAGACAAATTATTCACATATTTCTCCAATGTGCACCAAAGCTTATCGCAAATCGACTATTTCCTTACACACCTGTCCTCAATAGGGAATGTTGCCCAATCTCAAGTTCTACCGAGGGGCATATCTGACCACTCCCCAGTCTGGGTAGAATATACACACTGGGAAAGGCAGGCACGCTCCACCATCGTACTTAATCCATGGCTCCTACACATACCAGACATTAGAGAGAAACTCCGCACACAAACGGAGAACTACTTAACCGAAAATGTGGGTTCGGTTGAATCCGCTCAGACAATTTGGGAAGCATATAAGGTGGTTCTGAAAGGGCAGGCTCTATCTTTGAAGATGGGATACATCGCCAAGAAACGTGAGCTCCTGGTTCAGGTAGAGAAGGACCTTCTTAAATTAGAGTGGAAACATGCACAAAATCCATCACCTGACACCGGCCATAGGCTTTTAATGCAAGATGAATATCGGATAAAAATTAGGGAACACATGGTGGACAAGTATCGCAACACCCAGCACAGAATATATGAAATGGGAGACAGGGCAGGCAGGACACTGGCTTGGTTGGAGAGGCGAGAACAGGGAACGAGGTGGGTACATAAACTGACAACACCAGGGGGTGGCACCGTGATACATCCACGGGACATTGCGGAGGAATTCGCTGATCACCTGGAAAAGGTGTACTCCCCCTCTACTCATTACATGGCTGAGGATTCACGTCAGCTCCTCCGGGATAGTGACATACCGGTCCTTTCAGAGGCGGAGGGGAGACTCTAGCTGGAGATCTCTCGAATGAAGAAATTAGCAAGGCCATTGGACAGATTAAATCCGGGAATGCAATGGGGCCTAATGGCATCCCGATTGAGTTTTTAAAAGCTACCGCATCTCGCATTGTACCACACTTAAAGGCCATGTACGAGGATAGCCTGGAGGCGGGTCGGCTACCAGCAGATCAATGGTTAGCCACCATTGTAGTGATCCACAAACCGGGTAAGCCGGCAGATAGCTGCGGCTCCTATAGGCCAATCTCGCTGATTAATGTGGAGGCAAAGGTCTTGGCGAAGTCCTGGCTAATAGGCTGGTGATGGTTATCACATCATTGATCAATCCAGATCAATCTGGGTTTATGCCAAGAAGGAATACGGCCCTTAATCTAAGGCGCCTACATAACATGATCGCTCGTAGGAAATATATTGAGGAAGATGCGGCGGTGTTGTCTCTCGATGCCTCATTGGCCTTTGATTCCATAGAATGACCTTACATGTTCGAAGTTCTGGAAAGGGTGGGACTGGGCCCCAAGTATATACCCTGGGTTAAGCTGCTATACACTGACGTTTTGGGACAGGTGAGAGTAAATAGCCACACGTCCCGGACATTCAGGTTAAATAGAGGTACTAGACAGGGATGCCCACTGTCCCTGCTGATATTCTCCCTTCTGCTGGAGCCCCTTGTGGCCTGGATGCGTAGAGATGTGATGGTGCGAGGGATGCGCTGGGCAGACGGTGTGGAAGACCGTATATCCTTATATGCGGACGACATACTGCTGTATCTAGCCTCTCCCTACAAATCAATTAATGTGGTGCTTGACATCTTCACGAATTTTGGCAAGTATTCCGGATATGCCATAAACTGCCATAAGTCCGTATTGTTTATGTTGCGGGGCCAGGTCCCCAGACTTTCGGCTGGCTGCACCATAGTAGTGGCGGAGGAAGGGTTTCGATATCTGGGGTTTTTGTCACTTCAGATCTGGCTCTCTTTTACAGCTCCAACTTAGCCCCCCCACTGGCTAGAGTACGCGCGGATGTGAAACACTGGAGGTCCCTGCCGCTTTGAATGTTGGGACGCGCTGCACTCTTTAAGATGCTGGCCCTCCCTCGCTTCCTATACATTCTTCACAACTGCCCACACAGAGTCCCGGACTCATATTTTAAAGCGGTTGAGGGGGAGGTCCGCACGCTGCTGTGGGATGGGAAGGCCCCCAGGGTGGCATTGAAGAAATGGACAAAAAGCTGGTACGATGGAGGCATTGCGCTCCCTGATCTGCAACTCTATTACTGGGCGGCGCAATTGGTGACTGTTAATCATTGGATATATCATCCCCCCGATGACCCTGCATATGCTCTCGACCGTTACCAAACCGATTGCTCCGGTTACCTGGGAGCCCTGTATACTAGTGATAGGAAAACTAAGAAGAAATTCTTTGAACCTACTCAACATACATTAGAAATTTGGCGTACAGTAAATTCTCGTTTGGGTTGGGCTGGCATCCTCTCAAAGGTAGCGCCGCTGTGGTATACACTGAAATTGGGCATGATGTGCTATCAGCCCGGGTTTGACAAGTGGGACCTCATAGGTATCTCGGCAGTGAAGGACCTGGTCAGAAAGGGTGCTGTACTTACATTTGGGGACCTGCAGAGCCAATACCACCTGGCTCAGGGAGAAGCATATAGATATTTGCAAATCCGACATGTGATACTGGCGGCCTTTCCGTCTCTTACAGACATTCCAGAATCATCACCACTGGAGGATAGGCTGTTAGACGGGCCCTTAAGTTCGAAAACGATATCTCTCACATATAAAAAGTTGTGCAATAACCTCCCAGATACTTTTCCGAAGCTTAGGGAGTGGTGGCAGGATGACTTAGGCCTAATAAGCGACGAGGACAGGCAGGCGGCTCTCATGTCCCCCCGAGAAGCGGCCATCACACTTAAATTCAGGCTAATACAGCTCAGGATACTTCACCGATCATATATGACAGGGACTACCTTAACGAAAATAGGTTCTAGACCCGATGACCTCTGTCTGAGGGGTTGCGGACAATAGGCCACTTTCTACCATACTCTGTGGAGCTGCCCAAAGATACGTACCCTCTGGGAGGGGGCTTCGGAGCACATGCAGACAGCCTTGAGTAAGGAGGTGGTGTTGACGCCACAACTGGGACTGTTGAATATATGGGAGGCAACCGATCTCACGGAAGTCGAACAGCAATTCACAAAGTTGGGGTACATGTTAGTTAAGCGGGAGCTAGCGAGAGGGTGGGGGGGAGCAAGCGCGCCGCTCGTTACCTGTGGGCTAAGAGCTAGACAGGTGCATGTTGGCGGAGACGGAAGTCTTTGTAGCTAAGGGGTGCCCCACAAAATGGGATCGGAAATGGTCACATTGGAATAAATATCATGGAGATCTCTGTGTGTCCCCCATGGTAGAACTGGAGATGCGTAGACGTACAGAAAGTGAAGTTATTATATAATGTATAATCTACTCTAATGTTTGCTCAGATACTTTTATGCTCAATTTGGAAAGTGTCGTCCATTTCTGTATGTATGGCTGTGATATAAAGCAATAAACACATTTAAAAAAAAAGAAATAAAGGTGGTCTATTCAAGAGATACTAGATATCTGAGCTGAGCAGTGATTGCTTTCTGCTCAGATATGCCAATATGGTACCTAAAATATGATTGGGATTAGGTTTGTAGAGCCTATTGATTGTGCCTAATTTCCTGCCTGCCTAAGCAAAGTAAAGACTAGTTTGTCTGCAACCCAGTCTTTTTCTTACACTATGATTATTCTAAAACATTTTGCAATTGTTCTAATATAGCCCCATCATTCTTATTAGAAGACAATCTTATGCATCCAACGTTCTTTCTGGGATTGCTTTGTCATGCTGCCTTTAAGCTTCCACTCCAAGAAGTCTTATTTCGTATGTCATTTGCTTCACACTAGAATTCAATAAAAATGTTAAAACATTTTCATCAGTAAACACATTTTCATTCTTCAAAGCACTATTACAAATTATTTTGAAGAATGCTATCACCATTTAATAATCTCCTCCCAAACACTCACCCCCAGTACCAGAGATCTGGGATTAAATCCATCATTTTTTTGCTCACCATGCTAATCCATTTTGGACCCAGCCGTATGCAAATCAGTCTTCCCCCATGGGAACAGTCCACCCCTCATCGGCCATCACGATTGATTGGGATGTGGTCCAAGTGATTACCAGTGGATGAGAATAATTCATGCATTCCATCCATCACTGTTTTGTATACTTATAGCAATAGTTGAAGCGGCATCACAGGTTGATCCCTTAACCCATGCTTGGCTCCACAACAGCCACGTATATGCTGCCCAGTGGCTAGGTATGAGGGACTAGAATGTACTTTGAAGAAAATACATGAGACTTTTTAAGCTGTTTATTTTCTGATCCCTCCTCTGAGGCATGGGTTAGTGAGTGGAGTGTGATGAGCACCAAATGGAAAACTAGGTCAACGTCTCTTACCCTTGGTAATCCCAGATTGATACCCACGTGTGATGGGTGCTCAGTTTCTATCTTCAATCCCAATGCATGTTATTAGAGCAAATCTTATCATACTAATATCATATTCAGCAAATATCATAAAAGTATTGTGTACAGGTAAATAAAGAATGAAAAGAACAATAACTAAAGAAATGTGCCTAAACTGCAATATTTGCTTCAAATTTTCCAAATCTTTCTCTGGGGAAGGATGCAGAAATATCTTGTAAAAGTTTTTTTAGGACCAGTTAGGTTGACACAACTGTCCCAGTGTGTTTGGATTGTACAATATGCCGCAGATCGTTATAAATAGAATCTGGTGCTTCCCATTGCACCAGGTTTAGTGGTCCAATGTGTATTAAAATAAAACATTTGTTATTCCTTGAGGAAGAGGCCCAAAATCCTGTTATGCTGAGAACAATGTTACTGACCTAGAGTGCTTTAAAATGCACTATTTTCCGCATGTAATCTCAAAAAACGACTCTGGGATTTATGTGCTGCATCAGAAATGCAAAAGAAGCCCTGCAAGTAATTTTGATAAAGCTCTTATGATGTCTTCGCTTCCACTAATCGACAGTTAGCCCCCCCCGAAGTTTGAGTCTAGATGTGCCCCTTACATACATGTACACCTATCCCCTCAGCATCCTTTGAATTGCAATAAAGAACAGTGTGCACCCTCACTTGCCAACAGGTTTTATTAAGCATTACTGCACATCTTGAATGTGGTCATACACAATGCAAGCACTTTGCAATAGGTTGTTCTGCACAATGAAAGCCCTTTGTAATCAGTCTGGAAGTGTGCACTTTTCTTTGTTACAAAGGATGCTGTGGGGATATTGAAATAGGCAGCTGGCCAGCACCAGCCCTGATGTGTTAAACATACCGGCCAGCAGCTGTGGAGGAATATATTTTTATAAGCAAAGACAAGTGCCACACTCCAGAGATATATTTCAAGGTTGTTTATTACACCACCACTACCATCAACGCGTTTCACCACAAGGGTTTGTTCACAGTTGGGTAAGTCCTCTTTTCTTTACTATTGTATACTCCCACACCAGCCCATTATGAGGCATTGTGGGATTTGTAGTCTTGGTCATAATATATACACATATGTACAATTTGTCTCGTTCCATGAATGCGATTTAGTGTTACATCAAATCATGAAATAATGGATTATGCAAATAAAATATCTATGTACTTCATTATTTATTAAATTATGTATCTAGTAAATTGATTCAGTCAAATCAAAAGGTTATTACTCTTTGTACGATGTTGGTATATACAGTGATTGTCCTAGTGACTTCATGATTATTAACAAGTACAAATTATACATGTTATTATTGTTACAAAAAATGCTTGTGTCATATTGACATTGACAATTTGTCCTAGTAACTTGATAATTATTGGTAAACATGATTATGTAATTTCACGTAATTTCAGAAAGAGATGATCCCGCCTAAGTGGCTGTGGATTCATTGATATGGTTACATATATATGTTTGGTCTCATGGATTTAACATATTTTTATAATTTGCATTGTTGTCCATGTTTATTTCATGTTTTCAGTAATCCAAAGTTGTCTCTTGGGCTGTTATAGATGTACATAAAGTTCTTCATCAGTGTTCAAGCCTAATGGCTGTTTAGTTCTGAATCTGATAATCATTTTCGATTCCAAATGTCTTCGTTTTTGTGTTCTGTCCCCCCCCCCCCCTCCCCCCCCATGGTTTTGAATATGTGCTATGCCACAGTATTTCATGTTTTTCCATGGAAAATTGAAATGTGTTTCAAGGTGCTTTGTCATGGCATAGTTGACATATTTGTTTAGTACCGCTCTGATATGTTCTAGTATTCTTTTCTTGAGAAGGCAGATGGTGCTGCCTATGTATTATTTTCCACAGTCACATATAATCATATATACCACATAGTTGGTTTCACAAGTGATCTTGTGTGTGAAGGTAAATTGTTTCCCTTTAAAATCTGTAAGATGTTTAAAATTCTTGACAATCTTACAGGCTTTACATTTATCATACGTTGTGAAGTCTTTTTGATGGTTTGACAGCCATATATCGCTTTTAGATCTTGCAAAGTGACTTCTGATGAGTTTGTCCTTGAGAGATGGTGCCTTTCTAAATGAGATGTCGACATTTTCACTCAAACTTGCTCCAATATCTGGATCTTTTTTGACTATGTCCCAATATTTATTCATGATTTTTCTAATTGGGTCATGTTCTTTGTTGTATGTCATTATAACTGTAATCTTGTTGTTTTTCTCCTCCTGTTTAGATGGGCCATGTTTTTTATTAGTGTTTCTGATTGTGAAAGATTTTCAGTTTTTCTTTTCCCTTCTTCAATGTCACGCATCTTATAGCCTCTTTGTTTTTTATTAGCTGTTTCGTCAGCTTTAAAAAAAAAAAATCCTTATTATCTGAACAATTTTTAAGCATCCGCAGGAATTCCCCATATGGAATGTGTAGTATCCTGCATGTTATAATGTAAGGTGTTTTACCAGCCCTGCTCTGCCAGTGCCTGTGCTCTGACTCATTAGAATGTTGGAGTCTGATGATGCCTCGGAATGTTGGGACTGAGAGAGACTGAGCGACAGTTGGTCATGGGTTGAGCAGCTGACAGGCAGCTCCTGGTGGGGCTCTGGTTTCCAACATAACTACATGATGTCCTATACCTTACTACATGTTATCTTCATGGAATAAAGCGTCTTGAAATACTACCTCTTGTGTGGACCTTCATCACTACATTTTGTGGCGACGAGGTGACGAAGAACCTACAGCTTCAAGCAAATCACAGGTACCTGACTTACAAGTTAACCTGGATATGGCGCAAATAAAAGAAACTACAGTGGCAGCAACCACAATTTTCAGAAGAGGAGGCATCCACAAGATGGTAATTTCTACTTACAAGAAACAGACGTGTTGTACACAAAACTACAAAGATGACTACAAGGAAGATACAACTACTACAAAGAAAAGAAAAGAAGACATCAAGAAACAAGGAAAGATGAAGCACTTCGCCTTTCAGCCCCACCAGTGGCCTCACCATCGGCCAGCCCTAAGACAGGCGAGTTGTGCTCATCTAAACTACAGATTTGGGACTTTGGCTTTACCACCACAGCCTGTTGCACTGCAATGCATTTTCTACTACTCACACACAGCTCTTTGCTTCATCTTGATTTTTCAACAGCTGTAATATGTGCCTGCCGAACGGAATGCCTCCCTACTACATTGAGCTGTGGGATCCTGAGCTTCTCCTGCCAACGCTGTTTGACCTTGTGCACATCTACTCTGCTTCTTGGCGACCTTGAATCTTTCTACACTGTTTGTCATCTAGACCACCACTATTGTGCTGAACAACATGGATGGGTACAATATCTATTTACCTCTTATTCCGACAGTAAGTTACACAGCGCTGATTGGTGGTGTCTACATCAGAGTGCTTGGTGTGGGCTATAATATTTCATGACAGTGTCTGGGAGACACACAGCTGTGTATAAAGTGTGTTTGGATTTCTTGCCACTATTTCGTCATTGCCACTTAGTGTTTCAACGTCTACTAGTGTGTTTTCCTCAGAATTTACCCCGGCTGGCCTTTTGGCCGCTTCACCCGATTTACATCCGTTTGAAATTGCGCAGTGGTGAGTGCCGAGACATTGTATGCTCTTTTCACAACGCTACTATTGTGATTTTTATTTTCCCTACATTTTTTTCTTCAGTATTCAACGTGCGGCATCTTGCCTGACCGTTGAAACCGTTATTTTACAGTTTAGTTTCCGCGCGCAGCTCACCTCATGTTTGCTGCCACGCGGACCTTCTCTGGAAACTGTGTGACGTCACAACCAGTATTCACGGCTATTCCTGTTTTGTGACAATTTGGGTGCACAAGTGCGCCGTGAGCCTTCCGGCATGGCGTGCCGTGCGTGCCGCTATATTCTTGCTTATGATCCTACGGGCTCTAGTCAATGTTGCCAGATTGGGCTATTTCCCGCACAATTGGGCGACTTTTTTCCCAGTTGTGCGGGAAAAAACCATGCCTGGCGGGGGGTTACTTTTTGGGCTACTTTTGGATGGTTGTGCGCAATTTTGTGGCCTGGGCGGGCGCCGACCACGAGGAGTCCATCGCGTGAGTGCGTGGGCCAATGTGGGGGTCCCCCAGGGCCGTCAATCCAGTAGCGCGCGAAAACGCTACCAATGAGGGCCCTGGGAATCATTTTTTGGCCAGCCCCTGCGTGCGTGTGTGCGTCACGGTGCTGGTGAGGCAGCCGTCCGGGCTGCTGCTCACCTCCGGAATCAGGCAGGTCCGAGATCACCTCACCTCCGTGAGGGAACGACACTACCTCTGGAGCCCCCTCTGACGAAGCCCTGTGTCCCGGGGCGGAGAGCTGGTCTTTCCCCAGCACGGTGAGTGCAATGTTCATGCTCAGTGCACGGAGCTCACCTGCGGAGAGTTCAGTGGCGGGGGCGCAGCGTTCAAACTTAGCTCTCCTTTCTCTCGCTTTTGGGAGTGGGGCAGACTGGGGTCTAGTGAATGCTGGCGAGTTCAGGGCCAGCCGGTGTCGAGTCTGCGTGTCTGTGCAGCGGTGTCAAGTGTGGGGATCGGGGCTGACTATTATTGGTCTTTGATTGATGCCTTGTATCGCATTTGCATCTGCTTCCTTATTAATAATGTGATGCTAACTTCATTCTATAAATGCTTGTTTGACTGATGCCTGCTATCGCATCTGCCTCTGCTCCCTTTTAAAATGTTTAAATAATGTGATGCTAACTTTCATGATCGTTCATCTTATGTTTTTCATGCCTCAGTGACCGTGTGTGGGGCAGCCCGGCTGAAATAGCTTCCCGGGCACCACACAGCCGCACCGCACCCCAGTACTTCACAGGTCTTTAAAAGACCATTTGCATGTGAATGAGGCTTTGTTGGTTTTTCACCCCTACTAGAGCCCCTGCATCGCCACTCTAACTATTGCTGGAAGAATTAGCACGTTACACAATACCAAGCCCTGTCAGCTGAAACCCCGAGGAATCGGGCTTCTGGATGCTTGAATCGGGAGGCGGGAGACCAGCCTTGAAATCGGTAGCCTCCCGCCTGAATCGGGAGGGTTGGAATGTATGCCATGGCATTGAATGACTTTGGCAGACCTGCGCTACCAGGCATCAGCCCTCACTTGTAAATAAGTACTTTTACAAGTACATCCAGGGTTCTGTGCGTGCACCTACAGGAGGCCGTACTACATATTAGAGCAGCCCATGCCTACGTTTTATGCATATCATGACGCTGGCAGGTAAAACCCCAGCAGTGCGGTGCACCCTGAGCCCTCCCCGCAGACTTATCTGGACAGGTGGATGGATGGATGAGTGAAAGGGTGGCTGAACGGTGAGTAAATGGGTGGATGGATGAGTGAATGGATGGATGAGTGATAGGGTCAATGGATGGATTCATGAGTGGATGAGTTGAAATATGGGTGGATCGAAGAAAGGAAGGATGGCTAAGTGAAAGGGTCAAAGAAGAGAGAAAGGGAGGATGAATGGATGAATGGATGACTGAAAAGGGGACTGGGTGGTAGGATGAGTAACTGGGTGGATGGATGAGTAAGTGAAAGGATGGCTGGATGGGTGAGTGGATAAATGGCTGGATGGATGAGTAGATGGTTGGGTGGAAGAGTGGATGGATGAGTGTTCAGATGGATAGGGTGAAAGGGTGGCTGAATGGATGAGTGAAATGATGGATGGAAAGATACGTACGTTTTCAAGTGGATTAATGTTTGGATATAGATGGAATTACTTATACACTATTACGCGACCACCTTTGATGTGTCTGTAAAACGTACCTTTTGTCCCGAAGTTTTGTCCTGAATTTTGACCTCCCGTCCTGAATTTTTATCCTGAATTTTGACCCTTTGTCCTGAATTTTTACACTCCCCGTCCTGAATTTGTACCCATGCCAGTGGTCACCCTATTTGTAGGAAGTGATGAATATTAATAGATGCCAGGAAGTTGACGTAGGTAAAGAGTGTTTTAACACCCAAAACAAAACTGACCACATCGGTTGTTCGTAGACCAGCCCAGCTTCGAAAACAGTCGTGCAGGGGCCACCCAACCTCGCACGAACATGCTGGCAGCACCGCGTGCGTCTGTTTACCACTGTCCTGGCATGGATCTGACACTCCGTGCTTCACCACGTTGCTGATGCCAAGGCGCGCACTGACGCACACTGTTTGCCGCTCGAACTGGAGCTGATTTCCGGGGGGGGGGGAGGGGGGGAGGGCTGAATCTTTAAGCAATAGGCAGAGTGGAGCTGCAGGGGCTCTTAGAAGTCGCAGTGAGAACTGGTCTTAAAAACTAATAGCATTAAGGCAGGTGCCCAGTTAACACCCTCCCACCATCTGTATATTGAATAGAATGTATATTTGTCGTTAAAATTGTTTCAGATGACAATTTGTGCATAATTGGAGACTTGCTAATTTGGGCTGGTTTTTGGGCTGGAACTGGTCTGATTGGGCTTATTTTGGGATTATATTTGAGCGGCTTTGGGCTTGGGACGGGTCTAAAAATCTGGCAACACTGGCTCTAGTTGTCACTGCCAATCCAAAGGGAAGCTGGCTCCGCTACTGCCAGTATCGATAGTAAAGTCGCATTGGGCAAATCTTCACATCTCGTACTCCAGCTTTATCTGATGATTTCTTCAAATGCTCCTTTTCCGGTTTCAAACGGAGCATTCAATGTTATTTGGCTCCCACGATTTGCCATGCCAGCTTTGAGCCAACGGTTTTCTCCAGATGAGAGCAACAGGGAACATTCAAAAAGAGTCTGTGCATGTCTGTTGACCTCGGCGTGGCCCATTTCAATACATATCCTCCGTTTCTTGATTGCTGTACAAGGTATGGGTTCTACAAGGAGCACAGTGGACAGTTATTTTCCGAACTGCGGGGTCATGCAGAACAAAATTTTGACTGCCAGTTTCTATCATTATTCTTCTGTTTGTTGCAGTAAATTGTGTTCTCGCCCGTATTTACTGTGAAGCTAACATACATTTTGCGTTCATGGATTTTGGGCACTCACCTTTGAGGCTCATTGTACATTCTTATTGTGTACTATTTTTACACTTTTCAGTACCCTACACAGGGAGGGCTATGGGTTTTGGCCCCATTTCTTTACATACTCTTGCCTACATGGCCTACACCTTACGCTTATGGACTCTGGGTACACATCTCCATGGGTTCATTTAACCCTACATAGGGATTGGAATGGGTACTAGCCCCATTTGCCCACTTACTCTTATCTGGGAATGGGTACAAGCCCCATTTGCCTACATACTTTTACCTACATAGGTAACTTACGGTTTTTACCCTTACATAGGGCACCGTGTTATGGATTACAGTCCCATCTACTTATACATTGTCACCAGGGCATCTTATGGGTTACAGTCCCATTTAAAATTTACGTAGTACCCTTACACAGGGCACAATTTTATGGGTCTTTCACCCATTTACATTCACACAGTCTCCCTTCATAGGGCGTCATATGGGTTACAGTCCCAGTTACAGTGCTCCTCACACTCCTGCACAGGAGTAGAGGGCGGTCATGGGTTTTAGTCCCAGTGACTGAAATTGGATTTTTACATTCTGTAATTTTGCTGTTTTGTATATTGCAAAATTTACATTCACATTGTATTGTTGTGGTTTATTGAAAATGGTGGGAATTAATAGTTATACTGTATGTATATACTTTGCCTCTTCTCCGTTTTCTTATTCGTCCAGTTTTCCTTGTGGTGTCATTCTTATTGCCATCCTTGGTTTCTGGATCCATACTCATTGTTGTCGTCTTTTGTCTCCAGCCTTCCTTTGTTCGCACTTTATTTTTTTTCCTTTCCTGTTTAGGAGGAAATCCGTAACTCCCTCTTTCCTGTGTTTGTGTGGAGGCTGGTGTCCGTTTTCCATCGTGCCTTGTTCTTTCTTCCCTTCCTGCCTGCCTGGCCAGTGGGTGCGTCGGGGGTTAGTCTTTGGTGCGTCTGTGTCCTTCTCCCCCTGTTTATTTCGATCTTCTGGTTAATTGTTTTTTCCTCTCGCCTTTTCTATGTCCGTGAGTCTGGGTTATCTCTGTCGGTCTCCGCTTAACTCTTCCCTTCCTCTTCTTCTTCTTCCTCCTCGTTTTCTTCCACCTGTCTCTTCGCACTGCCTTGCTTACTACTTTCCTTGACGTGGTTTCTGTTCCTCTGCTGTTCTTCCTGTTATCTCTTCCTTGGTTCTCTCTCGCTATTTGTATTCACTTATTGGTTTAATGCTTCTGTTAGAACGAAAGGGCATATGTAGTATCCTGCATGTTATAATGTAAGGTGTTTTACCAGCCCTGCTCTGCCAGTGCCTGTGCTCTGACTCATTAGAATGTTGGAGTCTGATGATGCCTCGGAATGTTGGGACTGAGAGAGACTGAGCGACAGTTGGTCATGGGTTGAGCAGCTGACAGGCAGCTCCTGGTGGGGCTCTGGTTTCCAACATAACTACATGATGTCCTATACCTTACTACATGTTATCTTCATGGAATAAAGCGTCTTGAAATACTACCTCTTGTGTGGACCTTCATCACTACAGAATGCTTTTCTTTAGCAGCCGAGGATGGAAACTACTTCCATCTAGAATACTATTTGTGGCTGTAGGTTTGCGATAAACTTTGTTTTTTATTTGATCATTCTCAATGTAGACTGTAAGGTCCAAAAATGTTACTTCTTTTTCACTGATGTTACATGTAAAAGAAAGGCCGACGTCGCTTTTCGTGCCATTCCAAATGATGAATAAGTCAACTATATAACACAGCCACAGGTGCACCTTTTCTGTGTGTATTTTGTTGCCTTCTCCCCAAGCCACTGTTCTCTCCCACCATTCCATGGTAAGATTGGCGTAGATTGGGGAAAAGGAAACTCTCATGTCCGTCCCGCATGTTTGTAAATAGATCTGTCGATCAAAGAGGAAAATGTTATTGCGTAAACACAGTTCTTTCATTTCCAAGAGTACTTCACGCTGTTTCAGGTATTGGACATTTCGTTGAGTTAAAAAATATTTCATTGCCTCTAGTCTTACCTCATGATTTATTGACGTATATAATGAAACTATATCGATTGTGGCTAATAGCAGACCGCTATGCCAGTTGATGTCAGCTAGATGTTGTAGGAAGTCTCCTGTATCTTTAATATACAAGTTTAATGTTGTAACTATAGGTGCTATGAGGTTGTCTATGTATACAGATAAGTTATTTATACATTTTTTTATTGTCCTAAATCTGCCAACTTTCTTGCTGGTATAGCTCTCAGCCTTCGAAAGAAAGGAGGGTTAGATAAGCATGTACCCGCAAAGAATGCTGCTGTTTCCACATTCATCTCCCTCCCGTACAGACAAGGACGGAGAGGAGCCGGGACCTCCAGCATATATGGCTTAATCATTGGACCCGCTTAGCTGATGTCTCCAAACTACATATGGTGCCCAGACCTTCTCCAAACTTTTAACGTCACAAGCAATATCAGTCTGGCTCGTATACTTGATACTTCTGAGGCAGTCAGCAGAGAGTGGGGTATTTTCAGATTTCTATAGTCTGCATATCTCCCATTTCGCCAACAATATCATATAAAAATAAATTTTATTATAACAGGATTTGCTCGTAAGCATGCTTCTGGATACAGCCCAAAGAATGTAAGTTGAGGGCTTACCCCTATCCGTTGACCCATCACTTCCTCTATAAAGTTACATACCGACATCCAGAAGGAGGCGATCTACGGACACTGCATAAACATATAAAGGTCATCTGCCGATGAGAGCATACACTTCGGACATGCATATACATTCCCAGTCACTCTTGAGAGCTTGGCCGTAGACCAATATACCCTATAGGTGGTAAACAGGTGATTTCTCTTGAGTGAGGAGGGTTTCACCAGTGCAAGTAGAATGGAGAAGGAAGCTTGCCATGCTTGCATTAAGTCTCTCTCCCCATATCAATCTTCCCACAGGTTGGAGATGTCTGACAAGCTCTTATCCTCTACCTCCGAAAAGGCCCAATACCAGATTGATACTTCCTTTGTTAGTGGGCCAGTTCTAATTGCCTGTTCTAACCATGGCTCATCTTCCTCTTCCACCCACTCTTGGGCGGCCCACCAGGAGCGTAGCTGGTAATATTCCAATCTTGTTAGTTGTCCCTTGGTACAGTTGTGTAAGACCTTCTAGCCCACTAAAATAGATCTCATTCTGAGATCTGCCCAGTAACTTAAACCCGCGGATTTTAACGGTTGGCTAAGCTGGTCTATCAAACAGTCAGGGGTTCCCGGGGAGTCCCAAATCGGTGCCAAGAATAAATAATATGGTACACCTAGCCTCCTCTAAAAATATACCCATGTTTTTAAGGCGGTTTTCAAATTCCTTAACCTCACATTTTTTAAATATTTCGGATTCCCATACTTAAACAAAAAAGTGGCACTGCCCCTGACTTACATCTCCAAGTAATGCCTCAAAGAGTCTCCCCATTGATCAGCAGTCTGGTTTGTTCGCTAACATACGAAAGTTCTTAAAATGGAAGACATGACAATATATAAGCAAATCCGGGAGAACCAGTCCCTCACCTCCAGCCTTCTCCTCAATGTTTTCCATGTTATTCTTGGTCCCTTCAAAGCCCAAATGAAACTGCCTATTTTTCAGTGGAGCTTAGCTATATCTTCTCTCTGGAATGTCAATGGTATGTAGTTAAAAAGAAAGGTAATTTTTGGAAGAATGATCATCTTAATCAGATTGACTCTACCATGTATATTTAACCCCTTCGATGCGCATGACGGAACGGTTCCGTCATGCACGTCGGTTGCGCTGTGCGCATGACGGAACCGTTCCGTCATGGCCCCGCCCGCGCACGGAACCTTCAGCGTGGCGCGGAAATCCGCGCCGCGCTGAAGGGGTTAATAGTAAATTGGCCCATTTTACTTGAAGTCTCCCTACCTCCCGGCTCACTTTTTTCCAGTTAGCTCTAGGGATTTCTTTGAGCTTCTGTGTTATTAAGATACCAAGGTATCTCATTTGGGTTTTTGCCCCCCAGATATTGTTTCCCTGGTTCCAATCCATAACTTCGGTTTTATCTACGTTCGCCTTATAACCCAATGGCTTACCGAAGCTCTGTGCCTTTGCCATCAGGATAGGAATTGCAGCCTGAGGGTTGGCGGTATAAAAGATCAAATCATCCGCAAACAAAGCTAATTTCACCACTAACCCAGGTGTCTTAAAAGGAATTATATTGTGATCTGCTCTAATCTACTGTCCATTGGGCTCGATATATAGTTCAAAAAGAAGTGGAGACAGGGGACATCTCTGTCTCGTACCCCTAGTGATGTGAAACCAGTCAGAAAGCTCTCCATTCACCAACACCCTAGCTTTCGGGAGGTGATAAAGATTCTGCACAGCCGTCACTGTATTGTGTGGGAATCCTAAGCTCTTGAGAGTTTCCTAGAGGATATACCCAATGTACTTGGTCGAATGCCTTTGCTGCATTTACAGCCACTACAGTTAAAGGCAATTTCAGAGCCTCCGCCATATCGATCACCCTCATCATCAAGTATGTAAGCTCATTACACTGCCTACCTGGAATGAAACCTCTCTGATCGGAATGTACAATGCCCTTAATGACCTGCACTACTCTTGAAGGTACTGTCCCTGAAAAGATCTTATAATCGGTATTCAAAAGCGATATTGGTCTGTAGAAATCTGCTCGTCGGGTCTTTATTTGGTTTCAAAATTAGAAACACCATCGCCTCTGACCAAGATAGGGGTGCGGCCTCACCCCCTATATAAATTGCATTGAATACATCTTTAAGGGATGGAATTAGTTTATCTATGATTTGGGTATGGAGCTCTACTGGGAGGCCATCTGGCCCAGCCGCTTTCCAGGCAGCCATTTTCCTACATTGCGCCATGATCTCCTCCTCAGTAATCTCTGCCACTAGGAGCCCCTTCTGCTCACTCATTAGCTGTGGGAGCTCTGTCCTCTTTAACCAGGCCTCTATGCATTATTTCCTTGGTTGTATATCCTCTCTGTATAGACCGCACGTATACCTCCAAGCATCCCCCCTAATATCTGCATTAATATTTAAGAGCACCCTAGTCTCTAAATTCATTAAATTCAGTATCGAGTTCCTGGCCCTATCCGTCTCAGCCTTCCATGCCAATAATGAGCTACACTTTACCCCATATAAGAAGTGCTGGAGCTTACTAACTTTCCATCAATGCTGTATTCTTTTATCTAACTGAGCTTCATATTCCACCTGCAAGTCTCCCAGTTCCCTTCGGATCACTCATACCCTGGCAGTTACCTCAAGCGAGGCTTTTAGGAGTTCACATTCTCTGATCTTAATTTCTGTAATTACCTCTTCATCTTTCTGCGGCTCCACATGTCTCTTGCCTGTCATAATGGAGCTTTTCACTGGCCGTATATATGCTTTGAATGCCTCCCAGACTATTTGTACTCTAGTCGAGTCCCTATTATGAAGAAAAACGTCAGCTGGCTTTTCCGAGCAGATCTAATATCACCCCCTCCTCTAACAAAATGGACCTATCCAAGGCCCACCTTCTTTGTCTTAGTTGTTGATGATGATTTAAAGACAGGACCGCCGGCGAATGATCCGAGAGAACTGCAGGGGCATGGGTTACAGTCTCAACCTCACCATGCAGTTCCTGGTCCACGAGAAAGTAATCAATACGGAAGTGATGGCCATATTTTTTGCTGTAAAATGTAAAACCCCTATCCGCCCCGGCTCTTCTACACCAGATATCTACCAAATTAAGATCCATCATCATATTTTTTTTTTTTTTTTTTTGAAACCGTTTATTGCACGATGAAAAAGTTACAGGCATGGGCCTACAACCATCCGGCCGGCCGCTAGAGTAGCAAAAGGCATATAACATACATACAGTGAGAGTCTCTTGGCGGAGCAGATTGGCAAATCAGGTGATATCAATAGCGTAGGCCGCATAACTCCTAGCCCACAATACGGTTTCCTTTTGTCAAACAAAACAACACAAAAAACCACACCCGCAAGGCAACCCGCGATCCAAGTGACAGTACGTGCTCCGTAAATGGGGGATCCTAACCAGCAGCAAAACTCTGAAGAGGGGAATGGGAGTATAGCAGGGACTGGGGAGCCACGTGCCCACGGCTGAGGGAGGGGGTCGGCTAAGGAGATGGGGCTGGCGAGGCTGCCGGTAGCAGTGGCGGCTCACAAATACCCCCACGGTAGGCGTTCCAGGGGCTCCAGATTTTCACCCACGCCCCAGGCTTACCCCTCGCCACATACACTACTTTTTCACGAAACATACACCAATCCATATGTTCTTTCCAGGCCAACACCGCCGGGGGCCTCTGGGATCCCCACAACTGGGCAATGTCACGCTTCGCTATCATGTATCCCAGAGTCACCCACCGCGTCTGCGGGACCGAATAATCATTTGGTTCCCACACATTCAGCAAGCATCTCCTCGCTTCAGGCAGCAGTGCAACACG
This sequence comes from Triturus cristatus, assembly GCF_964204655.1. Lineage (NCBI taxonomy): Eukaryota > Metazoa > Chordata > Amphibia > Caudata > Salamandridae > Triturus > Triturus cristatus. The sequence goes on along the minus strand of NC_140594.1, from coordinate 436,313,151 downwards.
CGTAACCACACGCAAAACCTCATGCACACCACGCCAGAATCGCTCCACTTTCGGGCACTCCCACAGTATATGCATGAAAGTTGCCAAAGCACCACAGCCGCGCTTACACAATCCGTCACCAGCAAAGCCCATACGTAGAAGCCTCGGCCCCGTGACGTAAACCCGGTGAAGGATCTTAAGCTGGACGAAGCGAAGGCGAGCCGGGATGGCCACCTCCTTCGGAGAGGCCACCGCGGAGATCCAATCCTCGTCGTCCAGCTCCAGCCCATCGGCAACCCAGGCCTCGCGGAGGCCAGTCAGCAGGCACGATCTGTCATTGATCAGTTTTTTATATATAAGGGAGATCGTGCTGTCTGGTACATGGCCATCCAGCACCCTGTCCTCTAGGGGGGAAGACTCCGGAATGGACGCAACATCCGGGAAGACGGAGGCCAGCGCGTGGCGGACTTGTAAGTATCGAAAGTACTCACTGCCTTGCAGCTGAAACTCCGTCTGCAGCATCTCAAAAGTCTTGAAACCCCCCCTCGTCCAGAGATCTCCCACCGTGCTGATTCCGATCGTGTCCCACTTCTCGAAGCCCTTCGATGTCCACAGGGAGCCCAACCTCTCAGACGCATATAGCGGTGACGCCCGGGTCAAACGGTCCTTCCACCCCATAGCTGCATTAGCCGCGTGCCATACACGCACCATGACACGCGTCGGTCCCGTCAGACGGGAGTCGGGCGTGCCAGAGTAGAGCGCTCGATTATAATCGCCACCGGGCAGGAGCATCCTATCCATTTCAAATGCCGGGTTCAAGGCGGGCCCGTAAAGGCCATGATTGATTGCAGCTAGCTGGGAGGCCCAGTAATACCGTTTAATGTCCGGGAGGGCGACCCCCCCATCGTACCACGGGAGCGTCAATTTGGCCAGAGCAATACGCGGCCTCCCGTCCCAGAACAGGCGCCGCTGCAGGCCCTCCACCTCGCGGAAGTAGCGCGCTGGTACCAAGTCCATAGTGTTCTGGAGGGCGTACAGAAAGCGCGGCAAGGACATCATCTTAAACAAGGCCGCTCGGCCAAGTGGCGAGAGCGGAAGACGCCGCCAACGCGCGACATCCTCTCGCAAGCGCTGGAGGGGGGGCAACAAGTTCCGCTCATAGCGGGCCTCCGGGTCTAGAGTGATATATATACCCAGGTACCGGAACCCCTGGGAGGCAATCTGGATCGGGCAGTCACGCGGTAGGGCCGGAGCCTCCCCGGAAAGCACATATACGCAGGATTTCGCCCAGTTGATGACAAGGCCTGAGTTACGCCCGAAGGAGCGCAAAACATCAACCAGGACAATCAGCGATTTGCGCGGGGAGGCGAGATACAAAAGGATATCATCGGCGTAGAGGGACACGCGGTCCTCATACTCAGGGGTCCAGCGGAGACCACGGATAGAAGGGTGCCACCGTAGCCACTCCGCCAAGGGCTCCAAGGCCAGTGCAAACAGGAGCGGCGACAAGGGGCAACCCTGGCGCGTGCCCCGCCCCAGCTCAAATGGGGCCGAGACTCGCCCATTCACCACCACCTGCGCCAATGGGCCCGAATACAACAATTTGACCCAGCTAATGAACCCCGGGCCAAATCCGAATTTCGCCAGCATCGCCCAGATATATGGCCATTCAAGCGTGTCAAACGCCATGGTGGCGTCTAAGGATGCCAAGATGGCCGGCTCCCGCACAAACGGGACACGCGCGAGCACCCCGTGCAAGCGTCGCAGATTAAGAGCCGTGTTGCGATGTGGTATAAATCCAGATTGGTCTTGGTGGACCAGGTCGCCCACCACACCGACCAACCGGTTGGCCAACACCTTGGCGAGGATTTTGGGTTCCGCGTTCAAGAGCGAAATTGGCCTGTAGGATGTGACCCGCTCACGGGGTCTCCCCTCCTTGTGTATCACCACAATCGTGGCCAGACGCTGGTCCGGCGGGAGGGAACCCTGCGAGTGGGCCGCCAGGAACATCGCGCGCAGGTGGGGCGCTAGTACATCCGGGCGCAGCTTGTAAAGCTCGATGGGGAGACCATTAGGGCCCATGGCCTTGCCGGACGCGACCGAGCGAATAGCCAGGGCAATTTCGTCCGAGGTGGGAGGAGCGTCCAGCGAATCCCTGTCCTCCACCGAAAGGGAGGGCAGCGCTATGTCCCGAAGCAGGGAATGGGAATCTTCCTCCGAGCAGGGGGAAACCGGGGAGTACACCTCGCGGAAGTAATCCGCGAAGCAGGAGACGATGGCTTCCGGCTCGGTGACACGCGTACCATCTATCCTCTCAATCAAAGGAACCACACGACTCGCTCTCTCCCTCTTATCCAACCACGCAATCAATTTACCCGCCTTATCGCCCACATCATACAATCGTCCCTGTTGCTCTCTACTGAGGCCCCTGGCCGCCTCCGTGACGAGGGCCCTATAGGCCGCCTGCTTGAGGTGCAAAACATGCAACTTGGCATCCGTTACCCCGCTCCCCAGGTCACCCTCCAGTTCCACAATCTCGGCCTCCACCCGGGTCACCTCCTCCCGCTCACGCCTCCGGGCATGGGAGATAAAGGAGAGGGCCTCCCCTCTGAGGACTACCTTAAAGGCCTCCCACAGGGAGATGGCCGAAGGGACAGACCCCACATTCTCGTCAAAATATCGCTGTAAGGATTTGATCAAGTCGGCACGAATAGTGGGGTCTCGTAAGTACCATGCATTGATTGGGGCCACCCTGCCCTCCCCCCTCGGGAAGACATCAAAATGTAACAGTAACGGGGAGTGATCCGAAATACCCCGCGCCAGATGGCACACCTCTCCTACCCTCCCAGCGTGGGCTGCCGGGACCAGGATGTAGTCAAGTCGCGAGAGGCTACCATGGGCGCCCGAGTGGAAAGTGTATTGCAGCCGCATAGGGTGTTTTAGTCGCCAGCAATCCACCAGGCCCAGTGTGTCTAAAAGGCCGGACAGCCACGCCTGTGCCCGGGGGAGGTCCCTAGGGGGGTGACGATCCATAGACCCAGAAACTACCGCATTGAAGTCCCCCCCAACCACCAGCAGGCCACCCGGGAGGTCCAGGAGGAGGCGCCCCAGGTCCGCAAATGTAGTAGCTTGTAACCCAGGCGGGACGTACACTGACATGAAAACAATCACTCTACCCTCCATTCTACCCACCAGGACAGTGTAACGTCCCCTCTCGTCATGGCGCACCTCATCAATCTCCAGCGGGAGCGAGTTCTTGATCATGATACCCACCCCCCGCAACCCCGAAGTGAAGCCCGAGTGGGCCACCAAACGATAGCCCCGCCGATTCATGGCATGGAAGGAGTTACCTATAAGGTGTGTCTCCTGCAAGAAGACAACATCTGGCGATATACGTTTCAGGAACTGCAGGACCACACCACGCTTAATCCGATCCCCCAGGCCGTTAACATTCCAGGACAACACAGCCAAGTCCCTACCCCCCATCATACGTAGAAGCAATCAGTCGTCCCCCACAGAGCATTTCGAGAACAGCAATACAGTAAAGGGTTTGCCTTGCGGTGCGAACAAACAACACACCCCCCCCGCCCCCCCATCCCAACAGAACTCCCCCCTCCCTGCACCCCTGCATGAGCCCAGTCAGCCCCCCCAAAGTGCAGTGTGCCTGTCGCCCCATAGAGAAAGACTAACTAGTACCCCAGAGGAGGAGGGAAGCCCCCAACAGACCCCGTACGACCTCCATAGGAGGGGAACATACACGATCGAGAAATGGTAAAGAAGTATTGTCCCGAGCAGGGCCTATTATTCACCCCTTAATTCTGATCCGGCAGGCCCTCTCCACCGCCCGCACCCCCCCACCCCCCCGGCCCCGATCATCAGGCAGAGTGTCCAACCAGTCCCCAGCCGCCTCGGGGCGATCAAAGAAGTGCGTGCGACCTTCCACCTCCACCCTTAGCTTAGCTGGAAAGAGCATTGAGTACTTTAGGTTCAGGTCCCGCAGGCGACGTTTAACACCGAGAAAACTGAGTCTCTGCTTTTGGACCGCCGGAGTAAAGTCTGGGTAGAAACGCACATCCATGTTGTCAAGCTTGACCGGTCCCTGTTGCCTGGAGGTCTGCAGGATAGCGTCCCTGTCCCGAAAATTAAAAATCCGGGCAATGAGAGGCCGCGGCGGGGCACCGGCCTTCGGCCTGCCCCCAGGGACCCGGTGAGCACGCTCCACCGCAAAAAGCTTACTCAGGCCCCGGGGCTGCAGATGGGTAAGGATTAGATCTTCCACAAAAAGGTCGGCGGCCTCCGCCTCTCGTCCCTCCGGCACCCCCACAATACGAACATTATTCCTCCTGGCCCGACCCTCGGAATCCTCCAGTCGCCGGTCCATCAGGGCGCTTGCCTGGCCAAGCCGGCGCACCTCCTTTTGGAGGGCCGCCACATCTGTCTCGAGGCCCGCCGTGGTGTGGGTCAGGGAATCGACCCGGTCATTCGTCTTAGACAGGTCGGCCCTCACCAGGCTCACATCCACAAGGACCGAGTCTATTTTTTGCGCTAGGGTGTCGAAGCGCTGGTCCACCGAGGCCTTCATCTCCGCGATGGCGCCCATGACGTCCCGGAGGGTCAGGTCCACCGGCTGGGCAGGCGCCTCCGTCAGGCCCGCCGGGGACGTGCGCGATGTCTCCGGAGATCCCTTCTGGAGAGTGTAGCGGTCCATACTGTTGGATTGGTGCGCCGGGCCACGGCGGGTCGTCTTCACCTTCGCTCGGTCGCCATCTTGTTTGGTGGACATGCTTGCTCTCCCACCGTCGTGCCAATCTCCTCAAAAGGGCCGATAGACCCGTTCACGGGGTCCGGGGGGGGGAGGGCGGCCACCGCACCACAGGACGATCCACAGCAGGCGGGTCAGCCGGGCACCTGGACAAGACCACACCACCGCACCCCGCTTCGCGACCCTACCTCGCTGGAGGCGAGGAGGGTGCAAAAGTGAAAGTGAAAGCGCGGGGTACGCGAGTCGCCCAGCCGTGCCCGCCGCTGTTGTTCACTTTGTCCCCGGATCGCCCCACTACTCCAATCCGGGGGGCCAGCACGGGGAAGGCCGCAACCTTCGATCGGCGCTCCCGCCGGTGTTCGGGGTCCGATTCGAACACGGAAAACGGGTGGCGCCTCAGCTCGGGTTCACCGACACAGTCCCCTCAAAAAGGACAGGATATAGCCAGGATTAATTCAGGAGGTCGCGGAGGTCCTCGGGAGCCTCGCACCTACGCGGCCATCTTGGTTGCGCGCTAGGCTCCTCCCCATCATCATATTTTTTAAACTGGCGAGTGTCTTGGTGGAGCTAACATACTTTGCTATAGATGTTCTATCCAGCTCCTTATTTAGAACTATGTTAAAGTCCGCACCAAGTATGATCAGCGCCGTGGTCTCCAGAACGCAAGATTCTAACTTTATTAGAGAATCTGGAATGTCATTATTTGGACCGTAATATGTTGCACATGCTAATGGCTTTCCCTGAATCTCTATGCTAGCCACCAGCCATCTGCCAGAAGCATCAGACTCATACTTTAATAGCCTAATTCCTTAGTTATTTCTGATGACTAGGGCTGCTCCTCTAGTGGAACCTCTCTGATCAGAGCACACTACATCTTGTACCCAGCGTCGTTTACAAAAACAGGACTCGCACTCCTTTCGTTCAAAGTGGGTTTCCTGAAGCATTATGATGTGCGTTCCACTATTCTTAAGTTATTCTGGCACCAGAGCTAGCTTCTTCCTAGACCTCAGACCATTGACATTCCAGGATATAAACTGAGTTGTATTAATCTTATTCATGTTTAACTCTCCGTACCATGTGCCTATCAAGCATTCTCTGCAGGCGCTCCTGTTCAGACATCATACACTGGTAGAATCCTGGAGTAGTCTTAAACTGATTACAAGTTATCGAAATGAGGCCAATTTTTTTCTTTTTTTTCCCATGCTCCGACCACCCTGTGCACCCCTTCCCCCACCCCCCTGGGGAGCCCCCTTTCCTATCCCTAGGCGAAAGAATCCGCCCTTCGAGACCCCCTCTCCCGAAGAGAGATATTCAAAAGTGCACTATGCCAAAAGTAGAAACCTAATCGGGCTGGCTACTTCTATATACTCTTCAATTGATATTTAATATTGCTAAATTACCACAACTAGTAGTGGACCATTACAAGCTGGAGCTAGATGTAGCGGCAGAGGCTCCCTCCATCTGAACTAAAAGGGAATCCACCTCCTCTGGGTTGCTGACATTATGCATCTTATTTCTCCACATGGGAGTTAGGCTCCAGGATGAACGACCTGCGTGGTAAAGGAGCTCAGGTTCAGATGAAGTTTCCGGCTATGTTAAGATGAATACGTGCTTGTTTGAGAGTATATTTCCTTCACAAATGAACTACAGTTGAGTTCACAAAAACAGTAAACTGCCGGGGATCGTTGGTCCTGATGAAGGCTGTCTGGGCAAATAAAATGTCTGTAACATGTAAAACCATTAGCTTCTGGAGTAATAATCCCCTGCTTGCGCCAACCTATACGCCTATACCCTTTTTAGGTCTCGCTGAGCCCAGCGCATGCGCTGGCTCAGAGAGACATTTTGTATGTGAGTTATAAAAGTGCTGCTGGCTGGCCTAGCGCTTGCGTGCACGTGAGCGTGCACGCGCGCAGCCGCCATGCGCTAGGCCAGCCAGCAGCACTCAGGAACGCCATTAGCTCGTCATCGCGATCACTTTCGCTTTCACAGCGATCGTGATCGCGATGACTTTCGTAGCATTGGCCGCACGCGCACACAACTCCCGCTTCTCCCCCTCCCCCACCAAATATCGCGTCTCGCGGCCCCACGCGCGGCCAATGCTGCTTGTTGTTGTCATTAGTTAAGATATATTTTATGGATTACCTTGGCTGGGTACACTGTAAATCCTTGAGTTATGTGCACAATCTGATGTGCTGCTTCTTTTCTCTGCATCTGGGTAAGACTCGGTGTGGTGTATGCCTCTGGCTTGCAACCCTGCCCTGGCGTGCTCGGAATGCATCCGGTTTATCTTTCTTACCATTGACATCTTGTCTTTAATCACACTGTACCCGCAGGCTCTTTGTCCAGTGTGTATGATACTGCTGCAGCCTGCTGATAAACTCCCGTCTGGTCCCAGCGCCTTCCTGCAACCCTGCCCCGACTTGACTGGAATGGACTCAGTTTATGTGTCGAATCACCTCCTACATCTTAAAGTCCTTAACCTTTACCCCTGCGTAGCGTATGTGAACTTAACCTGCTAGTATGTGCGCCTTCTGCACACCCATCTCCTTTTGAACACACCTTGGATTGTAGGAGAAAGAATATAGTGTGCATTGCTTTCTCCCTGAAAGTGTTGTCCAGAATGGCGTCCTGTCTGTCACTCAGCTACTCCCTACGTGTGTGGTTGCACCCTCCCACCATTTTTTTCATATTTCTTTACATGGGAAACATTTTCTCCATAGATTCCTTTCCCCATGTACCAATCTTGAGCAAATGGGTGATTTATGCACGTTCTCACATCTGCCACACCACCTACGCCTGCTTCACTTTAGTTTAAGTTGCAGTGACGGCTGTTCAAACGTAATGCCTTTTTAGGCTATGAGAAACTGCTTGTATAGATAGGTGAAATACAACAAGCTAAAAGAGCAGGCGATGAAATGCTCTTTAAGGACATTTCACTTAAACCCGGACGTTGCTCCAAATTGTGTAGACTGAAGCGCCTGTGAGATGCAGTTCTAAAGGTGGGAGTGAACCACAAACACAAAGCCTGTATTCTTTACATGCGTTTGATTTGTAAAAGTAAATTTAATAATTACAGCCTTTTTTCAGGTCTGTGTTCTACAGTGCAAATTGATGTTTTCAATTTATATACAGTGGGATTATGGTCTATTCCTACCAGCCATTACAACCAGAGCTGCATACTTTGGGACTGGGGAACCAGGTTTGAGTCTCGGGGTCGGCTTAACATCCGGAGTTTGTGGGCAAATCACTTAATCTTCCAGCCCCTCAAAAAATAGAATATGGCCTAGAGTAATGTAACTGGTGTTTATGTAACGGCCTCCACTGCCCTTGCGTCGAGTTCAAAGTATAAAAACAACTGCACCAAAAAAACACGCTTTCTTGAGACACTGCCAATAACATGTTGGCTTATCCCAGAGGTGTTTTTCATGTGACCTAATGCTATTGTTTGAACGTATCCTTTCACCTCCAGTGGAGTGCATGCTTTCAACACATGAGAAACTTCTCCTTGCCTGTCCTTCTGTGAGATCCTCATTGCAAATGCATGCACAAATGGACACTTGTGTATGTATGCTCGACTTTCCATTCATTAACACATTAAACCCAGACGTACTGGCTTTGTCATTGCTTATTTATGTAGCATGTAATAGCTGCTGCAAACAACAGGTGTAACTATTACACAATTTCATCGTAATTCATTTGCCAAGCATGATTGGATAGAAGGCGGGAAAGTAACTTGAGATCTACCCATCAACCACGATTCAGTGGCAAGCAGACGACTCAGCCATTCTGCTGGTCTGAAAGAGAAATGGTTCTTCTTACCTTTGTAGAAAAGTATAGTGTATCTCTGCCTGTAAGGACCCGTATGAATAATTTTCTACTTTGTGCAATGATTTTTATGCAAATTTATAACCGAATGTTTCGCACCCTAAGAGCAATGAAGGGGACACTCGAAAAGTCATTTTTGTACACTGAAGCACACTCCATGTACCCCCTCCCCCACAGCTACCGAGACTCATAAATCATGATGCATAAAATGGAAGAAAAGATTGTTTACTGGCTCCACAAACACAGGATTAAGCACTAAGTTCTGGCAGATACAGTATCTTATTCTTTCCACAAGTAAAAACAAAAAGGTCTGGTCATTGGCAGAACTCTCAGAAAAGCTTAGCCTGTCAATCAAGGTGTTGGAGCAAAAGTATTAGAGTAACTTCGCACCTCGAAAATAAATGATTCCATGTGTACCTTGCTTCCCTATATTTACTGCCTACCGTACAAGGAGCAGTAGTCCTTGAAAAGGTCACACACACAAGAAAATCTTATTTGGAAATGAACATTGATATGCACTCCGATGTGAACATTTTCAACTGGTCAGAATATTTTAAATAAAAGTATAGTCACAACTAATTGGTTTTGGCTTGACACGTTGGTATGATAGTTTTTTATTTTTATTTTTTGCAAACATAAGCCACCAAAAACACACAAAAAATAAGCCGCAATGTAAGCCTGACAGACAATTGCTTACACTTAAAGAAAGTTCATTTAAAAATAAATTTACCACTGTATTATACTTTAAATGGAATGCTGCACTACTTCATAGCAGACAAATGTAAACATTGTTTTACATGTTAATCACAGGAGAATAGAATTCTTATTGCCATAAAGACAAGCATTGGCATAGCCAATAGGTCTCGCTTTTGGGACCTTTTAATTGTTTAGCCATGCAACAGTTCCATAACTAAATACTTATAAGGTCCCAAAAGCGAGACCTATTGGCAATGCCAATGCTTGTTCAATCTTACATGAGGATCACACTAATAAACGTACTAAATGGGTTATCCCACTAGGCAACACGTATGCTTCAAGTGGAGTAAACCAGCTTATTTTCTGTGAATGCAGGGATAAAGAAATAAGAAATGTTTAGAGAATTTAACGTGATACGAGAGCAGAATTCAGTGCACACCATGAAATTATAACGTTTTTTCAAACCACACTTGGTGATTTGACAGCAAACCACACTCGGTGGTGTGAAGTGAGTGATACACTAGACAGCAAAACTGAACATAAAGACATGTAAAGCTGTACAACTCAGTTGTGAGACAACTCACCCCTGATAGGCTTCTTATAGACCCACTGGGGTTGAGAAAGAACCATCCTTGTAATTACACCTTGTGGCGCAAGAAAGTGGAAATCCAACATCAGTTTGGTGATGATAGCTGCTGATAAAGAAGGGGAGGTGGTGAGAACAAATAGAAAGAGGGTACTCACCCCTAACCTAGGTCAGAAATGCAATTACTTCACCAAAGGAAGAGGCTGTGAATTGCACCCGACCTATCAATCCCGTTTTTTGCCCCTGAATATTGATGAGAGTGAGACAGTGGGTTCTGTTTGAAAGCTGCAGTCATAGTGATGTTGTTTGGTCATATGCCAGTTGTTCCCTGGAGTAAGGGGCATGTTGCACAACTGAATCACATGCGTTCTTTGCGTCCCTTGCAGCATTCAGCCGACCAACTGGTTGTTGCGCCACGTGGGCCATTACACGGCTAAGTGTATCCGAAGTGTATGTGTATAACGTGATAAATCAGGGTCTGGAGAAATATAACCCTTACCCATTGGTACGGTTGATAATGTTGTAATTTGCCTTAGGTTATATGTCCATTCCCACTACTCATATTCTGCTCACTATTTTGATGTCGGGAGGTAAAGAACATGGGACAGTATATGGCTAGGAGTGCCTGCTTGTTCCGGTCATCGAGATACTGTCCTTCCCCTCTATTAGTTTTCAGAATGTTTACAGTTTCACTCATTTCCCATCCTGCCTTTCAAAGTAGATCTTCAATAATGCGACTGGGGCTCTCATTGGGATGGGATATAAACAAGAACTGAGAATGCCAATAGGTCTTTTGGAATATGTTGGTTGCATTAACAAATGCATATACAGGCAGCCAAATGCTGGTCAGGTGGCACACTATTTAGAAGAGGTTTGTAATTCAAATGCTTTGGTTACACCTTAATAAGAAAAGCCGCATCACTAGTAAAAGAATCCGACTGTCGCTTCATTGGCTCCTTTTTTAACCCAACCTAAGGCATTGTCTGCTTTTAAAATGTTTGTTTGATATAACACTCGAAGATTGTCTTGGTAATCTCAGAGAGATCGCGCAGGTCTAGTAGTGCAGTCATCACTAGTCGCTTTGTCAGTGCTCCTAAACTGTTCCTTTCAGCACACCTGTCACCAGTGGAGAAATGCAACATTATGGACTTCCCTGTAGGATGTGATGAAGGGCCCATGAGTATCTCATATATCACAGATGTTCATTGGCAATCCTCTAAAAGGCAAGAGGCACCCTGAAGGACTGAGGGCCCTCTGCACCACAGGGGCCTGCATTATGGCCCTGCCAGTAATTTCTATTAAAACACCATGTCCCTCAATATTGGCTCAGCCTTTGCACTTCAACTCTGACCTGCAGCCTATTCACTTTCTATTGTAGTCACAAAGTCCTCACAAGAAGCACAAAAATAAAGCTAAGTCTTGACATGCGGGCCCTGTCATCTGTATCAGTGCCAGCACACTCAAAAACAGTTCTATAAACACTTCTCAATCTTGATTGACAACTGTAGCCCTCTGCTGTTCCAAAATACGAGCTATAAAATGAAGCTCTTAAATTATTATTAAATCCTGCTCTTCAGTAGCCTCTCCTGACATCCAAGCTGCTCTGCCAAGGCATCTCATTACTGTCCTCCTGTCGACAGTAGTAAGACTGTCACGACCAGCTATTTAAATGCACCTAATTTACTGTCCATTAGCATCTCCCTCCCTCGATACTGCAGTACCAAGACGGCCACTAGCAGATTTCCAAATGAACCAGTTTCAATTCCTTCAGCCACCCTGACAAAAGCAAGCCTCTTTACAAAAAAGAAGACATTTTGGAAGCGATTGTGAGTTATTTTTAGGCATTAGCAGTGCTCCATTTGAGCAGATGGTGGGCGCTGGAACTCATTTTTGAGTGCTTTATTTTTATTTTTTTAATTATCGTTTTTATTTATTGTTTTCAAATATAAAATAATTACATTTTGTATCAGCAATACATAGGTCAGAAGCATCTAAAATGTGTATGGAAACCTTAAAACATATCACTTTGAAACTAAGAAATTCCTCACCAGTCTCCCATCCGGCTGCTCCATCTCATGAGCACCTATGTTAGTGTCCGGTTCCTGTTATAATGGGTTCAATGCTGCATTGTCCAGAGAATCCCAGTCAATGTCATCATGGGTTTTCCAACTAACCCAGAGTTTTGCAGGCATCTCTCCCCCCCCCCTAGACTGCTCTTCCCACTTCCATACAAACTGTCATTCCCCCTGACCACATCTGTTTAGTTAGGGCAGCTGCATTACTCCACACTTTGGCAAGGCTTCTTTGCAAGCGCAAATCTGAATGTAACAAAATAACAGCTGTGGTCTGGGCAAGTCAAAGTAACAGTTATATAGGATACCTAGGACCATGAATAGTGGAGTACTGGGAATGGGGACCCCAAGAACAGCGCTCAGTTCAGCTGCTATCCCAGGTCTATACTCTTGTATCACGGTACATTCCCAAATTGTGTGAAAAGCATAATCTTTGCGATGTTTATGTTTATGAGTTTTGTAGAGCACATAGCTGCCCAAGGGCTTCCCAGTGCTACGGAGCAGGACAGAGCGGATACCAGCGACTCAACCTGGGAATAGCCATGTCTTCAGTTTTTCCTGAAGGCAATCTCATCTGTGAGGAATCTTAGTTCTATAGGAATGGAGTTCCAAAGTTTTGGCACCAAATGCGTGAAAGGTCTTCCTCTCCATCTGGATTGCCTAATCCTTGTAGTTTTGGCCAGGCGATCTGAGGAGGATCTTAGGGCTCTTTCCAGTGTGTAGGGTGTGATCAGGGTCCTGAGTAAGGTTGGCCCTTTGCCATTCAAGGCCCTGTGTGCTATGCACAATGCTTTGAACTTCACTCTGGCCTGTACCAGCAGCCAGTGGAGTGTTTTCAGAGCCTCTTTCGCTGACTCATACCTAGGTATACTTCTGAGTAACCGAGCTGCTGCATTTTGTACCACCTGCAGTCTATTCAACATGTATTTGGGTGACCCCAGGAAGAGAGAGTTCCCGTAGTTTAGTCGCGAGACCACCAAAGACTGTATCACTGCTCACCTAGTCCCCTCTGGGATGAGGTCAAGAATTTTACGGAGCATCCGCAAAATTCCAAAACAGGTGGCAGCCAGTTTTCTGGCTTGAGTTCTCATGGTGAGGTTGTGGTCTATCCACACTCCTAGGTTCTTTATGGAATTTTTATGCACCGGGGGACATCCCAATTTTTTGAGCCATTCAATGGTGACTTGTGGTGGAAGATTATTACCTAGGAACCTGAGTTCCATTTTGTCCCCATTTAGTTGTAGTTTGCAGCTTGTCATCCAGATAGCTACCCTTTCCATGCAGGGAGACACTAGGTTGTGTTTCAAGTTGGGGTCCCCTGCCACAGAAACTACCAATTGGGTGTCATCTGCATATGATACAATTGACAACCCAAATTCCTGGACAATCTCTGCCAGAGGTTGCATGTACAGGTTGAACAGCGTAGGGCTGAGGGAGGAGCCCTGTGGCACACCACATGTAACCTCTAGACTGTCCGAGAAGTGTCACCATTCATTGGTCTGAAAGGATCTGTCCTTCAGGAATGATACTATCCACCTTAGCGCACTGTCTTGAATCCTTGCTCTCTCTAGCCTAAGAATGAGTATTTTATGATCCACTGTATCAAAGGCTGCACTTAGGTCGAGCAGCAGGATGGCAGCAGCACTTCCTTGATCGAGGATTCCCTTCAGTTTTTCTGTGACCAGTAGTAGGGCAGATTTGGTGCTGTGTGCTGGTCTAATACCCATTTGGGTCTGGTGAAGCACCTCATTCTCCTCTAAGAACTGGGAGAGTGTGTGGTTGACATGTTTTTCAGCCATCTTTCTTAAGATGGGTAGGAGTCAGATGGGGCGAAAGTTACACAGATCTTTTGGGTCTGAATGTGGCTTTTTGAGCAAAGGTCGGACTATGGCGTGTTTCCAGAATTTCGGCACTTTTCCTTGCATGAGGGATAGAGTGAGTAACTTTGTGGCAGTTTTCAGGATAGTGTCTCCCCCGTAACAAAATATGAGGGGGTATTGGATGTATAGGGGACCCTGATTTGATGCCTTGTAGGATCTTAGTCGTGGTGTCTTAATTTATTGCTGGAAATTCCTATAGTATGGGTCTTGCTGTGTGCCTAATGGAAGCCTTGGTGCCTTGAGGGTCTGGGTTATCTCTACTTCCTTTCTTGGAATTGTAGATGTTTTCAACCTTATTTTTAAAAAAAGGCTGCCAGTTCATTGCATCTCTCCTTACAAGAAGATTGTGGCGAGGCATCCGGTTCTATCGACGTGAGGGATTTAACCACCTTGAAAAGTTCTCTAGAAGATTGAGTGTCTGAGTTTATTTTTTCCAGAAAATATCTAGCTTGGGCTATCTTGATTTCATTTTGCTGGTGTCTAATCTCTTTCTTATATTTTGTTTTTATGGTAATGTCAAATCATTTCCGCCGGGTTCTTTCGGGTTTTTTACAAGCTCTTTTTAGGGATGCAAGATGGCTGTTAAACCACGTTGATTTCCTTTGTATCTAGTTTATTCCTGTCCTCTCTTTCTTACTACAGTGCTCTGCTGCATTAGTGAGGCATTTATCCCAGACTGAATCTGCAATCTCTACATCCCCAGTCATTTCTGGGGTATGTCTCTCTAGAGACTCTATCAGCTTTTCTGGGATGGTTCTGGTCCATTTCCTACCTACTTTGGGCGCAATGTACCCGTGTTTTGCAGGTGCATGTTGGCCAGTGATAAAGGGATGTAAAAAAGGTCTGACCAAGGCACTGGTGTAGGGGAGGCTGCTTTTAGTTTAGGATCGTTGGTGAATATTGCGTCTAAGATATGCCCTTTTTCGTGTGTTGCTGACTGCACCATCTGGCCCTGCTGCATGGAATCCATGTCTTGGATAAATCTATTGGAAATGGGGTCGTTCTGTTTGTCTAGGTGGATATTACAATTGCCTAGTACGGTTGTTGCACTTTTGGAGGTGATACTTTCTGCTATGAGGTTGGGCAAGTGTTCCAGGAAGGGTCCCGGTAGTCGATAGATCCCTGAAAAGGTTTGGGAGGGTGATAGCCTAATGCTGAACAGTATAGTGTCCCAGTTAAGGAGGGGTTCAGGTGAGATAGTGCAACTGTGTATGTCTTTGTATATAATGGCTATTCCTCCCCCAGTTTTTCCCACTCTGTCCTGTCTGTTTATGTTATATCCTGACGGGAGAGCCATTGTGAGATCTGGCGCAGACCATTCTTTCAGCCATGTCTCAGTTACAAATAATACATCCAGTTGTTCTTCCTCAATTAAACATCTAATCTCAGTTGTATGTGTTGGAATGGACCTACAATTTATTAGCCCCATTTCCAACTTTCTTTTTCATTTGTTTCTGTTTGGGACCCCTTTGAACAGATACTTTCCTCCCTCCCTGCCCATTTGCAGTGGGTGCATATGAATTTTCTTTCTGTCAGGTATTGCGGTGTGATTGAGTGGTTACATAGTGGATTGGAAACCGGTCTCAGCTGTATCAATTCTTTTGTGTCATATATTATCGCTCCCTGTGTGTCTAAGTTGTGACAAGCAGGGTTCCTGGCCCCGTCCGGGCACAGATGGGCTTGCCTTCGGCGTGCCCGCTGTGCGTGTCCGCTGCGCATCCGCACCTGCATAGGATTAAATAGGCAGCCTTGCAGAACAGCTAGAGCGCTGCTTGCCTGGCCTTCCCTGACCGGAAGTGCACAACTGGAAGTGATAAATTGTGCTCTCCAGCCCTCCATACAAATGGTAATGCAGCCGCGATGGACTGGAGCAGGAGACACAGGAATCTAGGCAGCGTACAGAACGTAGGTGCCCTCAATTATGGATAAAAGTCTTTAAAATAATACAATAATACACTTCAACCAATTATGCAAAACTAAAAACATTAAAAATATCACCTTTTGAAAAGCCAGGTAGCGAGGCGCCGGCAGACTCAGGCCCTGTCCCTGATGTTGCAACAGGTGCACGTTGAGGGCTGTGCCCTCCCCATTTTATGCAGTCTGTTTCTTTTGTAGTACACTCTGTGAAGTATTTTCTGTTGCATGACTTGAAATCTAGCTTTGATGGTCACTTCTCGGGGAGCATTAGGGCCATCTCCCAGTCGATCTTCTTTGGCTAACCCAGAGCCCCTCCCACATGGCTATAAGTTTTGTTACGTTGTTGGACCTATTGATGACCAGAGTTTGATAAACAGTGAAAAGAGCTTTGCTTGTTAGAGCTTCCTGCAGGACTCTTCCTTCCAAATGGTTAATGTCAATCAATCAATCAATCAAAGGCATTTATAACGCACACTACTCACCCGGAGGGTCTCAAGGCGCTTGGGGGGGGGGGGGGGGGGGGGGGGTCCGCTACTGCTCGAACAGCCAGGTCTTGAGCTTCTTCCTGAAGGAGAGGTGGTCTTGGGTCAGGCGTAGGTCGGAAGGGAGGGAGTTCCAGGTCTTGTCGGCCAGGTGGGAGAAGGACCTTTCTCCTGTTGTCGCTCTTCGGATGCGGGGGACGGCGGCGAGGGCGTGACTGGTCGATCGGAGATGGCGTTTGGGAGCGTAGAAGTTGAAGCGGCTGTTGAGGTAACTCGGGACTTGGTTGTGTAGGGCTTTGTGTGCGTGGGTGAGGAGCCGGAAGGTAATTCTCTTGTTGACCGGGAGCCAGTGCAGGTCTCTCAGGTGTCTGGAGATGTGGCTGTGTCTGGGGATGTCGAGGATGAGTCTCGCTGAGGCGTTCTGGATCCGCTGGAGTCTCTTCTGGAGCTTGGCGGTGGTTCCGGCGTAGAGGGCGTTGCCGTAGTCCAGACGGCTGGTGACGAGGGCCTGGGTGACCGTCTTCCTGGTCTCGGTGGGGAGCCACCGGAAGATCTCACATAGCATGCGCAGGATGTTGAAACAAGACGAGGAGACGGCGTTGACTTGTCTGGTCATGGAGAGGGAGGAGTCCAGGATGAAGCCCAGGTTGCGTGCGTGGTCTGTCGGTTTGGGTGCGGTGCCCAGGGCGGGGGGCCACCAGGAGTCGTCCCAGGCGGAGGGCGAGGAGCCCAGGATGAGGACTTCCGTCTTGTCTGAGTTCAGTTTCAAGCGGCTGTTCGTCATCCATTCGGCTACGTTTTTCATCCCTTGGTGTAGGTTGGCTCTGGCGGTGGCGGGGTCGTTGGTGAGGGAGAGGATCAGCTGTGTGTCGTCGGCGTAGGAGATGATGTTGAGGTTGTGTTGGCATGCGATGGCCGCAAGGGGGCTCATGTAGACATTGAAGAGGGTGGGGCTGAGCGAGGAGCCTTGGGGAACGCCGCAGATGACTTCTGTTGCTGCAGATCTGAACGGGGGTAGGCGAACTCTCTGTGTCCTTCCAACGAGGAAGGAGATGATCCAATCCAGTGCCTTCTCCTGGATTCCGACGTTGTTGAGGCGCTGCACTAGGGTGCGGTGGCAGACAGTGTCGAATGCCGCGGAGAGGTCTAGGAGGATGAGGGCCGCTGTTTCTCCGTTGTCCAGCAGGGCTTGGATGTCATCGGTGGCAGCGATGAGGGCGGTTTTGGTGCTGTGGTTGGCCCGGAAGCCAGACTGTGAGGGGTCGAGAGATCCGTTCGTCTCGAGGAAGGCGGCCAGCTGCTTGTTGACTGTCTTCTCGATGACTTTGGCTGGAAACGGGAGGAGCGAGATGGGGTGGTAGTTCTTGAGTTCGGTGGGGTCCGCTGTTGGTTTCTTTAGTAGAGCGCTGAGATCGGCGTGCTTCCAGCTCTCCGGGAAGGTGGCGGTGTCGAAGGAGGTGTTGATGATGTCCCGCAGGTGGGGTGCGATGACAGCGTCGGCCTTGTTGAAGACGTGGTGAGGGCAGGGGTCGGTTGGGGATCCGGAGTGGATGGAGTTCATCGTGCGGATGGTGTCTTCGGTGTTGATCGGTGTCCAGGCGCTGAGGGTGGTGGTGGGGGGCGTTGGTGCGGTCGTGGGGGGCGTTGGTTGTGTGCTGAAGCTGTTGTGTATGTCAGCGATCTTGTTGTGGAAGTACGAGGCGAGGGAGTTGCAGAGGTCTTGCGATGGGGTTATGTCGTTGTTTCCGGTGTTGGGGTTGGAGAGCTCTTTCACGATGTTGAAGAGTTCCTTGCTGTTGTGTGCGTTGTTGTCCAGGCGGTCCTTAAATGCTGTTTTCTTGGTGGCGTGGATCAGTTGATGGTGCTTTCGGGTGGCGAGCTTGAGGGTAGTCATGTTGTCCGGTGTTGGGTCTCTTCTCCAGGCTTTCTCGAGGGCTTGACAGTTCTTCTTGGAGCATTTGAGTTCGTCGGTGAACCAAGGGGCCTTCTTGCTGCCGGGTCTGCTGGGCGGGGTCCTCAGGGGGGCGAGTTCGTACGCGCAGTTGCTAATCCACTTCGTGAGGTTGTCGGCGGCCTGGCTGGGGTTCGCTGAGCTGGCGGGAGGGTGCTGGCTCAGGGATGCGGCGAGTTGGTCGGCTGTGATCTTGTTCCAGCTTCTTCGTGCAACCTGTGGCTGGTGGTGGTGGATCGTGGTCCTTCTGAAGCTGAAGTGGATGCAGCTGTGGTCCGTCCAGTGGAGTCCGGTGGCGTGGCTGAAGACGATGTCCTTGCTGGATGAGAAGACGGCGTCGAGTGTGTGTCCGGCGAGGTGGGTGGGGGTGGTCACCAGCTGCTTGAGTCCGAGGTTGGCGAGGTTGTCCAGCAGGGTAGTGGTGTCCAGTAAGTCTGTCTAGTCCACCTGTTCCACCTGCAATGCATGTCTTACTTGAATGTATTTGTATTGTTGATTGGGCGTTAAGTCATAGTCCGCCTGAAGGTCCACAAAGGACTTTATTTCCCCTACCTGTATAATGTCCACCAGTTTAGAGGTACTAATGAGGTGCCATTACTGGAACCACCTTAATTTCTGCACTTCATACATTGTGTTTTCTTTCCATGAGGGAGTTTCCTTTGACGGTCTGCATGTCCACCCCCCCACATATTCTGTTACCCTTCCCGAAGCGAACAAAGTGGTTTGGATGAGGCTTAGTAACTCTGATGTATATATGCTTTTCCAGAGGTACCCTTTTGAGTCTCGTCAAAGGCTCCTCTCATGGGGGGCATCTCCAATCTTGAAAAAACTAGAGCTGAGCAGACCAATAATACACTCATATGTCTGGAAGAGACAGAATCCCAGTTATATACTGACAGCTCCAGCATTTGAAGGGCCCTCCTTCATCCCAGAGGAGTGTGCGGCAAGAGCTTTCTACTTTGTCCAAAAAATGTAGGTATTTTACAAGGCATAGAGGAGTTTAGGTAGGGCGATCATTTTGAATATGAAAATCCTCCCAATCAGTGAGAGCGGAAGGCTTCTGCCATCTTTCAGTGTCCATTTGTATCTCCCAGAGGACCACCTCTCGGTTTTTACCTAGGAACTGATCTTTTCGGGGTGATCTCAATTCCCAGGCATCTAAAGCCTGACCGCAAGACCTTCAGGGTGTGGGGAACATGCAGAAGTCCAAGGGCTATGACTTATTTTTCATCATTAGACTTCAACTAAAAGGCAGAGAAAGGCAGAAAAGGGAGAAGGAAGAAAAATATAGGAAAACAACATTAAAGGGCATATAGGTTGATAAATAAGAATCTGCAAAGTGAGGTAAAGAACAAGGTAGTGTGGGGTAGTGGAAGAAACAGGCATAAGGTGGAATGATGATTCTTATAGGTTTACTGAAAAAAGAATCAAGATTTTATTATAGACAAGAGGCTAGCATTATGCATAGCCTATGTGAAAAAGAATTTTCAGTCCCAGCATATACTGTACATCCTTCATTTTCCGCCTCTTTTGTTTGTCCTTTGATAAAAAAAAAACACAGGATTCTACTCTTCTCTATCCTGTTCTAGTTATCTTTGGACAAAAACAGCATGTTTAAGAGAAAACATATCACCACATTTCCGTAACCAAGAAATTTTAAAAACTTTATCCAGAACTAACAATATACGTTTTCAAATACTTTTTACCCCATCCTCAAAAAAGGAAGGGAGGGTGGAATAATGTTAGCCTCCTTGTCTTTAGTAAGATCTTTAATTTTGAAACATGATCTATACCTCAAAAATAACATTTTCAAAAAGTCTCCGCAGATGACCAATCTGCTGCTTTTAAAATGTCATCTACTCGACCACCTATCATATACAAACCTTACTTGCCATAGCCCCTGTGAAAGAATGAGCTGAAAACATAGACACATCCACTCCTCCCATCTTCATGGTCTCATTCACCCACTTTGCAATCATAATATTTGACACTGCCCTAAAGGGCTTCACATAAAAAATTCAAAGTTGATCAACCCCTGCATTCCTTTTATCTAACATCCTACATTCGTACTCCTTCAGACATTGTACTACACAAAGTTTTGGAGATTCATCAAATCTTGGATAAAAAACTGAACTACACACCATCTTTGTCCGTTTGCACACCATCTGGTTGAAAATTTCTATGGGACACTTCCAATGCCCTTATATCTGAAACTCTCCTGAAAGAAATGAGACATAATAACATGGCCAACTTCAACTCAGCTCCCTTAGCTCCAGATACTTGGTGCTTGGTCAACCCTCAAACAAACATAGAACCAAATCTACATCCAATAGAGTCTGATATTTCACTTTAGGGGGTCTCCCCAAACTAATCCCTTTCATTACACTACAGAACAAAGGACTTTTGCCCACAGAAACAAACTGAATTAAAGAATGCCCTGCTGCCACTGCTGACCTGTAACAATTCACTGTTCTGTAGGGCATCCCCTTGTCAAATAACTCTGCAAAAAAATTAGCTACCTCTACAACCTCTGCCTCCATGAGACCCAAACTCCTCTGCATGCACCAACGTAACCACAGTTTCCAAACTCCTCTATACCTCTTCCTGGTCCCTGGATCCCATGACTCATTGATCAGACTTGAAGCTGACTCCGAAAGCCCTCTGGATCCTCTGGAACCCCTGATATCCTCCAGACTAGTGAGTTGGGAAAACCCAACTTCACTAAAGTATGTTCCTCTACTTCTACGCCAGACAATAGCCCCTTAAAGGGCGTTATCAAATATGGTTGTTCCACCGCTAACTCCATCATAGACAGCAACCAAGACTGAGTCTTTCAAAAATGAGTCACTAAAACTAACTGACATTTCTGTCTCTTAACTTGAACCAACACTCTCTGTATCATCGAAAAAGGGGGAAAGGCATGACCCTTCACTCCCTTCCAATCTTGCAGAAAAGCATCTACTGCCCCCTGATCCGGCCTCCAACTCACATACATTGGCAGTTGATATGTCAACTTGGAAGCAAAAAGACCCACATCCAGAGCACCCCTTACTCTCAAAATACTCTGAAAACCTCCGCTTTCAACTTCCAGTCGCTGTAATCCATCACATTCCTGAAATTCCACATTCTGCTTTTCAGGAAGATACTCTGCTCTGAGATCTATTTTGTGTTCCAAACAAAATTCCCACATCTCCTTCATCAAACTCTGACAACCTCTTCGACCTGCTGCCACCCAACATGTTTATGTAAGTCACTGCTGTGACATTGTCCATCTTTAAAAGTACCAAACTTTACTTCAAATTCCTCCTAAAACTTTGAATGGCTAACAAACCTGCCTTCATTTCCAGACAATTGATATGATCCTTCCTTTCCGTCATTGGCCATACTCCTCCTGTTTCCTGACCCAAACAGGATTCTACCCATCCATAAGTGCATGGATCGGTCTCCAGCACAAACTCTGGTTTCGTTCCAAATATCGACTTTCCATTCCAAGCCTCCAAATTCTCCTCCACCACTTTTATCTCTTGCCTTGCCTCTTTATCCAGACAAACTGAGTCTCAGTACTATAAACCTTTTGTCACACCAACCTTTAAACCTGTAAAGTAAACAGGCCGAAAATACAGCTTGTACTAAAGAGGACAATAGACCTATCACTCGAGCCAATCCCCTCAATTTGACATTTTCTTTCCTTGACATAGATCTCACATCCTGCCTTTTTTTTCTTTACTGTCTTATCTGGCAACTGTAACTGATTTACCAATGAGTCCACTACGAAACCTAGAAATTCCATCGACTGTGTCGGTACCATAACCAATTTCTCCATATTTGTGACAAATCCCAAACTCTGTAATAAACTTACAACCAGGTCTAAATCTCTGCGCAACTCTTCCAACTCTTGGTTCATTATCAACATGTCATCTAAATAAACAATCATTCATATACCCCTTTCTCTCATGAATCCTACCACTGGTCTCCTCACCGTCATGAAGCAGCATGGAGCTGCTGACAAACTGAAAGGAAGGCTTTGCAACTGATGCAGCTGCGCTCTCCATCTGAACTGTAGGTATCTTTGACTCTCCTCCGCTGTTGGAATTGTGAAATATGCAATTTTCAGATCTATTTCCACCATTTAATCCTTGTCTTCTAATAAATCCCTCAACAAATGAATCCCTTACATTTTGAAATGCCGAGATGTCACGTACCAATTCAAATTCTGTAAGTCTTTTTTCTCTACCAGAAACAGGGTACTTACAAACTCCGTTTCCTCCTCCAAAAAGTTTCAAATAGCATTCTTGTCCAACATCTGACTTACCTCTTGCTAAACCACCCTTTGCATATCCTTCTGGAACACCAACTCTCTTGGTTCAGATAGTTGGCAAGGTTCTAAATCCAACACTATTTGATAACCCTCTATCTCCTGCAAAACCCATGCATCATTTGTTATCGACTCCCACAATTTTTTTAAATTCCTCATCCTTTCTCCCATAATTGATGGGATTGAACCAGAAGGCGTCTTCATACTCGTGTTGCCCCTAACTCTGATTGAGGGACTGCCCCCTTCCTCGATTACCTCTTCTTCCATCGTTTCGGCTTCTCTGCGGGTAGAATTGTCCACCACCAGGATTTCCCCTGTATGATCCAAAACCTTGGCCTGAAGTATTGGGATATTGGGCCCTGAAACCTGCTCGGCCAATAGGGTGCCCTCTCCTACCGGCCCTGCCATAAAAACTCCCACTCAAAAAGACCCTTCGCATGGAATACTGCACCATATCCAGACTTGTGAATGTACTTCATTAAAGACCTCACCCAACCATCTCCAAAGAGTAACCCCTTTGCATTTCCATTATGACTCTATTTTTGCTAGTTTACTCAATTTAGTGTTAATCCTCATGAGCAAAGTCTTGCGCCTTTCTGCATTCTGTAATAACAGATTGCCCTCTGGCACCATCTTCTTAACAAAGTTAAGTTAGCCTCAGAACCTTTAAGGAATGCCTCTTCCACTGAATCACATTTTTTGCCAGGGGTCCTAAGACATCCAATAATTTGTCTTGACAGATTTTGAGAGATTATTCTAATCCCTTCCTGGGATCCTTACCCAACTTGAAAATGTACGTTAACAAATCTGGATCCGATTTTGGAGTTATGGTCACCTTTTTATCAGTGATGGGCCTTGAACACTCAGCCCTCATAATATTGTGTTCCTCTTTCTCCAAGGACTTACGCAATCTTGCCCTTATAAACTCAGCCACATGTTCTATGGGCCACCAATCCTTGCCTCTGGGATGCCTTATTTCTTTAGGGTCAAACAATTTTCCCCCCAAAGGTTCCACCACTTTCAAAAAATCTTTAATTTTTGGCTTACTGCCCATATCTCCTTCATCATCCAATTCGTCTTTACATTCCAAATCAAGATCCAACTCCTCACTAGCACTGTCTCCTCTCACATCCAACTCATTCCTGAATCCTTCATCTCTCTCAGTGTGAAACTGACCATCTTGCTTGCCACTTCAGACAGCAATTATTTGCGAGTCGCTAGGGTCCCCTCTATTTTTGGATGAATTATCCATATGTCTTTTTTTGTGGAACATTTACCTCCAGGTCCTCTATTTGTGTCATCCTCATCAGACACAGAGAAAAACTCCTCCTCTTCAACATCTTCATGCTCTCTTTTCCGTAATACCTGTTTTAGTGATTCCCGAACAGCCTCAACCACCATCTTTCTTAACATAACCTCTCTTTTCTCCTCCCCACTCTTATTTATATCCATTCTCTCTTTTTTATGCTGTACAATAATAAAAAAATGATTAATATTCTCCTCCTTATTTCTTTCTTTTGAAAAGAAATAAAACTTTTAACCCTCAGCCTCTAATAACGTCTTCATCAAAATTACAACAGAGCCAGAACTATTTTTTAAGAGCGCGAACCCAACTCTCCTCACATCAAAAATCATCAAAAATACTTTGTTGATGACTGTTCCCAGCTAACGAGTGCACTACCAAGCTCTTCCTTGCAGTCAAAACAGCCTCTCATCCCTATCGCCTCTCAAAGAGCCATACACAAAAAAACGAGGCTGCCTACCTCTGAAAATAGCCTCGATGCGACTCGACCTGAAAACCGCTGACGCCGACCTGCTCGGAAACTGGCCTATTTACATGGGAAATAGACCCTTAAACAAACAAGCATTTGCAATGCAATAGGTCTCGCATTTACACGAGTTTGAGCTTTTGGGATTGTAAATGACAATGCCTGTGATTTATGTTTTGGTCTTTAAAACATAAATAAAAGGCAATGTCATTTACAATGCCAACAGCTTGAACTCACGTAAATGCGAGACCTATTGCATTGCAAAGGCTTGTTCTAGCTTTGGAGGCCTGGAATTGCCACACGTTCAACGGAGTGATGATCAGTCGTGTATTGATGCCGTCATTGTCAGCTCTGGCAGAGGCAACCAGTGGTGCATGCTGCAGGGGTCTCCTGATGAGGGGCGTGTCACTTCTATTTTTATTTTTTTTACAAATTAAGCGCTGGTTGGGACTGCAATTAAATCCATCAAACCTCAAATGAATGGTTCCTGCCTCAGTCCTCTCTAGAATGGGCTACTACATATCCAAAATTCAAGTTGTCCCTTTAAACACAGCCCTCAACACTTACTCTCGTCTGATATCTCATGCTAGGAGATCAGACAACATCACTCCAATTTTGGTCTTTTGGCTTTCTGTCGAGTTGATTAAAAAAGGCTGCATTGCTCATAAGTCTGTATGCGAGAACCCTCCCATCTATCTGGCTGATAAAATGGACACCTTAGGTGGATCACACACAATCTGGTACAAGGAATGGATTTTAAATTGTAATACGATTACAGCACCAAGAAGCACTGCTGCAACACAAAGATGTGTCATCATGGCTGGAATTCATGCAACATGTAGAAGAAAGATCACAACACAAAGACAAAAGATCGTGACACCCACTGGGGGAATCAGGACACCTTCCTAGAAGAACGCTCCTGTCAGTGGCTTCCCTTCCGTCTCTCGTGTGGAAACACTTACTTTGAAAGAACACAACCTGAGAGCAGGCCATCATTTGCAGTTATAAAGCATTGTTTGGGTTCTACAGGTGTGGTGTTAAATGCCGCTGGAATCACTGTACAGCAAGCCTGCCGTGGATTTCTCTTGTGCAAGTGCCTAAGAGTCAGCGACTCGTCTCTGCTGCTGAAAAACAGTCTCGAGTCAACCCCTGTTCTGCTTTCCTCTTCTTTCTCTTGATTTGTTTTTACTAGCAATTTAATGCTTGATCATTCGAGGCAATGAGGTTGAGGGTAATTTATGTTATCTGGAAAGTATGAGGGGTGCTCGGAGCCCAAGCGCGAGGCACATTCCACTGCTAAAGCGCCATAGTAATGTAATGAGACTCCAGTCACGTGCGACTACTAATGGAGAGGAACATTTTACATTCATCTACCTACCTGAGCCTGCATGGACTCCGGCAATAACTTTTAGAAGGGGTGGCGGAAGGGGGAGGAGCAGAGCGGAAACTAGAAGGATCCACAGCTTGGAACATGCTATGTCCCCACCCCCGACCTGCTGACACCACATTCTTCCGGCTGTGAGGGGCGAAAAAAATTAAACACAAGAATGCAAGGAAAACAAGTTATTCAAAGCACGTACCCCTTTGTAATGCCATGACAGCAGCGCGTCCTCCCTCGCTCTCTTTAACCACAGACAAACATGCACGCACGAGACCGGGATTTAATGAATTGAAGTCGAGGAAGCCCCCTTTCATCTGTCTCTGGCACCACTAGGAATGTCAACAAGCAAAAGAGAAAGCAGCTCCACATCCGGGCCGGGGAGAAGACCTGCGAGGGCTGCCCGCGCATGCGCGGTACATGTAATTTTTGCGTGTTCTGCAGCTCGTGCCCAGTAGCGGCGTGTGAGGACTTCAACACCGCCGGACTTTTAATGAGTGCTGCGTGACTCGTGCGGCTCAGGGAGGGGGCCGCCAAACAATACAGGAAGTCCGGCGGGAGCCCACCCCGCCTTCGTGAATGGTGCATGGTGTGGACAAAGCAGGATTTCAGGCGGGGCTCCTGTGAGCAAAACGGAGCCCCGCGTGTTGCTGCAGTGACCGGCAGGAAAAGCAGAGGTGCAGCGCAGAGTCCCAACAAGAGCCGGTAAGTGCTTGGAGCGCGCGTGCGCATTTAAAAAAAAATATTAAATAGCATGAGGCTGCCTAGGACGTGCGTGTTGACGAAAGTGAAACTGCATGCTGGCTTGCGAGGGAAGCGGGACAGGAGATGTGCACGCCGCGTGGCTGTAGGCGCGTACACCAACTCAAATCCGCCAAAAGCCTGCGCGTGCACATCTCCTGTCCCACTTCCGAGGCAAGTCTGCAACAATAGATCTCGCTTGCGAGCAGCGCTTCGCGCTGTGTTCGCAGGCGGACCTAAAAAGACTGAGAGCAGCAGCAAAACCAAACAATGCACGCTCCTGCTAACATCACGTGCTGTAGCGCGCTAGCCAGAGCTCGTGAAAGGGACATATTTGAATATCCGATGGCCCCTGAATTTATTTGTGCCACTTTTAAAAAATACCCAAAAAGTAAGTCACCAGCTTTCTGGCCTTTTTAACTTTTATCTACAGTTTTAATAAAATTTTCTCTTGAAATTTCATCCTCAAAAGGCAGTCACAGCAGTGTGAATTTTTTTATTTTTTTTAAACATTCTTTTTATTAACAAAAGCTCGAGAAATCACATTATACAGCGTCAATGTCGTGAGTACATTAAATTCCATATACAGAGAATCATAAGCAATACTTTCTCGGGTGGAGCCCCCATGGTATCCATTTTCACAAAACTATTCTGCCCCCTATACATTCTGACACCAGTCAGCACTGTGAATTTTTAAAACCCCAATCTTACTACTACAATCATACATAAAAAACTTCCATCATCCATCACCCTTAAATATTACCCATAACTTGGGCAAACAAACAAATAAACCAATCTAAATATTTCAATTAAACAACTCAAACACAAACAGTGCTTATAAATTCTCTATATATTTATCTGCTCAGAAGCAGCAAACAAAAGAGGAGGAAGATGGAGGATGGACAGTATATGTTGGGACTGAACCTTATTTTTCACATTGTGATGTTTTAAGGTTCTATTTGACAAGCTTTTAATGATTTTGCTTCTCAGAAGTGGTAAAGAAAAGGTTATGCATAATGCTAGCCTCCTGTCTTAACATAAAATTATATTAGAAAGCTCTGATTTTCAGCAACCACAGGGGTTAGTACCATCAGGGGCAGTTTCCAAGAAAAGATTTAGGCCCTAAACGTATTGGTTTTGCAAATTAACCCCTTCGCCGCGGCGCGAATTCTGCCGCGGCGCTGTGGGGGTGCGGGGTGAGCGCGGCGCCGCCATGCTCGTGACGGAACCACTCCGTCATGAGTCACGGGCGAGCTGTGCTCATGACGGAGTGGTTCCGTCACGACTCCGCCCACTCGTTAATTCGCCCGCACAGGGGGGAATCAGCGACGCGTGGGCGGAGCGGCCGCAGCATGACGGAACCACTCCGTCATGAGCACACGCCGCCCGTGGCTCATGACGGAGTGGTTCTGTCATGGGCATGCAAGGGTTTAAGTAAGGGTCATAAAGCCAGTGGTGGCTACTCCACTGAGTCGGATGAGCATCGCCCCACTGCTCTCGGAGCAGTGCAAAGGTAAAATAAAATGATAATAAAGAACAGAATGTTTTTATCATTCTATTTTTAGTGGAACTTGGAGCCAAGTTCGAGCGGGGCTGGGGGCGTGGCCAGGCCACCGATCAACATGGCCGCGCGGCACTGAAGCTCTGCCGAATCACCCAGCACATACGAATTTCCCCCAATTGCGAGCTGCTAATTCCAGCTACGCTGCAGCTGCCTACGGCAGCAGTGATGAGGAGCTTGTGGAAGTCTCTGACTATGCGGAGATGGAGCCGGGTTGTGGTGTAAAACGGGACGAGTCCTGCTGAGGGAGAGGCGCCATCACGGCCCGGCGGACGAGTGCGAGACCAATGTGGGCCTGGGCCTCCCTGATCCTGGCGTCCCATTACCATGGCCTGCCGAAGGCGAAGAACGCTGTAAGTGCGCTGGGCGCGGGCCGCTGGGGACTCCCTCACTCCCCCCCAGCCACCCTCCTCGACCGTGGTGAGCAGAAAGCGCCCGTGCGCTCCTGACACTCCCAGAGGCCCCGCGAGGACAGGGTCCACGGGAGAGCTTGCTGCCCGGCTGCTAGTTAATCCATAGGGGGAGGCGGGTGGCTGAATTAGCGGTGCGCTGCGCCCGGCCACTCCGCCCAGAGTTGCCTGCTATGTCCTCATCCAGGGCACACATCCGTTGAACGTCACTGGCCCTCCGCCTGACGGCTGCCTCAGCACTGGGCTGGCCTGCTGCCGCCATCTTCAGGCCTTCACCTGTTGAAGCAGCTTGTACCCTACCACCTTGTGCACAGCTGCGACACATCGGCAGGTGCCATCGGGCCGCCAATACTGTACTGTTGTGACAACCTAGGCACATGTCCACTCGTTTTCTCTGCCTCTGCCCTCCTTGAGCAACCGCCCACTGGGCCACGACGCTGTGCCTTGCCTTGGTTGCCCCTTTGCTCGATAGCCCAGAAACCTCACCACCTCAGCTTCAGCCCCCACACACGGCGCCACTGGCATGACCACCCAATCTACCTCCCGCGGCCGTAAAGACCCTAAGCAAATGGTCCTGCCATTTGAAAAACTCACTGAAAGAGTGCAGGACGCCGGCCCAGACATGGCGGAGGGTGGGCAGGATGAGGACCCGGGAGGAGAGTCCTCTGCCATTACTGCCTCGCTATTGCAGGAAAAGAGGGCCGGCTTTTGAGCACTGGATGGCAGATTCGACGCTCTTGGCAAACAATTGGAGGGGTTGGGCGCAAAAATAGAGGTGCACGACAAGCGGCTTGAAGTGGCAGAATCCAGGATCTGAGACATCGAAGACAGCTCGGCACAGTCTCTCAAGAGCCTAGAAAGAGTGGAACGCATTCTCAAGGAGGTTGCTATTAAAAACGATGATTTGGAGGTGCGCAGCCAGCCCAATAACATACGCATTTTAGGGGTGCCGAAGTCCACGAACACTGGCCGCATGGACACCTTCGTCGAAAATGTCCTCATCAACCTATTTGGCAGAGAGGTCTTCACTCCTGGCTTCGTGGTGGAACGCGCTCACCGGAAATATGGATTTTTCTGATCAGTTATGTCCCCTATCTTGGACCCCAACGGTTTCATGTATAAATCACAAGTACATGTATGTTCCCTCCAGTTCCAGTTATGAAGACGCAAACACATGTGCGTCCACCGTCAACATGTCCTCTTTCAGACCCGCCATGAATGGGCCGGATATTCCATTCCTAAGTATGAAAGGCCACCGGCTTTATATGGTTCACTTATGCCATTTTACAGTCCAGGCGAGTAGGCCCTGATTCTGCCATCAAGCCTTTTCCTGCCTTCTGCCTCTGAAAGCTCCAGTCTGAGCTCGCATCTGTATCCATGAACTTTGTCCTATTCCCTGCGCAGTTAACGGTGCCTGACATCAGCCTGTTGCCTGCCAAAAACTGTATTTCACCTTCGAAATTATCTGCTCCGCTCCCTACCCAATGCATTCCTGTCTAGTAGATTAAGTAAACATTCTTCCAGCTACCGAGCAAAAGGCCCGGCTTCTCTGTCTTTATGCAAGTAATTCATAGCCCTGTTACTATGGAAGATTTCTGCCCTCGCATCTAGTGTAGACACTTAGACGCTTGTACACGCACTAACAGTCAGTATAGTCAGTATAGAATAAGATTCTACTCTAAGAGACCTTTCTTTTTGGATAACACAGTTCTCTAAACATAGGATGTTAGATATGATTTGGGATTAGGTTGACTTGACCCTCCAGACTTCTGTCGCCACATGTAGAGCTAAATGTCAAGTCCCCTTCACCCCCTAGTTGCACGTCAATCACACGTCATGCTGCTGCGCGCGCATTTCTGCCAAGTATTTCTGCTGACATTGCGAAATTCTTTCATGGAACCACCCTATTATGACATCATACCCGATGACGTTTTTTAGTTACACCCACTTTTGCTACGCATGTATGTTTTATCTTTACTATCAATTGTTACGCCTCCTGCATTTGCTTCACTGTAATGCCTATTGTATAAAAATGATTACTTGTCAATAAAGTAGTGTCTTCACTTCCTGAACCTTCGTGGTGATGGAATATGGAGCTCCTCAACTTAAATTGATTTTGGAATAAAGCCCGTTCCGAACCTCTAATACCACGGATTCTGCCTCTTATTTTACTGAGCTATTATTATAGATTTTCCGCATCAAATTAAGTTCCGGTAATTAAATTATTTACCACATAAATGGCGCCCGAACAGGGACACTTTCTCATCTCACGCGCCGGCGGTGCGTTGCAGGCCCGGTCTCCTGTCACAGCTGGACGGACAACAACGCGTACCCACAGGATTTCCTGTATCTCCCTCCTGCCGAGCGGGGGTAACTGAGGCTGCGATCAACACCCAGACGAGGCGGTGAGAAGTGCGAAGTATCCCGACCAGAGCCTAGCTGAGAGAGCAAGATCCGAGGTATACAGAGGCCCACCAGTTTCCGAAGTTTCCGAAGTTCCGAGTCGAGTCCAGTCCGGTTCAAGTTCAGTTCAGTTCCGAGGCCTTCCGTTCCGAGCTACCCGGTGAGTACCATTATCGGGGAGGCGTTCTGACGTGCACATAGGTTGTGCCGGTCAAGACGGGTTTGGGTACACAAATCCGGTCTGCACTGTTTCAGCAGTGTATCTGTACTGTTTAGCAGTATATCAAGTATGTCTAGTATATAATTCAGAATTACCTAGTTAGTATTGAGTATTATGCTTAGTGACTAGTTCCCTAAATGGCCATCATTGTCTATTTCATTTAAATGTTAAATGTTAAAATGTTTTAAATACGTTCTGTATACTGTGGTGTGAATGACTGTTCATTATTGTGTTTTATGGTATTAAACGTGTTCAAAATTAGGTATCAGATCAGTTCTCAATATGCCGCTCTTTTCGAAATTAAGACAGATCAAAACCAGAAAAGGGGTACTCGAAGAAGCTGTTCCCATTCCTCCTAGGGACACTCCAGGGTACTTCATGTATCATAAACATGGCCTAGACGCCATATTATTTCTTGATCTATGGGTAGACTACACCAAGGAATTACCAGAAAGTCAGAGGTGGCCCGCAGCTGGGACCTGGGATGCAGATTGCATTATGAAAGTAGAAGAAGAATTATGGAAAAGGAAAGCTAGACAGTCACAGAAAGATGCCATTGAATTATGGCGTAAAGAATCATATAGACGCACAGAAAAAGCGCTCAGACAGGAAGAGAAAAGTAAGGAGAATTCAAATAAAGTTCGAGAAAGTGTATTAATTGAAGAAGGTATTCGAGTAAAGTCAGAACAAACAGACAGACAAAGAAATGCTCTTGTGAATGGTATGTATCCTCTTCTGGCCGAAGGGTTACCTAAGGCTACTCCGGAAATACCAAAAGACTTGCCACCCCCATTGTTTCCGATAAAAGTACATCCCAAAGGGCATCCCAGATCCGCAGAAGATGTTTTTCTTTCCTCTTATTTAGACGACGCAGCTCCCGAGTATACAAATGCTGCGCCACATAGACCGTCTGCCGAGGGGGTTCAACGCCAAGACTCTCCTCCGTCTGTACCTCTGCAACAGCAAACCCCGACACAAGTTCCGGCAAGCACATCTGTTTCTACATCTGCATCCACACCTATGGTTGCTATATCACGTTCAACGAATCCTTTCACATCCAGCACCCCAGGTGGTGCTATCGGAGGTACATCAAGCATTTTTTCTACGCCACCCAGAACAAATAAACTTTCCTTTCAAGAATTAGCCCACCAACGTACACCCAAACTAGTAACTCCCAACACGCTCAAGGAACTTCTAATAGATTGTAGATATGATCCTGTGCCCGGGAAAGGGGACGAAATGATGCTGGCATCATTACGTATCCGACGAGCTGCAATATACTTAGGGAAGCTACCAGGAATGACTGCACATTTAGAAAATATATATCATTTTGTTCAGTCAGGGCGAGACCCTGAGAGTATTAACAGAGCCATGGAGTGCCAAAAGGTGGAAATACAGGGGGAACTGTTACGTTTCCTCATAAACTGTGTGATCAGAAATCAAGATCAACCAGGGGTAAATCCGGAAGAAATGCAAATTCTTACCACATGGGGTAAAAATATATCAGAGGGGAGACACGATAAACGATCATGTATAGTAGCTATGAGCCGAAAGATCCGCAAAGAAATAGAACGAATACACGAGGAAAGATTAGCAGTAGACGAACCAGAACAAACCGAGGACGAGGAAGAATTAGAACTGCCCACAGGACAGTTAGAAACCATGGCCTATGTAGGTAGAGGAAGATCTTGCAATAATACTAGATGCTTTACTGATCCGATATGTCCGATACGTCCAGATAATAACAGAAAATTCCAAACTCCTATAATAAATATAAGGTCCCCCGAAC
This sequence comes from Triturus cristatus, assembly GCF_964204655.1. Taxonomy (NCBI): domain Eukaryota; kingdom Metazoa; phylum Chordata; class Amphibia; order Caudata; family Salamandridae; genus Triturus; species Triturus cristatus. Next base: position 436,280,415 of record NC_140594.1, on the reverse strand, counting down.
ATTCATTCCAAGCCGCTGACAAATTACTCCGAGAACGAAGGGGTTATCATATACTCGATTCTATGGACGAACAAGAATTAGCCAGGTCAGCCGTACACTGGGTTGATAGTCCTGGAAAATATGGTGATGATACACTAGCACATACGTTTTTGAACCTCGCCCCAGATGAACAGCGTTTAGCTGGTATCTATATGATTCAACAACTCCTTATATTATATAAAAGCCAACACTCCGATCCTGGCCCCTTACCTGATATATTGACTGAATTACTCACGAATAAATGGAGAGGTTCCGGTACTAAGTTAATTAGAGAAATACTAGAATCTAGAAGGCAGTACATTCTTTTTGTATGTCCTGAACATGTCTCACTGCCCATCAAGGAAAGAACGACGTATTACATGGATAGACAAAATCCCTTACGCGAAGTGCACCCGATAAAGGGTGATGACAATGAGTTTAAACGTGTGTTTGTATACACACCCATATCCAAAATAGAACTATTAGAAATGAAGAAAGTGGTACCCAGTCATGACAAAGACCCAGCGGGTTTCCATCGTGAAATTAAAGATATGTTACTCATGGGAGAATATACCTACCCCGACATTATGACAATATTGAAGGTATTAATGCCTGCGGGCATTTACGAAAAACTCAAGGAAAAGGATTGGGAGGTGGGAGACCAGAAGATAGATTGGACAGGATTAGAGAACGAAGAAAAAGCTCGAGGTCCAAGTTCAGGGCTCGGGGACAAGACCAAAGCACTACCAGGTTTACTAGTACAGGTACTGCCACGTTTATTAACTACGAAAAAGGAAGACTGGGGTGCAATCTCAGCCTGTAAACAGAAATCAGATGAAGACACTAGTGATTTCTATTCCCGATTTGAAAAATGTTTTGGTATAAATAGTGGAATAAAAGCAAGTAGCGAGTCGTATCCACATCTGTTTGTGACAAAATTGGTTGAAAATGCCTTGCCCCAAGTTAAGAATAGAGTATTGAAGTTCGAGAGTACCTGGCAAGGTAACACTCCGTCACAAATGTTACAAATGCTACAGTACCATCACAATAGAATTAGAGAAGAACAAGAACATGAACATAGACGCATGAAAGACACGAAAATGAAAATGCTAGTTTCCCAGACAGTTCCAGCTGATGGTCATAAGAAGGGTATAACACAGTCCAGTGTTTCAACAGGTCCTGTAAAAGGGACATGTAATTATTGTAAACAGCCAGGTCATTATGTACACGATTGTCCCGTTTTAAAACATAATATCGCTATAGGTAATACAAAAGAAAGACCACGACCACTTAGACAGGATCAGAACCAACAAGGAGCACTGCAGCATGCACAGTCCATGCCAGCTCCGCAACAGTCTATGCCAGCTCCACCACCGCAGCCTATTGCTGCCACACAAACAACGACCCGACAGATGTATCAGACCGCACAGTATGACTATCCTGATTATCAACGATACTCATGAAACAGCCTAGAGAGGGAAGTTGGCTTACCCCTTATTGAGGTCCCTGTAGATCAAGAAGGACCTTATGTACACAGTGAACTGTTAGGTCAAGATAGAAAATTCTTACTTGATACAGGGGCAAGCCGAACAACAATAAAACGTAGTGAAGTTCCAGGGGCACCCCTCTCAGGCTCACAGAATATTTCCCTTGGCTTTTCAGGAAAACCTATCATTAACGAAGTAACACAGCCTCTTCCACTTACGATCGGTCCCTTGACACGAACTACAGATTTATTACTTACTAAATCATGTCCAGAAAACTTGTTAGGCATAAAAACTTTGAAAGCTCTCGGAGCTATAATATGTTGTTCTCCAGAAGGAGTAAGATTGTTTTTACGTGATTTCAAAGGGCACTACGTGTCCCGAGACATGGATCACCGACTACAGACTTTACCCACACATTTATGGGCACAAGGCCCTACAGATGTTGGTTGCATGAACATTACACCATATCGAGTCACACTAAAGGCAGGAGTGGTACTTCCACGAATGCGACAATACAAGTTACCCCCAGATGCTGTAGTGGCTTTACTACAAATCATTGACGAGCTTATTACCCAAGGAGTGGTTGTGGAAACTGACTCCAATGTATGTAATTCACCGATAATTCCGATTCTTAAACGAACCGATCCAACAGCCCCGCCAGTATATCGATTGGTTATTGACCTGCGCGAATTAAATAAATGCATAGTACCACAATACCCCGTAGTCCCAGACATTTCTTCATTACTGACAGCCATTGATTCCGAGGCAACATTCTTTACTGTAATTGATCTCAAGAATGCCTTCTTCAGCGTCCCAATAGATCCGGAAAGCCAATACTTGTTCGGATTTAGTTTAAATGGACGTAGCTTTAAATTCACACGCGCACCTCAAGGATTTACCGAAAGCCCCAGCATCTATAGCCAAGCACTGAAACGAGAACTCGACAGTATCCACATGCCAGTCAACACTGCCCTGCTTCAATATGTCGATGATCTGCTGATCACCGCTAGAAGCGAACCTGAATGTGAAAAAGCCTCACTGACGGTTTTACAATTTTTGGCCGAAAAGGGGCACAAGGTGTCCCCTTCTAAGCTGCAATTCTGTGTCCAGCGAGTTGTTTACCTTGGTCACTCGCTGTCCAAGGAGGGAAGGCAGCTTACATTAGATCGCATCCAGTTAATTGCTAATATGCCAATACCCAAGACACAAAAGGAGGTGCGGGCTTTCATAGGCCTCACTTCATATTGTAGGCAGTGGATCCCTCAGTATGCATTTCTAGCAAAACCACTCATTCAATTGACAACACAGGAGGCAGCCACATCGACTGTTCTCCCTTGGACTCAGGAACATACACAAGCTTTTGAAAGCCTAAAGAAAGCCTTATGCCAAGCACCTGTTTTGGCAACACCATGTTACAATAAACAGTTTACACTCTTTGTTACAGAACGCGAAGGTACTGCCTTGTCAGTACTCACACAGGAACAAGCAGGATCACACAAACCATGTGCTTATTTTTCTAGTACATTAGATCCCGTAGCTCAGGCTTTGCCTGCGTGCCTGAAATCAGTGGCAGCAACAGCTTTAGCAATCAGACAAAGCGATGCCATAGTATTAGGACATCCATTGACAGTACAAGTACCACATGCAGTAGAGGTTCTCTTGAACCGCACACAAACACAACACTTGACTATAGCACGACTCACTGGTTACGAATTAACATTGTTTCAGCCACATATAGAAATCAGACGTTGTAGTACATTGAATCCTGCCACACTGTTACCTGTAAATGGAACAGACCCACTAGCACATGATTGTATTGAAGTTATCACTATCACGACGAAACCCAGACAAGATTTGACAGACGTCCCATTGTTAGACCCAGACCTGACGTTGTATGTAGATGGTTCATGTATGAGAACAGGTACAGGAGAGCTAGTGGCCGCTTACGCAGTCACAACAGACACTGAAATCGTTGAAACAAATTGCATAAATACCTTGTCAGCTCAAGCCGCAGAGCTCATCGCTCTGACACAAGCCTGTATTCAAGCCACAAATAAAAAAGTCAACATATACACTGATTCACGTTATGCATTCGGAGTTGTACATGACTTCGGCGTGCTGTGGCGAGAAAGAGGTTATTTAACTTCTCACGGTGCCCACATTCAGCACGGACCCCTCATTCATGCCTTATTAGATGCGATACATCTACCCACTGCAATATCAATTATGAAATGTAAAGCTCATACGAAAGTTACTGATGTCATTTCTCAAGGCAATGATCTAGCTGACAGAACAGCTAAACAGACTGCTCAAACTCAAACATCCGACATGACAAAGACAATAGTCCCGACACCAACATATTGCATGACGGTTAAGGATCCCGCTCTTGACGTAATTGACATACAGACACATGCTACACCAGACGAAATAAAGAAATGGACTGAATTAGGAGGGATCCAAACGGATCAAGGATGGATGACGAAGGAAAAATCTGTGTGGTTCCTTCCTGATTCAATGGTCCAAGTCGTTATTAACACTGTACATAGTCCAGCGCATCTAGGAGAAAAAGCTATGCTAGACAGCATTCAACACATTTGGTTCAACAAACATTTACGAGCAGCAGCTAAACAAAAAGTTCGTACCTGTATGATCTGTTGTCAGTTTAACCCAGGAAAAAGCATTCCCGTAGAACAGGGTGGATTTCAGCCTCCTGATCACCCTTTTGAAGTCCTCCAGATGGATTATATCCAGATGGAACGATGTCGAGGATTCAAATATGTTCTCGTAGTAGTCTGTGCTCTTTCCCGTTGGACAGAGGCATACCCGGTTTCAGATTACACTGCCCCGACTACTGCCAAACAGTTGGTTCGAGAATTCTTCCCACGGTACGGTTTACCACGTGCTGTCTACTCAGATAACGGCCAGCCGTTCTCATCCGAATTAATGAAACACGTTTCACTTTTGTTAGGCTATCAGTGGAAATTTCACTGTGTCCGACACCCCGAGGCAGCAGGTCTCGTGGAACGACATAACCAGACCCTGAAAATTAGATTGTCCAAAATCTGTAGAGAGAAAGGTGTCGACTGGGTAGTAGCCTTACCCGTTGCACTCTTTTACATGAGAATGGTAGCACACTCTCGAACAGGGCTATCCCCTTATGAAGTGATCTTCGGTAGACCACCAAATATGTGGGGGACGCCTATACCACGCAAAATAACTGATATTGACTGTAATATGCTGACAGATTACCTGGCTTCCTTGATGTCTGCACTACAATCTTGTCGTTCACAGGTAGCTGCAGCCTTTCCCGACAACACCGAGGTGAAACCCCATGACGTAATTCCAGGAGACTTGGTGTTAGTGAGGAACTTTGATCGGAAGTCTCAGCTGGACCCTAGGTGGAAATCGCCTCAACTCGTATTGCTAACGACGAGGACAGCCGTGAAGATCGAAGGTCGAAAAGGCTGGATACATTCAAGTCATATCAAGAAATTTCATGGACTACCGTCAGACGTAAACGATACACCTTGCGTGTCTTCACCGATTGACTCAAAACTTCCTTTGGTTGAACTGAATAACCATGAACAATATAAACTAAAACTTCGGTCTAACAAGTCAGGCAATTTGATTGTTTAAGTCCTCTCCAAGGTGAATCGGTCGAATTTGTCTCTGACATGTATCCCTTAGACCTGTATAGAGAAAGAAACAGAAGGATAAAGTTGAAACAACATGCGTACTATAAATCACTGCGTAGTCATTGCACAGTGACGTTATTAATTTTGTTTTTCTTAAGTCTTTTAATAATTACTGCAAGTATATTGTTGCACATATATTATCCTATTTCTAGATATGTTTACAATGTTACTGCCGAACATTCTTTTAGTGAATTACCTCCGCATGAATTGTCCTATAGATTTGCGCTGCGCAATAACACGTTTATTAGTATGTTACATCATTCCCATCAGGTTAGCAATGCTACAAATTGTTGGATATGTGGTCGACTCCCTCCCTATCAGAACTATAAAGGAATTCTACCTCTCTTTCCATACCCGTTCACACACAATGGATCCTGTGGAGCATGGTTTAGTTTAATTAATTCCCTAGATTCGAATTCTGCAGTTTACCAGAATAACTGGGTATGGGGAAATCTGAACTTAGTTTTATTCAAAGTCTGTCACCCTAACAAGGAGGGACTTCCCAAAAGAACAGGAACTGATCTAGAAAATGAAGTGTATGGATTAGGTAATTTTACACTTAACCTCATGATCCTGAACGTTGAATCTGAAGCTACACCAATTTTGCCCGCCATGTCAGTATTTCCAGTAAAAGGTGAATTGTGTGTAAGAAAGAATGGTTCCATACATATGGGCCATAGTAGATGCACCACTGTGATAGAATTTAGTGATCAAGGCAAGTCTACATTTAGAGCTTCCCGCTATTCCTACTTCATATGTGGTCAGACGGCATATATACGTTTGCCACTAGATTGGGATGGTACCTGCTACATCGGATTCCTTTTGCCACCTGTTTTTCTAGCTCCTCCTGATTATCATAGAAACACTCATTTAGTACACAATTGAGAAAGGAGAGATCTCCCAATAGTCGATTACACTGAGACCGCATGGGAAAAATACACAGATTTCAATAAAGGTCTTTTTCCCTATATAGGTACAGTTACCAATAGTAAGCTGATACGTAGATTAACCAGAACCCTTGAAGCAGTAGTGAACGAAACTATTTCCGCCTTAGGCAATTTAACAGAAGAGCAGTCTGCTATGCGGATTGTTGTGCTTCAAAATCGTCTTGTCCTTGACGTCATCCTGGCCGATAGGGGCGGAGCTTGTAGGGTCATTGGATCAAGCTGTTGCATTTTCATACCAGAAAATTCGCCATCTGTATATAAAGCCATAACTCGTCTTCATAAGATTGTAAGCCAGATACACCAGAATCCAGGCACCTGGACTTGGTCCGGTTGGTTTTGGAGTGTATTATCTACCTTTGGATGGAAGGTCCTATCCTTCCTAGGTATTGGCTTTCTCATACTATTCAGTTGCTGTCTATGCCTACAATGTGGACCAGCGATCTGTGGTCTGTGTGCCACATCGTGTATTCCACCACCAAGATTTCATTCATTCCAGAAGAAAAAAGAAGAACAAATGATGCTATATGAACAGATCGATGGATTGATGAAGATTGATATCTCTTAACGGGCAAGTAGGGGACAAGGAGGGAATGTGGAAATATGGATTTTTCTGATCAGTTATGTCCCCTATCTTGGACCCCAACGGTTTCATGTATAAATCACAAGTACATGTATGTTCCCTCCAGTTCCAGTTATGAAGACGCAAACACATGTGCGTCCACCGTCAACATGTCCTCTTTCAGACCCGCCATGAATGGGCCGGATATTCCATTCCTAAGTATGAAAGGCCACCGGCTTTATATGGTTCACTTATGCCATTTTACAGTCCAGGCGAGTAGGCCCTGATTCTGCCATCAAGCCTTTTCCTGCCTTCTGCCTCTGAAAGCTCCAGTCTGAGCTCGCATCTGTATCCATGAACTTTGTCCTATTCCCTGCGCAGTTAACGGTGCCTGACATCAGCCTGTTGCCTGCCAAAAACTGTATTTCACCTTCGAAATTATCTGCTCCGCTCCCTACCCAATGCATTCCTGTCTAGTAGTTTAAGTAAACATTCTTCCAGCTACCGAGCAAAAGGCCCGGCTTCTCTGTCTTTATGCAAGTAATTCATAGCCCTGTTACTATGGAAGATTTCTGCCCTCGCATCTAGTGTAGACACTTAGACACTTGTACACGCACTAACAGTCAGTATAGTCAGTATAGAATAAGATTCTACTCTAAGAGACCTTTCTTTTTGGATAACACAGTTCTCTAAACATAGGATGTTAGATATGATTTGGGATTAGGTTGACTTGACCCTCCAGACTTCTGTCGCCACATGTAGAGCTAAATGTCAAGTCCCCTTCACCCCCTAGTTGCACGTCAATCACACGTCATGCTGCTGCGCGCGCATTTCTGCCAAGTATTTCTGCTGACATTGCGAAATTCTTTCATGGAACCACCCTATTATGACATCATACCTGATGACGTTTTTTAGTTACACCCACTTTTGCTACGCATGTATGTTTTATCTTTACTATCAATTGTTACGCCTCCTGCATTTGCTTCACTGTAATGCCTATTGTATAAAAATGATTACTTGTCAATAAAGTAGTGTCTTCACTTCCTGAACCTTCGTGGTGATGGAATATGGAGCTCCTCAACTTAAATTGATTTTGGAATAAAGCCCGTTCCGAACCTCTAATACCACGGATTCTGCCTCTTATTTTACTGAGCTATTATTATAGATTTTCCGCATCAAATTAAGTTCCGGTAATTAAATTATTTACCACAGCACCCTGGGCCTGCGCCCAAATCCTGGCCGCCCTGACCCATCCTTGCCTGCATTATGAACTACCGAGACAGGGAAACTGCCCTGCGGCTGGCCAGGGAGCAGGGTGACACGACCTGGGAGGGGTCCAAGCTAGCTCTGTACCTGGACTTCACAGTTATGGTGCAGGAGGCTAGGCGTAAATACACCAGTGTGAAGGCCACCCTCAGGAACTTAGGTCTCAAATATGGCATGCTCTATCCGGCGTGGCTGCGGGTGGACATCAACGGCAGGCAACACATCTTCAACTCACCCAACAAGGTGCAGGAATTTTGCCAGGCTTATAAAAATGAGGGTGGCCAGCAGAAAGTCGACAGGGCAGGGCCCTCTCATTCGCAACGGGGCTCGACCACCAGCATGGAGCTCTATTCCACTGAATGACCAGGCATAGGCAGTACATAACTGACAGTGCCCTTTTTCTGGGGTATATGTATATGGGGATAGTATTATACCTCTGACATGTATAGTTTCAATATGCTGGGTGACCGACGGGGCGTTGCCTACCGCCAGGTGAAGACCACGGAAATGTCAATTTTGTACATCGGTGTTAGACTTGGGGGGTCTCTAGTTGGCACAGGTATGCACTTGTGACAAATATGGACCCTCGCCTCTAGTCAGGGTAAAGGGGTACACTCCTAAAATAACCCCTGCTCACCCCCTTGGTAGCTTGGCACGAGCAGACAGACTTCTCTCAGAGACAGTGTGTAAAGCATTTGTGAACACATACAGTAATCAAGTTACAATACTACAGATGGACAACACACAGGTTTTATATAAAAAATAAGTATTCTTTATATAGATTTACCACAAGACCATAAACGACAAAAATACACAATACTGTTACTTTAGATGGTAGAATTTAGCTTAGTTCTCTTTAGTTTTTAAATGCAACACTTTAAGTCAATGTACCTTTTAAATGCGACACGCAGGGCAACAAAAGTGTTGCAACGATGTTGATGTGTTGAAGATTTTGGTGCAAGGAAATAAAGACATGAAAATCTTCCAGATGCAGCGCGCTTCTCCGATGTTGCGAGAAAACTCAACTCAATGCGTCAGCTACAGCGGCGACATCCCTTTACACGATGCGATGACAGCTGCCTTGGAGGCGACATTCTTCTTCCACGTTTGCGAGACGCTTCCGCTCGATGCGACAGCTTGCAGTGGCGACACACTTTACGTGATGCGAAAACAACAACAGCTCCGACGGCGGCACGCTTCTCCGTGGATGCGAGGCGCTTTTCTTGGTGTGGTGCAATGCGACAACTACGATGGCTGCGATGGCGACACGCTTCTTCCTCGATGCGAGACTCTTCTTTTGATGCGGTGCAATGCGTCAGCTACGATGGCTGCGATAGCGACACGCTTCTTCGGCGTTGCAAGACACTTCTTCGATGATGTGAGACGCTTCCGCTCGATGCGACAGCTGCAGCGGCGACACATTTTACGCGATGCGACGACAACAGCTCCGACGGCGGCACGCTTCACCTTCTTAAGTCGCGCTTCCAGCTCCTTGCGACACTCAGTCCCTCAGAAGGCCCAAAGACAGCAGCAGGCACTTCCAAAGAACTCTGGGGAGCTGGGGGTTGAAGTCTGTTGTTCCTGAGACTTCAGCAGGAGGCAAGCTCTTTTCCATCCCTTGGAGATCCTTCACAAGTTGAGCAAAAGTACACACAAAGTTCCTTTCTCCTCTCTTTGGCAGTAGGCAACCCCTGCAGGCCAATCCCCCAGTTTCAGGGATAGTCTCTCCTCAGTTTCTTCTTGGTTCCTCTCCTCAGCAGTTTCTTCTTGTTTGCCAAAGGGATCTAATTTCTTGGGATCAGGGTCCTAATACTTATACCCCAAAATCCTTTGTCCTCTGAGGGCAGAGGGGCGTTTGCCTTGTTCAAATCAGTTCTGGTCATTCCTGGAGCACTTTGTTTACCTGACTCCTTCTTTCCTTTCAGAGTGCAGGGCAGAGACATCAGACGCACCACAGGTGGTGGAGCCAGCATTGTGGAGGGAAGGCACAGCCCTAGTCAGGTCCCAGGTGCAACTCCTCCCACTCATCTAGATGCAGACCTCTCTATTCACCACTGGGACACCTCACCCTGTCTCCTGGAATTCCCCAGCCCTGTCACACAAACTCCAGACAGGGAATACACAGCCTAGCAGAGGCAGGTTTGAATGGTTAGAGAAGAAAATACCTACTTTCTAAAAGTGGTATTTTCAAACACAGAATGTTAAAACCAACTTCACTAAAAGATGTATTTTATCATTCTGAGTTCAGGAATACTAAATTCGAATTTCTACCATGTTCGCTGAGTCAGTTAATATTATAAAATGTAATAACCAAACTGCCCATTCTGGCCTATGGAGAACAGGTAGCCTTGCAATAATGAACAACGAAAATGGCTGTAATTCACTATTAGAACATGCCACACACACCAGGGCATGTCCTATCTTATCCTTACAATGCACCCTGCCCTTGGGCCTACCATAGGGGTGTCTGATATGAAGAAAAGAGAAGTTTAGGGACTGGCAAGTGGGTGCACTTGCCCAGTCAGCATGACAGTACCAGACTGCACGTAGGCTCTGCAATGGCAGACCTTAGACACACTTTTACAGGCTGCTTCTGTGGGTGGCACAACCAGTGCTGCAAGCCCACCAGCAGTATTTGGATTTACAAGCCCTGGGCACTCCTGGTGCACTGTACTAGGGTCTGACAGGTAAACCAAACCAACCAATCATGGAATCACAAATCATACATTAATTTACAATAGGGAGCACTTGCACTGTGGCACTGGACAGCAGTGGCACAGTGCCCTGAGCAACTAACACCAGCAAAAACATATGAGGCAACATCAAAAAATGGAAGGGAGACCCACGCCAAGGTGCCAGGTCTAACACTTGGGAACTGTGAAATCTATATAATGCACCTACTTAAATTATCCTGGGTTGTTTGGTATCGTTGTTTGATGGGATTTGTTCCTTGCAATAAGGGATGCGAGGCTGGGTGGCGGGCAGGGGGGGGGGGATATGTTGTGGACAGAAATATTATTACTCAGTTACTGCTATGCTTACTGTTCAGCTGTACTCAGTCTCTCAGATCATAAATGTTAACACGACACTCAAACTACCTAGATGGCTAGGATAGGCACTATTCCTGGCCATCAGACCTGGCCCTAATGTCATGGACCGTCAGGGGGCTCAACGACAATAGGAAGCAGAAACACGTCCTACATTATTTACAGCGACACAACGTAGATGTTGCATTTCTCCAAGAAACGAATTTACACAAGGCTGAGACCACACAATTTGCTTTAGGCAGGGGACAGCATCACTACTTTTCCAACATAAGTATCTACGCCAGGGGTATGGCAATTCTAATACATAAAAGGTTACCCTTTCATTTGTACTCCGTCATTTGTGACAGGGATGGACGCTACATTATAGCTACCGGGAAGTTAATGGGCCATAACCTCACTTTGTTATGCATCTACGCACCCAAAACGGACTGCCCCGACTTCTTTCACGAGTTGCACTCACAGCTTGTCCGTATGGACGCAGGTAATTTGATAGTTGGTGGAGATTTGAATCTACTATTGAATCCCACACTGGATTGTTCGACCCCCTCTATTGCTACTAAACCACGCCGATGACGGGCACTCCTCGAAATCTGTGACTTACTGACTTTAATCGATATATGGCGACAGCGAAACCCATCCACCCCTGCCTACACACACTACGCGGCCCAATATGACATGTGGACTAGGCTTGACTATTGGTTGCTTACATCGGGTATATGCCAGTGGTACAGGTCCATCACCACACTCCCCAGGACTTACTCCGATCACTCTCCAGTGCTACTTCAGCTTCGGGTTCCCAGACCTGACGGCTATGAGTGCCAATGGCAGTTCCCAAGCCGGGCCTTGCAGGATGACTTATTTCTCGCTGAGGTGGGGGAAGCAATAGATTATTTCACCATCAATACCGACTTGGTGGATACATGGGCTGTGCTATTGGAGGCCTTTAAGGCCTAAACCAGGGAGGTCTGTATTGCAAAACATGCCGGGGTGCTAAGGGACTTGCGGGCTACACTGTCCCGTACGGAGCAGCAGCTTGTAGAACTGGACAGGGAATGCTTAACTCACCCTAGTCCAGAAGAGACTAAACAACGGGTCATGTTACTAACTGAATTCAGGGAGGCTGCAGAGCGAGAATCCCACTTCTTAAGCAAATTTGCGACTGCCGGCCACTATGGGGAGGGAGAGCGACCGGGTCGCACGCTGGCGCATATGCTGCGGCCCCCACATAACAAAGCCTACATTACTGACCTGTGGTCTTCTTCGGGACAGCTCCTAAACACCACCACCGAGATCCAAGATGAATTTGTAGACTATTACACTACTCTGTACACCTCCAGGGCTGCACCGGACCCCACTGCACAGGAGAGCTGTCTGTCAGAGATAGCTCTGGTGTATTTGAAGAAGTATATGCAGAACTTCCTGGCGGAACCCTTCTCAATAGAGGAGGTCATTAGCGCAATAGAGGCTCTGAATGGCTCTACGGAACCTGGTTTGGATGACCTTACCGGCAATTTTTATAAAACATATAAGGATTTACTGTCCCCCAAGTTGATAGAAGTGTACGCTGAATCTCTCGAGAGGAGCATGCTACCCCCCACGCTAAGAGAAGCAGTCATTATTCTTCTTCCTAAACCGGGCAAGGATCCCCTACATTGTGCCTCATACAGGCCGCTGTCCCTACTAAATTTGGACTATAAGGTTCTCGCTAAAATGATTGCCCTCCGCCTCGCCCTCTTGATGGACAAGATCATTGCCACGGCGCAGTCAGATTTTGTTCCTCAAAGGTCTACCTCGCTAAATCTCCGTACCCTGTTTGCGGTCTTACATAGAATAAACACTGAGGTCCCAGCGGCAGCCATTCTGTTAGACACAGAGAAGGCATTTGACTCTTTGGAGTGGTCCTTTTTTATATCCGTAATGCTGAGAATGGGTATGCCCAAGGGATTTGTGGCCAACGCGGCAATGCTGTACAGAGGCCCCACTGTGAGACTGCGTCTAAATGGTGTCCTGTCCTGCCCCTTCACGCTATTGTGAGGCACCAGGCAGGGTTGCCCCTCGTCACCACTTTTATTTATACTCGCAATGAACCCGCTACTCCGTCATTTTCAGGAGAAGCATTTGCAACGGGGTCTGCAGTTTAACACTGGACCATTACTGGTTTCTCTATATGCGGACGATGTAATTCTCTATGTGCGTAAACCTCAGGAGAATTTAGACCCCCTGATACGGGAAATCATCCGATTTGGACTATCCTCGGGTCTGGGTATAAACTGGCGCAAATCGGTAATATTCCCCCTAACATCCAGCACAGCACACAGCACAATGGGATTGTGAGTTACCGCTGGACTGGTGCACTGACTCAACCAAATATTTGGGCGTTCACATCCATCTGGACACCGCCCAACTGCTTAGGCTCATTTATGGTCAAGCGATACATAACCTAGAGGCGCAGGTAGAAAAATGGATATGCCTCCCCCTCTCTCGCACGGGACTGGTAGCCCTGATTAAAATGATTGTGCTGCCAAAATTGTTATACCTCTTTAACACCATTCCAATCCCCTTACAGAATAGGTTTTTTCTAACACTACGCGCTCCTTTGAGTGCGGTGGCGGGTTCTAACATTGCCCTATGACAGGGGAGGGTTCAGCGTCCCAGATCTTCAGCTTTATTACTTGGTTGCCCAGTGCAGCTATGCATATGCCTGGTATCATCCCGATGCTAGAATCCCTTACCTACGACCTGAAGCAGACTTGGTCCTGCCTGATGCCTTGCACACTATGCTGTCCAGGGACTTGGCCAGAGACCCCAAAGACATCCAAACGGTCTCCACCACTAGTTGGGCCTGGGACAAGCTGCGGCGCATTGCTGGTGCCCCCTCATTATATTCCTTGGTTCTTCCTATCCCTAATAATCGCTGGATACCGATCATGGGGGAGAAATTAGTGCAACGCACATTAATTAAATTTGACAATATATAATTTGGAGACCTGTTCCCGGGGGGACATGTCTTCCTGTTGACGGAAGAGGAACATTTCCACTCTGCCAGTTTTATGGACAGATTCGTCATGGACCGGGTATGCTCAGCTCTAAGGGTGACTTTGCCCAGTTTCCCACTAGAACCGGAGTCGTTTGCCCCACTCACGATGACGATAGAGAATGCCAAGGGTGCACACCTCATTTCTAAACTATACAGAGAATGCTTGGCTACAATCCCTGTTGCAGATGATAAAATCCGTAGGGCCTGGGAGGAGGACTTGGGGCACCCCATCCTTGACAAACAGTGGGTTAAATGTTGTTCCCTGACAAAAACGGTTTCCGTAAACAGCCGCCACAAGCTCATTCATTTCAAATTTATACGCAGACTGTATGTGACCCCAGCGGTAACTCACAGGATAGATCTGACCAGACCACACAACTGCTTGAAATGCGGGGCCCCGCAGGTAGACTTTGTACACCTCACTTGGACTTGCACAAAGATACAAGCCTACTGGGAGGCAGTCCACAAGGCACTCGGGGGCATGGTAGAATTAGACGTGGCTCCCACATCAGAGGTGGCTCTATTGGGCTATGTGGCCAATTTTCCAAAACCAGTCCGAAAATTTATTGCCCTCAGTTTATTGCTGGCGAAGAGGTAAATTTGCTATACATTGGGGGCGTAAAGCTGCTCCTACATTTAAGAAATGGCTGAACAGCTTAACATACTGCAATACAAATAGCGATCTATATGCAAGTACGTTGCTGCGCTCCTCACATCCTAAAGACATCTGGGGCCCGCTCAAGAACTATGGGGCCATGGAGCGACTGTCCCCCTCCACACCGATTGAGCAGGGCAGAGTCGCTACCGGGGTGGGTTAACGACACTGCTGGGCTAGATAAGATATCTTATTGAGACCCCTAGAAATAGACCTGCAAATGTATATAATGGTAGCACGATTGTTATGCCGTATGACGTCGTAGCGATTGGGGAGATGTTCGGACGGCTATAAGCAACTTCTGAGATGGAGAGTGGTATTCCTTTGTGATGACTGTACATGCTGTGTAATGCCTTTGATTGTTTTTTCCTTCTTTGATTTCTCCTTTTTCCTTTCCCGAGTTGGACTATTTATGCTGATAAAACTGTGAGCACTCATGTTTTTTATTATTGTATGATGCAAAAATGGTAAATAAAGTTCTAAAAAATAAATAAAAAATTAGGGCGGGGCTGGGTTTGCCACATCAGAGGGAGGAGTGGTATAATGTGCACCTTAAGTGCGCATGACGGTTTTGCCGGCCTTCTTGGACCGGCTAAACCGTCATGCGCACTTAGCATGTTCTCCACCGGGCTGTATTGCACAGCCTCATGTTCTCCACCGGGCTACATTGCACAGCCTCAGTGGAGAACGTGCACTGGCTCCCATTCCCTGGTTGGCACTCAGACAAATCATGACGCTGCTGTCATGCTGGTTACTAGGGGAGTCTGGGAGCCTGGGTGCTGCCAGGAGAACAGCGAGACGGAGGAAAGGTGGTGGCTGGTGACCAGAGACGAGAAGATAAGGCTTCTTTTCCCCCCTATTTTTCTAAACCCCTCCCCCCTGCACCCACCACCCCTGCCACCACTGCATTAAGGTTGTGAAATGTTGGGTGTGGCTCACAGACTGTTTCAATATCAGTATTTAATATAAGGTCATGAGAGGCATACATTAATATATGCTGCTATTGACCTGGTGAACCATCTTTGCCTCTAAGCCTGCCGTGAGGGGAACGGCTTGTTACTACGGGCTCACCTGCTTGCCCTCGATACTCGCCGCCACTGCTGCCATCATCGCCGTGAGGGAAACGGCGTTAGGAGACCACAACTCCCAGTGTCCTTTGCCCCGGGCGCACTTCGTTGATGTCATCGTTGCGCCCGGGCTGCATTTAAGCCTGTTGAGTGCCCCGCGGCGTGGGACGCGCTATTGACCTGGTGAACCATCTTTGCCTCTAAGCCTGCCGTGAGGGGAACGGCTTGTTACTACGGGCTCACCTGCTTGCCCTCGATACTCGCCGCCACTGCTGCCATCATCGCCGTGAGGGAAACGGCGTTAGGAGACCACAACTCCCAGTGTCCTTTGCCCCGGGCGCACTTCGTTGATGTCATCGTTGCGCCCGGGCTGCATTGAAGCCTGTTGAGTGCCCCGCGGCGCGGGACGCGCGCGGGCAGCGCCCGGGCGAAGCCCGGGCCAAGGGCGGGCCCGTCCTTGCCCGTCAAGGACCGTTCGAGGCCGGGCTGGGCAATCCCTCTGACATCTGCTGCAGAACTGTAAGTGTTTCAGCTCTCGTGTGTGCTTTATCCCCCCAGCCTGTGATATCGGACGTATTTAGCCTGATTGTGTGCTTGGTATAGACTGATAGGCTGCTCTGTCACAATCAGAACAATCAGAAAGTAGAGGGAGAGCCCCGCGCGTTGCCGGGTGGCCGGAGAAAGTGAGGTTGCCGTGCCAGGGGGGTCCCGTGTGAAGAGGCAGTGTGACCGAAGCAGAGAGCCAGCAGGAGGTTGCCCCGCTTGGACAGCGGGACACTTCGGAGTCGCTCTCTTGCCTGATTGAACCACCAGCGCGAAGGGGATGCCATTTCAGAGGCCATTCAGAGGCTAAAATCGCCGGGACTGCGAGGACCAGGGTGCTTGTTGTCCAGTTTACCTTGCACACCTGCTTCGCGGATTCAGGAAGGTGAAAGCTGCTTCTAGGCGCTGGGTTCCGGAGGCGCTGGGGGGGTAACATCGAACTGGCATTGGCGTTGTAGCAGGGACTCGAAGATCCAGGAGTCCCTGCTCTCACAGGCGGACGCACCCACCACCAGCCACGCCCCCGCCTGCAACACTCTCTGATTTAACGCTCTGTCAGGCGCTCTGCGGGACGCGAGCGGGACGACGAGCGAAGCCCGAGCAAAGGGCGGGCAGTCAGGGGCTGTCAAGGCTGGGCTGGGCCACGTCCCTTTCTTCTCTATCAACAGTGAGTACATACGCCCGGTGTGTGTCCCTGTTCTGTTTCCCGAAATCATGTCTACTCGTTCTGGAAAGCTTCTTAGGAGTGAAGGCGAAAGGGGGACAAATGCCGCAAGCCCTGTTAGGAACTATGGACCGCTTTATCACCAGGGTGACGGCGGTGATTGAAAAGGAGATTGCTATGTCTGAGCGGCGTTTATCTGAGGTTTACCTCCCCTCAAGACGTTCATCCTTGGGGGTCGCCGCTCAGTCGCTTACACCGGCCAGTGTCCGGGTTCAATCTGTTTCCCCACCTAGTGTGCCTGGTGTTTTCACAGACCCCCCCCAGTTGGCTGGTATAGAGCAAAATATAGGTAGGCTGGAAAATCTGCCCGCTCTTCTCCCTATAGTTATAGTGGAAGACGGTGGCCTTAGTAAGCTGTCCACACCATTATCACCTAATCTCCCAAGCGAAGTCATCAGTGATCCTGAGCCCCCAAAACCGCTCACTCCCTCCATAGTTATATCAGAAGGGGAGTCAGTTAGGGCTTCCCCTAACACCCAAACTCCCGATACTAGGCAGGAGATTAGGCCCTTAAGCAGAAAGCCACGAAAACGCAAAAAGGGTTGGCTAGTGAGACAGGCCGCTCTTTATCAAAGAGTAAGAAAGCCTTCTGGATCCGGTACGAGAACCATAAGGGGTATGCCTATAGTGAATGAAATTGACATAGAAGGGGATGTTCTGATCTCTCCCAAGGGGCTACACCCAGACGCTAACACCGCCAAGGTCTCAAAGCTCTCTGACTCAGTAACAGTTGAAAATATCTTTGAGAAGGTATACAGCCTCTTGAAACCGTTACTAACACAAGTCAAGGGTCTAGGGGAGAGGATAGACAAATTAGAGCAATTAACCCTTGACGGGTTTCACTCACTCAAAACAACATTTAAACAAATAACCAGAGTGACTGAAAATAAGGACTTAGGCGCAAAGGGGAATGAACCACCATCTCAGAGAGTCCCTAAGCCCCCAATATGTCTAAACAAAGTTGTTCCTAATAGTCCATTAATACCAGCTCTTAAATCTCCTCCCCGTTCCAAAGCAGGGCCAAAACATAAGGGTCCATCAACACACTTAGAGCCTGACAAAAATAAGCCTAAGTTTCTTCCACAAAAGCAGCCACAGATAGTTAGTGGCAAAACGGAAGACTCCCAAAAACCTGGGGCACGCAGCAAATCCAACGGGTTAGCGACAGGGAAAGCCCCTAGGTCTGTATCTCAACCTACTGCCCCATCTACCCCCTCACCGGCCCCCAGTAATCCAGTACGACGGATCCCCCCAGTAAACCTCCCACCAGACTGTCAACCTTTTGTTCCTGTCATGGTTAATGTGCCCCCTTTAAAGGAAGGCCAGTTGGAAAACCACCAATCACTCAAGAACAAGTGTATCCACTGGCTGAAGGCAAACAAGCCAATCCCGTTGGGTGTGGATGGTATTATTCTAAGTGTCCGCAGAGTGGGTTGGTTAGGGCAGGGGAAAAAAACGCAGGAGGGGGATTGCATAATCATAAATTTCCAAGACCCAAGAGTAGTACCAGCGATTTGCACTCCTATTAAAAGTATGGGGGCTCCGGGGGTTAAAGTGGTAGATCTTTCTTATTTTTACCCCAGGCAAATTGTTAGCCCAACTGGAGGAAGTTTAAGTTCCCCCATTTTTGGTCAAAACTGGGCTGGGGTCTCGGGGGGTACTAGGGAGAACCAATTGTGGGCACCAGGGCCTTGCTGACTGGAAACTGGGAGTAGAGTAGAGCCAGCAGGAGTATCACCCACCCAGGCAAACCTTGCAAGTGGGATAGGAGTCTCTATAGCCACCCCACAAGATCCCTGTTCCCCTCAGATACCTCCGAGGAGGTCCATAGACAGGGGCATTCTGGCGCCCAGCGACACTTCAGCTGTGACGGACCTAGTCTTTAAGGTTTTCAGCTGGAATGTCGCAGGGATTGCAAGAAAACTGGCTCTACCGGACTTTACTGCTTGGGTTGATGAGCACTCCCTGTGCCTTTTCCAAGAGACATGGAGCTTGGTGCCGGACCATAGGGTGGGTTTTTCTTCCTATTCCTCCCCTGCGCAAGTCTCAGAAACAGGGAGAGGGCGACCTTCGGGTGGCCTTCTCATCTGGGTCGCGGCCTCTTTAGACTGCAGAGTAGTGGAGTCTCCCACAGGTTCCCCTGACATACAAAACATCACCCTAATAGATCAAAGGGGAAGAATTGTCTTAAATGTTTTTAATGTTTATGCCCGGGGAACCAAGGGCGGGAGAAAGTCTCCTGTAATATCTCTCCTCGAGACCTTGCTAAATAATACTCCATATAAGACTCGTACATTGGTTGCAGGTGATATGAACTGTACGTTCGAGCCCTTGGGCTCGGATGTCTCCCTCGACCAAGACGAGGAGGATACCAGGTTGGGGATCCCGGTACTGGAAATCCCACCGATCAGAAGGTGGACAGAAGTGGCGCTCCAGATATACTCCCTGAGCCTCGAATTCAACTTAAGGGCAGCTAATGGGAGGACATCCTCGGATAGGGGGGGTGCCCACACGTACATTAGACCAGGACACACCTCTAGGCTAGATTATTTCCTAATAGATGTATACTTATGGTCTTATGTAAGGGACATGCAGGTGGTCCCCTCGACTGAAAGTGACCACAATTCACTCTCCTTAAGTATGGTCCAGTGGTGGCGCCCCTTAAGGAAGGACAACATTAACCTGGTAGCCGCACCCCCGGATGAGTCTGAAGTCTCCCCTTGTGGTAGACGAATAAAATGGGCGAAATTGGTTTTATCCGAGGTAAAGGTAGGGGAAATTCAATCCCATTTAAACCATGCGGTAACAACCCTCGGAACCTCCTTAGAAGGGGTGGGTAAAGCGAGTGGGCTTTTTGTCTCCCTGGTAGAAGCCTTAACTAACGTGTTTACCTTATACCCTAACAAGTCGGGCAACAAAGAATTTAAAAAACCAGTTGATGGTTGGTATACCCAAACATGTAGGGTTCACAAGGCCAAGTTAGTTGAGGCGGTTAAACTCAAGTCCCGTAGTGTGATACAGGAAGCAAGGAAGACCTATAATAAGTCCCTTAAATTTGCCAGGAGGGAGTGGGAAGACAAATTCTGGGAAGACCTGCTCCAGGCTAGTAAAATCAGGGATTCAAGGGCCTTTTGGAATCTCATAAGCACACGGAATAAACCCGATGCATCTGTGAGACCCTGCAACATCCCGCCTCAAAGCTGGGTAAAACACTTTGGGACCCTATACCTCCCCCCAGATGGGGAACTGAACGTGGGGATGGACCTTACACGAGCAATTGAACCTCATGCCTATGATCTCTTCACTCCCTTAGAGATTGAGGGGGTTATAGGGTGGGTAGCGCCTCGCAAGGCAGCGGGCCCAGACGGCCTTCCGGGGGACCTTATGAGGGCATACCCAGCGGAATGGGCAAGGATCATAGCAGCTCTCCTAAACAATATCATGATGGGAGGGGCTGTGCCAGAATCCTGGAAAGGGGCGGTGGTGGTCCCGATTTATAAAAAAGGGTGCAGGGAAACACCGGGGAACTATCGCCCTATAAGTCTGATAGACTCCACCCAAAAGATAGCTGGTAAAGCTATCCTTGGAAGGATTCTCCATTGGGTGGAGGAGAATAAAATCCTATCAGACTTTCAGGCAGGTTTTCGGGCTGGTATGGGGACAATAGAGCAGGTGTTTAGGCTGGCACTATTGGGGTGGAAGGTGGTGGAACTAGGCAAGGGTAGTCTTTATTTGGCCTTTATAGACCTGAAGACTGCCTTTGACCTAGTCCCCCGGGAAGAGCTCTGGAGGGTGCTTTATGAGTTGGGATTACCCCCTTACATCTTGTCCCTTCTCATTAGCCTTCATGCCCATACCTTTGCACAGGTCCGTTGGGGTAAAAATGGAGAGCTCACTGAGAAGATACCAGTGTCCAGGGGCGTAAGACAGGGCTGTGTCATGGCACCCACCCTATTTTCACTATATGTGAATGGGGTGGTAAAACATCTTCAACAAGAACCAGCCGACGCCCCCTGTCTCGGAGGAGTCCGTATCCCCACCCTGCTTTTTGCGGATGACACGCTCCTGATCTCGAAGACCCCACAAGGCCTCCAGAAATTGCTAACGCGATTCCAGGAGTTCTGTGCTGCAAAAGGCTTAATAATAAATGTGGACAAAACAAAATACCTAGTCCTAAATCCTCCTAACAAACTGGGCCGTCCACCTACACTTAACTCGATTCCCTTAGAGAAAGTAGCCGAATTCGATTACCTCGGTATTCGGATTACGGATAGGATGTCTTGGGCAAATCATATTGACAAAATGGTCCTCAACCATAGGAGAGTAGGAGGAGCTCTCATGAGGGAGTTCAGGGCCTCACCTAGGAGATCACTTACCCCAGTAATCGATATCTACAAGGCCAAAGTAGTGACATCAGCCTTGTATGGGGCAGAACTGTGGGGCCACTGCCGATTGGACGCCCTAGTGACAGCGGAGAGCAAGCTTCTGAAATCCATTATCTCCATTCCACTGAGCACACCATCTGTACCAGTGTGGTTGGACACGGGTTGTAAAAACATCAAAGATCAGGCCCAGCTTCGCCCGCTCCTGCTATGGACACGAATCTGGAGGGGTGAAGAACTAAAATCCTATGCTGATGCCCTGGGGGAAATAATGAGTCTGGGGGGTTGGGCTAAGATAAGATGGTTAAGAGAAACTAAAAAGCTTCTGGAGAAGATCGGTCTAGGAGACTGTTGGTCATCACGTTCAGCCCCTCCAAAAGAAGTTGTCAAGGCGCTTTACTGGAAATGGACTGCGGAGCGTCTAATTACAAACCCTAACCACTGCAAGTCCACTGTCGCCTTTTTACAAATCAAAGACATTGTGGCTTTTGAACCCTACCTGGACCTGATCACCCTCCCCTTTGACCGAGCCCTTTATTTTAAATTTAGAGTTGGATCCCTCCCCCTAGGTGCTGTGGTATCGAATTGGACATCAGCGGCCCGTACTTCTCCAAACTGTGCATGTTGCATGAGTAGGGTTGAGTCCATTGCGCATGTCCCATTTGAATGCCCGGATTATGCAAGGCCTAGGAGTTTCTGGTTGAAACCTCTTTGTCGAAATATGGGCACACGTAGCCACCTAGTAGCCTTGCGTATCCTAACTACGGACACTTCCCCCCCTATAGTGTGTGGAACAGCAACATTTTTAAAGCAGTTTTGGCTTATTCGTTGTAAGAGATTGTCAGTAGCTGTTTAATTCCTTTTTTAGCTAATTTAGTAACGGGCAATTCATGTCTTTTTATCTTTTTTAATGAATTTTATACTGGCTTCTTGTAGCAATGCTTTTTTGTACACTGTAATGATTGTATTCTAATTGTGCTTATAAGATATCTTGCATATCGAATAAAAGCTTATGATGATGATATATGCTGCAAACCAGCTGCGCTCTTTTCCAGCAACATTTATCTCACTGCCCTGTTTTAAAGTGTTTGCTTATATCTTTTTTTAACTGTTTGATCATGTAATAGCTATGCAAGAGGTATAACAGAGAAAAAATTTCATAATTTAGGCTCATATTCTACGCTGTCTCAGTACCTGATTACATACATGTTTTAGGGCACCACCAAATTCATACATGCTGTGTTCTGGCTCACCAAAAAACGAGCAGCAGTAATACCAGACTGGGTAAATTGCCCATGGATGGGCATCCTGCAGGTCTCTATGTATTTTACAGATCTAAGAGCACATAAGTGATAGACAATGTGCTATCCAAATGCCAAATACAATACAATAAAAGCTTGAATCTCCATGGAGTGGATTCTGGTTTTCATCTTTCTGTTGTTGATGCACTGAGCTCCATTGAGCTGATTAACATTTTCAGCCCATATTTACAGCATTATTAAAGAAAGTACTGTGTTAATAGTGGCTCAACCTGCAAGAAAGGCATGCAGAGACAAGGCCGCCAAGTGGCCATGAGAGGCATGCATGGGGTGGGGTACAACAGAAGGGCTGGGACAGGGGAGAGGATGGCACAGGGATAGTGGGAGACACAAAATTGACACAGGGTAAGATCCTGCATGTCCCCATTACCTGTATGTCTGAGCTGGTGTCTGGGGTGCTGAAACTGGATGATGTAATAGGATGTTATTGAGTGTACTGGAGTGGAAGCTAGAAGAGAGTTATAGTTGGAGGGAGGATGTAGCGCCATCAGGGCCTACCTGCTGGTGCTGTAACCTAAGGTCCTAACAAGAAACAAAGAACTTGATTTCTATCTGAGTGGCTCCAGACTCTTGTATGGAGATCCCGCCCTCCAACCTCAGACATGGGACTAACACTCCATTAAAAAGTGTGCATTCCTATTGCCTGAAGTTGAATTATATTGATACATCTTCTCTGGTCAGAGTTGATCCCTTCAAAGTGGAAGATATCAAGAAGCCCTTGTCACTGAAACTGAAAGTTACCTGAGGAGAGAGTTCATCCTGAACCTCCCCACATTGTCAGCATCACTCAGATCGCTTTCCAAAGGGTCAGCAGTATGGCGGTGGAGTGAAAAGGAGAACAGAGCATTCTAAAACATAAAAGAAACTCTCCTGCAAGATGCCTCCTTGGGGCACATCGACCCAACCAAGAACTCAAAGTTATTTTTTTAAATTTTAATTATCTTTTCATTGTGAGAGAAATACAATCAAATAGGATACAGTCATTATGACACTGCAGGCGTGCATTTCCACAATTTAATCACAAAACAGTGCACAGTACTCAATCGTAATTTTAATGCGTCTCCATCGTTTCATCTCAGATATTATACCTCATGATTGCTCTACCGGGCTGTTGAGAGGGTATAGTGCAAATTTCTTCCCTGTGAGCATTCCACTTTCACCAGACATGGTCCCACCTCCTGAGGGCAACCCCTACTGTCATACACTTCTCTTTCTCTGATCATGCACCAGTTCATATCTTTCCTCCACTCTACATCAGTTGGTGCAGCCTGAGCTCCCCAATGTCTAACTATATTGTGCTTCGCTATCATCATTCCTAGTGTTATCCATATTTGGACTTTGCGGCTCAGATCAGTCGCCTCCCATATGTTGAGGAGACACAGTTTTAGCTCGAGTTCTAAGAATCCTCCACACACCCGTGACATTATATTCACTACTGCCTCCCAGTATTGTTTAATCATTGGACATGCCCATAATAATGTTCCTTCCTGTCCGCATAGTTGCTGACAAAGTGCGGTAGTTTCCCTGCCCATCTTGACTAACGTAGCCCTAGGGAGGTAGGAGCTGTGTAAGATTCTAAGTTGGGTGAGCCGTAATTTTAAGGAGATGGTTACTTCTTGCCAATCCTCGTCTTCCAGTTCTCCCAAGTTCCTATGCCATTGTTCGCAATGTTTTTGCAATGGGTTGGATGAGTTATGTATTAGTTTTTGGTAGGTCAAGGAGCTTGCTCTACGCTCCATACAGTCTGTTTGGAGTTTATCCTCTAACAGGGAGGTTTCGGGGAGGTTACTCCCCGGTGGAATGACGGTCATAAGGGCATGCCTCACCTGTAGGTACCTGAATATTTCAGTTGTGGAAAGCGTAAATTTCAACTTTAAACCGGCGAAAGGGACCACCCCTCCCCTAGTCCTGAAATCTCCCACTGTTGAGATTCCTATAAGGTCCCACTTGTTGAATCCCGTGCTGGTATGTAGCCGGCCCAACTTCTCACTTTCCCATAGTGGCGTCATTTGATTTATTGTGTCGTACCACCTCAGCCTTTTCTTACTTTGTGCCACAAGTTAATTGTTTGGGCAGTGAGTCCTGTGAGTGCATTCCCTCTGGGTTTGGTGTACAAGGCCCGAGTGCACCCCCTGTGCCCAGCAGATACCTGCGCATCCTATAGGTCAGTTCCTCTTGTGGTCAATCCAACCATTGACTTCTGACAGCCAGTTGAGCCACCCAATAATACATCTGGATATTCGGTAAAGTGATGCCTCCGTCAGACCACCACCATATCAACTTCTGCATAGCCATTCACTGAGGTTTCCCATCCCAGAGCAGATCCCACACTTCACTCTCAATGGCCCGTAAATATGCTTGATGGATTTTGAACGGAGCTTTTTGCAAGGGGTATAAAAAGTGAGACAGCACCATCATTTTGCATAGCGCTGTGCGTCCCAATAATGATAGTGGTAGTGACCTTCAATGCTGCACATCACTTTGGAGACATGTCAGGGAGGCCCGTACATTTTGGGCATAAAACAGATTTGGGTCTGCCATCACGAACAGCCCAAGATAGCAGAAGCCATCCACTACCAACTCTGCCTCAAATTCTGCTAGTAGAGCCGGGGGCGGGCCACATAATATGTAAATTGTGGATTTGGACCAATTTATGGAGAAGTCAGAGTGTTTGCCCATGTTTGTGAATATGGTCATAATTCTAGCTTTAGAATGGCATGGTGTGGCAACGTACAGTAAAACGTCTTCGGCGTACAGGGATATACGATCTTCCCACCCCTCTGTCCAACGTAGTGGATCACCCATGACCCACACTGCCAGAGGCTCTAGAACCAAGGCAAAGAGAAGTGGCAACAGGGGGCAACCTTGGCGAGTCCCTCGCCGAAGCGGAAAGGTGCTTGAGACCCGCCCGACCAACACTATATGCGCCATGGGTCCCATGTATAGGAGCCGAATCCGTGCCAGAAATGTGGGCCCAAACTCCATTTGCTCCAGGACTGTGAATAAGTATAACCACTCGACCGTATCAAATGCCATGCAGGCGCCTAGGGAGATCACTACTGCAACATCGTGAATGGTCACTTTCCTGCCCATTACACCATTAAGGTGGAGCAGATTGACTCTGTGTTTCTCCCAGGCATAAAACCGGATTGGTCCAGGTGCACCAAGTGTGAGACATGCTGGATTAGCCTGGAGGCGAGTAGCTTATCTAGTATTTTGGTTTCTGCATTAAGATGTGAGATTGGTCGGTATGAGGCGCAATGATCTGCCGTTTACCAGGCTTGTGAATTACTACTACCAAAGCAAATTGTTGGCCCTCTGGCAGTTCCCCATGCCACTTACTCTCTGAGTGCATTAAAGCAGGTGAGGTGCCACTTTGGGGGCCATTGCTTTATATAATTCTATTGGGAGGCCATAAGGTCCCATCGCCTTTCCCGATTGGATGCTACGGATAGCTGAGATCAGAGTTAATTGTTGATGTTAGTCCAGTTGGTCTAAGTGCTGTCTTAGCACAACTACTCAAGACAGAGGGGTGGAAACCAATCACATGCGACAGAACAGCCACCCATGACACCAAGAAAAGGTACTTACAGATTGAAAGGGAGGCCTTGGCCATAAGATGGGGCTGCACACGTTGTCACTTGTAGATTTATGGCCAGTCGTTCAGTGTCTTGACAGACTACAAGCCACTGATCCAGATGTTTGCTTGTACAGCCCCCCCATCCACCTCCACATATCGAGCAATGGGTTCTCCACTAACAAAAATACCAGTTCACTCTCCACTGCAAGCCAGGATGCAATAACCTGTCTAACTACTTATTACAACACCCCTGAGATAAGCACATCAACAGAAGAATCACTTCCACCGAAGCAGAGAAATCGCAATGTCCAAATACCCTCCAGTTAGAAGATTTTCCTTTAGATGTTACAGGCAGTTATACACTGATCACTGTGCCCATAAGTAACGCACCTTATGTATCAAGGCCAATGGACTGCCAAGATTAAAGACTGCCTTTGCAAGAAGGTATCTTTGACAGTGATGGGCGTACTAGTAGACCACATATTTACAGTTTCTGGGGTGTCAAGCTTCTGGAACTCACAAGAAACCAGCCTCAAACATCACCTAGAATTCAAGCCATGGACCTTGGCAAAATATAAGCCTTACTTTGTTTCCCTCTCAAATGGATGGCACATGTTATTTTTCCCTGACACATACATGGAGTACCCTTTAATGGAGTAGTCAAGTCCACAGCCAAAAATTAAAAAAGATCTTTACATATTCGGGCAGCCGAATAACATTAAAACAGACAATGGGTCCTCATTCCAGTGGATCGACGTTCGCCAGAATCGCAGAACGCTGAGCATCCACCACCGAGAGGAAACAACATGTTGTCCACAGACCAATGGAGAGACAGAACACCTCATGAAGACCCTGAACAAAGTCATTTGGATTTGTCTTGATCAAAACGGAAACATAGAAAGATCATTCACAAATTCCTTAGGACATGCAGAAACACCCCTCATTGCACAATAAAGCGACCTCCTGCAATGCTCATGTCTGAATGCCCGATCATGGAGTCCATACCAACAGCCTACATGTGGATGCCCAGACCACTAGACCCTGCTGTGGACAAACAACAATGGAGGGACCTAAACAATGAAGCTGCAAGCTGTATGATGGGTGCCAGGAACAGCAACATCCAACGTGGCGTTTGCGTCCTAATACAAAACCAGCTAGAAGGGGGAATTTAGAATGTCATTTGAAAATAATCTTTGGCTTGTTACTGTGTTGGAGACCCCTGGGTGAAATCATGCCTCGCTTTTTAGAAGTGCAAAAACAACAATTGATGGACAGAATGCAGAACAATGTCATAGGTTCACCCCAGTACAGAGATCTGGGCCTAAATCTGTCAGGAGCCACGTCGGAAGACACTGACGAGGCGCCACAGGAGGTTCCCGTTCCGACCGGTCTCGGAACTACAATTCCCAGGAGCCCCGGCCGAGGCGCGTCGATGACGTCAGCGCGACGCGCAAGGAAGGTATTTCCGGGGCTGAACGCTCCATGCCGGTGCCGGTTACTCCAGACGCTGAGGAGCACTAGCTGCCAACGGTCCGGTAAGGGTGCAGTAGCACCAAATCTTGAGGTCTCTCGTATTCTATTGTGGCAGTGCTTCGCAGTGGAAGCGGCAAAGTCTTGGTGACGCTTATGCTCCCGTTGGCGGAATCCTTGTCCGGATTCTTGCGGGAGGTTGGCGTGTGTGATTACTCTTGGGAAGCCCCGGCTGGGGGATTCCTTCCCCGGAGCAGATAGTGGACCGCGCAGTGGCTCCAGCCCCGCGGGTCACTTACCACCTACCTGTGATTTACTGGAGTGTGTGACATTATTCATTGCCAGTGTGAATAGCGCCCGGAGAGGCGTAGTGTGTGACATTATCCATTACCAGTGTGAATAGCGCCCGGAGAGGCGTATTGTGTGACATTATCCATTGCCAATGTGAATAGCGCCCGGAGAGGCGTATTGTGTGACATTATCGTTTATCAGTGGGAACAGCGCCCGGAGTGGCGTATTGTGTGACATTATCATTTACCAGTGGGAACAGCGCCCGGAGTGGCGTAAGGGGTGATCTAGCAATATCCTGTGAATGTTCCTCTACTGAAAACTGGTTCTTCCAACTGCTGACGAAACAAGCAGACGCCTTTTTTTTTTCTTTGCAGGTAAAATCATAGGTCATGGGTGCCTTCACAGTATAAGGGTAGACAAGATCGTACATGCCTGATGTTATGTGTATTCGTTATACCTAAGTGTTTGTACTTTTGGTTTACAGGTCTCCCTCCCCGCTGTCCCCATCCTTTCCTTCCCCCGCTTGACCACTCCATGGAGTCTGTGATTACAAACCAGACCGTGGTGGTGTCGAGAGGTGGACCATAAAAGCAACGTACGATTCCGAGGATTCCAGGCTGCGACAGAGTAACCGGCCCACGGATACGTATCCTCCCGATCGCACATTGAGTATGGCCACTATAGATAATGTCATGGCCGCGCTAGCCCTAATGCAGACAGAACTCTCGGCCGCTAGAGCAGAAACCGCTGCACTACATGTAGTAGTAGATAGAATGCAGCGGAACCCCTTTAATGCTGGCATTTCTCAAGTAACCCATCCCACTCCTGTAGTAGTGGAGATGCCAACTCCCATTTCCCTGGCCCCACCGGAGAGATATTACGGGGACAGTAGTAAGGTCCAAGTATTCTTAACCCAAGTGATGTTACACTTCACATGCAAGGCCAAAGCCTTCGCTACCAACCATGCCCGGGTGGCATTCCTTCTCTCATACTTGGCAGGGGATGCAGCCCAATGGGCCGTACCTTTAGTGAAGAGCGATGACCCTCTGCTTTACGATTGGGACTCTTTTCTCAGTGCCTTCGAGAAAACCTTTAATCGCAGGGCCGCCACGAATTCAGCAGACAGAGACCTCTTGGAGTTGCGACAGGGAAACCGAGATCTCATCTCATACCTCAATGACTTTCGAAGGTTGATTGCAGAGACCGACTGGCCGGAATCCAAACGCGCGGCACTGTTCCAGCAAGGACTTAGGGACAAAATGAAAGATGTTTTGGCCCAGATAGACCCCCAACCTACTTCGTGTGAAGACTTAATAAATCTTACGTTACGGTTGGATCATCGCCTGAGCGACCGGAAAGGGGATCGCAAGAAGAAGGAGCGCGTGCCCCCTCGATATGATCCACCCTATCGTGGAGAAACCCACTCCCTCAATAAACCTGAACCCATGGATATCGGATCGGTGCGGGCCTCACTCACCACGGAGGAGAGAGAACACCGTAGAAAGACAGGCCTTTGTATCTATTGTGGAAAGAAGGGTCATTTTATTCGGGAGTGCTCATTAAGAACAAAATTTGCACGTCCAGACACCCGAAGGTCAGTTCCCGTCAGCTCCTTATCGACGGCGGGAAACGATCAAGCTTGAGGATGAACGAAGGGACTTCGTCAAGCAAAACGTACATCCCTTCATTAGACAGGTACCATCTTAGCGGGAAAGAACACTACTTCCTGACGTTAGAGCTTCATATCCAAGGCAGGTGGAGGCAGGTGCAAGCTATGCTGGACTCGGGAGCAACAGGGTGCTTCATCGATCATGAGCACGCGGTGGAAATAGGCCTTGCACTACTCGAGAAGAATCTACCTGAAGCGGTGTACGCAGTGGATGGGAGACGTTTGGAGGCGGGTCCCATTAGGTTCTGCACCAAAGAAGTGGAAGTTCTCCATGGGAAAGACCACCTAGAAAGACTGGTCTTCAATGTTATCTCCGCGCCGCAGTATGGACTTATCCTAGGCCTACCTTGGCTGAAGAAACACAACCCTTTGGTGGATTGGGAAAAACAAACTTTGACCTTCACATCCGACTACTGCCAACGGCATTGCAAGTCCATCCTCGTTCTCCCGGAAACCATGGAGACGGAAAAACACCACATCGCTACAGCGGCGGAACATCCAGTGACACTACCCGACGAATATAAGGATTACGAGGATGTGTTTAATGAAACCTTGGCCGAAACCCTACCTCCCCACAGACAGTATGACTGCCAAATAGACCTATTGCCTGGGGCTGTGGTCCCGACAGGAAGAGTGTACGCCCTGACTGAACCCGAGAACCTCCATCTCCGAGAATACCTGGATAAATATTTAGCCTTAGGGTTCATTCGGGTATCCAAATCCCCGGCAGCGTCCCCGTTGTTTTTCATACCCAAGGCCAACGGCGAGTTACGCGCCTGTGTGGATTTTCGCGCCCTTAATGCCATCACCGTGAAGAATCGGTACCCGCTGCCGCTCATCCCTGTCCTTTTGGAACAAGTCCAAAAGGCCGTGATTTATACCCGTTTAGACCTAAAAGGGGCGTATCATCTGGTACGAATGCGACAGGGAGATGAGTGGAAGACGGCGTTTAAGACCCGGTACGGGTTGTATGAGTACCGTGTCATGCCTTTTGGACTCTGCAACGCTCCTGCCGCCTTCCAATATTTCCTGAATGATGTTCTGCGGGAATTCCTTGATCGTTTTGTGGTGGTATATATAGATGACATCTTGATCTATTCTTCATCTATAGAACTACATCGAGCTCATGTAAGAACCATACTGCAGGCTCTACGCGATCACCTACTGTTCTGCAAGATCAGCAAATGCGAGTTCAGTGTCACCACCGTGGAGTTCCTTGGAGTAATGCTAACCCCTTCCGGGCAGGAAATGTCCACCAGGAAAATCCAAGCAGTGAAAGATTGGCCAATTCCAAAGACGGTTCGGGACATACAATGCTTCCTGGGATTTGCCAATTTTTATCGTCGGTTTATCAATCAATTTTCCAAATTGGCTGCCCCCCTTTCGCGCCTATTACAGAAGAAGGTGGTATTTGAATGGAACGAGGAAGCCCAAAAGGGATTTGAAGCCTTAAAAGAGGCCTTTACCTCCGCCCCGGTGCTGCGACACGCCGACCCCGACCTACCCTACATCGTAGAAGCGGATGCTTCAGAGTATGCGGTAGGAGCAGTCCTTTCACAGCGACACCTAGAGACGGGGCAAATGCACCCGGTGGCCTTTATGTCACGAAAGTTGAACCCTGCAGAGCGTAATTATACGATAGCTGAGAAGGAATTGTTAGCCATCAAGAATGCGTTCCAGGAATGGAGACAGTACCTGATGGGCTCCAAAAACGTGGTTACCGTTTTTACGGATCATCGCAATCTGCAATTCATGGCAGCAGCCAGACACCTGTCTCCCCGTCAGCTTCGTTGGATGCTCTTCTTTGCGGAGTATAACTTTATCGTAACGTTCCGCCCTGGAAGTGAAAACAAAAAGGCAGACGCGCTCAGTCGCCAATCCTCTCCCGACAATCCAGAAACTCCAGCAAAGAACGCCATCGTTAATCCCAAGAACGTAATCAACGCCACAGTCACGGAACAGTTCCTTAAGAGCATCGCACTCAACATTTCCCAAGCCAAATGGAAGGAATGGTTGGGTAAGAACAAGGAGTGGTCATTAAAAGGGGGGCTCCCCGTACGAGGAAACCAAATACTGGTACCTATTCTTCGCTTAAGAAATCAAGTATTCAACTGGTGTCATTCCTTACCCAGTGCAGGACATAATGGCATCGAAAAAACCAGAGAGCGAATCCTGCGACAATTCTGGTGGCCCACAGTCAGGAAGGACGTAAGAACGTGGGTGGGTGAATGTACGGTGTGTTGTCAAATGAAGACCACCCATGCTCGACCGGTGGGTCTCCTACACCCTCTTCCTACGCCAATCATCCCCTGGAAACAAATATCCCTGGACTTTGTGGTCGGGATGCCTCCAGACAAAGGGCACACAGTAATCCTGGTTGTGGTGGACTATTTGACCAAGTTAGCTCACTTCATAGCCTGCAAAAAGATACCGACAGCCGGAGAATTGGCATCCCTGTTGCTGCATAATGTGGTCCGTCTGCACGGATTGCCTCACGTGGTAATCTCGGATAGGGGGGCCCAATTCACTGCACACTTTTGGAAATCATGGTGTTCGGCCCTTAAGATCACATCCAACCTTTCCACTAGCTTCCATCCCCAAACCGATGGCCAGACAGAACGGGTCAATCAGACCCTCAAACAATACCTCAGATGTTACGGGGAGGTAGCCACCGAATCCTGGGTCGAACAGCTATGGCTAGCGGAAGTTGCGTATAATAGCGCCATGCATAGATCCATAAAACACACGCCTTTTTACTGCACTTATGGTTTTCATCCGGACTTTTCTCCCTTCCAGCATCCTGTGGGCCCAAAAAAGGTGCCCGAGGTACGGGAAAGGATAACTCACATCCAAACAACATTACAAAAGGTACGCAAAGAATTGCTAAAAGCCAAAAGACAGTACAAAACACAGGCAGATAAGCATAGAAGGGAAGGTCCCTCATACAAAATAGGCGATTATGTATGGCTATCTACCAAGAACATCAGGTTTAAAAGATACAGTATCTTTAATCCACGTTACATTGGCCCATATAGAGTAACGAAGCTAATCAATCCTGTGGTAGTGAAGCTAAATCTGCCCTCTTCCCTACGTATACATCCGGCTTTTCACATTTCCCTACTTAAACCAGCGAAATCAGGGGTGCATAAAGTCCCAGCCCCCGTTCTGGTGGATGGGGAGGTTGAGCATGAAGTACGAGGCATACTAGATTCAAAGATCCACCGCACCCGGTTGTGGTATCTGGTCGCGTGGAAAGGCTATGGTGAAGAGGAAAATTCATGGGAACCTGCTAGGGCCGTCCACGCTCCTAGATATGTGCGGATGTTTCACAATCGTTTCCCTCACAAACCTTGCCTCTGTCAGTGTTCTTCAGGAGAGGGATGTACTGTCAGGAGCCACGTCGGAAGACACTGACGAGGCGCCACAGGAGGTTCCCGTTCCGACCGGTCTCGGAACTACAATTCCCAGGAGCCCCGGCCGAGGCGCGTCGATGACGTCAGCGCGACGCGCAAGGAAGGTATTTCCGGGGCTGAACGCTCCATGCCGGTGCCGGTTACTCCAGACGCTGAGGAGCACTAGCTGCCAACGGTCCGGTAAGGGTGCAGTAGCACCAAATCTTGAGGTCTCTCGTATTCTATTGTGGCAGTGCTTCGCAGTGGAAGCGGCAAAGTCTTGGTGACGCTTATGCTCCCGTTGGCGGAATCCTTGTCCGGATTCTTGCGGGAGGTTGGCGTGTGTGATTACTCTTGGGAAGCCCCGGCTGGGGGAGTCCTTCCCCGGAGCAGATAGTGGACCGCGCAGTGGCTCCAGCCCCGCGGGTCACTTACCACCTACCTGTGATTTACTGGAGTGTGTGACATTATTCATTGCCAGTGTGAATAGCGCCCGGAGAGGCGTAGTGTGTGACATTATCCATTACCAGTGTGAATAGCGCCCGGAGAGGCGTATTGTGTGACATTATTCATTGCCAATGTGAATAGCGCCCGGAGAGGCGTATTGTGTGACATTATCATTTATCAGTGTGTATAATGCCCGGAGTGGCGTATTGTGTGACATTATCATTTACCAGTGGGAACAGCGCCCGGAGTGGCGTAAGGGGTGATCTAGCAATATCCTGTGAATGTTCCTCTACTGAAAACTGGTTCTTCCAACTGCTGACGAAACAAGCAGACGCCTTTTTTTTTCTTTGCAGGTAAAATCATAGGTCATGGGTGCCTTCACAGTATAAGGGTAGACAAGATCGTACATGCCTGATGTTATGTGTATTCGTTATACCTAAGTGTTTGTACTTTTGGTTTACAGGTCTCCCTCCCCGCTGTCCCCATCCTTTCCTTCCCCCGCTTGACCACTCCATGGAGTCTGTGATTACAAACCAGACCGTGGTGGTGTCGAGAGGTGGACCATAAAAGCAACGTACGATTCCGAGGATTCCAGGCTGCGACAAAATCCATTGTTGTTTTGCTCACCATGCCATTCCAGTTTGAACCCAGCCATATGCAAATCAGTCTTGACCCTGTGCCCCATGGGAACAGTCCAGCCCGAACTGCCAGGCCAGGTCTGCCGTGGACTGGAAACAAGCATCCTAGGACCGGTTTCGGGGTTTCACCACTCTTCAGCCAGGATAACTTAATTCCAGTGGCATGGAGAGCACGGGAACCACGTCTGGGCATACCCGTTCCACACGGGGTGACAAATGCAAAAACAACAATTGATGGACAGAATGCAGAACAATGTTTTTAGAAGAGCACAGCGTAATGAGCATATGATCCAGACGGGCATGTAAATCGTAAAAAAAAAGAGTACTCCTGGGCCACCGTCTGCTGCAGTTTCGTGGGATATATTAGTTCTCTCTTTTTAAATTCTTTTTATTGAGATTTTCAACTTTTCAAACCATATTCTTGAACAAACCAATACTCCAAACCTTTCTCTGTGACGACGTGCACTGTACCTCCAAGGCCCAAACAACACATGAATACAGAACCAGGCATAACGGGAGGGCATACATTCCCATGTATGCTCTGCAGGTACCGCCTGTCATCACAGCTTCAATTAAGACCCCTCTAGTATGTGGGATTTATTAGTTTTCAGTCAGTTTGCCAGTCATTCAACAATTTCCTCGCCCTTACCATCCTCGTAATATTCAATGGGGGGCATGAGACCTGTTCAATGTAACATCCATGACACAGTTAAATTTCTTCCCAGAAGCAACCCGGGCTGTGACAACCATGCAAGTTATTCAGACAGCAGAGGGTAGAAAGTTGCCTGCTTCACATTCGGGGCACAAATGGTCTCCAGCAAAATTTCCATACCATTTAGATTCCTTTTAACAAAGACACATCAGCCCTTCCTAACAATTTGTATATCTGAAAAGGAAAACGGGGTTCTATGTAAGATCCACAGCAGGGCTTGTCTAGCATAGGACAAGAATCCCAATGCAAATAACTGACCTCTCTGTCATCTTTAAAATCTTGTTATTTTCTGTCAGTATTAGATCACGTCTTGAGGAAGCACAATATGTGCCTCTTTAAACCGTATATAATACTTAAATTACGTGAACCAGAAAATCATTTTGACTGCAGCGAATATACAACCCACTGAGCAATATCTGTGAACGTTTTCATTTTATAAACACATTTTTATTGATTTATAAAACCAGTGGCACTGGTAAAAAGTTAAGTTATTCACATACCATACAGAATTGTAGGAGGTACAGAGCAAAACATCTGATGATCATTAGACAGTACAATTCTGAGAAGCGCACCTGTGGGACAGCGCGTCTGATTAAGCATCCTGCCCAAGCCATTTCCCCCACACCCTTGCATGTTTCTGAGGGCAGCCATTCGCTTCGTAGACCAACCGCTCTTGTTGTCGACTCCTCTTCTCCATTTTGACTGAGCGGGTGATTTAGGAGCCAATCAATGTGAGGCAATATCATGCTTCGCCACCAGGAGGGCTGTAGGAAAGTAGGATCTGCTTTCATGGTCACCCCTACTTTTTGCTGGTGTCATTCTGTTTTTCTGACTAGTCTGACTGAGATCCTGCTAATCAGGACCCCAGTCGCTGTGCTCTCTCCCTAAATTGGACTTGGTGAGTACTTCTGGTACCTTCCTAATTGGCTACTGATGTACCCGTTAAAGTGCCTAGTATATGGTACTAAGGTACCCAGCGCATAGGTACACCAGGGGTATCCCATGGGCTGCAGCATGTTTTGTGTCACCCATGTGATACCACTCAAACTGCTATTACAGGCCTGCTGTTGCAGCCTATGTGAGATGGTGGTAGCACCACTCACAACAGATATGTTTCCTTATATCTGAGGTCACTGCACTTAAAATCTATAAGTCACCCCTAAGGTAGGCCTTTCAATCCTGAAGGCAGGGTGCTTGGTTATAAGTGTGAGGGTGCCCTGCATGAGCAGGACACCCCTTACAAACCTAGGAGTCAAGTCAAGGAAAGCTTTATTCGATTGTTAATATACCAATCATAAAAGCACATACAATAAAAACAAATAAAAATTTGATTAAAAACTTAACAGATTTTGATATAATTACACATTAAAAATTGATCCAGCACCATCAGGGGAGGTAGTGCCCACAATTTACACCTCAAATACCATACTTTTCCTCAGCTGGATCGCCTTTTTTAAAAACGTGGCCACCCTCCACGCAGTGTGTTCATCTACCAGAAGCTGCAGCCAAATAAAAGCTGGGCGACATTGCCTTACCCCCAGATGTTTTAAAACTG
Organism: Triturus cristatus; assembly: GCF_964204655.1. Taxonomy (NCBI): domain Eukaryota; kingdom Metazoa; phylum Chordata; class Amphibia; order Caudata; family Salamandridae; genus Triturus; species Triturus cristatus. The sequence continues at coordinate 436,243,915 of NC_140594.1, read as the reverse complement.
GAAGTAAATAGACTTTCCTCAACTCTACGTAAAATGTACAGAATAGGACTAGGTGGTTCGTAGACTGTTCAGAGTGGTTGTCACACGGGCAGGGTATCAGAGTTCGTGACCAGTCGTTCATAGTTGGTATTGACAGTAATCTATGTACGACTCCCAATCTAAATCTTGTTAAAAGCATCCTATCAAATATTCCTGGGACATATAACGAGTAGGGCTCCATCCCCATACATGTAAGCGTTAATTGATGCTGCCTAACGCTAGGTTTTAGCACTTCTTCTGCCAGTCGTATTGAACTCAATAATTGAAGACCCTCTAACTTTAGAGTCTTTCTCGATACTGACAGCATAGCAACGGGGTCCACAAAGTATTCCGGATGCCCTAGGTCTTTCATAAAATTACATATACATTTAATCCAAGGGATCTTGGCGGCCCCATCCAAGCTCATGCTATCATTTAAAATCTCTCTATTCAACTTGGTCTGCTCCTTAGTCCAAATCCTATGCCATAAAAGCACGTTCCAATTTGATGAGGTCTGAAATAAAAGGGAGACCCAGCTCCTCATGGCATGTGTAGGAGGGCGTGGATGAGGGGCTGACAGAATATAATGCAAAAAAGAATTCCCCACCAGCTGTAGTGGGTAGGTATTAACAAAACCCCACACACCTGCCCCATACATTGTAGCTGTGATACACTTTGCTTTGTATATTTGCAAAAGCTCCAGTGCCGGCATCCTCCCTAGTTTCTTGGCAAAGGAGACTAGGGCTGTCGTCGTTCTAGTAAATGCGAGTCTTTGTCCATTTAACATCTGAGACCAGGTGTCTTTTTGATTTACCAGAATGCCGAGATAACTAAAATTCTTGGTGGTGGTGGCTAACTTGTTTCCATCCAGAAAATTTTCCCTCACCCTCTGGTCTCTTTACCCCATCTCATGATAAATGTCTTAGAGACATTAATGCTTAAACCCTAAGTGCTTCATAAAATCATTAAATGTATCCAAGGCCTTTTGCAAGCCATTTTGCGTGCGCGCCATTAGAACCGCGTCGTCCGCGTAAAGAAGGGCTGGAATTGGTCGCCCACCAGCTTGAGGGAAATCTTGACCCTGATTATGCAGTACTTTGCCAAGGCCAATTGTATACAAATTAAAAAAGAAAGGGGCCAGGACACAACCCTGCCTGACCCCTCTTCTGATGGGGAATGATCTAGTGCATTCCCCACCCTGTCCATAACGGACACTGGCAGAAGCTCCTCTATATAAACACCGCAGGAAGATTAGAATATTTGGTTGACATTCTAGTTCTTTCAATTATTTCGCTTTCTTGCCCCATAAATTACCATGCTACCGCGCAGCGGACGCGCGCAGCGGGCGCGCCACTGGTGCACCAAAGGCAAGCCCGTCTGCGCCCGTCTGCGTTCGGTCCGGACTTAGGGCAACATCCCCAGTTCCGTCTCTAACAGACTCCCACCCTTACTCAAGGGAGCAGCTCCTGGGCTGGGATATTGGCCAACGGCCAACTGCCTGCTGCCAAAGGATTAATTTTAACCTTACTAATGAGGCACAGGTCGTCCAATGTCCCAATTGCTCATTTTCACTGTCTATCGCCATGGGGTACTGCAGTACTCATGATAATCTTTCTCCTGATAAGTCTACTCCAGCCCCTCAGGCTCCCATTAAATGCCTCCTATTAAACGCCAGATCACTTATTAAACATAGCGTAGAATGTGCCCTGTTTATGGAAGACCACAACATTAAACTTGGTTTCATAACGGAATCCTGGTCTGATGAAGCCTCAGGGCCTGACTTGTTGAAGGCGACCCCCCCTGGCTTCCTCTGCTATACTCAAGACAGACCTTTGAAGAGAGGCGGCGGGCTGGCAGTCATTTATCATGATTCCCTTAAGCCCTCCTTTACCAAAGCGTCCAATTCAACCTGTGAAGCACTGTTAATTAGTACTCAAATATCAAATTATGATACTTTTAACAATGTCCTTCTGTACCGCCCACCAGGTCCCAGGGGCGCATTTTTATATGCGCTGGGATCACTTTTAGAGGATGCAATGTGCAATAAGTATTTTACAATCATGGGTGATTTTAACTTTCATCTTGAAGACGCTTGTGACGTGGACAATATAAAATTACAGGAATTGTTTGATGGGGAGACATGCAGCAATTAATATTAGATCCAACCCATTCCGCAGGTCACACACTGGACGGAATTTTTTCTAATAATCCTAATCTGGTTTACCTTCACACTATCCCCCTTACTTGGATTTACCACAATGCAGTTTTATTCTAACTTAAACTAATCCCACGTAACTATCCCAAACCTCCGGCAAGAGCAACCATAATCACTAGGTGCTGGAAAAAACTAGACAACGCTGCACTACGCAATCTTCTACAAAGCTCAATGCCAGCTATGGTGACTGAGGTAAATGAAGCTACGGATAAATACACTGATTGGGTAGACCAAGCTTGTAAAAAATTAGCGCCAGGTAAACGGTCCATCACTAAGCGGACACTGCCAACTGCCCCCTTGGTATTCTGAGATTTTAAAAAATCAAAAATTAGCGTATAAAAAATTGGAAAGACTATGGAGGAGCGAATATAGTTACACCGATAGGGATGCCTATAAGATCGGCCTAGCTAGCTATAAAAAACTGCTCATTGAAACAAAAAAGACCTTCGGTGAACAAATCAGAAAAGCTGGCTCTTCCTCCAAAGAGCTATTTAAAACCATTAATCTGCTAACCTCTGCCACTAAGCCTCAGATTGAAAGTAATATAGAACTTTGCAAATCACTGGCTGCTTTCTTCCTGCAAAAGGTCGAAAATATTTTTTCTTCTTTTACCTTTACGCCTATGGCAACTAATGAGGTAGTGTTAACAGAAGGCCCAGAGTCCACTGGCCCCTCTTCTGTATTTGATCATTTCACACCTTTAGATCAGCCTAGTGTTATTAAGCTTCTTTCTGAGATTCGTTCAGGCTCCCCGTTAGACCCGTGTCCAGCTTCAGTACTAAAATCGGTTTCAGACATCATTGGGGAAGCCCTCACTCCATTGTTCCACACCATGTTTAAGTCTGGTCATTTTCCAGCTCCTTGGAAAATTGCCTCCATTCTTCCATTGCTCAAAAAACCTAATTTAGACCCTAAACTTCCGAGCAATTACAGGACCATCTCTCGTCTCCCTTTTCCGGGTAAGATGTTGGAAAGAGCCATGAATGGTCAACTTAGTCTTTTTCTGCAGTCTAACTCCTCCTTGATACCACGCAGTTTGGATTTCGTGCTGAACACAGCACCGAATTGGCACTTATAAAATCTACAGACGAGATTAGGGAGGCTTTAGACCAAGGTGTCTCTGCTATATTGATCATGCTGGATCTCTCGGCCGATACGGTTCATCACAAAGTATTGATGGACCGTTTATCAGCGGTCGGGGTCAGAGACAAGGCTTGGGCTCTCCTGAAATCGTTCTTAGCCAATAGAACACAAACAGTGGCCCTCGGTAGAGATAGTTCTAAACCCTTCTCTCTTCCGTGTGGAGTTCCCCAGGGGTCTTCGCTTAGCCCGACACTGTTTAACATATATGTCACCCCGTTGTCAACTTTGATCATTCGGATCTGACATGATTTGACATGTCTTCTTACGCTGACGACACACAAATTGTGTTGTCAGTTAAAAAGGGGTCAGAAGCTGAAACTGCCTCGATGTGTCACAACTGCATGCAAGCAATTGCTGCCTGGATGGCCTCAAATTGTTTTAAGCTTAATGCAGATAAAACTGAGGTTATCCTTTTTGGGAATACCACCAATCTTTGGTCACCTGATTGGTGGCCGACTACAATGGGAGAGCCTCCTGCCCCAGTGGCAAATGCAAACAAGCATTTGCAATGCAATAGGTCTCGCATTAACGCGAGTTTGAGCTATTGACATTGTAAATAACAATGCCTTTTATTTATGTTTTTAAAAAGAAAACAAAAATAAAAGCCATTGTTATTTGCAATGTCAATAGCTCAAACTCGCGTTAATGCGAGACTTATTGCATTGTAAATGCTTGTTCTCAAGCATGTTATTAGTTCTTAATAATTCCAGGTGGTATTACTTGCATTGTATGTATGCCATTGCCAGAAGAGGTAGAATGAATGCTTGAAGCAAAAAAGGTGGTATGTGGTTTACTACAGACGCATCTCCAATACAGCCCCTTAGCCCTCCATCCCTAAGACCTCCTCACTCACCTTCCTATCCCATCCCAGAGTAACCAAGGGCTTCCTGCACACAGCTTCATACCTGCGCGCGAGTGACAGGATGAAGCCTACGGGGAGGTTCATTTAACAGCATTGTACTGCACTCAGGTGAACTCCGATTAAGAAATCGGTGTAATGCTCAATTTCACGGAGATGTTCCTTCCTGCAATATCTATTTTAGTTTCTGCCATCTAAAATTGATTTCGCATTATTTATTTTCCCATGTTTAGTATACCCCAGCTATATTGTTTTTATTATATTGCATGGCAGTAATATCATATTTACTACATCTACTTCCACTATATTGTCACGATAAGTAGATGTGGAATAGGAATAGGAAATATATTGGTGTTATAGTGGTAGGCGATGTAGTGGATGCAATAAAACTGTAGGTCGATACTTTCGAAGTCAATAACTGTTTAACAACCTCATGTTTTAATTCTTACTTTCTAAAAGATCGATGTCTGAGCTAATTACAAAATAGCATTAGTTTTAAAATATCTCATGAACATTTCTCATCGGCAAAGCAACTCCTGAAATCGCGAACTAAACCAAGAAAATAAAAATTATGATCATTAAAAAAAAAAAACAGTTTATTTTGTAAGTTACCACCAGGGATATGAAAAATGTAGATTTTCACTTGCAAAGGTTTGAAACGTTCTGTAATTTTGCACCGAATGCAGAGTTTAGAAACGTTTGTTAAACTTCACTCGCTGGTAACAATTCTAGCAAAAAAAAGTTGTGATAGAAACGTTTTCCTGCCAAAACTTTCGGTGCAAAAACTGTTTATAGTTTGTGCCTAAGCCATGGTAACCTGCAGTGACTCATTAGGCAGACTTTTAGTACAGCACGGTACTCTTAGGGCAGCCAAAAAATGTAAGGCTTGTGATGAACTGCTAGTGACGTCCTGCTGTGATTTAAATGTACCCGGCACCTTGGTGACCCCAATACACCTTAGAATGATTACATGTATGGGTTCGAGGGCTGCAGGCTGACTGATTCCTCAGCCATCCCCTCGCCAATGGCATTTATTTACATCTGGGTTCAGCTGGCCGCCTTCTGGACTCCCAGCTGAAACGCAGCTTAAGTTCCCAATGACTCAGACTTACTGCTTTGAAGCGCTAAAAGGCGCCGGGGCAGCGTCGCCCAACCAGGCGCTCAGAAGAGCAGCGCGAAGCACTTTGTGCTCTCAGTGTGAGACCGGCCTCACGGCGTTGCCCTCCCAATCATCCAGCCAACCTGCAACCACCCTCAAGACACGACATCTCCGACTCCGGCCGCACCAGCCACCCAGATCCGAGGGCCGGCCAGAGCCCTGACAGACTCGACACCCTACCACGCATGTCCGACCGAGGGAGCAGGAACCCTCGAGCCAGACCCAGAGGCGCCAGCCCAGTCACACCTCGGGTCGCCTTCCCCGGGAAGACTCGATCGGCCACCAGGCCCCTGGGGAGCAGGCGCCTCCCCTGCCGAGCATCTGGGGTCCCTCCCAGACCCACCTGAAAAGACCAAAGAAGTGAGCGGCAGGAAATCCCGCCGAACCCCCTCCGTCACCCCAGTCCCCCCTCTGCGAGGACTCCGGACTTCAAAGAGCAAGCGGAGTATAACAAGGGGTGCCGGAGAAACGAATGCAGAGAAGACCTGGAACCATCCGAGCCTGCTGACGCTGTCGCGGCTCCTGAACACTGAAGTCACCTGGGCCTGCTGAGTGACTCGCGGCCTCTCGCTATTGAACCATCTGAGCCCTGCTGACGAGGTCGCGGCTCCCGAACACTGAACCACCTGGGCCTGCTGAGTGACTCGCGGCCCCCAGCTATTGAACCATCTGAGCCTTGCTGACGGAATCGCGGCTCCCGAACTCCGACCATCTGTGCCTGCTGAGAGACTCGCGGCGCTCCCCTTGAGGACGACTCGGTAAGAGATCGCCCAGAGACACGACACCCTCCAGCTCGAGGATTGTGAGCTATCCGCAGGGTATTTCGCAGAGACACTATCTTGAAAGACTGTCCCGCTACCCCCATTCCCCACGACCGATTTGTGGTACGTTGTGCCACTGTTGTACTGCTTGCACCTTGGATCATAAAGATCCCTTGAAATCAACGATAAAGAACCTGTCGTCTTACAAAGAATACGTGTGGTGTCACTCTGTTCGTAGTGTAAGCTCAGGGTGTGCGCGCCTGGTTCGGCCTACTTAGGAGAGGTGGGTCAAAGGGGTGGGCAAGACGTGTTCGAACCCCCCTCCGGCGAACGCCTTTCCAACATTTGGTGGCAGACGACGGGATCCGAGCCGACACCGAAAGAGAGCGTGCAGTGAACGACTGACGCACTACCAAACAGAGATGGCAGGAGAAACCTTCCTGGGTGCCGCAGGTACCGAAATAAGCTCACCGTTCCGAGAGGATCAATTGGACTATTACACACATAGAGAATTAAAACAGTTTTGCAAAGACCTTGGCATCGCTACCACCGGATTAAGCACAAAGGAAGACTTCCAGAAAGTACTGAAAACCTGGGTCGAGACGGGGGCGCCCCCGACCCAAACGGAAGGAGACTCTGCCCATGAACCACCAAGCATCCCGGCGAGAAACAACAGGCCAGAGGGGAACCTGTCCCCCGAGGAGCTAGCGGACCGAGAGAGAAGCCGCAACCACGAACTTGAACTGGCAAAACTAAAAATCGAGGGAGAAATAAAACTGGCAGAGAAAAAGTTGGCCGTCGAGCAGTTACGGCTACAAGGGGAACTCGAAGAGAAGAGACGCCAAAGAGAGCACGACGAAAAAAAACTCCAGCTAGAACATGAACGGAGCCTGAAGGAGATCGAGTGGCGGGCTAAAAACGAAAAGTCACAGCCACCCGGGAATCCACCGTCCGCTCCCACCGGGGAAACCAAAGTCCACATCCCCAAGGATGTGGTAAAGGAGTATTACAAGAACGACGATATCCAGCAGTGGTTTAAGGCCTACGAAGTCGCCATGACCTCTCACCGAGTCCCGCAGAAGGATTGGGGGGCTGGCCTATGGGGCCGGTTCTTAAGCGAAGGAAGAGACACCCTGCTAGATCTGCCCTCCACGGTCATGAACTCCTACAGCCACATGAAGGAAGCCCTTGTGGGCCGGTATGGACTCACCCCCGAAATGTACCGACAACGGTTCCGAGATTGCAAGAAGATACCGGGCACCACGTGGGTGGAATACGTGAACTTTTACAGCCGAGCCTTGGACGGGTGGATCAAGGGCAGCAAGGTCTCCACCTTCGAAGAACTGTTTGATCTGATTGCCTGGGAACATTTAGCGGCCAATTGCTTTGTAGAACTGCGCCAGCATCTCCTGGACAGTAAACTCACCGACCCTCGGAAGCTGGCCGCTGAGGCTGATCGTTGGGTGAATACCCGAGCCACCCGGGGCCCCGTGGGGGACTACGGCCGCCACAGTCAAGGCCCCCCCCGCCAGAGGGGCGGAGGAAACCACGGCCGACCAAGAGACTTCCCCGGGGGGTCCTCAACCAGCCCCCCCAGCAACCCACCAGCGGCGGGTTCAGCCCCATCCCCAGCAAGCACCGGAGCCCCAGGACGGCTAGGTCCACGAGCTAGGATCACCTGCTTCCGCTGCCAACAGCCCGGACACTACGCCAATGACCCCCAGTGTCCCCAGTATCAGCGAACCACAACGACCAACCCCCCGGCCCGGCAGATGGCCTCCGTGGCTCTGGGGGAAGAGATGGAGGACTCCGAAGAATGGGAACCAGCGGCCATGGCCCTGGTCTCCCTTGGTGATCGAGAAATGGTCCCCGGGACACCCTTGCCCACCAACACAAAGAAATACTGACAGCAGGTGACCATCAACGGCCACCGGGTCGAGGGCCTCCGCGACACCGGGGCGAGTGTCACCGCGGTCCACCGCAGCCTAATTTCAGAAGACCAGATCCTAACCGGTGCCCTCTGTCCGGTCGTATCCTACGACAATTCTGAGAGCCTCTGCCAGATGGCGCTGGTGCCCTTCGAGTGGGGAGGGGTCTCCGGAGAACTGAAGGTAGCGGTCCGGACATCACAGCCCGTAGACTGCCTCCTGGGCAACGACCTGGAGAGTTCCCCGTGGGGGCAAGTAGAACGAAGAGCCCATCTCGAGATGATGGGCCTACCAGAATGGGTCTGCGCCACCACGCGCTCCATGACCGCGCGATTGCCTCTCTCCGAGGGCGGTGAGGCCCTCCTACCGAACACTGTCCCCGAGAACCGGGACACCCTACCAGAAGCGGACAACCCTCCTTCGGAGGGAGAAGAAGACACTAACCCGGGAGAAGGGCCGGAACCTTCCGCCCCGGAGGCCCTGACTGAGCTCGGAGAACTGCCCGAGATGGCCCAGTGGCGCTGTGAGGGGGGGCCCTCCCGTGAAGAGTTCTGCCAGGAACAGGCCACCTGCCCCTCCCTCGTGGGACTCAGACAACAAGCCGAAGCCCAGGCCGCCGGTGACCGAACCGGAACCCATTGGATCTATTGGGACAATGGCCTCCTATACAGCGAACAAAAGTCCGCCGAGCTAGGCGCAGCCCGGGTGCTGGTGGTACCCCTGCGTTTCCGGAGCCTCCTCCTGGGCCTGGCCCACGATGTACCCTTGGCAGGACACTTAGGCCAAGACAAAACATATCAGCGATTGGTTACCCACTTCTATTGGCCCAAGATGCGAGCGAATGTGGAAGTACACTGCAAATCCTGCCTCACATGCCAGGGCAGTGGGAAGAGTGGCGGAAAACGCAAAGCTCCCTTACAACCGTTCCCCGTTGTGAGTACCCCGTTCGAGCGGGTCGGCATCGACATCGTGGGACCCTTGGATCCGAAGACCGCCCAAGGCCACAGATTCATCCTTGTCCTGGTGGACCATGCCACCCGCTACCCCGAGGCCATTCCCCTCCGCACCGTGACGGCTCCCGTGGTGGGCCGGGCTCTCATGGGGATCTTCTCCCGTGTCGGATTTCCCCGCGAGGTTGTGAGTGATCGCGGCACTAACTTTATATCCCGCTACATGAAGTCCCTGTGGCAGCAGTGCGGAGTCACGTATAAGTTCACGACCCCCTACCACCCCCAGGGCAACGGCCTAGTGGAACGCTTCAACCGAACCCTGAAGGGAATGATCCTGGGCCTCGAAGAGCCCCTGCGCCGGAAATGGGACGTCCTCCTCCCTTGCCTCCTGTTCGCATACCGAGAAGTTCCCCAAAAGTCTCTGGGGTTCAGCCCCTTCGAACTGCTATACGGACATCCCGTCCGAGGGCCCCTGAGCCTGGTCAAAGAGGGCTGGGAGACAAGCCCCCGGGGGACACCCCCTGATGTGTTCCGCTACATCCTGGCGCTCCGCAACCAGACGAGGAAGTTCAGAGAACTCGCAGAGGCTAACCTCGAGGCCAGCCAAGAAGAAATGAAGCGCTGGTATGACCAGAACACAACCCTGGTCGAGTTCCAGCCGGGCCAGCAGGTTTGGGTCATGGCCCCGGTGAAGCCCTGCGCCCTACAAGACAAATGGACTGGTCCCTTCCAGGTGATCGAGCGGAAGAGCCAGGTCACGTACCTGGTCGATGTACAGTCCCCACGGAACCCCCTCCGGGTCCTCCACGTGAACCGTCTCAAGCCCCACTTTGTGAGAACGGAATTAAGTTTGCTACTGGCCACCGATGATGGGGCGGAAGAAGACACCGAACCCCTGCCCGACCCCCTGTGCGCTAAAGACCGGGATGGTTCCGTGGAGGGAGTGAGACTTTCAACCACCCTCACTCCCCAACAGTCCGACGACTGCCGCCAGCTGCTCAGACAATTCGCAGACCTCTTCTCCCTCATTCCAAGGGTCACCGACTGGTGTGTCCACGACGTGGACACCGGCGACAGCCCGCCTGTGAGACACCGAGCCTACCGGGTGCCTGACCGGGTCCGCACCTGCATCAAGACCGAGGTACAGAAGATGCTCACCCTTGGAGTAATCGAACCCTCCGACAGCCCCTGGGCCAGCCCGGTGGTCCTGGTCCCGAAGGCGGCTTCCGCTGGGGTCGCCCCCGAGCTAAGATTCTGTGTGGACTACCGGGGGCTCAATGCGGTCACCCGAGCAGACGCTCACCCTATTCCCCGCGCCGACGAACTCATCGACCGCCTGGGGGACGCCCGGTTCCTCAGCACTTTCGACCTGACCTGCGGATACTGGCAGATTGCTCTCACGGAGGGAGCGAAAGAACGCTCTGCCTTCTCCACACCAGATGGCCACTACCGCTTCAGGGTCATGCCGTTCGGGATGAAGAACGCCCCAGCCACGTTCCAGCGGTTGGTGAACAAGGTCCTGGCCGGACTCGAGGAGTTCAGCGCAGCGTACCTTGACGACATCGCCGTATTCAGCTCTCAATGGCACGAGCATCTCCAGCACCTCCGACAAGTACTAATGGCCCTGCGCCAAGCCGGCCTAACAGTGAAAGCCAGCAAACGCCAGCTCGGGCAAGGCTCCGTGGTCTACCTGGGGCATCAGGTGGGCAGCGGCCAGGTCGCCCCCTCCAACCGAAGATCGACGCCATCAAGTCCTGGGAGCCCCCCACCACGCAGACGGAGGTCCGGGCCTTCCTGGGCCTTACAGGGTACTACCGGAGGTTCATTAAAAACTATGGTAGTATCGCGGGGCCCCTCACGGAGTTGACCTCCAAAAAGCTCCCGAAGAAGGTGCAGTGGACCACCCAGTGCCAGCAGGCGTTCGACGCCTTGAAAACCGCCATGTGCACCGCCCCCGTACTCAAGGCCCCCGACTACTCCCAAGAGTTTGTGGTCCAGACCGACGAATCCGAACACGGCATCGGGGCCGTCCTCTCGCAGTTCGACGACAAAGGCATCGATCAGCCCATAGCCTTCATCAGCCGAAGGCTGCTGCCGCGAGAGCAGCGTTGGAGTACTATAGAACGAGAGACCTTCGCCGTAGTCTGGGCCCTCAAGAAACTACAGCCCTACTTGTTCGGAACCCATTTCCGAGTACAGACGGACCACCGGCCCTTGCGGTGGCTAATGCAGATGAGGGGGGAGAACCCCAAGTTACTACGATGGTCCATCTCTCTCCAAGGGATGGATTTCACTGTCGAACATCGCCCCGGGACGGATCATGCCAACGCCGACGGCCTGTCCCGGATCTTCCGCTTCGGCGAGGAGAACCCCCCAGTGGATGGGTAGTTCTCCACGCCTTTCAGCTGGGGGGACGCGTTGCCCTCCCAATCATCCAGCCAACCTGCAACCACCCTCAAGACACGACATCTCCGACTCCGGCCGCCCCAGCCACCCAGATCTGAGGGCCGGCCAGAGCCCTGACAGACTCGACACCCTACCACGCATGTCCGACCGAGGGAGCGGGAACCCTCGAGCCAGACCCAGAGGTGCCAGCCCAGTCACACCTCGGGTCGCCTTCCCCGGGAAGACTCGATCGGCCACCAGGCCCCTGGGGAGCAGGCGCCTCACCTGCCGAGCGTCTGGGGTCCCTCCCAGACCCACCTGAAAAGACCAAAGAAGTGAGCGGCAGGAAATCCCGCCGAACCCCCTCCGTCACCCCAGTCCCCCCTCTGCGAGGACTCCGGACTTCAAAGAGCAAGCGGAGTATAACAAGGGGTGCCGGAGAAACGAATGCAGAGAAGACCTGGAACCATCCGAGCCTGCTGACGCTGTTGCGGCTCCTGAACGCTGAAGTCACCTGGGCCTGCTGAGTGACTCGCGCCTCTCGCTATTGAACCCTCTGAGCCCTGCTGACGAGGTCGCGGCTCCCGAACACTGAACCACCTGGGCCTGCTGAGTGACTCGCGGCCCCCAGCTATTGAACCATCTGAGCCTTGCTGACGGAATCGCGGCTCCCGAACTCCGACCATCTGTGCCTGCTGAGAGACTCGCGGCGCTCCCCTTGAGGACGACTCGGTAAGAGATCGCCCAGAGACACGACACCCTCCAGCTCGAGGATTGTGAGCTATCCGCAGAGTATTTCGCAGAGACACTATCTTGAAAGACTGTCCCGCTACCCCCATTCCCCACGACCGATTTGTGGTACTTTGTGCCACTGCTGTACTGCTTGCACCTTGGATCATAAAGATCCCTTGAAATCAACGATAAAGAACCTGTCGTCTTACAAAGAATACGTGTGGTGTCACTCTGTTCGTAGTGTAAGCTCAGGGTGTGTGCGCCTGGTTCGGCCTACTTAGGAGAGGTGGGTCAAAGGGGTGGGCAAGACGTGTTCGAACCCCCCTCCGGCGAACGCCTTTCCAACACTCAGTTTAACTGCTTTTATCTCTTCCCGCGGCTGGGGCACGCATTACCAGCGTGGCAGAAGCGGGGAGGCTCGCATCTTCAGTGGGGACTAACAGCCCACCTGGGGACAGCTCCGGGGTCTTGTCACACTTTAACGTGCTCATAATCCGCTCAAAGGGGCGAGCTCGCGAGCAGCCTGAGAGGAGAGGGGGAGGAGGGACACTTAGGAGCATCCCGCGTGATCTGTGAAGCTCCCACTCCTGACCCGTAAGTACGTCATCAGGGAGCTTTAAAGTTAGGAGCATGGGGCCTGCCTAAATGAATACAACCAAATAACCTGTTTTTATTAAAATTAGTAAAAAATAAATGCAACTTTGCTTCCATTGGTCTTCATGGCTGTAAAAGGGAATCTTGCTCCATATTAAGTAAATGAGTCCATTGTGACAGCCTCTACGGAAGCACCTGTAAAGTGCATGCACCTTGCACAGTAGGGTGTAAATGTGCATCAATGTGTTGTCTAAGTGCACCCTGGTGACGTGTGCTTGTAGAGTAAGACCCTCTGCCTACGCTCACAAAGTGGTGGTGTTAATAGCTACCCATTCACAAGAGGCCGGGCACCCGGCGATGGGGGTCCCAGGTGCAAAAGAGCGCACAATGAACCCACCCGAGACTGAACGGGGGGTTTCAGGGGCAGGAGACCACACACTGAATCTACCGAAGGCTGAACAGGGGTCCCAGGAGTAAGAGACCGCACAGGGGTTGGAGAGAAGATAGAGAAAGCGAGACGGCAAAGGAGGAAGAAAAGTTAGGAGAGGCAGTGAGAAAGGGGAGATAAATAATAAGGAGCAGCGAGGTAGTGACTGTAAGGGGGAGGACAGCGCACAGAAAGTGAAGGATGAAGGCGCGGAGAGAAGAGATGGAAAGGAGCTAACTGTAAACTGAAACTAACAAAAGAAAGTCTCTGACTGGGTAAACAAGCACAAGCCCTGCGGCGGTAAAAGGCTTGAAAAGTTTGTAGCGGCGAAAGTGAAAGTAATCGAGCAGAGCATCAAAGGGCTGGGTGAGAAGGGAGGGGGGAATGCAAGGGTCAAAGCGGCTAAAGTTTGAATAAAAAGTAGACTGGAAAAGGATAGCACAATAATATCAAGTATTCCATCTTATGTTAATGCTACAAAATACGATTACGCAGTAAGCAAGTATTTATGACATAATTAAGAGCTGTAATGTATGAATGAGACCGCGTTTTAGCATCATGCCAAAACATACTACCGAAGGACGAGACCTAAAAAGCGCAAGAGGAGAGCAGGTCACATGACACGTGAGGGATGATGTTGATGATACACACGGTACCGGGTACACTCTTATATAATTGCATAATCTATTTCTTTTACGGTGTCTCGCAATTACACCATCGGAGCTAATTTAATAAAGAGACATGGTTGCTAGATCCAGCCCCCATTGTACTAGATGTTCGATGTGATAACACGATGTTATGTGACGTCTGGGGCGTGTTGTTTTCAGTACTTGAACCAGTCATTCTGTCTGGCAGTTTCTTACGAGGCCGGTAACCCGTACATCTCCAAGAAGAAGGTGAAAGGTTGGATAGCAGTACATTCCTTCCTATAAAATGTGTGTGTGTGGGGGGGGGGTGGAGGACTTTCTTCCGTAGGTGAAACCTTTAGAGTTGAATGCACAACATACAGTTACAGAAGTGTAACGGCGAATAACGGGGGAATGACTTCGAGTCCCAAACACAAAATACCCTGGTCTCCTCCCCTTGCCAGTCACCCTCTGTGCCTTCCCCGCGCCCCACCTGAACCCGTGCTCTCTGTGCTGACGGGTTGTCAGAGAGAGAGAGCCCCGTCAGCGCTGCTCGGAATTCTTTGATGATATAGCGACAGTGGGAAACAGCTCCGGTTTTCTACTTTGACTGCGTCACAGCAGTGAATGAATACCCAGGGTTAGAATCTGGTTATTCACGCTACAGTGAAGCCATACATCACAAAACCACCAAACCGCAGCACACAAAGTGGGGTGACAAACACCAGTGTCCGACGTGTGAATAGATATATGTTTGGTTAAAGCTGTTTTTAGCACAAGTAGAACGTGGCATAATCTTTTTATCGCACGGCCTCACCAGGTTTCTCGATAGGGCCTGAAGTGTGAGGTACATAAACCTGTCTTGTATTATTACGATGCACATGGGAAGGTTAGTCTGGTGTATAATATTACTCAAATATATTATGTAATCTTAGAGATAACGAGAAGTGCGCGGAGGTGTTGAATGAGTTCCTGGAAGCAGCGGGTGCTGTGCTCGTCTTGGAGTCGGAGGCAAGGCAGCCTGGGCGGAGGTGTCGAGCAGCTGAGAGGGGCCATGGCGCCGCTTCAAGGGAGACGGCCAATAGCTCTTATCTGGGAAAGTGAAAGTAATCGAGCAGAGCATCAAAGGGCTGGGTGAGAAGGGAGGGGGGAATGCAAGGGTCAAAGCGGCTAAAGTGAAAGAAAGCTATAGAGAAGGGAGGGGGGAGTGGGAGCAGCTGTGCACGTGCATGTGATCGTGCACTCAAGGTTTAGGCCAGCCAAAAAACTGTGGGTAGTGCTTTGAAAATCCCACATATAAATCTCTTCGAGCCTTTGGCTCACGAGACCTAAAAATCTTGGAGTGATTATAGATTCAAGACTGTCCTTTAACACTCAGGTCAGCAGGGTTGTTTCATCCTGTTTTCTTATGCTTAAAATACTTCGTAAAGTCAAGTTTCTCCTCTCAGAAGACTGCCTGAAAACAGCCGTTACTGCACTTATTCTATCGAGGCTGGACTATTGTAATAGTCTTTATATTAGTATTCATAAAAAATATCTGTCCAGACTCCAGATTGTGCAGAATGCGGCAGCCAGATTGCTCACGGGAACACCTAGGTTCTCATCAGTAAGCGCGGGCCTCAGATCGCTTCATTGGCTGCCTGTGACATCTCGCATTCAGTTTAAAGCCATGTGCATTGTCTTTAAAGCCCTCAATTGCATGGGCCCTGATTTCCTGAGACACTCCATTCAGTGGTATGTGCCAGGGAGGGCATTGCGCTCTATGCACTCAAGACTTGTTCTCCTCCCCCGCTTTAAGAAAGTAAGCTGGGGTGGGGAAAGTTTTTATCACTGTGCCATTAAGGCATGGAACAATCTTCCTTTTTATCTAAGGAATTCCACTGAACTTCTCCCCTTCAGGAAGGGATTAAAAACCTGGTTATTTGCCTAGACTATTCCCAGCCTCAAGTTTCTCAGCTTTCACTTAGGTAGGGAGTGTACAGCGCCAGGACACCTCAGGGTAGCAGAGCGCTCTAGAAATTTTAATAACATAACATAACATCCACCCCCATATCTGCTAGGATCACCCACAGTCTCCCGTGCCTTACAGAATCAAAGGCTGCGGTAAGGTCCACTATCGCCAGGTACAAACAACCTTTTTTTACTCGTATATATTTACCTATAAAAATGGATACATTAAGGCTTTGCTCTATGGTGCCTAGCCCTTCTCGGAAGCCATACTGCAAGTCATAAATGATCTGTTTTTCTTCCGCCCAATCTTGCAGTCGTTCCAGGAACACGCATCCTACCACCTTAATCATTGAATCAAGTAGGGAGATCGGCCTGTAACACCCCGGGTCAAGGCGATCCTCCTTCTTGAAAATTGGAACGATGATAGGTACACCAGGGGTATCCCATGGGCTGCAGCATGTTTTGTGTCACCCATGTGATACCACTCAAACTGTTATTACAGGCCTGCCATTGCAGCCTATGTGAGATGGTGCTAGCACCAATCACAACAGATATGTTTCCTTATATCTGAGGTCACTGCACTTAAATTCTATAAGTCACCCCTAAGGTAGGCCTTTCAATCCTGAAGGCAGGGTGCTTTGTTATAAGTGTGAGGGTGCCCTGCATGAGCAGGTCACCCCTTACAAACCTAGGAGTCAATTATCCCGGCTTTGTAAGTGCGGTCAGCCATTTTATTAAACATGTAGTGGACATGACATCAATTACGAGATGTCTAACTATATATTGGCTGCACCGAAACCGGTCATGTTATTTTTGGTACCAGCCATGTTAGAATTCTACCCCAACCCCAATTCTAGTGTAGGATGTAGGATCCCATGTATGGGAGGCTACCCTAGGGAGCCCCCCTGTATTCCTGGTACCAGTCTTTCAGGGTCTAACAGCCAGCTAGTGCTCCTGCCGCCCATTGACACAATTCTTCCCTCCTGCTGCTGAGCCAGGCTCGAGTAGGGGAAAGTAGAACAATAGGTTTCCTGTTGCTGGGAGGAGTAACCACCTCCCAGACAGGATTTGGTGTATTGGGCTGGGGTGGAGGAGCTTGCCAGTGCCACCAGACTGCTTTGAAGGGCACATTTGGTGCCCTACTTGCATACTCCGGTTGAAACCAGTTCAGGGAGCCATTGGCTCCTGCTCTGGCGCGAAAGTAGACAAAGGACATAGGAGTATCCTCCTCCTCTGGGAGGGACCCATGAATCGACACAACCCTTTCCTTAGGGTACTTAATGGCATACCTGTGGGTGGCTCTTCAGATTCATTGTGGGACAAGATTCAGATCCGAAACCACTTCATCTTCAACTGTCTTGGCACTTTAGACTTCATTGGGCTATGCTTTCGGAACTGAGACTGCATCTGGGAAGACTCCTGCTGCTCCTGGTCTCTTTGTCCTGCCAGTCTTTAGCGTCATTCATGCCTGTGCTCCATACAGGTTCTTCTCCAGGCCTGTGGATATCCAAGACACCCGAAGGAATCTCCCTGGAGTGAAGGTGTCACTCCTCTGCATCTGTAGGCACTGCAACCAAGCTGACCGGTCTCATGCCTCTGACGTCCCACGGACTCCGAGAGACTCAGCAACACAGGTGGTGGTTCTGCACCTCCCTCGAGGCCTGCACTGTCTTCTCAGCAAGTTTGAAGTTAGTATACCTCGTCGGAACCACTGGAGCAGTACCCCTGTGCACCGTGTCGACTTGCAGTTGCCAAGGCTTGTTGATTCTCTTCTCCAGAGATCTTTGGGCTCCAAGAACCTCTAGCCTCCAGCATCGCTTGCTACCAAGATCTTTGTCCTCACTGCATCCTCTGTACCGTGGCCCTGCATTCTTGGTGATCTGCTCGAGGTCCTATTGCGACTTCTGTCCCTTCGGCCTGTGGGTCCTCTTGAGGGTATTCTTTGGCTCCAGTGGGCTCCCCTGCTTGCTCGGGGCCTGCTCTGACTCTCCTGCACTTGGTGAGTCCCTTTGTCCCAGCTAGTCCTGACAAAGCACCTTCTTCACTTTCCTCGTCTATTGCTGCTGCCAAGACTTGTTGGTGCTCCTGCCTGACACCGACCCCATGGCTCTAGACTCCCGACGTAGGACAGATCGTGAACGGCTCCAGGTCTTTCACATCATCACCTGGTCCTCACTGCTGCAGCGACAAGGGCACCATCAGCTCTCCTGCATCTTCCGTCATCTGTGGTCATTGGTCTTCCGTACCTCCTGTTCACTCCTGAGTGGCATAGACTCTGTCCCCTCTGCTTGCAGGTACTCCTCATCAAGAATACACCCGTGGATTCCACGGACACTTTCACCTTCTTCGCCAGCGGCATCTTCACTGAAGTCCTCCATTGTGGTCTTCGGCGGTTTCCAACTTCACTTCTCACATATGCACCGGGCTTCCCTGGTGTAGGTATTCTGGTTCCTGGGGAATCCACAGGTGGGGTGGCTCTCAAACCTTCCATCTTCCATGGGGTTCCTTCAGGGTCCTCTGGGAAGGGTCCTTTGACTTGTATTGAGCATGCGGTCGTGTTTCCACTCTGCACACGCAAAAACAACAGTTGATGGACAGAATGCAGAACAATGTCGTACATTCACCCCAGTACAGAGATCTGGGCATAAATCCATTGTTCTTTTGCTCACCATGCCATTCCAGTTTGGACCCAGCCATATGCAAATCAGTCTTGACCCTGCACCTCCTGGAGAACAGTCCAGCCTGAACTGCCAAGCCAGGTCCTCCCTGGACTGGAAACAAGCATCCTAGGTCCGGTTTCGGGGTTTCTCCCCTCTTCAGCCAGGATAGCGTGATTCCAGTGGCATGGAGAGCACGGGACCCACGTCTGGGCATACCCGTCCCACTCGGGGTGACTAATGCAAAAACAACAGTTGATGGACAGAATGCAGAACAATGTCGTACATTCACCCCAGTACAGACATCTGGGCCTAAATCCATCGTTTTTCTGCTCACCATGCCATTCCAGTTTGGACCCTGCCATATGCAAATCAGTCTTGACCCTGTGCCTCATGGGAACAGTCCAGCCCGAACTGCCATGCCAGGTCCTCCCTGGACTGGAAACAAGCATCTTAGGACCGGCTTCGGGGTTTCACCCTTCTTCAGCCAGGATAGCTTGATTCCAATGGCATGGAGAGCACAGGACACACGCCTGGGCATACCCGTCCCACTCGCGGTGACTAATGCAAAAACAACAGTTGATGGACAGAATGCAGAACAATGTCGTAAATTCACCCCAGTACAGAGATCTGGGCCTAAATCCATCGTTTTTTTGCTTACCATGCCATTCCAGTTTGGACCCAGCCATATGCAAATCAGTCTTGACCCTGTGCCTCATTGGTACAGTCCAGCCCGAACTGCCAAGCCAGGTCCTCCCTGGACTGGAAACAAGCATCTTAGGACCGGTTTCGGGGTTTTACCCCTCTTCAACCAGGATAGCTTGATTCCAGTGAAATGGAGAGCACGGGAATCACTGGGCATACCCGTCCCACTCCGAAACCGATCCTAGGATGCTTCTTTCCAGTCCAAGGAGGACCTGGCTCGGCAGTTCGGGCTGGACTGTTCTCATGAGGCACAGGGTCAAGACTGATTTGCAAATGGCCAGGTCTAAACTGGGGTGATGGATTTAACCCGGATCGCTTGACTGGGGGTGAATGTTTTGAATTGTTCTGCATTCCGTCCTTTAATTGTGTTTTTTTTTGCTTTCTCGCCCTAAGTGCGCCAGGTATGCCCAGACGTGGGTCCTGGGCTCACTGTGCCACTGGAATCAAGCTATCCTGGCTGAAGAGGGGTGAAACCCTGAAACCGGTCCTAGGATGCTTCATCCGGTCCAGGGAGGACCTGGCTTGGCAGTTTGGGCTGGATTGTTCCCATGAGGCACAGGATCAAGACTGATTTGCATATGGCCAGGTCTAAACTGGGGTGGCATGGTGAGCAAAAGAATGATAGATTTAACCCAGATCTCTTGACTGGGGGTGAATGTTTTGATTTGTTCTTCATTCCGTCCATCAATTGTGTGTCTTTTGCTTTCTCGCCCTAAGTGTCCCAGGTATGCCCAGACGTGGGTCCTGGGCTCACTGTGTCACTGGAATCAAGCTCTCTTGGCTGAAGAGGGGTGAAACCCCAAACCCAGTCCTAGGATGCTTCTTTCCGGTCCAGGGAGGACCTGGCTTGGCAGTTCGGGCTGGACTGTTCCAATGAGGCACAGGGTCATGTCTGATTTGCATATGGGTAGGTCTAAACTGGGGTGGCATGGTGAGCAAAAGAATGATGGATTTAACCCAGATCTCTTGACTGGGGGTGAATGTTTTGATTTGTTCTGCATTCCGTCCATCAATTGTGTGTCTTTTGCTTTCTCTCCACTCTGCACACGGCCTCTGTAGGATTCCGGGGTACTTAACTTGGGTGGCTCCTTGGGTCCCCGACTCTTTTAAGTCTTCTGGATCTAGTCTCAACTTCGGTCGCGGTTCGCATCTAACTTTATTAGTATATGGCTTGGTGTCCCCTGGAGACCGCTGTGTATTTGTGCCACTTACCTGTATTATTGCTGAAGTATTGTGTGTATTGTGAGTATATCTCCGGGTAATAGATACTGCAATGTGTTATTGAGTGTTTATAATAAATACATATTTTTATAACTACACTGTGTGGTTCTTTTCCTCTTAACCTACACTATATGATTAGTACTGGTAAAACAAGCTGCTTTACACTCCTTATAGACTAAGCCTGAAGGCTGTTTTCCACAGCTACTACTTAAAGAGTTTTGTATGGTTGTCTAAGACCACTAAAATCATCATAAGGGTTGTCTAGATTTGTGCAGGGTGCTACACTTTAAGTGTGCACCATATACTAAGCCAGACTCATACATTGGTGTGCAGCAGTTGGGATCAAGCCTGCATTGTTTTACCAACTAATCTAGGGGTGGATTAATTGAAAAACCATCACTGGCATTAGGCACATATAATATTTTTTTAGACAAGTACGTTCTACTGAACTTTTAGATTGGTTGTTAAGGGTCTAGCAGAACCCTTTATCCAATCTTAGGAAGTTTAGTTTCCACTAAGGTAGGTAGGTGCATCACCACACTACATCTAGACACCATGGTGCCGATTACGATCCTGGAGAAACCGGGTACGAACCGTCGGTCGGAGCGTATTCTCCGTCCGACTCGTACCCGGTTGCAAAACTTTACAAACATGAAAGTACGATTCGCACGAAAACACTATTTCCGTACGAATCGTACAAAACACCAACCGAGGAAAATATACACACAAATGACATCAGGAAAAGTGGCGACATGACGTCGGGACGCATGCAGCCTGCGTTCCACGAACCAGGAAGTACGATTCGCACCGACGTCATCCCGCGCGGAGAATATTTTCCAGCAGCCAAAAACTGCCGGGAAATCAGGACGACGCGCACAAGGAGCACCTGTACGCGACGGACAGACATGGACCCGAACCTACGTGTCATCCCGGCCCTCATAGCAGCCGACCTCTTCTTCAGGTACCGCCGCAGACGCCGCAGAAGGTCAGAACCACACCCAGGGGCAAAGGGGGGGGGCGGGGGGGAAGCAGGGGCAGGACACAAAACCCCCCGCCCAAGTCACACAGCACCCATGCCCTAGACATACCTGACCTCCAGGCCCTGGTCACTTCGAGGGGGTGCGGGCGTGTCCAGCAACGCCAGCGTCCGCCACAACGGAAGTGGGCGACGACGCGAACCGGCAACACAACAATACAGGTACGTACCGTACCCACGCCTTAAGAGCGTGGGTACGAGTCGTACCACGCCCACACCCACGTCACCCCAACAATGGCGGTACAGCCCGTACCCATGTGCCAAAGGCCTGGGTACGGGCCGCACAAGCACTCCACAGCATGGGCACGGGTACGTACGGACCGTACCCCCACCCGCGTATGTATGGAGCGTACCCCCACCCCAACAGTGTATGTACGGACCGTACCCACACCCGCGTATGTATGGAGCGTACCCCGACCCCAACAGTGTATGTACAGCCCGTACCCTCACTCGCGTATGTATGGAGCGTACCCCCACCCCAACAGTGTATGTATGGACCATACCCCCACCCCAACAGTGTATGTACGGACCGTACCCCCACCCGTGTATGAATGGACCGTACCCACACCCGCGTATGTATGGAGCGTACCCCCACCCCAACAGTGTATGTACGGACCGTACCCCCACCCGTGTATGTACGGACCGTACCCCCACCCGTGTATGAATGGACCGTACCCACATCCGCGTATGTATGGAGCGTACCCCCACCCCAACAGTGTATGTATGGCCCGTACCCTCACCCGCGTATGTATGGAGCGTACCCCCACCCCAACAGTGTATGTACGGCCCGTACCCTCACCCGCGTATGTATGGAGCGTACCCCCACCCCAACAATGTATGTACGGCCCGTACCCTCACCCGCGTATGTATGGAGCGTACCCCCACCCCAACAGTGTATGTACGGCCCGTACCCTCATCCGCGTATGTATGGAGCGTACCCCCACCCCAACAGTGTATGTACGGCCCGTACCCTCACCCGCGTATGTATGGAGCGTACCCCCACCCCAACAGTGTATGTACGGACTGTACCCCCACCCCAACAGTGTATGTACGGACCGTACCCCCACCCGTGTATGAATGGACCGTACCCACACCCGTGTATGAATGGACCGTACCCCCACCCGCGTATGTATGGAGCGTACCCCCACCCCAACAGTGTATGTACGGACCGTACCCCCACCCGTGTATGAATGGACCGTACCCACACCCGTGTATGAATGGACCATACCCACACCCGTGTATGAATGGACCGTACCCACACCCGCGTATGTATGGAGCGTACCCCCACCCCAACAGTGCATGTACGGACCGTACCCCCACCCGTCCGTATATGTACGGACCGTACCCACACCCACCCCAACAGTGTATGTATGGAGCGCACATGGCCACACGCAGGAGGGGTGTGTGCAGAGTCCTCCCACTAGTGCCCAGACACAGGAGGGGTGGGTGTAGAGTCCCCCAGCAGTGCCCAGACACAGGAGGGGTGTGTGCAGAGTCCTCCCAGCAGTGCACAGACACAGGAGGGGTGGGTGCCTATCACTACCAGCAGTGCCCAGACACAGGAGGGGTGTGTGCAGAGTCCTCCCAGCAGTGCACAGACACAGGAGGGGTGTGTGCAGAGTCCTCCCAGCAGTGCCCAGACACAGGAGGGGTGTGTGCAGAGTCCTCCCAGCAGTGCCCAGACACAGGAGGGGTGGGTGCCTATCACTACCAGCAGTGCCCAGACACAGGAGGGGTGTGTGCAGAGTCCTCCCTGCAGTGCCCAGACACAGGAGGGGTGTGTGCAGAGTCCTCCCAGCAGTGCCCAGACGCAGGAGGGGTGTGTGCAGAGTCCTCCCAGCAGTGCCCAGACGCAGGAGGGGTGTGTGCAGAGTCCTCCCAGCAGTGCCCAGACACAGGAGGGGTGTGTGCAGAGTCCTCCCAGCAGTGCCCAGACGCAGGAGGGGTGTGTGCAGAGTCCTCCCAGCAGTGCCCAGACACAGGAGGGGTGTGTGCAGAGTCCTCCCAGCAGTGCCCAGACACAGGAGGGGTGGGTGTAGAGTCCCCCCAGCAGTGCCCAGACACAGGAGGGGTGTGTGCAGAGTCCTCCCAGCAGTGCCCAGACGCAGGAGGGGTGTGTGCAGAGTCCTCCCAGCAGTGCCCAGACACAGGAGGGGTGTGTGCAGAGTCCTCCCAGCAGTGCCCAGACACAGGAGGGGTGTGTGCAGAGTCCTCCCAGCAGTGCCCAGACACAGGAGGGGTGGGTGTAGAGTCCTCCCAGCAGTGCCCATGGAACGCAAAGGGTGGAGTACCCACAGATACAATGCCCACAAATGTCAGTCAGGTGCACAAAGACCCTGCAGTACATGTACCACATGTGTGCGAGGCTGGGAGTACACACATGCATAGCGTCTAAAAGAGAACATGTCCACATGAAGTCTTCTCAACAGTCTACACACACAAGTACAGTGACCACCAAGGATGCCACAAATGATGCAGGTGGAGACATCGCACAGCATGCATGTGCAAAGTTGAAGGAGTCCGTCACACCCCCAGCTGATGTAGACACAGCTCAGCACCACATAGTGGAAACACCCTGCAGGGAAGATGTCAGGTTACACAGAGGAAGGAACACACCTTGGGACGATGTCACCATGCAGTAACTGCTTACATGAACAAAGTAATTTAGCCAACAGCTTGTGATGGCACACAGATACCAGGGTCCACCCTATGACCAGCACGAGACTACATTTCCCACACACCCAACACATTATCACCACCCAAAATCATGGAGCTGGTCCACCAACAGCAACACCAGATAAACAGTAGTGTTCAAAGGAAAAAACAAATTGCTTTATTCAGCATGATGTAAGTAAAAAGCAACATAAATGTCAATATATACAAGGCCCATAGGGCAGTCCATGACTCCAATCCGGATGGGGGACACAGTGGTACGTGTGTCCCCTAGCTTGCCAGCACAGTCAGACTCCTTTGTCTTCCACAGGGGGGGGGAGCATCATGTTGGGGGGAAGGACCAGGCACCGCAGGGACAGGAGGGGCAAGGGGAGGTGTTGTGGGTGCAGGGACAGACGACTCCAACACAGGGGGTGGGGCAGCGCCAAAGGTGGATTCGAGCACGGCGCTGCACACTACTGCCAGGTCGCTCAGCGTCTCCCCTGCACCCGAAGGAACCACAGGCCCCAAGGAGGGGGGGGGGGTCACAGGGATGGGTCGCAGTGCTACTGGGGGGGGTGTGGACAGGGGGGGGGACTCAACTCCCCTGCCGGTGTCCTGCCTCCACCGCTTGCGGGGTGGTGCCACACTGGGGCTGATAGACAGACTAGGCAGGACTGACCCTGTGTCCGACTCTTGGCCAGGAGAGCTGAGGGGAGTGGATTTGGAGGGTGGTGGTCGTGAGGAATGTGGACTCCCACTCTGGCTGCGTGTCTTCCGTTTCCCCCCCGACCCAGTGGGTGTGCCTACTTCACCCTTTTTGTGCGTGCCAGGAGGTGTGCGCTTTGCCTTCCCTGCTGGTTTGGTGCCTGTGTCTGGTGGGGTGTGTGCATGCTGACGTCTGGGTGTATGTGGGACAGGCATGGGAGTGGGAAGTGTGGATGGGGCATGGGTAGGGGGTGGGACGAAGTGCTGCAGGAGACCCACTGCTGCAGACAGTGTCGAGTCAATAGACCGCAGCAAGTTGCGTTGTTCAGCCTGCGATGCTGAAATGCCCTCCAAGTATGCCTCCATGTTGGTGAGCACTTGGCCGTGGCCATGGAGGACATTAAGCATCGCAGCTTGACCAACCTGCAACTGCCGCAGGATGTCCACAGACTCGGCATTGGCGGCAGCAGTGGATACAGGGGCAGGGGGTGCGGTGCCTGGCAGGAAGGAGACACGTGGTGACCTAGCACGCCAGGAAGGGACACGAGCAAGTGGGAGGCCGGTGATGGCAATGGAAGGGGCGGGGTGAGATGTTGTGCTGCTGTCAGCTGTTGGAGCATCCTCCGCCCCCTCGGAGTAGTCAGCCTCGGACCCGTCAGCTTCATAATCTGTGGTGGCAGTGGACAGGTCCTCCGGCTCACTCCCCTCGGCCTCAGTTACACTCGATGTGCCAGCTAAGGTGTCACTGCTGGCACTGGTGCCCGGTCCCTCCGCACGGTCCGTGCCGGTGTCTCCATCCGTGTCCCCCGACGATGCTGTGGGCAAGGTGAATGAACAGGAATTAATCAGACACCTGTATACATATGTCACATGAGTCAAATCAACATAGGTTACAGTGCATAGCCTGAAATGAAAGATGAGTAACATCTGCAATACAAGGTACATATATAGGCCCTGCAACACACAGTTGGTTCACCCACCATGCCACTGAGAAACTATGGAGAGCATGACACATTTGCAAATGACATGATATGGAATTGGACAGAGGAGCCAGGCTCTGGGGACAATCCAGCACTGCATCTGCACCACACAGCGTTGCCCTAACTAGGGATGAGCAGGGACCATCTCATGAACTTGAGGCACATGCTGCAAAGGTAATACTTAAAGACATGCCCAACATGAATGGGACACTGCACCTTGAGTGTATGTCCAGACAAACAGCACACACTGGCCAGACCGAGCAATGAGATTTCAGGGGTCGACATGTAGGCCTTGCCCGCACCAACTACCCCCTACATGAGACAATGTGATGAGACACAGGAAGCACTTGCATCTCTTAGTCTGGGAGAAATACACATGGGCTGCCAGAAACCCATATTGCACCCAAAATACCCCACGTGCGCCTGTACAACGATCTCATTTACAAATGGCCATCATCAGTAATTGTAACAAGACACACAGGCACTGGCCACCGTGAGTATGAACGAGGAAAATTAGGTCAGGCTGCACAGTGGACACTTGTAGAACACGTTACGTAAATATACATGGTGCCAGGGGACAATGGCACAGAGCACATCCTATGCTGTAGACACTGAGAGTGTCCACATATTGTGATGACACACATGATACCTAGCAAAGTCTGCCCCAGGGGACAGTAGTGGCCAGAATATTCCATGGTCCTGAATGGTAATGACTGCAACACAGGCCACCATCCCTGCACTCTGCGTATCGCACACTCATGCACCTCATGTCACAGGCCACAACATAGGACATGCTTGCTGTAAGGCATTACACTTCAGAAACATACTCCTATGTCTGGACTCAGCATCAGTGCCAATTGACATGGACCCCACAAGTACTGTACTGGACAGGGCACAGGCAAGGTGCCAAAACCTGTTACACACCACCCCCACACATGATGCTGCAAGCATTGGTCACGTGGATTAACTGCCAGCCCAGATGACCTTGTGAAAGAGTGACTACACACAGACCAGGGAACACATGGCAAGGAGGGGAAGGGAGGAAGGACAGCACCGCTATACTGTGTATGACAGGACCTGCACTGCAGAATTAAACACTGGCAGTGTATCCATGCAACTGCGCACTTGCAAATGCTGGTGACACACAACAAACACACATGTACCTACCCCCTTCCTGCTGCTGCTTCTCCCATAAGCGCCTGTCCATGACTGGAAAGACCACCGCCAGCACACGCTTGTGGATGTGGGTCAGACGGTGACACCCATGGTTCTTAGGGCCCACAGGTGAGTCCCCCAGCAGGACCCGTGCGATCCTCCGCGTCCAGCACCGGATATCCTGCCAGCGTTTTCTCACCTGGGCCAGGCGCCGCTTGCGACCATCCGTCCTCCTCACGGCACTGACGGCGTCCCTCCAGATCTGCTCCTTGGCAGCGGCACCTACCTGTGGGGTTGAAAAAGTAAGACTACATCAATACACCTGCCACATGTCACAGAGACACACATTAGTACAATTTAGCTTGTTTCAACAAGGCATAGTATGCAGCCAAAGCATTGCACCTTTCTCATAGGGACATTTTTCTCTGTGTAATGGCAAATGCACCACGTGCCATTGAAAGTACACAGGTGGCATGAGGGGTACGACACAATAAATGATCCAGACTCACACTGTGCATCACAAGGTACACCATGATTATGTGCAGCACCTCAAAGCAGTCACATGCCACAGGCCACTGACGCTACCTCAGCAGAGTACACAGACACACACAGGCACAGGACATTCACCTGCCATTGCCAAATGCAGCTACAAACCTCACTCTGCACATGTGCCACTAGACTGGGGGGGCTCACAGGTGTGGGGCAGGCCCTGCACGTCAGACACACAGCACTGCTCCCTGCTCGCATCAGATGGCCAGGGTATATCCATCCCTCATGCAGCTTGGGCGCTACACTCCACATATGCACCCACCCACATGACAGGGGACTTACACACACACCGATGTCCAGGGTACGAACACATCATGTGGACACTCTCAGCACAGGTACACTGAACTAACACACATCTGTGGGTACAGTCACCTGTCACACTGGGCTGACCACAGAATCACATGAGGACTGTAGAAGCAACATTCCCAGGAGGCTTAGACTGGCAGAATGTGGCATGCACCATGCAGTGATTGTCACAGTAAACACAATGCAAGTGAGGACGGCAGACATGCACCACAGCATGCTCTGGCTGGGAGACATCAGGCATTCCTCCCCCTGGGACCCACTCCACAGTACAATGCATGTGTGTCACACCTGGACACAATGCCAGAAGTCCCAGTCACAAAAAAGGGACACAGTCTGTGCTAGTGGACTCTGCACTCACCTGAAACCCTGGTCGCCCATACAGCATGGGGTACTGTGGGAGGATCACATCCAGCAATGCCAGATTCTCCTCCAGGGTGAATGGCTGGGCCTTCTCCACAGACCTTGACATGGTGCCAGGGAATCACGAGCAGCAGCAGTCTTGTAGAATCAAAAGATGTGCAGGCAAGTGCTCTCTCATGGGACCTGGCTGCCTTATATCTGCCTTGCTGGCCTGTTTCATGCACAGGAGTACAGAGTGATTGGTCACTCACATTTGCATCCTATGTTTCCTCCAATCCATTTAAACCTAGCACAGTCAGTGGCTTTGCTAATTTTTTTTCTTGAGCATGATGTAAACTCCACAACCACATTGCAACAAAGTAGATTCATTCAAACCGACTTTTGCTGGGCATCTGCTGAAAAAAATTCAAACTTTAAACTTGGTCTCCATGACAACCAGCATGCATGTAGGGCTTTATACTTGTCCCTCATGTGTCCCCTATGTAATTTGGAGATTCACACACAGGTACGGTGCGTCCCGGGGCCCTAGGGCACCCCAAATGCATGGCAACGGCCCGTACACGCGTGTGTATGGTCCGTATCACTATGGGAGTGCTGCCGTAGGCCTACCCATAGTGATAGTGAGCGTACGCGCGTGTGTACGGTCCGTATCACTATGGGTACGCATACGCGAGCACACCCATAGTGATAGTGAGCGTACGCGCGTCTGTACGGTCCGTATCACTATGGGTACGCATACGCGAGCACACCCATAGTGATAGTGAGCGTACGCACGTGTGTACGGTCCGTATCACTATGGGTACGCATACGCAAGGACGCCCATAGTGATAGTGAGCGTACAGGCGTGTGTACGGTCCGTATCACTATGGGTTTGCTCGCGGATGCGTACCCATAGTGATACGGACCGTACACACGCGTGTACGCTCACTATCACTGTGGGTGTGCTAGCGTATGCGTACCCATAGTGATACGGACCGTACACACGCGCGTACGCTCACTATCACTATGGGTAGGCCTATGGCAGCACTCCCATAGTGATAGGGAACGTACACACGCCCTCAGAGCGAATGTACGATGCCTTACACACATAACAGTGGTGACAGGCAGCACACAGAAAGGAATAGAGCTGACATACTTGTCCATGGATGGACATCAAGGCATTGTCTGGCCAGTACTACATGTGTGGGGCACAGGTGTGAAAGGCTGTGAGCTGGCACATTACTCCTGAGTTGTGAAGGCAATAGATGTATGATGAGATGTGTACAGATGTTATGTGTGACGGTGCTATATGTGCCAGACATGCCCTTCACTCCTTTGACATGTGTGCATGTCGTACAGCACACTTGAGATGAGCGTCACTGGCATCGCACAGTCAACAACACACGCAAGTGTCCCCTGATGCCCGCTACAGGGGTTACCACACCAGACATGTGACTACCCACGGTGCACGATGTGACTATGTCATGTATGTGTGGTGTGTTCACATTAGCTTGATGTTGGTGTTCCCTCCAAAGCATCTGCTGTTGCTGCAACCAACATGTGTCTGTGTGCAGATGGACATGGCACACTGTTACGCACACCAGGCCACATGTGGTATCGGATGTAAGGTGTGTATGAATGCATGGGACACGGAGTAGCGTAACAAGGACCTGTCTGCATCCTCTCAATGTATGTGTGGCCAGTCATGACATGTACACCTTCATGGCAAGGTGTGTGGGCTGTCCTAGTGTAATGTCATGTGACCTGTGGCTCTAGTGTTCCGCTACCTGTCTCTGCAATCAACATCCTACTTCTGCTGATATGTTGATGTATGTCACTCCTGTATTGCGTCTGGCTGTTCACTTACACTGGGACACAGCTAGTCCCATGCCATGGGGTGTGGAGGTTCACAATCTCCGTGTGTAGCTGGGTCTTGGTAGGAGTGTCACCTGGCAGCCATACGTGTCCAGGGCATGTGGCACATACCTGACTCCGTATGTCGCATATGTGTATTGACAGATTAACATGTGCTCAGTACATATAAATTGTTGTTGTAGTGCACTCACTCTTCCTTGTCACTTCCAAATTACTGCAGAGCGCCGCCTCTTCCCCGACCAATTCCGGACTTGGCTGACATGCGGGAGAATGACTGTATACGCTGCTACCGCTTCCCCCAACCGTTGATTGAGGAGTTGACGGCAAGGCTGGCACCACACCTGCAACCGCTGCACAGGTATCCTGCGGCACTGACACCCAAGCTGAAGGTAATGGTAGCCCTACATTTTCTTGCCACGGGTACCTTTCAATATACCATAGCTCATGTTGGTGGCATGTCCCAGAGCATGTTCAGCCGTGTGCTGCATGATTTTTCAGAGGCCATGTTGCTTCACCTGGATGAGTTCATCCATTTCCCAACCCCTGAACAGTTGACTGTTGTCAAGCGTGGATTCTATGCCCTGGGAGGGATGCCCCATGTCATTGGGTCCATAGATGGGAAACATGTGGCTTTGGTACCACCACAGGCACAAGAGGTAGCGTACAGGAATCGCAAGCACTACCACTCCATCAATGCCCTTGTGGTGTGTCTGTCCAACATGGTGATTTCACATGTCTGTGCTCGTTTTCTAGGATCAGCACACGATGCCTACATCATGAGGCGTAGCAGGGTGCCTGAAATGATGACGCAGCTGCGCAACGAACGAGCATGTGTTGTTGGTGGGTACACTCTGTCTGTCCTGTATTTTGCGTAGACTTATAGCCCGACCGCTTCTCCTGTCCTACTTATGTCCATGTGGTTTCCATGTAGGGGATGCTGGCTATCCCAACATGCCATGGCTGATCACACCTCTCCGCAACCCCAGCACGCCGGCCCAGCTCCGCTACAACACCGCCCATGGCCGGACAAGGCGAGTGATAGAGAGGACATTTGGCCTCCTGAAGAGCCGATTCAGGTGCCTACACAAGACCGGCGGCGCCCTCCCATATGCCCCGTTGAAGGTCTGCAAAATCTTCATGGTCTGCTGCATGCTGCACAACATGGCAGTTGAGAAAGCTGTGCCACTCATCCTGGATCAAGATGATCAGGACCATCCACCCGTGGAGGACGACGGGCTTGGCAATGGGGCTAGTGATGTGGAGGATGTGGTTCCGCAAGAGGACATCCGGAGTCGGCTCATACGCGACTTCTTTGCTTAGTGGTGAGTACCAGTGTCTGAGTGTGCACGCATTGGTCCCCGTGTGGCATGTGTTGCGATGTGTGTGTCCATCTGCATGTATGCCACATGAGTCAGTGGTGTGTGTGGATGTGTCACTCGAGTGATGGTGCCAGTGATGAGTGTATTTCCCCAGTCATAATTGTGACCTAGCATGTTGTCATCCTTACATGTGTCGAGTACATGCACATGCAAGTGGCTGTGCTTTTTGTGGCTGACTTCTTGTGTGTCTCTCATCCCCAGGTACTTGCGCATGGCGTCTGCTGGTTGCATTGTTGTGGCACTGCTATTCCTCATGGACACGTCATCGTGTGCTGACTCAGCGTTACACGCACGGACAAGTTTGGAAGTCTCCTTAGGGTAAGGGATGCATTAGGGGTGTATTGGGTGTGGCAGTTGTTTACGATGTGTGCACACTGCCCCTGTCGATGTTTGGTTCCTCTGCAGACATGTCGCATCACCATGGGACACATTACATGTAGCTGGATACACCTGAATAGATGGTCAGACTTGTTGACAGTCATCTGTAATGGGATAGTGGATTGTGATGATGGCATCAATGT
The DNA here is from genome assembly GCF_964204655.1 of Triturus cristatus. Taxonomy (NCBI): domain Eukaryota; kingdom Metazoa; phylum Chordata; class Amphibia; order Caudata; family Salamandridae; genus Triturus; species Triturus cristatus. Next base: position 436,212,085 of record NC_140594.1, on the reverse strand, counting down.
GTGTAACACTGCCCTCGGACACATACGGTTTGCATTGGCTTGACATGGTGTGGGACTTCCACATCAGAGGATCAATGGTGTATGGCAGCCTCTCCGTGAGCAGCAGGGGGTGTTTAGCTGTTACCCGACACTTGTGTGCCAGTTCCATGGATATCACGCATTTGTGGTGCAGAAGGGGGGTGCCAGTGTTGGACCCACATGTTAATCCACATGACCTGTGTATGTGTACTCCGAGTTGCCTCTGCATTCCGGAATACATGACTAATAAAGGTGTCCCTATGCCTCAAAGGTGCCTCTTCTCAGTCAATGCTGGTGTGTTGCCACGGTGCATACGGCATGTCTTGCATGGTTTTCAGTGATAGTGGCTATGTGTCTATGTGTAGAGTAGCAAGATGCAAGCTGTTTGTGTGGGATTAGACTTTGCATTGTGCATGATGTCCATGACTGTGTGGGTATTGTGACATGTGCCATCCCCATGCATCCAACGTTGGCCAGGCCACCATTCTCTGCATCCACCTGACTCAAGCTTGCAGGACATGGTTCTGCCACCTGTCTACACTTACCTGGGTGCCCCCCAGGACACTCCACATGATCCCTGACCTCTGCGCATGACTGTTGCTGTACTCAATATGTCTGTCGGAACGATTGTGCGGCCACCCCCTCAGCTGGTTGGGCCCATCACGGGTGTGTATGGTGCTCCATGTCTGTCTTGCCTAATACATTGTGACCCATGTGTGTCCTGTGCCAGACTCAGGCCCCAGGGTATGGATGGTTGAAGTCATATGAGAACTCAGGCATGGTTAGACTTTACAAGACACATGTAAGGTAATAATGCAAAATGTAGGCATCATCTCTTTATTGTGTAAGTTTTTATTTGTGTTGGGGTACGTGTTGGGGGGTGGTATGACAAGAGGGGCTTTCCGGGTGTGTGGAATCCAAAGTTCACTGGGGGAGTTGGTGTCCTTGCCATTGGAAATCATCAGAGTCCATGCCACAGTCTTTGTCAACATTGGTCAGACAGTGACCAGCAAGTCCATGTGGCAGAGAATGTCATTTGCTGATGTGCTGCTGTTGGTCCAGTGGGCCAGGTGCCAGGCCAGGTGTCCTGGGAGATGGTGCTGTTGCGCCGACCCTCACGGTCTTTTCCGTGGACGACCCGCCCTCCTGCGGGAACCCTCAGAAGCAGGCCGTGACGATGTTCGGGATGCTCCATCGGATGTATCCTCCTCCTCCTGATCCCTCCCTGTGGGTGGTGATGTTCTTCGCCTGGTGGCACAGGGAGGGTTGCCCATGTTGTCGGCTATCCGACGGAGTGAACGGTTAATTCCACTGAGCACCGTCACAAGCTCAGCCTGTCTGTCCTCCATCCGCCCTTGGTGTCGCAGTTGACAGGCATGTTGCTCCGCATGTTGCTGGGCCTGCTGGGTCTTGATCTCCTCGAGGGTCCCCTTCATCTCGTTGAGGGTGGACACAACCTGGCTCATGCCCGTGGTGTCCTGCCGGTATGTGTCCAGGATGTTTCTTACATGGGAATATACCGGTTCTGCAGCCAACTGGTCAGGCTCGCGCCTCCGCCGTCCTCCACTCCCACCACCCCTGCCCACTTGCACCTGGCCTGCCCTTGTCGGCACATCGGGTCTCCGGGACCCCTGAGGGGTGGCATTTGCGTTGTCGCCTGCCTCCTCCTGGGTGCCCGGTATACCATGTTCCTCCTGGTCAGCCTGGCTGCGTTGTGGTGGTGGGGCAGGGATCCTGGGTGTCTCCTGGGATGTGGCAGGAGTGGGGGTGGTGGTTGGCCCAGTTGTACCTGACGCAGGTGCTGCAGGTGGTTGGACACCAGAGGGGCCAGGTTGGTCGGGGTAGTCCACAGAGTGGTGAGAGTCGTCGCTGCCGGTGGGATCGTCATCCCGCAGAGCCGGGTCCTGTGAGTCTTCCCCCCCAGTGTTGGGGGGTGATCCACGACGTTGACCTGTGTGTGTGAGAGACACTGTTATTTTTGTTCCATGCAACATCCATGTTTCATTAGTTTCAAAGTTGGCACATTTCCTCTGGGTATTTGGATATGTCTTACATTCCACTCACAGTGCACTTGTGCATGGGTATGTCCCTTGGCCACAGCTTTTGAGACTTTACCTATGCGTGACACAGTCTTACTCGCTGCGTCAATTGTGACTGCAGTCAGCAGTGGAGTGAGCAGGTGTGGCGAGCCATGCATTGGCGCCTTCCATGTTGCACTGTACGTGGGCACATGGAGTTGTTCCACACACTTATATAATGCAGGTAGCTGTTGTTGTGCTCATGCACAGGTTGAGACATGGCCCAGTGTTTTGCCATGGAGAAGAGAGGGGGATTCAGCCACTGGCCACCCTTGTCTACATGCACGCAGTCCACCTGCTGACGAGCAGACATTCCCACACCACCCAAGGCTGAATTGGTCTCCCTGTGTATCCCTTTCTCACTCCCTCTCTGTCCCCCTCTCCCTCCCTCCCTCCCTGTATCAGCCTCCTCCCTCTGTCCGTCTCCCTGTGTCTCCCTCCCTCTCTCTCCCCCTCTCCCTCCCTCTGTGTGTCACCCTCTGTCACCTCAGCCCAGCTTCCTAGGCACACACTTTTTGCAGATCTTTGAATGGCCCTTGGCTTGTTCATGTGAGTTTGTTTCTGATCTCCAGGCACCCATTGGGTGTAGTGTCTGTGTCTGCGCTGCTGCTGTGGTGGTGTGTGCTGCCACTCTTTCACAGTGTTGGCTGTTCATTGGCTGCTGTCATGTGCAAAAAGGTGCCTTCACCCCCATGTCTTCATGCAAGGCATCCGCCATTTGCAGGCAAGTCTTTCCTGTGTGGGGACACACTGTTTGTCTGGCTGTGACCTAGGCCATATGGGCAGAGGGCATTGTTGTCTGCTTCTGAGTTGCACTATGTGATTTTTGAGGCCCACACTCCCGCCATCTGGGTTACCGTGTCTTGTGTTGGTGTTTTCTGTGGCCTGTGACTTGGCATTGTCCAGCTGGGTGCATGGGGCATGGTGGCGCTAGTGGCATGTGCGTGTTTATGGAGTGTGGTTGAGTCATGCGATAGCTTGGGGTGGTTGCGTGCATGATTGTGAGTTTGGTTGTGGATGACGTTCCCCCCATGTGAGGTGAGTTGTTTGTGTACTCACCAGGCTCTCGGAGTCCTTCTACTCCGTCCACTGCCACCACCGGCAGTATGGCCATCACCTTCTCCTCCCAGGGATGGTATTGTACGCGTCTGCGGGGCGGCCCTCCTCCAGTGATGTTGGCCTGGTTGTGGTCGTCGGTCATTTTGCGGCGGACCGTCCTCCGCAGATCGTACCACCTGGCTTGGCATTCATGCCTGGTCCTTCTGGTGGACGCAACAGCATTCACAGCATCGACAAATGCTGGTCTGTCTGACCAATGTTCCAAAGAGGTGTGGCTCAACTCTGAGGATTTCGTTGACAAGGACCTCCAACTCTTGGCTAGTGAACTTTGGATTCTTGTTAGTGGGCATGGTGAGGGGTGTGGGTGTGGATGGTTGTGGGGGGTGTGGGTGTGGATGGTAGTGGGGGGTGTGGGTGTGGATGGTTGTGGGTGTGTGGGTGTGGTTGTGCAGGTGTGTGTGTGAATGTGATGAGGGGGTGTTTGTGAAGGTGGTTGTGTGAAGGTGTGCAGGTGTAAGGTATTGTGGAGGTTGTAGTATGGTGCAGTTGTTTCTCGGTGTGGTCTGGCAGCAGTGGGTCTGTTGCAAAGGATCATCGTTTGTGTGTGTTGGGCCTTTTTATTGGTCCATTGGTGGGTGTGGCTGTGTTTGAACTTTGGGTGGGTGTGTTATAAGGAGTGGTTGTGTTTTGGGCCTCTGTTTGGGAGTTTGGCAGTTGCAGGTCAGTGAATAGGTTGTATTTGTGCTTGTTGGACATGTTTTGTGGCTTTGTGCGATTCGAATGGAGTCTTCTTGTGTTGTTTTGCTTAGTCCTGGTTGTGTACGTGTGGTTTTAGCGTCTGTACGGTGTGTACATCGGCCATTTTGTTGTACAGTGCTGTCCTTGTCTCTGGCTTGGTACGACTCGTACATGCGCGATGTTGGGTGAGGGTGCTGGTGTTGGGGCCTGGGGTACGGTCCGTACATACACTGTTGGGGTGGGGGTACGCTCCATACATACGCGGGTGAGGGTACGGTCCGTACATACACTGTTGGGGTGGGGGTACGCTCCATACATACGTGGGTGTGGGTACGGTCCATTCATACACGGGTGGGGGTACGGTCCGTACATACACGGGTGGGGGTACGGTCCGTACATACACGGGTGGGGGTACGGTCCGTACATACACTGTTGGGGTGGGGGTACGCTCCGTACATACACGGTTGGGGTGGGGGTACGCTCCATACATACGCGGGTGAGGGTACGGTCCGTACATACACTGTTGGGGTGGGGGTACGCTCCATACATACGCGGGTGAGGGTACGGTCCATTCATACACGGGTGGGGGTACGGTCCGTACATACACGGGTGGGGGTACGGTCCGTACATACACTGTTGGGGTGGGGGTACGCTCCATACATACGCGGGTGTGGATACGGCCCGTACATACACGGTTGGGGTGGGGGTACGCTCCATACATACGCAGGTGAGGGTATGGGCTGTACATACACTGTTGGGGTGGGGGTATGCTCCATACATACGCGGGTGAGGGTACAGTCCGTACATACACTGTTGGGGTGGGGGTACGCTCCATACATACGCGGGTGTGAATACGGGCCGTACATACACGGTTGGGGTGGGGGTACGCTCCATACATACGCGGGTGAGGGTACGGTCTGTACATACACTGTTGGGGTGGGGGTACGCTCCATACATACGCGGGTGAGGGTACGGTCCATACATACATTGTTGGGGTGGGGGTACGCTCCATACATACGCGGGTGTGGGTACGGTCCATTCATACACGGGTGAGGGTTCGACTCGTACGTACACGGGTGTGCATACACGGGTGGGGGTTCGACTCGTACGTACACGGGTGTACATACACGGGTGGGGGTTCGACTCGTACGTACACGGGTGTACATACACGGGTGTACATACACGGGTGTACATACACGGGTGGGGGTTCGACTCGTACATACGAGGGCTGGGGGGGTGGTTGGGCGCGTACATATGGGGGCTGGGGGGGGTGTTGGGCACGTATGCGGGCACATGTCTGCATGGTTGCTATAGGAGTTCGGTGCGGACGGTGTTTTTTCCATCCGGTTGTAACATCGGACGCACGGGATGGATCGTACTTGCGCGGTCGGACTTCACTTTTCACATTTGTACGGTAAATCATCCGGGGACGTGTCGGAAACATTTTCCAATCCGAGTACGTGTGGGGAATTATTCCCAATGCGATTCGTATGGACTTTTTCCCATGGGAATCGTAGTTGGCAGTTTGTACGGCACTTGTACGATTCGTACGGTAAAAAGACCGGATACGAGTCGTACGGGGAATATTTTTCCAGGATCGTAATCGGCACCCATGTCTTTACTTATGGAACCCAGTGGGTCCCAGTCCTTTAGATACAGTGGTCTTAAGTTCCAATAACTAACCCTGTGTACCTCTAGAAAGTTGAAGACAGGTAGTAACCCCACCACTAAGCATCTCTTAGAGCCACTTATCATAGATGACCACCGGAATTGGGATCGGTTAGAAGCACAGGACAAAGTGGATGGGAATGCTCCAGAAGATGGGCCAGGAGGGGTTACCTCTAGTGACCACAATTCTGAGCAAGACCAGGAGGAGACTGATGATTCCACCTTGGTGAAGTGTGATCCCCAGGGAACAGTACAGAGGAGACAGAGCTTGTCCCTAGAGGTAGGTCCCCCTTTGTCCCTCCTGGGAGGGTGCAGAGGATGCAGAGGAGGTCTAGACCCTCCTCTGCTCACCCCAATACTTCTGGGAACTCCATAGAGACCATCTTCTCTAGCAAGAGGGAGGACGCTTTAGAGAGGGAATCCCACCTGATCAAATTTGAGAGAGTCAGACTCAAGCTCAGGCAAGAACAGGTGGCCCTTGATAAAAAAGACCATGGAAGTCCAGAAAGCTAGGAAGAATTTGAGACTAGAGTCCCATGGTGGCAGTACTAGTGTCCCTAGGGTCAGAGAAAATTCCTTTGATACTAGGAACCTGAGCAGGATAGTCACCCCTTACCAGGAGGTGGATGACATCCATAAATGGATCACTGCTTTAGAGAGGGCCTGTAAAGTTCAGAAGGTCCCTCAAGGACATCTATCCTGAGACTCTCCTTTGCTAACAAAGGTAGAGACAAGCTCCTCACTGTTAGAGAAGAGGATGCTGACACCTACTCAGTTTTGAAGAGTCCCCTCATAGTGTTGTGTTTCGATTTAGATGCCCGTACAGAGGTTTCCCTAAAACATGTCCTTATATAGGCACCACACGCATTGCCCCTATTTGGACATAGAATCCAAGTCCTTATTTAGGCATTAGCCATGCTATCCAAAAACAGGCATGGTCACCTACATCCGTCCATCCCACGTCACAATGTGTTGTTAGAAACCAGACCCTTCAGCCAGCGGGACTTTCCCTAGCTAGGATTATAGATTTTCTCCAAGAACTCATCTATTCTGCATGAACTACTTTTCCTTAGGGGTTCATCCATGACGTCTTCCTCTTCCCAACTTTACGTCAATGCTAGCATTCCTAAGCACCTTCCAGGTATAAATATACCTTCCCTTACCATGGCAAACCACGGCACGGCTCGGCACAACTTGACTGCACGATTCGCCACGGCAAGTTCGGAAGAGACCATATCCCGGCCTGACGCACTGACCAGACACTGTCATCCCTGCACACAGAGAATCCAGCTTCCAGTGTTCTGACTCCCTTCGCGGGGTATTAGAGTTTGAGACCCGTAAAGAGATTCCCACCTCTTTCATTCTAAAGGTATGGAGCTGACTACAACCTAGAGGGACTCTTGCTATACCAGATTTAAACAGCACCTATTCATACCTCGCACTACACTTAGGTTAGGTACATTGGTGTAGAACTATTTAGAAGCATCAGATGAGTATTCACTTGATTGTAACAGCTCATATCTCTTTCACGAGAAACAAGACTGTTCAATAAATCCTTTTTATTGAAACACCCATCTATCTATTTCTGTGTAACTCTGGAGAAACTAAGCATGCATGATTGACTGAGTGAAACTGTTATCTATTGTTTCCACAATTCTGAGACGCGTTCAGATTCTAAGGGAAACAAAGTTGTCATGTTTATGCGGTTGTCAGAAACGAATCCCTTCTTGTTTATTCGAGAAGTTTCTAGTGACCTCTGAGTTAGCTGGCACATACAAGTAATTAAGTTTAATGTACTCGATAGGAGCATACTAACCTTAGTCCTATGCAAAAACTATAGTGTATATTATTTCAATGCGCAGAGACTATAAGGGAAATAAGAACTACACTACATGGCGCCCAACGTTTGGTAAGGCACTCATTTAACGCTAGATACTGAAGTAACTCAGTCGTGCTTTTCTCAGAGACCCCTACTCATAATACACCATAAGACGTCTGGAGTGGGTAGGGACAATATCCGCCATAGCTGAGCAGGATGTGAATCCTATGTATTGGCTGTTTGGATTGTTCAACGTTGAAGGATACAGTGTTCCAAAATATTGTGCACCTTATCTTTGTTTCCTTGAAACTTGTTCTACATTTTCAAACAACAATGTCCACTAACGGTGATGTTGTAGAAGCGGCTGATCAAGTCGCAACAGGTTTTATTCTTACAGGGTTAAATGAAACCGATGTGGGTATTACACACATCCCACCAAATTTAAGGACAGCCATCACTCTAAAACTTATAAAACATGGCCTAACACCAAGAGGTGGTAGAGCAGTTTTTGTGATAGAGGCACATGAATCTTTTCAGACAGAGGTATTCTGTTTGTGGATTACATTCCCAGAATCAAATTCAGTAACACATGTGTTTCACTTCTTCAAAGAAGATGAACCACCTGAGGAATACATTCCCTTTGAGGATGTAAGAAATTCCACTCACATACCACGAGCATCAGCTCTGGTTTAAAGGCGCCCTAAAACGTTACAATCACATTACAAGGCTCAGTCCACTAGGTAGACCAGGAGCAACATGGCTGATTTTAGCCGGCTACACACCTCATCCTGACATTGAAACAATGTCAGACGATGAATTACTCACTCAACTCAGAGTTAATACAAATTTATAGACAATTAGTACAATATGTCATGCGGACTTTAACAGTCCAACCACCAATAACAATTCCAAATCAAACCCCTCATCAGGGGAATACACTAAAAATTACTCCACAGACGTTACACGCAGCCATGGGTAAAATGCCCACAAAACGTGAACAAATTCCATTCTGGATAGCTCAAAAAATTACTCAAATCGAAGCAGTATTTCCTAATAGTAGCCCTTATGAGAAACACAGAATCCTAACAATGTGTTTACCAATGGGGATGACACCACATCTAGAAGACTGCATCACTTGGGGCACAGTCTTTGCTGCCATCTATACTAAAACACATGGTGTTCCGTCTAGTGCGGTAATACCTGATGTCCTTAAACAAATTCAAAATAAATACGGGGCAGAGCCTGCTCTGAACTTAGGTATGAAATTACTAAAAAACTTCAGCCAGGTCTCAACAATAATATTATCTAATATTAAAGGGGAGGCAGCATCAGTGGCGATCTGCCAAAAATTAAGGGAATTTGATGTAACAGAACATCCACAAGAACTACCCAGAATAATAGAAAAATCCTATGAAGAATTAGGCAGAGACAGTTTGGGTGGAAAACCAGTTAAACCACAACTGTCTGAAGGTCCTGAGAAGAACTTAATTAAACACAATCCTTCATCTTCTAAAAAGAAGTGGGAAAACAACAAACAACAGTCAAAAGAGAAACGTTCTCAATCCCGAGGTAGGTTTCCTCAAAAGGAGCACTCTGAAAGGAGGTATAACCTCAGAAATAGGGATATTTTGTAAAAAACCTGACAGGTATCAAGATACTGATACACGTTCCTCTCGTACCTTTCAGACATCTTCAGAGACATCCGAAAGAAGAGGACGATCAGATCACAAAGAAGAACGCGTAAAGTCCAGAGATGATCAAAATGTTCAGAAAAATAAACCAAAACCTCAATTCACTAAGAAAAAGGTCTTAGGTCTAAAGATCAGACATGCTGAGAATTCTGAGGACACAACTCAAGAACGTAGAATGGGCTCAGACAATGCTGGACAGTGCAGCAGAAGTAACAATAGCTCGCCAGAACCTGAAGGAACTTCTGGAAATAGTGGACTTGAATGAGTACATCACAGTTGAGACTGTAGACACCAGGGTTAGTTCTCCACAAAAGTTATATGAAATAACACTCCGGACGGAGGGAGACATACCAAGAAAAATGAAAGCACTCTTTTGGGAAAAACTTTCAAGGGGTTATGACATACTTCTAGCAGAACAAGACTGGCCACCAATATTTGTCAGGGAGTGTCCATCATGGCGAAGACATCATTATGCCAGCCTTCTCTAACCGTATTCCTATCAATTTAAAATATACTTATGCCAGGAAATGGGCAGTAGCCCAGGCCCCAGCATTATACAAAAATTATGTAGGATGGGATGAGGACTCACCTCACCATAAAATCCAATTAAAATGTCAACCTACTGCACAAAGACAGTACCCAATTAAGCAAGAAGCTAAAAAACAGGTCAGGGAGATCTTAGATCAACTTGAATACCAAGGGGTTATTGAAACATACACCTCATAAATGAACAATCCTTTGTTTCCTGTTCCCAAACCAGACAACACATATCGTCTAGTTTTGGATTACAGACATCTGAACTCTTGTTCTAAAACTTTTGCTGTGCAAAATGCCCACAGTACAGCATTAATGAATAACATTGTGCTTAAAAAATATGAAACCACATTAGACATTTCAAATGGTTTCTTTTGTCAAAACATAGCACCTGAAAGTAGGTACTTGACAGCTTTCTCAATAATGGGGACCCAGTGTCACTTCTGTTGACTTCCACAAGGGTTCAAGAACAGCTTGGGTTATTCTCAGCAAGAGTAACAGAGTTACTACAAATTTATGATGACGAGGCATTGTCATATGTCGACGATATCTATCTGACAGACGATTACCTAGATAGGCACTTGAACAGGGTGAATACCATTATACTGGGCTTCGCCTCTGAGGGCTATAAATTCAATTTAAAAAAATCAAGAATTGCCCATCTCAATGTCCTTTTCCTGGGATATGAACTTTCAAGTTTAGGCAAAAGCCTGGCAGCAAACCTTTTGGAAAAGTGTGCGCTGCTCCAACCTCCAAAAACGCTGAAAAACTTACAGTCGATTCTAGGTTTCCTGAATTTTGGAAAAACTTACATTCTAAATTATGCAGAAAGGGTTAAACCTCTCTACGAGTTAATCAAACCTGATTTTAAAAACAAAAATTGGACACAGGACCTCACAAATATCCTGCGTTCACTACAAGCTGACATGTTAGCAACAAATCATTTACAAACACGCGTAAATTCACGCAATTTAGTGATCCGAATAATTTCGGTTCAACGCGGATTCACCTACTTAACTCTTAATGAAGGTGAAAAAGTACCAATTGCATACAATTCACATTTGTATACACAAGTGGAAATGCGCTTCCCTTCAACAAAAAAAATTCTGACAGCAGTTCAAACCGCTGTAGCAAAAGAAAGAGCTCTAGCACAAGGAAACGCATTATTGTCATGACTCGGGTACCAGCCTTAGAGGCAGTTACAAAAGAGAGCATTCCGAATGCAAAAGCTTTACATCCAAGATGGATACAATGGGTTAATTCTCTTGCTGCAACAGATGTTGATTATGTTTTTGATCCTAATTTAAAAACACAAGCATTCCTGCAATACAAACACGAATGTCCTCTTCCTATTGAGATTCTCCCTCTTGACCAGTATGAATTTATAATTTATACTGACGGATCATTAAAGGTCGTATGCGCAATGGTAAATTCCGACAAATGGTAACAAAAACACAACCTCTAGGAGATTGTACAGCTCAGCGAGCTGAACTACAAGCATTTAAACTGGCACTTGAAAATACGGATTGCGAATTCCCCACACTTATAGTGTGCAATTTTTTTTTACTGTGTTCAATCGTATAATTAATTTTACAGAATTGGCTTCAAAATGGTTTCAAAGATGCAAAAGGTGGCACAATCAAGCATAAAACGCTTTAGGAACAAGTTGTTCAGTTGCGAGACGGACTACAAAACACTCACGTGATACACACGCTGAGTCATCAAGGTGATGGCATTCACGTTGCAGGGAATTCATTGGCTAACGAAGCCGCAAAGGAGCTGTGCAAACGGCTTCAGTAGCTGCGATCACTCGTTCAAAAACGAAAATAGACAGTGAGATATTGTTGGCTCTCAATGCTTCGAGCAAAGGCAGTGGTGCAGCGTTACCTAAAAAATTTCCACTCAAATACTCGTATATAATGAATGTGAACAACGTTCCGTTTGCTCAAATCCCTGGAGTGGGGCATAGGGTAATTCCAAACATGGAATGTAGATTAGGACTAATCCTAGCAGCACATGAAGGGATAGCCTCTGCCCATGCAGGTGTTTCCGCCATAGTATCGTTATTAAAACAGAGATATTGGTGGCCCGGCATCAGGAAACAGACCAAAAACTTTGGTTTGGAATGTGAAATATGCCAAAAGATGAAAGTCTCTACAGTGAAACGTCCTGCACAGACACCCCTGTTAATCTCAGATAAACCATTAGCTTGTGTTTACCTGGATCACTGCGGTCGCTTGCAAAGGGACGGTAACTATAAATATATCATGGTCGCAGTGGATTCATGCTCAAGGTTCCTATGGATATGGCCTCAGTGCTCGGCTGACGCTCGAACTGTTATAAAAGATTTGCGAGTCTTTATCGGCACATATGCAATAGGCGCGCTACACTTTGACCAGGGCCCTGCATTTAGCTATCGGGCTTACAAAGAAGCCATGGCCAGTTTGGGCGTTGCATTGCGGTACTCCTCTCCATTCCATCCTGAGGGAAATTCTGTTGTGAAAAGGAAAAACCGGGACATAAAGCGGTCTATAACAGCTAGGGTATTAGGTTCGGTTGATGGGTGGGTCAAACATCTTTATGGGGTCCAACGCTCATTAAACAATTTGCCAAGAAGTTCTCTGGGGGGTCACTCCATATGAGGTCCTATTTGGGACAAGAATGTGGGTTACTGATCTCGGAGGTAAAGGCACAGTGGTGGTAAATAAACCATTTGATATCAAAGATCGTTTGGATCTTTTACAGGACTTAAATGAACTAAGATCGAAACAAAGCAACGTGTGCCTGAAGCCAACCACCACTGGGGAAAAGCCAGCCATCCCAGCAAGGCCTCTCTGGATTCCAAAGCTCGGGGATCTAGTCAGAGAGAAGATCGCGGACAAGAAGGAATTTGAGCCTTCTTAAAGACAACCAGTACCTGTCCTAGCAATCCACGGATCAAGAACAGTACTTCTGCCGCCCCTTGCTGGAAAAAAGGAGAAAAGATTTGTGTCGATCGACCTCATCAAACCACACTATGCGGCCAATACTAAGCAGTAGGCCATGTGGACTCCGACCAAGTAGCAGACGCACTCCTCTAGCTACTATCCAAGAGGTTCAAACTGAAAGACTCATCACCGTTGAGAATCCAACAGTAAGAAAAGAAGGACTAAGCAACAATGCTGTGGAACTCATTCCTCTTGAAACCCAAATAACAGTTCGTCCTGATACACCTGTTTACACCAACACAACATGTGATCAACTGGTTCCAGCGATTTCAACAAATCCTGATGCAATTTCAACCATTGACAGAACTGCCCCTGGCTATTTCATTAACTTTGATACGTCTTCTGAGGATCCAAGCGAACCTGAAACTATGCCAGCTAAAAGAACTTTCAAAGAACAAGCACAAGACTACTTTCATCACGTGAAAAAGACTTATCTGGTTTCACCATGATTGAACTATGGATTATTTCTTGAATATTTTTCTTTCTGCTTTGGCTTGATTTATTAATGACTCTGAGCATGCTGATAAATGGAAGATATATTCATTTGGACACAGGAAGTAAAAATGTGAACTTACTTTTGAACCCACACAAGTCATCCCATCATGAAGCAAGAGACTTGTCAGCAGTAAACATCACAGCCGTTCCTATACAAGATGGTATAGTTTGGGACAAAACGGATTATGATATATTCGGTCCGTCTGAACTTTTGAAGATTCCACACTTATTTAAGATTTCATTAAGTGACTTTATTACCTCCAGTACCTATTCTGATGATTGGGACTTTGAGACTGTTAATAACATGATGTGTGATCTAGAAAGGTCTGCTGCATTCTCTAACCATGAATACATAGAGGGTTCAACAGACTATGAACAGCTTTTTTGTTACAACCACTATGGTCATCATTTATTGCATAAATCTGCAATACCTAGAAATGTATCTATGTATAACCAATGGGAACATTGTCCTACACCACCAAGGGATAGCTCAAAAACGTTTGCAATGAAGTTTCCATATTTTTCAGGGTATAATACATCAAATCCAGAAACGTTTTGCTTTAAAAATGTGAACAAAACAGAAACGAAAAATATGTTAAAAATGTTAACAAAACAGATTTATTCTGCAGCCTTTATTGCCCAACTGTCTAGACAGGGTTTCGACTTTTGGAAAGACACAATTGACACAAAATCTGTCTGGGGTACAAAAGATTGGCAAGTACAGGGGATAGAAGCTTTGTTTAGAGCCTGCATCATCCCACAGCAGATAATGTTTTTGAATGACACTGTCCAACAAACGTCTTGCCTTGGGTTAGCCAAGATCAAAGACATGAACACACTGTCCATACCTACACCTGCAAGTAACAGCACTACACAGAGGGTGGTCGACGTACATACTATTTTACAAAACAACAGATCAGATTCCGAATGGAAAAAATGGTTGCTCTGGCCCACAGGCACAAACATCTGTCAAGAAAGATTCCTGAACAAGATCCACAGTGCAATGGGCTGGTTAAAAGGTTGAACAAGACCCTGAAGGGTATGATCATGGGACTCCCAGAAAAGCTTAGGCGAAAATGGGATGTCTTACTACCCTGCCTTCTCTTTGGCTACAGAGAGGTTCCACAGAAGGGGGTTGGTAACAGCCCATTTGAAATTCTGTTTAGGCATCTAGTTAGGGGGACCAACCTCTCAAACCTCCTAAACTGGATATTGTGGACAATGCCCTTGGCCTGTGTTCACGTATGGCTGAGTACATGATGAAGGCAAGCATAAACCTTGAGGCCAGCCAAAAGCTTCAGAAAGCTTGGCATGACCAAAAGGCTGAACTGACTGTTTAGCAGCCAGGACAGAAAGTTTGGGGGTTGGAGCCTGTGGCCCCAGCATCTCTACAAGACAAGTGGAGTTGCCCGACACAATCCTTGAGAAAAAAGGTGAGGTCAACTACTTGGTGGACCTAGGTACTCCAAGAATTCCCCACAGGGTACTTCATGTGCACCGCCTAAAACCTTTTGTAGACAGGGCTGACATGAGGGACAGGAGGAAAAGAGTGACCCTCTCCCTGATCTCCTCTCTCAGAACCCAGTTGGTGGGTCAGTTGAAGGAGTAGCCTTGGCAGGCAGCCTCACTGACATACAGCAAGCTGATTGCAGGAAAGACCTCAATCAGTTCAACCAAATGCTCTCTCTGGCCCCCAGTCAAACCACCTGGTGTACCCATGAAGTGGATACAGGTGACAGGTGACAACCTGTCGGTGACGAACAAATTTACAGACAGCTTGACCATGAGAGACACTGCATCAGGACTGAGGTTCAAAAGATGCTGGAGTTGGGGGTCATTGAGCCTTTGGATAACCACTGGGCTAGTCCAATAGTCCTTGTACCAAACCTCACACCAAAGGTGGCAACAGACAGATGAGGTTTTGTGTGGATTACAGTGGCCTCAATGCAGTCACTAGGACTGATGCTCATTGAATTCCAACGGCAGATGAGTTTATTGATGCTTTGGCCTCAGCCAAGTATCTGGGTACATTTGACCTAACTGCAGGCTACTGGCAAATCAGACTTGCTGAGGATGCCAAGCCTAAAATAGCATTTTCAACCCCTAGTGGACATTATCAATTTATTGTGATGCCTTTTTGGTCTCAAAGATGCACCTGCCACATTTCAGAGGCTGGTGAACAAAGTCATAACAGGTCTGGTAGCCTATAGTGCAGCATATCTAGATGATATTGTTGTCTTTAGCTCCACCTGGGAGGATCACCTGGTCCACCTCAGAAATGTCCTAGAGGCCCTGCAAAAGGCAGGCCTCACTATCAAGGCCACTAAGTGCCAGATAGGACAGAGCAATGTTGTATACTTGGGTCATCTGGTAGGTGAAGGCCAGGTTCAACCATTGGAGAGCAAAATCCAGACCATCATGGACCGGGTTGCCTCCACTACCACAGACTCAGGTCAAAGCTTTCTTGGGCCTAACTGGGTACTATAAGAGGTTTGTTAAGGGATATGGGTCCATTGTGACTACCCTTAACTACCTCACCTCCTAAAGAATGCCTAGAGAATGCCAAAGAAAGGTCAGTCGACAGTTAGCTGCCAAAAGGCATTTGATGACCTGAGGCAGGCCATGTGCAGTTCTCCCATTCTGCAAAGTCCTGATTACTCTAAAACCTTCACTGTCCAGACAGATGCTTCTGAGATAGGGGCAGGAGCTGTTTTGTCACAACTTAATGCAGAGGGCCAGGACCAACCAGTAGCTTTCATAAGCAGGAGGTAGTCTCCCAGGGCGAAATGTGGGTCAGCTATAGAGATGGAGGCCTTTTCTGTGGTCTGGGCATTGAAGACGTTGAGGCCATACCTGTTTGGTAGTCACTTCCTTGTTCAGAGAGACCAAAAGCCCCTCTTATGACTTAAACAAATGAAGGGTGAAAATCCCAAACTTTTGAGGTGGTCCATTTTCCTACAGGGGATGGACTTTTCAGTGGAACATTGGCCTGGGAGTAACCATGCCAACGCAGCTGGACTCTCCAGATATTTCCACTTAGAAAATGAAGACTCAACAGGGCAAGTTCTCCTCATCTCCTTACGTTTGGGGGGTGGGGGGTTGTGTAGGAAAGTAGGATCTGCTTTCATGGTCACCCCCACTTTTTGCTTGTGTCATTATGTTTTTCTGACTAGTCTGACTGGGATCCTGCTAATCAGGATGCCAGTCACTGTGCTCACTCCCTAAATTGGACTTGGTAAGTTATTTTGGTACCTTCCTAATTGGCTACTGGTGTACCCTTCTAAGTCCCTAGTATATAGTACTAAGGTACCCAGGGCATATACGCACACCAGGGGTCTCCCATGGGCTGCAGCATGTATTGTGACTACAGGCCTGCCATTGCATCCTGTGTGGGCAAGTGCTAGCATAACATTTCCTTATATCTGAAGTCACTGCACTTAAAACCTATAAGTCGTCCCTAAGGCAGGCCTTTCAATCCTGAGCAGGACACCCCCAAAAAACATAGGAGTCGATTCTTCTGGCTATTTAAGTGCCGTCAGCCATTTTGGACGCATAGTGGACATCACATCAAGTAAGAGATGTCTAACTATATACTGGCTGCACCGGACCCAGTCATGTTTGGTATCAAACATTTTGGAATCCTACCCCAACACCGATTCCAGTGTTGGAAGTAGAATCCCATGTACTGGTGGGCTACCCTAGGGAGCCCCCCTGTATTCACAGTACCAGCCTTTCAGGGTCTAACAGCCAGTTAGTGCTGCGGCTGACCACACACATGATTCTGCGTTCCTGCTGTTGAGTCAGGCTCGAGCAGGGGAAGGTAGACAAATATGTTTCCTTTCGCAGGGAGGTGTAACCACCTCCCATATAGGACTTAGTGTATTGGGCTGGAGTGGGGGCGCTTGGCAGCGCCACCAGACTGCTTTGTAAGACACATTTGGTGCCCTCCTTGCAGACTCCAGTTTGAACCAGCTCAGGGAGCCATTGGCTTCCGCTCTGGCGCGAAACTGGACAAAGGACATGGGAGTATCCTCTCCTCTGTCCAGCCCCTTGTCCGGGAGGGAGCCCTGAATCATCCCAGCCCTTTCCTTAGGGTACTTAAGGGCTTACCTGTGGGCGGCTCTTCAGCTTCATCGTGAGATAAGATTCAGATCGGGAAACCACTTCATTTTCAACCATCTGGGCACTTTGGACTTAGCTGGACTTCGCTTTGCGAACCAATACTGCATCTGGTAAGACTCCTGCTGCTCCTGGTCTCGTGGTCCTGACAGTCTTCTGTGTCATCTGTGCCGGTGCTCCATACAGGTTCTTCTCCAGACCTGTGGACATCCAATCCACCATAAGAAATATCCGTTGGAGTCAAGGAGTCATTCCAATGCATCTGCAGGCCCCGCAACCAAGCTTGTTAAACGGTAAAAAATATATTTTGTTAAGTTAGCCTCTACTCCTCTCCCATTTTGTCTACCAGCCCCCATTTTGTGTTTCTGCAGGGACTTTTTCCAAAGTCAGAAGTTACGTGTTCACTGAAAACTGGTTGTGCTGATAATGCTTGCATGCCAGAGTAGAGGCCCTGCCCTGCGGAAAGGCCTGAGCACACAGCTGCTTAATCTATAAGCCCACCAACGCCTGTAACCTTCCTTCCTATCTACAAAGATGATGTGGGTGGGGGTTTATCAGGAGTTAGCAGTCTGCATTTCATCGTGACAAAGTGGTTTCCAATGTGTTTCACAAGGCACCAAACTGTATAAATGCCGTACTTGAACTTGTGCTTATCAGTTCCTTCCCACGGGCACTTGCAGTGTCTGAAAGATGGGACTCCTCTCATGAGTGAAATAAACTTGTCTTTTGTTTCCACTCCAGTGTTGATCCTCATTTATGAACCCGTAGACAATGTCCCTGCACCAGTGAGACTGATAGGAATCTCACTTCTACAATTGGCGCATAATGTGGGGCCCCATTGAAGACCGCAGCTGGACCAGGAGGAGGTCTTTTCGATGGGACAGAAACACCGGGGGCGGTTGGCATTTTGGAGGTGATTTATTGATCTGAGGATCGGCAGGCAGGAGTCGGAGAATTCCGATCAGGTAGGATCGAAATGGTTGTCTTTTTTGTTTTGGTTTGATAAAACATTTACAAATGTTTTAGACAGGTAATGTGAGAATTTTTTCTCATTTCTTGGCTTTTGGTATGAAAGTCTCTTGACAACATTGTTAAGAAGAAATTTGGTAAACATGCCTGTTTTGAGCACACTTGCATTATGTTGTTGTTGCAACAAAAATAGAATTTTGGAAGAAAGACAGCCAGCACCTCTAGAAGGCACTCTGAATTATGAAATGTACATTAAATACGGTATTTCTTCCACACTGTTTAGCACATAGTGGAACAAATATATGAAGCCAGATGCCAGTTTACAGTTGCCACTTAATGGTACCTTTGATTCAAACAAACTGCAATATGTAGAAGAGCAGCTCTTTAAGAGAAAAAATAGGCAGAGTATGTTTGATGCAGCAGGGTTATGGAGAAAGCAAATTAAACAGAAACAGATTAAAGAAGAAAAGGATAGGAAGAAATCTGATTTTCTCCTTACGTCCCATGGACTCTGAGAGGCTCAGCAACACAGGTGTTGGTTCTACAACTCCCTCAAAGCCTGCACTGTCTTCTCAGCAAGTTTGAAGTCAGTATCCCTCGTCAGGACCGCTGGAGCAGTATCCCTGTGCACTGCGTCGACTTGCCATTG
Organism: Triturus cristatus; assembly: GCF_964204655.1. Taxonomy (NCBI): domain Eukaryota; kingdom Metazoa; phylum Chordata; class Amphibia; order Caudata; family Salamandridae; genus Triturus; species Triturus cristatus. The sequence continues at coordinate 436,193,261 of NC_140594.1, read as the reverse complement.
CCAAGACTTGTTGACTCTCTTCTCCAAAGATCTTCGGGTTCTGAGAAGCTACAGCCTCCAGCATCTCTTGCTACCAAGATCTTCGTTCTCGCCACATCTTCTGCACCGTGGGCCTGAATTGTTGGTGAGCTGCTCGAGGTCCTCTTGCGACTCCTATGCCTTCGGCCTGTGGGTCTTCTTGAGGGTCTTCTTTCACTCCAGTGGACACCCCTGCTTGCTCGGGCCTGTTCTGATTCTTCTGCACTACGAAAGATCCTTGGACCATGCTGTCCTGACACAGCACCGTCTTTGCTTTCTTTGTCTGTTGCTGCTGCCAAGGCTTGTTGTTGCTCCCGCCGGACACCGGCCCCCTGGCTCCCGACTTCTGACGTCGGACAGCTCATGAACGACTCCTAATCTTCTACGGCGTCGCCTGGTCCTCACAGCTGCAGTGACAAGGGCACCGTCCACTTGACTTGAATCTTCCGCCATCGGTGGTCATTGGTCTTCTGTACCTCCTGGTAACTCCCGAGTGGCATAGACTCTGTCCCCTCTGCTTGCAGGTACTCCTCATCAAGAATCCACCCTTGGATTACACCATACACTTTCACCTTCTTTGCCAGCAGCACCTTTACTGAAGTCCTCCATTGAAGTCCACGGGGTTTCTGACGTCACTTCGCACCTACGCTCCGGTTCTTCCCTGGTGTAGGTATCCTGGTTCCTGGGGTATCCACGGATGTGGTGGCTCTCCAACCTTCCATCTTCAATGGGCTTTCTTCAGGGTCCTCTGGGAATGGTCCTTCTTCTTGAAAACTGCAAGCGCGACTTCCCCATTGACTTGTATTGAGCAGGCGGTCATGTTCCCACTCTGCTCACGGCCTCCGTGGGGTTTTGGAGTACTTTCCTTGGGTGCATCCTTGGGTTCCCGGCTCTTCTAAGTCGTCTGGGTCCAGTCTCGACTTCGGATGCAGTTCACATCCCACTTTATTAGTATATGGTTTGGTCTCCCCTTGGAGACCGCTGTGAATTTGTGCTACTTACCTGTTCTATTGTTGAAGTATTGTGTGTGTTGTGATTATATCTCGGGTTGGAGATATTGCAATGTGGGTGTTTATAATAAATACATATTTTTATGACTGCACTGTGTGTATCTTTTTCACTTAACCTACACTATATGATTAGTACTGGTAAACAAGCTGCTTTACGCTCCTTCTGGACTAATCCTGAAGGCTGCTCTCCACAGCTACCACTAGAGAGCTTTCTATATTTGTCTAGAACCCCTAAAATCGCCATAAGGGATGTCTGGATTAGTGCAGGGTGCTTCACTTAAATAGGTGTGCACCCTATACTAAGACAGCCTCCTACAAGGGCCGTTCCTAGAATGGACCATTCGGCTCTTGTTCCCCCGGAACCCTTGAACACCCCAAGAAGAATCAATAGTGGAGACAGGGGAACCTCCCAGGCCAGAACCACCGACATCTCCCTGGTCCCGCCCATCCAGTATTGAAGTATGGTGTGGCAGGCCCATACCATGTGGTAAAAATCTGCTTGATCAATTCCGCATCGCGGGCAAGTGGAGGTATGTCGTAGGCCGGCTTGGTGTTAATGGTGTGGAGAAAGATAGAGAGAGTAAAGATAATTAGATTGAATGTGGCACAGTTTGGCCAAAGTGGTGAATTTCCATGGGGCCATTAGTGTGTCCCTCCAGTCCTCATACCCTACGGGGCCCATCCAGCCCTCCTATTGGCTCCTAATATGGTCCAGTGTCCCGGGGGAATTGATAATGAGTGTGAGGCAAATCTGTGAAATCCCGCCCCTACCCATGTGCCACATTAATAGCTTGGCTTCCAGTGGGCTAAATTACGGAAGGGAGTCTGCTGGGAGGGAGAGGGTGGAAAGCTGTGTCGGAGTTGAAAGTATTTATAACACTGGGAGTGTGAGGTTATATGTCGTTTTCAGATCGTGAAAGGACCATATATGTGTCCCCAACCATGCATCCCCCAGTCTTGTGATGCCAATGAGGTCCCAGGAGCGAAAGCGTTTAAGAGACGCCATTTGCTTCAACCAAGTAGCATGCCAAAGTGGGGTTTGTTGCGTAAGTTTAGTCTTTCATGCACGTGTCGCAGGGCCGCCCATCATGCGAGGAACACTGCCCAAGTCACTGTGGGCAACAAGAGTGAGATCGGTGCCCCGTAAAGCATGGCCTCGAGTCGATGGAAGTCTTGTTGGGAAAGTTCCAGCCGGTAAGTGAGGTTTGACCACCCTGTTGAACCAGTCATGAATAACAAGTAGGTGAGAAGATAAGTAGTAGATGTAAAGGTTGGACTTGCCCAGGCCCCCGTCATAAAGCCCCTGTTGGCAGTGTTTAAGTGCAATGTGTGGCCGGAGCTCCTCCACAAGAAGGATTTTGTGGCCCTGTCAAGGGCCAAAAACCATGCTCGGGGCAGCTGAAGTGATAAGTTCTGAAAAACGTAAAGGAATTGTGGTAGGATCATCATTTTGTAGAAGGCAATATGGCTAAAATATTGAGGGGGAGGGTGCGCCACCTAGTGAAAGCCGCCTTGGTCTTCTGTACCAGAGGTTGGAGGTTAAGGGTCCGAGTGAGCTCGGGGTGTAAAGTCACCCATATACCTGAGCATTAAAGCTAAGTCGATGCAGGGAGAATATCGCCTGCCAGTCAAAGCAGTCCTTAGTTGGTGCCAGGGGGGCCAGCACGGACTTAGAGGGGTTCATCCGCAGACCGGATACCTGTTCCAACCGCTCGAGCAGCCGGAGACATCTGGGCCCGCTCACTGCCAGTTGAGCAAAATACCGCAGGACATCATCCGCGTACAGCGCAATGCCGTCCTCATTGCCTGTCCCCCAACTCCTAAGAGGGAGTCATGCGGATGAGTGTGGCTAGGGGATCTACCGCTAGTGCAAAGAGGAAGGGTGACTGGGGGCAACCCTGTCTGGTCCCTCGCTCTATGGGGAAGGTTTCGGAGAGAGTGCCATTTACCTGAACCCGAGCAGAGAGCTTGGCGTCAAGAACTCGGACCATGCCCTAAAATCTGGCCCGAGGCCTGCTCAGATCAGCACCGACTGGAGGTAGCGTCAATCCACCGAATCGAAGGTCTTTTCAAAGCCAATAAGAAGTAATGCAAGGTCGGAGGGCAGACGATGTCGGTGGGCCAGGGTCATGTGCAGTCTTTGGATACAGTGTCTCATGCGCCGGAATGGCATGAAGCCGCATTGGTCCGGGTACGCCAGACTTGTGATGATGCGCCATAGCCGGTTAGCCAGGATTGCTGCAAAGATTTTCACTTCACCATTGAGGAGCGATATTGGGCGGTAGTCTGCGCATGAGGTGAAGGGGGCAGCGTCTTGGGTATCACCACTATGGTTGTGTAGTCCACCTCACCCGGGAAGGACCCAACCTGCCCGACCTTTTGGTAGAGCTGCAGAATGAAGGAGGTGACTGTGTCCTGGAATGCATTGTAGAATTTCATGGGGAATCCGATAGGGCCTATTGTTTTGCCCCGCGCCATACCAGACATTGCTTCTCTGACTTCTTCCGCCATGAGGTGCTCATCCAGTGCACGGGCCTCAAGAGGGGACAGGCGGGGGAGTGGGTGTGAGTCAAGAAAGGCCGGTGCTACCATCACGTCTCGGGCCGCGGATTTAGCATATAGGTTTTGGTAATAGTGAGCAAAGATCCGGGCTATCTCTAGTAAGGAGTGCCGATTGACTGTGTGCGTCAAGGACTTCCAGGAAGAGCCTGTAGGCCTGAGGATGGGAGACCAGCCAGTAAAGTAACTTTCCATTTTTGTCCCCCGAGCCATAGATTCTGGCCGTTGTGGCCCTCCAGAGGTGTTTGGCTGCCTCAAGGGAGTGTAGCCGAATGTCTTCCCTGATGAGGCTCAACTGGCGAGTGACACCAGCCTGGGGGTCCACCTCTAGCTGTTGCTGCAGCTGGAGAGCCAGCGCCTCCAATCGAGGGACCAGAGCCAATCGGTCACACTCCCGGCCTCTGTTATACCTTATAGCGAAGCCTCACATTGTCGCCTAACTTGGAGACCATAGCATTCCCATCTTAGTCATGGAGCCAGCGTTGGTTGCAAAGAAGGACCGGAGTTTAGACCAAAGGTGTCGTGTGAACTCTTTGTCCTGGAGGTAGCATGTGTTCATCCACCACATGGGTCGCTGACCCTCCATAGGCAGCACCAGGCGTAAAAGTAAAGAGGAGTGATCTGAGATACCGCAGGTAAATCTCTGGCAATCGTGGGTGGGCAGAAAGATCAGGTCTACCCAGAAGTGAGTGTGGTGGTCCGCCGAGGTGTGCGTGAATTGCCAACGTCAAAGGTGCCAAGACCTCCAGGCGTGAAAGGCTCTGTCGTAGCCCATCTGGGCCAGGAAGGGGCAGAGATCCCCCAGAAGATGGGTTTGTTGCAGCAAGAGAGCTTCTGGGTGATGTCGGTGGGCAAAGGCAAGCACAGATGGGCGTTTCACTCAATCTAGCAGCCCGTTAACATTCAATGACATAACCTGGAAGGTCATATGTACATGAGACTAGGGTTGGTGAGGTGGACATGGGACATTGCACCCCTATAATGGGTGGTCCGTATGACCCGGTTAGGCTCTGCTAGGTGTGCTAGTGGAGAGCAGTAAAGGAGTGTTACCCACGACTAAGCATAAAAATACAGTGTGTGCGTGTGCTATAACCTGAGAAGGGAAAACAGAGTTAAACAGAAAAGCAACTAACAATGCGCGAACATAACCCCCCCCCCCCCAATGCCCACCCCTCCCATACTTCTACCCCAGAAGCATCTGTCGCCCTGTAGAGAAAGGGAACACTAAAAACCAATTGACTCAGTAACGTTCTAAGTGTCTTGGTGGATATATGAGCACGCCCGTTTTCATGTAGAAATCCTCAAAGTTCGACCAAAGTTACTGAAAAGCTGGTAAGTGGAGGCTGTTTTAGCCACCAGATGGGTCTGTGCTGCCCAGTGTAGTCAGCGTAGCCCCTTGGTAGATGGGCAGTCAGGACGGTGGGAGGCCAGGGGAGGTGACATTATCAGGAGCTGGATTTCGCCCCTTGCATTTTGCAGACATCTCGGGATCAGCAGCCGGGCCTACAGACACTCAGTTCGGATGGAGGCTTCCCCCCTCACGAGCTTTACGGTGTCCGTGTCCGCCTCCGGTGCTCCCCCTCAGTCGGGTCAGGGATCCCGGATTGGAAGCGAACACAGTTTCTTGGCCTCCTCATTATTGCTGTGCCAGTTCATGTGGGGAAAGGAAGAGTCTCAATTTAGAACAAGTGGGAGGACAGCCGGCTAGTTATTCAATAATGGGGCTGCGGGACAGGTCGGAGTCAGACTGGGGGATGGCCAAGTCTAGCTGCTGGGTTCCGCGCCACTTAGCCATGATTTTTTTATTTTTTATTTGTTGAGTTTTATATAGCGCTGGTATCAGAGCGCTTTACATGAGTTGCATAATGTTACAAAGTTACATCAGATACATCAGAAACAAATTACATCAGTTGCAAGGACGTTACATAGAGTACAAAAGGAGAATGAGGGCGGGTAGAGGGTGAAGAGGAAGAGGGGAGGCAAATGTAGATTAGAACAGGACCATAGGTGGACCAAGGCGCTGATCAGGAGAAAGAGTCAGTTCAGGGGAATGACGAGACCTTAAGATGGCGGTTTCAGTCACCCGGATCCCAGGTACCTCGCAATCAAAAATGGCGGCATTGCGGGCAAATACAAATCGGGTGAAAAGTTCCCAAAAAGGAAAAACCTACCCCACGAGCAGGGTTGAGAGGGGGCACATACCAGATGCATAATGAAGGAAGTCAAGAGGTGGGAGATCTCCCACGACACATCGGAAGACCGGAGAAGAACAGGAGCAAGCCAGCATTCTCATAGGGGGGAAGCAGCCATGGGTCCGGCGTGAGCATCAGCCATCTCGGTTATCAGGAAAAGCCACTCGAGGCAGCTTTGACGAGGGGAAGACAGGACCCACGCGTCTCCCCATCGAAAACCCCCGGACAAGATGCCAGCGGGACTCCAGACTGCCATGTAGCGGACCAGCTAAGAGGCGAAGGCAAGACCTCCTCGGCGCATTTTCGCTGTTTTTATTACTGATGAGCAGCGGGATGGCAGGCAACTGTTCTCGGGACCAGAGAGGAAGGCGGGCAGCCACGCATCCCAGCTGCAGTTACCAGAGAGACGCCGCAGGCAATAGATCCCTGCAAGGTCTGGAAAGGAAGCGTCGATCGGCGGGGCCACCATGGCGACAAAGCCAGACCTCCGCAGAGATGCAGCAAACTAGCGACCAGCAGACACGCAGGCGCTCTCTAGGAGGCGAAGGAAGAAATAAGAGCCAGCGGAGTGAAGACGAGCACTGTGCCCGATGTCCGGCTGGGTAGGTGACGGTCGAGGTAGTGAATCGGAGCCGATCTCCTCAGTAGCTGTCGGGGCAGCTCCACTGGACATCGGGCATGTTGTTCAGGATCTGCTGCCAGTAGCATTGATCATGATTTCATGGGCGGTCTCAAGTACAAGAGAGGAAGACCAGGGAGGTGAGAACCACCGCACAAGACCCCAGGTAAGCAGGGAGGGTCGATGGAGGGAGGATTTCAGAGGATTTACGCCAAAAAGGCGATCCCTGTCCGGAAGCTCCCGGTAGAAGCTCCTCACCCGACGGCCATCTTGAAAGCCATCATCTTGAAAGGAGTTCACCCTCCTTGCCTTGACTTCATCCAAATCTACATCCGGTCCACCACTTGTCTAGGATCGTCTCTCTCTGCCCGCTCCAGGACTCCAATTAGGAGGATGTTGTTATGCCAGGAGCAGTTTTCGGCATCCTTCGCCCACCTGCGGAGGTCTGCCATTCTTGTGAGTAGAGTGAATACTTTTTTTTTAAGATTGGAGATGTTATCTTCTGTGGATGAGATCCGAGTTTCTGCTTCGGTCAGTCTGGCCGTGGCGTTACAGAGGTCTTGGCGCAGCAGGGCCACATTCATCCGGACCTCCCCTATCTTGTTCTCCACTGCTGACTGTGAAGTCTGAATTGCATGCAGTATTGTGGTAAGGTCTTGGTGTGAGGAACCTGGCCAATTACCCTCTAGCTGGCCTGAAGAGCCTGCGGAAGTGTTGGCTGTAAATTGATCCATTTTTGTCCGTTTCTGTGCAGGGGCCGAGCAGGCGGACCTGTCCTTGCCCATCCCGAAGAGAAGCGATTCGATCAGGACAGAGACTCAGCGCCGGGGTGAGCCAGGCCTTGGTCACCGAACGCTGAACAGGAGTCAAGCGCAGGTGTGGGGCCCAGGCGTCCAAGCTGTCGCGCCATTTGCACAGGGCGAAGTCCAAGTCAGTGAGGCAGGTCCCCTTTCAGTCCAAGAGTGATTCCCAGGGGCCCACTCGGTTGCCCTGGTCCTTGGGGCATGTAGATGGAGAGGCTCAGGGAACAGCTCCCCAGCGGGCCGGTGAGGTGGGCGATGCAGGGTCCGTGGTCTTTCACCCAGGACCCTGGCCCTCAGAGATCAGTGAGGCCCTTGATGTCCCAAGGGCTCCCCCCCAGGATCAGTGGTAGTGGTGCGGGTACCTGGCAACCAGCCAACTCAGTGTTCAAAGGTACCCAGCAGGGTTAGGATTCGGGCCCTCCTTCAGTAGGGCATCAACAGGCAGCGTAGGCAGAAGGAGAAGGGGGATCTCTATAGTGAATGGACCACTGGTAGATGACTCTCCCTGAGGCACGGCTCCCCCCTCACGGGGTCACTTCATCCTAGCCCCATTCATTGTGTTCCCAATCTGTGCTGAATATGGCCAGTGACACCGCCCAAGTTGGGGGTTGGAATCCAGGCCCAGAGTCCAGGCAGGCTAGCCAACAAACAAACACAGGTACAGCCCACTGGCACCGGGCAAAGGCAGTCCCGAGGCCCAGAGACCTCCAGCTATCTATCAGTCAGCAAGCAGTTCAAGTGGGGCGAGGGGCTTCGCCCAAAAGCTGGGCCCCAGGCAGGCACCCCCCACCAGCCACACCCACGCAGCGCCTCCTTGAAGCTCCATCTGCAGCCGGTATATAGGGCACAGGTGCAGCTCACCGGCACAAGGCAAAGGCTGTCCAGAGGCCTGGAGATTTCCAGCTGGGGCCCTGCCTGGCAGCCGGACCCCGGGCGGGCACCCCCGGCTTGTTGCTCTCCACAGAGGCCCCTCCACCTCAGTTCGGTTGGCGCGCCACACCAGCATGGTCTACCGCCAGCCTGTCCGGTAGGAGGGGGGTTGAGACTCCTCAGGCGGCCGCCAGCTCCCGCCGGCATGGTTCACTCCCAGCTGTCTCTGTCAGCCCAAGCTGTCACCGCCTCAGGGTCACCTCTGGGTCGTTCCGGTCCTTACCAAGGCGGCTGGCAGCAGAAGGATGAGGCCTCTGATAGGCGGGGTGGGCTCTCGCCGTAGAATCTTCACCCCATGTAGTGGCTGTCACAGAAGACCATCACAGCACGGTTCCATGTGAGTCGACTCCAACGGGTCTCCGCTGTGCTGAGGAGTGCCCTGCAGGCAACACCGGATCAGGAAGTGGGCCCACGGTGACCTGCTTACTCATGCCATGTGGCCACGGAGGCCTCGTTTCGGGCAACGCATTCCACCGAGTCTTCTGCTAAGGGTCAACGGGGGAGGTGCTCAGAACACAGCTGCGGTCTTTCATGGGTCATGTGCAGCGATCTGGACCGTGGATGACTGCTAGTGGTCCGGATTACAGTCAGATCTCGAGGGTTGGGCTCAGTGAGACGTTAAGGTGCGTCCGTCATGTTGGCCTACAATATTTGTGTAAGTTAATCACACACTAGGAAATAGAATTTGCATTCCAATTTTTTTTTTTTAAATCCAATTTGGGAGGGTCGGGCGGTAATAGAAGCTAGGAGGCTTGATGTGCTTGTCAATTGTTACGTTTTATTTTCAAGCTTGATCAAAAAAAGTCCTTCCTGGGTTGGTTCCTGGCACTGTGTGTCTTCACCATTTTCTTCTTTCTGTGTTTCAGGTTCTCATCTTCCATTGGACGTCCGCCAGGAAGCTCAAAGAAAGAAAGAAGACGGTGAGTATCTAGTGGTAGATACGTTTCTATTGAAAAGTTGGGGATAGTGTCCATCACCACACCAGGAGTGAAGAGAAGGGATTTTTCCTTGACAGGTTGTAGGGTCATAAATTATAAGGACAAAAAGGAAAACTTATTTCAAGGCTACTTATTCCCACTGCCTATGGCCTCTCATTTTTTGTTTGATCTGCTTATTAAAGATTTTCATTTTGTATACATGGTTATGGAACAATACAATATCTGTGACAATACCATACAGAGCCAACAGGTAGTCATAAAGTCCGGATATTGAGTCACCAACATAGCAGCGTGGTTACATCAATGCAAATACATAAAATTGGTGATAACTTTTAACATATCCCATCATCCATATCATCACCACCCTCCATCAGAAAAGCTGCACAATCGCATTATTGTGCGTCGTTTCTGCAACTATGCAACATACCACAAAGTACATAATCACTTTTCGTATGGCTTCACTCCGCCATATCACATAGAGTTATATATAGAGTCAAACATTTTTATAGAAACACCAAACATGGGAAAAACTATCAGGGAAGGGGATAGGGAGGGGAGTAGGAGCCACAGTAAAAGAGGGAGGGGAACTATAGTCTCCAGCATTTTAAAAGCCAATCCTATTGGCTACCCTATGGGTGCACAATCAGAATGCTGGAAGGAATGATCCTCAAACGGGAGGGACAGAGGTCCCAGTTTACACAGTAATGTACACTACTGGGGTATGGGTCCCCTCAGTCCGACCCTGTTAGCCATCAAGAGAGGAAACATCCAATGGATCATCCAGCATTAACAACACCTGCAACGCACATAGCATAGTATTCCATTCAGTGGAGATGGGGAATTTGCGCAAATCCAGCGTATCCTCACATTTCAGAGACCACTTCAGCTTTCACCCATTTAAGCATGGAGAGGAACCAGGCTTTCGTCGGAGGGAGTTCCTTCAACTTCCACCTACGAGTAATCCAAATTGCTTGGCTTAAAAAAAAAAACAGATCAAGAAACCTGGTGGATGCTTTGTATTTTTTATTCCTAGGAAACACACCAGTGATGCACTTCTCCCATGTTCTCAGCACCTCCCTATCTGTACAGGTGGTTATCGCTTCCAGCACCTTTTCTCAGTAAATCTGCAGGGCAGGGCTAGACCAAAGCATATATAAAATATCTGCATTCACCATCTTACAACGCGGGCAGCACTCACCCTGTCTATGAAAGTATCGATTCATCTTATCCGGTGAGAGATAAGCCCTATGAACAATATAGAATTGAATTAACCAGAAACTGACATTTCTGGGAACTTGTTTGGGGCTTTCCAGGACCATGGACCATTCCTTCTGTAAATATGGCCTCCCCAGATCTACCTCCCACCAGTTTTGCAGCGATGCCTAAGGCCTCTCTTGATGGTCCTCACCAATTCATGGGCGGAATTACCACATTCAAGAGCCTACGTTTTGCCACCGTACAGCTGTCCCTAGAATTATAACCCGGTATTAGGGTATTCCTTTTCATAGTGCCCTGTGCATCGCTTTGGTGCTCAAAAAGTGTTTTCATGTGCAGCCCCTGTCAGGCGTAAGGAAGGAAACGAGAAGGGGGAAATGAGAAGGAAAACAACTGCAACCCCCCAAAGGAAATACAAAGGGGAGAAACGTACCGCTGGATGCTTTGATTACTTGCCCCTTCCCTCGCTACCCTAGAGTCTCCCTCCCATTCCCCCAGTGTCTTCCGCCACAGCCCGTTTACAGGTCACTCACCATCCGAGCCGCAACTCTCCTGAGTTGCGGTTGCAATGTTGCACCTCCAGGGAGTCCTTACACCACTCTTCGGTCACCTTGTCACCATCCAGGTCGTCTTCTGTTTCTCTGCTTTCTCTCCTCTGCATCGCATTGGTTCCTCCGTCTCTGGTGTTCTACTCTCCTTGGTTCGCCTTCCGGTCTCTGCCTTGTGACGACCTTCCTCTTCCGGATCCACCTTTTCTTCTCCTCTAGGAATGTCTGATTGGTTCCCTTACTTGGGAACTCCTCCTTCTTCCTGCAGGAGAGAGGTTGAGAGCAACGGATTAACTCTTGCTGGTTCCAAGTGCTCCAGGATTCGCGATGGCGGTGCTCCGATCCATGGTATGTAGTGGGTTTTCGGGGCCGCGATATCGAACACCCCCATACATCCTATATAGTGCATATGGTATGAATTGTAACCACACAGAATACAAACAGTAAAGTAAAGCGGAAATGACTCAATAGTGTGCACAGCGGGAAGTATTCTAGCATAATTACTGTATTTATAGAATTACAACCCTTGTCTGCTACTTCTAGGCATTATGCTAGCTCCAGCAGATTGGTAAATAACTAGCCTATCTTGAGTTTCAAAGGTGGTGCACTCATACCAGGTTCAGAACAACAGATTTATTGTTCTGTCTGAATAGCAATCCTGCCATGTCTGTCACAGAGCAGCTGTATGTCTCGAAAAGCAAACACTGCCACTTGGGGAGACAGGGGAGGCTACTCACCACATTGCATCAACCTTCGATTAACCACTTCGGTGCTGTGGATGTGCTGGACCCAACCTCGGCACCAGCACTAAAGTGCAGAGGACGGCTCCAGCACATTCAAGCACCCACCCACCCATGGGTGTCGTGCAGGCACTCCCCCTGTGGGCCACCCGCCACATTCCCCCTCTGGGAGTGGCAGCAGAAGTGCTTCCGTAGCCACCTTGAGCCCTCCGCCGATAATCTGATGACATCAGCACATGCACGGTGCGCAAATATCATTAAGAGGATCTATGGCCACCCTGAAAGCCATTTGATTCCAGTGTGATTAGAGAAGAGGACATCCCCAAGGGAAAATCGGGTGGGAAGAGAGACATCGGGTCTCTCTTCAGTGCATTCCTGCCGCGGGGTCGTGGTTGGGACTGCGAAGGCGCAACAGCAATGCACCCATTAGACACCAGGGGTGTCTTGGTGTGGAGAGCAGCTCCTTGGGCAAGGATACATGTTTGATACACATTTTTTAGTCATTTTAAGCACCTGGAGGCAGATCGGCTGCTTTTTAGGCCGATCTGTTCCCAAGGGAAGCAGATAACCACTACCACCAGGGATTTTATTTATGTATATCAGGGAGCTGCCCCTTGGGCAAGATAGTTCCCTATTTTTGACACAAATGTTTTGCCTTTTTTCCAATCCCCCCCCCCGTCTCAGATAGGCTATATTTTAAGCCAATTTGCCCCCAAGGGGAGTGGAAAACAACTAGACCACCAGAAATTTTATTAACATATGTTGGGGAGTGCCCCCTTAGGGCAAGGGTTGCTCTCCATTTTGAAAATGGCATCGTCTTTGTATTACACCGCTTTAGGAGCAGATCAGCCATTTTTTAGGCTGAGCTGCCTCTAGGGGGTGGGGGCAGAAAACCAGTAGACCACCAGGGATTTTATTTAATGTATGTGGGGGGCAGTCTGTTGGGCAAGGATCACTCCCTCTTTTGAAAATGGAATCTCCTTTGTTTTACGCACCCACAACACACCCGGGGGCAGATGAGACTTTTTTTAGGCCAGTCTGCACATGGGGGCGTCAAACCACTAGACACTAGGGAATACGTTTGTGTGTGTGTGTGTGTGATCTAGCGTTTGGCTGTCATTGTAAGTGGTGTGGATTGGGCTTTTGGATGGAGACGAGTGTTAACTGGCATTTGGCTGGCAGGCTGGGGTATGGGTCAGTCCTGTGTGGGGTGTCAATTTTTTGCCTTTCCTTTGTGCCCCCTACCCCCCTTTGGGGGCAGATCAGACGTTTATGAAGTCGATCTGCCCCCAGGAAAAGACTTCATTGTGTTTATAATGTTAACTGTCTTATTTCTCATCATCCTTTGCATTTGTGAACTTAATGTTTTCTTTTTTCTTTTTATTGTAGCATATAGCATTTGATTTCCTTTGAAGCGATGCCTGCTAGCGGTTTCAGCGTTGGTAGATCTGCAGTTTGTATAGTTGCATGTGTTTGATAAGGAAACTTTTTTGTAATGTTTACTTCAAATGAGTATCATTGCCCTGCTTGCATGTGTTTTTTAATTGTTGTAAAAATTGTATCATATGTAGCTTATGTTTTATTATGTTTGAAATATACATTTGGATTTGAAAAAGACCTATATTGTGTTGTTTTGTGTGTGATTTATATTTCGTTTTTCCTTCCTAGTTGGATATTTTGGTGCTTGTGCAGAGTAGATGCAGGTGTTCCTCACCGTCTGTGGTACTTGAGAGTTATCTTTTTGGAGTATATAGTTAATTGTTTGGTTGGTATTTATATTTGTTTCAGAATATTATATGTCAAAAGTTATATATACTGTTTGATACAGCCAGAGTTTGTTGAGTTCTAATTTGACACAGTGTTATTTATTGTTGTCTTTTTTGTTATGCTAGTTTCCTTAGTAGGTATTATGGCTGCCCCCAGTCTGACTGCCCAGCTGGTTGTTGGTTTTATTTTTGAATCTGCATTTGAATATGTCTCTGAGACTGACTCTGTATCTAAAGCAGAATACCAGAATGAAGATTCTGGCAGTGAATTTTCTTTCTGAGAGGATTCATCTGACGATGAATCCACTATTAGTGCTGATGAAGTGACTCTTTTAGTGGATGGCAATGCCAGGGCAGGGATCAGTGTCTCTTCCTGCGGCTTGTCCTCAGAAGAACTGGGGGAGATTAGGGAAGAGAGGGAATTCAGGCTGCAGATAGTTAAATTAAAATGGAGGCAGAGAAGAAAAAGGCTAAAAGGGCCTGGAAGGAGAAAGGGGCTGAAAGGGCCTTGGAGGAGAAAAATATGCTACTGACTCACAAGAGGAGGCTAAAAAAACTGGACATCAAGGTCAGACAGGTGAATTCCAACAGAGATGGTGGCAGCAAACCCATTGTACTTGAAAGAGATAAAAGGGTTTGCATACCTAAGGATTTGGGGCCAGATGTACGACTGTCGCGAAAGGGCAATTGGCCCGTTTGCGACCGCAATATAGGTTTGTGCAATGTACAAACCCTATTTTGCGGGTCGGTAACCTATTACCGACACGCAAAATAGGGGTTGCGACTCCCTATTAGGAATGGGCGTGCCAGGAGCATTCCTTCCTAATAGCGAGTCGCACTTAATGTATGATTGTTTTGCAACTGAATGGTTGGGTGCAAGGCAGCAAAGTTAATGATTATGTTGTGTTATACAATTTAATCATGAGAGAGCGCATGCTCTGTTTTTGTTTCACTGAGTTGCTCCAGCACCTAATTGACAGTAAGCTGACTGACCAAAGCAAGCTTCCTGAGGAGGCAGACCTGGGAGTGACCCCAAGAAGGAATTGTTCAGGTTCCCCCAGCTTTGTGAGGGGGTGATTAAAGATGACACAGACAAGTCTCAGAGTAAGAGGAGAGGAAAAGGTTCCCATGCTTCATCTGAGAAAATTGGTAATTCTTGTTGGCCGTGGAACAGGGTGCCCAATTTCCAATCCCACTGCTTTGAGTGGTCCGAGTTAGAACACAAAGATGGGGACTCTGTCTGTCCAAAGAAACAACCCACTGGTGGAACCTAGACAGGGGTGACCAACAGCCTTAGTGGTAATTAGTACCCAGGGGCAGGCCGTTGACCATGCCATGCTCTCCCTTAGTTGGGAGATAGACTCAGAGGGTGAGCTAGAAATCCCTGAGGGTGAAGGTCGTCACTTCCAGCAGGTGAAATTGAATGGGGTCCCAGTCACTGATCTGAGGGACACCGGGGCTAGCCAGACAATGGTAGATGAAAGGCTATTTACCCCAGAGCAGAGCACCAGCCAGGTGTACTTCTCTGCCCATGGACTCAGGACCATGGGCAGGACTTCTTCCGCCCTATGGCCCTGGTATCCCTGGAATGGGGTCCATCATTTGTTGCTGCAGCATTTTGTGCCCTTAGTGGCATGGGTATGCACAGACGAGTTCCCTTGCTCACTGTGTCACTGGATTCCAGCTAGCTGGCCAACTCTAGCACAGCGGACTCTCTGAACCCTAGCCAAGAGAATGTTGGAGGAGTGCAGCTTTCATAAAGGCCTGTGGAAGGAAATCTTTGCAGACAAATATTCTGGTCCCGAGTGTTAGAGCACCCTGGGCACAGAGATAGAGGTCTTAAAAAGAATCCTCTTTTGCACAGGAAGCCAGTGCAAATTCCGCAGATGAGGAGAAATGAACTCCCTTCTAGAAAAACTAAGAACAAGCCTAGCAGCAGAATTCTGTACAGTTTGAAGTTTCCTCAACAAATATTGCGGGGGACCCTGTTAAAGGGCATTGGCATAGTCCAGCCTGGACATGACCAGTGCCAAGACCACCGTGATCCATATTGGGACTGACAAAAATTGTAAGAGTTTCTTGAGCATTTGTAGTATGCCAAAACATTTGCCAACCACAGAATTTATTGATGGAAGAACAATTTGTTATCAGATTTCACACCCAGGTTGTTGACTGTTTCCACATGCCTATTGGATGGAGGGGCTCCCTCTTGCCAGTGCACTTCTAACTTGAGGTCAAAAGTTTGCCCCACACAGAGCACCTCCGTCTTCTCTGTATTACATTAGTGGGAACAAACTCATCCAAAGGAAAACATCAGAGAGGCATGGTTTTAAATACCTCTTGTTCAACTGGCACCCCTTTGTCAAATGTGAAAATAATATGGGTGTCATCGGCATAGGAGATTATTTTGGCCCCAAACGACTCAACCAATTCAGGGAGGGGAGTCATATAAATATAAAAAAGTGTGGGGCTTAATGCTGACCCCTAGGGAACCCTGACTAAGACATTTTGGCAGCCTGAGGAGAAGGGAGGTAGCTAAGCCTCTTGCTTCCTATGATGGAATGCTTGAATTCATTTCAGCCACTGGCAATCACTCGTGGAACTCCGCAGTCCATTGTTATTTTGCACACCATGCCACGTCAGTTTTTTTTATGCCCAGATGGTTTTCATGGCAATTTGACGGGATTGGGTCCTGCTTTTGTGGTCCTGATTCCTGAGACGTGAGGCACAAATGTCCCCTGACCCTCCCTCTAGCCCTACCCTTAGCCTGCCTCATGTCTCCCTGTATTGAACCCAGATACCCCACACTTTCTCGTACTTACGGGGGCAGGCCGGCTCTGGTAAACCTCACATTCTACCAGCTGACACCAGTCTAACAGCCTCATGCATCAAGCCAAAATCCAGTCGGTAAAATACCGATTCGCTAATAGCTCCCGGTATTGAGTTAAAAATACCCAATCCCAATGCATCAACCCAAAAGCAAAAATCGCTATTTAAGGAATCCTTAAATAGCGATTCCTTAAATAGCGATAGCATTTAAGGAATCCCAAATTGAGATTCCTTAATTTAAGGAATCTCAATTTGGGATTCCTTAAATGCAATGCATGAAAGTTAAAAAATTAGCGAATTCGCTAATAGGGGGAGCAAATTACCATGAAGATGAACTGCATGGTAATTTGCTAAAAGTTTGAAAAATGCACTTTTGTGCATTTTTCAAAGTTTCATGTTGCGCACACACATGCCCTTAGAGCATGTGTGTGTGCAACATATGTGCACATATCAATTTCAGGGGTGCAGTAGGGTGTCATTTTGACACCCTTGCACCCTTGAAATTGCATGAGCAATTTGCGAGAACCTACTGGTACTGCTATTTGCTCATGCAATCTCCAATTCATTCCTATGGGCCTGGAGGCCCATAGGAATGATTGGGATGGCATTTCTTAATTGCTACTCGCAATTTGCTAGTAGCAATTAAGGAAAGTTAAGGAATCGCTATTTGAATAGCGATTCCTACATGCATAGCCTTTTGCTATTCCTTATTAGCGATTCCTTATTTTTCGCTAATAAGGAATCGCAAATGGCATTGTTGATGCATGTGCCCCTTGGTCATTATTCCAATCCCAGATAATCGGGGATCTACTTGCCCCCCATGCTTTTGCGATGTTCCGTTTTGCCACCCCTGCTGCCAGTGTCAGCCACAGTTTAGGATACGTGGGCCATGTCTCCTCCCCAGAAATGGCCAGTATCAGCCGTCTAGACTCCAATGGCACCCCCAGGCCCATAAAAGTGGCCATGACAGGGCATTCCCACAGTGTATGGAAGCCCATGCAGTCCAACCTGGATCTATGCAGTATGCGCAATTGTATAAGGCGGAACCTGGCCCTTATGGCTATTTCCCTGGGGCTCTGGATGGCCACCGTCCAGTCATTATCTTCTGTGAGCCCGATGTCGCCCTCCCAGTCCTCCTGCAGCGTGCGAAGGAGATCCAGTGAATTATTCATTATTTTCCGGTATACCAGGGAAACTTCTTTAGCTGGCATTGAGTCTAGTGGCAACCGGTCTTCAGTGGGTGAGGATTCCAGTAGCTGTTCCCCTCAGGCAGATGACACTGCAATGTGTGCCTCAATTGTAAGTATTTGAATTTCTCCCCATCCTCCTGGTGCACTCCACCTGTAAGTCCCCAAAGGACAGAGGAGCCCACCCCAGACGTCCCCCAGCCAGTCTATCCCTATCAAAACCCACATAATGTGGTCCCTCAATTTCTTAACCTCCCCACATTGGCGTTGTGTTGATAAATTTGCCCTCCCACCCCATGTGACTGTTAGCTTCATGCAATGCCGTAACTACAGCCTGAGTGTGACTCAGGAGTGCACCCACCTTCCTTCTTTCATATAGAATAGAAGGTTATCCCCGGTTTCCCATAGCCTTGCGATCGACCCAATAGGCTGGCGCCTCCCTCTCCCCAAATACCCATTAATTTACTACCATCAGTTTGGCAGCCCAATAGCAGGCCCAGAGATCAGGGACCGCCAGTTCTTCCTCGAATGTTCCCGAATGTAGCTTCCCAAGGGACATGTGCCAGTTGCCTCCGTTCCAGAGGAGTATGCGCAATTTACTGTTGACTTTGGTGATGAAGTGCTGCTGCACCTTGTAAGGGGTATTGTGAAGGACATATAACATGCGGGGGACATCATCATCTTGAAGAGTACGGTCCTGCCCATCAAAGAGATCAGCAAAGCTCTCCAGTAGGTCACATCCACTCTGAGGAACTCAAGCTGAGCGATTGAATTCTGTTTAAGGAAGTCCTCTATGTTCCTGATAACAAAAATACCCAGGTATTGAAATCCCTGCACCGCCACCGGTGCCGGACACTTTCCCCGACAGTGGGAAGATAAGAGAGTTGTCCCAGTTGATTTGATAGCCCGAGTAGCTCTCGAAGAGGTCGACAATATGCAGAATCCTATGTACTGAGAAGCAGGGCTGCAAGATATACAGTAAAATGTCATCGGCGTAGAGGGAGATACTCTCCTTCCACATCTTGCCATTCCAGATCCCCCACAGGAGAGGGTCCTGGCAAAATTCATCTGTAACAGGGGCACCTCTGTTGTGTGCCTCTGTGAAGAGAAAAGGTGCGAGACACAACGCCATTCATGCGCACCCTCGTCACTGGGTCCTGGCAGATGAGTCGGACCCATGAGCAGAATTTAGGGCAGAATCCCAGTCAGGGGATGACTGCAAATATATAGGGTCACTCTATACTATTGAAGGCCATTCTCGTATCCAGGGAGAGTACCACGGCCTCCTCCAACTGGGGTATTGCCGTCATGTGCATCACCCCATATAAACACCTCAGATTTAGGCAACTACTCCTTTGCGGCATGAACCCAGACAGATCCGAATGTATCACTGAGGTTATGACCCCCACCAATCTGTTCTCCAGAGTGATCTTATTGGCCATGCATTTGAACAGCTCAGTTTGAAAGCTGTTGGGCCCCGCTGCCTTGCCCAATTGCAGCCCTCGGATGGACCTCTCAATTTCATCCACCATCAAGTCTTGTTCCAGTGTTTCCCTGTCATCTGTGGAGAGGACTCGAAGTGTTTGATCCTTCAGGGGATCCGCACAGTCCTAACAGGACCTGCGGGTCCCAGAGGAGTACACACTCTAGTAATACATTGCAAATGTTTCTGCTATTTCACCTCCTGCGACATACCCCGCTGACATGACAGTGTATTTCGGTGACCCAATTTCTGTCCCTGTCTCTTTTGTCCAACCAGGCTATGAGTTTAGTGACCTTATCACCCACGTCATATAACCATCTCTGTGTGGCCAGGGCATGTACCTGTGCAGCATTTTCTGCAAGGTCCCTCAGTTCTGTCTTAGCCAGAGGCAATGAATCTGTCCTGCATCTGGGACTTCCCCTCCTGATATTCCCTTCTCCAGTGTCTTAATTCACTCTTTAGTTCTAGACTCCATGCTATCCCATCTTTCCTTTTGATCCAAGGAGGGCCTGAGTGTGTCTCCGCATCGCTGTCTAGAAAGCCTCCCACAAGGTCCACGCTGAATCAACAGACCCTTCATTTACCTGGAAGTATTGTTCTGTCCACTCAATTATCCGTTCTCAGGTTTTCCTATACTTCAAGTGCCAAGCGAATATTCTAGGTGGCAGTACAGTCTCGCTGGCTGGCCCTGACAGACAGGTCACCACTGGGGAGTGGTCGGATATACCACGTACCAAGTGTGATGCATTGCTAAAGTGACCCACATTGTCGCAATGGGTACGAATACAGTCCAATCGGGATAGGCTACCATGTCTGGCCGATAAATGGGTAAATTTGTTCTCATTTGGATGGTGCGCCTGCCATAGGTCCACCAGACTCACGGCGTCCCCAAAGGATTGAAGTTGGCTCCCGCCCCGGATCTTGCCCCTCCCGTGCCACCTGCCTCGCCCCATGGACATCACGTCATTCACATCACAGCCTAGAATTAGGGTGCCTACTGGAATGCTTAAGAGAGATGCGCCAAGAGAGAGCGTCTCCCTGTAATTTGGGTGGTGTATAAACAGAGCCCAGATTAACCTGCTGTGTGACTCTCCCATACGCCCATCTGCAGCACAAATCTTCCTATCCGGTCATGCCATGTCCTACCTGGTGTATATTGTGTAGTGGGCCTTAGGAGGATACCCATGGCCCTTGATCCAGACGGGTAACCTGCATGCGCCACCAGAGTGTATACCCATCAGTCCAGGGCTTTGCAATACTGGCCTTTTAAGTGGGTCTCCTGCAGGAGGACCAGGTCCGAGGCCGGTCGTTTCATATATTGTAGCACTAGGGTACGTTTAACCTTGGAGCCCAGGCTGTTCACATTCCAGGACAGTATTTTCAAGTCAGAGTGAGCCCGTGTCCCCTTGAGATGCTAGACTGTCGGATCCGCCCTGTGCCCGCCCCCTCCCTCACCACTGGGTCGCTCCCCTGTCCCCCTCCTCCGGCTAGCCGTGTAACCATATTATATGTTGTAGCCTTCGCAACTTTGAAAAAATCAAAAACAAAAATAACCATCCCAGAAACTTCCCCCTCTCTGCTACCCTGCACTGTGGGAACAAAATTGCCCACCGCCCTAATGTGCAGGGGCTCTGCTCCTATATAACTTTGATTTCCATATTTACTCCTGCACCAGGATCTTCTGAGTCTGCTCATAGGCATCTATTGATGCATTCCTGGAGGATGGATAATTCACAATAATTTCTTCTGATGGGGCTAATGTTATCAGGTTCCGAAATCTTTGGCCCACAGCTGAAGGAGCTGGGGAAGAAATCAGTAGAATATTGTAAATTAACGATGCTTACTAGAACTTTTTTCAGAGGGGGCATTGGATCTGAAGGGCTTTTGATCTGCTTGTGGCTCCCAGGACTCTGAGCCAGCTCTTTTGAGGGAGTGGGCGAGGCCAGTGGGGCCTCTTACAAAAACAAGCATTGAAAATGCAATAGGTCTCGCTTTTAATTAAGTTAAAGCCATTTGCTTTGTTAATGGTATTGTATAGCAAAGCAAATGTATTTTATTTTCTTTAAGCTGTTTTATTTGTTTGTTAATGCTTTTTATATGTATATATATGCATTTTTATATATGTGTATACATATTTAGAGATATGTATATTTATATACATGTGCATATATATGTGTAAAGATGTATGCCTATATATACATTGACATGTTGCATACATATTGTGATTGTTTTATATGCATATATATGTATGTATGTATATATGTGCATATATATGATTTAATTTATGTGTATAGATGGATATGTATGCATTTATATGTATATGTATGCATTTTTTGTTTGAAGAATAGTAGATGTATATATATGTTTATATATGTGCTGAAGAGACCACTCTGTTCAAAGTGACCCAAGGACACAGTGGGGATTGTTGAAGGAACCCTTTATTCACTAAAAGTTGCGCAGTATTATGCATTTCGGCTTTTCAGCCTTCCTTAGACGCCGCTTATATGTTTATATATGTTTATATATACAAATATCCCTATGTAAATGTTTATATATATATATATTGAAATGAGGATGGATATATGCATATATATATATATATATATTTATAAACTTTTGTCGTAATTTAATGTGTTGCATATGTGGATGGCTATATGCATATACATCTTTTTACACATATATATTGGAATATATGTCTGCATATGTATATAAATGGACAGGATTTTTTATATATGTGTAGATATACATATGGTATATGCGTATATATATGTGTAAAGATATATGTATATATATATATATTCAGTGAAAAAACCATAGGTTTCACACACGTTATAGTTAGGAATTAGCATTTAAAAAACCTTAGAAATTCAGTGAAAAAACCATAGGTTTCACACATGTTATAGTTAGCTGGACATTTTACTCGTAAAAAACCAATGAAATTCCCCCGTTATAGTTAGTTCAGCTAACTATAACTCGCGCGCCCGCAATGCACTGCTGATGACGTCACATATTACATCACTCATGACATGGTCAGTGACATCACTCATGACATCACTGATGACATCTCAAATGACATCACTGATGTCCAGCTAACTATAACATGTGTGAAACCTATGGTTTTTTCACTGAATTTCTAAGGTTTTTTAAATGCTAATTCCTAACTATAACGTGTGTGAAACCTATGGTTTTTTCACTGAATTTCTAAGGTTTTTTAAATGCTAATTCCTAACTATAACGTGTGTGAAACCCATGGTTTTTTCAGTGAATTTGCAAGGTTTTTTAAATGCTAATTTTTTTTTTTCTTCTATTTTTTTTAAACATATTTTTTTTAATTTTCTTACCTTTTATAAAGACTATGGTTAAATTTTTAAAATTCTTTAATATGTTTTTTTAAAATATATTTTACAAAATAAACAGGTAAAATTAATTAGCAATACATTTTTTCCTTTTTTTTAAATTTTTTTTTTAGTACGCGTACCGTAAGCTTACGGTAAGCGTACGGTTTACGCAACGCCCGTAATTTTTCTACGCTGCTTGCGTATAGTTACGCAATTTGTGTAGCCGCGCGTACTCCGCGTGGGACGCGTGCGCGCGTACGCTACACGCGCACGTTACGCGGAAGTGTCGGGTAGTGACTGTTATGCGCATGCGCGCAAGCGCGTGTCTTTTTTACGTGCATGCGCACTTTTGCCGTAAGCGTACCGTAAGCGTACCGTAAGCGTACGGTAGGTCATGTGATCATGAAACACAACTTTTGATTGGTTGAAACTACTTTCAGTTCTAGAACTCTCCTACACCACACCCATTCCTCTCATTTCTGCTTGTGATCCCTTAGGAGAAGGAGCTGGGTTGTCTTTGTGATACGATGGCAGAACAGCAGAGCTCTTCTGAGAGTGAGGCTAGCACTAGCAGCACTACCTTGAGGCAGAGAGCGAGGAAACAAAAGCCCTCTTATGTATGGGATTATTTTACTTTTCCTGAAGGCCAGCAAAAGGTAAATGCACCTTTAGTTACTTGTAAGCTGTGTAAGCGTGTACTTTCAAGAGGTAATCCTGACAAGAACTATTCCTTTGGGAATCATACCATGAAGAGACACCTCAAGGATGTACACAGAAGGACACATTCTCGACTTTTTGGAGGTAACTCTTCAGAAAGTCAACCAAGCACATCCACAGCAGCTCAGCCTGGACCATCATCTGCAGGGCTGACTCCTTCTTCTGCAGGTCAGGTGAGCCCTTCATCTGTGGGGGGAGCATCTCCTTTTGCTGGCCCTCTGGAAATTAACCCTCGGTTTGCGAGGGTTGATATTCGATGCGCCTCTTGTCATGATCTAATTTGTCATAGGGAGACCAGTGTTTCCCTAGTGAACAACAAAATAGATCAGCAAACTTGTCGCTTTGACTAATTTTCCCAGTCTTTCTTTCCTCTGTCCCTGCATGAACACAACGGCTCTTTTAAGAGCCAACCTTATCTTTCATCTTTTTTTTATATATGTTTTTTAAAAACTTTTTTTTTTTTGTTTACCGTACGCGTACGGTACGCGTAATTTTTTACACTAAAAATCAATTATCACATTACAAGGTCCTTGAGAGACTACAATTATTATTATTGACTTACCATACCCACTCAAAAAAATATTTATTCATTTGTTTTAAAAAAAAATTGCTTGAAAACAGACTGCTTTTTCAGACCACCACCATGTGTATCCTCAGTGACTGCCTACACTCCTTCAAGGGCAACCAGCCTTAGTGATGCTGAATGTATTTGCATTACAGACTGAAACCTGAAAACCCCACTCGCTTGTAAATACTGTGCATGATTATACATGGCAAGCAGCTGGGTGTGTGCTAAGAGTCTGCTTCTGCACCAAAAAATCGCTCCCCCTTTTTCCTACTAATGCAACTGTGAAATCACCAGAGCAATACGCAATAAATCTCTGCCTGTAATTCCTATTTCCACACAGAGTCATGTTTTCACATTAGTCCCAAAACGAAATTTCTTTGCCAATTTGAAAGCACACTTACTGCTCTTTTTTTTGGCAAGTGAAAATCACTTTTACAGACTGACACATTATGAATCCACTTTTTTGATTTTTTTAAATGCACATGTCCAAACTGCTTTTTCAGACCACCACCATGTGTAACCTTGGTGGCTGCCTACATTCCAGCAAGGGCAACCAGCCTTAGTGATGCTGAATGTATTTGCATTACAGACTGAAACCTGAAAACCCCACTCGCTTGTAAATACTGTGCATGATTATACATGGCAAGCAGCTGGGTGTGTGCTAAGAGTCTGCTTCTGCACCAAAAAATCGCTCCCCCTTTTTCCTACTAATGCAACTGTGAAATCACCAGAGCAAAACGCAATAGATCTCTGCCTGTAATTCCTATTTCCACACAGAGTCATGTTTTCACATTAGTCCCAAAACGAAATTTCTTTGCCAATTTGAAAGCACACTTACTGCTCTTTTTTTTTGGCAAGTGAAAATCACTTTTACAGACTGACACATTATGAATCCACTTTTTTGATTTTTTTAAATGCACATGTCCAAACTGCTTTTTCAGACCACCACCATGTGTAACCTGGGTGGCTGCCTACATTCCAGCAAGGGCAACCAGCCTTAGTGATGCTGAATGTATTTGCATTACAGACTGAAACCTGAAAACCCCACTCGCTTGTAAATACTGTGCATGATTATACATGGCAAGCAGCTGGGTGTGTGCTAAGAGTCTGCTTCTGCACCAAAAAATTGCTCCCCCTTTTTCCTACTAATGCAACTGTGAAATCACCAGAGAAAAACGCAATAAATCTCTGCCTGTAATTCCTATTTCCACACAGAGTCATGTTTTCACATTAGTCCCAAAACGAAATTTCTTTGCCAATTTGAAAGCACACTTACTGCTCTTTTTTTTTGGCAAGTGAAAATCACTTTTACAGACTGACACATTATGAATCCACTTTTTTGATTTTTTTAAATGCACATGTCCAAACTGCTTTTTCAGACCACCACCATGTGTAACCTGGGTGGCTGCCTACATTCCAGCAAGGGCAACCAGCCTTAGTGATGCTGAATGTATTTGCATTACTGAGTCCAACCTCAAACCCTTAAACTATTCTTTTTTTTTCCAGTACACCTTAATTTATCGTGAAAACATAGTCCATATTATTTTACATGTTCCTCACATTTAAATTTCTCCCAAAACAGAAAATGATAAACGCAACTTCAACAAAAGGATTTCCATTTCTATTATTCATTTCTTAATTTACCATATACATCTCCTCTCAAACTCTATCCTCACCTTTAAAATTAGTTAGTTGTGAAAGAAATGTGGCACTCAAACAGCAGATTAGCAGAGCCAGGATCTCAGAGCTATACACCTCTCTCCTCTCAGCAGAACCAGATAATGGCAAACTTTCACTCTATTTTTCCACACATATACATGTAAGTTTCAAATCTCAGTGCTTCCCCCTTTTTTTCAAATGTAATCACACATTTCTATTGGTTGAAAACCAACCCTTTTCCAAAAGTACCCTGCCCCCAACTTGACTTCTGCCTAGTACCCTTCCCCCAACTTGACTTCTGCCTGCTACCATAGCAACAGCTCATGGAACACTGCTGTGTGGAGTTAGGTCAGAAGTTCGCCACACAATGTTTCAATTCCACAGAGCAAGAGTGCTTGACTTTTCAAACCTAACAGCAAATCCATAGTACTGTTCTTTGGTAACACATTTTTTTGTACCAATACAAAACATGCTTCTATTAATTTACACATACAGCCTAGTTTTTATTCTAGAATGGTATGAAACAGCCAATCAGTTCTTTTTGTTTTGACAAAAATATGTATGCCTCCATTTCCAAACTGTCTTTCTTTTCATATTGCCATTCTACTGAAAGACACCTCCTGAGTGCATCCAGTTCTCCTTTGAAGATGTTCACAGTGTGGATTGTAGGGCACAGCTATGTCTTCTGGAGTAAAAAGTTTGCAGAGAAAACAGGTATGGTGAGAGACCTTGCTTTGCCAAATGTAGACATTAAATGGATTGGTCAGAGAGGGTTAAAGTGGCACCAATTGATGCCATTGGTGAAATCCTTCATGCAAATCCAACACCCTGACCTCACAATAGTGCACTGTGGTGGCAATGACCTAGGCACTTTGACTGGGGTAGGTCTGGAAATGCTTATGAAGGACACCTTTGCACAACTGTTTTCACTTTTCCCTAAAACTGCCTTTGTGTTTTCCAACATATGCCAAAGGCAAAAATGGAACTGGTCCAATCATTTCTGTCCGCAGATTGACAAAGCAAGAAAGCACGTCAACAAATCTGTTTCTGCTTTCCTCCGTGACTATGGTATGGGTGCCATTTACCACAACAACTTGCGTTATGACATGCAAGACATTTATAGAGGAGATGGTGTGCACTTCAATGATGAAGGGAACAGAGTCTTCCTCTTGAACCTTAGACTCTGCATCGGTACTTACTTGTAGGTACCACTTAAAAATCACTTCATAAACACAACGGCTCTTTTTAGAGCCCCCTAATATCTAAACACTTAAATCTGCATTTCATTTCTTTTTTTCTTTTTTTTTTACCGTACGCTTACCGTAAGCTTACCGTACGCGTACCCCGTGATTTTTTTTTAAATCCATAAATGTTTTCTTTGTACTTTTCTGTCCTTCTTTGACCCCCTCACAAATGTAAGGGGGTCTGTAACTCTCCTCCTTGCCCCCTTTTCTTGTTTTCACTCTTTTTTTTCTGAGTGAAACACACAAAATGGCGGCCGCCGCTTCCTGGTTTCGACCGATTCGAATGTTTACTAAGATCTAACAGCCAATCAGAATCACGCTCGCGCACGCCACCGTACGCGTACGGTAAGCTTACGGTACGCGTACCGTAAGCTGGCTCAGATATATATATTGATTTAAAGGCTATTTTCTCAGAATCTACTGAACAGATTTTCACCAAACCTACAAAAGGCACTTCCTTGACCTAGGGACTACCTCTCTACCAAATTTCTAGTAATTCTGTTCAGCCGTTCGGGCTGTAGCCCTGTCTAAAGGTCCTATGGAAAAATGCATGGGAAAAACGCGTTTTGGGACCCCCCTTTTATCTCAGCCCCCGCTTGACGAATCCCCCCGAGACTTTCAGGGTAGGAGCGGAGCGTAGCGCCCCACCTATTTTGAGAAATTTGCGAGGATTCATCGACCGGCGCCAAAGTTATTCAAAATAGAATGTTGCGGATTTCCAATGGAAAAGGGGTCCTAACTATAACTACCTACTGGCGACCGCCAGTAGGCAATAGATTGCTTTTTTGTATATATATATATATGTATTCACTGAAAAAACCATAGGTTTCACACACGTTATAGTTAGGAATTAGCATTTAAAAAACCTTTCAAATTCACTTAAAAAACCATAGGTTTCACACATGTTATAGTTAGCTGGACATTTCACTCGTGAAAAACCATTGAAATTCCCCCGTTATAGTTAGTGCAGGCAACTATAACTCACGCGACCGCAATCCTCTGCTGATGACGTCAGATATTACATCACTGTATTTAGACACTTATTTACCCATGTCTTCTTCCATTAATTTTTAGCTATACATATATTACAAATATTTTTTTTTCAGAAAGACACATATGTCATCAGTGATGTAATATCTGACGTCATCAGCAGAGGATTGCGGTCGAGTGAGTTATAGTTGCCTGCACTAACTATAACGGGGGAATTTCAATGGTTTTTCATGAGTGAAATGTCCAGCTAACTATAACATGTGTGAAACCTATGGTTTTGTAAGTGAATTTGCAAGGTTTTTTAAATGCTAATTCCTAACTATAACGTGTGAGAAACCTATGGTTTTTTCAGTGAATTTGTACGGTTTTTTAAATGCTAAGTTATGTTTTAAAAAAAAAATGTTTAAGGTTTTTCACCGTGCGCGTACCGTTACGGAGTTCGCGGAATTTTTCCGTTTCTACCGTACGCGCACGCTATGCGTACTCGGCGATTTTTCGCAGAAGAAATTAAAGGAAGTTTTGGCCCTTGGGGGTCCTTCTGGGACCCCCTGACAAAGGCTAGGGGGTCAGGAACTGTCCACCCTGCCCCCTTTTCACGTTCTCCACCTTTGTTTTTCACCCCCTCAGACTGCGAGAGACAAAATGGCGGCCGACACTTCCTGGTTTCGACCGATTTGAATGTTTACTAAGATCTAACAACCAATCAGAATCGCGCTTGCGCACGGCAGCGTGCGCGTACGGTAAGTTTTACCATACGCGCACGGAGAGCGCCTATAGATATATATATGCTTTTAAATGCTATTTTCTCAGGAAATACTGAACAGATTTACACCAGACCTGCAAAAGGCACATCCCTGACCTGAGGACTACCTCTCTGCCAAATTTCAAGTAATTCTGTTCAGCCGTTCGGGCTGTAGCTTGGACTAAAGGTCCTGTGGAAAAATGCATGGGGAAAATGCGTTTTGGGACCCTCCCTTTTTCTCAGCCCCCGCTTGACGAATCCCCCCGAGACTTTCAGGGAAGGAGCGTAGCGGAGCGACCCACCTATTTTGAAATTTTCGCGAGGATTCGTCAATCGGCGCCAAAGTTATTCCAAATAGAATGTTGCGGATTTCCTATGGAAACACGATCCTAACTATAACTATCTACTGGCGACCGCCAGTAGATAATATATACTGATATATATGTATATATATGTATGCAGGTATATATGTGCATATATATGAGTAAACCTATAAGTATACATGTATATGTATGCATTTATATGCATATGTATGTATGCATTTATTTTAATGTTTATAGAATTATGCAGAAGTTTGTAAATGTTTATATATGTGTGTATGTATATATATATATATATATAGATAGATATATATATTATCTACTGGCGGTCGCCAGTAGATAGTTATAGTTAGGACCGTGTTTCCATAGGAAATCTGAAAATTCTATCTTGAATAACTTTGGCGCCGGATGACGAATCCTCGCGAAATTTTCAAAACTTATGGGGTGCTCCGCTCAGCTCCTACCCTGAAAGTCTCGGGGTGATTCGTCAAGCGGGGGCTGAGAAAAAAGGGGGGTCCCAAAACGCGTTTTCCCCATGCATTTTCCCGTAGGACCTTTAGTCGAAGGTGCAGCCCGAACGGCTGAACAGAATTACTTGAAATTTGGCAAAGAGGTAGTCCTCAGGTCAGGCATGTGCCTTTTGCATATATGGAGACAATCTGTTCAGTATTTCCTGAGAAAATTGCAGTTAAAAGTACATAAATATCTATAGCCGCGCACCGTGCGCGCACCCTGTGCGCACCCTAACGTGCGCGAGCGTAATTCTGATTGGTGGTTATATGTCAGTCAACGTTCGAATCGGTCGAAATCAGGAAGTGTCGTCCGCCATTTTGTTTGTTTTGGGTGTGACAGTGAAAAAGAGAGGTGGCGAACGTGAAAAGGGGGCAGGGTAGAGAGTTCCTGACCCCCTAGCCTTTGTCATGGGGTCCCTAAAAAAATCGCGGGGTGCGCGCATGGTGAAAAACCTTAAAAAAATATATAATAATACATACATAACTTAGCATTTAAAAAAACGTACAAATGCACTTAAAAAACCATAGGTTTCACACACGTTATAGTTAGGGATTAGCATTTAAAAAACCTTGCAAATTCACTTAAAAAAAACATAGGTTTCACACATGTTATAGTTAGGTGGACATTTCACTCGTAAAAAAACAATGAAATTCCCCCGTTATAGTTAGTTGAGATAACTATAACTCGCGCGACCGCCACTCTATCACAAGGATGATGTCATCAGTGATGTCATGAGTGATGCCACTGACCATGTCATGAGTGATGTAATATGTGACGTCATGAGCAGAGGATTGCGGGCGCACGAGTTATAGTTAGCTGAACTAACTATAACGGGGGAATTTCATTGGTTTTGTACGAGTGAAATGTCCAGCTAACTATAACACCCCTGAAACCTATGTTTTTTTGAGTGAATTTCTAAGGTTTTTTAAATGCTAATTCCTAACTATAACGTGCCTGAAACCGATGGTTTTTACAGTGAATTTCAATGGTTTTTTAAATGCTAATTTGTAACTATAACGTGCCTGAAACCTATGTTTTTTTCAGTTAATTTCTAAGGTGTTTTAAATGCTAGTTTCTAACTAAGCCTACAGAGGTAGGACATGTGAAGAAAGAAGAAAAAACACACAGAAAGAAGAAAAAGAAATGCAGAAAGAAGCAAAAGAAGTCAACAAAGACGAAGAAAAGTGCAGGAAGAAGGAAGACATGCAGAAAGAACAAACAGAGGAGCAGAAAGAGGCCTTGTTGCAAAATCATCCAGTACCCTCAACTTTTTCAGATGGGTACTGGTGGTAACTGACTCTGACTAACCAGTCCTAGAGCCAGTGCTATGCTAAAAGACACTTAGAATACAGTTAAAACACCTACATACACTAGGGAACACTATGTGTTGGGGTACCCCTGTGATTAGAATGACCTCCTCTGTAAGCCCCTAGCACATAATAGGGCAGGGGATTAAAACTATCTCTTAAAACGCACCACAGGGCGCGTTTGCACACTGGTGAAGTGAGGGGGGGGCTGAGCTGACGTGTGCAAACATGCCCTGTGGCCGTTTTAATTTGAGGGATAAAGTCCCCTTGAATCCTGAGTGTCCCTTGGGTCCAACTAGCTCACCAGGTATCTCCAGTAAGCGCCTCTGGGCCCCCATTCCAATATGCATATGCATATATAGCCCGTGCTTCGTTTTTTTTTTCACTGCGGGATGCGTGGATCATAAGCGCATCCCACGATTTAAAAAAAATAAATAATTTTTATTGGCCTTGGGGGTCCTTGTGAGACCCCCTGAGCAGGCCTAGGGGATCAGGGTGTTTCTACCCTGCCCCCTTTTTGCAATTTTTTGCATTTCTTTCACTGCTTTCTTGTGCCTCGGTTACCGAGGCACAAGATGGCTGCCAACACTTCCTGGTTTGAAGTGTTGACAGCCAATTAGCATAAAGCTCGTGCTCGGGAGGGTCTGTGGTTCTGGTTATATCTATGTTTTAACTTTTGAATTTCTCAGGAACTACTGAACGGATTTACACCATTTAACCAAAAGGCACAAGTGGAAACCAAGGGCTACCTCTTTGCCAAATTTGGTGTAATTCCGTTCAGTAGTTCGGGCTGTAGCTGTGACTAATGGTCCCTATGGAAAATTGCATGGGGAAAACACGTTTCGGGACTCCCCTTTTTCTCAGCCCCCGCTTGACGAATCACCCCAAGACTTTCAGGATAGGAGCGGACTGGAGTGGGCCACAAGTTTTGAAAATGTCGCGAAGATTCGTCAACCGGCGCCAAAGTTATTCCAAATAGAATGTTGCGGATTTCCAATGGTTCCAATGGTTAATAGGTCCTAACTATAACTACCCACTGGCGACTACCTATATAACGACAATCGAAAAATAAAAAATATCGTAAGCACCTACTTCGGGTCTGTGTCCATCATTGGCTTTCCTGTGCACTTGGAATCCTGCTGGAAAGAAGTCATATATATATATATATATATATACATATACATATATATATATATATTCACTGAAAAAACCATAGGTTTCACACACGTTATAGTTAGGAATTAGCATTTAAAAAACCTTGCAAATTCACTGAAAAAACCATAGGTTTCACACATGTTATAGTTAGCTGGACATTTCACTCGTAAAAAACCAATGAAATTCCCCTGTTATAGTTAGTGCAGGCAACTATAACTCACGCGACCGCAATCCTCTGCTGATGCTAATACTATATTTAGACACTTATTTGCCCATGTCTTCTTCCATTAAATTTTAGCTATACATATATTACAAATATTTTTTTTCATAAAGACACATATGTCATCAGCAGAGGATTGCGGTCGCGTGAGTTATAGTTGCCTGCACTAACTATAACGGGGGAATTTCATTGGTTTTTTACGAGTGAAATGTCCAGCTAACTATAACATGTGTGAAACCTATGGTTTTTTCAGTGAATTTGCAAGGTTTTTTAAATGCTAATTCCTAACTATAACGTGGGTGAAACCTATGGTTTTTTCAGTGAATTTGTACGGTTTTTTAAATGCTAAGTTACTTTACGCCATTCGTGGCGTGCGCGCCCACTTAACGCAGTTCTTTCTGTGCCTTTTGGCTATATCACCAGTATAAATGTTTACTGTTGTGTTTTAGATTATTGTTGTAAATCAGTTAGATTATTGTTATTTGTAAAAGTACAATGTGCAAAAAAGACAAATATATGTACATCTATATGTATGCATGTATATATGTACACATATATATGTATATACTGTCACGATCTGCAGAACTCCTCAGGATCCGGGTGGCGAAGAATAGAGTTCCACCTCCAGATCCCCCCGGACTCCAACCAGCAGGTTACAGAGCCCAGAGGGGATCAGGCGAGGGAAAGGATAGGGGGTGGGGTCAGCAGGGATTTGATCCTGAAACGAGAAAACCAATAACAACCAAATAATAAATATCAACAGTCTACTCTCTGTCGGTCTCGCTAGAGCAAAGGGCTACTATACATGTATATCACAGTCTACTCTCTGTCGGTCTCGCTAGAGCAAGGGCTACTATACATGTATATCAACAGTCTACTCTCTGTCGGTCTCGCTAGTGCAAAGGGCTACTATGCATGGATGAACACCAGATCCCTAGTATACACACACCAGGTCGCCCCTAGGTGACTCACTGCCTTCCTCCCTAGAGGGGTATAGTCACGGGCTTAGTTTCCGGTTTGGTCGGCTTCCACGGTGAAGACACCGTCGCCGGGAGTCCCTACGTTGTAGCGCTCCTTCACTGGGGATATCAACACGCTAGGCTTGTTCCCCTCTGCCTTCCGCAATG
The DNA here is from genome assembly GCF_964204655.1 of Triturus cristatus. Lineage (NCBI taxonomy): Eukaryota > Metazoa > Chordata > Amphibia > Caudata > Salamandridae > Triturus > Triturus cristatus. The sequence goes on along the minus strand of NC_140594.1, from coordinate 436,160,524 downwards.
TAGCGCTCTGAACTCTGTACCCAGTCTCGTAAGCCTGCTGAAGCTTATGCCAAGTCTCGTGAGCCTGTTGATATGCGCACTCTTAGCGCGGGGTGAAACGTATGTCCTGCAATACTCGCTCCGCCGAGCGTAACAACCAAAGAAATTATTCCTCCTACTGATATTTAATCACGGGTAGGCTCCGTGAGCCAACATCAATCCTTCGCTCCTCCGAGCGTGACATTCCAACTGTCTCTACACACCGCCCTGCTATGCGACTAACAAGCGCGGCTGTACTCACGTATTGAGTTTCGGTTCCCTGAAAGAGGGTCTTGAGGTCCTCCAGGAGAATAAATCCCTCAGTAGCTCAGCCGAGCTACGACTCTCTCACCTGCTTCCAATCCCGATAACTCCGCAGCCTGCAAAGACTCTCCCCGCCTGGTCGCCAAGCTCCGAGGGACGGGGAAGAGTAATCCGCTGTTTTATCGCCGGATGCGCTGCAAACCTCCTGCTTCGCCGGGACGCCGAGCTCCGAACAGCGAACAGGGGGATTCCGTGGATTCAAAATAACGCACGCCTCCTGACGTGCGTGACGGCCTTAAGTAGCCTCCCACTTCCTGGTTCCAGGGTTGCTGGGACTTGTAGTCCTGAGACGCTAGGTAGGCGCCGTGGAACCTGAACCCTCACAGTAGGTCCCCTCCCCAAGCGCCTCCTAGAGCCCGGCTTCTCCGGATGTTTGTCGTAAAACCTCCGAGCTGCCGCAGGGGCATGCACCGCGTCCGAAGGTTCCCAGGAATCCTCCTCCACCGAGTACCCTTTCCAGGAAACCAGGAACCACAACCGGCCCTTCCTGTAACGGGCATCGCGGATGCTTCCCACTGCATACTCCAAACTCCCATCCACCCATACCGCAGGGGGAGACCTTCTGGACGCTGCCAATGCCGGTTTCAGCAAACTGCAATGGAACATGGGGTAAATGCGCAGGGATCCCAGTAATCTGAGCTTGTAGGCCACTGGATTGATTCTTCTCAACACCTGGTATATAACGTGTGGAGAGCCACACACGGTCGCCCACCTTATACACAGGATCCGCTCTCCTCTTCCAGTCTTCCAACATCTTGTACTTCCGTTTAGCCGTCCTCAAAGCCCCTTGTGTGTGCTTGTGTAGCTTGCGCAACGCTTGTAGTCTGGAGTGAACCGCCGGTTGATCCCCCACGTCCTCTGGCCAAGACACGGGTAACGTTTTCGCCTCATACCCAAAATTGGCCTTAAACGGGGACCCTCCGATTGAGCTATGCCATGCCCCATTATAAGCCAGTTCGGCCATCCACAACATGGACACCCATGATTCCTGCGAGTGAGACACGTAACACCGTAGATATTGCTTTAGCGTTTGGTTCAGGCGTTCGGTCTGCCCGTCAGACTGGGGGTGAAAACTGGTGGACGTAGCGGATTCGATCATCAGGGCCTTACACCAAGTCTTCCAAAAACTGGCCACAAATTGGGGGCCCCTGTCTGACACAATCACTCCTGGTAAACCATGTAGTCGGACCACGTGGGTCAACAATAGTTGCGCCGTTTGATCCACCGTGGGCAGGTTGTGGCAGGGTATGAAATGACCCATCTTAGTCAGGCTATCTATTACGACTAATATAGCTGAATGACCGCCGTCCTCAGGCAGTCAGGTAATGAAGTCAACGCTGATCGTCCGCCATGGTTGTTGAGGTGTGGGTAACGGGAGCAATAGTCCCTTTCTCTTCCCTCTTTCGCTCTTGTTCTGTGCGCACACTTCACATGCCGCCACCCAAAGCCGGATGTCTTTCTGCATGGTGTTCCACCAGAAATGTCTTGAGATGGTCACCCTTGTCTTTTGTATCCCTGGATGACCGGCCAGCGGGGAGTCATGACACCATTGAAAGGCCTGGAGTCTCAGCAACTTCGTCGGGAGGAACAATTGTTGTCCTTGAAAAGGAAGCCCGTCCTTGAGGCTGCGGTTCGGAGATCTGAGCCTCCAAGCATTCCACCTTTCAGCAGATCGGCTGGCTTTTATGTTATTCAAAAAGTCTTCCGCCCTCACTACACAGATAACCTTGGCCGGGTTGATGAGCGAGAGAGGCGCTGGGGTGACGCATCCTTCCGTTAGGTTCTGTCTGGACAATGCGTCAGCCTTCCGGTTTTCGGTGCCCGGACGATAGGTAATGATGAAATCGAACTCGGCAAAAAAAAGGGTCCATCTCATCTGCCTTGGTGTTAAGTGGCGCGCCGTCTTCAAGTATAGCAGATTCCGATGATCGGAATATACCAATACCTGATGTTGCACCCCCCACAGGTAATGACGCCATTCTTGAAACGGCTTTTTTATTGCCAGAAGTTCTTTTTCGGCAATCGTGTAATTGCGTTCTGCGTTGTCCAGTTTCTTTGACAGATACGCCACAGGATGTAGCCTACCTGTGTCTCTATCTCTTTGGGACACAACTGCCCCTATGGCTTCTTCCGATGCATCTGCTTCCACGATGAACTGCACATCCACTTGCGGATGTCGAAGGATTGGAGCCGTCGTAAAGCTGGTTTTCAGCGCCTCGAATGCCTCCATCGCCTCGTTCGTCCACCGAAAAGGTACTCCTTTCCGTAGCAGTCGTGTTATGGGTACCGCTGTTAGGGAAAACTCTTGGATAAACCTGCGGTAATAGTTCGCAAACCCTAGAAAACACTGTACCTCACGCACCGAACGGGGAGTAGGCCAGTCGCGAATGGCTTGTACCTTCCTCTCCGACATGCTCAACCCTTCTGGTGTTAAGATGACTCCCAGGAACTCCACCGTGGTGACCCCAAACTCGCATTTGCTGAGTTTGCAATACAAGCCATTGTCTCTCAACTTATCCAAGACTAGTCTAACATGCTTGGTGTGGTCCCGCTCTTCTGCAGAGTATATTAAAATGTCATCTATGTAGACCACTACAATAATGTCCATATACTCTCGCAGTACTTCGTTTAAAAAATACTGAAATGCCGCCGGGGCATTAAACAGCCCAAACGGCATAACCAGGTATTCATATAAACCAAACCTGGTCTTAAACGCGGTTTTCCACTCATCCCCCTGTCTAACCCTTACCAAATGGTAGGCACCCCTGATATCTAAACGTGTATACAATACTGCTCCTCTTACTTGAACCAGCAGGACACTAATCAGTGGCAACGGATATCTGTTTCTTACAGTGTTTTTGTTTAGATTCCGATAATCGCAACAGGCTCTCAATTCCCCGTTAGCCTTGGCTATGAAAAAGAGTGGAGAGGCAGCAGGAGAACGGGAAGGCCTAATAAAACCCAGTGCCAGATACTTGTCAAGATACTCTCTTAAGTGACGCGTTTCTGGGTCGGATAAGGCGTACACCCGACAAGACGGGACGACCGCCTCGTCTATCAGATCTATACGGCAGTCAAAAGGCCTATGCGGTGGCAACTGTTCTGCCTGACTCTTATTAAACACATCAGCATACCCTTCATAAGCCGCAGGCAACTCTACGTCTTTCTCGGCTGCCGTAGCCAAGCGGAAGGGACCCGCGAGAGCCAGGGCCTGAGAGTGTTGACCTCTTAAGCAACTGTCGACACACCCTTGAGACAAAAAGCGTACTGTTCTGTCCCTCCAATTCACTGTGGGATTGTGGCGGACAAACCAGGGCATTCCCAATATCACTTCGTATTGGGGAGTGGCTATAATATTGAATTCTATAATTTCCTGATGTTGTTGTTCTCCTTCTCTTAGTGTCATTTTTAGATCCCCGGTGTGCCAGGTGATGTGACCTGACTTGAAAGGTTTGCCATCCACGGCCAGAACCTCCTCCGGGGATTCCCTTGGTACGGCCTCAATTGATAGTAGACTAACCAGTCCTGTATCAATGAAGTTCCCGGTGGCTCCGGAGTCCAACATTACTAATACCTGGTGCTCCTGTTCCCCTACCTCCAATCCCGCGGTTAACACTATGTGTGCTTCCGTGGCGGTGGACTTGGTATTGGCTAACGAAGGTATCCTCCATACGGTGGTCTCCGGTGGTGAAGAGGATACCCGCTCTGGAGTGCTTACTTCTGTTACCAGTGTGGACACTGCCACTTTCTTCCCTCTATACGGTACCACTGGAGTCTTTGGTTTAGAAGGGCATTCGCGTACGAAATGCCCCCTTTTTCCGCAGTACATGCAGAGCCCTAACGCTCTCCGGCTTTCCCTTTCCGCCCTGGTTAACGATGGTCTCAAGGCCCCCACCTCCATAGGTTCATTCGTCGTTGAAACCGGGGTTGTTTCTCTCCGTAGGTATTTAACTGTCATCCCACTCCCCTTGTATCTGTCTCCCCCTCGTTCTGCCAAGCGGCCGTCTAGTCTCAACGCCAGATTCATCAGAGCCATACAGGTTGTGGGTTGGGGGTCTATCTGCGCTACTATGTCTTTCAGCTCTTCGCACAGCCCTTGATAAAACAAGGACATGCGTTTTTCTTCCGGCCACGCTGCCTCAGCAACTAACCGATTAAACGCCGTGAGATACGTTACTAAATAAGTCTTCCCCTGTCTCAAAGCTAGTAGCTCTTTGTCTGCACTAAAGGTGGTCGTGTGTCTATCGAACACCCCCTCAAACGCTATCCTAAAAGCTTCCGTCGGAGAGCACAGCGTCATTATTCCTAACTAAGGGGACCGCCCAAGAGGCTGCGTCTCCCACCAAGTAAGAGATGGCGAACGCCACTCGAGAATGATTAGTGGGAAAAGATGAGGGTTTGCAAGAGAAATGTAACAACACTTGCGTAAGGAATATCTGAACTTTTTGCGGGTCTCCCGCATACCTTTCTGGACTGGCCAAAGGAATGGGAGGTGGTACGGTCACATGTATATGTTGCCCAACGGGTGTGGATACCTCAAAAGGATTGCGCGACATCCTATCCAGTCTATCCCTTAAGGCGGCCTCCTCCACCCGCGAAGCCACCAGTTCCTGCTGTACCAAAGCCAACGCCTGCACTACTTCTTCTAAGGTGGCCATACTCTATTCCGCCCCCTCCCCCGACCGGGAGGAGCACCAAACGTGGGTGCGTTATTCTGTCACGATCTGCAGAACTCCTCAGGATCCGGGTGGCGAAGAATAGAGTTCCACCTCCAGATCCCCCCGGACTCCAACCAGCAGGTTACAGAGCCCAGAGCGGATCAGGCGAGGGAAAGGATAAGGGGTGGGGTCAGCAGGGATTTGATCCTGAAACGAGAAAACCAATAACAACCAAATAATAAATATCAACAGTCTACTCTCTGTCGGTCTCGCTAGAGCAAAGGGCTACTATACATGTATATCACAGTCTACTCTCTGTCGGTCTCGCTAGAGCAAGGGCTACTATACATGTATATCAACAATCTACTCTCTGTCGGTCTCGCTAGTGCAAAGGGCTACTATGCATGGATGAACACCAGATCCCTAGTATACACACACCAGGTCGCCCCTAGGTGACTCACGGCCTTCCTCCCTAGAGGGGTATAGTCACGGGCTTAGTTCCGGTTTGGTCGGCTTCCACGGTGAAGACACCGTCGCCGGGAGTCCCTACGTTGTAGCGCTCCTTCACTGGGGATATCAACACGCTAGGCTTATTCCCCTCTGCCTTCCGCAATGTAGCGCTCTGAACTCTGTACCCAGTCTCGTAAGCCTGCTGAAGCTTAAGCCAAGTCTCGTGAGCCTGTTGATATGCGCACTCTTAGCGCGGGGTGAAACGTATGTCCTGCAATACTCGCTGCGCCGAGCGTAACAACCAAAGTAATTATTCCTCCTACTGATATTTAATCACGGGTAGGCTCCGTGAGCCAACATCAATCCTTCGCTCCTCCGAGCGTGAAATTCCAACTGTCTCTACACACCGCCCTGCTATGCGACTAACAAGCGCGGCTGTACTCACGTATTGAGTTTCGGTTCCCTGAAAGAGGGTCTTGAGGTCCTCCAGGAGAATAAATCCCTCGGTAGCTCAGCCGAGCTACGACTCTCTCACCTGCTTCCAATCCCGATAACTCCGCAGCCTGCAAAATCTCTCCCCGCCTGGTCGCCAAGCTCCGAGGGACGGGGAAGAGTAATCCGCTGTTTTATCGCCGAATGCGCTGCAAACCTCCTGCTTCGCCGGGACGCCGAGCTCCGAACAGCGAACAGGGGGATTCCGTGGATTCAAAATAACGCACGCCTCCTGATGTGCGTGACGGCCTTAAGTAGCCTCCCACTTCCTGGTTCCAGGGTTGCTGGGACTTGTAGTCCTGAGGCGCTAGGTAGGCGCCGTGGAACCTGAACCCTCACATATACAAAGACATCTTATTATTTTAAACATTTTTGTTATAAGATGCATCCAGATATTTATATGCAGACACATATATTTGGTTACATATATTCATGCATATACATATCTACATTTATTGGTATATATGTATACATAGATATATGCATGTATATGTGTATTGACATATATATACACATATGTGCTTGTATGAAAATGCATGTATATATATATAGCGAAATATATATGCTTATATACATTTTTATATATATTTATTTAGAGATATGTATATATATGTACATATATTTGTATGTACATTGATATGCCTATATTTATATATATTTATGAATATATGTATATAGATATAAGTGTGTGTATATAAATATTTCTGTATATGTATTTGCATACATTTATATATATGTATTTATAGTTATGTATATATTTATCCATGCATATGCACGCATACATATATTTTTACATAGATATGCGTATCTATATTTGTATATATATATATGCAAAAGTATATGTATATATATATATATGTGCTTATATTTGTATATATGTATATGCATGCATAGGGGCATATAGATAGTTAAATATGCAAAAAAAGCAAATTTTGTAAGATATATATATATTGTATTTACTATAAATAAACCCAATAGTGATTACCTTTAATTGCATATTTACTTTGAAAGCAACATACCTCTGATATTGTCCCTGAAATGCTCAGCAGCGATTTTAGGTTTGCTCCTCGGATGGTTTTAATTGGTGAAACTGGTGGAGCAGGTGGTTGCAGAATATATTCAGCCTCTTGTTTTATTGCCTGTGGTATTGTTAATGCTGGCATCCGAGATATTTTTGTCTGCTTTGTCATGATTATAATATTGTTCTTCATAATAAAATTCCTGATGATAATACTATTTTGTTCTTTAGTCTGGCTGTAATAATCATCATTGTAGCAGGTAGCTTTTATTGCTCCGCTTTCGTCTGCCAGAGCCAGATGATATAAGATTTTGTTTTCTTGTTTTGCATTCCTGTAGTGGGTTTTGCTCGAACATTTTATTATGTTTGCACGTATTGCCTTTTGTTATGGTTTACTTTCTTCATGTTTTGTTTGTTTAAGTTCCTCTATAGAAATCATCTGTAATGAGAAAAGCATATTTAGTTATACATTTTGCATATTAAATTGCCAATCATATTATTTGTCTGAAATGAGAAAAGCATATTAATGTATACATATTACATATTAAACTGCTACTCATAAGGCTTTATGATCACTGTAATATGACTCTAATGTACCAAAGTGTAGTAAATCTTCATTAGTATATATGTGATCTAGTATACAATTGTAGTCTGTTGTGTAGTCTTGTATTTTTTTGATACAGTTTTATTGGCTGTGCATATATTGTAATAGTAGTGTTGTGTTTTGTGATACTTTTTGTACATCTATGTTGAAGTCACCCATGATAATATATTTATAATCAGGGTAGAAGTTTAATATGGTTGTTAAGACTTCTAATAGTGTTTGCATATGTACATGTGGTGGCTTGTATAGTACTATAAATAAGTAGTTTGTACTATTAAGATGTTGAGTAAAATGTAAAATGTCAATATTATGTTGTGTTTCATATATTGGTAATAAGAAAATGTTTTTTTGTAATAAACTGCTATTCCATGCTTTGTTCGCTGATTGTGGAATTTATCAAATATTAGTAGGTGGTATTGATCAATCAAAAAATTAGTGGCATCTGCTTTTCTAATTGTGTTTATTTCTGTCAGACATAGAATATCAGTATTCATGATAATATTGTTTGCTAATATTGCTTTGTAATTTTTTGTAGTGAGCGTATACTATGTACATTAATATTTTTTTTTTTTTTTTTTTTTTTTGAAACCGTTTATTGCAGTTTGCAAAAGTTACAGGTATGGGCCTACAACCACCCGGCCGGCCGCTAGAATGGCAAAAGCATATTGCATAGATACAGTAAAAGTCTCTCGGCAGTGCAGAGCAGTGAAACAGGAGTAGTCAATGGTGCAGGCCACACAGGTCCAAGCCCACAGTACGGTTCCCTTTTCTTAAAACAAAACAACACCAAAAAACCACACCCGCAAGGCAACCCGCGATCCAAAATGACAGCACGTGCTCCATAAGTGGGGGATCCAAACCAGCAGCAGAGCTCTGAGGAGGGGAATGGGAGTAGATCAGGGACTGGGGGACCGCGCGCCCGCGGCCAAGGGAGAGGGGCAGTCTAGGGAGACGGAGCAGGCGAGGAAGTCGGTAGCAGTGGTGGCTCACAAATACCCCCGCGGTAGGCGTTCCAGGGGCCCCAGAGTTTCACCCACGCCCCAGGCTTACCCCTCGCCACATACACCACCTTTTCACGAAACATACACCAATCCATATGCTCTTTCCAGGCCGACACCGCAGGGGGCCTCTGGGATCCCCACAATTGAGCAATGTCACGCTTAGCTATCATGTATCTCAGAGTCACCCACCGCGTCTGCGGGACCGAATAGTCATTCGGTTCCCATACATTCAGCAAGCATCTCCTCGCTTCAGGCAGCAGCGTGACACGCGTCACCACACGCAGGACCTCATGCACACCACGCCAGAATCGCTCCACCTTCGGGCACTCCCACAGTATATGCATGAAAGTCGCCAACGCACCACAGCCACGCTTACACATTCCGTCACCAGCAAAACCCATACGCAGAAGCCTTGGCCCCGTCACGTACACCCGGTGAAGGATCTTGAGCTGGACGAAACGAAGGCGAGCCGGGATGGCCACCTCTTTCGGAGAGGCCACCGCGGAAATCCAATCCTCGTCGTCCAGCTCCAGCCCGTCGGCAACCCAGGCCTCGCGGAGACTAGTCAGCAGGCACGATCTATCGTTGATCAGTTTTTTGTATATGAGGGAGATCGTGCTGTCCGGTACATGGCCATCCAGCACTCTGTCCTCCAGGGGGGAAGACTCCGGAATGGATGCGACATCCGGGAAGACGGAGCCCAGCGCGTGGCGGACTTGTAGGTACCGAAAGTACTCACTGCCTTGCAGCTGAAACTCCGCCTGCAGCGTCTCAAAAGTTTTGAATCCCCCCCTCGTCCAGAGATCTCCCACCGTGCTGATTCCGATCGTGTCCCACTTCGCGAAGCCCTTCGACGTCCACAGGGAGCCCAACCTCTCAGACGCATACAGCGGTGACGCCCGGGTCAAACGGTCCTTCCACCCCATAGCTGCATTAGCCGCGTGCCAGACACGCACCATGACACGCGTCGGTCCCGTCAAACGGGAGACGGGCGCGCCAGAGTAGAGCGCGCGATTGTAATCGCCACCGGGTAGGAGCATCTTATCCATCTCAAATGCCGGGTTCAAGGCGGGCCCGTAAAGGCCATGATTAATTGCAGCTAGTTGGGAGGCCCAGTAATACCGTTTAATGTCCGGGAGGGCGACCCCCCCATCGTACCACGGGAGCGTCAATTTAGCCAGAGCAATGCGCGGCCTCCCGTCCCAGAACAGGCGCCGCTGGAGGCCCTCCACCTCACGGAAATAGCGTGCCGGGACCAAGTCCATAGTATTCTGGAGGGCGTAGAGGAAGCGCGGCAGGGACATCATTTTAAACAAGGCCGCTCGGCCGAGCGGCGAGAGCGGCAGACGCCGCCAGCGCACCACGTCCTCCCTCAAGCGCTGGAGGGGGGGTAGCAAATTCCGTTCGTAGCGGGCCTCCGGGTCAAGGGTGATATAGATACCCAGGTACCGAAAACCTTGAGAGGCAATCTGGATCGGACAGTCCCGTGGTAGGACCGGAGCCTCCCCGGAGAGCACGTAGACACAGGATTTCGCCCAGTTGATGACCAGGCCTGAGTTGCGACCGAATGAGCGCAAAACATCAACCAGGACGATCAGTGATTTACGCGGGGAGGCGAGATACAGAAGGATATCGTCAGCGTAGAGGGACACACGGTCCTCATGCTCGGGGGTCCAGCGGAGACCACGGATAGAAGGGTGCCACCGCAGCCACTCCGCCAGGGGCTCCAGGGCCAGGGCAAACAGGAGAGGCGACAGGGGGCAACCCTGTCGCGTACCCCGCCCCAGCGCGAATGGGGCCGAGACTCGCCCATTCACTACCACCTGCGCCAATGGGCCCGAGTATAGCAATTTGACCCAGCTAATGAAACCCGGGCCGAACCCGAATCTCGCCAGCATCGCCCAGATGTATGGCCATTCAAGCGTATCAAACGCCATGGTGGCGTCCAAGGACGCCAAGATGGCCGGCTCCCGCACAAATGGGACACGCGCGAGCACCCCGTGCAAGCGCCGCAGATTGAGCGCCGTGTTGCGGTGCGGTATAAAGCCAGATTGGTCTTGGTGGACCAAATCGCCCACCACGCCAATCAACCGGTTGGCCAACACCTTGGCGAGGATTTTGGGCTCCGCGTTCAAGAGCGAAATCGGCCTATAGGATGTGACCCGTTCACGGGGCTTCCCCTCCTTGTGGATCACCACAATTGTGGCCAGACGCTGGTCCGGCGGGAGGGAACCCTGCGAGTGGGCCGCCAGGAACATCGCGCGCAGGTGGGGCGCCAACACATCCGGGCGTAGCTTGTATAGCTCAATGGGAATACCATTGGGGCCCATGGCCTTGCCGGATGCAACCGAGCGAATAGCCGAGGCAATTTCGTCCGAGGTGGGAGGGGCGTCCAGCGAATCCCTGTCCTCCACCGTAAGGGAGGGCAGTGCGATGTCCCGAAGCAGGGCATGGGAATCTTCCTCCGAGCAGGGGGAAACCGGGGAGTAGACTTCGCGGAAATAATCCGCGAAGCAGGAGACAATGGCTTCCGGCTCAGTGACACATGCACCATCCACACTCTCAATCAAAGGCACCACGCGGCTCGCTCTCTCCCTCCTATCCAACCACGCAATCAATTTGCCAGCCTTATCACCCACATCATACAATCGCCCCTGCTGCTCTCTACTGAGGCCCCTGGCCGCCTCCGTGACGAGGGCCCGATAGGCCGCCTGCTTTAGGTGTAGAACATGCAACTTGGCGTCTGTCACCCCGCTCCCCAGGTCACCCTCCAGTACTGCAATCTCGGCCTCTACCCGGGTCACCTCCTCCCGCTCGCGCCGCCGGGCATGGGAGATAAAGGAGAGGGCCTCCCCTCTAAGGACTACCTTGAAAGCCTCCCACAGGGAGATGGCCGAAGAGACCGACCCCACATTCTCGTCGAAATATCGCTGTAAGGATTTGATCAAGTGCGTGCGACCATCCACCTCTACCCTCAGCTTAGCTGGAAAGAGCATTGAGTACTTGAGGTTAAGGTCCCTTAGGCGACGTTTAACACCAAGAAAGCTCTGTCGCTGCTTCTGGACCGCCGGAGTAAAGTCTGGGTAGAAATGTATCTCCATGTTGTCAAGCTTGACCGGTCCCTGTTGTCTGGAGGTCTGGAGAATAGCATCCCTGTCCCGAAAATTAAAAATCCGGGCAATGAGAGGCCGCGGCGGGGCACCAGTCTTAGGTCTGCCCCCGGGGACCCGGTGAGCACGCTCCACCGCAAAAAACTTACTCAGCCCCCGGGGCTGGAGATGGGTCTGGATCAATTCTTCCACGAAAAGATCCGCCGCCTCCGCCTCTCGTCCCTCCGGCACCCCCACAATACGGACATTATTCCTCCGGGCCCGACCCTCGGAATCCTCCAGTCGCCGGTCCATCAGGGCGCTCGCCTGGCCAAGCCGGCGCACCTCCTTCTGGAGGGCCACCACGTCTGTCGTGAGGCTCGTTGTGGTGTGGGCCAGGGAGTCGACTCGGTCGTTTGTTTTGGACAAGTCTGCCCTCACAAGGCTCACATCCACCAGGACCGAGTCTATTTTTTGCGCTAAGGTATCGAAACGCTGGTCCACCGAGGCCTTCATCTCTGCGATGGCGCCCATGACGTCCCGGAGGGTCAGATCCACCGGATGAGCAGATGCCTCCGTCGGGCCCACCGGGGATGCACGCGATGTCTCCGGAGAACCCTTCTGGAGCGTGTAGCGGTCCATACTGTTAGCCTGGTGCGCCGTGCCACGGCGGGTCGTCTTCACCTTCGCCCGGTCGCCATCTTGTTTGGTGGACATGCTGGCTTCTCCACCGTCGTGCCAAGCTCCCCAAACGGGCCGCTATACCAAATCACGGGTGCCAGGGGGGGGGCGGGGGCGACCACCGAACCGCGGGTCAACCCACCGCCGGCGGGTCAACCGGGCTCCTGGACAAGGCCACACCACCGCACCCCGCTCCGCAGCCCGACCCCGCTTGAGAGCTAGGAGGGCGCAAAAGCGAAAGTGAAAGTGCGGGGTACGCGAGTCGCCCAGCCCCGCTCGCCGCTGTTATTCACTTTGTCCCCGGATCGCCCCACTACTCCAATCCGGGGGGCCGGCGAGGAGAAGGCCGCAACCTTCAATCGATGCTCCCACCGGCGTTCGGGGTCCGATTCGAGCCCAAAAAGCAGGTGGCGCCTCAGCTCCGGTTCCCCAACACAGTCCCCTCAACAAGGACAGGATATCGCCAGGATTAATTCAGGAGGTCGCGGAGGTCCTCGGGAGCCTCGCACCTACGCGGCCATCTTGGTTGCGCGCTAGGCTCCTCCCTCATGTACATTAATATTGAAATGTTGAGTATATTGTTCTATTTGTGGTACTGATATTAGCAATTGCATATTTGTTCTTAATCTGCTCATTTCTTTGTGTACTTTTGGATGTACAACTATTTTGTCTTTATTAAAGTTTTTTATATATATGTTTGATAATGATTGTGCTCTACTCAAGGCTACATAATGTAAGTGATGTACTTTGCTATTGTTAAAGTGGATATAAAGTGGTTCAATAGTTTCGCCTTGTTTCCTATGTATAGTACGTGCAGATGATTGGCGTAATGGAAATTGTTTGCGTATAATTGTAATGAATTTTTGGGTAAATTGAAAATGCCTTGATATAGGGTGAATTGGTGTCCAGTTTTGTGCTATGTTTGTGTGATATATGTGTCTGTTTTGTTGTTTTGTTAATTTTCCTACATTTTCATTATCAAAATTAATCCAAATTACAATTGGAGTGTTATTATTAGCTTCAACAAATTGTACTATACCTGTTGCACCATTTGTTAAGCCATCATTAACATTTATATTGCAAGTTAAATCATAGCGTAATTGTAATGCTATGTGTAATATGTATGCAAGGCCCATTGCTTTTGTAGGGTCAGTTGGTAATTGTTTGAGTAGTGTATTTTTACTTGTTCTGTAAGATCTGAAGCAACTGTATCTGTTGCAATTGCTGTGTAAACAGGATAGTTTTGTATATGTTGTATTAATACTTCATTATTTATGTTATTAACTTCTTTATTTGTTGACATAATATAAGGGATAGTTTTGCTAATTTTGTCAGGTGGTTCAACTTCTCGTGATTCAATTTGTTTAATATCTGTGTTTGTTTGTTTCCCTTCTCTTAATCTGTTTAATAGTTCTGCAAATGGTAGATCATTTAGTTGTCTCATAATTCTTTTGAGTTCAAATAATCTAAAATGTGTTTGCCATACATTTGTACTTAATGGCCCATATGAATGTCTAGGATTTTCAAATATGTATGTGTCAAAAACAGGCTTTAATTGATAGAAACATCCTATTGCTAAAATGGAGATTCCTCCAAAGGGTTGGTTAGACATTTTGGTTTCTTGTAATCTGTTATGTATGAAATTAACCCATTTAGTGCGGCGTAGAATCCGCCGCGGTGCAGACGTTTCCGTGCGCAGGCAGAGCCGCGTCGGCCAATGGACGTGCACTACATATTTGTCCCTACCATTGATATTTCATCTATTATTAGTAATTTCAGATGCATTAATTAATTTTGCAGTGCACTCCTGTTTTCATGAGTTAGCGGTTTATGAGTTAACATTTGTGAATCAGGTATCTCAAATGTGATATGTAAGGTTTTCCCATTTATGTTATGTGCTGCTTTGTCTGTTGGAGCTGTAAGTAAGATATAAATGTTATCTGGATTTTCTCCTGCTTTTGTATTGTAGTATCGCAATAGGGTTTGGTAAAGTGCAGTAATAAGGAGGCTTTTCCCAACTCCTGCACCACCAGTACAGAATGTGTAGCAAGGTGTTTCTTTTGTTTTTATCCAATGCAAATGATGGTATATAAAGTTAAGTTGTTCTGTAGTTAGATTTTGCATTATATCATTATATTGGTCATTTCGCAGTACATTATTAATTAATGTTTCTTCTACAGTTGTGCTTCTAATGCCTAAATCTAATGACAAGTCATATAGTATTTGTTGTTCATTAAATTGGGCTGCATTGTATATAGTGTCATTGGTTTCTGTATCTATTGGAGATACTGGTAATGTGTGTGCTGTATTATCATTGGTGTTGCTATTAGTAGTTATGAGTGTTTCATTATTCTTATTATATTTGTTATGATTTATGTCAACTGTGTCTTTAATTTGCATATATTGTTCATAATATGTTGCTTTATCACCTATTATTTTTGTTTCTTCTCTCCAAGAGTAATAAAACATTAGTAATTCTCTGTAATAATTTTCTGAGTCGTTTTTTTTAATCTACAATACCGAATTATTTTAGTTTTTTTGAGTTTTACATAGTCTATTGATACTGTCTCATAATGTAAATTCTGTATTTCAAGTTCTTCCTCATCTGAGCTATAAAAGTTATTTTCTACAAGTAAACTGTCATGGTCAGTTTGTTTTGTTGTTTGTTTTTTACTTTTTTGATTGTACATGGATGTATAGTCAGCTAATGTACATTGTTCTAGTGTTTTAGGGCGTTTGCTGTACTTTACAATAATATTATCATATTGTATGCTACTGGATGTGTCTGGTAATGAATTAATTGTCTCTATGTCTCTCATTAAATATGTGCGTTTTTCTGTGGAGTTTGTATTAATAAATATAAAAGACCGAGAACTTTTCCTTAAGGGTATCTGAAGTATCAGATAAGCAGCTTCTTGTGCACTTATTTCTGAACAGTTTAAAACCTTGTTTCCTATGTGTTTAAGTTGATCTTTAATATTTGGATTGTGATATACTTCTTTTGCTGCTTGTGCAATTATTTTGCTCATTCCATGCTGTGATTTGCTAATATATGAAACAATATATACTGCACATGCATATGCATCTAGTATGTATATCTATGTTTGCCTGCCATGCTTGTAAAATTGTAGCATTGTAGTTATTAATAAAGCATTCAGCTGGCGTTCTCTTTTAAAAAATTAGTATTTTTTATCTATAATAGATCTTATACATACTATATATTGTGTTATATCTAAGTGCATATATTCTAAGAATTGAATAAAAGTATAGCTTTGAAAGTCTTGTGTATTTATAGTTGCATGAATGAGTTCTATTTTCTGTAGCAGCTCTTTATTTGCTTTGTCTAGTGGTAATGGTTCTAGTATCATAGTTGTTGGCATTGGATATTTAGGATATTGATACTTGCATTTTTTTTTGTTTAATGCAGCAATTTTTTGTATGTCCATGTCTTTGGAGTGTTAATAAAGGTTCTATATATGGATCTTGTGTTTTTGTACATGACATACTTATCTATAAAGCTAATAACTTCTATTAGTTCGGATTTCTCATACTGTGGAACATTTTCTATCCATATTAAAGCATTGTTATGTGGTGAACCTCGTTGTCGGAATTCAACTCGATAAAAGTAATCTATTATTTTTCCAATTGGGTTACTTTCATGCAATAATATACAATTAAATAATTTTCTAACTTGGAAGTCAAATGTAATGGGAATTTATTGTATTAATGTGCATTTTGTTTCCCAAGACATATTGTCAAATTCTTCTTTTGTGCATGCTTTCTTATTTTCAATACGCAATAATATGGTACCATTTAGTTTCTGCTGCTGATAATGTTTAAACAAATGTTGGGATTCCTAATTGGTGTATCATTGCAAAAAGGTCTTTTTTGTAATGTTCCCAATATGGTGGCGAACTACGTATAATTTTCAGTATTTTATATCCTTCATTATATTGTAAAATGCTTTCTAAATTGTTTTGTATATCTTTAGCTGTTATGCCTTTCCAGTTATTGAAATGTTTTCTAAGGGATATGTATATTTTACCTTGTATTTGTTTTATGTGTAATTTTTTTTAATTTAAAAAATATATTTTTGTTATACATTTAGCTACTCTTCTGTCATAGCTTCTTAATTCCCATTGACATATTGTGCTATAATGTATAGGTACATGTCTATCTTTATTAGTAGGTCTGCGTTCTCCACCAAATATTGTAGGGAAAGCTAAATATTCAGAATCTATACCTCTTGGTGTGTTATATTCTGCAGGTGCTAAACTTAAGATATTAATATTTTCAGTGGTAATAGTTTCATTACAATTGTCTATTTCTTCGGTGCTATACTCCCAGTCTGGATTAACAGTTATCA
This sequence comes from Triturus cristatus, assembly GCF_964204655.1. Lineage (NCBI taxonomy): Eukaryota > Metazoa > Chordata > Amphibia > Caudata > Salamandridae > Triturus > Triturus cristatus. The sequence goes on along the minus strand of NC_140594.1, from coordinate 436,143,823 downwards.
CAACTATATGAATTAAATATAAAGTATGTATTTATTCTTTTTATAATAGCAAGTACATCTGTATCTATGCATATTAAAATGCCTGAATGTAAAGGCAGGGCTTTATCTAATGCATTTGTAATGTCTGCATATAAAAGATCAAGTGGTGTGACTAAGTTTATAAAGAAAGGTTAATGTAGTTTAATAGAATATACAACGTTATTGTGTAGCATGTATTTAGGTAAATCTTCAGGTTGCTATAATCTATTTTTTGTAAGAGAGTGTATTTCTAGATATAAAGCATCTCCTAGATTCATAATATTATGTAAATCTTGTGTAGCCCATGTATCTACTGGTTTAAAGTAATTATATATAATTGCAAATGTACTATTTGTTAGGCTTTGCTTTCCTTTTGAATTGCTAGCAAATGTTTCATGTCCTTGATGTTAATTTGCCTGTACTTTTATACTGCTTCTACATCTGTATCAAATAGATCTTGTTTAGTACATGTTTTTGTAATGTGCATATTACAAAATTATGTTGATGGTTGTACTATCTTAACTATGCTGTCGTTAGCAATATCTTGTGTGTTGGTTTCCCTAGTTTCCAAAGTTTCTATATTTGTTTCTTCAAAAGTAATTGCATATGCTGTAGTGGTATGCACATAAATGTCTTGTTTGGTACAAGCATGCTTGTTAAGTTGCTTTCTTTGCAATGCTTTGTACCGTGAATTTTTTTGAATGGTATCTATATCAATTGGGGTTCATTCAAATGCAACACAATCAGTATTATTAGACTTTAAATTTTGGGCTAAATTTAGTATGTATTCTATAAGTTTACCAAATGTATTTATTTGTATAGCTATACATGTTCTGTTTGGGTGTGACATTGCTTGGCTATCACGACTATGTGAATCAAATACTAAGGGGTCCATTAGGATGTAGGGCGGTGCGACCACTGCCGCGCTGGCAGTGCGGAAAAACATCACGTCCGCCATATTAGTATGGTCAAACATAGGCCAATTCCTAACCGCCGCGGTGCGACGCGCACGCCATCAAAGTGCGCCTGCCACCGCGGCGGTGGGAGCCAGTGGTGACCCTCTGCCGTGCGGAATGACGTCCGCCCCGGTCCACAAATTAGGATGGCTCAAGCAAGCAGACGCACCGCAGCGGAGACACCGCCCAACCAGAGACGGCGAAAACTCGACAGCGGAGCGCAAAACCAGAGTCCCGGTCCACACCACCCGGACACAACCGCAATGGACCCAGCTCTACATGTCTTTCCGGTGCTGTACCTGCTACATCACCAGGAACTCATGGACCGCCGCGGACGCTGCCGCAGGTACGCAATAATACAACACACAATCCACGGCCTGACACAGGGTCCAAATCCACATCAGACACCCTAGGGGGGATAGGGACACATCCCTAAGGGCACCCACACATCACCCACCTGCCACAAATTCACCCCGCAGCATCCTGGACACACAGTTACTGCCACCACCATGCAGCAATGTCCCGGTCACGTCACCGCAGCGGCGAACACAAGCAAATACATGCGCAATGCAGAAGGCAGGGCCAGTGCCAGGCAGGGCACAAAGACCACAGGGCCACACCCACACACTAGCACACCCCATGAAGGCACATGCCATGTGCCCCCCGTGCATCCCATGCCCAAGAAGCAAGGGCAATACATACCCTGTACCAGACAACCAACAATCATGGAGACACACAATGCAGGAGGGGCTGCACAGGAACACACAACACACAGCACAGTAGCACAGGGCCAGGGAAACACACACTACACCACACTCAGGGAAAAAGCAATGAGGATAAGCAACAAATGAACACACACAAGGAATCAACATCCAAATGGACACACAGCCTGCACAGTCACACATATATATCACAGACTGACATACACACACATACACACCCCACATGCCAACAGCAATGGAGCACACAAATAGGGGAACAAAAGTGGGCTGGACACAAATGGAAGGCCATGGAGACACACAACAAGCATGTGTACATCACATCAACACAAGGAACAGAGCACAACACCCACACACCATCAAAGCACACATGGCTAGCACAGTCAGTGAAATCAAACCACAGACAGCTCAGTGCAACCACACAGGGATACAGCAAGGCATGTATAGGCACAAGGATGAAAGGATGAATTGAAGGCTCTGAACTCAAACTGGGAACAGCCACACATACATACAACTACTTCACAGGAGTACACAAGCAGCACTGCACACAGGGACCATCTACACACCTCAGGACTGACAAACACCAGTAAGAATCTACACACATACCCCCTCACACCAGCAGCACACAACACCAGTGCCAAACACACTGAAGGCTGCCAATACTTGACAGGCAATACACACACAAACAACCACACACCCTGGGCTCAGCCACAAACATCACACACACACACACACACACACACACGCACACACACACACACACACACAGGGATGCCACCACAAATGTGGAAACAAATACAACAGACAAACACATCACCCAACTGAAATACACACAGAGCCACAACAACAACAACAGACATGCCCTGTGCAGCTAAACTGGGGAAAGGCAATGGGAGCACAGACACAACAGGAGTGTACAACCTCATCACTCAGGAACAATGCACAGACAACATTCCACAACACATTCAAGAAGTGCACCATCACAGAACAACACAGCCACAGCAAACAAACAACAGATGCACAGGCAGAACAATAACATAGCAAACATAGCATGACATCAGGGGATGCACACCAGGCAATCACAAGGCAACATACCCACAGCACAGCAAGCACAACAAGCTGTGTGTGCACACCAAGCATATCAGACACACACAGACATCAGTGACAGAACAGCAACCCACACAACACCATACAGCACAGCACAAAGACAACAGCATACCCAGGAAGTGAAGCAATAACACAAACAACACACATACATCCAACACAGCACACAATAGATGCACAAGTCTGGGACACAAAGGTGGAAACAACTTGACCACAGGACTGGGCAGCACACACAGTTGAACTGCATAGCAGCAGCCATGACTGACAAACAACACCAGTAAATCACACATGACCCATTGGGGAAATGCACTGAGTGACATATTGACCGTGGACAAAGAACTACCCCACAAAGCACAGTGGCACAAATGAAGTCATGGAGAGGCACACACGCATACAAACCAAGGGGACAGCTCACACCAAAGTGAAGTGTACTGTATGTCAGTAGGGGACATGGCAGGAGTGTACCATACACAAAGAGAAGGAGTGCAGACCCACAATGGGTAGGCAGCTGAAGCACAGATAGGGGATGGCATGACAACACACACATCATGCCACACTGGAGGCAAAAAGGCACCATGGGACAGCAAGTCATGAGAAAACACAACCACAATGGCAGTGAGGAGCAGCAGGTCTGCACAGACCCCACAAACCGCCACCAGACACAGGGATGTGCAACATAACACAACACTGAATTGCCAGTAACACGCTCTGCATACTCACAAGTGACAAAAACAACAAGTAGGAGTCAGACAGAACTGCAAGGACACACCAACACACCGCACAGTGCACAACATACAACTCACACATGGGCATACATCCACAGGGATGAACAATCAAAACAACAGGCACACAACTCCTGGGTGACATGTGTGTAGTTGACATTGCAGAGGCATGCACACATCAACATTCCCTGCAAACTCACCCCCTTCACACTGCACAATACCTGGTCATCCAAGAGAACACATGGAAAGTAAGCCATGGGACTAGGATGACTGGCCCTCACAAGATGACCACACACATACACCACTGGGCACACATATAGGAAGATCACACACATGATGACCCTGGACAGCCTGCCTGAAATACTGTGTGCAGAGACCCACACTGTGCTGGCAGTGCCCCCCAACCTGACATGTGTACAATAGAGCCAACATGAACTAATCAAGTAAATGACTACTGCTAAACATTCAAAATTGACACCATTGCCACCACAAGTATCTGGGCCAAGAATAACTGAAGCCCATGTCACCCCTGAATAAAAGAGAGGAAGTGAGCCCAAACATTGACCATGTTGAAGTGCCACACAGACCATGTGGCACAGTAAACCATTTACACACAGCAAAATAACTTTATTCGGTAAGGACACTGACAACATAGACAACTGGAGCAACTGTTTTTATTCACAAATTGCACAGATAAGCATCATGAGAAGAGAAGAGTAAGGCACAAAATGCAGAGCATGTCCATGAGAAGCTGCACAGGCAAGGGCAAAACAGCAGTGAACAACAAGGCCAGTGGTCAGGGCAGAGTGCAGAGCATGTCCATGAGAAGCTGTACAGGCAAGGGCAAAACAGCAGTGAACAACCAGGCCAGTGGCCAGGGCAGAGCATGTCCATGAGAAGCTGCACAGGGAATGTGTGCGACTGTACCTTTTCATGGCCAGCAACACAGTCAGGGTGCAACAATGTGAAGTACAGGCACCTGTGTGAGACACAGGTGTGTGAGGGTGACTACCACTCAGACTTGGCTGTCAGGCAGACTGGGAGCTGGCTGTGCCTCGGGGACTGTCGGGGCACTTAAAGGGGGAGAGAGTGGAACAACTGAGGTAGAGCGATCAGTGTCTTGGCAGGCTGGAGGGCTGCTTGGACCAGGTGGTGTAGTGGCACATGGAGGTGGAGTCATGCAGACGGGAGTCACGGTGTGACTGGGAGATTGTGGAGGGGTGCCCTTCCACTTCTCGGGAATCCTAAATGGCTTGACTGACTGTGGATCAATGGGAAGTGGTGTGGGCACAACAGGCACACTCACCACCACTGCTGCAGCAGGTGCAGGCGCTGGCAGCCCCTCTGGTGATGTGCTGGACCCAGCTGAACGCTTTGCCTTGCTTCGCCTCTGTCCCCCCTTTCCCTGTTTACTAGGTGTCACCCCTACAGTCCCCTGCGGCCCCTGCTTCACTGAGCTTGGAATGGGAGTCAAGGTGGTTGGTGATACTGCCTTTGAGCACTTCCCAGGTGTACCCTTGGCATGCACCACCTCCTTGGTGGGCACAGACACTGTACGATTATCTTTGCGCGATGCCTTAGGGGCAGGAGAGTCCTTGGATGGGGATGCCACTGAGGCATGTGTGCCTGAGGTCTGCTGCTTTGCTAATTGTCCCCTGGTGTCGCCTGATGGGCTTTTCTCCCTGCGCTCTGGGGTGCTTTTGGTCTTCTGTGGGGATGGTGTCTGTGCACAGGACCGCTTGGGTTGTTGCTGCTGTGTGCTCCGTGTGCTGTATCGTGACTTTAATGCATGTGGACCATGGTCACTATCGTCAGACGTGGCCACTGCCAGGGGGGTGGACAAAGGGACCGGAGCTGGACTGTGAGAATGTGCCTGTTGCAGGGCAGACTTCACTGTTGATGACAAAGCCTGGACTGTCCGGTGCAGCCCACCCACGTCGGAATGTATGCCCTCCATGAAGGCAACCACCTGGGCCAATTTCTTGTTGTGGTCAATGGAGGCATTTAGGAGAGCTGTCTGGCCTACACACAGCTGGCGCAAAAGGTCCACAAACTCAGCACTGATGGCAGCAGGGGGGACAGGGGCAGGGGCAGCAGTGCCAGGGGTGAAGGACACTCTTCCCCTCTTACTGAGGCGGACACGGGTAGCACCAGAGGAAGTGGCTGGGAGGGTGGGCAATGGCCGCTGTGTGGTGGAAGCCGATGCAGAGTCCCCGTTCCCTGTGCCCTCCAACATGGATGCATCCCCGCTGGCATCGGATGATGTGGTGCTTTGCGTCTCAGGCTGTGACTCCTCCAGCAGACTCCTGTCCCCCTCTGATGCGCTGGTGACATCTGTGTCACTGGGCTCCTGGGCAGCTGTGGTGCTAGTATCACCCCCACTGGTGTCCGTCTCCTGTCCCTCCGTAACTACAGGTGATGCTGCATGGGAGAGAGAGATGTAGGGTCAGGTCAGTGGCAAAAACAGAACAAACATATGCAAGCAATGCATGACAAAAGTTGAGCAAATCTACATGTTGCACACCACCCTGTGCAATCACATCGTGCCAACTCATTACATAGACTCAAGCAGTGCATGGAAACTGGAAACTCAGGCATGAGTGAGCCAAGTGATGACCACACAGCACACCACCCTGCTTGTGGCTCTGTTTAAACAGACACACAACTAGTTCTGTGCACACCTAGGGACATGATGGGGGCACACAACTTGTTGCCAGTGACAGAACTGGATGTAACAGGAGGGGACAACACAGACCCAGACTACAACATGACAGTCTACAATGGACACTAGCCCATGCCACCCACCATGTCGTAGCTTGGGGACAATAGAATGCTGCACATTGCTGTAAGATATCTAGCCCTACCCAATATAGGTGCATGCAATGGACGCATTGATGTACGCACAGTCAGATTGAGCACACTGCCGTTCCCTTCCATGGGATTCCCAAGACTACACCAATGCAGAAGAAACCTGAAGAGCACAACTCAGAATGTAATGGTAAGGCACAGCTTCCAAATCAACTTTGTAAGTACAGGTAGGGCAAATGCATGCCACAGGCACCCAGGCCAGCAGCCACTTACATGCCACAGCATCACACTACCAACATCACAGAGGCCAGCGCTGGCACAGGCTCTGTACACATGCTGCCACTCCCATCTAAAGTCAGACTCCCCAAATGCTCACCCCTGGCTTGCTGCTGATGCTCCTTCAAACATGCATCCAGCTCAGGCTGTGTCACCGTCAAGGTGTGTCCCATTAGTGGTGTCATTCTGCGCCGTGCCAGACGCCCAGTGCGAGGAAGCAGCCCCAGGGTCATCTCTGCCACATTCTTTGCCAGCCAGCTGATGTCATCCCATCTCTTGTGCCAGTGGGTGCGCCGTCGGTTTGACACTCCCAGGGCTCGCACCTTCGCTGCAATGGCCCTCCACACAGCCTTAGAGCTGGTGTACCTTGAGCTGCAGGCATGGGAGACAAGAGGGAAAAATGATCAGGTATACAGTGCCATGTAACGACATCTATCAGTATAGCAACAAGATACAACCAAATCACATATCCAACGATAGATCAATCAGAGACTATAGTACAGCCCACATGTGACCCCTGCATAGGAAAAGCTGATGTTAAAGCATGCAGGTGTGAGGGGGAACACAGTCCCTGCACATCTCACACACATGCAGGATGCCAGCACTGAAACCTGCCTGCCCACATCTCCAGTCAATTGTTGGGTCGAACAACACATACATCACATATCAACCTGTGTTGTAGGGGTGACGCACTGTGTCCAAGACTGCGCAGCCCTTAATGTCCCTGCCCTGTAAATAGATAACTGTGTCATGGATGTCACATTGAGGGACATGATCTCACAAATACAAAATGCCCTTCACATGGGAGGTTGTGTGCAATCTATAGTATGGCTGACAATACAACACAACACAGGTCACTCATACTTACATGTGCAGGGAGAGAAAGCTGTGGCATTGGGTACACACACCCTTCCACTAGAGACAGCATGTCAGGCAGTGCATTACACTACACACTCCCAGGCACATACTGCATCAGTCCACTACACGTGTGGCCCCCCTGCCCTACCACAACACTGTTTAAGACTCACCACGACATTTGGGGCACCATATAGCCTTGGGTACTGTGTGAGCACCTCGTCCACCAGGACCTCCAGCTCTTCGCTCGTGAAGGGACTGGCACGGATCTTCTCTGTCCTTGCCATCACTGTGGACGTGAGACAACAGCAGGGGATTTGGGTGGCGAGGGTCCCCAGGCAGCAGTCCCTGGAGGCAGCAGCAGGTGAGGGGTGTCAGGCAGCAGTCCCTGGAGGCAGCAGCAGGTGAGGGGTGTCAGGCAGCTGTCCCTTGAGGCAGCAGCAGGTGAGGGGTGTCAAGCAGCAGTCCCTGGAGGCAGGAGCAGGTGAGGGGTCTCAGGCAGCAGGCTCTGTGAGCAGTGGCAATGTGAGGCTCACTCCCACATATATAGCCCCCTGGGGTCGTTTCAAAGGTGCCAAGCTGCAGCAATTGGTGGTCCATGTCTGCCTCTTTCAAATGCAGCCAATGACCTCCTCCGCGGTGGCGGAGCACGCCTACAGCGATCTTCAAAATTTCATCATGCCACTGCTATCGAGCTTCCCATTGGCTCTATGGCGAACTCCATGGCGGTGTAACACCGCTGGGGCCCGGGGTGCGCTACCGCGATGGTGCATCTTTCAAATGCAGCCAATGACCGCCTCCGCGGTGACAGAGCACGCCTACCGCGATTTTCAAAATTGCATCATGCCACCGCTATCGAGCTTCCCATTGGCTCTTGGGCGAGCTCCATGGCGGTGTAACACCACTGGGGCCCAGGGTGCGCTACCGCGATTTTAGTGGTGGAGCATGCCATCCGCCATTTCCAAATGTCTCCATGCCTATAAGTACCGCACTGGTGTGAATGGGGGTGCTGGTGACACACTGCCGGTGCCAGGCGGTAGCTACCACGATATGGGTGACATGCATTGACACGAGGCACCGCCATTCAGGCGGCGGAGCATGCCAACCGCCATATGGGCATGTCTCCATGCCTATGAGTACCGCACTTGTGTGAATGGGGGTGCTGGTGACACACTGCCAGTGCGAGGCGTAGCTACTGCGATATGGGTGCCATGCTTTGACACGCAGCACTGCCATTCAGGTGGCGGAGCATGCCAACCGCCATATGGGCATGTCTCCATGCCTATGACTAACGCACTTGTGTGAATGGGGGTGCTGGTGACACACCGCCGGTGCCAGGCGGTAGGTGCCGCGATATGGGTGCCATGCATTGACACGAGGCACCGCCATTCAGGCGGTGGAGCATGCCAACCGCCATATGGGCATGTCTCCATGCCTATGACTACCGCACTTGTGGGAATGAGGGTGCTGGTGACACACCGCCGGTGCCAGGTGGTAGCTACCACGTTATGGGTGCCATGCAATGGCGATGTCCATCTGTCACACATCAACAGTGCATAGTGCCAACATGTTCAATGGCACATCATTGTGCACATGATGCCAATGTTCAATTTACTCCACTGATGGCTACACATGCCATGTCTGTGTGTGTGTAACGTACATTTGTCTGTACCCACTCACATGTCAGTTGAGGATTTGATGTTGGTGTAGGCAGGACAGTGTAGACCTGGACTGTACAATGTGTACACATGTCAATATGTTGAGGTCCAGTGACAATCACAGCAATGCTTGTTTCGATGAATGTTGATCTAATTAGCATTGCCTCTCATGTATGCTCATGAACACATTCATCATTTCAGCGCCGACTGTGGTCATTGTGTGGTGGATGTGTGCCAGGTTGTAATGACGCATCAAGGTGTGACTGGTACAACAGCTAGGTAGGAGACAGTGGTTTTGATTAGTTACACATATGCTGGATGCTAGACTCCCAGGCATGCACATGTGTACTGTGGCCATATCCCTATGTGCATTCACATAGCCAAAGGTGGGGTTTGAGGTACTTGTCTTGCATAAGTTGACACGTGTGCCCTTTGTGTAGCTGAATGTGTCCCTCCATGTAAGCTGGTCTGTTAGTCACTCTAGATGTCAGTCATTGTTGTCGTTGTGTCATCCTGAACGTGATATGCTGTGCACATCTCTTGGTGTATTGTATTCACATGTGTCCACTATCAACTCCAATAGGAGGAGGCAAATTTGATTTGTCACTTGAAGGTGCTGGAGGACATGGAGGATGTTGTGATCATACGCAAATGCCGCCTGGACAGAGCCACCCTGAAAACCCTTTGTGATCTGTTGGAGCCCCACCTGCAGCCACTCAGGACATATCCAACAGATTTCACCCCTACTTATAAGGTGATGGCAGCCCTGCATTTTTTTGCAACAGGATCATTCCAAGAGACTGTGGCCAGCGCTGGTGGGATGCTACAACCGATGTTCAGCATGGTGCTGCGTGATGAACTGTCCGCCATGATGCTATACAAGGACAGATACATCCATTTCCCCAGGGGTGCTGAATTGCTAGCTGTGAAGGGAGACTTCTATCCCCTTGGACACATCCCCAATGTTGTTGGGGCCGTTGATTGCACCCATGTCGCTCTTGTGCCACCACAGGCAAGTGAGCACATTTACCGCAATCACAAGCATTACCACTCCATCAATGTGCAGGTGGTGCAGGAGGTGGCAGATATGACCATCTCGCAGGTGTGTGCCAAATTCCCAGGCTCGGCCCACGACTCCTACATCCTGTGGAACAGCATAGTGCCCCAGCTGATGGCTAATCTTCTTTCAGAGCATTCATGGGTTGTGGGTGAGTATGCCTAGTCGTGTGGCATGCTGTGTGTGTGACCTGCTTCCCTGAGACTCTGCGACATTGCAATGTCCATTTGTGTTTGTCATACCTAGGTGACTCTGCATATCCCAACCGTCCCTGATTGCTGAGCCCACTGCGGAATCCCAGGTCCCCGGCTGAAGTCTGCTACAATGAGGCCCATGGGAGGACACGTCGTGTGGTGGAGCGCACTTTTGGCCTGCGTTTCCGGTGCCTGGACTCGCCCGGGAAGGTGTGTCAGATTGTTGTTGCATGCTGCATGCTCCACAACCTAGCCATTCGCCGGGAGATTCCCCTGCTCCTGGATGATGGTGAGGACCCAATGCCTCAGCCTGCAAACCAAGCCGTGTCCAGTGATGAGGACAGTGGAGAGGAGGAATGTGTTGACCTGCGTGAACAGCTCATCACCTGCTACTTCACTTGACGGTGGGTGGCAATTTGCAACATACCTAGGCTTTCCTGTTTTCAGTTTCTATTTTTGGTAAATTCTGGTGGTTTTTTTCCAGTGTTTTCCAGTGATTTCAATACCTTAAAAAAACTGTGCTTTTCAGTGGTTACTCATTTTTGCGCCATAAAAAACAGAAGGAACAGTGTTTTACCTGTGTTTATGGAATGCATCGCTTTTATTATTGCTCCCTTTCTTCACTGATGCATGGTATATAGACAGTGTACCTCTGGTTTATGCTCTAATAATCATTATATGTGTGTGTCGGTAGGTGCCCCCTTTCCCTCGCCGCTCGACAGCGGAGTCACCTCTGCCACCTCCCTCTTGTCCCCCACGCCGCCCAACAGCAGACTCACCTCTGTCACCTTCCTCCTGTGCTCCACACCGCCCGACAACAGACTCACCCCTCTCACCTCCCTCTTCTGCCTTACAGTCTCCGGAGACCTGGAGAGGAGCTACGCTGACGTCACCTAGGGAAATGGACGTGCGCTGGCCCTTTCAGGAATGGGCTTCCTCGGCGGCGGACGGACACGCCCCCTGTGAGGTCGGCGGACCGGATTGGCTGGCTCCCCGGAGAAAGGACGCAGATCCGGAAACTGGACGGGACGGAGAGAATCGAGGAGAAGAGACGGAGCCGGAGGACGGAACGCGGACCAGTGAGTGCGAGAGACGAGACGCGGGAGGCGAAGGAGAAGTTGAGAGTGAGCCAGGAGGCGGGAACCACGCTGCGCCCTGCCAGGGACCCGGAGGTTCCTGGCTCCTACAGGTACGAAATCGTATCCTGGGTTCAGGGAAGCGGGTCGGCTCTAAAGTGGGGGACGCCTCGTGATAAACCGTGGATGGTTCATCAACGGTTATCACCCTTGTACGCCTCTGTTTGGTGATAGGGTCTTTTGGTATCACGCACAACCCTTACTGATTACGGTGTCCCTCACATACCCTGCCCCCAAGACTTCAAGATAAAGTCTATGAAACCTGAGAGGATTCTTTTTCTTTTTGTTTATGTGCCGAGCCTCCCTCCATCACCGGTGAAGTAACCTGACAAAGCGGGGAGGACCCTAGAAGGCCGACGAGACCGAAGAGCAGTCCGCGAACCTAGCAAACCGGCAACCCCTGAAAGACTGAACAGACCCTCATAAATCCTTGTCAACACCTTTTACATTAAAGTCCTCTCAACTGACCCCCGTCTAACGTCCTTCTTTACGCTGCCCGGGGAGGGTAACCCCCACAATTTGGTGGAGAATGCGGGCATAAGAGCGCAGGACTACGACACCTGATGGAGGCGCTCATCCAGCACTTGGTAGAGGGGCAGCGTAAATTAGAATGGGCGGTAGAACGACAGTTGACCAGTGCCCAGGCGGACCGAGACACCTTCAAGGACCAGATGAAGGCACAATTGGGTGCACTGTCTCGTGTGGTTGATGAGATGCCTTCGACTCCAGCTGGACATCCGACTGTCTGCCCTTCCGGCGCCTTTCCTACCGTGTCCTTACAAAAGTATGTCCCCGGGGACGATCCCGATGCGTTCCTCGTCAACTTTGAACGCGCAGCTAAAGCGGCGGGATGGCCCAAAGAGAAGTGGCCTTTCTTCCTGGCCCCCCTGCTGTCCGGGGAAGCCCAAGCCGCCTACCAGCTGGCCAACGAGGGAGGGGACGTACCATATGACGACATCAAGGCAGTGGTACTAGAACATTTGGGAATGGACGCCGAAGCGTACAGACTACGATTCCGTCGCGAAAAGGGCGCTTCCGGGGATACCCCGAAAACTCTGTATTTAAAACTGAAGATGGCCGCCGAAAAATGGCTACGTCCTAATGACTTTTCAAAGACGGAGATCATGAATGCCGTTATATTGGAGCAATTCGTGGAGGCCTTACCCTTTGCCACACAGCGTTGGCTACGTCAACATGCCGGCCTCACCATAGACAGGGCCGTGGAAATGGCCACCTCCTTTGTCAGAGCACAGCCTCGTCCTCTAACATGGGAACCCGAGAAGGGGATACGTCCTTCAACATTACCCCGCAGACCTCTCCGCCCCATCAAGGAACCGGAAAAAGTTAGGGCAGTCCGGCCAGAACCCTTGGCTCCTCGACAACCCCAGTGTTTCGAGTGTGGCGAGTGGGGGCATATCGCCCGGGTGTGTCCACGAAAGAAAGGAGACGAACCAATGGATGTTAGCTATGGGCCCCGCAACCTGTTGTATTCTACCGAGATGGGTGCGGCCTACTATGTAAGTCTCCGAGTCAACACATTCACCGTGGCCGCCCTGTTAGATTCGGGGTGTAGACAGTCCATGATTAAAAGTTGTTTTGTCTTCCCCAACCAAAGAGTCCTGGGGGGCCAGGTGGCTGTTAGGTGCATTCATGGGGATGTGCGATGTTATCCCACAGCCAGAGTACCCCTTTCCTGTCCAGGGACAACAGGTTCCAGCTATGTCACCGTAGGGTTGTTAGACACTCTTCCAGAGGATCTCATCCTGGGTACGGACAACCCGGAATTTTTGTCCCTCTTCCGGAAGACCACAGAAAGTCCGGTCAGTGCGATTCCCGGTCTCTTGGCCCAGGAACCCTGGGATATTGACAGAAATTTCCATTTGGCACAGGTTAACGATCCTACGCTCCTTCACGCCTGGCTGGAGGCCAAAAAGCCCCCTGCACCGCGGCTGGGAACGTACCCCTGCTTTTCTATCCAAAAGGGTCTCCTATACCGCATCCCTCACGCCCAGGGTCCCTCACAACTCCTGGTCCCTAAACCTTTCAGAGAACAGGTCCTGTTTTTTGCACATAGTCATCTGTTAGCCGGCCATATGGGAGCCCAGAAAACCACCGACAGTATACTCAGAGACTTTTATTGGCCCGGTATCTATGCGGAAATCAAGTCCTATTGCCAGAGCTGCCCAGTCTGTCAGCTCACGAATCCGTACCAACCCCCACGAGCCCCTCTCCAGCCTCTACCCATCGTGGGACAACCCTTTGAAAGGATTGGAATGGATATCATAGGACCTCTGCCCCGCCTCTCTCAGGGGTTCCAACATGTATTAGTCCTAGTGGACTATTGCACACGATTCCCCGAGGCCTTTCCCCTGCGGAGCACCACCTCCACAGCTATAGCAGACAAACTTGTGGAATATTTCTCCCGGGTGGGGTTTCCCTTACAAATCCTCACTGACCAGGGTACCCCCTTTGTCTCCTCACTCATGACCCAGGTGTGCAAACTCCTGAATATAAAACACTTGAAAACCTCTGTATACCATCCACAAACGGATGGATTAGTTGAGAGGTACAACGGCAATCTAAAATTGACCCTCAAGAAGATGCTGGAGAGCGAAGGGAAGTCCTGGGCACGCCTACTGCCTCTGGCTCTCTTTGTCATTAGGGGGCAGGTGCAAAGTAGCCTAGGGTGTTCCTCGTTCGAACTCCTCTATGGCAGACAACCGCGTACCTTGCTGGAAATGACAAAGGAGGCCTGGGAAGCAGAAGAGGATAACACCCAGACTCTCCTGGATTATGCTCGGCATCTGCTCTCCACCTTGGGTAAACTAAGAGAATTGGCCCACCGGAATCTCGAGAAGGCTCAGCTCCAACAAAAGAAACAGTACGACAAAGGTACCAAGCTACGTACTCTCCAAATAGATGACTGGGTCTTGGTTTCGCTTCCCACAACCCTGAACAAAGGGAAAAGGGGTTGGAAGGGTCCGTATAGGATCATAGCGACCATCGGAAACACCACTTATAGATTACAAATGACTGATCGCACAACTCAGATGTATCATATCAACATGCTAAAAAAATGGCTAGGTCCCCCTCCCAAAAACATCCATCTAACAAAACCAGAACCGTGTTCTCCCTGCACCCTAGAGGCCCTGACCGTGAATCCCGAATTATCCGTTCAGGACACTCAGGATCTTTTGGAGCTCCTTTTTGCCTTTCAGGACCTTTTTTCAGACATTCCCGGCAAAACCAGCCTGGTGGAACATTGTATAGACACTCGCCCTGGAGAACCCATAAAACAAAGGCCATACCGTATCCCTGCGGCCCGTCGACCGGCCGTATCGTCGGAGATCCAGAAGATGTTACAAATGGGGGTGATCCGTCCCTCCCAAAGCGAATGGTCGTCCCCTATAGTCTTAGGGCCTTATGTAGGTGGGCTGGCATTTACCACTTCATAAATACCGAATCATACCGATTCGGTATTTATGAAGTGGTAAATGCAATGTAGGTAATGAGTCGGTAAATATTACCGAATCGTAAAAATTCGGTAATTACCGAATCGGTATTTACCGATTCGGTAATGAGGCATACATTCCCATTGATGGGAAGGTATGCCTCATTACCGAATCGGTAAATACCGATTCGGTAATGGGGGAGCACATGCAAGGGTGGCAGGGTGTCACATTGACACCCTGTTGCACCCCTGATTCGGCCATGTGTGCACATGTGGCGCACATACATGCCCTAAGGGCATGTATGTCTGCCACATTGCACACTTAAACGTGCACAAAAATGCTTTTTTTCACCTATTCGTCATTTACCACCAACCTTTAGTTGGTGGTAAATAACGAATCCCCACACCCACCACACACTCCCCCTACATCTCATTTCATGATTCGGTATTTACCGAATCGGTAAATACTGAATCATGAAATTCTCCCCCTACATCTCAAAAGCCAAAATACCGGTCGGTAACAGTATGATTACCGAAAATCGTCCGTTACCGACCGGTATTTGGCTTCCTACATGAGGCCCGTAGTCCCTAAACCCGATGGCTCCATCAGGTTTTGTATTGACTTCAGAAAAATTAACGCCATCTCATCTCTAGAGGCCTATCCGTTACCCCGTGTGGATGAGTTGATAGAAAGGTTGGGGAAGGCTAAATACATAACAACCTTGGACTTAACAAAAGGGTATTGGCAGGTGCCCCTCAGGGAGTGCGATCAGAAAAAAACAGCTTTCTCCACCCCTGATGGTCTGTTCAAATTCACGGTCTTACCCTTTGGCTTGCATGGTGCCCCAGCTACCTTTCAAAGATTAATGAACATTGTTCTCCGGTCCCATACAGACTACTCCTCGGCATATCTAGACGATATTGTGATCTTCAGTCCATCATGGCCCTCCCATCTAGATCACTGCCGTCAGGTACTTCAGGAACTACGGAACGCGGGACTCCATATCAATGCTGGAAAGTCCTTTGTGGCTTTTCATCAGGTGCGTTACCTGGGCTATCTACTCGGGAAGGGCTGCATCGCACCCCAAGCCGAAAAAGTTAAAGCCATCAGGGAAACCCCCGTCCCTTCCACTAAACGAGGAGTCAGGGCGTTTTGGGGCCTCTTGGGGTACTACAGACGTTTCATACCCCAATACTCAGAGATCGCGGCTCCTCTAACCGAGCTGTTAAAAAAGTCCGTTCCTGACCGGGACCTACGACGCCCAACGTCACAGGTCCTGGAAGCTGTAACCCGACTGAAACAGGCCATCACAAATCACCCTGTGCTTGTCTCTCCGGACTTTGGGCTTCCCTTCGTCCTCCAGACGGACGCCTCTGACACCGGCATAGGGGCCGTTCTTTCCCAGATTACGGAAGGGAACGAGGAAAAGCCCATTCTGTTTATCAGTAGGAAACTGTTTCCCAGGGAAAGGCATTATCCCATTATCGAAAAGGAATGCCTCGCTGTTAAATGGGCTGTGGAGAAGTTGCGTTATTATTTGGAGGGTCGTCGGTTTACTTTATACACCGACCACGCTCCCCTCGTATGGATGAGCCGTAACAAGTCCAATAATCCTCGAATCATGCGATGGTTTCTCTCCCTCCAGCAATTTGTGTTCGACGTCCTCCATCTGACTGGTTCATCCAACGCCAATGCGGACTTCCTCTCCAGAATTCCCTGTGTCCCCGATCGGGACTATGCTTGGGGGGGGGGGGGTGTGTCGGGAGGTGCCCCCTTTCCCTCGCCGCTCGACAGCGGAGTCACCTCTGCCACCTCCCTCTTGTCCCCCACGCCGCCCAACGGCAGACTCACCTCTGTCACCTTCCTCCTGTGCCCCACACCGCCCGACAACAGACTCACCCCTCTCACCTCCCTCTTCTGCCTTACAGTCTCCGGAGACCTGGAGAGGAGCTACGCTGACGTCACCTAGGGAAATGGACGTGCGCTGGCCCTTTCAGGAATGGGCTTCCTCGGCGGCGGACGGACACGCCCCCTGTGAGGTCGGCGGACCGGATTGGCTGGCTCCCCGGAGAAAGGACGCAGATCCGGAAGCTGGACGAGACGGAGAGAATCGAGGAGAAGAGACGGAGCCGGAGGACAGAGCGCGGACCAGTGAGTGCGAGAGACGAGACGCGGGAGGCGAAGGAGAAGTTGAGAGTGAGCCAGGAGGCGGGAACCACGCTGCGCCCTGCCAGGGACCCGGAGGTTCCTGGCTCCTACAGGTACGAAATCGTATCCTGGGTTCAGGGAAGCGGGTCGGCTCTAAAGTGGGGGACGCCTCGTGATAAACCGTGGACGGTTCATCAACGTTATCACCCTTGTACGCCTCTGTTTGGTGATAGGGTCTTTTTTTTTTTTTTTTTAAAAGAATTTTATTGTTTTGTAAAACAGTGAAAACAGTAGGACATAGAAACGAACCTCGTATACATATCCTCAGAAAAAGCACCACCCCATTGCACAATCCCTCAACCAACCCAAGTTCTAATGCATTTCGGGTGATAGGGTCTTTTGGTATCACGCACAACCCTTACTGATTACGGTGTCCCTCACATACCCTGCCCCCAAGACTGCAAGATAAAGTCTATGAAACCTGAGAGGATTCTTTTTCTTTTTGTTTATGTGCCGAGCCTCCCTCCATCACCGGTGAAGTAACCTGACAAAGCGGGGAGGACCCTAGAAGGCCGACGAGACCGAAGAGCAGTCCGCGAACCTAGCAAACCGGCAACCCCTGAAAGACTGAACAGACCCTCATAAATCCTTGTCAACACCTTTTACATTAAAGTGCTCTCAACTGACCCCCATCTAACGTCCTTCTTTACGCTGCCCGGGGAGGGTAACCCCCACAGTGTGCCAGTGCCATGAACAGGAACATGTGGTTTTGATATATAGTAATAAAGACAAGTCATGTCATCCCCATATAAGAACTAGTAGTAACATTAATACTAGGCACTTCACAAAACCGTTTTTGCAAAGTCGCATCCTACCAACGTACAAGAAATGATTTCTAAAATCTATGCTTACTCCAAATGTGCGGTTATCTGGCCAGCGTGGGAGCAAGACATGGCTTGCCCAGGAAGTGGTGTCATGAGCCTCAAAGCAGGGGGTGCTGGATGAATGGGGATACGAGTTATTACCTCCTTTTAATCAAAGGTGAGATGGGACCAGAGTAAGGACAAGGCACATGTGTTTCAGAAATAAAAGTTAGATGCCGCACCTGGAGCATTACATGTTTTCTACACTTAAAAGAAACACATTAATTGACACACATTTTTATGCTCTCAGATGTGCGATCCTATTGTACCTTTCTAAAACACAGATCTGTGATTGAGAAACACTATAAATGTAGGTATTTATGGTAGGAAACCACAGCGAGAACCTGCTATTCAGGGGGCATCAAGGGAGGACACATTTCAGTTAAAGTTTATTTGAGCTCAAAAAGTCTACTACAAAAACAATTTTACTGGAAAGTATTTTCTGTGCACAATTTAGTTCACAGGATTAATGAGACGTTAATCCCGCCACATGGCTGCCCTCCCACCCCCATGGAGTCTGTTACTGGTCTCCTACATTTATTGTTTTAAGGTGCTTCCTTTTCTCTCCATGTTCCAGAAACATATATTTTTCCTAAAACTCTGCCTTCGCTTACTTAGTAAACAAAAGTTGTTAATATCTTTTCTGGCAGGCAGCACACCTGTGGTGACCAGGATTCCAATGTTTGTTAAAAAAGCAAGCAATTTTTATATTCTCTTGCTAGTCATCAGGGTTGTTAGGCAGAATGTTTCTGTAACAATACTGAGCATCACAAAGTTTTATGATCCCAAATTCGTTATATCACCTCATGTAAAACGAAACAATTCTATAAAACAAAGCCCTCGTATCTCATGCCCACAAGCTGATAAATGATCACATGTTGCTGGGGGCCAGGTGTAGCTCCGGCTCTCGAACCATTCACACCTCGGCCCCCTTGTATCGGACCGGACCAGCAGCAGTGTTTTCTAAACCCCCCCCTCAGGCCGCTGCATGCAGGCAATAGTGGGTGGGGGAGGAAGAAGTATGCAGGGCCTCGATGTGTTGTCACCTCTGTCCTAGTGTCTTAGGCTTCGGTGGAGGGGGTGTGCCTTTGCATGGGCCTCCCTTTGACGCAACAGAATCCCAGCACCTGCTCAGCATCCTGTGATTCTGGGCAACTCGCCTAATCTTTAAAGGCCTACAATAAAACTAAACTTTATCTTGTATGTAATCGGTACACATGTGAATCACTCTAGTGCCCTTGGGACGAGATCACACTATATAAAACTACACAAAATATCTAGTTAGATATGCTACTTTGACATTTGAGAATGCTCTCCAGATTTTA
The DNA here is from genome assembly GCF_964204655.1 of Triturus cristatus. Classification (NCBI taxonomy): domain Eukaryota; kingdom Metazoa; phylum Chordata; class Amphibia; order Caudata; family Salamandridae; genus Triturus; species Triturus cristatus. The sequence goes on along the minus strand of NC_140594.1, from coordinate 436,124,472 downwards.
TTTCCTTGATATTTTCGGTCAATAAAAATATATATGCTTTTTTTGTGCAATTTTTTATAGCGCAAACCCCACCCGAATGCACTGGAGTGCTTTACATGAGCGCCTTTTTTTGTTGCAATCTTGCTCTTTGAATCTGTGTTCGGTTAATTTCTAGTGTGTCCATCTGTGATGTAAACTACTGTGCGCCAGTCACGTTCAGTGGTTCCCGAGCTTCCTTGGTGTCAGGCATGGCTATGTCATCCTTATTCGATATTAAACTCGCTTTATGTAATAGTTAATCACCATCAGCTTGCCATTAGATATTTGCCACCACGAACAGCAGTGTTTAAAATATTGCTTTTTATAAAACCTTTTTTGGGGGTAAAAGAGCGCTCTGTAAAATGGAGAATGCAGCAGTATCCTACTGCCACACCCAGGCTGTAGTTGTTATTTACTAAGACTTGGACTGCCAGCTGTGCACCAGCCCCAAAGAGACAGATATCAGACACAGGACTATGGGATCTTGAGAAACCCTTAAGTTGTGCATCCAGTCCTCTAAGAAGTAGCTGTACTTGCAAGCACAGGCCCATGACCCGGACAAAGGGGCCCAATGCCATGGAGGCAGTCTCAAGTGCTTGACGTGCAAAGGCCTAGACATGATAATTAAAGAGGACTCCTATAAACCTCCATATTCATTTTAACTTCGCTTTTCTGCCCGCAAGCCGATAATGATCACATGTTTGCTAATTGTTTGATGTTCTTAGGACCTTAGTGAACCAGCCCACAGAACCCTCCCTGCTGTCCCACTCCCCTGCCGTACTGACAAACTGAAGCGAGACAGTGGGGAGGGGGGGGGGGGGTACAGCAGCGTCGTCCGTTGGGCCATCGTCACCTCAGTGACCCCCTCCCCCTGAGCCAGGCTGGGGGCCAGGTGTTGCTCCGGCTCTTGAGCCATTCACACCTCAGCACCTCAAGTGTCAGACCAGCCCAGCAGCAGTGTTTTCCAACCCACCCCTCCCCGTCAGGCTGCCGCATGCATGCCATAGTGGGTGGGAGAGGAAGAAGTATGCAGGGCCTCGCTGGGGCCCAGGTATTGTCACCTCGGCCCCAGTGTATACTTCGGTGAAGTGACAGAATCCCAGCGTCTGCTCAGCATTCTGTGATTCTGGGCAACTCGCTTAATCTTTAAAGGCCTACAATAAAATGAAACTTTGTCTTGTATGTATTCGGCACACATGTAAATCTATCTAGTGCCTGTGGGCCGAGATCACACTATATAAAACTACAAAAAATATCTAGCCAGGTTTAGTACACAGTTTCATGTTAGTCAGGGCATTCTAACGCTGATCAATCTGGTAAAAAAAACAGCGATCCATAAAGGCACGATCTGGGAATGCAGGACATTTTTTCTGAAGTGCCCGGTTCTAACTGTGATCCCAATCCAACCCTTACCCCATCTCGGAATTCGCCATTGCAGCCTGCTAAGATGTTGCTGTGCGAGGCGCTCTGAAGATTTTGGAGCAGATGGGATGTGCAGAGAGAGGGTGGGAGTGAGGGTTTGCTTCATATTGCTGTTTCCAGTACAGCTCTGTTTGTACTGCTTTGGCTCCCTCAAGTGGTCGCACTGTGCAATACATTTGAAAAATCAGTGAGACTCGGTTTAAACCAGGTCAGCTGATTTTCCGTCGGTAGGGTATTGTCGAGCACAGTCGGTTTTAACTGAATTCCGGACAGCCTAAACATACCCATTGTCTGATGTGATTGCTGTTGTCGTGAAGGGGCATGTGAGAATTGTAGCATCAGCCAGTTGTGGTTGGAAATGTTTCTAGGACATGTAATTTGGGAACATCAACGGGACGTGTATGTTGACACTTGGGGGCCATTGTGACATGTGCATGTTGGGTTATCCTAGGCTTGTGTGATGTCTGTGATGCTACACCCAGACCAGTGACAGTTGTTCTGTTGTGTTTACCTAGGTGCCTTTGACTTCTCCTTGCCTACATACAGCCCATGGTCCGGGTACATTGTGATCATGTTGATCATGTTGAAGACTGTACACCCTGCAATAAAGACTGAGCAGACACAACAACATGTGTGTGAGGATATTTTATTTACTATGGTGAGATGCAAGGGAGGTGTTCATTTCCATGGGGGGGTGAGTTGACAGTCTCGGTAGATGAGATGGTCGAGTAGTCACCACATTGCTGTGGTGAACCATGTCCAACAGGCAGTGTGGGGTAGGACAGTCCAAATAGTCAATGCAGTGGTGGAGAGGGTTGCCATCATGGCTGGCTCCGTGACTTGCGTCTGGCAGGTGCTTTGCCTCCAGATACTCCCAGGGTCTTCTTGGGATGGCACCTTTTTCGTTTGGCAGGGGGGGCCCTGCTGCAGGGCCAGTGGGGTCTGAGGACTCACCCCTCTCTGTGGGCGCAGGGGAGGATGGTGAACTGTCAGTGTGCAGCCCACCAGAGGAAGGCGGAGGTGTTGTCTGGGGCGTATGCCTGTCCCTCAGTACCGCCACTTGCTGGCCCACGAGGTCCACGATTTGTCCCATGCGTCTATCGATGGACCTCATCAGCAGGATGAGCTCGTGCAATAGATCGTCCGCCCGGCCCGTTTGTCCCTGGGCCTGTTTGTATGCGCCCAGGACTCTGGTGATGTGTTCCAGGGAGTGGGTCCCAGCCTCCTGGGTGACCCTGCCCCTCCCACCTGCCCTGCTTCCACGGACCTGTTGCCTCACCACTGTGGGCACCCACAACCTCTCCCTGCCCTCCTCAATGGGTGGTGTGTGCGGGGCATCCTCTGGGACAGGGAGGGTGTTGGCGGCAGCACTGGTGGTGGTGGTGGTGACTGTGGCTGCACAGGCTGTGACAGCAGGGTCTGCTGTGGAGTTGTTGTTGCCGCAGATGTGGTGGGGGACGCTGGGGTCCTGGGACCTGTTGCTCCCTGGCACACCAGATGGGCCGGCCTCGAGCTCATCGTCCACGGAATCCTGGGAGTCAACATCTGAGAGTCCTTGTACCGGGAGTGCAAGTTGCTGGTGTTGTCCTCTGCAGTGAGTTCTTGGTCAGCTGTGGGTCAGATGGGAAATGGTCATTGCAGTGTACCCGTCAAGCTTTGGGTTAGCTGTGTGTCATTCACATTTTGTACACTGCACAATTGACATATCATCACATTGTTGACTGTGTGCAGTACTGTGCTCCCTGATATGATACAGTGGTACAAGCATTACTTGTCCATGGTGCGAGGTGTCAGGGCATACCATGCGAACCGTGTCCAATTGCGGTTTACTGGGACTTGTTGCCATCTAGGGCCTGGCACAACATGTGTTTAATTGTGGACTCATGGTTTAGTTGGTTGACCTAGCAGATGTCACATCTGGCCATGGACTGGCCATTGTCATCTCCTGCATTCCTTTGTCCTGTCATGTGCATATCTTGATTTGTGCCACCACTCATGCTTTCATATTTTGAGAATGGTCCTTGTTGCACTTGCCCCATGGTGATGCACATGTAACTAGTTGCTGTTCATGAATGTGCCCAGGCTTTCTTCTACTTGTGCATTGGTGTGTCACACTTTGGTGGTTGTGACAGATTCCTTGCCTTACCTGTGTGCACACTGTGCTTGGCAATGGGTAAGTATGGCTCTTTGTGCAATGTGAGGGCTGGTGTTATCATATGGCACCATTTAATTTGGGGAAAATGTGTGGGTGCACGTACTGGCTACCTACCTGTGCGTTTGTTGTACTGCAATGGCTTCTAACTGCTTCTGGGTGGGGTGGGGAGTGCTCCATCCTGCTGAGGTGTGGGACAGGGGGCATGGTGGGAGTAGCAGTGCAGGCCCTCCACCCCCAGACACCCTCATTGTAAAGATGGCTACCTACCTGTAAGTTTGTTTGTTGTACTGCAATGGCTTCCAACTGCTCCTGGGTGGGGTCAGATCCATCTGCTGAGGTGTGGGACACAGGGAATGTTGGGAGTAGTAGTGCAGCACTCCCACCCACAAACACCCTCCCAGGAAAGATGACTAGCTACCTGTAAGTTTGATGAGGGTTCTGTAATGGCTGACACATGCTTCTGGGTGGGGTGGGGGAGGGATCCATCTTGCTGAGGTGTGGGTCACAGGGAATGTTGGGAGTAGTAGTGCAGGTCCCCCACCCCCAAACACCCTCATTGTGAAGATGGCTACATACCTGTAAGTTTTATGAGGGTTGTGTAATGGCTGACACATGCTTCTGGGTGGGGTGGGGGAGGGATCTATCCTGCTCAGGTGTGGGACAGGGGGCATGGTGGGAGTAGTAATGCAGGCCCTCCACCCCCAGACACCCTCATTGTGAAGATGGCTACCTACCTGTAAGTTTGATGAAGGTTGTGTAATGGCTGACACATGATTCTGGGTGGCGTGGGGGAGTGCTCCATCCTGCTGAGGTGTGGGACAGGGGGCATGGTGGGAGTAGTAGTGCAGGCCCTCCGTCCCAGACACCCTCATAGTAAAAATGGCTACCTACCTGTAAGTTTGTTTGTTGTACTGCGATGGCTTCCAACTGCTCCTGGGTGGGGTGGGGGAGGGATCCATCCTGCTGAGGTGTGGGACACAGGGAATGTTGGGAGTAGTAGTGCAGCACTCCCAGCCAAAAACATCCTCCCAGGGAAGATGGCTAGCTACCTGTAAGTTTGATGAGGGTTCTGTAATGGCTGACACATGCTTCTGGGTGGGGTGGGGGAGGGATCCATCTTGCTGAGGTGTGGGACACAGGGAATGTTGGGAGTAGTAGTGCAGGCCCCCCACCCCCAGACACCCTCATTGTGAAGATGGCTACCTACCTGTAAGTTTGATAAAGGTTGTGTAATGGGTGACACATGCTTCTGGGTGGGGTGGGGGAGGGATCCATCCTGCTCAGGTGTGGGACAGGGGGCATGGTGGGAGTAGTAGTGCAGGTCCTCCCAGCCACAAACACCCTCCCAGGGAAGATGGCTACCTACCTGTACGTTTGATGAGTGTTGTGTAATGGCTGACACATGCTTCTGGGTGCGGCAGGGGAGTGCTCCATCCTGCTCAGGTGTGGGACAGGGGGCATGGTGGGAGTAGTAGTGCAGGCCCCCCACCCCCAGACACCCTCTTTGTGAAGATGGCTACCTACCTGTAAGTTCGTTTGTTGTACTGCAATGGCTTCCAACTGCTCCTGGGTGGGGTGGGGGAGGGATACATCTTGCTAGGCTGTGGGACAGGGGGCATGGTGGGAGTAGTGGTGCAGGCCCCCCACCCCCAGACACCCTCATTGTGAAGATGGCTACCTACTTCTAAGTTTGTTTGTTGTACTGCAATGGCTTCAAACTGATCCTGGGTGGGGGAGGGATCCATCCTGCTCAGGTGTGGACCAGGGGGCCTGATGCTTGTTGTACTGCTGTCTGCCTGTACACATGCCCCCATGGTTATGTTGTTAGCTATGTTTGTGGTGAATGGGAGTGGGTGAATGTTGGATCTGTGAGCCATGTTTTTGTGAGTGTGTGGTGCAGATGGATGGTGTGTGTCCTAGGTGGTGTAGCTTTGTAGTTGTGCAAGGCAGTACATAGCAGAGTGGTGGAAGTCATTTGTTTGTACTTACCAGCCTCCACTCCCCCGGCTACTCCAGTGAGACTCTCTGGATGCAGTATGGCAAGCACCTTCTCCTCCCATTGTGTGAATGTTTTTAGTGGAATGGGAGGGCCACCGCCAGTCCTCTGAGCCAGCTCATGGTTCTTGCTCCTCCTCTCCTTGACCACCCTCTTCAGGTCATGCCACTGCTTCATGATCTCCTTTTTTGATCTTGGGGTGGTCCCTACTGTATTGACCCTTTGGACTATCCTAGCCCACATTTGTGTCCTTGTGGCTAATGGTGTCTGTTGGACCATGGTACCAAAAAGCTGTGGTTTCACTCTGACTATCTCATCTACCATGACCTTCAACTCACTCTCAGTGAATTTGGGAATTTTCTGTGTGGCCATTGTGTGTGATGTGCAAAGTGATTATGGGTGCAGGGGTGTGAGTGGTGGTTGTGCTGTGTATCGTGTGTGTTGTGCAGGGGGGTTAGTTGTGCTGGTTTGGAGGTGGTGGTGGTGCTGTGTGTGGTGTGGCTGGTGATGTTGTGTCCTTTGCCTCTCCTGTCAGCTGGGGTATGTGTCCCTTCTCTACTGGAGTTTTGCAAGGGATTGTGATCAGTGAAGGGGCTGGTTTTATACACAGCTATGTGGGTGTGTACAATTGGGGTGTTGCTGACAGGTGTGTAGTCCTGGGATTTGTATTTTTCGTTTTGCCATGTGTTTGTGTCATTGGGGTGTGTTTTGTGTATTTGGGAGGCATGTCTAGTTTTCTGAATGCACTTTTTGGCCTTCTTGTGGGGTTTTGGCTTTGTCCGCCATATTTTTGACGGTTCGTCCGCCGCGGTGGCTGTGCTTCAGCTCTTCCGCTGGCTCTCCCATTCATTCCATTGTGCGCGCGCGGTGGTCGGAGATGGCGGTACGTCCCGCGGGACCGTCGGATATACTAATTTCCGGGGCGGTGTCTTCGCTATACTTGCGGCGGGTTGTTGTTTTTCCGCCGCGATTCCGACCGCCGCGGACGGATTTTGCCCATCTCCGACCGCTACGGGCGGTTATTCTGGGACAAGTACCGCCGCGGTCATTTTTTTGGGGCGGTTAATGCTAATTTGTCCGCCGGTTTCCCACGGGGCCGGCGGGCGGTTGTTTTCCGCTTCGATGGCGGTCGGGGTGTTTTTCCGCCCTGCATCCTAATGGACCTCTATGTTTGCATTATTATTGGAGATTAAATAAGCATCCATGCATAATATAATACCAAAATGTAAACTTAGTGTATATGTTAGTGCTATTTCAAAATCGGGATATACTGGGTCAAAACGCTGTAAAATGTTCCCAAAGTAAGGTTTAGATAGCTTTAGAGAATAAGTGTTCTTATTGTGTTGGATGTAACTAGGCAAATTATCTGGGTGCATTAGTATTTCTTTATTAAGGGAATGCATTTCTGTATATAAAGCATCTCCTAGGTCCATAACATAATGCAAATCTTCTGTTGTCCATGTATGTGCAGGTTTGTAGTAATGATGTATAATTGCGAAAGTGCTATTTGGTAAACATTGTTTTCCTCTTGAATTGGAAGTAAATCTTTCATTCCCTCGATGATAGTTAGCTTGTATTATAGTATTCATTTTTATATGTGTATTTATATTTAAAATATATAGAATGTGTATATATTTTTCATATGTATATACACACTTATATTTTTTGTGTCTCTTTATATATATATATATATATATATATATATATTACCTACTGGCGGTCGCCAGTAGGTAGTTATAGTTAGGACCCCTTTTCCATAGGAAAACCGCAACATTCTATTTGGAATAACTTTGGCGCCGGTCGACGAATCCTCGCGAATTTCTCAAAATAGGTGGGGCGCTACGCTCCGCTCCTACCCTGAAAGTCTCGGGGGGATTCGTCAAGCGGGAGCTGAGATAAAAGGGGGGTCCCAAAACGCATTTTTCCCATGCATTTTTCCATAGGACCTTTAGACAGGGCTACAGCCCGAACGGCTGAACAGAATTACTAGAAATTTGGCAGAGAGGTAGTCCTCAGGTCAAGGAAGTGCCTTTTGTAGGTTTGGTGTAAATCTGTTCAGTAGATTTTGAGAAAATAGCCTTTAAATCAATATATATATCTGAGCCAGCTTACGGTACGCTTACCGTAAGCTTACCGTACGCGTACGGTGGCGTGCGCGAGCGCGATTCTGATTGGCTCTTAGATCTTAGTAAACATTCGAATCGGCCGAAACCAGGAAGCGGCGGCCACAATTTTCTCTCTCGCACTGAGAGTTAGGTTGTTAAATAAAACCAATAAACATGTAATGGGGCTGTTTAGACAGCTCCCACACACATAGCCATGATGAGGGAGTCCCCAAAGACCCCCCAAGGCCAAAAATTGAATTTTTATTTTTTCGCTAATTTCGCCGATTACGCTTACCGTACGCGTACGGTAAAAAATGTAATAAAAAAATCACTATCAACACTCTCCCCACCCCCTGCGCTTTTGGTGGCCGCAGGCCACCCAATGTGCAGGGCTTATTAGAGGTGTGAAAAACCACAATATTTTAAACAAAAATAATAAAAGAAAAAATTATCCACACTCTCTCCACCCCGTGTGCAAATGGTGCCCGAAAAAGGGCACCATTTGTGCATGGCTTATAAAAATTCCGAAAAATTAAAATATTACCTTTCAAAACGAAGTGCATCATATGTCCTCCATGTGCGCACGGTGCGCGAAGCGCATCGTGCGTACATGGCCCATCTAGCGTAACGTGGGCACGCGGTGCGCGTAGCGCACCGCGTGCCCACCGTGCGTGCACGGCACTAACTGCGTAAAGTGGGCGCGCGGTGCGCACCGCGTGCTTACTGTGCGCGCACGGTGCGCACAATACTGCACAATAGTGAGCATATAGACATAGACGAACTACTTCGTAAATATCGTGTCAATAACAAACATGAAGCATACCACTAATCGAAGATGCTGTTTCTGAATTTCATAGACCCCAATTCTCAATAAGAAAATAAAGAAATACAATGCATTGCCATTGAAATAGTCCCACCATTTCCCATTTTACACGTAATGGACTGGAGTGCGATACTAAATCACATTGCGAGAACGCTTTGTTAATAAAGTTCTATATTAGAAAAAGATTTTTTTATGTGTGAATAAAGTGTGAGAAATAAAGGAAAGGACATAAGCATCCTATATTCTTATCCCATTAGGGTTATATTTATCACAGTTTATACCAATGGGAGTAGATTTGGAAATCCTCCCGAGCCCCGCAGGCAAGCGATGATATTATTGTTTACAGGCAATATGAGACCAATACCTCTTTTTGCTTATGTCCGTGTAAAATGGGAAATGGTGGGACTATTTCAATGGCAATGCATTGTATTTCTTTATTTTCTTATTGAGAATTGGGGTCTATGAAATTCAGAAACAGCATCTTCGATTAGTTGTATGCTTCATGTTTGTTATTGACACGATATTTACAAAGTAGTTCGTCTATGTCTATATGCTCACTATTGTGCAGTACAACCCCTCTCTATTTCCATGATCTGATATATAAGAACATGGAAGTGGTTAAGAATACACTACGCATCTAGAACGAAAGGTATCATTCTTTCACCTTTAATTTTCTTTCCATTATGTCTCACTTCTTATCTCGATATTGAGAATTATGGTAAAAAAAACGAAAATATTTGTGTTTAAAATGAGATATTTTGTGTTTGACTGTTGTGCGACACTCGCAAAGTAACTCGTCTATGTCCATCATGACGTTGAATGTTTAAAAATGCCTATTTTGTAACGCTTTGGCAACTTGACAAAGGCCGTTTTACGGCTGAAACGCGTTGTTGTTGGTGAGCGATTAAAACACCCTTAACATCAGGACGGTGTGCCACCTCATTCCTATCGGATTGATTCACTTTCAAATTTGTGGTTACCGCTACCACGGCAGGCACCGGCATTGTGTGCAGGCGTGCGGCGTTCAGCGGACATTCTGTTGAAAAATTCATTGCAGCCGCCCCAGCCGCTTCGGAGTGGATTTCCAGAGAATCAGTGAGATCTTGGAGGATATCGGGCTGCGGCGGTGAGTGGCAGCGGTGTTTCTGTGGGAGGGTTGAACGTTTACACACCGGTCGGAGGGCTTGTGGGTTTCCGTTTGCTTTTCTCATGTTCACCGCTTTGCTTTCTGATGCCCGCCCGTAATATCAATTCCTCTTTGGATTACCCTGAAGCTTTGTCACGTTGCAGCCTAGATTAAGGCTGTTTCGTCGTCCTACCGTCTTGGGGGCAAATACCGCTTTAAAGTATGGACACTTGGGAAACAGAGCGTTTAGCTGTAGCTCTCTCGCTGTTTGACGAAAACGTGGATTCCAACACCACTACATCGAATATTGGAGTAACTACTAATGTCACTGAACCCACTCTAACACAAAATCTTAATCTTTTGGAAAAGTTGCGCAAAAGGGAGTTAAATAAATGGTGGGAGGTTACCTCTCTCACCAATTACGTGGAAGTTGGGAGAGTACCCAGAGGTTTACTTATCTCCATTATACCTACCTATGAGAATCATATTCAGGAACTATTGAAAGAATGGGCTTCCTTCATGGCTAAGACATGCAGTGGCATGTTAGAGATGCTTATTAAGTATGCCAAAATCGACTTGGATAAAACAAGGCAAGAACTGACAGCACTAAGGATTGAAATCGAAAAACATAAGGAAGAAAAGTTGGTGATAGAGTTCCTAAAGGCATTAGAGGGACGGTTGAAAATTTATGAAGAAAGTATCAAAGTGAAAAAGCATCGAAAATTCCTTTGAGACAAAAAAGATTATGCAGAAGGCAGAATCCTAACATATGCAAAACGTTTCGATTGGGTTGAAAGAGATCGACAGCTTTTCCAAAGAGAAAAATCAAACACAGTCTCAACAGCTTCCAGTTCTGAACTAAGTTCGGACATCGAACATCAAACCATCCCGGCCCCTTTGGGGACACGACCACTGACTTTTTTACACGAATTCCAAATCCTGAAACAACAGAAGGATCAAGTGAGCCCCTTCGAGGGGGAGGGAAGAGGAAGAGGAAAAGGCCGTGGGAGACCAAGAGGAAGACCAAAAACCCAAAAATGAAATCAAGAGTAACAAGAAGGGGTGGTCGTAAGAAATTTTGGTATAAGAACACAGTAGACATCGATACGTGTGAAAAAACCATCATTAATCTATCGACACGCACCCTAACATCAGATGAAGAGACACTGCTAAAACTGGGTCTTTCCTTCTGCCCCACAACTGATTGGAATTATGTGGATACAAGAATTGACCTCTTCCTATATATACGAAAACTAAAACTAATGAAACTGCACCTATTATCCAAACGAGGTGAGCAACGTTCCATCACTATGGCTGGCACACAAGTATCACCCTCTGCATCTTCAAATTTCACCATAAATGATATTGGCAATATTCTGGAACTATATAAACTAGAGACAAACAATTCACAAATCAGTGATGAATCTGAAGGAATCCAATTACAATCCCTAGGATTCTCGATGGATAATAAAAGGAGAAGTGGTTTCAAAATGAAATCTAGATACAATCCCAATCCAGCACATGACAACATCGAATCATTTCATTCAGTACTGATGCATGAACTTACCAGAATGAGGAACAATCAAGATTATCGCATTCGGGACAATCTTACTAGAGGACAAAGACAAGCATTGAAAAATCTATTACAAGATCCTACCTTAACGATCAAACCTTCGGATAAAGGTGGGAATGTCGTTTTAATGAACACTGAGGACTACAAGAATGAGGCTTTGCGTCAGTTGAATGATAAAGACTGTTACGAAGTTATTAGCTGGAAGTACTATGATGAAACGATAACCAGATATCATAATCTCTTGGTGAATTGGTGGCAACAAGATCTTCTTTATGATGATGAATACAAATTCCTAAGGAATGAGAATCCGAAGGTACCGTGTTTGTATCTATTACCAAAGGTACACAAAAGCCTCAAACAACCACCTGGAAGGCCCATCGTGTCCTCAAATGATGGCTTACTTGAAAATACTTCTACATTTTTGGATCATTTCTTAGCTGCATACGTTAGAGACCTTAGATCCTATTGTAAGGACACCACTGCTTTTCTAAAACGCATTCATGACATAAGATGGGAAGAAGGTTTTGTTATGATTTCCCTTGATGTGTGCTCCTTGTGCACATGTATTGATCAACAGAAGGGAGTCCAAGCCTGCATGTATTACTTGCAACGTCAACCTTTGGAAATGTTAAATCATTCACTAATGCTCAAAGAGATGATGCTTTTCTGTTTACAGGAAAATATTTTCTTATTTGATACCACACTGTACAGACAGAGATCGGGCACTGCGATGGGCACCTGCTTTGCCCCAAGCCTGGCGAACCTTTTCCTGGGCTGGTGGGAGGAGCAGGTGGTCTGGAGCGACGCATTTGAGAAATTCACTGATCATGTTCCCCTATGGCTAAGATACATCGACGATTTATTTATCATCTGGGACGGAGGTGTAGACTTGGCCAGGGAGTTCATTGATGCACTATCTGTCAATGATCTGAATTTAAGTTTCACTCATTCAATTAGTCAAACCTCATGCGATTTCCTTGATGTAAAAGACACTATTGACAACACTAACAACAGATTGACTACTGCTCTTTTTAGAAAAGAAACATCAGGAAACGCATTATTACATGCCCGTAGTCATCATCCCCCCTCACTGATCAGTAGTATTCCCTACGGAGAGATTTTAAGAGCCCGTAGAAATTGCAATACAGATAGGGGGTTCAATGCTGAGAAAAATAACATGATTATGAGATTTAAACAACGTGGGTATAGTGATAAAATTCTAAAACAAGCCACAGACAAATTGGGAACCACTGAACATAGTGAGGTCTTATTTCGCAAAAGGGCAACCAACCTGGACAGGGAGGAGAATATCAGTGATCCCCGCATGATAACAACATACAGTGTGAAATCTGGCAATTTGAAAGCCCTGATGACTAAACACTGGGGCCTCATAAAAACTGATCCAGTTATTGGAGACAAAGTGGGGAATGTCCCATTAATGACTTACAGACGACCCCCATCTCTCAAAGACAAATTGGTAAAAAGTTATCAACAAATGGAATCGACTCAAACTTGGCTACATGCCAAGGATGGCTTCCACAAGTGCAATTCCTGCAAAGTTTGTAGAAATACTGTTCGCTGCAGAAGCTATAAGATGCAAGACGGCAGGGAGAAATCCATTAGAAAATTCATTACATGCACCTCTGATCATGTGGTATACCTCTTGGAATGCCCTTGCAATATGCGCTATGTTGGGAGTACTAAACATCAATTAAAAAAACGTATTCTTGAACATTTGAGGGCTATAACCAATTTGGATTTTAACTACCCTATAGCACGACATTTCTACAATGTACATAACAGCAACAATACATTACTCAAGTTCTGTGGAATTGACAGAGTAATGAAACATATACGTGGTGGTGACAGAGAGCAGCAATTGCGTACCTTGGAATCAAGGTACATAATTGACCTTAACACCAGGGCCCCTTATGGATTGAACAGAGAGGAAGAACTTAATACTCATATTGGCCAATAGCTTTGACTGAAACTATTCTGTAACCCAACTGCATGTCCTTAAGTGATTTTATATATATTTTTTGTTTTAATTAATTTTCTTATATTGGCTTCACATTCATGAATATGTCACTTTGGGATTCACATTCACATTGGTTAAGACTAGCATGGAGGTTAGGTGGCTATTATGGACATTGATCCTTGATTGCTATGCTTGGTACTATGATATCGTTTTCTGTGGCTTGGTTTTCACTGTAATAGTACATATTTGGGCATTTGTCCTATATTCTTATCCCATTAGGGTTATATTTATCACAGTTTATACCAATAGGAGTAGATTTGGAAATCCTCCCGAGCCCCGCAGGCAAGCGATGATATTATTGTTTACAGGCAATATGAGACCAATACCTCTTTTTGCTTATGTCCTTTCCTTTATTTCTCACACTTTATTCACACATAAAAAAATCTTTTTCTAATATAGAACTTTATTAGCAAAGCGTTCTCGCAATGTGATTTAGTATCGCACTCCAGTCCATTATGTGTAAAATGGGAAATGGTGGGACTATTTCAATGGCAATGCATTGTATTTCTTTATTTTCTTATTGAGAATTTGGGTCTATGAAATTCAGAAACAGCATCTTCGATTAGTTGTATGCTTCATGTTTGTTATTGACACGATATTTACGAAGTAGTTCGTCTATGTCTATATGCTCACTATTGTGCAGTACAACCCCTCTCTATTTCCATGATCTGATATATAAGAACATGGAAGTGGTTAAGAATACACTACGCATCTAGAACGAAAGGTGTCATTCTTTCACCTTTAATTTTCTTTCCATTATGTCTCACTTCTTATCTCGATATTGAGAATTATGGTAAAAAAAACAAAAATATTTGTGTTTAAAATTAGATATTTTGTGTTTGACTGTTGTGCGACACTCGCAAAGTAACTCGTCTATGTCCATCATGAGGTTGAATGTTTAAAAATGCTTATTTTGTAACGCTTTGGCAACTTGACAAAGGCCGTTTTACGGCTGAAACGCGTTGTTGTTGGTGAGCGATTAAAACACCCTTAACATCAGGACGGTGTGCCGCCTCATTCCTATCGGATTGATTCACTTTCAAATTTGTGGTTACCGCTACCACGGCAGGCACCGGCATTGTGTGCAGGCGTGCGGCGTTCAGCGGACATTCTTTTGAAAAAAAATAATAATAATTATATATATATATATATATTCACTGAAAAAACCATGGGTTTCACTCACGTTATAGTTAGGAATTTTCATTTTAAAAACCTTGCAAATTCACTGAAAAAACCATAGGTTTCACAGACGTTATAGTTAGCTGGACATTTCACTCGTAAAAAACCAATGAAATTCCCCCGTTATAGTTAGTTAAGCTAACTATAACTCGCGCACCCGCAATCCACTGCTGATGACGTCACATATAACATCACTCATGACATGGTCACTGACATCACTCATGACATCACTGATGACATCTCAAATGACATCACTGATGACATCACTGATGACATCATCCAGTGAATGTGTGTTTTTCTGAAAATTAAATATGTTTTATATATGTATATCTCAAGGTCGATGGAAGAATAAATGGGTATATAAGTGTCTAAATGGATGATTTGTTTTTGAAAAAATGATTGTGTAACTGACTGATTAAGTGTATCATAGTGAATACATGGCTTAGTGAGTAATGTTTAAATATGTAAATATCTGTATCAGTCTCTCACTTTGTGTATAAGTGGCTGCATGGGTTGGTGAGTAGCTACATGAGTGTCCATATAGGTTATTAGTTGGTTTTTTGAGTATCAGTCTGAGTGTCTGCATGGTTCGGTGGGGGGTATTACGTAGTGCATAGGTGCATGAATGAGTGACTCACTGTTTGTATGTGTTGAAGACAGCATGTGTGCAGGACTGTATGGGTGGATGAGTGTGTGTATGGGTGTGTTAGTGAGTGAAAGACTGTCTCTATAGTGTCTTTATGAGTAACTACATATGTTTTAAATTAGTATATGTGACTATTGGTGTATATATGTGAGTATATGTGAGAGTGAGAGATTGAAAGAGTTCCTGTATGAATAAGTATGTGTTTCTATAAGTGATTGTTTAAAAGACTAAGGGCCTCATGTAGGTAGCCAAATACCGGTCGCTAACGGCCGATTTTCGGTAAATATGCCGTTACCGACCGGTATTCAGACAAGTGAGATGTAGGAGTCCAAAAACGACTTTTCGGTAAATATGAGGCGGTAAATACCGAATCATATTTACCGAATCCTAAAATACCGAATCAGATTTACCGAATACATACTTAACGAATCGGTAAATATGAAGTGGTAAATATGAAGTGGTAAAAATTAAAATGACATGTAGGAGCACTCGGTAATTAAGAAATCCGAGAAAATCGGTAAATAAGAGTCGGTAATTAACACGGATTGAAAGCAGGTGGTAACCATCAACAGTGCACATAAGCAATCCCAAAATGCAACAGCGTGGACAACATGGCCGCTATGTATGTCATAGCAAGGCGCCTACGTCTACAGGCAGCAGGACTGAGGGTTTGGCGACGGGAGGAACGCATCTACAGACAGCGCATCACACTATTCCACCTGACTGATGCAGAGATACATGAGAGGTACAGGCTACACCCCGAAACCATCATGGACTTAATCAGGGACCTTCACCCACTCCTGGACCAGCTAATAAGAAGGGCGCACGCCATACCCCCACATGTGCAGGTGCTCTGCAGCCTACATCTGCTGGCATCCGGCAGTTATCAGGTGGTGATAGCTGCGGTGGGTGGTGTATCCCAGAGTTGCCTGTCACGTTTCTTCAGGAAGTTCCTGGATGCCATGATGCAGAGAATGCACCACTACATCAGCTTCCCCAACACACAGGCTGCACTGCAGAAAACAAAAACAGACTTTTATCACATGGCACAGTTCCCCCATGTCATCGGCTGTATTGATGGTACACACATCCCAATATGTCCACCAGCTGACACAGAGCACATCTACAGGAACAGGAAGTCCACCCACTCCATCAATGTGCAGGTGATCTGTGATGCAGGGAACATCATCACAGATATTGTTGCAAAGTTTCCAGGGAGCACCCACGACTCGTACATCTTCCAGAATAGTGGGATCTACACACGACTGAGTGCCGGAGAATTTGGAGAGGGATACCTGCTAGGTGAGTACCAGTGACGCCCCTTGCAACCTGCAAATCATAGTGTAAAGAGGCATGTGACTGATGTTTCCCTTTTACTCATCTAGGCGACAGTGCATATGCATGCCGGTCATTCATCCTCACTCCCTACCTACACCCAGCAACCCAGAGTGAGAGACGATACAACGTGGCACACAAAACAACACGCAATGTGGTGGAGCGCACGTTTGGACTACTGAAGAGCAGGTTCCGCTGCCTCCACAAGAGCGGAGGCGCACGCCAGTACACACCCATCACCTGCTGCAAGATTATTGCCACTTGTGCAATGCTGCACAACCTTGCCACGAAAAAAGGTACAGATGTGGAACTAACATATTTTGAGGACAACGAGGATGAGTCAGGCCAGCCACAGGGCAACGCAGCTAGAGTGCCAACTGCAATCGATGGGAGAGAGAGACGGTCAGAGATCACATGCAACTATTTCTGAGTAAGTAAGGGGACACAGCCAGTTGTGATGAGTCATGACGTAGTTTTAATGTGGCACCACGCCATGAACACATGAACAAGCCAATCTGGCAATATACCATCTATACAAGGAGTATGTCCAGGGTTACGTCACCCATTGGGAAGTGGCTAAGCAGGGCCACATCAATGTTTGCGCATACGCGCTGCAGTGGTGGATGGCACGGCCTGTGCATCTTCACTAGAGCCAACCCCAAGCCGCCTGCTGCTCCGGCGTGCTTCTGGGACGGGGGGTGTGCTGCTGCTCCTGCTGCTGGTGTCGATGCTCTCCGCAGCATCCCCTGCAGCAGTTGTCGACGCCTGACTGGTTAATAGCACCCCTAGTGCACTTGTCACCTGCACCATCCCCCGAGACAGGTCGCTGCAGCAGTGTGTTAGTCCCTCCTGCATCGTCACAGAGCGCCGGCACAGTAGAGAAGTCGCAGTTGCCAGACGGTTGAGTGCCCTGTTGGTAGTGTCCCTTCTCTGCCGTTCCCTGCGCCATGCGTCGAGGTCAGCATCTAATTTGCTGCACAACTGCAGAATTGACTGGGACATGTCCCGAATGCCCGCAGCCATGCCGCTGATGTTCTTGTCCATGTTGACTAATGTGGTTTTCGTCACCCGCATGTGCCTCTGGACTGACATGACTGCCTTTGTTTGCAGGCGCTGTTGTTTCAACATTTGGCCCTCGAGACCCAAGAAGACACCATGGCCGTCAATGGTTGCTGGTGGACTCTGGACACGCGACCTGCGGCGCCCTCTTGCTCCCGTCTGTGCTGCCTGTGAGGTGTGGGGCGCAGTGGCATGGCTCCCTTCCTGGGGCCTGGTGAGTTCTTCAGGGCCCATGCTGTCGTCTGACGAGGTGTCTAAGGCTCGTAGCCTGGCTGCTGGACGCCTCCTCATTCCCACACCTGCAAGCGGAGATGTGGCCGGTGATTCGAACATGAGTGGCGATGCTGGCTCTGGGTGAGGTGATGCTGGCTCTGGGTGAGGTGATGCTGGCTCTGGGTGAGGTGATGCTGGCTCTGGCTGCGGCGAGGCTGCCTGTGTTGGTGGTGCGGCTGCCAGTGGGCCTGCTCCCTGGTCTGAACTTGTGCTGGCTAGAGGTGATATTTGTGGCGGGTGTGCCGTCTCTCCTGCAGCATGCCCTGTCCTGCATGATGTCACATCTGTGGACAGAAATACAACATTGGCTCAGTGTCCCCGAAGGGCTGCATTGAAAGCATCACAATAAATCATTTCACATTCCAAAATGTCCTCTGTCTCCTTGTGCCTCGAGTGCGTGACATGCCTTGTTGCCCTGTAACATTTACGTCATGGTTGGTGTTTCCCTGACTACATCTCCCGGAATGCATTGCCTGTCTGCACTGACACGTGTGGACTGCAGTGTGATTCTCGTTTCACAATGGGGGATGTGGGATAGGGATTGGGGGTGCTACATTGCTGTGCTTGCGTCTTACCTTGTTGTGTGGCGGCTCTGGCAGAGCTGTCGGCGTCCCCAAGACCCACGACGCTCTCTTGCTCGATTGTGGCCCCCACCAGCTCCTCCAGTTCGGTGAGGGCAGGTGCCCTGTTGGTTCCACCTCCAGTCTGGCTGGCCTCCTTCTGGATGTCGCCCATCTTCCTCTTGGTTACAATCCTCAGGTCATACCAGCGCTTCTTTAGGACCTCTATGTCCCTGTGGGTCACTCCCACAGCATTGACCTGCGCCTGGATGGCCAGCCATATGTTGCGCTTTTCAGCCTCAGGCACTTGCAGGGATTGCCTTCCAAACAGCTTCTGGTGCTGCTTCACCACCTCCTCCACCAGCACCTAGAGTTCCTTGGGGCTAAATTTCAGCTTCCTCCTCCTTTCCCCTCCGTCTCTCTGTGTTCTCTGGCTGGACATGATGTTCGTTTTCCCGCTCGCACAGGCACCGGCTCCCTGCCTCTCCTCTGCACTCCAAGCCTCTCCAGGGTCGGCTAATTATGTACACCTGCCTGGGTGTGGCCACTTCCTGGTTGGGTGGGCTGTGGTTGCACAGGATTAGCTGTTTCGTCAAGTCATGTGATTTTATTTACCGATTCCGTACATACCGAATCGGTATTTTCCGATTCGGTAAATACCGATTCGGTATTTTCCGAATCGGTAAATACCACCTCGGTATTTACCGATTCGGTGAATTCCGATTCGTGATTACCGAATGTTACCGAATCGGTAACTGTTACCGAATTTTTACCTACATATAACTTACCGATTCTAATTTACCGATTCGGTACAGCTCGGTATTTACGAAACGGTAAAATTTATTTACCTACATGAGGCCCTAAGTATGTGTAAGTTTCCGTAGAAGTAAGTGTGGTGGTGTGTGTATAGCTGTATATGCAAGTAAATGGATGTTTGATTCTTTATTAGCATGAGTGACTATGTGTGTGAGTAACTCTATGGATGAGTGGCATTGTGTAACAGGATGTACAGGTGTATGAGCACATATGAGTAAGTACATGTATGAGTGACTGTATAGGACTGTTGGTGAATGAGTGGATGTGTATGTGGATCTTAGAATTACTGAATAGGTTGTTGTAACTGATATTGGTAGGTCCATTGTTTTGAAAATTTTAGTCTCTATTTTTGAATGTTTGTATCAAAGGTTATATTAGGGTGAGAGGAGGTCTGCCACTCTATCACAAGGATGATGTCATCAGTGATGTCATCAGTGATGTCATTTGAGATGTCATCAGTGATGTCATGAGTGATGTCAGTGACCATGTCATGAGTGATGTTATATGTGACGTCATCAGCAGTGGATTGCGGGTGCGCGAGTTATAGTTAGCTTAACTAACTATAACGGGGGAATTTCATTGGTTTTTTACGAGTGAAATGTCCAGCTAACTATAACGTCTGTGAAACCTATGGTTTTTTCAGTGAATTTGCAAGGTTTTTAAAATGAAAATGCCTAACTATAACGTGTGTGAAACCCATGGTTTTTTCAGTGAATTTGTATGGTTTTTTAAATGCTAATTCTTATATTTAATGTGTGTGAAATTATTTATTTTTTCTTTTTGCAAGGTTTTTTACATCTTTTTTTTTTACTTTATATTCTCTTTAAACACTATGGTAAAATTTTTAAAATTCTGCAATATATAATTTTTCACCTATTTTTTAACCAAACAGGTAAGATATAGTAGTATAACATAGTGAATCTTTTTTTTTTTTTTTTTTACGTGCGCGTACGATAAGCTTACCGTAAGCGCACGTTTTGCTTTACGTACGTAATATTTCTACTCTGTTTGCGTATAGTTACGCAATTTACGTAGACGTCCGTACTGCGTACGCGACGCGTAAGCGCATACGTTACACGCGCACGTTACACGGAAGTGTTGGAGCGTTCCTGTTATGCGCATGCACGCATGCACGTGTCTTTTATACGCGCATGCGAACTTTTACCGTAAGCGCTCCGTAAGCGCTCCGTACGCGCACGGTTGGTCATGTGATCAAGAAACAGCACTTTTGATTGGTTTAAAGTACTTTCAGTTCTAGAACTCTCCTACACCACAACCATTCCCCTCATTTCTGCTTGTGATCCCTTAGGAGAAGGAGCTGAGTTGTCTTTGTGATACGATGGCAGAACAGCAGTCCTCTTCTGAGAGTGAGCCAGGTAGCAGCATCATCAGAGAGAGAAGGAGGAAACAAAAGACTTCTTTTGTATGGGAATATCTCACCTATCCAGAGGGGCAGAAAAAGGTAAATGCTCCTTTAGTCACCTGCTCACTTTGTGAGCGTGTCTTATCTAGAGGGAATCCTAGGAAGAAGTATTCCTTTGGAAATCACTCTATGGTTAGACACATTAAGGATAAACATCCCAGGACTTATGCTAGACATACTGGAGAAACATCTCCAGTAAGTCACCCAAGCACACCTGCAGATGCTCAGCCGAGTACTTCTTCGGCAGCTCAGCCGAGCACTTCCTCTGCGGTGGGAGCATCACCCTTTTCTGGTCCTCTGGATATAAACCTTCGTTTTGGGAGGGTTACAATGAGGTGCACAAGATGTCATGGCCTAATTGTTCATGCGGAGACCAGTGTTTCCCTCATAAACAATAGGATAGACCAGCACATCTGTGGTCCTTGTTAGTATTCCCATTCTTTCTTTCCTCTTTCCCTTTATGAACACAACGGTTCTTTTAAGAGCCAACCTTACTTCTGAACTTTTTTTTAAATTTTTTAATTGACTTTTTTTATTTTTTATTTTTTTACCGTGCGCACATTTTTTTTTTTTTTTTTTTTTAAAACCCCAAAAATTTAATCAACCTACAAGGTCCATGAGGGACTACTACAGAAATGAAAAAAACCATAGACAAGAGTAGTGAAAAAAGTGAGCATTAAAGTAAATGTGTGATAATTCCTGAAATTTTACACTTACCTGACAAAGAAAATAACTAAAAGAAAAATAAGTGATTTATTTTACTTTGTGAAAAGAAGTTTATTTTTATATTTTTCCTTTCTCAATCTGTAAAAAAAGAAAAATGTATTAATATTTAACAATAGTTTTTAGAATACAGTGCACATATTTTCATTTTTCATTAAACATATTTTTGCCCTTTTTTTGCTGTTTTCAGAATATATTGCATTTTACTGTAAATCGTAAAAGCAATTGCATTCATCACTTAACAGCGGGCAAAAAAAAATAACAATCACAAAGATTATTTAAAAAAAGCCCATAATCTCTTCTCATTAAAACATACTGTAATATAATCCTCACGTAAGAACAATCACTAATTTCAGTAAATATCGTCCGAAAATTCTGTTGCATAAGCATAATCACCAAAATAATTTTTGTCAAAGAAGTCCACAATGCAAATTATTACCTTTCCGTAAGGCCAAATGGTAATTTTTATAATAATATTTGATGACATTTCCGATGGTAATCCAATTAAATGTAAATAATGTTTTGTACGATGTTGCAATTTCTGTCTAAAATTTTGGTTGCAGAAAAATTAAATAGGAATTTGCTAAATCAAAAGGCAAACGTTGCTTGAAAACCAACTGAGAATCATTACACAGTGTCCAGCCTTTTTCACATTTAAGAAAAACTGTGTAATGACCAGAAGTTACAATAGGCCCATCATGGAAAATTATTGCAACTGTGACAAAAGTTTTTCCAGAAATTGATAATTGCTGTCCTGTAAATTTCTTTATTAAAGTGTCCAATTTTGTTCCATCAGCTCTACAACGTTGCATCATTAAAATTACATACTGTCCATATTTCTTTAAAAATAACGTTGAAAACATGTCTGATTTACATTTAGAACATTCCATGTTGTGATTGGCATCTTTAACTAATTTACTAAAAGTCACTGATTTAGTCTCTGGCAATGTTAAATAGATAAACCTTTCTGAATCAACATTAGAGCTGCATGTGTAGAAACAGTTTTCACAACTATGTTCCCATTTATAAGACAGACCAAACATATTTTCTATTTCTACCCCTTCATCTTCAAGTACCAAAAGAATGTACATGAAGAATTCCTGTGCATCTTGCTGGACATTTTGTGAAAACTGTGTTCGTCCTGAACAAACATCTAATAGATTTCTAATTTCATTTGTACTTTCTATTTTTGCTTTATCAACACTCAGCTTCTCATAAAGAAGACTTAGCACAGAACAGAATCTTTTTTCATGATTTTCTGTTATCTGCTAAAGCAAACTTTCAAGATAAAAAACAACATTTAGCACTACATTAGCATAGCAGTTGACACCAGAGCTATTTTCAAAATGGAAACCAACAACCTGTTCAACATTGTCCTTTTTCTTTTTGCTTGCAATCACATGACTCTCTTTTTGTTTTCTCTTCTCTACATCCTCATTACAGATATTCTCAAATCTCCTTTTCCGATAAACAACATGTTTCTCCAACACAGGATACTGACCTAAATGAGGAGCATAGGTTCTTCTTAATCTATTATACTCCTTTACACAATTTGCATCTGCACTTACTTTTGAGTCATCAAAGTCTATCATGAATAAACCAGATAATGTTTTCACTCGTGACAAAGCAACATATGCCATACCTTCTTTGAACACAGTAGGTCCTATGTTTACAAATGCACTATCAACAGTTAATCCTTGACACTTGTGAATAGTTACAGCATATGCTAGAGAAAATGGAAACTGCTTCCTACGTACATATAAGTCTTTCACAAGCAAAAAACGGACTGAAGAACGACAAATGTTTATTACCTCTTCAATCTGATCAAATTTTATTTTGAAATACTCAATGCCTTCTTTTTTCTGGTAGTTAACAAAACCCACAACTTTACCCATAGCTCCATTTACTAATCCTTTTTCTACATCCAAATTTCTCCTTAAAAATACTCGACAGTTCACGCAAAGATATACATTTTTTTCTAATCCAGCTGTTTTCGAAATGTTCTTCTCTAGAGAATCCAGTTTATTTTTCAATTCGCCTGTTAATGTAATTGTAATTCTTTCATGTTGGATTTTGTCCACTGCTTCCATATTCTTAATCTCTTCCTGTTTCAATTTCAAACGTTGCTCATTGAATATTGAACATTCACGTAGTGTTGGCATTAAGCAGATTACTGTATTTTTTTCTGCAATGTTCTTGTATATTTTCTCTGCAACTATTTCTTCACTTGGAAATAAATTATGTAGCAATCGACTATGTAAAGCTTTTCTGGCATGTTCTGTGAGTAGTCCAATTCTGATATCTTTTAGAATACTTCCATATTCTTCATCGTTTGCTTGTCTCATATTGGTAGTGAGTTCTTTGTACTTAAAGAATGACCAAATATTCGCATTGCCAATGCTTCCTAATGACTTCTTCGTGTCCTCATGTGTCACAGTATTAAACACTGGTTGTCCTTTAACTGGAGTGAGCTGCAGTAGATCCCCAAAAACTATAACATGTTTTCCTCCAAATAGCACGTCATAGTCTCTTTTTAGAATTTGCTGCATTCTTAAATGCACAAAGGCAAGCATTAAGTTTGATACCATGCTTACCTCATCAATAATGAGAACTTGCATCTTCTTCAACACTCTTGAAACTTCGAAACATGCTTCGCCAGTTAGCTTGTGATATTCTATTTTGTTCTCATGCTCCACCGGTAACATTAGCAAGCGATGGAGAGTAATTCCTTTAATATTATATGCTGCTAATCCAGTTGGAGCAGTAACAACACAAGATAAAGTTGAATCAGTTTTTTGCTGTAGGTAGCTTCTGATGACTTTAATTAAGAAACTTTTCCCAGTTCCAGCTTGTCCACTCACATATAACCTAATTGGTTCAAATGCTGTGCATGTGCACTCTTTATTTTCATGTAGTAATCCGTGATCAATTTGTTTTCTGACTTCTTCATAAATTTGTTGTTGTTCTTCATTCAGTTGTTTTTCCAAATCTGGTAATTCTATTAAATCTTCCTTTGCTTGATTCATAGCCGTTTCCACTTCAGTCATGGCTATTGCAGCTTCATTTTCTACGATTGGTTGTCCTAGGGGATCTTGACTGAGCGTTCCAGAACTTTGGCTGTCTTGAGAACTATCTCTAGCTACTTCAGCTGCAATTGTAGCTTCCTGTTCAATTTCTTCGTTTAACATTTGGACATAATTCCTGAAAATACTGCATTCAATGGTATCTTTACATGCATTAAATGAATCCTCATAGCTTTGAAATTCTCCAAGTAGTTCGTCCTCTGTACGCCATGGTTTAAACAACTGTAAAAGTGCCAAGTAGTAAAATTCCTTTTTGTCAGTAGTGTCACAACTCAGCTTCCTGTGATTAATCAAACTTCCTTTTTTTTTGCTTCACTAAACATCCTTCCTCACCAATGACTTTATATTTTCCATTGTTGATGTCTTCTGTTGCTTTCCGTGAAAAAATGTAGTTCTGCAGCACTTCTTAGAGACACATGTTCTCAAGATGATGACTTCTTTTTGGGTAATATGTGTCCAACATGTTTGTTTTCAAAATATCTGTACTTTCTGGGTCATTTTCGGCCAAATATTGAATTTCTCCAACAGATTTCAGTACCCGATTTCGCATTCCTGCAAGGCCTAAACTGACCCAAATTATTCTTCTGGATTTTGAGTAAAGACTTGCAGATGATAACCTATCTGAACATTCGTAGGATCCAATTTCTCGATGCGTTAACATCTTCAAACTGAAACTGTACAGCTTCTTACTGACACTCTTCTCGTGAGAAATCTCTTCCACATTTCCTTCAATTCCGTTTTCTCAGATTTAGTAATGTACGATGTGACATACCGAGCAACAGCAATAGAATTGTCTGCCACATACTGAATATCCATGTTAGCATTCCACATGGATAAAATGACTGGGTTGGAGTCATTTATATATTTTGACTCTTCTTTTCTTCTCAGGTTGTACGTATTTTTGGGAGATTTTCTTGTAATAGTATGTCGCACAGCTGACATAAAACTATTGACTCTTCCTTTTAAAAGAACAGGTCTAGGAAATCCAAATCGACATGTTGTGTAGAATTTATCTTTGGTCTTGTACTTCCGTCGACAGTATTTTCCACACCGATGACTTTGGAAACGTAAAAGTTGCTGTTTTAACTTTTTCTCCTCTGTGCTTTTAGGTATAGCACATGTTGCATATTGTTCAATGAAAGATAACACTGCTTCATCAGCATCTGTTCCAAATTTTGGAGCATCCTTGATCCACAACAGCATATGAATGTGAGGAGCACCTCTTGCTTGGTACTCTTTTCTCCAAAAGAAATCCAAAACTTCTCCAAGTGGTGGATTTTTTTTGTTGCAGATAAAGGACATCATAGCCTCAAATCTATGATTGAAATATCTGCAAACATTAACCGGATCCAATGAGCACAGTTCTCCTGCTGTCTTGTATTCAATGTTTTTAATGTTTGAATTTGCCTCTCGTAGAAAATCCAGTAAATCATCCCAAGCGTATTCGGCACAGCTTAGGGTTAGGAACCATGTCGGAGTTCCTAAATTCCGTAACATACATTTCAATTCTCCATGGCGTCTGTACCAATATTCATTCGTCCCACGCTGACAAGCCATCAGATTGATCAATTGTGATTCCAAATGATCATCTCGCTGCTGCACTTTGTTCATAAAATCCTTAGCAGACACATTTTGTAGATGTGTTCCACTTTTTAAAATGTGGTTTACTGCATAAGATAGTGCAGACAAGTCACTTTCAAATAACAGATGGAACAAATAAGGAATACTTTGACGAAATCTGGGATCTTCTGCATATAATCTTGTAGTCCGTTACTCAGAAGCAGGAATCTGGACTGGACGTTCATCATATCGTCCACCTTCTCCTGTAGGAAACAGCTGGGGAAAACATCGAGCTTCCAAACTCTCCTCCCATACACTCACAGGAGTTCCTTGTGCTTTTTTCATTTGAAATAGATCAATGGTGTTTGCCATTACTTCTTTTGAATGAAGAGGATATATGCTGAAATGTTCATAAATTTCTTCTTCTTTTGACTTGTCAACTTTTTCAATTTGCCCAGTTGGTGTGTCTGTGTCTCCTACTAATTCTTCTTCATCTTCATCCATATAAATGGCTTCATACCATTTATTATTCCTTTTCAAATATAAATTTGCTCTTTGTACTTTCCGAACATCTACCACTTCCTGCCAAATTTTCTTATTCTTTGTAGGTACACCATTAACCAGAATAACTAATGGTTCAGTTTCCAAATTTTCTGTGTCAATAGTTTCCATATTTTTTTTCAAATCCAACGGCAAATAGACAACTCTTCCTTTTAAACCTCTCTGTAAATCTGAAGGAGGTAATTTGCCTGTTTTTGGCTCCATACGTACTATGGTCTGGAACGGATGGATACATTGAATGAGTATAGACTCATACGTATTTAAATCAGAAAGTTCAGCAGGAACTTCAACCAATTCTAAATTATTATGTACAGCTCTAGCTGGCATTTTATTTTCTTCCAACTTGTTGTAACCGTATTTACAAATACGATGATCTTCACCCAAATCAAAACAATTTTCAAGAAATATATATGTTGCAAAATCCTTCCACTTATAATTATCTTCTTCTTCACTTTTTTTGTAGAGATCAACATTCCTTGTTTGGATTTTGTAATGGCTTCTCCGGCAACAAATACAAGTAATATTTGGTCTTTCATTAGAGATGATTGCAAATTTTGTAATTTGATCTTCAAATTTCTTACTTACGGAGGGTTCTACGTTCTCATCCACATTTTCCTCAATAACTGTGTCATTCCCTGCACTTTCTTGTTCTGGCCCAAAGTAACAAAACTGAATCTCATCAGTAACCTTCTCAACATCTGATACAGATCCACGAAACAGAGCCTTATTCAACTCATTTAACTTTAGTGCTGGACTTTTAGCAAAATACAATCTTCTTACAAATTTCCTAATTTCAGTATGATGAACTGCCAGCATCCTAAAATGGTGAAAAACACTTTGACAAACTTTCCTAGATAAACAAGCCAGAGAGTGACCTTGCAAACCAGTATTCTCTCTCACTCTGCATGGATCTAGTCCTTGAAGCACCTTAATCTTCTGTTTTACACTCTTTTTACTATATTCTCTTAAAAACTCACATAATTTATCAATAGATTCCTGTCGCAAAGTACAAATACTACTACATTTCCAAGTATACACTGGAGCTTTAGGACGTCTCCCCATAGCCTCATCTGCAATCACTTCTTCCTCATTTCTTGGAACCATTTTCTCCTTTTCCATTATACAACCATCCTTAACTTCATATGCTCGACCACTGGTATCAACTGCATGCAGCAAACTATTACTTTGAAGATAACTCTCTTCATTAAAAAATGGTTCAGTACTTGAACTATGCATCCATTCTCCTAAAAACACTTTACAAAAGTTATTTCTTTTTACTACTCTTTTCTTTTTACTTTGTGACTTCATTACATTAACTATTTTTTCTAATGTACGCATCCTGTTCAAAATTAAAATGAATAGTTTCCTTTTTAAATTTAAAGCCTTTTCTACAATGGCTTCAATATCTTTTTTTCTCTTTAATAATTTTGCTCTTTTCTTATATTTTTTCACATCTTTTAGCAAATTGGACATCACTCTTCTCTGAAACATTTTCCTACGGATCTCTTTAAATGCTGATTTTTTTTTCAAGTTAATTATTTTAGCTTCTGCTTGTACATTAGCATTTTGTAAATTTTCACTATTCTCCTGTTGTTTTCTACTTGAAACAGTTTTTCCAATGGGGGCATTTTTAAAATATTTCCTTTTTTTGAATATATTTTTTAAAAATTCCTTTCTCTGCTTACCAGAAGACTTTTTCTTTTTCCCAACATGAGCATCTTCAACTAACTTGGGTCCTCCAGTTGTCTTCAAATAAACCTTTTTTTTCTGTTGTTTTCTTTGTCTTGATTTTATAGGCATCTTTTATTTTCTTCACTGCTCTGCAGCAATACCTGAAAGAAACTAACAAAAAATACCTTTTTTGTAATTTAAATATATTACTATTTTTGTTATGATCATTTCTTTTCAAATAACACTATCTATCCCTTTCCTACAAGTGAAAAACACAAGAAAACCAACATGAATGTAATCTTTAAGATCAATTCCTGTGTGCACACAGACTCTTGGTGAAATTCTAGACAGAACACGATATTTCTTTTGCAATTCAAAAGCACACTTATTATTTTTTTTTTTGCAATTATTAATTACTCTAACAGTCTGACACATTTTCTTTATAGTTTACAGAGGCAAAAAAAACGCACATGTGCAATCTGCTTTTTCCGAGCATATACATGTGTAACCTGGCATACTGACGGCACTCCTACAAAGATAATGAACCTTGGTGATGTTGAATGCATTAGCATTTGTCAGGGGGTCCAAAAATGCCATAAAAGACTCATGCTGTGACTTTACGCAGAAAATGAAATTTGCATGCCAATTTCAAAGCACACTTAGTACTGTTTTTTTCCTCCAAGCGTTAATTACTCTAACAGTCGCATACATTTTCATTACAGTTTTCAGACACAGAAAACAGCACATGTCCAAACAGCTTTTTCAGACCATGAACATGTGTGACCTTGGTGACTGACTACACTCCAGCAAAAGAAATCAGCCTTAGTGATGTTGAATGTATTAGCGTGACTCACTGCTTCTATGAAACACCAGTCTCTTGTGAATACTCAGCCTAATTCTACAGGATAAACTGCTGGGTGTGTGCTAACAGTCTGCTTATGCAGACTGTGTATTTTCAGTAGCAAGAGACATACGCATGGTTACTTCCCAAAAGAACCAGAGAGACTCCAAATATCTCTGTGTCAGCAATTCCACTATGCTCACAGCCTCATGCTGTGATTTTACGTGTAAAATGAAATTTGCTTGCCATTTTCAAAGCACACTTACTACAGTTTTCTGTGTTTTTAGGCAGAAAACGAAATTTGCTTGCCAATTTCAAAGCACACTTAGTACTGTTTTTTTCCTGCAAGCGTTAATTACTCTAACAGTCGCATACATTTTCATTACAGTTTTCAGACACAGAAAACAGCACATGTCCAAACAGCTTTTTCAGACCATGAACATGTGTGACCTTGGTGACTGACTACACTCCAGCAAAAGAAATCAGCCTTAGTGATGTTGAATGTATTAGCGTGACTCACTGCTTCTATGAAACACCAGTCTCTTGTGAATACTCAGCCAGATTCTACAGGATAAACTGCTGGGTGTGTGCTAATAGTCTGCTTATGCAGACTGTGTATTTTCAGTAGCAAGAGACATACGCATGGTTACTTCCCAAAAGAACCAGAGAGACTCCAAATACCTCTGTGACAGCAATTCCACTATGCTCACAGCCTCATGCTTTGATTTTACGCGTAAAATGAAATTTGCTTGCCATTTTCAAAGCACACTTACTACAGTTTTCTGTGTTTTTATGCAGAAAACGAAATTTGCTTGCCAATTTCAAAGAACACTTAGTACTGTTTTTTTCCTGCAAGCGTTAATTACTCTAACAGTCGCATACATTTTCATTACAGTTTTCAGACACAGAATACAGCGCATGTCCAAACAGCTTTTTCAGACCATGAACATGTGTGACCTTGGTGACTGACTACACTCCAGCAAAAGAAATCAGCCTTAGTGATGTTGAATGTATTAGCGTGACTCACTGCTTCTATGAAACACCAGTCTCTTGTGAATACTCAGCCAGATTCTACAGGATAAACTGCTGGGTGTGTGCTAACAGTCTGCTTATGCAGACTGTGTATTTTCAGTAGCAAGAGACATACGCATGGTTACTTCCCAAAAGAACCAGAGAGACTCCAAATACCTCTGTGACAGCAATTCCACTATGCTCACAGCCTCATGCTGTGATTTTACGCGTAAAATGAAATTTGCTTGCCATTTTCAAAGCACACTTACTACAGTTTTCTGTGTTTTTAGGCAGAAAACGAAATTTGCTTGCCAATTTCAAAGCACACTTAGTACTGTTTTTTTCCTGCAAGCGTTAATTACTCTAACAGTCGCATGCATTTTCATTACAGTTTTCAGACACAGAAAACAGCACATGTCCAAACAGCTTTTTCAGACCATGAACATGTGTGACCTTGGTGACTGACTACACTCCAGCAAAAGAAATCAGCCTTATTGATGTTGAATGTATTAGCGTGACTCACTGCTTCCATGAAACACCAGTCTCTTGTGAATACTCAGCCAGATTCTACAGGATAAACAGCTGGGTGTGTGCTAACAGTCTGCTTATGCAGACTGTGTATTTTCAGTAGCAAGAGACATACGCATGGTTACTTCCCAAAAGAACCAGAGAGACTCCAAATACCTCTGTGACAGCAATTCCACTATGCTCACAGCCTCATGCTGTGATTTTACGCATAAAATGAAATTTGCTTGCCATTTTCAAAGCACACTTACTACAGTTTTCTGTGTTTTTAGGCAGAAAACGAAATTTGCATGCCAATTTCAAAGCACACTTAGTACTGTTTTTTTCCTCCAAGCGTTAATTACTCTAACAGTCTGATACATTTTCATTACAGTTTTCTGAAACAGAAAAGGGCACATGTGCAAACAGCTTTTTGAGACCATGTACATGTGTGACCTTGGTGACTGACTACACTCCAGCAAAATAAATCAGCCTTAGTGATGTTAAATGTATTAGCGTTACTCACTGCTACCTGAAACACCACTCACTTGTGAATACTAAGCATGATTCTACATGATAAACTGCTGGGTGTGTGCTAACAGTCTGCTTATGCAGACTGTGTATTTTCAGTTGCAAGAGACATATGCATGGTTACTTCCAAAAAGAACCAGAGAGACACAAAATACCTCTCTGACAGAAATTCCTCTTTGCTCACAGACTCATGCAAAAATCACCACATACATCCCCTCTCAAACTCATAACTCACCTTTAAAATTATTTATTTGAGAAAGAAATGTGGCACTCAAACTGCAGACTATCAGACTCAGAATATCAGAGCTGTACACCTCTCTCCTCTGAGCAGAACCAATTAATGGCAATGTTTCCCTCTCTTTTTTCACACATATACATGTTAATTTCAAATCTCAGTGCTTCCCACTTTTTTTCAAATAAAATCACACATTTCTATTGGTTGAAAACTTCAACCCATTTCCAAAAGTACCCTTCCCCCAACTTGACTTCTGCCTGCTACCATAGCAACAGCTCATGGAACACTGCTGTGAGGAGTCAGGTCAGAAGTTCACCACACAATGTTTCAAATCGAAAGAGCAAGAGTGCTTCACCTTTACAACCTAACAGCAAATCCAAACTATTCTTCTGTGGGAACACAATTTTCTGAACCAATACAAAACATGCTTCACACATACAGCCTAGTTTTTAGTGTAGAATGGTGTGAAACAGCCAATGAGTTCTTTTTATTTTATAAAAATATGTATGCCTCCATTTCCAAACTGTCTTTCATTTAATTTTGCCATTCTACTGAAAGACACCTTCAGAGTGCATCCAGATCTCCTTGAAAGATGTTCACAGTGTGGATTGTAGGCCACAGCTATGTCTTCTGGAGTGAAAAATTTGCAGAAAAAAGAGGTATGGTGAGAGACCTTGGTTTGCCAAATGTAGACATTAAATGGATTGGTCAGAGAGGGTTAAAGTGGCATCAATTAATGCCTTTGGTGAAAACCTTTCTACATCTCCCACACCCTAACCTTATTATTGTGCACTGTGGTGGAAATGACCTAGGCACTTTAACTGGTGTAGGTCTGGAAATGCTTATTAAGGACACCTTTGTGCAATTGATGTCTCTTTTTCCTCATTCTGCCTTTGTATATTCTAACATATGCCAAAGGCAAAAGTGGAACTGGTCCTACCAATTTTGTCCGCAGATTGACAAAGCAAGGAAGCACGTCAACAAATCTGTTTCTGCTTTCCTCAGAGACTATGGTATGGGTTCTATATACCACAACAACTTGCGTTACAACATGCAAGACATTTATAGAGGAGACGGTGTACATTTCAATGATGAAGGGAACAGAGTCTTCCTCTTAAACTTTAGACTCTGCATCGGTACTTACTTGTAGGTACCAAAAAACACTTAATTAACACAACGGCTCTTTTTAGAGCCCCCTAATATCTTATCACAAAAATTTGTTTTTTTCTTCTTTTTTTGTTATTTTCTACCGTACGCGTACGGTAAGCTTACCGTACGCGTACACCGCGATTTAAAAAAAAAATCATTTAAATGTATTTTCCATTCTTTTATGGCCTTCTTGGACCCCCTGACAAACGGTAGGGGGTCTGCAACTCTCTTCGTTGCCCCCATTCCACATTCTCCTCCTTTTTTTATCAGTGTGAGACACACAAAATGGAGGCCGACACTTCCTGATTTCGACCGATTTGAATGTTTACAGTCATTTAATCACCAATCAGAATTGAGCTCGCGCATGGCACCGTGCGCGTACGGTAAGCGCTCGGAGCGCGCCTATAGATATATATATTGTTTCAAATGCTATTTTCTCATCAAATACTGAACACATTTACACCAGACCTACAAAAGGCACATCCCTGACCTGAGGACTACCTCTTTGCCAAATTTCAAGTAATTCTGTTCAGCCGTTCGGGCTGCAGCTTGGACTAAAGGTCCTATGGAAAAATGCATGGGGAAAATGCGTTTTGGGACCCCCCTTTTTTCTCAGTCCCCGCTTGACGAATCCCCCCGAGACTTTCAGGGTAGGAGCTGAGCGGAGCGCCCCACCTATTTTGAAAATTTCGCCAGGATTCGTCATTCGGCGCCAAAGGTATTCAAAATAGAATGTTGCGGATTTCCTATGGAAACACGGTCCTAACTATAACTACCTACTGGCAACCGCCAGTGGGTAATATATATATATATATATATATATATATATATATATATATATATATATATATATATATACCTTTTATGTATGTTATGTACAGGTTTAATAGTTTATATCTATTGCAAAGCAGTCAAAGAATAATGGATAGTAATGTTTTTGTATGTAAGAAATAATGCATTTTATTGCTTGCTCAAAAATATACTTCTGATTGCTAATGTAGCATGTTAATGTAATAGATATGAATGGGTAGGCATTTTTTGGGCATCTATTTTTGAATGCTTAGCCAGTATAGGATATTTCCCTAACATATAGTGGAATTGCCAGTTGTCAATGCTAGGGAAGACTTTAATGGCAATAGGCTTTGAGTTAAACAGCATTTTGCAACATGTAGCAATTGATTCCTGGTATTACTATTTTGCAGAGTTAGAACTAGAGGGCTTGCATTCATTTATTGAAAAGTACTGCTATATTATATGGCAATGTTTTTATTTTGGTTGTAATTTTTAGAACAAAAAATTAAAGACATTGTTCTTCTTAATGATAATTGTTGAAGTATTTCTACTTTAATATATATACATGGATTTAACTACATACATGTATGTTTATATACAAACATATGTTTATATATGACCTGAGGACTACCTCTCTGCCAAATTTCAAGTAATTCTGTTCAGCCGTTCGGGTTGTACCTTTGACTAAAGGTCCTATGGGAAAATGCATGGGGAAAACGCGTTTTGGGACCCCCTTTTTTCTCGGCCCCCGCTTGAATCCCCCCGAGACATTCAGGGTAGGAGCTGCGCGGAGCGCCCCATTAGTTTTGAAAATTTCGCGAAGATTCGTCAACCGGCGCCAAAGTTATTCAAAATAGAATTTGGAGATTTCCTATGGAAACACAGTCCTAACTATAACTATCTACTGGTGACCGCCAGTAGATAATATATATATATGTTTATGTATGCATATGCATATATAACAATAAAACATTATACATTGAACTGGATATATATATGCTTATATATTTGCATCATTAGCTTATGACACTTTCAGCTAAATAAATGGGGGTGGCAAACTTTTATCTGGAGTAAAGGTTAGCTTACACCTATATCTGCAGTGAGTGTTTCTTTTATTTATTTCAGTAAAAATATTAGTTGCATTGATATATATATTTGTATATATATATATATGCATTTATAGATATTTTTATATATACGTGCATATAATCACATATATACACATATTCAGGTGTTTATATATGAATGTATATAATTATGCATATAATAACATACATACACATATTGTAATGTGTATATATATATATATTAACTGAAAAAACCATAGGTTTCAGGCATGTTATATTTAGGAATTAGCATTTAAAAAACCTTAGAAATTCACTGAAAAAACCATAGGTTTCAGGGGCGTTATAGTTAGCTGGACTTTTCATATATATAAAACATATTTAATTTTCAGAAAAACACACAATTACTGGATGATGTCATCAGTGATGTCATTTGAGATGTCATCACTGATATCATGAGTTATGTCACCGACCATGTCATGAGTGATGTAATATGTGACGTCATCAGCAGTGCATTGCGGGCGCGCGAGTTATAGTTAGCTGAACTAACTATAACGGGGAAATTTCAATGGTTTTGTACGAGTGAAAAGTCCAGCTAACTATAACGCCCCTGAAACCTATGGTTTTTTCAGTGAATTTCTAAGGTTTTTTAAATGCTAATTCCTAACTATAACATGCCTGAAACCTATGGTTTTTTCAGTTAATTTCAGAGGTTTTTTAAATTCTAATTTCTAACTATGCCTACAGAGATAGGACATGTGAAGAAAGAAGAAAAAACGCACAGGAAGAAAAAAAAGAAATGCAGAAAGAAGCAACAGAAGTCCTGAAAGACAAAGAAAAGTGCAGGAAGAAGGATAACGTGCAGAAAGAACAAACAGACGAGCAGAGAGAAGCCTTGTTGCAAAATCATCCTGTACCCTCAACTTTTTCAGACGGATACTGGTGGTAACTGAGTCTGACTCTGACTAACCAGTCCTAGAGCCAGTGCTATGTTAAAAGACACTCAGAATACAGTCAAAACACCTACATACACTAGGGAACACTATGCGTTGGGGTCCCCCTGTTATTAGCATGACCTCCTCTGTAAGCCCCTAGTATATAATAGGGCAGGGGGATTAAAACTACCTCTTACAACGCGCCAAAGGGAATGTTTTCACACCTCACCTCAGGCCCCGTCCCCTCCCTTCCCCACTGTGTAAACACGCCCTGTGGCAGTTTTAAGTTGGGAGATTAAGTCCCCTTGAATCCTGAGGATCCCTAGGGTCCAACTAAACCACTAGGTACCTCCAGTAAGCGCCACAGAGCTGCGTTGCAGAGAGATGTAAAAAGGGGCACGGCCTAGACCACCTCTCTGCAGCGCAGCGCAGTGGTGCTTACTGGAAGCACCTGGTGGGCTAGTTGGCCCCCAGGGTCCCTCAGGATTGAAGGGGAATTATTTCCCCAACTTAAAACGTGCCACAGGGCGTGTTTGCACACGTCACCTCAGGCCCCGTCCCCTCCATTCCCCACAGTGTAAACACGCCCTGTGGCCGTTTTAAGTTTGGAGATTAAGTTCCCTTGAATCCTGAGGGTCCCTCGGGGCAAAATAGCCCACTAGGTACATCCAGTAAGCGCCATTGCAGAGCGGTGTAAAAAGGGGCACGGCCTACACCACATCTCTGCAACGTAGAGCAGTGGCACTTACTGGAAGCACCTGGTGGGCTAGTTGACCCCCGGGTCCCTCAGGACTGAAAGGGAATTATTTCCCCAACTTAAAACGTGCCACAGGGCGTGTTTGCACACGTCATCTCAGGCCCCCTCCCCTCCCTTCACCACTGTGTAAACG
The DNA here is from genome assembly GCF_964204655.1 of Triturus cristatus. Classification (NCBI taxonomy): domain Eukaryota; kingdom Metazoa; phylum Chordata; class Amphibia; order Caudata; family Salamandridae; genus Triturus; species Triturus cristatus. The sequence goes on along the minus strand of NC_140594.1, from coordinate 436,088,375 downwards.
CGCCCTGTGGCCGTTCTAAGTTGAGAGATTAAGTCCCCTTGAATCCTAAGGGTCCCTAGGGTCAAACTAGCCCACTAGGTACCTCCAGTAAGCGCCACAGAGCTGCGTTGCAGAGAGGTGTAAAAAGGGGCATGGCCTCAGAACACCTCTCTGCAACACAGCTCCCTGGCGCATACTGGAGATACCTGTTGGGCTAGTTGGCCCTCAGGGACCCTCAGTATTGAAGGGGAATTAATTCTCCAACTTACAACTGGCCAGGGGGCGCGACTCCGGTCCAGCGCGATGCCGGTCTTTTATTTATTTTATTTTTTTAAGAAGGAGGGCTGGGTGGCCCCCCTTATTTTTCTAATTTATTGGCCCTGTGGACCCCATCCCCCAGGCCCTGCCCCCTAATTTTTATTTTTGAAAAAAAAATAATTTGGAAGGGGGCCGCGTGGCCCCCCTCCCAAGGCCTTAATCGGCCCCCGCGACCCCAACCCCGGGGTATGGCCTTTTTTTTTTTTATTCTGTAGGAGGGAGGCTGCGTTACCCCCCTCCTCAGCCACTTATGGCCCCAGGGAGCCCATCCCCCGGGGCCGCCTTTGTTTTTTATTATTTGAAAAAATATATATATTTATAGAAACACCTAGGACGCTGGACAAACCGTATGTACGTATCACCATGACGATTTGTGTGATATTCATTAAAAGGCGACTATGCATACAATGAATCCACGTGGAATGTATTTACACCGCTAGTGAAGCTCTGACGTGTCTGACGCCCTACCGTGCCTAATACCGGTGCCCCCGCTGATGGGTACTCTCCAAGTAGACACCCTTGTCATTTATTTATACAAACATGGGTAGCTATTGACGGGCACATTTAATACACACGCACACCAAGCCATTCAAAGGGGAATCGACAAAAATTCGACCAAAACTATGCAAGAAACCCCCCTCACGGTTAATAAAACACACATTCACCGCCGGATGTGTAATACTTTTTATTTTACTCTCTGGAAAAGAGACAACCCTCACTTGAGAGTCACAGCGCACTCCTGGCTGAGCCCAATGCTGTGTTACACCCACCAGTGCCTGCCGAATGCCACACACCTCTGTGTTGTATTCTACCAGCTAGTGCGTATGCTATGACACTCTCTAGCCCATGTGCACTGTAATACCACCCGTGAATATGTCATGCCACATTTGCCTTCGCACGGGTTATATTGCCCCATCTAACGTGCATTCCTCGATGCCTATGTTATAACGCACAGTGCTATGCCATACATATTACAATCTGGGATCCATATCTTTGTCACAGTGCATATGCAACGTTGCACTCCCCAGCACATATTTTATATTACAACTTTAGAGACTAGTTAGGTTACACAACACTGCCCTGTGCATATTACACTCCAAGGCGCATATCGCATAGCATGCGCTAGTGCCTGTGCTATCTCGCGCTCTCCAATGAATCTGTCATTGCGCACAATGTATTGCATATTATATTTCACGCCCTGGTTCATCTTATATCACACTTTTTGGTGCATAGTTTATACCATACACTATATCTAGCTTTAATTTTCAATCGTGCTCTCAGAACTATGTTCTATATAAGACTGCGTCCACCTACCCTTTTCACGGGCATTACATTTTGCGATGGGGGGTGGAGGGTCAGGGGGTGTTTCTGCCAAGTGAGCCCGGAGTCACAGTCACAAACGTTCTCTTCTTCCTGAATAAAAGTGAGATTATGCTGCATACTTATTCATATTTTAAGTAGTTTGCACAGACACACATTTTAAAAACAATAAAGTTCCTAATACCCACCTTCTCTGAACAGTTAGCTTGCTGCACCATCCACCTCCTCCCTATCCTCTGTTGTCTGAATCCATGGACTAGCCTCCTCCCTCCTGCCATGCATGGTTTGATGTGCTGCCACTGCCCTCCATTTAGCATGATGTACCAGTCCACTCCTCCTGCCCTCCATTGCCCAATTCTTTGCCCCATCATTGACCTCCTGCTTAGCCTCTGTGCTTAGCTTGCTGCCCCTATTTTCCCTCCCCCTGCCCTCCGATGTCTTTGTGCATGTCCCTGCTCCATTCTTTTTGCCCACCATGTTCCATGGACCTGCCACTCCTATCTACTCTGAGTATTCTGTTGAGCTGCCACTCCCCTCCCACCTGCCTAGCATTGTCAGATGACTGTAACCTGTCCCTGCCACCTTCACCCTGACTGTCCACATGCCATGCCCCTATCCCCTTGCTCCTGTCCTCCATGGTCCATTTTACTGCCACACCCTTCTGCCCTCCCTGGTCTGTTGTGCTGCAACTGCTCCTCCTGCCTGCCCCGAGCGGTCTGTTGTGAGGTCCCTTCCCCTGAACTCTCTTATCTGTGCCCAGGTCCTGATCCTCCCTTCTATCCTCCATGGTCCTTTGCGCATGCCCCTGCACCCTCTTTCTTGCCCATCATAGCCATTGTGCTGCCACTAACCCTCCCGCTTGCCATGCATGATCTTCTGTGCTGCCATGGCCCCTCCCACCTTTCCTGTGTGGTCAGCTAGCTGCCCCTGACCCCCTCCCACCTTCCCTCCTTGGTCTGTGTGTATGCCATCATAGTCTCACTATTGCTCTCCATGGTGTGTCTTGTTTCTAGTGACCATCCTGCCTGACCTCCATGGTCATCTTGCTGCTCCTGCCCTGCCCCCTTGCCCCCAGCCCTCTGTTTCCATGTGCAGACCCCTATTCCCTCCCTCCTGGCTTGTCTGTTCCATTGTAATGCCACTGATCCGTCCCTCCTGCCCTTTATGGCCTGTTATGCTGCAGCTTTCTCTCCTGTCTGTCCATTATGGTCAGCTAGCTACCATTGCCTCCTTCCTCTCTGTTCTCTGTTGTCCATGTGCATGGTCCTGTCTCCTCCCTACTGCTTTCTATGGATTGTTGTGCTGCACTCCCGTCCCGCATGCCCTGTGTGGTGTATTGTGCGGCTGCAAACCCTGATGCCTGCCCTGTAGGGTCAGTTTGGTGCACCTCTCCATGTCCCTCCTGTCCTCTGTTATCCGAGTCCATGTCCCTACCCCAATTCCTCCTGCCTTCCATGATTCAATGTACCATACTTGTGAACATTTTGAACTTTGTAAGAGGGAGATTTTGAAAAAAAACTGGGGTATTGATTTTCCCCTTTGAGTTACATTGAAAAAGAGGAGATTGTAGACAGGAGACAGATCAAATAAAGCTCATTTGAGCTTAAAAACAATGGACGTTTCCAGGCTGAATCGGGTCTGTTGGCATGTATGGTTGTACTACCACTGCCTCTTCCTTCTGCCCACAATGGTCTATTATATTGCCACAGCCTCTCTTGCCAGTCCTGAATTGTTGGTTTGTTGCCCCTGCCCCCCTTTCCACTGCCCTCCATAGTCTGTTGTGCTGCCACTGCCCTTCCTGCCTGCCCAGTGTGGTCAAATTGTTGCCTCTGCACCCTCCTACCTGCCTTCAATTTTCAGAGTCCGTGCCCCTGGCCTCTGCCTCTCAACAGTATCCTAATGAACAACTAGATTGCTAACATTCTATATTTATTACAAAAGTGTGGAACGCCTGACGTCATCTTGATGTAATCAAAACTGTAATACCTAGAGCATTTCCTTTAGAAATTACATATATGAGAGGGTCTTATTTGCATCATAATTATGGTTAGTGCTCTAAAAAACTAAAATGAGGACATATTTTCTGAGTTTTCAAATAGCAACAAAGCACTTTTAAATTATTGTTATCTTTATGTTTTTTTATCCAGTTGACCACTTGATTAAATGTTGCACTTAGGGGAGAGGATGTGGTGTTACTTCCAGAGCTGCAGACTTTGCAACTGGGGAACCAGGTTGGAGTTTCTGCTTCAGCTCAACATTCTGTGATTCTGGTCAAATCACTCAATCTCCCCATGTCTACAACCAAAATGAATTTGATCTTGTGTGATGTTACCAATGCTCATGTAAAGCACACCAATACCTGACAAGTCTGCACTATATAAAACTGCAAAAACACAAAAAATAAGTGTTTTGCACACTTCTGTTTGGGCTTCATGTGGGCTACATCTGGGAGATATTTGTGCTGCATTTGCGCTCTTTTGTCTCTGGTGGCCATCTTGGGAGATTTATTTGTTATGAAGTTTCCTAATTTCCTCATTTATTGCAGTCTCCTCAGCAGGAAATGCTTTCAGTTTTTTACTTTGATTCCATCAAGAAGGTATTCAGATATGTCACACATTTGCCATACATTCTGAATGTTAGCACTCTAGTTGCTCATCAGATCACTGTAGTAAAGCTACTGCTCACCACGGAAGTCTGCTGCTGGTATTAAAAGTGCATGTTTCACTCTGCATGTCAGAATTTTTTAATGAAATAGAAGAGGATTTGAGAAGTCACTCAAAATGTGCCCTAATCTTTCTTTCTTCAGTACTAATCATAATTTCTATGGCAAAATGAACCCCCTCATTGTGTTCCTTTTTAAATTAAATGTTTTAAGTGTTACCAGTTTATTCCAATCAAGATGGCTTCAGGTGTGACATACTTTTGTCATAAGTAAGACAGTAAGCGCTCTAGTTGTTCTTAAGAGCACTCTGGGACATTCTGTCATTGGGCTATAATTGGGCTACATCTGGGTGATATTTGGGCTAAATTTGGGCTCTTTTGTCTCTGGTGGCCATTTTGGGAGACTTATTTGTTATGAAATTTCCTAGTTTCCTCATTTACTGCAGTCTCCTCAGTAAGAAATACTTTCAGTTTTTTACTTTGGTTCCATAAAGAAGGCATTCAGATGTGTCACACATTTGCCATAAATTCTGAATGGTAGCACTCTAGTTGCTCATTAGATCACTGTAGTAAAGCTACTGCTCACCAGGGAAGTCTGCTGCTGGTATTCAAAGTGCATGTTTCAGTCTGCATGTCAGAATTTTTTATGAACTAGAAGAGGATTTGAGAAGTCAAAATGTGCCCTAATTTTTCTTTCTGCAGCACTAACCATAATTTCCATGGCAAAATGAACCCCCTCATTGTGTTCCTTTTTAAATTAAATGTGTTAAGTGTTACCTGTTTATTCCAATCAAGATGGCTTCAGGTGTGCCATACGTTTGTCATAAGTAAGACAGTAAGCGCTCTAGTTGTTCTTAAGAACACTCTGGGACAGTCTGTCATTGGGCTATAATTGGGCTACATCTGGGTGATATTTGGGCTACGTTTGGGCTCTTTTGTCTCTGGTGGCCATCTTGGGAGACTTATTTGTTATGAAGTTTCCTAATTTCCTCATTTACTACAGTCTCCTCAGTAGGAAATACTTTCAGTTTTTTACTTTGATTCCATCAAGAAGGCATTCAGATGTGTCACACATTTGCCATAAATTCAGAATGTTAGCACTCTAGTTGCTCATTAGATCACTGTAGTAAAGCTACTGCTCACCAGGGAAGTCTGCTGCTGGTATTGAAAGTGCATGTTTCAGTCTGCATGTCAGCATTTTTTAATGAAATAGAAGAGGATTTGAGAAGTCACTCAAAATGTGCCTTATTTTTCTTTCTGCAGCACTAATCATACTTTCTATGGCAAAATGAACCCCCTCATTCTGTTCCTTTTTAAATTAAATGTTTTAAGAGTTACCACTTTATTCCAATCAAGATGGCTTCAGGTGTGCCATACGTTTATCATAAGTAGGACTGTTAGCGCTCTAGTTGTTCTTTGGAACACTCTGTGAAGCTGCAGTAGAACACAAAGGAATCAACTGACAGTCTCTGCCCTTGTTGGATGTACATGTTTTACTGAGAATGTCATACTTCATTCTCACATGACTGAGAAAGATAATGTGAATTTACTGAAAATATGCTCTCAGTTTAGCTTATAGATAAACTTCCAAACCTCTGTGGGAAAAGCATGAGAAAATAGTTTTCTCTCAAACATGATTCATGATATCACAGCAGAAGGCTTTTTCACATGGTAAAATCACCTTAGAACACACCACAATTCCTAAAATGAGTATGGTACCATAAACAAATGATTTATAATGTAACTACAGTCTTAAAACCTTCTATTAACTGCAATGCTTTTTAATGAGGTGCTATCATGTATATTGGTCCCAAGATGGCTGCCAACACTTCTTGGATCAAGTACTGACAGCCAATCAGATCTCACGATGAGATGTGTGGTTAGGCTCCGCCCAGATATATTTGTGATTTTACTTTTGATTTTCTCAGGAACTACTGAACATATTTACACCATTTAAGCAAAAGGCACGACTGAACCAAGGTCTACCTTTCTGCCACATTTGGTGTAATTCTGTTCAGCGGTTCGGGCTGTAGCTGCGACAACAGATCCTATGGGAAATTGCATGGGGAAAACGCATTTTGGGAGCCCCCTTTTTTCTCGGCCCCCGCTTGACGGATCACCGCAAAACTTTCAGGGAAGGAGCGGAGTGGAGCTGGCCAAAAGTTTGGAAAATGTCGCGAGGATTCATCAACCGGCGCCAGGCTTATTGGGAATAGAATGTTGCGGATTTCCTATGGAAAATAGGTCCTATCTATAACTATCTACTGGCGACTGCCAGTAGATAATATATATATATATATATATATATATATATATATTACCTACTGGCGGTCGCCAGTAGGTAGTTATAGTTAGGACCCTGTTTCCATAGGAAATCCGCAACATTCTATTTTGAATAACTTTGGCGCCGGTCGATGAATCCTCGCGAATTTCTCAAAATAGGTGGGGTGCTGAAAGTCTCGGGGGGATTCGTCAAGCGGGGGCTGAGATAAAAGGGGGGTCCCAAAACGCGTTTTTCCCATGCATTTTTCCATAGGACCTTTAGACAGGGCTACAGCCCGAACGGCTGAACAGAATTACTAGAAATTTGGCAGAGAGGTAGTCCTCAGGTCAAGGAAGTGCCTTTTGTAGGTTTGGTGTAAATCTGTTCAGTAGATTCTGAGAAAATAGCCTTTAAATCAATATATATATCTGAGCCAGCTTACGGTACGCTTACCGTAAGCTTACCGTACGCGTACGGTGGCGTGCGCGAGCGCGATTCTGATTGGCTGTTACATCTAAGTAAACATTCGAATCGGTCGAAACCAGGAAGCGGCGGCCGCCATTTTCTCTCTCGCACTCTGAGGGGGGGGCTGTAAACAAAGGCAAAAAACATATAAAGGGGCTGTTTAGACAGCGCCCATGCACATAGCCATGTTAGTTGAGTCCTCAAAGATCCCCCAAGGCCAAAAAACGGTAAAATTTTTTTTTGTTGAAAATTTCGCCGATTACGCTTACGGTGCGCTTACGCTAAAAATTTTAATAAAAAAAAAAAACACTCTCTGTGCATGGCATATTATTTTCATCACTTACAAATAAAATTTAACAGATTACCTATCACAAGGAAGCGCATAATATGTCCTCCATGTGCGCACGGTGCGTAACGTGGGCACGCGGTGCGCGTAGCGCACTGCGTGCCCACCTTGCGTGTACGGCACTAACTGCGTAAAGTGGGCGCGCGGTGTGCGAAGCGCACCGCGTGCTCACTGTGCGCGCACGGTGCGCGAAGCGCACCGTGCGCGCACGGAACGAACTGCGTTAAGTGGGCGTGCACGCCACGAATGGCGTAAAGTAACTTAGCATTTTAAAAAACGTACAAATTCACTGAAAAAACCATAGGTTTCACACACGTTATAGTTAGGAATTAGCATTTAAAAAACCTTGCAAATTCACTGAAAAAACCATAGGTTTCAGACATGTTATAGTTAGCGGAAATTTTACTGATAAAAAACCAATGAAATTCCCCCGTTATAGTTAGTGCAGGCAACTATAACTCACGCGACTGCAATCTTCTGCTGATGACATATGTGTCTTTATGAAAAAAAAATATTTGTAATATATGTATAGCTAAAAATTTATGGAAGAAGACATGGGCAAATAAGTGTCTAAATACAGTATTAGCATCAGCAGAGGATTGCGGTCGCGTGAGTTATAGTTGCCTGCACTAACTATAACGGGGGAATTTCATTGGTTTTTTATCAGTAAAATTTCCGCTAACTATAACATGTCTGAAACCTATGGTTTTTTCAGTGAATATATATATATATATATCCCTGAACATGAAAGTACTTATTTTTTACATATATATATATATATATATATATATATATATATATATATATATATATATATATATATATATATATATATATATATATATATATATATATATATATATATATATATATATATATACCTGCATATATATGTATATGCATATATATTTGTTATTTTGTAAACGTTGCATATTTAAATAAGTATATTTTAATATTTTATAAGTTTGTGAAGAACAGTACTGTGCTAGTCCTATGCTTAAAGATTTTGCTGTAGAATTGGCTAAATACTTTTTTTTTGTATTTTCACATGGATGTCACTGTGTTAATCCTATACTTAAAGACTTTGTAAATAAGCAGACATTTCAGGTGAGCAGATCTAGAGTGTCGCTGATGTTGAGACTGCTCTATACAGGAGTTGCTTTCAACCTAAACTTAAGAACTACCCATAGCTTGCTGTTTTTGTTTTTTGTGATTTTTTATCACTTTATGTTTAAAACTGTATTACTTTTACTGAAACTGGGTGCTCTTTTGTGTCTGTACAAAGCTATGTGCCTCTGAAAAGCTCTAATTAGAACAAAAGACTGTGTTAGGAGTTGTGTTTACTTATTTTAGGTTTGTTTCATTGTGTTTGGAGTGGTAAATGGTGTTTCTCAACGCTCCAATTTGCCCACACCCTGAAAAAAAAGGTTTGCCACCTACCTTTGTGGTCGAGTTCTGTTAAAGTGTGGGCAAATTGGAACAATGATGTTTGGGCGGTGGTCCAGCCGCCAAACTTTCACCACCCCAGAATCGGGGGCCACGTGGCTGATATTTATCGAGCTGCAATGCGGAGCACAAAGGAGGGATTGAGACTGGTCACTGCTGGCGGTGGCCCATCCGAGGGCTTGAAAGAGTGGCAGACATTAGTTCCACCATATGACATGAAATCAACCTGGACTGCGGTTCCCACAAAGCCCCACTGTCATGTTACAGGCCCATCCAGGGGCGTGGCATCAACATTGTGGAAACGGGACCAGGTGAACGCAATCAGCCAAGCGAGTGCCTCTGAAGCAGAAAGGAATCTTTTGAAACGTGTCAGGCTCACCGTGAAAACTGACTGTCTGATTGAAGCTGCCAGCAACAGGCCGGTTATACCCTGAAAATAAAGGTTTGCCACCTACCTTTGTGGTCGAGTGCTGTTCAAGTGTGGGCAAATTGGAGCGATGATATATATATATATATATATATATTCACTTAAAAAACCATAGGTTTCACACATGTTATAGTTAGCTGGACATTTCACTCGTAAAAAACCATTGAAATTCCCCCGTTATAGTTAGTTCAGATAACTATAACTCACGCGCCCACAATCCACTGCTGATGACGTCACATATTACATCACTCATGACATGGTCAGTGGCATCACTCATGACATCACTGATGACATCATCCTTGTGATAGAGTGGCGGTCGCGCGAGTTATAGTTTAACATAATTCGAACGATTGTTCAATTGTTTGTGTGCTTCCAGTAAATATTTCTGTTTGTCCCAAAGTACCACGTTGCCGCCTTTGTCAGCATTTCTTACAATGCAATCAGAATTCATTGCTAGTTTATTCACCAAAGCAAAATATTCACGTTGTTGTTTTGATACAGTTTTTTGTTTGGACAGTGTTTTAGTACATAGTTGTTTTAGTTCATTGGTCACCAATTCGCTGTAGATGTCAACTGCGTCTTTTCCAGTCATGGGGATAAATTTAGAGGTTGGTTTAAAATGTGTCGGATCATTGCTTATAATGTTGATTCCTTCACCTTCTGCCAGTGATACAGCTTGATCAATATCAACACTTGTACTTACAGATGGTTGAGAGGAGCATGGTTGTTCCTGCAGATTGTACATATCTAGCATTAAGTTCATGTCGTCTACTACTAATTCAGTGGTGGCCTCAGGTGTGAAGGAGTCTTTACACGTTGATGGTATTTTCGTTGTGTTGCTGAAATATTTCTTCAGTTTTTATGATCGAACAAATTTGAAGACGTCCAGCCTTGTCTGAACATAGTTGAAGTCCTCTTCTGGGCAGAATGACAAGCCCAATTTTAAGATTCTCTGTTCTTTTTCAGACAATTTTATTGTTTGTTCGATCATTAAAACTGAAGAAATATTTCAGCAACACTACGAAAATACCATCAACGTGTAAAGACTCCTTCACACCTGAGGCCACCACTGAATTAGTAGTAGACGACATGAACTTAATGCTAGATATGTACAATCTGCAGGAACAACCATGCTCCCCTCAACCATCTGTAAGTACAAGTGTTGATATTGATCAAGCTGTATCACTGGCAGAAGGTGAAGGAATCAACATTATAAGCAATGATCCGACACATTTTAAACCAACCTCTAAATTTATCCCCATGACTGGAAAAGACGCAGTTGACATCTACAGAGAATTGGTGACCAATGAACTAAAACAACTATGTACTAAAACACTGTCCAAACAAAAAACTGTATCAAAACAACAACGTGAATATTTTGCTTTGGTGAATAAACTAGCAATGAATTCTGATTGCATTGTAAGAAATGCTGACAAAGGCGGCAACGTGGTACTTTGGGACAAACAGAAATATTTACTGGAAGCACACAAACAATTGAACAATCGTTCGAATTATGTTAAAATATCTGAATCAACTATGCAGAATAGTCATGTCTTGTATAATAGTATGTTATCAGATTGGTACACAAGAGGGCTATTGAAGCTGGAAGAAATGAATTTTTTGAAAATTAGCAATCCAGTAACACCTCTAGCAATCTAATACCAAAGATACATAAAGATCAATTGAACCCACCGGGCCGCCCCATAATTTCGGCCATCAGCAGTGCTCTAGCTAACACTTCTAAGTTTGTAGACTCTTTTCTTTGCCCCCTAATGAAATGTCTTTCATCATACATTCAAGACCCAGGGGATTTTATAAAGCGAGTATATGACATGCCATGGGAAAGTGATTTTTTATTGGTAACCATAGATGTGACAAGTCTATATACCAGTATTCGCCATGAAGATGACTTAAATGCAGTTAAACATTTTTTGGGCAATCGACCAGTAAAATTCTGGGCACACACCCAGATGCTAATTGAAATGACAGCCTTTTGTCTAAAAAATAACTACTTTCTCTTCAATGGAGAGCTATACCATCAGATATGTGGCACGGCGATGGGCACCTGCTTCGCCCCCAGCTTTGCGAATCTGCATATGGGTTGGTGGGAGTAGCAGGTGGTCCAAAAATTGTACCCAGAAATATGGCAGAACAATGTGATGCATTGGAGCAGATTCATCGATGATTTGTTCATCGTGTGGAAAGGCTCCAAAAACTCTGTAATTGACTTCATTACACACTTGCAAAATAATGACCTGAATCTAAAATTTACTAGTGCAATTAGCGATACCACAGTCAATTTTCTAGATCTAACCATCTACATTGACAAGGGTAAATTAGAAACAGTGTTGTATCGCAAACCTACATCAGGCAACACATTGCTGCATGCCAACAGCTTTCATCCTCGGAATTTAATCAACAGTATTCCGTATGGGGAAAGCCTTAGAACAATTCGCAATTGCAGCAATAAAAATAACTGTGAGATAGAGTTAAAAACTTTACACACACGTTTTCAGGCGAGAGGGTACCCAGATCAGTGTATAGACTCAGCCATTTTGAAAGCTAAGAAAAGAACAAGAGAAGACATTTTATTCAAGATGAGCAACACTAAAAAGAAAAAAGAAACTTCAAATGTGAATGTATGTAGGATGATAACCATGTTCAACACACAACATGCACATGTGAGGAACATCTTATCCAAACACTGGCACCTGATCAAAAATGATCCGGTGCTGGGTAAAATTGTGCAAAAAAGGCCCCAACTAACATTCAGAAAAGCGAGAAGCTTTAAAGAAATGTTGGTCAGCAATGTACTGAAAAAGGTACCTAAAAAACCATTTAAGATGTGGTTGAACAAAAAAGAAGGTTTCATTAAATGCATGAAATGCAAAGCATGCATCCATGGGACTTATACCATCAAATATACATCGAGCCTAGCGAGTAAGGAATTTAAAATCAGAGGTCAGTATACTTGCAAGACAGACCATGCTGTCTACGTGCTACAGTGTCCTTGTGGCCTGAGGTACTTGGGCAGCACGATCTTAGCAGTCCACAAGAGAGTGTTGCAACACTTAAGAGCAATTAAAAATGGAGACACAACGTACCCAGTGGCACGCCACTTTGAACGACATCACCAGAAAAACATAACGGGTTTATCCTATTATGTAATAGATGCAGTGAGACCAAATGAGAGAGGGGGAAACCGTGAGAAGCAGTTGAGAAGATTGGAATCTAAGTATATAATAAAATTAAACTGCAAAACCCCTGCAGGTTTAAATGTAGAAGAAGATCTGTATACACATTTGTAAATATAATAGAATTATGAAGAACAAGCCACTCCCTTTACCGGTTTTAACCATTTCACATTAGGCACATTTAATTTTAGTAGTTGTTATGAGAGAGTCACATACCACTAGAGTCACAAAGAGACTGTAGACAATTGTATCAATTATTGCCCACTTGGGCTACACCAGCTGCAAGATAACATGTAAATAATGTATGTTTATCAGTCGGAATATGATGTATCATAATTACACTTACCAAGTGTTGATTTATAGGCACTAGCCATATAATACAAGTTGATATTTCTGAGTTGACGTAGGATATTATGATTGACGACAAGTCTATCGTTTGTTGCCCACTGGGGCTAGAATGGTTAGAACATGATGTACAGAGATAAACACGCTTGGTTTTGCATTAAATAAGTGTATTTAACATTTTATTTAACGATTAATTATGAGATCAAATATATCTAATATGTACTTACATAATTGACTAATATATACTTTTGAAATAATTTTGAAATATCACGTTTGCAGAAAAGAAATGTGAATTTATAACGATTGTTGACAAAAAACTACGAGTCTTTCTTCCAGCACACTGTGTATGTAGTTCACCATGTGACCTCTGTTTAAGTTCTGGCACATTTAAAATGGCGAAAAAACTTTATTTACAATGTTGGTGAGCAAGCCTGCAGGTCAGGCGAAACGCGTCCAGCAGCTGACAAATAAATCTACTTTGCAGCACAAGACACGGCGTCGTCACTCCTTATTAAGGAATATTGGCAATTCATTACGGACCTTGCTGGGTTGGTCTGATGAGACGACGCGCCCTTTGCTTTGGAGATGCGTCGGGATTAACCAAGCGCCTTTCCGCAAAGTTTATATATGCATATATATGTATATTTGGTTGTATATATATTTATGTACGTTAGTTGTGAGTAGATATATGGTATGTATATTAACAGATATACACGTATATATGTTTTTATATATACACACATCAGTAGCGGCCGATGGTGGAAGTGGTGCGGGGCAGTGGGATGGGACGGGGTGGAGCAGGGTGGGGGGAACTAAACTATAGAATATGGCCATACAGACGTAAGTAAACAAATAAATAAATACAATAAATGTGATTGCACGCAATGCATTCCCAAATGCAATGCAGCGCGCACAATGAAAATCAGTTTATTTATTTGCTTACCTCTGTACGGCCGTATTCCATAGTTTACTACTTCACACCCTGCTACACTTCCACCTTGCCCCACCGCCGTGCAGCACTCTAACCATCGGCTGTTACTGTTACACATATATATACATATGTACATTAGGCAATGGGTGTAGCTCCTTCAACAATACAATAGTTTTGTTTTATATATATGTATTTAAAATATGTATATATTTATATATATATATATTAATATATGTCCCAAAATCCAAGTAGTACAGTATGCTCTCAGTAATAAAGGCACGGCAACTCCGTAGTGCAGGTCCAAATATTTATTACACAACGCGTTTCGGCAAAATCCTTGATCACGTGATCAAGGCTTTTGCCGAAACGCATTGTGTAATAAATATTTGGACCTGCACTACGGAGTTGCCGTGCCTTTATTACTGAGAGCATACTGTACTACTTGGATTTTGGGACATTGAACTTACCGGTGAGCTTCGCCGGTGTGTATGCCACCCTTCATGGGTCCCAGCACCCCAGAAGAAGCGACGTTTATTTTGGGAATATATTAATATATATATGCATGTATATTAAACTATATTAATGTATGCATTTATATACAAAGGCATATACAGATTGATGCTTAAAATTACCTAATTACTTGTTAAGTATTTACAGTCTTGCAAAAGGCTAAAGACTTCTAGAGAAGCTATGCCCTGCGCATGGCAAAACTAGACTACATATGATATTGTAGAGGCTTAAATTAAATGTATATAAATTATTAATTCTACCCAATCTAGCATTTAGAGTCTTTTAATAGTTTTGCAGAGTTTGAAGGATACACAGCCAAATCTTGCACAACACAGAACCCTTTACCTAGTCTATTTATAGGACATATACAAGGATGTGAGGCTTGTAGAAACTGTGTTTACAATGGCCTGGCCTCAAATGGTGGGGGGAATTTTTTATTTTTATTTTAAAGCGTGTGTCCCACATATAAAGTGCTTAACATTGCAGAAGTTAGGCAATGTAGAACACATATGTGCATCGGTAATTGATACTACAGCCACCTTTTTTTATTAAAACACCAATTTTTGTATTTGTGCTGCAATAAATCCTTATTTTTTCTTCAAAACCTGAAAAGTAAGCATTGGTAAGATGAGCAAGTTATGCAAGTGTCTGTTTAACTATTAAGCATAATGCTTGAGTTGTTATTACTGCTAAAGCTTTAGCATGTGCTGAGTTTAGACTAGAGACAGTTTTGTTTAGGTGTTTAAATTACTTCAAGAATGATATTTTGCATTTGCAGGATATAAATATATGCTTAAATTTTACTATTCAATCATTGACTACTTAAAAGTTTGCAAAAGCCATAAAAACGCATAGAAGAGCTATGCCCTGCATGTTACTCTGTACTAATAAGACTACTTATGGGATTGCAGAGGCTTAAAAGAAAGGTTATCAAAATATGCATTCCTTACAATCCATTTGAGAGACTTGTCATAGAATTGCAGAGTTTGAAGGCCAAACAGACACACTTTACATAGCACACAATCTTCCATTTAGTTTATGCATGAAACAGCAGAGGCTTGAAGACACAGAAACAGATAAAGCACTGCACACAACCCAGTACTAGTAAGCTGCTACTAGGAGTGCAAAGGCTTAAAGGAAACATATACTAGCCATACACTGTCTATAGCCTATTACTATTTACGGGCTTATAGACAGATAAACTATGCTTTGCACACAACCTCATACTTAAAATTACTTATGTACCTGTAGAAGCATAAAGGAACACAGGTTATGTACCCCATGCAACTTTCATTTTATAGCCACATATAAGAATTTAAGGCTTGTAGAAACTGGTTATACAATGACTCTGCCTTTAAATTTTAAATTCTAGAAAAAGATGATTTTTTTTGTATTTAAAGTATGTTTGTTACATGTAATGTGTTAAACATTGCAAGATTTAGATAATCCAGAATACAGATTTGCATTAGTTAGCTGTTTATGTTTTTTACAGTCACTTCCATATATTTATACCACAATCCGGTTCTTTCTGCTGCAATAAACCCTTATTAACCCTCCAACAGTAACATTTGTACTAGCAAATTAGGTTGGCTGGACAGGTGAAGACAACAGGGAAAACTTATGTGTGTTTTTGTCTTTAGAAAGTTGGAAAGGAAGCATTAGTAAGATGAGCAAGTCATGCAGGTGTCTGTTTTTATTAAGCAAAACATCCCTGTTGGCCTATATGCTACTAATGTTGAAGGGTAAGCACGGCATAAGATAGGAATCGTTATTATCTGCAGGATAATGTTTGCAGCAAGGGCGTGTGTTTAAACATGAAGCAAAACGTCCATGTTGTGCCTGTGTTGCTGCTACTGTTAAAGGCTTAGCATGGGGCAAGGTATTAATGTTCATTGTTTTATAGATTTTTTTCAAAGTAAACTTTAGCATCACTAATTATATAGAGGATAATTTTATATCTATCCAGTAAGCCTGTCCCTGTTAAGTGAGGCACTTTGAAATATAAAAACTAGTAGGACACAGATATGCATTAATTACTCTGTTGTTTTTTTAATACAAATATTACATTATATTTAGACCATAATGTGGGTATTTTGTTTCAATAAAACCTTATTAACCCTCCAATGCTTTTATATTTGTTCAGGAAAATTAGGCCGGCTGGATAGATGAAAACAGCGGCTGCTGCAATAAACACTCACTTTTTTCCCAACATTTACACATTTATACTGAAAAGTGAGGCTGGCTGGATAGGTGAAGATAGCAGCCAGAACTTATGTGTGTGTTTGTGTTTAAAGCTTAAAAAGCAAGCATTATAAATATGAGCAAGTTATGCAGGCGCTGTTTATTTTAAGCAAAGTGTTTCCATACAGGTGAAGACAATGGGCAATAATTATGTGTGTGCCTGTGTTCAAAACTTTAAAAGCAAGCATTATTAAGATGAGCAAGTCACGCACGCGCCTGTTTATATTAGGCAAAGCGTTCCTATACAGGTGAAGACAGTATGCAGTAATTATGTGTGTGTCTGTGTTCAAAACTTTAAAAGCAAGCATTATTAAGATGAGCAAATCACACAGGTGCCAGTCTATATTAGGCAAAGCCTTCCCATACAGGTGAAGACAACGTGCAAAAGGTATGTGTGTGTCTGTGTTCAAAACTTAAAAAGCAAGCATTACATATGAGCAAGTCATGCAGGCGCAAAGCGTTCCTGTTCTGCCTGTGTTGTGCTACTGTTGAGCGCTCAGCATGGAATTAGATAAGAATATTTATTATCTGCAGAATAATCTTTGGTGCACAGGTGTCTGTTTATATATTATTGAAAACGTATGTGTTGGGACAGTGCTGCTTCTACTGTTAAAAGTTCAGTGCGATCCAAGAAATATTTATGAATACAGCAACGAACTTCAGTAAGCTGCATACAAGAAGCGGCATTTTCATTGGCATATTTTTTCAAATATGCCAATGAAACGTGACGGTAGTTTTAAAGTATGTTATTGTAAGTTAGTATGCACCTTAACAACACCAAACCATTATAAAAGTCAACAGAAACATACAAACAATGCGCACCAAGTTCCACGCCGCGTGTTTAAGGAGAATGAAAACAGCATTGAACTCCGGGAAGCGGCTTTATTTTTAAGATAACAATGAAATGCACCGGGTGCTTTTAAATATGTTACTATAAGCCAGTATGCAACTTAACAACACCAAACAATTATAAAAGACAATAGAACCACACAAAGAATGCGCAAAGTTAATGCCGTGTGTTTGTAGAGAATGTAGACAGCATTGAACACCGGCATGTTGTGCACAAGGAGTGGCATTTTTATGTAACGTTCCTGTCATGCCGGTAGCTTTAACCCCTTCAGCGCGGCGCGGATTACCGCGCCGTGCTGAAGGTTCGTTGCGCGGGCGGGGCCGTGACGGAGCGGTTCCGTCATCCGCACAGCGCGACCGATGCGCATGACGGAACCACTCCGTCATGCGCATTGAAAGGGTTAAAGTATGTTACCGTGAAAATTAATAATACAAACATACAAAGAATGCATATTAGGTTCCACGTCGCGTGTTTAAGGAGAATGAAATTAACACAGCATTGAAACCTGGCAAGCTGCGTTTAGGAAGTGGAATTTTTATGAAACGTGCTGGTAGCTTTAAAGTATGTTACTGTGAAAATCAATAACACAAATACACAACGAATGTACACCAAGTTGAACACCGTGAGTTTAAGGAGAATGAAAACAGCATTGAACCCCATCAAGTTGCATACAGTAAACGACTTTTTTATGGAACGTGCCGGTATCTTTAAAGTATATTACCGGTAAAATCAATAAAATAAACACAGAAACAATGCACACCAAGTTCCACACCGAGCGTTTAAGGAGAATAAAGACAGCATTGAACCCCGGCAAGCGACAATTTTATGAAACGTCCCAGTAGCTTTAAAGTATGCTACCATGAAAATCAATAATACAAACACACAAGCAATGCACACTAAGTTCCATGACGCGCGTTTAAGGAGAATACATACAGCATTGAACTGCGGCAAGCTGCGTACAGGAAACTGATTTTTTTCAAAGATGACAATGAAATGTTTCGGGAGCTTTCAAGTACGTTACTGTAAGCCAGTATACACCTTAACAACACTAAGCAATAAAATAAAACACACAAGGAATGTGCACCAAGTTCAACACCGTGCGTTTAAGGAGAATGAAGACAGCATTGAACTCCGGCAAGCTGCATACAGGCAGCGGATTTTTTTTATAGATGACAATGAAATGTGTCGATAGCTTTAAAGTATGTTACTGTAAGCCAGTATGAACCTTAACAACACCAAACAATTGTAAAAGACAACAGAAACACAAAAAGAATGCGCCTCAGTTCCACGCTGCGCATTCAAGGAGAATAAATAGCAAAAACACACAAACAATGTACAAAGTTCCATGCCATGCAAAAGAATGAGTAACAGAAAACACAAAGAATGCGTACCAAGTCCCACGCCGCGCAGGAGAACGAATAACATAAACACATAAAGAATGCATACTAAGTTCCACGCGGCGTAGGAGAACGAATAACATAAACACACAAAGAATGCGTATTAAGTTCCACACCGCGTAGGAGAACGAATAACCTAAACACACAAAGAATGGGTACCAAGTCCCACGCCGCGCAGGAGAACGAATAACATAAACACACAAAGAATGCGTACTAAGTTCCACGCCGCGTAGGAGAACGAATAACAGAAACACACACAAATGCACACTCATTTGTATGCTGCGCGTTTAAGGAGAATGAGTACAGCATAGAACTTCGGCAAGTTGCGTACAGGAAGCGGCATTTTTTTAGTAGGAATAATACGTGCTGTTAGCGTAATGTACGCGTTTATAAATGACGGTATTTGTAGGGCAGTATTGCTAGTTTGGCTATTTATAAAGTGCATACAAAAGCGTATATTTTTACGACCTTACGAAAATGTGCGTTTTAACTTGCCCGTGTATATAGCTGTTACTAGTTTATTTGAATTTTGTTGTTACAAGGAGATTGAAGGTTTAAATGCTAAAGTTAATTTAATGCCTAATTTCCATGGGCAGATTTGTATGCTTATGTATTAGTAGCGTCCAGTGGTGGGAGTGCTGCGGGGCGGTGTTGCGGGACGGGGGTGGAGCAGAGTGGGGGGAAGTGAATGATGGAATACGGCATACAGTCGTAAGTAAACAACTAAATAAATAAAACAAATTTTATTGCGCTGCATTGCCAAGTGCGATGCAGCGCGCGTAATGAAATTAGTTTTATTTATGTATTTGTTTACTTACCTCTGTACGGCCGTATTCCATCTTTTACTTCCCCCTACCCTGCTACACCGCTGCCCTGCCACACCGCCCCGCAGCACTTCAACCATCGGCCGCTACTGGTATATTGTCCTAAATGTCATATATTTTGGTATTGCTATTGTAGTATTGCTACTAAAGCATGTATAGTAAAAGATTGCAGACTAGATACATTAGCGGAAATGCACAAGTTACATGGCAATGTGCTATGTTAGGTGTTACTGTATATTTTAAATTATTCTATAAAAAGTATTAATAAATGTTATTGACTAATGACAACAGTTGTAAAAAATAAAATACAAGTAAAACTTCTTTTTTATAATAAAGACTATATGTTATTGTACTTTTTTCGTGCTTTTGCAAAACGATTAGCCGGTAGCATATGCAAATAATAGTATTATTAAATGGATATATGTTAACAACCTAGAAAATAAGCTTTTTAGCAAAGTTTATGCAAGAGTTTTCATTGTGCGATTAAAACAATTTACTTTTGGTAAAGTATAGGGCATTAAAGATAGAATACGCAGCTGTATAATACATGTTACTTACCATGCTTGGTAACAGCAAAAGGAAGCGAAGCTCAGAGAGTCATTGATGTCTATGTTTAGTGTTGGCTCGATAAATGTTTGATACAGGTTGTTCTTTGACATTGAAGTAAACCAATAGGAAAAAAGGGGAAAAATTATTGTTAATTACAATACATCTAAGAGTATACGTCCTAAAACAAAAGCATATATTAGAAAAAAAAGAGCTTTTGTATAATGCAATTATATGTTAGTGGCGCTTTTCAGCTGTACGGCGAAATTATGAAGCTATGCTGGAGTACACCCATATTTACAGTGTAATTAAGCAGAATTACGAAATAAATCTTTTATAATAGTAAGATTTTAAAAAAACAGCTTGTTAAATTGCATTAAAAGTATTTCTAGACTTTTTTAAGAGAATTTACGTATGTAAGTTCAAAAGCACCTAAATACAATATATAGCTATGGCATACATGTAACTCACTGTGTTTGGAAAAGTAATAGAGTATCCCAGCGTTAGCGATGTGAACGTAGCGATGCGAACGTCCCGTGTTGCCTCTAGAAATGTTTTCTAAAGCTGGTGGCCGGTTGAATTTAAGTACATTCGTAGGTAGTAAAAAAATAAAAAATATGCACCTTACTTCAAATAATAAAAGGATAGTACATGGCGCCAGTAACTATGCAAGTGAGCAAAAGTTAGGATGCTGATCTTCTCCTGTCTGCAAAGTAAGGGTGAACGTACTCTTGCGAGAATGAAAGGGTTGTCTGGGAAGAGCCCAAATAGCGTTTAGGTGGTATGGTTCAGCCCTGCTTCAAAGCGAATGATAAGGCAAGCGTTGAATAGATGGCAACGCCGATAAGGACATTTCCTGCTGTGCAAAGTAGGTGTAAAATGTGACAGCATGTGTCTGAAAGCACAGACAGCCTTGCTTTAGGCGGTGAATTTAGCTTAACAAAAGATGGTCCATAGACACTTTGACAACACTTGCTTAGATGCTAGAAAACCCATGCAAACGCCTGCGGCTTTTTTTAGGTGCAAAGCATCCAGTCTTAGGAAATGTTGAACACCTGCTGTAGACCGCTTTGCTTTAGGCGGAGAATTTCGCTAAACAAAAGATGGTCCATAGACACTTTTGCAACACTTGCTTGGACGCTAGAAAACCCATACAAACTCTGCGGCTTTTTTTAGATGCAAAGCATGCAGTCTAAGGAAATGTTTAACACCTGTTGTTCCACTGATAATGCTATGGTAAAGTATATTTTGTCTGTTTAAATCTTTTTTTCAGAACTTTGCAAGTTAGCATGCTACTATTAGAGGCAAACTGCCTTATATAGTTAGGTAAGCTTTACAATATACTATAAAAGTGAAGCTTATTATTTGCTGTCCTTTTTAAAACATGCTTTCCTGTGCTTTTATGTTTTCTCCCATTAAAAACATAAAGAAAAGTGCGTAATTGTGTGAAAACTTGACAAGTTGTATGTATATTAAGAAATGATATACCATGCCTATGTGTTGGCTTCTGTGAAAGTATGTATCTATGGACATATAATTTAAGTTTGCAAATAGTGTGTACGTATCGGTAAAACATAACTATACTCCCATTACATAAAAAATAGGTATAAGCAGCTACATGCTCAGTAGCGGCCGATGGTTGGAGTGCTGCAGGGCGGTGGGGTGGGGCAGGGCGGAGGTGTAGCAGGGTAGGGGGAAGTAAACAGTGAAATACGGCCGTACAGAGGTAAGTAAACAAATACATGAATAAAATTAATTTCATTACGTGCGCTGCATCGCATTTGGCAATGCAGCGCGCACTATGGAATTAGTTTTATTTATTTATTTGTTTACTTACGTCTGTATGGCCGTATTCCATAGTTTCCCCCCACCCTGCTCCACCCCCGTCCCGCAACACCGCCCCGCAGCATTCCCACCACCGGCCGCTACTACATGCAGTGTGCATGTCTTATCTTTTGTGCAAACATATTACCTAAATCCGAAAGCATATAGTATGTATAAATATTAAAAATGCATTATGAAGTAGATAAATAATATGAAACGGTATTACATGAACATTACACACTCGCAAGTTTCTCTTGTGATGATAAAAAGAAGTGCTTACGTTTGTTCTTGCCTATGCGTACTTTAACATATATCCTAATTTGGTAAAAGAAAGTTTACATTAGTAAACAAATATTCAGCAAGGGAAACTATAATCTTTATGGCCCCATAAGAGCGGTATAATAGTATTTGCATTTTGCATTTTAATAGTTCATCACATCGAGTGGGCGCAACGTAAAAATCTAAGAGCTTGATTGTACTATATGCTAAGGTCGTGGAGCGTGTTAAAAAGCCACACTACGATGTGCAATTTAACAGCAAACAGTTGCGCAAAAATAACATAACTTTGGGTAAGCTGCATATTGCAAGCTTACAAATAATTGCAGAGCTTCGTTTTAAATGGCTACCTTTACATGTTATGTAGCAGTATATGCCCATAAGCAAACAAATGAAAAATCATTGTGATAGCAAAACGATCCGCTATAACCGTAAGTTTTAGAAAGTAGCATAAAAATAATGTACAATTGGGCAAGTTGCATTAAATGTGTGAAAGAACAATTACAGAGCTTGGTTTAAAACGGTTACCTTTACATGTACGTACAATTTTAAATTGCCCAGTAAAATATAAGCTTACCTTCCGTTTTGATGATGGGCAGTTAAGCAAATGTTTCAGAACACTATAAGTGGAACCACAAAACAAATACATTAAATTGTACTAAAAACAAATTTTAAATTAAACCAAAAGCACATTACTTAGCCATAAGTAACATTAACTAATAGTAACATACTATAGTAAGGAAAAAAAAGCTTACCTTTTATTTGTGTACATATGCAAGTAAGTGAATGTCCCAGAAAGGTAAAAGAAGCCTACATTAATAAGCGTTTTTTGGTAATTTAAAAAAAATATTTATGCAACCCTTAGTGCATTTTATGTTATACTAACTAAAAGTACCTTAAGAGCATATTATATAAAATCACCTTAACTAAAATGTAAAAGAATGTACCTGTAGCTAGTACTGTAATGGTGAAGTTCGATGAAAAATATACACTACGTAGTACAACTTACTCCCAAAAGTAGGAGAAACATTCGTAGTTATTAACATTTGCTTTAAAGACCTGAATACTGTGTACATTTTTTAACAAAATGCATATGTGCCAGTTCCTGTAAAGTATGTAGCTACAGATACAACATCCATGTGGCGTATGTGTGTTTAACCCAAAACAAAAGGTAATCATACGTTTTATTTTGTACGGGGACATTTTTAAATGCTCACAAAAGTTAATCATGTAATGAATGTTTAAAATAAACTATTATTAATAGTATGTACTTATGAGTAAAGTGCTATGCTTTAAACACAATTAGCAATTATTTTACCTTTATGAGGAGAATTGTATTTTATGTACGCAGAGGCAAAGCGCTTGTGTTGCGTACGTATGCTTAACCAGAACACAAGTCCCACGCCGCGCATTAAAGGTGAATAAATACAGGAAAGGACAGCAAACTTCAGCAAGTTTTTATTTAAAATGTCAACAGTATATGCACAAAAATAAATAAAAATAGTACAAACACACCTAGTAAGTGCCCTAGTTTGAGCACAAGTTTTAAGTTGTATGGAAAAGATACATAAATACAGCATAGCAGAGCAAACGTCAACAGGTTTTTATGTGAAATGTAAATAATATGTGCACAAGAACAATAAATAATGTAAACACAGTAAAAAAGTGCCCTAGTTAGAGTACAAGTCACACGCGAATGTTCTAGAACATTAAAAATAGAAACGTACATTAGCAAGTGATAGGAAATTAGTACATAATTGAAAAATAAGCTTATTTCCCTTTTTGACTTATATGCAAATAGGGGAATGTTCTGGAGCACTGTAAAAAAAATAGCGTACATTAGCAAACGTCTTATGTTATAAACCCCCCCCACAAAATAACTCATTACCACTAACTTGAATGTATATGTAATAGGAAACCAATATGTACATGGCCAAGCCTAAAAGTGGGCATCAGCTGTATACCGTGTTGTGCGTATATAACAGAATCAAATATTGCAATATTAATACAGTAGAACAAATTGTTATAACTGTAAGTGTTATAAAGCAATGGGAAAAATGGTTAATAATAAGTTTGTATATAAATGAAAGTTAACTTATCTTCTGTTTTGAACCATGTGTCGTTCTAAACAAATAAATGCAAATTTTAAGACTAGGCGAAAAGCTTATATTTTTACAAGCACCAATAAAGTCAATTAATGGGTTGCAATGCACAATCAAACTTGTATATTACCTAATAGAAACTTTACATAGACATACTTTAAAAATAAGCTTACCTTTTTTCTATAAAAGTGCAAATTAGTAAATGCCCAGGTAATTTAAAAGAAACTGTACATTAGTATAAGGCATTTTTGCTCATTTAGTTATGCTTTAAAGCAAATATAAAAGAGAATGTTGAATAAATGGCCATTCTGATAACCAGGGCAGTCCCTGCAGCAAAGTGAAAAGACCATACCTTTACATGTACCAATAAAGTGCATTAATTGGTTGTTAACAAAAGAGGGCAACACAGATACTTTTTGTAACATTTGCTTGGCCGCCAGGAAACAGAAATGGGAACGCCGGCGACTTTTTTTTAAGGCGGAAAGCATTTAGGAAATTAATATTTAATATTTGCTATTCTCCTGTTACTAATAATCAAACGTTCGTTTTACCTGGGAAATAGCCTTCATATACAAAATTGCAAGACTGTTTTGCTAAAAAGGCAACGTAGCCTCTATATTTAGGGTAACTACATATAATAGTTGAATACGCGATGCAATACCACAAAATAAATAACTTAAATTGTAATAGAAAATAATATACAAAATAACACAAAAGCATGTAATTTTTAAAGACAAGTATTATGTTGCCTGTACAATAATTATCCCCCTTCCCTAAAGAATTACAATATCTTAATATAGTCACAAGCTGAACGATCCGCTCTAACCATAAGCCATTATGTACATTAGGAACACATGAAATAAAATCACATGAACTGAAATATAAAAAGAACTTACCTGCAGTTAGTACTATTATGTTGTAGACGGCGAAAATAAATACATACACTACATAGGGCAACTTAAGTAAGAAAGTATTAGAGACATTGGCAGGTATTGGCATTTGCTTTAAACAGCTGTATATTGCATACGCTTTGTAAAAACAATGCCTACGTAATGGTACCTTTAAAGTATGTTACTAGAGTTATAACGTTCATGTGTCATCGCTGTGTGTAATCTAAAGAAAAAGTGAATAACAGATTTTGCCTTCCAGGAGAACATTTGTAAAAGTTTAAAAAATCACGCTATATAATGCCAATTGAATCCGGTATAATCGTAAGTCAAAATGCAAATTAGCAACACTAATTAATTATAAAACAGTGTATGCAGAAAAACAAACATATACAAAAATACACTGAAAATGCGCCCTAAATTCCACGCTGCCGATTAAAGGTGAAATAATCCAGCATCGAACTTCGGTAAGCTGCATACCCAAAGCGACATCTTTGTGGCTATCACAGTAAAAGCTCCGTACATGCCGGCCCCTTTAAAGTATATTCCTAAAGGCACACTTCTCCATGTGGCGTATGGGCGCTTAATTAAAACAAAAACGAAAACACTAATTTTGCTTTCTACATGAACATTTAAAACGCTCCAAAAAGCACATTTAAATGCATATTTACGATCCGGTATAACTGTAAGCTAATATGCACCTTAAGAACAACACCAAACAGTAATGAAGCAGTAAATGCAGAAAAGCAAAACATAAGCAAAAATACTACAAAAATGCGCCTTAAGTTCCACACGCTGTGCGTTCAAGGTGAATCTTTACAGCATTGAGCTCTGGTAAGCTTTTTGTAAAAATATTTAATAAGAGGGCAAACAGTTTGTGCACAAAAGTAAATAAAAATAACTCACCCCAAATACATTTTAAAGAAACAAAAGCTAAAATAAACATGTAGCATAATGTAAAGCTAAACATTACAAGTATATATTACACAATATTATATTAGATCTTAAGAAGTTAGTATACGAAAGAAAGGAAACTTATATTTTAGTTAGATCCATGTGCCGATAAGCGAATGTTCTGGAACACGAAAAAAAAACATGCACTAGCAAATGCATATTTGACAAAAACCCTAAAACAATGTTCCCGAATATTACAAATCTTATTTTATATACAATAGCATATAATTAGAAAAACATAGGTAAAGTAAGTTAATAAAAGAGCAAACAGTCTGTGCAGAAGAGCAAATAAAAATAACACACCCCAAATGCATCTAAAACAAACAAAAGTAAAATATTATACAAAGCGGAAACCCTACACATTTAGAAGTATAAATAAACTAAATTAACAGGTAGTAAAGGCATTTTAGCTTCTTTAGTGGTGCTTCAAAGCAAATAAAAAAGCAAGTGTTGAATAGATGGGCACGCTGATAGCAAGGGCATTTCCTGCTGTAAAAACAAGGTGTAGAAACTGACAGCATGTGTCTGAAAGCACAGATCGCTTTGCTTTAGTCTGTGAATTTGGGATGAACAAAAGATGGCGACATATATGCTTTCTATTAAAGTTACTCTGCCGTCAGGAAACAAATGGAAACACCCGCAATTGGTTTTAAAGGCGCATATAGATACTTTTTGTAACTGTTGCTTTGTCGCCAGAAAGGAAATGGAATCATCTGTGACTGTTTTCTAAAGCGCAAGCATTTAGTAAAAAATATTAAATGTAGTATAACAGTAAGGTAGTATGCACCTTCAGAACACCAAACAATGAAGCAGGGTGTGCACAAAAACAAACACATACAAAAACACACCAAAAATGCGCCCTGCGTTCCACGTTGAGCCTTAAAGGGTTTATAAATCCAGCATCAAACTCCGGCAAGCTGTATACAAGAAGCAGCAGTTTTGTTGCCATAACAATAAAAGATGCCAGTCCCTTTAAAGTATGTAACCAAAGGTACAAAGTGCATGTGTGTGCATGTGGCATATGTGCGCCTAGTCTAAGCGGAAAAAAAATCACAAAGTTTACTTTGTACGGGAACATTTGTAAAAGTTCTATAAAAACACATTATGCAATGTATATTTAATCCGTTATAACCATAAGCCTGTATGCACCTTAAGAACAGCAATTATAGCCAACCAAAAAGCACCAAGAATGCGTCCTAAGTTCTACGCTATGCATTAAGGTGAATTAATACAGCATTGAACTCCGGCAAGCTGTATACAGGAAGCGGCATTTTTGTTACCATGACAATGAAATGTGCTGGCATCTTTAAATTATATTACTAGAGGTACAATGTGCATGTGGCATATGTGCGCGTAACTTAAATAAAAAGTAAATTTAAAAGTGTGCTTTGTACGGGACCGTTCTGTTAAGTTAAAGATATAACACTTGTATATTACCTAATATAATGTTGTGATAAGAAGTTATTACAATCTAAAGGTAAACTTATCTTTTATTAAGATGCATGTTCCATTAAGCAAATGTTCTAGAACATGAAAAAAAGACCTACTTAAGGAAACGCATATGCGACAAAAATCACCAAAAACTGTTCCTTAATACCACAAACGTTACCATTTTTAAAAGAGCAAATAGTATGTGCAAAACAACGATAACAAATAACACACCTCTAATGTGTTTGAAACAAACAAAAGTAAAATGTAACCAAAATCTAAAACCCTACACATTTAAAAGTACAAATAACATTAATGTATAGGTAGCGCAATGTTGAGATAAACATTTAAAGTTATATATTGCTAAATATAATGTTCCATCCTAAGAAGTTAGTACAGAAATAAACGTAAACTTACCTTGTATTTAGATCCGTGTGCCAAAAAGCGAATGTTCTGGAACATGAAAATAGTACATACATTAGCAAACACATATTCGACAAAAAACTTAAAAAAGTCCCTCAAGCCAACAAAAATGGATATATATACAATAGCATATAATTACTAAAACATTGCTAAAAGTAGTTGTTAAAAGAGCAAATAGTATGTGTGTAAAGAGAAATACAAATAACACACCCCAAATGCGTCATAAACCACCAAAAGTAAAATTTCACACAAAGAGAAAACCACATACATTTTTAATCACATTTAAACTAAATTAACAAGTAGTGCAATGGTAAGGTAAACATCTAAAATTGTATATTACCGAATCTAACTCCAAAAAGTTAAAAAGTTTATATATAAATACAAATCAACTTACCTTCCATTTCGCTCCATGTGCCGAAAAGCGAATGTTCTGGAAAATGGAAAAAAACCATTGATTAGTAAACGCACATTCGAGAAAAAGCCCCAAAAAATGTCCCTTAATCCCACAAACATTTTTATATATATATATCATAACACACACCAAAGTACACACCAAATGCGCCCTTCTAAAATTATATATTACCGAATATAACCCTACAAGATAAAAAGTTAATATATAAAGGAAAGCAAACTTACCTTCCGTTTTGCTCCATATGCCGAAAAGCGAAGATTCTGGAACATGGAAAAAAAGCATAGATTTGTAAACGCCTATTCGAGAAAAAGCCTGATAAAATGTGCCTTAATATTACAAATATTAATTTATACATAGCATAGCACACACCAAATGCACCTTAAACAAACAAAAAATTTTGCACAAAGCGAAAACCCCATACATTGTAAAGTACATATAAATTAAATTAACAGGTTACGCAATATGAAGCTAAACATTAACATTTTTATATTCTGGAATATATTGGTACGTGATAACAAGTTAGTTCATAAATGAAAGTTAACTTACCTTCTATTTGGATCCATGCACCGAAAAGCGTATGTTCTGAAACATAATGTAAAATACCATACATTAGGAAAGTAAATTGGACAAAAAAAGAAAAAAAAGTTCCTTAATACCACAATCATTAATAAATATGCAATAGCATATCATTTTCACAAACATAGGTAAAATTAGAACTCCGGCAAGCTGTATACAAGGTATGTTCGTTGGCATCCTTGTCTAAACACCTTCCCATTAAATCCATTCTAGTTATGCTGGTGCCCCAGGATATGTAGTTACCTCAGCAAAAAAACAGCATGGATATCAAATGCCCATAAAATACAAAACCTTGATTTTTGGTATAAACTTGGAGCTAGCCACAAGTTCCCAGTGACCTTATTCCCAAATATAATTAGAAAGAAAAGCGTAAAATTAGAACTGTGGCAAGTTGTATACAAGAAGCGGCTTTTTTGTTTCAACGACAAAAAAACGTGCCGGTATAAAAGACACCAGAAACACATAAAAAATGCGCACCAAGTTCCATGCTGCACGTTTAAGGAGAATGAATACAGCATTGAGCTCCAGCAAGCTGCGTACAGGAAGCGGTATTTTTCAAAATATGACAATGAAACGTGCCGGTAGCTTGAAAGGATGTTACCGTGAGAATGAATAACAGAAAGACAGAAAGAATGCGCACCAAGTTCCACGCCGAGCGTTTAAGGAGAATAAATACAGCATCAAACTGCATACAGGAAAAAGCATTTGTGGTACTATAATAATAAAACGTGCTGATACCTTTAAACTATGTTACTAGAGGTACAACGTGCATATGTCATATATGCACGCAACCTAAACCAAAAGCAAATGCAAAAGTTTGCTTTGTACGATACCATTTTGTTAAGTTAAACATTTTAACTTACATATTAGCCAATAAAATATTATGCGATAAGAAGTTATTACATAAATAAAAGTTAACCTATCTTTAAGTTCGATACATGTGCTGCCAAGCCAATGTTCTGGAACATGACAAAATAAGCCTACATTAGGAAACGCATATGCGATAATAATAGCCCAAAACTGTTCCTTAATACCACAAACGTTACAATACCTACAATAGCATTTAATTAGCATAACATAGGTATAATTAAATAATAAAAGAGCAAATAGTATGTGGAAAACAAATAACATATCTCTAATGCGTCTGAAACAAACAAAAGTAAAATGAAACACAAATGAAAAACCCTAGACATGTAAAAGTACAAATAACATAAATTGATAGATAGCGCAATGTTAAGAAAAACATTGTAAATTAGTTATTACAAAATATAATGTTACATAGTAAGAAGTTAGTACAAAAATAAATGTAATCGTACCTTGTATTTAGAGCCATGTGCCGAAAAACGAATGTTCTGGAACATGCAAAAAAGTACATACATTAGCAAACGCTTATTCGCCAAAAACGAGAAAAAGTCACTCAACCCAACAAAAACTTGATATATTTGCAATAGCATATAATTACAAGAACATATCTAAAATTAGTTATTAAAATACCAAATAGTATGTGGGGGGTAGTAGCAGTTAACTTTTTATTGTTTGGTTTAGCAAACCATTTACAATTTAAAACATAGCTAAATCGAACAATAAAATGACAGTAATAAATGTAAAAAACTGTGGATTTAAAATTAGTAAAAATTCGGTTGAGCATTATAGATTAGTAATGTTCTGCTGGAAGACATCGCTCTGGCTTTCTGATGTTCTGGGCTCCGATTTGATTGTTGAGTCTGTTCACTAAACTGCAATACTAAAATGAGGAGGGTTTCGCTATGGATATGGCTTCCAGTTGTTTTGACGCTTTGTGGATGAATTTCGTTAGCCCAATGTTTAGCTTGCTGTTGTCAGGTTTAAGAGCGGTCATTATTGCTTGGCGGCAAGATCGAACTCCCAACATGATAAATTGTCCTTGCAGCAATGACCGTCTGGCCAAGAGCAATGCGGGGCATGCACAGACGATATGTTCCATTGTTTCAGAATGGTAACCACACTATCTGCATTCAGTACTGCAACCAGGCCGGCGCCATTCTGGGAGGTTCTTCAGAAAAGGCCAGTCGCCCATCCTCAGCACTAAAAACGTATTTTTCCAATAAAGTGCATATGTGCTTGAAAGATAGCGTGGCTGAGCACCCACTTTGAAATTGGAGATTACTGCCCACGCGTGTTTCCTCATTGACAGTGTAGCCCTGTCCGAGTGAAAGGACCACAGTCTGCCGTTTTTTTTTAATTGCAGTCTTTAACACCGGGAAGGAGGGGTTTAATTCCCAGAGGTCTTTTACTCCTAGTAACTGTAAACTGCGGTCTAGGCGTTGCCGATGCTTATGGCTGGTCTGGGTTTTCTGTATTTCCTGCCATATTTGGACCTCCAAGGAACCCTCCTGGGCGCGGCGCAGTCTGTGACTTAGTTTGATAAATGCGCCTGCCTCCACTCCATGGTGGTCTTGTAGTCCCAGTTCGAGTCTCACTTGGGCTCCTGAGGCAGATCTTGGTAACCAAAAAGCTCTTTTAAAAATGTTG
The DNA here is from genome assembly GCF_964204655.1 of Triturus cristatus. Lineage (NCBI taxonomy): Eukaryota > Metazoa > Chordata > Amphibia > Caudata > Salamandridae > Triturus > Triturus cristatus. The sequence goes on along the minus strand of NC_140594.1, from coordinate 436,056,919 downwards.
GTTGTTAGTTTATTAATTAAAACGTTGGTTGTGCCCTTAGTGATCTCATGCCCGTACGTCAAGGAGTTGATTACCTTAGCCTTCATCCCTTGCAGCATGGGAGTTAGGCTGGGGCCTAGAAACTGCTTTGCCAATTTTGCTGCGGCCGCTTCTAACGACAAGGCTTTAGTTTTCAGTGTTTCTTTATGCTTGGTAAAGGTACCTCTTGGTTCGAAAAAGATGCCCAAGTATTTATAACTGGGGCTTTGTGTCGTTGATGTGCCTCCTTTCTATTGACATTTTTTGCTTCCCAAAATATATTGTTTTGGTTTTTGTAAGGTTCAGTTCAAGGCAATTTCTTGTCATGTAAGGTAGCAATTCATTCAATAGCCTCTGGAGACCCACATGGTAGAAGGCCGCTTTGAAGTCTACAAAGCAGCAGTGCAGCTGGATCTGTTGGGCTGTTGCTTTCTCCATCAGGAGTGTTAGCGTTAACAAATTACTTGTAGTACCGGTGTTAGCCACGAAACCCGTCTGATTAAAAGGGAGGCGCGCAGTTGTTTCGGCCCAGGCCTGTAGCTCCTCCAATAGGATGTTTGCATAGTACTTAGATTCCACGTCGAGAAGTGCAACCATTCTATAGTTTTTGGGCTCTTTTCTCTTCCCACTTTTGTAAATTGGATGAATGATTGCTCCTCGCCAAGACTCTGGTACCGTGCTGTGTAGACTGCAGTAAAGAAACAAAGGAGTCAGGTATTCAGACCACAGGGTGATGTCGGATTTGAACATGGCCTGGAAAAGGCCATTCAGGCCTGGGGCTCCATCAGCTCTGGCTTTCGTTATGAGGCGTGAGATCTTGTTTTTGAAAACATCCGGAGACACCATGGGCTCTAGCGGTATATCGTTTGTTTTCGCTGGAACTTTATATAACGGATCTTCAGATGGAATTTTTGAGGGCGAGCTCGTCTCGGGCTCTCCATTCCCAGGGGGGAGAACCTTTTATGGCTTGGGCTTGAGGAAATGGTTTGAGCATGATTTGCATTAATATCCCCAAAGTGAAGAGATAAAAACTCGCTCCAAACGGCTTTGCTAATATTTCCACTGCCGTACCCACTTGTGCTTTGTGTGCTCCTATTTACAAGGGACCCGAATTGCTTTGGATTAGGGTTTTTACTTTCATAGATGAGTTTCAGCCAGAATTGATCTGAGGCCGCCAGTTTTTCCTTTCGTGTCGAGATTCTAAAAGCTACTTGGGCTTGCTTATAGTTATTGAACAGGGTTTTATTGCTGGGATTCTTTCTTAATAATCGGAGTGCTCGGTTTTTCTCAGATCTTAATTTCCTTGTGGTTTTTGAGATGCAAAATTGAGGGATTTGGCTTCTTCCTCCTGATTGGCAGTTCATTGAGGAGGTGGTTTTTAAGGGAAGACCAGCCACTAACAACGTGAATGTTTGAGTCTAGGGATTGATGTAATACGACTCTGCATTTTTCCCTCAAGGAAGGGGCCATGGAATCCGACCACTTTATCCGCTTTAGGTCTTCTGTGTAACTGTCTGAGTGGGTATGGGCAAGTTCTTGATGGCGTGGAGTGCTGGTGGATAGTGTTATAATTTGTGCCCGGTGGTTACTCTCTCCTTGCGGTGCAATTTGATAACTCTTGATCAAGGACAGTATTTCTCTACTCCCTAGAGAGAAGTCCAAAAACGAAAAGGATCTGCCATCTGTCAGTGGAGAAGCGCCCATTCAGTAAGGTGAATCCTAAGCTACTAAACTGCATGACCAAGTAATCGCCCAATGTCAAAAGTTTGTTTCCAGCAGGAATTGACTGGGATGCAAAATGTGAGGGGACTCTTAAGGAGTCTGGTCCTGTGGTATCAGTAAGGTTGCAGAAAAGATTGGTATTGAAATCGCTTGAGATGATGCTGGGTGGGCTGCCATCTTGCCAAATAAGTCACAGATGGTGTTGATCAAGCAATCCATTTTGGTTTTTTTCTTGGTTGTGCAGGGAGCGATATAAACGTTGAGGATAAGCAGCTGACAGTCAGTAAGTGAACTTCCATAATAATTCCGGAGAGCCAATCCTCCTCAAATGTAATCTGTTTAATACATTTCGATAGATTTGTTGATACATAGATCGAAAGACCGCCACTTGGTCTGCCAAACTTGGACTGCCTGGTGGCGTGTGTCATAAACTCCAGGAAGCCCTCTATTAGGATGCTTTCTCCTGCCCATGTTTCCTGTAAGAGGACAATGTCATGTTCTTTTAAAAGGGCCATGGTGGTGGCGGATTGTTTTTCTTGCCCAAAACCGTTGATGTTCCAGGAGCATATTATTAGACCGTAATTAGTGATGGTTCAATCGGTCCGATTTCTGGATAAAGCGCCCGGCAGCCATTGCCAATCTGCTCCATCAAGTTTTCGCTGATCGGTTGTGGGCTCTGGGATTACTGTTGGTGAGCTGCCTCTTGCGGACCTAAGTATTGAGAAGGGGGCTAAAGAGGAGCTGGAATTGCGGGCCTGGTTGTTTTCCAATATTGAGGGGTAGCGAGGGGTGCTTGGTACATTAGTATGTGTGTAAACAGAAATACAAATAACACACCCCAAACGCATTATAAACCAACAAAAGTTGAATTTCACACAAATAGAAAACCCCATACATTTTAAAGTACATCAAAACTAAATTAATAGGTAGTGCGATGTTAAGCTAAGCATCTAGAATTATATATTACCGAATATAACACTACAAGATAAAAAGTTTATACATAAATAAAAGTAAACTTACCTTCCATTTTGGTCCATGTGCTGAAAAGCGAATGTTCTGGAACATGGGAAAAAGCATTGATAAATAAACGCATATTCGAGAAAAAGCCCGAAAAAATGTCCCTTAATACCACAAACACATATATATATCATAACACACACCAAAGCGCACACCAAAAGCGCCCTTCTAAAATTATATAGTACCAAATATAACCATACAAGATAAAATGTTAATATATAAATGAAAGTAAACTTACCTTTTATTTTGCTCTATGTGCCGAAAAGCAAATGTTCTGGAACATGGAAAAAAAGCATACATTAGTAAACGCATATTCGACAAAAAACGAAAGACAGTCCCTCAACCCAATAAAACGTAATATATATGCAATAGCATATGATTACAAAAACATTGCTAAAAGTAGTTATTAAAAAGCAAATAGTATGTATGTAAACAAAAATACAAATAACACACCCCTAATGCGTTATAAACCAACAAAAGTAAAATTTTACACAAAGAGAAAACCCCATACACTTAAAGTACATTTAAAGTAAAGTAACAGGTAATGCAATGTAAAGCTAAACATCTGGAATTATATATTACCGAATATAACACTACAAGATAAAAAGTTTATATAGAAATAAAAGACAACTTACCTTCCATTTATCTCCATATGCCGAAAAGCGAATGTCCTGGAACATGGAAAAAAAGCATACATTAGTAAACGCATATTCGACAAAAAACGAAAAAAGTAATAATAAAATGTAATATATATGCAATAGAATATAATTACAAAAACATTGCTAAAATTAGTTAGTAAAAGAGCTAATAGTATGTGTGTAAACAAAAATACAAATAACACACCCCAAATGCGTTATAAACCAACAAAATGAAAATTCTACACAAAGAGAAAAACCCATACATTTTAAAGTACATGTAAACTAAATTAACAGGTAGTGCAATATTAAGGGAAACATTTAGAATTATATATTACTGAATATAACACTACAAGATAAAAAGTTTATATATAAATAAAAGTAAAGTTACCTTCCATTTTGATCCATGTGCTGAAAAGCGAATGTTCTGGAACATGGAAAAAAAGCATACATTAGTAAACACATATTCGTGAAAAAGGCCAATAATATGTACCTTAATTCCACAAACATTAATATTTATGTAGCACTACACACATTAAAGCACACACTAAATGCGCACTAAAAAAACAAAAGTCACATAAAGTAAATAAATAGGTGGCGCAATGTTAAGCTAAACATCTAAAATTATGTATTACCAAATATAACCCTACAAGATCTAAAATTAATATCTAAATGAAAGTAAACTTACCTTCCATTTCGCTCCATGTGCCGAAAAGCAAATCTTCTGGAACATGGAAAAAAAGCATAGATTTGTAAACGCATCTTCAATAAAAAGTCAGAAAAACGACCCTTAAGTCAGAAAAAATGACCCTAAATTACATAAAAAGTAATATCTATATAGTAGCATCTAATTTCAATAAAATATTTACACTTTCTTAATAAATAAGCAAACAGTATATGCACAAGAATAATAAAAGAAACACCCCAAATGCATCCTAAATTAACAAAAGTGAATGTTTCCACAAATTCAAAACCCCATACCTCCTACAGTACAAATACACTAAATTAACAAGTAGCACAATGTTAAGCTAAACATTATAACTTATATATTACCCAATGTAATGTAAGCTATACGAAAATAGTACATACATTAAAGTAAACGTACCTTCTGTTAAAATTGATGTGTTTAAAGTAAACGTACCTTATGTTTAAATTGATATGTATATAATTTTATTTTTATTGATTAAAATATATGCATTTTAAGACTAACAAAGTAAACATGTACACAAGAGCAAAAAAAAAAAAGCTTCCCCCGGAAAGCCTTGTAAACAAACAAAAGCCCAGTTTTAGATCAAGCTAAAACCATATACGTTCAAAAATACCAACAAACTTAATAAACAGGTATCACAATATAAAGTTAAAATTTTAAGCTTATATATAATCCAATAAAATGTGCCCCAATTACAAGTTACTTTATAATAAAAGTAAGCTTACCTTCCGTTTAAATCCATGTGGCAATAAACGAATGCTCTAAAACAGCAAATGAACAACAACAAATAAAAATAAGACATACTAAATGCATATTAAACAGACAAAACCTTTATTTTAAATAACTATATTAACATGTTGCGCAATGTAAGAGTAAACATTATAACTGATATATTACCTCATATAAACTATAAAAACAGATACATTAAAAAAAGCGTACATTTTTTGTCTTCAGACGCAAATAAGTACATATCCATAAAATATAAAATAAATCGTCCATTACTGAAGGCATTTTAGCTTATTTAGTTGTGTTTCAAAGCAACTAAAAAAGCGAGTGTTGAATACATGGGCACGCTGATAATAAGGGCCTTTCCTGCAGCTGAAACAAAGTGTAGAAACTGACATGTGTCTAAAAGCAAAGACTACTTTGATTTAGCCTGTGAATTTAGGCCATACAAAAAATAGTGAAATGGATACTTTTTTGTTACAATTGCTCTGCCAAATAAATAGGAACGCCTGCCACTAGTTTTTAAGGCGCATATACAAACTAACAAGCATTTGTCTAAAAGCAAAGACCGCTTTGCTTTAGCCTGTGAATTTAAGCCGAACCAAAATTAGCGACACAGATACTTTTTGGTGCCACCAGAAAACTAACGGGAACACCTGCAATTGTTTTTTATTGCGCTTATAGATACTTTGTATAACTGTTGCTCTGCAGCCATGAAAAACACCCAAAGAATGCGCGTGTAAGCATGTGCCTAAAAGCAAAGACCGCTTTGCTTTAGCCTGTGAATTTAAGCCGAACAAAAATTCGCGACACAGATACTTTTTGGTTACAATTGCTCTGATACCAGAAAACTAACGGGAAACCTGCAACTGGTTTTTTTTGCGCTTATAGATACTTTATATAACTGTTACTCTACAGCCATGAAAAACACCCAAAGAATGCGCGTGTAAACAACAAATAATCCCAGGTGCGCTTAATGCATTAAATCCTCGTGAAAGCGATGCGGCAATACAACACATAATCCCTGGTGCGTGTGCCTACAACTGTGACAAGCTGCATGCCGCGTGTAAACAACAAATAATCCCAGGTGCGCTTAACGCATTAAATCCTCGTGAAAGCGATGCGGCCATGAAATACAACACATAATCCCTGGCGCGTGTGCCTACAACTGTGAATAGCTGCATGCAGCATGTAAACAACAAATAATCCGAGGTGCGCTTAACGAGTGTTATCCTCATGTTCTGTGACAAGCTGCATGCTGCGTTAAATTCTCATGTCCCTAGTACTAGGGTTAAATCAATTTTAAAAGCGGCAGCAGCACAAGTGAAATAGACTAGAAACACTAAGCACGGCCGTAAAAGGGATGCAGCCGTGAAATACTACACATAATCCCCGGTGCCTGTGCCTACAAATGTAACAGCTGCATGCTGCGTGTAAGCAACAAATAATTCCAGGTGCGATTAAAGCGTGTAATCCTTGTGTCCTGTGACAAGCCGCATTAAATTCTCGTGCCCCTTGTACTAGGGTTACATAAATTGAAACACTAGAAACACTGGCAATAGACAGACAGTAAAGAAGCAAAAACACAGAAGTGGATGCCTGCTTGTGCCCCTGGGGAACTGACATAAAAAAAAAACATATGAAACGTAATTTTTGTTGCTATGGCAACATAATGGCATGGGACTGTCCACAGTCCCTACGGACATGCGCATGCTGTCTGCTATGAACAAATGGCAAGAGCAGCCATGTTTGTCCATGCAGGCGCGTGCCTGAAAAACCCTCGGCAGAATCGATTACAAAAGGTACTCGCAATAGCGAGAGCAGCACATGCGCTGCTTTCGCCAGGCGAGACCTAAAAATATGCCAGCACCATCTTCCTCTATTCCCTTTCCCTCTTTAAAATCCTGACTATTCAGAGGTAGAGCTTTCAGGAGAGATTCCCTGGGGTGGTGAGGCGAAGGGACTAAAGAGATTGTTTCAGTCTGGAACAGAACAATTTCAGATACCTGTCTACTAAAAGTTTCTTTTTCAAGTAAAAAAAAAATAATTGTAGCATCTGAACGAAAAATGGTACAGTTCGTGTGACTCGTATCACTTCAGTAACATTTGCTAGCATCACCCGAGAAAGGAAAATGATGACATATTAGTGTATGGATTAGAGTAGCAATACAGTCGAAGATAATATTACGGTAATATGAAGCCATCATACTCAGCAGAGCTGGCTGCTACAAGTTATCTCTCACAGCTACATGATTCAATTATCAGAAACCCCTCCAGAATGATTCCGAGAAACATTGCTTCAACCATGTTCTCTCTGACAGAGAGATCTTTTCAAGGGAGCGAACAACTTATTAATCGAATGAGCCGTTGTCCCATTATCAAAATAAGAACATGGCAAGGGTTTTATTTTTCAGGCCTCTTTTTGGTACAGAAAGAGTCGAGGAAATGATGTCTGGTTCTAGACCTAAAAGATGACAGTATGAAATCCCTCAGATAACTTTCAAGATGACTACTGTACAATTGATCCCTCTGTTCATCAGTTCGGGGATTATCTGGTATGTTTGGACTCAAAGGATGCACATTTGCACGTTCCGATACATGCGCTCTCCCAGAAGTCGCTCCGCTTTTGCATTGTGAACCAGTATTTCCAGTTTGCATTCCTGCTGTTTGGCCTGTGTTCAGCACAAGGGGGATTTACCAAAATGTTATCCTCTGTGGTAGACGTTTTACTTTCTAGCTCTCTTCAGCAGTTCAGAAGGGGACTCAAGACCTGACTATTCAGCTGATGCCACCCGGGCAGCTTGGATCTCAGTGCCTGGATACCCTGGTTGGTGATTAGTGCGCTTTATAAATCCTGTGTGATTGATTGTGCTGACTCTCTAGTCCATTAATGCCTCTTTTCAAACCAATCTGGGACATGTTTTATTCCTTTAAAAGTAAGGGGAAAAAACCAGCCCGTCCGAGGTCTCAGTCTCCAAGGAGCAAGCATTTGTCGGGGAATGCCTGACAGTTCTGAGGGAAATGGCACCTTATCCGCCAGAGGTACCTTGGTTTTCCTGTCACTTGCAACCCCTTGTGAAGCTCCTCCTTTCTCACAGGATTCCTACGTCAGGAAACTAGGAAGCTCTGGTTTCTTCCTCTTTACAAATTCTACAAGATTTGGCTTGGTGGCTTATTTTGGGCATGTCTCTCACACACCTCCTATAATTGTTTCAGCATATGACAGTCTCTAGCTTTAGGGAGATTCTCCACTAAGGATTTGTGGTGTCCAAGAAAGAGACATATGTCCTTCAGTTACAGAGAACTGTTGGCTGTTCATCTGACCCTTCTATGTTTTCTGGAGCTGGTACAGAGCAAAGTGATTTGTGTTGATGGACAGTCAGGTTGTTCACACCAACATCAATCACAATGGCAATCCAAGGTCCCCAGATTTGCTGCTGTAGCCCGTAACATATTTCAGTAGGCAGAGCACAATCTTTTTTATTTAACACCTGTGTATGCTCCGGTGAAGGACAATTTGTGATGTGAGTCAAATAGTTCCAACATCAGCCCTCCCCACAACGGAGAAGCTCCCGGAATCCTCCCCCTTAGAGGACCGATTACTGACCAACTTTCTCCACAAAAGAGCGACCTCACTGACATATAAAAAAATCATTAACAACCGACCGGACTCGCTTGATCGACTTAGGGAACTGTGGCAGTCTGATGTTGGAGATATGGACGACCCTGATTGGCGCGATGCGATAGCCTCCCCCAAAGAAGTAGCAGTCTCCTCCAGGCTACAATTGGTGCAGTTTAAAATACTACACAGGACCTATTACACACGGACGGTATTGCACAAGATGGGTAGGGCCCCTGACCCAAGCTGTTTGCGCCTCTGCGGCGACATAGGTACCTACTATCACACCATATGGGAATGCCCCAAACTTGCACCATATTGGAAAGAAGTGATAAGAGAAATCACAGACGTCACCGAGAAACTGGTTCCACTTGATTCCCAGTGCTGTATCCTTAATATATGGGGCCCTACGGATCTTACACACCCTGAATGCCTCTGGGCCACGACTGGCATGACAATAGCTAAGCGGAACACAGCGCAAAAATGGGGAGTGGGGACAGTAACAACAATAACGCAATGGAGTAGGGACATGGATATGGTCATGGTTGCAGAGAAGGCCACATTCATCCATAGGAAATGCCCTCGCTAATGGGCTAAGGTGTGGGGAAAATGGAACGTGTACAGAAGGAATATTTGCTCCCCCCCAGAAGATGATAGTGACTCGGATGAAGACATGTGAAGTTATGGACTTAACTGTGTATCAAGGCTGAAGTGTGTAATAACTGACTGTATAGAAATAACATTATGACTGTAAAATACCGTATGCAGATCTGTATTGTTGTATTAATAACTTTAATAAAAAGTTTTATAAAATAGTTCCAACATCAGTGTCAATTAATTTGTCTACAGTACTAATTCATCAGATTGTGAGGTGGATCGGACAGCCTTGGTTGGACCTCTATGCCACAGAGTCAATAGGGCCTGAAATGTTATTTGGTTCCATCTCAGAAGGGGGAATAGTGTGGAATGCAGATACCTGTGAGTTTCTTCTAGGTAAAGGCCCCTCCCTATAATGCCATTGTATATGTGTGTGGGCAGTGGGAGATTTGTAGGGTTTGCCTCATAACCTAAACTTTGCCTCCATTTCCTTCAACTCGAGAGTGTTGATCAAAATTCTAGACAAAAGCCTTGTCCTTCAACTACTTCCATTTTGGGACTGGTTTCTTGGTAGCCGCTTCTAGTCCAGCTAGCTGTTTAAGATCTTTGCAAGCGTTTCTTATCCTTGAAATTGAGCAAGTGGATTTGTTTCACTATTACAATGATTTATCCATGAGTAGGACTACTAACTCATCCTATAACATCACCCTCTTTTTAACCTTATCTCCAGCCCCCTTTCTACCTTTTTTGATTTTAAACTTCTTTTTATTATCAAAACACCGTCACAGTATACACATTGACAGAAAACACCAGGCATGGTAGTTCGTGATATATTACACACAGTTCACATTATCCTGCTAAGTATACAATCTAGTTCGTAATAGACCATTAGGGTATTAAGTCCTATAGGGGCGGTTGTGTCGGTAACGTGGGTGGCTCACATATGGTACCTCTATAGTCGTTCCATTTCCCCCATATTTGTATCCATTTCCTAGGGTATCCTCTTGTGACATACACAGTTTTTTCTCGAAACATGGACCAGTCCATGTCCCTTTCTCATTCCCCCAGCGTCAGGGCCATGTGAACCCCCCACTTCCTAGCAATGTTTCTTTTAGCGACTATTAAGCTTAACGCTACCCAAGTTTGTTCTTTATTGTTTACCTTTATTAAACATACCTTTTGGGACTGGAAATAATTTTAATTCACCCACATATCACTTCTGTCCTAACAAAGACGGTTTACCTTCAGGAAGGGTTTTTTTCCACCTGGAGAATGGGACAGTCATGTAGAATAAAACCCTATGATGATGCTACCCACGAGATCAACCTAGCAGAGAATAAATATACCGCTTCTGTAGCTGAATATGTGGATGAGGGTCTTTGATTGAGTCCTCCAAAAAATGTCAACACTTATGCACATATTTTTTTAATCTTTAGATCTGAGGTTCACCTTCTTTGATTATTTACATCGGAGATCAGTAGAGCACACTCTATAACAACTAAATATTGCCAGAGGAATGCATAGGTTTACAGTACTACATGGACAGCCGAAGACTGTCATGTCCACTGGCCACACAGAACTTTGCAGATACAATTAAACTTGGCCAGAAAAGCCTTTGACCATGCACTGACACTTTTAATCTTCCTGCATAATTAAGTCTATGAACATCCTTTTTTTTTTTGTAAAATCTTTTTATTGTTTTTAAAAAACATAACAAAATCAGGTCACAAAAGACTGGTCTTAACAGTTCAATCACTTCTGGGGTGTCACAGCACCGGCAACTTACAGAGACAGCAGGAAGACTAAACCAATATACTTGAGGTCGGGCACCAGCATTGATTAGACCGGAATCTCCAGGCCAGACAGCCGGGCTTGCGGAGGCTCAACTATGTCTCCTCGGAAGGTGTTCCAAAGTGACCACACCTCCCCCCACTTTCGTGGGCACCCTCGCGCCGTATATACCGCCTTCTCCTGTAGCATGCACCAGTCCATATCGTTTTGCCAGTCCGCCAGTTTAGGTGGAGTCGATGCCCCCCACAGACGGGCAATGTTCCGCTTTGCAACCATTTGCCCCAGCGTAACCCAGAGTCTCCCTCGTTGGGGCAAGTCCGTAGGCTCCCAAATGTTAAGCAAGCACCGCTTGGCCTCAGTGCGAATAGGAGACTCCCATACCTCACCCATGCAGGACACCACTCGCCTCCAATACCGCTGCATCCCTGGGCATTCCCACAAAACATGGAAGAAGGAGCCCCTCTCTCCGCACCCCCGCCGACACAGTCCCTCCCCTCCACTCCCCATCGCCTGTAGCCTGGTGCAGGAGACGTATACCCTGTGCAGTATTTTAAGCTGCACCAGACGGAGTCTAGCCGATATCGCTACTTCCCTAGGAGATGCCAAAGCGATGGTCCACTCCTCGTCATCAATCTCAAGGCCATCCGCCACCCACTTCTCTTTCAGGGAGTCGAGAGGATCAGGGGGATTGTTAATCAATTTCTTGTATGTGAGCGAGATGGCATGCTCTGGCATGTGGCCATCCAGTAATCTGTCCTCAAGCGGGGAGGCCTGCGGGGGTCTAGTGCCCGAGGGGATATTAGCTTGGAGGGAGTGACGGACCTGTAGATACCTAAAATATTCCGTGCGCGCCAGGTCGTAGGTGCCCTGGAGATAGGCAAAGGATCTGACCCCCTTCGGCCCCCAAAGGTCCCCCACCCGGGAGATCCCAATAAGATCCCAGCTACGAAACCCCTTTGTGTGACGCAGGCTACCTAGCCTCTCCGATGCCCACAGGGGTGTGGCCAGGGTAAGCGTGTTAGACGATCCCAGCACCCGGTGCGCGGCGTGCCATATTTGAACCGAATGCTTCGTCGGCCCCGTGAGGTGGAGTCTGCCCGGTCTGGAGTACAGCGCAACCTCGAAGTTACCCCCCCCCCGGGAGCATCCATCTATCCATCGCGTACCCCGGGTCGTTCCCGTTGCAATACGTCCCCTGATTTATCGCCGAGAGGTGAGCGGCCCAATAGTACTTGCGAATATCCGGGAGGGCTATCGCCCCATCATAACACCCCAGCGTGAGTTTTCGTAACGCTATTCTGGGTGTACCCGACCACAGGAGGGTCCGCTGCGCTGCATCCACCGCCGCAAAGTATGAGGCAGGCACCAGGTCCGGGTGGTTTTGGAGAGCGTACAAAAATCTAGGGAGCGCCATCATTTTAAAAAGGGCCGCACGACCCAGCAGCGACAACGGCAGCTGCTGCCACGAGGTCGAATCACGCTGGAACCATTGGAGCGGTGGCAGGAGTTCTTTTCAAACCGGAGAGTCCCATCCAGTGTGAGGTATCGAAATCCCTCCTCCGCCACTACAAGCGGGCAGCCGTCAGGAAGCCGGGGAGGGCCGCCATGGAGAACATAGAGGACCGACTTAGCCCAGTTAATGCGGAATCCGGAGTTCTTCCCAAAACTGACAAAGATATCTATTGCCGCCAGAATAGATCTCCACGGGTGTGAGAGGTAGAGAAGGATATCGTCTGCATATAGCGAAATCTTGTCTTCCCAGCCCTCCGCCCACCGCAGCCCCGTTATGCAGCTGGCCTGCCGGATCCAAGACGCCAACGGTTCAAGTGAGAGCGCGAATAGGAGGGGGGAGAGCGGGCATCCCTGTCTGGTGCCCCGTTCGAGGCCAAACACCGCAGACACCCTACCGTTAATTACCACCTGGGCCAGTGGCTCCGAATATAGAAGGCGGACCCAAGCAACGAAACACGGGCCAAATCCCAGTTTTCGGAGTACGGCCATCGAGGGTGTCGAATGCCATGGTGGCGTCCAGCGACACCACCACCGCGTCTTCCTGAATCGTGTGACACCTTCCCAGTACCCCGTGCAGGCGGCGGATGTTAAGCGCCGTGTTACGGTGGGGCATGAAGCCGGATTGGTCCGGGTGGACCAGCTTGGGGAGGACCGAGTGGAGCCTGTTTGCAAGGGTCTTAGCAAGAATTTTCGGCTCCGCATTCAGCAGAGAGATCGGCCTGTACGAGGAGCAGGCATCTCTTGGCTTCCCTTCTTTTGGAATGGCCACTATGGTAGCCAGGCGCTGGTCGCGCGGCAATATCCCTGCCGCTGCGCTCTCCTCGAACATTTGGAGGAGATGCACGCTAAGGACATCCGGCTTTAACTTGTAAAGCTCGATAGGCAAACCATTGGGGCCTAGCGCTTTCCCCGGGCTAAGGTCCACAATCGCACGCTCCAATTCGGACGCGGCGAGGAGGGCCTCCAGGGCGTCCCGGTCGGCCTCCGACAGACAGGGCTTGCGAATGTCCGCCAGCAAGTCGTCTGAGTCCTCCTCTGGCCGGTCTGACCCCCTGCTGTAAACCCGCCGGAAGTGTCCCGCAAATTCCTCAACAATTTCTGTAGGCTCCGTGATCGTAGCGCCCGACATTGTCGTGATCACCGGCACCACCGTCGTGGCCCGCTGCTTTTTGTCCAGCCGTGCAATAAGTTTGCCTGCCTTATCTCCCTGGTCGTACAGCTTGCCCACCTTATGCTGAATGGCCGTCTGGGCAGCGAGCGTGACCAGCTCTTTATACTCTGCGTTTTTGAGTCGCAGCCGATGTTGCACACCTGGCTCCGTCTCCTCACATGCTGCCTCTTCCAACGCTCGCAGGTCCGTCTCGACCGAGGCGACCTGCGCCTCTCGTTCTTTACGGCCACCGGCAATGGCCGAAAGGGCCTCCCCCCGCAACACCGCCTTGAAAGCCTCCCACAGGGTTACCGCGGAGCCCGTCGACCCAATGTTGAGCTCGAAATAGCGCTCAATGGCGCTGGTCAGTTTTTTCCGCAGGTCCTCACTCTTGAGACGCCAAGCGAGTATTGGGGAGACGCATCCCTCCCGGCCACCCCCTAGCGCGATCTGTATGTATACTGGTGAATGGTCAGAGATACCACGCGCCAGGAGGGAGGCCTCTCGGATGAGCATGTCCGGCCGCATGGAGGTCAGGACGTAGTCCAGGCGGGAGAAAGAGCGATGTGGACCAGAGTGGAATGTGAAGTGCCTACTCGCAGGGTGCAGCAGCCGCCAGGCGTCTGTGAGCCCGAAGGCGTCGATGAAATCCGCCAACCACCTTTGCCCCGGGGGCGTGTCCCTGGGCGGGTGCCTGTCTAGGGTGCCGGAGGCCACGGCATTAAAGTCCCCCCCTATGAGCAACTGTCCGTCAGGGAGGGAGAGCAGGAGTTTCCCCAAGTCCACGTATGCCTGTGTCTGCAGGCCGGGAGGGATATATATGGAGACAAAGTTAACCCGTCGACCCGCCCACCTCCCCGACAGACCCGCAAATCGGCCAAGGGGGTCCAGCTCAGTGCGTTCAATGTGCAGGGGCAGGGAACGGCGAACCAGGATCCCCACTCCTCGTGACCCAGAGGTGAAGCCGGAGTGAACCGCTAGGGTGTATCCCCATCTATTGAGGGCCTGGCACGTATTCCCCATCAAGTGTGTTTCCTTCAGAAACACTATATCCGGGAGGTGGCGTTTAATGAACTGCAGGACAATAGTGCGTTTAAGCCCATTCCCCAGCCCGTTCACATTCCAGCTAAGGATCTTAAGGCTGTCCCCCCCCCGCTAGCCATAGTCCCTGCTGTAGAACCCTGTCCGTCTCCAAGCACCGGCGCTGCCCGCCACCCCTTGTCGCCCATCAGTGTGTGACCAAAACAAACATGCAACTTCCCCACCCTCCCCCCCAACACCCCACAGCTATACATAGCATAGGTCGGACCGACTCCAATGAATCGACACCTGACAGTCGCAGCAACACGAGTACACAGCTGTAACATTTCCCCAAACGAGCCCCCCCACCCCCCGCCCTGCCCCCTGCTCCGTAGGTCTTAAACTACCCACTTCCCCAATTAGCAGAGCGCCTGTCGCCCATCCCAACCCGGAGAGAGTAGTCACCCTCCCCGGAGAAACTATGCGGGGGAGAACTGAGGCCGGCACCCACTCCAGCCGCCGCCACCACTGTGCTACCCAAACTGTTACACCATCAAGCATGCGAGGCAATCAAGGGACCCCCTCAATGTCAATTAGTAGGAGAGCATCCACTCCCTCCCCAGAGTCCCACCATAGTCTTTGGAACCCCCATCGCATATCAAATACATTACTGTTCGTTGCGGCCTGAGGCCGTGGGCGAAAGGCTCAGCGCTTCTCTGTGTCCGGGGGAGAGTCCCAGCAGGGGCTGTTCGATCTGGGCCGCCACGACCCTTGGCTCTGCTCTGCTCTCCCCAGCCTGTCCGCTGCCAATCCAAGGTCACGTTCGCGCCTACTGCGATCCTCTGTCTGCGCCACGTCGAGCCACTCCTGGACCGTAGCCAGCGAAGTGAAGAAGTACGACTTGCCCTCCGTGATGATTTTCAGCTTGGCGGGGAAAAACATCATGTATTTGATGCCGCGGTCCCTGAGCGCTGCCTTGACGCCCAGGAACGAGCGGCGCTCCTGCTGCACTCGGAGCGTGAAATCTGGGTAGAATCTGATAGTGGCCCCTTCGCGCTGAAGATCCCCCTGCCGCCTGGCCTCCTGAAGGATAGCGTCCCGGTCCCGGTAGTTCAGGATCTTGGCGATAATTGTCCTGGGCGGGCCCCCAGTCTGGGCCTGGGGATCGGGGCACGGTGAGCGCGCTCAACTGTGAAGAGCTTCGAAAGCCTCCCGGGCTTCAGGTGTTGGAGAGTGAGGTCCTCGAGGAAGAGCTCCACGCTGTCCCCCTCCATTCCCTCCGGCACACCTACGACGCGGATGTTGCTGCGCCGCGCCCTCCCCTCTTGATCCTCGAGCCGCAGTGCCATTTGGCGGTGTTGGAAGACGAGCTTGTTGATGCGGCCCTCAAGTCGCTTCTCCGAGGCCTGCAGGGCCGTAATGTTCGTCTCATTGGCTTTGGACCTCTCCGTGGTTTTGCCGAGGTCCGTACGCAGAAGGTTGACCTCGATCGCGATCTTATCCACTTTGGTCTCAAGATTAGTGCCCAAGGTCTGTATGGCGGCCATAATGGAGGTTAGGGAGGGCTCCGTCTTCTCTGCATTAGCGTCCATCGGTACCCCAGAGAGCATCGGGCCAGTGGGCACCGCATACTTGTCCAGCTTGTTAGTCTGCGTGGGCTTCCCCACCTTTGGGCGCATGGCGACCGCCGTCTGCTGCCTCGCCAAGGACGTCACTCAGCCCAGTCGCCGGTAAGGACTCCCGGCCCACGTTGTCACCTCCTCGCCGCTCGGGACAGCACCCCGTCGCCGCCCCTCCGGCTGTAACCCTGCGCTCGGGAGAATCAGCAGCGTCCGCACCACTCCTGCCGTCGATCCCTCACACCCTCCGCTTACACCATCCACCGGGCGGGAGCCACACTCGGGGTCCCCCAAGCCACCGGGCGATTGAATGCTGGTCCGGGCTCGTCACACCCCCGGGCAGGCCGCACCCGTTAAGCTGCTTCGTCGCCGTCGATCGCTGCCTCTCCCGCAGCCTTGATCCACTGGTAGGGCCGCCGCACTCTCCCCACCGCTCCAACCGGGAATGATATCTCCGCGGGTATGCAGCCCCTCCTTTACACCGGACTCACCCGCATGCCAGGATACAGGCCCGGGGCTCAGCTCCTCATACGCAGTCCGCCCCTGCCGGTCGTCAACGGCACCGGTACCCTCCACTGCAAAGCGCTTGAGACCCTCCGCAGCTCACAGCAGCTCGACCGCTGCCCTCCGCGATCCGTTCCTCGCCGGCCCCGCATACGAGGTAGGCCGCACGCCGGGGCCTCGATTGGCGGTGAGCCCGCGCCTCCGGCTCCAGCCGATCGCTGACGCCCTCGCGACAACAGCAGCCGGCGTCGCCGAGCGTCCCTTCGCTTTTTGAGCGCCGCTCCTGGTCTCCAGCGGTCACGCCACCCTTCGGGAGTGTGGCGCGGGGTCTCCGATGCGTCAGCCCGGATAATGGAGCAGATGGTCACTGGCAGCACAGTTAGCTCGGCGGAGCTTGGGACCTAAGCAGCCATCTTCGTTGGCGCCTGGCCACGCCCCCCATGAACATCCTTGATGTATTAAAAAATGCATTTTAAGGCCATGCACAGACAATTTGAACTTTCAAATACATTTAATGTTCAAGAAATGCACTTCTTTAGGGCTTTTTCAAACAAAAATGAATACGTTATCATACTCTATTTAATCATAGATACTTTGCAGAGTGGTAATTTTATTGCTGTCTTCCTTACGTTTGCCGGTGTAATAATTTTAATTAACTATGCACTTTCATAATAAATTATTATTAACCTTAATCAGGTAACAATAAGAAGGTTGAAGATTTTTAGGAGACCACCAGGGAACAAAATTCCTCCAGTGCTTGCATAAATCCTTAATAATTTGGGCCTTAAACTATCTGAATTTCCAGAGCAACGCAGCAGAGTAGCATTAAGCCTCTAAGCTCCCCCTCTAAGATCCAGACCCCCAATCTCAGTTTGCTGAGAGTTAAGGTTGGACGGATTGGGGCCTCAAGTGGAGAGGGATGCAGGGAAAAAATCCAAAGATCTTCCAAGGGGAAGAGAGAGACACAGAGAACTGCTCCATATGGTCAGCACAAACATGTATTTTGACCTGGCAGTCCTCTCTATCCTGTAAGGTCATGCCTCCTACATAACAAGGCTACTTGACTGTGCCTGTTAGCATTATCATTTGGACGATATATATGTATGTAAATTAATTACTTAGGCTGCTCCGAGTTTAAGAGTTACCTTCTTCACCTGGTCCTGATGAAAGCCACTGACTCGTCTGGGAAACTAACAGCTGAAACATGTTGACCAAACCACTAAATGTGTAGGACTACTAACTCATCCTATAACATCGCCCTCTTTTTAACCTTATCCCTGTCCCCCTTTTTTTTATATTTACTAACCATACCTTTTAGGACTGGCGATAATTTGAATTCACTCACAAATCACTTCTGTCCTAACACAGACGGAGATGGCGGGCCTCCCACGAGTCTGAGGAAAATCTTGGCTTCAAGGGGTTTGTATTCAGGAAATGGGCCATCTGGAAGAGCCTGTGCCTGCAGGGCATGATGTAACTGAAGGAAACGGAAGAACTGTGTATTGAACAGGGCATAGCGATCTCTCAGGTCTTGAAAGGACATCAAGGTACCTCACCTGTATACATTCCCCAGATAGGAGATTGTCATGCCCCGCGGTCCGGCCCCAGTGTGCAGTGTGTATTTAAACGGCGAAGGGCGTGCAGACGCCGCTTCGCGTTCTAGCTCTGAGCCCCAGTTCCGTCTTGATTGTTGTTGCCTGACTTCCGGTTACACGTACTTCCTGTTTTCCAGCGCGAAGCCGCGGACGAGTCGAAACAGACGCGTCTCGGCTCCGGGGTTGTTACCGCAGTTCCCTCTGGTGAAGCGTAGAGGCGCTCCTTCCATCCGAGCGGCCGAGCGTGTTGGCGCTCCTTCCATCAGAGTGGCCGAGCGTGTTGCGCCTTGCCAAGTAAGGTCTAAGTGTTATTTAGCAGTGCGGGGGTCGCCCGTCACTCGTCTCTCCTTCCCTCGGAGATTGAGGTTGGCTGACGTTTAGTGATTCCCATCGCCTGCACTGCCCCTTTTCTGATATCCCTCTCCAGAATCAACCCCTCTGGCTAGAGTTGTGTTGTGTTATATGTAAGCCTGTTAAAGCCTACTCCTGCATATCAGGCTAGAGTTGTGTTGTGTTATATGTAAGCGTGTTAAATCCTACTACTGCATTTCAGGCTTGAGTTGTGTCGTGTTATATGTCAGCCTGCTACTTCCAGAATCAGGCTTGTATTGTGTTGTGCTTACGCCTCCTGTTGAAGCAACTCCAAGTCTTGTGAATTAGTTGGAGTCAGACTTTGTGCTCTTACCCCAGTTCAAGCATCAGTAGCCTCTTTGGCGCATCCACTACCTGTCCCTACCCTATGTTCTCTTGAACACGCATCAGGCATCCTAGGGTGATTATTGCGAGGACCATTGAGCAGTGGATTAGGTTTTCCACCTTCCTACATAAGAATCACGGTACTTGACCTTCCTACACATCATATAAGCATATGGGGAATCCTATCCTTACATCCTTTATGAAACCTGTCTTTGTTGTTCTCAGCCTGTAAAGTGACTTACACATTGTGAAACTGAGTCCTCCTCTGGGAACCGATCATAAGTGGGTCGTGCTGAGGTATTCCTACTTATTCCTGCAGGCCATAATCCAGGAGGCTGGCGTTGATCCCGGTAGGTGTCTGGAGGGGAATGAAGTGAAGAAAGCTCCAGGGTAGTGCTGTAGTAATATTCATATACCTACCTTAGTGTTACAGCTGAGGGGCTCGATCATTCCTTCCTGTAAAGAACCATCACCTTCCTGCTATTTCGGCTGCCAGAATCATCCTTCAAGACCTGCCTGTGTTCCCCCACCTATCCTTGTTTTGTTTCCCTGTTTTCCCCAGCGGGTCCTTCGTACTCTAGAGTTTGATAGAGTCGGAGGAACGTGGAGGACGACTGTGGACTTTTCTCCAACGTTCCAGACGCTCCTGCAGAACATCCGCGATCATTACAGAACGCGAAGCCTTATAGAATATTCTGCCCGAGCATTATGGAACTAGGTGTGGTAACGCTTGCTGATGTTGCCGGCATGCTCGGCAACTTGCAAGCAGAAACCCAGGCTCTGTCCGCTAGACTAGATACCCTCCAGCAAAGACAAGGCATGGGGGCCGCGGGAGGGAGAGTAGACGCCACCAACCCTGTGATACAGGTCACCACCCCTACTTCCATCCCATTAGCTCCGCCAGAAAGATTCTCAGGGGATACTTCTCGGTGCGCAGCCTTTCTCAGTCACTGCCAGTTACATTTTTCTTGTAAAGCCACCTACTTCCCTACTGATCAGGCCCGGGTCGCGTTCATGATTTCCTATCTTAGTGGGGCGGCCGCAGACTGGGCCATACCTTTAGTAGACCGTGATGACCCTTTATTGTATAATTACCTAGCCTTTAAGAGGGAGTTCCGCAAACTATTTGATAAACACACATATACACACTCCGCAGACTCTGAGTTGCTGGCTTTGAAACAAGGTAGTCAAGACCTGGTGTCCTACATCACTACATTTCAAAGACTGGTGGTGGAGTCTAACTGGCCTGAGGAAAAGCGAGGTACCCTATTTTACAGAGGGCTGCGTGATGATTTAAAGGATGCCCTTTCGCAAATAGTGGACCTCCCCACAGCCTGTCCTGAGCTGATAGATCTTGTGGTAAAAATAGAACATCGTATTCAGGAGCGAAAGCAAGAAAAGGGGAAGGGAGAGTCACGATATGTTCCCACCAGGACCAAAGTAGTAGAGGCGGTTAAAGGGCTTGATGAGAGCGAACCTATGCAAATAGGGATAGTGAGAGGGCCGTTAACAGCAGAGGAAAGACAAAGAAGACGAACCAACAGACTTTGTCTCTACTGCGGGAAGGCCGGTCACTTTTTGCGGTCTTGCCCTGTTAAACCAACGTCTACCAAGAGTTCGGGAAACTAGAAAGCCTGGGATGCATGGAGACAGGAATCCTGGGCAAATCTGAATTGACAGTCTCCACCTCCGAACTTGAACCCAGACCTGTTAATCATTTATATGTGTCAGCTTACCTCTCGGTAGCACAGCTAGGGTTACATGTAGCCATTATGATCGATTCAGGGGCCTCGGGTAATTTTATGGATGAGAAATGGGCAAGGGACAATTTAGTTCCCTGCATCAAGAAAGAGGTGCCCACTACGGTCATTACGATAGATGGGCGTTCTCTTGTTTCAGGCCCGGTAACCCACAGGACAGTCTGTCTCCACATGCATATAGATCCCGACCATCAGGAAACTCTCGAATTTGACTTGATCCGTTCCCCTCAAATACCAGTGCTCCTAGGCATCCCCTGGTTGCAGACACATAACCCCATCATTGACTGGCAGACCGCCACTCTCACGTTTCGGCGAATCGCACATACTGATTCTAGGATAGCGGCAGCTCATGCGCACCCGACCGTAGAGGAAGATCAGACGGAACCCGTACCTGAGTTACCCCTCTGCTACAGTGATTTGAGCGCAGTATTTGATGCCAAGGAGGCGGACGTTCTTCCACCGCATAGGGTATATGACTGCCGAATAGATCTGGAAGCAGGAGCCCGTATCCCGAGCAGTAGAGTGTACGCCCTCACTGAGAAGGAAAATGTATATCTCCGAGAATATTTAGATATGATGTTGGAGAAAGGGTTTATCAGGCCTTCCAGATCTCCTGCCTCCTCTTCACTGTTTTTTATTCCTAAGCGTGAGGGGGGTCTTAGGTGTTGCATTGATTATAGGAGATTGAACGAGGTCACTATTAAGAACAGATACCCTTTGCCTCTAATTGCCTCCCTCCTTGACAGAGTACGCAATGCCAAATATTTCACCAAACTGGACTTGCGAGGCGCCTACCATCTAGTGCGTGTCAAGGAGGGAGATGAATGGAAGACTGCCTTCTGTACTAAATACGGACTATTTGAGTATTTAGTAATGCCCTTTGGGCTTTGTAACGCTCCGGCTGCGTTCCAGTTCTTCATAAATGAAGTACTCTGGGATATGCTGGATCGCCATGTCATCGCCTATATAGATGATTTATTGATATTCTCCGTGTCCATGGACGAACATGTTGACCACGTCCGACAAGTACTGGAACGGTTGCAGGCACATAACCTATATTGCAAGCTAGAAAAATGTTCCTTCCATACACGTGAAGTGCCTTTTTTGGGTTTTATTGTCTCCCCACAGGGACTTCGCATGGATCCCGTTAAGGTCGAGGCTGTCCTTTCCTGGCCGGCACCGGGTACCGTTAAAGACCTGCAGAAATTCTTGGGTTTTGCCAATTTTTATCGGCGTTTTATTCAAGGGTACTCGGAGTTGGCACATCCTC
Organism: Triturus cristatus; assembly: GCF_964204655.1. Taxonomy (NCBI): domain Eukaryota; kingdom Metazoa; phylum Chordata; class Amphibia; order Caudata; family Salamandridae; genus Triturus; species Triturus cristatus. The sequence goes on along the minus strand of NC_140594.1, from coordinate 436,034,959 downwards.
TTACTACCTTGTTGCGAAAGGGGGTTCCGTATGTCTGGTCGGCTGCTGCTGACTCGTCCTTTCAGAGCTTGAAGGAGGCCTTCACGCGCGCTCCAATCTTACGTCATCTGGATCCGGCCTTGCCCTATGTAGTCGAGGTGGACGCTTCCCAAGTGGCAGTGGGAGGGGTCCTGAGTCAAACTGATCCAGAGACGGGGGTATGCCATCCCGTAGCCTATATTTCTCACAAGTTCACTCCTGCAGAATATAACTATGCGGTGGGAGATAAGGAACTCCTGGCGATCAAGAAAGCCTTTGATGAGTGGCGGCAGTACCTATTAGGTGCTCGTTTCCCAGTTGTAGTGTACACGGACCATCACAATCTCCAATATCTGAAGTCAACCAGAGCCCTGTCCATGAGGCAACTCCGATGGACCCAGTTCTTTTGCGAGTATGACTTCACTATCAGATTCCGCCCTGGGAGGAGGAATGGTAAGGCCGATGCCCTGTCCCGGTTGGGTTTTCAGCTTCCCGACGTGCCCACTGACGTGCCCCTGGTCATCCCTGAGAGGTGCTTCGTAGGGGGGGTGCTCAAGGAGAATGTCTTCAGGGATCGGCTTCGTGAATGTCAACTCTCTGTGAATATGCGTGATTTTGTGGGGGCTGAGGAGTGGGTTCATACAGATGGTTTTGTGTGTGTCCGGGGAGGGGTGGTGTTGCCCACTTCTGACTTGCAAACTCAGGTATTGGAGTGGTATCACTCACACCCTTTGTCGGGACATCCAGGCATTAAGAAAACTACTAGGGTTATACGAGAGCGTTTTTGGTGGCCCACTATGTTGAGGGACATAGAACAGTATGTGAAGTCATGTCATGTCTGTGCACAATCCAAGGTTTCTCATCTGCACCCAGTGGGCCTGCTGCTCCCTCTCGCCTCTCCTCCCGGCCCGTGGCACACGGTTTCCCTTGACTTCATCGTGGAACTACCGCTTACCAAAAAGCTTAATAACACCTTGCTGGTGGTGGTGGATCATTTCACAAAGACCGCTCATTTTATCCCCTTGACGGGGTTACCCACAGCAACAGCCTTAGCCTCGGTATTCTTGCAACATATTGTCCGTCTCCATGGTCTTCCCTCGGTCTTGATTTCTGATAGGGGGGCTCAATTTGTGTCTCGGTTTTGGAGGAATCTCTGTGGGATGTTACAGATCGATGTTAGACTCTCTTCCAGTCATCATCCTCAGTCGGATGGCCAAACCGAGAGGGTCAATCAGTGCTTCGAACAATATGTGAGGATTCAAGCTTTACAATCTGCAGCTGAGTGGGATGAGTGGGTATGGATGGCGGAAATGTCGTATAACAACAGCCCTCATTCTTCCACCCAACTGACCCCTTTTTTCTGCTCTCAAGGGTTTCATCCCAAGTTATTACCTCTAGGGATTCCTGTTGACAGCCCGACTCCCGCTGCCACTGACTTAGTACAAAAGTTACACGACATACATGAGCAGTCGTTGGCAGATCTAGAGTTGGCCAAGGTGAGATACAAGGAGGGGGCTGATTTACACAGGTGGTTGGAACCTATATACGCTCCAGGGGATAAGGTGTGGCTTTCCACGAAACACATTAAACTCAGTGGTCCTCGCAAGTTCAATCCCAAATACATCGGACCCTACAAGGTGGTGAAGCTGGTCAATCCGGTGGCAGTGAAAATAGAACTACCTACGTCCCTTAAGATCCATCCTGTATTTCACGTGTCATTGCTCAAACCTGTTGAACCTGGTACGCGTGTCCCCAAGAGGCCCGCTCCTCTCACCGTTCAAGATACTGACGAGTATGAGGTTGAGGAGGTCATTGACTCTCGCTTAGCGGGTAGGACCCTCCAGTATCTGTTGCATTGGAAAGGCTACGGTGTGGAGGAATGCTCTTGGGTATCAGCTTGTGACGTGCATGCTCCCCGGTTGGTGCGGCTGTTTCACCTTAGGTACCCTCATAAACCCAAACCAGGGGGAGGGCGTTGTGGGGGGAGTGTGATGTCATGCCCCGCGGTCCGGCCCCAGTGTGCAGTGTGTATTTAAACGGCGAAGGGCGTGCAGACGCCGCTTCGCGTTCTAGCTCTGAGCCCCAGTTCCGTCTTGATTGTTGTTGCCTGACTTCCGGTTACACGTACTTCCTGTTTTCCAGCGCGAAGCCGCGGACGAGTCGAAGCAGACGCGTCCCGGCTCCGGGGTTGTTACCGCAGTTCCCTCTGGTGAAGCGTAGAGGCGCTCCTTCCATCCGAGCGGCCGAGCGTGTTGGCGCTCCTTCCATCAGAGCGGCCGAGCGTGTTGCGCCTTGCCAAGTAAGGTCTAAGTGTTATTTAGCAGTGCGGGGGTCGCCCGTCACTCGTCTCTCCTTCCCTCGGAGATTGAGGTTGGCTGACGTTTAGTGATTCCCATCGCCTGCACTGCCCCTTTTCTGATATCCCTCTCCAGAATCAACCCCTCTGGCTAGAGTTGTGTTGTGTTATATGTAAGCCTGTTAAAGCCTACTCCTGCATATCAGGCTAGAGTTGTGTTGTGTTATATGTAAGCCTGTTAAATCCTACTCCTGCATTTCAGGCTTGAGTTGTGTCGTGTTATATGTCAGCCTGCTACTTCCAGAATCAGGCTTGTATTGTGTTGTGCTTACGCCTCCTGTTGAAGCGACTCCAAGTCTTGTGAATTAGTTGGAGTCAGACTTTGTGCTCTTACCCCAGTTCAAGCATCAGTAGCCTCTTTGGCGCATCCACTACCTGTCCCTACCCTATGTTCTCTTGAACACGCATCAGGCATCCTAGGGTGATTATTGCGAGGACCATTGAGCAGTGGATTAGGTTTTCCACCTTCCTACATAAGAATCACGGTACTTGACCTTCCTACACATCATATAAGCATATGGGGAATCCTATCCTTACATCCTTTATGAAACCTGTCTTTGTTGTTCTCAGCCTGTAAAGTGACTTACACATTGTGAAACTGAGTCCTCCTCTGGGAACCGATCATAAGTGGGTCGTGCTGAGGTATTCCTACTTATTCCTGCAGGCCATAATCCAGGAGGCTGGCGTTGATCCCGGTAGGTGTCTGGAGGGGAATGAAGTGAAGAAAGCTCCAGGGTAGTGCTGTAGTAATATTCATATACCTACCTTTGTGTTACAGCTGAGGGGCTCGATCATTCCTTCCTGTAAAGAACCATCCCCTTCCTGCTATTTCGGCTGCCAGAATCATCCTTCAAGACCTGCCTGTGTTCCCCCATGTTAGATCTGGGGGTCTCTAGTTGGCAGAGGTATTCACCTTAGACCAAATAGGGACCCTTGCTTCTAGTCAGGGTACAGGGACACACACGGTAGATAACCCCTGCTCACCCTCTAGGTAGCTTGGCTCGAGCAGACAGGCTTATCCCCAAGGCAATGTGTAAGGTATTTGCACGTAGACACCACAATGACCCCTCCTCCGCACACCACAAACTTAGACCACACAGGTGAGTTATATCAAAAATAATATATCTTTATCTAGTTTCCGCAGTTGAAATCAAGCATCACAGGTTTACACAATAATCGCTTTCTTGGTTGGTCGGGATCGTCGGACGATAGTCTCTAGTCTCTTGAGTGATTCGATACTCACTGAGAATGAATCAGTTTGTAGGCTCTCGATGTTTTAGGCAGCTACGTTGCTCCGGCGGTGTCACTGCGCTCGTTGCACGAGCGCTCCTCGGGCTGTTCGATGCAAGGATTCCACAACTCCCTCGACGAGCCCCCAGTGACGATGTCGACGTCACCGGCGTCAGCCACTCACTGCGCGGCTTCGTAGAGCAGGGAAATACGACTCTCGGTCTGCTTCAGGCCTCCGGGTCGCGGCAAGGCACGTGCCGATGAGCACGTCGATCTTCTTGATGCGGCAACCGGTGTCAGGCCCGGCTCGGTGCGGTACTCTCCAGCAAGACAGAGAGCAGCCAGCCCACCTCACAGGCAGATGTCGAGAAGCTTGGTAGAACAGTCCCCGGTCCCTGCGGCACACAGCAGCGCAGGTGGGACACAGCAGAGTCTTGAGTTCTTGGCAACCTTTCTATCCCTGGGTTGCGAAACAGGAGGCCAGCTCTTCTCAGGCCCTTGGAGATTCAGTTGAAGACACAGCACACAGCAAAGTCTTGTTTGGTCAAGTGGATAGGGTCAGCACACAGCAAGACCCCTTCTCCTCCTCAGCTTCAGTTGCACAGCAGAACAGGTCAGCCTTTAGAGCACACAGCACGGCAATCTTCCTTTAGTTCTTCAGCGGTCCGTCTTTCAGCAGAGGTTCCTCTTGATGGTCGAATCTAAAAATCTGTTGTCAGGGGTCTTGTACTTATACCCCTAAAAGTCTTTGAAGTCTTTGTGCAAGTGGGTCCTGAGCCCGGTCTGATCCAGTTCTGGGTGTTGTTGGAGCACTTTGTTTTCCTGGTCTCTACATTCTTTTCAGAGTGAGGGGCAGAGTCGTCAGCCGCCCAGCAGGAGGTGGAGCCAGCGGAGTGGCAGGCAGGCACAGCCCTATTCAATCCCAGGTGCTATCTCCTCCCTCCACTCTCCTTGCGATTGTCGCCATTCAGCAGAGGGCTGACTCGGTCAACCTCCCGGGGGATCCCCAGCCCCTGTCACTCTCAAACCAGACAGTCAATCCACAAGCGCGCCCAGGCACACAGAAGGGTCAGACAAGAGAACAGCTACTCTCTAAAAAGTACTGTTCTCCAACTCAGGATTTAAAAACAATCTCTCCTAAAAGATGTGTTATCAAATGCTGAGCTCAGGGATATCAAACACTCATGTCTTATCTTGTTCGTATGAGAAGATAGGCGGATAGCCATCGGCACCCGCCTCCCTCATGTTAGCCTATGGAACAAGATAGCCTTGCAGTAGTGAACACACAAAATGGCCGGTGTTCACTACCAGAACATGTTACCTGCACTAGTACATGCTCTACCTTCTACATACACTGCACCCTGCCCAGGGGGGTACCTTGGGCCTTCCATAGGGATGACTGACGTGTATGAAAAGGGAAGGGTTAGGCCCGGCCAGTGTGGACACTGGCCAGGGGGACATGGCAGTCCGGGGACTGCAGGCAGGCCTGCGGCGGCAGGCCTGAGACACTGTTTTAGGGCTACACAGGTGGGTGGCGCAATCAGCGCTGCAGACCCCCTAGTAGCATCCGTCATCACCAGCCCTGGCACACACAGTGCACTTTACTAGGGACTTCATGGCGATACAGATGTGCCAATCAGGTATATCCAATCAATGCGATATTTTACACAGGGAGCACTTACACTCTGGCACTGATTAGCAGTGACAGAGTGTCCAAAGCATCTAAACCAGCATATCGAAATCCAGCACAGCATCAAAAATCCAGGTAACAGAGGCAAAAGATAGGGGAAAAACCCACGCCAAGGATGTCAGGTCTAACACCCCACCTATCCTTGTTTTGTTTCCCTGTTTTCCCCAGCGGGTCCTTCGTACTCTAGAGTTTGATAGAGTCGGAGGAACGTGGGGGACGACTGTGGACTTTTCTCCAACGTTCCAGACGCTCCTGCAGAACATCCGCGATCATTACAGAGATCTCGATCCGGTCACAGGGGGCAAACCCATCAAATTTAGAGACCCGGGAGAGGCAAGTTTCCAGTCACAAGGGTGTCATCTCAGTGGGGCAGCGGTTCCAGCGATAAAACGAGGAGCAGCTCTCCAACAGGTGATGAATGCCCGAGTACATGAGGACAATGCAGAGGAAAGGCACGCCCCGTAGAAAAGTTCCAACAGACCATTAAAACCAACTGTGCGGATTTCCAGTTGATAAGCAGGGTCATCCCAGCTTCATTAATAGGAAGGAGGTGAACAGCTAGGCAATACAGACAAATATCCGGAGAGCCCAGACCACTATCGAACAGAGATCTGTGCAGCAGTTAAAAGGCTACCTTGTGCCTACCTCACACCCATATAAAAGAAGTACATTCAGCAGTCAGAGACCAAACCATTTGCAGAGAATTAGATGAGGAGAGTTCCCCAAGATGTATAAATAGCGCGGCCTGGGGGTTCAATGGGAGAGTGGACCAATGTCCTAAGTCACCGTTAAGGGTCTGCGTAAGTCCTTGAAGATTGAGGGCCTAGGCCAGGATGGGAAGGTGAGAGACATGAATATCCAGGTACTTGAAGGAGTTACGGTGGACGGGCATATTGGGACACCAAGGCTGCCCCTGCATGTCTCTCTGAACCTCCACCAGGCAGGACTTAGCTGCATAGACCTGTAGAACCGATGCATCACCATACATGAGGATGAGGGACAGACAACTAGGCCCGAGGTTGATAGGCCACTCAAGAACAGAAGAATATCGTTAGCGTACAGGGCGAATACTTCCTCAAGGCCATTCTACCATCCCCAGCCCCAAATCTGAGCACTGCATCTCAGAAACCGCGCCAGCGGCTCTATTGCTAAAGTAAATAATAGTGGGAAGAGCAGACAGCACTGACACATGCCCAGTCTATTGGGGAAGGGAGGAGAGAGGACCCCATTCACCTGCACCTGAGCAGTAGGAGCACGGTAAAGGAGACTGACCATATGGCGGAAGGTACCACCCAATCTGGCCCTCTGGAGGACCCTGTTTAGGAAGTCCCAGAAGATAGTATCGAAGGCCTTGATGAAATTGACAAGCAGGAGAACGAGTGTGCCGTCCAGTTCCTGTGCCCAGGATAAAGCAGAGTAAACCTTCTGGCTACAGTGGTGTATGCTATAACCCAGCATGAAGCCTCATTGATCGGGGGAATCAAGTATGGCAGGGCCTGTGTCAGACTGGTTGCCAGTGCCTTCGCATGTATCCTAATATCATTACCGGTCGCTAGCGAGGTCTGCCAGGCAGGACCCTAATGGTGGCACAGTCTAATTCCGGTGGGAAGGACCACTGCCTTAATGCAGCTGTATAGACATTTTTAAAGTTAGTGCACAATATGTCCCAGAAGTGTTTATAATATTCGATAGGGTATCCATCTGGGCCAGCAGTCTTTCCGGCCTGCAACGCTGTCACAGCAGAATGTATTTCCTAGACAGTGAGGGCTTGGTCAAGCTCCCTGGCCAAGGAATCCGGGATGGACGGAAATGGTATGGTATTTAGGATAGGATTGGCGAACTCCTGCGGAGGCGGTGGATGCCAAGAATCCAGCTTCTGGTAGAAGTCCACAAAAACTTGCCCCTCCCAATCAAGCCCAGAGGAAACCCTGATTGCAAGTACCACTCTCTCTTAAATGCCCCGAGTTGCCAGCCAATACAACAGTTTGCCTGACTTATCGCTGGACTCATTTACTCTCTGCGTGGAGCAGCGGTGACCGGCACATGTAACCGCGGTGAGGCAGGGTGTATTGAGGTGGGTAAGTCGACAGACGATAGAATAGGTATAATTAAATAATACCTATTCCGTCGTCTGTCGGCTTCCCCCTAGCCGTGCCCTGGCCCGCTCCACCACGCTTACCTGAGCCAGCAACCATTGGCGTGGAGGCTATCCTATACTGCTTTGCCTTGTCCATTGAGATCTGCTGCAGTTCGGTTCAAGCCACTGCCAAGGCATCGCAAGTTTCATCTGATTAGCGCCAATGCAATTCAGCCTCCAAGCACAGTATTTGACCTTCCAAATTGGTCACCTGCGCTAGATGAAGAGCTTCAGGGCGATGTGCATAGCCCTTGAGACGACCCCGTAGAGATGGCTTACAAGAGGCCCATAGCATCGCAGCCGATGAGATCGACTCCACGTTAAATTCAAAGAAGGATTGCAGCTCCTCCTCCAAAAGGCGGCACAGTCTGGGTGCTTCAAGTGCCAAGCACTGAATCTCCACATAGGGTGAAGGACGCCGGGTTGAGTTCCCTAAGACAGTAAAAGAGGACCCTGATCTGAATGCCACGTGCGAGGATGGATACAGATTGGACGGTGAAAAGATCGGCAGCTGACAGTCACAGCAAGTTGAAGCGCAATTCGGTGTAGTGAGCCACTATGCGATGGGTATAGGCTCGTAGGTTAGGGTGCCAGGAGCGCAAAGCATCACAGAGGCTCAGAGAGTCTGCCCAAGAGGGCAAGTGGGAAGAGTGAGCGCGCCTACCGGGGTATGGGGCTGTGGAAGCGTCAAGCACAGGATCAGGCATGGCATTGAAGTCGCCACCCATGATAGTAAACCGCTGAGTGAGAGACAAGACAAAGGTGTGCAGTGACCAGAGAGCGGGCTGCAGCAGCGGTGGGGGGACATAGCAAGATAAAAAGTTATAGTGTTTGGCTTCTAGACAACCCTCAACTCCTGCATGGCACCCCTGAGGATCCGTGTGGTGTCTGGTAACTGCGAGGAGGAAGGACTTGATTAGCGGTATGACCATCCCTCTGGAGCCATGGGTAAACCCAGAATGAACAATTCTATTGCACCCAAAGAAGCCCAAGAAGGCACAATGCGTGCCCATTCGGTGGGTCTCCTGTAATAGTATGACTACTAGGCTGTGTCTCTTAATGTGTGTCAGCACTGCAGAGCGTTTCAGCCGATCCAGGAGGCCGTTGACATTCCAGGGGAGGACTGTTAGCTTACAGGGGGGTCATGGCCAATCACGTGAGACATGGATGTATCCTGCCAGATGCCACAGGATGCGAATAGCCCCAGAAGGAGTGCATTGTAAACCCATACACAAATTGACGTAATAGTGCCTGCTCCTGAGAACCTGAAAAGGAACGTCAAGATTAAAACATCGAACCAGGCCCAAGGGGCCAACCAAATCCCCACCCTCCCAAAACCCCCTACCCCACACTTCTCCTCAGGAAGCATCTGTCACCCATGAACAAACTACCCTCAACAAGTAACAAGAGGAGGAACGTCAGTGTCAGGTAGGGCCCGATGAGCATGGATAAGGGGAGGGCCAGCAGGGTGTAAGACAAGGAGGAGAGGAAAAGAGGGGGAGGGGAAACGAATCCCCTGATAAGTAACAATTCCATAGAGTACACGGTGCAGCCCGTAATTAGAACAGCTAGTGATGGGCAACAGTATGGCCTATTTGAATGGTTCTGAACACTTGTCCCTGATACGGCAAACTCCAACACCGACCACGTTAGGGAGCACTACAATCAAAAAAGAGGACAGTAGCACAGTCAGGTAGCTCTAGGCGGCCACGAGGGAGAGCCCAGGTAAGTGACAAGTTGAAGATCAAGGGAGTGCTGGACAAGGTTTCATCTGGAGCCAGCGTTGTGGCAGCTAAGTAATTGTCTCTCAGGGCTGGGTTGGGGCCCCCAGCCACCTCCCGTCACTCAATCCTGGATCGTTTGGAGAAGGGGCGGCTGCCTCTCTGTTGCCGACGGGGAGGTGTCTAGGAGTGCCCCTCTGTGTCACGAATCGATGCAGTTCAGGTGACGGCTGCCTCAGCTGTCGTTGCTCCGTTGCTCACTCCCATGCCCGCTCTGGACTGTCGAAGAAGAAAGTCAGGTATTGAAGAATAGATTTGAGGCGGGCTGGGAACAGTAGCATATAGTGAAGATTTAATGCGCTGAGTTTTTGTTTCACCTCATCGAAGTAGCGTCGTTGTTGCTGCACCGCTTTTGTATAGTCAGGGAAAATGAAGACTTTCAAGTTAGAAAAGCATAGATCAGGTGGAGTGTGGGCCTCAGGAAAATCGCGCCACGGTCCTTGAAAATAGAGAAGTCGCAGGATTGCAGATGGATCGGCGCCAGAGAGCGGTGGGTCCTTTCAATGACCAAGCAAGCCGACATCTTACCTCCGGGGACCCAATATTTGAACCTGTCCTTCAGTGCCCCTGCCAAGCCGAGGCTCCAAGGATTTGGGCAGGCCGATAACCCAGAGGTTGTTACGCCTTGATCGGTTTTCAGTATCTTCCGCCCTCCCGGTCAGTGTCTGTACAGAGGTGGTGAGCCTGGAGACATAGCGCTTCGGGGAGAAAGTTTGTCTTCGGAGACGCACGTCTCCACCTCCGTCGTTCTGTCTACCAAGATTTTTTTTCAAGATTTCAAGATTTTTATTTAGGGTGATCGGTCTTTTAAAAAACAAAAACAATTACACCAAATGACATTTAAAAATAGTACTACTACATACTTATATAAACACATAAAATCATTAGTAGAATTTTACACAGTTAGTCTATAAGGTACTTTTGTGCAACAGATGTTTAAAATTTCATTTAAAACAAAGGTTAAAGAAGTTTCTGTCTTTCTAACATCCTTGTTGTTAAGCGACATTTAACTCTTCGAAATGTTTCTGGTTGTCCAATAGTATTTGAAAATCTATTTCGCTCTCCACAGAGTTTCAACCGATTTCTTTTAAATACACATTTAAAAGTTTCACCCCCCTGCATACTAGGGGGATTGAGGTCCCGCTAAGCCAAGTGATTACAGTTTCTCTACATGATCGTATATTCAAACTATTCAATAGTGTTTTTAATAGTGACTTCCGTTCTTATAATAACTTTGGGCATACACAAAAAATGTGTTGAATAGATTCCTGATTTAATAAGCCAAACTCTAGCTGCACCTGGGCAGGTGATGCACTTTGTTGGATCTGAAAAACTTTTTTGTAGACTTTTGTTTGTATTTTATTCAAGGCGGGGATGTCACATCCTTTCATTATTTCAGTGCCATAGGTTACTGTTAGCATTAACTGTGCCTGCATGACTGTTAATAAATTGCCATATGATGGACAGCTTAGTTTCTTTATAATACGTTAAAACCATGTATCAGATTTTGAGATTTTGACCTCATTGAGATGTGCTGTGATTTATAACTCAATTTTCGTTCTACTGAGAATCCAAGATATTTGTCGGAGGCGACTGCATCGACTTTTTTCCCCTCTATATGCCATATGAATTTCTTGTTTTTGTTTTTGCCATCCACTAGCTGTACGACCTTTGTTTTTAATAAATTCAATTCTAGCCCTTGTGCTGTCAAATATTTTGCTAAGTATTGGAGTTTGACCTAGGAGTACTAGATCGTCGGCGTACTGAAGGCACATAATTTCCTCATTAAATAACGACGGAGGATGACTGTTGATTTCCACGGGGCATCTTCAAGATCAGATATATACAGATTAAAAAAAGTAAGAGCTAACACGCACCCCTGTTTCAGACCATTTTGGGAACATATTTTCTTTGTTATCCACCAGCCATCTCCTAACTTTACCCGGCTCCATGTGCACGAATATAATTCTCTGATGGCCTTTAACACATTTATGGGGATGCCCCAGCTGGCCAGTTTATCCCATGGACGTTTACGGGGCACGCTGTCAAAAGCTTGCTTAAGGTCCACAAAACAGGTGAACAGGCAGTTGTTCCTAAATTTAGCTTTTTCGGTTAACAAGGTTAATGCCGTTAGGTTTGTTAAAGTACCTGCTCCATGCCGAAACCCTGTTTGAGATCTTGGTATGCAGTTGTAATCATCTGACCATTTTTTCAATTGGATTAACAAGCAGCTCACATATAACTTTGCTTCAACATCAATTAAAGCAATTAATCTGTAGTTTATCGGCTTTGTTGAGTTTCCCCCTTTAAAAATTGGCTGGAGAATACTTCCCCTCCAGGTTTCAGGAATTCCATTTGTCTTAAACAGCTCATTAAAGAGTGGGGTGAAGTAATCGGCCCAATATAAAGCTTCTCCCTTGAAAAGGGCATTGGGGATTCCATTGGGACCTGGTGCACCATCTGAATTTAGTTTCTTTATGATTTTTATTAATTGACTTACTTCCGTTAATTTGTCGGAGTTTTTACATTTCGGGGCGATGGGTTTATTGTTCGCATTGATGACCTCAAGGACAATCTGCCTTTTTTGTTCTGCACTCCTCCTGCTGTCCTTTATTACTGTTTGACTTACTGGAGTTGATATGAGCTTTGGTTCTTTATACATACTCATTATGTGAGCTACCCATGCATCCTCATTTAGCCCTGCGTTTTGATGTCTATTTTTTCCGAGTGTTTTCCGTTCCGTTGTTTACTGGCCAGAAGGAGTTTATTCCATATTGCGACTCAATATCTGGTTTTGGCCACTCAACAGTTTTTCTTATATTGTTTTCTTAATTTTTTAAGCTCGCTTCAGTCGGGTTTTTCCCCTGTTTTTAACTGGTTTGAGACTGCTCTTATTTCACGCAATATTAGGCTTTTTGCTTACGTAGTTCATAATTGAACCAGTGATGGGGACTGCTTGTATGGGTTGGCTTCCTGTGCAGCTTAGCGGAATATTGACTCTTGTTGTCTGCAAAGCTTTCCATGAAGGCTCCCGTTAGTTTTTCCCAGGCTCTTAATCTCTCTCCCTCCCCGGCTTGCGGTGGCTCTGAACTTGCGGATTCCTCTGAACTTCCTTCGCTTGCGCCCGCCTGGCGGTATACTTCTGCCATTACCTTCTCAATCCCTATTCCACACCATTTCAGTCTTTTTAAGTTGTGAGCACGTGGCGTGGAGAGTAGATTTTTAGTTGCTGTCAGCCTGGCTGTAAATTGCAATGATTGTGGCATATGATCGCTCTCTATGCATGGCGCAATTTGGAATTTTTGCGTCTGTCGCGCTACAGATTCACTCACTAAAGTATGATCGATGGTTGAGCTTTTAGACCCGCTTAAAAAGGTCCTTGCTGCCGGTGAATTCTCTTTTGAATTTCCATTAAGATGAATCAGTCCTAATGTTTCAAGTTGTCGTCTAAAGTTGTTTCCCTTTTTATTCAGATTCCCTGGGGTAATACAGAAATTGATATTAAAGTCGCCGGAGATGATTAACTGTGCCTTACAACACAGCCTTTGTAGTGATTTTATTATTCCGAAGAACATGTTCATGTGCTCGTCTTTTGTCTCCTCACTTGGATTAATGTAGACATTAAGTAATATTAGCATTGTTACAGTCCCATCATTCTTATGCTGTTCTAGCTTGGTTGCAAGTACCCAATTCGTCCCTATGGATAGTTTTTCTAATGACCAGTCCAATTTGGTCGAGAAATATGAGGACAAACTGCCCTTTGGATGTCCAAATTTTGCTGATTTTATTGCTGGCTCATGATGACCGGTAAAGCCTTTAATATTGTTGGGAGTTATGCTCCAAGTTTCTTGGGCTAAGATGATATTGTGCGCTTGCAGGAATTCCAATATACCGGGGTTTCCTATAAGATTTTCTAGGCCGTGGGTGTTCCAGGAACAAATGTTAGTGAATATTTGAATTTCTTGTGGGACTTTAGCTCGTCAGGATTGCGAGTTGACACGATGTTTCGGTGGCCCCATCCTATTGTCTTTGGTCACCTGTTTGGTCGTGTTGAATTCATTTGTACTCCTTTCGAGTGGGGCTGTTTTCAAGGGCCTTGTAATTATTAAATTCTCGAAGGCTTTCTGATTTATTGCTGCACCTATGGCGCCTCTCAGTAGGGATCCCTTGCTTTCCTCTTTGGGGAGAAGCGGACCTGGGTAACATGGGGCCTCTATCCTTTGTAGTTCTATGCCCCAAGCCTAAATTGTTGCTGATGAGTCAATATATGCTCTGCAATTTCCGGTAAAGACCAAGTTGATACTATTACCTCTCTCTTAATCATAGATGGATGCGGTTTAAATTCAATCGATAACAAATTGGAAGCATTGATATAGGCTATTTCCTGTACTTCCTTTACCAGTTTTATAATTGTGCCTCTGTTTAAGGTGTCAAAATTACCTCTTGAGATGTAGTTTGGGAGTTTCACTATTTTGTTTGATTCATTGTACCTTGGTGTGTTTAAACATTGCTGCTGCCACGGTGGTGTGTCATCACCTTCCGACCTGGGGGAACATATTGTTCTAACTTCTTCTTTGGTAATTACCAGGCTCCCTGATCTCCTTGACCACATTGCGTCTTGGCACAACAGAGAGAGATCCATCCTAAGGCCGTCAGCCTTTGCCTCCACAGCCTCCCTTGAGTCCCTAATAGCTTGGAGAACCGTACCCAGGTCATTTGCGGCCTGATGTGTGTGTGTGTGGTGCCACAGGAGCCTCAGCATTGGCAGGCGAGAAAGCTGCATATTGGTCTATTTCAGTTGGGTGGGCGTCTGCTGCGGCAGCTTCTCATGCTCCAGAAGCCAGGTAGCCTAGTAGTACAGTAACAGTGATGAGCAAGAAAATGAGAGAGCAGTCCAAACCTAGCTCCCCAGGGCCACCCGGTCTTGCATCGAAATGTCATACGATAATGCGGTCCCAATGCTAAGACTCAAACGAAATGGAAAAAATCACATTCTACTTTAAATTACGTTCGAGCTCTCATAGCGTAATCAAAAACATGCTGGAACCCCGCTATTATGCTCTACTTACTTCTGTAACCACTACAGAGCACCCGTATGTGCTGCCCACAATGTTTGGAGAAAACAAATGTCCAATTTAAATAAAGTTAACAAGACTTACGGTATTTCAGCGCTTGTCTGCTGAAACAATCGGTGGTTGACATCTTAGCATGTGTTTAACCAAATGATACGAACACTTAGAGTGAACGAGAGAGTGAGAAGGAGAGAGTGAAATGTGACTCTCATCAGTAAGGGACAGATAAATCCATGAAATCCCCACGTGGACGTACCCAAGTGTAAGGATCCGCTTTGGTCATCTAGGACAGATGGAACACCAGGAGAAAAAAACATGAGAAAAATCAACACCATAAGAAAAAGTATAAGATATGGGGAAAGTAAATGGTAAAGCTTTACAGAGTGTAGAACAATAATCCCAATGACCTGTGTGAAAAATACTGTGTGAAAAACTATGATTCTAGGAAGGTCAGAAAAAAAATAAAACCTAATAGGCAATCCTGAAAGAACATGTTCCATGGGATATACACAGCAAGAGTATCCTAAATAACAGCTCGAGTATCATAAATAGCAACTGTATTCCATTCTATCATTTTACCTTGTTGGGGGTTAAGTGTGTCCAGTCTTTTAATCCAAAAATTCTCTCTTTGTAATAAGAACTTGTGTATGTGTCGCCCTTCTTGTTTCTTGACTTTCTCCAAAATCGTGAATTTCAACTTGCAAATGTTGTGACCATTTTCCAAAAAATGGGTGGTGGTAACAGATTTCATGTTCTTGGTTCGTATGTTACTTTTGTGCTAATTGAATCTGCTTTTCATTTTTTTTCTGTCTTTCCAACGTTCACTTTCCCGCATGGGCACTTCAACAAGTATATTACGAAAATAGAGTCGCAATCAGCTGTAACCTTCAGGTTGATTTTGTTGCCTTTCATAGGGTGTGTGATGGATGGCCCTTTGATAATGCTATTGCAGTTGTTGCAATTGTGGCATGGCAGTGTCCCTTTGAAACATCGATTTTCGGTTTGAGTGATCTTAGAACTGAGTAATTCTTTTACATTCCTCCCTCTTTCATAGGCAAAAAGTGCCTGATCAGCAAAAATGCCTTTAAAATCAGGTTCCGTAACTAGCATAGGCCAATGTTTGATGACTGATTTCTTGAATTGCAGAAGGGGATGAACCCCAGCGGGGGAACGCACATTTTAGTTTATTGATTCTACACTCAAAGGATCAGAGAGTGTACGCTCCTGCACGCTTTAAATTGAATGACCATTTATACTTTTTGAATACCTTACGGAGTGCGTAACCCTATATAATAGTGACTATTCATTTTTCTGATCAAGGAAATTTGCACCCACGCAAATGTTTGATTCATCATGTCATACGAAGAGATATTGAATCTCACAGACTCAAGGGCAGACATATTTGCCTTTGCGGATAATGAAGCAACCAGGATTTATGAGCTCATTCAAGAGAAAAAAACGTCAACAAAAAACACAGGCAGTATTCACAACAGCATCAAACAACTCTTGTACCTTTCTAAAAAAGAAATTAACCAAAGATTGCATGCAAGTACCTTAATTAAATACCATTGGGTACAAAGAACTCCGAGAGGGTTGAGGATTCCACTCAAACCATCTTTCTGTAAAAGCAATCCTAAATTTATTGACAGATGGTATGCTATCCTCAAAAAGAGTTCATTCAATCTTATTCTTCTGATCATTGAAGAATTGTCCAAAATAATAGAGGATCTTTCAAAAGAAATAACCCACATCAAAACAGAATTGACATCTAGAATAAAAGATGATGAATGGTCCAAAACATTGCAGGATATCAATTCACAAATCAAGAAATACACTCAAGAGATTAATGAAAAAAAGATTTGCAAATACAAACGCAATATGATTGATTATATACTGGGTGAAGTGTACAGCTGGGCTGAAATTTATGCTAAAAGAAGAATGAATAAACCATACAGTCAAACAACAGACACTGAAACGTCATCCAATGACAGCGCTAATGATCTACTACAAAGAAGACCGGTCAAGTCTGTCGGAGATAAGGCAGCTCAACAAACTACTGAGAACAAACAGCCTAATAATCAAGATAGCGAGCAACGAAGAACATCAGGGGCACCTTTTTTAGAGGGCGGGCTCCTGGCCAACGACAAACCCGGAGGGGAAAAAGAAAATCCAGAAGCAAAAGTGGTTCAAGCACCAGCCAAGAGAATCAAGGCCAAGAAACAAACAACTTAGTGATTAACATTTTGATGTATCAGTTCACTCCTATAGAGATACAAACTTTACAGACAGATACTTTGTTTGTTCCTACATGTCATACAAAAAGCCTCAAACTTGAAATCAGCTTTTTTTAATTCATGCGTAATTTATGCTTTAAGGAATTTCTTTGAGAACATTGTGGCCAGGACAAAGACCAAGATAACCTTTTCAAGGGTTTGAGACCTAAGAGTACTTTTCAAGCGCCGGTCAGCTATAAGATTTTGGATTCTTTCGAAATATTGGTTAGACAGGATAAACCAACATTTTAATTACCAACAGCGTCACAAACATGGTAATTTAACGAACAAAGAGAGAAGAATTTTGAAGAATATTGCTCACAATCCTGATATCACATGTCAAAAAGCTGACAAAGGAGAAGCGCTTGTTATCATGGACACTTCATTTTACAAAAGAAATGGTAATGAACATGTATCTGATACTCATACATATTGTATCTTTAATTACAATCCTACAGCCACGTTTGCCAACACTCTGAAAACAATCTTGAATAGAGCAACAAACAATGGCACCATCACAGAAGAAGTGAAATGGTTTTTAATTCAAACCAACCCCAAAAGTCCACACTTGTACATGCTACCTAAAGTGCATAAAAATCAGCACAATCCTCCTTTTAGACCTATTGTGTCTAATAAGGGAAGTTTACATGAACCTGTGGGCAAATACTTGGACAGGCATTTACAACCTTTTGTACTGAAAATGAGTACATACACCAAAAACACTACGGAATTTTTAGTGAAAGTTAACCAAGTCACAGTCAGTCAGGAAGATCAGATTCTGTTTTGTACTATCGATGTTAAATCTCTTAACACTTCGATTCCCCATGATCTTGGGCTTGAAGCAGTTGAGTACCATTTGATAAATTCCACACTTGATGAAGATTTCAAGTTATTTTTGATGGAACTCTTACACTTCACGTTGTATCAGACTTATTTTTGCTGGGAAGACCAGCATTATCTACAACTCTTTTTTTTTTTTTAAATCTGTTTTTATTATTTTTAAAGAGTACACATTGTGGCAGCATACATAACATACTGGAGTATATACGAATTGTTAATCCGTACTTGGCCTGTAGTCAATGTAATACAACATGCATTCAAATTACGTGCCAACCACCACCCGCTCAGGAGCCGGCTGCCTTTTCCCTTATCGGTTCACGTGCAGTCTCTTAAGGATGAACAGTAGCCACCGTGTATCAGCCACTTAGCTGTACATGCAAGTTTATGTCGCCCACTCAACTTAGGCTTTAGAAACAGAGGAGTTACCTACAATTCAAACGAAGAACTCATAACAGTGGCAGCGTGAACATTGTACACATATATTGCACCCCCCCTTTCTACCCCTGGCTCCCCCCCCCCTTCACCTCCGGGATCACCCCCCCGAGCCCCACGATTGCAACCACCCCCATGCGTTCGCAGACGCCCCGTCTTTAGGCCAGAGGTGGTAGGGGCTATACTATCCCGTCAGCAAGGCAGCCTGTATTACACCGTAACTCGCGCAGGCATTTCCAACCAACCCCGTGTGGCCTGTGTGACCCTCCCCGTCCAGGTGCTGGAGCGCAGCAAGCAACTGCTCCCAGCGGTCCGCTATAGGTTCCCTCCGCAGCCCCAGAGTTTCCTCCCTTCGGATGGCGGTCCCCTCTGCCCTAGCCCATGCCTGAAATGAGGAGCTCCATGCTCGCGTGTGTGGCGGGTAGCATTATCTACAACTCTTGGGCACTTCGATGAGCGATTGTGCCGCACCAGCTTACGCGAATTTATTCATAAACAAATTTGAGAATGATCACATCCTGAACAATGACACATGGAAGACCAATGCCATTTTTTATGCAAGCTATATAGACAACATCTTTACCCTATGAAAGGGCTCCAAAGCTGAATTGACAAGAGCTCTCATTGAACTCAATAAATTCAATGAAATAATTAAATTCACGCACGAAATCAGTGACACTGGTATAGCCTTCTTGGACGTGTTTGTGTCAAAAGATCAGAACAGCCTGGCCACTAATATGTTTAGAAAAGACACTAACAGCAATAATTTGCTGTACTTTAAGAGTTTTCATCAGCATTCCTTGAAAAATCACCTACCGTATTCTCAAATGCTAAGAGTTAAGAGAATTGTCTTGCATTCCGATTCACTTAACGAACAGATGACCATGATGATTGCAAAGTTCAAAGATAGAGGTTACCCTACAAAGGTTCTAGATGAAGCCACAAAACGATCTGCCACTAAGACCAGACAAGAACTATTGAGTCCCATTAGGGAGAAGAAACAGAATCTAAGAATGGTACTGATCTCTAAATTTTCCACCATGAGTTCGTAATTCAATAAATCAGTCATCAAACATTGGCCTATGCTAGTTACGGAACCTGATTTTAAAGGCATTTTTGCTGATCAGCCACTTTTTGCCTATGAAAGAGGGAGGAATGTAAAAGAATTACTCAGTTCTAAGATCACTCAAACCGAAAATCGATGTTTCTTTTTTTTTTTTTTTAACTTTTTTTATTGAATTTTATAATTATTTTAAACAAGGCACGACACATTTGAAATGAAAATAATATACAAAACAATAAGCAAATAAATATCCTTTCATACAAAATGAAGACAACTCTTATAAGATACTCTTTTTACTTCAAAGCATCACTAAGGAGACAGTTAGAATCATCTTTCCATTTCTTAATTGAATCCCAAACTTTTCCCCCTAATTTTCTCCCTCTTTTCCCCTTTCTAGCATATATGGCATTCTCTAAGCTGTATATTGCCAATAATCGGGCAAGCCATTGATGATACGATGGCGGTATTGGATCTAACCAGGCTGAAGTTATACATAATCTTAATACTGCCATTGCAACAAATATAAAGTATCCTCCCTTCATGTGTATATCATTATGATTAACCCCGAGGAGGATTATTGATGGGGACAAGATTATTTCTACAGCCAGGACTCTAGAGAGAAATTCCTCGATATTCTTCTGGGTAGATTGCAAATGAGTACATGTTGCAAGCATATGGGTCAAATCAGCCTCTGAACTTCCACATCTAGGACATATAATCCCCGAGGTTCCTCCCCACTGTGCAATTCTCGCAGGAGTGTAATAAAGGTGATAAATAGTTTTATAGTGCTGCGCCTGTAGGGGTGCCGAGCATAAAATACTCTGACCCAGCTCTAGTGATACATGAAAACACTCTTCTACTATATCTAACTTCATCGCCCATTTCTGTGCCATTCTATCCTTATCATCTTGTTTAGATTTTATCAATTCCGAGTAAAACCTCCTAATAGTGCAGTCTGATCCTGCTTGTATTAAATCCATAATTGGAATCCTACAGAACCCAGCTGGACCCCCCGCTTTGTTTCAATATAGCTTCTTATTTGCAGAAACTTGAAAAAATGTCTTGTCTCAATACCATAATTTGCCTGTAACTCCGAGAATTGCAACACCCCTTGTGTAGTCCTGATGTCTCCCAGCATCCTTATCCCCTTTCTTCCCCATTCTCCAAAAACCCAACCTGTAAAAATATCCACTGGTAAAGTAGGGTTCGCACTCATTCTTGTATATACATTGTATTTCCCCAAACCAAAACTTTTTGAGAATGCTTTCCATATATTATAAGCCGCTAAAACCGTCTAAAATCGCGTCCTTTTAAAATAACAAAAATCAGTATATTTCAAAAATAAGTTCTCAGCTTCTGCCCCCATAACTAAACCGTAAATTGCCAACGTGCCAAACTCGTCTTGTCGTTCAATCTCTGCCCCTCCTATCAGGCCCAGCATATTTTGTAGGGCCGCTGCCCAATAATATAATTTTAAATCCGGAAGGGACCAACCACCCCTGTCACGAGGCAATGCCATATACCTAAGAGCTCTCCTTGTCTTCCTCTTTGCCCAAATAAATCTATTAATCATATGTTCACATTCCTTGAACCATTTTGTTTCAAATAATAATGGTATTGCTCTAAAAAGATATAAAAACTTAGGTAAAATCAACATCTTTATAATATTAGTACGCCCCACAATAAAGAGATGAAGATTCTCAAGTCTGTCTAAATCCCTTCTCACCTTAAGAAAAACCGGTGTCGTATTTTTCTCTACCAAGGTATCTAAATTAGAAGAGATAATTACCCCCAAGTACACCGCATCCTGCACAACTCGATGATCAAGACAGTCTACATGTTTGTTCTTAATTATCTGCGTCTTATTGGAGTTCAATTTATAGCCTGATATCTGTCCAAATCTGATGGCCTCAATTTCAACCTGCGCTATAGCTTCTGTGGGATTAGATGTAATCACTGCGACGTCATCAGCATATGCAAGCACCTTACAATATCCCATGGGCGTACATACTGGACAAATCATATCACAACTCTCTAGTTTTCGAACCAGGGGGTCGATATACATCGCAAATAAAAGCGGAGAGCAAGGACAGCCCTGTCTGGTACCTCTCTTGATTTGAAGGGACTTAGTTAGGCCTGAATTAATCCGAATTGAAGCGCTTGGAGCTCTATATAGAGCTTGAATTGCCTTAATGTATCCATCTAGAAAATCAATGTTTCAAAGGGACACTGCCATGCCACAATTGCGACAACTGCAATAGCATTATCAAAGGGCCATCCATCACACACCCTATGAAAGGCAACAAAATCAACTTGAAGGTTACAGCTGATTGCGACTCTATGAACGTAATATACTTGTTGAAGTGCCAGTGCGGTAAAGTGTATGTTGGAAAGGCAGAAAGAAAAATGAAAACCAGATTCAACGAGCACAAAAGTAACATACGAACCAAGAACATGAAATCTGTTATTCAGTAACAAAATAATATCTGAGCAAAGCAAGTCCATAGACATCACAAGAGTTCACATAAACAGTGTCCACAGAATTCCTCTTCTGTTCTTTATTTTCTTGTTTCTAATTTCAACATGAAAGTGGCATTCTAGCCTACAAGTGTTTAGTCTTAAGTGGAGTAAACCACAGACTTCTTCAGGACTAGAAACATTAAATACAAAAAAAACAAGTTACATTACAAATTTCTCACTTCCTTACAATTGCTTACATTTAAGAAAAAAAGAGAAAAGATTTGATAAACCATCACCCAAAGTTGAGAGATCACCATCAGTGTCAGTAAGCGTACTGGAATATAAAGACGAAAAGCATGCCTCAACGTTTGGTTACGCAGAGGGTAATACGACTCCAACTATCAGCGGAGAGCGGTGATGTTCTAAGACCGGAAGCACACCCTTGTGTTGCATGCTACTCCAAAGACATGAACAAAGTAACAAAAAATGCGAAAGAGCTCTTGCCCCTATATGGTATCTTGAAGTGGCTGCCTATATGATCTGCTCCCTGCAAACAACGGGCGTATACACTTTGAGTCATAGCTGTATAGTGTTACTGTATTATTGTTGATCCGTGCCCCCCACTCTTTTACTCTGATGTGAGACTATTGATATTTTCTATGTTGCTGTTGTATTGCTTTCCCTGTGCTATGATTATTAGATATGCTTGCATGTGGTCTTAATAATGACCTTTTAATGTCTTACCGCAGATTTTTACTGTTTACGTTGCCAGTCACTCGTTTTGCAATATATATAGTAAATTCATTATGTTAGGTATTATTTGGAACCGTATTAATTTGGGTTTTGTAATCAAATTTGGGTGTTGATTCTACGGTGTGACTTAGGGCCTCATGTAGGTAAAAAATATTTACCGATTCTTAAATACCGAACAGTACCGAATCGGTATTTAAGAATCGGTAAGTTATATGTAGGTAACCAGTCGGTAAAATTTACCGATTCGGTAACATTCGGTATTTTCCGAGTCGGTAATTACCGAATCGGTAAATACCGCGGTGGTATTTACCGAATCGGTATATTCCGAGGTGGTATTTACCGAATCGGTAAATTCCGAATCGGAAAGTACCGAATCGGAAAAAAAATCACATGACTGTTTGAAACAGCCAATCCTGTGCAACCAAACCCCACCCAAGTAGGAAGTGGCCACACCCAGGCAGGTGCACACAATCAACTGACTCAGGAGAGGCTTGAAGTGCAGAGGAGAGGCAGGGAGCCAGTGGCTGAATCTTGAGACCAAACTACACCATGTCCAGCCAGAGGACAGGAGGGGAAAGGAGGCGCAAGGTGAAATTTAGCCCCAAGGAACTCCAGGTGCTAGTGGAGGAGGTGGTGAGGCAGCACCAGAAGCTATTTGGGAGGCAATCCCTGCAAGTGGCAGAGTGTGAGAAGCGCACCATTTGGCTGGCAATCCAGGCGCAGGTAAATGCCGTGGGAGTGACCCACAGGGACATAGACGTTCTAAAAAAACGATGGTACGACCTGCGCATCGTGACTAAGAGGAAGATGGGGGACATCCAGAAGGAGGCCAGCCGGACAGGAGGTGGAACTAACAGGGCACCTGCCCTCACTGAACTGGAGGAGCTGGTGCAGTCGACAATCGAGCCTGAGAGTGTCGTGGGCCTTGGGGATGCCGACAGCTCTGCCAGAGCCGCCACCCAACAAGGTAAGAGGAATGCACAGCAATGTAGCCCCCCCTACCCCTATCCCACATCCCCCAATGTGAAATGAGTATCCCACTCCAGTCCATGTGTTACTGCAGACAGGCAATGCATTATGGGAGATGTAGTCAGGGATCCCCCACCATGAACAGAATAGCACAGAACAATGATGCATGGTACAGACATTAGCCTAAAGCACACAGAGGACAATGTGAGAGTCTTAGAACAATTTATTGTCATGCTTGCAATGCATGCCTTCAGATACACTGAGCTGATGTTGCATTTCTGTCCACAGACGTAACATCGCGCAGGACTCCAGATGGCACAGGAGAGGGGGCACACCGTCAATCCAGTTCAGCTACGGCCAGCACAAGTTCTGGCCAGAGAGCGTTGCCACTGCCACCATCCCCAGTACATGAGCCAGCATCCCCACTACCTGAGCCTGCATCCCCAGTACCTGAGCCAGCATCACCACTCCTGCTGGAGTCACCGGCCACATCACCATCCACAATAGTGAGGTCGAGGAGGCGTGCTGCTGCCAGGCTGCGCGTGTTGCACACATCTTCCGATGACAGCAGGGGCCCGGAGCCAAATCCTATGCCCCAGGATGGGAGACATACCACTGGTCCCTCCACCTCACAGGGAGCCGACACGGGTGCAGGACAGCGCCGCAGGTCGCGTGAGACAACTCCACCACCAATCCATCTCGGCCATGGGGTCTTTGGGGGCCTTGAGGCCGGCATGTTAAATCAACAGCGCCTGCAAACGAAGGCAGTAATTTCAGTACAGCGGCATGTGCGGGGACTCAGAACAACATTCAGACACATGGACAGGAACATTGGCGCTATGGCGGCGGGGATTTCTGACATGGCAGTGGGCCTGCGGGACGTCTCACAGTCCATGCAGCTGTTGTGCAGCAAGTTGGACGCAGAGAGAGCTGCAAGGCTCCGGGAACGGCAGAGGGGAGACAGGCACACCAGGGCACTCAACCGCATTGCGAATGCAACATCACTGCTCTGCCGGCGCTCTGTGAACATGCAGGAGGGCCTGACCCACTGCAGCAGCGATGTCACTAGGGGGATGGTGCAGGTCACCAGTGCCCTGGAGGTCCTCTTGACCAGTCAGGCGGCCACAAGTGGTGCAGGGGATGCTGCTGAAAGCATTGACACCAGCAGCAGGAGCAGCATCACACCCCCCGTCCCAGAAACACGCAGGAGCAGCAGGCGGCATGGGGCTGGCACCAGTGAGGAGGCTGAATCCGTGCCATCTCACAATGTAGCGCGTGGCCGCAAACTTTGATGCTGCACCGCGTAGCAATAGACTATTGGGTGACTTAACCCTGGTCTTCACACTTGTGAATTGGCAATGGTACCTGATTTGCATTATCTTGGTTTCGTGGCGTAGTGGCGCATAATTAAACTACTACATGACAACCAACACCTGCCTGTGTCCCCTTACTTACTCAGAAATAGTTGCATGTGATCTCTGCCCGTCTCACTCTCCCATCTGTTGCTGTTGGCACTCCATCTGCGTTGGGCTCTGGCTGTCCTGAATCATCCTCATTGTCCTCGAAATCTGTGAGTTCCACCGCTGTACCTCTCTTTGTGGCAAGGTTGTGCAGCATTGCACAAGTGGCGATGATCTTGCAACAGATGATGGGTGTGTACTGGCGTGCGCCTCCGCTCTTGTGGAGGCAGCGGAACCTGCTTTTCAGTAGTCCAAACGTGCGCTCCACCACGTTGCGAGTTGATTTGTGTGCCACGTTGTATCGTCTCTCACTCTGGGTTGATGGGTGTAGGTAGGGAGTGAGGATGAATGAGCGCACGGCATATGCACTGTCGCCTGGGTGAGTGAAAGGGAACCATCAGTCACATGCCTCAATACACTTACATTTGCTAGTTTCATGGTGCGTCACTGTTACTTACCTAGCAGGTATCCCTCTCCAAATTCTCCAGCAAGCAGTCGTGTGTAGATCCCACTGTTCTGGAAGATGTATGAGTCGTGGGTGCTTCCAGGAAACTTGGCACAAATGTCAGTGATGATGTTCCCTGCATCGCAGATGACCTGCACATTGATGGAGTGGGTGGACTTTCTGTTTCTGTAGATGTGCTCAGTGGCAGCTGGTGGGCAGATTGGGATGTGTGTGCCATCAATACAGCCAATTACATGGGGGAACTGTGCCATGCGATAAAAGTCAGTTTTAGTTTTCTGCAGGTCAGCCTGTGTATTTGGGAAGCTGATGTAGTGGTGCATTCTCTGCATCATGGCATCCAGGAACTTCCTGAAGAAACGGGACAGGCAACTCTGGGATACACCGCCCACCGCAGCTATCACCACCTGGTAACTGCCAGATGCGAGGAGATGTAGGCTGCAGAGTACCTGCACATGTGGTGGTATGGCATGCGCCCTTGGTGTTGGCTGCTCCAGGAGTGGGTGCAGGTCCCTTATTAGGTCCATGATGGTTTGGGGGTGTAGCCTGTACCTTTCATGTATCTCATCCTCAGTCAGTTGGAAAAGTGTGATGCGCTGTCTGTAAATTCGTTCCTCCCTTCTCCAAAACCTCAGTCCTGCTGCCTGTAGACGTTGCCGCCTTGCAATGACATACAGAGCGGCCATGTTGTCCACGCTGATGCATTTTGGGATTTCTTTTATGCACTGTTTATGATTACCACCTGCTTTCAATCTGTGTTAATTACCGACTCTTATTTACCGAATTTCATCGATTTCTAAAATACCGAATTTACCTACATCTCTTTTTCCGTTTTACCACTTCATATTTACCACTTCATATTTACCGAATCGGTAAACATGTATTCGGTAAATATGAATCGGTATTTTAGAACTCGGTAAACATGAATCGGTATTTACCGCTTCATATTTACCGATTTTAGGTTTTTGGCCTCCTACATCTCACTTGACTAAATACCGGTCGGTAACTGGGATTTTACCGAATTTCGGCCGTTACCGACCGGTATTTGGCTACCTACATGAGGCCCTTAGTCTTTCATTGATTAGGTTATTGTCTTTAAGCTCAGTCTTCAATGGTTTGAGTTATATATGCCATTATTCATTTTAGACTACTTACCCAGAATATTGCTCTGAAATGTGACAATTTTTAACGTGGGACATTCTAAAGACACCGTTTAGAGATTCTTACATGAAACATGTGAGTATGCTCCCGAGCCTCCTCTCTATTCGTTGCTCGGTATTTTACACAACATAGAAGATGTGTAATCACCACAGAATTTTAGAGACACATATTTCTTCCTTTTCCATTTCCATTGCTATAGGTTATTGTGATCCTATTTTGGGCATTCCTACTTAGAAAGCTTTGGACCATGGAAGTCGCTAACATATTAGTGCAATTACTGTTTACGTGATCCATGGTTATTTTGGTGAGTGGATTCTATGCTCAATGGTATAGTGAGGGAGACCCAA
Organism: Triturus cristatus; assembly: GCF_964204655.1. Lineage (NCBI taxonomy): Eukaryota > Metazoa > Chordata > Amphibia > Caudata > Salamandridae > Triturus > Triturus cristatus. Next base: position 436,008,454 of record NC_140594.1, on the reverse strand, counting down.
GGGTTGCGTTGTCGATTCCTTGTGCACCCTCACGTAACCTGGCATGCCATTTCTTTTAGTTTAATTCACATCCTAATTTTACTGGGTGTTTTTTTTGTTACCTTGTTCATTTCTGTGGTCTTTGCAGTAGCATGCAACACAAGGGTGTGCTTCTGGTTTTAGAAAATCACCGCTCTCCGCTGATAGATGGAGTTGTATTACCCTCTGCGTAACCGAACGCTGAGGGATGCTTTTCGTCTTTATATTCCAGTAAGCTTACTCACACTGATTGTGATCTCTCAACTTTGGGTGATGGTTTATCAAATCTTTTCTCTTTGTTTCTTAAATGTAAGCAACTGTAAGGAAGTGAGGAATTTGTAATGTAACTTGGGTTTTTTGTATTTAATGTTTCTAGCCCTGAAGAAGTCTGTGGTTTACTCCACTTAAGACGAAACATGTGTTGGCTAGAATGCCACTTTCATGTTGAAATTAGAAACAAGAAACTAAAGAACAGAAGAGGAATTCTGTGGACACTGTTTATGTGAACTCTTGTGATTTCTATGGACTTGCTTTGCTCAGATATTATTTTGTTATTGAGTATATGTATGGGCTTTTGTCTATACGGCTGGTAAGGGCGGGTGGCCACTACCTATATCTTTGAGCATTCGGATATGTGGATTGTTACTTAGACATAAACCCAGTGCAAGTTATACCCTTCCACCCACCTTTTTAGAATGGAATCTGTTATCACCACCCATTTAACTTCATCCTGCCCTGGCTTGTAGCTAACAACATTTTGTGTACTCTTGCAACATTTAAGCCAAACTACAACTCCCAGAAGGCAATCGGCTGCTGGTGAAAAGCATGAACTCGCTGATGGTGACGCATGTGATATGAGGCCACTTGGAAGCTGACGCGCAGGGGTACGGTAATTGTCGCAGGTGCCCCCTCCCCGGTTGTGACAGACACAACAAATAGCGCCTCAGGTTTGACTCCGAGCCTCCGGCGTTTGAGTCCACTTTGAGACTGGGTAATTCATGGGTCTCTGTCACCCACACTTGTGAACAGTGCGCCCCATTTTCTTTCAGAACGTCACGGGTCTTTCATGAAACATATCTCCAACTTTAGGACACTGCGCATGCACTGGTGTTCGCTGGGGCGGGGTTGGTTTTCCGTAGCTACAGCCCACATTCACAGCGAAGGATCAGGAATGCGGTGCACGCTGAGCTGTCAGTTTGCCACCCAAATCACAGGCACACCCATCCAGGTGGCACCCAACGCCCGCTGTTGCACAAATCCAGTGAAAACACAAGAGGTCATTAGTGTATTTATTTCCCTGTATTGCCCTCACCTGAACCATTTGAAACAAGTGGCTTTAACAGTTCTTGATTTGTAGATAAAAGTGTGTGTGTTGGGGGGGTGGGGGAGTAGGTGGAAGAAGAGCAAATATTGTTTAAAGCCCGCTGCATATGAATACCATCGCTGCTTGCTCTTGGTCCCACCCCATGCCTCATTTTCCCACCACGCTTCACTTCCTGTCTCTTTATGTCAACCTTACAGAGTCTTTTTCATCCCTGCTTTCTCCTTTTGTAATAGTTCTCGTCCCTTTTTGTTCCTCCTTTCATCTCTCCCTTAGCTTCATTAATCTGAGTAAAATTCTGACAAGGAGAAATAAGTGCAGGTCCCCAATAATAAGCGCCGGCACCCATGACGTGGGTGGTGAGCAGTGGCATACGGGAAAATTCCTTCCCCCGTAACCCTCAGAATATGACGAGGGGGCCTGTGTCTCCTATATCTAACAGGTGTACATTGGCCATGGGCTGAATGGCGACCCTTTGAAGGGTTGGGGAACCCAGCACTGCAGAGGCTTGAGCTAAGTTTCTGGTGGTGAACCAGAACGTAATTCGGACCATTCAGTTTTTTACGGACTGTACCACTAACCTCACTCCCATAGTCGTTCCTTGTAGATGCCAAGGCTTGACATTCAAGTGTAGTCCCGATTAAAAAAGGAAAACCTAAAAGTAAACGTCTTCATTGCCGTATAAGGGCACTGCACCCCTTATGGGATCACGTGGATATGGAATGAGAGGGGAGCATGTGCAACTCTGCAGAACCTCCTCCCCCGAAGCAGTTTTACTTGTGGGTCTGTTCTGCTGTTGAACCAGCAGCGATTTGTGTTCAGGCAACCCAGGTTACCTTGGTGAAAATCAACATTTTTATGCTTTTATTATTCCCCATGGCCCTTGTAAGCTTCTTTCTCCAGACAAGAGTACTTATGTGATTAGAGGTGCGGCGACTCCCTCAAAATAAACTCTGTAAACAGTACTGTGCAAACACGTTTTTTTTCTGCTTGCTGGAATATAACCGTAAAGCAGGGGGTGAGCACAACCGTGCTAGGCAGACAGGTATTGTGAAAGTGCTGATATATGGTGCACACCAAGCGAGTCTTTGGCAGAACGCTGCACCCCTTCGGGAACTGTCTGCCCAAGTTACGCCTCCATATAGTGTCTAATCGCCGCCTCTAGGCGTCTGCGTGGGTTCACGGTTGTGCATCAGAGACACTTGGCAGGAGACAGCGAGCTGGAATCGGAAGTCTTCCACTGCGGCAGCTTCTTCACCTGCTCAAGCAGGTGTGAGAGTCAAGTCTTGGCCTCTCTGCTGAGACTTCAACGTCGCCCTCTATAAGAGGATATTGCATCTGCCCATTTTGAGCCGACCTAACGCCTTTCACAATGGCTTCCGGTTATTGCTAATCTGTCATAAGAAATCTGGTTCCATACCAGTCGATCTGAAAAGTAGTTTTGATGATAACTAGTCTTTATGTCTGAGCGAATGGAGCTCACCTAAAAGCGTAGCTTGCTCAGTCAGATTGGGGGGCTGTGAGCTTCAGAGTTCCCCACCATCACGCAGACTTCTGTACAGCACAGCTTAAAGACATAGGCAAAGTCAATATCTCTGGCTAAACACTTATAAGGTCCCAAAGGAGAGACCTATTGGCTATGCCAATGCTTGTTTGGAAAATGGTCACAACATTTGCCAGTTGAAATTCATGATTTTGGAGAAAGTCGAGAAAAAGAAGAGAGAGACATAAACAAGTTCTTATTACAAAGAGAATTTTTGGATTAAAAGACTGGACACACTTAACCCCAACGGGTTAAATGATAGAATGGAATTCAGTTGCTAAATATGATACTTGAGTTGTTATTTAGGAAACTCTTGCTGTGCATATTATGTGGAACATGTTCGTTCAGGATTGCCTATTTGGTTTTATTTTTTCTCTGACCTTCGTAGAATCACAGTTTTTTCACACAGTATTTTTCACACAGGTCTTTTGGATTATTGTTCTACACTCTGTAAAGCTTTACCTTTTGCTTTCCCCTGATCTTACACTTTTTCTCATGGTGTTGAGTTTTTTCATGTTTTTTTTCACCTGGTGTTTAATCTATCTAAGATGACCACCGCGGATCCTTACACTTGGGTACGTGTTATATCCTGCTAATGTCAATCCAATGTTATTCTATCACAAGTGGAATGTTAATGTGATGATGCTATCGGAATGTTGGGGAGTCTGTCAGAGAAGGGACAGTTGACTGGGCTGAGCTGCCTGCTGGCTGCTCCTGGTGGGGTCTTTATCTGATCTAGACTTGGTCTTGATTTGATCTACTTATAATCTACCTGTGATCTTTTACCAACTTGAAATAAATCTCTTTGAAACATCTCAACTGACTGGACCTGATTACTACAGAATTTTGGCGACGATTTGAACTAAAAGAACCTGCTACTTCAACCTCATCTATCTTCAATCAACTCAAGCTGGCACCGCTCTCAACTTTCATACTAGACCCCACCAGTGACCTCCCATCGGTCGCCCTCAATGCTTAGTGCCAGTTCAAGTCTATTAGCAACCTTCTAATCAATGTACCAGTTCCTGTCTGCACAGCACAGAGTGCCTTCAAATCAAAGTGCCTATTCCACTCTACACAGCACAGAGTGCCTTCAAATCAATGTACCAGTTCCTGTCTGCACAGCACAGCACAAAGTACCTTCAAATCAAAGTGCCTGTTCCTGTCTGCACATCACAGAGTGCCTTCTGATCAAAGTGCCAGTTTATAAGCAATTCCTCCCTCTTCAGTTGGTTAAGCAACCACAAGATGACATTTGCACAAGTCTACATGATGAGAAGAAGCCACGGGTTTAACTTGCCAAGTCAGCATAGAAATTACGCAACTATAAGCACACTTGGCAACTTATGAGGATACTCAAGAGGTTTCAACGCAAAACAAGATGTCACAAGCAACAAAAGAAATTGGCACAGCACTTTCCACAGCTCCACCAGTGTCCTGTACTACTGTTGTGGGCGATACTTTGGAGGTGCCTGATGAATCTCTTCATGTGCTGTGTGCGTGTTTTAAAAACTTATGCACAGATCACTACTTGTGATTTTCCATTAACGAGGACTCTTTTAACATGCACCTAGCCGTGGATGTTTTCTACTTTGATATGCAGCTAGGCGTGGATGTTTTCTACTTTGAATTCCCACAAGAGGTGCACAGAAACAGTCGCTTCAATTTATCGAGTTAGAGATAAGCCGTGAACATTTTGTGTAATGTAGTAGACAGCGTGTGGGAGCCGCTTTTGCAGAGATCCTGTTCCCGGCTTACCATTTTACTTTTGGCTTGTTTGGACGGGTCGGGGTAAGTTTTTTTTAAAGTTAATTTTGGGCCCCATTTGTCTCCACACCATGGCAGTTTAACCACTTATGCCATACTTTTAAACAGTAGCTCGAGCTCACACAGAGCCTGCTCGCGCTCTTACCGTCATTCCTGCTGCTTCTTGCCTTCATGTCTCTGTGACGATTATCCTAAGCGTCACTGCAGCTGCTTGGGAATTCTTGGTGCACTTTTCTGCCGTGAGCCATCCTTCCTTACGTCAATTTACGTGCCGACATTTTGTGCTTCCACCGGAACTTTGCACTGCTTCAACTCTGTCTCATCTTACACCATTCTTCTGCCAACCATGCCAACCACGTTTTTGGTCACTTGAAACGTTTGCAGTTCAGTAATTTGAAGCTCTATCCTTCCTGAGTGCTGTAGTGGGAGCAAGTTTTACACATTTTTGTCTGTTTTCCTGCAGTTTGTTACCAGTTGAGTCACAAGGTACTTTTCTTCTTAAGACAGTCTGCAGCATTTAATCTACGTTCTCCAGGTCAATTTCTTGTTTGGATGAGTAAATCTTTTGAGGTTGTTCATATGCTCATAACATGGGCAGTGACTCGTTTTTTGAGGTGGCATTCTTTTCACGAGTGCAGTTTAGGTTTGTTCTAATGTGTGAAATCTTCTTTTCAAGCTTTTCTGTATACACTGCCATGTGTGGTGCTGCCATCTACTGCCAAAATGTAATATGACGTTTATGTATTTGGAATGAATTTATTTTAATCCACGTTCTCTTTCCTACATCAAGCATGGTCAAAGACAGCCATCCTTTTGTCACAAAGGTATGCAGGTTTTGCATTGTCACTAGTTTTTTTAGAGGTTGCACACACCTCGACAGACAGTCATATGGAACGTGAACAAATGTACTGCTAGCTGTTTTAATGTCACATGTTTTAAATGGGTTTTGTTCCATCTTCGACTAGTGCACGACACGGGCAATTATGTGAAGGTTACAGTCCTTCCGCATAAATCAATTTGCGGGTTTTACCCGTACGCTTTCGAATCTACCTGTCTACAGGGTGTACCTATGCAAAGGTTACAGTCCTTTCGCATGAATCGATTTGCGGGTTCTTATCCGTACGTGTTCTAATGTACCTGTCTACAAGGTGCGTCTATGCAAAGGTTACAGTCCTTTCGCATAAATCAATTTGCGGGTTCTTACCCGTACGCTTTCAAATGTACCTGTCTACAGGGTGCGACTATGCAAAGGTTACAGTCCTTTCGCATGAATCAATTTGCGGGTTCTTACCCGTATGCTTTCAAATGTACCTGTCTAACAGGGTGTGACTATGCAAAGGTTACAGTTCTTTCGCATGTATCAATTTGCGGGTTCTTACCTGTACGCTTTCAAATGTACCTGTTTACAGGGTGTACCCATGCAAAGGTTACAGTCCTATTGCATTGGTGCGGGTTTTTCAAAACATTTACATCTAGTTAAGAATTTTATTATACACTGTTGTCTTTATATCATATTTTAAAGATTTTATTGATGATGGTGTTTCTGGTAGGTGAGGATCGCCTTTATTTTTTCCTCATCTTCCTTGTTTTTTCTTCTCTTCTGTTTCCTTCTGAGGTCTGCTTTTCGTGTCTCGTGTAGATTCTGGACTTTCTTTTGTTTTTCTGTTGGGTTTTCTTTCTCTGTGTTGTCGCAGCCTGTAGCTCTATGTTTTGTTGGTTTTCCACTTTCAGCCCCATTTCATTCCTGTTCTGGCCAGTGGGTGCATTTTGGGGAAGTCTTTTGTACTTTCTTATATCCTCTAACGTTGTTTTTTCTTCGCTGTTGTGTGAGAAGGGAGGATGGTTTCTGTGTTTCATTTCTTTTCTGTTCCTTGATTTCTCTTGGTTGCTCTCCTTTCTATGGTTGTTCTTACATTGCTCTTCTTTTGATGGATGTTCTTTTGTTGTTGTTCCTTTTGTTTTATATAATCATTCTGCTTTCACTTTATCAGGTTTTTCTGATATTTCTAGTTTTGTTGTTTCCCGTATAAGAAAGGGAGATATGTTATATCCTGCTAATGTCAATCCAATGTTATTCTATCACAAGTGGAATGTTAATGTGATGATGCTATCGGAATGTTGGGGAGTCTGTCAGAGAAGGGACAGTTGACTGGGCTGAGCTGCCTGCTGGCTGCTCCTGGTGGGGTCTTTATCTGATCTAGACTTGGTCTTGATTTGATCTACTTATAATCTACCTGTGATCTTTTACCAACTTGAAATAAATCTCTTTGAAACAACTCAACTGACTGGACCTGATTACTACAGTACGTCCATGTGGGGATTTCATGGATTTATCTGTACCTTGCTGATGAGTCACGTTTCACTCTCTCCTTCTCACTCTCTCCTTCACTCTAAGTGTTCGTATCGTTGGGTTAGACACAATTTAAGATGGCCGCCACCGATTGTTTCAGCAGACTATTGCTGGAATACTGGAGGTCTCGTTAACTTTATTCTACTGGATATTTTGTTTTCTTCAAACACTGTGGGTAGCACGTCTGTATGCTCTCTAGCGGTTATATAAGTAAGTAGAGTGTACGTGTTCATATCGTTTGGTTAAACACACTCTAAGATGGCCACATCCGGTTGTTTTAGCAGACTAGCGCTGGAATACCGGAAGCTTCGTTAACTTTATTTAAATTGGACATATGTTTTCTCCAAACATTGTGGGCAGCACATTCGGGTGTTCTGCAGCGGTTAGAGAAGAAAGTAGAGTATAATAGCGGGGTTCCAGCATGTTTTCAATTACGCTATGAGAGCGCGAACGATTTTTAAAGTAGAATGTGATTTTTTGTATTTCGTTTCATGAGTCTTAGCATTGGGACCGCATTATCGTATGACATTTTGATCAGTTTGTGGTTTAAACGGTTCCATTCTGGTGGACGCAAGACGGGCTACTCTGTTTGCTTCGTTTGAATACCAAGGTTTTGAACTTGAGTCATGATAGAGACGATGTTTGCTGTACTGGGGTTCACTTTAAATATGACATGGGGACACTGTGATAGTTTGAACATTTTTTGAACACCTTTGTAACATAATGAGCCACTTATGGTTTATCACATGGGTGTCGATGATTGCCATGTTGTTGCACGCAGTCATAGGAGGAGACTTCTGCAATGTTCTAAGCTAAATGTTATCGTATGTTTTATCATTGTCTTCGTTATTTCCTTATGTACTTTCAATTGATTTTAAGAACGCTTTCCCCTGACAAAGGTCTTCTTATTGCCTGAAATGCATTGGGACGAGACAAAATAACATGAGATTGAATGTTATTTGTGATGAATAAAGAATTAATCATAGACTCTGAACAAAAGTGGTATCTTGCACTAAAAGACCACTGATTCAATTAATTAAAAGAAAATTTCGCAATGATTGGATGATTTTGGGATTTATTAAAGACTAAAGAACCCTCAGGGTAGAGGGGCACCTGGCAGTGAGGAAGGGGACGGGGGAACGCACATTTCAGTTTATTGTTACCGTACATGCCAACCCTCCCGATTGATGCAGGAGGCTACCGATTTCAAGGCTAGTCTCCCGCCTCCTGATTCCTGCATGCAAAAACCTGATACTTCTACGGGTTTCTGTCGATAGGGACTGGTCTTGTGTGACTCGGATTTTGCACTTCCAGTAACCAGCACCCGCAGGCCAGTGCACAACATCTTAGTCACACTCTCTCTGCCTGCTATAGCACTTTCTCCTAGCTCCTGACAGATAAGAAAGAAAAAAATGTTTTTGTTTTTCTGATATCCGACCTTGCAGCAGCACACTTGCAAGTCCTATACATGACAATAGACACAATTAATGCCTCGCCCTGTTATGTTATAAAATGTGTAAAGCGCATAGCTGCCCCAGCAGCAGGGCTTCCCATTTCTAGCCCATTGCAAGAAACAGACTGCAACAACGACTTAAAACAGAGGGGGGAAGAGAGAGACCCTAACCAGAGAAAAGACAGGTCTTTAGTGTTTTCTTGAACTGAAAATGGTTCTAAATGTTCCTGATAGAAAAGGGGAGCAAGTTCCAGAGAGGAGGGGCCTTGGCACGAAGAAAGCAGCTCCCTGTCTTACTCTTTTAACACATGGGATAATGGCCAGATTAAGATCGTCCGAAAGTAGAGGACATGAAGGTCGATACACAGATATCAAGTTTGACAAGATAGGGCGTTAGTCAAGGAAGTCTGGTAGTAGGCGTAAGTTGTCTCAAAATTGTTGTTTTGACTGCAATAGGGTGCGCTAGGCGGAAAGCAGTCTTGTTCGCTAGGGATTATTATAGAGAAGGTCTGTGTATGTCCGGTCAACCTCAACCAAGAGGTGCACCCTGCTCCCGGGTCGGGCTACGGGTCGCTTCAGTGATGCCCCTTAGTCGCATCACCAAATGCCCCGTCCACATAGCCACGGATATAGGATGGTTGTGAAGCGGTCCTATAAACGAGTGGGCTGCGGTTCCATTGAACCGGGTGATAGGGTGCACACAAGGCAAGAGAGCTGCAACTACAAGGTTTCAGGAGGTGGGAGCCACTTCAGCTTGAAGGAAGATAGCAGCGTTTAAGAGTAGAGCCCCCTCCTGGGAGGCCGTCACATCCTTGCAGGGCATGCGAGGCACTGGTCCTTCACAGAGAACCATATACCGCTCCATGCGCGAATTCGCGGAGCAGGGGTTTTGGCTTCCATCATTTGACTCTGGGGACCTTAGATTCTAAGAATATCTCTGGGAATATACACACGATTCTGTGGTCTCGTGGGTTATGTAGTTCCACCCTTTAGGGTAGAATGCAACAGAACTGCACATTGCCACTATTTAGAGCGTGACAGATGCAACAATTTGTTCCCTGCCAAAGCAAACCGAGTTTCTTATGGCAGAAGGGATGTTCTGATGCGCGTCCTGTGAGGCCATCACATCTTTGCAGGGCATGGGAGGCACTGGTCCATTCCCAGGGAAGCAGGCACCGCTCCATGCGCAGGGCAAGGGGCTTTGGCTTCATCAGGCATGAGCCATGCCGTGCGAAACCCAAATCTTAGTTTGGCATAGTTTGGGTGCACTTGGCACAGGTGGGCTTTGATCCATTTTACAGGACATGAATATGGCCCGGGAAGTTGCAGGTGGCAGTGAGAAAGGAACTGTTTTGGTGGGGGGCTCTTTTGGCGACGGTAGCCGCCTCCAGAGCTGTGGTGGAGTTACAGGGCGATCTGGAAGCATATGGGTACAGAAAGTTTACTTCTGCAAGAGCACAATAGGGGTGCCAGAGCCAAATCACAGGAACCTCGTGTGGAGGGTCCTGGAACAACTACGTCGGCGCCCCGTTAGTCCTTCGGGCGGTTGTGGGCCTGAACAACCGGGGGTTCGCCTTGCTACGCTCCGCCCTGAAAAGGGCGTGAGTAATAAGGGACCAATGTGTCACATGATCCAGTAAGGGGATCACCCGTGATCCAGTAAGGGGATCACCCCCCATAAGGGGAGCGCTGATTGGTTTCTCCACAGTGCGTGGCTTATCAGGCGGGCAGGGCAGCATAGGTTTATACAGCTGCCTGCCCTTGGATCGCCCGTAAGATAACCCACCATATTGCATACTTTTGTATGGAATAAACCTGCAGCAATATTTTTCCCAAACAAAAGTTGTGTTGTGTATTTATTTATGTATGCATACTCTGTTGTGGTAAGGGTGGGGCCTGGTGCCATAATGGGACTATGTTTTGATCGTGTTCAAACATAAGCAATTAGCATTCATCTACTCTGCGAAGGCAAGTATTCCCTTTTGAAAATGTATGTAAAAGTATGATTGTCGTAAAACAAAAGCATGAGTTGAGTTTTGCCTGCCCTCAATAAAAATCAATGAGAGAAATACATTCTCCCTATTATTTTTTAAAAGATCTCTCGCTTTCCTCTTCCACAATGTTGGCATGCATGTATTACCATCTTTAAGTGGAGGTATTTTTTCGGCCGATTTTGTCAAACAGGTGTTGGGTGCTCCAAATATCATCAATTATGTTGTTCTTTTCTTGCTACAATTTTTTCGTTGCTTTGTCTAATATTTCAACTTTTATGAGCTTCTGTATAGACTTATTGGGTAAGTACTAGGAGATGAAAAACAGGCAAAAGGTTAATGAAGTAGCCGGGTCACTTACTGTCATTTCATCAAACATGCTAATTAGAGTCTCTGATCTCCCAAAAATTTTTAAAACGTACAAGTCCTACTGGTACCATCTGCGATAAAGATGGTTCATACTTCAGATAAAAAGCCGCACAAACTATATTTATCCCTACGTGTAAATTGCCCATTAATGTGTACAAAAACGTTAAATGCGCGAGTGGTGCGCATCTGGACTTCGGAAATGTAACTACCATATCGGAGAGTGTCTTTGATCATATCATTCCACTCTAATCGAAGACCAACATGAAAAAAAATATCGCCAATAGGTCTTGATGTTTCTATATAACCGTGCCGGCAGCGTTGCAGAAACAATAATAAACCGTCTATGTGATGTGCTCCGCAGTCTTCGTCCTTGTGAAGATGGCCGGTTCGCTGAGCTTTCAGTCTGTCTTCAGTTTCTATATCTCCTCCCCCCCACTATCCGACCCCTTAGGAACAGTGACAATTCGAATGACATCACAATGTTGTTTCGCGCAGCCGCAGAGTAGAAAACTGAGCATTGGGTGCTACTGCTAAAGGAGCAGGGTTGGTGCACGAAGTGCAAAGCTCTGTATTTTCATTTCTGTGCATTAGGATCCAAAATGACCGAGGTGAGACAGCGGATCACCAGGGAGCAGGATGCAGAAGAGCAGGTAAGCAAGGGTTGGGCGTTGGTAGGAAAGCTAGAGTTATCCTGCAGCTTCTGTGAAGAGATGGGGAATCCCCTTTTATACACACACCTTATGTGATGTTCTGTCTAGGGAATCAACGTCCCTGGCTCTCAGTAATTTTATAAATTATGTGTGCAAATTTCCAAGTTACATTGAGTAGCCGAATGATGTTTTGGTTGCAATTTTGGATTTGTTTTGCACCCTAAGCTGCGCCTAGTACATGCACATCACTGTCGTTTCACCAAAACTATTGGGTGTTTGGTAAATGCTGGCTCTAAAAAGCATTATTTGAATAATACTGCTGGCCCTTCTCATTCTGTACTCTTGCATGAGCACCGAACCGGTGTCCAGTGTACGCGCAACATCGCCTCTCCGTTATCACACCTTTTTAGGGCGTCCGTTTTTGCAGAATCTCTGTTCAGTGTTGCAGCCTGCGCATACAGCAATGGCAGTAACAAGAATAGCGATGGGAGTGAGTCTCCTTTGGTCGCTGGGAGATTTTCAACTTTGATTATCCAAACGCTGCAATTTAGTTGTATGCAATGCACACGTGACTCTGCTATTAACCCCATCGTTTTAAGGTGCAACACAGCAGAAACAGTTAATTTACCATTACCGATGATCTGCCCCGGACTGCCCTTGCCCGAAGTTGTTGAAATAAATCGTATTTGTTTTTCTTCTTCACCAGTGGTCAGAAACTTCGTGTGGTTGTTAGTACATGCGGCTTGCCTCTAGGCACCCAACTGTCTAAATGTGATGGCGCCAGGTCCCCAAGTTAAGGTCTCGTTGCAACACGACTTTTTTGGATCATTGGTTTTCACTTCTTTTTCCAAGCATACTCATTAAGAGAAAAGGGAGTTTATGAAGTAACTGTGTCCTCGCCTGCGATTGCTACACAAAACGCTCTGTTCTTGAAAAGCAGAAATGCAATTGAGCTTAACTGAAAATGTGAATTTGAACTCGTTTACAGTGCGCTTCTTTGAAAACCAGAACAAATATATCCTGCTGGCTCCAATGGCAGCTGGGTTCGAACGACCCCTCACAGTTGCACCTCAGAGTCTGGCAGATGTCCAATGAACATAGGTAGAAAAACGCGCACCCGGACCTGTTTTTCGTGATCCTCCATCATTCACCCCAAGGTGCGATGTGACAATTTTTATTTTTTTTAGTTCATAGCCGGAATAACTTTACAGCACATTCTGCCTTTTCTGATCTCAAAATATGTGAACACTTGAAGCTATAGGAGTAAGAATTTGCCACGTGAGGGTACGTGATCGAGCAAATACGTTGCTATATAAGGACAGAATTCTCTCTCTGTTATCCCATCACATACGTCTCAGTAATCTGTTCCTCACAGGAGGAGTAGGGGATTCCAAGGTCAATAACATAATTGAAAAATGTGGTGCATCAAATATGATTTGTTTCTAATTTAAATGTAGGTAATCTGAAAGAGTTCTTAATTTAATTCAAATGAAAACTGTATCTGATTCCTTGTAGTACTGAGTGACATTGCTTATCCACTGGGCTTCCCTGTGTTTGAATAGTGAATACGTTTCAAAAGCTTTATTTCGACAATTGTCATAAAAGCACAAAAAAAACATGTACAACATACAACACAAGACAATATAAATAAAACATTTACACTAGACAATATAAAATAGTATTAAATTCCAATAAAGCTCCAAAACGGTGATAAAACCTTAGTAAAAAGTTATAAGACTCACGTAACAACATAAGTAAAATATCAATGTTTAAATTTGATCAGCAGCAGGGGATTTTAAAGTGCAAGTGCGAATGGCCCATGACCAACCCAAAAACTTAGCGACAGCAATAGCTAAGTTAGGAGCACATTCGGAACCTAAAATTCTTAAAGCAGACATACAGCTCCGTGTGCCCAAGGAGGAGCAAGCTGGTCTCAGCCATTTACGGCGTGGAGCCACATATAGCGGACATACAAAAAATATGTGAGGAATAGTTTCGTCCTCAGCCCGACAATGGTGGCACTTACTACTCATAGATAAATCCCATTTGCATGTGAAGGATTTGGTAGGGAGGGAGCCTATCCTGAATTGGAAATATAATTTCCGATCAAGTGGCTTCTCTATTAGATCCCAAAACAACTCACAAACGGGCCTGGTTTTGAAATCCAAAAACCGGCCGGACAAGCTAGTGGCTGTGATCACATTAAATGATGACGAAAATAGCATGTCCCAATATTTTTTCTTTAGTTCCGACTTGGTTGGAAAGGCAGAAGTATCTGGGGAATCCCATAAACACAATAAATCAAGTTTAGTGAGTGTGGTTCTAATCTCTTTAAGCCAACCTATTTTGTGAAATCGATCCAGAGCAATCACATGTTTTAGGCCCTGAACAAAATGTGAGAGCTCCGGAGTGGACCATAGTCACCTCCAGTATAACAGTGGACTTAACTTTGCCATATCCTCAATTTTCTTCCTGCCTAGATCTAGACGAAGTGGGGTCATCGGTGTGCTTTGAGGAACCCCGACCAGGCTGCGAAGAAACTTATTTTCTGCCACGGCTAGACGTCTTAAGTCGCTAAATCCCCATAGCTCAGCTCCATATAGAGCTGAGCTCACCACTTTGATGTTATAAATTTCCAGGGCCGGGGTTACAGGTTTAGTAAACGACGTTTTGTGTTTCATCAGCAGGGCACATGTATGCTGGTGATGTTTTAGAACTGTAAGATTCAGATTATTTTTCCAGCCCATATCTTTTTGGAGGGAGATGCCTAGATACATGAAAACATCCACCTGTTCCAGGGGGATATTATTTAATAATATCCTTCCCTTAAAGGACTTGTGCTGATTGAAAGAAAGAAACTTGGTTTTTGAGGTATTAATCTCAAATCCTCGCTGAGTACAGAAATTACCGAATGCGTTCACAGCCTTTTGTAACCCGCTCGGGGTCCTGGAAATAATCAATATGTCGTCCGCAAACATGAGGACTGGGACATGAGTTCCCGCCAGTGTGGGGGTATCAGATGGCGTTCGGGAGAGGTACTCTACCACTCCGTTGATGTACAGCGAAAACAGGGTGGGGGCCAACACACATCCCTGCTGAACACCACGCTCGACTGGGAAGGTGTCGGTAACCTCACCCTGCATCCCCCATCTGATCCTGGCAAAAGTGTCCTCATGTAAACGCACGAGTAAGGTTAGCAATTCCTGCTCAATCCCCATGTCCCCTAGCACTCTCCATAATTTCCCACGTGGTACTAAATCAAACGCCGACTTAAGGTCAACGAACACAGCATATAATGAACCTTCCCCCAAGACCACGGTTTTCCAGTAAATTGTAATAAACCGGAAAACCTGGTCTATGGTGCTAATGCAGGAACGGAACCCAGCTTGAAATGGGGATAAGATATTTGCTTGCTCCGCCCACATTTGAACTTTGTTTAGCACCAAACGGCCCACTACCTTCTGTATGGAATCTATGAGGCTAATGGGCCTGTAATTACTTGGGAGAGATTTATCTCCCTCGTTAAATACGGGGATAATCTCCGCTCCCTTCCAAGAAGGTGGCACTGGGGACCCATTAGCCACTGCGTTGGCCAAAAAGGCAATATACTGGCACCAAGTTGGTCTATCAATTAAAAAGACATCAGCTGGAATGCCATCCATTCCAGGGGCCTTCCCTCCCAACACACAATCGAGTGCTATATCTACATCTTTGGGGGAAAACACCGTACCTTAATAAAATTTAAAAGGAAACAAAGGTGGAACTTCTCCCAAGGGGGCACTCGCATATTGTGGTTTAAAGAAGGCAAGCCATTGTGTCTGTGCTACATTGTTTTGGGGTGTGTCTGGGCTCCCTCCCCGGTCCCAGTTAACAATGTTCCAAAATTGCTTGGAATCTTTGGCTGCACAGGCTCTTCTTAGATCTTGCCACTTGTCGTTGTCCCATTCTCTTTTTGCCACCCTTTGCTCCCGCCGATAGGAATCCCTGGCCTCCCTTACCCCAAAGAGATCTTTGGATTTAAGCGCTTCACACAGTTTTTTACGAGCCATTTTGCAGTTGGCATTGAACCAGCCAGCCCTATTCGATTTATGCGACTGCTTACTGGACCTAGCATCTTGCAAAAAATAGGTTTTTAACTTGGCAAATAAGGATAAATGAGATTCATACATGATTAGTGGGAAATCTGGGCTATTAGCTCTGGACCCTATAGAGGCCGTTTGTTCCGCAACCTCTATTTTAAGACCGGCCAACTTTATAGGAAGTTCACAGATCTTATTCCATTTCACCTGGCGCGTATTATTAGATAGTACCAAGTTACATGATACAAGACCCTCAGTCGGATTCACAACCCTCTCTGTGAGTACTATTAAGAAGTCTGAACAGAGAGGGTTGTGATCACTTTCCATGCGCCATACAATCTCCATATCCTCGAGGCACCGCCAGAGTCTTACGTCTACCAATAGGTAGTCGATCCGGCTGGAGTTACGTCCGTTATCAAAGGTATTTGCTCCTGAAGGGTCCGATCTAGTGCGCCCATTAGCAGCTCTAAGACCTCTTTCTAGACACAATACCTTTAACTGGATGGCAGCGTCGGTCCATTTTTTAACAACTGGGATCTCGAGCTTATGAATGCCCCATATCAAATCCTGTTCCGCTGCTATCTCCTGCTCCTCGACCCCTAATGGTTCGAAGGTGGTTTTAAAATCCCCCCCCACAATTGACGAAATAGAATTAGGGAGGGCATCCAGCTGGGTATCCAGGGCGGCTACTACTTCTGACAGTACCACCCCTACTGCCTCTAGCATAACCATTAAATAGGGCCAATGTTAGCCCATGAGGCCAAACAAGTTTAATAGCTTAGATATCGCTATTCGGGAATAGTATGGGGACAATACCACAGCATAAATTCTGACGAACCCATACCACCAGCCCACCAGCGGGTCGCCCTTGGTTTTTTTTAATGGCAGGGATGTAGAAGTTAAGATACCCCACCTGATGAACTGGATCCACTGCCCAGGTCTCTTGAAACAGGCAAATATCATATTTATCTATGAAATTACCCCAATTCTCTGACTCAAATTTTTGCCCAATACCTGCAATATTCCAAGATAATAGAGACAGTTTACCTTCTCTGCTAGTGCTAGTGAGTGAAGGATTTGCTTTTACGAGCATGGGGGGACTAGTGATCTCATGACCTGTGCTATGACCTAATTGTGTTAGTGAGACTAAGTTCCCTTTATCCAGTAGAAGGGTGGATAATGAACTGCTTCTATGTGGATTTTTTAATGGGTCCTTAATCAATGGAGTCCTTACAGGGGGGGTCCAACACTAAAACCCTGCCAACCTCCCTGTGTCAATCGCACTCCTCCAGATCAGTGAGAGCTGTGAATCTGTTGTCTAGACTAAGTTCACTCGCATAACCTGGTAATACCCTCCTATGTAGTGGACCATTCCGTATGTAAGCAAACTTAAAGCTTGCATTTGGTTTTATGGGACTAGATTGAAAGAAACCCATCGTTAAAGGGATTATACCAGGGGCCCTCTTCTGGGGGGGGCAACAAGTTAGCTAGTACATTAGGAAGCACATTCACATAGGAAAAGTTGACAACAATGCAATCCCCCTTGAACTTCTTCACACCAACGCCCACCCATGGAACACGTCTAGCCATGATGATCTCTTTAGCTAGTTGAAAACCACCCCGTTCGTTGATATTCATATTATTGGTTAACCAATGTAGAACTTTATCCATCAGGGTAGTAGATGTCTCTACTTGATCTGGTCTCAAGCGAGGGACATTAGCGAGGACAAGAACCAGGGGCGAGGCTCCCTTTACCAGTGTGAACCTTTTTCCTGGAATTGGTTCACAGCAAATCCCGGTATCAAGTAACAAGAATAGCGATGGGAGTGAGTCTCCTTTGGTCGCTGGGAGATTTTCAACTTTGATTATCCAAACGCTGCAATTTAGATGTATGTAATGCACACATGATTCTGCTATTAACCCCATCGTTTAAAGGTGCAACACAGCAGAAACAGTTAATTTACCATTACCAATGATCTGCCCCGGACTGTCCTCGCCCGAAGTTGTTGAAATAAATCGTATTTGTTTTTCTTCTTCACCAGTGGTCAGAAACTTCGTGTGGTTGTTAGTACATGCGGCTTGCCTCTAGGCACCCAACTGTCTAAATGTGATGGCGCCAGGTCCCCAAGTTAAGGTCTCGTTGCAACACGACTTTTTTGGATCATTGATTTTCACTTCTTTTTCCAAGCATACTCATTAAGAGAAAAGGGAGTTTGTAAAGTAACTGTGTCATCGCCTGCGATTGCTACACAAAACACTCTGTTCTTGAAAAGCAGAAATGCCATTGACCTTAACTGAACATGTGAATTTGAACTCGTTTACAGTGCGCTTCTTTGAAAACCAGAACAAATATATACCCTGCTGGTCCCAATGGCAGCTGGGGTCGAACGACCCCTCACAGTTGCACCTCAGAGGTCTGGCAGATGTCCAATGAACATGAAGATAAGTAGAACAAGCATTTGCAATGCAATAGGTCTCGCAGTTACGCAAGTTTGAGCTATTGGCATTGTAAATGGCTATGCCTTTTATTTTGGTATTGGTTTTGAAAACATAAATACAAGACATTGTTATTTATGACGGCAATAGCTTAAACTCGCGTAAATGCGAGACCTATTGCATTGCGTGCAGCAGTGTGCGGCGTGCAGCAGTGTGCGGCGTGGTTTGTAAACAACAAGAAAAGCGGACATCAAAGGAAGGGTGGAAGGGAACGAGCATATGGAGTGTGAGTTATAACGAAAGTTAATTGTTGTAAGAGGGGATACAGGAAGTGCGCTGGCGAAAGCAGTCTGCTGCTTTCAAGTCCGATGCCAGATGTCAGCTTCGCGCTTGAATGCCTCACATGCACTGGCCATAAACCGCATTCCTAAGGTCTTGTGCCCCTTACTAAATCTCTCTGAATGCGTGAGGCGGCGTACGCGCAGGAAGTAGCTGGTGGCAAATGGAATGCACGTGGTTGTGCGCATAACCGCCACCCTATCCGCCTGGGAAGTCTTTGGGAGCATTTTCTGAAGCCCCTACATAAGTGTCGCTGTGCGATCACTTACGCGATAGCCAGGCGAGACCTAAAAAGGACTAATAGACAGCCAAGGGAGTTAACATTTTTTACATGCATCTAAAAACTCAGAGCTGCTTAGAGCTATGTCAATCAGGGGTCTGCACCAAGTTTGTCATCAAGGGTGACCTCATAGGGCCCCACTCTGCTGCTGATCCCCCAGGGCGGGGTTCGCTGGCCACGCCCTTGGGGCTGGGCAGTCTGACGAGGGGTATCACAGAAAACTGTTTAAAAGAAGACCCCCCAGGTCCCACGGTCAGCAACCAACATTCCTCACCATATATGGTACACCAGAACCCTTTACAACCTGCTGAAAATTGTATTTAAGACGGATGCCAACAGAATATAAATTGAGCAGTCATCAGACACCAACTGTTCTCCTGGCCGTAACGTTTAAATAAACAAATTGTTCCTGTTTTGCCAAAAACCTCTAGTCTTCTGCTTTTAAAGGGATTTCTAACTCGAGCAACAGTAGCATCACAACTCAGTATTGCTCAAGTAAGCCATATCAATAGCATTTAAATCAGTATTTAGTTCTAAACTATGAAAAGACTAATAACACAGACAGGTCCTCTTGTTGAACATATAGATGTATTTTACATTATATTAATAATTGTTTTGGCTTCTATAAAAGACAGCATATTTTTTTTTATTAATTTTTGGAGCGGCAAACAATTTGACAGCAAGAGCAGTTGGTTAATTGTCTGATCCATATTGGCTACAGCTGCTTCACCATCCCCAGTGAGCTTCTTCCCAACTTCTCTGTAGCGCAGATCTTATGTGCCTCAAATATACCATTCAATTTGTCTACACTCCTCCTCCAAGTTTGAATTTAGAAAGAATAAACACATACATCAAAGGTAACAAAACAGAATGAGCCTTTAACCCTCAAGCAGACATGAGTGACATTCAAAGGCCTAATCTATATTGATTTACCACACCTTGATATCTGTCCAAAAAGGGCTACAAGTACTTTACAAAACATCTAAATAAATACGTTAATCTTCAAAGGCTTAAAGGATCCCAGACTATCCGAAGTTGGAGGTAGATTTAGGCTCAGGACACGTGCTCTTTCCATGCACCTAGTCTTTGTATAGGGATACAGTTGAGTGATGAGCAGATACCCACTCCTGAAAAGAACCACACGTGTGTGGGGGGGGCGTCATTGCCATGTGAGTAGAGAAAATTGCATAGCAACCCGTTTGTGGTTGGTGCCACAATTTAAGAAACGATTTGTTTGGCTTGGTGTTTAAGTACACAGTTTTTGTTTAACTATATGAAAATGCTTCACTGGGCATGAACATAAAAAAAGAGCAAACAATATGCAAAACATGCTAGGACATGGTGTTGTGGCGCTTCAAAGCGGTTTCTTTGCTTTTGAGTAAGTGCATTCTATGAATTAAGTAATAAAATGCCTTTGGCTCCACGTCACAGATCAGAATTTGAAAACATTGCAAAATATTTTTTTTGCTACAAAAAACAATACTGCAAGCCAGGCATGCACCAGGAAGTTGATTTTCTATTTTAAAAATACACAAGCATTTGCTGTCACAACCAGAATTAAGCACAGGCATCTCAGACGAATGTGCAACCTGTACACACAGCAGTCAAACACAGCAAGGCTAAATCGAGTCTTCAATGCGGCGGTCGATAAACGGTGTAGTGTACGTTAAATTAATCAAACATTTAATTTAGATAACACCAACGTGTATTGTTTACAGCACACTGCTACATAACGACTAAAAGCAAAATCGGTATAAATGAAAAAGATATGGTTCTAGATTCATGGAGACAGTCATCAAATGCATTAATCCAAGTTTAACCAAGTGACAGGGCATGGACATTTAAAGGAGCTTTCCTAATGCCGCAATCACCTACATTTTGATCAGAGAGATCTGATACACCAAGTGCGTATGTATTGGCCTAAATAGTGAATAAAAATGAGGCGTGACCTACATGAAAACAAAGCATCTTCGGATAAGGCGACTGCAGAAGGCAAACTGTATGTAAAGTACAAGCATGCATCCAAACAGTGGCCACACCGTCAGAGTTCTGAGCCAGGCAGCAAAACTACAACGTTAGAAGCAATAAAGGAGCCTGACTGGAAAAGATTAAATAAAGCACCTCAGAGTGGGAGACCGAGCCCTCTTCCTCCTCCTGACAGCTGCTCCCGAAGCGGATTAACCACAACAATAATAACAAACAAGCCGGAAGTCAGGCGCCCTTGCCCGGGACGTGGGCGGGGCCTGCTCCGGCAGGAAGAGAGACGGCGTACCATGCTAACGCGGGGCTCCCATGCTGAAGGGAGAGCCCCGCGGTGGCGACCGGAGTGGAGCGAAGCCCCGGGTCCCAGGAGGGGGCCCGGGTGAAGACTGCGGCGGACGAGGCTGCCCACGGCAGCATGGGGCTCCCGGGAGTGCAGGGAAGCCCCGCAAGAGAAGTGCTGCAGCCGCGAGGAGGAGCCCCCCCCCCCAGAAGAGCAGCCCGGTGAGTGAAGAAGGGCTGGGGGGTTCCGTGTGGGCTATTGTTGGTGCCTGATCGAGGCACAGCGTCCTTGGCGACAGCAGCGCTTCGCGCTGCGTGGGCTGACATGTGGTCGGAAGGGAGACAGGAGATGTGCACGCCGCGTGGCTGTAAGCGCGTACACCAATTCAAATCCGCTAAGAGCCTGCGCGTGCACATCTCCTGTCCCCCTTCCGAGGCAAGTCAGCAACAATAGATCTCGCCGTAAGCAGCGCTCCGCGCTGCGTTCGCAGGCGAGACCTAAAAACGCGCACCCGGACCTGTTTTTCGTGATCCTCCATCATTCACCCGAAGGTGCAATGTGACACATTTTTTTTTTTTTAGTTCATAGCCGGAATAACTTTACAGCACATTCTGCCTTTTCTGATCTCAAAATATGTGAACACTTGAAGCTATACGAGTAAGAATTTCCCACGTGAGGGTACGTGATCGAGCAAATACGTTGCTATATAAGGAGATCGGTTGCAACAGAATTCTCTCTCTGTTATACCATCACATACGTCTCAGTAATCCGTTCCTGACAGAAGGAGTAGGGGATTCCAAGGTCAATAACATAATTGAAAATGTGGTGCATCAAATATGATTTGTTTCTAATTTAAATGTAGGTAATCTGAAAGAGTTCTTAATTTAATTCAAATGAAAACTGTATCTGATTCCTTGTAGTACTGAGTGACATTGCTTATCCACTGGGCTTCCCTGTGTTTGAATAGTGAATACAGTCTGTGTTCTGGATGTTTATTTTATTCTCCGCAGGCCCTTTCTTATGCCTCCCAGCATGCAAAAATGCATTGCTCTCAGGGCTTTCAACTTATTTTGATTTTGATTTACCGTGGAAACTACACCACTCCTTAACCATATACTTTCTCATACTGTGTATCTTCGCACTAATTGCAGTGGAATATCTTAGATTCAAGAATACAGTGAACAGTTATCGAAAGACCATTATCGTATTAAAAATATATTACCTTTTCAGGAAAGTTATGCAGTCAATCGTCTTATTGATCATCCACAGGAATCTTGGTACCCCAGCTGTAGACCTTACAACAAAGTACTAAACCAAAATGGGCATGCTGGATTGCCCATAACCATGCTCCCACTATGTCCCTAGCCCCTGTAGAGCTATCTCACCCGTAGAGGCCAGTAAACAGCATTGTGTGTCACTAATGTAGGATTCTCTCCCTCACCCTTAACTGTGGGTGCACCTATAGACAACACGAGTTTCCAGGAGCGCCTGACCTTCTGCTAGCACTAGTGGGCTGATACCCACGCAGGACATTTGTTATAGGATTAACACGCAACTTTTTTCCTCTGGATTTCCCGAGCATGGATGTACCTGAGAATTATGGATTTTCAGTGGGTTCATGGTGCCCACAGTCAATATACATTGGGTGTGGTTTGTTTTGGAAATTGGGAAAACAGCAGCAGGTAAAATCTCAGTTTAGTGTACTTGTCTTTAGTTCACAAATACAACTGCCGCGCTGTATAAAAACATATCATGTATTTTTAATGTATACATATCCTAAGATGATCTTCATCCCTCACTGTTTGTTTAAGATTTCAAATAGTTTTTTTTCCAAAACAGATTTTATTGATTTTCCAAGGTACGGGATGGGCAATGCCCAAAGCAAACATTGCAAATACAGTTTGATGTAGAAAGTACCATATTTGTGAAAACCTCAACAAACTGGCCTGCTATACAGCTGGCCTAACAACTGAAATGTAGCACAGATCATCACAAAAGTCCCTCATACGCAAATGACTAGGTGTATGTGTATCACCGCCAGAGATACTCATCTTAAGCATAGTGGAAAGTAGGGCATGGTACCTGGTGAATTTATGAGGGGTCAGTTTATGGCAAAGGGGATAGATCAATACCCCGATATGATGCCCAGCCGGAACATATCTTCCTGTATTTCTGCAGGCAGCCCCTTGCCTGGTAGACTGCAATCTCTGCCCCTAAACATCTGTCCATAGCCGTCTTCCACCCACCCACCCTTGGTGGGGAGGTCGCCTTCCACGCTTGAGCGATGTCCCTTTTGGCTAGTGTGAGGCCCAGGAACAGTAAGTGCTGTTTGTAGCGATTCCCACCAATCTCCTCAAGTCCTGTGGAGTAAAAACAGCCTGGGGTCAAGTGGGAGATCCCAGGACAGGACACGGCCCAGGCAGGACAAGATTTCCCGCCAATATGGTTGTAGAGCCTCGCAGCTCCAGGCCGTATGTAGGAATGTGCCGCATCTAAGGCATTTGGGGGACTGGATGACACCCATCCTCCACGGACTAAACCAGGTATAATATGCGCGGTGAAGGTATTTAAACTGAATAAGGCGGTATCGTGTGGAAACAACAGCACCCCAGGGACTGGCAAGGACCTCGGTCCAGTCATCATCCGTCATGGTTGGCAAATCTATCGCCCATGCCTCCCTGGTCTTGTGTAATGTGCTTTGTGTGTGAGTTGTTAGGGTCTGGTATATTTGTCGTATTTTGTGTGCTCTTAGGTCTTCCATCAGTAGACGGCCCTCTAGGGGTGAAATTCTGGTAGTTTGTCCAGCGGATGAATCAGGGGGGTCAGGGCATGCCTCAGCTGTAGATATTTGTAGAACTGCGACTTGTGTTGCTGAAACTCGTTTTGCAGATGTTGAAATGATTTGAGGTGAGACTCTGCAGGATATCACCTAGTCTGGGAATCCCGAGGATTTCAAATATACATAATTATTAAAAATATAATTCTGTTTTTATTTTTTATGAAACATTAAACAGAAGATCTGCACTTATATCTTCACCATTGATAGAATGTTACATTGACAGTCTCACAGCGGGCAACAAGGCGTACAATATATTGCAGTTATACACATATCGTGACTGTTACACCTCCTGTTCAGATTCACGGTCAATTGCTGGGGGGTACTTATATTCCCTCTATAGACATTCCATTAACCCCATACTCTCTCCTATTTCTTGGGGCACCCTCGTGTATATACATGGCTTTTTCTGCTACCATAATCATGTGAATTCAAATAATTTTAACGAATTTTAAGAAAGGACAAAACAAAACAATTAAAGAAAACATAACATCCAAGGGTATACAATATGCGCAGACTGTAATGACCCCAGTGTGTCATCCATATGAGCACATTAGGACAAGTAGGTAGATATTTACAAGAATAGTTTGATCACAATTGATTGTCAATACTCCCTTAAATTCACAATAAATCACAAAGAGAATGTTAATGATAGTAAGAGAAATAACGCAATTGTAGAATATTTTGTACCCTACTATCCAGAGGTTGGGGACAGAAGGATTAAAAAGATGACATTGAGAAAAAATGGAAGAAAGACAGGTAGATCTACAAAGAACAGGAAGAAAGTAGAGAGAGAGACAGAGAGGTGCATTGTATTAAGGTAGGCAGACGACCAGCGCTATCAGACACAAACAAGGACACTGGTGTAAAAGGAATGAATCATAGGAAATTAGTTTAGTGTAGATAAGTGCATGAGGTTAAAGTGGAGCAAACCTTTGGTGGTACTTATCGAGATGATTCTGTAGCAAACAGTGCGAATTTAGGCAGCCTGGGGAATTTATAATGGCTTTTGAGAACCACTTAAAAAGGTTAGCAATTCCCACCATGTGTGCACTCAGACACAATTGGGGGATTTACATTATGAAAGAATTAGTTTGATTGCAATGGATAGCATCAGGCCAATACAATTAAGATCAGCCTTCAGTAACGCAGGTTTTACTGGGGCAGCTTGGATACCCAGTGCCGCTGTCTCAAGGTCGAGAGGCCCTATTCAAATATGTCCTTTAGGTATGATTAGATGGTGATCAGATTTGTTTACAGCTAAAAACGTTTAGTGTTCTAAGTTTCAAGTAGACAGTTTCCATAAGTTCATTAAGTTGTTGAAGAACGTTACTGCCAAATACTTAATATATTTCGGTTGCCACTGTCGACCAGTGTTTTGTATTTGATCCATTAAGCAGACTACAGTGAGGAGTAAAACTTCGGTTTTCTTTGTTTATGCAGCAGTCTGGGGCCTCATAATATTCATATATGCACCTCAAAAGGTTTAGGACTGATTTATCCACATCAGAGGGAAAACTAGGATGTTGCCTACTTATGCAGCTTTTTAGGAGGAAGCAGGATTTTAAATTAATACATTCAGTGTCTGAGATTCTGTTTTTGTGTTGTGACGGGCGTCTATAGTAAATAGAAAAAGCATTAATAAAAACGCATCCTTGTCTAGTACCCTGTCCACCCTGAAAGGATTCTGAAAAAAAACGTTTTTTGTTCTTGCAAGAGGGCAAGCATATAAAGCTATCCCCATTTTAACCTACTGGTCCCCTATTTCATAGCATCTCCATGCCACTGGAATCAAGTTATTCTGGCTGATGAGGGGTGAAACCGGTCCTAGGATGCTTGTTTCCAGTCCAGGGAGGACCTGGCCTGGCAGTTTGGGCTTGACTGTTCCCATGAGGCGCAGGGTCAAGACTGATTTGCATATGGCTGGGTTCAAACTGGAATGGCATGGGGAGTGAAAAAAACGATGGACTTAGGCCCAGATCTCTGTACTGGGGTGAATGTATGACATTGTTCTGCATTCTGTCCATCAATAGATCTTTTTGCAATTGAATCAGTAACACAGTCATCTCTTATCTTAGATGCGACTAACAAATCGTCAATATACTGCACCAATACTGACTTTCTGGGCAACACTAAGGTTTCTAGGCACTTTTTCAATATATGATTGAAAATTGAAGGATTTTCAGTGTACCCTTGAGGAGTGCGATTCCATACTAAAATACGGTCCTCAAACTTAAATGAGAAAAGATATTGGCTGTGGGGGTGTAATGGAATAGAGAAAAAGGCATGGCATAAATCGATTACAGTAAACCATCCTGCCTTCCATGGTATCTGATACAGAATCACTGCTGGGTTGGGCACTATGGGGCAATAAGGTACAACAATTTTGTTAATCTATCTTAGATCTTGAACTATCCTATATTTCCCGCTAGGTTTCTTTATGCCAATTATAGGTGAATTACAGGGACTTCTCATAATTTCTTTTAGAATGCCTTGTTCAATCATTCAATCAATTTCTGCTGCAACACCAGCTTTAACTTCTGGACTCATTTTGTGTTGTCGCGTATTTGGGTAAACTGCACCTTCCTTCACAGTTACTTTTACTGAGTCTACATTTGCCATTAGCCCTACTTCTTTTCCTGAAAAATCCCACACATTTGGATTTACTGTCGATTTGACCTCATCTGGTAAATCATCTTTTGTCATCATGGGATACATCTCGTCTACCTCTGTGCCTTGTTTAGCTAACATGATTTTATAGACTCCGTCTTCATCTGGGGTTTGAATTGCAACACCGTCCGGTGTGCAAAATATTGTGCAATTCATTTTGCACAGTAGATCTCTTCCTAATAAATTTACAAGACTGGAATCACACACCATGAATTTGTGCATTTCCCTGAAATTGCCAATGCGTACCTCCATGGGTTCTGTAATAGGGGTTCTAATCTGTTTATTGGAAAAGCCCACTACTTGGATCGCTTCTCCCGAGAGGGGTAGGTTTGGAATGTCTGCTGTTCTCACAGTAGAACGGGTAGCACCAGTGTCCAACAAAAAGGTAATATCTTTTCCTTCTACTTTACCATCAACATATGGACCTGATTGATCTACCGGTAAGGATGCGCCAAGTACGCACTCCTTTTCCTCCCCCCTCAAGCACCGTCATAGGTCGCTGTCACCGAAATAAGGGTCCTGTAAAAGAAATTGTGATGTTACAGAATTTTTCTTACCACTTCCTCCTTGAAATCCGGTGTCCGCCCATTCTTGGCCTGGTTCACAAAATTTGGCATAGGGGCAGGTGGCAACTGACTGTAGATTTACAACCTGCTGCAGTTGACTCATTATCACCTCATTCTGCATCCTTGGATTTAAATTTTGATTTGGGCCTTTATTATTCGGAATATTTTTACACTGGTTTTTCCAATGCCCCAATTTTTCGCACCCATGACAAGGAAATTTCTTCTTTGCTTCCTCTCTACTCATTCGTCCTTTTTGTTTTCCCCCATTACTCTCATTTTGACCTTGCCCCTTTCCTTGATTTCCTGTCTGACTGTTTAGTTGGAGTTCCTGCTGTTCCGCTATTTTTACTTGGGCCCACATCACCTTTTCTTCTAATTTCTTTCGTTTATTGTCAATCTCATCTCCGCAATACTTTGCATATTTGAGAATATCGTCAACGGGTCTCGCTTGCCAACACAACATGTGCTGACAAATCATGTCTCCAATTTCTGGTTTCAATCCTGTCACAAATCGATTCACAAAATGTCCCATATCTTTATCTCCAATGTTCTCAAAACAACTGTACTGCTTAAATACCTGCAGTAAGCATTCATAATAAGTATGTATGGACTCATTTCTATCCTTGGTCGTTCTATCTATCTTTACCCAATCTGTTTCTTTTGGAGGAATTTTCCCTTTCAAAAAAATGATCACCTGGTGATATTTCTTTATTACCTATTTGCATCTCTCGGGTATTCATCACTTGGCCAATCAACAGTAATTGTACATTCTGTCCTCAAATCAGCAAGTACTACTATGTCAAATAAATCATCCAAGTCCTTTTAACAATATTTTAGAAACCTTCTCAATTTTTTCAACTTGCCGATACCATTCTACTGATTTTTCTCTTAACTTCGGGAAATCCTTTGTAAATGATAAGATATCCTGTATGGTCCATGGAACATGTACATATCCTCCTCCAGGCACCTATCTCATTGGGCATAATCTTTCTACCTTTCCTGTGTCTTTCATAAAAAATTCAGAAGTTGTTCGATTGGCGTGTGCTTCCTCACTTTTTCTCATCCATCTAGCTTTCCATCTATCCAGGTCGCCCCATTTTTGTAAAATGGTCATTCCTGTAATTTTCTTCCAGACATACTCATATTTTCCAGGTCCTTTTTGCTGAATTCTGCTCTGTATGGTTTCTGTAATACCTTGGATTTCCCTATTTCAACTCCCATTTCAGAAGCTAGGTCTGTCAATTTCTCATGGAATATTTTCGTATTTCTAGTGATACTTCTGCAAATGAACAGTAACTCTTCTTCACTGTAAGTATTTAGCCTGTCTAGTCCCACGTTCCCAACTATCATTTCTTCTAATTCCACTTTCAATTTGTGAATGTCTAGAATTTTCAGTGGCTGTTTTGGTTTGTCTATTCCCATCTTTCTATTTCTTCTAGGGATACTATTGTGGCACTCTTGACTCCTGTAGATGTTTATATTTGTACTTCCTTTGAAAAACTAGGTGTAACTCTTCTCAGGGTTTCATTTATCTATCCTCTTATCGGTAAATCCATTAATGATATCACAAATCACATTCACTGCCTTGATCATCAATTATTATATTCTCTTTTCTGGGTTCAATTGTAGGTGTGGATATGACTGGTGGTTTGTGAACGATTATCTTATCTGCATATAATGGAACCACAGGACCTATAGTCACTGGTATAGTTAATGCTTCAGGGTGGGCACTCAATTGGGATATTTTTTTGTATCAATTTCTCTCTATTCTTGTTTATTGCCTCTTTCTTTTTCCTGAAGTACCCTTCCATTCATTGGGTCATGTATAACTTGGGGAACCAATGGTGTTTCCAAAGCTGGAGCACTAGGAGTAGTTCTACTCGGTCCTTCTTGGTAAGGTGGAGGGTTTTTCATAAAATTTTCCTCCAAGAAATCATCTTCCGATTCTCCGCTACCTGTCATCGTTAAATGTTTGGTCTTCTCTGTGCACTTGCTTCCTGAATGTTCCTCAGCCATTAGTACAGGATATAATCCCTCAGCCACCATTGCCTGTCTCCATTGTTTCACCTGATTATCTTGTGATTCACGTTGTAGCCTAGGATAAAACCCTCTAAAGCTTCTGCTACTTCTGGATCAAACGCTTCAGTCTCCCACTCCTCTAGAGCTTCATATTGGGTTAATCTTGGTCGGGCTCTAGTTTATTCATTCTTAATATCCGGTTATGTAGAATTCTCCCATTGAACGTACCATATTCTGGAAAAGCTAGCACTCCATCACTTTTTGTATATTCTATCCAATTTTCCAACCACACACAAGTATGATAGCCTCTTTCCATCATCATGTATGATGCGGACGTTTTCATGGGAGAGATAAGAATTCCCTATCAAGTCTTAATGGGTTTATCCTTTTTAAAATAATTTTTAATTTTCTGCACAAATATCATCTTTCTTTTTTCTCCGTACATTTTAGGTGTCGATCCTTTTATATATTGTTCTCTGGCAAACCCTAAATACCTTCTGTCTGGGCGATTCCCTATTAATGTTGGATCATGTTTTCACATACAAAGCCCACTGTCGATTATTATTGTAGCTTCTATTTTCTAGCCAATAAAAGGTTCATTTTTACTCTAATACTTGACCAATATCAGCGCGGCTTCTATTCTTTCGACCAATCAAATTCTGTTCCACGCAATGCGCTTAGCCAATACTAGCGCGGATTTTCTGTGACGTCAGTATCACTCCTTACTACTGACCCCTCTTTTACACACGCCCGCTGTTCCAACCAATCCCAGTGCGGCCTTCTGTGACGTCAGTGCAGCACCCGCCAGAGCCAGCTTTAGTGCTGGTGGCGCCTTGTGCAACAATGTTTGTTGGCGCCCCCCAATGACCACCTCCACCACGGATTCTCTCACTAGCACCCTTTAACAGTGACCAAGTCTCCATAACCACACTCTCTCATATGCATTGAATTAGTTATATAGCGCCACTCATAGCAGTGTAGGGTGTCCGAGCACTTTGCATCACACACACATTACACAGAGACAATCAATCATACATGTGTAAATCAGTGTATAGGAAATGTTACATAAGCCAAAGGACTAAAAGCGTAGGAGTCACATGTCATCCATACTGGTAGGCAGTATAGTTTAAGAGTACTTGGTGTGGAGAAGCACAAACTCAGAGTCGAAAAAAAAACAGCATAGTTGGGAGTTTTCTTTAATTATAAGAATCGATTTCTAGCCAAATTAACCCTTTTTGCAACATTAACCAATACTCTAATAATGTATACTTTGCAGTGTGTATGCAGTTCTAGGATGAACGTTAATAGCTCACTATTCTATATTAGGACTTTAAGTTATAAATTGCAATTAACAAAAGGATGTCTCTTTTGAAAGCAGTAACCTGCTGATCTGTGTACATCATACACACTCTTTAATCTACTTGGTACACGTTCTTTGCAGCAGGCATATTAATCCTCTGCACTAACGTCACCTAAGTCAAAACCTCAACTATTCAAAATGCTGATCTCTCTCCAGGAAGATAATTAATCACATGAGTTATCTTCACATTTATGTGAGGCCTGGTAATTGCGGGGGTAAGAAACGCTGCAGCAGGTGCTTCAAAAGCATAATAAACTTTCAAACACGGCGCCCCCAGGAAGCCAGCACCCGATGCGGTGGCACCGGTCGCACCGCCCTAAAGCCGGCCCTGGCACCCGCAGCTGACCCCTCCTTTGCAAGGTAACACGAATAACTTATTTGTCTTTCAATTTACATACAAAATTCATTAATTGACAACATAGAAACATTCTCTACTCTGTTTGCTCCGCTAAAATTAGAAACGTTTTTTACTTAGAAAGACCGAGGCTTTTCTGGTTGATTTTAATATTCTTCGCTAACAGATTGGCATGATATTCTTTGAACACTTGTACAATGTGCTGATCTTTTAAATGAAGCCCGCCAAAGTTGTCTTTAATTGGAGAGATTGATGAAGATTTCTTTTTCAATTTTAGGTAAGAAGCTAGCGTTGTGCTCGCTTTGTTTGGGTGACAACTATTTTTGCTTCTCTGGGCTTTAACCCACCTTTGTGGCCTTCCACTTAAGATTTAGTTGTTTTCATATTTTAGGTTTTTTCAGGTTGTCAATGTGCACTACTTTATAAGAGTGCCAGTTTTGAGATTCTAGAGATCAAATCTCCTTTGCACGGGTATCTGGTTTGCCTGATTATATTTTTTATAGGCATCCAGCCCATCATTACCCTCTTAACATAGCCTTAAGGGTGTTGCAAAATGTGACCAGTGAATTGCATGAACCCAGGTTCGTTTATTAAGGGTCTGATGGCATCACTAATTGCTGTTATGTTTTCTTCATTTTGCACTTACTTTAAGTTCATATGTCAATACCAGCCTTTAAATGTGCCACTTGGTGGGCTCTTCAACGCGATCATTTAGAGGCACACGCAGTCAAACATTTGGCTTGGTTTAATACTGTTGCAGCTTGGGCTAGGTAGTTACAATATATCTTCCACTTTATATCTTACAGAGATGGCCAATCTGTTTGTTGGCTTTTGGAGGACAGAAATTACATCTAGACTGACTTTCAGTTAATCTGTTCATAGGGATAATAAGATCTCCACCAAAGACAATATTGTGAAAGTATGTGGCAGTTTAGGTAGCTTTGTATATTTTAGTCATTGTATAGTAGCTTAGTAATTGGGCACCTGCCCTCTGTGGCACCGTGGCACCTTCTGAAATAAAGGTCGATAAGCCTAAGTCTCTGGAGATTACAGTAATGCCACCATTTCAAATTGCCCTCAAAGTGTAGTCGCGTCAGCCTGTAATGATTGTCTTTGCTGTGCTAAAACTGCTTAGTGAGCCAAATTTCTCTTTAGTGTGCAGTAAAGAGGACTGTCCTTAATGTGCAGAGCCTTCCCAGGGTCTGCATATACTACCCTTCATGTGAAGAATTTGTTTCAGTAATCAGAGACTGTCTCAGTGTGCAGAGATTGTCCTATGTGTGCAGCAATTGTCTTTGCTCTACTGAGACTATTGTCAGCGTGCAGATGCTCTCAGCTCTCCTTGGTGCGCAGACTTTGGACTCTATAGGAAGAGACTGCCATCGATATGCAGATGTGAGACCTATTGCATTGCAAATGCTTGTTTCTCTTTGTTTATGCATGTAGTGTAAAGGCTACCACCCATGTATACTCCCTGCGAGCCGTGCTCTTGTTCCTCTTTCTCTGCTTGGGTGCATCTCCCCTACCTCTTCTGTCTTCTGTAATTCGCTCACTCTCATGTGCTTCTCCTCTATTGCTTTTTGGCCAGTATGGTTGTCTCCCCCCCCCCCCCCCCCTCCGCATTACGTTCTCTTGGCCGTTTGCTTACCCCTTATCCATTTACTTCTCTCGCAGCCTTGTGCTACTTCCCCAACCTGCGCCCTCCATGTTGCTTCCCTCTGTTTTGCTACTCCCCGACCTGTGTTGCTTCCTTGTTGCTTCCACTCCCTAACTTAACAAAAAAACGAGTTCACTTGTTTTTTTCTTTTTGTTACTAATCCAACTCAGATCAGTAAAAAACAGAAGCATGTTTGCTTCATTTGGTGGATGCGCTGCAAAATGACATGAGCGGCTGTGTCAAAATGCCTTTAAAAAAGAAAATCTTTTGCCATGCTACATAGCATTGGGATGCTGTGCAGCATGCTTAAGAACATTGGACTTGATTTTCAAAAGGTGAGACAGGATATGTTCAGTGTGTTGGTAAATTAGAGGTTTGAAGATCCGTGCCCTGATGGTGTTGGATCCTTTGTTCTTCCTCGTAGGAACTGGTTTTATCTGCTAAATTTCACAGTCTGTGTTGAAAGTTGGGCCTAGTGCTTTAGTAATCCATTGCTCAACACATGTTGAGTCCGGGTCTTCAGTACATTCTGGCAGACCAAAAATACACAGATTATCTCTCCTGTTGTGGCCCTCCAGATCCGTGATTTTGTGTTGAGATTGATGTCCTCGTCGACTATCATTGTGTTTGTACTGGTGATTAAAAATTATATTCTGATCTATTTACTTTGGATTTAGCCTCCATACGCTGAAAAATAAATAGGTCTTTAAAGTCTTTCTTCAAGGTCGGTATCGGTTTTAATGCTTTGGGGACAGCATTCAGTTTCTTTAGATGATATCAGGAGTTGGGTTGGGGTCATTTTTTTCTATAATTGGCGCCTCTAGAATGGAAGAGTCAAGCTTGGTGTGCTTTTGTCCTGCATTGCAGTCATTGTCTTTGTTATTTTTAATTTCCGCAATCTTGCTGGGTCAGCTCACTTTGTCAACTAAAGTATAGGGCAGATGTAGCCGAAGAGGTTGATAATACCGACTGGTTATGAAATACTTGTAGGTGATTTAAGACAATTGCAGGCCGATTAGTTTCCTCTAGATCAGATTTACATTTGTCTGCAAGACTGTTTGTTGTAGCGGGGGTGTTTTGACCACTGCCACAAAGCTCATTCTAAAATGAATTGGATTTACATTTTTGTCATTAGGTTGAAGTAACACACCATTTTTTTTAGGTACTCAATAACTCATGTTTCTGCTAGCTGCAAGTGCGTCACTCAATAGATGGGCATGTTTCATTTGCATCTTGCTTTCATTTACCTAGACATGAATTAGCCACAACACACTTATTAATATGTTCATGTCTTGTTTGTGATATGTATATGTGACACCTCTTGCTCTATCAATTTACTACACTTGTACTTACTTCTTTCCTTTGTAGGGTTGGTTATTGATTTAAATGGCAGAATTAGATCATAGCATCACCGCAGGTTTATCATGCCCAGAGAGTAATACAGAGTATTGCTCCTGAAAGGTATTATGTGCGTAGGTTGACAAAGACACTCATTGGTGCTCACCACACAACTGCAGGTTAAAGTATGCCCATAAGTGTTATACACAGCTCGGGTTGGGGGAGATTCACACTGGCACACACATACACACTTATTGTGTACCAATACCAATGTAGGAGGGGTTGAGGTGACTGATTTTGCACTGAGGTGTGATGATTTCCGCTTTGCTGATGGGACCTTTCATCAGCCCATAAACGACGCGTAGAGACCTTGACTTTGGCTACAGAGGACTTCCATGAGAGCTGAGTGGCGGGAGCCCAATAGGATCAGAGGGCTGGAGAATGTGCGTTTTGCAACATTTTCTGTGCACTTTGCTGTCTGTGTGTAATCCTGCAGGCTTATTTGTACATGGAGGCTTCAGAAATGATTTCCAATGGCAGCTATTAGAGTGGTCTGTGGGGAGCATGCTACGCTTACGATGTTGGGTGCAGGGAGTTGGTTCAGAGGCTTAGAGGTGGAAAGCAACAGACAGACCACAGGGCAGCACCTCCAAATCACAGATGTTGTTTGGTTTTAAGGAGTAACCATCACATTGAAGCAGAATTATTTTTTCAGCCCGTTTACTCATTACAGGCTTGCTATTATGGATTAGCTGAGCATATTGCTTCATGAGGTAGTGGGTGCCATTACATGCGCTGGTGAGGCTTAGTCAATCTGCTGACTGCTGTGCAAACAGGTCAAAAGAAGAGCTCTGGATTTGTACAGTAAATGTGCTTTGCTAAGACAGATGTGGTGTGCATAGATGGCGAAGAGCTGGATCCGATCAGGTTAATGGAGAGAACACACCGCCATTTTCGTTGCCGTGCTCTTGTCTGCTGCTTACCACCACATCAGTTAAAATGTTCTCAGTAGTCCTCTCAGTTGTATAGTAAGGTGCCTGATTAGTAGTGAAGACTTGTGCTGTGCAGCAGGATGAAGGACGTTTATGGGTTGCAAGCCTCATAGCTAAGAAGCAAGTATGTTGGGTTTGAGCTCAAGGAAGAGCAGCTATCTTCCATGAGCTCAGGCCAAGCCCCCGGCTCACAGGAATGCTTTTGATTGGGAAGATTCTAGGTGGATGTTTGTGGCATTTGTGTGCAGGTTGGCTACTATCCAGTGCAGCCTGGCAACACCAGCTGGATACGCAGGGGAATTGACAGTGATGTGGTGTGCAAGAATGGGTAAAATGTTTTTTTGAAATTATTTTATGACAGAAACGTCCAGAACCTAATTCAAATAGAATCAGTGCCACCATCCATAGTTCCTGCGTTTCTTAAAAAACACAACACTTCACGTGTTGATGAGCTTGTTGCACGAGTCAGGAATAGGCCAAAATTGTGACCCTGTGGAGCATTACACCTACAAGAAGCCAGGACTATTGGCTTTGTCAATGGTTGTTTGTTGCATAAAGTTGTATATAACATTGAAAATGCTTCCGCTCTTGTGGTAGAGGTTGTGGTTTAATGCTAGAGCTGCCGACTTAGGAGATGGGTTTTGAGTCTGGGTCAGATTAACATCCTGTGAATATCGGCAAATCAATTAATCTCCCCATGCGTACAAATAAATAAATAAATAAATCATGTAAATTGCGTCAATACTTTTGTGTTGAGTTTGCACTATATAAAACTTGCTGCATTTCTTTTCTAAATGCGGGGCTGATGTTTTGCCTTTTGAAAGAATTTATGTTAAATGCAGCCAATGACGGACGCTGTGATCAGGGGAGCAACTAGACCCGAACTTCGGGGGGACTAACACTCCCAGCCAGGGCTGGCCGTAGCACTGGTCACACACTGTGCAACAGTCTTTTTTGGCGACTACTCTCCCATTTCCTCCTTCTCCATTAATTCCCTCACTACCACTCACCAACAATGCACCACATCTCTCTATAGCACCTTTCTGACAAACATTGAATTTTTTAATAGCGCTGCTCATAGTTTACTCACACTCAACCCTTTGCTCTGTTTGGGTGTCAGCAGTGCCCATGTGAGTGCACGGTGAACGATGCAACAGTGTGAGAGTAGGGTAAGAGGAGTGACTGCAGGGTGAGTGAGGTGACCATATGAATTTGGGTGCGGATGTAACGGCAGAGTGGGACGAATGAATGTGTGGTTAGTGATCGAATGGTTGTGAGTGAGATTGCAGATTGAGGGGGACAGGTGAGAGAAGTATCACATGAGTGCAGGGTGAGTAGTGTGCTCATGTGACTGCAGGGTGAGGTACAGCGTGAACAGCACAAGTGCATTGTGAGTGCAGAGTGATGACTGTGAGTGCAGGGTGAGCGTGAAAGTGAAGGGCGAGAATGAGAAGCAAGTTGTTTGAATGCAGGGTGCAATCCCAGACACTTGAAGTTAACTCACCTTGTTATTGACGGTGGCGTAGGGTTTCAGATATAAGTTAAACTATTGCTATTATGGCATTAATCAGGGATCGAGGGTGGAGGAAATAAATAATGTGCTGATCCTGCAATAAACTTCCAGTCTTATGATTAGGGTTGGCAGCTCATTATTTTGATGTCCCAGTGTTTTCAGCACTTATCTGCGCATGCTTCGAACAGCAAATATAAAAGAAAGCTCTTTTGTGTTCTAGGGCTGCCTGAATGATCCATGACTGACCTTTTTAGCCTTTTTAGCCAAGTTTAAAAGCACGTTGTGCTTTTTAACTTGATGCATTTCTTTTCTTAATGCAGCACAAAGGGGCTGATTTTGGGCCTTTTGAAAGTATTTATGTTAATCACAGCATCTGTCATGGGCAGCAGCTAACATAAATACTTTCAAAAGACAAAAAATCAGCCGCACAGCAGCGCTCTATAAATGCATCAAGTTTAAAAGCACTAACGTGTGCTTTCAGATGATTCTGCAAGCACACCTTGTCCGTGTTTGTAGACTTGATGCATTTCATATCTAAATGAAGTGCGGCTGTGGGGCTGATTGCCTTTTGAAAGTATTTATGTTAAATGCAGTGCCTGACAGGCCATTTGATTAACATAAATACTCTCAAAAATCCCACAACCAGGCCCACAGGTGTTCTCCAGTTATAAAAGAAAGGCAGCAAGTGAAAGAGCATTTCTCCCTTTGGGCGCATGAACGCCCTCCCGGGATGTGCTGTGTGTGTGCACTTGACACACAGCACGCTCGGGATTACAGAGGGGAACGCGCTTGCCGTCGCGCACCTTACAGGGAACAGTGCTGTGGAGCCACATTGACATTGTATTGACTTCACACGGTTGTATATATGCCCTGTTCATGTCAGTTGAGATAGGCATAACCACATACGTGAGGTACTGTTTTTATTGGCAGAAATGTGGGAACTCTGGTTGGTGAGAGGTTTAGTGTTCCCCACAATTTCCAAAACTCTCCATCGCAGAAATATGACAAAATTATTTTTTAACCAATGTTTGACCTGTGCAGGGCGTTCTGGGTAAGAAAAAGTGGTAGTTTGTATATATGTCACACCACAGAGGGCACTTCCTGCTGTCTAGTGTTGAGAAATGTTTGAGTTTGGCAGTTGTTCCTATGTGCTAGACAGCACCGGGCCAGATGTGTGTTTCTGTACCTTAGTGAGAAGCCGGACACTGCTCTGGTCTCCTCGCTGGTCGCTGACATGTTTTTGTGCCCCACTGAGAAATTGAATGTTTTCTGAAGCTAAGACAAAAACAAAACCGTTTCTGGACTTCTCATGGGTGCACAGACGTCTCTGTGTGTCTCCTCTCCAGGTACAATAATAAACAAGCATTGGCATAGCCAATAGGTCTCGCCGTTGGGACCTTATAAGTGTTTAGCTATGCAACACTTGATGTTGTTGCACCAAGGATATTGTGCTGGGTAACTAAACACTTCTAAGGTCCCAAAGGCGAGACCTATTCGCTATGCCAATGCTTGTTTTGAAACCCGTTGTCCAAAAGTTTACAAATGACTGTTTATCGCCTATCACATATACAGTAAAGGGAAAGCTAAACCAAAAAAAGGACACAGTAAGTTTTAATTACAATAAAAAAAAAAAAAGAAGTGAGGAGGTGTCTTATTTATATTTTGGGTGGTAAAGGAAAGGAAACTACAGAATGAAGTCTTCACATCTACATCATCTCTTCAGTCATTAGAATATGATTGGTAAAGGAAATGCTGCTGCATAAGAAACCGCTAATAAACGCTCTTGTATAAGGCATTTTTTACCTTAAGAGATGTTTATAAGTGGCAAAAAGTGCCACACACTGTTTTTATAAAATAAATAAATGAATAAATAAATAAGGAAATATTTAGAAAATTCCATTCGGAGCGCTGGTTGAAATATTATGTTTTCAGACTGCTGTACCAGGAGGAAAATTTCCATTAACATTCTATGCCAGAGAATGAATACCCTTAATAATGCTGAGGCAGAAAACAGTACCTCACAAGGGAGAAATGTGCCACAAGAAATAGTGTCTATTCGTTTCTTGACAGCAATAATCTTAATTCCTTTCAATGTGATTAGAAACGTTTGCACGATATTCTGTAATAACTGGTTGTGTACTGCGAAATATTTATGTAAAAGGATCAACTAAACCAAGGAGGCATTCCACGATGGTGCCAACTGAATATTAGAGTAGATTATGCAATATTCCCCACCAACAATTGGCAACAGGACTGTAAACCTGTTTGGGTGCAGGCTTCGGGCACCTTAAGTTTGGTCTATTACTCCTGAAAAGTAAATACTAGTAAGTCCGGAATCTTGCAATGAAATTTAGCGATCAGACTGAAAAACATGACACTGTTTTTTCACACAGCATACGATCCTGCACACGATAAAACCATTCAGGGTAACACCTGCTAATGGGTGCAGAAACCTACTGGGAAATGTGATTAATGTTAGTTATTTCACATTCATATGCAGAAAGACTACACTGTTGCGGCACTTTTAATGTTAAAAGTAAAGCGCGGGTGCCGCGATTATAGCAAAAGTAAAGAAATAGATGTTCTTTTCTATTTCTTTACTTTTGCTATAATCGCGGCACCCGCGCTTCACTTTAAACGTTAAAAGTAAAACGCGGGTGCCGCGAATATAGCAAAAGTATTGAAATAGAAAAAAACTTCTATTTCTTTACTTTTGCTATAATTGCGGCACCCGCGATTTACTTTTAATGTTAAAAGTAAAGCGCAGGTGCCCCGATTATAGCAAAAGTAAAGAAATAGAAAAAAAATCTATTTCTTTACTTTTGCTACAATGGCGGCACCGGCGCTTTACTTAAAGGTAAAGCGCCGGTGCCGTGATTGTAGCAAAAGTAAAGAACAAGCAAATGGTGTGCGGGAAAGTGACAGAAGGCGGCTGCGTGTGTGCACACAAGCGTGCACACAAAGCTTGAGGCCACCAAAAGCCTTTGGTAGCACTGTGAAAACCCGCTTACAAAATGTCTCTCCGAGCAACGCATGCGCTGGCTCAGGCGAGACCTAAAAATCCAAATGGTGTCCGAGTTGCTTGCTTGGGTGTAGACGTGTGTCTATCCAAATCCCAGCAAAAAGCCCGGCGCTATTTGGATTTTTTCTGAGAGTAATCGGGCTCCTATCTGGGAAGGAAATATGTGTCTGTGCCACTTAAATTAGCCAGACACCGTAGGGATTGTTTTCTTCTGCTAAAGAAAACCCATGTAGTCCCTGGACCCTTGCTGTGGCACAGACCCACCGCTACTTCCTCTCCCAATGCAACCGTTGGATAGAGAACCACTGGTAGACAGAGAAGCTGCCTGAAATCTGGATGTATGGATTGTAAGAGGAGGGACTAGGGACATTCCTACACACAGTATTGTCATCAATGATGTAATTTCAGATGTTGCAGTGATGTTAACAATTATGTCATAGAACATGTTCTCTAGTTAGAAAAGAAAGGCAGTAAGTAAAAGCATTTTCTCCCTTTGGGCGGATGAACACCCTCCCGGGATGTGCTGTGTGTGCGCACTTCACACAGCAGTGCACGTAATTTACAGGGAACGGTGCTGTGGAGCCACATTGACATTGTATTGACTTTACACGGTTGTATATATGCCCTGGTCATGTCAGTTGAGATAGGCCCAACCACATACGTGAGGTACTGTTTCTATTGGCAGAAATGTGGGAACTCTGGTTGGTGAGAGGTTTGGTGTTCCGCACAATTTCCAAAACTCTCCATTACAGAAATATAATGAAATTATTTTTTAACCAATGTTTGACCTGTGCAGGGCGTTTAGGGTAATACAAAGTGGTAGTATGTATATATGTCACACCACTGAGGACACTTCCTGCTGTCTAGTTTTAAGAAATCTTTGAGGTTTCTGGGAGAAGTGGATTAGCTTTCGGGGGATGTTATGTGTCCCGTTGACTGTACATGATCGGGAGGACGAATCACTTTAATTGGGAGGGGGGGGGGGAGGTAGCCAGGGTGGGAGTGGAAGAGAGCTGGTAAATTAACCATCATTTTTAGCTAATGACATATCTGATTTGTTGGTAAATTGCCGGTCTACTTTGCATTATGTATCCTGTAAATACTGATAGCGTGTTGTTGTTCCAATACAAAGTAAAAGAAAAAAAAGAAATGTTTGAGGTTGGCAGTTGTTCCTATGTGCTAGACAGCACCAGGCCAGATGTGTGTTTCTGTGCCCTAGTGAGAAGCCGGACACTGCTCTGGTCTCCTCGCTGGTCGCTGACATGTCTTTGTGCCCCACTGAGAAGTTGAATGTTTTCTGAAGATATGAAAAAAAGCAAACCGTTTCTGGGCTTCTTATGGGGGTGCACAGACGTCTCTGTGTGTCTCCTCTCCGGGGTGGATAATAAAAAATCCAAATGGTGTCTGAGTTGCTTGCTTGGGTGTAGATATTTGTCTATCCAAATCCCAGCAAAAGCCGAGCGCTATTTGGATTTTGTCTGAGAGTAAGAAATAATTAATTTCACACCCGGCTCCTAGCAGGGAAGGAAATGTGTGTCTGTGCCACTTAAATTAGCTAGACACGGTATGGATTGTTTTCTTCTGCTAAAGCAAAACCATTCTGTCTCTGGTCTGGACACTTGCTATGGCACAGACACACCGCTCCTTTGTCTCCCAATGCAACCGTTGGATAGTGGACCACTGGTAGACAGAGAAGCTGCCTGAAATCTGGATGTATGGATTGTAAGAGGAGGGACTAGGAACATTCCTACACACAGTGTTGTCATCAGTGATGTAATTTCAGATGTTGAAGTGATGTTAACAATGATGTCATAGAACAGGTTATGAGTGATGTAATACATGTGCAATTAGCAGTTCATGATGAAGGCTTGAGCTATAGTTGCTTTAGGGCTATTTAAAGCCGCCCTGTACCACCCAAAGGTCTCGTGCCCATCCACGACACCGCAGTTGATCACCCACCGTGAACATGGAGGACTTGGAGCTATTAAGGTGAAGCCTGCTTACCTCCCCAAAGATGCAGAGCATCTGGAGGGCTCTCAGACAGAACCATTCGAGATCCTTTCAAAAGAGCAGAAAGTCATCTGCATATTGTTCCGGTCTATTCCTCATTCCCTCAGTCAACTTGATTACCAACATCTCCATACCTATTCTGATCCATTCTGCAAAAGGTTCTATGATGAGCGTGATGTTGAGGTGACAGTGGGTACTCCTGTCACATTCAGTGCTGTGGGCTGTGTGAGAGGCCTCCTGTCCCAAACTGACCCTGGCAAACAGGACCCGTGTGAACTTGAGAGTAATAGAACCAAACTTAAATTTCTGCAATAAAGTGAATAGCTTGTCTCACCCAACCGATAAAATTGCCTTCTCATATTCACGGAGGAAGATCATAGCGGGTCCGTTCAGCCTAGTCGCCAGTGCCATGGCATTGTGGAGACTAGGGATATGATGCCTGGTGGCATGATTGGGTATTGAACCCTATTTATCCCTGTGCAGTAACGAGTGGATCACTGTTGATAGATGGTTAGTCAAGACTTTAGCAAGTATCTTGACCTTTATGTTTAGTAGCAAGATCGGTCGATAATAGCAACATCGGGTGGCCTGCTGGGCTTGTGTACAAGTACAATATCAGCGGTGCGTAGCTGGCCACGCGCTTTAGATTCCATCAGAACTACCAACAGAGTATTTGGCAGCTTGTACGCTAAGGATGGAAAGAATTTGACTAGGAATCCATTGGTTCCTGGAGTTTTACTAGACTGTAGTTGGCCAGGGTCTCTGTTAACTCCTCCTTAGTGACCTCCCCTTCTATTGAGATCTTTTCTGCCTCTGAAAGACGCCGCATTGGAAGATCTGCTGAAAAACAATCACAGCACTAGTGCCTGCATGATCACCCGCGAGTACGCAGTTGGCATAGAAGTTAATATCTGTACTGTGTCAAAGTCACTGGTAGCTTTGTGCCCGTCATCGATTGTAATGTGAGCATGGGGTTCCCTTTTGGGAGTATTTTGACACAGGTGTTACATGGCCGTGCTAACCTTGTCTCTGCTGATATATGCAACTGTGCATTGCCGATCAGTCTAATCGGGCCTTGTCTAATAGTGTTTGTTACAATAGTGCTTTATGGTATAACAAATCTGTGATGAGGGGAGGTGAGGGAGTCAGTGAATGTCTGTATTCTAATTAGAAGATTCGGACTTCCAATTCTAGCACTTTCTGCTGGCAACATCAATTTTTTACCAGTCTGATAACTGATGGTATCCACGCACAGGCTAGTCCTACAGGCGTCCCAAATCAGGCTCAGGGAACAGACCAATCCTTTATTGACAGCATAGAATGGCTTGATAGCGTCCCCAATGTGTTTTGCTACAGCGCTTTCCTGCAACCATCACGTTCTAAAATGCCAACTGGATTTGCCCCTTCAGGGGCTCCGCTACATGGTGAGTTCAACTGGAGAAAGGTTCAAGAGGCCAAAGGCCAGAATACGAGATCCTGCCGCTGAGGCTAACTCAGAAGCTGGGTATCAAAAAGTAGTTGAGGCATGAA
The DNA here is from genome assembly GCF_964204655.1 of Triturus cristatus. Taxonomy (NCBI): domain Eukaryota; kingdom Metazoa; phylum Chordata; class Amphibia; order Caudata; family Salamandridae; genus Triturus; species Triturus cristatus. Next base: position 435,965,727 of record NC_140594.1, on the reverse strand, counting down.
ACCATGCCATGTGTTCGAGAATAGAAAGTAAAAACACCTTTCTTGATAATGCAGTTCTTGCTAGACACTGGTAATCCCCAATGCTGCCAAAATGTAGGCAGTATTGAGGTTACTCGGTGGGGGACCACTGAGTCCAGACACCGATCCATCACACAGTCAGTCACCCCAATTAAGTCTCCTCCCAAAACCCAGGGCCGCAATGGAAGATGATCCAGTGTCCCACTAATTATCTCCAAAGAATATTGACAATGGGGGATACGTGTAGAACTTAATTAAGGAAATTGGGCTGTCATATAGTGACCCAGAGAGTGGTACATATCTGTCTGCTCTGTCCAGCCAGGAGCAACTGACCTGGAACGGCAGAGTGCATCCTAACAGGAATTGCCACTCCTCTTGAACCCCTCGTGAACCCTGAGTGGAATACCTGAGTGAATCCTATATGACCAAAAAAGGGACATTTCGTACCCAGTAAATAGGTTTTTTGAAGAAAGAGGACATCTGTATCATGGCGCTTAGCTGTCTTGAGGACTGCTCCTCTTTTTACTTTGTCAAGCAGGCCATTACCGTTCATCATGAAGATTAGCAACTGGACCTAAGTCACATTCAGCCATAGGGGAGAAATAACAAATCTATGGCTATGTATGGTGTACCGTCTGTTGTCTGAACTTATAAGTCTAATAGAAAAGTCAGAAAAGACATCCATCTCAAACGTCTCACCCTCCTCTCCCCATTCAACACTTCACATAGATACAAAGTATCTGTGGGGTGAAAGAATTGAGATTGCCACCAGCGGGGCTGAACCTCCCTCCCATCCTGGTGATGCATTTCCCAACTATGCAACGTACTCCTCAAAACTCCGCTGTCCTACCACACTATTATAAGTTGAGAAGAAAAAGAAAGAAACAAACTAAGATACACCCATCAGGAAATAAAGGCTGAGAGACAAACAGTGTCCACCTGTGTCTGGTGGGCGCAGGTGGCTAACACTGATGGCGCACAGCGCGACAATTTGTTTGGCACCCCTCCATTGACCTTCTCAATGCATTCCGTGACTAAACACCCTTCACAAGTGCCCCTCATCTCTCCTTAACCCCTCTCTTATATACATTACAATCAATCAATCAGGATTCGTAAAGCGTGGCTAACCACCCGTATCCAGGCTTGCTGGCTCCGGAAGCTTATTTGAACAGCCAACTCTTAAGGGCCATTCGGAATTCCGGAAGTGAGGTAATGGCCCAAAGGTGTATGAGGTAGATGGAGGGAGTATTGGCAAGTGAAAGGGAGGCAGAGCGTGGTCTTCTCTATGGTTGGTGGAAGTTCGGACTGTGGTTAAGGTAGGCAGGTCCTTGGTTGTGTAGAGCCTTGTGTGCATTGATCGGCAGCTTGAATTAGCATCTCTTATGTATGGGGAGCCAGTGAAGTTTCCTGTGGTGGGGTGTGATGTGGGTTCATCGGAGAAGGCCAAGGATGAGTCTGGCTGCAGCATTCTATATGGTCTGAGGTCTCTGTAGAAGGTGTGCGCCGATTCCTACATAGAGGGCATTGGCGTAGTCCAGTCTGCTGGTGATGAGGGCTTGTGTCATGGTCCGTCTCATGTGTAGGGGTAGCCACTAGAAGATCATACGTAGCGTGCGCAGAGCGAGGAAGCAGGCGGAGGAGACGGCTTTGCTCTGTGATTTCATGGTGAATTTGTTGTCAGTGATGATTCCGAGGTTTCTGGCATGGTTGGAGGGAGTGGGTTCGGGTCCTAGGTGTGATGGCCACCAGGCCATGTGTTGCTGCTGTTGCCTAAAGATCAGTACTTCCGTCTTGTCTGTGTTCAGCTGGAGGCAGTTCTTCATCCAGTCAGCGACATTTGTCATGCATCTGTGGAAACGGGTTCTGGTGGTGATGGGTACGTCGGTGAGTGAGAGGATGAGTTGGGTGTTGACTACGTAGGAAATCATGTTGACACCATGGGATCTGATGATGTTGGCCAGAGGGGTCATATATACTTTGAAGAGCGTGGGGCTGAGGGATGAGCCCCGGGGGACACAGCAGGTGCTCTCCTTGGGTTCATAGGTGAAAGGTGGGAGGTGGATCCTCTGGGTTCTTCCGGTGAGGAAGGATGTGATCCATCTTAGCACCACCCCTTGGATGCCGATGTCTTTCGATCAGTGTGTGTTGGTGTTGAAGGCTGCTGAGTCGTCTAGGAGGATTAAAGCTGCTGGTTCTCGTAGGTCGAGGAGGGTGCGGATGTCGTCAATGGATGCGATCAGGGTGGCTTTGGTTCTGTGATTGTTGCGGAAGACGGTTTGGGAGGCGTCGAGTAGCTGGTTCCGCTCCAGGAGTGTCATGAGTTGATTGTTGATGATTGCTTCTAGTACCTTCGCTGGGAAGGGGAGCAGGGAGGTTGGCTGGTATTTTCTGAGTTCGCTGGGGTCAGTGGAGGGTTTTTTGAGTAGAGGTCTGACTTCAGCGTGTTTTCAGGCATCGGGAAATGTTGCAGTGGTGATAGAGGTGTTGAGTAGGGTGGTGTGTTCTTGGCTGATCCTTTGATTTCTGAGCTTGAAGATGTGGTGCGGGCATGGGTCTGCGGAACCCCCTGAGTGGATGGATTTTATGGTGGACGTAGTGTCCTCGGTGAAGAGGATGTTCCAGATGGTCAGTGTGTGCTTTATGTCAGTTACTGTGGTGGTATATTTGGCAAGGAATTCCATAGGTGTGGGTTGGGGTTCGAAGTTTGTGTATATGGTTGTGATCGTGTCTTGGAAGAAGAGGGGAAGATTATCGCACAGCTCCTGTGAAGGTGTGATGTTTTCGCTGGCAGCCGGATTGGAGAATTCCTTAACAATGTTGAAAAGTTTCATTTGTTTTAAAGCGCTGGTTGGGGTTGGCCTTACTAATAACAATGTAATTCTACTCAAACAAACTCTTTTAAGCAAACTTAGGAATAGATAGTAGAACACTGGGGGGAAAACATAACTTTCTAACCTGTACTATGCAGTTTGCCTGCAGCTCTTTCATGACCTTTCATAAATCACTGTGCTATATTAGCATAGTAACTTATGAACTACAAGTAACAAAATATTCTCTGTGACAAAAGCAGTAGCCCACTGAGCTACACACATATAATACCGTGCTGTTATCTGCATAGTAAATTTATTTTTCTTTCTCTGCTACTTAATGATGAGTCAAAACTAAAACTTATTTCTCTCAAGCAGAAACGTTAATCACCAGTTATCGTGACATTTTTAATGTTGCCTGAATACTTCTGGACACACAGGGAACTTTGCAGTATGCGCTTGTAAATCCATAAGTTAATTCTAAATACAGTGTCCCCAAAGTTCAGCATCAGGTGCAGCTGCACTGGTCGCGCTGCCCTAAAGCCGTCCCTGGGTGGGCAAAGCGTGGGACGGGCAACCACGGCCCCCCTCTGTCATTGCTCCCTCAGCCCCTAACACAACAATGTTCATCACATTATTTGGGAAGCCATGATGGCCTTCGGGGGACAGAAAGTTGTGCAGCAAAAATTTGTTAAGACTTTAAAGGGGCTGGCCCCTGCCCAGAGTGCGGAGGACCCCTCTGGCCGTCGAGTCCATCATGTCAATAGATTGCTGGAGGGGCGAAGCATCTATAAAGCCACAGAAGCACGACAGCGATCTGTGGCGTAATCTAAATTGGTTTTTCATTTGGAGAGACATCGTGGGTGCCAAATACAGATCTGCATCAAAGGGCGGCTGTTGGTTCAGACGGATATCCTGTCTTTCCTTCACCCATTCCTACACTGCCTCAGTAGTTTGGTGATTCACCTTTATTATCCTCGTCTTCTCTTTATATGTCAAGCATCTCATGTTGTCGTAGTGTACAGTGATACCCTTGTGGTTGAGTGCACTTTAAGAAAAGGTATCAATAAATAAATAAGATGCAGAAGAAAACATGCCATGTAGAATGTATCCATCAGTGGAATCAAGGAGAGAGACATACATCCAGAATGAAACCAAGACCTATCATTACCATAGAACTTATTGGGAAGGAAATTCTTGGATTTGGCCAAATGCCCAATGTCCACAGCATCGCACTGCCCAGAGAAACACTTTTTGTCTTCTAAATTCATGTATTCAGCTGTAGGGAAAGAAGGGATTAACTTCCTTCACATGGTCCACAGACATGGCTCATCCCCGCTTAAGTATTTTTAAAAACAAGCCCCAGTGACAAAGGATTTAATGCCTCTGACTTTTATGTTGCATGTTGGCATTGTTAGCTGTTCAACAAATCTGGATAGGAAAAGCCTGTGGGCTGACATGTCATACTAATTTTCTAAACAGTACACTAGTGCTCTTAGAGGTTGTTTCTTTAATTTCCTCTGATTTAAAAGTACTCCTTTTATCTGAAAGCGGCCAATTCTAAGATGTTGCTTTCCTTTCTTTGGACATGAAGCTGAAATTGAGGTTCAGATTGTTCTAATGTAGGTAAACAGTAACTACTTAAATTCACCTGGCTGCTAGCCTTCTTGAATACGAGCCAAGCGTGAAAGAACAAAGATGATATTGTTTAGTTCATTACAGTCAAAATGCAATGGAAAATTACATAGAATACATATTTAATATGCTGCGTAAGCCTATATAAAGAATGAGTACTTGGCTGAATGTGGCCCTGCAGGCACGAGAGAAAGAACAGGTACAAATATAGAAAGCATGATATAGCCAAGAAATGCACAAAATGTGTTTTAAGTAGTACAGGGCCTCAAACATCTAACAGTGAATAATCATATTGAGCCTTCAATTTTATACATTGAAATCCTGCAAATAGGTTTTTGTTACATATTTATGATGATTCATCGTTTTATGTAACTCCATGAGGATTTAACACCAGCTTCAGATGAGCCAAGATCAACACTAAGTGACATGGATGATGAACGCACCCAGCCCGACACCCGAGCTGTTAAGAATCCACCTCAGATTAGTTGATCTACAGATCATGAATAATGCTCCCTGTTGTCCACTCAGCACTGCAAGATTTCCTTAGGGAAAGTGCAAATACCTGGAACACATTATCCAGCAAGACCACTCCATCAGAAGTCCCTATTCCTACTTGCCTCCCTCTTTCTCATTCATTGCATCAGTGAGTGAACCCTAGGTGATCAAAAGAGCTTCTAGATTTAAAGTGTAAAACCTACGATGGACCTATTGCGGACAACGCATTTCTTGCTATTCTTTGGTATCCAGAGATAATAAATCACTTCCATTTCCTTGTCAAGGTGCCTCACTCCCAAAGAAGCCAATGCTGACTCAAAAGGCCTATTCAGATAAAAGGCAATCTCAAAACATATTGTAGCCAAGTAATATACTAGAAAAGGAGGATACCTGTCAACTTGGGGGTTGATGGAATCTGATGATTTTGTTTTTCCGGAAGCAAAACCAGGATTCAGACCTGCCTCCGAATGAGTCCTGACAGGCATCAGAGATGACTGCCTCACTGCTTACATTTACTAATCAGAATGTATATTACAGTGGGCTATTACAAACTGGATTACTAGATTATATTGAATTAGTTACATTAATGGATGGTAATATCCGAAGTGGCACATAAATAAATAAATAAATAAATGCCTTCCTCGTAAAGTGTAGCTAAACTATCAGATCAATTTTCATCATTAAGAGAAAACGTATGAGGTACTCCCATCAATGCATCTTTAGTCTGCTTTTTCTTAATGCATCGACCTGCACCCCTTGGTCCAGAGCACCAAGCAAGACTACTTCCTACTTCAAATGTAAAAATTAATCTACAGCTAGAGGGACGATCAAAGACCCAGATTGATATCATGCTATACTTTTGAAACCTGTCTGAGAGCACTTCAGTCATTTTATAACCATTCACTTGTCCTTTACCTCTGGGAGGGCTTTTAAAAACACCACAAAAGGTTAAGAACAGGAAATACTTTTGAGTCTAATTTCTACTCCTTTCCCCCTGCATAAGTAATGCGGTGGAAGTTACAAACCATCAGCTAATCTTCCACATCATGACCATGCAGCTACTTTCCTTGAACTACCACATAGACCAAATTGTGCCTGACATTTGCATTCTTCGACTATTGTGGTACAATGTATAGTTGGGGACTGATTCACAAATGCATGTATGATTATGGGAAGGAGCTATCCTATAATACTTTTTTACATATTCTTGCATGCCTTTGTGAATTGTCCCCAAAACCTCCAGATACCTATTAGCAAAAGTGCAAAGAGGAAACAGTTCTTTCTATTTTTATTAATTGTATATGAATGTTACCTAAATAGTCCCATCTTGGGCATGTAAGTGTATTATTGTTTACATACTCCAAAATCCTTTTGTGAATATCTCCATGGTTTCCCCAAAACCAGATCCTGAAACTGATTCAAATCAAAGCACTCAGTCTTTACTTCACCCTCAACACAAGGATCATGTGACCCACACTGTGATGATCTTGCACTGAGTAGGTGAAGCGAATGGGATAGAATTCAAATTCCTATGCACCACTCTCGCATTTTGTGAAAAGTGCCCTAACTATCTACAAAATCTGCTTGAACCTGAATACCAGCCTGGCAGAGAAATCAAGGTAGGCTGCCAACAGAATTTAAGGGGGAAGCACAAATACAGACATGGAGCACATCGTTAAAACGGGAAGGACAGACTCTTAGGGACCAACCAAAAATTCTAAGATTTGGGTCAGAGCTGAGAACTGTGCTTTTTAGTTCATTGTTTAAACAAGGAATTCTAAACAGAGTGAGTAACCTGGCCATCCCGACACACGTCCTTGTGGGAAAGCACATTATTGGTTGAGTGCTGAATATCCCTGACATCACACCTCTGAGTAGGGCTTCTTCACTGAACCATGGACCTATTGTTAGGTCTCGCTGAGTCCAGCGCTTGCGCTGGCTCGGAGAGACATTTTGTAAGGGACTTTTCAAAGTGCTACCGCTGGCATAGAGCTACAGTGCACGAGGCGTGCACGCGCGCAATGCAGCCATATGGCTTTACAGCGCCACCATGCTCTAGTCCAGCCAGCAGCACTAGCGCGTCATCGCGGTCACTTTCGCTTTCACAGCGATCGTGATCGCGATGACTTTTGTGGGCAAAGCTTGTTTTTTTTGCCTCTGGCGCGCTAAATGGAGAACAGAGACACACCCGTGGATAGTGGAGAGAGGCTGACACTTAATGAATGCACATTGGCGCTTGATTGCAATTTCAGTCACGCTATAAACCCAGTGTTCACAGGCTGTTTGACTGGAACCCGGCGCGGGCTTCCTTGTTCCTAAGCGGCGCGCGCCCCCGGGTTCTGTTCAGTGCGCCTCTTGTCTGTGCAACTGAAATATTAGATGCCTGGCAGAGGATTAAAGCCTTCCATATTTACACTGCGATTATAACCTATTCACTTTGCTAGCGAAGGTTACAGCTTAAATGTTGAGAGCTTTTAGTGGCGCGGGTAGATCAGCATCATGCCGAAATGACTGAAGGGTTTCCAAATCTCGATTAGGTTTGTTTTTTTATGGGTTTTTTTGTGTTGCGAAGGACAGGATTGCAAAATCTTCAAAATACTTCACCTAGATTTTGACCGCGCCCTCATCAGTTGTCCACCCCTCATTCACCATGAAATATCATGCCTCTGTTTACTGAAATCCCTGCGTGCTTTATCCAGAGTTCCCACCCTACCATTCTTTTCGTATTTTGTCCCCCGAGATCCTCTGCATTTTTTGGGCTGCGCTTGTGTGGTCCCTAATGGAGGAGCCACGCAAACACCGACAAAAGTGCCCCACGTAGGAACCCTTGGTGGCTAAGAAAATATCCACAAATGGTCTCCCAGCGTTTCTTGAGGCGGCAAGACACCTCACTCCCTTACACAGAACTCCGGGGTGTGCAGGGAAAATGTCCACAGACCACCTAGACAAATGTTCTGTGACCTCTGTTATTGTTTACCTTTTAGCCCCCAGAAGTGACTGAGAACACGAGAGACTGTGATGACTGAACATTTTTGGAATCCCTTTTTTTCTTTCCAATTTGGTAATCGTGAGCACCCCCCGATTCTAAATAGGTGGTACAGTGGAGAGTGGATGCTGCTCAAGAGGTATAGCAAGCCAAAACGGCCCGTCTTCTTTGCTCGTGTTCCATCCGTTAATGTAGGAAACACAAACTTGATTTTCATATCTATGCAAGTTGATTTATCGACTCATTAAAATTAAGTAATAGGTCCTCATAATATTAGATGCAATACTACAGTGAAGAGGAGCAATTGTCCCTTACAATAGCTTTATGAACACAGGCTCCTCTTTTAATGGGGGTACCCTGTTTACTCTGCCTTGGTTCAAAAAAGGGTCAGCCCATATCTCTCTTCTCCTGGGAGGTGGCTGGTTCGGTTTCTCACCAAAGCTGTCTCCTTTGGGGGCGTAAGCACCCTCTCCTTTTCACACGTCCCTGTCTCACTTTCTGTAGTCTTGAAAGTCTGCTCCTGTATCTACCTTTAGTGAATGATGACCGAGAAGCCGGGAACTCTTAACTTCTCACTGCCCATTTTATTCTTTCACCCTCCCTCTTCAGTAATGTTTATATATTGCTGCCTAGTCCTTGATCTCGCGTCTATTTACATCCACATCTTCACTTCCTGCACTTTACTCCACTTACCCTATTCTCACTATTCACACCTTGCTCCTCTTTGTCTCTCTTTACACTGTTGTTCCAGTATAATTGGCATAACTATCTCTTTCTCCATCCTTTCCCAAACCATTTTGATCAGTGTCTGGAATGGTCAATCCCTTAGTAAAAAATCCACATTCAGTCTTTAACTTTTCCTTTACTTGATTTTTCCCTTTCTTTGAGTTACTGATTAAAGAGTATTTTTTTTGTAATTTCGTAAGTCCAGCCACCCTTACTACTTCCTGTTCAACTTACTGTCACACACCACTTTCCTCCAGTCCTAACAGTGGGATGGCCATTTTCTTTCTCCCTTCTTGCATCCCCCTCATTTTACTCCACCATCACTTCTGACCTTTTCACTTTTGATGTTAATTTTAATTTTGATCATCATCCGCAATCCGCTACGCGCTCTCTCCTCTTTCTGTGACGATGTTGACACTCTGCTTGTATACTTTCCTGTCTCTCCTCCTAACCAACAATCCAGTTCTCTCCATTTGTTTCTGATGAATTCCTTGTGTATAACAGTAACTTATGTGGACATATCCTTTAATGTTGCAGCAGCCAAAGCATGGAACTGTCTACCATATGCTTGAAACTCAACCTAATCAAATTTAGGAAAGCCAATTAAAATGTGGCTTTTTAACCAGTAACTTCCCTTTCTTTTAGATCTGTACCGTTACTGTCATTAACGTCAATATGTTTTGCTTAAATGCACTCTGTAAAAACACAGCAGATGAACTGCCTCATGGCAAGATAGCAAACTATGCAATTTTAATTTATTAGTAGGAAGTGCGTACCGGACAAAGAATGAACTTAGGTTTAATCCAATCTGACCTGAAGCTCCCACTGCTGACTTGGAGCTTCGAGATCTAAAGTTGCACAGCGCTATTCACAAAAGTAAATTACACTTATGAGTAAGTTACTTGTGTAAGTTTACTCTTACACCTTTAAGTAAATTTACTGCTTACGTTTTTTCACAGAATCCAAGTGTAAAGTTACTCAAAAGTGTACACTTACACATCTCTGCCCCATGAAAAAGGAGTGGAGCCAAACTTAAGAGTGCAAGTTACTACTGCTAAACAAGCATTGAATAGCCAACAGGTCTCGCCTTTTGGACCTTATAAGTGTTTGGCCATGCAACAGTTGGTGTTGTTGCACCAAGGATATTGTGCTGCATAACTAAATACTTATAAGGCCCCAAAGGTGAGACCTATTGGCTATGCCAATGCTTGTTTTTTTTTGTTGCCAAGTCCGATGACTTTCATGATATTCAGTAAACCCCCATAGACTAAAAGTGTTCTTCAAAACCCTAAATTAATACTTAAATAGCATGTCAAAATGAATATTAACTAATAAATGTAATAAAATCCGTTTTGATAGCCATGTAGATCAAATTCTTAGTGCTGGAAATGGAAAAGATATACTTTAGTAACTCACCATCATCTGTTAGGGCATGGCGAGGCAATGAGACCACTGATCGGTCATGATGGGTTTACACGTTATATGTACGCCAGGAACCTCTCAAGGTGACTCCATTATTATTGGCACATTCAAAAACGTCCTGTGTACTTTTAATGGCACCTTTCCTACACGTCTTGTTAGGCCTACCATACATGTAAGATGGAAGAGCAGCACTTCTCAGTAGGCATTCTATACTTGTAAGGGCCAGTCCATGCATTTTTCTTCAGTGCTGCTGTACATGCAATGGACAATACCAACCCTTCTTACGTTGGCTGTGGTACTTTTAGTACAACAGTCCCAAATTGCCTCTGCAGGAAGCAGCGATTCCGACTATGAATATATCTGCCCACCCATTCCCGTCTCCCCTTCCCAATTTCGGCACATGGAATTGACGAGGGTGTACAACAGTTACAATTTCTCAAATATCGCACCATTATTAAAAGTATACTCTCCCTCTTTTTAATAGCTAACTTCATTTTTTTAAACATTTCAAATATCTTACACGAAACAGTAAAAGAACTGAACCCCTTCACTCGCTTCACACCTTTATCTGAAAAACACGTCATAATTTCTTGTAAATATGTTATAATCCTCCTGGGTGCATACGTCTGAGAACCAAGCAGAGTGAAAGTGTTTTTCCTTGAAGTAATGTAATATATTCAACCATGGTTGTTAAAAAACTAGATAGCCCGATCATTCCAACTATAGAGCAATAGGAAAATAAGTTAATTCAAAATGTATATCTGGAAAAAACAGATGTACATCAAAGATGGACAAGTAAATACATTTTTGAGTCTGTGGGCTCTTGAGTAATAAATTAAATATTTTGGATCCTAGGAGTAAATTACATTTGTATCGTCCATGTATAAAACGTTTAATTTTTATTTAATGTTTTTTTAGTGTAATTTTTAATGATATTTGGATCTGATTCTATGGTGTTTTATTTTAAGGACAAAGAAATGGAGTTGTGGCTGGCACACATCTACTGGAGTAAATCTGTATAGTATTTCCTTTATTCACATGTTTACTTACTCCTACAAATGTGCTATTCTCTGCAAGTTCCAGACAGTCCTTACAGACCACAAACAGGGAAGGCACCATTGGTTACTGGATGTGTATTGGTCCTCCCACAAGTCTGACACCTGTACTGGCGATCTAAATGCTGATATACCCATGTGGTCATAATGGTTTAGGTCACTCTTTGGCGTTCAGGCAAGGCTCTGGACTAAATGTATGTTGCAGCCCAAAAAGCAGACAAAGGTGAAACTGCTAAGTGTTCTGGAGTGCAACTCCCATGAGATGTGCCAGGTTCATGTAAAACGGAATGGACTTGTCTTGTGCAGGAAATCACCATCTTGCCTTTTTACTGGGCATTTGCCGGACAGAGCAGTCACCGTGCACTTTTTACCCCAGCCTGAATTCATGAAACACAATTTGCTACATACAAGCAGTTGCAATTGAAGGAACCTAACTGATCAGAAGATCCAGGGATACAAGTTTTCCATGTGAAGACTTCTGTTCCTGCTGTTGCTGGATGGAAGTATATTTGGTCTGTAATGACCCTTACCTTGGTCCGTGAGTTCCAAATCTCAGATGGGGCACAATTTATTATTTTGCCAGCAATACACAATTGGTCTGGTACCAGTAGTTGCTGTACAAATGTATTTGGTAAGATCCACAGAGTATACTACTTTATTTTATACTGATCTCAGCAGTACCACCACTAGCCATGTTTGGTGTCTTAAAGCAGTGGCTATTGGAACTAAAATATATTTCCAGTACACGGATATTATCTTGTTGACTTGTTTTGGTAAATTTGTTAGAGCCTTGGAGGTACCTTGTACAATAGTTCAATCATCTAATATCTATTTTCCTTAAAAGTCACATATGGGGAACCAGTTTTTATCTCACAAACAGAGCATGTGGCAGAAAATCAAGTGAGGCTCATCTGTTCTGTGAAAAACGTCCTTGAGAGTCATTAAATTCTCTTAGAAGCCTTGCAAAAGAGCCAGAACTGGGTATGTATTTAGTGCTCATCGTACAGAGCGAAATGCTCTTCCTCAGTCTCACTTGCAGATCGAAAGGCCAAGAAAGGCATCACAGGCCACGAATGGCTGAGAACCTAAATTTCTAGAAACAATGTGCTCTTCACTTGCTAGCTGGTTTATATGTCAGATATAAGTGTGTTTTCTTGTGTACATGCCTATTATTTTGTATTCTGTTATAATTCACTTCAGGGGGGTAGTTAGGGCTATCAAATGACTCCCTATCACGGGGGAGACAACAACTTCCATCCTGGGCCTTTCTTGTACAAATCATTGTCTCCGAGTGTGTTAGTCCTACGGGTTCAGTTCATCAGAACTGAGACTGTGATTCCCAGAATACACTGATATGTAAAATGAGGGCCTAGTTTTGAAAGCAAGGTGCGTTGATGACATGGTATTATCCAGTAACCCCACTATTGATTCTCCTGTGCATGGTTTTCCTTTTCATAAGATATTCTGAAAGTGCTGCAAGTGTCCCCATCTTTAGACTGATCTCATTAGATTGTGGAATCTGATCTTTTCTATGTCGTTTCAGCTTCTTGCGCTTAAGTGTTAGACACCAAAACATCAAACATTTCCTGTGAGGCAACAGCAATGGAGATTTAAATATATACAAAGGACTATTCAAATTGTGCTGATTGCAGCCACGCTTTCGCCAGACAAACCGAAAGTGAGCAGATATAAATAGGAGATGGCTTATAAAACCCCATGTTGCTGCTCATGCAAGTTTTTATTGAAGAAGGCATAACCCCTCTTCCACAGTTCCCAAATGCAGGGCTTTGAGGTCACTTGAAATTAATTTAGTGGCGGCTGTGCGCTTTTGAGATTCAGGACACCTGTCTGGGTAAACAGAGGATGATGGGCAGTAGTAGATGGCATGTCCCTATTGTTCAGGGGCACACATACCTGTTAAACTCCACCGACTGCATCCTCTTTATGTTGATATATTGTGGTATTTTGCACTTGTGTAACACATTCTTTATCTGGATGACCTTTCTTGTGGTTGTGGGAAGGACATCCATCGAACTTGAGGAGCCACTGTTTGATGGTGTATGTTTTGTTGGTATTAAGTAGGTTTGAAGCCATCAAAGTTCATGCCTTGGAGGCAAGTTTGTACTGTTTTTTGTTCTTGACAAATAACCAAGACCATTGATGTGGCGCATGTCTGGGAACTGTGGTAAAGAGGCGGGCACCTGAAGAGGAACATTAGCATTGGGTTCCACCTTACAACCAGTGTAGAGTCACTTACTGAACCCAGTGTAGCCCATGCAGCGAATTCACAAAATCCAGTAATTAGTTCACAGAACAAAAGGTTTCTGCTACTTCCAAGGATAATGGAAGATCAGAGCATGTGTCTCTAACGTGTGACACCGCCAAAGTTAGTTGAGGAGAACAATCCTGAAAGTATGGGGGTCGTTTTGCAGGGCAGTGTGATGTAAAAACATCCTCAGCCTCCCAGCTTTATAAGTATAAATTAACCCCTTTCCTTAAACAAACAATTAACAAGGACTAACCTCATAAACAAATTGATCTTGATAGTGTGAATTAGAACCTTGAAGTCATTACAGATTGTTGATCATGAAGCAAAAGCAGAGAAAGATAAACCAAACATAAAAAAGCACACAGAATTCCTTTAAGGTGGATCAGTTGCACGAAGCCATCTATCATCTATGTATGTGTTATTTGTATTGCACAAACCTAGCCAAAGTCAGCAAAGTGCTGTATAGGCTCAATGGCCAAAGTACAGTCAACAACTGCTTGAAGACATATTTGGATTCTGGGAGCTGGGCTGTTATGCATTCTGACGCCTTTAAAAGGTGCATCTTCAACTCTTTCTTCTCTCTGAGTAGAGCTGGGACAGTCCTGGATGGATCCAGGGAAGAGTTTCTAGATCATGGGTGCATAGATGGAGATCTGCACTTCTTTGTCTTCAGTTGATGGTGTACTGGTTGAGGCTGTGCCAAGAGCCTCTGGTAATGTTGGGCTTGTCAGCCAGATAGGCGGGGTTTCTGATTGTGACATTATAAATGATTTAACTGGTTTTGAAGATAGTGCAGCCTGGCAAGGTGAACTAATGGAGTTCCATCAGAATAGGCGTGATGTAGTTATATTTCTTCAGGCCCTGGATGAGACATGCTGCAGCGTGTAGGAAGCCCTTAATGGGGAACTAGTGTGGCATTTAGATGTCATGGAGCAGGGCATTGCCACCATCTAAATTCGAGAATATTACGCATCTCTGAGACTTGATGTAAATATAAACATGTAGAAATGAATGAAAGATTCCCCCACTCCTCTCACACAGTATGTTGCAAATACGTATGTGTATCCAGCCAGGCTCGGGGTATACCTCGCAAGACAGTCTAGGTGGCTATTGCATTTTCAGTAAAATGCGTTTGCTATCTGGTCACAAGCTCGAATCATAAAGTAGCCCTGAAGGTGTATGATTCATTACAGAGCCCAAGGTGCGACATGCAGGTCACAGATCTGCAACACAGAATAGTGAGAGAGAGATAAACAATGTTTATGTAGACCATAGTCTTTAAAACCATACACAACTTTGGATCCTCATAGTGATAACATAGTAAAATACACAATACATTTTATCACAGTTTACAAATAATATATAGATCCCTAAAATTCTCATCCATAAAATTCGCACTTTTGGGAGGACATTTAAAACATTTTTAAAATCAGCATCCCTCTTTTAATTTCTCCTTTATAAAGTCATGTGTTGCTTTCAGGAACTTCCCCAAAGCGATTGTAGTATCTAGGGATGACATATCCATAAAAAGACAAGCCGCTTGAGCACGTGAGTTCACCTTATATTTTAAAAATATTAGTCGTAAAAATACTTTTCGTATCGCTAAAATCAATGTGCAATCAAGCAATATATGCAAAATATAATTTCTTACCCCTCGGCCACATTTACAGATACCATCCATTTGGATCAACACTGCTTTTATTTTTCCATCCGACTTCCAAGGGTTAATACCCACTCGAACCCGTAGAATTTCGTGTCTTAACCATTTATTAGGCAAAAAGTCCAAATATGGGAACCGGTCTTCCCTTTCCCATGCGCTCCTTACCCAATTAACTGATTTTTTCACCCTCAGATAATCAAGGTCTTGTGATCTAGAGTATTGAAGGCCTTGATCCCTAAGTATTTTCTTTGTCCAAGGATGGCTGCGAAAGGCTCAACTTTAAATGCGCCGCTACGGACTGGAGGGTTTTCCTTGCATCCCGTGCCCAACCAAGGCTACTAGTTATAATTTCTTCTCTGCACCATGTTGAAATCTTTTGCGCACCCCCTAACTCCTGGCGTTTCCAGAATCTTAATAAGGACATTTGGGTCTTTACATTCCAGGCTGTTAGACCTACCTCCATTCTAATTGCTTGGATCATGGCACTACTTGGTAAAGACAGCAGCATTTTTAAGGTCTTTCCTTCTTCACGATCCCAACCCCTTTTACCACTCAAATAGAGCACTTCTGCGCCATACAGAACTTGAGGGGGGATCATGGCTTCGAATGCATTTAACAAGGGTCTATGTGACATGTCACCATATTCTTTATTAAATCTTTTCAGGCCACACACTGACGAGGAGGCTTTTGCAGCTTGTGCCTCCAGATGGGTGTCCCACTTCAATGTACTGTCAAACCAAAGGCCTAGGTATTTGTATTCACTTACAATTTCTAGTTTAACTTGTCCTAAAAACCCCCAAAAAGTTTTATTTTTAGCTCTCTTCCCAAATTGTAAGACCTTTGTTTTATCCATATTTACAATTAAAAACTTTTTATCACAGTAATTTTTAAACACATTTAGGTTTCTTTGGAGTCCCATTTCGGTTTG
The DNA here is from genome assembly GCF_964204655.1 of Triturus cristatus. Taxonomy (NCBI): domain Eukaryota; kingdom Metazoa; phylum Chordata; class Amphibia; order Caudata; family Salamandridae; genus Triturus; species Triturus cristatus. Next base: position 435,949,726 of record NC_140594.1, on the reverse strand, counting down.
GTCAAGGATCACAAGATCGTCGGCGTATATAAGACAGGGCACTTTATTTCTATTTATACGCGGACTCGCACTTTTTTCTATTTCCAGCACTGCAGGGAGATCTGCCAGAAAAATAGAAAAAAGCAGGAGTGCCAAAACGCACCCCTGTCTAAGAGCATTCTTTACAGGTAATTTATGAGTTAGTGACCCATTTGTATCTCTAATGACCTGGGCCCAGTTGTCACTGTGTAACTCTCTTAAAATATTCAAAATGCCAGCTGGTATTCCATAGTTTTCCAGGACTCCCCAGAGGCAATTACGATCCACAGAATCAAAAGCCGCCCGGAAATCAACAACGGAACAGAACAATTTGCCATTTTGTTCAATCGACTTCCTGGCCATTGCCCACAGGGCAAAGCAATGATCTATTGTGGAGTGACCTTCTTTAAACCCTCCTTGTTCAACTGGCACAATAGATCCCTCTTCTACCCAATCTTTTAATTTGCTTAAAATTAATTTTGCAAAGATCTTTTGTCCTGTGTCTAACAGGTTAATAAGTGTATAGTTCTTAGGAGCATATACATTACCTTTCTTGTGAATCGGCCTGATTATTGCACCCTTCCAATTTGTGGGGATATTCCCTGATTCCAAGATTACTAAAAACATCTTGGAGAAGAATTCTGCCCACCAGGACTAGTCTGAGATTATTATCATAGCTGGGAGGTTGTCTGGGCCTGCTGCTCTTGTTAAATTCAGCGTCCTTATTGTACTAAGAACATTTACTATTGAGCAGTCTGGTTTTAAGTTCTCTACTAGGCCACTCCAAACCCTTGGTCTCTCCTCATCAATTTCTCTCCCCTGGGGGTATAATTCCTGTAAATCATCTTCCCATACCCCCTCTTCCACTACACAATTCATTGGGGCAGCAGAAGATTCTTTAGCTGATTTTATTAACAACCAGAACTGACGAATATTCATAGATTCTATTGCCTCCAACAATTTTCCCCAGCATGATTCTTTATGGGCCCTTTTGGCATTACGAATTAGTGAGGTATATTCTCTCTTAATTTTGGCGAGATTTTCAGCCCTTGCCTGGTCAAATCTTTTGCGTAGACTACGTTCTTCTCTCCTTAGTTCTCTTTTCTTATTTAAGCAATCTATATTGAACCAGTTTCCTTGTTTGGCCTGCCACCTTTCTTTATCCTTGGGTTCTCTTACATCTGTTCCTAATTCTATTGTTATACATTTAACTACTTTATCTATTTTATCAACATACCATGATAGACTTTGGCCCCTCACGCATCCTAGCCTAACGTTTTGTTGCACACCAGTTAACCTTTCTATAAATACATCCGATAGCCGAGTAGTTATCCGCCTTGGATATTCCATCTCTTGAAAGATAACTTTGTCGCTCGCAGCCTGTGAGGCTATTACCAGCTCTAATTCTATTAAATTATGGTCACTGCATTCTGAAGGGCTAATCCTGAAATCTGCTATTAATTCAAAGTTCCATGCCAACATGAAAACATAATCAATAGGGCAATTTTGAGACCCATATTTAAAAGTTTTCTTTGCCGGACAGTCTTGAGCTAGCCTGCCATTTAAGCAAAATAGACTTTTTGATGCTAAATAATTTCCCAGTTTTGCATCATCTGTCGATATTTTATTTTCAGAAAACTCTGCTTTTTCGTCATGTGAATCCAATATTTCTGTGTACCAACGGTCTGACAATTTTGGGTTTAATTTATGATTAAAATCTCCCACCAACAAAATTAAATCAGTCCCATACTTATCACAAAATGAATCCAAATCATTCTTAAAATGTCCCCGTTCGAGCCCATATTCTTCCTGTGAGCCCCATTGCATACAAACATTTAAGATCAACATATTTTCATATTTTTTGTCAATAAACGTTGTCAATATCCTACAGGCCAAAAGCCACTTACATGTCACAAGTAACTGGGATACCCTAGTCACTAAGTTTGTAGATAGTAAAATCAATTAGCTGTCTGCAGCGCGGCCAGAACTGGATTTTATCGCCGAATGATGGATTTGTCGAAACCCTTCAACTATAGGGGGCTCTCCACAAAGCCAGGTCTCTTGTAAACAGATGATCTCGTTATTTTTCGAGAGCTTTTTTAAAACTTCCTGTGTTAACTGTGTTCCGAGACCATTTATGTTCCAAGAGACCTATTTTATGCCATGTGGCTGCCCCGTTACCTATTCTACATCGCTCAATAGCCCGGTAAATTCTGTTCCCTCCATATAACACTGGGAAGGACCTGCCGGGCTTGTACTATAGCTCCAGTTCTTCCAGGCTTTCATCAAGTCTGAATTATTTATTACTATATTGAAGTTTTCCAACCCTTGGTCCACTTCATTTCCCGGTAGCTGCACTTGTCTCTTTCCTAGGCCTGCATGGAATCGTAAAAAAGTTTTGTGTTGCGGAGCATTAACTTCTGGGGCCACTTCTTCTTTAGGCACTAGCCTGATCCCTTCTTTTCGTATTTCCTTCTCTGCATTTATCACTGCTGCTTGGACCAGGTCAGAATAGAACTGTACCCTACTGAACTCCTTACCATCACTGGATGCTTGAAAACCCACCTGCCGAAGATCTTTGGATCCTATTCCTTTTAAATTTGGGCAGTGGGCAAATGAGTTAAGAAGGTGGGATCTATTTAAATGAGAGCTTTTCTTCGTTTTTTTCCCGCCCCTTCCCATTTTCACTTTTTCGAAGTATAGCCACTTATTCCCTTTATCCTCCTCTCCTTCCAATCTAGATCCCCTCGGAGGCGGTTGGGTATTCTATCTTTCCCCTTCCTCCGGGCTAATACCGCGTGATAACTTATCATTAGGTAAAGTCGTAAGACCTGGATTTCTTGCTACCTTGAGAGGCATTTGATTTAGATTTTTTAACTCCTTATCCTGATGGTTTTGCTTCCTATTACTGATCTCCTTTTTTACTAACACCCTAACTGGTTTCTCTACACTTATTCTTGTCATTCCTGTTTCTCTCACTACTTCTCTCACAACATTAAGGGGTTCAAACTTAGATACTTGATCAGGTACTCCTAATTGTTCCTTCTTCTCCTTTCTCTTTTTCATTACTCTTATTTTATCCTTTCTTTGTACATTTCTTCCTACCATTCTGACACGTTTTGACAAACCATATCTTATATGTCCACCCCTTCTCTTTACCAACATCGGCCATCTTGAAACAGAAACTTCATGATTGGGGGTTGGAGATTCAACATTAGGGTTAACCGTCGGATCAACATTTCCAGCCTCCTCCCCCCCCCCCCTTCCTCCCCCCCCCCCTTCCTCGCCGGGGCTTTCAGTACTGGGTCCGAGACAGGTCTTAACATTGTTGGCATTTGCCCCCTGATACCATGTTGGCATTTGCCCCCTGATACCATGTAATTCACCCTCAATTTTAAAAAGGTGCATTTTCTGAGTTTTTAAAATGTCATGGTTTAGCAAAGTCACTTCCAACAGGCCTTGGAGTGATTTTTGTAACATCAGCATTAGCTCCAGCATTGAAAAAGCTGGTGTTGCTGAAGTTTCCTTATTTGACTCCAAGGGTTGATTTTCATCATTAATGTCGCCAATATTGAACACATGCCCTTGTCCCTTGGTTCCGTGTGAGACCGAACTCTCTATCCCATTTAATCTTCCATCTGAGGTTAGGACTGCATCTTCATTTTTACTTTGATCCAGGCTTTCTGCTTCATCAAGCGTCTTTAATAGCAGTCTCGGGGATGAGGAAAGTCGCGGTGACATTATTGCCCCCTTAAATCCTATCAAAGACTGTACTGATTGATTAGCCAGATTTATCGAGTCCACTGTACGTTCGTCGAAGATTAAGGAGGACCCCCCCTTTCCATGATTCATCCCCTTCTTCTGTAGCGGCAATTTAGCCGGAGAAAAGACCCTTTTAAAATGCTTCCCAACAAATTCTTTTCAGGAGTTGGGTGCTGTGCCTCCCTTACTTCCTCTATGTAATGTCTCTTTAGAGGCTTTCCCTTTTTTCTTTTGAACGCGTTTGGATTTTGGCTGTGCCCCAAGGCCAATCAGATTCTCCCCAGAGGTATTTTGGTCTCCTGCTGTTGCCCTTTCTTTCTGCACTGGTCCCAATACACTTTTATTTCTCCGGGGGGCCATTTAAGCACTTCAAATTGAACTTAGCATGCAATTTTAATACCCACGCAATATTGTCCCCAAGTCCTGCCCCCAATATGCCAAACACAGTCCTCTGGACGAGTTTTTTATCACTTACCGCTGTTGTGCCTTGTACTTATGCCGTGCGCCGTGCCCTTCTTCACCCTACATCCAATACAGTCGAACAATGCAGAACAGTGAAGAAAGTTCCTCCTTTAGACTGCCTCGCAAATCAGCTACAAGTATAGACTTGTGTGGAGCTTATGTGGGGTCTATTTCAGACCGCTCCTCCAGAAGGCGCCTTCCACGCTAATTTCGCCTTTCCTCCGCCGCGCTTGAGGCGCGCTCTTTCCTCTTAAACAAAGATAGGTACAACCACAATTAAGAAAGATCAAGGAAGGCAAAACCTAAAAAAAGCTGTACAGTGAAAAAACACTGAAAGACAACCATAAAACCAGCCCCTTAATGAACAATAAATGTGATCACTTTTGGCTTTCTATGTCTTATACAATGTTACCCAGCCCAAAGATACTAGAACACAAACTTCAAAGCTATCCCTTTAACCATAGTGGCTAAAGGAGTCTGCTGCAAAGATCCTCAGCAACTCCAATCTCAGAAGCCCCAGTCAAGGTAAAAAAAATTCCAAGTGTGTCACACACAGTTAAATACCCGTATACAGTGCAAAACGTACTACTCTGGATCCTTGCAAACAGGCTTCTTTCTCCCTGTTATTAGGCACTAAAAATAAATTCTAATTGTATTGTGCACTGTACAAGTTGTCATGACATTGCACTCACAAACAGATCTATAGATCTAACAGAGGTTGAAAAGGAAGTATTAAGTGGGTTTGAAGCCATCAAGGTTCATGCCTTGGAGGCAGGTCTGTACTGTTTTTTGTTCTTGACAAATAACCAAGACCATTGATGTGGAGCATGTCTGGGAACTGTGGGAAAGACATGGGCACCCGAAGAGGGACATTAGCATTGGGTTCCACCTTACAACCAGTGTAGAGTCACTTACTGAACCCAATGTAGCTCATGCAGCGAATTCACAAAATCCAAAATCCAGTATTTAGTTAACAGAACAAAAGGTTTCTGCTACTTCAAAGGATAATGGAAGATCAGAGCATGTGTCTCTAACGTGTGACACCACCAAAGTTAGTTGAGGAGAACATTCCTTGAGAGGGCGGGGGTCGTTTTGCAGGGCAGTGTGATGTAAAGACATCCTCAGCCTCCCAGCTTTATGAGTATAAGTTAACCCCTTTCCTTAAACAAACACTTAACAAGGACTAACTTTATAAACAAATTGATCTTGATAGTGTGAATTAGAACCTTGAAGTCATTACAGATTGTTGATCATTAAGCAAAAGTAGAGAAAGATAAACCAAACGTCATCTGTACATTGCTTAACTGCTTAGTTACCATCAATAGCTTCACTCCCTGTAAGGTATTTCCATGCAACGTCATTGCACGTTGTTCTTTATAATTTATCTCCCACTTTTTTTTAGCATTGTACCAAGATCTTATCTTGGATTCACAAATGTAAAGGTGTAAACTATCAAAATTATTTTTTGTCCATTTATGTGCTTCAGCACTCTTTTCAGCACACATCTCAGTGTTTCTCTTGTTATCCATTTCATGAGTGAAAAGGTGATTCTGACCTGCCTGAACACAGTCCTCTGCAGCAGGCACTCGATTTATCATGCTTTCCTATACTTGCTAGTAATAATAGGTCTTGCATCTGTAATGTTAACAGAGATATTGTAGTGCTATATTACCTTTAGCATGGCCTTCTAAGAACTCTTAGGCTCGAGTCTCTTCAAGTTCGGATCTTGATTTCATCACAGACAGATTGACAGTGCTGCATCTGTGCATCAACTTTAAATGCCTGAGTTACTAACTCCATATATTGGTAAACTAATTCAATGGTTCTTGTTTCTTCATGTCCAACCTCACACATTTCAGGTAATATGTATAATACATGTTGCAGGCTCCCACTCATACTGTTGCTAAAATGTAGACTTCTACCGTTGTAAGTGGTCGAGGTACATGGGGGGAGGGGTTAGGAGTGATGTATGCATCAGGGAAAACCACTGTGCTCTTTTAAGACCCCATAGAATGGTTGTACTCTGAATGTTCACTTGAAGTTCCAAGAAGTGGGATTGGTGGAATAGAAGCTAAGTGTTGAAGGCTAGTCAGAAGAATCCTAAAGTTTCGCCTCTTTTGGCATTTCAGACATTTTGAATCTTCTGATGAAAGTGGGGTTTATGTCCTAATATTGACAACATCCTACAAAAATATTGTTTCCACATATTGTTAAATATATATAGGTAAATGTATATCTACTATTCTTAACTCCACATCTTAGCTATATGATATGCATTGTATGTAGATGTGTAATTAAGCATACTAAATGTACACTTACCTATATAGGCTTGCCACCACAATATTATGGTAATGTATATTCTGGATGCAATATCTTAAACTTGATATTCTGGTAGTCCACTCAAGACCGCACACATGTGATTGGAAGGGTGTAGCCTGAAGTTTAATGAAGGAAGTTGACCTTGAATTTTGCTGTGAATAAATGCAGTGGTGGTGGACATTGGGTCGAGTGAAGTGGGACTGTATGATTGTCTGATTCGATTGATTCTGAGATCTTACATCATAGATCGAAATGTGGTCCTGCTTGCTATGATTGTTTCACTGTAAACGGGGTTAGAAGAGAGTGTGCACTGTTCTAGTGATGTGTCTATTCTACTGTTGCCAGGGTCTAGGCCATGTGTGCGCTTTGATGTTTACCTTTGATTAAGCATCCTCCTGCTGTTTTCGAGTGTTTCATCATCTGGGGTTCTGCAACCACTACTGCTACTTGCCTAGCGGATGTGGTCGCTGGCTGCATGCTCCCTACTTGATTTAGACTGTCCTATCGCCTCATTTCAACCACTAATTTTTCTTCATAGGATTTTAGGTTTTTATTGAGAGGAAACTGTTATGGGTTAATACACTGTTCTATTCAGTCTTTTGGTCTTGTTACTTTGAGAATGTTACATGTAAAGAATGTTGGGAAGCGTCTTGAATGTGTGTAGGTTCTAGCTCTGGCAGCTGATCTTGGAAGCTGAGCCTAGCAAGGAGTCAAGGAGTTATTGGGGGTGCTGCAGTGGACTACAATAAACTTATTGCAATTCTTCACTTGTTCATATGTGATCTTCATCTTAACACTGGCAACGAGTTGGACCTGGTTAGGAACAAGCGTATCTCACCACCAACTTCCCTGGATCTTTCATGAATGAACCTATGTGTTAATTCTGGTGACAGCAGTAGAAATTAGCGCTTATTCTACCAATTTCTACTTCGCATTACATTCAGGTACCTTGCACTGTTGAGTAATTTTTTCCTTTTAACCGTCGTTTCTCTTAACACATGCTTTTGGAATATCTGATTAAATTCAAACTTGCCAGCAACTGGTTGCGTTTACTCACGTGCTGTTTCCTTGCATCCATTGTCGTGATTCTTGTGTGGTGACAATATGTCAGGAAGCAACATGTCCCAACCTCCTGCTTTCTTATCTGTGAGAGGAGACGCAGTTCATTCATGGAAAGGATGGAAGAAACTTTTTTGATTGTTACATTGTGGCTTATGGTGGGGGTTCTGCAGCCAGGACGTAAGCCATTTCACTGCATAATTTAGGAACTGAAGGTCACAACGTTTATGAAAGTCGCGGTAAGGAGTGCCTATTGGAAATGGAGCTTGAGAACCTGTGTATGTGTATGACAAGTCTGTGAAAATGATCGAAAAGTACCTTGGAGCATGAATAAATGGTGCTTTGGAATGGCACAAATTCTTCCCCTGGGTAAAGTAGTCAATTGGAAAAGTTGGCAATTATATTGCTTCTTTTTAAATGCTAGCATGTACATGTGAATTTGGTGCGCTAACTGATTCACTGGTAAGAAAGAGACCATCTAGTATCATGCACCAGCAGTAATCTGGTGTAAGAGAATTTGCTATCACAGAATCCCTCGCTTAATAAAGCTATTTGTGGAGGGAGTAGAAAACATGTCTGGGTGGGTAAACCAGGTGCAAACCAAACACAGTGTTGAGGAATTTAGTGATACCGTAATCTTTATAACAAATAAGTACCCTTAGCCGTTCCTGCATGAACACTTGTTTCCACAATTTTAGGAGGGGCAAGTGCACTTCTTCCTTTGACGCCAATAAAGTTCCCATCACATCTCTCACTGTGCGAAGCATGACACTCTCCACTTGTGTCAACACACTTCACTAACCTGGACATGTGCCAAGTATTTTCTGAATCCACCAAGACCCAATTTTCCTTCATTGATAAATGGGGCCATATACTGAATGACAACTTTCTTTTGCTAACCAGGTTTCTTCACCCAAACAAGATCTCCTACATTCCATTTTCACACCTGGCAGAATGTTTCAAATCACTCCTTTCTTTGTGCTTCTGTTAGTACCTTTCATACTTCTACTTTCTTAAATTAGAGTCCCCACCGCCAAATCCTTCGTTAAATTCAAACCAAGCTGGATTTAACTTCGAGTTCACAACTTTTCCCATAAAGTGCTCTAAAGGTGATTTAGAAGTCACACAATTAGGAGTTGTGCGATGAGCCCACCAGGTTTCTTCAAGGACATCCATGAGGGAGAATTTTAGTTCTGCTACTCTCTTAACACAAGATATTACCACACGGTTCATTGGCTCTTCATGACCATTGGCCTAGGCTGTATACAAGGCCGTTTTTTGATGGTCAGTCTGGAAACTCTGCATCTCCCAGATTAGAAATTATACACCATTATCAGTCAACAAACACTTCTGCACACCTTCATTAGCAACATCTTCTTTAAGGAAGTCTAGCACAATTCTGGCAACCACTGCACTAACACACATAGTGCAAACCCACTTTGAGGCATAATCTACCATAAGAAACACATATCTTTCAGAAGGTGTCAACAATTCTAATGGGCCCAAGATGTAAAGCCTAACTACTCCCAGGGCTCTTCTGTAAGTGCCACAGGTGATAAAGGACCATAAGTAATGCATGACTTGTCATTGTTGGTGTAAATAAAACAATCCTTGACTACTTCTTTAACCTGGCGGTCAACAACAGGCTACCGATACCTTTCACACAATTCATACATTTGCATATATTGTTCATAAGGCATAAAATACTCCTAGCAGAAAATTACCTATTGCAAGTGGCAAATATGTTCATTAACATCTCAATAGCCTCAACGTATGTGACATCTTATGAGAGAATTAGGGAAAGCAATTGTGGATGGGAGGGCGGGAAGGTACAGGATAAAGTTGGAGGGATACAGGAAGTGAAGGGAGCATGACTCAACCATAAAAAATAATTTCGAAAACATCAATCATCCAATTCCCTTCCAAGCCCTAACGCCCAGTTTGTGACATGTTGGTGAGAAAATCAATGTATCAATTTGTAGGTTCTCCATAAGATAATCATGGCTGAGCCAGCCCAACTCGAGCGACTGGCGTAAGTCTGTTAATTAAGTATTGTATGGCCTCAGTGTTAGAAAAATTGCTCCTTTTCAGCCTTTTAGGACTTCAGTCTTGCTAGGTTTCTCATAGCTGTTTTTGTACCCCAGTCCAAGTAGTTCCTTGTGGATGGCGTGTATCTGACTTTTATCCTGTTTGGTTTCCAAAATCCTAGAAGAGAATCTCTCTCTTGTAACACCTTTTCATGAAGCCTCTAGACAAGGCTGCTGCTCGCAGGATGAGATCCCGGCGATATGTATCTTGCTATGACTGGTCTGTTGTCAGATGGAACATCTGAACATAACACCTTAGCAGACAGCCTGTATGCTTTTGGCTCCACCTCCCCTTCTCCAGCATGGACGGAGCCAATGCGCTTCCGAATGAAGGAGAGCATAGTTTTTTTTATCGTGGCTATTAGCTATTCTCTACTCATTTTCAATCCTTTCTATCTTATTGTCTTACAGAATCATAGCATCTGTACCGTGTTTGTAAAGTATCCTTGCACAATTGTATGTCTCTTGAGTTTGTATGTCTTATTGTCCAGAAAAAGTATAGAATTATCCACTTTTTCAGAGCCACTTCTTTGCCACCAACCCTCGCCTCCTTATTACCAAGCCGCATTTGGATTGCAGCTGCTGTTATTTCCTTTTTCTCTATAATTTCTATATAATGGTGTCTTGAACACACAACATTATTTTCTGGCACTTGGCCAGATCACAAATCTCCTTAGTTGCCTCCTTCCCGCAACTTCTTTCCTCCTTGGTTGGAAACAAATCCTGTTTTCTCCTTTTTCTGAGCCTTACCAGCCATCTTTCAACCACAATCTGTCGTGCTGTTGTCCAGAAGTGTGGGCCCCTCTCTCTGACCATTCAAATATACTTGAATATCATGTGCTCCTCCTTACCGTGCTTGCTCACTCATGCCTGCTCCTTATTCCTAAAGCACATATTTAACAGATATTCACTAAGGACTGTGAAGAGAACCCTTCGATTCTTCCCCGTCCCCACACAGGGTCCTCACTATGGTGGTAGCAACACTCTGCTCTTACCTGTGGTTCCACTCCATAGCACACAGCTCCTTTCTTCTGCCTGCCATCTTGTTGCTGCCATGGGCCAGTGAATTGTTTCTTTTACAGTCTCCATGGCTGCCTCCTCAGATGTCTTAGCAATCCTACCTCCATCCTGCGTGTCTCCTCCGTGGTACAAGCAGTCTGCAGCGATGTTCATGCTGTGTGAGCCAGTAAACGATCCCAGTCAAAGGAGTAGTAAAGTAAGGCTATAGTACTTTTCGCCACCAGGCTTTGACCCATTAATCCTTATCTCTTTTTATTTACATTAAAATTGTCTAATCATTCAAATGATCCTTCAATGGATAAATTGCCACAATGAACTGCACACGTAATGTCTTGAGCCGAATAATGGATCATACACCTTATAAAGTCCTCAAAGAATGTCTACTCGTGTACTTGGGACAAGGGCCATTCATCATATTTAGGTATCAAGCGTTCACAACCCTCCCAAAACAGGAAGGGTTCATGTAGCATCCTCACTGGCATTACATGCTACCCAAGACTTCATATATGGGGCGTGAGAATGAAGGGGTGAGGAGAGGTACTGTAGTGGTGAAAACAAGGAGAAGGCAAAAAGAGTGTAAAAAAAGTAAACCTGGCCTCTTACCTTTTTCCAGAAGTTATGATGTTAGACTGAATGTATGCTGTAGGTGGAGAGGAGTGCGTGGGGCTCAGTGTTTGGGTTACGGTGACTATTTTGGAAAAGCGAGGAGAATGATCTAAAAAGGAACAAGTAGGATAGAATTGAGCTTATTGTCAGAATACTCTGTTAGGATACTCTTGGTGGTGCAAGATCAACCTGAAAGTAAGATTCTCCACATATCCTCAGTTCTTGAGTTTAGAGGGGTGCCGGGCCACCAACCCAGAGTAGACATATACTGCTTGAATTGCTGCACCCAGTTATTTGGTTCATCAAGCGTGGTCGAATAGTGTCATCCTGTGAACAGTTTCTCTGACGTTTCTAAAGGTCAACTTCATGTGTTATTGCCTCCAGTGATTTACTCATCAGGACACCTGCCTTAGTCGTCTCTTCACCTACAGTAATGTTACCTCTTTACTGACATGAACCTCCTGTCACGATCCTTGCGAGACACCTGACGGCCGGAAGGAAGACCGGCGCCCCCAGCTATTACTCCGCTGCAAGCAGAAGAAGGTGCAGCGGGAGTCAAACTACAGCTCCTAGAAGACTCTGGGACGCCGAGCTCAAGAGTACAGGAAGCGGTGCCGATCACATGACCGCCGCTATAAGACCCTCCCCCTCTGTGGGAACAGGGCTTGACAATCCGTTGGAACTACCCGAAGACAGCGCTTAGCGGATGGTGATCCCCGCTGGAGGACGAGCGCTCGCCGACGTCCAAAAGCCGCGAACCAGAGACCCGTCGTCACGAAGCCCTTTTGGTTCTTTCGTCTTTCCGATCCTTGTTTAGGGCGCCAAAGCCAGGTAATCAGGTGGGGCGCGGTGGGAGGAGCGGGAGCACTCCTTTCAAGACATTTGCCGAGGCAGTGGTGTTAACTGCGTAGGACTCCGGTTGACTTCGCAGCCCACGCGGGGAACGCGTTTATGCTGCAAGCCTCAGCCGCTGTATCTTGACATTTTAGTGAACTGCGCAGCCAACGTGGGGAACGCGTTTGAGCTGCACGACTCAACCGCCTCTTAATTTCAGTGGGAATCTTCGTAGCAAACGCGAGGCACGCGTTAGTGCCGCCTAAGGATAAACGATAGTGAGGGTAACTATCGTAATCGTGGGTGCCCGGAAAGGACTCCGCACGGATAGCGCAAAGGTCTACCAACGATTCCAGTAGCCGTGAAGCAAACGGTTACCGAGACTGGGGGTTCGGGGCTCCTGAACTCATTGGGTACGTAGTGGACCTCTAGATAGTAAGAAAGGCAAGAGAGTAGGTGGCGTCCTCTTCCCTAACCCACTATCTTTTTGTCTCCTCTTTTCTGCAGCCTGCTAAGAGAGTGAATCCATAGCTCCACCCGTTTGCTGATAGAAGACACCACATTGACCCCCAATATCTTCTTTGTTAATCCTCTCTTTTCCCCCTGTGTGCCTCTCCCACGCGCTGGTGTTTATTTGCGTTCATCAGCGTGGGGTTGCACTCGGGGGAAGTAGAGACTACCCTGCAAGTCATCGTTCCTGCCGGTCGATTAGCAAGGTTAGTGGCTGCCTGAAGTATACGGCTACTACCAGCCTGACACCTCCAATTGGATCAACTCCTCCACAGGGATTTGAATTAAGTTAGGTTGTTCCTGGATATATTCTAAAAAATGACGTGCCTTAATCGGCATTGCTCCAGAATGCATCCATTGTTTGGCAACCCTGTTGATTTTTGCAACTTTCTTAGTGTGGCCGGGTGCCAAATATGGTGGTTGCATTTCCTGTGTGCTCCTGCTGGTAGTCAGACACCTGAGGAGTTGACATGAGGAGAGAAGTCAATCGTGCTTTTGGTGATCCTTTTTAAGAACCCGAATATTAAGGTAGGTTACAGCCTATTGATGACCTGGAGGATGAGGTGTTGGCCAGAAGGAGCAATGAGGCACAGTTTTCTGGTAATCTTGATAAAAATACAAGCCTCCACTTCTTATCTGCCCTCTAGACTCAGCTATTTTTGAGGTACAGAGATCGGAGTGAAAAATGTGGCACCACAGCTGAAGGAATGAGTCACACTGCATGAAACTCATAACCATTTTTATGTTTCACCTACCTGCAATTTTTAGTTGTCTTTTGTCGAAGACCTATTGAGGACAGTAACAATATTTACAGTGGGCTTTAGTTCCGCCTATTGCTTTCCTCTGGTTGGCTTTCTTGTCAATCTCATTTGGGTTCTTCTTATTGGATTGCGTGCCACTGCAGTCTTCTGTTTGTCCCTTCTCTAGACAAGGCGAAGATTTAATTGCGACAGTGGAATTTGTATAATTTGGGGAATTTTTTGCTACCCCTTGTACACAAAATTCCAGAAATGATGCCGGTACTCCACATTACGTACCATGTTTGACTGTTTCAGCTAGGAATCAATTTTAGATCTCTTTGGATGGTACCAAGATGGAGGTTGGATTGAGCCTGCCAGAAAGCAATTTAAATTGCATGTTCACCCAAACCATTCTTTGTATTTTTGTAGCAGACCAGACACTGGGATATGGAGAATCAGGAACACGGGAACCCCTTTAAAGTATATCAGCAGTCAATGACACTTTCTGCTCCATCTTTTTCCAGAGATGTTGCTCTCAGCATGTTGAGATGTAGCTAAGTGAGAAAGGTTCTCCCTATTTTGTGCTTTTGTTTTGTGTCTGTTTGCCTGTAAACTCCCTGCCTTACCATGCTGACAAACCCTGTGGTTTGAATGGCTGGGAGGAATACATAAAAAGATTGGAACTGGCCAACAAACAGTTCCAGGGTTGAGCCTGTGGAATCCACAATCCCTATCTGTATACGCCACAAACTCCCAGTCGATGTGCTAGGATTTTGCATCGAACAGTGTTAGGGATTCCACGCCATTTCAGAATGAAGAAAACATCTGAGCTTCAGAATTAGGGTTGATGACTGCCAACTCCCCTTTGCCAGATTCTGAAAAATGAATCGAGAAGTTCTGCACTCTGATAGGAGAAGCTGCCATGAACCACCTTTGTGGAAACGGCCCACTGACTGCTGGAAAAGGGTCCTGGAATTATCCCATCACAAAGAAAATGATGCTTAGAAGAGGAGGACCCTGAGGATCTGTGCGGGAAGACCTAGACTAAGGCCAGGGGATTATCTGCACTGGCAGGTCGTGTGGAAGGCCGTGTCCCTGATTTCTGTGCATCCTGACCTGGAGTGAGGCACTTTTATACTTGACTTTGTGCTTGCCTGAGGGCACTTTAACCTTTTCCTGATAAGTCCTCGGACAGTGACTGTAGTCCCCTTTAAATGATGGATTCTGAGAATTTCCTGTGATGGCTGGTTCCAGAGAAATTCCTAACTGTGACCAGCTCTCTCACTACCTGAAGAAGGAGGCCCTGTGACAGCTTGCTGCTAAGGAACGTAACAATGAAATTTAATTTTTTCCTCCATGAAGATCACTACTGCAATCCGGTGTTGGTGCCTTGTTTAGGTGGCAAGGTGGAACGTTGAGCCCAAGGGAGACCCAGCAAAGGAGATTGCGACCTCTGGTTACTGTGCCGCATAGCCTCTTCGACTCCGAACAGGAGAGGGGCGCCTGTGCACAACTTCATGGCTGGAAGAGTCATAAGAGACCGCTGACGTGTGGCCCAATTCAAGTGATGGCGCCTCTCAGAAAACACATATGAGTGTGCAATATGGGAGATGCCCATATGCCAAAATTAAGTGGCACAGTGTGCAGCCAAGGGTGTGGGGACCATAATGACATTGACAGTCTCAGAGGCAGCTATCTGCCTAGCCAAGAGACAACCCTATTTTGCCAGACTTAATATTGTTGTATCTACAGCATTGGGAACAATTAAAGGAGATTGTACCATACAAGCTCTTGAGCAGCATATTGTGTTTTCTCACTGATCATGTGATGTTACATGTAGGAAACTAGATATAGCCTCAGAGAAGTTCTGACTCCCAAGGGATAACTGTGCTTTTTTGTTATTTGCATTTTATGTGTATCTTTAGCTATGTGCAGTAAATAATGTACTTTTTCTTTTTCAAGTAAAAGCATTTTCTGAACGATGAATTGTTAATTGCTGTTAAGTGCTTAAATGAGTCCTGATTTTCTACCATACACCACCGTTCTGATTACATCTTTGACCACTCTAGCTAGCTATCCTGAGGGTCAAACGCTAAAGGAGTGTACTTGGTGTTCAAGTTTGGATTGAGCAGTAATCATCCCTAGAACAATAGAGGCAAAATACTTTCTTTATTACAATTATAGCCTAATAACCACTGATTGCCTAGGGACTACCAAAAAGGTTTGCACATTGACAATCAATAATAGGAAGAGTTTGACAATTTTCGTTAATTTGAAATTGAAAGATTGTATGGTCACAATTACCCCCACAAGGAAAACGTTAGATAAGGAAAAAGTCTCTGATAATGACAATGTGAATATCATGGTTCCTGTTGTGTTAAAAAAAATATTTCTGAAATATGAAGAATTTCTTTTAGTTATGAGGCTGAGTCAACTAAATATTATTAAATGGTAGATAGATGACAGATGGGTACCTGGGATATTACAATTTGTAAGTATTGGATAAGAGAAACTAAGAATTTTTCTAATATTATTTGGAACTACCCTCAGTATCTAAATTGCAATGTGTATATCTGAGACACATTTGAACAAAATAAAAGGTATACAGGAGAGAAAATACGTGGTCATTATTGTTTGTGTTTACGGATCTGGAACGTTATTTCCGGTTGAGGTTTGTAAACCAGTAGTTTAGGCATTTCACCAAATCAGAGTTGTTAAAGATAGGATGGTAGACTCTTTTTGCAGGATTTTTATTAATTGATTATATTTTACATATGTGTGAATATTGCGAGGAAGAGGCCTGTGATTAATGTGATTTTTATGTTTTATAATTTGAGACCGTCCTATATTTTCATTTTGATTCAAATCAAAATAGTCTTTAATTGGTTTTGTCAAAACTATGGAAGAGCACAACAAACTTCAATTCATCAGTAAATAAAAGATGATAAAACAGTTTAAGAGCCTGTCAACATTCTCAATTTCTCAGCACCTTGTAAAAAAACAGCAATAGATAAGCAAGAATTACTATCCTGTAAAAGTTGTAAATACAGTAGAGCAAGCTTAGCCTGAATAAACTTCATCCGTTTTAACAGAGGCACTAAAAAGTGCTTGCGAAGTTGCTTATAAAATCCATAGAAAAGAGTAAAATGAGGAGAAAGAGAGTCACATCCACAAGGAGCTAACGAGGAGATGTGAGACTAGCCAATGGGAAAGGCGAGCAAACAGTGAATTAAGTTTAACCTATAAAGAGTTAACATAAAACTATGAGTGTTTCACGAACAGTAAATGAGGTTCAATAAGAGATACACTTTTTTGCAATATTTAAAAACACACAGTGGGTTTACATAGTTGGCCTCCATCTCTGTTAGGATTTTGCCTTCATAAAAAGACATGTTTCTTGCAAGCCAAATCTCAGCCTTGCTAATGTTCTCAGGTCTAACATATAGCGCATGATGTGGGATATTCTAAAAGGTAGATTCAGCCTATCTCAACCAAGGAATTTTACTGGCTGCAAGGCCGTACTGGCTGTAGCGGGCACCGGGCACTTCCCTGGCGGGCTGCAAGGGTGGGGACCGGTTTTAGACCTCTGGGTGGCCATTTTTGTTACAGGGAGGCGGTTTTGCTGTGTGGCTGCAATATCGGGCCACTGTAACAAAAGCTGCAGCAGTGAGGCTGGAGTGGTGCTTCCAACTAGCAGTTACATCCATACCGATCTCTTCAGATGGTGCACTGAACGGCGACTGATATAGACATTCCCACACAGCTGCAAAATTGGTCCTGCACAGTAAGCTACTCTACTCACGGTTATGAACGAATG
Source organism: Triturus cristatus (assembly GCF_964204655.1). Lineage (NCBI taxonomy): Eukaryota > Metazoa > Chordata > Amphibia > Caudata > Salamandridae > Triturus > Triturus cristatus. The sequence continues at coordinate 435,932,492 of NC_140594.1, read as the reverse complement.
TTCTGATTGGTAGTGCCCAGGCGCGGCTGGTCCATTTGGGCGGAAGTGCCACGCCCCTCCACCTTTTTCCCCCGTAGGAACAGCGCCTGTCAGGCTGAACAAAAGTCAGCCTGACAGACACTGTTCACTTTAAGCAGCCAGGAGCCAGACATGCACATTTTGCACTGGCTCCTGGCTGCCTGAACTGAACTTTGCTGGGCTGAGAAAGTCAGAGCTCCGGTGAGCGTGACGTTCTCAGCTCAGCAAAGATTGCTGAGCCCCTCCCCTCAGTGACGAGGAGTAGCGTCACTGATTGCCTCGCACCTGGGTGCTTCAGTTTTAAGCCCTGAAGTGCCCAGGGTCAAGTGTCAATCAGTGACACTTCATTACAGAGTGGGGTGGGGTCAGTAGTCTCACTGACCCCATCCCACTCTGTGATGACGTTGGGACTGCTGCCTTCCCTCATTGGCTGACCTTAGGTCAGTCATTGAGGGAAGGCAGCAGTCCCAAGCCTTCTGAACGGCCGAGGCAGCGCAAAGCTGCCTGAAGGTAAGTGTGATTTGTTTTCTTTTTAACTTGTTTGGTGCGTGCGTGCGTGCGTGCATGTATGAATGTTTGGGAAAGAGTGTTGTGAATAAATGTGTGTTTGTGTGTGTGTGCGTACGTGTGAGTGCCTGGTTGTGAGTGTTATGTGTATGTGTGCATGAGTGTGTGTTCCGTCCGTCCGCCCCCCTCCCTCCAAAAGTTACCGGCTGCCACTGGTAGCACCTTGTGCAACTTTCACATGAAGTTTCTCTTTGGTAATCCCTAATTTGTGCCATGACCCTGGACTTTTACTCATAGCATTTTTGGCCTACGATTCATTCTCTATTTCGCCATTAAGTAAGTTGCATTCCAAATCGGGTAATGGTTCACTCTGCATGTTTTTTCACCATGATTACACAAATATAAATTGTCTAGCAGATCTATTTTTTTAACGATACATTTTTTTCAGTTTTACAGAGATTTACTCGTCTGCTTCTTCACTGAATATCCACATATGGATGTTTTTAGCCAAACATTATTAAAACATTCTTTTTCTTACTGACTGGTTCGATTTCTTTCTTGCAGACTAAGTTTGCTCTTGTATCCCATGAAAATGTTCTAGTCCTGATGATGACCCTGAAATGATAGGCTAGGAAAGTATATATAAAGCGCACTAAAACCAAAATGTGTCAAAGTGCTGGGCGAACGGAAGAGAGACCAGTAACAGCCAGCTAAGAGGCAAATAGCCAGGTCTTCAGAAGCTTCATGAAGGTCTGGAGTGAGTCAGCTGTGGTGATAGAAGGGGGCAGAAGTTTCCAGAGTTTAGCGGCCGCCAGTGAGAATGAGCGGCCACCCCATTTGGACCTACGGAATCTGGGAGAGACAAGTTTTTTATGAGTGATGGATCTCAAGGCTCTTCCTGGAGAGTACCATTGGAACAAGGTTTTATGGTGTGGAGAGCCTTTGCTATGCATAGCTTTGTACACCAAGTTAAGAGCCTTGAAGGAGATTCGCTTCCTGATAAGAAGCCAGAGCTAGGCACGCATTCCTTCCCTGGTGGACTGGTGTTTCTGGATGTTAAGAATAAGTCTTGCCACAGCGTTTTGCACCACCTGGAGCTTGTTCAGAGAACCTATGCTGGCATTAAGGTACAATGCATTGCAGTAGTCTAACCGGGAGGTAACCAGTGCAATGATGGTGGGCCGATGCAGCTCCGTAAGGATGTACGGCAACACTTACTTCAAAAGAGGCCTCCCAGATTTTTAGCCATTTAAACCGAAACAGGAAAGGGACTGCAGTTTGCGGGCCACCAGGCGGCAGACCAAATAGAGGTTTGAGGGCCAAAGACCAGATCCTCGGTTTTGTCCGTATTGATTTTAAGAGAGTTGTCCTTCATCCAGCATATTATGCTGGACATACAATGATTGAACTTTTGGACAACCAGCTGCAGATCATTGGAGATGGAAATTATGATATGCGTGTCATCCGCATGCGAGAGTACCTGAAAGCCGAGTTATCTTACCAATGAAGCTAGGGGGGGTCACATAAAGATTAAAAAGAGTGGGGCTGAGCGAAGAGCCCTTGAGGACCCCACACGGAAGCCAAAAGGCCTTGGCTTTGAACCCGCCATAACTGACTACATTGGTTCTGCCGTGCATGAATGAGTAAAGAAGCTGCAGGGCCCTCCCGATGACTCCTGCTTCCCGCAGTCGCTGAAGCATGCGAACTGGGAAATAGTATTGAACGCCTCCGAGAGGTCGAGCAGAATCAGCACCGCAGATCCGTCCTTGTCGACCTGCATGAGGATGCAATCCGAGGCTGCTACCAAGGCAGATTCTGTGCTATGACCTGCCCGAAAACCGTTCTGAGAGCTGTCAAGGACGTCTTGAGCTTCAATATGTTTCATAAGCTCGACGTTTATACATTTTTCCAGTATCTTGACTTGGGCAGGGAGGAGGGAGAAAGGCTGAAAGTTCTTAAGCTCTGAAGGATTGGGCTTCTTAAGGAGTGGTGAGACAATGGCTTCCTTCCAGATGATCGGATATTACCCAGACAAACGAATATTATTAAAGACTTTGCACAGGAAATCGGCTATAGGGTCAGAAACAAGTCTGAGCATGGACAACATGCAAGGATCCGTGGGAGCGCCAGATTTAAGGCCAAGTAAGAGTTCCTTTATGCGAGGGACTGTAATAGGAGGAAAAGTTGCCAGAGCAAGCATCCCAGGGGCCTGGCTGGGCTTTCCCTTAGGAAGAATCGCGTTTTCCCCATCGGCTGCCTCTGTGGCAAGGTCAGCTTCTTCGGAAGGGGAGAACTCGTGAAAGATTTTCAGGACTTTCTCCTGGAAGTAGAGTGCTATATTGTCACAGAAGTCCTGGGTGATATTGAGTCGAAACGCAATCAGCGCTGATCACAAATTAGAACCTATTTATGATACACTGTTTTTGCTGCATAAACTCCAGGACCTGAGAATTGTCAGACTTCTGAAGCTGTAATAATTGTTCTATAGACTTTTGTACTACACACACTTTTTCACTGGTTTGGCATTGCTCACTGTGTGAGCAATCACATGTGGACAGAGCACTTGTTTGAGACTCTCTTGGCTATTGTTACTATAAACGGTACACTTTAAATCTAATTAATGGGTCCAGCTCTTTTTTTTTATCTCAGACAGTTTATTCTACTGTTGATTAATTGTGGAATTATGTCAATTTAATAGAGTATCCCACTAGGATCCACTGTTCTTGATATGCTAGAATCCATAAGGCGTTGTCCACGGTTTTCAGAAAAGCAATCTCAGTGATGCTAAATCCTGATTGATGCTCATCTGCAAGATTATTTATTCCCTTGCATGAACTTCTTCTGTTGTGAGTCTACACAACTGTCCATTGATTTAAAAAAAAAAAAAAAAAGAAGAGAAAGGGAAATCAGACCGTTTTAAACATATTCTGGTACTTCACCCTGAGTTAAAGAAGAATTGATCAGAGTAGCCAATGTGGACTTCCGTCTCACTGTTTACATATGATTGAATTATGCACTGTAAGAACAAGCATGTTAACCTATTAACCCCGGAAAACCCTAGGACTAACGCTACTGTAAAATTAACAGCCTGAAACGACCATTGTGATTGGGCCATTGGGCTGCGGGGCTGTATATAACATGAAGACCGGTTTGGGTAAAAATAAAGGCAGACCTACTGATATGAAAGGTATTGCCAGCCTTAAAAATACAAGCGTTGACCTGTTTTGATGTGTTTTAACATCTTAACGATAAAATGTTTGGATTGGAAATGTTAAATGGTAGGTCAGATTCTTTTCGCTTTAACAAAAACAGAAATCAAGCACAAAAAAAGACCTACTCACCTGGGACCCAACAATATTTCCAAGTACTTTGGGTTTAGGTTCCTGTTGTGTTTTCATGGCCTGGACACTTTAGGCAGAGAGATTAAAACTGGTGAATGTGACTCCATTCCAGGTAGAAGGCATTAGTCCTGTTGTCGAAACGTCCACATATACGTCCAATTGGGAACCTTTTTTTTACTTAAAACTAAATAAAAAGGACCACAGTTCTCCCTTAGTCATCTATACAGTCAAGAGAAAAAGAGAAATCAAGATGATACATTTAATAGTTGTGTTCGTTTTGCCCTTAAAATAACGTTCAGTCCATACCCTGCTTGGTTTGATCACCATTACTACCTGATCATTAACGCGCATGGCTATTAATGCTTCCTCAGACACTGGGTGCCCGGGGTTCGGGAAGTGCACTCTGCCGCGTTGCCATGGAAATTCCAGATAGCAGGATTAAGAAAAGACAATTCCATGACCTTTAATTCACCAGAGTGAACTAATGATCAGATGTTTCCGAGGGGAGGTGCGGGTTGATATTTTTAGAGCTTTTGTTCCGTTCGCTAAAAGTCCAGAGGCCTTGTTTGTTGGTATACTGATTGTGCAACACATCTGTGAACCGACATTTCGTGTTTGATATCGTCCCACCAGAAAGGGGCGTAAAAGCACGAAATTACATCACTAAATAGTGGCAGCTTTGAACGCTGGTTGCCACCGGCCGTCATTTTGGCTTTTTTAATGTCAGACGATTTGCCCACACCACAAAGGAATGCGTGGGCACCACCAGTACAAGGTTTTCATATGTCAAAGGGTAGCCAATGCACAGATGGCTGCAGTGCAAGCTTCAGTAACACAGACAAAAAAAATGCAGCAGCACTTTTACCCTCAAACCCCCCAGAACATTCCCTATTTCATTTAATCACATGGATTAATATATTCACTGTTTGAAGCCATGTCTGAAGTCTTGAATACCTGAATGAATGGGTGGATGGTCAGTTGATGCATGGTGAATACATAGTTGACAGACAGATGCAGATTGTGTGGTGGATTATAGATGGGTGCGGACAATTGGCGGTAAATGGAAGAGAGGTGGATTGTGAATGAATGTTGAAATGGGTGATGGTTTATGAATAGGTGGCTCTCAAAGATGATTAGTGGATGGTAAGAGGTTGGTGCATGGTTACTGCATCAGTGGTGACGAGATAGAAGGATATATGGATGAAGGGATGGGTGGACAGATTTTGTATGGGTTGAAGGCAAAATAGCATAGAGTGTGTCGATGGTTAATATGGATGAATGGCAGCAGTATTGGAAGTGGAGGAGATGCATAGGGATTAGGGCACACATGACAAGGTGTCCATCTTGGTGATGAATCAGTCAGGCCTAGAACCAAGAGAGCAGGGAGTCGATGGCAACTCTAACCGTAAGCAAACAGTGAGCCACCAAGCAGCAGGGAAGGTGACTAGTCTGGGTGTAGAGTTAGATGAAAGTTGAACAGGGCCATGGTGTGCTGAGGGCAGAACTCAATGTGAACAATGATGGGGATGGATATGAACAATAAGTAGTAAATGGTTGGTTGAAATACATTTAGGAAAGCCACAGTCTGCGCATGTGCATTATTAATGGTGTTGATCCAGCGGCGAACCAGCTACAGATACTCCAATACCATATACTTATCTGGGCCCATAAAACACACAATACACACTCAGCCTGGTACGAATCACTGGAGTCAAAGTTTATGATTTATACTACTTCAAGATTAGTCACATCTTGTTCTCCACTAATCTTTTCACAGATCAAAAAGTTCTTTCCTCTGGTCAATGGACCATTAGTTAAACTAGTTCTTTTTTTTAATTTTAAACTTATTTTTATTGCCATTTTCATATTTCATACATTGTACATCATACAAAGCTTTTAGATAGTCATGTCAGATAGTACATCCAGTGGTGATACATATCAACTGTATATACTGGGGATTCGTCAACGGGGAGCATAAACAATGTACAGATATATTGTGATGTATATACCCTGTTGTCTCAGGTTCCAGATATGGCATAGGAACTGGGGTGTAACGCAGACATAAACTAGGGGACAGGCATGGAAGAACATATCCAGTTACGCTAGCGAGGGTATGAAACGTGTATGGGTAAGGCACCTCTGTGACTTATGATTGCCTATCCTATTTGGTTCGACCTAAAACTGCGATAGCATACCTGATGCTGGGGCTTGTTATGAGCGCATGTGGCCGGGATTTCGAGAGATTAGTTGGGTAGGGTCTGTGGCTGCGTGTGTAGGGCTGACGACGTGGGTGGGCCGTCCGTTGGGTCTGCTCCCGGGGATAGCTGCCTGAACTGATATAATAGCATGGCCCATTCCATTGATATAGGGTGTTTGCGAACCCCTCTCACCTCCTCCTCCCGCAACGTCTCCTCCTCCGCCGCCGCCCATTTGTGTGTAGCTCCCACCCAAGCTGCCAACGGTGGACCAGTGGGGGAACGCCAATGCATGGCGATGCTGCGTTTAGCTAAGAGCACCGCAAGGGAGAGGAAGCGAGTCCGCACCCTGTGCTGCTTAACTGCGCGAAAGATGCCTATGGCGCTGGCCTCCCATGTGTTCATGCAGGTTAGCCCTGTGAGGGTACCCAAAGCAGTGTGAATGTGGTGCCAGAAAATTTTAATGATGGAGCAATTCCAAAACATATGTCGGAAATCTGCATTCCGTTCATGGCATCTGGGGCATAGGAACTGAGTGTCAGGGTAGAATCGTTGGAGGCGTGCAGGTGTTAAATAGGCCCTGTGCAGGATGTAATATTGAATGTTCTTAAAGCGTGCGTTTCTAGAGACCTTCTTAAGGTACTTCAAAGCTCTCTCCCACTCCGTCTCATGGAGCACACGCCCGATTTCAGCCTCCCAGGTGGCTCGCAGGGTCTCCAGTGGCTTATTAGTCAGTTCCCGTATGGCTTTATAAAGCCATGTAGTTAGATGGTGCCCCGCTCCCATGTGTAGAATCGTGTGGATAACTGGATGTGTGTGTGGTTCCCCTTTGATTAGGTCCTGATACGGTCGGTAGCTATCTAGGAGTTGGCGGTGAAGCAGGAATTGTCCCGGGGGTAGATCGTACTCCTCCACAAGGCTATGGAATGGTCTTAGTTGCCCGTCCTTGAAAAGGGACTCCACCTCTGTTAAGCCACACAATGTCCACGTGCGTAGCGCGCTATTTGTGTAGTAGTGTTCCTGTTTGGGCCATCCCACAGGGTGAGTAGAGTAGAGTACAATGGAGTCCCCGGGGACATGTGGTGTATCCACAGCATGCACCTACGTGCCACTGACACCTGTAGAGGGTATGTGCGTTTTGGTTTAGTGCCAGGGAGGAGTAGGCGACGGATCTCCGGAACCGATATCCGTCCTGCGATGGTGTGAGTTTCCACAGTATACCTGTCTGCCGTCCAGTGAGACAGCCATTGCAGCTGTGCTGCCAAGAAGTAGGCCTCGAATGAGGGGGCTCCCAAGCCGCCCTGTGTGGTGGGCAACTGCAATTTTGTCAGGGCTATTCTGTGTCTGGCGGACCCCCAAATGAGTGCACTGAGGAGGGAGTCTAGGTCCCGAAAAAAGGCTCTGAGCGGGATTACTTGCAGATTGGTAAAGAAATACAACAGTCTTTGAACCATGATCATTTTGGCCAATGCCACTCTCCCAATGGGAGCCAATGGAAGACTCTTCCAAAATCCGACCATAGCCCTAATACTCGCCAATGCCCTGTTATGGTTACCCTCGAACATATCAGTGGAGGAGTGGTAGAGACGGATCCCGAGGTATCGAGGGGCCTCCGCACTCCAGGGCACCCGCTGAGCACCCAGTCGAACCTCCTGTGGAGGCAGATCCGGATGCAGCGGGTATATCGTGGACTTATCCCAATTCACCCGTAGTCCCGAGGCCGCGGTAAATTCCGTCAAAGTGTGCCAGAGGGGAGTCAGGTCGTCCGTGATGTCCCGCACATAGATCAACAAGTCATCAGCGTATAAGGAAACACTATGCACTGTGCCTGCTACCGGGATGCCCCAGCTCTCCCCTTCCCGTCGAAGTCGTATGGCGAGTGGCTCCTCCACCAGAGCAAAAAGTAGAGGGGACAACGGGTAGCCCTGTCGCGTGCCCCTCTGATCCGCAAACTCCGTCGATATGTACCGGCCTAGGCGTATCCGCAAAGTCAGCCCGGTGTACAGTAGGCGCGTATAAAATAGGAGGGTGGGCCCATTGCCCGCTCGCTGCAGCACCGTAAACAGAAACTGCCATGTGAGAGAATCAAGGGCCTTCTCAAGATCTAGGATGAGACAGGCCGCTCGAGGGTATATCCCCTTTACCTTATCCTGGATGTGGAAAACCCGACGTATGTTCTGGGACGTGCATCTGCCGGGTAATTAGTTAAACTAGTTCATGGTGAAATGACATGAATTATTTCTCTTTTGCGATGAAATATCCACAGACTCGAGAAAGGTTTAAATCTTTATCTAAATTAATTTCATGTGAACCAATTTCAAAGTACAATACAGTCTCCGTCACTCAGAGGAAGGAAGATTTAATTAATCAAACAAATATATTATACTCTGCAGTTACTTTGCTCAGAAAGAAGAGGATAGAGAGAATAGCACATCTGCACATTCATGAAAGTATAGTTACCTAGGATGGTGTGAAAACCAACCCCCTGGCCCAGGAGCTGGGAAGGGTCCCCCGGGAAAGATCAGGCGACAAAGGCTTCAGGACAGGAATCAGAACGGGATTAGATGACCTCTCTAACACCGACGCTTGCGTAGCACCCTGTGAGCCGGAATGCGAGTCAGACCGGAAGTGGAGCAGGACTGTGCCGCGGCATGTAGCACCGGAAACGGGAGACGGTCTAGTCTCGAGACCGCCCTTGGAGGAGGGGCCAGACACGGAAGAGGAAGCGGGACGCTTAAAAACGGCAAGGAAGGACGAGAAGGTGTGGGGGATGCGAGGAGTATCGAGAGGAGCAGGAGTATCGAGCGGAACAGCGGTGAGCAGAGGAGCAGCGGTGACCGGAGGAGCAGCGGCGACCGGAGGAGCAGCGGTGAGCGGAGGAGCAGCGGTGAGCGGAGGAGCAGCGGTGACCGGAGGAGCAGCGGTGACCGGAGGAGAAGAGGCGACTGGAGGAGCAAAGGCGACCGGAGGAGCAGAGGCGACCGGAGGAGCGGTGGTGATCGGAGGACGAGGACGACGAGCGAGAGGAGAAACAGCAGCGGACGACGAAGCAGGTCGCGTCAGTAACATCTTTACGGCTCTTAAACCCGGTGGGCAGCAGGGAGGAGAAACCACCCCGGGTCCCAGCGCCGCGGTCCGGAGAACGGGCCGTGGCTCGAGGCAAGTGGCTCTGCGGGGACCTTTTGGGTGGGGGCGGTGGGGAGGTTGTGAAGGGCTGTGACCCACGTGAGAGGTGCAGAACATCCCCGACCCCACATTTCCCCTCCTACACATCCCCTTGGTGACGGTAGCACAACAAAGAGATCCTGGTAGCAGTAACTCAGACCATTCTCTTTCTCTTTTCTTTCTCCCTGCAACCCCGAGCACCTGTGAAGATTGAGATCCCTGACGTGGAGGAGCAAGGAAAACACCCTACAGGGAGAAATCTCGGGGAAGACCTACGTTGTTTTGCTCTGCCTAGTTACAGTTTGAGACTGTTCTATCAGTGTTTGGTTCTCCGCCTATCTGTAAATAAACAAGAACCTAAACCTATTCGTGGTATACCCAACTTCTTTCTGACGGTAAAACCCCACGAGGGACGGTAACCCCCACACACCCCTCTCTGACACTCTCTTCCTCCTCGAGATTCTTCCGCGATCTTCTTTTAAATTAATTAGGTAAAGTAAATGGTTCTGCATTCGATTCTTCTTCAGCATCTCCGACAGCATCCCGAGCTCTGCAGCATTCAGCAAATCTCTGTCTGACTAACTAACTAAGACCACCTCAATTATACTCTTCGATATTCATGTACCACCTATTAATGTTTCAATATCATAAAAATACTAACTCTGATTGGACAGGCAAGGGGGGATGATCATCACACCATACTTATTTTTCATCTTAGTTTATTAGTCTATTGTTCAAAGATCCCACCCCTTAATTTTTATTCACAAATCTTTACTCTCACCCGTATTCAGATCTTATTAGACACAAGTGTTTATTTTATCATGTATTTCAATTCATCCAGAGGTTTTCCTCTTGTTCCCAGGGTAAGTATCTCTTGTGTCCTTGGACTGCGTTCAAGTATATCGTCACTTCTTCAGGCTCATTCCCACTAAGCATTCACGGAGGTCAGGTGGTTAACAGACTCTGGACTCATACGAGAGGCCCAAATGGGTACTAGAAGGAAAATCAGAAAGTCAAATATTAATTTCAAATATAAATGGTGTTACTGTATACCACCTATCTCTACTCTATCCCTCTTTAATCATTATTACCTTCCCCGCATTAACATTAGTAAAATAGCTTGGGTTACTTTCAGCAAAGCTGATGATCAGCATGTGAGTTTTCAAGCCGCCATTTTAATAGCGTCTTGCCAGATGCAAGAAATTCCCTCCAAGCGACAGCTCGTTATACTGCGTAGATGCAGTTGATGCATGCGCAATAAAGATTTCCTGTTAGCAGCCATTTTAGAATTTCGCTCGAGTTACTTATTAGTAAAACACGTAGGCAAGCTTCTCTGTCTTATGTTCAATGTGGTGTGTATTAATTTACACAATACATAGTTTTTTTTTTTTTTTTTTTTTTTGAAACCGTTTATTGCAATCTCAAGAATATACAAGTATGGGCCTACAACCTTCCGGCCGGCCGCTAGAATGACAGGAGCATATGACATACGTACAAAAACACTTGGCATTGCAGAAAAGCAAAATCAGGAGGTATCAGCGTCGTGGGCCACATCACTCTGACCCCACAATACGGTTTCATTTTATACAAACAACACAAAAACCACACCCGCAAGGCAACCCGCAATCGAAAGTAACAGCACGTGCTCCCCGAATGGGGGACCCCAGCCATCCACAGGAGTCTAAAGAGGGGAAGGGGAACAGATCGAGGACTGGGGGAACTCCGTGCTCGGGGCTAGGGAAAGGAGTCAACTAAGGGGACGGGGCTGGTGAGGCCGCAGGCAGCAGTGGTGGCGCGCAGATACCCCCGCGGTAGGCGTTCCAGGGGCCCCATACTTTCACCCATGCCCCAGGCTTACCCCTCGCCACATACACCACCTTTTCTCGGAACATGCACCAATCCATGTGTTCTTTCCAGGCCGACACCGCCGGGGGCCTCTGGGATCCCCACAGTTGAGCAATGTCACGCTTAGCTATCATATATCCCAGAGTCACCCATCGCGTCTGCGGAACCGAGTAGTCAGTTGGTTCCCACACATTCAGCAGGCATCTCCTCGCTTCAGGCAGCAGCGCGACATGCGTAACCACTCGCAGGACCTCATGCACACCACGCCAGAATCGCTCCACCTTCGGGCATTCCCACAAAATATGCAAGAAAGTCGCCAAAGCACCACACCCGCGCTTACACAACCCATCCTCAGCATAGCCCATACGCAGAAGCCTTGGCCCCGTCATGTAAACCCGATGGAGTATCTTAAGCTGGACGAAGCGAAGGCGAGCCGGTATGGCCACCTCCTTCGGAGAGGCCACCGCGGAAATCCAGTCTTCGTCGTCCAACTCCAGCCCGTCGGCAACCCAAGCCTCGCGGAGGCCAGTCAGCAAGCCCGAGCGGTCATTAATCAATTTTTTGTAAATAAGGGAGATCGTGCTGTCCGGAACGTGGCCATCCAGCACTCTATCCTCCAGGGGGGAAGACTCCGGGATGGAGGCGACGTCTGGGAAGACTGAGCCCAGCGCGTGACGGACCTGCAAGTACCGAAAGTATTCACTGCCCTGCAGCTGAAACTCCGTCTGCAGCGTCTCGAATGTTTTAAATCCCCCCCTCGTCCAGAGGTCCCCCACTTTACTGATGCCGATCGTGTCCCACTTCTCGAAGCCCTTCGAGGTCCACAGGGAGCCCAATCTCTCAGACGCGTACAACGGTGATGCCCGGGTCAAACGGTCCTTCCACCCCATAGCTGCGTTAGCCGCGTGCCATACTCGTACCATGACACGCGTAGGTCCCGTCAGGCGGGGTCCGGGCGCGCCAGAGTAGAGCGCTCGATTATAGTCGCCACCAGGCAGGAGCATCTTGTCCATTTCAAATGCCGGGTTTAAGGCGGGCCCGTAAAGGCCATGATTAATTGCAGCTAGCTGGGAGGCCCAGTAATACCGTTTAATATCCGGGAGGGCAATCTCCCCGTCGTACCATGGGAGCGTCAACTTCGCCAGGGCAATACGCGGCCTCCCGTCCCAGAACAGGCGGCGCTGTAGACTCTCCACCTCACGGAAGTAGCGCGCCGGGACTAAATCCATAGTATTCTGGAGAGCGTACAGGAAGCGTGGCAACGACATCATCTTAAACAATGCCGCCCGGCCGAGCGGCGAAAGCGGCAGGCGCCGCCAGCGCGCGACGTCCTCCTTCAAGCGCTGGAGGGGGGGAAGCAAATTCCGCTCGTAGCGGGCCTCCGGGTCCAGAGTAATGTAAACCCCCAGGTACCGAAACCCCTGTGAGGCAATCTGGATCGGACAGCCCCGCGGGAGGACGGGAGCCTCCCCGGAAAGCACATACACACACGATTTAGCCCAGTTGATGACAAGGCCTGAGTTGCGGCCGAATGAGCGCAAAACATCAACCAGGACAATCAGTGATTTACGCGGGGAGGCTAGGTACAAAAGGATATCGTCAGCGTATAGGGACACGCGGTCCTCATACTCGGGGGTCCAACGGAGACCACGGATGGAAGGGTACCACCGCAGCCACTCCGCCAGGGGTTCCAAGGCCAGCGCAAACAGGAGCGGCGACAAGGGACAGCCCTGTCGCGTGCCCCGTCCCAGCTCGAATGGGACCGATACTCTTCCATTCACCACCACCTGCGCCAATGGGCCCGAATACAACAATTTGACCCAGCTGATGAACCCCGGGCCAAATCCAAACTTCGCCAGCATAGCCCAGATGTATGGCCACTCGAGCGTGTCAAACGCCATGGTGGCGTCTAAGGACGCCAATATGGCCGGCTCCCGCACAAACGGGACACGCGCGAGCACCCCGTGCAAGCGCCGCAGATTAAGGGCCGTGTTACGATGGGGAATAAAGCCGGACTGGTCTTGGTGGACCAAATCGCCCACCACGCCGACCAGTCGGTTGGCTAGCACCTTGGCGAGGATTTTGGGCTCCGCATTCAAGAGCGAGATAGGCCGGTAGGATGTAACCCGGTCTCGAGGTCTCCCCTCCTTGTGGATCACCACGATTGTAGCCAGACGTTGGTCCGGCGGGAGGGAGCCCAGCGAGTGGGCCGCCAGGAACATCGCACGGAGGTGGGGTGCCAGTACTTCCGGTCGCAGCTTATACAACTCGATAGGGATGCCGTTCGGGGAAATGGCCTTGCCGGATGCGACCGAGCGTATGGCGAGGGCAATTTCGTCGGAGGTAGGAGCGGCATCTAACGACACCCTGTCTTCCACCGAAAGGGAAGGCAGCGCAATATCCCTAAGCAGGGCATGAGAATCCTCCTCCGAGCAGGGAGAAACCGGGGAATACACCTCGCGGAAATAATCCGCGAAACAAGAGACAATGTCTTCTGGCTCGGTGACACGCACACCATCTATCCTCTCAATCAGCGGGACCACACGACTCGCTCTCTCCTTTTTATCCAACCATGCAAGCAGTTTACCAGCCTTATCACCCACATCATACAGTCGCCCCTGTTGCTCCCTATAGAGGCCCCTGGCCGCCTCCGTGACGAGGGCCCTGTAGGCCGCCTGCTTAAGTTGTAGGACATGTAGTGCAGCATCCGTCACCCCACCCTCTAGATCACCCTCCAATTCAGCGATTTCGGCCTCCACCCGGGTCACCTCCTCCTGCTCGCGCCTCCGGGCATGGGAAATAAAGGAGAGGGCCTCCCCTCTAAGAACTGTTTTGAAGGCTTCCCACAGGGAGATAGCCGAAGGGACGGACCCCACATTCTCATCGAAATACCGCTGCAAGGATTTAATCAAATCGGCGCGAATAGTGGGGTCGCGCAGGTACCAGGCATTGATTGGAGCTACCCTGCCCTCCCCCCTCGGGAAGACATCAACGTGCAACAGGAGCGGGGAGTGATCTGAAATATCCCGCGCCAAATGGCGCACCTCTCCTACCCTCCCAACATAGGCCGCAGGGACAAGGACATAATCAAGCCGTGAGAGGCTACCATGGGCACCCGAGTGGAAAGTGTACTGCAGCTGCGTGGGATGTTTTAAGCGCCAGCAGTCCACCAATCCCAGTGTATCTAAGAAGCCGGACAGCCACGCCTGCGCCCGGGGGAGGTCCCTAGGGGGGTGACGATCCACGGTCCCAGAAACCACCGCATTGAAGTCCCCCCCCAACCACCAGAAGCCCCCCCGGAAGGTCAAGGAGGAGGCGCCCTAGGTCTGCAAAAGTCGTAGACTGTAACCCCGGTGGGACGTACACTGATACAAAGACAACTACTTTACCCTCCATTCTCCCCACTAAGACAGTGTAGCGTCCCCTCTCATCATGGCGTACCTCGTCTATTTCCAACGGGAGCGAGTTCTTCACCATGATGCCCACCCCCCGTGAGCCCGACGTAAAGCCCGAGTGGGCCACCAAACGATAGCCACGCCGATTCATGGCACAAAAGGAATTACCAATAAGGTGTGTCTCCTGCAGAAAGACCACATCTGGCGAAAGTCGTTTCAAATACTGCAGGACCACACCTCGCTTAATCCTATCCCCCAGTCCGTTAACGTTCCAGGACAATAAAGTCAGGTCCCTACCCCCCATCACATACAGAAGCCATCATTCGTCCCCCCGAGAGCACCTTAAAAACACCAATACAATAAAGGGTTTGCCTTGCGGTAAAAACGAACAACACCCCACCCCAACCCACCCATCCCAACAGAACTCCCCCCTCCCTGCACCCCTGCATGAGCCCAAACAGCCCCCCCAAAGTGCAGTGTGCCTGTCGCCCCATGAATGATTAAACTAACTAGTCCCCCAGAGGAGGAGGGAGAGCCCCCAAGAGACCCCGTACCACCTCCACAGGAGGGAGACTTAACGAACAGTCAAAAATGACGACAATGTTGTCCAGAGCGAGGCCTACCATTAGTCCCTCAGTCCTGATCCGGCGAGCCCTCCCCTCCAACCGCGCCCCCCCCACCCCCCCGGCCCCGATCCCCGGGCAAGGAGTCCAACCAGTCCCCGGCCGCCTCGGGACGATCAAAAAAGTGCGTGCGGCCATCCACCTCCACCCGCAACTTAGCTGGAAAAAGCATCGCATACTTGAGGTTCAAGTCCCGTAGACGACGTTTGACTCCGAGAAAGCTCAGTCTCTGCTTCTGGACCGCTGGGGTGAAATCAGGATAGAAGTTTACGTCCATATTGTCAAGTCTGACCGGTCCTTGTTGCCTAGAAGTCTGAAGGATAGCGTCTCTGTCCCGAAAGTTGAAAATCCGGGCAATGAGAGGCCTCGGAGGGGCTCCGGCCTTAGGTCTTCCTCCGGGAACCCTGTGGGCACGTTCCACCGCAAAGAATTTACTCAGCCCCCGGGGCTGGAGATGGGTGAGAATCAGGTCCTCCACAAACAGGTCCGCCGCCGCCTCCTCACGTCCCTCCGGCACCCCGACAATGCGGACATTGTTCCTCCGGGCCCGACCCTCGGAATCCTCCAGTCGACGATCCATCAGGGCGCTCGCCTGGCCAAGCCGGCGCACCTCCTTTTGGAGGGCCGCCACGTCCGCTGTAAGGCCCGAGGTGGTGTGGGCCAAAGAATCGACCCGGTCATTGGTCTTGGATAAATCAGCCCTCACCAGGCCAACATCCACGTGGACCGAGTCAATCTTTTGCGCCAGTGTGTCAAAGCGCTGGTCCACCGAGGCCTTCATCTCGGCGATAGCGCCCATGACATCTCGCAGGGTCAGATCCGCGGGCAGCGCAGGAGCATCAGTCGGGCCCTCAGGGGACCTACGCGGCATCTCGGGAGATCCCTTCTGGAGGGTGTAGCGGTCCATGTTGTTGGACTGATGGGCTGCGCCACGGCGGGTCGATTTCACCTTTGCCCGGTCGCCATCTTGCTTTGTGGACATGGTTTCAGTCCCCAAATCGTGCCAATTACCTCGGAAAAGGCCGACAAACCAGTTCACGGGCTCCGGGGGGGGGCAACCACAGGTCCGCAGGACGGGTCACAGCCGGCGGGCCAGCAGGGCACCCCAACGAGGCCACACCACCGCACACCGCCCCGCAACCCAACCTCGCCTACACAGCAAGGAGGGTGCAAAAGCGAAAGTGAAAGTGCGGGGTACGCGAGTCGCCCAGCCCTGCCCGCCGCTGTTGATCACTTTGTCTCCGGATCACCCCGCAACTCCAATCCGGGGGGCCGGCGTGGAGAAGGCCGCAAACCTCAATCGGTGCTCCCGCCGGTGTCCGAGGTCCAATTTGGAAGCGGAAAACGGGTGACACCTCAGCTCGGGCTCACCAACACAGTCCCCTCATCTAGGACAGGATATTTTCAGGATTTATGTAGGAGGTCACGGAGGTCCTCGGGAGCCTCGCACCTACGCGGCCATCTTGGTTGCGCGCTAGGCTCCTCCCCCCACAATACATAGTTAATACAAAGTTAGAAGTTAAATGAGAGGATTGCTTCAGAGCAAGTCTCTTTTCTACGAGACCTTGCTCCATCAGTGTCAGAGGGCCACTAAAGTGTCATCTGCTCAAAAGGTGTCTCTTAACCACAGTATAATTTGAAGCTTCGTGGAGATGGGATGCCAGCCACACCTCTTTTTTAGCATGCCGGTGTAACCATTCTTTCACCAAGCTGCTCTGTAAGGAGGTGTTTTTTTATGGACACTATTTATGCCTTGGCACGGGCAGAAAGTAGTGCCTTGACCAATCTGTTCTGCTTGATCTTGTTAGGACATGTCTATATTTTGCTTAGCACTCGTATGCCAAAGCAGCCTGAACAAGGCCTATAATATACGTGCAGCTTTGATTAACGGCAGCCCTCTGGTTTTGCATGCCACCTGGCGTGGTGAGGCGCAGCGTTCTTTTTAGGTCGCAGCCTACCAGCTAAAGACATCTTTGGCACATTCAGAAAGCTGACCTAGGAATGCATTCCGCCAGTTACTTTGTGGTTTGTAACTCACATTAGCTGCAAATCTATTTGCTGGCTTTATTTCCTTTAGCCTGTCCAGCTTGAGGTCTGCCCTCCTGTTGCCCAAAGCTTGTTTACTGTATTCTTCCACAAACTCGCTTTCTGTAAACAGGCCTTTAAATCTTATTCTTGTCATATTTGCTTTGCTTTCAAAGACAGAGTTTAAATGTCAGGCCCTCTCTTCAAGGGAGCTTGGTGTTTATTTTTCTGTCTCTGATTTCAAAGTGAGAGAATCTAAGTGACAAGCCTGCTGAATACCCATGTAAGAGCAGAGGGCATAAAATGTTTTTTCTAGCACACAACAAAAACAATTAATTGTGCTGATTTTCCAGAATATATCAGAATTAGTACAAATGAAGCAATTTTGTTCCCACTCCACTTGACTTTAATTTACCCCACTCCAATCTCCCAGCCCCACTCAAATCTACCATCGCCACTCAAATCTACCCCACTCAATTCTAACCCACCCACCCTAATCTATCCCACTCCAATCTGCCCCACTCTAATCTACTCCAACCCAATCTACCCTTCTCCACTTCAATCTACTCCACTCCAATCTACCCCACTTCCCCCACCCCACAAGCAATCTACCCCACTCCAATCAAATTTACCCCACTCCAGTCCACTCCATTCTACCCTACTCCACCCTGTCTACCCCACTCCGCCCTAACCTATCCCACTAAACTACTCTCCAATCTACTCCACTCTTCGCTAATATATCTCACACCACTCCAATCTCTACTCCAATCCAATCTGTCTAACTCCACCCCACTCAACTCCAATCTACCCCACCCCAATCAACCCCAACCTACCACAATCTTCCACACTCCATTCCACTTGATCCATTCTACCCCAACCCACTTCACTCCACTCTGCCACATACCACTCAAATCTATCCCACTCCTGTCCAATCTAACCCAATCCACTCAACCCACTTCAATCTACCCTCCCTCACTCCACACTACCCTACTGCAATCTATCCCATCAATCTGCCCGCTCCAATCTACTCCACCCTTATCTACCCCACTCCAAACTACCCTACTTCTATTTCTCTCACTCCAGTCTACCCCCACTCCAGTCTACCCCACTTCACTACAATCTACCCTACCACAATCCACCCAATCTACCCCACTCCAGTCTACCCCACTCCACCCTGATCTACTCCTCTGCACTCCAATCTACCCCACTCCACTCAATCTACCCCACTACATTCTAGCCCAATCTATCCCACCCCACTCTACCCCAATCTACCCCAATCCAATCTTACCCACTCCACCCCAAAATTAGTCCACCTCACCTCAGTCTACCCCATTCTACTCTATTCCAATCTATTACACTCCAGTCTACCCCAACCCATCCCAGTCTACCCCACACCATTCCAATCTATCCCACTCCCTCAATCTACTCCACTCTACACACTCCACACCACTCCACTCAAACCTACCCCACTCCATTTCACTCCAATCTACCCCACTACACTAAAATCCACCCACCCCACCCCAATCTACCCTACTCCAATCTACCCCTAGCTGCTCCAATCTACTCCACTCTACCCCAGTCTACATCACTTCCCCTCACTCCACCCCACTGCTATCTACCCCATGCCTCTCTAACCCACTCCACTCTACTGCACTCCAAACTACCCCACTCCAGTCATCTCTCTGCAATCTACCCCATTCCAATCTACTCCATTCCAGTCTAATTTAACCTACTCTAATCCAACCCAATCTACCCCACTCCACCCTAATCTGCCTCGCTACACTCTACTCCAGTCTACCCCACTCAACATCCACTCTTCCCCAATCGATCTCACCCCACTCTTCCCCAATCTATCTCACTCCACTCTAATGTTGACAACTCCAATCTTGACAACACTCCAGTCTATCCAACTCCACATCACCCCACTCCAATCCAATCTACCCCACTCCACTCCACCCCAATCTACCCCATTCCAATCTACCCACTCCAGCCCACCCAACCTACCCAACTCCAGTCTACTTCATATGCCACACTCCATTCTACTCTACCAAATCTACCCCACTCCATATTTTCACATGCCACTCAAATCTACCCTACTCCAGTCCAATCTAACCCACCCCACCCCACTCTAATCTACCCTATCCCACTCCACCCCAAACTACCCTACTCCAATCTACCCCATCCAATTTGCCCCACTCCAATCTACCCCACTCCAATCTACTTCAATCCACTCTACTCCAGTCTACCTCACCCCATCACAATCTACCCCACACCACCCTATCCAACTCCACTCCAGTCTACCCCACTCCACTCCACTCCATCCCACTCCATCCTAATCTACCCCACTCCACTCCTCTCCACTCTACCCCACTCCAAACGACCCTACTCCAGTCTGCCCCAGTCCATTCTAGTCTACCCAAGTCCACTGCACTCCACTCTTCCACAATCTACCCTACTGCACTCTACCCCACTCATCTCCACCCCAATGTATCTCACTCTAATCTATCCCACTCCACTTGTTTCCCCATGCCACCCCAATCTACTCCACCCTAATCTACCTCAATACAATCTACCACACTCCCCCACTCCAATCTACTCCACTCTACCCCACTCCAATCTACTCCACTCTACCCCACTCCACGCTACCCTTCTCTACAAGACTTCCCCAATCAACCTCACCCCATCCCAATCTACCCCACACTGCTCCAAACTACCCCACTCCCCCAATCTACCCTACTTCACTTCACTCCAATCACCCCACTCTAAACAACCCAATCTACCCCCACTCCATTTGAATCCACCCTATTATAACCCACCCAATCTACCCCATTACAATATTTCCCACTCCACTCTACCAACTCAACTCCATTCTACCCCACTCCACTCCAATTTACCCCAATACATCCTACTCCACTCTACCCCTGTCTACCCCCTCCTATCAACTGTATTCCAATCGACCCCACTCTAATCTACCCCAATCTACTCCATCCAGTCTGCCCCACTTTACCCCTATCTACCCCAATTTAATTTACCCCGCTCCACTCTACCATGCTGATCTACCCACCCCACCGTGCTCTTCCCATGTCACTCTACCCCACTCCACTCCACTCCACTCTAACCCACTCTACCCCATTTCACTCTACATCAATCTACCCCACTCCACTGTACCCCAATCTCCAATCTACCTCACTCCAATCTACCCCATGTTAGATTGGAGTTAGATCGGGAGCCAAAGAAATGGTAGAGGTTTCTGATATGGAGCAAGAGAACAGAGAAAGGACCAGTCTTGAAACTGGCAAAAGGTTGTGTGCATAGACTGTCCTGGAAGAGGAATAATCATAGGCCATCTCATTAGTAGGTGCGTCTCATCCGTTACATCCTTGCACGTAAAATATTTTGTGAGGGGCAGTTTGTTTCCTGGGTTTCCCAGTCCCACTCTGACCTCAGTGTTTACTGATTCGTGATTTGTACCTTTATGCACATCACTTTTGCCATACTTGCATGCTTTGACAAACGTCTAATGCTCCAACACTTCCCATATTGAGTAATCACACTATTTTTGTTCAGTTTGAAAAATTTTATGGATTTTGAGAATGTGGAACACCCTTTCCTGTACATAACCCAGAATTTTTACACGCACCATTTCACTCACATGAAAATCGTAGGAAGCAGCAGATTATTTGCAATCATAATATTCTTTGGATTTCCATTGAAAATGTCTCACTTTGGCAGCCACATTACCCTCATTGACATGCTGATTCAAAGGCTTACACACAGATACCTTGTTACATAACCACCAAGGACACACCTCTGAGACAGGCTGTCTTCCCTACAGTAGAACAAAAGGACCAACTCCCGTCGCAGAATCTGAGGTAATCCTATATGCCCTCAACTTTCCCTAACTGTAAAAATCACAGATTTGCACGTATCGAAGGCTAACATGACACTGTCTTTTAGATAATGATTCAAAAGTTCTACCTGACTGTTACACTGACGGTCATATAAGGCAGTAGTAATGTGAGATATCTCACGAGCACACAAGAACACTGTCATTTCACAGGATCACAACTGCGCACCATTATCGGTGACTAACACCTCCGGACACCCTTCCTTGTTAAAAACTTCCATCAAGAAATCAATCACATTTTGTGTTCTGACATTCTCTACATAATTCACTTCATCCCATTTGGAGTGATAAACAGTCGACTCCAAAGCAAACTTCATGGAAGTGGAAAGTTTATAAGTTGGTCCCACAATGTGCAACCCTACTTTCTGCTATGGATTTCCCAGCCATTTTACAGGTATCATAGGCTGAACTTTGCATTCCCACATTTATCTGAACTCATGGCACAATCATCGTACTCCTTCACAAATTGTTCTGCATCTATGTCCAAGTGCATTCTGAGAAGAATTTTTAAGGATGCATTCCCATGTGACCACAATGACTGACTTTAAGGATGGTCTCCAGGAATGCCTCTAGGGGTAATGCTTTTCTCATTTCTGAACACGAACCTGAAACACACACTCAACTCATCCTTAATTTTGCGAAATGGTTGAACCTCTTTTTGAAGGGTTTTGGTACCCAGCCATCCTTCATTAATACAACATCTCACCAACTGGCAAATGCATCAACGTAGGCTTTTGCGATTCCTTAATTGCGATTATTAAGGAATTGCAATTAAGGAATTGCAAAAGCCTATGCATGTAGGAATTGCTATAAAAATAGCGATTCCTACACATTCCTTAATTGCAACTCGCAAATTGCGAGTCGCAATTAAGGAATGCCGTCCCTTTCATTCCTATGGGCCTCCAGGCCCATAGGAATGAATTGGACATTGCATGAGCAATTTGTGAGTACCAGTAGGTAGTCGCAAATTGCTCATGCAATTTCAAGGGTGCAAGGGTGTCAAAATGACACCCTTTTGCACCCCTGAAATTGATCTGTGCACATATGTTGCACATGTGTGTGCACAACATGAAACTTTGAAAAATGCACAACCGTGCATTTTTCAAATTTTTTGCTAATTACCATGAAGTTTAACTTCATGGTAATTTGCTCCCCCTATTAGCGAAATCGCTAATTTTTTTACTTTAATGCATTGCATTTAAGGAATCTCAATTTGGGATTCCTTAAATGCAATCGCAATTTAAGTAATCGCATTTTAGAGATTCCTTAAATTGCGATTTTTGCATTTGGGATGATGCATCGCAAATGCAAAAATACCGGTCACAAAGGGGCAGATTCTGAGAATCTGCCCGTTTGCGACCGGTTTTTCCTTTGATGCATGTGCCTGCAAATTGAGTGCATAGTCTTTAGAATCTTCCATTTTCCCTCATATATTTAGGGATCAGTTATAGAACATTTCTCATTCACACTTGCCACAATGTCAATCTCATCTTCTTCAACATTATGCTCATGACCAACTCCCACACCGCAAGGAAGGCGAGAAAGCAATAGGCCGTGCAATTCATCTTCCCAGGAATGTATTTTACTAAAAAACTGTATTCCTGGAGTTTGGAACACAATCTTGCAATATGTGCTGTGGCAGACAGACCACTCCCTGGAGCTCAAATGGAAACCAAGGGTTTGTGGTCCATTTGCAAAGTGAACTTTCTCCTCCATACAAATAGAAATAATTCACAACCCACAAATGGACTAGTAACTTTCTTTCGATAACAGCATACTGCCTCTCTGTGTTGTTAAGTGTTCTTTAGGCATATACAACAACCCAAATATCATTGTGGTCTTTTGAGTCAGAACAGCCCCCCACTCCACATGCACTCACATTCACAGTGGTAACACACTCTTTTCCCACAGAAATTGGTCTAAGAGTGGGAGCCAAGGCAATATGTTTATTCACCACCTCAAATGCCAGATTTTGACCATCAACCTATTAGTATTCTGCCCCTTTTCTTAACATTTTTCGTAAAGGTTCCATCAAGATAGAAAAGTTTTTTGAACTTTGCATAAAACTCACAAATGCCAAGAAAGGACAACAACTTTTCCTTACTGTCAGATGCAGGAGCTTAAACAATGGGCTTCACCAAGGAACGTTTGGGAATGACTCCTTTATCAGAAATCGTGTGACCTAAATAATTAACTTGGGAACTAAATTAATTACATTTTTCAGGAGCTAGCATGAAACAATAATTTTGTGAATCGTTCATAAATTTTCTTTAGAACAGAATCTTGCTCCCCCATGGTTTAAGTAAACACAAGGATGTTGTCTTGGAAACACTTGGCTGAATCATCCATGTCTTTAAACATGTGGTGCATTATCCTTTAAAATACAGACTAGGATGGCACCAGTCCAAATGGCATGCGTTTAAACCTATACAGACCAAATGGTGTTAAAAATGTTGTCAATGCTTTGGATTTGTTAGATAGTTCATTTGATGGTATGCTTGCTGCAAATCCAGTGTTGAAAATACAGTAGCCTCATCTAACATTAAAATTAACTCATTTATTTTAGGGAAGGGATGCACATCAAACACAATGTTGGCATTAAGAGCCCTGAAATCAACACATAGTCGCAGACTTACATTGGTTTTTTTTTTTGCATCAGGACTATTGGGGGAATCCATTCAGATGCTTCAGCATCTTCAATAATTTCATCTTTCTTCAGAGACTCAAGGAGATCCTACAGTTCCTTGTGCTCACATAAAGGCACTCCTTTAACTTTTTGCTTCACAGGAACACTAATTTCCCTTAATAAGATTTTGTGTTTAAAATGCTCTAGTTTGCCCATGTTTTTGCTGTAATACCATGGGAAATGTTTTGACAATGTGTTCCTTCATGCTTAATTCATTGAAAGACAACACTGGCTCCGGAGAGGGTGGCTCAAGTACAATTTTCGTAAGTCCCTGGTCATGCCCGCCCACTACACACACACCCCATGTTTGGTGATATACATATTTTAATTTCTGCCACTCGCCCTTTAAATTTTACTTGAGCCAAGAAACACCCGATGAAGTCAGTCATATTTACATCAAACAAAGCAGCACGAATATCCGGATCTTCAATGAAATTATCTTTATTTCCGAATGGCGATTCAAACCTTTCCTTGGTGATTTTAGTGAAGGGTGAACCAGAGTCAACAAGAACTGCCTAGTCCATGGCAAAGACTCTCAGTATGCACATTGGTGGTTTATCTTTCGATCTCTTGCACATTATGGTCTCATTTTGCATGACCAGAACCATACCAGTAGCATCTTGACCATCAAACTGTCTTAAATTGTCCTGTACATGTGTTATATCATCCGCCTGGGCAATCCTAGGAATAAGGACGCATTCATCTTCTCTATATACCTTGAAGAAATGCCCAACTTTGTCGCACGAGTTGCAATTTTGTTTTCCAAGCCGGGCATCCCTTATATGATGCAATGTGTGAAAAGCTACAACAGCGGTAGCATCTTTGTTTAATGTTTGCCTGCTTATTTTTAGAACAGTCATCCTTGGGCATATTGCTTATGGCATGCACCTCACCAATTTTTATGTCAGATTGGTCAGCTGTTACTTCCTTCATCCAGGACATTGATTGTTCTATGGCTTTAGTTGAATTTATCACATCATCTAAACTTGGATTACCCATCAATCATAGCTACTCTTGGATTCTGTTATTGCAAGTGTTCACCATAAGCTATTCTTTTTTTATTTCATTAATTGCTACGCCATATTCGCAGGTGATCAACAAATCCCTCAAGCTGTCAAGAATTAATCAGTTTAATTTTCTCTTTGCGTGTATAAAAATGGTATCTCTCTAAGGTGATACTAATGGTAGGTTTGAAATGTTTCTAAGCATAACAATGCTTATTCATATTCATCCTGCTCATTCTCACCTTCAGGTGTTTCTACCTTAGGAAGGTTTCTGAAAATCGCTTGACATTCTGACCCGAGACAGGACAGTAGAACTCTGGGTGTGTCCTGTATGGAAGGATGCCATCCATCTGAGTGCACCGTTTGTGATTCCTATCTGGTATGGTCGATTAATGAGTGTGTGGTGGGAGACAGTGTTGAAAGCTGCGGAGAGCTCCTGGAAGATGAGGGCGGCTGAATCTCCTCTGTCATCGAAAGTGTTTCTCTGACTAACGTAGCACAGAGGCAGTTTATATTTAAAAAAAAGCACTGCTCCAATCGCATTGTTTCAAAGGTGCAGAGCTTATGCAATGGTTTGTCTGGGGCCTTAGAGCGGTCTCCAGCCGGACAACCAAATACAAGGGCATTGTGTTCTATGTGCCTAACCTTGGACAGAGTGTTCAAACTGAAACAAACTGCTGAACTCATCCCAGTTAGGCTTCAGAGCCAACCACAGCACCAAGACAGCCCTGATTGCAGCAACAGGCACCCTCTGAACCCTACTTGACAGAGGAGATTCAGCTGCCCTCATCCTCCTGGCACTCTCTGCAGCTTTCAACATCGTCTCCCACCACATACTCACTGGTCGACTACGCCAGATTGGAATCATGGACGGTGCGCTCAGATGGATGAATCTTTCCTCACGGGACGCACCCAGAGGCCCTCTCCCACCCTTCTCCTCGCAACCCAAACACACCATCTGCGGAGTACCCCAATACTTATCCTTCAGCCCCACCTTCTTCACCATCTACATGACCCTACCCGCAGACAACGTCAAATTGCACAACATCATTTCCTATACCGATGACACTCAGCTCGTCCTGTCATTCTCAGCGAACCCCACCTTGACGAAGACCAACTTCCACAACGGCATGAAGAATGTCGCAAGATGGATAAAAGACAACTGCCTGTAACTCAACACCAACAAAATGAACTTTCTGACCTTTGGCAGAACGACTCCTGGTGGCCAGTGGAGCTCAGATCTACCCCCACGCCGAAAGACTATACCCACAACCTCGGCATTCTACTGACCGCGAACTCTCCATGAAACATCAGAGCAACGCTGTCACCTCAGCCTGCTCCCACACTATCCTCACGCTCCCCCAAATCCTCAAGTGGCTCTCCATCAGAACAAGAAGGACTGTGATGCAGGCCCTCGACACCAACCAGCTGGACTACGGCAACCCACTCTATGCCAGAATATCTACCGAACTCATGCAAAGACTCATGACAATACAGAATGCAGCAGCCAGAATGATCCTCAACCTGCCCAAGAGGACACATTACCAAGCATCTCAAAGACCTCCACTGGCTCCCTGTCCAGATG
Source organism: Triturus cristatus (assembly GCF_964204655.1). Lineage (NCBI taxonomy): Eukaryota > Metazoa > Chordata > Amphibia > Caudata > Salamandridae > Triturus > Triturus cristatus. The sequence continues at coordinate 435,906,196 of NC_140594.1, read as the reverse complement.
AGATGCCAGTTCAAGCTGCTGACCCACGCCTACAAAGGTCTCCACAACCAAAGACCGGACTACATGAACCAGTGCTTGACCTTCCACCTATCCAGCAGAAGTCTCCGCTCTGCACACCTCGTGCACCTCAGACACCACGTACCTGCCGCAGCCGCTCTGGAGGACAATCCTTCTCCCACCTTTCCTCCAAAGAATGGAATTCCCTCTATCTCCTTACTTCACCCTCATTGAACCACTTCAGAAAGAGACTGAAGACCTGACTTTTCGGCTGATACCTGCAACGCAGTGCCTCAGTTCACACACACCCCCCTTACCCGGGTGTTTAGCCGTGCTATACAAATACTACTTGACTGATTTTACGAACATGATACTAATCCTTACTCTCGTAGTCGAGAACTGTGGCTGTTGGTGAACGCAGAGGAGACACCACGGAGGAGTGATTGGAATCCCCTTTTAATGGAGTTTTAATTGGAGCTTTTAAAAACTGGAAGAAGAGTTCCCTTAGCGCTATATACCTTGGAACTGAGATATCCGTCCCGGGACTGCGAGGCCCAGGCTGCCCTGCAACGCAATTCCGCAGCGCACCTGGCGCCTCTTCCAGGCCCATCCCCTCGCTGCCTGGCTTGTGAAAACGACTCGCGGCCCCCGCTTCGTGGGAGCCGCTCGTAGTCGAGAACTGTGGCTGTTGGTGAACGCAGAGGAGACACCACGGAGGAGTGATTGGAATCCCCTTTTAATGGAGTTTTAATTGGAGCTTTTAAAAACTGGAAGAAGAGTTCCCTTAGCGCTATATACCTTGGAACTGAGATATCCGTCCCGGGACTGCGAGGCCCAGGCTGCCCTGCAACGCAATTCCGCATCGCACCTGGCGCCTCTTCCCGGCCCCTCCCCTCGCTGCCTGGCTTGTGAAAACGACTCGCGGCCCCCGCTTCGCGGGAGCCGCTCGTAGTCGAGAACTGTGGCTGTTGGTGAACGCAGAGGAGACACCACGGAGGAGTGATTGGAATCCCCTTTTAATGGAGTTTTAATTGGAGCTTTTAAAAACTGGAAGAAGAGTTCCCTTAGCGCTATATACCTTGGAACTGAGATATCCGTCCCGGGACTGCGAGGCCCAGGCTGCCCTGCAACGCAATTCCGCAGCGCACCTGGCGCCTCTTCCCGGCCCCTCCCCCTCAGGCTATATATCTAACACTGACTTCCGCGTACGCGGGACGCGAGCGGGGCGCAGACCGGGGCTAAGCCCGGGCAAAGGGCGGGCCGTCTGTGGCCGTCCGAGGACGATTGAGGACGGGACGGGCCACCCCCCTAACTATTTTTTATACCTGCCAATTGTGTATTTCTTATTTGTCGTTATAACCATATTATACGGCTATTGTCGATATTTCATCTAGGGTTTCCTTCTACCACGGTCTGCAAAAATGTCCTCAGGTTCTGGGAAATCTCGCACCCTATTGGTTAATACCTCTAAAGGGCGGGTAACCGGCACTATTGATCAATTTTTTAAGCGCGTAACTACAGTTTTGGAAAAGGAGATTGCGGACACAGAGAAGCGTCTCTCATTAGATTTGCTAACGGGTAAACGATCTTCTCTGGGTAGAATTGGGAATGTACTTTCCCCTGGGGTGGCAGCGAAGGAGACAAGTGTTCCTGGTTCTTACTCCATGTTTGAACGGGAAGAAATGAATATTGAAACTAACTGTTCTCCTGCGGTCCCTAACCCTGTTCATATATCGAGTTCAACCATTTCTGGCCTATCAGACTCGCCGAACTTGGACATATCGTCCCCATTGAGTATAGGGCCTTCTGACCCTAGGTCTAACATAAGAAAGAGGCGAGGTTCCCCCATTATATCATCTAGGACAAAAAAGGAGAAAGCAAAATCACAACCTAAAAAATTGACATCCTTAGAGTCTATGGAAATAACTAGTCCACCCGTAATTACTACTACCACAGGGTTTGCATCTGGTCAGGATTTTGTGGGTGAATTACTTAACAAAATGGAGATTATGGTAAAGTCCCTACTACTTCCTCTTTTAGAGAGGACTAGACTAATGACTCTGCACCTTGATGATCTGGGTAAACAGCTGCAAGAGAATAATGTAGTCTTAACCGAATTAGCTAGGGCTCAGAGAAAAAGCATCCCGCTTGACTCAGGTGCTCCTCCCACCCGGCTCTTAGAACAACCAACAACCAGTGGCACCGTAACGAATAGTCACATTGTGTTGGGTAAAAAATCCCTGGTAAAGTCATCCAAAGAAATTACAGGCAAAGGCGCTATTAACTCCTGTGTTAAAGAATTAGGAAGACAAACAAAGATGGTCGATAACACTAAAATTGATGAGATTGGAAACGTTGAAAAAGTAGTAGGGAAAAATACCCCTATGGTTACTAATAATATCTCTGTGAAAAATAGACAGGAGAATGGAAATGGTGAGGATCCTAATCAGCCCCTCTCCACTCTCCCGAGTAGAAGAGTGGATTTACCCCCAGAATCAGCACCATATACTATCATTATGACGGGAGTACCACAACTCCCAGAAGGAACAAGGGAGGACTACTATGCCCTAAGAAACAAAACTATCTATTGGTTGAAACAAAACAGACCCCTCCCAGCGCATATAAATGGAGAAATTTTAATGGTAAGACGCACGTCTTGGGTGGGATCAAGACCAAAAGACAGGAAGGGGGATGTCATAATTATAAATTTTAGGGATCACAGAGCAGTCAGATATATTGGTGACTGGTACGAAGCTAGAGGGGGGGGACGGTATTCTTACCCACTATGTTAACTATTCCTATCCACGAGAATTGATTTCCCAATTAAAACCGTTTCCTGTAAAAGACCATCTTTTAGGCTGGAAGGAACTCAATTATCAACCTTCCCTTCCACACCCTTGCAAATACATATCCAATCCCCCTTTCTGTAGGGGACCACAGAATAATGCCCACTATTATCATCAAAGGCCCATTGCACCACCCCACAATGTGAATTCCTATCCTCATCAGGACTATAGCGTGCCCACTTTTAATCACTTCCTTCCACTTTTTGATCTGGAAAGTGTAGACTGACTCATTGAAGTTGAGGCCCCGCTTCAAAAATCCATTTCTGCAGAACCTAACACGCCTAAAGAGGTAGCTAACTCGAGCTTAGACATAGAAAAGCAAGAAATTGAAAATAGTAATTACCCACAATTGCCTAATTTGCCTCTCATTGGAGGAGCAGATATTACTGTTCATGGGAATAGCTCCTGTAGCGGATCTTTAGATTCGGGAAATTGTCCCTTGGGAGTCCGGGAGACCTCATCTGTAGAAGAAATAGTCAGTGCTAATAAAGTTTGCGATCGTAGAAAGGACGCTATAACACTCCAAATCATGTCCTGGAACATAGCGGGCTTACGCACACAAATATTGGATGGAAGTGCAATGGACTTTCTGTAGGACTATCATGTGATAGCCCTGCAGGAGACATGGATCACTAAAGAAATGCATATGACAGGATATAAAACATACTTCTCTCCAGCAGTTGCAGGCTTACATGGCAGGGCTAAGGGTGGTCTAACGATATATATTAAAAACACTATACCAGGATTAGAAGTCAAGGAACTTAGCTTACAGCCTAACTATCAGATCCTGAGATTATCGTTTCCAAAGAAAAAGACTATCTTCCTGGTCAATACCTATGACAATCTCCCCGATACTGAGAGAGTAAACATCTTTGGGGTCCTTCGGAACAAGCTTTTCTCTCTCCAAAAGAAAATGCAAGGACTAGAGGCCCCAAGTATTGTTTGGGGAGGCGATTTTAACCATCATCCTTGTGCCGTGGAAAATAGTAAGATCTGCGGCATAGCGGAGGAAACAGAAATCTATACCACCCATTTCAGTCATTCTAGGGTAGGTGATTTCCTAAATGAGCTTCTGTCAGAATTAGGATTAGTGATATTAAATAAAACTGATACTAGTACCGGACAACTACAGCCAACATACGTGGGCAGGGGATGGGAGTCAACGATTGATTATATACTGGTCTCAGCCGCCCTTGCGGGTAAGGCGCAGAAATTCAGACTAATCGTTAATACGTTAAGCGATCATGTTGCCCTGGTTTTTAATCTAGTTTTGGATCTGGGAAATTTAACCCCTCATCTGCTGATGACTGCACTTGCGCAGAATAATTTAACCCTAACAAAAATCAATGGCTATGCCATAGGTTGGGGCAAGATAGAGCCAGCAGATTTGACAAAGAAGGTGGTACTTGCGGTACTCCCCGCTGTAATGAAGTGTCTAGAGGAGGATACAGGCGAGGAGGAAGTTCTGAAAAACTTTAGTAAAATCTTGGAGAAAGTAAATGACTGTTTAAAATACAAGAAGAAAGGGAGTAAGGGTGGGAAAAAAGGATGGTTTAATCGAGACTGCACCTTGGCTCATAAAGCTTTAAAAAAATCCCTGACGAATTCCGTTAGAGACAAAGAGGAGATTCGCTCCCTAAGAAGGTCCTATAGATTAGCCTGTAAAATAAGAAAACAGGAATTAAAAAAAGCACTCTGGGATCAACTATATGAGACCGCCAGGAATAAAAATAGCGCGGAGTTCTGGAAGGTGGTCAAGACACCCTTTTTGGTAGATGTAAATGACCAGCCAACAATAGAAGTAACAATAGAAGGCCCAGCATGGGTTAATCATTTTTCCAAAGTCTTCGGTAAATTACCAGGAGTTGAATTACCAGAGGAGATTAATCAGAATCCACAAGGTAACTTATTCCCCATACCTATAAATTTTGGAATTACCGAAGTCACAAATGCTGTTAAAATGAGTAAATGCGGAAAAGCTCCGGGCCCTGACGGCGTGCCAGTCGATTTTTTTTAAATTTAATTTAGACCTGTGGGCCCCAATTTTAAAGAGGGTGTTTGATGCTGCTATGAAGTGTGGACTAATGGAAACCTGGACCCATTCGATCATGGTCCCTATTTTTAAGAAGGGAAACAGGGAGGAGGTGACCTGCTATCGCCCAATTTCACTACTGGACTCGCTTGAAAAAGTATTGGGGAGAGTCCTTCTCCAACGTTTACAGGAATGGGCTGATGATCAAAAAATACTATCCGATATTCAATATGGTTTCAGAGAGGGTTTTGGAACCACGGAACAGGCTCTGAACCTAGCCCTAATAATGGGAAAATACGTATCGGCAAAGCAAGGAAGGCTCTATATGGTCTATGTTGACCTATCTGCAGCCTTCGACTGCGTTTCCCATTCAAAACTCTGGGCAGTCCTTACGGATATAGGTGTCGACCCAATCCTTGTAAACCTTCTTCGTGCGTTATATTCTGATGCTTCCTCTAGGGTTCGTTTTGGAACACGGGGTGAATTATCAGAATCATTCAAGGTGGAGCGGGGCGTTAGACAGGGTTGTGTCCTGGCCCCCTTCTTGTTCTCCCTCTACACTAATGGTCTCGAGGTAGAGATGTTGAGGGGTTGCCAGGACCTCCCTCGAGTGAAAAATCGTCTAGTCCCCGCACTCCTTTATGCGGACGACGCAGTGATTTTGGCACGCACCCCGCGGGAATTACAAGAAGCACTGGGAAGATACGCTAGGTTTATGGGCAGGTTGGATCTAAAAATAAACATTAAAAAAACGTATGTAATGAGGGCAGGCAAGGGACAGAAAGGGGGAAGGACCATATCCCTTGATAAAGAGAGGTTAGAACAGACTTCCCAATACTCATATCTTGGGATAATGATAGACGATAAACTTAATTGGAAAGCGGCTATTGATGCTCGCAAACATCAATTATTGCGAGCAATAATCGCTCTCATAAAATTTTCTCAAAAGCTGGAAAAGAGACCACCAGTAGAGCTCCTTTGTATTTATAAAGCAAAATGTCAATCCACTGCACTTTATGGAGCGGGGTTGTGGGGGCACAAAAACACAACCTCATTACAGATAGCAGAAAATAAGTTTATGAGATTTCTCCAGATGGTATCCAACCGTGTCTCTACTTATGCCTGCCACGCTGAGCTTGGAATGCCCCATATCAAGGATCTGGCAAAAATCCAACCCCTTATGTTGTGGCGACGTATTTGGACAACAACAAAAAATTCACTTACGAAAGAGATAGTGACAGATTGTATGTCTCTGGAACATGTGAAAAAAATAGAATGGTTGCTATACGTAAAAAACCTCCTTATAGATCTGGGTTTAGACAAATATTATCTAAACTCCGAATCAATTGCCGAGATCTCAAAGAAAGATCTCAAAATAAAGGCTTTGTCTCACATGGAAGAACTCCGGTTGAGCAGGGAGATAAATAAACCATCTGTCCAACATTCCTTGGCAGTGATGACTACCCTGGATATGGAACCATACTTGACTTACGTTGAGCCACAATTTGAGCGTTTCCTTCTAGTACGTTTTAGATTGAACTCTTTCCATAGGCTGGTAGCCTTTCCCAGAAGAAATAATTGGGATGACTCGTTAATGCTGTGCCCTTGTGATGAAATATCACAACAATCAACACTGCACACAGTTTTTTTCTGTAAGTACTACACTGCACATCGCAAATTATGGTTAATACCCCTGCTGAGAGCCCTCGGTTTCAATAGATGTCGCCCCGCTATACTTCATTTGCAATTTTTGAACAATGCTTTAATTTCAAAAACTGTTAGCACCTTCTTAAAGTGTATTTTTAAACATAGAGCAAATCTTGGATGAATTTAATTTGGAGGTGTATAGATTGGTGTATTACTATACTGCTACGTATCTGATATAGATTGTATATTGGAAAATGTCTTTGTTGTATTTGTAAGTTCAATCTATGTGTATCTACTTTTATGGTTATTAATGATTATAACCGAATAAAGATTATTTACTTACTTACTTACTTACTTACTAAGACATGCAGTGCAAATAAAATAGCTTATGAGTACATTATTGTGTAAGTGTAAAACATGTAAATAGTCACCATTAGAAAGAGATGTCAAGCTAAAACGTGTAGGTTTAATGGAGACTCGGAGAGGGCCGTGATGTAATTACAATTCCGCGCTAAACTTGCATCACACCATTGCCTTAGAAACAGGACTATGTGACCCTTGCCTCTTTGGTCATTGTAGTTGCCTAGGATACCACAAACACAAGCCTGGTCTTATATCCCGACATGCAAGCGTCCTTTATTACATCACTTTGCTTGGCGGCCTGCTGTTAGTTGCATCCTCCATTACGTGCTGTTAGCTACACCCCAGTTACGTGCTGGCCGTGGCTGATGCCCTATCACGCGCTCACCACATTTCTCAGTCCTGCCCGTGCCAGACTACGCAGGGACATATTTGGTGGACCGATTCCTCTGACACACATATGTGCGCTGCTGAGTGGATTGCAGAATAACTTTTTTTTGCGGGGTGTGGAGGGGGAGGAGGTGGTGCGTTGCGAGGGTGTAGGTCGCCCGCTTCGAAATGTGCGGTGATCTGCTTTTGAGCTGCTTCACCACTCAACTTGCCTTTCCCAATCCATGTCCGTGCATAGACTGCTCCAGCCAATGACAGCGGCGCCCAAAGACTTCCAGCTGTGCCCCTGCCCAAATGATGGGGTACTGCTGAGGGTAGGCCGCTCTGGACAGGAAGGTAAGCGTCCCGTTGCCTTCGGCACCCTGTTATTACAACTGCTTTACTTTTCTGGTCCACTGCTGAAGTGAGGAGCTGTTCTGGACTCAAATCGTCTAACTGCCACCAGGGCTTCTCGTCGCTTCACACACCGCTTCACTTCCGTTGGAGGAGTGTTTGTTGCACTCGGGGAAAAAATAAATGCTACTTAATAATGAAAACAGCCCCTGGGCTTTCAGCTCCCAGAGAACTGTCGGTTTAACTGCTAGAATTGGACTCCGTGTGCATCCCCTGAGAAATACTGGGCCTAATTAGACACTGTTTATGTTTGTGCCAGCAGCCTGTATCGCCTGACCAGCTAATTAATTAAAAATGAATGCATACATACAAACCTATCTCTGTCTTGATCACGTAGGGGCCTGGAACGGAAGCCAGGGCGGCGGCGGATGGCGAGACACCGTCCGAAAGTGAGAGCAAACTGCTGGCTGCTGGGACTCCACCCGCGCAGGGCGCAGACGACACCCCGGAAGTCCTGAACAGGGCTCTCTCAAAGTTATCTTCAAGGTAAAATTGTGGGTAGGGCGTTTGCACTAGAAGGTAGGTCTCCATGGCTGTGGTTAGGGTTCCTTTGAGCCATACTTGGGGTTTTATACACCCTAGTTGGGGGTTGCATGCCCATATAGTAGTGTGAAAAGTGCCAGCATGTCAACGGGTGTCAGCATGTTTGGTACTGTTGGTTGAAAAAACGCCCCCTCAATGACTGGGTGTGGGCATGGGGCAATCGAGAAGGGTGCGGTGTGTCAGTGGTGAACAGCTAATCTCTCGTCTCCCGTTGTGTTTCCCTGTGATTGCCTTCTAGTGACTGCCTAAGGATGCATGCATAATGTTTGTGTAATATTCAAAATAGGCCAACCTAGTCCTGTAATCGGTAGCTTTAGCATTAACTAATTTGTGAAATGTAATACATTGTCACTTGTGTACTGCATCGAAGACCTGGCACCGTAAAACAAATCTATACGTTTTCAGAGAATATTTGTGTCCAGTCCTTTCCACAGCCCACTTTTTGAGGTGGACACAAGATGGGGTTGACACAGCATGGGTGCTTTACCAAAGATGTTTTCTGGAACCATTCATGCACTGCCTTTCGATACAGCAATACACAACAAGCTTCTGTGGCAACTTTATTCGGATGGTTTATTAGCCACTGATCTATAAGCTCACTTGTTGTGTGATGTCTCGAGGCAGGAGCTGGTGCACCGCACATATCCTCAGACCCCAAAAAACATGGAGCAGCACACTGGTTAAAGGGCCGTGTGTTTAGTGTGGCATTTTGGAAGCCATGTTGTAAAGAAGCAACACGTTTTTGTCTAGATCACACAAAGTCAAAAAGAAAAAAAGCGAAACTGCTCACGGGAATAAACACACGTGCCTTCCTCTGCAGAGATACCCTCCAAAAACCCACCAAAACTAAGTCTTTGTTATGTAATAGCCAAATATAGCACAGGAAGATGTGGTGTCGATGAAGTAAGATAACAATGATTCAGTGTTTTGTCGGGAAGCAGAGCAGCTTTAAAAACCTGTGCTTTTAATAGGGTTTCGGTGTGTTATTAATACATTTCTGGGTGCAGGTCGTCCTATGGAGATAAAATAACTTGATAGTTCAGGTTTCACTATTGCTATACAACGCTGTAGTTGTCGTTCCTAAAGTAGAAATAGATAAACAGATATATCCGTTCCATACTCATTACTGTTGCTGATTTACAAATATTTATCTGAACATTTGTTGTAAAACTACCCTTTGAGCACGCCCATCTCACATTACATAAGCTAGAAAACAAACTCAGACGCACGTAGAAACCTCCATGACAATAGTTACAACATCCTGCTGTGACTACATTTTTCTCGACAACCGGCTGACGTTTACTGCCCATTTTATTACAATTTTTCAAACGTCACATTTCCATAGCGCATGAGTAAACAAATAATAAATTAAATGATTTAAAGACACTGATATTATCATGCTGTTTGGTCAACTCACAGACCTGCTACACAGCCATCTCCTCCTCCATAGTCTTCTCCACCCGAGTTACCAGCTCGGAGCAGCATGGGTATTTACCGTTACAAAACCACCAGCATCATCACTGGAACATGTCCAAAACACTGAGGTGCTTCCTCCGTTTAAATTATGTATATAGCTTTCAGCGCTTGCCACATTCGCTTCCTTCATCACAGTTGGCCATTGAATTACAAACTGCATTTCTAGCAAGAGGTAAGCTTGAGCATGCCTATGATCGGAATCCCCGCATTCCGTTACACAGGATATTTTAAGGCAGTCAAAAGAGCCATGGGCCCATAGTTTTTACTAAATATCCTTCCACTGGTGCTGTCTAATTCTTGGTTGCCGAAAAGGTTATTTAGTTTTGATGTCACCGCATGCCTCTTTATTTTATTTTTATTTTTTTCAATTCATTTTTATTACATTTTCAAGAAAAGAACAAATAATAATAACACAGTAATAATGCGAAATTTATATTGCGAAAATTAGATTGCGAAAGTTAGATTGCTGACAAATCATATGAAATACAAAGTAAGTCGAAAGAAGCAAACAAAAAATAGAGAACAAGAAAACAACAAGTTACTCAAGTGCCTTGCCACATTAAACACAGTGAAGCTGTAGAGGATCTCCAGACATAGTCATCACCTGGATAGTAATCAGACTACTATACAGTCAAGGTATATCCAGCAAGTACAGATTTCATAGTTGAATAGTACATTACAGTCCAATCCAGATTAGATGGTTGCGTTTAGGGGGCAATACAATACAGTACAGGTGTGTCATCGTGAATGTAGCCTTCTACAAGTAAAACCTTGTGAGGAATTGAGTCGTCTCACCTCACGGAGGGTCATATGAGAAAGAATGAGCGTCCAGGGCCTTCCATAGTTTCCAGTGTGATTTATGCCAGGGAGAGGCGTGGAGTGTGCCGTTGTCTCCTCCTCCAAGGAAGGATAACCACTCCTGCCTCATCCTAAATGAATCTTCTTTGGAGTTTTTCCACTTGTTCAGAACAATTTTACAGGCTAAAGTAAGCATAAGATCTAACAAGTATCGATCATTCACATCAGTGACGTTAGGGTCCAGAGCACCTAGCAGGACATAGGAGAATTCCCTTGGAGGGGTTATGTTGAATGTATTGCCTATACACTCGTAAATCTTATCCCAATATGTTTGTAGAATAGGGCAATGAAAGAGCATGTGGGTAAGGTTACCAACGTGAGATTTGCAGTTCCAGCATGTGGGGCTTTCACTGAGTTTGAGTTTAAAAATATTTTAATTTGTCCAGTATGTCCTATTTATTAGCATCAGCTGGGTTTGCGATAATATTGGAGAGATTTTATTCGAGAAGGGGGTGATATGTATCTTCTCCCAATCAAATTTGATATTGCTGGAGTTGGCTTCGGATTCCCATTTTTCCTCACACTTCATGTCAGATTTGCGAGGTTTGGGGGATAGGAGCTTATATATTTTAGAGACAGTGTGTCCCGACTTTAGAATCTGTAGCATCTTTGAGAGTATCGACGGATCGGAAGGTTTAATGGAGCGCATCGTGAGGAGAGACTTTAGTTTTAGGAATTTATAAAAATCTATCGTATTTAGTCCGTGACGAGTCTGAAGCCCGGAAAAGGGCAGGGGTAGGGTTCCTGTAAAAAGGTCTTTGACTAGATTTATCCCATTTTTAGACCAATGCTCCCAGTGGAGCATACTTCCGTCAACCTTCAGGTTCGGATTATTCCAGAGAGAGGTCAAGTTGGATTTGTTAATTTTTAATGAGGAGAAGTGTTCCAGTTGCAGTAGGGCTCTTTTAGTATTAAGCAAGATATATTTCGAGTGGGGTAAGGAGGATATATCCATGGTGAGGAGAGCAGGTAAAGGCATGTCATGGATGATTGATCTTCCTATGTCCATCTAGGCCGGTTTGTATTCAGCCTGAGGGATTAGCCAGTTAGACCCCTGTTTACAAAGATACGCAGTTTCATAGTTCCTAAAGTTCGAAAGGCCCAGACCACCTTTCTCTTTGGGTAATTGGAGTTTTTTCATAGATATTCTGGGTTTCTTACTTTGCCAAAGGAACATGTTAAAAAGCTTATAGATCCTGTTCAAGAAGTCGTTTGAAAACTTCATCGGTAGCATGCTGGCTAGATAATTGACAAGAGGAGTAATCATCATTTTTTATGTTTCAGCTCTTCCCCACCAAAAATGTAGGCGACCAGCCATCTAACAGCGAGGAGATTTTCTTAAGGACAGCATTTTCATTGGTCTGAAGGGTGGTGATCAGATCTCTTGGGAAGTCTAGGCCTAGGTAGTTAATGCATTTAGGTTGCCACAATAGGCCCGAGTTACCAATAATTTCCTTCCCCCAAGGTTATTCAGGATTTTCACCTCCGTCTTGTCTTTATTCAACTCCTATCCGGATATTGCAGCAAAGTCATCGATTGAAGACATAAGTGCAGGAATAGCTGCTTCCACATGTACGGAGACAACTACCACGTCGTCGGCATAAGCTGTTATTTTGACCGTGCAATTGTCGAAACGTATCCCTGTGATCTGTTGATTGTTCCTAAGATAGTATAGGAAAGGTTCAATTGCAAGGAGGAATAGAGAGGGTGAAAGGGGGCAGCCTTGCCTAGTTCCCTGTTCTAATTTAAAAGAAGATGAGAGGCAACCTCCCGCTCTCACTGTAGCCGATGGGTTAAAGTATAGTGCCATTATCATACGCTTAAATTTCTCACCCAGATTACATTTTCAAGTGTTGCTTCTAAGTATGCCCAGTGGTACAAAAGGGGGTGGTGATGGACGGAGCATCAGAACCAATCAAACACTCACACCCAGTCAACAGATCTGGGCTTGATCCATCACCGTTCTTTAGCCCACTCTGCCACCCCAGTTCAGACATGGCCATATGCAAATCAGTCTGACCCTGTGCCTCATGGGAACAGTCCAGCCCAAAAACTGCCAAGCCATGCCTTCCCTGGACCGGAAACAAGCTTCCTAGGACCGGTTTCTGGCATTTCAGCCGTCTTCAGCCAGGTTTGCTTGAATCCAGTGGCAAAGTGAGCAAGGGACTCGCGTCTAAGTATGCCCAATCAACTTTCTCGAAAGTCTTTTTGGCGTCTAAAGTGATAGCGACTGTTGGCGAGTCGGTAAAATTGGCTTTCTCAAAGACATGAGATACGATATGAGTATTGTCGCTGGATAGTCTGTTTTATAAAAAACCAACCTGTGAAGGGTGAATAAATTTTGGTAAAAACTTTTGAATACGCTTAGCGAGGATCATTGCATACATTTTGCAGTCTAAGTTAATTAGATATATCGGCCTGTAGTTTTTAGGGAGTGTTGGGTCTTTACCATCCTTGGGAATTACTGCTAAGATGGCTTCTGCTGGTGTTCCATTAATCTTGGCAGAGTTACTAAATTCCTTGAACAGGTTTAAGAGTGGGAGAGTCAGTGTCGCGGAGAAGCACTTGTAAAATTTGGCGTTAAACCCATCAGGGCCCGGGGCTTTCCCAACTTTGAGGGCTTTTATCGAGCTTTCGATTTCTGAAACAGAAATTGGGCTGTTAATTTCAGATTTTTCTTCTTCTGAGAGGACGGGTAGTGTGCATTTATTTCGATATTCCTGTGTTTTTGTTGTATCCAGATCTCGATTCTTACTATATAGAGTGGAATAGAAATTCTTAAAAACTTCTGCAATTTTGTCGGGGTCAGAGTGAGCCAAGCCATTTTGATCTATGAGGTTCTTAATCATGTTCTTCTGTAGTTTGAACTTTAAGTATGATGCTAAGCTCATTCCTGCTTTGTTGGATTCACAAAGCTTAAAGCTTTTTTAATTGTTTATCCATATTCCTGCTCTGTCACTGACTATTTTATTATACTCATATTTCTTATTCATTATTTCGTTCAAGATTAAGGTGTCTCTGGACATAATATGTTTTTGTTCTAGTATAGCAATCTCTTTTTCTAATTTATTAGGATTGTTATTGGAGTCTCTATTCATCCCTTTATTAGGGCAGTGAGAGTGAAAATGGCCGCTCGGAGCTGCTGCTCCGTAGTCAACCCTCTGTTAATCGTCCAGAGCTGCACTCCGCCGCATTGCTTTTCCTCTTAAAGCAATTGATCCCGCTACCGGAATGCAAGTGGTTCCCCTGGGGTTTAAACTTACCTTTCTCCGATCGATCATCGCTGAGATTTTCAGTGCAGATGACAAAATCGGTACTGCCGGGCTCCTCTGCACCGAGTCAGCAGAGCAGTAAACGATCTGCACCCTCGCTCCCAGTGAGAGCAGCAAACACCCAGGAGTGACACGGCTGAGGTGGATGGAGAAGCTGGCCGGTACGGATGAGGCGCGCCCTATCCGGGGTGAAGATAACATCGATCCCAGGAGGATCCCGCCTGCCTCTGCTGACGCTCACCGTGAGTTGTAAGACGGTGAGCAGGGTCATTGGTGATATCGCCGAGAGTGCTGAGAGCCTCGTTTGAAGTGCCCGGTGAGGTTGGGGGGGGCTCCCGACACTGTCCTCTAGGTCTATTAGGGCAACGTAATTTGTATTATCCGAAGAGCCCTTCGGTAACGTTCCTGTCCCCAAAATGGCACCTATGGAAGACACTCGCCAGGGACCTTAAGCAATAACCCTCACTATTGGGCCCCCTTAGCATCTACAATGCTGAGGCTGCTAATGAGACTGAGACAGTAGCAACAACTCTGATCTCAAGGATAGTCCTGGATTCTCTTTTTAAGCAACCTGGAGGGATCACGGAGGCGCCCCGCCTGATCCTAATATGGCGGCTGTCTCTCCCCTGGGCAGGTCTAATTCGGAAATACTCCACTCTCGGGGAGGCAATCGAGCACTGGCCCTGTCCTTGAGCTACACCATTGCACAAGAAGCTCCCCCCCCCCCCCCCCCACTCTCGGTGAAAGATCAAAATGGGGGCCGGCTGAATACTTCACCAAGGACTCAATCCCTTACCTGACCCTAAGATGGCGGCCACAGCGGTCCCTTCCACGCTGTGCTACTACCTGGGGACTAAAATGGGACTCTGAACAGAACTCAATCCTAACCCCCAGCCGGTCTACTCACCTAACCATTGAACCTGTGATCTTTCCCCTGACCGTTGAGACCTATCCTTTTGGCCGATGCCCGATGGAGCTACACGATAGCTATAGAGGAGATGGGCTATGGACTTTCACCTCTGCCCTCACCTACCCAGCCAGACTTTGGGCAGACTTTCATTCGTGTCACCGTCGTTCTCTCCCTACCTTTTGACGCTACCCTTTCCCCTCTACGATCCACTCTTCCCGTTCTCCTGCTCTTTTAATATCTTCCCACCGAGACCCTGCTTTCTGGCCGATGCCCGGTGGAGCTACCTGATAGCTATAGAGGAGATGGTCTTTGGACTTCCCCCCTCTGCCGTCACCTACCCAGCTGATCTTTGGGCAGACATTCCTACGCCTCTCTGGCCTATCTCGCCCTTACCCCCTACCCTTCGCCATTACCCTTTTACTTTCCATTTTTATCGTCTTCCCTTCTCTTGAAATGTTTTTAGCTACTGATGTATCTTGATTCTAATGTACTTTGTTATTTTATGGAACCTTATGTAAAGTGCTCTGATATCTCCTATTTCACCCCCCCCCTCTCTCTACCCCCTTGGATGTCTTATTTCTCCGTTCACTCTGTAGATAAGTAATATAATATAGTTTTTAGCCTAATCGTTGTGAAAATGGAATCCTGAGTGAATTTACTATTTACATAGTTTCAACTCTAACCACTAGTATATGTAGTTGTTCTTTGTACTTAATATCACTATTCTGTGATTCTGAGCTTTCCCATTTGTTTCTCTCCCCTGAGTGACTCTACAACATACACATTCCCTTTTCTGCTATCTATATCTCTTCCTTGTTGGACTCTTCAACTTGCTGACTCCATCCCTTTGTTCTTCCTGACCCCTGCCTTCTGTGGATCCTGTCTTTTTCTGATCTCTAATTTACCCTGGTATTGAATGTGTTATCTTTCTGTAATTAATGTGATTTTTCTTTTGCCGTTTGTTCCCCCTCTGTTGACCTACCAGTTCCGACCCGCCTCCTAGCCCCCTGTCCCTTGTTGCCCTTGACTAAGCACTCCTTCTCCCCTTGTTGGGGAAATATCCAATATGCATACCCTGGAGTCTCAGTGACCCCTCTGAGAGAGTCCACAGCGTCTAGGGAGTCACGCACAGTTGAGGTATGGTATGGCACCCCTAGCCAAAGCACTCCCTCTCCCCTTGTTGGGGAAGGATTCAGTAGGTAGGCCTTGGAGTTTTAGAGACCCCTCTGAGAGAGTCAACTGCGTAAAGGGAGCCTCTCGCAGCGGAGATGTGGTAATGATACCACTTCCCCTGGGTTCACAGCCTACTGGACCTTGGACACGGCCTTTTCTCGTCTACCGGTTTGTGGCCCCTTCACCCTTCCCCTTCACCCTTCCCCTTCACCCTCCCCTTCACCCTCCCCCTCCTCTTTCACGCTGTCTCTCACCCTCCCCCACTGCTTTCCCTCTTTCATTCTTTGTCTACTCCCACTGCTCCTAACCCTTCTCCCCTAAATCTCTCCCCTTGCCTGCGACGCCACCTTGCCCCCTGTCCCTTGTGCCCTTTTACTAAGCACTCCTTCTCCCCTTGTTGGGGAAAGATCCAATATGTATACTCTGGAGTCTTAGTGATTACTCAGAGAGTCCACAGCGCCAAGGGAGCCACTCACAGTTGAGGTATGGTATGGCGCCCCTTGCCAAAGCACTCCCTCTCCCCTTTTTGGGGAAGGATCCAGTAGGTAGGCCTTGGAGTCTCGGAGACCCCTCTGAGAGAGTCCACTGCGTAAAGGGAGCCTTTCGCCAGAGATGGGGGATTGAAACCACTTCCCCTGAGATCACAGTTTACTGGACTTTGAACGCAGCTTTTACTCGTCTACCGGTTTGTGCCCCCGTCCCCCTCCTATTTCATGCTGTGTCTCGCTCACTCCCCCTCCTCTTTCCCTCCTTCATTCTCTTTCTACTTCCCCTGCTCCTACCCCCTCCCCTGATTCTATCCCCTAACATGATTTTTCCCTCACGTGTATGTCCTTATTGTTTGTCTCGACCGAACATGTAACTATGTAGCTATGCTCTAAAACTGTGTAACCGTTGTAATGATGTAACCTCCAACTATGGTCTAATACTCTTGTAAAGCGCTCTGATACCTCCGGGTCTTGCCAGCGCTATATAAAACCTTTCAAATAAATAAATGGCAGTTCTAATTTTAATGATCTCACCTCTAATAGTGCTCTTCAATGTCTCCCATCTTGTGAGGTCCGACGTGTCTCCTACTTTATTAACTATGAGGTAGTTCTGTATCGCGCTTTCAATGGTTTGTCTATGAGATTCTTTTTCTAAGACTTCCTTATTGAGTCTACATAGAGATTGCTTATTAAAAGGGTGCAGGTCAGAAATGGTCAGGGTAATACATGAGTGGTCTGAGACCATCCTAGGTTCAATCGAGGTTTGCTCAATCCTGGCTATGGCGTTGCCTGAAATAAGTAGGTGATCAATGCATGAATAGGAATTATGTCGGGGTCAGTAGAAGGTATAGTCCCTCCCTGTGGGGTTTTGTAGCCTCCAAGTGTCTATCAAGTTGTAGCGAGTACAAAGATTAATGAGGGCTTTGTGCGAATTGTTGGGACGAAAAGGACAGTATGAGTCCCTGTCTAAGGTCGGATCCATGGGCAGGTTAAAGTCGCCTGCTACTATGTGCATAGCCGTATCTGGGATTGTGTCAATTTGTTTGCTTAGATCTTCCCAGAAGTCCGATTCATCTCTATTGGGGGCATAAATATTAGTAATGTAGAATTCTGTATTGTCCTTTATCAATTTTGTTGTAATCCACCTCCCTTTAGTGTCAGATGTGCTTGTCGCCAGATCTATGTTTGAATTTTTAGCTACCAAAGTCAGGACGTCGTTCTTCTTTCCTATTGTATCAGAGAAAGCAACATCACTATAAAATCTATTTCTAAGTGAGTTACATTGCTTGGAGTCGATCTTTCCTGCAGTAGAAAAACGTCACCCTTCTGTTTATGAAGATAATCAAGGATCTTCCTCCTTTTAATAGGGTGATTTAAGCCCTTGACATTCAGTAAGACTATCTTGAGGTTGCTATGTGTTGAAGTACTGGCAGGGGTTTGCGACATCCTGGGTGCATTATATACATTGTAAGTGACTCTAACTCCTGAGTAAGTTTTGTACTGTTTACTTACAAGATGAGAGGAGGTTGTAGCCCCATCTTGTGCTTGTAGTGAAGTTGGTGGCCACATTTGTGTTGAATTGAATAGCCATCTGTACATGTCATGTGTAAAGAGCTTCCCACTCGAAGAGGAACTACCTATATATACAAGATTGTCATAGTAAAACATTTGACTCGAGAGAAAAATATAAAGTATGCCATATCTTGGGTTGTTCCCTTCTTTTACAAGGTTATCACATCGGAACATGGTGCCTGGGTGAAAATATATGGTACTTACTATTCATCTTCATACCCTGTATAAATACACTGATAGCACAGTAGAACAATGCACTTGAGTAAACCAGCATGGTATTTGGGTAAGAAGGTACCTCATGTATATAACGCATACTTCCCAATTTAATGACACTTGTATGTGCAAGGCTATCATTGTGCAAATCATTGTGAAAATCGTCACTAGAGGAAAGAGGCAAGGCACTTGAGTAAGGAAAACAATTATGGACAGCATGGTGAATACAGCAAAATAGGAGAATACAATAAGAAAAACAAAATCCAAAACCCTAACGCTACCCACCCTCAACCCTAACCCTCCCACCCAACCCTGAAGGTAAATGCTTGGCATGGTGACAAGGGAAGAGAGCTCTCCCCTCCCATGGGAGCCAGACAAAAGTGTCCTGGGCGCACGAGGCCAGCCTGTAGCAAAGGAATAATAAACTGCAAATTCTAGAAACTGAGAACTGATTGCAATTAGAATGTGATATGGCTCATTGCTATACATAGGCGTACTGTTAGACCATGCATTCTGCATATTAACAGTCTAGCGTAGAGTGAAGTGGGTAGTGGAATTATAGCCCAGTGTTCTAGCGATAGAATGGAGTGAAGTGAGTAATGGGATTTTAATCTCATAGTCTAGCTATGACTATTGGTGGACAATAATGGTTATCTAACTATTTAAACAATAACAGATTGTCTGACGTCCTGTACTAAGGGTCTAGTATAAAGCCAGACTCAATAAGGACAGCAAACCAGGTATGAATCATTGACCTGCGTCATTAACACAGAACATGAACCTACTGCTAGTCTGTACATTATGCACTATAACAGTATGACACATAGAGTATAAACCTGAGTAAAGCTGTATTGAGGGTCTGACGAAGAAGCCAGATTCAATAAGGACAGGATATACGAACCAGATCTCTTTGGTCGCCGTGCCATAAATGACCCAATCTACCTTAAGGATAGATATTACCGGCACAAGGCCTGCAATAATAATACATCAAGTTAGATTAAAGAGTCTTCTTTTTATATCAGCTGAAGGACATGCTGCTTCAGAAGAGGCCAGAAGAGTGCATATTCATAAGACGTCTAATGAGACTGGTAATGCTCATATAATTCAAGAGTTCAGGATGCTGCTAATCTGCCTCTTTCTAACACAATGATACACTATGGCCCTCATAACGATGTCAGGCGAACGCCCGTTGCGGGTAAGGAACCGCCCGACCATAGCTTGGTGGTTCTGACATCCTAATTTGGATGCGAATGAACATAGTGCGGTCGGAAACATCCATTTGCCAATGGAGCTTGTGCGGCGGGCTAAAACCTCCCGCAGCACAAGCTCCCATTGAAAAATGGAAGTTGGTAAACATCCATGCACCATGTGGCAGGCAATTTGTTGTGCGTTGTTCGGTAAATACAGTTTATTCACACGTCTTCGTTATTGCTGTACAACAAAATCATTTTACAGGCGTATATATATCATGCCTTTAACACTTAATATTCATGGGTCTGTCTCATAGGAGTCGGGTGGGGCGAGCGTCTCGTGCCAATTTGGTCTTTTGAGGTCTCCAAGCATCTCTGCCTAAGTCGTCCTTCCCGTCCTGCATGGCACCAGACCCATCTGTTCTTCGCCCCATAGAAAAGTACAATGCCATCAACCTCTTTAATGAAAAAATACAGAAAGTCTGACAGCATATCAGCGATGCCAAGCCTGCTTCATCTCTCACACCCACCCCTTCCCACAGAATCCTGTAATGGTCAGCCTTCAATGCCCTATCCCTCCCACATCTGGCTGACATACCCAACTCCCTCAAAGCCACTTCTTACGAATAAGATGCCTTACCATGTTTATTCACCAAAGCGCTCTATCGGGATGCTCTCTTACCCTACTTACCATTGTTATTGCCTCCCTCACTCAAGACATCTTTCCAGAAGCTCTCCAGACTGGCCAGGTCCTCCCACTCATAAAGAAACCTACACTTGACACTGATCACCATGCCAACTACCGATCCCTCACTCGCCTACCATTCATCAGCAAGATTATCGAAAAAGCAGTCAATGTTCAACTCCAAGATCACATTAATGCAAACCCTCTCCTACATGACCACCAGCCTGGCCTCAGATCATGCCGCAGCATGGAGACTGCCCCCTTACACACTTTAGACTGTGCTGTCTAGACCACAGATGATGAAGACATTTGTCTTTGATATTGCTGGATCTCTCAGCTGCCTTCAACACAGTTGATCATCCCACCCTCACACACACAGCTTCAAGTAACAAATCGGATTCACCAGCAATGTCCTTTACTGGTTCTCATCCTGCCTTTCCAACTTGCACCATTTTCTTCCCATGGGCACCCCCAGGTCACAAAAGATCACTATTACATGTGGAGTGCCCTAGGGTTTCATACTGCCTCCTGTAATCTTCACACGTTGTATGGCGGCTTGGTGTTCTATTCACTGTTAACAGCAACAGGATTCACCAGTATGCTGATGATACCGAACTTTGTATGAAAGTCTACTTAAAGCCTAAAACACTGTTTGCACAGCAGCCAGACCTGGGTGTCTAGTTCCTGCCTGAACCTCAAACCAATCAAGAGAGAATTCCTATTATTTGTCAAGAGCAGCAAATAAGATACAGTGCAAACCTGGCTCATTGGGCATGAAAGTTGACGACTTCAAACCCCAAATCTCACCGAATGCCAAATCACTTGGATTCACTTTGAATACAACCTCTCCCTCAAGGAACATATTGCCAAAAAATCCAAGATAGCCTGGTACCAGCGCTCTCTTCAAAAAGAAAGTCAAACAGCTTCTTTCAGAAAGTGATTCAGAACTGCTATTCATAGTCTTGTACTTTCTCATCTGGATGGTGGTAATGCCAAACCAGGTTACCTCTCAGACTCCACACTAGCACGCCTTAAGAGCATCTTACATGATATAGCAGGTCTCATCCAGGGCCTAAAGAATTAGGATCACATCACCCCCATCGCGATGGAACTCAACGGGCTCCCATTACCAACCCACACCATCTTCTGAACCAGCAGCATCATTTACAAAGCCATCACAACCAGCACCACCTATCTTGCAGACAAGCTCACCCTCTCTACTGGTTTTCAGCACACTTGCAGCCAGGGCACTATCAGACAGCAGACTAAGAAATGTAAAAAAACAAAAATGAAGACAACAGGCCTTGTCCATCAATCAACAACATTCCTGTATCCATTAGTTCCTCCTCAGCTCTGCTCTAATTTAAGAAAGAGTTGAGGAATCCTCTTCTTTAAAGAACCCTACATCCTGGTGCATTAATTTTCGACAACCCAGATACCTCTCCTATTACTCGCTGACTTTAAACTTGCCTTCCACCATGTACAGTGCTGCTGCCTTTCGGCTAGGCTCACAAAATAGAAATAACATATACATGCATAAATACATATACAATCTGATGAAGACTTCTTTCCCCAGATTCCTTACCTTAGAATTATCCCCAGGGTTCAGACTGGATCTGGAAATGTTAAGGGAGCAGTGCTCCTGTGCTCTGGTAGGTGGCGTCGTTCTGCTCCATGCAGCGTCTTTGGCATTGCCCCCAATGGAAATGGTGTTAATAGTGCCTATATAGGTGCCATCCAGGCGCGCTGAGGTCAGTTCTTTTCTTTCTGGGAAGAGCTATCCCTCAGTCACTTTTTGACTAAGCTTTTTTTGATGCTTCGTCCAAGTTTTTTTTTGAGGTCTTACCTCCTGGAGTGGCAGGTATGTCATCGAAGAAGGCTGACTTCATGACCTGCAGTGCCTGTCACCGACAGATGTCAGTGACGGACCCGCACCATGTTTGCCATGGTGCCTAGAGCGCGGCCATGACCCGAAGGCCTTCCCTGACTGGCGTGCCATGCATCTGAAGGCCTTGAGGATGTGATCCATCAAACTCCTGGAGGCTTGACACATGAAGCTTGAGGTCCCGGTCATGAGGAAGGTCCCGGAAGCGGTTGCGGAGTCCAAGGTCGTCATACCACTAAAAGTCGTCTAGCCGTTCGGGTAAGTTTCAGTCCCACAAGAAGAAAAAGAAGTTGCAGCATGCTTCGACTTCACCTCATCCCTAGGCCGATGATACGAGGGAGCATCCCTCATGGTCTGGCTCTGCGGTTCAGCCAGTGCCTGGGCTGACTCCGCTCCTCCCCGCATTTCCGGGAGTCAGAGCGACCACGCTCAAATTCATGAGTTTTATGAGGCCATGCATCTTGTATTTGAGCGGCCTGTTCCCTCTGGTGTGCCTTCAGACCCCTCGGGTTCAAGAGGGGCCCCTACTGGATCCACACTGAGGGCTCCAGCTCTGGCACCAGTCAAGCCCCAATTATCTACAGTTGGATCCAGATCGGTGCCGGTTGTGCCATGTCCACCTTCCCAGGGAACCTTGAAAACAAGGAGAGGAGCTGTAACGTACCAAAGGGACAGAGCACCAAAGACCGAAAGGTTAAAAATAATAATTCCCTTTGGAGATATCGCACATTTGAATTACTGACGTATTTGCCACAAGCGACATTCACACAGTATTAGGTTAAAATTCCACTCGGGATGCTAAAGCACTTATTCCAAAAATATATATTTTTATTCCCAAATCATATAATATGTTAAAAACATGTGCAAATGAACAATTACTATAAAATAATTTCTTCAAGACATATTAAAATCCATCTCCATTACATAGGTAGCACAATCAAAAATCAAACAAACTCATTACACTACAAAGGTTCCTGGAAAGGAATATAGTGAGAAAATTGTATTTGTCTTGACACTGTTAATCCTGGAATAATAAACAGCACAACCCAAAAGAATAAAGTGTTTGTATTGAACAGATTCTGTCGTAAGATTTTGGGCGCGCCTTTCTTTTCCTCAACGTTTGCTGCCCATAGAGAACTTCATCTACCATACGTTGAGGACTTTATTAAGGCTCGCCCAACCTTATTTTGGCTAAGAATCTGGAAGAACCCGGCTGCACATTTGACAAGGGAGATAATTCAAGATTGTCTAAAATGTGATAAAGGGATGGATATACCGTGGCTGGCAGGGGTCCGGAAAAGTCTAAGTAGCCTAAATATGGAACATCTCTTTCTAAACCCCTTGCAACACAGCTCTATTAATATTAAAATATTGGAAAAGTCTGTTTATGCTTCATATAGAGAAGCACGACTAACAATTGAATGTAATAAAACTTCAGTTGCTAGTTATATGAAGTTAGAAATGTCCCCTGCCATGCCTAGATATCTTTTGAAACCAATCAGTTGCTGGGAAAGGGGCTTATTCTTTAGGCTAAGGACAGACACCATGAAATATCTATTGTCATTTCCCACTGGGTATATCCCCGATTTCAACTTATTATTGTGTCCCTGTAATAACATGCAAAAGCAGTCAATGCTACACTTTTTGTTCTTCTGCAGTTATTATACTGCCCCCACTAAAAAATTTCTGATCCCTTATTTAAAAACTCGACATATTATTGATTACAAGGTGGCTTACGAGATGGTGCTAGCTTTAATTGATGATGAGCTATGTTTGCGAGTTGGATCATTTTTTAAAACCGCGATGCGTATACGTAACTCTATGCACCCCGATTAATTGATCTATGTCTCTTTTTAAACTGTGTAATATTTCCTGTGTTTTTATTAATTTTTGAATGCTATTTTATCCTGTACTTTTATGGATGCTGTTTTTATCTGAATAAAGTTTGGATTGATTGATTGATTGATTGAAAGTGTTTGTATTGCTGCTGTCTTTCCACAGATCTAACACAGTTTTCTAAGCGTCGACGCATTTCAGTGGCATAACATCATTAAAGCCACCTTCTTCAGGACAAGGTGTTTTGTTCATTCCTTTCCACAATTGAATGTTCCACACACCGGTGCAAAAGCACTCAGTTGGATTTTATTCCATAAGGTTATGTGTCTTCCCTTATGACGACTCACCAAATGTCTATCGTTTTATTCTCTGTGGGACTCCTTTATAGTCCTATTTGCGTATTACCACTATTCAATCCGTGGTGTGGTAATGTTGAAATCCACCCCGGTTTCAATCCACTTGATTTTTATAATTTAGTTTTGTTACTGGAGTGGATAACCTTGGCTATTAGGCTCACGGGGTCAGCTCACTCCAGCGTCTTGTCTCCTTCACGGTTCAGTCCCGAAGCCGACGCTCCTGGCGCTGCCGGCGGCCACTGTCTGCACCATCTCCATTTGCATTCCCAACTCCAACACGGAGGAGTGTCAACCGATGCTGACTCTGGCTCTGACTGGAGCCATGCCTTCCAGGCCGGAGACTGGGTCCTATTCCTGTGGGTAGATTCAGGGAAAAATGGGAGGGGTCACTAGACCCTGAGGAATACCAGCCTTATGACTCATTGAACTGGTGTGAGGATTTGAGTGAAGCCAGCTGACGTGATACCACGAAGGAGGGAGCATCATTTGCAATGGTGGTGCGTAGGGTCCTGGACCTTAGCTTGCCCTCGTGGCAGTCAAAACTAATGTCTTGACAGAAGTGCTTCAGCCGGAGTGTCCCCTTCTGAACTGCTTCTCCCCTTTAATGAAACACTTACTGATGCCCTGCTTGGGACCTGGTCCAAGCCCAACACAGAGGCTCATGTGAACTGGACTATTGCCTTCTGCCACCGCCCACTCCTGGGGACCCCAAATTCCTCACAAAACACCCTACCCCGGAGAGCTTGGTGGTCCAAGCCTCCACTTCTCGTGTAAATCCTGGTGCATTCCAAGACGCCCACCCAGATTGGGAATCCAAGATGCTGTACAATTTAGGCAAGAAGGTGTTTTCTTTCACCAGCCTAGCATTGCAACTGGTGAACACTGCATGCCTTTTTGGCCGCTATTCCCACGCCCTGTGGGATACGGTTGCGCATGGTCCTGGAGGGGCCCCAGAACATGCTCTCTCAGGCTGTTGCCGACGGGAGGTATGCAGCTAAGTTCACCATTCTCTGTGGACTAGACACCACCGAATCACTAGGCAGAGTGGTTTTTGTTGACAATGGCTCTGCGTCGCTACATCTGGTTGAGGACTACTGGCTTTTCTGGGCAGTCCAGACATCACTCATTGACATGCCCCCTTTGATGGCTCCAGTTTTTTCGGAGACGAAGAGGATTCGATGCATGAGCGCTTTAAGAAGAGCAAGGCTAAAGCCAGGTCTTTAAACCTTTCCATGGCCCCTAGTCACCCTCAATCCGCTTTTTGCTCCTTTTGTGGCCATGGAAGAAGCGTACAGCCGTGCCATTACCCTCCCAGCCACCGGTGGAGTTGTGGACGCGGTACCTCCCTGCCCTGTTGGTCGGGTGGCCAGCGGTTTGGTCAGTCCACCACCCCTCCAGCAGCCGCAGCCTCCTAACCCTCCTAGTATGCCTGTTTATCATCATGGGCACCCATTGGGCTGCAGGATTCGCCATTACGTGCCCTGCTGGAAGTCCATTGCATCAGACAGGTGGGTTTTACAGATTGTCCGAAGGGGCCACTCCCTCTCCTTCAAGACTACCCCTCTCTCCATGCCACCTACTTTCGACAGGCTGATGGAGGACCACCTATCTCTTCTTCGCCCGTGACTACTCTTTTGGCCAAAGGGACCACAGAGAGAGTACCAATGCCAGAAGTGAGTCCAAATTGGTATTCCCGCTACCTTCTGGTGCCCAAGAAGAATGGAGGCCATTGTCCTTGCCCAGGAGACTGGATGGTAGATTTGGACTTCCAGGACTTGTTTTTCCACATTCCTGTTCTTGCCTGCTTACAGGAATTACCTGCGGTTCACGGTGGGCCAAGAGCACTTTCAGTTCGCTCTGCTTCTCTTTGGCCTCGCCAGCACCTCTCAGGTGTTCACCAAGGTGATAGTGGTAATTGCAGCTTATGTGCGGAGATCAAGGATGCCAGTCTAGACCACTGTCTGTTGAAAGTGTGCTCGCCCCAGGCTGTTGTATCCCACCTCCAGACTACGGTGGACCTCCTGCTTTCGCAGGGGTTCACCATTAACGTGCCGAAGTTACACCTGACTCCCTCTAAGGCTCTCCCTTTCTTCAGAGCTGTTCTGGCCACGATGCAGTTTCAGGTCTGTCCTCCCGAATAGCGAGTCCAGGATATTCAGACTATGAAACCAATATTCCAGCCTCTATCCTGCATTTTCGGTGAGACAGACTCTGAGGCTGCTGGGCCTCATGGCCTCCTGCATCCTGCTGGTAACACATGCCATTGGCATATACAGCCTCTACAGTGGTTGCAGCATCAGGGGAATCTCTTCGACATGGTTTGGATCTCAGAGGGCTGCGAAAGATCTGTATTAGTGGTTATGGAACTGCGATTGGGTCAGCGGCAGACCCCACTCCCTCCCCCAATCAGATCTCATAGTAGGGACAGATTAGCCACTCCTGGGATGGGGCTTCCATCTGGAAGAGGCGGAGATCAGAGGACTCTGGTCTCTGGCAGAATCTGGACTCCACATCAACCTGTTGGCGCGGCAAGCTTTCCGATTGGCATTGAAAGCTTTTCTACCCTATATCCAGGGAAGGCTAGTGCAGGTGGTCACGAACAACATCATCACCATGTGATAGTGTAGCAAACAGGGTGATGTGGAGTTGTGAATCCTATGTCAAGAGGCCCTGCATCTCTGGACATGGCTGGAACAGGGCATATCCCTGGTGGTTCAACATCTGGTGGGTTCTCTTAACACCAGAGCGGACAAACTCAGCCAAGGATGCCTCATGGATCACAAATGGCGTTTCCATCTGTCGGTGGTGCAGGGTCTCTTTCAGCAGTGGGGAGCGCCTTGGTTAGATCTGTTTGCCACCGACAAGAACAGTTAGCAGTTCTGCGCTCTTGAGTTTCCCAGGCGGCTCTCGCTCGTAGACGCTTTTCATCTAGAGTGGAACTCAGGCCTCTTGTACGCCTTTCTACCTAACCACTCTTGCCCATAGTTCTCAAGAAGATCTGGCACGACCTGGCCTAAGTCATCTTTGTGTCTGCGGATTGGGGATGGAGAGTATGGTTTTCTAAGTTGTTGAACATAGCCATCGGTCCTTCGATCAGGCTGCCTCTTCGGGAGTATCTTGCAGCAGCACAGGAGGGTTCTCCATCTGAACCCGTCGACCATCCACCTTCTTGCATAGAGATTAAACAGTGACAGCTAACAGCTTTCGACCTTCCGTCCGAAGTCTGTAACTTTATTTCGGCAGCCAGGCGTCCATCCACCTTCCCTCCTTTCTCAGTTTCTCCTGTTCATCCTTTCCCCTGCCCACCAGGGCTCTGCTCTGGGCACTGTGAAGGGATATCTTTTCTGTAATCTATGCTTTTCTTTGGTTGCCTCACCAACCTCCCCTATTCCAATCCCCTATTGTACATGGGTTTTTAAAAGGTTTGCAACATATGTTTCCTCCTATCCTTTCATTATGCCTCAGTGGGATCTTAATCTAATCCTGACTTTCCTGATGTGCGCTACGTTTGAGCCCTTACCTAACTGTCCTATCAGTCACCCTACCATCAATACGTCCTTCCTGGTGGTGATAACATCTACCCGCAGGGACAGTGAGCTTTAGTTCTTGTCATCCAATCCTTCTTATCTAAATATATCTACCCAGACAAACTGGTGCTTCTTACGAGAGCTTCCTTTCGTCTGAAAGTGGTCACTCCATTTCACTGAGGCCAAACCATCACTCCGTCTACTTTTTACCCGCCTCTAAGGAAGAGGAGCGATTTCACTGTCTGAACCCAAAAAGAGTGTTGTTGTTCTACTTTGACTGCACGACCAGCTCTTCATGGGGTAAGTTGTAGCAAAGACAGGATGAGCTGTACAGAAGAGGACAATCTCATGATGGATCGTTTTCTGTATTAAAATCTGGTACACATTGGCTAAGAAGCAATCCCCTGAGAGTTTGCATGCTCATTCCACCAGCGCTAAAACTGCTACAACTGCGTGGCAGCAACATGTTTTGTCTACCAAACACTACTGTCCGGACAGTCAGGTCCACAGGGATGGGCAATTTGCCTGTTCTGTCCCACAAGACTTTCTCTTGTGAAATTGGTCCTCAGACCCACCTCTGGGATGTATTGCTTAGGTATCCATTCTAAGGTAAGCAATCTGCAGCTAGAAGTCACTTTCAGATGAACAATTTACTTACCTTCCGTAACGCCTTATCTGGTAGAGAGTCTATCTATCCGCAGATTCCTTACCGACTCACCCATCCTCTCTGCTCTGCAAGTGGATTTCTTGGGACAGGATTTTCCCCTTTCAGGGCCCTAGGTCTCCGCACCAATGAACAGTGTACTTCGTGGCTCCGTGCCTCTGGCAAGGAAAGTTGTCAAAAGTAACTGACGTCAGCGTGCTTTCGGGCACCTATACAGGTAATGCGAAAGTCATTTCTGGCGCAGATGACGGCAACAGTGCCACGTGTCAGCCAAACGTTGCCACCTACCGGCGTGCAGGGGTACAACTCACGAAAAAGTCTGATGCCTGGGGATAATTCTAAGGTAAGGAATCTGCGACTAGATAGAGTCTCTACCCGATAAGGCGTTACCGAAGGTAAGTAACTTGTTGTATATATAGTGAAAAAGCAGATTCTACCTTGAAACCATGTCATGCATGTTCCGCACCAGTTAAAAAAATTTAGAGGCTACTCCGGAGGGCTGGAGTATAGGCAAAGACAGACTTCCCAACCAGTTCACCAGTCACCCCAGCCCTTTTGAGGCTGTGAATGTGGGTGTGGCAGGGCATCACGTAGGACAGCATGAGCATTAGTCCTCCCATTCCCATTTTCCTGTGGCAACGTCTACCAAGTCGCTCTAGTTTGGCCATGTCCATCCTGTGGTTGGGGTTATGGTGGTGGTACAGGATTCAGCAGTTCTTCCCAGGGTGGTGAGCCATCATGTCCTACAGAATCGTTAGACGTACCTATTTCCTAACCTTTATTTTTCTCCCACCAAACCTTCTCCCACCACACAGAGCAAATTTCGGAGGAGCACCTTTCCAATGTGTTACAAGAGGTCTGAGGGTTGCTCTCCAGAAGTGCTATTGCGAGGGATTGGAGCTTATAAAGAGGGCAGGGTTGTTTCTCGATTTTTCCTTGTTCCGAAAAAGAACGGGGATTGATGTCTTTGGCCTAATTTGGATCTTCGAGCTTTGAATACCTTCCTGCGGAAGAACAAATTCAAAATGCTCATGCTAGCCCAGATCCTTTATGTTCCGGACCTGGGTGACTGAATGGCATCCTCTGACCTGCAGGATGTGTTTTCATATACCAATTCTGCAGTCCCACAAATGTTACCAGTAGGCCAGGGTAGGTCAGGAGCATTTTCAGTTTGCTGTGCTCACCCCTCTTCCCCACTGCCGCTCCTCGGTTGTACACACAAGAGATGGTGGTGAAAGGCGCCCATCGTTTAAAGGTCGGAGATACCAGTTTTCTCATAGCTCGAATACTGACTGTTAAAAGCAGGATTTCCACGGTCAGTCCTAGACTACCTCCAGACAACGGCAAACCTCCTGCCATCATTGTGGTTCTTTATCAGTGAGCTGAAGACATACCTAACTCCTTCCCAGAGGCCCCAATTTATTGTAGCTATCTTAGACACAGTGCAATGCAGGGCCTTCCCCTCGCCGCAATGAGTTCAGGACATTTGTCTATGATCCTGATGTTTCGGCCATGGTTCTGGATCTTGGTGATATCAGTTCTCAAGTTTCTCTGCTTCTTAGCCTCCTGCATCTTCCATGTCAGCTGCACCAGATGGAACAGGCAGGCTCTGTATTGGAATCTGAGGTTCCAAAGGGCCCAGCATTAAGGAAACCTGACGGATGCCATTCAGAGTTTAGAGGAGACTGCTCAAGATCAGCAGTGGTGGCTGTTCAAACGCAATTGGTCTAGCAGCAGGCCCTTCCCACTTCCCCACCAAGACTTCACAGGTGTGGCACACACATCTCTGCTAGGCTTCAAGATCATCTGGGGGTAGTGGAGATAAAAGCATTCTCGTCTCTGGCGGACACAGGGCTTCATATCAATCTTTTGGAGTTTCGGGCCATTCACCTGGCTCTGAAGACCTTCCTGCCATCCTTCAAGGGGTGACTGGTGCAGGGTCTCATGGACACAACCTCGATGTGGTACTGCAACAAGCACATCAGTATGGATTCTTGGGATCTGTACAAGGGGACTCTGCTCCTCTGACGTTGGTTGGAGCATCAGGATATTTCCTTAATTGAGAACCACCTGGCAGAACTCTTAAAAGTCAGAGGTGGTGAGCTCAGCAAACAGCATCTGGTAGATCCCAAATGGCATCTACATCCCGTTTTGACACTGGGTATCTTCAGTAGTGCTGAGAACCCTGGCTAGATATTTTTACCACCGTCTAGAATGTATAGAGGTTTGCTGGTTAGAATTTCCAATCGAGCACTCGGTAGGAGGTGCATTCCTACTGGTATGGAGCAGAGGACATCTATACCCCTTGCCGTCCCTACCACTTCTGACCATGTTCTGAAAAAGATATACAGGACCAGGCCAAGTCATCTTATTGGCTCTGTATTGGGCTAGGAGAGTATCATACCTGCTACTTCTGAGCATGAGCATCTGTCCTCCAATTAGGCTCCCACTCAGGAAGATCTTCTTTCGCAGCAGCAGCTCACAGTCCTCCACCCAAATATCCATTCTACACCTCCATGCTCAGAAATTGAGTGGCAGCAGTTGACTACATTTAATCTGCCTTCGGAAGTGGTGACTGTCATTGTTTCTGCCTGGTGCCATTCTATAAAGTCCATTTATGCCAGGCAGTGGGACAGATTTGTGGCCTAGTGTGGCATCCACAAGACTGACACTTTTCAAATAAAGCTGTGGGATATTCTTTTGTTTGTTTTATATTTGGCCCAGCATGGTCTTTAGAGGTTTTTTGTTGGCCTTTTCAGCCTTTCTACATTGGCTGCACCAACCATCCTTGTTTAAGTCACCTGTTGTGATGCGAATTATAAAAGGTTTGACACGTTTTCTCTCAAAGTGTTTGTTAGGCCATAGTGGGACCATAACTTGTAATTGACTTTTCTCATGTGTACACACTTTGAGCAGATACATGGCTGCTTGCTGCGTCTCCTGACTTCAAAGACCATCTTCCCTATTGCAGTGATGTTAGCTCGTGAATGAACTTAAGGCTCTGTTGGTGCAAGCACCCTGCATCACATTTTTCTTGACAAATTGGCGGGGAGGACTAGGGCGGACTTCTTACCTAAGGTAGCGACTTCCTTACATGTCGGGCAAACCATTACCACTCCAGCTTTTTTTGGCCTTCCCTCAGCCCTCCAAAGAGGAGTAGAAGCTCCATTTCCTTGACTCCCAAAAGGGCTTTAAGCTTTCACTCTGATCGTACAAGAAACAATCAGCTCTTTGTTGCATTCTCTGGGGGGAAGAAAGGCAAGGATGTGCAGAAGGCAACCTAGTCAAGGTGGTGGATAATCCTCTGCATTAAGATCTGCTATGCACTTGCTAAGAAGCAGCCTTCGGAAGGAATGAGAGCCCATTCCACTATTACGTTTTTCTTGCTAGCTTTCCAGCAGAGCAAGTCTCTGGGTCATCTCCAAGGAGGAGGGGGTGAGGGCGTCAAGGTTCTGGCTGTCCAGGGCGAGGTCGACTGGGGAAGGAGAGTGCTTGGCATTAAGAGATTGGCTTTTGGTGTTTGTATTGCCTAGTTTGTCCCCATAGATAGTGTTACTGAATGTAAGTACTTTGTTCAAATGTTTCCAAGGAATTGCTTGACATTATCATCAGGGTTATCTATTGTACTTTGTAGAAATGTGTTACAGAGACTTGCAATGTCTAACATAATAGTACCTAAAACATTGCAATGTCTGTATTGACTATGAAAGGCAGGACATACCACCCTGATCTGCTGTAGGGCCATTCAAACAACTTCTACTGCATTGCAAACCGTTCTTCACCAAACATAGACTCAGGTTACATTATCACTTTCACTGTTTAGGGTACAATATTGCAGTGACGTTTTGCATAGGTGCTCGGTTACTCACTAGAGCTTGCCTTGCATAAGGAAGACTTTTCAGGAATCTCGAGGCTACTGGGAGAATTCATGTGCCATATTGAAGCCAGATTTAGTTGACAGCAAAGCAGTGGAAGTCAATGAGATTCTGTGTTGAAAGTGTAAGTGCCGGATACTAAACAAAGATGTCAGAGGATCCCAGAAAATGATTTGAATTTCCAAACACGCTTATTCAGTCACAGAAACTGGATGCTACCTTGAGTTTTGCGTGCCGAGGTTTAAGGTGCCATTAGCTCACCTGACTGTGGGGAGCATGCTGACCAGTACAAATTACGCTTGAGTGGTCATCCACTCCAAATACTGGTTGTATACACACTGCACTTACTAAATCTGTTATGAGTGGATATTTCACTTTTTCACACATTGGTCCTGAAGAAAGCCGCTACATCTCTATGGAGGGTGATAGTCTGAAACATTTCGACCTATAGAGTTCTTTACATATTGTATCTTCCTCTGTCATAGCCAAACTTTTTTATCCTGACCTCTGGGCGCCCCATTAAAAATTGTCAGGCATACCACAGAGTTAGTTTTAATTCACGTACACTTTTCTTTCTACTTCTCACCGCACCTTGCTCTTCTAGAGGTTTTAGGATACCTCTTTTCCTCACAAATAAAACATCACTGAGCTCCTCCGTCTCGGTGAGGGGGTCTTAGCCCGCACTACGACTAGATTTGTAGTGCTAGGAGGTTGCCCGATGATGAAGCATGCGACCCATGGGTGGGTGAGGGGAGCCGTTCTAAGAAAGTGACATTCCAGCACTCTTTCAGATATCTAGACCCAGGGGCTGTTTTTTGCATTTGCTAGTTGTAATAGGGGGGAGTCAGCCTCTGCTGGGTTTTAAACCTCCTGTGGCCCTGCTGTTGTGTAGTATAAGAATTCATGTTCTGACACTGAACGAGTGTTGTTTGAGGGGACAGCTGCTACTTTGGAGGGATCCTTGTACTTAGGCACATTGCACTTTATTCGGGGGCATTTGAAGTGTTCATCTAATACTGATTTCAGGGGCATTTCGTACAGCTATAACTAAGAAGCAGAGCACTATTTTTCCTCTGACTCCCGGGGCCATTAATGGGACGTCATTTTTTTGGAGAGCGTTCTAGTGCTAATAGATTGGCTCCACACTCGGCTACTTAAGGAGACCCATGCCGCAAACATGCAGTGGGTGCGCCACAAGCCTGTTTGTGCCCGTCCGGACTGCATCCGTGGCCAGCCATGCTGCCTGTTCTACCGAAAAAATATTTTACACAATCTATAGTTCGCAGACAGAGAATTTCATTAGTCCATTAGGTACAGCCTGGTATATCTAGTTAGTTCCTTAGTTCTTTAAGATGTTATGCAGCTGGGAGCTTAGTTAAGTTATTACTCCGTACCTTGTCTGTTGTTTTGTTTCTGTTTGGTTGGTAAATAAAAGGTGGTCGCAGGATTCTAGAATCAGAAATTGCATTTGCAGCTATTTGGTCATCCGCCAAACATATTATTTGATATTTCATTAGATAAAAGTGAAAATGTGTGAGAAAGCTATTATAGAAAACAACAATACATGCACATTTTCTGTCATATATTTTTGCATTGCCCCACAAATAATCTCTCTTTTCCTTGTTTCTCTTTCCAAGAGGCTTACATTCTTTATTCTAATACTGTTAGGCAGAACTTGCACGTTCACCAAACCAACCTATTACTCCTGGTTAGCTATTTGCTGTGGCAGGAATGGACAGCTGAGCCCACTCATGTTAGCTGGTCAGCTTGTCATCCAGATATAGTATTTCATCTCATATTAATGTGCAAGGACTTAAAGTTTTGGATGTTATGTGCCAGCACCAAAATCATGTGAGTCGGATAGAGGAAGAGTGGTAGCAGATAAATCCTTTTAAAACACCTTGACTCACAGAAGATATTTAGAGTTCTGAGTGGTGATGGTGGGGAAAATGGCAGTGGTGATGGTGGGTAAAGTGGCAGGGGAGGTGTAAAGTAGAACCTGAGAACATTGCCTAGGTGCCAAAATTAGCAAGCAGATTTGTGGAATCAATGTTTCTGTTTTTTCCTACCATCACTTGATTATTTCGTATGACTTATGATTTTCATAAATATGGAACGCCTTGCTAGAGTTGTTAAGTTTCTCTGAGCACCTTTCCAGCAGTGTCTTTCATTTATGGGGCCATACGTTACAGCAGCTGTCATCCTGACTCTGCCATTTTAATGCTGTGTCACAGTAGTGGATGTAACAGTTTCAGTCTGTAACTTTGCGTTGATTACAAAAAAACTGTAGCAGGACATAAGCACATTGGGAAGAGTGGTAGGTACGCTTTGGTCAGGTTCAGTGTTGCTTCTGCTTTGTGGTTTCTTCATGGATATATCTATATTTATGTCTGTTTGTTTATTCTCCTGTTCACATCTGGTGCACCATTTTAATGATTTCTTTCCTTCTTTTGACTGTAGATGGAAGAATTGGTGGGTGCGGGGCATCCTGACCTTGGCTATGATCGCGTTCTTCTTCTTCATCATCTACCTTGGTCCAATTGTTCTCATGATGATTGTAAGTAATTCCACTAAACAAGTACCCTACGAGAGCTGCAACTGTCCTCCATCCTGGGGCTGCTGCAGGGTATGCGACATTAGCAGCTGATAGGCCATGACAACCATTCTTCCAGGCTGTCCAGTTCTTTAGCTGTTTGACTGTGGCCACTTTGCTTCCAGATATCCCCCTGGTAACACATGGCTCTGCTCTAGAGGCACATGGGTCATAAGATGCCACATTCCAAACACTCTATGAATGGATGTATGGTTTGTCTTGCTCTTTGGTGAAATTGAACAAGGATTGATCAAATTAATTACACTCAATGTGAGCACATTTCTGTTTCCAACTGTCTATTTGGCCATGGCTTCTATTCCTTGTGTATATGTCTTGCTGTAAAGGTAGGTAGTCTGCCACAATCATGCTTCAAAAGCACATATAATCACCACCATCAGAGGAGAGCACTGATCTGAGAAGATGAGATTTGTACTTAGAATACCGCCTTTGTACTTTTAGAATTCAACACTTAGTCACACTATGGATCGAAGAAGAGCAGACAAACACATTCACACAATGAGAGTCTGGAAAGGTTCACAGCTTATGTGCTTCTACAACCAGGCCCATATTCACATTGAAAGTGTCTGGTATTAGAGAGGTCACGTCCAGTTTTCCTCTACAACTAAATACGCTTTCAAGCAGGATATATGAAAGAGAGCAGTCTCATCCAGTGTGTCTCTGAAGCTTCAAGTAGTGACCTATCTATACTGGCTTTGAGTTCCTCTTTAACACGTGTGGGGCATATGCTTGATAATAAGATGAAGAGAGTGGTTTGCTCTCAGTGGCAATTTCATGAGGCAGGGTCTGAAGATCAGCCGGAAAAGAACCATGTGATCTGCAGACACAGGAGCCATTAAGAACCCAGGGCACCTACTTCAGTGGAGCCAATAACTGTAGGGTCTATGTGGTATTGTGTCCTTATATGGAATGAGGACTGACATAGCTTTGAGAAAGATTAAGCAAGGCCACCGCCCATGATTTAAGCATGCTTGTACATCCTGTGTGAGCATCCTGCACATCAGTTACTGGTAAAAGAACGTAGTAAATTAAATCCTCTGTGTAGAAACCTTTGAGAGGCTAGTAACGGCAGTACTTGTGAAGTACAGCTCTACGGAAGCCTTGAAGCCCAGGCAGCTGAGTGCTGTATCAAAATCAAGCTATTGTTACACTTTCTGATCAGCCATGTCGAATGTAGCCAGGGAATGGATAAGTAGAAAGGAGTAAATACTTATGACCACAGCTTTCACTCTTTTAGGAACCAGGAAGGAATTTGTGTAGTTTTGTCAATGTTATGTGATTGAATTATAACTTCACGAGGCTTCAGTTTGGTCTTGAATCTTGGAGGTTATGATTCAATGCCAAACTGAAATCCCCATCAATTCCTCCTTTCTAGTGCAGCTGTAATGCAGATTCCAAAGCCACTACATTTCTCGTTTGCTGTGGCCTTAGGACATTGGTTTATTCACTGGTTTATTTTTCTGGGTGCAAAGCTGGAAGCATTTGTAGAGAGTTGGTCCACAATTGTAATTGAAGGGCCTTAGGAATTGGTTTATAAAACAGAGTCTTAGGAAGTCATGATACAAAAGGAGGAATGGCTGAAAGTTGCTGTCATTACTCAGTGTAATTGTAAGAAGAGGTCATGTAAGTAATTAGCAGTGGGACCGTTCAGCCACGGACCACCTTATAGCTTGTATAGCCATTGCAGTATATCTGATAGTGAGCTCTAGCTTCAGATTCCTTACCCTAGAATATTCCCCAGGCATCCAAATGGATCTGGAAATGTTTGTGTGGCGTTGTTGTTCTTGGTGCCTATATAGGCGCAACCCTAGCGCTATGGTCTCAGTTGATTTTTTTTCACGCCATCAGTGTGGATGCGGATAAGCTCCAGGACTTTCTGGTAAGTCTCATAAAAAGAAGTTGAAGCGCTCTTTGACATCTCTGCGTCACTCCCATTTTTAGGACGACACAAGAGAAGGATGCCACAAATCTGGAAATCTGGGCCCTGCTCCAAGGTTGTTACTGTTCAGCCAGTCCCCAAACTGGGTCTTCTCCATGCTTCACCGAGTTTCCTGTAGTCGGAGCGCCCTCCACCCAACAGTGAATTCTACAGAGCCATTACCCTCAACTTTAGGCGGCTAAATCCCTCTGGAGCACATTCTGACCCCATGGGTTCAGGAGGTCATTCGACTGGGGCTCTGCCGACGGCTCCGCCCTTGGCTTCAGATGGCCCCTTAGGACCTGGCCATGACTTTGTGACCTCCTCAGGAGATCGCTCCAGTTGCGCCATTCATGGCACTGCCGATGGTCATTGGCGGCACCAAACCCATTGTGATTTCTGACTCTGATACGGGGCCGGTCCGCGTCATGCAACGTCCGCTCCAGTGCCGACCAGGCCCACCAGGCCTGAGTTTTAAATGGACCCCCATATCCCCGAGGGGCCCTCTGAGGAACGCAAATTGAGGGGACACAAGGATCCCTGTGACTACTCTCTTCCCTATCAGAGTCCATGGCCAATGACACTCTAAAAGAGGTCTTGACTGAAGGCATTGGTATGGACACCGCACCAGACGCTCCCAAAGCGGTTACAGAAGGAAGGGCTTCTTTTGCGGTGGTGGTCCAGAGGGCAGCTGAGGTCCTGGACCTGCAGCTGCCCGCGGTCAAGATCAAGACCAGCATCTTGAGGGAGGCGCTTCAGACGGGGGTATCCTCATCAGAACCCTCACTCACCTTTAATGAAGCCATCGCATGTCGTGCTCAAGCCTGGGCCAAGCTGTGCACAGGCACTCCTGTACACAGGACTATTGCTCACCACCATCGCCTCGCTTCCAGGGGCCCAGCCTTCCTCTCCCAGCATCCCCTCCATTATAATTTCTGGCGCATTCCATACCACACCACCGGATAGGGAATCTAAGAGGCTGAATACCTTTGGTAAAGGAATTTTATCCTCCACCCTCGTGTCAATGCGGTCCATGAACACCGCATGTTAATCAGGCTGTTTGGATATGGTTGTGCAAGTGCTGGCTTTGTTCCCAGATGAGGCTGGAGCCATACTTTCCCAAGCAATTGCTGACGAGAGATACTGCAAAGTTCATGATAAGATGTGGATTGGATACCAACGACTCGCTGGGCGGAGCCATTGACTCAACAGTGGAGCTGCGACGCCATGCCTGGCTGTGGTTGTCCAGGCACCCCTTATGAACAATGCCTTTCGATGGGACTTACCTTTTCAGTGACAAAGCGGATTTGACTATGGAACGAATTAAGGACAGTAGAGTCACCGCTACGTTATCGGGGCTCACCCTGGCCCCACAACAGCCGCTTTCCACCGCTCCCTTAGCTACGGTAGCGGCTATCAGTTGCGCCCATTTGTGCCCAGCCACCGCGGCTTTACAGTCCTTTCGTGGGAACCAGAGCCAGAGGTCGACCCAGTCCGCCCCCCCTCTCCCCAGAAACTACAACTCAGAGGCCTCTTTAGTTTGCCTTTGTTCCGCCATAGGCACCCGGTTGGTTGCAGGATTTGGCACCACCTGTGCCAGTGATGATAAGTAACTTCATACAAGTGAGTGCTTCAAATTGTCCAGCGGAGCTATGCCCCCTCATTCCAAACAACCCCCGTTACCCTTGCCACTGTCCCCCGATTGGCTTACGAAGGACCACCTCTTGATATTGCCACAGGAAGTACTGGCCCTTCTGGGTAATGGAGCCATTGAGATGGTACCTGCACCAGTAGTAGGTCGTGCTTGCTATTTCCACTTTTTCTGGTGCTGAAAAAGGACGGAGGCCACCATCCTATTCTATACGTCCCCTCAGCTACTTCCTGAAAAAGGGAAAATTCAAGATGGTCACCTTGTCTCAGGTGCTCTCTGCCCCCAATCCTGGCGACCCGATGGCAAGGCTGGACTTGCAGGATGCCTATTTACATATCCGGTGTTCACCAAGGTTATGACAGTGGTTGCAGCCCACCTGCACAGGTTAGGCGTTCCGTCTTCTTCTACCGTGATGACTGGCTGTTGATAGTGGGATTGCACCAGACGGTTATCTCCCACCTCCAGACTACAGCGAACCACCTGCATTTGCTGGGGTTCACTATCAACATGCTGAAGTCACACCTAGCTCCCTCTCTGACGCTCTCTATCATTGGAGCTGTTCTGGATGCAGTGCAGTTCCAGCTTATTCTCTGGAACAGCTAGTCCAAGATATTCAGCTATTTTTCTGATCTTTCAGCCTCCATCCTGGTTTTGGGTGAAACTGACTCTGAGGCTGCTGGGCACCATTGCCTCCTGCATCCTGGTAAAACATGCCTGTTGGCATATTTGGGCTCTACAGTGGAACGTGAAGACCCAGTGGGCACACTATCAGGTCAATCTCTCCAACCTGGTCTAGATATTTGAGAGAACTCCAAAAGATCCATAGTGGTGGCTCAGGAACCACGATTGATTCAGTGGCAGACCCTTTCCCTTCCCCACCCAAAGATCACAGTAGTGACGGATGCATCACTCCTGGCTTGGGGTGGCCATCTGGGAGAGGTGGAGATCAGAGGACTCTGGTCTCCGGCGGAGTCTCACCTCCAAATAAACTTGTTGGAGCTGAGAGCAGTCTGCCTGGCTTTGAAAGTCTTATTTCCTTCCATCAAGGGAAGATTTATGTGTTCACGGACAACACCACTGCCATGTGGTATTGCAACAAGCAAGGCAGAGTGGGATCGTGGACCCTGTGCAAAGAGGCCCTCTGCTTTGAACATGGCTGGAATGTTAGGGTATATTCCTGGTGGTTCAGCATCTGGTGGGCTCTCCGAGAGCTCCAGCAGACAAACTAGGCTGTATGCGCCTATCAGATCACAAAAGGTTTTTCCATCCCTGGGTAGGTCAAGGTGTCTTGAGAGACTTGGGAGTACCTTGCTTAGATCTATTTGCCACTACCAAGAATGTGCAGTGTCCGCACTTTCGCACGCTGGAGTTTCCAAGGCAGCTCTTGATCAGAGACTCATTTCCTATAGAGTGAAGCTTAGGACTCCTGTCTGCCTTTCCGCCTATACCACTTCTGTCCAGAGTTCTCAGGAAGGTCAAGAAGGACTGGGCCTAAGTCATCTTAGTGGCTCCAAATTGGGCACAGAGAGGATGGGATCCCGAATTCCTGAGCATTAGCATCTGTTCTTTGATCAGGTTGCCCCCTTCGGGAGGATCTCTGGCCACAGCAGCAGGGCAGCGTCCTGCACCTGAACCTGTACACTCTCCTCCTACATACATGGAGATTGAGTGGCGACAGTTGAGGATGTTTAATCTTCCTCCTGAGTTACGTTTGTATGTTTCCCTCCATGAAAACGATTTACGCCTGCTGATGGGACTGATTTGTGGCTTGGTGTGCAACTAAATCTGTGATCCCCTGTCTACACCCTAGTCTGAAGTTATTTTGTGTGTGATCTCCCTAGCCCAGAAAGGCTTTGCTTAGGGCACAGTTAAGTGGTATCTTTCCGCCATTTCCACCTTTGTGCAGGTGCCGGACTAAGCATTCCTGTTCAAGTCACCAGTTGATTCTCGTTTTCTTAAATGTTTGCCACTTTGTTTCCTCCTACACCCTTCATTATGCCCCAACGGGACCTGAATGTAGCCCTTCCTTTCCTCATGCGCTCCCCCTCTGAGCCGATTCACTGCTACACTCTAAGACTGCTGACCATTAAAACTGTCTTTCTTATGGTGATAACACCTACCAGGAGGGTTAGCGAGTTGCATGTCCTGTCAGTTCATCCTCCGTACACGATCGTTTATCCAGATAAAATGGTCCTTCAGACTAGTGCCTCTTTTCTACCGTTACATCTTTTCATGTTAGGCAGACGTGCTGCCTACTTTTTTTGCATCCTCCCCAACTTAGTAAGAATGAGGAGAGACTCGGCCATCTGGACCTGAAACGAGCACTGTCTCTTTATATTGACAGCACCAAGGACTTCTGGGTGAATGATCAACTCTTTGTTGGTTGTATGGGTGCGAAGAAAGAAAAAGCAGTTTACAAAAGGACTATCCCCAAATGGACTGTCCTTTGTATTAAAATTTGCTAAGCAATGGCCAAAAAACAGCCCCCTGAGGGCTTAAGAGCTCAGTCTGCCAGAGCTAAAGCTACGACCACTGCGTTGGCGCGAGGGGTCCCATTTCTGGATATCTGTCGAGCAGCCCTGTTGGCATTGCTTCATACAAGACAGTCAAGTCCAGCGTGATAGGCATTTTGCCCAATCAATCCTCCAGAACTTCTTATTGTAACACAGTCTACAGACCCATCTCCAGTAAGGGATTGCTTTAGTATTTATTCTAAGGTCAGGAATCTGCGGCTAGAAGTCTCTAACAGATGAACAAGTTCTTACCTTTGGTAATGCCTTATCTGGTAGTAACTCTATCTAGCTACAGATTCCTTATCAACTCTTCCATCCTTTCCGTTCTGAAAAATGTCTGTATTCCACAATTGCAGAGATCCTTCAAGACCTCACCTGGCACTCTAGTCCTTTCTCCTCAGTTTGGCTCCATGCCTCTGGTGCAAAAAACATTCAAATACTGAGTACAACACGCTGGGGTGGCGCCTTTATAGGCACGGCATACATCACTTCTGGTGTGGATGATGTCACCTACTGGCATGCAAGGGGATTACTCAAAGTTTTCTGGATTCAGCCTGACAACTAGGGAATATTGTATGGTAAATAATCTGTGGCTAGATAGAGTCTGTACCAGGTAAGGCTTGACCGAAAGTAAGTATCTTGTTTTTCTTTTTAGAAGGAACGCAGTTTAGTCGTCATCAGGAAAGACAATTTTTGTAGCAATACACATTGCCTCCTTGAAAAAGGTTGACAGTAATTCCAGCTTTATAGAACTTTTCTAGTCCCGATTAAATGAGTTCTTAACAAAGTCTATTTTCAACAGTGCACTAATTGTAACTTAGAAATACACATTTTTTGTGATGGTGAAATTTTGTGATAGTAATTAGTACTTCTGTTTTCCTTTAAAGTGAGATTAACTATTGTTGTGTCACTCACAAATAGTGCAACATTACTTTCTTTTTTCAGGTGATGTGTGTGCAGATCAAGTGTTTTCAAGAGATCATCATGATTGGCTACAACGTGTATCACTCATACGAGCTTCCCTGGTTCAGGACTCTTAGCTGGTGAGTACTGCTAATGTGTGTCCTCACGGGAAAAGTCTGGCTCAGCAAGACCTCTGGTTTAAGTTGGTCATAATTGTAATATCTTCAGAAGAGACACGTATAAAAGTTAGACTTGTCGTTCTACAAAATAAGAAAGTAAAAATTGTCTAATGTTTAGAATTTCTTGCAAATTGGGGCTGCTAAGCCTGCAGACTCAGCCCTTTCTCCGTCTGTTTTTTCCTACAGACCCTATATGATCTCCAGCTTTATACTTACATACTCTTGACATTTGCGCCCAAGTCTATGCCTTTCTCAAATGTTTTTAAAAAAAGGCTCCTGTTCGCCTTAATTTACCACTTTGACGGGGAGGATATTATATGCATTCACTGTGTTTAGTGTGAAATGTTTTCTTTAAGTTCACAAATTCTCCCTAGTCTAGTCTCATAACATGATCATTATATAGCTCCGAGATTGCTGTTTCATTGAAAAATGCAGGTTTGTGTACTGTGCATATCCTATTGGTTAACCTGAATATATCATCACCAATAAATTCTTTCCATTCTGCTAGTACGTATACATTTTCATATTTAGGCCTCTCCTCATAGGACTTGTTATTTAAATCTTTCTTCATTTTGTTTAACCTTCTGTAGAATGTCCCCAATGTATTTTAATTTTCTGGATATGTAGCCAGATGCCATACCTTAAATTAGGCTAAGAGTACAAACACAGCACAGTCGCCCTTTTATATTCAATATCCCGCTTTTTGTGCATCTTAGACTTGGCACAATGTTTTCCCACCCCATTGTAATCTGCTATGACAGTGATTCTTAACCTTTTGACTTCAGTGGACTCTCGCTTAATCATTACTGGAAACATGGGAACCCCTACTGAATCATTGGAATCTGGGGCCTCTCACTGAGTCATTAGTGGAAGACGGGGACCCTGGCCTAAGCATTTTTGATGATTTGAACTGCAGAACAATACATAAAGTATACAGAAACACACATTCATCCAACACATACACAAATGATTAAATATTTTATTTAATTCACAAACAAATAAAAAAAAATCTAATTAAAATTTTAATAGGAAGGTTGGAGGTTTTCTAAATTAAATCAAGGCCACTCATCGTCCACACTATATTCTGTTTGATGCACTTGCAGTCCTCCCACCAATTCATCTGAGAATACCAACTTCATTTTTAGGCTCCAGTTTCAGATTCCTTCACATTTCAAAAAAATTAAATTTTATGTTGTGTATGCACTTTATCTGTTAATATTATTTTATTTCCCAAGCACTCACAGGCCCTCCGAATAGGCTTTACGGAGCCCTAGGGGTCTCCGGACCACAGGTTAAGAACCACTGTTCTATTGGATAATCAGGATCTGTATGTTTGGGATACACTGAGGTCTCGCCTCCCTTCGTGCTGCTCACTTGGGGTTTCTATGACTGACTTTGCAGTTACTGAGTTAAACCTTGGATGACACTTCCTTTCGCTCTGCAGAATTGGTGTTTTGTCATATAAGAAAATTAGGGGCAGGGCTCGAAAAATCCACAATTTAACGAGGGCGAGCGGTTTTTAGGTCCTACTCGCCCTTTTTTGGTGAGTATGAAGACAAACTAACTTTTGTCCTCTGTCTCTGAAAACGGAGCAAATGTGACAAGATAAAAAGATTTAAAGGCATTTTTATTGGTCACAAAGTTAATGAGCAATAAAGATGCCTCTAAATCTTGTTACCTTGTCATATTTGCTTCGCTTTTAGAGACGGAGGTCAAGTAGGTTGCAGTTAGGTCGAGGAGATTTTTCAAGGTACTAGACCTGCAGGACTAGTACCATATTTGGGATTTTTCGAGCCCTGAGGGGTGGGATCAAATGGTGCATT
The DNA here is from genome assembly GCF_964204655.1 of Triturus cristatus. Classification (NCBI taxonomy): domain Eukaryota; kingdom Metazoa; phylum Chordata; class Amphibia; order Caudata; family Salamandridae; genus Triturus; species Triturus cristatus. The sequence continues at coordinate 435,862,410 of NC_140594.1, read as the reverse complement.
TTCCAACCCATTTTAACACTGAAATGTTAATTAACGGCCTATTGAAGGAACTAATTGCCCAACAGCACAGAAGGCTAAAACCACCATGTGACATCAACTTTTTCCATTTTCGCCAAAATTTCTTCAAGAATTACCAGCATCACACACAAGGCTAACTACAAGGACACCCAACAGTGTATTAGAGGCAAAGGCTGAACCTTATTTCACAGCTCTTTAATTCTCTTGTGCAACAAAACCCTTGCCTCCTTTTAGACACTTTCTCCAAATGCTTCTCTTCTCAATCTGGCTCATCTACTCACCCCCTAAACCGTGCAGGCAATCCAACCAACTTCAAAAGTAAGTGAAAATGTCTTTTTGCGTGGTCACCCGCAGTTTTTGCTGAATTTGTTTTACTGATTTTATAAACTCCCCACACTGGGGCGCTTCCGTCCATTGCTCAGTGTATGTCCCCTGACCCCTCAAACATGTATGATTTGGCTAATCCATGATTGGCATATTTAACTCTCCTGTAAGACCATAGTATATGGTGTAGAAATTACACCCAGGGCATAAAAATTTAAATGTCACCTGTAGGCTACAGCACTTATTGTGCAATCTACTAGTGTGACAAGGAAAACATGGCTTCAGGTCTACCAATGCTGCCTGACTATTGTTGTTTAAACCTGTAGTCTGACCTGTCAAAATTACCTATTGACAGGGAAAAAAACCCTCCTTTTTAAAATATTAATAAGACACCACATGTAGGCGTTGTAGCCCTCAAGGTAGAGTCTTGACATTTAAAAGTTAGAAATATAGAAATTTAAGTTAGATTTGATGAATTTAGATTATTATGTAGAAAAAGTTCCTTTCATAAAGTTAGATTTTCGCTGGCTGATGCTCTTTGGAGCTAATTCGTATTGGCTTGACAGCAGCTTTCCTGCCAGTGCTTGACCTTAATGAGGTGTGACAACTGCTTCCAGAGCAGGTCAACGACTTAGGCATGGTGACTGGATGGGCTTAGTGTGGAGTGTTCCATACAAAGCAGCCGTAGAAGGACAGATGGGGAGGTTCTAGGAAATTCATTAACTTGAAAAGGGGCAGAGGTGAAGCCTGCCAATTCATAGTTTAGAGAAAAGGGAGACCTGAGGAAGGGGAAACCTTTATTCTTTACGCCTGGGGCAGCCAGTTGGGCACCAACCCAGTGGGAGGGGTCCCAGAACCTGTTTGGTGTAGGGAAACATCCATTACAATGCAGTCATTACATCGCATTGCTTTTACAATGCAACTGTTACAACGCAACTGCCTTTACGTCGCATGCTATTACAATGCATGCATTACAACGCATGTCACTACAACACATGCCATTACAACGCATACCATTACAATGCATGCCATTACCACGCATTATAAGGTAAGTTATTATTATTATTAATTAGCATTTCTTGAGCACATGGCTACCCTAAGGCATCCCAGCGCTAGCATCAAAAACAGGCAAAGAGAGGCGGTTACCAGTTAATGTTCTGGAAAAGCCAGGTTTCAAGCCCCTTCCTAAAAAGGAGGTGGGAAGTCTGTAAGCGCTAATGCAGGGGAAGGGAGTTCCACACTTTCACTGCGTTGTATGAGAAGGACCGACCCCCGTTGCGCATCCTCTGAATTTTGGGGATGACGGCTAGATTTAGATACGCCGAGCGGAGGGGTTTCCTTGGCTGATACGCCTTAATAGGTGGGTGGTTGATGCGAGGGCCTGACCCCCTAAGGGTCTTTTGGGCGATGCATAGGACTTTGAATGTAATCCTCTCCTCTATGGGCAGCCAATGTAGTGACTTTTAGCTGGGCAAGGCTGACTGTGTTCTAGAGGCTCCTGTCAGGATTAGGGCGGCACAATTCTGTGCCACCTGAAGCTTCCTCAGGGTGTATTTGGGTGCTCCTATATACAAAGCGTTTCCATAGATTAGGCGCGAGAGGACCAAGGCTTGGACCATAGTTCTCCTTGCCCCTGTGAGGAGTAGAGGAAGGACTTTCCGCAACATTCTGAGGGTGCCATGACAGAGACCGGCGACTGCAAGCAACTGCTTCCTGTTCAAATTTGAGTGCCTTATCCAGCCACACTCCCAGACTCTTTATTTTGGGCTTCGGGACAGGGGGCGGGGGGGTTGGTTTGGTCAGAGGCAGATGGGCCATGGCAGTTTGGGCTCTTTGTTAGATGTATTCCCAAGATACATTATTTCCGTCTTGTTTCCATTAAGCCTGAGACATGACTGTTGCATCCAGTTTGCTACCTTCTCTAAGTCAGCTGGGGCATTGCATGGATGGTTTAAAGATACCACTAGCTGGGTGTCATCTGCATAGGTGACAACTTTGACCCCAAATGGCTTTATGACCTCCGCCAGTGGCTTCAGGTATACGTTAAAAAGCCTCGGACTCAGGGAAGATCCCTGAGGGACTCCATAGCTGAGAGGTAGAGTCCTAGAGGTGCATTCCCCTGCATACACCTGAAATGTTCTGCCATTGAGGAAGGATTGAATCCAAGAGATGGCTCCTCCTGCCATCACGGCCCTCCTAAGTCTCTTTATGAGGATGTCAAGATTCACCTTGTCGAATGCGACAGAAAGATCAAGTAGGATAATGGCCGCTGCACCTCCCTGATTGATTAACTTCTTTGCTTCTTCGACCACGGCAATCAGGTCGCTTTCCGTTCCGTGTTGGGGGCGGAAACCTGTCTGAGAATGGTGTAGAAGCTCATGGTACTCTAGAAAGGATGATAATGCGAAATGTATATGCTTCTCCATGATCTTTCTAAGCATGGGCAGCATGCTTAGTAATGCAAGTAATGGAGATTTTTTTGTTGTAGGGTGGGTATGGGTTTTGGGGTAGATGGGAATAGTAATTTTTACTCCTACGCTATCCAACACTTTCCCTACTGTTGCACTCACTGGAGTGGGAATAGTAATTTTTACCCCTACACTATTGAACACTTACCCTACTGTTGCACTCACTGGAGTGGGAATAGTAATTTTTTACCCCTACACTATCCAACACATACCCTACTGTTGCCCTAAATTTATAATGCGTTGTAATGGTATGCATTGTAAAGGCGTGAGTTCTAATGGTAGTTTTTAAAAATGCGATGTGATGGTAGTTGCGATGTAAAAACCGTGTTGTAAAAGCATTCGTTGTAATTGTTTGCGTTGTAACGTCATATATTCTTGGTGTAGCTTAGAAGGAGAAAACTGCTCATTCACCTGCATTCACCCCTTAATGGCACACAAACTCCCTCCAAGGGCAAAAGGCTTGGGCCAGCTTGGAGTTCCCTTAGAATAGTGCCCTTCGGGACGGTTTGCAGTTAAGAGAAATGTGATGCTCTGTAAAAGTGAGTAGGGTTGCCCCTGGGAGCTTTTTCCCCATTGGTGATGGACTGTCTAGGAGTTAGGCCCACTCATTGGCTCCTGAACTGTGCTAAAATGGACCACACCACCAGCCCATCAGAACACTTTCTGGACCTGCTGAAGAACAGCTGGGCGTGCTTCCACTTGTGCCCAGGAGAAATAAGTGGACTCCAAAGGTCGGTTGACTGATCTCCTTTGTGGCTACAGGAACAGCAAAAGCTGCACGAGGCCTTTTCCTGGAGTGACCATTTGCAAGGAGAAAACTAGACCCTGCTGGTGGCCTCTGCTGAAGTGGGTCCAGACCCCTAAGTGCTGTCCACAAGTTCCTGGGAGCCTCAGTAGTGTACAGAATGACATAATCTGAAATATATGAACAATTTGGACTTAAACAAAATATTGGACTTCCAGACCTCCAGAAGACCGGGACCAAGCACCTAATTCAGTCTGCCGAAACACAACTTACTGGATCAGAACATCAGGTTGGTCCCGCCTGAAGCCTTTTTCAGCCACAAAATCCAGTTTAGCGAAGCCTGTGGCAAACTTATTTGACTTAGTTGTGGCATTCCTGGATACAGCCTGTTGCCTTGATGTTCTGGAGTAATTGGAGTCCAAAAAAGAGACTAAGGGCCTGAGTTATAAGTTGGTGGTAAGGGAACTCTGTTGCGGCGGCGGAGTTCCCTGCCTAGCAACATAGTGGTCCGCCTGCCTAATTTAATGTCAGGCGGCCCTTAGGTTTGGCCACAGCGGAGACCACAGACACTCTCTGCCGTGGCCAAACATATCTAATGGCCCTAGGGTATAAGGGCTCTCGGAGAAATGGCTAAATGTCAACCGAGCCAATTTTGATGGGCGGACATGTAGCCACTTTTTTATTGTTCCTTCCCGCCAGGCAGAACCTGATGGTAAGGGACAGTAAAATTGTAATTATGCTTCACCCACTATGGGAGAAGATTCCCATGGTGAGGGGACCATTATGTTTTTTTTTTTTTACAAAAAGAAAATCCTATTTCGGGATTTTCCTTTTGTAAAGAAAAAACAAATACTATGTGCTAACAGAGCTGCGTCCTGCTGACCCAGCCCCATAGCACAGAGTAAAATACATTGACAGGAACTTCCATGATGGTGGTTCCGGCCAATGCTTTTATAAATAACCGCCTGCTTGACGGTCATTTATAAATTTGGCCGGCGGTCCTTCCATTATGAAGACAGAGTAATTTACTCCATCTCCATGGCGAAATAAATGGCTGCCTTCCTACATCTAAATCAGGCCCTAAGTCTGAATGTAGAAATCTTGACTGGGCGAAGGTGCTAAAAGTATCCAGATAATGAGAGGGCTTCTTTGGGCGTCATATTGGACTATTCTCACTGGGAGTTTTTCCTGCTAAAATGAACAGCTTTAGTGGGACATCACGTGACACCTTTCTGACTTGTAAGGGACTTTGCTGGATACAGCCTGCTGCCTAGCCCCGCTGGAGGACTTTGACTTTAATTTCAGAGACTAAATCAGAAGGTAATATCTTTGACATGGACAAATCTGTTTGGTGTTTCCGACCTACACTCCCTTACGGTCTGCCTGCAATCACGCCTAAGTCCCGGTGAACCGCAGACGTAATTACCGATTGATGCTTTACTTTTTCTTGATGCTTTTTGCCTTCAGTCTTTCAACATTCATATCTCCAGTTCCCCATATTGGATTTTTGTCATTTTGTGTTATTTTGTTAATTATATTTTCTCCTTTCTTATAAACTGGAGTGGAGTTTTTATTGTGTTGTGTTTTTGAGCTTTTACCTGTTCTGGAACTGTCAGGGCACCAAAGACATTGGCTTCACCAGATGGGGTTCATTATAAACTCTGGAGATGTATTTTCTTATTGCAGGCATGAGCTGATATCAGAATGTATTTGCAACCAGAACATTACCTCACTTTAACAGTTTATTACAAGCAAGTTGTGATGAGTTATTGTGGCCATCTTTCAGCCAGCAGACGACAGGGAGCCACATTCCCTCTGATGCTGTGAGAAAATGCACAGTTCGAGGCATGTGGGCTGCTGAATTCATATCTGTGCATAGATCGCCGCCTAGTGTTGGGTCCGGATGTTTGCACGTTGTTGTCCTGGAAGAGTCTTCGAAGTATCCTTGGATAGGTGACTCCTCCCCTGGACTACAGTGCGCATGGGCATCCTCTCCATCCTCAGATTGTTTTTTTCCGCCAATGGGTTCGGATGTGCTATCTTAGCTCAAGTTAGGAAAATATTTTGTCGAGGCCAAAAGGCCTTTAGTTTGCGTCGGTACTGTTTATCGATCGGGTTTCGATACAATCCTGTTAGTTTACTAACTTTCAGCACCGACTTTTTTCGCATTTACCTGTCCATCGACTACTTCGACGATGGAATCGAGGACGCCATTCAAAAGGTGTCCGGTATGCAATGCGAAGTACCCACACATCGACGTCCATCCGGTGTGCAACAAATGCCTTTCGCCGGACCACGACGAATCGACATGCATGGCCTGTGCCCGGTTCCGTTCCAAGAAGACTCTACGGAATCGACGAGCGGCGAGACTCGAGGCGCAGCACGCGGCACCGGCCCCAACAGACATCTTCGACGAGGCCGAAGATGTCGAGGAATTAGAAGTCTTGCCCTCCAGTCCCGTTTCCGAACACGAACCCGGATCGGACGAGGTAGACGAGTCACTCTTCCACAGAGGTGAAGACGACACCGAGGTAGGAGACGACGAGGAGGCCTTAGGGGCCGAAGAGAGTAGCTCCAATGATGAACAAGGCCTACCTGTTCAAACCGAAGAAACACCAGTGCCACAGCCTATGGCTCCGGTCGAGGGATCGCCTTCGGGCCTTACCCGAGACCCATCCCGCAGTTCTTCGGCCCCGCCCTCGGGCCCGGCCTCGGACGTTCAGCGGCAGCCATTACTGCATAAACAAGCTGGTTTCCCTACCACAAAACCGAAACCGAAAGCTGCTCCGGTTCCACCGAAACCGAAACTGAAAGTGGCGCTGGTCGGATCGAGGCCTTCGACGCCAGCGCAACGCGTCGGCACCGACCGCACCAAGAGAGACTTCGGTGCCGAACTTGAAGCGGGCGACGTTGGAGTCGACAAACGGAAAAAGGCCATCGCCGACAAACCTGCTCGGCTACCGGCACCAACGACACCGAGGGCCGTACCGCCTGCTGTGTCTCGCATCGCTCCCTCGACGACACCTAAGCCTCACGTATCGAAGACTTCGACGGTGATCTCCGCACCTCGACTCGATGAACCGCCGGCGCCGAAAAAATCCACGGCCGCCTCTACGAACCTGGCCGGTGCCAAAGCCTCAAAGGCGCCCCAAGTACGACCTGGTGCGACGCAAGGCAGCAAAACCACGGCTGTCCTCCAGGACACGTCGGGTTCCGGTTCGATCGGAGCTCCAGCAGCCTCTTCGGTGCCGGCCAACATTACCTTCGGCTTGCCTCCGTCGACAATCCCAAAAATGTTCCAACTCAGGACACGGGTCACCCAACCTACGGTCACACCTGCTGAGACGTCTCCGGCACGTGTCATCGACGCCGACACTGGCAGGATGATTCTCCACGACCGAAGGATAACTTCGGAGCCGCCATTGGACCCTTTCAGGATCCCACTAAAAAGGAAGTTGCCTGTAGAATCGGAACCTCTCCTTTATGAACCCTTCCATTCATCCTACCAGGATCCACACCGGTTCTCCCCCACACGCTCCGATACGGATGCATTGGAGGACTACATGGATGACCAAGTCCCCTACCATGTAGACACGGACCCTGATGACCAGCAGGACCCTGATCAAACTTGGGGCGACCCTGCAGACCCCAGTGCACCTCTCGATGCACAGGACCAACAACTCTATGGGGCAAAAACATCTCCTACGGAGGATACTGCGGCGTTCAACGCTCTTATTGAACGTGCTGCAAATAACCATGGGGTACAGCTTCACTCTGATACCATCGAAGATGACTTTCTAATGGACACCTTTGCATCCTCAGAAAGACATGTAAAGACTCTGCCAATGTTGAAGGGGGTCCTCAAACCAGCCAAGGACATTTTCAAGGAACCCACCAGGGCACGAGTGATAAACCCCAGGATTGATAAAAAATACAGATCAGCACCTGGGGATCCTACTTACATCAGAGGCCAATTACCACTCGACTCCATCGTCGTAGCAAATGCACGCAAGAGGGCACACTCGCAAACGACAGGTGACGCTCCTCCCCCGGACAAAGAGTCCAAGGTGTTAGAGACCTCTGGCAAGCGAGTTGCCGCCCAAGCTGCCAACATATGGCGCATAGCCAACACTCAAGCGCTCCTTGCTCGCTATGATAGAGCGCACTATGACACACTGGAGCAAATATTCCAACATCTCCCTGACCAGTTCAAGGAAGGCGCAGAAATGCTCATCAGAGAAGGACAGCTACTCACGAACGCTTCCATCAAATGTGCACTAGATGCTGCAGACACGGCTGCCAGAGCCATAAACACAAGCGTCATGCTGCGACGACATGCCTGGCTACGGATCTCAGGATTCAAGCCTGAGGTACAAAACAATATACTGAACCAGCCCGTCAACCCCGACTATTTATTCGGGCCAGAGGTTGACACCACCCTCGAAAAGATAAAAAAGGACACGGACACTGCAAAGTCCATGGGCGCCCTACAAACTCAGTCCTTTCGGAGCGGCTCCTTTCGTCGCCCCGGAAACAAGGGACCAGGTAGAGGACAGGGGTCACAACAAACATATAACAAAGGCAATACACAGACCACCTACGATAAAAACACCCGAGGTGGATATCGTGGCTCCAGTACAAAGGGCAGAGGACGTGGCTACGGCAACACCAGGTCCTCCCCCAAGAACAAGCAGTGACGCCCTCTCCCTTCCTCCCGACCACATAACACCTGTCGGGGGAAGGCTACAAAGGTTCCTGTCCACGTGGAACTCCATCACCACGGACAGGTGGGTCAAAGATATTGTAAAATACGGTTACTGTCTGGAGTTAACCTCCACTCCACCCACAATACCACCAAGAAGCCGTCCTATGTCCTCAGAGCACTTAACGCTCTTACAGCAAGAAGTGCAAAGTATGCTTCTAAAAGGCGCTATAGAGGTCGTACCCATCCACGAGCAGGGTACGGGAGTGTACTCCCTCTACTTCTTAATTCCAAAAAAGGACGGGTCGCTCAGACCTATATTAGACCTGAGACCCCTGAACCAGTACATTCTTTCAGAGCACTTTCACATGCTCACTCTACAGCAAGTCCTTCCGCTTCTCAAGCAGGGAGACTTCCTAGCCACACTGGACCTCAAGGATGCGTACTTTCACATACCCATCCACCCCTCACACAAAAAATACCTCAGGTTCACTGTTCAGGGGCAGCACTATCAGTTCAAAGTCCTTCCCTTCGGCGTGACAACAGCGCCCAGGGTTTTCACGAAGTGCCTAGCTACGGTGGCAGCACATCTACGGAGGCAGCATATACACGTCTACCCCTACCTAGACGACTGGCTCGTTCAAGCGAAGTCAGCCCAGCAATGTGCAAGCCACATGTCCCGCACCATTCACCTTCTTCACAGTCTGGGATTCTCACTAAATTATCCAAAGTCCCATCTCCAGCCCGCACACGTACAACAGTACCTAGGTGCGACTATAGACACTCTGGCGGCCACAGCTCAGCCAAATTTAGTGAGGATCAACAGCATACAACTGCTGATCTCCAAGTTCAAACCCAATCACTCACTTCCAGCGCGAGTGTTTATGCAGTTGATAGGCATGATGGCCTCCTGCATCTTCATGATGGCCTCCTGCATCTTCATAGTCCCGCACGCGAGATTACATATGCGCCCACTTCAGGAGTGCCTAGCACGTCAGTGGAATCAGGCTCAAGGACAGTTAAAGGACCTAGTGTTGGTGAGCGGTCGGGCATACAACTCTCTGCATTGGTGGAATCCACAAAACCTTTGCAAGGGCCGACCATTCCAAGAGCCTGTCCCACAGATAGTACTGACAGCGGACGCGTCTCTCCAGGGATGGGGAGCTCATGTACTCCACTACACAGTGCAGGGACTATGGACAACACAACAAAAGAAGTTGCACATCAACCTTCTGGAACTGATGGCAATCTTCCTAGCCATGAAGGCATTCAAAGTACATCTATGCAACAAGGTCGTGTTGATCCGGACGGACAACATGACCGCAATGTACTACATACAGAAACAGGGAGGAACACACTCTCCACAGTTGTCTCATCTGGCTCAGAGCATGTGGAAGTGGGCCATTCAAAGGAACATGTTCCTCATGGCGGAACACCTCCCTGGCAAGGACAACCAGATGGCGGATCTGCTCAGCAGACACAGCCACCAGATGCACGAGTGGGAGTTACACCCATCAGTACTCCAACCGTACTTCCAGCAGTGGGGTCATCCGGAAATAGACCTATTCGCGACAAGCGAAAACGCAAAATGCCAAAGCTTCGCCGCCAGATTCCCACATCCGCAGTCGCAGGGCAATGCGATATGGATGAACTGGTCCGGCAGATTTGCGTACGCTTTTCCCCCAGCGCCATTGATACCGCTAGTGGCCCGCAAACTCCGACAACACTCCCTGACACTCGTCCTAGTTGCTCCCACGTGGGCACGCCAGCCGTGGTACACCACCTTCCTCGAACTTTCCGTGGTGCCGCATCAAAGGCTGCGGATCAAACCCGCGCATTTGACGCAGAACCATGGAGAGGTTCAGCACCCAGATCCGCAACAGCTGAACCTAGCGATCTGGCTCCTGAAGTCCTAGAGTTTGGCTATCTCAACCTGCCACCTGACTGTATGGACATCATCAAGGAGGCCAGGAGACCCACTACCAGGGCTTGCTATGCAGCCAAATGGAAAAGGTTCGTCATTTATTGCGGTAATAATGACATCAACCCGCTGGACGCATCCATCCAAAACATCATCTGTTACCTCTTACACCTATATCGATGCAATCTGGCGTACACCTCTATACGTGTCCATTTGACCGCAATCTCAGCCTATCTGCAAACCAGGCAGCACCTCTCTCTATTCAGAGTGCCTGCCATCAAAGCATTCTTGGAAGGACTCAAACGAGTCATTCCACCAAGCCACCCACCGGCTCCAATGTGGAACCTCAACTTGGTCCTCACACGCCTGATGGGTCCACCCTTTGAACCTCTACACTCATGCGAGATTCAATTCCTTACCTGGAAAGTGGCCTTCCTTGTAGCGATCACTTCCCTAAGAAGAGTTAGTGAACTCCAGGCACTAACCGTTCAAGAGCCATTTATACAGGTACACACCAACAGGGTCGTACTACGTACCAACCCCAAATTCATGCCCAAAGTAATATCGCAGTTCCACATGAATCAGACTATTGAACTGCCAGTTTTCTTCCAAAACCCACAAACTGTTGCAGAAAGGGCACTACATACACTAGATGTACGGAGGGCCCTCATGTACTACATCGATAGGACTAAACCCTTCAGGAAGACAAAACAACTGTTCGTTGCCTTTGCCCCACACCACAAAGGTAACGCCATCTCCAAAGCAGGGATAGCCAGATGGATAGTTAAGTGTATTCAAATCTGTTATCAAAAAGCAAAACGCACATTAACTATTCCACCACGAGCCCACTCAACACGTAAGTTGGGGGCTTCCATGGCCTTCCTAGGAAATATTCCCCTGCATGATATATGCAGAGCAGCCACATGGTCCACTACACACACATTTACAAAACACTATTGTGTAGATGTGCAGTCAAAACAGCAGGCAGCTGTAGGACAGGCTGTTCTCAAGACACTTTTTCAGACCGCTGCAGCTGGCACGGGTAGCCGCCGCTAATAGAGGGCACTGCTATGTATTCTATGCACAGATATGAATTCAGCAGCCCACATGCCTCGAACTGAATATGCTACTTACCAGTATGCATCTGTTCTTGGCATGTAGGGCTGCTGACATTCATATCGCCCTCCCTCCTCCCCGGCGCCTGTCGCAGCTGCAGCTCTCAGAATTACTGCAAGCATGGTCATCACTTTCTGTATCTACTCCATCACTGCCACAATGGCGAAAAACAATCTGAGGATGGAGAGGATGCCCATGCGCACTGTAGTCCAGGGGAGGAGTCACCTATCCAAGGATACTTCGAAGACTCTTCCAGGACAACAACGTGCAAACATCCGGACCCAACACTAGGCGGCGATCTATGCACAGATATGAATGTCAGCAGCCCTACATGCCAAGAACAGATGCATACTGGTAAGTAGCATATTCATTCTGTGGACCCCACAGTTCTTTGGTAGCAGGGAAAAACACTGACATCTATATTTTACAGTACACACCCCGCATTTGAATATCATCCATAATCTCCCTCCCAATCTTTGAGGAAAGGTGAACATCACTCAATCTACTCTTCATGGAGAGCATTGTTGCTACCCTGTCCCAGGAAGCAAACAATAAGTGAAAGCAGCTTGTCCCTCTTTGGTCTGCATAATTTTCATGTTTTAAGCAGAGGCAATAATTTAAAAAACAAATCCAAAGAATAGGGTCAACACATGTATACATGTTACATGATTCTGTTTTTATTGCTCAAAATGTAGTCATAAAAAAACCACATTTCATAGGGAACGGTGAAATATAGAAAATATTTAATGGTTCCCCGTGAAATACAGATTTCATCATCATGACAGCCTCCAAACCACTCTCCAGAGCTTTACCATTCTCATGGCTATTATGATTATGCATCAAGTGTTGGAGCTGGCCATCTTTCCAGGGTCACGCCTGAACCTTTTGCCTTTTTATCTCTATTTTTTCTGGAATTTATTTTTGTTGGCCTTAGGACTCTGTGCACTTTACCACTGCTAACCAGTGCTAACGTGCTTGTGCTTACTCTCCTAAACATGGTGAAATTGGCTTATATCTAATTGGCACATTTAATTTATTTATATGTCCCTTTTAGAGTGGTATACCATATACCTAGGGCCTGTAAATGAAATGCCACCCACTTAAGTAGTCCCTTAAAACATTTCCCAGGCCTGCCATTGCTGCTTGAATGCAGTTTCAAACTGCCAATTCGACTTGACAATATAACCCCCTTAGCAAGCCTTAAACTCTCCTTTTATTGCATATGTCACCCTTATAGTAGGCCCTAGGTAGCTCATAGGGCAGGGTGCATTGTAATTATAAGGTTATCCATTTACTTCTAAGTTTTCCATGTCCTGGTAGTGAAAAACTCCTAAATTCGTTTTTCTCTAGTGTAAGGCCTGCCTGCGTCATAGGATAAAATTGGGTTGCCATGTTACATCAATTAAGTGCCATTGGGGACAAAATAACATTTCCTGTTTGGTATTTTTGAAATTGTAATAACAAATTCTCTTTAATGGTAAATCAGATTTTAATTTACTATTTTGAAAATTGCACTTTTAGAAAGTTTGGATTTTCCTGCCCTTTACCATTTAGTGCCTGCAGCCTGCCTATGTCACATTACTGGGTGTAGTTAGACGTTGTGAATTCCTTCCCGACAGTCACACAATAGAGGAATTAGGTGTTCCTGAATGGGCCATCTGCTGGCAGGATTGAGGGGTGGGCGGACCTGGGCACAGCCCCACTTGCAACTGAATAGGCTATGCTGTGCCTTCACAAAAAGGGCTTGTCACCACTGCTTTGTTCCTGCAGCCAGCCTGGAGCCAGGACCGGGAAGTCTGGAAATTCCAAGCACTTTAAACAGAAACCTCTAGAAACATCTACTTCAAAGAGGGCACCAGATATAAAAAATAAGGCCATCAGACCCACTCTTCAGTCCACTTTCTGGACCTGCGGAAGGACTTTCAGAAAATTGTCTGCTGCTTTGGCCTGCTCTGTACTCCACAAGACTGCTTTGCTCCACGTGGAAGGGCTCCTTTGCTGCCTGGAGCCTGCCTTGAACCCTCCAAGGCCTGTTCTGCTGCTTGATCCCTGCTTCATCATTTGAACCCAGGAATACAAGAGTGAGTCCAAGGACTAATTTGCTGGCCTTCTGTTCAGAGCCACAGGGACATAACAGGCTCCCACATCTTGAACCCGCACCTGGACTCAGCCTGAGTGAGTCCTAACCCCTACTTCGCCCCCAAGTGGTGCCTCTCCAGCCCTCGACCCTTGGTGGTGGTTCTAAAGTGTCCAGATAGCCAAAATCCCAAACTTGGGACATAGAGAATCTTTGGCTAAAAATTGTTCTGAGAACCGAGAGAATAATGGGATCAACCTGCTTAGGTTGGCTTAACTTCCTGACAGCTCCTGCTACGTTCTTTGCCACAGTGGCAAATCCTGTTCAGCGGTCCTTCGTCAAAGGGGTATCCGGCCTCCTGGAACTCTCCTCGGCAACAGCCTCCCGCCTCGTCCTGCTGAAGATTGTCAACTTCCAAAAAGTGACTAAGTCTGAGCGTAGAAATCTTCACCATGGCTTCAGCCAGTGGCTCCCGGACGACCACGCTTCCTCCTGGGACACAGCCTGCAGCCTTACCCTGCTGTTCTTTACATTCTCAGAATATTTTTCTATATAATTCTTCTAGGTCTGAAGGTAAGTGCCCCTTCTTGTATCCGACCCACGGTCCATCGTGGTCAGCCATATTTTTTTACTATAACCCAGTCTCATGCAACTAGATGCCCATGGTTGGTGCTTTAATGTGCTAGATACTAGTTTTTACTAACAACTTTCGAAATTCATATCTCCGGTTCTACTGATTGGATTTTTGTTGTCTTGGTGTCAGATAATTTATTACAGTTTACTCTATTGTTCTAAATTTGTATGGGATTTTTCTTGTGTTGTGTTTTCACTTTATTGCTGTTTGTGTGCTGCATAAATACTTTACACATTGTCTATAATGTAAGCCTAACTGCTTCTTGTGCCAAGCTACCCAGGGTTATACACAGGTTAATTTAGTGACTTTTGTGATTCGCCATGACAGGGATTGTGGCTGTTGCTTGACCAGTGCTAACACCCCAGCCAATCATCATCCCAATTTCCCTCAACAAGGTTATCTAAATTATGCTGCTAGGTAATTTATTTACATTTCAAATTATGCAGCTCATATGCAGCCCCTGAGTCTCCCATATCGCGCCAGTGTTAATTGACTTTGGGTTGAAAGGGTGCCCCCTAAAGGTTTGGGGCACCACTGCGCCGCAAAGGCCTGTGTTAGGCCTCTGCCTGTCAGTATTATTTTTATTAATTTGAGCTTGAACCAGCATTTGTTTGGGGCATCTGCAAACTATGTTGCAAACTATGTTGTAAATGCTGTAAATCCAAAACTATGCAGAAAACGCTGAAGCCACGTTCACATTTGTCATTAAGCATTAGTCAGTGGCCATCCTCATTGTCCTATCAACAACGTATTCATGAAACTTAAACAAAATGTATGCACTCTAATGCAAGTCAGTGTCCATTGCCAGCTGTACTTTACAGGAAACAGCTTTTGCAAACGAAATCCCCCAAAACCAACATGTAATATAAAAAATAAATAACATCTCGGGGTTCTGATGACGTTCACAAACCACTTGACTTTTTGCCGTCTGTTTTATGATGCCACCAGAAGCCCGAGATGGCAATATTGGTCCATATTACATAGTTACACATTGTGTAGTCTATCTGTCCGTCCGTCCCTTTCTATGAATCCGTCCCTTTCAATGTATCCATCTCTTTCTATGTATCTATTCCTTTTTATGTATCTCTCTCTATAATAAAGATTTTCAGACACCCACCACTATTTTGCACTGACTTATGCAGATTTACCTTGGGAATTGTGATATGCTAAGTGGCTCTATGATATGTAAGACCTGTAGTTTTTCCTGAGTTTTAAGCCTTAAAATGGGTTCTCTTATGGGACTTATATTTTGCATTTTAATAATACTAGAAAACAAACTGCTCTTGGCTAGAAGGCCAGACCTGTCTGATAGTGGCAAATATAAAACAGGGCCCCTTGTGAGCTTTTAACGGAATGGAAGAAAAAAGACAACATTTTAAAAGGAGCAAAATGCCCAAACGGGCACATTAAAAGGACACAGCAAGTCCGCTCCGAGCTCTGTGGCATTATAACGGCTTGAGGCCTCAAGCCTCACCTCAGTGTTGTCTGTGTCTTGCAGTACCTTTATGTATCGCCATATATTATTTCAGTACATAACAGCAGACAGACTGACTGGCATTAAGCCACCATCCTTCTCCTGCTTTCATTCCAGAGTAGTTATAAGCGTTTAATGTCTTCTTTAAATCATGCCTTATTTGAAGTGATGACCTCTTTTTAAACTGAACTACACAGATATGCACTACTAAACACAGCATCTTGAGTATGTGGCAGCTTGGGAAGCAGGAGTTGTGGCCCGTCACTAACATGCACACTTTGTGATTTAGTGTAAAGTAGGCAATTGTCGGTCAGCAAAGAAACATGCCGCTGACATAGCCGACCTCATCTTAAACCAGGAAACAGACGTAACTATCCTAACAGAATCTTGGCTCTCTGATTTTTCCTCCCCATACCTAGATCTATTAGTCCCCTCAAACTATTGCATTGTGAGACTAGACAGACCACTCAAAAAGGGCGGAGGTATAGCCTCTATACATAGTTCTGACATAGCCATTACGAAAGTACAATCAGACCCTGAACAGTATTGTGAATATCTTGGACTGTCCTTAAGACCCCTAGATAATCAAACTTGTAAACTTCACGTATTTTACCACCCTCCCGGTAAAAATACCATGTTCATAGACCAGCTGATAGAAATCATCACAGCAAACACTACTACCCTTTCTAATGATATTTTCCTAGGAGACTTCAATCTTCACTGGGAGGATAATACGGACATTCAGATCAATCTACTCAACACCTTCATTGTAGATCAATCGCTGGTTCAAGAATGCCATCTACCAAACCACTCAAAAGGCTCTACCTTAGATTGGATCATCTCTAATCGAAATCCCCCTTGCGACTTTTCCGATCATCACATCATTACCTTCCAAATACCCCTCATAAAAAAGAAAACCTCCTAACAATCAATAAAACCTAGAAAATGGATTTGCGACACCAGAGGGCTCAATATGGAAATACCTGTAGCGCGCTGTGAGAAAGAACTGCAAATTCCCAATAATCTGGAAGACGTCAATGACCTCACGGATTACTACAATAATACGATGACGAGCATAATAGAGGACATAGCCCCATTACAACTCAAAAGGGTTCCGGACAAAGACAAAAACCCTTGGTTCAACGGTTCCCTCAACAAAGAAAGACGATCACTCAGACTCACAGAGCGGAAATGGCGACAACACCCTTCCTCATCGACAACACCCTTCCTCACCACACTTAACCCAACTAAGCCAGGCCAGAAAGATGTACAATAAAAGCATCCTAAATTCAAAAAAATACTTATTTAGAAAAGAACTGGATAATGCAAAAAACAGACCAAGGAAACTCTTCGAAATACTAAAAGATCAATCCAATAAAACTGCCAAATCTGCACCAACAACATCAAAATCAAACGTAGGCAGCGAAGAATTCTCCTCCTTTTTTACAGCAAAGCCATAACGATGAAGGTGGAGCTCAAAAAGGCAGCGGATTGCCTTTTGATCAGTAAGAACACCCTAGCCGAGACTCCATCTCAACCAGTGCTGGAAAGGCCTTAAAACAATGCTCTATGTTCAGAATTCAAGCCTGTCTCTGACACAGATATCGCAAAGATTATCTTGACCATAAAACCAAACAATCACTTCAATGATCCACTTCCTGCAAATTGTTGGTCTACAGTAAACCACCTGCTCATCCCCTCATGGACAAAGATTATTAATGCCTCGCTATCGCAAGGCTCACTACCGGACTGCCTAAAAATAGGGCAAGTCACTCCAATCTTAAAAAAACAGACAGAGAATCCCGCAGACCTAAACAGCTTCAGACCAGTAACAAACATTCCCATGCTAGCCAAAGTGCTGGAAAAAGGTGTACAACAACAACTGAGCCAACACATCTCTGAATTCAACCTGCTGAATGACTTCCAATCAGGATTCAGACCAAACCACAGCACGGAAACAGCGATTCTGCACATTGTGGACGATGCTCTACTTTCCCTTGACCGCAACGAAACCTGTCTCCTAATCCTGCTTGACCTCTCAGCAGCATTTGACACTGTAAAGACATTGCAGATTTGATCACAAACCCCCACTCAATCAAATATAGACATACACATAGACACACACAAATACATGAGCTCAAACTTACAAGGGGCTCTTCACCAACCTCCCTACAAGCCTTGCTGGTAGTAGGAGGTGGTGAGATTGGTAAATTTCAGTGGTATCCCATTATGCGGCTCTTCTGTTTTTTTAAGACGGTTGTGAGACTGCATAGCAGGAGTGTGGGGAAAATGCTTAGAGCATGCCATATGAACAAGAAGTGTGGCTCAATGGTTAGAGTAGGCAGACCTGGAAGCAGAGGTCAGCCCGGGACCAGGGTTCAATTCCCGGCTCGGCTGGGTCTTGAGTCCATAAATTGTCCATGGACTTGATAATTCTCGCTCCAGTGCATACTCGATTCATGGGTTCACACTCTGCGACTCTGGGCAATAGCTTGCTTAATCTCCACAATGGCCCCTCGCGGCGGGATGCCTGGCTTTCACCTTGTGGATGTCCTGCTGGGTTATCTCACAGGGGAATACCAGGACGGGTTCCCTAAGCAAGCGCTTAGAGACCGGTTGGTGATTTACGCTATATAAATATCTTTACATTTACATTTACATTTACAACAAGTCACTTACCTTTGGTAAAGCTTTTTTTGGTGGATACAGTATCTGCCAGTGGATTCCTCACTTTTTCAATTCCTCACCTTTTGAATTATAACAATGTGCAGCATTCCACAGAGACCTTTTTTCTCCTCAGCTCTCCCACGTCTATGTGGATGTCACAATGGAACGGCTCTGCACGCAACTCCACGTGACATCATCGGAGCCATAAGTAGATCTCATCGGCCTGCTGACGTTAGTTCGTCCCATTTTTTCCGTGCCTTTGAGGCGAAATGGGTGAAATAACAACCTTCCCACAAGTATACATAGTATACAAAACACAACTAAACATGGAAATACTACAGCATAGATATTTGCTAAGTTTCAGTAACCTCCTGATTTAAGCAAAAAAATAACGTAAAACATTAATACATTTTCAGTATAAGCAGGTCGGCAACGGGGAGGTGGGTTGGTCAGTGAAGAATTCACAGGCAGATACTGTATCCACCGGAAAATGCGTTACCAACGGTAGGTAACTTGTTTTTCTGATAGATACATCTGCCTGTAGATTCCTCACCTTTTGAATTGAATCCACAAGAAGGCCTGCACTCATAGGTGGGTGCCTTTGTGCCTATATCAAAAAGTCCTGCTCCACAGAATGAGCAAAATGGTCATCCCTCCTCACTTCGGAATCCACGCAATAGTGCTTTGCAAAAGTATGGAGGGAGGCCAAGTTGCCCCTTTGCAGATGTCAACCACACTGTCCCCTCTAGCCGAAGAAGAAGACTTGGTTCTGGTAGAATGAGAACGAATACCTTCAGGAGGATCCTTCTTGGCCAAGGTGTAACAGATCTTGATGCACAAGATTATCCACTTTGACAGCCTTGTCCTTCCTCTTGCCCACATATCCTATGAAGAGTTGATCATCCAGCCTGAAGTAATTGATTCTGTCCAAGTAGAAGCACACTGCCCTCTTGGGGTCCAAACAATTGTGTCTCTCCTCCTCCTTAGAAGGATGAGGGGGAATGTAGAAAGTAGCTAAGGTGATGGACTGCCCCAAGTGGAATGGAATGACCACCTTTGGCAGGAAAGCAGCTCTGGTCCTAAGAACCATCTTATCAGTGGGTAGTGTGAATTCATTTGGTGTACATACTCTTACAAGGCAGAAACACACTCAATGACTGACTCTAGGCCAATGTTTGTAAAAATATTACTTTAGTTACTTTTATTTCTAAGAACCAAGTTGACCTCCGTTACATGTAAGAAGACTTTTATGCACTGCTTTGATTACTGGCAAAAGGTTTGTATAGCATAAAACAATACTTTACAAGTGCATGAATTGATTTCAGTACAGAAAAAATGCTTTGTATTCAGAATCACAATTGATACAATACTAAGACCAATGAAATCCTACGGGAAAAAGACGGGTAAGTAAACGGTTTTCAGATTCAGTCTCCAAGGGTTTTGGTCAACAGAGAGCAAGGGTCAGACTAAGGTAGGTATTGCACCACCAGCTCCACTGTGCGGCCGGGTGCAGAGGTCACTTGGCCCTGAGGTTGGGTGCACCTTGAAAAGGCACCAATTACAGGCAAGTCCCTGCAGTGCAGGGACGCAGGCCTTGGGGGTTGAGGTCAGTAGTGGAGGGTCCACCAAATAGCACTGAGACTGCACCACCAGCGGGGCAGGGGTGGCCACGTGCAGAGTACAAAGGAGGCGTGGGGGGGCAGTTGAAACCAATGGAGATCATTGCTTGGAGAAAGCTGCTGAGGGCTTGGTTAGGAAGGCTGGGCAAAGGAATCTCACGACTGGAGATGTAAGTTGGATAGTAGGGGGATGCCAGGACACAGTCAGTTGAGCACTCCTAGGCCTGGGGACTGCGAGTGCAGGGGTGTATTTAGGCATCTGGTTTCCCTCACCAGATCCGGTCAGGGGTATCCTTCAGGTTGAGGCTGCAGGCATCGAGGGGGAAAGTCAGGAGTGGTCATCCACTGCTGGATCCCAGGTCAGGATCGCCAGAGAGACTTTACTGGGTCAGTGGGCCACCTGGACTAGGGCTGTGGGTGTCTGGTGCAGAGTGGTGCAAGTGTTGCGAATCCGCCTAGATCCAGAGTCCTTGTGTTGGTTTCTTTGCTGAACAAATCCGGTGTCCACGGGAGACAAGAGTCTTTGTGGAAGACCACACAGGTCCCTGGGATTCTTGGAGATTGCTGGCTGCAGGCCATGCTGGTTTCATGGAGCAGGGTCGCTGGATGAGGAGACCAGCCGATAGGTCTGTGCCAAGTCAGTCATCGTTCTTCTTCTCCACTACTGCACCCCTCGTTGGTCCTCCTTCTTTGTGGGTCGTCGAATCTGAGGAACAAGGTTCAGGGGAGTCCTTAAATATTACATATTTGAGGCATATGAGCTGCAGAATACATACTTGTGCATAGATCGCCATCTGGTGTTAGGCTCGGATGTTTGTTGTTGTCTTGGAAGAAGTCTTTGTAGTCATGAGATAGGTGACTCCTCCTTTGGACGATAGTGCGCATGGGCATCAGCTCCATCCTTAGATTGTTTTTTTTTTTTTCCCCGCCATCGGGTACAGATGTGACTTGCTGCGCTTCGGTTCGGTACCGTGTTCCCAACCCTTTTCGACGTGCAACTCATCACCGCTCAACGGTATTGTTTCGTTTGCGTGCCCTTCGACGGGCTAACCTCAAAATCCTCGATTCCGGTCGTCGACGTGGGCCGCTGGGCCTATCTGCCCCACTTGGCTCTACGGCCAATGGAAAGGACTCCATTAAAAAAAATGCCCCCAGTGTGGAGCTAAATTTCCACACAGTGACCACCACAAGGTCTGCAACCTTTGCCTCTCACCAAAACATTAGGGAAGGGATTGCCAGGCCTGCACCTCTTTTCGCTCCAAAAAGACTATACGTGATCACCGGGCTCGACGACACATTCTGGCTCAACAGGCTACACCGGTGCCACACGACATTTTCGACGAAGGCACCGATGTTCCAGAGGCAGAGGATACGGAGGAGCTCGACATTGTCTCTGAAGCTGATGACTCCGATTCCGATGACCACATTACTCTAGGTCAATGAGTGGGTACAAATGTCCATGCCCCTGCCCCATCCGATAAACAGAAGGCCACGGTCAAAACTTTGCCTGAAGGCCTAGGTCGAGACCGAGGAAAAATTTCAGAAGCCCTGCCTCCGGGCCCAGCTCCGAATACAAGAGAAAAGCCTTCTGGCGGCTCGGGACCGAGCAAGCCGCATGTTGGTACTCATAAAACACCTTCAGTACCGAAATCAGGGACACACCCTATTCCCGTTACACCCAAAAAGGCCTCGGTATCGAAATCTTTGGCACTGAAAAACCATATGGCCTCGGAACTGAACAAACACCAAAAACGTTCGGATCCAAAGAAGATTTCGGACTCGACATCGAAGCCAAAGGAGCACAAGACCCCTCCTACGGTTCCAGAGCCCAAATCAAAACCACGCTCGGAACCGAAAAAATCAGCACCAAAAGGAGACGAGCAGGAAGAAATGTTTCGGCCAGATCCTATTGATCCGAAACAAAAGACATTACATGTTGACCCTAAAACAGGCCATATTATCAATATCCTAGCAAAGATGAGGAAATCTGATACTCCACACTCTCCTGAGGTACCTGTGAAGAAAAGACTTTGCAACTTCACCCGAAGACCCTCTTCTCCTATTCTTCCTACCAAACCTTTGTCTCTTTCAAACTCTCCTATACACTCTCCTAGAATTTCTCCAATACTTCCATACTCGCCCTTACCACAGGATGAGGATGATCTAGGGAACGGGGGTGGACACAATAAGGATCCTCTAGATGACCCTGATGATAACACTACTCCACAGGATACATGGGAAGATTACAACAATCCCACAGATCCTCCAGACCTTCCTGATCCGGATGTATACCCATCTAGGCCATCCCCCCAGATAAGAATATAGGTTTTAGTCAGCTCATTAATTGGGCTGCGCAGTATCATGGGGTTGAACTACATTCAGACCCCATGGACGAAGATTTCCTACTAGATACATTTGCTCAGTCACAAAAATCAATACATACATTACCCACGCTTAAAGGTGTCATCAAACATGCACTAGACATATTTAAAGACCCTGTCAGGACCAGGATTCTCAATACTCTGATTGATAAAGTATAAACCTGCCCCTAACGATTCAATTTACATTAAAGGACAACTCCCTTTTGCATTCCTTGGTAGTCTCAAATGCCAGAAAACGTGCTAATTCCCAAACCTCTGGTGATTCTCCACCTCCAGAGAAAGAGTCTAAACTGCTAGATGCATCAGGCAAATGAGTTGCCTCCCAAGCAACCAATCACTGGAGAATAGCTAATGCACAAGCACTGATTGCCAGATATGACAGGGCTCACTACGATGAGCTTTAAGATCTTATTCAACATTTACCTGACCAATACAAACCCAAGGCCAACGATCTAGTCCAGGGGTCTCCAACCTTTTCCGTAGTGAGAGCTACTTCTGCTCAGTGAAAATCATTGTGAGCTACTAAAGGCACGGCAACCCGCGAATTGTTCCCAAAGTTCCCCCACGCCCAGCTTAATTAACTAAAGGGCCTCTACAGAGAAAGAGCTACCCATTTAGTGTATGTATGCAATGCACAACATGAAACCAGAAAACCTAGCAATAATCCAGGCTTTCCTCTTCAACAAACTGTGTGATCCTGGCCTCTGCAGTCACCAGCTAAGTAGACTACAATCATAAGAAAGTATAGGATCCCGCGGAGCTGTGTAAAGCTACCAGAATACTGAAAACAATAAATTGCATGTCTGTCTCTCATGCCTTGTCATCCAACACACGGTCCCATCCCATAACACGGTAAATGCACATCGGTGGTCATCACCCATAACACGAAACACTTCTCAAAAAAGAATGACAACACCATTCCAACCACACACCCTACATAATGTAGCTTTCTGACCATGTAGGTAAGTACTTCAGTGCCCCCCAATTATTACATCATGTCTTCTTTTTCTTTATTATAACACATGATGGCACCTTGAAATGCTTGAGTTCAGGGTGTGCACTGCACAAAAATCTCCTCTGACAGACTATAAAGGTGCTCCATGCAGTAATGAGCTATCCCACATGTTTGGTACACATGACTTCCATCTTAGTTCATTAATATAGCATTGTCATAAGGGACGGTAGGAGTTCATGACTGTTTCATGTTTAAAAACTATCACTCCTAAAAATGCCTCTCAATGCAGTGATATGATTTGATTGTCTGATGAAATGTTTCTCCTTGTTGGAGAAATACAAGTAGGCAATTTTTAAAAGATACCATTTCTGTATGACTTTTGTGTAATTATTTACAAAATGTTCAAATATGTGCAAGGAAGGGGACATACGCATAAGCTTGGCTCATGTTTCAACTTTCCCTGGTCATTGGCTGCAGAAAATATAGGCACTACAGGGGGTAGGTACTTTTTGCAAATGGGATGAATTTAAAGTGATGTGTTAAGACTTAAGAGCCTTATGTTTATTATGCCATCAAATTAACACTTCATTTGAAATTTCTCCCATTATTTCATTAAATTAAAGCAGCGTTTTACAGGTTTTTTTTTGTTTAATAAGGTGCGTCTTGCATGTTGTTCCTAGGCACAAAACGAAGCCATGAAGTTATTTTGCATTTCTCTCATCATTTCACTAAAATGTAATGAATAGAAATGTAAAATGATGTTTGGGGCCACAGCTGCCAAGTTTTCAGGTTGCTTACGTGTGACATTTCTATGTGTTTAGTATGTATATGTGTGACATTTCATTTCCAATGAGTGACTCTGTGAATAACACTATTATGGTTAAAACCAAGCTGTAATATACATGCGAATAAATATTTATCACAAATTACCCAGTTCTGAGACATGTAATGTTCAGGTAAAACCCTTAAACTGACATAAAACCCCTGAAATGGAAGGTCCTGAACCAGTGTCTGACCTTAGAACAGAGCAGGCCTCGAAAAGTCGTACAAACATGACCTAACCTGCATGTCAAATAACTTCAATTATTTGCTCGCTCTTTAAAGAGGAAAGTATATTTTTTATTTAGTGTCACAGTAAAGTAGTTTAGTGATAGTCGGACATAAACCAACCTCACAAAATGCATTGTCCTGTAAACATTAGTAGAAGGCAACACGGTCTATTTTCTTTAAAAAAAATATAGGATAAGTGAAGGTGGAGAAACTTTCTTTAATCCTGTTATCAAACAAAACTATTTTGCCCAAGACGTTTCAAGTGAAGGCTCAAATTGGACAAATATTCTCATTGACACATTTGACAGATGGTTTGTTTTATCTGTTTGCTAGTTGTTCCTAAGTATACAATGTTTTATAGATTAATATGCCTCTCTCTGCAACAGTAGACAATTCTAGATTTGTCCGCAGGCCAAGCGTAAATCAGAAAGGTAGGCCGCACGTAAGGTTAAGGTATTTCAAACTACCTATCCTAAGACTTGTTATTACCTGAACTAAACATCTCACATCCCTATTTGGTTCCCCACAAAGTGCACCCAGATAATTGTTTGTAGGCTTACCGTAACTTTGTCTTACTCCTGGTGCTTGCTGCGCTGCTCTGCTGGCTCTCGCTTACGGCAGGGGCAGAGGCTCTCTCTCAGAAGGGGGCATGTGCAAGTCGAGTGAAATCATTCAAGGACACTGATAACTGCAGGCATCAGTCATCCCTCTGTGGCAGTAGTCAATACTGGTACTTTGACGATGGCTTCACGCTAGGCAGAAGCTGCAGAGACTTTTTTCTTGACTGGGCCTGGGGCTCGGGACAGTGCGCAGATTGCATGCTGCCTGCAGTGCTGGTTTACGGTGGCTGCAGAGGAGTCTTTTAATGAGGGCTAAGGTCAGTGTTCCCTACTATTTTCACCAGGCTGCAACCATTGTCTGCCAGGGTGGCCCCAGGAGGACTAAATCATCCTATGATGCCTAATCTATAAGGCACCAAAAAGCACGGCTTTCACTGTCCCACATGGCTAAAAGGTGAAACTTAACCCTAGCAGCTGCTGGCACCTGGAATAACAAATTTAAGCTGCCGCCACCAGTGTCTGCGCACCCTGTGTGGCCATGATAGGTAGGCACGCCTTGCCAGAAAAAAGAGGAAAGGCACCGCCCCGTTGAATCACATGTAGGCCCTGCCGGGTGCTGGTCACTCAGGATTGGATCTTGTTTAGTTAGTGCTGTGATGCACGCTGTGTCAGGCCACGTGGTACCTCTGAGGCGGCAGCAGGGCAGAGAGTCTCAGCTTGATTGAAACACGCACTGCTCACGCCGGACTGACGTCACCCACTTTTCTAGAACGAATTAGAGGCCAAAAAGGCCTAAAAATAAACAATGACAATGATAGGGTACAAAAGCGGGCATCGGGATGCGAGTTACTGGTAGGTTGTTGACGAGCTACCGGTAGCTCGCGATCGACAGGTTGGAGACCCCTGCTGTAAACCATACCAAAATTCTAGATCGCTTGAAATAAAGGAGGGGCTTAAAGGGGACAGCCCTAAAGTGATTTAGTTCGTTCTTAGCAACAGGTCGCAAAAATTCATAGTGAACCAAACTTTATCTGCCTCAGCCTGAAATTTGATTCGGAGTACCACAGGGCTCAACACTATCCCCTGCTCTATTCAATTTGTATGTAGAGCCACTCACAGAAATTTTACAGCAAGTAAACATCTCCTTCCACATGTAAGCTGACGATACACAGCTTTACATCAAGATCACATCGATAGAGATCGGTATCATGAACCAGGCATTAAAGAAAACCTTCCACTGGCTAACTAGTAATCACTTCAAACTTAACCCACAGAAAACTGAATTCCTTTTGATTTCCTCCCAGAAAAGTGCTACAAATATTGTGGAGTGGACCAAACTAATCACTGCGCTAAACTGTATTCTGAGAATTGTGGATTCAACCAAATCCCTGAGCATTACGCTAGACAAAAACCTGAACATGCTTGCACATATCAACACGATGACAAAAAACACCCGCTTCCATTTAAGCTACCTCAGAAAACGGAAACTTTTCATAAATAATTCAGACCTTAAAACCGCAGTCCAGGCTCTAGTCATATCAAGGATCGAGTATGGTTGCACATTACTAGCCCGTCTTCCTAAGATTTCAACAGCACCACTAAAAGCCTGTCTTAATGCAGCTACAAGACTTATAACCGGATCCAGAAAATTCGACCACATCACCCCTCATCTGAAAGCGCTCAACTGGCTGCCCTACGAAGCAAGAATACAACTGAAAATGGAATGTATCACTCACAAAGTGATACATTACAATACACCCAGGTACCTAGCTCAGAAACTCACTCTATCAGGAGGATGCCGGGTCTCTCGGAGTCATGGAGAGGTATTACTGTAACTGGCCCTCTTCCGAAAGAAAATAACTTATGACCGAGCTTTCTCTGGAGCAGCACCAAGAATTTGGAACGCCCTCCCCCCCTAACATAAGAAAAATCTCGTCCATCGCGGCTTTTAAAAACGCAGCCAAAACCTTTTTTTATGAGCAAATTCCTACCTTAACTCCAGCAGTCTTGACATTATCAGAGGACCTTCTTGTTTAATACACACGCTACCACACAGCGACCACTAAAATCTTTTTTGTATTGTAAATTTGAATGTCATGCACAAATGTTTCGTTCACAATTCAATGTATAATTAATGTCTTTGTAGCAAAACCGTTGCTAGTCACTTATCGTATATTGATAAGGTTTACTGTAACTGCAAGGTGTTTGTACTGTTCTAAGTGGAAAGTTATGTAAATGTAAAGAGCTCTGATACCGGATTAGGGTCATGTTCGTGCTATATAAAACACCAAATAAATAAATAAATAAGGGCAGGACTGAGACCGGTAATACGTTGTGCATAGGCCAAGCAAAATATTTTCAGATCGGAATAAGCTATGGTCTTGCTGCCTTTGAGTATGATTCAGACCAGTAATCAGGCATGGGAGAACTTCTAACTCTGTGCCAGACCACTTGTACCATTGAGTCCCATCTCCAAAAACCTATTATGTGTATTTGTAAAGTGCATTATCACCCGTGAGGGTATTCTGGCACTGAACAGGTGTGTGTGTGTCTAGCCCTGACTATGGTAGGTTAGTTAATTGAAAAGCCTGGTGTTTAGCTTCTTGTGTAATTCAAGAAGAGAGGAGACGGCTCTTATGTGGAGTGGGAGACCATTCTATGCTTTAGGAAGAATGTAAGAGAAAACCCACGCTCCTGATCTGGTTCTGTTTATACGTGGCAAAGTGCAAGTAAGAGTCCTGTGGAGCGGAGGTATGTCGGTGGTTGGTGGAAGGAGATGGGTCTGTTCAGGTTAGTGGGGCTTACGTTGTGTAGTGCCTTGAATGTGTGTGTGAGGAGATAGAAATGAATGCATTTGTGTATCGGGAGCCAGTGGAGCTCCCTGAGGTGTGGCGTGATGTGTGTTCATTGAGAGAGGTTGACCTATTCTTTACTGTTAGTGGGCTTGGAGGCTGCCCAGTACCTCCCGTTGGTTGGCCCTAAAGCCACTCACAGTTGCTTGCTTCTTGCTGGTCAGCTCTGCGTTCAGCAGTTTCCTCTTCTTGCATGTAACCTTCCCCTGGAGCATGGCTCAGGTACTTGTTCTTACACTGCTCGCACTTTTGGGAGCTGTTTTTTTCATTTTGTTGAGCCACTCTACAGAGTGGCTGGCTCTGTTGTCAGCAACCTCCCTGTTGTCTGTACCCCCACACAGCACAAATAATGAGCCTGGAGGTCAGATGCCTTTGTCCCCTCCTCTGACTTTTGTTTTTGTTACAGCTTTTATATAGCGCAAACTCAACCTGAAGATGCTGGAACGCTTTACACCAGGACACATTCATTTTGTGTTGGCATGGGAAGATTACTTGATTTGTCCATAGTCACATGATGTTGAGCCGGTGCTGAAAGTCAAACCTGGTTCCCTAGCTCAAAAGTTTGCTGCTTTGGTTGTATTGCCACATCCTCTCCCCTTGCTTGCAGTTATCAGATACACATGTTTGTGCTGACATTTATTTTTGCACTGCAAAGCTCTGTCTTCGAGACCTTCAAACACGGAAGCAAGATGAGCCATGTCACAGTAAAATCTTCAGGCAAATGTCTGATGTAAAATGTCAATTGTCACACCCAAGCAAATTTGAAAGATTTTGATAACTTCAGAGTTCAGCAGACGCCCTCATATAACCTCAGTCCGAAAATATTTGTGTCTTTGTCTGCCACCAGACCCTGGTAGAAAGTGCACAATCATTTGGCTGCCTCCCACAGAAAGCTGGTTCTGAGCCTCGCCTGATACACTAACTGGTTACCTGCTGGGGGGATCTCTGCACCAGCAGTGTTATTCCTACCCTGGGAGTTAGTAAAAAACACAGTGTATCATTTCTATCACCTTTAAAGAACAGCCATTGAATTACCAATCTTTATAATAAACCTTTCTTCGTAAAAGGCTAATTTGCAGTGTGACATGTTTGAAAAGAGGGGAGAAGGAAACAGACGAGCTGTCCGCCATGACGGAAAGGTATTGATAACAAGAGGTCAAGAGCAAAGCTGAGTTATAAAAAAAGGTGACTTTGAATGATTAGCGTTCCTTTCTGTCACCCAACAGGCTACCATTGTCCAAGCAATGTATTGTTTCATTTAGACAGGGTCAGCTAATCTTTGATAGACTCCATTGCTGAGCCAATGTGCTCCAGCGCAGAGCTGGGTTTTCTACAAGCTTAGGAAAGTTGACTGGCCTGGAACAGCACATCACTTTGATGTCCTGAGCCGGGGGAAATGTCTTAATGTTTGAATCAATAACATATGTCGAAATAAAGGGAGCAGGGGAATGAGGTAACTGCAAGTCAGGACTGAGGGCAAAGGATGAAGAATGTTAAGCTGGCGCCAAGCCTCAAACCTGGCTTCCCAGCTCGGAATTTGGCAGCTTTTGCCGTTATGTCACATCCTCACTCCTGGCTTGCTTGCAGATATCAGATGGCAGATAAACATGTTTGCATTGCTGACCTTATTTATTTTTGAACTGGGAAGCTTGCATTTGAATCCATCTCCTCCTGCCTAGTCCCTCTTTCTTCTTCTCCCATGCGCCACCTCGTCCCTGTTCTTTCCTCCCCCTCCCACCCTGGTCCTTCTTTTTTTTTCTCTCACTTCCCACCCCTGTCCCTCTTTCTTCTCTCATCGCCCACCCGTCTGTTTCTTCTACCTCCCCAACACACCAAAAAAAAAACTCTATCAAGGGGCCAGCGATGGCCGCTCCATAATGCTTTTATACCTGTCCTGTAATCTCCTCCTACCAGCCCTCCTGTTTACCACCCACATCTGCCCTCCTGTTCACCAACCATACCCGTCCTCCCGTTCACCCCACCCACACCCGATTGACAAAGCCAATAGCTCACCCATAGTCGAGACCTATTGGCTTTACCAATGCTTATTAATTTTTATTGTTTTATCTCTGCCTTATAAGCTTTAGAATAGAATACAACAGACTGGCAGCAGGTTTAAGACATGGCTAATACAGTTCACAGCAGAAATGTTTTAAGTGCCACAGGAATTAAACCTCATCAGAACTTTGCATGGAAAAACAAGCAAAATGGCACTTGCTTGAATTTTCAAACTCGAAGTGTAAGAGGTTATCTGCCACTGTAGCAGTCAATGGATGGTCCTCTCTCTAAGGAGCCTAACCTTTTCCTCTCTCTGTTCCAGGTACTTCCTGCTGTGTGTAAATTATTTCTTCTACGGGGAGACTGTTACAGACTACTTCTTCACCCTAGTGCAGCGAGAGGAGCCTCTGAGGATCCTAAGCAAGTATCATCGCTTCATATCCTTCGCACTCTACCTTATAGGTAAGTCCTTTTCTAGCTCTGCCTACTCCTTTAGACCTGCATATGTTTTATTGTGTGTTTTTTTGCGCATGATCTCTTTTTCAAGGTTTGTACTAGTAAGTTCTACTTTGTTTTTATTAATGAATTATTTTCAGGATTAGTTTAGTCCACTTTTTAATTTAGTTATCAATAGAAATACTATTCACTATTGTTTCTTGGCAGAACACATGCAGGCTGCCACCGCCACCTCTTTCTTTCTATCTCTCTCTTCTGTTTATATCTCTACTCTATCTCTCATGCCTCTATTTCTCTCCCTTTCC
The DNA here is from genome assembly GCF_964204655.1 of Triturus cristatus. Classification (NCBI taxonomy): domain Eukaryota; kingdom Metazoa; phylum Chordata; class Amphibia; order Caudata; family Salamandridae; genus Triturus; species Triturus cristatus. The sequence goes on along the minus strand of NC_140594.1, from coordinate 435,832,088 downwards.
TAGTTACTGTTTTCTTTCCTTCATTACCACTGTACTTTTCTTCTTAAAATGTAACGTTTTCTTTTTGTCCAACTGAAGTCCTTGTGTTTATTTTTAGTACCTACATTGTGGTTGCATGGAAATGTCATGAAAATCAATTATTCATTTCACGCCAATAAAAAGACTCCAGGCAACTCTGGCCTCGCTCTGTTCAAGTTCTATTTTATGGCAGTGTTTGACGTGCCAGGACAGAGTGTGCAAAGTAGATTTCCATGCTGTGTATGAGAATAAATGCGGAATGCATATTGAAAAAAGAACGCTCACTTTTTTATGTTACATAAATGCCATATCCGACCTATGGTAGTGATCCTCTCCAAACAGCCAAAAGGGATGCATGTTCAGTTTTGTCCTAAACAGGTTTGTCATTGAATACCCCCTTTTGAACTCTAGAAACTTGTCAGCTTGATGAATAGCTGCTTGATGTGCCTATCTGTCCCACTCTGGAAAGCACAAGCAACAAGCTCTTGTCTTCTATGCACTCTTGGAAAAAAATGAACAATTGTATTCCTAGTGCCTGATTTCCAGTAGCATCCGGTTGCATTCATTTAATACTGCAATCTAAAACGCGTAACAATCTATATGCTATGCATGGCTTTTAAGTACCCCTTGCCACTTTTCTTTATGGTAAATGTTCCATGTGACTCATTAGGTCAGGGTTTTGGCAACACAGCTGTAAAACATACTTGTTGCCTCTGTTCTACGTAGAGTGAGCTCTGGACCCACCTGTTAATACCATTAGCCTTTTTACCACCCTCTTTCTGCCACTGCTTTGAGACTTTGTAGCTTACATCTTCGCTCAGTCCAGAAAAGTATTTCTGTCTCCTCTAATGCAATTGCCTGGTATGGTGTATCTTCCCACCTCCAGTGGAATGCTAGCATTGAACTGCATGGTTATTTTACAGTGGGGTAGTGTTATACAAATATTACACTCCAACTACAGGTCTCTCTGTTGGCTCCTTGATGCGTGTTCCCACCTTTTCCCATCCTTTTTCTGCTCCTGCTGGCTTCCGTCAGCCCCTTCTTCTTTCAAGCGTGCCTCACTCTTGTTTCACCTGTCCATCACACTCTCGTTCCGCTCTCCCACCCCTTCCTCTTTTCTCTGTGTGATCCTTGTTCCTCCTGCCCAGTCATCTCTTTAATTTCTTACTCCCACAGATACATATTTACTGTCTTGCTTTTTTCCCCGCCCACCAGCCCTTCCCATTCTCCTCACCCAGCACACCCTCCCATTCTTGTGTCCCTCCCTCTCTCCCCTGTGTATCACTCCTCATTAGCGACCCATCCTCCACTCCCATTGGCTTCTCTTTAGTGTGCCTTTTGCACATGCCTTCAAATGACAGTCTCTGCCTATAATAACATTTTTCTTGTCTTCAATGCAGTTGTCATTTTGTTTCCATATCAATTTCAGTTGAAGGTTGGATGACAAAAGAGCCTTTATTAGTCCTTACCGTTCTTTCTATGTCATAGAAACTAACGAAAGCCTGTAATAAAGTCTACCTTGTCATCTCACCTCTTATTGACATATAAATAAACAGGAATTATGGCAATCAAGGGTGTTTTCAATATAGACTGGATTTTGTTTCTTTAATGTGTATTTAATTTGATTATGCTACAATGCTTTAGCATATTATACCAAACATTATTGACTATTACTGATGTTTCAAAAGTGAAATTACTCTGTTTTCAGTAATCCTACCCACCCCACATCAATCATACTTTTATTTCAGCAGCCCTTTATCAGAAATAAGTGTGAATACATATTGAAAGTGAAGTATGGTCACTTTTTTCCTATGCCTGGTCGGTTTATTTTTAGCCTGATGATTTAAAAACTGGAGTGTTGAAAATCTGATAAAACATGTTTTGGACCAAAGAAGGGAATACTTTATGTACGAGGCATGTGTGCTGTAGATACTCATGCTTTGCGTACTCCTGCCATCTAGTGTTGGGTCCAGATGTTTGCAAGTTGTTTTAATCTTTGAAGGAGTCTTTCGAGTCACGAGGTACGGTGACTCCTCCTTTTGGTGATAGTGCGCATGGTCGTTGACTCCATTGTTAGATTGTTTTTTTCTGCCATCGGGTTCGGATGTGCATTTCTGCGCTCCGGTTCGGAATAGTTTCTTGGGTTCCCCTCGTGCGCAATCCACTCTAACCTCGATTCGGTCAACAAAATGTCAATTTCCGAATGGAAAATTAGTGGGCGGCCTTCGGGCCTAACCGTGTCGGTCCGGCTCTTCGGCGATGGACTGGCCTCCATTTAAATTCTGCCCTCAATGCCATGCCAAGTACCCGCATACCGACTTGAACCAGGTTTGTACCTTGTGTTTGTCTCTAGAGCACAAAGAACAAGACTGCGACGCGTGCAATTCTTTTTGATCCCAAAAAACTCTCCAAGATCGTAGGGCTCGACTTTGGGAGATGCAGCGCCATCATATCGATGGCACGCCTGATGAAGATAAACCTTGATGTCGACGATGTGCCGCTCGGACAGGGTGACGCGAGTACAGAAGACCCCTTGCCCCGACCACCCATCCCTCGCAAATCTAAGGCTTTGGCACCACCTCTGCCTTCTGGCGAAGGTGGGCACTGAGACGATGTTTCTGACGCTCCGCCTTTCAGCTCGGCACTGAAACATACTGTCAAGCCTTTTGGCTTGAGATCGAGTCAGCTCAAAGCCACTTCGGAGCCAAAATCTTCCGGTTCGAAACAAAAAGTTGTTTCGGAGTCGAAACCTTCGACACCGAAAAGCAGCAAACAACCTTCAGAGCCGAAATCGTCCGTGCTGAAAGGTCACTCCATCTCGGCTCTGAAACCTTCGGTACCAAAAACCGAAGATGCCCTTCGACACCTTCAGATCCGAAAATAGACATTGTACCGTCCAAACCGTATCCCAAGCAAAAGAAACTCTATATTAATCGTGACACAGGACGTATTCATGCCAAGACACCATCCAAACACAAGCTTCCTGATGATGATAGGCATTATAAAATCCCCAACTTTACATCCTTTACATATTACACCACATCACTCTCCATTATCTCATCATGGAGAAGACTATACTGATGAGGGAGACACACATTTGCCATTGGATCCATGGATGAATCATACAACTGACCCTCCAATGGATGACGATCGTGACCTTTACCCTGCCAAGCCATCTACACCTGATGACAATTTCTCTTATCAAGAACTCATTGCCAGGGCTGCACAATACCATGGGTTGGAGCTCTATAAAGAATCCTTAGAGGAGGACTTTCTATTTGAGACTTTAGGATCCACACACAGGTCAAGCCACACACTCCCTATGTTCAAAGGTATGATGAGGGACGCAGACGAGATTTTCAAAGACCCTGTACATGCGCGAGTCCTCACTCCTAGAGTCGACAAGAAATCTAAACCTTCTCCAACAGATCCAGAGTTTATTAAAGGCCAGTTACCACTTGATTCTTTAGTAGTACCTAACAATCTTAAGTCAGCTAATTCTCAAACTTTGAGGGATGCTCCTCCCCCAGATAAAGAGTCAAAACTCATTGATGCTTCTGGCAAATGTATAGCTGCACAAGTGTCCAACCACTGGCGCATTACTAACACACAGGGCCTTCTAGCCAGATACGATAGGGCACACTGGGACGAAATGGAGCAATTACTGCAATATCTCCCAGAGGAGCATAAAGCCAAAGCTCAAGATTTAGTCCAGGAAGGAAAATTAATTTCCAACTTTTCCATTAGGTGTACTTTAGATGCTGCAGACACCGCAGCTAGGGAGGTAAATACTAGGGTTTTACTCAGGAGGCATGTCTGGTTACGGATTTCTGGGTTTAAACCTGAAATCCAACAATTCATTCTAGATACACCTTTTGATAAACAACATCTTTTTGGCCCTGAAGTTGATCAAGCATTAGAAAAAATGAAGAAGGACACTGAAGTTGCCAAGTCTATGGGAGCACTTCTGTCTTCTTCAAACAGAGGTTCCTTTCAGCGCTCCTTTTACCAGTGAGGGTGCAAGTCAACAACTAAAGTTCAAAACACTTCCTCCTACAAAGGTAACAACCAATCCTCTTCTCCAAGAGGATTTTTCAGAGGAGGTTATAGGGGAAATAGTTCCAAAGGTAGCAGTAAAAACACCACACCCCATAACTCCGCTTCCCCTAACAAGCAGTGGCTTCCCCACACTTCCCTCCGATTATTCCACACCTGTCGGAGGAAGACTTCAATGCTTTCTCCCAATTTGGGAATCTATAACAACCAACAAATGGGTGCTTGGAATTATCCAGCATGGTTATTGCCTGGAGCTTACCACCAATCCTCCAAATATTCCTCCTCGTTTTCACAAATTGTCACTAGACCATCTGCTATTGCTCGAAGAAGAGGCGCAATCACTCTTACTGAATGGAGCTATAGAGCTAGTTCCACTTCAATACCAAGGGTCAGGAGTCTATTCTCTCTACTTTCTGATCCCCAAAAAAGACGGCTCACTAAGACCTATTCTAGATCTGAGAGAGTTGAACCGATACATACTGCAAGGCGATTTTATGTCTACTCTAGACTTAAAAGACGCTTATTTTCACAATCCAATTCATCCAGCTCATCGCAATAACCTCAGATTTGTGATATTAGGCAGGCATTACCAGTTCCAAGTACTTCCATTTGGGGTCACCACTGCGCCACAGTATTTACCAAATGTCTAGCAGTAGTAGCCGCTCGTCTCAGAAGACAATGTATTCATGTCTTCTACCTAGATGACTGGCTCATCAAAGCCAGCACTTACCAAACCTGTGTGCAACACACTCAGACAACAATACACTTACTTCATCAATTGGGCTAGAGCATCAATGCACAAAATTCGTACCTGTGTCCTGCACAGATGCAGTCTTATCAACACTCTAAAAGCTCATGCCTCTCCCAATGCAACCAGATTTCACAAGATTCAGTCTTTAGTACTACAGTTTCAGCCCAATCAAACATTACCATCCAAAGTTTTCATGCAACTGCTGGGAATGATGGCATCTTGCAGTACAATCATGCCCCATGCAAGGCTTCACATGCTTCCTCTACAAGAATGTCTAGCAAGTACGGCAAGTCCGGTCCTGTTTTACAGCCACAATCTGGCCCCCCCACTGACCCGGCTGAGATCCGATGTCGAACACTGGCGGTCCCTGCCGCTCTCCCTGGTGGGCCGAGCCGCCCTCTTTAAGATGCTTGCTCTCCCGCGATTCTTATCTATACTTCATAACTGCCCGAACCGAGTTCCAGATGCCTATTTTACAGCGGTAGAGGGCGAGGTTCGTACGTTACTGTGGAATGGCGGGGCCCCCCGGATATCGCTGAAAAAACTTACCAAGGGGTGGTATGATGGAGGCATAGCCTTGCCGGACCTGACACTATATTACAGGGCCTCGCAGTTGGTAGTAGTAAATCACTGGGTATATCGACCTCCTGACGACCCGGCGTTCATGCTAGACAAATACCAAACGGGGCGAGAAGGGTATTTGGGAGCGCTTTCCTCCAAAACCAAAAAGCATACATTTATAGGCCCCATGTCTCATACAATTGATATCTGGAGCCAAGCGAATTCCCAACTGGGGTGGGCAAACACCCTCACAAAGGCGACACCACTATGGCAGACCCAAAGACTTGGTACCCTATGTTTTCAGCCGGGGTTTGACAAATGGGACCTGATTGGCATCTCAAAGGTCAGAGACTTGCTAAAAAAAGGTTCCATTCTTAGCTTTGAGGAACTGACGGGAACCTACCACATGGCGCAAGGTGAACTATTTCGCTACCTTCAGATTCGACATGCCCTCCAGACGGCATTTACTAACCTACATGACATTCCGGATTCGTCGCCTCTCGAGGACAGACTATTAGATGGACAATTACACTCGAGGGCCATCTCACTGACGTATAAAAACTGTGCAACAACCTCCCCGACACATTCGAGATGCTTCGAGAGAAGTGGCAACGAGACATAGGATCCATGGAGGAAGAGGACTGGAGGGAGGCACTGATGTCTCCTAGGAGGGCGGCGATCACCCTCCGATACAGACTGATCCAACTCAGGATCCTACATAGGTCCTATATGACGGGGGTCGTCCTTGCAAGAATAGGGGCTAGTGAAGATGCACTCTGTATTAGGGGATGCCAACATGAGGCCACTTTCTATCATACGGTATGGGACTCCCCTGCGATCAAATTGTTATGGGAGGGGGCCATGACTAAGCTTCAAACCGCGCTGGGGAAAACGCTGGCCCTCACGCCTCAGGTGGGCCTACTTAACATATGGGAGGCTACGGACCTCACGGAGACCGAGCAGCAGATGGTAATGCTGGGCTTCACCTTGGTCAAACGGAAAATAGCACGCCACTGGGGGGCTGCAGATGCACCATCCATACGAGTATGGATACAGGAGTTAGACAGATGCATGATAGCCGAAAAGGAGGTGTTCATAATTCGAGGATGCCCAAAGAAGTGGGAGAAGAAATGGAAAGCATGGAATAGGTACAGAGGGACCTTATGTGCATCCCCAATGGTGGACTTGACACTACGACGAAAAGAAATCAGAGAAGTGTTACAATTGTGAATGTAATTCATTGTACTTTATTTAGAAAAGTGTTCTATGGTGCTGCTGGCACAAATGTGACTCTGTAAGTGTACTTGACAAAATCAATGAAATGTTATATCAAACAAAAGAATGTCTAGCAAGTCAGTGGAAGCAATAACTGGGACAATTAACCGACCTAGTGTTGGTAAACGGCCGTACCCATCGCTCTCTGCAGGGGTAGAACCCACAAAACGTATCAAAAGGGTGTCCCTTCATAGGCCCTATTCCACAGACTGTGCTAACAACAGACGCATATCTCACCTGTTGGGGTGCCCATCTCCAACATTATACAATCCAGGGTCTGTGGAGTGACAATCACAAAAGTCTCCACTTCAACTACCTAGAACTTCTGGCAGTGTTCCTAGAACTTAAAGCTTTTCAGACTCACCTTCTAGGCAAAGCTTTTCTAGTCCGAACGGACAACACGACAAGAATGTACTATGTACAAAAACAAGGAGGGACACACTCTCTCCAACTGTCACGCCTCTCACAGAACATTTGGAACTGGGCAATTCATCACAGCATCTATTTCTTGGCAGAACACCTTGCAGGAGTAAACAATCAGATTGCCGACCTCCTCAGCAGACAGAGGCAGCAAGTTCACGAGTGGGAACTTCATCTTCAAGTTCTTTTTCCTTACTTCCAACACTGGGGATTGCCACAAATAGATCTGTTTTCCACAGTAGACAGCGCAAAATGCCCAAACTTCGCATCCAGGTTCTCGCACCCTCTCTCCAAGGGCAATGCCCTATGGATGAATTGGTCAGGGACGTTTTCCTAGGCTTTTCCGCCTCTCCCACTGCTTCCATTGCTAGTTCGGAAGCTCAGACAAACATCCCTTACACTGATCCTAGTATCCCCCATGTGGGCTCGTCCACCTTGGTACACCACCCTGTTAGAATTGTGGTTCCACATCAAAAACTACATCTCACCTCCAGTCTCCTCATTCGGAGCCATGGAGAAATCAGACATCCAAATCCCAAGGAGCTCAAGCTAGCGATTTGGCTATTTAAATCCATCTCCACAATGTATGACTATTTTAAAAGAAGCAAGCATGCCTACTGCCAGAGCTTGCTATGCAGCAAAATGGAAAAGATTTGTAATAACAACAACATTAATTCTCTAGACGCTTCTATACAAAATATTATCTGTTACCAGTTGCATTTGCAGCAAACAGGGTTAGCTTACACATCTATTCCTTTACACCTTGCAGCAGTAGCTGCCTATTTGAAAAACAGACAACCTTTATCTCTTTTCAAAATTCCAGTAATCAAAGCTTTAATGGACGGTTTGAAAAGAGTAATACCACCAAGATTTCCACCTGCACCAGTGTGGAATCTTGATATTGTCCTACAAGACTTATGGGTCCACCCTTTAAATCCTTACATAAATGTCCTCTACAGTTCCTCTCATGAAAAGTTGTTTTCCTCATTGCTATCACTTCATTAAGAAGAGTTGGTGAGCTACAGGCTTTAAACCTGGAAGAATCTTTCTTTCAACTCTATAAAGATAGAGTTGTTCTTCGTACCAATCCAAAATTCCTTCCCAAAGTGGTTTCTGCTTTTATATCAACCAATCAGTTGAGTTACCTGTATTTTATCCTCAACCTGATTTAGTGGCAGAAAGAGCTCTTCACACGCTAGACGTTAGAAGGGCTATACTATATTACATAGAACGGACCAAAGACTTTCGCAAAACAAAACCACTATTTGTTGCATTTGCGCCCCCTCGCTAAGGCAACCCCATCTCTAAATCAGGCATTTCAAGATGGATTGTTAAATGCATTCAAATATGCTATGCTAAAGCCAAAATAACTTTATCCATACCCCCTAGAGCGCACTCTACACACAAGATAGGGGCTACTATGGCCGTTTTAGGCAACATTCCTCTAGTTGACATATGTAAAGCAGTTACATGGTCTACACCACACACATTTACTAAACACTACTGTGTAGACGTATTAGCCACGCAACAAGCTAATGTAGGCCAGGCAGTGCTTAAGACTCTATTTCAAACAACTGCAACACCTACAGGTCAGACACTGCTTGGGGAGCATACTGCTTTATAGTCTATACAAAGCATGTGTATCTACAGAGCCATTTGTTTAGAAAAAAGTGTTTCAAACATTAAAAAAGCAGAGCAGTGGCTTCCCAATAACCTATGCAGGTGTTAAGATCACTTCCTTCTGAAACAGTAAGGCTTGCAGTCTGCTCAAAGCATCAAAGTTTTCTTTTGAAATTGTAATCAAAGGCCAAATTGTCGCATCCCTAACTGTACGGCTAGGTGGAAAAAGCACTTGTGTACAACAGGTCACGACCGCAGAAACCGTCACCAGATATGGTATTCCCGGTTTCATCCCACAGCAACCTTGATCATTCAACATCAAATAGTTTCCATTTGAAAGTAATCTGAATTTCGGACAAATTACAGCAGCTGGAGAACCTTTCAGATAACAGAACAAGGTTGCTTTGGATGCATTACATGCGCTGTGAAGTGTGACCTCCCGACAAACTAGAGAATAGCCTAAAGTGTTCTCGCAGTCTGTATCACTAAGAAAAACCTCAGTTGCCTCATTCCTACATTGATAAGTGAAAGGTAGGATCCATGGCTCATGTACAAATCCCACCGCTAGCGCTTCATACCTGCCTAACAGATAGTGTTGTAAGCAGTATCTGAAGTGAAAAGTTGAAACTGGCAGAGAAATAAACCTGTGCATTTTCCAATATGCTGATGGAACCTCTGCAACAGTAAATGGTAACTTTTCTATGTGTAACATAGTGTATGTCGCATCTTTTCTGGCCATGATGGTCTGTTCTTTTGTTAAGTTGTATGGTAAAAACAAACTAGTGGTGCTTAATTGCTTCTATTGAATGCAACCATTGCTTAAAGTCTGTAGAATCCAGCTTAGTAGCATGATAGACCTAATTTGTGATTGCCCATGTTGCAAAAGGGACATGTCACTCTGTATGATGTCAATAGCAGATGACACAATATTACTCAGAGAATATATCATAGTGAATATTGTAGTCATACCATTGCCAACCACTGCTAGAGTCTTTTCTAAAATTGCTTCATTGTATATAGCATATAGAAAGTGCTTTAGATGTAGATTTCTAGGACCTAACAAGAAATCCTGTAAAACCATGTCATCTGAAATAAGAGACAAGTGTTACTTCACCGCATTCACCATTGAATGTTTCAATCAATCTAGGCACAACTTTCCAACACTTTATGTTGTTACCACTCCTGAGTGTTGTGTCTGCACGTAACTTTGGTCTAGTCTATTAATCCTGAACCCTTTCGTGTTGTAAAGAAAACGTGCCTGACATCTGTTAGTATCTGACTGCCACACAAGCCAACCCTCTGGACTGGAATGTGAAGGATTGTATGTAACATTTCTAAGCATACTATTAATTGTCTCCTCAGTGTAATTTGTGAATTGCTGCCAATTCACAAAGTGCGTAAAGGTGGGAATGTTTGATGTGTTCATATCCTTTATCTTGGCCAAGCCGAAACAGGACGTTTGCTGCACAGTTTTGTTCAGCAAAATTAGTTGTTGTGGTATAAGGCATGCTCGAAATAACTCCTTGTTCCCCTGAACCTGCCACTCTTTAGTTCCCCATAGAGATTTCAAATCGATATTGTCTTTCCAAAAGTCATACCCTTGTGTCGACAACTGGGAAATGAAAGAGGCAGAAGAAATCAACTTCATGTCAGTTAGCATATTTTTCTTCTCCAGGGAAGGTGTAAGTTTATAATAATAGGACTCGAGGCTGTGACCAGAAAAATATGCAAACGTCTGTGCAAATGTTTTTGAGCTACCCCGGGGGTGGTGTAGGGCAGTGTTTCCATTGTGTGTAATCGAATACTGCATGTGAAGTACTTGCTTTATGTAAATAATGGGGACCATAATGGGGAAAACAAACATTTCCTCATAAATGATGCTCCATCATGCATTTCTTCACTTTCAAATTCAGTATAATGCTCTAAATCATCAGGCATCTGTTTTACTTTGTGAATGTCCCAATCATCAGAGATACTGCCTGGGGTGACAACATCATTTAAAGAAATCCTAGAAATATATGAAACTTGTAATGTTTCTGTCTGTCCAAATATATCATAGGGTACCTTATCCCAAACAGTTCCACGTGGAACTGGAACCGCTAAAATATTAACAAGGGACAAGTCTCTTCACACTTTGTGTGATGAAGAATGGGGCTTTCAAAACCTTGTTTACCAGTTCAACAGCAGAGCGCGTTCTGGGAAATAATGTCCATTCAGAAGCAAGAAAAAGACAGTCACAAAACCAATCCAAAGGAATAGGAAAAGTAATGAAATTGTAATACAAATGTATACCAATCCTAACCTGCTATCTGAATTATTAATTACTCTATCACCAACTCTGAGAAGATGAGCAAATGAAGTGTTTAGCATGCTTAACTGGTAGGAGTATTTGGTTGGGAAAACGTTCGGTAAGGGGTTGCCACTGCATGATGCTGTGACAGCCTTCATAATGTCTCCATATATTCTCGTGCTAGAACGAGACACTGTTGCTTATGTGGCTTCATCAGCCAATTAATTCCCTGCAATGTGTATTCCTACACATTGGTGGCTCAATGTGTGACATGAGCCTATGGCAAACCTGCTTAAAGTTTAGCCACCTGTCCCCAAACCATCTTATGCTTGATTGTATATCCTTTGGAGTCTCTGAATCCATTCTGGCTTCTGTAGTGTATATATTCATTGTAAGACTGAACACAATAATACAAATCAAACACTATAAGTCTGGGGAATTCAGGATCTGTGTTCTCAAGTGCCAGAATTAGAGCTTTCAGTTCAGCCAACTGTGTAGTGCACTCACCTAGTGACTGTGTATATGTTCTATGAGGTTAGAATTCCCCACCCCTAATTTTACCCTTAACTCTCACTCAAGCGGTGGAGTAATGGTGTTTCATTCCTACTGCAGGTTGGGCAGAAACCTGAGTATAGATTATGAAATAATACTGATCTAGATATATTATTTAACTGGGAAGAGGATATTTGTGTTCATATTGGAGGTATGCCTGTGTTTGTAGTGTAGAGTTGAAGACATACTGTTGCTGTGAGTGAGTTGGCCCACTGTGTCCATCTTTGATCTAACACTTTTGCATAAGTAACATTGGCCTTTGTAACAGCCTCTATGGGTGGAATCGGGGTCACGACAATGATTCATTTTCCCTGAGCCAGTGATCTTTCTTTCACTACAGCTGTCTGTACTGCCGTCTGTATTTTATCTCAGTGCAAAACGCATCTCTGCGTTTGTGTATAAATGCAATTTATATGCAGTTGGTACAGTGTCTCCTTCATTGAATGTGACATATGTTTAATTTGAGGTTTCTGTAATTATGCGGATCACTAAATGTGTGGTGTTGACAAGTGTGGGTAAGTGTTGTGAAGCAAACATATCAGCTTGTACTGAACGCAAAATCTGTGTGTGTTCAGATGTTTAATGTGCACTTGAAAAGGCTGGATGTTTCAAGTAATTAACCGGTTTTGCCCATGGTGCCTAATCTGTTATGCGAGTTATGTCAAAATTTAGAAAACCTATTATTGAGTCATCATCTGCCAAGTATATGTCATCGACATAGGGCAATGCTTGGTCGTCAAAGTTTTGTAACAATTCCGTTACACAGAGAACAGCCCGGGGCTATTCTTAGACCCGGTAGAGATGAAATTCCCGTGGTACAAATTAATTTAAAACTTGGTGATATTAGGAAACCGAAATGTTGTGTTCAAAAACACGATCATAAGCCCATGTGAAAGGATATGTCTAGTTAATATGAGTCATAACCATATACAATTCAGTACAAACATAATATTTTATTAAAAATCAGTTAAAAACAGACAAAAGCACTTTATGATCCTGGCACAAATGCATCTAAAACATACGGATGTCATATATACTCAAAACAAGTTCCACTAAATTCAAGGGCACAACTTGTACACCTGACTGAAGTACAATATTTGGACCTTACAAAACACAATGGCTGTATCTAACAATTAATGATCCCACACACTTGAAACAGAGAGACAAAGACAGACAGTACGATTTGTCATTTAGGTATCACATCCCTTGATAAGTTTCAAAAGCTTTTCATACACACAATTTTGTAAATACAGTGTCTACAAGAAAAGCTGTTCCCACAGATTGTGTTGCAGTGATGCGTCGACGCGTTTCGATGGTTAAATTAAATTGTCAATCTTTTTCAAGACCAAAGATATTTCATCGTCTCTCTTATTATGGGCACTGTTTGGTTGCCGTGTTGAAAGACTCCTGTTGACAGATGTGTCAATAATACAAAGTTATATTTATGGCCAACACTAATTGATACATTGCATCTTCATTGTGTATTCTATAAAGTAATTCTATGTGTGACATATTGTTATCTGTACATGTGATCATATTCTAAATTCACTTCATATCTAATTCGATAATTTGGTTCTAACTAAAACAATATCCATAATGTTGCCATGGGAGTGATATTTACATACACATCAGACTATTTCTAGTTATCTCCTAGCAAATGGGCTGCTCGGGCTAGGGGGGTTAAAGGTATTATACATCATGGATATATGGAACAAAATGTAAAGTCAGGGAAATACCTTATAGCATGTCTCAATATCCTCTGATTCCTTGTTGTCTATTTATTCATTATATCTTTTTTCAAGACCATCTGAAAATGCAACAATATGTAAATCAGCCTTCAGTTTATGTTTAAGATTAATGTCATATGTTTTTTTAAAAAAGTTTTTATTTATCGACACTTTTGTCTCTTATTAAAGCACGAGGCAGATATTACTCCTTAACTTATCGCACGAGATAGATAGGTTGTCAAGTTCCAATATTTGTGAATCTTAAATATTTTCTTTAAATTGTTAAATCTAGTCACCTTATTCAATGATGAAGTTGTTATATTCCGAGACCCGTTTCAGACGTCTTTACAGTATGAGGCAGAATGTTTCTTACTTGTGAACTCGTCCTCAATTGGTTTTAAGTAGTTTTACCTAAAATACGAACCATTATTATAAGTCTAGGATTTAGATTGTCGTTACTAGATAATATCACAGAACATAAGAGTTCAGATGCCTACCGTTTGATTTGCGGAGAACTGCTTAGCGTGTTATTGTAAAATCGCCGTAGCAGGCGGACACGTATCATTTGTTGGTCGCGATGTTAGCCCCTTTGGTTGGCCTTAACAGTGCCTGCAACAAACAGACAGAAAATGCCAATATATCACCCAAGAAACCGAACAACGGTGCCGTGGACTATAGTCAGTTAATATAAGGCGTAAAGGTTATGACTAAGGTTGTATCTCGATAATAAGGGCAAATCAGACCTATTCAGCTCACCGTAGCGTTTGTCTTGAAAAGTTTTCAATGGGTTCCTCTTGTCTTCGTATCTGCCAGCGTTAGGCATACTATTATCCTAACATCAATAAATACCCAGAGACAGACACTCTGATTGGCCGATTGTAAACTTGAGCAATTTCATTCAGGTGTGTCTACGTGTTTCCCGCGTTATGCCCTAAAAGTAATCAAGGCTGCGACCCTCGTCGTCCTGTGCATCCTGCCTGAAATGACCCGGACGTACCAGGACGTACCAATCCGGAAGTGTTATATATTGAAAATTGTTGCTTATGTGGCTTCATCAGCCAATTAATTCCCTGCAATGTGTATTCCTACACATTGGTGGCTCAATGTGTGACATGAGCCTATGGCAAACCTGCTTAAAGTTGTCCCCAAACCATCTTATGCTTGATTGTATATCCTTTGGAGTCTCTGAATCCATTCTGGCTTCAGTAGTGTATATATTCATTGTAAGACTGAACACAATAATACAAATCAAACACTATAAGTCTGGGGAATTCAGGATCTGTGTTCTCAAGTGCCAGAATTAGAGCTTTCAGTTCAGCCAACTGTGTAGTGCACTCACCTAGTGACTGTGTATATGTTCTATGAGGTTAGAATTCACCACCCCTTATTTTACCCTTAACTCTCACTCAAGCGGTGGAGTAATGGTGTTTCATTCCTACTGCAGGTTGGGCAGAAACCTGAGTATAAATTATGAAATAATACTGATCTAGATATATTATTTAACTGGGAAGAGGATATTTGTGTTCATATTGGAGGTATGCCTGTGTTTGTAGTGTAGAGTTGAAGACATACTGTTGCTGTGAGTGAGTTGGCCCACTGTGTCCATCTTTGATCTAACACTTTTGCATAAGTAACATTGGCCTTTGTAACAGCCTCTATGGGTGGAATCGGGGTCACGACAATGATTCATTTTCCCTGAGCCAGTGATCTTTCTTTCACTACAGCTGTCTGTACTGCCGTCTGTATTTTATCTCAGTGCAAAACGCATCTCTGCGTTTGTGTATACATGCAATTTATATGCAGTTGGTACAGTGTCTCCTTCATTGAATGTGACATATGTTTAATTTGAGGTTTCTGTAATTATGCGGATCACTGAATGTGTGGTGTTGACAAGTGTGGGTAAGTGTTGTGAAGCAAACATATCAGCTTGTACTGAACGCAAAATCTGTGTGTGTTCAGATGTTTAATGTGCACTTGAAAAGGCTGGATGTTTCAAGTAATTAACCGGTTTTGCCCATGGTGCCTAATCTGTTATGCGAGTTATACCAAAATTTAGAAAACCTATTATTGAGTCATCATCTGCCAAGTATATGTCATCGACGTAGGGCAATGCTTGGTCGTCAAAGTTTTGTAACAATTCCGTTACACAGAGAACAGCCCGGGGCTATTCTTAGACCCTCCTGGCAATCGGCACAATTGTCTTTGAAAGCCTAAAGGGCTAATTGCGATCAAATACTGTAGGAAAGTACTCCTTTTTGACATGGTCACCCGCACATTTTGCCTGGTACATGATGTCATTTTGACAGGAAGTGTACTGGGTTCCTGCCAACCAGGTCCCCAGTGCCAGATCGCTTTCCCAAAACTGTACAATTGTTCCCCCAATTGGCAATACCATTATAAGTCCCTTGTAAATGATACCCCTGGTACCTAGGGCTTGAGGTTCTAAAGAGGGTCTCTGAATGGCTGCAGCACGAATTACGCCACCCTAAAGGACCCCCCACCAAACTCATGCAGGACTGCCATCGCAGGCTGTGTGTTTTGGTACAAACAAAAGCGACTTGACCCACATTCCTGTTTGCCAGGTCCCCTAACACTGCTTGTATTATTTGTAAGTCACCCCTACAGCAAGCCTTACAGCCCTAAGGCAGTGTGCCTAATATTACATGTGAAGGTACACCTGAATGAGCAGATATTCCCCTGTGCTGGTTAGTTCCATTACTGCCAGTGCAAGTGAGCAGGGAATCCATTTTAGAACATGTGCAGGACACTGGTGAAAACAAGTTGCCCAGCTACATGATGGCTTCACTGAAAATAGGAATGTTTGGTATCAAATATCTCATATTCACAAACCCACCCTGATTCCAGTGGTGGATCTGTGAACACATGCACCCAAAGGGCACCTTAGAGGTGCGCCCTGAAAACCTACCTCCCTCTGGTGTGTTGGCTGACTGGTCTCTGCCAGCCTGCCACCTGAGACATATTTCTGACCTCATAGGGTGAGGGCCTTTGCTCTCTGCAGGTCAGAAACAAACTCTGCACGGGAAGAGGGTTTTTAAACCCCCTCCCTCAGGATGACCTACTGATTAGCACTCCTAGGCCGGCGATGTTCAAACAGCTCCTGCCTTTAAAATGCAAATCTGGCTACCCTCAAGGGGGAGGAGCCAACCCCCACTTTGATCAGAGCTCTTTGGCACTTGGACTGGTGGGAAATCAGATAGTCAGGTAGTTGTACCCACCCTCAGGTTAGTACTACCCCGTAGGTGGCCTAACCTGATTTGGGTACTTCATTTCAGAAATTGCCATCTTTATGTTGGCACACTTAGGAACTCTGGGAAAAGGTTTTGCCTCCTTCCCACAGGAAGTGGTCATATAAGGGGCATAGTGACTCCAAAGGTAAGTATCCCATTGGCTACTAGCCTACACTCCCCTAACACCCCTTAAATCAGTATTATGGGGATGCCCTGGCACCAGGAACTCAGATCCTGCCGGCCTGACAGCTAAAGAAGGACATGAAGTACTGCATCCTGCAAGAACTGAAGACTCAGCAACTGACCTGGCACCAGCTCTGCCTGCCTGCAGACTTCGACAATTGCGACAAAAGGCGACTTGTCCTGCAGCTGCAGAGTCCCCAAAGCCCGGGAGACCTGCCAGCACTTCACCAAGAAACCAAGACCTCCCGAGAAGGAGCAGACCTGCAACCCTGCAGGTATCCAAAGACTTCTGTGAGGTCTTCGTGACCGCAGAAACCCGACACCTGAAGACACCACTGCACTTGTGTCTCCAAGCCTGAATTGAAGTAGGACAACTGTGTCATTGTGGTCCCCCAGCCCTCCAGAGATAGAGTCCACCGTGGTTTCGCTCCCCGTGAATTCTCCAAAGTCACCTGCAGCCTCTGCATACAGGGCCCCTATACCAAGACTGCTCCCGGTAAGGAAAACCCGATGCCTAAAGACACCTCTGCACCCATTGCCCCAGGGCTGTGGAGAAGAGGACCAAAGTTGTCCCTACTTCCCAGAGCATTGTGAGGCTTGAGCCCCCCTGTTCGTTAAGCTCTACTGGCTTCCCAGTCTGAGCCTGCATCCCTCTTTTCTTGAAGACCGATCCCCATAGAGTAAACATTTGGCACCAGACGCTGTGTTGCACCTCTGCACCCGGCTGCCCTAGTGCCGCTGGTGGCGTTCTGCTGTTGTTGCCTTGAACCTTTCCCACCAGTCACCTTAACCCCTGAGAATTAGGCCCATAAGTCATTGTACTGTACCTGAATGCCGCATTGACTTTTCCTCCCATGGGATAACATTGCAGCTTCGTAATATTGTCAAATTTTTTTTTAACTGAAAAGAATTCCTATTTAAAAACGTGCTTACCGGAATGATTTGCTTCTGGTGCCTAAACATATATAAACATAAGTGTTATTTTTTATAAATTGGTGTGGATCTCCTTATTGAGTTGTGTGTCTCATTTATTGACTATTATGTGAATTTGTAGATGTCTTGCACTCCTCTGTGATAAGCCTAAGGCTGCTCGATCACATTATCCCTTAGAAGAGCACCTTGGGATTGACATAGCAAGCCCCTGTCCACTTACAAGGGAACCCCTGGACTCTTTGCACGATATATCTCATTTTGATATATCATATAAAGAGCCAGTTTCCTGCACATACCTGTTCTCAGGTGCTATGTTTCGGGCCCAAAAGAAATTTGCGATGTCTAATGTGGTTTTATATTTTTTGCGCACTCTGTTGTTCATTAGTGCGGTGCCATATGCGTTTTGTACAGCAAATATGCACGTACGTTTGTTCAGCTGTCTACAGTCTAAGACTAAGCGATATGAATGATCTGGTTTCATCACTGGAAAGTAAGGGATATTCTTTGGTGAGGTGCAACTTTCTATTACACCCTGATATTCTAGTTGTGTAAGTATCTCTCTAACTTGTTTTTTGGCCTCATGTTTAATGGGGCATTGTGGTTGTTGGCTGGACCTCACAGGTATGATGTGGTAAGGGGACCCTTCATCCCAACCCACGAGGATTCGGTATAATGCCGGGGCTTGAGCTAGGGCCCTCTTCTTGCCGTATGTGTGTTTTACTGATTCTGAAGTGAGATTGTAAAAAGCTGGTAATATTACTATTTCTCCTAGTGGGCAATCCCTAGCAAACTCAGGTGGACAATCGTTTTCAGCCAAGAGAATGTTGTAGCCGAATGACAAGTTCTCCCAAAAGAGAATGTTGATAGTACGTGGTATATCCCACCCATGTGGAGTTGTAATTCATATAAATGACTTTGGACACTCAGTCTCTGGTCCGGTGTTTTCACCTGGGCTTAGCCACTTGTTGCTACTGCCTCCAGACACTCCATAAGATTCCGGTGATCTATCGTGACTTGTGCCGCGCTGTCCAGCATGTTCAGTGCCCACTCCCCGTTCAGAAGCAGAGTCCTCAATATTCATATCATGTTTTACCTTAATTCCAGTCAACTTCCTTTTAAATTGAGGCTTTTTCTGTGAAAGTTTGTCTTCCTTTTTTATTATGCAGTCAGAAGAGCGATGTGAGTCCTTCTTTGGTTTTACATGCTCCTTTGATCCCTGCTCTGATCACCCTCCTCTCCCGAGCACTTTTTTTGATGATTTCTGAATGGAACGAGAACGACATGTATCCGTATCCTGTATTGTAACATGGTTACGGAAGTTATAGCTTTTTCAGAGGACTCCCTTTTGAAGAGATCCACCCTGTGTTTGTCTTTTCTTTGTTTTTCTTATTATCCCACTTTTGTTTTAGAAGACTCTGGTGTCTGCTTTGAGTTATTCTTTTTAGAATTACCCTTAAGTAGTGGTTTATTGGGTCTGTGTCCCAAATTATCTCTACCTTTGGTAGCTTGCGCTCCTGATTTACAGGAGCAACATGCGCGAGCTGCTGGCATACTGCCAAGGCTACTGCTTCCCCTTTTATGTTACTTAGTATGTTTGAGTATTTTGTAGCAAAATTGCCCATTAGTTTCATCCCTAATTCCAGGGGAAGGGGCTGCCCCATACTCACTTTGAATCTGTTTAAGCACTTCTGGCAAAACAGCTAATGATGGTGTACCATGCGTAATGGTATAGACCACAGCAAAGACTGTGCACCAAGTGGCGCAGTCCTCCACCGTGTGAACCATCCCTAATGACAGGCAAATTGTGAGAATTCTATGTTTTTCTTGGAGTCCAGGGTGGGGAAACACTGCTTAAAGCTGATTTGATTTTTGTACAATTCAGAATGGAATCTCATCCCGCATGATGGGAACTTTAGCCGTTATTGCATTAATGGTCACTGGACTAATTTAAGGCATCAGTGATTGTGGTTGTGGAGCTTGAACAGCCCTGTGTGCGATCGTTGTTATAGTCTGCATAACATATTTTGCTAGACGTCTATAGAATGTAACTAAATCTGTGTATAGTATACCAAGCTCTGCATCTGTAACGTTTGCAATGTCTGGATAAGGTGTATAATCGGCATAGACTGTCCATGTTGCTCTGTCATTGCTGAGGAGATCTAGTTCGACATTTTCTACTGCATGTGGGAGGGCACCTAGGGGCCAATTAATGTGTTCATGATAAGTTAATGGGATTTCTAAATCCACATATGCTCCATATTGGTTTGATACTGCTACCTCAGTATATGTATGAAAATTCTCTGTGTTTGCTTTTTCTGCCGGGAATGTGACTCATGAATAAAATACCCCTGTTTTGTATGCTTCGTGGGCCTCTACTACGAAGGTAACATCCCCATCCGTCTGGGTGAGCCCATATTGTAAATACATTTGTGTTAGTGTCTGTCTGCAATGTATTGGCAGTGCAACCTTTCCTGACTTTGCCATTGGTATTCAGAGAGGGTACCTCTGCGTGGTAATCCTTTTAAAGCGGAACCAGCATTTACAATGCGGCGTAAACCATGCTCTGACATTACAATGCAGATGTTACAATCAATTTGTCTTTACCATTTATCCCTTTACCATGCGTATTGTTACAACAACATGCTTTAGGGAAAGCGACGTTGGACTTTAAAGTCCAACACTTTCCCTACTGTTGAACAGAATGGATTTGGAATAGTGAATTATACCACTCCAAAGTCCCGCGCTTTCCCTAAGGCGTGTTGTTGTAACGATATGCATGGTAATGGAATGCATGGTAAAGACTCATCCGTTGTAAAGACTGCGCCTAATGGCATGCGTTGTTCCGACATAGAACCCTTTTAATGATTCAAGCTTGAACAACCTACAGCCAAAAATAGAGGTCCGCTACATTGCTGATGTGGACTTTTTACCTGACACCACGGACGTCTCCAGTTAACTGGTAAGTAGGGCCTTTGGGCACACAAAAGAAAACTAATTGGGAGACCTACTAAATAAGTACCCAAGCTAGAACGTTAGTGGTGCCATGTCGTAAGGTTCAAATTTTGTCAGTATGAATATGCATTTGGATAACATAAATATAAAACTGTGCGAGACTGACTACACCGCACACCATTAGGATCTGTTGGCCTTATTCCTGGCTAGCTTACAGTGCATCCTTTTGACTT
Source organism: Triturus cristatus (assembly GCF_964204655.1). NCBI lineage: Eukaryota > Metazoa > Chordata > Amphibia > Caudata > Salamandridae > Triturus > Triturus cristatus. Next base: position 435,811,269 of record NC_140594.1, on the reverse strand, counting down.
CTAAACCTTACAAGGTACTGGAGGGTATGTGCAACCTCAGAACATGACAACTCTGACTCCCCAAGGAAATCGTGGAAATAAATCCATTTGACAGTAACTCATGCATGCCCGAAGGCAGAGACAAGAAATACTCGAATTGGCATTTCAATTATTTATTGTAGCATTATGATTCTTGTGTAAAATGCATGCGCTGCAATGATCAATATAAGGAAACAGAACAGAGTAATCAGCATTACTAGAATCGTAAAGAAGATGACCAATTCAACCATCGTGCTGTTACATTGATTATAAGCATACATACCTACACTCCTACTCAGTGCTTCCTAACCTAGTGTGCCTAGGGTGGGTGAATCTGCCAGAATCCCTTAGGGTGATCTAACTCCTCTGTTACCTGTGGGTTTGTTTCCTAAAGGGACCCGTCTTGATGTAGAGCCGTGCACCATCCTTCTCAAGATGTAAATAGTATTCAGCTGAGCTGGAACTCCGGCATGGGGCGACCCTCAACAGTGTCTTTGAAATGCTCCTCTGTCTAAACAAAGGAGTGATGTTGTTCATATAGTAAACTTCACCCATGTTACCATGCCTAACAGGCTGCACACAACCCGAGTAAATGGGAAGGGAATGTACTTTAAAGGACAAAACTTCTGGCTCCAGTCGCACTCCCAATGCTTAATTTGTAACCTTGCAACTCCCGGGGCTTTTATTAGGCAACAGCTTCAGACAACATACTTCTTTTTTTAGCCTGCCTATCAGGCAGCACACAACTTGTGTTAATGGGAAGTGATTGTGCTTTCAAGGACAACACTTCTAACTGTACGAGCTCGGAAACCAGGTTCCATTCTTAAATGTTGCTCAATAGGGTGTGATTTTAGACAAAGCATTTAATTTCCCTACACGCAGTAAAAAATACAGGTGTCCTGGACTGCAGATAAAGTATTTCTGTTGATTATTAGGTGCTGCTGTTGAGCATCAGAAACCACCAGCTCATATTTAGCACTATACTTTCCCTATGTTTAAAACACCACTACATAATATAAAGCACACTCCTAACCTACATTCAATATTTGTTTCACTATTGAAACACGGCGCACAACCCGTGTAAATATGAAGGAGATGTGCTTTAAAGGACAAAACTTCAGGCTCCAGTCACACTCCCAATGCTTAATTTGTAACCTTACAACTGCAGGGGCTTTTATTAGGCAGCAGCTTCAGACAACATACTTCTTTTTTTAGCCTGCCTAACAGGCAGCGCACAACTCGTGTAAATATGAAGGGAATGTGCTTTAAAGGACAAAACTTCTGGTTCCAGTCGCACTCCCAATGCTTAATTTGTAACCTTACAACTGCCGGGGCTTTTATTAGGCAGCAGCTTCAGACAACATACTTCTTTTTTTACCCTGCCTAACAGGCAGCACACAACTTGTGTTAATGGGAAGTGAATGTGCTTTCAAAGGCAAAACTTTTAAGTGTACGAGCTCAGAAACCAGGTTCCATTCTCAAATGTTGCTCAATAGGGTGTGATTTTGGACAAAGCATTTAATTACCCTACACGCAGTAAAATACAGGTGTCCTGGACTGCAAATCAAGTATTTCGGTTCCCAAATGCGAGCCCTATTGGCTATGCTAATGCTTGTTTTATATAGCAGGCTCAACTTTTATAAGCCCTATAAATAACAGTTCTTGCCCAGGTGGTTTGCTTAGAATCTTCCATTGATAATATCTATTGACCACTGCCCCTGAACGGTAACACCCCGCATGTGTACTTCTTGTCCTGATTGTTTCTGATGGTCTCTGTGGTCTGGCACTCAATAATTTATAAGTTCCTTCACAGTGGACATTTATACATCCTGGTAAAATCCTCTCATGACCTGTTCGTTCTCCAGTGACCACAATGGCGAGCATCTTTGGCACTAGTTTACGATAATACATGATGCTGTCATCTCCTTGAAGCATTTCACCCTCCTCACTGTAGAAGCCTCTGACCCCTGGTCTGAGTTTTCCAATATGGAGTAGCTATTTAGCATTTTCAGTGATGCGCCTGAGAATATTCCCATTCATTTGGGTATTGAATTCAATTTCTTAATATTGATGGAGAAAGCCAGCTGATGCATGGTAATATGATCTACATTGGTAAACTTGCTTTGTTATAAGTCTCCTTTATTAAAACGAGCAATTTGTTGTTTTGTGCTAAAGTCATACATATGCAAAAATTACGGACAATGAACATGCTCGATCTCTGACCAACTTTGTATCAAGTGAGTTCCTGTTTATGACCTACTTCTCCTTTTTTGCTAAAAGACCATCATCTACGTACTGTTTCAATCCTGTCTTTTTACTCTCTATTGTGGGGTTGTGAGGTCAATGTTTAATGGTCTTCCCATGAGTTGAACATGCCATGTTACTTAAATATGTTTAATGTCGTTCCAATGAGTTGAACATGCCATGTTACTTACATATCACGTATATGTTGTGATTGTGTCCTTAGCCGTTCATGAAAACGGACTTCTTCATTTATGACTTAACATTTGTTGTCCACATTAGAGCTTGAAAAACAATGTATTCACCACTTAGATGTGTTGCACTTAATATTTATAGATCTACAACTAAAAACAATCTTTTTATGCATCGAAAAATAAGATTTTCTAATCTAATCCCATCATTTGTATAGCGCACTACTCACCCGGTAGGGTCTCAAGGCGCTGGGGGGGAGGGGTCCGCTACTGCTCGAATAGCCAGGTCTTGAGTTGCTTTCTGAAGGAGAGATGGTCCTGGGTCAGCCGAAGGCGGATGGGGAGGGAGTTCCATGTCTTGGCTGCCAGGTAGGAGAAGGATCTTCCTCCGGCGGTGGCTCTGCGAATGCGTGGTACGGCGGCGAGGCTGGTCGATCGTAGCTGGCGGGTGGGCGTGTAGAAAGTCAGGCGGTTGTTGAGGTACTTGGGGCCCAGGTCGTGGAGAGCCTTGTGTGCGTGGGTGAGGAGTCTTAACGTGATCCTCTTGCTGACGGGGAGCCAGTGCAGGTTTCTCAGGTGGCCGGAGATGTGGTTGTGTCGGGGGATGTCCAGGACGAGTCGTGCGGAAGCGTTCTGTATGCGCTGGAGTCTTTTCTGTAGTTTGGCTGTGGTTCCGGCGTAGAGGGTGTTTCCGTAGTCCAGTCGGCTGGTGACGAGTGCCTGGGTGACCGTCTTCCTGGTTTCGGTGGGGATCCATCGGAAGATCTTACGGAGCATGCGCAGGGTGTTGAAGCACGATGAAGAGACGGCGTTGACTTGTCTGGTCATCGAGAGGGAGGAGTCCAGGATGAAGCCCAGGTTGCGTGCGTGGTCCGTTGGCTTGGGAGTGGTGCCCAGGGCAGGGGGCCACCAGGAGTCGTCCCAGGCGGAGGGGGCTGATCCCAGGATGAGGACTTCCGTCTTGTCTGAGTTCAGTTTCAGGCGGCTGTTCTTCATCCACTCAGCGACGTCTTTCATCCCTTTGTGTAGGCTGGCTCTGGCGGTGGCGGAGTCGTTGGTGAGGGAGAGGATCAGCTGGGTATCGTCGGCGTAGGAGATGATGTTGAGGTTGTGTTGGCGTGCGATGGCTGCGAGAGGGCTCATGTAGACGTTGAAGAGGGTCGGGCTGAGTGATGATCCTTGTATTACGCCGCAGATGACTTCGGTGGACTCGGATCTGAACGGGGGGAGGCGGGCTCTCTGGGTTCTGCCGGCGAGGAACGAGATGATCCACTCCAGTGCCTTCTATTGGATTCCGATGTTGCTGAGGTGCTGTACTAGGGTGTGGTGGCAGACAGTGTTGAACGCCGCAGAGAGGTCCAGGAGGATGAGGGCCGCTGTTTCCCCGTTGTCGAGCAGGGATCTGATGTCATCGGTGGCTGCGATCAGGGCGGTCTCGGTGCTGTGGTTGGCTCGGAAACCGGACTGCGAGGGGTCGAGGGATCCGTTCGTCTCGAGGAAGGCGGCGAGCTGTCTGTTGACTGTCTTCTCGATGACTTTGGCAGGAAAAGGGAGGATCGAGATGGGGCGGAAGTTCTTGAGGTCGGTGGGGTCCGCTGTTGGTTTCTTCAGTAGGGCGCTGAGCTCTGCATGCTTCCAGCTCTCCTGGAAGGTGGCGGTGGTGAAGGAGACGTTGATGATGTCCCGGAGTTGGGGTGCAATGATGGAGTCGGCCTTGTTGAAGACGTGGTGGGGGCAGGGGTCGGTTGGTGATCCGGAGTGGATGGTGTTCATCGTGCGGGTGGTGTCTTCGGTGCTGACCTGGGTCCAGTTGCAGATGGTGGTGGTGGGGGGCGTTGGTTCGGTGGTTGGGTGCGTGGTTGGTGCGCCGAAGCTGTTGTGTATGTCGGCGATCTTGCGGTGGAAGAATGAGGCGAGTGAGTCGCAGAGGTCTTGCGAGGGGGTGATGTCGTTGTTTCCGGCGCTGGGGTTGGAGAACTCTTTGACGATGCTGAAGAGTTCCTTGCTGTTGTGGGTGTTGTTTTCCAGTCGTTCTTTGAATGTTGACCTTTTGGTGGCGCGGATCAGCTGGTGGTGTATGCGGGTGGCGTTCTTGAGAGCAGTCATGTTTTCTGTGGTCTGGTCATAGCGCCAGGCTTTCTCGAAGGTGCGGCAGTTCTTCTTGGAGTTTTTGAGTTCGTCGGTGAACCAAGAGGCTTTCTTGCTGCCGGGTCTGCTGGGAGGGGTCTTCAGTGGTGCGAGGTCATCTGCGCAGTCGGTGAGCCACTGTGTGAAGATGCGGGCTGCTACGTTGGGGTCCGTTGCGCTGGCGGGAGGGTTCCGTCTGAGGGAGGTGGTGAGCTGGTCAGCGGTGATCTTGCTCCAGCTCCTGCGGGGAACCTGTTGCGGGTGGTGGTGGGTCGTGGTTCTCCTGAAGCTGAAGTGGACGCAGCTGTGGTCAGTCCAATGGAGTCCGGTGGAGTGGCTGAAGGAGATGTACTTGCTGGAGGAGAAGACTGGGTCAAGTGTGTGGCCGGCGTAGTGGGTGGGGGTGTTGACCAGTTGCTTGAGTACGCGGTTGGCGAGGTTGTCCAGCAGGGTGGTGGTGTTGCTGTCATTGTTGTTCTCCAGGTGGAAGTTGAGGTCCCCTAGGAGGATGTAGTCTGAGGAGGCGAGGGTGTGCGGGCTGATGAAGTCTGCGATGTCTCTGCTGAATTGTGTGCGTGGTCCCGGGGGTCTGTAGATGAGGGAGCCTCTGAGGGTGGTCTTTGGGTCGGTGTGTATCTGGAAGTGGAGGTGCTCGGCGGCGGTGAATGTGTCGTCGGGGTTTGTTGTGATGCGGATGGTGTTCTTGTGGACGATGGCGATGCCTCCTCCGGTCTGGTTTACGCGGTCATTCCGGGTGATCTTGTACCTGTCCGGGATGGCTATGGCGATGTCGGGCGCTGAGGAGGCGTTCATCCAGGTTTCCGTGAGGAAGGCGACGTCTGGTGATGTTGTGTCGAGCAGGTTCCAGAGTTCGACGGCGTGTCTGTGGACGGAGCGGGTGTTGAGCAGGATGCACTTGAGGTGGTTGTTGCTGGTGCTCGTCGGCTTGGCGGGTGCGGTGCAGGTCCGGAGGCAGGTGAAATTGCAGGCTTGGCAGGTGAAGGGTCCGTGGGTGCGTTTCGGGGTGGCTCGGTAGCTGGCGGGGTTCTGGCCGGGTTTGAGTGCGTTGAGGGTGGCGGCGTGGTAAGTCCATCGTGTGGGCTGGCATCTTCGGGGGCCAGGGTTCCTGGCGCTGGGCGCGGACGGGCGTAGACGGGCTTGCCTTTGGCGTGCCTTCGGCGCACAATCGGCACGCCCGCTGCACGTGCTCGCTGCGCGTACGCGTGGACTCAGCCATAAATGGCGAAGTGGGAGGGAGGAGCAGCTGGGAGGCGGGAGCGGGGCGGCGAATGGGGGTACAGAAAGAAAAAGGGGGCGGGCCGCAGGGGAGCAGCGGCGGGGAGCGGGGGGAAAGGAGAGCGGGAAAAACGGGCGAGGGGGCAGGTACACAGGACAAAAACGGGCAGTACAATGAGCACAGAGACGAGGCAAAATACAAAATACAAGAACAGAATACAATACCTAGCAATTAAATACAATACTTAGCGGGAGCGGCGACAAAACACGGGCGGAAAAACCGGCGAAGGAAAAATCAAACGCTCAGCTGCAGGGCAGCGGCGAACTCAAGGCAGCAGCGGTGGAGCCTGGCACACTCGCGGGGAGTCGCACAGTGTGTGACAAATTTTAGACAAATTATGAACTATGATGTATGATAAACATACTAATCGCACCTCAGTTCACATAATAGCTTGTGAGTCTGTATAAGGAACTAAGTAAAAACTACCATTATTAGAGCCGGACACATTAGTGAGCTTGGGGCAGAATCTGGCAAAGTGACTCTGATCTAGAGACAGATGTTTAACAACTTTTCATGTGTCTGTGGGCCTGCTTATTTGGTTTGTAGGTATTGTCAGTAAAAGGTATTGAACTTTGTGCAGTTTTTGTATCCCACTTTGTCTTCAGACACAAATTCCTTTGTCCCCTGACAGGTATGTTGGGATTCTGGATGCATAGGGCATCTTGTTGCCGTGCGGTGGTGGCATCTTGTCCCTGGGCACATTTTTTGCTGCCAGGTGTTGCCACGAAAAACACCATCTGGTGGCATGTTCCGTTGTGCCACATGGTGCTGTTAAGTCTAGCTTTGATGACCCTGAATTGTTTGTTACTGGAAATTTGACCAATGTGAAGAATTGGTGTTTGGTGTTGGAGGCCCGCAAGAACTTCACAGCTTCTGGGGTGTTTTTTATTTTATTGTGCCAGCCTCATTCTTTTACGATCCAATTTTAAGTCAATAAATGTCCCTGCACTTCTTGTGGAATGATGATACACATAGCCATGACAGAAGTCATAGGTTGAACTTGGTAAAATCTTGTTTGAGTATATCAGCTGCAGGAAAAGTTTCCTGAAGGCATGCGTGGATTGAGCTTTGCCCTCTTGCACAATTCCCTCCGCTCATTTGTGATGCTACTCTTCTAAGTATTGTGGCATGGGATACTGGCTTTCCTTCTGTCTAAGTGGTCCACCTCTGACCCCTAGATTGATTGACCACATACTGGCAATCGCCACCATTGAAAATGCTTTAAAAGGAGTCCTGATGCATTATCGATCATTTGGACTTACCTTGTCACTTTCAGTTTGATTGCATAGTGACTGTGTGTCTCTTGATAGGGTTTTTGAAAATGTCCATTCTTTATTTTAAAACTGTCTTTAATGTTAGTATAAACTGATTACTCTTCACAGACCCAGTGAGTGAGCTTGAGGAAAGCACCAGCCTCTTTCTCCACCTGAATAGAGATTTAATGATAGTGACTCGCCCTTTGAGGATTGTTTCAGAGGGTCAGAGTTTTTAACCATCATTAACTGGTGAGTTGAACTTGTAGGTTTTTTTTGCACATACTGGAAGTAAGTCTCAGCATCCTGATAGTTACCAGTTCTAGTTGTCATCATACCTGAATTATTAATTAGGGTCCTTTAGGTACGGTTGAACTACATTGCGCAAGGACACTTTTGTTTTCCGCCTGCTCACTATTTCCCCATGGTTGCTCTTCAATACCTGTAATGTCACTTCCTTCTCTCTTTGGTATTTCTGCTTAGCAATAGTGTTGTAACACCAGCTCTAAGACATATCCTTAAAGGAAGATATTCAGGCGCCAGTATCCTTGGCGTTGACATTCCTGAAGATGGACTTGTAGGCATTGTTTTCCAATGGAAACATATCGTCCTGTGGTGATCTTCATTTCAATGCTAGCTCTCAAGTCTGCTGCAGGACTAGCTCATCTAGGTATGTTAGCCGATTGATGGTCAAAATGCTGTTAATCTTCTTCCACATCAGTCATACTGAAAGGTGCTACTACATCCTCCTAGAAATCTTACGGATAATTATGTGCAAAGTCTCCTTGAGTGGCATCAAGAGAAATCTCCAACCATCTGGCTGTCTTGCCATAAGAAACCCTAGTGACTTTGAATCACGGAGCAATACATCTTACACACTACCCACTTGGTGTTATATGCTCCTCAAGTAAGAATGAGGACACAGTCTTTGCTAATCTTTTCATGGAAACTGAACGTTACATGCAAGAGCAAAATTGAAGGGTGTAGTTTCCTTATCTCACATCATGCTCTTAAGACCTGGCCACCATTGCTGAGGCTGACAACACATGATTCCTTCCCCCTGATGGTACCTCAAGACTGTGGACCATTATCATGTGTACCTCAATGTTCATTTTGGTCAAAAATGCCTGGTCTTTCTTTGTTTCTTGACACATCAACATGGTTTAGTGTTTGGGCCAAGTGGTGATAAAAATGAGTGCTCAGGTATAGTCCCTGTCCAGATAATTCGAGCTTTTTTTTGTGCTGTTTAGAGTCCTTAGTGGCATGTCTAAAATAGACATTTTAGAAAAAGCTACTTGTAGTATTTTGAGTTCTTGGATAGATGGAGAGATAGTGTGCAACACGTTGATTTACAACAAACATATGCTGCTAAATCTAGTTTAAATAAACAGAATTTTGCCGAAAATTGGTAGGAGATCCACTGAACCTCCGATCAAAATTGGTAAAAGAAAAATCATAAAAACACACAGGAATTCCAGATTGGAATTAAACAAACCAATAGGACCATTAAATAAACACCGCTGTGAAGTGCCCGCAATTCCTGTGCCATTTATCTCATAGCTGGATCAAACATGAAATCACTAAAACAAACAAGGAAATTGGGAATAGAAAGTAATGGGTACTACGAGAAATGTCCACTTTGGTTGAATGCTTGAAACTGAAAACTAATTTAAATGCAAGTGTCATGAAATGCTCGCTTTAAGTGATTCAATAGGATAGCGCATTTGACCGTGAAAACTACTTTTCAACATTTCTAAATATTTTATCAGCATATTTGAGAATTTTGCAGGGTTTTATGTGGTTTTAAATTCTTAAGTATTACCTACAATAGTCGGTATTCAACTCTTCTAATGAGCTATTATTTGTATCTTATTGATTTTTTGTAAAAGTTGTTAAAAATGTTGAAATTGTTAAAAATATTTTTAGAAAATCAAGAATAAAAATCAATACTTTAACAAGTTTGATTTGTTTGTGTATTTTTCTAAACAACATTAAAAACTTATTATTTATGTGTTTTCATCATTTTTACCTTAATTAACAATGCACCAAATGTAACTTTTGTTAGTTTTGTCCGAATTTTCTTAAAATATAATGTATATCTTTGTTTCGGTGTAGTCCTCAATGTTTGACTGTGCACCCGCTCTAATAAGTGAGGTGGTACCCATCCCTACACTCTCTGCAAATGGCTTCATTTCCACCAGGAGATAAACTGCTCTTGTTTCAGAAGCGCATACTTACTTGTTGTTTTTGCAATGTCAATTGTTTTGCCACCAGGTGCGTCACAAGAAGCTTTGAGAATATGTCACATTGGTGCAGTTCAGGTCTACCTATATAATGCCTTTCATCTTCATCTACCATTTGGATAAATTTGTGCATCTTTGGTGATCTACAGGTTATAATAAGAGTACACACGGAAATCTATGTGCATTTTTACTTTTTTTATTTTAGTTTCTCTAGGTGGAGACTTTGATCTCCCATAGTGAATATATTTTTCTTACACCTTGCTCCCCCTTTGACATAAGTGTCTGTTCTCTTCTCTTTCATTTCCAGTCTTGGATAGGCACTTGCTTGAGCATTTTTCACAAGTATATTTGGATGTGTTGCGAATTATCTGGAAACTGCCACATCTATTGGTTTGTGCACGTTCTTGCATGGTCACCACCCCCTTCCCTTTCTTTGGAATGCTCACTTTCATGTGCCTGTCCATTACAATGAATGATTGCTAACACGCTTACCTCCAAACAGACTGTGAGTTATAATGTCCACTGGTACTGATTATTGTGAACTTTTACCTTTCGACCTGCAGTTTTTGATGGCCGCAAAGTGACACATACTGTGTACAAAACACTTTGTTAATTTCGGTCTACAGTGATTTTCAAGGTTATTTATGAATTAACTGAAACAAATGACTTCTCATCTGCTCATTCTGTTTAGGGGAATATTTGGCACCTTCCTTGAACCTCCACTTATTTCTCCAAAAGAAAGTGCTGGGTGTTATTCTCCACCTTACATATCCATTAAAGGCAGCTACCTTATGAGCTATCTTTATACTGTGTGAATTATTTAGAATCCAGAGCTGAATATTTCAAGGCAAAATAAAAGGGCAAAGGCGTATCAAAAAAGTAAATAACTCAGTGTTGTTTATTAGTTGTTCTCAAAGAGATGTATATCTTGCTTTTGAAGAACATTTTGAAATGTATTTGTAATGTGCCTGATTGCTATTGAAAAACAAATTTTAGTTGATACGTGATGCTCACCTCTGGTTTCTGTTGAAGCGTGTAGTCTTTTTCATTGAAGAATTGTCTGTTTTCTCTCTGGTTAGAGGTTATAGAAATGTTATTCTTGAAATGTTTGCAAGGCTTCCCTTTGAGCCAATGGCTTTCTGTGATTCAACGTTTTTGACACTACTAGTCATTCACGCTGGAAGGTGAGCCACTTAACTCCACTCAGGCTGCATTTCAGAATCTTAATGTATTTTACATTTTGGGTTTCTTAATATATATCCCTCTTTCTGCTCTTCGTCAGGTTTCTGCATGTTTGTTCTCAGTCTGGTCAAGAAGCACTATCGCCTGCAGTTCTATATGGTAAGTTTGATAGCGGTTTCTGTATTGGACTTGAAGAACACCAGTGTTTTGTACCATGTTCCCACCTAGTATTGTTTTGTTCAGCTTCTGCAGACTAAACACCCAATTTATAAACAGGCACACCAGCGAAGGCGGTTTGGGAATGCCTCAAAAGTACATCAGAGTGGGATATTATTTTGAGTCGCTGCCTTCCAGTTTCAGGGTACCACACTTGGAAAGATCCTGCAACAGAATGCTTTGGTATAGTGTGCCACTTTTTAAAGGGATTGACAGCTGTTACTCACATAGCACCGATTCTGTTACTAGCTGATTCGAAATTGAAACAAACCTTATTCAGCAAAGTAATGCCATAAAAGTACATCAGTAAAAACTGTTTCCATGCCAACAGTTTAGCCACAGGGAATTATACTAACTCACCTAACTAGGATAATTGTCCAGTGCTCCCTGTAAGGAATCTTCTCAAATTGACATTTTGCCAAGAAATTATCAATTCTTCCCCTTGTAATTAGGAAAGGTGTTTGTTAGAGGTTAAACGTTGCAGGGATAGTTTGGGCACTAACACGTTTTTTATGTCGATAGAAAGAACATTATGGAGCTCACTGCTGCTTCTGGACTTCATCCTTACTCATTGCGATCATTTCCTATGATTGTATTATACATAAAGTATGCAGTTAGTAAAAATTTGTAAATATTTCCTTAATTGTAATTTAGTTTGTAACAGAATTCATCTGCACTGGAAGCTAATAAATCAATGTGATTAAACTCTACAAGAGTGAATGCGCATAATGCATCGGCCAATTTAGTAATAACTTCTGAATGGAAATACACTTCCCAAAGGAAAAAACAATATTATTCGTTGTGTGTCCACGGAGTCAGACAAGATCGGCAGTATCAAATACCAGCTCAAGTTTTAGCAGACATGAAATAAAATCACATTTTGATATTCTCAGCTTATTTGGATTCACCTTCTTTCCTCAGGGGCATTGGAGGTTGCTCTGCATTACTTCTTCTGCACTGGGGCTGCAATATTATTTGCTCACTTCTTCTGCATCGGGTAGGTTTTGTTTCAATAAAGGGCTTGGCCCCACTTTCTAGGTGTGCAAAGATTCTCCCCCTCTTTCAGCGAATGGCAGCCTAGTGCCTGTTGATGGGTTGAGCAATTGACGCCTTCCTTTCCCTTTTGTGCTCCTGCTTACTGGGTCAGATTAGGTGCTACCGTAAAAACTATTTTGGATGAAGCTATCTTTTGATTTTCTGATGAGGCAAAGAGCACACACCTGCTTCTTGGAGAATTAGTAGTTTCCTTCTCATCCACCTTTGTGGACATACGCTTTGACCCTATTTATTTTGTGCAGAGGAAAACATGCTGCAGATCCTCTTTAACTATTGCTAGGAGGCGTCTCCCTTCAGCTGCATGTTCTCAAGGATGTTTTTCTCTTATGGAAAACCTCCTTGTCATCTCTTGTGGTGAGACTAGGGTTCAGTGTCTCCTGAATCACCTCTATGATCCATTGAAGATCCATCCAGGTATTTCACCCCAAACTTGATCTTTGACTATTTTAGAAGGGGGCAATTACAAATGTTATAAGAACTTGTCTCTACATCAATATGGAGGTTGTGTTGTAAATAACTTTATGCTTCAGCTTTGTACACTATGCTGAACTTCGAATAGGTTGTTTATTAAATGTTGGCACTCCTTGTAGCGCCTCTTAGATAGTCTTTTGTATTTCTCTGTTGTTGAAATCAGAGAGCCTTTCTTCCCGTAAACATCTGTGCCTCCCATTAGGAGCTGAGACATTTTTATGTTGCATGTAGCTTTGTTAGTTGGCATACAAGGCAACTGTATTTTCATTTTCTTTAATTGCTTCCTGAAGTGTAGGGGTTGTCTGAAGTTATTTTGTTGCATAGATGTGATCATTTCGATTCCTGATTTGAGACTCCCTAACTAGGAGGCCTGCACTCACATCCCAGCTTAACAGTGTGACCAAAATGCTTGGTCTCAAGCAAGTCATTTTGCCTCACCGTGTCTCATTTTAGTTTAGGGTGCTTTGTAATGCATATGTGGTTCAATCCTGTATATATTGCTTCAGGTTTAATCATGCTGTTGACCATCCATATATTACATTACAATAATGTAATTGTCTTTGTTTTATTCATGGTGCTGTTTAAAGGCATTCCTTGTGTCATTTTAATAACTGACAGTGCAGTAGTCGTATGTATTAATTTAAGATGTCAAAAACGTTTTCAAATCTTAAACACCTGCCATCTGCTGTACAATCAATCAATCAGGGAATTGTAAGCACTCTACTCACCCGTGAGGGTCTCAAGGCGATGGGGGCGGGGGAGGTTCTCAGCTCCGTTCAGCCGAAGAGCCAGGTCTTGAGACTCTTCAGGGAGGTGGCGCATCTGATGTCTACCGTTAGCTCGTTCCACTACTAATAAGATGGGGCAAGGGGGGTCTTCCGATAGCTCGCTTTGTACTTCGGTCCTTAGGGACAAGGAGACTTCTGATTTGCTCTGGCATTCCCCTCCGTGTACATTTTGGGGGTTGCCCACCTCTAACACGGGCTTATTCTGTGGCTTCCATTCGCTCTCAGTGGGACTTCTTTGGAAATCTGTTTTTGATTCAAGGTGGCATTCAGGTCTTGCCATCTCTGTTTTGTTTCTGACTTTACCTTACTTCACACATATTGAGATTGGACTAAGCTACGAGGAAGAAATTGTCGCTCTGCTGTCAATTGACACCATCCGTACTTTTTGTCCAAAAGGTCCCACCATTCACAAGTCTGCCATGAAATAAGCATTTTTTTGAGGAACTAGCATATCGTATGAGATGCCTGAATGGGGCCTTGTAACTGCATATTGAACATATTGGTTGTGGACATTTGTCCCTGAAGTGATGACTAGAAGGGGTTCTTCTGCTCTCCGGAGTGCCTTGACCTCTGTGCATTGAGACGTGCCTTGCATGCTTAAGGGCATCAAGAGGAAAGTGTGGATGAAACCGAGGTTCAGGGACCCAACCACACATGTCCAATGTGGTGTCTTAGATAGAGCTGGGGTGGGGGAGAGGAATAAGGTATGACACCATCTCACATCTGATCATACAGTGCCCCCTAGTTCAAAGTTCTTGCAGAATCTGCACCCTCTTTACGAAGTAATGTGGGCCAGTTCTGGAAATGGGTCTGCGGCACAGTTTGAGAAAGGAATGGAAGGAAGAATGTACACAGAGGGCAATAGCTCATGCTGCAGAAGCTGAAACTAGACATTTCAAAACCATTGACCGCATTGCAAAGATGATTTACTTCAACTGCATCGAGTACTGAGGTTGCAGCTAAAGGCACCCAAGAGTTGCTTGGATGGCAGTGCAGTCCCTGAGACCTGCTGTGCCTAAAAAGAGTTTACTGAACTGTGGAGACCCTACAAGAGCTGGTGCACACCCACAATAGAATGGATGTACTTCTATACAAAAGGGGAGAAAGGCTTGAGTGTTACCAAAGAGGCTACTACCTCTAGCAGGTACATGACAACAATGCCCTCAAATCTCCTTTCTTCTAAATAATCCAATGGAGATGTGAAGCAAAATTCCCAAGGAGAGGGAGAAAATCAGATGTTTTATTTCTAAGAGGGGTACCATTAGTTAGCAACAAAAACAATGAGCCAAGCAGACTCCTCATTTGTATCCCAGGGAGACTACTCTCCACAGGAATAATGGCTACGCTGCAACAGATTGATAAAAAAAACTTCAGGCAAACCTCAAAATTTGACAGGCTGCAAGATTTGGTGAGGTCTCTAAACTGTGACACAGATTGAGAAGTTAATCCAGTCTGGCTGTAACTGAAGTGCAGGAAGACATTAAAAAAATGTTAGAATGCCTGATAGCAATGTTAACACCAAGTGACAATGATGGGAGAATGAAACTTGTGGAAAGACCTCGAGAGCTAAAAATCTTTGGATGTTGGGAGTCCTTGAGGAAGAAGGGGATCTGATCAAAGGGACTGTGTGCATTGGATGTTGGAAGAGCTTGAAATTATTTAAGAATTAGTTGTCGATGGCATAAGGCGTTATTTCCTCTTGAAGTACCCAAAGCAGAACCCATTGATGTGAAGAGCAGGTCTTACAATTATTTTTGCGTATCAAGAGAAAAGAGGTGAAAGTCCATATATGATAGAGGGAAAATCCTGATAAGGGGGACCCCAGTCTACTTTTTCCGGGATACCTTTCAAGCTGTGGATTGATTGAAAAAGGAGAGGCCACCACTCACACAGGATTTTGCACACCTGCACTTCCCCACAAGGCTGCTAATAACGTGAGAGGTGAAAGGTACACCTTCTTGAGTTATAAATGATGGACAGAAGTGTTAACTGTCCATGTTAGAGAGGGCGACTTCCTCTTATGTGATAATAGAGGTGCCCTGGCATATTAGAGGTAACTGAGAGCCTATCTGTAACGAGACTGGAAAATCAGAAGCACATAAATCTCCACTATTGTGGGTTATGGTGTGCAGGTCCCACCCTCCATCTCCTCCAATCCAACCACATCTCCTCCTTCTTCTCTCTGCCCATCCCTTCTTCCTCGCAAAATAGAGCTAGCCCTTCCTTTCTCTCTCCTTGTGTAGTCTTTCTCACTTGTTTCCATACCAGATCTCGAAACCTGCCAACACATGGGAACACAAGTTCAAGCACCCTCTCTCTCTTGACTCACAACCCACCCCTCCCATCTAATCACTGGTGCACCCTTCAAGAATGGATGTCATGATATATTATTCCGTCTTGAAAGGAGAGAACCTTTTTGTGCACTTAGTAGAACTGTCCCCCTCTACACCAGCTGGCAGTGTGCACCTCTAAAGAATTCGTACATTTTTCTGGAGTATATTTTTTAAAAGAAAGTATTGACATTTTCCCTTTTTGGAATGATTGAATGATTTTGTTGGCAAATTATGTTTGAATAAGAACAAAAGAAAAATAATTATCTAGACCTAGCTGTATAATGATGGCACTACAGTTGAGTCAACCTTTAATTTAGCCTCATCGCAGCAAATTTTCTGATAAAGTTGCATATTGAAGTAATTTGATCTTTAGGAACAGCCTTTTTGGGTTCATGTTGCTGTTTTGCTGCAAATATTATTTTGAGTGTGTTGTTTTTCCTCACGCTAACTCGAGCATTTTTGTCTTTTTCTATAGTTTGGCTGGACTCATGTGACTCTACTGATTGTCGTCACTCAGTCTCACCTTATTATTCACAACCTATTTGAAGGCATGATCTGGTAAGTTGAATATTGCTTTACAGATCATGTGTTCCCAGTTACTTCCAATGTTGTAAAGGCCAGGGAACAGGGGGAAGAAAACAACCAAACCCAACTACCAAAGTAGAGTTCCATCCAGACCTATATTTCTTTAACTAACAGCTTATTGAAGCTCAAATACGGGGAATAATAAACTTTGTACTCCACACAGAATAATTGCTTATTTTTTCTTCTTTTATTTAATTCTCTATCCTTTTTATTAAATAGAAAAAAACTTCGCGTATTACAATCACAGTATCATATTTCAAATAATTCTATACAATACGTGTACGTGATTTCAACATTTTAAAAGTCACATTAATGACATAGTAATAGTTTGAATCTACCATTCCTCACATCCAGTCATACCTCTCTCAACTCACCACTCATGTCTCTTCCACTGAATACATTCATTCTCTCCACCCCAGAACAACACTGCATGCACAGATGGAAACTGGGTGATAAAATCAACCCTCAGTTGTTGTGCTGATCACTGGGGTGCCACACTCTATCACTGGCCGACGTACGTTTCAATGGTGATATACTTTTTCAACCATCTTTTCAGGACCTGTTATTTATTACTTTAGAACGGGTGGAAAGAGGGGGAAGAAAGTTCTGCAATTATAAAGGAGAAAAAAGGTCAACATTATCTGTTTTTTTTTTAACACCCCAGAAGATTTTTAAAATTTCTCCTATATATACTATCATATCAAGCGAATGTGACACTTCATAACATTTATCTTAAATGCGGCTATTGACTCCTAAGCGCTACTTAGAGAGGAGCTTAGCCAGGTAAAAAAGAAAAAGTATAGACACAAATTTGACAAGAAAGAAAAAAGAAATTTAGTTCAAAGATATAAACAAAAGACAGTGAGTCTTGATTGCTAACTTTACCCCTGTTGTTACCGATTTTGTCACAATACCTTGTGGGTGTATGTAGCATACAGCCTTCATGGAGTTAACATTTATACAAATAGTATTTGTGAGCAGAGTGCCCACAGTGCTATTCCACCCAACATTAACTACTGGCTTTATAAATTAGAAAGCAAGTGGCTAGTTACCTGTCTCTAATATCCATAGCGTATTTTGCAACTTGTCTTGTATGCTTCGACGGAAGTATTTCCTAAGTGCCTACCCCGGACCTTGCTTCTCTATGTGCCGGTGTTTCAATTACCTGTAAAAAATAAATGGTGCACAGCCATGCCATCAACAATTATACACTCCCACTGCTTGAACTCTAAAAACATTGCTCACATTCCCTATGTATGTTACTATTCTTTTGGCTTACCTTATCTTACAATGTCTCACATTGTAAGTGAAGTACTGATTTCTTGGGACTCCACGAGCAATTCTGGGATATGTTAACCTTCTCAACCCAGTGCCGGGTGCGTCCTCTCTCCAATAGTCTAAATTTTATAGAGGGACAATACATGGTGTCAGACCTGCCAGTATGCTGATAATCACTATAGTTATAGGTCAAAGGAGGTTTATTAAGACATGACTTGCTGATGGTTTTACAATATCACATACCTTCTTGTTAGTTTATCCGCCTTCCTATGGTTAGTGTTATTCTACCGCTGGCCAGGCAGCATCTTTTCTGTTCTTGTAATTAGCGATTTTTCATGCTGAAAGTTACCTCTTCTTGTAGATGGCGTCTTGTTTGGGACCCACAATGCATTCTGCGAGTGAAAACACACGTAGTCTATTTTACAATGTGCACGGTGTTTAGCAATGAGTTCTCCCATAGGGCTCCCCTTAAAATGTAATTATGGCTCTGAGTGGATGCCGTTATGCGGGTCATAAATCCGTATTCCTATCGAACCATCTATTTTCCTTGCTCCCATTTGAAGATTAACTATATACTCTTTAGAATTCAAAAGAGGGTATCTGTCTACCATGTTACTCCCTCCAGAGGGGCCTGCTCGTCCGAGTCGGGCGCCTCCCCGCAATTATGTTTATGAAAAGACACCTATTGCCCTGGCTGCCCTTCAAAAGAAATAAGCTTTATCCTCGTACGGTTGGGGAAAGATATCTGTTACGGAGTGTGGTCCTCTCTAGAGGTTCCTGCTCGTCCTAATCGAGCGCCTCCCAGCAATTGTGTATGGGTCTCCAACCGTTATGCCTTGGGGTTGTAAACATAGCCTTGCTGCTTTTGTTTCTGTCCGTTTGGAATCGCCTGCTGCCAGCCTACTTCTTGCGGAACCCGCTCCGCGGGTCCCGCTGCGTGAGGAGTGTTGACCGCAGCGCCTTGAAGGGGACACCGAGGGAAGTACTTGCACGGGGCTGCGAGCGAGTGCGTGAGCTCCTTGGGACTGCATTTCCCAGGAGCACCCGCCAGCCCTGATCAGCTACACCTGGGCCG
The DNA here is from genome assembly GCF_964204655.1 of Triturus cristatus. Taxonomy (NCBI): domain Eukaryota; kingdom Metazoa; phylum Chordata; class Amphibia; order Caudata; family Salamandridae; genus Triturus; species Triturus cristatus. The sequence goes on along the minus strand of NC_140594.1, from coordinate 435,792,915 downwards.
CTCTCCCCGACCCCTCCTACCCTTCCACCGAGCCCTTATCATCTGCTCTCGCTGAGACGGCGAGTGGGACGCCTTGCTGCTTTTGTTTCTGTCCGTTTGGAATCGCCTGCTGCCAGCCTACTTCTTGCGGAACCCGCTCCGCGGGTCCCGCTGCGTGAGGAGTGTTGACCGCAGCGCCTTGAAGGGGACACCGAGGGAAGTACTTGCACGGGGCTGCGAGCGAGTGCGTGAGCTCCTTGGGACTGCATTTCCCAGGAGCACCCGCCAGCCCTGATCAGCTACACCTGGGCCGCTCTCCCCGACCCCTCCTACCCTTCCACCGAGCCCTTATCATCTGCTCTCGCTGAGACGGCGAGTGGGACGCCTTGCTGCTTTTGTTTCTGTCCCTTTGGAATCGCCTGCTGCCAGCCTACTTCTTGCGGAACCCGCTCCGCGGGTCCCGCTGCGTGAGGAGTGTTGACCGCAGCGCCTTGAAGGGGACACCGAGGGAAGTACTTGCACGGGGCTGCGAGCGAGTGCGTGAGCTCCTTGGGACTGCATTTCCCAGGAGCACCCGCCAGCCCTGATCAGCTACACCTGGGCCGCTCTCCCCGACCCCTCCTACCCTTCCACCGAGCCCTTATCATCTGCTCTCGCTGAGACGGCGAGTGGGACGCCTTGCTGCTTTTGTTTCTGTCCGTTTGGAATCGCCTGCTGCCAGCCTACTTCTTGCGGAACCCGCTCCGCGGGTCCCGCTGCGTGAGGAGTGTTGACCGCAGCGCCTTGAAGGGGACACCGAGGGAAGTACTTGCACGGGGCTGCGAGCGAGTGCGTGAGCTCCTTGGGACTGCATTTCCCAGGAGCACCCGCCAGCCCTGATCAGCTACACCTGGGCCGCTCTCCCCGACCCCTCCTACCCTTCCACCGAGCCCTTATCATCTGCTCTCGCTGAGACGGCGAGTGGGACGCCTTGCTGCTTTTGTTTCTGTCCGTTTGGAATCGCCTGCTGCCAGCCTACTTCTTGCGGAACCCGCTCCGCGGGTCCCGCTGCGTGAAGAGTGTTGACCGCAGCGCCTTGAAGGGGACACCGAGGGAAGTACTTGCACGGGGCTGCGAGCGAGTGCGTGAGCTCCTTGGGACTGCATTTCCCAGGAGCACCCGCCAGCCCTGATCAGCTACACCTGGGCCGCTCTCCCCGACCCCTCCTACCCTTCCACCGAGCCCTTATCATCTGCTCTCGCTGAGACGGCGAGTGGGACGCCTTGCTGCTTTTGTTTCTGTCCGTTTGGAATCGCCTGCTGCCAGCCTACTTCTTGCGGAACCCGCTCCGCGGGTCCCGCTGCGTGAAGAGTGTTGACCGCAGCGCCTTGAAGGGGACACCGAGGGAAGTACTTGCACGGGGCTGCGAGCGAGTGCGTGAGCTCCTTGGGACTGCATTTCCCAGGAGCACCCGCCAGCCCTGATCAGCTACACCTGGGCCGCTCTCCCCGACCCCTCCTACCCTTCCACCGAGCCCTTATCATCTGCTCTCGCTGAGACGGCGAGTGGGACGCCTTGCTGCTTTTGTTTCTGTCCGTTTGGAATCGCCTGCTGCCAGCCTACTTCTTGCGGAACCCGCTCCGCGGGTCCCGCTGCGTGAAGAGTGTTGACCGCAGCGCCTTGAAGGGGACACCGAGGGAAGTACTTGCACGGGGCTGCGAGCGAGTGCGTGAGCTCCTTGGGACTGCATTTCCCAGGAGCACCCGCCAGCCCTGATCAGCTACACCTGGGCCGCTCTCCCCGACCCCTCCTACCCTTCCACCGAGCCCTTATCATCTGCTCTCGCTGAGACGGCGAGTGGGACGCCTTGCTGCTTTTGTTTCTGTCCGTTTGGAATCGCCTGCTGCCAGCCTACTTCTTGCGGAACCCGCTCCGCGGGTCCCGCTGCGTGAAGAGTGTTGACCGCAGCGCCTTGAAGGGGACACCGAGGGAAGTACTTGCACGGGGCTGCGAGCGAGTGCGTGAGCTCCTTGGGACTGCATTTCCCAGGAGCACCCGCCAGCCCTGATCAGCTACACCTGGGCCGCTCTCCCCGACCCCTCCTACCCCTTCCACCTATTGTGTTCATACTCCTTATTAAGCCACAAGTACTCCCGCAGCGCGGGAGAGCGCGCGGGAGAAGCCCGGGACAAGGGCGGGACCGTCTGTGGCCGTCCGGGGCCGAAGGAGGCCGGGCTGGGCCACCCCCCTTACCAGTGACATATAGTATCACCTCCAGTAAGTGGCTTAGAAAAGTTGGATTTGTTTAGTGCTTAACATGGCAACGTCTACATCAACAAACTCCGTAAATAGCCATCAAATAACTCCTCCTGTAGAGTCTGGTCCACTGGCAATTGGCCCCTTAGATACATTTTTCTTTAATCGTTCACTGGTAATAGACAAAGAGTTGACCTTGGCAGAGAAGCGCGCAGAGCGTAGGCTGTCAATCGAAATACTTAAGAATTCAACGGATAAGTTTTCAAATCTAGCTTACCCCACCTTGGTAACTCCTCTGTCATCAGTGAACCTGCCAGTTGTAAACGACCATTTTGAGGTCCAGGCCCAAAAACCAAACAAGGATGTTGTGATAGAACTAAATAATCCTTGTGGCGGCAAAATCCTACCAGCACCGCTCACTGATTCTGGCGCCCAGGTTACATTGGCCCAACCCAAAATCGGGTCCAAACGGAAACGACCAGCATCTGTAAGAAAATGTAAAAGGGTGGTCAAACCCCCTCAAAAACTCAGGAAGTTACATAAACTCGTGAACACAGGAGAGGTAGCTACTAACAAAACTCAAAGCACAGAAAGTGTTACACCTACTAATCTTGTCTCCTTGAACAGCCAGGACGGAGATGACAATCCTTGTACCGACTCCACTGTACCATGTAAAGATAAGGAGCAATCACTTGTAATTGTTCTCCCTGAACTGGAAATATTGTTTAGATCACTACTCACCCCCATTGAGGATAGAATTGCAAAGCTTGTAGATAGGCTAAACCATTTTGAACAGACTACCTTAGACAATTTTTATTCCACAAAACCACTGATTAAAGCGAATAGGGTGGAAGTAAGCACAAACTCTCAGGCCCTAAACAACCCTGTTATTCAGGATAAGGGAAGAAATCCCCGAAATAGCTCTCCTTTACCTCCCAAACTGAGCAAACCTACAGTTAAAGCCATTACAAAATCCTCAGACAGAACAGAGAGAGCAAACGTTGGCCCTGATTTACCTCAGTCGACCATAATACACCCTACACAGCCCACAATCCCCCCGACACAAAATCCACCAATCGCAACGAGTGCTGAGGCTACAGTGCGTCACCAAGCGGGAATAGTACCAACAAACGCAAACGTAACTAATAGCACGCAGAAAGCTCAGAATATTCCGGTGGGAGGGAATAGGGCTAACACAGGTTTGTTGGTAGGTAAAACTTCAGTACCGTCCCAAATAAATAACAAACAGGCGCTGAAGCCTGTCCCCCAATATGTCCCCCAAGTTCCCAAATCTATCCCACCGCCCGTGGCAAAACAACCCTACAGAAAACCACCAATTAATCTCACCCCAGACTCCTTTCCCTATGTAGCAGTTCTTATAAACGTCCCACCATTACCCCCAGGACAGAGAGAAACTTTCCAGATGCTCAAAAACAAGATCATGCACTGGCTAAAGGAAAACCGTCCTCTGCCTGGTGACATCGACGGGCTAATCATAGGGGTAAGGAGAATAGATTGGATGGGATATACATCGAAAACCTTGGGTGGGGATTGCATAGTGGTCAATTTCCAAGACCCAAGGGTGGCGGGATGGATAACAAGGCAGGGATGGGGAACAAATAAGGGAGGTATCGGAATTGTAGACCTTACCTTTTTTTACCCCCGACCGACTAGTGTAACGACTAGTTTACTAATGAACCCCTTATTCCCCCTACTGTATCATGGCTAGTCAATCCCTTACCACCTCCTCCTGTAGGTCATAATCATACCACTTACACATATTACAACCCTCATGTAGGATGGCAGGAGCCGGGATGGGGATATTGACAAACCAGTACTGACAGTTTAGGAGGGAACACTAACGAGCCAGAAGGGCAATGTGATGTTCATGGTAATACAACTGTTACAAACTCATTGGTCAATTACATCGAGACGGGGGGTTTGGTCGAAGAAGGTGGTTTTAGACTGGGAACCCTAAATACAAATGCCAAGATAACATACCCAGCCAATACGACAGTGGATCCGACAGATGACCAAGAAAGGCAGACTAATTCTACTGAAAGCCCTATGTTAGCCCAAGTATTTCCATTGACAAACACCCGAGATGGGCTAGATGCTAGCATTGGTACGCTTTTATCTTGGAATGTCGCTGGGCTGGCAAGTAAATTGGATTCCCAATCCTGGGTGGATTTTATAAGTGGGTATGACATCTGTTGCTTCCAAGAAACCTGGGCTTGTGATCCCCTTTTCTGTCTTGGTTATTTGAACTATTGTATACCAGCGTCAAAAGGGGGAAGAGGGCGGCCCAAGGGAGGCTTAACTGTTTGGGTTAGACAGGACCTGCAGGTCAACATCAAAATGTTGGACCTGGGAAATTGTGATTTGCAATTATTAAGAATCTCCGTAGCAAAGGGTCAACTAATAGATTTGTACAATGTCTACGTGAGAGGTAGCAACGTAACCAATTTACCCACCATTGAGCTGTTGTCTACTGCCATTGAGACCAAGTCCCAGGAAAGTGTAACGATAACTGTAGGGGACCTCAACAGGACTTTTGAACCTCTGGACTGTACAAATGACCTCTTGGAGAGCGAAGAGGACAATCTCTGGGGAGTACCACCTCTATGCCTAAAACCTGTAAGGAGATGGACAAAAGAGATCTTATCACTGAATGGAATTTGTATGGAACATGGCTTAAGAGCACTGAACGGGAGGACACCTGGGGACAAGGAGGGCAGCTACACTTTTGACAATGGCATCAACAGGAGTCGAATCGATTACATTCTGTGCAGTCTCCAACTGTGGAAAGGGGTTGTTGACATGACAGTTAGGCCCCGGGTTGAAAGTGACCACAACCCCCTCTGTGTGACTCATAGGTGGTGGAATACTGGTGCGGGTAACCCTCTAGTGATATACGATGAAACCCCTGTCATGAGTAATGATGAACGCAGGTTAAAATGGCCCAAGGTACTGGCAAACGAGGCCACTATGACTTACATCAATAATGCTGTTGATTGTGCAATTACCGCGATGGAAACAGCGGTTCCAGTGGTTCCAGGGGATAGTGGAATCACCGAAATGCACAATAAGTTATTCTCCCTCCTGAGACCATGCTTCTTCATTAAAAAAAGGAAAGGGAAGAAATCTAAAGAAGTGGGAAGGTGGTTTGATAGCCATTGTAGATCAGCACGATTAGCCCTGGGACAAGCCATAAGGAATAGGGACCGCGCCGCTGTGACAAAGAATAGGGAACTGTACAAGATGGCCATCTATCGTGCAAAAAAGAATTGGGATGAAGGCCACTGGGCCGAACTAAAAGAGGCCTCTGATAGTAAAGACTCCAGGGCATTCTGGAAAATCATCAAGTGGGGTAGTGGAGCCGGTCCTGCGAAGCCAGACAACAATGTAGCAGAGGAAGCTTGGGTTGATTACTTCAGACCTCAGTACGCGGAAGTTAACCATCCTGTGGCAGCTGATAGTATAACACCGGTTTATGCAACCGACGATTTGTTCTCCCTTAGAGAAGTGGAAATTGCCATTGGTTCCGCGAAATGTGGGAGGGCGCCAGGTCCAGATGGCATTCCACCTGATATTTTTAAACACGATATGACCAGATGGGCGAGATATACCCTCCTTGTAGCGAATGCCCTAGCCAAGGGGGAAGTGGTCCCAGACCTCTGGAAAGGCGCAACCATTATCCCCATCCACAAGAAGGAAGATCGTTCACTGCCTGCAAACTATAGGCCCATAAGCTTAATAGCCACCATACAGAAAGTAGTCGGGAGAATGGTAACAAACCAGCTTATGGACTGGGTTGAAGACAACAACGCCCTTTCTCCATACCAAGCGGGATTCAGGCGAGCAACCAGTACCATCGATCAGGTCTTCCGCTTTACCATATTAAGGTGGAAGACCGTTGTACTGGGAAGGGGCTGCCTGTACGTCGCGTTCGTCGACCTGCGGACGGCGTTCGACCTAGTCCCCCGGTTTAAGTTATGGTTGGTTTTGCAAACGTTGGGGATCCCTGCTGATCTGCTAACAATAATTATGCGACTGCACGAATCCAACTTCGCTAGAGTCCAGTGGGGTGGAAGTGGAGAGACAACAGAGGATTTCCCAGTGGAAAGGGGTGTTCGACAGGGCTGTTCCATGGCCCCTTTACTTTTCTCGTTATTTATTAACGGAATCGTTGAGAGGATGCTGAAGGCTAGTGTTGATGCCCCATCGTTAGCGGACACCAGGGTTCCGATCCTGATGTTCGCTGACGACACTCTTATCTTGTCTAAGACCCCCATGGGGCTGCAACGTGCATTAAGCATTTTTGATGCTTTTTGCACTGAGCATGGGCTAGAGGTAAATGTGGGAAAAACAAAACTAATGGCTTTTTCCCCCGGACGCAGGAACTACCCCAAGGTAACCTTAAACAGCAGTAGGTTAGACATTGTCAAAGAATTTACGTACCTGGGTGTACAGATCGCAGAGGGCATTGGCTGGACGCATCATGTAGATAAAGTGGTCTTAAAGCACCAGCAGCTTTCTGGTGCTTTAAGGGGGGAACACCGCAAATCCAAAACAAAACCCATAAAACCCGCATTAATAGTGTATGACGCGAAGGTTTTGGGTGCCACATTATATGGCGCGGAGCTATGGGCCTGGGATGGTTTAGCGGCTCTTCAGACTTCAGAGAACAAGTTTATGCGAGGGATTACAAGACTCCCACAGAGTACCCCCTTAACCCCACTGTTTTTGGAGTTAGGTAGACGCACCATTGTAGATAGAGCCCGATTGCGCCCAGTCCTTTACTGGAGACGTCTCTGGACGACTCCAGAAATAAGACAATATGCGGAGGGTTTTCAATGGATTATCAAGGAAGATACCTTCCATAAGATAAAATGGCTAAAACATCTGAAGTCCATGTTAGTAAACTTAGGGTTTTCAAATCTTTGGAATAACCCTGAGGGAGAGATCTTCCCTAGCAAAGAAGCCCTTAAAGAACAATACTGGGATTGGGTTGGCGGTAAGATGCTGAATGACACCAGGGCCGACTCTATGACTGGTCGCTTCCTGGAGATAAAATTTTTTCCTGCCCTGGAAAATTATTGGGACAACATCACGGTACCAATGGATAGGAAACTTGTATTTCAGCTAAGATCAGGATCTATCCCCCTCAAGAAACTGACATCTGGCTGGCACAGACCCACCAATAACTTATGTCCAGCATGCGAAAATGCCGAGGAGAGCATAGGCCATTTTCTTTTCGTATGCCACGCTTATGTGAATCCGAGGAGAAAATGGCTCTCGCCGGTATGCAAAAACTTGGGGACACGAGACAGCACAGTGGCTCTAAGAATCCTACGTACTACAACTCAGGATTCGATAGTCATAGGGGTAGCTAAATACCTGGGTTGGGCATGGGCAATTAGAAGACGGTCCCTGGGGGGAAGCAGGTAACAAGGTATTCCTCTCAACAATGATTAATGTAATACTATTTGTAAATATGGTTTTTATATGCAAATGTTGTATGAGCTGTACTCTATGTTTAATGAATTTTTAATCCGTAATAATGTATTATTGTATAACTGTGTTGATTTTATGTGCTTTTATGAGAATTGTCTCGAATAAAGCTTATACAATAGTAATAGCAATAGTAAACATAGCAAATAACACCATTTCTTACCTCTCGTGTGGCTGTATCTCGTCTTGCTTTACTTCTTTCCATTGGCATCAAGCAATGTTTGTGTAGAGTTCTTTCAGTAGTGGAATGTAGGACTTGTTGCTAGGTTAGAATGTTGATCTTTGAAGGGAGAGTTAGTGCTGTAAAGCTGGAAGAGTAAGTTGGAGGTGCATGTTCTACTTGCTACAAATGAAGATCATCACTTATCCTGTGTTGGAGTGGATCTTTACATTGGCGACGATGGACTAAATCTGCGCAGGGGGCAGACAGCAAGTACCTCCACCCCTGGATTAATCAAATTTCAAACGGAAGAAGAACCCACTGCTTCAAGAGCTGTGTTTCCTTGAATATGTTATCAAGATACTAAGTTCGGGTATGTACTTTGTATCTTGTTTGAATTCAAGCTTACTTCATACTTCTACGACGTTTCCAGCATTCAAAGATCTGTCGCTTTATCAATTGAACCCGCACTTACTTAACAGTGACTATCTATATATATACTGCCTCGTGTGGAAGAGGAAAAATAATTCTTGCTTCAAATGTGGGTGCAACACAAGGTGAATTGGACCCGTTTCCACTCGTGCACATTGTGGTTCCTGATTCGTTTGTGTGTGCAACGCAGCGTGAACTAAACTTGTGTTACGTTTGCTGATATTGGAGTGCTGTTCCTACACTACTGGTTGCCTAGAATGGAAATTTACTCCTCTGTGCATGCAACGTGGAAGAATTGAACTTGGCCACACTTGTTAGTTAGTTAGCTTGGGGCACGAATCGTAATGCCGTGTGCCTGCAGCGCATGAAGTTAACGGCACTTGCTAAGCAATCAAGATTACGTGCACACTTTCATCTCCGCCTAGTGTGTGTGTACAGCACGGGAAATTTAAATGAACTTCTTGTTTTGTGCGGTGTGGATTTCCAACTACCGTGTCAAGAGCATTGATAAATTGGAAACAACTGACTTCCACTAACCGTTCGTAAATCACCTCTCACCGCGACATCTTTTGATTCTTCACCCGCGTTCCTGTCTGTTTGCAAGATCCATGCGTGCGGAAGAACGTAAGGAAGGTTCTTGTTTCCTGGTTTTCTGTGCCCAACCTCCCTTAAAAAACGACGCACATCACGCACAACACGTACGGAGGCCATTTTAGAAGGTTGGGAAACTGTCCAACCATTTTACTTCCTGAAACCAGTTTAGTGACTTCTTTCGTCGTGTTCTTCACTCCACAGAAAAAAAGGCTCATCGAAATTCTTCAGCTACAGAACTGTCAAGCTATATAGACAGTAATTCATTGTTCTAACAGTTATTTATATTTATTAATTATTTCTTCCACAGGTAAGAGTTGGTTGTACTGTGTCTTACAAATCTGTTAGGGTTACTCACATCCTATCGTTCATGGCAGACCAAGGGTTAGCAGCTCCTCCTTCCTTTCTTCCCACTCCTGGGGATCCTCCCATTCTTTGGAAAGAATGGAAAAAATTGTTTCTAACATATATTCTGGCAACTGGTGCAGACAAGTATGGCCCAGTACGCAAGCAAGCCATTTTGCTTCATCACCTAGGTGTAGAAGGGTGGCGTTTGTATGAGGATCTGCCGGAGATTTCCCTAGGGATGGGTGATGGACAACCTACTAATGTTTATGAAATGAGCATGCAGATGCTAGAAGTGAGGTTTGTCGCTAAAATTAATGTTGTGCTAGAAAGACACAAATTTTTTTGTCGTACACAAAAACCAGATGAGGACATAGCAACTTATGTGGGTGCTCTGAGGGGACTTTCCCTAACTTGTCGCTTCGAAAGATTGGCAGATTCACTTATACGTGACCAAATTGTAAGATGTACAAATAATAAAAGGGTACGCGAAAAACTCCTTATCAAAGATTGCACGTTAGAAGAAGCGATACAAATAGCGAAGGGGCTTGAGCATACAGATCTTTGGATAAGAGAGATGGAGAAGTGTAGTAGCTCGGTAGTACCAAAGGAAGTAATACCAAAAGATGTAATTTCTAAGGGATCAGAGATACATGCGTGTGTTGATGAAACTAAAACTGTGAAAAGTTTAGGGAAAACAGAATCTAGTCCTACAAGTAAACCTGACCCTTTCCGTGCAAATAAGGTAATACCTGTGACCCCACGTCCAAGAAATATGATGCCAGCGACCTTTACACGTAATTTTAAATGTTATCGATGTGGTGCTCCTGGCCATATAGCTTCAAGCACCAAGTGCATGGCCAGAAATACTATTTGTAGAGCGTGTGGAAAAAGGGGACATTTTGCTAAGGTATGCAATGCCAAAACCCAATATGTACAAGAGATTGACGATACCTGTGAAAGCGTTCAGGAGCTAATGCTGTGTGTGGATGGCTTATCTCTTCCTAATGAGGGAAGTTGTAATGTCGTCAATGATGTTGAGATTCCCTTTGGAAAGCACTGATAAATTGGAAAAGCCTCACTCTATTATTGGCTTAGACATGAACGATGTGAAAATGTTGATTGACTCAGGAAGCCTATATACACTGTTGTCCAAAGATATGTATCTTGAAGTGTGGGGAGAAAAGAGTAGAGTAGAAGACTGGAATATTCCCGACATTAAAGCTGTAGGTTATGGGGGTAGGACAATAGAGATTTTGGGCTTCAAGTGGATGTTAATAAGTTTTGCAAAAGAAAAAATGTATGGGCGAGTATACTTAACGAAACAAGGTTCTAATTTGCTTGGTTGGCGTCATCAAAAGGATCTGGGGATAATGTTAAATCCAAATGCTAGTGAACCAGTTAAATCCACCTTTGTTCACAACGTTGATATTATGAAATGAATGTAATGGAAAGATTCTCCAATGTCTTCACTGACAAGTTAGGAAAACTAGTGAATTTTTCTCACAAGATCATTTTAAAGAAAAACGCCATACCGATTGTTCATAAAGTAAGGAATGTTCCTCACTTGATGAGAGGTCCCCTCCAAGATGAATTGAACAAGTTGTTAGATCAAGGGATTATTGAACCCATTGAAGCTTCGGAATGGTTGGCGCCCATTGTGGTCGCCCCCAAGGATGGGAACAAAATTCGTTTGTGTGTGGACTTGCGCGATTTGAATCGTAATATATGGGTAGATAGACAACCGCTACCTAACATTTCTGAGATGTTAACTGCCATGGGAGGTGGGGCTCTCTTCAGTGTGATAGATATGTCATCAGCTTACCACCAAATTGATCTTTGCGAGGAATCAAGGCATCTCACTTCATTTGTAACACCGTTGGGGGCCTTTCGTTATTGCAGGATGCCATTTGGTTTGGCATCTGCTTCAGCGGTGTTCCAAAGGGTTATGCAGCAAGTGTTTTCTGGGTTAGACAATGTTTTGTTCTTTCAAGACGACGTGCTGGTCGTAGGGAAAAGTGATGAGCATCATGACAAGGTGATGGATGAAGTTTTGAAACGAATGGAAAAACATGGGCTTACAATTAAGAAGGAAAAATGTCAACTAAGGAAGAATTCTGTAACATATTTAGGTCATGAGATATCCAAAGCAGGGATCCGGCCGAAGAAAAGTATTGTGTTAGCCATTAGTGATGCCCCCATTCCACTTAATAAGGAACAATTGAAATCCTTCCTGGGACTGGCAGAATACTGCTCCAAGTTTGTGAACGGATTCACAGAGATAGTAGAACCTCTGAGGATGTTAATGAAGAATGGTGTGGTGTTTGATTGGAACAAAAGGTGTGACGAAGCTTTTAAGTGTGTAAAATACGGTATACTCCATGCTCCTACGCTTGGACACTTCAATGTAAATGCGAAAACATTTATTACTACAGATGCTAGTGCCGTTGGCATTGGAGCTGTTCTAACTCAAGTGTACAATGGTGAAGAAAGAGTTATCGGATTTGCATCCAGAAGGCTGCAAGGTGCGGAAGCATCATATTCCGTGATAGAGAAAGAAGCTTTAGCTTGTTGTTGGGGTATAAAGCATTTCCGCTACTTTGTTTGGGGGTTACCTTTCAAGGTTCGTACTGATCACAAGCCTTTAATACACTTGTTTAAAGGTGGTAGAGGCTTGGAAGGTAATGTCACACCAAGGATTTCCAGGTGGATTCTGTCAGTAATAGAATACAATTTTGAAATGGAATACATGAAGGACTTGAGAAATGCCGTAGCGGATTGCTTGTCCAGAATGCCAGCAGATGTCGTTGATGCAGATTTGGAGGATAGTGTAGAAGTAATTAAGTGTAATGATGAGCAAGCGTTTGATAAAGAAGAATGGGAGTCTGGTTTGTTGAACGATGTGGTATTACAGGAAGTTATGGGTTGTGTATCGGCAGGGTGGAAAGACAGTCATATACAAGATATTCGTTTCAAAAGTTATTGGAATGTTGAAGCGGAATTGAGTGTGAGCGAAGGAAAGTTATGGAGAAGAAACCTATTAGTACCACCGATTAGTCTCAGGGGTAAGATTGTGAACATAGCTCACGAAGGACACTTGGGCAGGAACATGACTAAGAGATGTGTTCGGCAGTCATTTTGGTGGCCGGGTATGGACAATGAGATTGAAAATGTTGTCAAGGACTGTTATGCGTGTGCAAGAAGTGACAAGACGAAAGTCATAAGGCAACCGCCACTAGCGTGTCCAGGGTTTCCTATGCGTCCGTGGGAGAGGGTAGCAATTGACTTTTTAGGCCCCATTTTCAAACTTGGTTCACGTAGCAAATTCTTGATGGTCCTGGTGGATTATCACTCGAAATGGTTTGTTGTGGAAAGCACCGATTGTATTGAAACTGAGAAGGTGATTGGATTTATGGAAAGAATATGTATGAATGAAGGAATTCCCAAGACACTTGTGTCAGATAATGGGGTTCAGCTAGTTTCCAGAAGGATGCAAGAGTTTCTCTGCGGAATGGGGATCAGTCATGAGAGGGTTACATTATTCAGGCCTCAGGCCAATGGGTTGGTAGAAAGAATTAATCGTTTGATAATGGATAATATCCAACTCTCTATTTCTAATGGTTTATCGTGGTCAGAAGAACTTAAGAAATTGGTGTGGTCGTACAGAGTGACACCACATTCAGTGACAGGGGTGTCGCCTTTTGTCTCTCTTAAGGGATGGGAACCAGGTATGAAAGAAGTCCCAGGTTGGCTTAAGAACAAAGAATGTGTGTGGGTTGATCGTGAGGCGGTGAAGAATGATGTGACAGAACAACAACGTGCTGTCGCAAGGTATTACAATGTCAAGAGAGGTGTCAGGAATCATGATTTGAAAGTTGGAGATTGGGTGGTCATAAAACGAGGGGGAGTTGTCATTAAAGGTGAAAGTAAATTTTCGCAACCAATACAAATCAAAATGGTGAAGAGAGACATTCTCATTATGACTGATGGTTCTGCTTGGAGCGCTGGTAATGTTTCTAAATGTAATGCTCCAGATCGGAATGTGGGGGATTAATGTTACTTCTGTTGTGTTCGTATTTGACTTATAATAGAATGCTCATAATCTCTTATTGTATGTTCTTCCTATTTTTATTTATTTATAAAATATGTAAGGAGGAAGATGTGTAGAGTTCTTTCAGTAGTGGAATGTAGGACTTGTTGCTAGGTTAGAATGTTGATCTTTGAAGGGAGAGTTAGTACTGTAAAGCTGGAAGAGTAAGCTGGAGGTGCATGTTCTAATTGCTACAAATAAAGATCATCATCACTTATCCTGTGTTGGAGTGGATCTTTACAGTTTGTTTGTTCTGAGTCCATTATATACCCTAACCGGCATCATTGCGCGGTTCATTATCGCGCTACTGAGCCATTTAGGATGACCTCATATCCGGTGCGCCAAAACCTGGACGGTAAACCATTGTTCTATATCGTCTTTTTGCCTGCGCCATATTGGACTGGTCATTCAGGTGATGGAAATAGAGGTGGTTTGCTCACAAAGATATAAGTTTAGTATTACTCAAATATTGACATATTGCACACATCGGATAAAGGCGTGTGAGACATGACACACTAAGTATCGTGTTGCACGTCTACATTTCAATAGGGGCTGATCCATGTAGATATGGCATTGGGAAAAATATCAACTTTGTAATAGCGGATGATGGTGCACAATTAACAAAAGCTCAACAAGGGTATTGAAAATAAGGAAGAAAAAGGCGCTCTGCAAGTTAACGTGTAGGGTACAAGCTTAGTGAGTATTATGGTGCAAAACAGGAAGGAGGAAACCCTTGCAACCCCTCAATATGTGTAGGACAAAGTCCTGCAACCAAACAATCAAAACAATCCTGTGCACACATATGGTCATAAAGTCAATGTTGACATAGGTAAGCACAAAGATGAAGACAAGTCGTTCGGATATGAACACGTAGTTCTTTAATTCTCAAAGCAGCATGACCAGCCGACACGTGTTTCGTCGGGGAAAATAATATGATAATCCCACGACTCTTCAGAGCTGCCAACAGTAGCCAGAATACAGTTGATGCACACAGCCGGTGATACTTCCAACCCGGCTGAGTCTCAAACCAGTCAGTAGAGACGATAAATCAGTCAAGATACAGGGATATGTAAAATACCTTAATTGTAAAAACAGTTCAATATCATGGTAAACGCCGCCAGTAACAGGAAAGCCCAAATCCCGAATAAAAAACTATGTAGCTGGTGTACATGTATCCAGAAAACGTAAGTAAGGCCAAACAGTCACGACACGAGTAAGTGTCCGCAAACTGACAATTATGGCAGCAAAAGAACACGTCCTGTCACCTGTAAAATCGAAGTAATTATTTTTTAGAATAATGTCCAGGCATTCCAATATGAATGCATCAGGACGATCTCCTGGCATTCTGGCTAGAAGAGTAGCCACCGCTTCTATCGCCTGCTGTTGAGGTATATTAGTATATAATGCTCTGATGTCTAATGTGACCAATATTTCACAGTCCGGGTCATATGGTGCATGTTCTAATTTGCTGATAATATCCCCTGTGTCTCTAATATGACTGGTACTTAGTGGTAAGTGGGCACAAAAATGTGTCCATGTATTTGGACAGGGGCTCTGTAGATGAATTGATGGAAGATACAATTGGCCGCAAAGTAGGGTCACTGATATTCTTATGGTTGTTCGGTACACCATATCTGGCTGGCATGACAGGGTTGAGTTTATTTAAAAACTGATGTTCTTTCTCACAAATCACCTGTTCTTCAAAGGCTTTTTTTGTGGCTATAGTTATCTGATCTTGTAGTTTAGTGACCACCCCTAATCTAACAGGCATATAATGATCAGATATTTATAGCATTTGATTCATTTTGGCATCATGTTTTTGCGTGTCCGTAAGGACTATGACTCCTCCCTTGTCACAGGGTTTTATGGTGAGGTCCGTTTTATTTTGGAGTTTTAGCAGCGCGTTATTCTCTGATCTGGACAGATTTGGTCTTATATGTGTGTTTAGTTATTCTCTGGATCTCACTAAGTACAGACTTTTCAAAAATTGCCATCTCTGGCCCCACCATGTCAAGAGTGGGTGTAAAAGTTGATTTGGGTTTACAACCAGAGAGGTTGTCATCATCTCCCGCCTCTTCTCTAAGTGAGAAGAATTTCTTAAGGCGTATTTTCCTGAAGAAGGCATGAATGTCTTGGTTCAGTCTAAATTTATCACAGTAGGTACTGGGCACAAACGACAGCCCTTTACTTAGTACTACTGACTCATCATGGTTCAGGTTATGCATAGACAAGTAAAAAATCGGCATGGTGTCTAACCTAGAACCATTGTTTATGATTTCCAGTTTTGGTGATTCCGGGTCCTCATGTACATTTGTGGAGGTTGAGGGTCCATCTGTTGGTACCCTCTCCTGCCTAGTTTCGAAAAATGGTTTCTGTTCTAGCCCGGGCCTCTCCCTAAAAAAGGAGGTGGTGCCTGATAGTAGGGTTGATAATCTCTTCCTCTGCCCCTCTGTGGTCTATGTCCTGAGAATAGTCCTTCATAGTTTATAGGGGCATCACCATCAGAGTCTGATATATTAGTGTCAGAAAATGTCAGGACTTTCCTCCTATTATTGTATCCATGGGATTGGACTTCACCTTCATTCTGCCACTCCTGGTAGTAATTGGTTTTGAGGTATGGATACGCCTTTTCTTGCGTAAACCATTTCATGTCTTTCCTCAACTTATCCGTCTTTTTTTTAATCAAGTATTCTTCGAAATCGTGCAATTCCGCATTAAGACTATCCAATTTAAGTTTTGCTTCTTCTACTGCTGTTCCAGTCTTAGGTTTGTCTTCTAGCTCTTGAATTTCTAAATTGAGAGCAGCTACTAGTTCTCTGGCTGTTTCTATAATGAGAATCATCCAATCTCTGGAACATCTATTACTTATGTGGGACCATCTCTCTAGGAATTTACGCAGTTCTACAAACAGAGCCGGTACATTTCGTACCCATAAGCTCGATGGAATCACCCCTGCCCGGAGATACTCCAACATGAATGTAGCATGCGACTCCATTCTTTTGGATTTTTTCCTTAGATTTAGCAATGTCATCCATTCATTATTTTCAGCACTTAATAATGTTACTCTTTGGGTCGAGCTAGGGGTGTCACCTATAAGTGCTGTAAAGTCTGCATCAGTGAAGCCAAAGGTTTGGAGGACTGCCATGATGTTCTTTCGCAGAATATATACGGGGGGTTACTGGTGAGGGTTGTCACTCAACTATCTTTAAAACAGCCTACAAAGCTATAATCGCTTATCTATATACAATAAGAAACATTAAGACAATAAATAGTTCTAGTAAAGAGTGATGACCCCACACATGCCCCAAAGGTGGATACACAAACACCACTGAGTCAAGAAAAAGTAAAGGAAGACCAGGTCAACAGTTAAGCTGAAGACATTGTTTAGAAGTGCACATTCACTTACCTCGTCAGTGTGATGAATCCTCTCTACACAGCCTGTGATTGAAAAAACACTGGAACCTAATGTTGTAAAGGCACCCCCCTAAAAGAAAAACTTATCAGGTCAGGGAACAGGGGGAAGAAAACAACCAAACACAACTACCAAAGTAGAGTTCCCTCCAGACCTATATTTCTTTAACTAACGGCTTATTGAAGCTCAAATACGGGGAATAATAAACTTTGTACTCCACACAGAATAATTGCTTATTTTTTCTTCATTTATTTAATTTTTTATCCTTTTTTTTAAATAGAAAAAAACTTTGTGTATTCCAATCACAGTATCATATTTCAGATAATTCTATACAATATGTGTACGTGATTTCAACATTTTAAAAGTCACATTAATGACATAGTAACAGTTTGATTCTACCATTCCCCACATTCAATCATACCTCTCTCAACTCACCACTAATGTCTCCAAAACTCAATACATTCATTCTCTCCACCCCAGAACAACACTGCATGCACAGATGGAAAATGAATGATGAAATCAACCCTCAGTTGTTGGGCTGATCACTGGGGTGCCACACTCTTATCACTGGCCGACGTACGTTTCAATGGTGATATACTTTTTCAACCATCTTTTCAGGACCTGTTATTTATTACTTTATAATGGGTGGAAGGAGGGGGAAGAAAGTTCTGCAATTATAAAGGAGAAAAAAGGTCAACGTTATCTGTTTTTTTAAAAATTTCTCCTATATATACTATTATATCTAGCGAATGTAACACTTCATAACATTTATCTTAATTGCGGCTATTGACTCCTAAGCGCTACTTAGAGAGGAGCTTAGCCAGGTAAAAAAGGAAAAGTATAGACACAAATTTGACAAGAAAGGAAAAATAAATTTAGTTCAAAGATATAAACAAAAGACAGTGAGTCTTGATTGCTAACTTTACCCCTGTTACCGATTTTGCCACAATACCACTGACTTCCCCCTGTGAATGGTAGCTGGTATCCTTCCCTAGTGAGTTGTGATGTCACCTCCCCCCTTCAACCCAAGTGCTTGAGATATCCCTCAATGATTGGCTGGCAGTGTCCTATTGTCTATAGCTGGTAATATTTCTCCCTGGGTGGTTGGTGATGCTAATCCCTCGACTTTGAACTGTCCAATCAAGTCTCCGATGGATGGCTGGTAATATCCTTCCCGGGCAGTTTTCAGATTTCTATCTCCTTCAACTTATCTTTTATGACTGAAGATGTCCCATTTGTATTGCTGGTGATGTTCCCTCTGTTAATTTTTTTTGCTTGCTTAGATTTTCATATCCTAGATAGCTTGTGACGTCGTCACTATCCTATCATGAAGTGGACTGGACAACTAATACTCTAGCAATTTCTACGGTTGCTTCCGTTTTTCCTGTGAATGATGTACATTTAATTGAATAGCCTACTGTTTCGATTCGAATTTTTTATTACTCAGTGGTTAGATCAAGGCTAGAAGATGCTTGGGAGTTTGATACAAGGTAGAGCGACTGGTGCCTTTGTTGTGGAAACAATAGGATGAAGTCCAAGGACAATTAAAGTTCCTGTCAGAGCTGCTATAGGTGAGGTCACATTTACTCTTTGGTGGAGGTGATGTATAGGAGACGGAATGTTGTAGTAGTGTGACTATCAAGTCATTATTATAGTACTGAAAATGGACACCAACATGGAGCATGCATGAAGGGACATTGAAGTGCTGCACAACTAAAAACTAAGATAAAGAACAAGAAATGTTCATATACCCGGTTCGCCTTGCTAGGCTCTGCACAGCTCATGTTACTGTATGCATTATCTGTCGAGTCATTTCTGTTCCAGATGTTTATATATACTTTATTATTTATTGTAATTGTTTCCTATATTAACCATTGCAATGTATAAATGCATTTGCTTCTCCTTGTAAAAAGATATATTCTTATTGCAATAGCAATAACTGGATATGACAGGAAACAAGTTACTTGGTACGGTGTAAAGGTAAAAGAGGTGTCATGCCTCTATAACTCTTAATCAGGTTGCCAATATCTTTGTACTGTTATAGCTCTATTCTGCTCATGTCATATGACTTCAGGATTCTGTTATTACTTTATCATTCCGTGCTAGCTGCTGAGATTCATGTCTAAGTAAGTCGAATCGCAAGGGAACCCAAATGCCTTCTGACCGTTGTGTGTGAAGGGTGACCTACACATCTGACATATTGCAATAAGGGAAGCTCTTCAAGAAGTCTTGAACCTTACGGCGTGGGTTATACTGCATCACGTGCCCACACACCTTTCTGTATATAGTAGGATGGGTGCTGCATAGTTTTCATAGTGTTGCCATTATATCTCGTACTTAACCCAGAAGGGACATTGAGGAAGGAGTACCAGGTCTAATATAATGGACAGTGATCTGAATATTGCTGTACAGTGCCCTGTTGTTTCCAGATAGTTCCAGGACAAGAGTTAAAATTCAGCATCGGGTGCAGAACAGTGCTGGTATTTCGAGTTGACTATCAGCCCTCTCTCCACAAACCCCTTCGGAGTGTAGTAGATACTATGTCGAATTTATAATGTAAAATGCAGTGTCTATTGTTGCATGACACTTCTTCAATATAAAGGCAACAATAGGCCCGGTGTAGTTAATTATTGATGTGCCCAAATTTGTCTCCCATTTATTTCTTCTCGACAATGTGTCTTTTGTAATCTCACCCTGTACAGACTTATAGAACTGGCCACAAAGTTGCAGTGATCAGTGGAAGTGTTATGTAAGAGGGTGTGCAGAGTTGTGGGATATTTTGAGGGAATGTGTTGTAAACACCTTGATAGTTGCTGCACTGTTGATAATAGAGAACAATCTCCAGTGGAGTGTTATGGGTGTTAGTGCTATCCATTTTAGGGGTGAAAATAGTCTTTAGAGAGAATATATAGTGCAAGGTATACATCCTTAATTTAGCAGCTGGTTTTTACCTTTAATTTCTAGTGTAGGTGGTATCAAAGGATTATCCTCCAGCAGTGTATCCGGTAAGCACAGTATTGAATTGCTGGCCGTCCTTTATAGTCTTGCCAGGCTCATTTGGGACAATGTACTCAGTTGAAAGTGCCTAGGAGCTTCTTCCCAGGTTGTCTTGATAATACTTGCAGATGTTGGTTATGTGCACTGTACAGTTGCACTACCAGGTGTGTTACAAATGGCGGAGCAGTGGTTTTGTACGCATAGAAAGAAATAATATACTTGAAAGACCAGGACCAGAACACCTTCCATACTCTATGGAAGTGTCGGCATTTTACATTTAATACCAGGCTGGTTACACCCCATGTGAGTTTAATAAAGAGTGTTTCAAAAGAGTGAGGAATGGGTTTCACAGTTGGTATAGCAAAATAGATGTAGGAGTTTTGGATGTACTACCATCTGCATCAGGGCTGTGCAGCTTGCCATTGATAATGGTAAGCGGATTCAATTGTCTTTGATCCCAGGTCTATATTGAGGTGAATGTGAATGCCTAGATATTTTAAAGATTTTTGTACTTTTTAACATCACATCACATGTGGCTGAGTTGACAGTCAAAGGGAACTGTGGTGAATTGCTCCAATTTATTGTAATATCAGACGTCTGACCAAAGAAAATAATTTTGCAAATGATGGGGGCCAGATTGGAAGTTGGATCTCTGATGAATATATGTAGGATATCTGCACACAGTAGAAATTGGCAAATTCCCAGAGGGCGGACAGCCATGATGATGGGTCATCGCATTGTGACAGTACCTGTCACCACTCCTTGGATTTATCTCAGAGGTCACATTTCAGGCCAGAGTTGCAACGCTGTGTGATCTTGGTACCTCAGTGGTGCATTGCAAGTGTAGAGTCACTGACAATAATGTGACAGAGCAGATCTCAGAGAACCTAACTCAGAGCACTCCTCACCCTTCCCCCTAGATCCACTCCGTACTCAAGATCCATTTATACTGAGAGCAGGTGTAGTCTCCTATGTTGTACCGAGGCACAGTGTGTTACAGCACAAGAGGCGTAGTCCCGCCTTCCGTGAGCTGGAGGCAATCTGACAAGGGCATTAGCAAACCAGGTTAGGTTGTAGTTGAGTGTTGGCAGTCACAAATCTGATTGCGAGGGCTTACGTCATTTCAGGTTATTTACATGGATCCTGTTAGGTAGTGCTTTCACGTCCTCACTCCAGGAATGCGACTACACCACAGTGGGTGCAGTGCGCAGTCCGTTATAACCTGCCAAGGTTTGTTGAATATGTCACATGCTGAATAATAGGGGGTGTCCCTTGATGGCTGGTTGGGACTGATCCGCGTCCTCCACTGTCATATTAAAACAGCACAGTGGTGACTCACCCTCCCTTAGTAGCTTGATCCCAGTGATTCAATGCCAGTGACAGAGTTGGTGGATTATGTGACGTGGGCACAGTTGGTGAGTCAGAGTTCCCACAGATTGAATGTTTAGATTATTCACTTTTGTTCTGTCACTGCATGAAGCTTTTTCTTTCTGCTTCTAGGTTCATCGTTCCAATCTCTTGTGTCATCTGCAATGATATCATGGCTTATATGTTTGGCTTCTTCTTTGGTCGGACGCCCCTAATCAAGGTCAGTTCAACGAGTTACTGTGTGCAGACTGCTTCTAATATTGTTATTACATACTTGCAGGCCCTTGCCTATGCACCACTGTTTTTACACTTTTCAAGAACCATTTAAGGATACTATTCCTTGCTTACGATGTCTAGACTATCAAGTCAGCCTTTGTGGAATTGTTTTCAGATGCAGGGTTGTTAATTCTGAACCACCAGAGTTAACTATACTAGTGTGGTGGGGAGGGCGGTGTTCCTGTTAATTTTGGAGGTGTGAAATTAATCAGATTCTGAGTAGAATTCTGAGTGAACCCATAATTGACTCGATGATAATGCTTCACTTCTATTTTTCTGGTGATATCCCATTCTCCTCCTTACTCTGCCCTAGAGATTTCAGGCGCTTCCAGCAGCTAAAGTTCCCAAAGAAAATGGGTTTGCAGTGTTATAGTGAATTTTGTAATCTCGGTTCTAGTGAATTTTGGAATCTCGGTACCTACCATTATGAACTCCGTTCACAAACTTATAATAGTGGCCTTAGGGCCTGATTAAGATTTTTGCGGATGGGGTACTCCAGCACAACTTTGATGGATTTCCCGTCCCCTGATATATAAATCCCATAGGATATAATGGGATTTATATTTCAGCAGACGGGATATGCTTCACTGTTGTGACAGAGTAACCCGTCCACCAAGATCTAACCAGGCCATAAATCTTTTTAGTTCTCGCCTACTAGTCAGCGAAAGCTGTCTGATTGTGAATGACCGTTTGTGGACTTGCCAAAAACATACATTGGGGACTTACAGCCTACACATTGCTTACCATTCATTGGCTTTATTGTCACTGTCATGTGCGTGCTACTTACTTAGTGGCTTTCCTTTTTCTTCCGACTGCTCACTTTTTTGGTTAAGTACTTTATGAGAATGCAGGTGTTTTGCAGCTCTCTCCTTCATGCTCCCCCACAGTGCACACCTGCTCTGTGTTGCTCTCATATGTGTGATGTTTGCTCTCTACATCATGCACTTTATCTAGCCTGCTCCTCGTGCTGCTCAACCTTGTGTGCTGCTCACTCTCATACGTGCTAATCCCCCGCTCCACGCGCTTTCCATTGTGTGCTTCTCCCTCCACTCTGTGTAGCTCTCTCCCTGATGCTCTGTTTTTCACCTTCCTCTCCCCAACACATGCTCCAGTGTTCGTACCCCTGTGGTCCCTTTTGCACTAAAATTTCTTTTTATTTTTTATTATTATTTATGGACCTTAGTGGCAACCACCATCTTGGATTGGTAAATAAACAGCATTTGGTTGGTGCATGCAAGCTTTCTGACGTTTGTGTGCACATATGTCATCATGCATGTGTGTGCCAGTGGAATGACACAATCACAATCAGTGGTTACGTCATCACACCTTTTTTCTTTTTTTGTATTTTGCTTCATCTCAGACACTGTACAGGATCTTACAGAAGTAAAATGAAAACACAGTAGGTCCCAAAAATGAGACCTATTGACTTTGCCAATGCTGATTTAATTTTGCCTGTGTCCTCTACCTATTTTGTGTCTCTGAATAGTTTTACATGCTTGTTAAAGAATCATTTAGCTAGAATGAAAAATGCCTTTTATTGTATTGCATTGAATTGTATTCCAATTTGGCTTTCTTCTTCCCACTGACTCCTGGTTTTGTACTGCATAAACGGGCAGGCTTACCATGGCCAAGCCGAGGGTAAATACATGTGAAGAGGATGAGAGTCTTGAAACATTCTGGTGCCTCAGAGGAATCTGGTTCAAAGGAACGTTTTTAGCTTGAACTTAATCCTTACTTTTCTCATCTCTGCAGCTTTCACCAAAGAAAACGTGGGAAGGTTTCATCGGTGGATTCTTTTCCACTGTCGTTTTTGGACTGCTGGTAGGCCTTTCTACCTATTTTGTGTGTTTCTGCCTGTTCTGCTTCACTAGTGCTAAATGTACTTCCATGCTCCCTTCTGATGACCCGTATTTCCTCATCACAGGTTATCGCTTCGCTGTTGGTAGTAGTAGAGCACATAAAACGTTCCTGCTGTGGAGGGTGTTTGCTTTACCAGTTCAGAAGTCAAGCTTATCTTTTAATTTAGCACGTAGTACACTTTTGGTAGAAAAAAATCATTAAAGAGCATAGGTCAACAATGTATTATTTTATAGCAAAAAGATTTTTTTTAAAGTTTTTAACAGAACAGAGGCACAGGGGATAACATTATTTTCGCAGGAGCAACCATTTTAGTGAACGCAGAATAATAGAACGAGAAGCAAGGTCTTCTAAACTTAGTCCATTGAACACATGGCCTCCCAATTAAAGATAGCAAGGTTCCAGTATGAAGTAGAGAGGTAATAAAACCCAATTAACCCTTGAATATTCTTCCTGTCCTTTCTTCTGAACATTACTGTAAAGTCGATGACAAACATCTGGACCCTGAGCAACCCAGATAATTCTATTGGAACAAAGTGTACACCAATAGAAAAAAACTCAGTTATATTCCAAAAGGTTACATACACAATTCTTTCAGTAAAAATCAGCCAAATCAACAAATACCTTTTGAGTAGTCAGGTCGCTATTGACTTTTTAATATAGTGTGGCCATCCACCCACAGCTAGTTTAAAAAACAAAAAGCAATAACAATTTGAATGTCACCTGTGATAATGCTCATAAAGTGTTTATAAGTGTTCAAAAGGACAATGCCAAGTGTTAAAGAAAATCTGCGCACGTGCCAATTTGAAGTCTGCAAGTCTATTGGCAAAAGCAAAATTAATCTGTGAATCACAGAATTTGATGACAACACACCCCGGTGAGCATAAAAGCTTTCTAGGCAGGTGTAAGAAAAAAATTTATGTTTTCATGCTTCGTGCTCAATTGGAGATCAAGTGACGAAACTGAAATAAAAGCGTTACACAGGTTGAGGACTTGAAGTCATAGAAGAGTGTAGAAAAGGCCTTCAAACTGATACAGAAATGAGCTGCAACTCAAAGGATTCTCGCCTGTGATGCTGGGCTTAAGAGTGAGGTTAACAGAGGAAGGTATAGCTTGGAAGTTCTAGCTAGTACTGGGCCGAAAGGTGGCTGCAACAGTTAAAGTTACGCTAAGCCACTATTTAAATGTCACAATTGTACCGATTTTAAATGTAGATGTTACATTTTATCCATGATACTAAATTTAAATAGTGTACATATTGTGACACTTCAGTGACCCAATAAAATAAATGAAAACTGACCATTTGAAAGCAGAATTTCATCGGTCACTAAACTAGCTTGTTAATGTATTAATTTGCAAACAACATGGCTGTATAGCCAAACAGTACAACAAACATCTAATACAATTTTTTACAGAATAGCATAATTCAGTTTGTTGATTTCTAATCATTCCTTCTACTCAAGGAAGCCAAAGGTAGCCGTCATCTGGGCCAGTTGAGCAGTTATGTAATGGGTATTCATTAATCGATATACTGAGAATCAGAATATTACAAATTAAATGATACAACCATATTTAAAACATAATTATTTACAAATCAAAATCATTGAAAGCTATGGATACATGATACAATGAAATCTTAATTTTCATTGGACAGTTACTCACAAGAAAGACCTTAAAACAACTTGAAGAAGGTCTAATAAACACAACTGCATAGGTAAGTTTGATAAAGAAGATCCTATTCTCCACTGTAATTCAAAAGAAAAGTGAACACATATATGATATATTCATGGTGAAAGAACAACTAATAAAACAATCTTACTTTATCTCGTTTTATTGGCAAATTGATATTTGACTTTTATTTTTAACAAGCTGTGGTAAGTCTTTAGTGTATACTTTATAATATGCTGTTTCGTGTTAGGTTCCCACTAGCATTCATTTGATTCTGCCACTTGAGCCTCTTTGGCATTAAAGTAAAGAACCATTCAATAGAGAGGAAGAGGCGGAGTAGAAATGTTTGAAAGCATCTTCTGCTGTGAACAAAGGGGATCCCAATTAAGTGGTCTTTGCCCTCTCACATTCATATACTATACAGGGTCAGTAATCCTTTCCTATTCTTTTTTTAATAATGATTAATATTGGGGTCTAGCATATATTTGAGTGCTTCTAAGTTTAGCAAATTAATTGAGGCACTCAGGGAAGTATTATTTTACCCACTGTCAGGAGGATACTGCAACCTATTCACAGTGCGGCCCTTATCACCCACCCACGTCTGTAGCTGTAGTCACACCGTGTACTAGTAGCAGCATGAGCAGGGGGAGCATTGCGAATACTGAATGATTTATCCCCACTACCATGTGACAGCCGGTTAGATACTGATGTTGGCTTCGCATGTCTACTTCACTTTATATGGTTACCTCTTGCTCAGAGCTTCATAAAATGATAACACTGAGTGAAGTGGGTAGAAATATTCAATGCAAATAACCAATCACAGATAAGTGCAATACTTTAAAGCAAAAGCATTAAACAAGCCATAATCCATTTTCAAGTGCAAATAACAACCTTTCTGTCCCGATTTAAAAGGTACGTATAAAGTAGAGAACACGCTTCAAATCCTTAGTATGTATTTTTGAGATATTAGCGTTCTAAAAAGATGTTGGGAATCCCTGTAAGTGTTAATACATTTGTGTATCTTGATAGTTGAAAAGACATTTTTTGCTTTGCTTATCACTTTGACGAATATGCATGAAATTTGGTAGACTCTTAGCATGTTGAGTTTACTGTTTGTATTTTCAAATTTGTGCAAGTTCCTGGGTATGGAGGGGTGAATAAGTGTTAATTTGCTCAGAACTTTGGCACTTGGTGACAGATTTGCACAAAATGTATTAGATGTTTTGAAGATTTAGCAATCCGTTAGTTTGTTAAGTTTTGTGCCAAACTATCAATGGGGGCAAAGTTAAAGGAAAGAACAGTTGTACCTTTTTAATTTGAAATTGTAACTGAGAAAAAGCATTGGTGTGTTTTAACACTTATAATTTCGACACTTCAAACTTGATGTGTGCCGGTGATATTAAGTGCAGTGTTACTGTGAAAAGCTACGCTTTCATTTTTTTTTCACAAACAGGTAGGCTAAATATTACCATAAAACTCATCAACACAGCTTAAATTAAACACATTTCCAACTGTAATACTAAACACTTAACCCTATATCCTTAACGCCTGCACCCCAAGCCCTGTGTCCTTTACACTTAATAATTTAGAAATATATTATTTTTTAGAAGTGTTGAATTCTCTGAAGCAGTACCAAAGATGGAGGGAAGGGGCATAAGACTTTCATTTGTCAATAACTTAGGCACTGTTTGATTAAACTGCATAAAATGTGGCAGGCCAGTTAATAAGTTAGAGCGAATGGAAATATTTCAGTTTTCGTTCAGATCCAATACAGGGAGAATGGGGGCGGGGTCTTAAGTTAAAGGTGAGGCTTCAACTCTCTTTTTATATGTTAATATACCTGGCACTGTATGTGATCAGCACAAAAACAGTGTTTCTCTGTTCTCGACATATCAGGCTATAAAAGATGAGCCGTCGATGTTGGCACAGTTCCTGGTTCCTTATAGTATAGATATATTAGCTTACAATAGTCACTAGTGAGTAGCATCTAGTAAGATGTGGCTCTAAGCTAAACAGGGTATTTTTTTCATAGAGCTCTTATGTGTTTTGGAAGCAACTCACTGAAATGATTGACTTTAAGGCATATGGTACAAGTACTCACTTATTTATGCTCTTTGCTCTTTCTTCCCCACTGGTTGGAAAGAAAAGTGTTTCATTGAGGCTATGCAGCAGCCTTTGTATTTCACTAGAAGAGAAGTGCCTGCATTCAGTAAAGTAAGGGGAAACACTTCAAGCAAGGAGCAACATTAGTGTGCATCTCTAAGCTAAAGTACCTTTTTTAGTAGGCAAGCGATGTCTTGTAGGAGTTTCCTAAACTGGTGGATTCTTAACGAGGTTCTGTGTTGATTGTTAAGCATAGCATTATTTACAGTTTATAGTGAATAGCAGTATTGCTTTGAGGGTCCACCACAGTGAGCATACTAACCTCCCCCAAAAAGGACATCACTTATGAACAATGAGCACATTATTTTTTACAGTCTTTCAGGGAAGACCTGCAATTCATTCATTCATTTAATTATTACCCTGAGTACTGCTGTTAGTCATCCACAGCAACATAAACATAATTCTGAATGTTATTGCCACCATTGGGATCTAGCTGTAATTTCATCATATTCCTACTCTTGCATGTATTGCTGTCAGTAATGAAAGTATGTAAATGGCCAAAGACGGCAGCATGTCCCACCTTTCTTCCAAACGTTAACACCCACGGCCTAAGGTTCTTGGGAGCGAGCAGTGGCGCGCTATATGCTGCATTCCAGGAGGATCAGGTTACTGATTAACCACGACCACGCTTGTTTTGAGTTTCTTTGGGAAGGCTCTCCTTTAAGCATGGTTTCGCTTTTCCTAAGCCCTCTGAAACTGGCCCTGCTTGCAGGGATACCTAAGCCTCCTCTTGCTGCTGCACCCTGTCCTCCAAAACGTACGCTATTAACTAGCCCCTGAGGTGATGAGCCCTCTCGTGCTCGCCAGGGCCTGTTGGATGTTGTGATTTCTAGCGCTGCCATCAGACCAGCACCACGCACCTTTCTAGCCGAGCAGTCTCTGTCATGCAGAGACATTCATGGAGCACACATCAACAGCCCTGGGATTCCTCTGCCTGCTTGGTGAACGTGATCCTATTTTTTAAAGGCTCTCCTATAAGTATTAGTTGCCGCTGGTTACAGTGACAGATCACCGTCACGAGGTGAGAGTAATGCTTTTATTTATCCGTTTAAACATTGGAAGGTTTGCAAACATTATATCGCAAAAATAAAGCGAGGTCTGAAGCATAGGGTGAGCTGCAGCACAAATGAGCGGTGACGCCCACTCAGAGCCTCCTCCTTCCCGGCCATTAATACATTAATAGAGAGTTCACACGCATGGATTAGTGTGCAGCTGCGCCCTCCTCACCCTCCCCCGTCGGAGAGATGCAAAAAGTTAAATTACAAATATAGCCACCACCTGCAGATTCCGGCAAACGGAGGGCACAGTCTGCTTTCTAATTGGCTACTGTTTTCATCAGAAATGTTGCAAGAGAGTGCAGTACATAAAACTGATTAAAAAGTAGGCTACGGTGCAGCTGGTCATGTCAGGAGTAAGCGGTATAACGAGCCCCGCTCCCAGTGTTTTTGCATTGTCACTGCTTCTGAAAAATGTTTTTTAGGCGCTGGTGCTTTATGAGCAAAGGCGCTTGTCTCTTTCAGTGTATTTTAATAGGAGGTTTTCACAGTTATCGTGCCCCTGTAACAAGTATCTGGTTTCACGTTCTGTATGCATGTGGGTCACATGTCACAGACCCAGATACAAAGCAGCTGAGCTCTGCAAGAGGAGGGGAAAGGGGAGTCAGGTTTACAAGAGTGGGCTGGGGAAACAGCAGGGAAGGGGTTGGTGCTCACAACAGTTTGGAGGACTAGGAAAGGAAGGAGGCTGCGTGTTCTGCCGCATGAGCAGCTATGGGACAACCTTAACACCTTGGGGTGGGGGCCCTCATGCCACAGCTCCTCGCCAAGCCACCCAGTTGACTGTTTACTACATGCCAGTCTTACTCCTTGAGGAGAAGGAATGGCGTGCTTGCATGTAACTCCCCCGCCCCATATGTCGATGATGCGTTACGGCACCAGAAAACACACAAAATTATATAGTTAAAAAAAATACGACTTGATTTCACACAGCGTTATATTTAGTTTGAGGAATACCTCGCAGAAGCATTGAAGGTGTAAACTGTGTTTCCACGTTTTTAAAGTACATTTACCATACTAATATGTGTAACTCCGTTGCAGTGCACAGCGGCGTCGCGTCTCACTGTATACCCTTATCCACTTGTACGTCTTGCTGTGATATATTCATATGGGTGTCTTGGTCAGGTGGTTTGTGTGTCTGTTGTTGATAGATGCATGCCAGCTGACACCAGTAGACAAGTTTCTCTTTGGGAGGGATAGCCAGCCCTTAACTAAGAGGTTATGAGACCTGTTTTTTATGAAATAACATGCAGCTGTGTCCATGTCGGTTGGGCATGTTGCATAAGTTGTTCTTGTGTGGCGCAGATCCCGTTCTTACTTAGCAAGTGGCACGGAGCTATGTATGGATATACTACAAATCATGTTTGCTGGACTAGAATATCTGTTAGAGGATGGGTTGAAATACGAATTTCAAGTAAAATGCCCTTTGCATAGCACCAAAAGAAATGTATAAGTGCAGAAGTCTGTCTGTCCCGGCGTCTCCCGAGTGGGCCCAGCCAGAGTGTCACTGCGGGGCTCTGGAGACATCCCAGGGCCTCTGAAGTGATCCTCTCCAGCACACACAGCAGCTCCGTCAACCACGCCTCGCCCAAGAGACTAGATCCTGCAGAGGTGAGAAGGGCCTGCAGAGGTGAGAAGGGCCCGGGACACGTGGTGCACGCCCAACACATGACCACAGCGGGCAGCGAGAGCTTGGAAGGAGTCATGGCAGTTTATTGTCACCACCAACACGTTGAAGGGAGGTGCTTTTAGATCACTGACATTTCAGAGCCTTGTCTGGAGCAGTAAGCGCTATAAAAATGCAATTTAATCTACAATAAAGCTGTGTTTGGGCTTACAAAAGTCAAAAGTCTTTATCCTGAATCGGAATGCGTCCGCATGCATTTGTTTATGTTGCAGTTTTTATATAGCGCTAACTCTACCCGACTGTATCTGAGCGGTTTACATAAGCTCCAGTTTCATTACACATAGTCACTTTCATTTTTGGGTGAGGAACACAGGTACGGGGAAATTAAGTGATGTGCCCAGAATCACAGGATGTTGAGCTGCAGCTGAGAATCAGACCTTGCCCCTTAGTTTTGAAGTCCGCAGCTCAGGCCGTTACACTGCAACCTCTATTCAATGAACTTGCCCCTGAAGGCACAGTAAACATGCATTACAAGATGTCCACAAACTCTGCGGTCCCATGGGGCCGCAGGCTACGAACCTCCTTTAAGCACCAGTGTGGTGGAAGATGGGATCAGTGGGCTGCTCTCACTGGGGTGGGACATCTTCACTAAAGGGCACTCCTCACTGGGAAGAGGATCCTTTGGTGGCCCTCCTCACTGGTGGACCTCCTTGCTGATAGCACTCTTTACTGGTGGCACTTCACACAGAGGGTCACTACTCACTGAAGTGCACTGTTTATTGAAAGGTACTCCTCACTGGTGACACTCCTTGCTGAAGGGTACTTATCTATGGTGGTACTCTCGGGCAGCTGCTCACCGAGGGCTCTCTTCACTGGACAACAATTGTGGACTATGTACTTCGCACTGGGGATATTCCTTACTGAAGGGCACTTCTCGCTCTGGTGCAACTGCTCACTGAGGGCTCTCCTTAACCTACTTGTGGATTATACACTGCTCATTGAAGTGCTGCCTGGTTTGTTTCTATATATAAAGACTTGCTTGGTAGAAGAAATGTGTGGTAAAAGCGTTGCATGGTAAAGACATATGTTATAACGACATACAACCTCACTGAGGCATCAAACCAAACCCACAAAAATGGGAGAAACAGTAGATGGAGGTGAAGGTGAGTTGTGAGGGACCATGAAAGTGTCAGGGTGGACTATAGTACAAAAGGTAAAATCATTCTTGAAACCCTTCAAACACATCCTAGTATTGGGGTCTGTGAGTTGTACAGCACCAGCGCACCACCACCTCAACATCAGCACAGCAGCATCTCAGCATCAGCAGAGCAGGACCACCACATCAGCACAGCACCACCATGAGCGCAGCCACACCTCCGCATCAATTTAGCACTAATGCAGCACCACTTCAGCATCTGCACAGCACTACCGCTGCATCAGTACACCATCACCTCAGAACAGCACCAACTCAGCATTACTCAGCACCACTTGAGCACTTATTTATTTATTTAATTTATATGGCGCAACAGCTACCCAACAAGGGTTTCCCAGCTCCCCAGCACCACCTCAGTCTTCCCTCTGAATCTGCCATCTGTTGATTCTTTCCTAAAGTCTGTCTGCTGCTCATGTTGTAAATCCGATACTATTTCCCAGCCTCCACCCTTCCGTTGTTTATGTCCCCTCAATAACAAAAAAATAAAACTATAAAAAACAAGCATTAGAACAGGCAGGAAGAAATTGCTAGAATTGCAAGGACAAAAAACTAGAATACATTTTTTAAGGTAATTCTTTTTTAATTGTGTCGTTCAGTTGTACATAATGTCTTTTTGGTTTTATATATATATATATATATATATATATATATTCACTTAAAAAAACCATAGGTTTCAGGCAAGTTTTAGTCAGGAATTAGCATTTAAAAAACCTTAGAAATTCACAGAAAAAAACATAGGTTTCAGGGGTGTTCTAGTTAGCTGGACATTTCACTCGTACAAAACCATTGAAATTCCCCCGTTATAGTTAGTTCAGCTAACTATATCTCGCGCCCCAGCAATGCACTGCTGATGACGTCACATATTACAACACTCATGACCTGGTCAGTGACATCACTCATGACATCTCAAATGACATCACTCATGACATCACTCATGACATCATCCAGTGTCTGTGTATTTCTGTAAAGTTTAAATATGTTTATTATATATAGGGAAAGGCATATTGAAGAATGAGTGGGTGTATAAATGTGTGAATGGATGATTTTGTAGGTACATGACTGACTATAAGTGAGTGATTAAACGTATCGTACTGAATGCATGGGTTAGTGACTAAACTGTGTGAATGTCTGTATCAGTCTGTCTGTTGGTGTGTAAGCGGCTGCATGGGTTTGCAAATAGCTACATGAGTGTCTATATGGGTAATAGATTGGTTGTCTGAGTATCTGTATGGGTGCCTGAGTGTTTGTGTGGGTGGGGTGTGTGTGACTGTGCATAGATGTGTGACTGGGTGATCCACTGGGTGCATGGTTTCAAGAGTGCTGTGATGGACTGTATGGGTGGGTGAGTGTGTGTATGGTTGTGTTAGTGAGTGAATGTATATTTCAGTGGTACATGTGTGAGTAGCTACATATGTGAAAGGCAGTATATATGTGTGTTG
Organism: Triturus cristatus; assembly: GCF_964204655.1. Taxonomy (NCBI): domain Eukaryota; kingdom Metazoa; phylum Chordata; class Amphibia; order Caudata; family Salamandridae; genus Triturus; species Triturus cristatus. The sequence goes on along the minus strand of NC_140594.1, from coordinate 435,760,494 downwards.
GAGTACATAAATTGTTATAAGTGAGAGTGTGTGATTGTGAGAGTGGCTGTATGGATGAGTGTGTGCTTGTATCATTGATTGTATAGGAGCGTAAGAATCTGCTAGTATTTGTATGAGTAATTGAGCTGGTGTGTGTATAACGGTATAGGTGAGTACATGGCAGTGTGATTAATTATTTACATGACTGAGTAGGTGTGTGAGTACCTCTGGATGAGTGGTGGTGTGTGAGTGTCTATATAGGTGTATGAGTGCATATGATAGTCCTGTACTGAGTGACCATATGTATGAGTGACTGTACGGGTGGGTGAGTGAGTGGATGGGTGTGTAGACCTAAGAATCAGTAAGTGTGTAGTGTAGATATTGGTGTTGGAGTGTCTATGGTTTTGAGAATGGCAGTCTGTAATTCAGAATGGGTGTATCAAAGGTTATATTAGGGTGTGAGAAGATGCATCAAATTATCACATGGATGATTCATCAGTGATGTCATCAGTGATGTCATTTGAGATGTCATCAGTGATGTCATCAGTGATGTCATCAGTGATGTCACTGACCATGTCATGAGTGATGTAATATGTGACGTCATCGGCAGTGCATTGCGGGGGCGCGAGTTATAGTTAGCTGAACTAACTATAACGGAGGAATTTCAATGGTTTTGTACGAGTGAAATGCCCAGCTAACTATAACACCCCTGAAACCTATGTTTTTTTCTGTGAATTTCTAAGGTTTTTTAAATGCTAATTCCTAACTATAACGTGCCTGAAACCTATGGTTTTTTAAGTGAATATATATATATATATATATATATATATATATATATCGAGCCACACTCTCAGATATATATATATATAACCAAGAAGACATTATGTACAACTGAACGACACAATTAAAAAAGAATTACCTTAAAAAATGTATTCGAGTGCTTTGTCCTTGCAATTCTAGCAATTTCGTCCTTGTGGGACCCCCTGAGCAGGCCTAGTGGGTCAGGGTGTTTCTACCCTGCCCCCTTTTTCCGTTCTGCGCGTTTTTTCTTCTCTTTTCTGAGGCACAAGATGGCTCCCAACACTTCCTGGTTTGGAGTGTTGACAGCCAATTAGCATACAGCTCGTGCTCGGTAGGGTGCGCGGATCCACAGCGCCCATAGATATATCTATGATTTTACTTTTGATTTTCTCAGGAACTACTGAACGGATTTACACCATTTAAGCAAAAGGCGCGAGTGTGAACCAAGGGCTATCTTTTTGTCACATTTGGTGTAATTCCGTTCAGCAGTTCGGGCTGTAGCTGCGACTAACGGTCCCTATGGAAAATTGCATAGGGAAACACGTTCTGGGACCCCCCTTTTTTCTCTGCCCCCGCTTGACGAATCACCCCGAGACTTTCAGGATAGGAGCGGAATGGAGTTGGCCACGAGTTTTGAACATTTCGCGAAGATTCGTCAACTGGTGCCAAAGTTATTCCAAATAGAATGTTGCGGATTTCCTATGGATAATAGGTCCTAACTATAACTACCTACTGGCGACCGCCAGTAGGTAATATATATATAAGGTAACACAAATGCTCATAGCACTTTTTTATCATAACTTTTCAACATGCTGCATAGTAGCCACAATCCTCTACAACATAGCTTAAAGACATTGGCAAAGCCAATATCTCTGGCTAAACACTTATAAGGTCTGAAAGGCGAGACCTATTGGCTATGCCAATGCTTGTTATAAATTGCTGCATTGCGGTACACCCAAAGTCTGAGGTTGCGCTGAGTGTCTCTTCCTGCACACCTCCCTATACTTTTTAGGTCTCGCCTATGCAGCGCACATGCGCTGCATAGGAGGACCTTTAGCGGTCGTTCTGCTAATTTTCAAGCACTGCACTCGTGCTTGTGGCGGCATCTACCTTGCGGGAGCGCGCAGCGGCACGCCACAAGCACGAGTGCAGTGCTTGAAAATGAGCAGACTGCGTACGCACGCACCGGGCTCACCTCCTGCTCCCCCCTCTCTCTCGCGCGCGCACCACTTACGGGCTTGTTTTTGTTGCGTCTTTTTCATGACGTCATGGAAGTTGAACCACTCCGTGCGGTGAGGGGTGCACTGCTGGCATCACGCGCTTGTTATTCTGATCTCGTGCTGACAGCAGCGGTTGATCACTGTTTGCGCTGCCGCGCGCAGACCTTGTCCTCGGCATCCTTTGGCTGAAACAATAAATATCTCTGATGAAATTTATGGAGCAAGAGGCTTGAGTCACCCTTGTGCTCGAGTGGCTCGTCGTATAAACTCGTCGAGGCAGTCAGTCACCAGGAATGAATGCGCAGGTACCCGGCCGCACATACTGATGAGTGACAGAGTGAACTACTGACCAGCCCTCAGTCTAGAGAGGCGGGGTCCTCCTGTTAATTGCTTCCAGTTCAAACTCTGGGGCCGAGGCCTCTCAGTTCATAGCAGTCCAAAGAGAAACAGGGCGTAAATTAAAAACTATATGCAGCCATGTAGCAAAGGAAGACTGCTTTACAACAGCAATTCCGTCGCGAGCATTTAACAATGAAAAGCAAAGCCACGGTTACATAGTGCTGTGTGATAATCCGAACATTGTGCTCGTTTATCTTACTGCAGTTCGAAACAGAGGCTAAACCAGAGGCCAGGCCTCAATGGGTGCTGCTCCAAATGAGTTTCCAGGATTCTGCTTGCGTCACGTGTATAACCTTTCAATGGTATGCAGTTTTTTCAATGTTTTTTCCTTGCCCAACTTCAGCTTGTTTTGTCATTCAAAGACCGCTATATAGGGAGATGCTAGTACATAGGGTCAGGGACATGCTGGCGCCGACATCCTATCTCCTGCTGCAACAGAATTCTCTGCCCTGCTCCCCCATGTTCCATTGTGGCATAGTATGTGGTGGTGGTAAAGTTTTACATGACAAAATTGCAGTACGCTGGAGGACTGTACTGTTGGCAGCACCTTTCTGTAAGAATTTGGCAAGTTTTGATTACAACTTGAAAAATTGAAATACAATTTTATGTTGGGTAGATCCATGCCATGTGCAAGACATTTTCCTTACCTTTAACTCAACACAACATAACAATACAGCTCTTCACAGCACAACTAAACTAAAGTGGGATATTAAGAACTCAGTCATCTAAAGTAAAGAAATAGAACATATGAAAATGTGATGCAGGTGTATCATTGGTGGTTTAGGGAGGTCTGGTGGATTTAATTCATCGACAGTAAAGGAGAAATATGTTTCATATTCACTTCTGTATGTGAAACATATCCCTTTCTGAATTCCAGGAAGACTCTTCTTAGTCCATTTATTTCATGGTTCGAGGCATGTGGGCTGCTGAATTCATATCTGTGCATAGATCGCCGCCTAGTGTTGGGTCCGGATGTTTGCACGTTGTTGTCCTGGAAGAGTCTTCGAAGTATCCTTGGATAGGTGACTCCTCCCCTGGACTACAGTGCGCATGGGCATCCTCTCCATCCTCAGATTGTTTTTTTCCGCCATTGGGTTCGGATGTGCTATCTTAACTCAAGTTAGGAAAATATTTGGTCGAGGCCAAAAGGCCTTTAGTTCGCGTCGGTACTGTTTATCGATCGGGTTTCGATAGCATTTTGTTAGTTTACTAACTTTCAGCACCGACTTTCTTTCGCATTTACCTGTCCATCGACTACTTCGACGATGGAATCCAGGACGCCATTCAAAAGGTGTCCGGTATGCAATGCGAAGTACCCACACATCGACGTCCATCCGGTGTGCAACAAATGCCTTTCGCCGGACCACGACGAATCGACATGCATGGCCTGTGCCCGGTTCCGTTCCAAGAAGACTCTAAGGAACCGAAGAGCGGCGAGACTCGAGGCGCGGCACGCGGCACCGGCCCCAACAGACATCTTCGACGAGGCCGACGTCGAAGAATGAGAAGTCTTACCCTCCAGTCCCGTTTCCGAACACGACCCCGGATCGGACGAGGGCGACGAGTCACTCTTCCACAGGGGTGAAGACGACACCGAGGTAGGAGACGACGAGGAGGCCTTAGGGGCCGAAGAGAGTAGCTCCGATGATGAACAAGGCCTACCTGTTCAAACCGAAGAAACACCTGCGCCACAGCCTTTGGCTCCGGTCGAGGGATCGCCTTCGGGCCTTACCCGAGACCCATCCCGTAGTTCTTCGGCCCCGCCCTCGGGCCCGGCCTCGGACGTTCGGGGGCAGATATTGCTGCATAAGCCAGCTGGTTTCCCTACCACAAAACCGAAACCGAAAGCTGCTCCGGTTCATACGAAACCGAAACTGAAAGTGGCGCTGGTCGGATCGAGGCCTTCGACGCCAGCGCAACGCGTCGGCACCGACCGCACCAAGAGGGACTTCGGTGCCGAACTGGAATCGGGCGACATCGGAGTCGACAAACGGAAAAAGGCCATCGGCACCGAGAAACCTACTCGGCTACCGACGCCAACGACACCGAGGGCAATACCGCCTGCTTCGCCTCGCGTCGCTCCCTCCACGACGCCGATGCCTCACGTATCGAGGACGACAACGGTGATCTCCACACCTCGACTCGAGGACCCGCCGGCACCGAAAAAATCCACGCCCGGCTCTACGAACCTGCCCGGTGACAAAGCCTCAAAGACGCCCCAAGTGGGGCCTGCTGCGACGCAAAGCAACAAAACCACGGCGGCCCTCAAAGACCCGTCGGGTTCCGGCCCGCTCGGAGCTCCAGCAACCTCTGCAGGGCCAGCCAACATTACCTTCGGCTTGCCTCCGTCGACAATCCCGAAGATGTTCCAACTCAGGACACGGGTTACCCAGACTCCGGTTCCACCGGACGAGACGTCTCCGGCACGTGTCATCGACGCCGACACTGGCAGGATGATTCTCCACGACCGAAGGATAACTTCGGAACCGCCATTGGACCCTTTCAGGATCCCACTAAAAAGGAAGCTGCCTGTGGAATCGGAACCTCTCCTTTATGAACCGTTCCGTTCCTCCTACCAGGCTCCACACAGGTTCTCCCCCACACGCTCCGACACGGATGCATTGGAGGACTACATGGATGACTAAGCACCCTACCATGTAGACACAGACCCTGATGACCAGCAGGACCCTGATCAAACTTGGGGCGATCCTGCAGACCCCGGTGCACCTCTCGATACACAGGACCCACAACTCTATGGGGCAAAAACATCTCCCACGGAGGATACTGCGGCGTTCAACGCTCTTATTGAACGTGCTGCAAATAACCATGGGGTACAGCTTCACTCAGATACCATCGAAGATGACTTTCTAATGGACACTTTTGCATCCTCAGAAAGACATGTAAAAACTCTGCCAATGCTGAAGGGGGTCCTCAAACCAGCTAAGGACATTTTCAAGGAACCCACCAGAGCACGAGTGATAAACCCCAGGATTGATAAAAAATACAGATCAGCACCTGGGGATCCTACTTACATCAGAGGACAATTACCACTCGACTCCATCGTCGTAGCGAATGCACGCAAGAGGGCACACTCGCAAACGACAGGTGACGCTCCTCCCCCGGACAAAGAGTCCAAGGTGCTAGAGACCTCTGGCAAGCGAGTTGCCGCCCAAGCTGCCAACATATGGCGCATAGCCAACACTCAAGCGCTCCTTGCTCGCTATGATAGAGCGCATTATGACACACTGGAGCAAATATTCCAACATCTCCCTGACCAGTTCAAGGAAGGCGCAGAAATGCTCATCAGAGAAGGACAGCTACTCACGAACGCTTCCATCAAATGTGCACTAGATGCTGCAGACACGGCTGCCAGAGCCATAAACACAAGCGTCATGCTGCGACGACATGCCTGGCTACGGATCTCAGGATTCAAGCCTGAGGTACAAAACAATATACTGAACCAGCCCGTCAACCCCGACTATTTATTCGGGCCAGAGGTTGACACCACCCTCGAAAAGATAAAAAAGGACACGGACACTGCAAAGTCCATGGGCGCCCTACAAACTCAGTCCTTTCGGAGCGGCTCCTTTCGTCGCCCCGGAAACAAGGGAGCAGGTAGAGGACAGGGGTCACAACAAACATATAACAAAGGCAATACACAGACCACCTACGATAAAAACACCCGAGGTGGATATCGTGGCTCCAGTACAAAGGGCAGAGGACGTGGCTACGGCAACACCAGGTCCTCCCCCAAGAACAAGCAGTGACGCCCTCTCCCTTCCTCCCGACCACATAACACCTGTCGGGGGAAGGCTACAAAGGTTCCTGTCCACGTGGAATTCCATCACCACGGACAGGTGGGTCAAAGATATTGTAAGATACGGTTACTGTCTGGAGTTAACCTCCACTCCACCCACAATACCACCAAGAAGCCGTCCTATGTCCTCAGAGCACTTAACGCTCTTACAGCAAGAAGTGCAAAGTATGCTTCTAAAAGGCGCTATAGAGGTCGTACCCGTCCACGAGCAGGGTACGGGAGTGTACTCCCTCTACTTCTTAATTCCAAAAAAGGACGGGTCGCTCAGACCTATATTAGACCTGAGACCCCTGAACCAGTACATTCTTTCGGAGCACTTTCACATGCTCACCCTACAGCAAGTCCTTCCGCTTCTCAAGCAGGGAGACTTCCTAGCCTCACTGGACCTCAAGGATGCGTACTTTCACATACCCATCCACCCCTCACACAAAAAATACCTCAGGTTCACTGTTCAGGGGCAGCACTATCAGTTCAAAGTCCTTCCCTTCGGCGTGACAACAGCGCCCAGGGTTTTCACGAAGTGCCTAGCTACAGTGGCAGCACATTTACGGAGGCAGCATATACACGTCTACCCCTACCTAGACGACTGGCTCGTTCAAGCGAAGTCAGCCCAGCAATGTGCAAGCCACATGTCCCGCACCATTCACCTTCTTCACAGTCTGGGATTCTCACTAAATTACCCAAAGTCCCATCTCCAGCCCGCACACGTACAACAGTACCTAGGTGCGACTATAGACACTCTGGCGGCCACAGCTCAGCCAAATTTAGTGAGGATCAACAGCATACAACTGCTGATCTCCAAGTTCAAACCCAATCACTCGCTTCCAGCGCGAGTGTTTATGCAGTTGATAGGCATGATGGCCTCCTGCATCTTCATAGTCCCGCACGCGAGGTTACATATGCGCCCACTTCAGGAGTGCCTAGCACGTCAGTGGAATCAGGCTCAAGGACAGTTGAAAGACCTAGTGTTGGTGAGCGGTCGGGCATACAACTCTCTGCATTGGTGGAATCCACGAAACCTTTGCAAGGGCCGACCGTTCCAAGAGCCTGTTCCGCAAATAGTACTGACAGCGGACGCGTCTCTCCAGGGATGGGGAGCTCATGTACTCCACTACACAGTGCAGGGACTATGGACAACACAACAAAAGAAGATGCACATCAACCTTCTGGAACTGATGGCAATCTTCCTGGCCATGAAGGCATTCAAAGTACATCTGTGCAACAAAGTCGTGTTGATCCGGACGGACAACATGACTGCCATGTACTACATACAGAAGCAGGGAGGAACACACTCTCCACAGTTGTCTCATCTGGCTCAGAGCATGTGGAAGTGGGCCATTCAGAGGAACATGTTCCTCATGGCGGAACACCTCCCCGGCAAGGACAACCAGATGGCGGATCTGCTCAGCAGACACAGCCACCAGATGCACGAGTGGGAGTTACACCCATCAGTACTCCAACCGTACTTCCAGCAGTGGGGTCATCCAGAGATAGACCTATTCGCGACAAGCGAAAACGCAAAATGCCAAAGCTTCGCCGCCAGATTCCCACATCCGCAGTCGCAGGGCAATGCGATATGGATGAACTGGTCCGGCAGATTTGCGTACGCTTTTCCCCCAGCGCCGCTGATACCGCTGGTGGCTCGCAAACTACGACAACACTCCCTGACACTCGTCCTAGTTGCTCCCACGTGGGCACGCCAGCCGTGGTACACCACCTTCCTAGAACTTTCCGTGGTGCCGCATCAAAGGCTGCGGATAAAACCCGCGCATTTGACGCAGAACCATGGAGAGGTTCAGCACCCAGATCCGCAACAGCTGAACCTGGCGATCTGGCTCCTGAAGTCCTAGAGTTTGGCTATCTCAACCTGCCACCTGACTGTATGGACATCATCAAGGAGGCCAGGAGACCCACTACCAGGGCTTGCTATGCAGCCAAATGGAAAAGGTTCGTCATTTATTGCGGTAATAATGACATCAACCCGCTGGACGCATCCATCCACAACATCATCTGTTACCTCTTACACCTATACCGATGCAGTCTGGCGTACACCTCTATACGTGTCCATTTGACCGCAATATCAGCCTACCTGCAAACCAGGCAGCACCTCTCTCTATTCAGAGTGCCTGCCATCAAAGCATTCTTGGAAGGGCTCAAACGAGTCATTCCACCTACTCACCCACCGGCTCCAATGTGGAACCTCAACTTGGTCCTCACACGCCTGATGGGTCCACCCTTTGAACCTCTACACTCATGCGAGATTCAATTCCTTACCTGGAAAGTGGCCTTCCTAGTAGCGATCACTTCCCTAAGAAGAGTTAGTGAACTCCAGGCACTAACCGTTCAAGAGCCATTTATTCAGGTTCACGCCAACAGGGTCGTACTACGTACCAACCCCAAATTCATGCCCAAAGTAATATCGCAGTTCCACATGAATCAGACTATTGAACTGCCCGTTTTCTTCCAAAACCCACAAACTGTTGCAGAAAGGGCACTACATACACTAGATGTAAAGAGGGCCCTCATGTACTACATCGACAGGACTAAACCATTCAGGAAGACAAAACAACTGTTCGTTGCCTTTGCCCCACACCACAAAGGTAACGCCATCTCCAAAGCAGGGATAGCCAGATGGATAGTTAAGTGTATTCAAATCTGTTATCAAAAGGCAAAACGCACATTAACTATTCCACCACGAGCCCACTCAACACGTAAGTTGGGGGCTTCCATGGCCTTCCTAGGAAATATTCCCCTGCATGATATATGCAGAGCAGCCACATGGTCCACTACACACACATTTACAAAACACTATTGTGTAGATGTGCAGTCAAAACAGCAGGCAGCTGTAGGACAGGCTGTTCTCAAGACACTTTTTCAGACCGCTGCAGCTGGCACGGGTAGCCGCCGCTAATAGAGGGCACTGCTATGTATTCTATGCACAGATATGAATTCAGCAGCCCACATGCCTCGAACTGAATATGCTACTTACCAGTATGCATCTGTTCTTGGCATGTAGGGCTGCTGACATTCATATCGCCCTCCCTCCTCCCCGGCGCCTGTCGCAGCTGCAGCTCTCAGAATTACTGCAAGCATGGTCATCACTTTCTGTATCTACTCCATCACTGCCACAATGGCGAAAAACAATCTGAGGATGGAGAGGATGCCCATGCGCACTGTAGTCCAGGGGAGGAGTCACCTATCCAAGGATACTTCGAAGACTCTTCCAGGACAACAACGTGCAAACATCCGGACCCAACACTAGGCGGCGATCTATGCACAGATATGAATGTCAGCAGCCCTACATGCCAAGAACAGATGCATACTGGTAAGTAGCATATTCATTTTCGTACATGGAACAGATTTTAAATGGCTCACATATTGCCTCGTAGCTGTTTAAGAGTTTTTTTCAGCTCTATGAAAGGTGCCCAGCGTAGATGTCTTTCCAGTTGCTTTGAGTGTAAAGTCTGGTGAACTTTTTAACTGGCATCACGCATCCAGGCGCTGCTTGTTTTGGGGTAGGAATCTGGTTGCAGTACTTTCGTTGTTGCTGTTGGATGAGTTCAGGCAGTAACATTGTAGTCTTCGGACAGATGAGGCACCCACTTTTTATGCTGTGTCCCCCATTCCGCTGTGGTTTGTTTGATTCATAAATACTTGTGTGACATGAACAGTCCTAGGAAGCTTTCTAAAGCATTCATGGTTTGGTTGGGTTCCTAGTGATCTGTCAGGGGCTTTACTCCTGGAGTTGTTGGTTGTCATTTTGAACGTTGCCTGGTCAATTGGTAGGCTGTGGTTAGATGTAAAGCCTCTATTGGTGTTGCAGTGTGAGACCATTTTTGAAGATTTTCTGGATCTTAGCCACAATGCAGTGTTTTATATTTTAACCTATATTCTTCTTACCACCGTTGGTAGTATTTCGAGGCATATGATGCAATTTTGTATTTTTTAGGTTGAGACACACTCTGCAAACTCATTTCATTGATATCAAATAGTCATATTAGTTTTTTCTGAAACACCATATGCAAAATACACACACTCTGACAAGCATAACGTGATCCAGTTATGCAATTTATAAAAAATATAGTTGACAATGGCCAACGCTTGTGAAGAACAATAAAGTCTATTTGCCGGTGTTTGACATACAAGCGTCCGCTGGCAGGGTTTGTTCAGTAGCCAGGCAGAGGCACTTTCCATCACTTGTGGGCAACCTGCAGTCATGAAGCTTGGCTAGGGTGCACAGTGTGATTAACATTCTCCTTCCACTTTCACAGAGTGTGTCATGCTGCTGCACAAGTTAATGGAAGCCTGACAGACTGATGCTTTGTGTGCAGATTTCATGCAGATTGATTTTTGGCTCAAAATGCAGGCACAAATCCTAGGGGCATGAATGTAGGCTGCAATAGACAGTGAAAGGAGGTTCAGCAGGAGGAAAGCGGAAGTATGTCGCACAATTTACCCAAGTAACATGTTGCTTTGTCTCTTTGCCTTCCTTTACCCCTGGACATTCATGTGGCTAGTTACTGCATTTTGGTAGACCTGTGTTCCAGTCACCGATGTGCTGTTAGAACTGTGGGTGATATTCCCCAGGTATTCCCAGAGAAGCAGCCAGGCTCAGTGAGACAGCGTTGAGGATGGGCTCATCCGGACACTTACATTAAAGAGACAAAGATGTCAAGCTGCACCATATCTGTCTTAGTTAGCTCATTCACGCCAGTTTGATTTCAGTTTAAGAATGGAGAGGTGTTTCCATGGTCACCGTGTTGGAACTGTATAATGACGTAGGTACATTAACATGATTGAGCATGCATTGCCTCCCAGGGATTTCATTAAACAAGCATTTGCAATGCAATAGGTCTCGCATTTACGAGAGTTTAAACTATTGGCTTTGTAAATGACAATGCCTTTTATTTGTCTGTTTTGATAATTCACACATAAATAAAAGGCATTGTCCTTTACAATGCCAATAGCTCAAACTCTTGTAAAGTATCTCGCACAGAACAACCCTCATGGCAAAAATACTCTTATTAACATGTTTAAAGTTGTTTCCTATTCTCCATATATTGGGACTGAAGCCCCAGTTTGGATTTTAAAAAACACAGAACTGCCCTGTTTTACTTTTTTTGCTGCCGCTCGTCAGAACTCCCACCCTTTGTGTTTTTTAAGGCAGCTTCACTTTAATTACCCTATTTTACTCATGTTTTCGTGTTTAAAGCAATGTCTTCCTGCATTATTTGGGCCCAACATGGTTGTAATACAGGTAACGCCAAAGTTGGTGCCCCTTTCATTGGCACACAGTGCCCAGCCTATGACTCGTTTACGTTAACTAGGGACAACCCCTCACCCACAGTGCGCGCCATGTTTCATCACTGCGGCTAATCCCGCGTGTCTCTTATTTTGAAATGGAAGTGTCAGTTCATAGCACCAGAGGCAAAGCAGTAGTAGGAACATATTAAGACACTAGCATTGTTGTGCCAGGGAACCCCTATCATGTTGTGTAGCCCCCACCTTTCTCTGCGATGGCCACATATTCTTGCGGTGGGAATTTTTTGCGCGTTCAACCTAATACAGTTGCCACAAACACCTTACTTTGCATATTCTGCTCTGCTTCCAGGAGCTCCTCAAACTAGGGAGCGATTCCCCCATGATAGGTATGTATGCTGGGGTACCATGGGGTTTGAGAGGCTGGGGCAAGGGAGACTATTGGAGCCATATCAGAAGTAACAAGCATTGGCATAGCCAATAGGTCTTGCCTTTAGGACCTTATAAGTGTTAAGTTATCCAGCACAATATCCTTGGTGCAACAACATCAAGTGTTGCATGGCTAAACACTTATAAGGTCCCAAAGGCGAGACCTATTGGCTATGCCAATGCTTGTTGGTTTTGTGGCCTTAACAGTGCTAGTCTTTTCTCTTTTCCCTCACTCAGTGTTATGCTTCTAGGTCAGAGCGCTCCTTAACTGAGGCACAACTTTCCTGTATTTTAACTCTCCTCCGGTTACTTTTTCAAGCATGTTGCAGCTGCTTTCTAATTTAACAGCTGCATATTTTAATGGGTTATTAACACATGCAGAATTGGCTCCCATGAGACCATTGCATACTGCAACAGTGATGTGTTAGTTTCTGTGAACTCTTGATGCATGGTCACGCTTCAGGCTTTAAAGAGCTCTGTGATCCTTGCTTCTTTTCGCCATACAGCTGCATGTCGTAGCTGAGCTGATATGTCACAGAATAACTGCTCATGTCCTTCGGTACACTACGTATTTCCCTCTGCTATCCCACCATCAAAAACACCACCTAGCCCCTAGCAGTCTCAGTTATTTTATTTTATATTTTAGTTGGCCCTTTGTTTGTGTCCTCAAAGGCACAAATATGTGACCAACCAAGATCTTGGACAAGGGCAACTCTGGTCCATAAATAACAATTTTGCCCTTGTTTATCCTCTAAGAGAGTAAATGAATTCAGAGAAAATATGGTTTAAAGATTACCTTGTGGCCATCCAGAGAGGCTGGCTTGGGGATTAATGTCACAGAGGTAGGAACAGGCATTTCCCTTTTCTACCAAGAGAATAATATGTGACTCTTCCACACATTGCCTTCTTTTTCGCTGCGTACAGCGAGGTACTTATTTAAGAAATCATGGTGGGTGCTGTCTTGTCTTTCTCTGCGCTCACTTGTGCTTCCTTTTTGTCCTGTCTCCCACCAGCTTTCGTACTTCATGGCTGGATACAGCTACTTTGTGTGCCCAGTGGAGTTCAACAACGACACCAACCGCTTCGCCGTTGACTGTGACCCGCCCGAGCTGTTCCAGTTGCAGGAGTACCACATTCCTCTTGTGCTCCAGTCCGTCATTGGCTGGGTAGGACAGGCCATAATTTAGCTACTGCATATGTTGCTTGAAGAGTGGTTGTCATTGTGTAGCTCAGGGTATATTCCCCTAAACAATAACTTGCTTTTTTCTAAAGAGTATTAATTGAGCAAATTTAATTCCCTTGACTGCAGGTTACACAGCCGTATGTGCTTGCAGGATCGTTTGTTTAGGATGTGCTAGAAGAAAGGCAGCACCCCATATCCTGAGAACCTGCTCTTGAGTACTCTATTGGCTTCATTCAGTTTGGACCAGCAGTATTCTTGCTCTCCTTGCAAATCTGTTCCACCTTGCAGCACCTCGCTATGTATTTTGAGGTGGGACTTATAATGACTCCAATTCCTGTCCTGATGAACCCCTGATATTCCAGCATAGGGCACATGACCCTATGTTGTAAATAGGTTTGCTTATCTGGTAAAAGCCCACATAAGGTTTTCGGGTGACCACACCATCCAGAAAACACTGCATTGCAGTCCAATTTTTCATTCTGTAAACTATTGTCCTCTAGAACTTTAGTCCAGTTGCCTCAAAGTGAACTAGGATTCTCAGAATAAAATGGTTTGTTTAGATAAAAACCCAGGACTAGAGCATGGTGTCCCCGATGACATACACATCCCAGATCACCTTTGAAAGTCTAATCTGCGCTGAAAATGACCACTAGTGGTCACTGGCAGCGGTGGACATACATTAGCAAAATACATAGTATTCCAGATTGGTTCCTCCCAAATGCCTTTGGGAATGTGGCACTGTCAGTCACATGCCAACGATTCTCCTGAAATGGCACTGTCTCTTGCCCAATCCTGCCATTTCCTTAGAAGCCAGTCCACCTCTTCTCAGTGGGTGGGTATCAGGTATTCAGCACATCTTCCTTCGAATCTAAACCCAGTCTTGCTAGCGTAGAATTAGTTGTGGGACAGGATTGTTTTATACTGAGCTGCATGAAATAACTCTGCTTTTGGAACCACCTGTTCTCTCTCTTTGTCTCTTGCAGAAAACTGTTTGGATGTACCCCTTCCAGATCCACAGCATCGCACTGTCCACGTTTGCCTCTCTCATTGGACCTTTTGGCGGATTCTTTGCCAGCGGATTTAAAAGGGCCTTCAAAATCAAAGTAGGTACACTGTTTTATTGTGAAAAAATGAAGACAGACAAAATCACAGCATGTATGCTTATGCTCTGAAAGGCTTAGGTGTTTACCAGACCAAGTGAATACTGATATCCCTGGTTGCAGTATTTACTGTGTGCAGGTACTACTTCTGATTGCATGTTTACCACAGAAAAAGTGAATTACATTGTGAATGGATAGCTGTTGCACCAATTCCACATGGTTTAGTATTTACCTGGCATTTTTTCCATGTAAATTTCATCTGGCTTGGCCTGTCGAAATTTGCCTGAAGATTGCTGTGCATCTAATGCAACTCATGCTTTTCAATCCCTGCGCAAACAGTAGTTTGCAGAGGGATCGAAATTCCATGGTGCACTTGTAATCAAGCATATGTACAACAAAGTTTCATTGTGGCAGAGGAATCAATATAAACAACAATAAATGGTCCAAATATTTTAACTATACACCCATGCAAAAGAAACAAACTTTGAAGGTGAAAAACATTTACTGCTTCAAAAGTTGCTCAGTGCTCATGTGACCACACATTGAATGGATAAAAAAGGAAGGTGTAGTGTGTATATTACAAGATGGCAGTGGAAGAATGATTATTTGTTAAACAATCACACTGCTTACACAGAGTTGATAGGTCAGTAAGAGAAGCAATCATAAAAAGTTCCAGTAGCCTTGTTTGTCGACAGCATATCAACCCTATAACGATTAGTCGGTCGTCAGCAGGACATTACATTTGTGTAGAAGCAACTGCCAAAGTAGGGAGTAAGATGATGTTAAAATGCTAAAAACAAAATCAAAAGTTTTTTAGAATGCAAGGTAATTGTGCCAATAGGGGTACTTACTGAATCAATCTGAAAAATGATGGAAAAGACTGGTTAAATTTTGTGCGCAGTCACAAAAGTCACTAAGAAGACTGAACATGTGTGTGGATCGCCTGTAAAAGAATGTGCCAAAGTCAGTAAAGCGTTACAGCAACAGGAGACTGGTAAGGTGTGGCAAGACAATTTCTCACCAGTGGATGTGAACGTCAAGTGTTTCAGCAAAAAGGTTACAGGAGTCGGGTGCAGTGTCGGAACGCCGACTACCACGGCTTGCTCCTGTAACGGCAAAACACTTGATGTTCTTTATATTGCTATTAATTTGAGTGGTTGAAACATGG
Source organism: Triturus cristatus (assembly GCF_964204655.1). Lineage (NCBI taxonomy): Eukaryota > Metazoa > Chordata > Amphibia > Caudata > Salamandridae > Triturus > Triturus cristatus. Next base: position 435,745,139 of record NC_140594.1, on the reverse strand, counting down.
TTTTAGCTATTCACAAACATGAAGTTATACATTATAAATAAGGCATCCAGTTTTCAGTTTTTGCTGATTGTTACAGCTAAATACAGACCGAAAACAATGTGTTTCCTGTCGTCATTTATTTTAAAAAGTGGAAAAATTCTGAAAATTGTGGTTCTAGTGAGCCACTTTCCATGCTATCTGTTGTGAATTCCTAGCCAACAGATGAGCAGATCGATAGCATTGGGAGTTAAAAACAGGTTAAGATATCTTTAAATACAGGCATATGTTAAAATATATTTGTAGTACATTTTTATTTACCTGTGGTTGTAGTATTTTGCTATATTTAGCTACTGAATTTGCAAAAACGTGACAGGCATCAAAGTATAAGTGCATGTTTATCAGTTAAATAAATGTGGAAATGTAATAATTCTGACTCCACTTATTCGCAAGCCACAAAATAAATATGGATAAAAACTAATAAGATGGTACAAAAATAAATATGGATAAATACAGAAGGACATGTTAAAAAACATAAATACCATAAAACCGGGAGCCCTAATCATAAAGTGTTATAATGTAACCCAGTGCTTTTTTATTGGCGAGCCACCTAAGCCACAGTGAAAAATGACTATGGAGATTTTCCACTGCCAGGACATGTGAAACTTAAGAACACATGTCCGACATTTTAAATAACATGCACACTGCCCTGTGGGCACTTAGGCCTACCTTAGAGGTGATTTATGGGTATTAAAAAAGGAAGGTTTAGGTCTGGCTGAGAGTCTCTCTTGCCAGGTCGAGTTTGCAACCTACAAACTGCACAGCTAAAGCTGCAGTAGCAGGCCTAGAGTCAAGTTTTCACTTGTCACTTTAATGGTGCCACAGTAAGTGCTTCAGGTCACTAGTGACATTCAACTTACAGGCCTGGGGTACCATATCCTAGGGGCTTATTGGTAAATTAAGTATGCCAATCAGGGATTAGCCAGTTGTACACATTTTAGAGGTCAGAGCACACACACTGGGCTCTGGACTGGAGCACCCCAATGCTCGGTCTGTAAACCAGCATTGCTTATAGCAAAAAAAGTGCGGGCAAAATGCAGGGATGATCTTACAAAAAGGGGTTTTCCAAACACTGTAAACTGAAGACAATGTTATATTCCTTATGCTTTTTAACCTTTTAATTAACTTTCTATAATTAGGTAATGACATACAATTGAAGATGTTTCACACCTGAGTAACAAATAGGATCGCAATTCACATGCCAGTCAAGCCGATTCAATACATCTGAATATAAGACATGCCCTCATTATAGTTTAAAGCAGTCTCACATGAATACAGTGTACAAGGCAGAGAACTTGAAAGTCAAGCCATCCCATGGTGTTTGGTTTGAAGGCATCATCCATTTGACTTTTTAGGTCTCGCCTGAGCCAGCGCATGCGCTGCTCTGCGAGGCATTTTGTATGAGGGATTTTTTAGGGTTGCCACCAATGTTCCCTCTAATTTTGTTCCTCCGTGTGTGGCAATGAAGGATCTCTGTGCATCAGAGCCAAAGCTGCGTGCACCAAAGACTTGCATCAAATATCTTTCCAAGTGAGTGCAACACTTCAGCTATCAAATGATAAAATGAGAACTTTTGATTCACATTGCCATCTCTGTGTCCATAAAAAGGCAAACATCTTTACATGCACTTGACAGCTGCTCTGTCACCTCTAGTGGGTTCTACACTCAAACAGTGGAATATTTAGGATCAGGCAGTGTACTTCCCTAATTTCAGTACAACGCCAAGCACAATAAAACCTGGCTGCTACCTAACAAGTGATGCATCAGGTGCAGGTTATAAGATTTAAAGGCACATTTATTTATATTTATTTATTATTTATGCAGACTCAGATCCTATATTTCTTTCATATTAATTTTCCTGCATACGCACTACTAAAAGGTAACTGCAACATGATTGGAGCACACCTTCAAATCTCATGCACAACACTAAACACACTACACATAGGCTACGCTATAAACTAACACAAATTATACACAGCTGGCAAGTTATTCAACTATTGAGAAAGTGCTTTAGGGACCCCATGATGGTTAGTACACACTTTACAAATACCACGTAACAATACTATTTAATAACTTATTTTACTTATGCCCTACTGTGTTGAAGGCAAACCCTTTGCTATACTGGAGGCATTAGTGTGGCCATTGAATTTTTTTTAATTAAGTGAGTTCAATTGAAATTAAGGTGCACTTCTGATTACTATGGTGGGGGTAAGTAATTCAACATTAATGACTGCATAGCGTAAGTAGACACAGCTTCAGACAATAAATGTGGGTGACATCCTTGGGCGACAGTGTACGACTCCACATGCTTTGCTACGTGGTCCAAGTTCATCAGCCATTGAATGATGTTCCTTTTGCTTTATGTCCCAAATAAAGACATAAGTGTACAAAAAGAATAAGTCTGTTATTTAGTTAGAATGAAACAGTGTCTTAGGCCATCGGACACTATAGCAAACAAAATTATTAACAACAGATTCGGAGAGTAACCATCACCTGGTCCCAAACCTATGGGATTTTCCACATAAATATATTTTCAAATATATTGTGCGGCCATAATTTAGCGGAATAATATTGAGCCCCAAAATATTGAGAAGGTGAGACTAAATGCAAGTATATTTACTTAACTCCACGTGTGTGTACCGTGAAGATATATATATATATATATATATATATATATATATATATATATATATATATATATATATATATATACACACAGAAAAAACCATAGGTTTCAGGCACGTTATAGTTAGGAATTAGCATTTAAAAAACCTCAGAAATTCACTGAAAAAACCATAGGTTTCAGGGGTGTTATAGTTAGCTGGACTTTTCACTTGTACAAAACCATTGAAATTCCCCCGTTATAGTTAGTTCAGCTAACTATAACTCGCGCGCCCGCAATGCCCTGCTGATGACGTCACATATAACATCACTCATGACATGGTCAGTGACATCACTCATGACATCACTGATGACCTCTCAAATGACATCACTGATGACATCATCCAGTGAATGTGTGTTTTTCTGAAAATTAAATATGTTTTATATATGTATATCTCAAGGTCGATGGAAGAATAAATGGGTATATAAGTGTCTAAATGGATGATTTGTTTTTGAAAAATTGATTGTTTAACTGACTGATTAAGTGTATCATAGTGAATACATGGCTTAGTGAGTAATGTTTAAATATGTAAATATCTGTATCAGTCTCTCACTTTGTGTATAAGTGGCTGCATGGGTTGGTGAGTAGCTACATGGGTGTCTATATAGGTTATTAGTTGGTTTTTTGAGTATCAGTCTGAGTGTCTGCATGGTTCGGTGGGGGGTATTACGTAGTGCATAGGTGCATGAATGAGTGACTCACTGTTTGTATGTGTTGAAGACAGCATGTGTGCAGGACTGTATGGGTGGATGAGTGTGTGTATGGGTGTGTCAGTGAGTGAATGACTTTCTCAATAGTGTCTTTATGAGTAACTACATATGTTTTAAACTAGTATATGTGACTATTGGTGTATATAAGTGAGTATATGTGAGAGTGAGAGATTGAAAGAGTTCCTGTATGAATAAGTATGTGTTTCTATAAGTGATTGTTTAAAAGACTAAGTATGTGTATGTTTCCGTAGAAGTAAGTGTGGTGGTGTGTGTATAACTGTATATGCAAGTAAATGTATGTTTGATTCTTTATTAGCATGAGTGACTATGTGTGTGAGTAACTCTATGGATGAGTGGCATTGTGTAACGGGATGTATAGGTGTATGAGTACATATGATGAGTGAGTACATGTATGAGTGACTGTATAGGACTGTTGGTGAATGAGTGGATGTGTATGTGGATCTTAGAATTACTGAAGAGGTTGTTGTAACTGGTATTGGTATGTCCATTGTTTTGAAAATGTTAGTCTCTATTTTTGAATGTGTGTATCACAGGTTATATTAGGGTGAGAGGAGGTCTGCCACTCTATCACAAGGATGATGTCATCAGTGATGTCATCAGTGATGTCATTTGAGATGTCATCAGTGATGTCACTGACCATGTCATGAGTGATGTAATATGTGACGTCATCAGCAGTGCATTGCGGGCGCGCGAGTTATAGTTAGCTGAACTAACTATAACTGGGGAATTTCAATGGTTTTGTACAAGTGAAAAGTCCAGCTAACTATAACACCCCTGAAACCTATGGTTTTTTCAGTGAATTTCTGAGGTTTTTTAAATGCTAATTCCTAACTATAACGTGCCTGAAACCTATGGTTTTTTCTGTGGATTTCAAAGGTTTTTTAAATGCTAATTTCTAACTATGCCTATAGAGATAGGACATGTGAAGAAAGAAGAAAAAATGCACAGAAAGAAAAAAAAGAAGTACAGAAAGAAGCAACAGAAGTCCTCAAAGACGAAGAAAAGTGCAGGAAGAAGGATAACGTACAGAAAGAACAAAAAGAAGAGCAGAAAGAAGCCTTGTTGCAAAATCATCCTGTACCCTCAACTTTTTCAGACGGATACTGGTGGTAACTGAGTCTGACTAACCAGTCCTAGAGCCAGTGCTATGTTAAAAGACACTTAGAATACAGTGAAAACACCTACATACACTAGGGAACATTATGCGTTGGGGTCCCCCTGTGATTAGCATGACCTCCTCTGTAAGCCCCTAGTATATAATAGGGCAGGGGGATTAAAACTACCTCTTAAAACAGGCCACAGGGTGTTTTTGCACACGTTAACTCAGGCCCCGTCCCCTCCCTTCACCACTGTGTAAACACGCCCAGTGTCCATTTTTAGTTGGGAGATTAAGTTCATTTGAATCCTGAGGGTCCAACTAGCCCACTAGGTACCTCCAGTAAGTGCCACAGAGCTGCGTTGCAGAGAGGTGTAAAAAGTGGCACGGCCTGGACCACCTCTCTGCAATGTAGCTCAGTGGCGCTTACTGGAAGCACTTGGAGGGCTAGTTAGCCCCCAGGGGCCCTCAGTATTGAAGGGAAATTATATCCCCAATTTAAAACGTGCCATAGTGCATGTTTGCACACGTCACCTCAGGCCCTGTCCCCTCCCTTCACCACTGTGTAAACGCGCCCTGTGGCTGTTCTAAGTTGAGAGATTAAGTCCCCTTGAATCCTAAGGTCCCTAGGGTCAAACTAGACCACTAGGTACCTCCAGTACGCGCCACAGAGCTGCGTTGCAGAGAGGTGTAAAAAGGGGCTTGGCATCAGAACACCTGTCTGCAGCGCAGCTCCCTGGCGCATTCTGGAGATGCCTGTTGGGCTAGTTGGCCCTCAGGGACCCTCAGTATTGAAGAGGAATTAATTCCCCAACTTACAACTCGCCAGAGGGCGCGTTTGCAGAGTGCTGCAAGGAGGGGCCGTGGCCTCTGGCACGATGCCAGTCTTTTATTTATTTTAATTGTTTAAGAAGGGGGGGCTGTGTCGTTCCCCTTCTTATTCTAATTTATTGGCCCTGGTGACCCCATCCCCCAGGGCCTGTCTCCTAATTATATTTTCTTGACCCCAATCCCCAGGGCCGACCACTGTTTTTTACTATTTTAAAAAAAAATATATTTATAGACACACCTAGGACATGCTGGACAAACCGTACGTACCTATCACCATGACGATTTGTGTGATATTCATTAAAAGGCGACTATGCATACAATGAATCCACGTGGAATGTATTTACACCACTAGTGAAGCTCTGACATGTCTGATGCCCTACCGTGCCTAATCCCGGTAGACACCCTTGTCGTTTATTTATACAAACATGGGTAGCTATTGACGGGCACATTTAATACACATGCACACCAAGCCATTCAAAGAGGATTCGACAAAGATTCGACCAAAACTATGCAAGAAACCCCCCTCACGGTTAATAAAACACACATCCACTGCCGGATGTGTAATACTTTTTATTTTACTCTCTGGAAAGGGGACGAACATCACTTGAGAGTCACAGCGCGCTCCTGGCAGAGCCCAATGCTGTGTTACACCCACCATTGCCTGCTGAGTGCCACACACCTCTGTGTTGTATTCCACTAGCTAGTGCATATGCTCTGACACTCTCTAGCCCATGTGCACTGTAACACCACCCTGTGAATATGTCATGCCACACTTGTCTTCACACGGGTTATATTGCCCCATCTAACGTGCCTTCCTCGATGCCTATGTTATAACGCACAGTGCTATGCCATACATATTACAATCTGGGATCCATATCTTTGTCACAGTGCATATGCAACGTTACACTCCCCAGCACATATTTTATATTACAACTTTAGAGACTAGTTAGGTTACACAACACTGCCCTGTGCATATTACACTCCAAGGCACATATCGCATAGCACGCGCTAGTGCCTGTGCTATCTCGCGCTCTCCAATGAATCTGTCATTGCGCACAATGTATTGCATATTATATTTCACGCCCGGTTCATCTTATATCACACTTTTTGGTGCATAGTTTATACCATACACTATATCTAGTTTTCATTTTCAATCGTGCTCTCAGGTCTATGTTCTATATAACACTGTGTTCACCTACCCTTTTCACGGGCATTACATTTTGCAATAGGGGGTGGAGGGTCAGGGGGTGTTTCTGCCAAGTGAGCCCGGAGTCACAGTCACAAACGTCCTCTTCTTCCTGAATACAAGTGAGATTATGCTGCATACTTGTTCATATTATAAGTAGTTCGCACAGACACACGTTTTAAAAACAATAAAGTTCCTAATACCTGCCTTCTCTGAACAGTTAGCTTGCTGCCCCATCCCCCTCCTCCCTATCCTCTGTTGTGTGAATCCATGGACTAGCCTCCTCCCTCCTGCCATGCATGGTCTGATGTGCTGCCACTGCCCTCAATTTAGTATGATATACCAGTCCACTCCTCCTGCCCTCCATTGCCCAATTCTATGCCCCATCATTGACCTCCTGCTTAAACTCTGTGCTTAGCTTGCTGCCCCTATTCTCCTTCCCCCTGCCCTCCGATGTCTTTGTGCATGCCCCTGCTCCATCCTTTTTGCCCACCATGTTCCATGGACCTGCCACTCCTATCTACTCTGAGTGTTCTGTTGAGCTGCCACTCCCCTCCCACCTGCCTAGCATTGTCAGATGACTGTAACCTGTCCCTGCCACCTCCACCCTGCCTGTCCACATGCCATGCCCCTATCCTCTTCCTCCTGTCCTACATGGTCCATTGTACTGCCACACCCTTCTGCCCTCCCTGGTCTGTTGTGCTGCAACTGCTCCTCCTGCCTGCCCCGTGCGGTCTGTTGTGAGGCCCCTTCCCCTGAACTTTCTTGTCTGTGCACAGGTCCTGACCCTCCCTTCTATCCTCCATCGTCCTTTGTGCATGCCCCTGCACCCTCCTTCTTGCCCATCATAGCCATTGTGCTGCCACTAACCCTCCCACTTGCCATGCATGGTCTTCTGTGCTGCCATGGCCCCTCCCACCTTCCCTGTGTCGTCAGTTGGCTGCCCCTGACCCCCTCCCACCTTCCCTCCGTGGTCTGTATGTATGCCATCACAGTCTCACTGTTGCTCTCCATGGTGTGTCTTGCTTCTAGTGCCCATCCTGCCTGACCTCCATGGCTATCTTGCTGCTCCTGCCCTGCCCCCTTGCCCCCAGCCCTCTGTTTACATGTGCAGACCCCTACTCCCTCCCTCCTGGCTTGTCTGTTCCATTGTAATGCCCCTGATCCGTCCCTCCTGCCCTTTATGATCTGTTATGCTGCAGCTTTCTCTCCTGTCTGTCCATTATGGTCAGCTAGCTACCATTGCCTCTTGCCCCTCTGTTCTCTGTTGTCCATGTGCATGGTCCTGTCCCCTCCCTCTTGCCTTCTATGGATTGTTGTGCTGCACTCCCGTCCCGCATGCCCTGTGTGGTGTATTGTGCTGCTGCAAACCCTGATGCCTGCCCTGCAGGGTCAGTTTGGTGCACCTCTCCATGTCCCTCCTGTCCTCTGTTATCCAAGTCCATGTCCCTACCCCATTTCCTTCCATGATCCAATGTACCATACTTGCGAACATTTTGAACTTGGTAAGAGGTAGATTTTGAAAAAAAACTGGGGTATTGATTTTCCCCTTTGAGTTACATTGAAAACGAGGAGATTGTAGACAGGAGACAGATCAAATAAAGCCCATTTGAGCTTAAAAACATTGGACGTTTCCTGGCTGAATCGGGTCTGTTGGCATGTATGGTTGTACTACCATTGCCTCTTCCTTCTGCCCACAATGGTCTATTACATTGCCACAGCCTCTCTTGCAAGTCCTGTATTGTTGGTTTGTTGCCCCTGCCCCCGCCCCCCTTTCCACTGCCCTCCATAGTCTGTTGTGCTGCCACGGCCCTTCCTGCCTGCTCAGTGTGGTTAAATTGTTGCCTTTGCACCCTCCTACCTGCCTTCAATTTTCAGAGTCCGTGCCCCTGGCCTCTGCCTCTCAACAGTATCCTAATGAACAACTAGATTGCTAACATTCTATATTTATTACAAAAGTGTGGAACGCCTGACGTCATCTTGATGTAATCAAAACTGTAATACCTAGAGCATTTCCTTTAGAAATTACATATATGAGAGGGTCTTATTGGCATCAAAATTATGGTTAGTGCTCTAAAAGACTAAAATAAGGACATATTTTCTCAGTTTTCAAATAGCGACAAAGCACTTTTAAATTATTTGTTATCTTTATGTTTTTTTATCCAGTTGACCACTTGATTAAATGTTGCACTTAGGGGAGAGGATGTGGCCTTACTTCCAGAACTGCAGACTTTGCAACTGGGGAACCAGGTTGGAGTTTCTGCTTCAGCTCGACATTCTGTGATTCTGGTCAAATCCCTTAGTCTCCCCATGTCTACAACCAAAATGAATTTGTTCTTGTGTGATGTAACCAATGCTCATGTAAAGCACTCCAGTACCTGACAAGTCTTCACTATATAACACTGCAAAAACACAAAATAATAAGTGTTTTGCACACTTCTGTCATTGGGCTATATTTGGGCTACATCTGGGTGATTTTGGGCTACATTTGGGCTCTTTTGTCTCCGGTGGCCATCTTGGGAGATTTATTTGTTATGAAGTTTCCTAATTTCCTCATGTACTCAGTAGGAAATGCTTTCAGTTTTTTACTTTGATTCCATCATGAAGGTATTCAGATATGTCACACATTTGCCATAAATTCTGAATGTTAGCACTCTAGTTGCTCATCAGATCACTGTAGTAAAACTACTGTTCACCATGGAAGTCTGCTCCTGGTATTAAAAGTGCATGTTTCAGTCTGCATGTCAGAATTTTTTAATGAAATAGAAGAGGATTTGAGAAGTCACTCAAAATGTGCCCTCATTTTGTTTCTTCAGCATTAATCATAATTTCTATGGCAAAATGAACCCCCTCATTGCGTTCCTTTTTAAATTAAATGTTTTAAGTGTTACCAGTTTATTCCAATCAAGATGGCTTTAGGTGTGCCATACTTTTGTCATAATGAAGACAGTAAGCGCTCTAGTTGTTTTTAAGAACACTCTGGGACATTCTGTCATTGGGCTACATCTGGGTGATATTTGGGCTACATTTGGGCTCTTTTGTCTCTGGTGGCCATCTTGGGAGACTTATTTGTTATGAAGTTTCCTAATTTCCTCATTTACTGCAGTCTCCTCAGTAGGAAATACTTTCAGTTTTTTACTTTGATTCCATCAAGAAGGCATTCAGATGTGTCACACATTTGCCATAAATTCAGAATGTTACCACTCTTTTTGCTCATTAGATCACTGTAGTAAAGCTACTGCTCACCAGGGAAAACTGCTGCTGGTATTGAAAGTGCATGTTTCAGTCTGCATGTCAGAATTTTTTAATGAAATAGAAGAGGATTTGAGAAGTCACTCAAAATGTGCCCTAATTTTTCTTTCTGCAGCACTAATCATACTTTTTATGGAAAAATTATCCCCCTCATTTTGTTCCTTTTTAAATTAAATGTTTTAAGAGTTACCACTTTAATCCAAGCAAGATGGCTTCAGGTGTGCCATACGTTTATCATAAGTAGGACTGTTAGCGCTCTAGTTGTTCTTTGGAACACTCTGGGAAGCTGCAGTAGAACACAAAGGAATCGACTGACAGTCTCTGCCCTTGTTGGATGTACATGTTTTACTGAGAATGTCAGACTTCATTCTCACATGACTGAGAAAGATAATATGAATTTACAGAAAATAAGCTCTCAGTTTAGCTTATAGATCACCTTCCAAACCTCTGTGGGAAAAGCATGAGAAAATATTTTTCTCTCAATCATGATATCCCAGCAGAAGGCTTTTTCACATGGTGAAATCACCTTAGAACATACCACAATTCCTAAAATGAGTATGGTACCATCAACAAATGATTTATAATGTAACTAAAGTCTTAAAACCTTCTATTAACTGCAATGCTTTTTAATGAGGTGCTATCATGTATATTGGTCCCAAGATGACTGCCAACACTTCTTGGATGAAGTACTGACAGCCAATCAGATCTCAGGATGAGATGTGTGGTCAGGCTCCGCCCACATATATATATGATTTTACTTTTGATTTTCTCAGGAACTACTGAACAGATTGACACCAGACCTGCAAAAGGCACTTCCCAGACCTGAGGACTACCTCTCTGCCAAATTTCAAGTAATTCTGTTCAGCCGTTCGGGCTGTACCTTCGACTAAAGGTCCTATGGAAAAATGCATGGGGAAAACGCGTTTTGGGACCCCCCTTTTTTCTCGGCCCCCACTTGACGAATCACCCCGAGACTTTCAGGGTAGGAGCGGAGCGCCCCACCTATTTTGAGAATTTTGCGAGGATTCGTCAACCGGCGCTAAAGTTATTCCAAATAGAATGTTGCAGATTTCCTATGGAAACACGGTCCTAACTATAACTATCTACTGGCGACCGCCAGTAGATAATATACATATATATATATATATATATATATATATATATTACCTACTGGCGGTCGCCAGTAGGTAGTTATAGTTAGGACCACGTTTCCATAGGAAAACCTCAACATTCTATTTTGAATAACTTTGGCGCCGGTCGATGAATCCTCGCGAATTTCTCAAAATAGGTGGGGCGCTACGCTCCGCTCCTACCCTGAAAGTCTCGGGGGGATCCGTCAAGCGGGGGCTGAGATAAAAGGGGGGTCCCAAAACGCGTTTTTCCCATGCATTTTTCCATAGGACCTTTAGAACGAGCTACAGCCCGAACGGCTGAACAGAATTACTCAAAATTTGGCAGAGAGGTAGTCCCTAGGTCAAGGAAGTGCCTTTTGTAGGTTTGGTGTAAATCTGTTCAGTAGATTCTGAGAAAATAGCCTTTAAATCAATATATATATCTGAGCCCGCTTACGGTACGCTTACCGTACGCTTACGGTAAGCGTACGGTGGCGTGCGCGAGCGCGATTCTGATTGGCTCTTAGATCTTAGTAAACATTCGAATCGGTCAAAACCAGGAAGCGGCGGCCGCCATTTTGTGTATTTCACTCTGAAAAAAAAGAGTGAAAACAAGGAAAGGGGGCAATGAGGAGAGTTACAGACCCCCTAACATTTGTAAGGGGGTCAAAGAAGGACAGAAAAGTACAAAAAAAACATTTATTGATTTTAAAAAAAATCACGGGGTACGCGTACGGTAAGCTTACGGTAAGCGTACGGTAAAAAAAATAAAAATAAATAAATGAAAAGCAGATTTAAGAGTTTAGATATTAGGGAGCTCTAAAAAGAGCTGTTGTGTTTATGAAGTCATTTTTTTAGTGGTACCTACAAGTAAGTACCGATGCAGAGTCTAAGGTTCAAGAGGAAGACTCTGTTCCCTTCATCATTGAAGTGCACACCATCTCCTCTATAAATGTCTTGCATGTCATAACGCAAGTTGTTGTGGTAAATGGCACCCATACCATAGTCACGGAGGAAAGCAGAAACAGATTTGTTGACGTGCTTTCTTGCTTTGTCAATCTGTGGACAGAAATGATTGGACCAGTTCCATTTTTGCCTTTGGCATATGTTGGAAAACACAAAGGCAGTTTTAGGGAAAAGTGTAAACAGTTGTGCAAAGGTGTCCTTCATAAGCATTTCCAGACCTACCCCAGTCAAAGTGCCTAGGTCATTGCCACCACAGTGCACTATTATGAGGTCAGGGTGTTGGATTTGAATGAAGGATTTCACCAATGGCATCAATTGGTGCCACTTTAACCCTCTCTGACCAATCCATTTAATGTCTACATTTGGCAAAGCAAGGTCTCTCACCATACCTGTTTTCTCTGCAAACTTTTCACTCCAGAAGACATAGCTGTGCCCTACAATCCACACTGTGAACATCTTCAAAGGAGAACTGGATGCACTCAGGAGGTGTCTTTCAGTAGAATGGCAATATGAAAAGAAAGACAGTTTGGAAATGGAGGCATACATATTTTTTTCAAAACAAAAAGAACTGATTGGCTGTTTCATACCATTCTAGAATAAAAACTAGGCTGTATGTGTAAATTAATAGAAGCATGTTTTGTATTGGTAAAAAAAAATGTGTAACCAAAGAACAGTACTATGGATTTGCTGTTAGGTTTGAAAAGTCAAGCACTCTTGCTCTGTGGAATTGAAACATTGTTTGGCGAACTTCTGACCTAACTCAACACAGCAGTGTTCCATGAGCTGTTGCTATGGTAGCAGGCAGAAGTCAAGTTGGGGGAAGGGTACTAGGCAGAAGTCAAGTTGGGGGAAGGGTACTTTTGGAAAAGGGTTGGTTTTCAACCAATAGAAATGTGTGATTACATTTGAAAAAAAGGGGGAAGCACTGAGATTTGAAACTTACAAGTATATGTGTGGAAAAATAGAGGGAAAGTTTGCCATTATCTGGTTCTGCTGAGAGGAGAGAGGTGAACACAACAGAGATCCTGGCTCTGATAATCTGCTGTTTGAGTGTCACATTTCTTTCACAACTAACTAATTTTAAAGGTGAGTTTACAGTTTGAGAGGGGATGTATGTGGTAACTTAAGAAATGAATAATAGAAATGGAAATTGTTTTTGTTGTAGTTACACATGGTGGTTTCATAATGTGTCAGTCTGTAAAAGTGATTTTCACTTGCCCCGAAAAAAAAAAGAGCAGTAAGTGTGCTTTCAAATTGGCAAAGAAATTTCGTTTTGGGACTAATGTGAAAACATGACTCTGTGTGCAGAGAGGAATTATAGGCAGAGATTTATTGCGTATTGCTCTGGTGATTTCACAGTTGCATTAGATGGAAAGGGGGAGCTATTTTTTTATGCAGAAGCAGACTCTTAGCACCCAGCCAGCTGCTTATCCTGTGGAATCATGCACAGTATTCACAACCGTATTAGATGATATTTTTTTACAATATTATGCATTTCTATAATGTTAAGTTTAAGTAAAAAAAGAATCAGGGCATTTTTAATACAATCTTTGTGATTGGTATTTTTTTTTGCCCGCTGTAAAATGATGAATGCAATTGCTTTCACAATTTATAGTGAAATGCAATATATTCTGAAAACAGCAAAAATAAGGCAAAAATATTTTTTGGAAAAAAATGTAAATGTGTACTGTATTATAAAATGTTTTAAAAATATTAATACTTTTTTCTTTTTTTCCAGATAGATATAGAAAATTTTCGAAAACTACAAACATTTGTAAAACTATTTTTTTAAAAAACAAATGAATAAATATTTTTTCAGTGAGTATGGTAAGTCAATAATAATAATTGTAGTCTCTCAAGGACAATGTAATGTGATAAATGATTTTTAGTGTTTTTAAAAAAAAAAAAAAAAAAAGTACGCGCACCGTACGCGTACGGTAAAAAAAAAAATGAAAAAAAGTTTTTAAAAACATATGTAAAAAAAAGATGAAAGATAAGGTTGGCTCTTAAAAGAACCGTTGTGTTCATGCAGGGACAGAGGAAAGGAAGCATGGGAAAATTATTCAAAGCGACAAATGTGCTGATCTATTTTGTTGTTCACTAGGGAAACACTGGTCTCCCTATGGCAAATTAGATCTTTACAAAATGTGCAATGAATATCAACCTTCCGAAATCGAGGGTTCATTTCCAGAGGGCCAGCAAAAGGAGATTCTCCCCCCACAGATGAAGGGCTCACCTGACCTGCAGAAGAAGGAGTCAGCCCTGCAGATGATGGTCCAGGCTGAGCTACTGTGGATGTACTGGCTCGTCTTTCTGAAGAGTTACCTCCAAAAAGATGACCATGTGTCCTTCTGTGTACATCCTGGAGGTGTCTCTTCATGGTGTGATTCCCAAAGGAATACTTCCTGTTAGGATTACCTCTAGAAAGTACACGCTTACACAGCTTACAAGTCACTAAGGGTGCATTTACCTTTTGCTGGCCTTCAGGAAAAGTAAAATAATCCCATACATAAGAGGGCTTTTGTTTCCTCGATCTCTGCCTCAAGACAGTGCTGCTAGTGCTAGCCTCACTCTCAGAAGAGCTCTGCTGTTCTGCCATCGTATCCCAAAGACAAACCAGCTCCTTCTCCCAAGGGATCACAAGCAGAAATGAGGGGAATGGGTGTGGTGTAGGAGAGTTCTAGAACTGAAAGTAGTTTCAACCAATCAAAAGTTGTGTTTCATGATCACATGACCTACCGTACGCTTACGGTACGCTTACGGTGCGCTTACGGCAAAAGTGCGCATGCGCGTAAAAAAGACACGCGCTTGCGCGCATGCGCTTAACAGTCACTACCCGACACTTCCGCATAACGTGCGCGTGTAGCGTAAGCGCGCACGCGTCCCACGCGCAGTACGCGCGGCTACGCAAAGTGCGTAACTATACGCAAGCAGCGTAGATAGATTACGGACGTTGCGTAAACCGTACGCTTACCGTGAGCTTACGGTACGCGTACTAAAAAAATATATTTTTTTAAAAAAAAGTACTGCAAATAAATTTTACATGTTTATTTTAAAAAATATATTTAAAAAAACATATTAAAGAATTTTAAAAATTTAATCATAGTCTTTATAAAAGGTAAGATAATTAAATTAAAAATATGTTAGAAAAAAAAAAAGAAAAAAAATTAGCATTTAAAAAACCTTGCAAATTCACTGAAAAAACCATGGGTTTCACACACGTTATAGTTGGGAATTAGCATTTAAAAAACCTTAGAAATTCAGTGAAAAAACCATAGGTTTCACACACGTTATAGTTAGGAATTAGCATTTAAAAAACCTTAGAAATTCAGTGAAAAAACCATAGGTTTCACACATGTTATAGTTAGCTGGACATTTTACTCGTAAAAAACCAATGAAATTGCCCCGTTATAGTTAGTTCAGCTAACTATAACTCGCGCGCCCGCAATGCACTGCTGATGACGTCACATATTACATCACTCATGACATGGTCAGTGACATCACTCATGACATCACTGATGACATCTCAAATGACATCACTGATGACATCACTGATGACATCATCCTTGTGATAGAGTGGCAGACCTCCTCTCACCCTAATATAACCTTTGACACACACATTCAAAAATAGAGACTAAAATTTTCAAAACAATGGACATACCAATACCAGTTACAACAACCTCTTCAGTAATTCTAAGATCCACATACACATCCACTCATTCACCAACAGTCCAATACAGTCACTCATACATGTACTCACTCATCATATGTACTCATACACCTATACATCCTGTTACACAATGCCACTCATCCATAGAGTTACTCACACACATAGTCACTCGTACTAATAAAGAATCAAACATACATTTACTTGCATATACAGTTATACACACACCACCATACTTACTTCTACGGAAACTTACACATACTTAGTCTTTTAAACAATCACTTATAGAAACACATACTTATTCATACAGGAACTCTTCCAATCTCTCACCCTTGCATATACTCACATATATACACCAATAGTCACATATACTAGTTTTAAACATATGTAGTTACTCATAAAGACACTATTGAGACAGTCATTCACTCACTAACACACCCATACACACACTCATCCACCCATGCAGTCCTGCACACATGGTCTGTTCAACACATACAAACAGTGAGTCACTCATTCATGCACCTGTGCACTACGTAATACCCCCCACCGAACCATGCAGACACTCAGACTGATACTCAAAAAACCAACTAATAACCTATATAGACACCCATGTAGCTACTCACCAACCCATGCAGCCACTTATACACAAAGTGAGAGACTGATACAGATATATACATATTTAAACATTACTCACTAAAACATGTATTCACTATGATACACTTAATCAGTCAGTTAAACAATCAATTTTTCAAAAACAAATCATCCATTTAGACACTTATATACCCATTTATTCTTCCATCGACCTTGAGATATACATATATAAAACATATTTAATTTTCAGAAAAACCCACATTCACTGGATGATGTCATCAGTGATGTCATCAGTGATGTCATTTGAGATGTCATCAGTGATGTCATGAGTGATGTCACTGACCATGTCATGAGTGATGTAATATGTGACGTCATCAGCAGTGCATTGCGGGCGCGCGAGTTATAGTTAGCTGAACTAACTATAACGGGGCAATTTCATTGGTTTTTTACGAGTAAAATGTCCAGCTAACTATAACATGTGTGAAACCTATGGTTTTTTCACTGAATTTCTAAGGTTTTTTAAATGCTAATTCCTAACTATAACGTGTGTGAAACCTATGGTTTTTTCACTGAATTTCTAAGGTTTTTTAAATGCTAATTCCTAACTATAACGTGTGTGAAACCCATGGTTTTTTCAGTGAATATATATATATCTACAGTTCCTCTCTGCCACAGAGGGTGTGAGTTGCACTCCTTACGGTAAGTGAAAGCGACGCTGGCGTTTCTTTTCCTAATATATTTCGGTCACATTGACCTTCTTCAGAGGAGGGGCCAAGACATCTTGAGGCTAAACAACACACCTGCACTCCACTTGCAGCTTTATTGAGTGTTTGCCCCCTGGTGGGCGTCTCAATAGACGGAGTTAAGCATGCTGGGTCATGTAGTGTGTTCACAGTCTCCCAGTTATTACCCTTCGGTGGGTGATGTCTGTTGCTTCACAATCGCCGTAAGCCCCACGCAGTCCACTTTTTCTTGCTGCTGGGGTCCATCCAAAGTCCAGTCCTTGGTGGCTGCCAACTGCCCTTGTGCTTTCGCGGGAGAAGAATTTGGTCCGATTTCGGGCAGTATGTTTGGCGCTCTTTTTATCGGCGGTGCATGACTCCGGCAGGACCAAGCCGTTTTAATGTCTACAGTTCCTCTCTGCCACAGAGGGGTGTGAGTTGCACTCCTTACGGTAAGTGAAAGCGACGCTGGCGTTTCTTTTCCTAATATATTTCGGTCACATTGACCTTCTTCAGAGGAGGGGCCAAGACATCTTGAGGCTGAACAACACACCTGCACTCCACTTGCAGCTTTATTGAGTGTTTGCCCCCTGGTGGGCGTCTCAATAGACGGAGTTAAGCATGCTGGGTCATGTAGTGCGTTCACAGTCTCCCAGTTATTACCCTTCGGTGGGTGATGTCTGTTGCTTCACAATCGCCACTAGTAACAAGATTGGGGAGTGTAGAGGGATGGCCCTTCATGGGCTTCAGAGATGGATGCGTCCTCCACTTCAAATTATTTACTTAACAAAAAGATCCATCTCTTAAGGGGAGAAAAGAAGGAAATTCAAACCTGGGTTATATGGGTGTAAATGTCCCACAATGGTTGGACATACACAAAGGTGTTTAAATACCCCTCACACACCAAGAATGACCAATGGTGTCATGCTTCATCATAGGGGTCTTCCCGCCCCGCTGCGGGACGGGGCGTGCTATGACCTACGAATACGTGGGAGCACTGATAATAAAGTGCTATGTGTAGTGCAGTGGGAGGGTCTGGGATAGGTGTGAATGTGAGTTAAAAAGGACCTGGCCCCTAGGACAAAAGAACTTTAATAAGTCGGAGGGGGCTGGTACTAGTAAAAGGGTGGTGCGGAGACTTCCTACTCAATGTGTGGTGTTCTCCTAGTATGTTGTCGACATGTTTCGATGCTAGGCATCTTCTTCAGGACAGGGTTAAGATCCCTCCTATGTGCGCATATTGGTACTCATGATAAATTTATCAATATAAGAGAAAACATGCGTGAGTATACAGTACCTAATGGTATTCGTATTAAATTCTGTAAGAAAAATAATAAAGCAAATTACTCGTTCAGATTCCCAGGAATTGTGAACATCGTACCTGCAAACAAAAGAAGTGTGCCACGAAGGTGACAAAAAACGTGATAGTTTTAGCCATAACTCTAAATGGTTGCAGAAGAAGGTGCAGTGACCTGTAAGAAAAGTAGAGACATACATGACACTACAAACAAAAAACAGAAAACACACACTCTAGAAATAATGGACGTTACTCTTATTCGGATATGGAACCAATGGTATATTGAAAACATACTTAAGTGTATGTGAGGTATTGCCTCATGGACCTTAGGGTTGATGGAAAAAACAATAAGGAGCCTCAATGCTGAAAAAGATAATGAAAAGGAGAGATGCCTGTTATCTACTGATTACTCCTAGAGAAACGCCGTTATCGGTGTCCTCCAGCGGCTAAGCCGTACTCACGTATCCTTTAGCAGCCAATCGCTACATGTGCATCCATCCCGATGTCCGGTCGTACTGTGGGGAAATCCCTACTGTGCCCAGTTTAAATACAGCCAGCTTTCACCAATTTGCGGGGAAAATAGTTGCACCTGGTGAGTTTCAGAAGACTTCCGGTTCAAAGGGTGCCGGTAGACTAGACCGGATCGAGTAAAAGATCTCTGTCAACCGGAAGTGAGGACCCAATACGGGTATTTGAAGTGGTATGATCACATGCGCCCACTGGTAAATGTAAAAAACAAATAATAAATCAAAAAAATGAGGATAGAGGTCTCCCAAGTGTATCGCCTCAAAGCCTGTTTGACGGATCAAAGAGGTACGGGCTGGACTTAGTGAGAGCGAGAAGCGTCTCTCGTATGTCGAGCGGTGTGATAACTGAATTGGCTCTCGTGTGTCGAGAGGTAGCTGAATTACAACTGGGAGAGAAAGAAAAGGGCCAATGCTGAGAGGAGGTGGGACTGATCCGAGGGAGGGGGTCAAAAGGTGTCAGAATTAGAGGATTGACACATGGTTAGTAATCCATCCGAGCCCTTCGTGTCATTTAACAAAGACAGAAGAAGTTCTTCTGACGGCATAAAGGATGCTTGGGTGGTTTGTTGTGAATACAAGTACAAGCATCCAAATAGTGCCAGGAAAGGAGTATCATAATTGATCTCGTTGGTCATAACTGACAATGAAAGGGGTGAGGCAAGTCACTATGACAGCTGTGACCATGGTATGTCATCGTTCAGACCAAACACGTGAGTGCCCAGACGGAACACCCAACGTTGTTCTTTCTCGAAGAGTCCATGCTCATTCTGTAGTTGCTCTATGACCGTCCATCTGAGATCGTCGACCCCATGATTCTCAGTCAGGAAATGCGTCGCCATCTTGGTCGTGCTTTTTTTGCATCGAATGTTACTCTTATGTTCGCCCATTCGCACCTTTACTGGTCTGGTGGTCATACCCACATATTCCATTTTACAGGGGCAAGTAATAAGATACACAACGTTTTTGCTGTTGCAATTGGTGAATTTTCTCTGTTCCCATACTGTGCCGTTGGCAAAAGTGATGCTGGTACTCTTCTTAGTGAGTGTGCAAGTGCTGCACATCCCGCAAGGATGGTGCCCTTTGACAGGTGGTTGAATACCTCTTACGATCTGTTGGGCAGGTGGTTTTCGTGGTCTGGTGTGGACCAAAATGTCCTTTAAATTTCTACCCCTTTTGTGAGAGAACATGGGTTTCGGTAGATTGAGGCCTCCACAATTTAGAATTTTCCAATTCTTATTTATGATCTTGGAAACCTGGTTTGAATGTGTATTATAGGTTGTGACACAGATAGGCCTGGTTTCCTCTTCCTGTGGTGGTCGATTTTCTAAAAGAGAATCCCTATTGTTGTTCCTTGCTCTCTTGAAACCCTTTTTAGGTCTCGCCTGACCCAGCGCATGCGCTGGTCTGGTGAGACTTATTGAGAGGGCTCCAAAAAGTGCTACCAGGCCAGCCTAGAGCTACAGTGCATGTGCGCGGGCGCGCGCGCTGTGTTTTACCGCGATTACTTTCACTTTCGGCCGCACGGCCGCTTTGATGTTTGATCGTGATCCCGATCACTTTCGCGGCCGCATGGCCGCTTTGCATAGCCAATAGGACTCGCTTTTGGGACCTTATAAGTATTTAGTTATGCAACTGTTGCATGGCTTAACACTTATAAGGTCCCAAAGGCGAGACCTATTGGCTATGCCAATGCTTGTTGACAACTGCCTCTGGGTAGTGTCGATCTAATAATTTCTTCTGCAGGTCTTTTGCCTGGGCCTTGAAGTCTGTCAATTCTGAGCAGTTCCTACGTAGACGTAGGAACTGGCCATAGGGGAGATTATCACGAAGGTGTCTGGGATGGAAACTATCATATAGCAACAGGCAGTTCTTGGCCGTTGGTTTAAAGTGTGTGCCGGGTTTCAATCTGCCTTCATCTGCATAGATGTTAAGGTCTAGGAAAACTAGGTTGCTGTTGGATGATGTATGCGTGAACTTTAGAAAGGTATTTTGTTCATTCAACCAATTCATGAAGGTGACGACTGAATCAGAGTCTCCTTTCCAAATCACTAGCACGTCGTCAATATAACGTTTCCACAAGATGATGTTCTGTTGAAACGGGTTGTGAGGGTTCAGTATCTTTTGGGACTCCAGATGGTGGACATATAATCCCGCTAAGCTCGGCGCAAAGGTACTACCCATGCTGGTACCGTGTTTCTGGAGGTAGTGCACATCATGGTACAGAAAATAATTCTTCTTGAGGGCCAGGGTAATACATTCCATCACTAGGTTGCGAGGGGTATGATAGTTCCAAGGGGTGGAAAAAAGAACCTCCTCAATGATATCCAAGGTGTCGTTGTGCGGTAGACTAGTATATAGGCTTTCCACATCCAATCCTATTAATAGGTGTTGGGTAGGATCAAAAACCAGATTTTCAAGAAGTTGTAATACTGCTTTTGTATCTGCCACAGAGGGGTGTGAGTTGCACTCCTTACGGTAAGTGAAAGCGACGCTGGCGTTTCTTTTCCTAATATATTTCGGTCACATTGACCTTCTTCAGAGGAGGGGCCAAGACATCTTGAGGCTGAACAACACACCTGCACTCCACTTGCAGCTTTATTGAGTGTTTGCCCCCTGGTGGGCGTCTCAATAGACGGAGTTAAGCATGCTGGGTCATGTAGTGCGTTCACAGTCTCCCAGTTATTACCCTTCGGTGGGTGATGTCTGTTGCTTCACAATCGCCGTAAGCCCCACGCAGTCCACTTTTTCTTGCTGCTGGGGTCCATCCAAAGTCCAGTCCTTGGTGGCTGCCAACTGCCCTTGTGCTTTCGCGGGAGAAGAATTCGGTCCGATTTCGGGCAGTATGTTTGGCGCTCTTTTTATCGGCGGTGCATGACTCCGGCAGGACCAAGCCGTTTTAATGTCTACAGTTCCTCTCTGCCACAGAGGGGTGTGAGTTGCACTCCTTACGGTAAGTGAAAGCGACGCTGGCGTTTCTTTTCCTAATATATTTCGGTCACATTGACCTTCTTCAGAGGAGGGGCCAAGACATCTTGAGGCTGAACAACACACCTGCACTCCACTTGCAGCTTTATTGAGTGTTTGCCCCCTGGTGGGCGTCTCAATAGACGGAGTTAAGCATGCTGGGTCATGTAGTGCGTTCACAGTCTCCCAGTTATTACCCTTCGGTGGGTGATGTCTGTTGCTTGAAGATATATATATATGTGTTCGAGGCATATGAGCTGCAGATTGTACACTTAGCATAGATCGCCATCTGGTGTTGGGCCCGGATGTTTGCAGTTTGTTTTTGTTCTTTGAACAGTCTTTGGAAGTCACGAGTTCGGTGACTCCTCCTTCGGTCCGTACTGCGCATGGGCTTCGGCTCCATCCTCAGATTTTTTTTTCCGCCATCGGGCTCGGATGTGATACTTCGTGCTCCGGCTTCGAACTTCTACGGTTCCAGCCTCGACGGAAAATCCTCGTTCTTCGAGTTTCTTCATCATATCTTCATCTCTCGAAGCGGCACTTTTCTCCATTCCGTACATCGGCACCGGCCTTCGGGCCCTCCTCGACTCCGGTCCCGGCCGATGGAAAGGACTCCGTTCAAAAAGTGCCCAAAATGTGGGCCTAAATTTCCCCACACCGACCTCCATCAGGTGTGTAACCTTTGCCTCTCTCCAGAACACGAGGCTAGAGACTGCCCCGCCTGTAAGTCTTTTCGATCAAAAAAGACCATCCGGGATCGAAGAGCTCGACGCACCATGGCGCACTCATCGACCGCAGCTCCACCGGACATCTTCGGAGACGACGCCGAAGCTTGGGGGCAACTACACACCGAGCAGGAGGACGACGTCGTCAGCGCTTCCGAGGCCGACGACTCCGACGTGGAGGACATCACACCGGCGCAGCGGGTCGTGAGTACTGTACCCCCTCCCACCCCCGCGCCCAAAACCAAAGAGACTCGGGTTACACCCTCGCCTGCAGGCCTGGGTAAAACCAAGCACACAGCTTCTATCACCCCACCTTCGGGCCCGGTGTCGAAGCCTCAGAAGTCTCACGCCAGCTCGGGCTCGAGCCAGCCGACGCCTGGTGCCGAAAAACACCATCCGGCACCGAAGAAAGTGATACCCAGCTCGACTCCGAAGCCACCGGTGCCGAAGCCTGGACTCTCGGTGCCAACCAAACACAAATCTGTCGGCACCGACGCTCCGGCGCCGAAAACTCCTTCGACGCCGAAAAAACCGGAGGTTCCAAAAAATCATGGCGCACAGAAACCATCGAAGCCCTCGGCTCCGAAACCATCGGCGCCAGCGGACGATTCGGCGCCACTGGATCTGTTTACACCAGACCCTTTGCAAAAGACTCTATTTAAAGATCCAAAGACTGGGCTATTGACTTTAGTTATCAAAAAAAGACGTCTTGACACTCCGGCTCCTCCTCCGCCACCCAAGCGGAAGGACTCTGCTACTTCTCCTCTCAGAGTGCCCTCCCCACTACCTCCTCCTCCGCCTCCTCCACCTCCTCCACCCCCTCCCCCTCCCAGGTCTCCGCCACCCTTACCTCATCACTCCCCGACCCCGTCCCCAGATCCAGATTACGGGGATCCAGATTATGACCCGGCGGACGCCCCAATGGACCCCACTCCACCGGGGACCCCAGACCCATGGGAAAACTACCAAAACCCTGACATACCGGATATGCCTCAGGACGACCTATACCCATCCAGGCCGTCTCCTCCAGAGGACTCCTTAGGGTTTCACCACTTAGTGCAGAGAGCAGCACACTACCATGGGGTGGAAATGCATAGTGAACCAGTGGAAGACGACTTCCTACTGGATACATTTGACATTCAGGACAAGTCCACATCTATCTTGCCCATGCTTAAAGGTGTCACCAAGCATGCTGCAGAGGTGTTCAAAGACCCTGTCAGGGCCAGGGTATTGAACCCTAGAATAGAAAAAAAGTACAAGGCGGCACCCACAGACCCTGCATACATTAAGGGCCCTGCTCCCTTAGATTCCCTAGTTGTGTCCACAGCTAGAAAGCGGGCTAACTCCCAGTCCTCAGGAGAAGCCCCACCGCCAGATAAAGAATCCAAACTTCTAGACGCGTCTGGCAAACGCACCGCCTCCTAAGCTGCAAACATGTGGCGCATTGCAAATACACAAGCGCTATGACAGAGCACACTACGACGAGCTTGAGGCTCTTATGCAGCACCTCCCCGAAAAACACAAACGCAAGGCTCATGAACTAATACAGGAGGGTAAACTAATTACTAACACCTCCATTAAGTGTGCCCTCGATGCAGCTGACACTGCTTCTAGAGCCATAAATACTAGTGTCCTGCTTCGTCGTCATGCCTGGCTCAGGATCTCAGGGTTCAAGCCTGAAGTCCAGGCGTCCATACTAAATCACCCCTTTGACCAACAAACTCTCTTTGGGCCAAAGGTGGACGAAGCGTTAGAAAAGTTGAAAAAGGACACAGACACAGCAAAGTCTATGGGGGCACTACAATCACAGGCCCCTAAACGCTCCTTTCGACGCTCATCCTTTCGTAGCACAGGCAGAGGCTACTCCACCGATAGCGCCTCTACCTCCTACAAGTCCCCTCCTCAAAATACCTTTTCAAAATACCTTTTCAAAGGGCTACCAAAGGGGTGGTTACAGAGGCAACAACAATCAGGGCAGGGGCAAAACTAACACCACCCGTTCTGCCACCCCGCCCGCACAATGACTCCCCTTCCCTCCCCCCAGACCATCCCACTCCGGTCGGGGGCAGACTGCAAAACTTTATCCACGCATGGGAGTCCATAACATCGGACAAATGGGTGACCCAAATTATTCGGTCAGGGTACTGTCTCGAGCTAAAATCTACCCCACCCAATATCCCACCAAGGCACCGTCCAATGTCTCAAGAACATTCCACACTACTCAAACAGGAGGTGCTCTCCCTCCTCCAAAAACACGCTATAGAGCAGGTCCCCGTCAATCAGCAAAATCTAGGGGTCTACTCTCTGTATTTCTTAATACCAAAGAAAGACGGGACCCTGAGGCCCATTCTGGACCTCCGGCCTCTAAATACCTACATACATTCAGACCATTTCCACATGGTCACCCTACAACAAGTCCTCCCGCTCCTCTGTCAGGGAGACTTTCTCACTACCTTGGATCTGAAAGACGCATACTTTCACATTCCAATACACCCTTCTCACAGGAAGTACCTCAGGTTTGTGGTGGACGGTCAGCATTACCAATTCACGGTTCTCCCCTTCGGGGTCACCACCGCACCACGGGTGTTTACCAAATGCCTAGCGGTAGTAGCAGCACACCTCAGATGTCAACATATTCACGTCTTCCCTTACTTAGACGACTGGCTGATAAAAGCCGCGTCCTACGACCAATGTGTGCAACATACAAACAGAACCATCCAACTGCTCCACCAGCTAGGCTTCACGGTGAACTACCAAAAGTCCCACCTCATACCATCTCACACAAAGCAATATCTCGGGGCCACTATAGACACCTCCAAAGGTATTGCCTATCCAAACTCAGCCAGAATCGCAAGCATACAAGCCTTGCGCAAAACATTCCTTCCTCAACACTCTCTTCCAGCAAGAGTGTTTATGAAGCTCATAGGAATGATGGCGTCTTGCATTTTCATAGTGCCCCATGCAAGACTCCACATGCGTCCACTTCAAGAGTGCCTAGCACAACAGTGGAACCAGGCCCAGGGTCAGCTAACGGATCTGGTGTTGGTGGACGGCCGCACCCATCACTCTCTGCAGTGGTGGAACACCACAAACCTTTCCAAAGGGCGGCCGTTCCTGGACCCGGTTCCTCAGGTGATTCTAACAGCGGACGCATCGCTCTCCGGCTGGGGAGCGCACCTCTTACACCTCACAATGCAAGGTCTATGGACGCCACAGCAAAAATCGCTCCACATCAACCATCTGGAGCTCTTGGCGATCTTTCTAGCCCTAAAATCTTTTCAAAAACAGATTTCGGGCAAAGCAGTCCTCATCCGCACAGACAACATGACTGCAATGTATTATATCCAAAAACAGGGGGACACACACTCTCCCTAGCTCTCCCGCTTAGCCCAGAGCATATGGAGATGGGCAATTCCCCAAAACATCTTTCTCCTGGCACAGCACGTTCCAGGCGTACAAAACACCATGGCAGATCTGCTCAGCAGACAAACGCAACAACTACACGAATGGGAACTGCATCCACAAGTTCTTCACCCATTCTTCCAAAAGTGGGGGCATCCTCAGATAGACCCCTTCGCCAGCCACGAAAACAAAAAATGCCCAAGCTTCGCCGCCAGATACCCACACCCATTGTCCAAAGGCAATGGGATATGGATGAACTGGTCAGGCAAATTTGCATACGCCTTTCCACCTCTCCCACTAATTCCGTTAGTGGTAAGGAAGCTACAACAGCACTCCCTCACACTCATTCTGGTAGCCCCAACATGGGCCAGGCAGCCGTGGTACACCACACTACTACAGCTATCGGTGGTGCCACATCAAAAACTGCACCTGTCCCCATGCCTCCTAACCCAGAACCATGGAGAAATCAGGCACCCGGACCCAGCTCAGCTCAACCTTGCGATCTGGCTCCTGAAATCTTAGAATTTGAATACCTTAACCTTCCCCCTGATTGCATGAACAATATCATGGAAGCCAGACGTCCTACCACTAGAGCATGCTATGCCGCAAAGTGGAAAAGATTTGTAATTTACTGCCGTAACAATACAATCAACCCTTTAGATGCATCCATACAGCACATCATATGCTATCTGCTCCATCTTCACAGGTGTAACCTGGCATATTCATCCATACGCCTACCCCTAGCAGCAATTGCTGCTTATCTACAAAACAGACAGCATTTATCACTGTTCAGAGTGCCCGCTATTAAAGCCTTTATGGAAGGCCTTAAACGAGTAATTCCTCCCAGGGCACCACCTTCCTCTGTGTGGAATCTAAATGTAGTTCTTACACGGCTAATGGGTCCACCCTTCGAACCAATGCATAAATGTGAGCTACAGTTCCTCACCTGGAAAACCGCTTTCCTCGTAGCTATCACTTCCCTTAGAAGGGTTGGTGAAATACAAGCGTTCACTATACAGGAACCCTTCCTACAAATACATCACAGCAAGGTCATACTTCGTACAAATCCGAAGTTTCTGCCCAAGGTCATTTCCCCCTTCCATCTCAATCAATCGGTGGAATTACCTGTCTTTTTCTCGCAACCTCAATCTGTTGCAGAAAGAGCCTTACACACACTTGATGTTAAGAGGGCTTTGCTGTACTACATGCAAAGAACGCAACCTTTCAGGAAGACTAAACAATTGTTCGTTTCCTTCTCTCCACCACATAAAGGCAACCCCATCTCTAAATCAGGGATAGCTAGGTGGATTGTAAAGTGCATACAAATTTGCTATCAAAAGGCAAAAAGAACATTATCTGTTCCACCTAAAGCCCACTCTACTAGAAAGTTAGGGGCTTCTATGGCTTTTCTAGGGAGCATACCCTTAGATGACATCTGCAAAGCAGCCACATGGTCAACACCGCACACCTTCACAAAACATTACTGTGTAGATGTGCATTCCAAGCAGCAAGCTAGTGTGGGCCAGGCTGTACTAAAGACACTTTTTCAAACCGCTGCAACGGATACCGGTGGTCGCCGCTAAGGTTGGGTACTGCTATATAATCTATGCTAAGTGTACAATCTGCAGCTCATATGCCTCGAACGGAATATCCTACTTACCAGTATGCATCTGTTCTTGGCATGTAGAGCTGCAGAGTTGTACACGCCCACCCGCCTCCCCGGCTACCTGTATCCGTTCCAGTCCATCTTATTTAGATACAACACACATGGGTTTCTCACTGTTATTACTACGCTCCATCATTTCCCTGCTGGCGAAAAAAAACAATCTGAGGATGGAGCCCAAGCCCATGCGCAGTACGGACCGAAGGAGGAGTCACCGAACTCGTGACTTCCAAAGACTGTCCAAAGAACAAAAACAAACTGCAAACATCCGGGCCCAACACCAGATGGCGATCTATGCTAAGTGTACAACTCTGCAGCTCTACATGCCAAGAACAGATGCATACTGGTAAGTAGCATATTCCATATATATCTTCAAGGTATTCAGATGTGGAGTTAAGAATAGTAAGTCTATAGCTACCAATGTGCACTTATCGTCTCGATTTTCAGTGCTTGATACTTTACCTGTGATATTATGGATTGCACTCTGCACCAGAGAGCATGGATATAGGCATTTCTCCGAGCTTTCTTCCCCTCACTGAAGAAACCCCTTCCCTGCTGACTTCTGAATTTTCGGACCTTGGGCTAAACCACATGTTTAGACAGCTAGACTACCCTCGGTAAACAATGGAAGGTAGATGTAAAATAGCTGCGAGAAACAGATACCCATCTTATTGCTGAGCTGCACAATGTGGATCCAGGATCGGCAAATAATGTGATTCTATTAATGCTGGTAAGTAGGTGGAATCCCGGTTCTGGCGGCTATTTCTGGGCTGTATCTGGACGGCAAAGGTAAACATGTTTATTTGTCCTGATGTCATTTTTTCTGACACCATGACGCATTCAGCACTGCCTGCAAGTTGTCAGGCGGCTTTCTGATTTTAGATTTCAACTGGGCCAAAAACAAAGGCCTAATTTAAAGGGCCATCAACCCTCATTTTGTCCATCTATCATCCTAGCTTGGAGCCCAACTCCTAGATGCCACTAAAATAGAAGGAAACAAAGGCGCACAACGTTTTACCACTTTACAAGTGCTTAAGAGAAACTATTGGAGGCAGATTTTTAACTTTGTTCAACTCCCTGTGTAAGAGATGGGCTTGCACTGTAAGAATGGAGGCTTATTGGTCTGTATGAGTATTTATACAAACATTTATTTAAATGCTACTTACTAATTTTTGTATATAAATCTTTTATGGTGCTACTCATTACACTGTAGAGGTTCACAGTGCTTTACATCACACACAGAAGCACAATAAATCATATGTGTGTGTAAACAATGTACAGGAAATGTTACATAAAAGAATTAGGTTTATTGGTGTAGGAATAACATATTATCCATACTTGTAACCATTATACGTTAAGAATGAATTGTCAGAGAAAAAAATTCAGGATATAAAATGTAACAGCGATTGTCGTTGTCTGTGCTAACAAGGCTTTTAATTTACAAAGGAACCCTTTTTTCCAATCTTAGAATAACAGATTGAGAAAAATTCAATAAGGATCTAAACCCATGACCTACATTTTGCATGCAGCGCCTTGATGCCGATAAATATATAACTCTGCTATTTTAGAAGGCTTGCAAATTATGAACTGGGTGTTACAAAATGATCTCAGTGTCAAAAGCAGTAGCCCACTTACCTCTCCAAATAAAATACCAATATGTGATCTGCATACAAAGTGCAGGTACATTAACCCTCCATGCTTCTTTGAGTCAAAACTGTGACTAGACAAAACACAAAACTCTTCCACAACTGTGTTAACAAGCTGTGCTTTAAAACTGAAGGTGCGAAGATGAAGGAGGTGGATGGGCAGTCTTCTGAGACAAAAGAAATGCCGGGTGCCTTTAAAAAACAATAAGAAGTGCATGAGCCAATAAATTAAGCAGTAGAACTTATGTTCTCACTTCACTGTAAGAGCCAAGTTTGAAAATGTTAGAGGTTAATGTTAATCATGCAACAAACATGGGGTAGAAATGTGGTAAAGCAATTTTAAAATTAAATAAAGTGTATTTCTTCAAAGTTTCAGTTTAGTACATCAGATTAGATAACTGCACTGAGAGGTGTTTATTAAAAGTGATAGTTTTTTTAAAATGAGCTTAGACACATTTAGGGCTCTCACTCTGACAACAAATCAGGAGGCAAGTCATTTTTCTTGTGCATCCAGTAAGTAGCCTAAACTCTTATTATACATGGAGCAATATTAGTCTATTAAATCAACACACAAGAGGATTTTGTTCAGTGCACATACTGAACTCATGTATTTGACAGTGCTTTCATATGTCATAATGGAGAAAAGGAGGTTCAGTGACATAAAATATTTGTATAGAGTCCAGTGCTAGAACTGGAAAAAAATGACTATAGGAACTTATACATTAGGGGTTAGGATATGGAAGAGGAAAGTGGGTGGAGTCATAAGGGACAGAGCTTTGAAAACAGAATTTGAAAGTAGACTTATACACTTGTTTTTTAAAAACCTGCAGCGAAGAAATTGGCAGCAAGGACACATGTGACAGTAAATTTCTTCTAGCTTACATAACCTGTCACCAAGAGGCTGCATTTAAAGTATCTGACAGGGTTAAGACACCAGCTGCAGAGATCATTGTGTGCCAAGGAATCTGGAAGGGATTGTGATAGCGGGAAGATATATCTAGTGGTTCCTGTCAAAGTGCAGGACATTTCTGCCCCCGTCCCTGCTGGGTTCCTGAATCTTTGTTGACGGGCCATCCAAACAATGCCTTTCACACGCGTGCAGTTAGATACCAAATGCCGATGAATGGTTTCTGGAGCGGCATGCGTGCTCCATAAAAAAACTCTGGGTGCTTCAAGAAAGCAGGGTGCGCACACCCTGATGGGAACATAGGTTACAACTATGTGGAGAATTAAAACATCGCAAAGAATTTTTTTAGAAAGGAAACAAAATGAAGCAACCTACCAAAATGCAAATAAAATATGAATTTTAAAGAGAGCAAAAACAAATAGCTTGTTTATGTTCTCCCTTGATGCTGCTTGGTTCTTGTGGGGTCCAGTGTCCTGGCAAACTACACAGGGAGAAAAAGAGAATGGCAAGTTTCACTGTGCTCAGGGGAGCCCCTTCTGACACTGGCCGGGACAGGGTTCACCCCTCCCACCCTCCATGCACCTCTAGTATCTGTGTAGGTGGGAGCACCAGCAAACATAGAGTTAAGAAATTGTGCCTACCATGAACACTGGACAGCCTGCTAGGAAAACACCTTTTGTGCAGCACAGTGTCCTAGCTGTACGTCATCATCTTCATTCAGTCTTCATCTCAAACACATTTGAAATACTCATATGTTGAAGGATCCAGAAAGCAAGTCAGCATTAGCTAATATTGTCAGAGTGATACTCACATATTTTTGAATTTTATGGAACCATAAGAGTTCAGTTTCCTTTGAGACTTTAGTTATTCCACCAAAGCAAGGGCACTCGTGGTGGCTTTTCAAAGAGACATTGCCATCATATTTATTCATTTGTAGGGGTGCAACTATGGCCTCTTCTCATGCTGTTTGTACACATTACTCTGTTGATGCTTTTTTCTCACTAAACTCAGTTTTCGGGTCAGGAAATCGTGCTCAATCTTAGTTTAAAGACAGGTTCAGTGTATGTTTTTGCCCCTCTTCATGAATATTTGAGTTGTGAAATCAAGTTCAACTGTGGATGGGATGAAGGGAGAGTAAAACAGATGAGTAAAGAAAAATTACCTTGCTCCCATTCTTTCACACTATTAATTCAACCAACCACCCAGTACAATTTTAGCATACTCCTAATTTGTATATTAGAGAAATTATTTTGTTAAAATAGTGGGACTCTACACGTTTTCATCCTAAGCCCTACTTTGAATTTGATGCCTAAAGTCTTAAGCAACCCAGATATAGAGAATTTTCACCTAGTATTTAGTTTCACCTTTGTGTCTGAGAGGAAAGTATGCACCTTCATCTGTGACCAAGATAACCCTAGGAATATGACCTTTATAGCAGTAAGATTGAGTCATATTTTAAGCATCTCTTACTTAATTTGCCCAAAACCTCAATTCTTTGTGTCTATACTGTCTAGCATTATATAGAAATGTGGGAGGTTGGTGCATTAGGGTCTCATTTTCCTAGTAAGGTCGGCTCACCCTTGTGCTGGGGTCTGAGTCTTGATTGCATCATGAGAAGCAGCAATGTATTCTCCAGGTGTTATTGTCAACTAACCGTTTGTTCAGTGATTTTAGCAATTGCTCGTGTGTACTTTGAGAAAATCAGTGATCCATTGAATGATTCTGCTGCCCGGCTTTAGATGGAGGTGCAAAGGTATTTACATGAGGGAAAACACTAGTTATGTTTTGAAAGTAAGGGCCTCAGGTATCTGATTGAAGTTTTGCACCACATCTGCGATATGACATGTATCTTTTCATGCTTTTGGTCTTGGCTGGAAATCTCTCCTGTGCACTGTATCTAGGGTATTTATCATCTGACACCTGCACTCTTTATATAATTTACTCTGCCAGCTTTTCGAAGAATCTGGGTTGTTGGAGTGACTCTTAACTACCTGTGTGTCAGAGAACTACTGTGAGCGTGACCTTGTAAATTTGAGCTAACCTATTTTATTGCAGATCCAGGTTGTCGGGTTGTGACAGTTTGCAGTAATATTTTTGAATTCTGACGACTTGGTGTGTGGGTTCTGGATTTTACTGTCTCTTCTGGTGAGAAAGATGGTGCCCCACTGAGACCTATTACAAAGTAAAAGTATTTTTTTTAAGAAGAGGTGCTGTGTTTCTGGCTTAATAAACAGTTGTAAACGAGAGGAAGTATTTTGCTCCTTAACAAAATCCATTTTAATTCCAAAGAAAGGTAATGTGATGTAGCTAATTAGCCATTGTTTCCTTGTTTTTTTCTATACAATAAATACAAACACTTCACTTCACTGGCTCTCTCGTTGTGCAAAATATGCTAGGACCATATATTGCTATTCATCATGCCTTGCTGTGTTTTTTCTTACTTTGACAGGACTTTGCCAATACCATCCCAGGCCACGGTGGAATTATGGACCGATTTGACTGCCAATACTTGATGGCGACTTTCGTCAATGTGTACATTGCCAGTTTCATCAGGTGAGCTTTCTTACAATCCCGAAGCCTTTTGTATATTAATCGAAACCAAAATGTGATAATTAAATATTTTTCGGGCAGAAGGGAATGATGCCTTGTTTGCATTTACTAAGGATAGCATGCTGTTATTTTTTCAGCTTTATAATGGAACGTCCCTTCTTTTTAAGGATTATAAAGGTTCTTCCAGTTAGTTTGGATCCCAAAAGATCTTTATAACCTGGAAAGTAATTTTCAGAGCAGCATGTCTCCCCGGAGGAGCCCATGTAATGCCATTGCTGTTTGTTCTTGGTTGAATTAGCTATTGTCACTCCATCTTATTTCAGAGTGAACCACTGATTTTGTGTACATAATTTTGTGGAGGGTAAAAGTCAATTCCATAGGGGATGTAAATCTAAGGACAAAGTAAAACGTTAGAAGCCTAAATCTCTCGGCAAATGCCAGGAAAGCGCAAATCTCTATTTGGACTGAGCAATGTTTAAAGTCAACTTTTTAAATTCAGCAGTTGGTTCCGAAGCGTAACCTGTTTTATAAATTCAAATTTCCTTTTACATATCAAGGACTACTCTCACTTAGAGGATGTAATGCTAGTTTGAGTTTGTATAGAAAGCTGTAACACGAGAAAGATGAGCCGGATTTAAACCGTGCAGTAGATCTGCCTGTAAACGTTTATTATCTCTTTTAAAACTTACCTTGAGGCATGGGAAATTTGATATGCAAATACATACCAAAGATCTCTTGATTGTCTAAGGAGGGAGTGGGGTGGTAGTAGCTGTGGCTATATGAAAAAGATGTACCTACGAAAATGACTTTTGTTGTAGGCATGCCCACGTACAGTGGCTGGGACTCTAAAGGAGAGATCCACAGATGACAATCA
The DNA here is from genome assembly GCF_964204655.1 of Triturus cristatus. Lineage (NCBI taxonomy): Eukaryota > Metazoa > Chordata > Amphibia > Caudata > Salamandridae > Triturus > Triturus cristatus. The sequence goes on along the minus strand of NC_140594.1, from coordinate 435,711,732 downwards.
GCACAAATATGTTATCTTGCTTTGCTTACCAAAACAAGTGGCATGTCAGCAAATACTTGCTCGTACCTGATCATCATCATTAACAACGTTACTTCAGGCAGTAACCTCTCTCTGTGTCACATATTTCCAGACTTGCTATAGCTAATTAAATGAGACAAACAAGGAGTACCTCAAGGGCCACTACAGATCCTTCCAACTGGTATGATGGGAATTCAGTGTGGTTGTGTTGCAACTCGTGAAACCTGTTCAAACCAATACCCCAGGTGAGAGATAGCATTTTTGCTAGTGGTGGAGTTGACTAAAAGGGTCAGCGGATTGTGGGCTTTTACTTTCATGGAGCCTTTCATGTTTTTTGTCAAGGAACTAGAAGTCCTGGGAACCAATCCAAAGTCCATCCATAAAGTTTCACTGGACTTTCTCCTGTGGTAGTATAGTATTTTCCCTAAATCTGACTAGTACAACTGAGAAAGCATTACATTCTTTTTGCATTCTCAAGTATCTAGAACTGTATAGGAAGAATTAGCCATTTCAGGACCGTCGACTAACTTGTTATGATTTTGGCCATCCATTCAAAAGCTGACCTCAGTGGCTCCTACTACTATTGTAAACACCATGAGACTCCCAGCTTGATGACGAGTAATGATTCAGGCTTGTGAATCTATGAAAGATATCAACCCTGGAGAGCTGTATTTACAGGTAAGTAAATTGTTTCTTATTTGTCAATCTTTTTTATTGTCCACCCTATTAATAAGCTTGATCATTGACTCCTTTTAGCATGATGCCTTTAGCTCCGTTCCTCAAATAAAATCACTGCTTGGGTCAGTGAGAGTTTTCCAATGATTTTAGTAGCGTTCCCAAATTTGTTTACCACCAAAACTAAGGGTACTCTCAATGCTTAACACTTCCTACAAGATCCTTAATGAGGTGTTGGCCATCCGCTTACTCCCCATATGTGCTCTCTGGTTCACCTAGATCAAATGGAATTTATTCCCATGCGTAGCACCATGTCTAATATTCGTCAGCTGCTCCAGGCCTCGGAAAAACAAGAGGTTTTATCGCTGAGGGTGCTGGACCTTTCGGTGGACATCAGGAAGGTATTTGACTCTCTCTGTTGGGAGTTCCTATATGCTACCATGTTTGGCATGGGACTTGGCCTTACCTTTGTCAGGTGGACGGTGTTCCGCTACACTCGTCCGACTGCTAGAATCTGCACCAGCTCTCTGATATAGGAGGCTTTTGTAGTGGAACGGGGCACCCGACAGAGCGGTCCCCTATCCCAATTATTGTTCACTCTAGCCATGGAAATGTTTGCTTTAATGGTTCGCCTGGGCCAACATTATTGTAGACTGCGCCTTGCTGATGAATGTACGTACCTTTCATTATATTCGAATGATATGTTACTGTATCTGAGGAGTGAAGAAGTTAACTTGAAGGAGCTGGTGAGGGCACTAACAGATTTTGGCTGTGATTTGGATTTAGAGGTCAACTGGAGTAAGTCCTGCGTTTATTTTCTTCGTGGGGAGGTGGTGCAGTGTAGGCCCATTTCCATTGCCCCGGTATTGCGGTGGGAGCATCACACTTTCTGATACCTGGGGTTTTCCATCTATCGGTCACCTGAACTGTTGTTCGACGGCAACTATGGTCACGCTCTCGCTGGTCTGAGACGGTCGATGGCATTCTGGACAACGTTGCCACTTGGCAGAGTTGCTGTCTCCAAGATCATTGTCCTGCTCTATCTCCTCTATTTGTTGGCGGCTCTCCCGCTTCAGCTGTCCCGGAAGTTCTTTTGAGAACTCAATGGTATTTTGTTGTCATTATACGGGGGCGCCGTGTGACGTTCTGGAAGTTATGCCTCCCGGTGCTGGAGGGTGGCTTGGCAGCACCTGATCTAGAATTGTTGTATATTGCAGCACAATTGCAATGGGTGGCTCACTGGTGGCCTTGCCTTTGGGATGGTGTGGGTACCCGGGAGGATGGGTACCCGTTCAAGGGGTTATTGACTACGATCTTGCTAAGGCCTACTCCTCACTCTAGTGTATGGATTGCGCTAATTAGAACAGCACAATATGCTTGGGCCAGGACTCTTTTTGAAGCACGCATACCACAACACCATATATGCTCACACTTTCGCTCCTGGTTGCTCAACTCAGGGATCAACGAGGAGTCTGATCTGGTCTCAATCAGTGGACGACAGCTATGTTACTGGGTGATCTCTTTGTGGGCGCAATGTCCCTTTTTAACACTTAAGGAGACTTATGACCTCTTTGCGGGGCACTTTTTACTACACGGCACACTGTTTCACAGAATACCCGCGTGGCGGAGCTCTGGGGTGGTGGAACCACTGGAGCACGACTTCCTTCGCCTATTTTTCTCGTTAAAGGACGGATGAAGGCAGTCACACTGCTATGTAAAGCTCTTCTGCACGGGATACGGCTAGACCTTACGGAGTTCCGCACGCACTGAGAGATGGAGCTTGTGTCTCCTTTGACTGATCATGCTTGGAGGAGGGTTCTGGAGTGCACCTCAAGGGTGTACCAGAATGCTCGCTTCAAACCTATCCAATGTTACTATTTGCATCAGGCTTACGTCACCCCCTGGCGCATTCATGCTATGTTCCCAGCGGTGACGTCGAAGTGCCCTCCTTATTTTTTAGAGGGTGTCAGCTTTTTCCATATGGTATGGTCTTGCTGACTCTTGTCACTGTATTGGTCTCTGCTCCTCCAGGTAGTCCATGGAGTCACCAACTGGAAATTTGTGCTTAGCCCACAGCTGTGTTTGGTGGGCTTGTGCGAGCATGCAGCAGCTCGAAAAGCTACGGATAGATTTATAGATCTTGGCTTTATTCTTGCTCACAGACAGTTAACAATGAGCTGGAAGTCCTCTTGTGGCCCGATGTGTATATAGATGGGGGTTGGAACTGCTGAGATGGGCGGAATGTGAGAGGGAGGCAATCCGCAGGGAGGAGGCCAGAGGAGTGCGGAAGGTGCCGATTCTACCAGCGTGGGATGCCATATTGATGGTTTGTCCCCAAGTGGTCCGTGAGGGGCAACTTAGTGTTGACGAACCACTTTCGGAATTCCCCTTGCACGCTGATGACCTGTTGGTCGCAGTGTCATCCCTGGAACACAGTCCTTCAGGATGCCTGGTTCTCGTGACAGTCTTGGCACTGTGTTTATGTGTATGTCGGAGTGTGCCAGAGGATTGTTGGGCGCCTGGAACACCGTCCTGGAGGGTGGTGCACTGGCTTTGTTGGGAAGTAGGGGCCCGACTTAAGGGCTTAAACCACTGTTTCTTTACTATGATGGTTTTGGTATTACTGATCTTTCAACTTGTTGATTATACTGCCTCTCTGCACTCTGCATGACAATTGTTTTATTTTATTGTGTTTGTTATGTTGTAATGCAATATTAATATATTTTATTTTTATTTAGAAAAACATTTCAAAAGACACATTTATCTTTGAAAAATTGCGCCGTTACCTGTATGTGAGCATGTGTTTAGGATTATGACTGGTAATCTCATGAAGGAGAAAATATGCCCTTAAACGTGCCCTCCTTCAGTGAACAAAAATATTCAAACTATATAGTGCCAAGTCTGAGTGATAGAGACAACCCCCTTCTGCCCTAACAAATTGTCCAACCCACTGCAGGAAGGTGTGGGGGCAGTTTTTAGTATTAAGTGACAAAATGACCAGCTTTTCTTTGGTATCTGTCAAACAATATGGCTACATGGCTTGAATATCTACTAAGGTTCACTTTTAATGTGGCTTTCCTGGCTGAATTAAAGGTTCAGTTCTGGCAACAAAATGGTAAATCAACTTTGAGTTATTTTAAATTTCCACTTGAATTGAATCAAACTACCTCTTTGCATTTCTACAATGTGTGGGCAGTGCGGTTGCTTCAATGTATGGGTGATGCTGTCTCTGCCAATGAAGGTTCGTGCCTGACTTGGGCCGAAGGTTTGGCTTTAGCTCAGTCAATTAAAGCTGCTATAACATCCTTGACCTTTATTCATCTCTCCAACCCCTATTTCAGTTTTGAAAATACATTCAAAACAGCATTTAAGAATAACAGCTGGATAGAAAGCTGCACAGTGTGAATGAATCCATTTTGAAAGAACAGTGTGAATGAATCCATTTTGAAAGAAAGCAGTTTACACACTCAAACTTTTGTCTTCAGCCCTGATCCCTTTTGTAGGCATTTTCCTTTAAAAGCCTATATCCTGAAAGCAGACTTTTTGGTACCCATGTGGCCCCTTTGTTTTGTAAATGTACTGTATTTTTTCATTTTGGCGATGGGCATCTTTTTTCTTCCTTACACTTAACGTTGTATTAGAGAGAACAGGGTTGATACAGTTTTTAATGTACTTTATTAGTTTGCTCAAACAAACAACAGAGGAAAAAGAACAAAACATTAGGTCATCTTACTCACCAGGAACATCATTATAGCAAGTACATAATTGGTAAACAAGGGAGAGTACATAAATTCCATACTAGAACAACAAGAGGTCTCATTGGCAGAGCTACACAATATTCTAGATTTACTCAACCGACTACATCATCTGTGGTTAGATGACCCCCCATATTGTTCTTGTTTAAGCCCACGTTTTCCTCTTGGCGGGGCTTTGGCTTAGTTCTGAAGCAGTGCCCCCTGTCCACAAGTGTGCTTTATAGGATTCCCAGAAATCCCTAGGACACGCCTTAGGGTGCATGAGGTCGGTATACTCCTTTATGGCCGAACAGCTGTAGGCCACATACTTTAGCCTTGCTGTTCTCCGTGGGTATCACAGGAGACATCCAGCACTCTCACCTTGCCCGAGTAAGGGGTTAATGCAGGGCCATCTCAAGCTATGTGCAGAAAGGCTGCATTGATTGCTTTGCATTTTTTACATAGGATATTCCGCCAGGCGTAACTTGGATGATAGGTTGGGGCATGTAGCAGAGCCGCTGTAAGAATTTTAAGTGGAGTAATTTATGCAGATGTGTGAAAGGGACTATTGCCAGGTCTCATTCAGAACTATTCTCCCTAAATCATGTTCCCAGTCTCTCCTAGCCCCGTATGACAACTGAGCAGTGGTCCCTGCTGCCTCTTTTTGGATATACAATATTGTTTTAGTCATGTCTGACCTTTGGATCAGTTTAGTAACCACTGTCAGTTCAGTAGGGACCTTTAGAAATATAGAAAATGCCTCCCTGGCTTAGTGCCGCAATCTGTGGTACAGTAGTGTAGCCAGAGGGTTGGTCCCTGCCCCCACTAATAGAAGGCTTGGAGTGTTAAAAACTTCTCATCCGGGAACATATCACCCAGCACTTCTACACCCTTTCATTTCAAGAAGGCCACTGAGGATTGCTCGATTAATGGCGGCCAAAGGGAGTTGTTGTGAAACGGCAAGAGAGTAGAGTATACCACATCCATACCCAAATAGTTTGTGAGGGTCCACCACTCGTGGACCGTGGTAGCAATAAAATCCATCTCATCTCGTTTGCAATGGAGTTTACGAGCTACCACCGTAGTTAACAAATCTGAACGGACTAGGGTTCTTTCAACTTTACTTGTGTGAGCCTCCCCCAACCCCACCCAATGTCAGTCCAGTGTGTACTTGCTCTAGTTGATGAAAGAAAATGTAGGTTAAGACCACTGAGAAATTGACGAACAGATATAAAAGCTTTGGTAGAACAACCATTTTGATCATGGGGAATCACCCAGTAAGGATATTAATAATTTAATCAATCTCTCCACTTGGGCTTTGAGTGAGTTGAGTGCCACCCCGAAGTTTCACCTAGCCAACTCTCCCACATCTTTTGTGACCTAGACACCCAGGTACTTCACTTCAACTGCCATCCAGCGTAGAGAGGAATTCCTTCGCCATGGAGATGTACACTTTGTCAGTGGTAGTATTTTGGATTTGTCCCAGTTAATTTGGAGGCAGGATTTTCCCCAAATAGTATATCTCTGATGATGGGGGTCTATGTTTTTTACTGGGTGCTGTAAAAAAAGGGTAATATCATCCGCATACAAGGAAAGCAACACCGGACCTTCTTCCACCTGTATCCCTCTATGAGAGTGGAATTCTTGTAGCCAGTATGCCAGCGGCTTGATGGCCATCGCAAAGATCAGTGGGGATAATGGGCATCCCTGCCACATGTCCCTGTCAGTCTGTTAACGTACCACTAATCCGCACGCGGGTAGTCAAGCACATCTAGAGTAAGTCCGTCAACTTCAAACAGTGTGCCCCAAGCTCCAGCCTCCGCAAGACCTCCTTAATAAAGTTCCACTCCAGGGAATCAACTGCTTTCTCCATGTCTAATAAAATGGTGGCTGCCTCCAGCAGTGCTGGTGGGATTCTGTGCAACATGGCCATCACTGTACGCAAATTCAGTGCTGTAGATGTCTGAGGTATAAAGTGCGCTTGATCAGCCAAAACCAGTCGCTGCATGTTGACATTCAGTAGCGACAACAGCCTATAAGAGGAGCACAGTTTCGGATTGCGATCTGCCTTTAGGAGAACCATTCTGACCGTCTCTATCATTGTTTGTCGCAATCTACCCCTCTCGATAGCCTCACCATACACCTCAAGCAGTCAGGTTGTCAGTAGCACAAGAGAGAAGGACAAGCCACTAACCTTTTCTCAGCAGCCAGCGGGGACGATAGCCTGTAGAGGAGCCTCCCTATTCGCCAGGGCGCAACTCCCCACAGTGTATGGAACACAACTATGGAAAATAGCACTCCGGGGAACGGGGAAGGGGATAAAAAGAGTACTGCAGGAAATGCTTGCGTCTTCAGTCTGGTCTAGGCGTCTGTCACCCTCCTCTTATGTAAGCACTGCATAACGATATAAGGGAGAGGCATACGTGAAAATGACCAACTTTTGCACACATCTACAGCCAGACACTCTTTATAAAAACATCAATCACTCACGAGGAGCCGCCTGGCAGTCGATGTCCTGAAAGTACGGGCTTCTTACTCCCTTCAGACACTGAAGACGTGCCGGTTACCAGAAGATCAGGGATCCCAGAATGCGAGTGACATCAACTGCATACCCAGGAAGCTGTACCACCAGGCTGTTAACACCACAGCCAGAGTGTAGTGATCACGAGTGAAGTATTTCCCCACTGCTTGTATCATTTAAGTCAGGATAAAACAGAGGGAGGCACTTCCATGAAAAACAGTGTTCCGTAGGAAGAAATATCAAGAAGGCGCGCTGTGTGAAAACTTTTGCGTGAGCCAAGCGTTAAGGCCAAGAGCGCTTCAGCGCGAGTCAAATATCACGGCCAAGAGCTCTTCAGCGCGTTACCATAGGAGGCACAAGTACATAAACAAAGTAACTCGCACACGCTACCTGTTTCGGTGTGTGTGTTCCAGCGAGGTGTCTTCGAACTTTTCCAACGGGAATGCCTCAGGAGCAAGGTGCAATTATCTCCTAACTCCGAAGCGGGAAGGAAGGCGTCTGCTCTCGGCGAAAACGTAAAGAAGTGTCTCCCGCCTCCTCAGCGGGAAGAAAAGCATCCGCGCACTGCGGAAGCATCGGATGGTGTAATTCTGCCCCCACAGCGGGAAGGAAAGCGTCCGCTCCCGACGGAGGACATCAGAGGGTGTTCGCGACGTTTTCTCCGCTCCTTAGCGGATGGAAGGCATCCGCTCGCGGCAGGGAACTTGAGAAGATTGTCAAGCACCCTCCCATTGCGGAGGAGGTGCTTATATGGAGGCTGGCCTGTCCAGTTGCCCTGTTTGTCCCGGCCAGGCCCCACTGCCTTCTGGGAGATGGAGTGCAGCGGGCTCCTCGCCCATATACGCCAATGCCCATGCACACATGTGGATCTACTGGGGAGAGAGTTTAACTGGGCACGCTTGATACACGTAGTATCGCTACAATTCCTTATAGCACTCCACCGGGATGCCAATATAATGTCCTTCACTGCTAATGGGGAGTTAAGTAGTTCCCGAATGTCTCCTTCCACCCATCCAAGCATCACTTTGTCAAGATACTCAGAGATTTCAGACAGGGTGTTTTGGGTTATGGTTGAGTACAAAAGTTCATAATAATCTTGGAAAATTCCTTAAATATCTTTAGTGGATGTTTTTGCAGCCCTATCCTGACCTTGTGTACCAGTGATAGACATATGAGGTGTGTGTGACTTTAACACCCAGGTTAGTGTTCTACCTGGTCAGTCACCCTCACCATAGGCTTGAGCTCTTATCTTCTTCCCTTGATACAGAACCTCCCGTTTCACTGTATCATGGACGTCCCTCAGGGCTTCCTGTAAGGGTACCAGGACAGTGAGGTCATGAGTAGCATCGTAGTCAGTCTGGAGGCTTTGATTTTATGCTCAAGTATGTCAAGTCTGGACAAAGTTGATTTCAATATACTGGCCTCTTTGAAGATGCACATTCCCCGGTTATATGCCTTAAAGGCATCCCAAAGTACCCCTATCGTTGCCACTGAGCGGTTATTGAAATTAAAAAAAGTCAATGATGTTGCTCCTGATTTCGACTTTGAAAACTGTGTCACGCGGTTCATTCCCCCTCAATCGCCAATGAATGTTGGGTTGTGAAGCATCTGGGATTCCAAGCAGCAGAACAATCCGAGACTGGTCAGATTACGTTCTAGGCAGAAAGGTGGTATCCTGCACCATTCTCATAACTCTCTGCGCTACCAGCAGTAATTGATCCGAGAGCTAAAGTCATGGAGGGAGGAGTGGTAATTAAAGTCTTATGATGTGGGTGCATTACTCTTCACGCAGCTAGCAAGCCATAGAGCGCCTTATTTTACCAAGCGCCACAGCCGCCTGGGGGAGTGGGCAGGTCACCTGCGTAGAGCAGTCTCAGCGCCTGGATAAAGCCAGATTGAAGCCCTCAACCCTCCCTCGCCAGATCATTGGCAAGGTAGCATAGGAATGGCATTTATTCAATAAGGCATCAAAAGAACTCCAGGGTGTCTGTATTTGGGCCATAAATATTAAGAAGGACCATCGGCATGTAATTAATTAATATGCCCCATTACCAGTATCCGGTGGCCTTGATTGTCTGCTTTGCAGTCCAGCAGTGTAAATGGTACTGTTTTACGAATGAGGATCGCAACCGCCATAGGTATTGGAGGAACATGATGCAAAGTACTTAGTGGGTCCCACATGTGGGAGCAAACGCCTGGTGCGCTCCTGGTTTCGGGTTTGTTTCTTGGATGATATGATTTCTGCCCCATGCCTCGTGAGGGATGTTTGCACTTGTGAGGACTTTCATGGGTGTTAAGCCCATGCACGTTCCAGCTAATTAATTTGACTGGTGTTGCCTGATCTTGTACCACGTGTGTTCTATGAAATCGTAGTTCCACATGAGGTCCTGATGACTATCACCATCTCCCAGTATGTCCCTTGCACGAGTGTGAGATATTCAACAAGTAACATAGTAAAAAGCCCTCAATACCCTTCCCACCCTGCTCCCACTCCGACATAACAAGTCAGTGGAAGAACCTACCCAATACAGAAACAAGAAGGAACCCATGCAGCAGGGTTCATAACTGCTGCTGTGCTCTAAGCGCTCTGGGAAGCCAGAGAGCGTGCAGCTGGCCCGGGCACCCTAAATGTGTCCATAACTGTATAAGCAACTGTGTCAATAACCCCATACATTAAACAACAGTGCTTTGTGCATGAGGTCCCCCCGTCGTCTGAACCAAAAGCTAAACCTCCAGCAGAGGACCACCGATCATAAACATTGAATTAGGTCTAGAAAGCAAAACAGGAGTGGCATCAACAAAATATCATAGAAGGAATATTCAGTAACCACTCACTATTCTTCAGGAAGTCCATGACCGCCTCCGGCTAAGTAATTTTTTTTACCATGCCAGTAACTTCCACCCTCAATCTTGCCAGGTACTACATGGAATATTTATTCACTCGTTTATGCAACAGTTTTTTCGCTTAGAGAAAAGAACATCGGACCTCTTGGACTATAGGCAAGAAATCTGGTTAAAAGGACGTTCGTGACTTTCCATACTGTAATTCCGGTTGAGATCTGTTGAGGTGCAGAATGGTGTCCCTGTCCTGGTAGTTCAGTAAGCAGGCTATGACCTGTCATGGGGGCTTCCCCGGTTTAGGCCTAGCCGCCAGGGTTCTGTGGGCATGTTCTACTAAGTAAACAGGGGATAATACCTCTTTCCCAAAAAACGAAAGAATCAATTGTTCTACAAAGGTTTCCATGTTGGGTGCCTGCTCCGACTCTGCCACACCCATAATCCGAGCATTATTTTGCTGTGAGTGGCCTTCCAAATTGTTATTCTTAAGTTTTATGGTAGCAAGCTCCTTAGAAAGCGTGGCCAGTTTGTTTGTATTCCCTGGCAGTCCACCACATCTGAAATTCTGGTTTCCGGCTCCTTTAGTCTGGTGTTGTGTTTATCCAGGCGAATTGTGAAGTGAACCATCAGTATCGTAAGGTGATCGATCTTTGCATCTATAGTTTGTAGGCCCTCTTTCAGCTCCCTGAGCAGCTCTTCCACCTCCGAGTCTGCGGGCTGTGTGGGGGCCTACTGCAGATCCTCATTCTGGGTGGGACACTGTTTTTCTCAAAGTGGAACTTAGACTGCCTCTGATCCGCTTTACCCATGATCATTCTCCAGTCTGGGAGGGGATACCCCACTCCCCCCCCCCGGCAGTGCCTCTCCTGCCCCTCTGTCAAAGCGAGCAATTAACTGAGGGTGGAGAGAAGGCTGCCCTCCACGGAATGTCTCCTGGCCGCCCCTCCTCTGGGAAGGCTGTGTCTACTGATCCCAGTTTCCACCCAAAGTCCTCAGTTGTCAGGACTTCCACCAAGCAACAGTGCCGGGGCCCCAAATAACCCACACTATGGGGCTGTATTAGTGACCGCCCGGCTTCAGGCAGAGGGAGCTCTCCCAGGCACACGGGGCTCGAAGATCATCAGCTCCCTGTCCTCTGCATTATTCTTGCCACCTGGTCCCTGTCCTCTGCATTGTTCCTGCCACCTGGGTCCCCAAGGCCCAGAGCGCTATGCTGGAGATGTAGACCCTGCTCTGCACTTGTCCGCTTCTTGAGCCCCGATGGGCTGCGGCCAAACCTCCACAGTGTCGCCAGTGCACTCTCCACAGAGGGGGATTGGGTAGACCCGCAGGAGTTTACCATGTGCTGCAGCCCCCCCCCCCGCCCCCCCCCAAGGCCCAGATCATTGAACCAAAGGCTTAAAACTGTCTGCACTCTTGACTGCGCCTCGGGCCCCAATTATGTCTGCAGTTCACTTTCTGCAGGCGGGGTGGAGGTAGAAGTGGCAGGACCCCACAGCGGCCAATCGCGGGTTGCACCCAAGTCCAGGCCTAAGTCAAGGCAGCACAGCCAGTCACAGAGGCCTATCCAAACCGCCACACTCACCCGGGGCACCGCAGCTCCACCAAAGGAGCGATCGTGCAGCAGACGGCCAGGTAGCGCTGCAGCAGGCCTCCACTGACTCTTGCCCTGTGGCCTACACTAGCTTCCCCAGGCTTCCTTTCTTTGCCGTGACCTCCAGTCCAATATTCCTCTACCGGGCAACGGTCCTGATCGACTTAATCTGTAATGGCACCGATACGTCCCCCAAGGAGACAAGAAGCACTTTCATGGGTGGATCGATGCCTTGGCTCACTCAGTCTGCCATGATCTTTAGAATGAGGTGGCTGTTTAGGGGTCAATGTCTGGATTTTCACTGTGTGCAGGGAGAGCTCATCAATTAGGTGGCCATTTTGTGTGCTGCTCTATAGCACCCCCATTTGATACAGTTTTAAGTTGTGGTGTTTGTTGAATTGACCTGCGCTCTAGTTTTAGGCCTCGCCTGAGACAGCAAACGTGCGGTCGGTTGCAAGACATTTTGTTTACGTATAGGGGGATTCGAGACTGTTCAATAATTACCAGTAATTGGCTTTGTTTTTAGACTTATTTGCTGGCTCCAATTTGGTCTGCGTGTGCTGGCTTCACATTGGCTTCACTTTCCTTTTTTGTGTTTCTTCTGTCCCGTAAGCATAGACCAAGTACTGCTTCCGTTTTTTGGGAGTGTACTTCCGCTGCTTCTGCTTTCTGTCTCAGTCTATCTTATTCTTCTACATGCTGCATGTCCTAAAGAATTTATTTATTTTTAGATTTGTCTTACTCCTGGTTTTACTTCATGCTGTTGCTTTCACGCTTGTTTCCTGAGTTCGGTTCCTTTCACTTTTCATCCTCTCCCCTTCTACTCTTTGGTGAGGCATAACACAACACCAGCAAGCCCATGTTGTTGCCGTTGCCTTTAACAATGATTTCAAAATACATAAAACAGTTTGCACTCTTAGAATTAATTAAGTAATTACTCATTAATAAAAAAAAGTGCCTTTTTGGTACATGTTTTGTGATTTATAATGTCTTGGGCATCATTAAAATGTTTTATTTAAAAAAAATGGTGTGTTTTTAAAATGGTCTGTTTGCAACATTACATGTTGGATAGAGCATTCAAATGATAAATGTCTTTTTTAGCTTGTTTGGCCACTCCTATAGCGCTTTCTCCCATAGCTTAATGTGTACATTGTAACAAAGATTACCATACTATACAATGATAGACCATACCATACCAGACTACACAATGAAAGGCCATGCCATACTTTCAAATGAAAGACCATATCATAGTCAGAGCATACCATACTTGAGGCCACAGAGGTGTGCTCTTCTGATGTGTGACATTGAGTCGAGCTAGAAATTCCTTGATTTTTTTGCTATTGAACGGCGGGCCATTATCAGATTTGAGTACATCGGGAATGCCCCACGCCGCAAAGATGGCATCAATTCGCTCAATTGCCTTTTTTCGATGACCAATCCTCCCCTAGACAAAACATGAATATTTCATCAATGACTACCATGAGATGATGTCCATTTTCTGGAGGCCCAAAGAAATCAATTCCAACTCTTTCCCAGGCGTGAGCAGGTAAGTTAGATATTGTCAATGAATGTAGTGTCATTTTGGGGGAAAAGCAGTTGCAAAGATGGCATACTTTCAGTTCTTTCTTAACTTGTTCATCTAGGTGAGGGAACCAAACACAGTCTTTTAAAGCTCCTGTGGTGGCTTCAATGCCACGATGTCTTTCATGAGCTAGTTCAATAACTTGTTGTCTCAGGCCCTCGGGTATGACGATTCTTGACACTGTCAATATCAGTCAGTTAAATTCACTTTATTCGGTTAATTAAAACCGTAAAAGCATACTACAGAAAACACAGTAAAAATATTTAGAAAAATATTATACAATCACATTCATCACAGAATACCAATGGCAAGATCTAATTCATCAATATACACATAAAAAAAATTCATGAGATTTCTAAAAGGGATGTTCATTACTAACAATTCTTCCTTTTCTCCTTAATCTGACAGCTGCGGTTAAAAAGTTAACCATGTTAAAAAATTTCCCAAACGTTGTTCAATATTTGTAAATATATAAAAGCCGGTCTAGCCTGGGTAAAGCCTTTGCCTTTTAAAATAGGTAATATGAACCGGTTTCGGATGTGCAAAAAGTGGTCACAAAAGAATACAAAGTCCATTGAGTCCTGAATGGGAAAATTATCGCAAGTACATACTTTCAAATCCTCCAGCTTTTTCCATCCCATAGGTTCAGCAAGGAGCAAATATAATTGATTTAATCTGAATCGCACCAGAAGAAAACGATGATGCTTATTTGTCACTATAGTTAAATATGGCTCAATCGTCTGTGATGTACATAACAACTGGTGTACCCGCACAAGAGGTTTCCTTAATTTCATGGACTCTCTATCGATTTGTGATATCTGAATGTACGTGCTTTTAACCCTAACAATGTCCGCCTTTAGGAGTTACTCGGGGGAGCTAAATAGCTCAGGTCTCCCCAAATAAAATGCGATCCTTTTTACATAATTTAACCACAGGATACTACTAGCTAAATCAAGAGTTAAACAATCGCGAATGATTTCTCGGTTCATGTCAAGCTCCAGGTTTGTCCAAATACCTATCCATTTAAGTAGAGGAGCCATTCCTATAATGTCTGATATAAAACCTATACTCAATTCTTGGTGTATGATATAGGTAGATGTCGAGGGCGGCAGGGATAGCAAATTTCTTAGAAATGTATATTCCACTATTTGGACATCCCTGTACCCCCAGAGATCAGAACCATAACTAGCAATAGCGAGGCATTTAGCTCTGTAGATATTTAACATAGCATGTATAGATTTCGATCCCAATCTGCGGGCAAAATCTAGGACTGCAATAGCTGATCTGGCCATTATGTTTCTTTTGGCTTTCATTTGTGGGATCCATGTGCCCCTTTCTTCAAATAACACTCCTAAATATAAAAACGACACCACCTGTGTTAGTTCATTCCCTTCACAATAATGGGTCTTACATTTCTTTGCTTAACCCCCATGATCATAATGTGGGACTTAGAGAAATTAACATCTAAGTCCAAAGACTTCATAAAAGTGGCAAAGGTTGTTAAAAGATGCTGTAGGCCGTTTGCCGTTCTGGCTAATAAAGCAGCGTCATCCGCATATAGGAGAGCCGGAATTAAACGCTCTCCTGTACAGGGAATGTCCAAACTAGCACCGGCTAAAACTGATTCAAGGTTATTAATATATAGGGTGAATAAAAGTGGGGCTAAAATGCAACCCTGTCTCACTCCTTTAATAATACGGATGCTACGTGTTGTCTTTTTGGTCAAATCTCACTGTGGCTCTAAGATCTTGATGCAGATCCGCCAAAAAGTTTACAATATTTTCATCCAATCCTAACTTTAGTAGCAGATGCCATAACTTGGATCTATTAACACGGTCAAAAGCCGATGAAAGGTCCATAAAAGCCAAATGGAGTGAGTCCTTCTGCGTGATCGTGTATTTCCCAGATAATCGAAGCAAATTTAGACACTGGTCCGTAGTACCTCTCCCTTTCCTAAATCCATGCTGAAGATTTGAGAGGATGTTAGCGTCATTCAGCCACTCTGTAAGTTTGACCAAAAACAATCTGCCTAAAACCTTCATGGCTGAGTCTATCAAAGAAATTGGCCTATAGCAACGCGGGTCACTTCTATTCCCCTTTTTAAAAAACGGTACTATTACTGATTGTGACCAGGATTGGGGTATGCCAACTTCACAGGCTTTATTAAAAACATTGGCTTGCAATTTAGACCAGAGGGGTATATTGGTTATATAAAGGTCGGCAGGAACCCCGTCCGGGCCGGGGGCTTTGTTTCTTGACATTTGGGCTATGACCACCGCTATTTCCTTATCTGTAAAAGTCAAGGAATATTTCTTGCTCACATAGGTGGGACTCCTGGGTTCGATATCACCCTGGTCCCCATATATGACCTTAAAATGATTAAACCAATCCTCTTCAGGAATGTTGCACTCCAGTAAACTTCCCTTGTTATCAGAAAAGAATGGTCTGTTTACAACATTCCAGAACTTGGCGCTGTTCTTTATCACGTCAGTTGACATTAATTCATTAAAAGCATCATTTTTAATCTTCGACTTACGGGTATTTGTTGTCAATTTATACTCTTTCCTGCAGGCAGCAATCAGAATCTTATCTTGTGGTCTGTTTTTTAGAGCAGCCATTAATTTTTGATGCGTCACTGAACATCTGTGGTCAAACCACCTCTCTCCTCTATTTGCGTATTCCTTACGGGTATACAAGAGGTCTTTTGCTACCTGCCTACAAATCTTACCATAGACAGTTAAAACCCCATTTTCTCTAGCCCCACTGTCGCAGTTCAGCTCCATATCTGGCCCTACTTTGTTAACTAATTAATTACAGAAATCTTCTGGGATAATCATGCGCCATTTCAGTCTACGGCCCTGATATGTATTCTTAATTACTGTTGTGGGCGCCTATTTATTGTCTTCCGAATTAAAGCCAATACCCCCCCCCCCCCCCCCTCCCAATATCAAATGTATGGGATTGTGGTCACTAAATTGTGACCACATGGCGGTATAGTCTTTAACATATAGTTCAAGGGCAGTGTTTATAAAAATATAGTCAATGGTCGGATGGTTTCCTCTTCCTTTAAAGGAAGGAATAACATCCATATCACATAGATTAGTTGGATAAGAAAGACCCGAATCTGCTATGGTTTGCTCCAGAAATTCACCTTTTGATGTGTGTTCAAAATGTATCTCTGAGAACCTATTAGGCTCTAAGCTATCAGAGACACAACAACTCTTATAACATAGATGTATATTAAAATCCCCTAAAATAACAACTGAATAAGGTATAGGGTGATTCTCCTTATAACCCTCTAAGTAGGTTTTAAGGCTAAACAAGTGTTCAGTGACTGTAATTCTATCAAGTGAATTATAAAAATTAACAATTAAAACTTTTATTGAATTTACAGGTATAATTTCAACAACTAAACAGTTTGCTAATCCTGTTCTAGTTTACGATGACTCCCTGTAACCTTTAAAGCGATCAAGGTGATCAAACCCCCTTTCGGTCTTCCCTTAACAGATTGTCTAGCAGATTCATAGTAAGATGTAAAGCCGTCTAACCATAGTGTACTATCCACTTCCCATGATTCCTGAAGCCCACCAATATCATGATCTTTTAGAAAAGTAATCCAATTAACGTCCTCCATTTTGTTTCTTAACCCAGCAATATTCCAGCTAAGTATTTTTACTAAACCAACTTCATATGACATATGTGGTTGGGGCAAATCGATTATCGTCTCCCTCTGTGTAACCTCCTCCTGCACCTTGGTAAGGGGAACGATGGTTAGTCAGTCATTACCATCTAACTGGGCTAGTGATTCAAATCTGTTTGATGTTTCCACACCACTGGTAACCGGGCCAATTCCCTTGGTACCCCACGAGGTAAGAGGGATTGTATAGGTCCCGCTAACTAGGCAGCGATACTCGATGAACGTGGGTCTGTTATCCAATCTTTGTCTATTCCCTCTTGGGTATGGCCCTAATGGTGTCGATAAACTGTTAGCCCTTTCAGATATTTTTGGTGGATAAAACACCCCCAGTGAAAATGCTCTAATTCCCCCATTATCACCATGCTGTTTATCCCCAAAGAGCCAACCTGCTACATCCTTCTTGTCTAAATTGACCACAACACAATCTCCCTCAATATTTTTAGGACAGTGGCCAACCCAATCAACGCGTCTGGCCATTATGATCTGGAGTGACGCCATTGAACCTCCCTCAGAGTGTCTCGAGCACCAAAATGTAACTTTACGGATTAAATCTTCTGTAGTTTCCCTGGTATTTACCTTACGGTAGGGTACCCCAGTGAGAACCGCAACTAATGGTGTGGCTTCCGGAGGCAAATGGAGCCTAACTTGGCTCACCAAGCCATTCGGTTTGGACAAGTTAACCATCGATTTAATATCGACTCTCCTATGGGATTCTGTATTAACCAACTGATTGGAATCCATAGGTTTCCGGGGGCCAAGACCAGAAGTACTGGCACATTCTTCTCCTGCGACAAACCCCCTACCCATATTTAAATTACTATTCCTGTGGGATGATTCACACTGGCCATTCCCACCCATGTCATTCTCATTCACTTTCTCTTTTGAAATGGCGTCCAAACGGCCTGCCCCCGCCCATTGGTTCTCAAGATATAACAATTTCTTCATAATTCCATCCACCCCATATTTCATACAATTTACTAGTTCCACTCTCAGTGTCTCAAATAAAGTGTCAATATGGGTCAGAATAATATCCATAGAAATATCCGTGGATGTAGCTCCAGAATGAGAGGTTTGCCTTTCTTTGACATTTAAGTGACTACCAGGCACCACCTAGGGGAAAAAACTATTTTGTTGGTTCCTCCCTTAGCTCCTTTCTTTCTTTTTTTCCTCATGGGTGTTAAAAACTGTTCCGTTGGAGGGATCGCGGGTGTGTTAGCAATCCCCAAGGGATGTTCCTGGCTTGAGTGCGGCATAGTTACTTTCCCTTGAATAAAGTCTTGGGCCCCGCTAAGATATCCGTAACAAGATCAGTTCCTGAAGTACAAGGGGCTACCAATGGGGGAATATTGACAACCTCGTTCAAATCACCCATCCCCAACTGGGCTTCTACATTATGGATCTCCGTAGTGATTCCCCCGACAGCGCTGGTTAAATAGGACATTATAGAAGCACAGTTGCGAGGTATTTTAGCTTTAGTCCTTGGCAAGTCAATTGAACAACTTGTTTTGCGCTTACCCATGCTGGCTTCCACACGTCAGAGGGGTTGCCCAGCCCAGCCTTTGTCAGTCGCTGACGGGCGCAGACGGGCCCGCCCTTCGCTCGGGTTTTGCCCGGGCATGCCCGCGCGCTGCGGGAGCCTGGACTGGCCTTTAAGCACCGCCAGGCGCAAAAGAAACTGACGCAGCCCCTGCCGCGTTGCGTCCTGGGCGTTGTGGTGCTCTGGGCCTCCGGGTGCGTCGTGCGGAAACAAATGTCAGTGCTCTGGGGCACTTGTTCTCTCAGGCCCTCGGGTATGACGATTCTTGACACTGTCAATATGTTACCCTCTCAGGTGACTGACCGTTCATCCTGCACATTCTTGAATTTATGAAACTCAACATCATCAGCAAAAGGTCGAATGCGTACCTGCCACAGTTGAATTGAAACGATGTCTTTGAGAATAAGCACATCTTTGTCTGTATCGGTGTCAGCAACAATCCATTCAAAAGATAGAGCTAGTGGCGTGTTAGATCTGTGACAGTGGTCCTGGTGAAAAAGAATCAGCAGGGTTTTGATCTTTTCCCGGTTTGTGTATAATTGCATAGTTGTATTCTTGCAGTTGCAACCCCCACCTCTCAATGCTTGGGGGCATCTTAGCTTTCGGGTTTCCAAAGAGAGTGAGTAACACCTGGTAGTCCGTGACGATGGTGAAATGTTTCCCAGATAGAAACATGTGAAAGTATTTGCAGGCCCACACAACAGCAAGACTCTCTTTCTCCGGCTGAGAGTTGGCATTTTCCGTCTCTGACAAGCTTTTACTGGCATAAGCCACAATGTGTCTGAGCATTGGACGGCCAGTGTGCTGAGCAAGTATTGCCCCTAGCCCCACTGGGTTCACATAAACTGCGATCTCAGTATGTAACTTGGGTTCAAAATAGGCCATTTCAGTTACATTCTCAATCACGTTTTATTCCTTTGAAACTTTGGTCGCAATTAGGAGACCACTTGAATGGGACATTTTACTTTGTCAACTCTCTCAGTGGAGCCCTTACTGTGGCAAAGTCACAAATGTATCTTGAGCAGTAACTGCAATGCCTTAGAAAGATTGCACCATAGTTACATCTTGTGGAGGGCAGGGGGGTGACAGTGCTTGCACCTTGTCAGGGTGAGGAGGTATTCCCCTATCAGATAATATGTGCTGAAAGAATTTAAGTTTGGTCTTGTGAAACTCACACTTCGGTGAATTCAGGGTGAGACCTGCCTCAGTACGTAACTGGCACACTTGTGTAAGAGCCTTTTCATGCTGCTTTCGCATTGTCCCAAATACTACTATGCCATTACTGTAATTAAAAGCATTTGTAACAGGTTGAATTACAGCACATGCCTTTATTACGCTTATGCCTTCACCACACATATGCCTTTACCATGCGTGCCTTTACAATAAAAAAGGAAGTATTTAGCAGGTAAGTATGAAGCCTTTGAAGCACATGCTCTTTAAAAAACATATATATTTGCATGTATTTTTATACACACATAAGTATGTATGTGTGTATATTTTTACATATACATACATATATATGTATGTGTAAAACACATACTTATTTGTAACATATACATATAGTTAGATGTAATAAAATTGTAAAAATATAATTATATAATTTTTACCCTTCATCCTAGACCCGCTCTAAACCCTAAAAATGCCCTTGCCACTCAAAAACCCATACCCACATTAAACCCTAAAAATGCCTTTGCCACCCAAACCCATACCCACACTAAACCCTAAAAATTCCCATCTCTACAAAAAACAAACACCCACCCTAAACCCTAAGAACGCTGTTCCCACTAACACACACACAGACATTTACATATACATAGGATACACTTACCTTTATACTTACATTTTGCATGGTAATGGAATGCGTTTCTAAGACACTCCAAAACTCAGTCTTTTATATCTGAACAAACCAACATAAGTCGATGAAGTAGTAATGTAGTAGTAGTAGTAACTTACCTACAGTTTTCTTCCACTTCAAGTTGATGGTATCCCTTGTTCAGGTCTAGAGGAGAGGACACTTTGACTCCGTTCACTTGCATGATCATGTCCGATATCTGTGAACCAGGATGTCTTTCTCTCTCAATTGCTTTGTTGGCCTGGCACATATCAACACAGATGTGCACTGCACCTCCACTGTCCTTTTTTGGCACCACCACTATGGACGAAACTCATGGCGTAGGACCGGTGTAGCATTCAAGTATGTGATGCTTCAACAGTATTTGTAGTTCCTTCTCAAGGGTTTTTTGTAAGTGAAAAGCAACTCTACGATGCCGCTGTGCAACAGGGTGAATGTTCTCATTTATATGAAGTTGTCATAGTCTTGAGTCTCCCTAAACTATGAAATAAGGATGGGCATGAAAGTTGTAATTGACTGTCAGTCCCATGTCAACAGCAGTGTCAAAACTTAGCAGACAGGCACTGGATAAAGTTCCTTGAAGGACATGAATTGACGCTTCACTGATGTTGTTTTGTGTCGTATGGTTGCAGTGAATTACCCTTGACCCTGAAATAGTTTTGAAGCAGCCAATGTTTATAACTTTATGTTTGACGGAATAAGGTGTGTGGTATAGAAGATAGGCTGTTGAACTTATCCACTGGCATGATGTTAATTGACGCACAACTTCTTCAAGGGCTTTCAAATTCTTTGAGGGCTGTGTCTGTGTCTGCTGGAGCGGGGCTTGGCCTCAACATATGCCATCTACAGGCTGCTTTGCATTGATTTGTGGCGCTAATGGCACGCACAAGCAGTTTGCTGTACCGTTGCAAACTCTCAGGGAGAGCAGTCTTGTTTCTTCAGTGCACGTATCCCCTACTTTTCGCCAGATGTAGCCTCCTCCCCAGTCTGGGAAAATGCATTTGAACACGCCACACACCAAGCTCCGTAACACACTTCTTTATTCTTTCACTTACGATCACCCACACCACACATTACATCATGATTTTAATAGCCACACCATAGCACCTCCCATCAGATCACTTAACTTCCTTTTCAGAGTCCACCCAGAACCACGAGGGTCCTAGCGCTCCTAACATCTAAGACACCACAATATACAATGACAGACCATACCATACCATAGTATAAAATGACCAAACATACTGTGCCGTACCATACCACACCATACTAAACAAGGACAGACCATACCACACCTTACTATACAAGGGCAGACCTTAACATTTTATACAGTGACAGTCCTTACCATACCATACTTTACAATACAATAACTGGCTTTACCATACTTTACAATGACAGGCCATACCATACCAAACCATGCCATGCTATACAGTGACAAGCCACGCCATATTATACTGTGACAGGCCATGCCATACTAGGCTATCCACTGACATTCCATGCCTTACCATACTATACAATGGAAGCTGTACCAACCAATACAATTTAATAATGGGCCATACTATACAATGCAATGACAGTCCATACCATACCATACTTTACAATTACAGGCCATACCATACCATCCAATAGCATGCCATACCATATTATACAATGGCAAGCCATACCATATCATATCATATACCATACTATACAATGACATGATACGCCTTATCATGCAATTCTACAATGAATGCCCTACTATACAACAGGCCATGCAAAACTCTGCCATACTATACTATACAATGGCAGACCAGATCATACAACACTATACAATGGCATTCTATACCATAACATACAATGACAGACCATACCGAATTGTATAATGAGACACCATACAATAATGTGACCAGCCATACCACACTATCTAGTGACAAGCTATACTATATTGTACAATGACAGGCAACACCATACCATACAATACAACGACGGGGCATAACATACCATTCTATAAAATGACTGACCATACCATACTTTACGATGACAGATCATACCCTACAATACAATGACAGGTCATACCATGCAGTGCCATCCTATACAATGACAGGCCGTACCCAACCATATAATATTATACAATGACAGGCCACATCATAATCATACCAGAGTATACAATGAAAGACCGTACCATACTATACAATGATAGACCATAGCATATTATACATTGACAGACCATACCATACATTGACAGACTACACCATACCATACCATACTATGCAATGGCAGGCTATACTATACCATAATATACTATACAGGTGTAGGGTAGATCATATGACAGACCATACTATACATTGACAGAGCATACCATACTATACTATGCTATACAATGGCTGTCCATACCGTATTGTACCATATCATACCACACTATACAATGACAGACCCTATCATACCATACTATACAATGACATACCATATCATACTATACTATACTAAAGAATGGCAAACCATACCACACCATACTTTACGATGACAGGACACACAATACCATATTATGCAATGACAGGCCGTTGCCAAACTTTACACTGAAAGGCCATTGCCATACTATACAATGACAGGCCATTGCCATACTTTACATAGACAGGCCATTGCCATACTATACAATGACAGGTCATTACCATACTTTATATTGACTGGCCATTGCCATACTATAGAATGACAGATCACACCATACCAGACAATAACAGGCAATGCCATACCATACCATGCAATCTCAGGTTGTCCCATACTATACAATGACTGCTCGTATCATCCCAGACTATAGAATGATAGGCCATACTATACCATACTATACAATGGGAGTCCATTCCATACTATACAATGATGGGGTATATCATATTATACCATACAATAACAGGCAATGCCATACAATGCTAAACAATGACATGCAATAGCATTCCATACTATGCAGTGACAGGGCGTACCATACCATACCATACTATACAATGACAGGCCATACCATACTATACAATGACACACCATACTAGGCAATGGCAGGCCGTACCATAATATACTATACAATACACTGCCAAGCCATACCATACAATACATACCTTGCTGTACTTTACAACAGACCATACCATGCTATACTATCCTATACTAGATAATGACAGGTAATTCTGTACCGTCCCATACTATACAATGGCAGGCCATACTATGCAATACTATACATTACAATGACAGGCCATATTATATTATTCTATGCAGTACAATGAAAGGACATACCATACTATGCAATAGAATGTTAGGCCATTCCATGCTATGTACAATGAGAGGCCATGCCATACCATTCCATACGCTACAGTGAAAGTTCATATCATACCATATGATACTACACTGACAGTACTATACAGTGAGAGAACATACCATACTATCCTATGCAGTAGCAGGCCATACATTACTCTACCATACCATACAATGATCCATCCTATACAGTAACAGGCTGCACCACACCATACCATATTATAGAATGAAAGGCCATATCATTCATTGAAAGACCAAATGGTACAATAGCAGCCTGTACCAGACCATACTATGCACTGACACACCATAACATAAGCGGCCATACCACACCATACCATACCATACCATGACAGGCCATACCATAAATACTATGCAATGGCAGTCCATGTCTATCATACCATGCTATACAGTGGCAAGCAACAGCGTATCATACTATACAATAACACACCATACTGTACTTGAAAATGACAGGCCATACCACAACATACTATACTATAATATACAATGATTGGCCATACCACACCATATCATACCACACTGTACAATGATAAGCCATATCATACCATGAATACTGTGCAATGACAGTCCATTCCATATCATACCATGCTATATAGTGGCAAGCAATAGCATACCTGTAGGAGAGTAGGGTCTGCTATCCTATGGTCACCCCAAATTTTTGCTTTTTGCTTCACTGGTTTTTGACATATTGAGGCTGTGGGCCTGCTAATCAGACCCCCAGCCTGCTGTTCTCTCTACTAAATTCACACTATGCACGATAGGTGCATAACCAATTGGAACTAGATCACCCTGTGAGCCCCTTGTACCAGTGTACACTAGGTACCCAGGGCATTGGTGTATCTAAGGCCTACCAGGGGCTGAAGCATGTATTATGCCACCCCTGGCCTGGCCTAACAATGTGACACAGCTGGCTGATCACTCAGCTGGGGTAAGTTGGTGTAATCACCTCTTACTTAGGTGTAATATACCTATGCCTAACCTTAAATGGGACACATATTAACCTATAAGTCACTCCTATGGCAGGCCTTAACAATCCTGAAGGCAGAGTGCTTGGTTTCATGTGAGATTGTGCTCTGGCATGAGCTGAGCCTGTCTGCAGTGATCGGAACCACTTCCTTTTACTGTTTCCAGATATCGCCATACCATATACTCTTAAGTGCATTATGAACCTTGCGGTTAAATGCTAACTTTGGTTTGGCTTTATCAAAACATGTCGAGTAAGGTGTCATACGAATTGGAATACTAACCCCTCGCCAATTCTGGCGACGGGGTTAGCATTCCACCCTTCTAGAGGGACACGACATGTACAGTACCTGAAACCCGGGTAAAATCAGACATAGCCTCAGCTCCACAAAATGGATGCTGCCACCACAGACACAAGTCTGCCCTCCTGCTGCTGGGAGTCCTTCCAGCTTGGGAGACGCGGACAAAGGGTTTCCTGCCAGGGGAGGTGCATGCACCACCCCAGACAGGATTTTGTGTATTGGTCAGGTAGGGCTTCAATAGAATCAGACATGCCTGAGGCTCACAAGGAGCCTCGGTGCATATGCCAGTTCAAACCGGTCCTGGGGCACACCAGCCCCGGACCTGGGGCGAGCTGGACAAAGGATTGGGGGTGTAACCACCCCCCTTCCTGGTCCCACCCTTAGGGAGGGACCTAGCAGGTAGTCCGGCCCCTAGAATCCGCTTAAAGGTAGGAGCTGTGTCCTAAGACTTCAGACATCCTGGAATCAACTTAACCACATGAAGAAGACGGGAACTTCGACGCTCTGCTGCACAGAGGACTGAAGGAAATCTCCCCTATGGTCAGGGAGTGACCATCTTGCTAACGCAAGCACCAACCAGCTATTCGACGTCTGCTTTGCCGCCGCCTCCCGCCGGAGCCCGAGCCCAGAGCCCGACAAGACCTGGACCTCCAGACCTCTCACAGCCCGATCCACAGTCCCTGCAAAGAAGGAACCCGTGGAGGCACCGAGACACGTGGAGCCAGTCATCTTGAAAGACCGACGACAAGCTGCAAGCCAGACGACAGAGTCTCCCTCCAAGTTGTGCTTTGGGTCCTGAGAAGCCCAACCACCGAGCAGCATCTGCACCAAAGGTGAGCCCTCCAGCATCTCCACGATCTGCGTGGGGCCCCTCTGCACTTTGCATCTCGACGCGCCTGCCCGGTCCCTGGCCCGTTGGCTAGTGGCCATTTTGGCGACCTATTTTGAAATCAACGACGCTGGTCTGGTTGCTCCAGACTGGCCCTAGCTGCTCTCCAAAGGAGCAGCCCCTCTGACCTTGCTGGTCAGAACAATCAGCTTTCTTGAACTTCCACGACTCCTGCCCTTGCCAAGGCTTGTTTGCTTCTTTCGAGTCGCCGACACCGCCGACAGCGAGAGCCTGCGTGGGACAGCTCGTGACTCGACTCCTGGACGTCGTCGACCTTCAGGGACCACGTGTCTGTGGAGACAAGCTACACCTTATCACCTGTTTGCACCCGACATCGCCTGGTACCTACCTGGTGCCACGCCGGTCACTGGCTAGTGACTGTGAACACTGTCCCCTCTGCTTTCAGGTCTTCTGCAACTCCGATCCACCCTTGGATCCAACGCAGCTCTTCCGGACCGACCGCCTGCAGCATCTTTGTCATCAGGCTCCATTGAATCGATAGAAGAAACCCGACGCACCTCGAGACCTATGCACCCGCTTCCTGTGGGTGAGGTAACGCTGGCACTCCGGTGCCCAAGTGTAGAGAAACATCTCTAGTGTCTGTGTTTTGAATCTAAAGATCGTAGTCCATCCCGAAGATCCTTTCTGCAGTAACTTTTAAACTTTTACGCACCCATTGAAAACCTATGGGAGCCCGCGTGTAACTTTACTCACTGCACACGCGACCCGTGGACCTCCTGGTCACTAACTGAAGTTAGCTCCTTGTAGGCCCAGCGATTCTAGAGGCCCTAGGCCTTTTCCCTTTCCTGTTCGTGGTACTTATACCACTATTTTAGTATATGGTTTGAGTGGCCACCAGGGCCCATCCATATAAAGTGCAACTTCTGTATATTATAACATTGTCTTGTTTAACGATTTGTGCTCCTGTGCTCATAAAGAGTCTAGGGGATACTTTGAGAAATAAATACATATATATTTTGAATATATATCTGTGTGGTGTCCTTTCATTGGTATAAAGGGGGGTTACATTTGGTAAAACAGCCTGCTTAACACGCTTTAACGAGTTTAGCCTCAAAGACTGCTTAGCCTACGCTACCACTAGGGCAGCTAGTCCGAAAAGGTTGACTTACAACCACACCATAAGGGTTGCTTGGCATGGTACAAGGTGGTCACTTTAACTAGTGAACATCATATACCAGGCCAACTTCTCACAATACCATACCACACCATCCTATACAATAACATACCACACCGCACTATAAAGTGACAGGCCATATCACACCATACCATACCATACTATACTATAATATACAATAATTGACCATACCACACCTTACCATACTATACAATGATAGGTCATATCATATTTTACTGTACCACACAATACTATATAATAGAGTATCAATCAATCAATCATGGAATTTATATCGCGCACTACTCACCCGGAAGGGTCTCAAGGCGCTTGGGGGAGGGGGTCTGCTACTGCTCGAACAGCCAGGTCTTGAGCTGTTTCCTGAAGGCGAGGTGGTCCTGGGTCAGCCGCAGGTGGATGGGCAGGGAGTTCCATGTCTTAGCCGCCAGGTAGGAGAAGGATCTTCCACCGGCGTTGGCTCTCTGGATGCGAGGAACGGCGGCGAGGGCGAGGTACGCGGATCGTAGCTGGCGGGTGGGCGTGTAGAAGGTCAGGCGGTCGTTGAGGTACCTTGGGCCCAGGTCGTGGAGGGATTTGTGTGCGTGGGTGAGGAGTCTGAACGTGATCCTCTTGTCGACAGGGAGCCAGTGCAGGTCTCTCAGGTGGCCCGAGATGTGGCTGCGTCGGGGGACGTCCAGGATGTGTCGGGCCGAGGCGTTCTGGATACGCTGAAGTCTTTTCTGAAGCTTGGCTGTTGTTCCGGCGTAAAGGGTGTTTCCGTAGTCCAGTCTGCTGGTGACGAGGGCCTGGGTGACCGTCTTCCTGGTTTCGGTCGGGATCCATCGGAAGATCTTGCGGAGCATGCGGAGGGTGTGGAAGCATGATGAGGAGACGGCGTTGACTTGACTGGTCATCGATAGGGAGGAGTCCAGTATGAAGCCCAAGTTGCGTGTGTGGTCCGTTGGCTTGGGTGCGGTGCCTAGAGCCGGGGGCCACCAGGAGTCGTCCCATGCGGAGGGTGATGGTCCAAGGATGAGGACTTCTGTCTTGTCCGTGTTCAGTTTCAGGCGGCTGATGTTCATCCATTCGGCGACGTCTTTCATCCCTTCGTGTAGGCTGGCTTTGGTGGTGTCGGGGTCTCTGGTGAGGGAGAGGATCAGCTGGGTGTCGTCGGCGTAGGAGATGATGTTGAGGTTGTGTTGGCGTGTGATGGCAGCGAGGGGTTTCATGTAGACGTTGAAGAGGGTGGGGCTGAGCGACGATCCTTGTGGGACGCCGCAGATGACTTCGGTGGCCTCAGAACGGAACGGAGGGAGGCGTACTCTCTGTGTTCTGCCGGCGAGGTATGAGGTGATCCATTCCAGAGCCTTCCCTTGGATGCCGGTGTCGTTGAGGCGTTGGACTAGGGTGCGGTGGCAGACAGTGTCAAATGCTGCGGAGAGGTCTAGGAGGATGAGTGCCGCTGTTTCACCGTTGTCGAGCAGGGCTCGGATGTCGTCGGTGGCTGCGATGAGGGTGGTCTCGGTGCTGTGGTTGGTTCTGAATCCGGATTGCGATGGGTCGAGGGATCCGTTTGTCTCGAGGAAGGCAGCGAGTTGCTTGTTGACGACCTTCTCAATGACTTTGGCAGGGAAAGGAAGGAGCGAGATGGGGCGGAAGTTCTTTTTTTTTTTTTTTGAAACCTTTATTGCAGAAGTCAAAAGAGATACAAAAATGGGCCTACAACCTTCGGGCCGGCCGCTAGCAAACAATAAGAGCATAGAATACAAGTGGGAAACACACGCTGCAGCGTGAGAGAGATCACAGGAGTTGGAAAGAAAAAACGTTGGCGGCCACACCGTCCGGACCCCCCAGATGGCGGTTCCATTTTTATGTAAGAAATAACAAACAAATCCACAAGGCAGCAAGAAGTCGAAGCAGCAGTATGAGCTCCCCTGGGGAGGACCCTACCGATACACAGGAAGAGCGGGGGGGGACAGGCCGGAGCGGAAACAAAGTGGACTCAGTACCCAGAACCAAGGAGACTAGGGAGACGGGGCCAGTGCCAGATCAGGCGTCAGCGGCGGGGTACAAATTCTGCCACGGTAGGAGTTCCAGGGGCCCCATACTTTCACCCATTTCCCAGGCTTACCTCTCGCGACATACACCACTTTTTCCCGAAACATACACCAATCCATGTTGTCCTTCCATGCCGAGATCGTTGGCGACCTCTGGGAGCCCCACAATTGCGCTATGTCACGCTTGGCTACCATATAGCCCAGAGTCACCCACCACGTCTGCGGCACTGAGTAATCAGTCGGCTCCCACACATTTAGCAGACACCTCCTCGCCTCAGGAAGCAGCGGCACATGTGTGACCGCCTGCAACACCGCATGCACACCACGCCAGAATCGCGCCACCTCCGGACATTCCCACAAAATATGGACGAAGGTCCCTAAGGAACCACACCCACGTTTACACAACCCATCCACGGAATATTCCATACGCATCAGACCCGGCCCCGTAACATAGACCCTATGGAGTATTTTGAGCTGGACGAAGCGAAGGCGGGCCGGTATGGCCACCTCTTTCGGGGAGGCCACCGCAGACACCCAGTCCTCGTCGTCCAGCTCCAATCCATCGGCGACCCACGCCTCACGAAGGCTAGTCAACAGTCCCGAGCGATCGTTGATGAGCTTTTTGTAAATCAAGGAAATCGTGCCGTCCGGCACATGCCCATCTAGCACTCTATCTTCCAGAGGGGAGTACTCCGGGATGGAGGCAACATCCGGGAATACGGAGACCAGCGCGTGACGGACCTGTAGATATCGAAAGTACTCCCTGTCCTGCAACTGGAATTCCGCCTGCAGCACATCGAACGTTTTGAATCCCCCCCTCGTCCAGAGATCGCCCACCCTGCTGATGCCTATCATGTCCCACTTCTCAAAGCCCTTCGAGGTCCACAGGAAGCCCAGCCGCTCAGAGGCATACAGTGGCGTCGCCCGGGTCAATCGATCCTTCCACCCCATCGCCAAGTTTGCCGCGTGCCACACCCGTACCATGACCCGCGTAGGGCCCGTCAGACGCGCGTCGAGCGATCGAGAATAAAGCGCCCGATTATAGTCACCACCCGGCAGTAATAGTTTATCCATCTCAAAGGCCGGGTTTAGAGCGGGCCTGTAAAGGCCGTGGTTTATCGCGGCCAGCTGGGAGGCCCAGTAGTACCGTTTGATGTCTGGGAGGGCGACCCCCCGTCATACCGCGGGAGTGTCAGCTTCGCAAGGGCGATACGCGGCCTCCCATCCCAGAATAGGTGGCGCTGCAGACTCTCCACCTCGCGAAAGTAGCGCGCCGGGACAACGTCCATCGTGTTCTGTAAAGCATATAGGAAACGTGGCAGCGACATCATCTTAAACAATGCCGCACGGCCAAGCGATGAGAGCGGCAAGCGCCTCCAACGCGCCACGTCCTCCTTCAGGCGCTGGAGGGGGGGGGAGCAAATTTTGTTTATATCGGGCCTCAGCGTCCAGGGTGATAAAGATACCCAGGTACTTAAATCCCTGCGGAGCGACCTGGATAGGGCAGCCCCGCGGTAGGATAGGAGTCTCCCCGGAGAGGACATACACACAGGATTTAGCCCAGTTGATGACTAGGCCAGAATTGCGGCCAAAGGAATGCAAAACATCCACTACTACAATCAGCGATTTACGCGGGGAAGCAAGGTATAAAAGGATATCATCTGCGTAAAGGGATACGCGATCCTCATACTCAGGGGTCCAACGGAGACCACGAATGGAAGGATCCCACCGCAGCCACTCCGCCAGGGGCTCCAAGGCAAGCGCGAAGAGGAGCGGCGACAGCGGGCAGCCCTGCCGCGTACCCCTGCCCAGCTCGAACGGAGCCGACACTCTACCGTTCACCACCACCTGCGCCAGAGGTCCGGAGTATAACAGTTTCACCCAACCAATGAATCCCGGGCCAAAACCAAACTTCGCCAGCATCGCCCAAATATATGGCCACTCAAGCGTGTCGAACGCCATAGTGGCGTCCAAGGACGCCAAAATGGCCGGCTCTCGTATGAACGGGACCCGCTCGAGCACCCCATGCAAACGCCGCAGATTAAGCGCGGTGTTGCGATGAGGGATAAAGCCGGACTGGTCCTGGTGAATCAGATCGCACACCACGCTAACCAGCCGATTAGCCAGCACCTTGGCGAGAATTTTGGGCTCCGCATTCAACAGAGAAATGGGCCTGTAAGATGTGACCCGATCCCGCGGCCTCCCCTCCTTATGAATAACCACGATAGTGGCCAGACGCTGGTCCAGCGGGAGGGAACCCGCCGAACGGGCCGCGAGGAACATAGCACGGAGATGTGGCGCCAGCGTATCCGGTCGCAGCTTGTACAATTCGATGGGAAGGCCATTAGGACCCATGGCCTTGCCGGAAGCGACCGAACGTATGGCGAGGGCAATCTCCTCAGATGTAGGGGCGGCGTCCAACGACACTTTATCCTCTTCCGAAAGGGAAGGCAGCGCAATGTCCCTGAGCAGAGCATGGGAATCCTCTTCCGAGCGGGAAGATACCGGGGAATACACCCCACGGAAGTATTCTGCGAAGCAATCAACAATTTCACCCGGCTCAGTGACACACACACCATCCAATTTCTCAATCGACGGGACAACTCGACTCGCTCTCTCCTTTTTATCCAGCCACGCAATCAATTTACCAGCCTTATCACCCACATCATACAGTCTCCCATGCTGCTCTCTACTGAGGCCCCTGGCTGCCTCCGTGACGAGGGCCTTATCGTCCGCCTGCTTGAGTCGGAGAGCATGTAATTTGTCGTCCGTCACCCCACATTCCAGATCACCCTCCAACTCAGTTATCTCAGTTTCAATACGGGTCACCTCCTCTCGCCCGCGCCACCGGGAATGGGAAATAAGGGACAGGGCCTCCCCCCGGATTACCGTCTTAAACGCCTCCCACAGAGAGACCGCAGACGATACAGATCCCACATTATCTTCAAAATACCGCTCAAGAGATTTAACCAAATCTGCGCGAATTGTGGGGTCACGCAGGTACCAGGGATTGACCGGGACCACCCTCCCCTCCCCCCTCGGGACAATGTCGAAGTGCAGCAGGAGCGGAGAGTGGTCCGAAATACCCCGTGCCAAATGTCGTACCTCCCCAACCCTCCCCGCCTGTGCCGCTGGCATCAGAACATAATCAAGCCTTGAAAGACTGCCATGAGCCCCGGAATGAAAGGTGTACTGTAGCTGCGTAGGGTGTTTCAGCCGCCAACAATCCACCAGCCCCAATGTATCCAAGAGGCCGGACAACCACGCTTGGGCACGGGGGAGATCCCTAGGAGGGTGACGATCCTCAGTACCGGAGACTACAGCGTTAAAATCTCCCCCAACCACTAGAATCCCCTCCGGAAGGCCAAGGAGGAGGCGTCCCAGATCAGCGAAAGTAGTTGTTTGCAACCCTGGCGGGACATAAACCGAAACTAAAACAATCACTCTACCCTCCAATCTACCCACCAGAGCCGTGTATCGTCCACTGTCATCGTGGAACACCTCATCCATTTCCAACGGGAGCGAAGTTTTAACCATGATTCCCACGCCCCTCGAACCAGAGGTGAAGCCCGAGTGGGGTGTGTTTCCTGCAGAAATACTATATCGGGAGAAATACGTTTTAAAAACTGCAGGACCACACCCCGTTTTATCCTGTCCCCCAGTCCATTAACATTCCAGGACAAAAGACTCAGTCCCCTACCCCCCATCATAGCCGAAGTCGAGCCATCTCCCCCCAGGGAGCACCGTAGAAGTAGCACAACAATACATCTGCCTTGTGGTACAAATAAACAATACCCAACCCCAACCCAACAGCCCCAACAAAACTCCCCCCTGCATGAGCCCAAACAGCCCCCCCAACTTGCAGTGTGCCTGTCGCCCCTATGTAATGAAACTACTAAGACCCCCTAGAGGAGGGAGAACCCCCTCGAGACCCAGCACAACCTCCCATGGAGGGGAAACAAGGCACAATAGGCAAAAGACCCTAAGCATGGCCAAAAGTGGCATCATCTGGGGTGAGCCACGGTGTCAGTACCTCAGACCCGGTCCGGTGAGCGCTCACCTCCTGTCGCCCCCCCTCCATCCCGACCATGTCCCCCAGTCAAAGTGTCCAACCAGTCCCCGGCCATGTCAGGACGGTCAAAAAAGTGAGTGCGACCATCCGCCTCCACCCGCAGCCTGGCTGGGAAGAGCATGGCATATTTTAGGTTCATGTCCCGAAGCCGCCGCTTGACACCCAGGAAACTCAGTCTCTGCTTCTGGACCGCCTGCGTGAAGTCAGGATAAAAGTTCACCTCCATGTTTTCCAGCTTAATCGGCCCTTGCAGTCTGGAAGCTTGCAGAATCGCATCCCTGTCCCGAAAGTTAAAAATACGGGCAATAAGAGGCCGCGGAGGGGCTCCGACCTTCGGCCTGCCTCCGGGAACTCTATGGGCCCTCTCCACCGCAAAGAATTTGCTCAGCCCCTTAGGCTGGAGATGGGTAGAGACCAGGTCCTCCACAAAGAGATCCGCCGCCGACTCCTCCCGTCCCTCGGGCACTCCAATAAGGTGGATATTATTCCTCCGGGCCCTGCTCTCGGAGTCCTCCAGGCGCCGATCCAGGAGCGCACTTGCCTGACGGAGCTGATGCACCTCCGTCTGAAGGGCCGCTACCTCAGTCGTGAGGCCCGACGCGGTGTGGGCCAAAGAGTCGACCCGGTCATTGGTCTTAGAGAGATCGGCTCTAACAAGGTTGACATCGATGAGGACCGCGTTGAGTTTATGTGCCAAGGTGTCGAATTGCTGGCCCACTGAGGTCTTCATCTCAGCAATGGCGCCCATAACATCCTGCAAAGTCAGATCCGCAGGCAAATCCGGGGCATCCGAGGGGCACTCGGAGGACTTGTGCGATCCGCCGGGAGACCCCTTCGGGAGGGTGTAGCGGTCCATAATGTTGGCCTGATGCGCGGTGCCACGCCGGGTAGACTTGGCCTTCAACCGATCCCCATCCTGCTTCGTGGCCATCGTCGTGTGGCTCGCGCCCTCACCAGCTACGCAGTGGAGAGCAGGCAATCAAGGACGAGAGCCCCGGGGGTCACCCCAGGACGGCAGAGCGGGCCACCGCAGGCAGGCAGGCAGGGTCTCCCAGCGAGGCCACCCCAACACAAAGAAGCGCCGTAATCCCACTTGCGATGAGGGCAGGGGGAGTCAAAAGCGAAAGTGAAAGTGCGGGGTACGCGACTCGCCAGGCCCAGCCCGCCGTTGTTGTTCACTTCGCCACTGGGTTACCCCCAAACTCGAATCCGGGGTCAGGAGGGAAGTAGGCCGCAAACTTCGGTCGGTGCTCACCCCGGCACCCGGGGTCCGATTCAAAAACGGAAAACGGGTACCACCTCGGCTCAGGCTCACCGACACAGTCCCCTCAACCGATTCAGGATGAAGGCAGGATAAACGTAGGAGGTCCTCGGGAGCCTCGCACCTACGCGGCCATCTTGGTTGCGCGCTAGGCTCCTCCCCGGGGCGGAAGTTCTTGAGGTCGGTCGGGTTCGCTGTTGGTTTCTTCAGCAGTGCGCTGAGCTCGGCATGCTTCCAGCTTTCCGGGAAGGTGGCTGTGTCGAAGGAGGTGTTGATGATGTCTCGGAGGTGGGGTGCGATGGTGGAGGTTGCCTTGTTGAAGACATGGTGGGGGCACGGGTCGGTCGGAGATCTGGAGTGGATGGTGTGCATCATGCGGGCCGTGTCTTCGGGGGTCACCTTGGTCCATGTCTGGAGGGTGGCGGCGGGGTGCGTAGGTTCGACCGATGGGTGCGGGGGTGGAGCGCCAAAACTATTGTGGATGTCGGCAATCTTGCGGTGGAAGTACGAGGCGAGGGAGTCGCAGAGGTCCTGTGAGGGAGTGATGTCGTTGTTGCCGGTGCTGGGGTTGGAGAACTCCTTGACTATGTTGAAGAGCTCCTTGCTGTCATGGGCGTTGTTGTCCAGTCGTTCTTTCAGAGATTTCTTCTTGGTGGTGCGCATGAGCTGGTGATGTCTGCGGGTGGCGAGTTTGAGGGCGGTCATGTTGTCGGCGGTCTTGTCGAGGAGCCAGGCCTTCTTGGAGTCCTTGAGTTCGTCGGGGAACCAGGGGGCCTTCTTGCTTCTGGGCCTGGTGGGTGGGTTCTTCAGTGGGGCGAAGTCGTCGGCGCAGGAGGTCAGCCACTGCGTGAGGTTGCGGGCTGCTGTGTTGGGGTCCGTTGTCCTGACAGGTGGGCTCTGGCTGAGGGAGGTGGCGAGCTGGTCGGTGGTGATCTTGCTCCAGTTTCTGTGGGGAACCTGCTTAGGGTGGTGGTGGATCATGTACTTTCTGAAGCTGAAGTGGACGCAGCTGTGGTCAGTCCAGTGAAGTCCGGTGGAGTGACTGAAGGTGATGGGCTTGCTGGATGAGAAGACGGGATCGAGCGTGTGGCCGGCGTAGTGGGTGGGGGTGTTGACCAGTTGCTTGAGTCCGAGGTTGGCGAGGTTGTCCAGCAGGGCGGTGGTGTTGCGGTCGTTGTTCTCCAGGTGGAAGTTGAGGTCCCCGAGGAGGATGTAGTCGGTGGAGGGGAGGGCGTGTGAGCTGATGAAGTCCGTGATGTCTTCGCAGAACTGTGTGCGCGGTCCCGGGGGTCTGTAGATGAGGGTGCCTCTGAGGGTAGTCTTGGGGTCGGTGTGGATCTGGAAGTGCAGGTACTCTGCGGCGTTGAATGCGTCGATGGAGTCAGTCGAGATGCGAATGGTGCTTTTGTGTACGATGGCGATGCCTCCTCCAGTCTGGTTGATGCGATCCTTCCTGATGATCTTGTACCCGTCCGGGATGGCTATGGCGATGTCGGGGGCTGAGGAGGCGTTCATCCAGGTTTCCGTGAGGAAGGCGACGTCTGGAGATGCGGTGTCGAGGAGGTTCCAGAGTTCCACGGCGTGTCTGTGGACGGAGCGGGTGTTGGGCAAGATGCACTTGAGGTGGTTGCTGTTGTCCGTCTTGGTGGGCGCGGTGCCGGGTCGGAGGCAGGAGAAGTTGCAGGATCGGCAGACGAAGGGTCCATGGGTGCGTCGCGGGGATGCTCGGTAGCATCCGGGGGTTCGGCCGGTGTTGAGTGCGTTGAGTGTGGCGGCATCGTAGGTCCTACGGGGGGGGGGGTGGTGGACGCGGGGGCCAGGTGGTCTGGCGCTGGGCGCGGTCCAGGCGCGGACGGTCGCAGACGGGCTTACCTTTGGCGCACCTTCGGCGCTCAATCGCGCTCCCGCTGCGCGGTCGCTCTGGGGGCGTCATAAGTAAGGAGCCGGGAGGGGGGGTCAGCTGGGAGGCGGGAGCGGGGTGGCCAATGGGCTGCAAGGGGAGGCGGGTCAGCGGCGGGAAAAGCGAGGGAAACTAGCCAGGGGCAGCGGCGGCGGTAAAAGGGCGAAAACAAGGGGCAGCGGCCGGCAGGGAGCAGGAGGCGGCACCTACCGGGAGGCGATGGTCAGCAGCAGTGACAGTGGTGAGCGGCGTCAGCGGTAGCAGGCAGGCGGCAGGAAGCGGCAGAGCAGGGGAGAGGAGCGACTGGCTGTGGGGGCACAGGGGGTCACACTGACCAGCCCACCGCGGACCCCTTAAGTAAGGAGCCGGGAGGGGGGGTCAGCTGGGAGGCGGGAGCGGGGTGGCCAATGGGCTGCGAGGGGAGGCGGGTCAGTGGGGTCAGCGGCGGGAAAAGCGAGGGAAACTAGCCAGGCGCAGCGGCGGCGGTAAAAGGGCGAAAACGAGGGGCAGCGGCCGGCAGGGATCAGGAGGCGGCACCTACCGGGAGGCGAAGGTCAGCAGCAGTGACAGTGGTGAGCGGCGTCAGCGGTAGCAGGCAGGCGGCAGGAAGCGGCAGAGCAGGGGAGAGGAGCGACCGGCTGTGGGGGCACAGGGGGTCACACTGACCAGCCTTCCGCGGACCCCTTAAGTAAGGAGCCGGGAGGGGTGGTCAGCTGGGAGCGGGGTGGCCAATGTGCTGCGAGGGGAGGCGGGTCAGTGGGGTCAGCGGCGGGAAAAGCGAGGGAAACTAGCCAGGGGCAGCGGCGGCGGTAAAAGGGCGGAAACAAGGGGCAGCGGCCGGCAGGGAGCAGGAGGCGGCACCTACCGGGAGGCGAAGGTCAGCAGCAGTGACAGTGGTGAGCGGCGTCAGCGGTAGCAGGCAGGCGGCAGGAAGCGGCAAAGCAGGGGAGAGGAGCGACCGGCTGTGGGGGCACAGGGGGTCACCATACCATACTACACAATGGCAGTCCATACCATACTATATTATACAATGACTAACCAATGCATACTATACTATTCAATGACACACCATACCATACTATATCATACAATGACAAGCTATACTATACTATCCTATACAATAACAGGCCATGCCATAAAATGCAGTGACAGGCCATGCCATACCATACCAAACTATACAATGACCGACCATGCTATACTATATAATGAGCGACCATACTCTACCGTACCATACTATACTATGGCAGGCCATGCTATGCTTTACTATACAATGCAATGACAGACCATTCTATACAATACAATGAAAACCTATGTCATACCATACTATACAATACAATGGCAGGCCATACCATACTATACAATGACAAACCATGCCATGCAATGCAATGGCAGGCCATACCACGGTATACCATGCATTGAAAGGCCGTTCCATACTATGCAAGGATTGGCCATATCATACAATTCTATGAAATGAAAGGTTATACCATACTATATCATAATATACAAGGGCTGACCATACCACACCATTCTATAAAATGGAAGGCCATGCCATATTATACAATGACAAACCATACCATAATATGAAATGAAAAGCTTTTCCATACTATACTATACCACACCATAATGTACTATACAATGACAGTCCATGCCACACCAAACCATAGTATACAATACTATACCACACAATGATTGGCCATACTGCACCCTGCCATGATATGCAATAACAGACGATACCATACTTTACAATGACAAGTCATACCATACTATTCTATACTATACTATACAATGGCAAGCCATGCCGCTCCATTCTGTACCATACTATACAGTCACACATCGTATCATACCATGTGATACTACAATGGCAGGCCATACTGTGCATTGACAGAACATACCATACCATACTATCCTATAGAGTGGCAGGCCATGAATTACCATACTATACAATGACAGGCCATACCATCCTATACAGTGACAGACCATACCGTACCATGCCATACGATAGGCCAAACCATACAATGAAAGACCAAGCTATACAATAACAGCCCATTTCATATCATACTATACAATGACTGGCCATGCCAGGCCATAGAATGAAGGACCATACCATAAGCGGCCATACCACACCATACCATACCATACCATACTATACAATGATAGGCCATACCATATGATACTATACAATGACAGACCATGCCATAGCCTACCATGATATACAGTAGCATACCATACTATACAATAGCACACTGGACATGTGTGTAAGTCACCCCTCTGAGAGGCCTACCGAGCCCTAAAGGCAGGGTGCAACATATGACCCAGGTAGGACATGCACTTTGCATGTCTTGACAGTGAAACACGCAAAACTGCCGTTTTCTGTGGAAAGATTTGGTCAACCAATTGGCAAGTGCAGGGTTACACGCAGACCCCTCAGCTGTGCTGACTCCAGAACGGTGCGACCAAAGTAGGTGCTCCAAGGTATCAAACAACTTGTTAGATTAAGCCCGACTTATGACTCAAGTAGAAATCAATGTAACTTGTTCCTGTGTGCAGCTTTAGAAAAGCTGCCTCTTAGTTGCCTTTAAAACCCCTGTGCCTTCTTGCGCACACATGAAGCCTGCTTCACAATGCAGCTTTCTGCCCTCCTGGAGAGACTTGTCAATGACTCTCAGGAAGGAGAATAATGAGAGATTTCAGGCCAGGGAGATGTCACCTCCCTTTTACAGGAAGCCACTTAGTTGTTAACCCCAAAAGACAGGCTTCAAAGGTGATGCCGCCCTAGAAGGGCAGATCTGTAACACCAGCAGAGAAGGCTGTCCCATTGTTGAGGTAGCCAGGCTGGCACAGAAAGGGGAATCCAGCTGCCAAACCGTTTTCCCCAGGGGCTTGTAGCCCTGAGTTAGCCACACTCCGGGGTGGGCTAATGAGGTGTGGACACTGAGAGAGGAGTATCACCATCTTGGGAGTGGGCAGAATGGTGCATACTGGAGTAGCCAGATGCCACTCTCAACAGGAAGTGGTCACTAGGTGAGATGGGACCAGGTAGTCCATTGGTAACCAACTGCATCCTGCCCTGAGGGCCCTTTCCGAGCATAAAGAGGGCACCCTTCACAACCAGACCTCAGATCTCGACCACCTTGGAGGAAGGGGCCAAAGAAGGACTGCCCTGCTACACAGAGGGACCAACAAAGATCGGCTACACCGACGAGGTTTGCACCTGCTGTCTAGCGAAGAGCTGAACTATGCCAACCATGTCCTGCTCAAGGAGAAGCCATCTCCAGAGACCAGTCAATGCCAAGAAAACTCCAAAGGCCAGCTGACTGGCCTCCTGTTTGCAGCTCAGGAACACAACAGCTGAAGAAGCCTGGTGTGGTAACTTGGTTGGCCTAAGTCTTCAAGCTGATACAACGGCTGCCATGCAGCATCGAGGGCAAAGACCCAACACACACAGATTCAGCCAAGTTCGTTGAGTCCGGGAGTGCTGTCGAAGATTTGCTGGGACCCTCAGAAGACAAGTTATCGACTCAGGCAGGATTGGCCTGTGACCTTGACAATGGATGACTGGTAGTCCAGTGGCAACTGGACTTCGGCCAGACAGAGAGGACTTCATGGGATGTTGACCCTGTAACCAGGAGCCCCCCATTCCATCTTCGTGGACCGAGGAATCCTTGCAGGAAAACCCCTGTCGACCGCGTCGCATCCACAGCATCCTTAGAGCATTTTCAGTATCCTTCATCCCTTGCTTCAGGAATACTCCATAAGAATCCAGTGAACAGCGAATAAAGTGCCTATAACTGCTGAAGGACTTCTGCTTCTGTCAAGGTAACTGTTCTTGAGGACCTTGCTCATCCCTTTGACTAGTTCCCTGCTGGACCCAGTCGCCCCAGGTACTTCTTACCAACCGCATTGACACGTACGTTTTCCTTGATGACGTTTTTAAGAGTCCAATTTGTTAACTTTGCCAAGGCTTATTCATAGGTAAGTGAAATTCCTTTGATTTATTATTGTTTGTAAAATCTATATCCCCGGAACCCTATGGTGGATCTTTTTTGTTCTAGTGTCTACATTTTTATAAAAATAAGTCTATTTTTATAAATTGGTGTCGGATTTCATGAGGGTCATGTCGATTTCTTCTTCAATTGTTTTGATACTGATTATATTATTTACACTTATTCCTCTGTGTAAACCTTGCTGCTCAGTGCCACAGCTTCCCAGGATTGAGCTGATGGTTTGACAAATGAAGCCCAAGAGTCCTAAAGGGGATAGTAAGTGTATTACACAGTGAGGTTGTACACTCACACCATATCATACACCACATTTCCTCACACTATATAATGGCATGCCATACTATATTGTACAGTGGCATACCATACCATACCATATTATACAATGGCAGCCGAACCATACAATGACAGCCCATACTGTACTATACAATGACACACCATTCATACCCTAATATATTATGACAGGCAATACCATACCATACCATACTATACCTTGACTGGCCTTACCCTACCGTACTATACAATGACTGGCCATACCATACCATACTGTACTATACTACGACAGGTCATACCATACAATGTGGATAATACCATACCATACCATACCATGACTAGCCATACCACCCCATACTCTACCATACCATACAATGACAGCCCATACCACACAGTACTATACTATACAATTCCAGGCCATACCATACCATACCATACAATGGAAGGCCATACTATACTATACTACAATGACAGGTCCTACCATACTGCGCTATACAATGACAGGCAATGCCATATCATACCAGACAATGGCAGACCATATCATAACACAGAATGACAGGCAATACCGTACCATGCTATACAATGACAAGTCCTACCGTACCATGCCATACTATACAACGACAGGCCATGCTATACTATATATGGCCATACCATACTATATATGGCCATAACATACTATACAGTGACAGCGCATACCATGATGATGATAGGCCATACCATATCACGACCACCATACCACACCATACTATTCAATGACTGGCCATACCATACTGTACAGTGATTGGCTGTACCATACCATCACACAATGACAGGCCATACAATATGATACAGTGGACAGGAATACTGTTGTATACAGTCACATACCATAGGATACTACACAATGAAATACCATGCCATAAAATGACAAGCCCTACCGTACTATACAGTGCTATCCCATACCATAGCATACAATGACATGCCAGAAAATAACATTCCATACCTTACAATGGCATGCCATACTGCACTATACTATAAAAACAAGCATTGGCATAGCCAATAGGTCTCGCTTTTGGGACCTTATAAGTATTTAGTTATGCAGCACAATATCCTTGGTGCAACAACATCAACTGTTGCATGGCTAAACACTTATAAGCTCCCAAAGGCGAGACCTGTTGGCTATGCCAATGCTTGTTTATTGCTGTTGTAGTGGTACAGTATACAAGATCATCATCTGGGCCCATCCAGTCCTCCTTTCCTACCTCTTTTTTTGCCATATACAATTCTGATAAAAAGTCAACCCAGGCTTCTTCTGAAATCTTAAAACTTAATGCCTCTCTGTTCTTATTAGTACCTTCATTTACCAGTTCCTAAACTTTCTTCCTGTCCTTTGAAGCCAACATTGCTAATGTCTTATCCCAATTTACTTTGTAGTTTTCCGTCTTCCTCTCTCTAATTATTTTGGCATACTAAGGTTTAGTGTTTCGAATAAGCCCTTCCCTATCGTTACTTGATTCTACACCTTCATATTTCATAAGTTTCCTCAACTTCCTTTTTAGAAACCAGTGTGCGAAGATCTATATTTGATTTTTTATGAGAACTCAATTTGTTTGCTCATTAGACAAACATACTACATAAGGCAATTCAGAGAACGTTATGTTGAAATACAAATGCCTGTTGCTTTACTTTAAAAGTCATGTTTTCGACTAGTTACAGCCAGTGCTTAATTTGTAAAATAATAAGTGCCAGGGCCAAAGATATTTCTCAAAAGGCCACTGCTGCTTGTGCCACTTCAGGTACCTCCCAGCGCTGCCAAATACCAGTACCAACAACCCCTACTTACCATTACTATAACTGTTACAAGTTACTAGGTGATCCAGAGCTGTAAGAATGGGCAGAGCAACCTGGTATTATTATTTTTATGAGTGTACTGAATTATTAAACAATTTGCTCACATGCTTTTTTTTTTTATTACTACACAAAATAGACTGAGAGCGCCACCATGTCGTCAACTGCCATAAATATGTGCTAGTGAAATTATTTAAGTGCTGGTGCCAAGCATCAGCAAACACCCGCACAAATTAAAAGCAGGTCACAACTTTATAACAGTATATACATGTCATCACCCTTTAAATACTTAAAATAGGTCATTTAAACATATGTACATGAAAATTGTTGAAGTGCTAAAGTTGAACTTTTGCATGAAAACTTTTAATCTGACGTTCTATCATCCCTTAACTATAAGTCGTCAAAGCATCACTGTGCACATATATTGTAACACATGCATATTTTGTAACACTGCAAATTTCTTTTATAGCGAGTAGACTCACTTGGGTTTAGTATTGCAGACCCACAATAAAAGCAGCTGTGTTGCACCTCTTGTTTTCCTGGTCGGCCAATAAATACTACTAACTAACTCGTAAGTCTAAAAGTCAAATTTACAAATATTTTTTGTGACTTACTCTTGAAGTACCACATAATTCCAGGAGTAAGGTAGGAGTACTCCCGTCTTGCTCCAGAAATTCAACGGTAAGCCAGGAGTCGCATCAAATCACGCCTAAATCTTTGTGAAGAAAGCCCTAAAGTTAGAACAATCATTTCCTAATTCCAATGATCAAATAAAAAAAAATATATATATATACATTTCTACTGCTTGTTCTATTCATTCTCTGCTTGCTCTGTGCATTGCTCTTATGCTTTAAATTCAAATTTCCGTAGTTTTTTGTAAGAAATGACATTTATCCCTCTTTTTGCTTTAATAGTAATTTAGAACTAATTTAGACTGCCCTCAAATACTTTTAAAGTATTCTATTTTTTTCATGCGTTTGCTGATTTAGATTATTATTAAAAAGAGGAAAATAGTGCATGTCACTGCTTTCCCACATTTTTAGTGGCATGGACATAACAATACAGGTCTGGAAGATAAAATAATGGCCTGGTGGCAACACTAGGGTAAACGGTGGAGGAAACTGGACGGTTCTGTGGTGCCTGCAGTACCTGGTGCTTAGATTGCTGTCACTGCATAAGAAGTCCACTGGTGGCTGGTGGCAGTGGCAGTTGTTGTACGCACTTTGGTTTGCAGATGCTCTTAGCAGTATACAAAGGCTTGGGTGCCATCCCTAGAGGGGGTGAGCCTGGCTTAGTGTGGGGTGCTGCATCAGGTGCTGTGCGTGCATTGAAGGAGGGTGCCGTCGATAGAGGTTAGTGCAATGGGACGGTGGTGCTGTCAGTTTGTGTTGGCAAGGGTGCTGCGATGCGTTCGAGCTTGTAATGAAAGAGTACAGGATAAGTAGTGTACAAATGCCTCAAGATATTGAACAGACTTAAGGTTTGGGGGTGGGGGTGCACTGTGAGATGGTTGCAACCGTTTTCAGACTCCCCATTAGAACGTGACTTCACCTGAGCATGCTCTAATTGGTGGGAGGGTGCAGTGATGACTTGGCCCCGGAGCACCCCACGCCTCATGCGTGACGGCAGGAGAGTCCCCGTGCTGAGGTGCTCCCAGTACATGAAGTTAGGTGGTTGGCACTAGAGGGAAGGGCTGTGGTCCAGGACGCTCGTTGGGATGGTCAGTTGTGGGCGCTAAGGGTGCAGTGATGGCTGGGCCCCGGAGCACATGTCTGAAGGCCGGAGTGTCACCGTGCTGAGGTGCTCCCAATACATGAAACTTTGGTGGTTGGCACGGGAGGGAAGTACTGTGGTCCAGAACGCTCATTGGGATGCTGTCAGTTCTCGATGCTATGAGTGCAGTGATGACTTAGCCCCGGAGCGCGGTCATGCCTCATGCGTGACGGCAGGAGTGTGCCTGTCCTAAGATGCTTCCGCTACAGGGAGCTGAGGCTGCTGTCACTGGAAGGAAGTGCAGTAGTTGGTGCTGGCAGTTCAAAGTGACATACATGCAATGATGCAGGTAAAGGGGTAGTAGTAGGTTTAGTACTGGGGTGTACTGATGGGCTGTGGTGTATGGTGCCTCCAGTACTTGAAGCGAAGACTGCTGTCATTAGAGGGTGGTAGTGAATTAACGTACCATTGCACCATGGTGCTGCGACTGTGAGGTACCGCAAGTCATAACCGAAGCTCAGGGGCAATCTTGGGGGTGGAAGCGGGGGGCGTAGAAGAATGTAATCAAGTAGCATGGTGCTGAGGTGCTGCTGAACGAGCTATGGCATTACGATACTGCAAGTAGCACCTGAAGCTCAGGATTCTGTCACTGGAGGGGGCGAGTGCATTAATGAGGGACAGTGCTGTGCTACTTCTGGTGTCTGGTGGAGATGTGTCTTTAAGAGGCTGTCAGTAGCATCTGAAGCACGGCGTGCTCGCATCGAAGCTGTAGGTGCATTATGGCATGATGCGTGTGCATTAATATAGCATTATGCTGAATTAATGATACTGCGAGTTCATTGTTGTGGTATGAAGCTGGTAGTGCTACTGGTTTTAAATGCTCTCAG
Source organism: Triturus cristatus (assembly GCF_964204655.1). NCBI lineage: Eukaryota > Metazoa > Chordata > Amphibia > Caudata > Salamandridae > Triturus > Triturus cristatus. The sequence continues at coordinate 435,667,125 of NC_140594.1, read as the reverse complement.
TAGTACCTGTAGCCTGGGTGCTCTCATTGGAGGGTGAGTGCTTTGATGAGGCATGAGGGTGATACGTTACTGCTGGTAAAGAGATGGCTTTAAGGTGATATCACTGCTATCTGAATCTGAAGCTGAGTGTGCACTCATCCTAGTAGGGGATGAGTGCGTTAGTGAGGCATGCTGCTGTGGGACTGAGGCACACTGCTAGAGCATCCTTCACAGTGTTAGGGTCTGTGAAAGCTGTCAGTTGTACCTGAAGCTGAGGGTGCAGAGAGGCCGGTAGGACTTGTGGGTGCTATTCTCCCCCATGCCTTTGCCCCAGAAGTCGTTGCTGAAGATGCTCCGGAGCAGGGCCCCTGGCTGGACATCGGAGTTGTTGAGGATGGCCCAGACATCATTGTGCAGGAATTCCCCGTACAACGCATGCCGGTAGCACAACGCGCAGACCAGGCACAGGGCAAGCGGCAGCCCGAAGAGCTGGGGCCAGCGCCAGGCGGGCATCTGTGAGTTCAGCACCCAGGACAGTCCCAGCGCCCACCCTCTCTCCAGAGGAAGCTGTGACCTCCCAGCAGCAGAAGGTAAAATCTTGGAACCGAACAGCCCCCCGCTACAGCTCCTTAGTTCTTGCCACACGCAGACTGACTGTTGTTATCACCACAGGGTTAGGAACCCAGCAGCACACACAGGCTGCAGGGATTTCAAACATGGCTCGGACCTCCTCGGATCAGATTTATTTCTAATTATGTCACTCAAAAACAAGTATCCAGGTTTGATGAAGTAAAACGCATGCATTAGGATGGTGGGGGGAGGGCTTATAACAAGCAGCAGCTGTTTTGAAGCACTCATTCTTGTGCTGGCATCCGCCTTGCGGGAGCGAGCAGCGGCGGCGCGAGAGCCACATGTTTTCAATTAGCACGCGCGCCGCTGCTCACTCCCGCAAGGTGGATGCCAGCACATGCATGAGTGTGGTTGAAAAGGAGCAGACCGATTTCAAAAGGTCATCTCCTAGAGCAGCGCATGCGTGCTGCCTAGGCGAGACCTAATGACAGGCCATACCATGTCATACTATACAATAATAGACAATGAAAAGCTATACCATACTTTACAAGGACAGGCCATGCTATTCCATTCTATACAATTACATACCATGGCATACTATACAGTACATACACAGTACACAGTACACATGGCCACACTATACAGTGACAGGTCAATACCGTCCTTACCATACTATACACCGGCAAGCCATACCTTACATTGCCATACCATAATATACTATACCATACAATGACAGGCCATACCATTCTATACAATACAATAGTAGGCCACATCATACTATAGCATACAATGACAGACAATAGCATACTATACACGGACAGGCCATACTATTTCATACTGTACAATGACATACCATAGCATACCATGCCATACTATACAGTGACAAGCCAATACCATCCCTTACCATATTATACAATGGCCGTCCATACCATTGTATACAATGACAGGCCATAAAATGCCGCACAATACCATACCATATTATGCAGTGGCAGGCATACCATGCTATGGAAAAGTATTCTTACACGTGTATGTGTGTGTATGTGTGTGTGTGTGTGTGTTCCCCCTTTCCCCCAATGGAATAAAACAAAAGTTAAAGTGATGTTATAGTTAGGTGAACATACCAGTTAAAAAATTCAATTTTAAACTCAGAAAAGCATATGAAGTTCACAAGTTATAGTTATCTGGAGTAACTCTACCTCATGCCCTAATCTATTTCTAACTCACTGTCCCACCATACAGTGTTTTCATAAATTGCTGTTTTAGAGGTTATTAGAGAAGATATCAAGGGAGTCATTAATGGAGTCATTGAGCATCTCATGAGCGATGTAACATGAGAGGGTATATGCAGTACATGGCGATGGCATGTGGAATAGTTACTTTAGGGCCCAGGTTATAGTAACTTCAGATAACTTTTACTGGTGAATTTCCGTTTGTTTAAAATGGAATTTTCAACGGACATATTTTTGCCTATAAGATCACTTTTTAACCTTTTATTCTGTGAAGTTGTAAGTTCTTTTAACAAAGTACTCCCTAGCACCATACTTTACTATGCCAACCCCCCCCTGCGCTCAACCTGTTGCAGTGCACAGACTTTGCCCACACGCAGCGTGGGTTTGGGCGCAGGGCCTTGCCTAATGCCAGGCACAACGCTCAACCCCCTACCATGCACAACCTTGTGCCCAACACCCGTCCTGCGATCAGCCCCCTGCCGCTCATGGCCAAAGGTGTGGAGTTGGTCGCAGGACATGGCCACCTAATCCCCCTTGGACAGCGAACGCCTTTTTATTTAATTTTTTGTGGTGCCCGGTATTCGCGTATCTACACTGGATGCTGCTCTGGGGCCTGTATTGAATCCATGGATCCTCAAACGATTTTAGCCCCACGGGTGTTCCCTTTGGTTTCCCCTAACATAGCCCAGATTTGGTAAACGTACCGCTGCCCTGCCTCCTTATGTGTTGTGTTTTTTTTATTTCAGGGACATTGGGAGCGAGATAACCGCTACAACATTTTCCTCAGGCTGCGGTCTGCCAGTGAGATTTCCCATTTTGTCCTTCTGGATCCCTGGAACCTCCGCAGATGTATCGCATCGCTAAATATTCATACATTTTGAACCTTAATTCCTCAAAAGCTACTGAACGTTTTTACACCAATTAACAACAACCACACTACCGGGGCCAAGATCTAGCTTTCTGCCAAATTTGGCGTAACCATTTTTGGGGAAAGTTTTGTGAAGATTCATCGAACGCCGCCAAAATTATTAGCAAACCAAAAAATCAATTTCCTATGGAAACGCGATCCTAATTATAACTACCAAGTGGCGTAGTTAGATGAACATTTCAGTGACAACGTAATGTTTTTAACTAAAGAAAACACTGAAGTTCACCAAATTTGTGTAGTAACTTTAACTAATGCCCCTAAGTAACTATAACGCCCCCGCCAAGCACAGTCTTCTCATCAATGATGTCATTACAGATGTTGCAGTGATGTTATTACTGATGTTATAAAACCCCACTCTGGTCCAGGGAAGACCTGGCTTGGCAGTTCAGGCTGGACTGTTCCAATGAGTTACAGGGTCAAGACTGATTTGCATATGGCTGGGTCTGAACTGGGGTGGCAAAGTGAGCTAAAGAATGATGATGCATTCAACCCAGATCTGTGACTAGGGGTGAGTGTCAGAAAAGTATCAGTGCTCCGTCCAGCGTCTCCTTGTGTTGTACTGTCTTAGACATGCCATCTAGTCAGTAATAGTGAAGGATAGTTTCAGTGAAGGTCCAGATCCCTTTGCTGAAGATCATCGGCATGCTCACCTTGGGTGCCTTTCCAAATGCCTCTCTAGATCTGGCAGGTTCTACCCCCTCTGGACCTGGAAGACTGGGCCAGTTACTGCCAGATTACTTACCTGCCATTCCTGTGTAAGATCACTCACACAGGTATGGCCACCCAGCACAATGAGAAGGCAAAGGCTACACGAAGGCATAAAAATGGCTGCCATCCAAGTGGTTGATGACACTCATTGGCATCCGTCTGTTTTATTGTTCTGTTCAGACACTTTGTGGGCTTTTACACTGTTGACCACAAAGCCTTACTTGAGACTCTTGCATCCCTTACCAGTTTTGATGGAACTGTCCTGCAGCCACTCCAGTTGTATATAAAGAAGAGAAGCTAGTGCAAATAGGTGAGTTACTTCAAGCCCATGATAATCCATGTCGCATGCTGCATTCCCCTGGTTTGATCCACCTATAGGCAGATGGCACTCACCTTTATCTGAATATCTCCTCTGGCCTCAATATCAACCATGTGAAGTTCTTCCTCACTACACGTCAAGCATTGATGTCCAGTGCCTACATCCAGCTTAATCCCATGAAGATGGAATTTGAACACAATAGGTTTAAAAATAGCTCTGAGAGATAAGCCTGAATATTTTCACGTTCTAGCTTGTCAGAGATTCCAAATGGCAGGGCTTCCACAGAGACACCAACCACAACTTCTAGAACCACATCACGCTCAAGGAAGAGATTTCTTGGAATCACCTGGCCTTTCTCTGCAGAGTGAACCCCTTCCTATCTAAAGTGGACTTAAGAACTGCCCTCCAGTCCTGGATGTATTCCATTTCAATAGTAGTAACTGCTGGTCAGCGTCTTTGAGACCTGCATGTCACCCATTAAAAGCCTCCTACTCACAGAAGGTGATTTAATTGAAGGTCTTAGAAAGTAAAGTAGAGTACACCAACTCTTGTCACATACAAGCCCTGCTGTATCAGATACAGTGCACTCAAATTTGGCTCCCCAACATTCACAACCACTAAAATGGAAACCTCTAGTGACACATGCAAGAAGGTCAACATCATCACCAGATTCGAAACCAGAAAATGGAGTAAAGTTAAGACCCTTAACCAGGCCTCATCCTGCTTTGCTCGAGGTATATAGAAGTGCATTCCTTGCATTTACTTGCCTCATCGTTTTCTACTTCTGGAATGAGCTGAAGGCCTGTTCCTTCAAACAGCGCTTCATTGTAGTGTTACAGTTGAGCTGCGGGACTCACCCTATGGCTGCCCACCTCCTCCTTTCACCGCACCTTAATTTATGATGGCCATATTTGACGGACACGGTAGCAGCACCTGGACAAACTATGGCATTCGTAACTTTTGATGTCTGGTACTCCAGCATATCAAGGCAAAGGCTATGGGATTAAATAAAGGATTAATAAAACCTGCACGTTTCCTAAAAACCAAAAGCCAACACTTTTAACTCTGCATTGTCTAACTTCAGTTCTAAATGGTGGAACCCTACAGCATGGGGCTATTACCCATGCTAATGATTTTCTACCAGCGATTCCACTTTGCCAAGTAAAGTAAAGACGTTGAAATACTTAATTTTCCTCCTCTGCATGTTTTACCTGCTCTGCTGTTAGCGAATTGTTCTCACTTTTGTTCCTGTGGCTAATTGTAAGGTGCTCATCCCTTTTTACGTGTTCTTTCTTAGCATGTTTGTCATAGTTCCATCAGGGCCATACAGTGGCTGCACCCAAGTGATTACATGGTTTATCAATGAAATACCATTTTATCTGCTTTAGTATGGGGGTTAGTTTGAGTTTTGCAGATGTGGGACATCTGCCAAAAGTACTGTCCTTTTTTAGTTTGCATACATAAGTATACTCTCTAAGTAGGGCAGACAAATACATAGTTATACGGCAGCAGTCGATTTCTGTCATATGTTTTGCTTCTGCCAACCCCCTGAGTTTTTTTAGGTTTTTCGTACGCTTATTGTAAAATTTATACTAACTTTAAAGGGTGTCAATTTCTGCACTGTCACCAGGTAAGTAGCCTAGTGATTCAAGTTCTTCGATGTCATATCTTGATGTCATTTGAAAAGTCAACAGCATGTGAAATAATTTCTCGTACCTTTGTGATTTTTGTAAATTAATATAAATATTTTCCAGGAATAGGAAAAATAAATTAAAACCGTGGAAAGCTGCATGCACGTGTAAGGCCTTGTACACTCTATTGAAATCAGTGTGTTTCTCTAAATGCTCACTCCTGCTTTATTTCCATTTCAGGGGACCCAACCCAAGCAAACTGATTCAGCAGTTTTTAACCCTGCGGCCCGATCAGCAGTTGCACATCTTCAACACGTTAAGGGTGCACCTGATGGACAAGGGAATGCTTCCAGAACTGCAAGAGGAGGCTTAAGGTGCCGTCACCAAGCCCGGCGCGAGATTCCCCAACCTGCCCGTCTTAATACGATAGCAAGGCATCCCTTAGCATTATGTCGGCATTTTTACCTATGTCTGCATTTGTGTTTTTACTTTTTAAATGTTTCTTTCAAGCACACACTCAGACACACACACACATATATTTCTATATGTATATATATATATATATTTATACCTAAATATATATTCGGAAACTAGAAGGTGTGATGCCCTTGTAAAGACTGAGGCAGGTGACATGTGGAGTTCACTCAGACTAGCATGTTATTGGGCATGCCCAAAAAATCCCAAGGACACCCTTTAGTTGGTTTGGTCGTAAAAGGGATGTCGGTATTACATTTTAAATCCTTTTTATTAACAGGTTTGATTTATACTCCCCAGCGATGAGAATAATTTTGCCCTTGGGGGGAAGGAAAGTGTTCTCTGTGGGTTTAAAAAGTAGGCAGTATTGTTACTGCCTTCCCTTTTAAATATACTCAGGGGTTTATTATCGAGTTGATATCATTTGCTTCTGCAACCCCTGCTCTACATGCAGGTAGGGGGGAGAAGGAGAGCATTCCTCATGCTGTGTCCAGGTTACATTACCTGATATGAAAGTGAAGGACTGCTGAATATATTAAGAGGCCCATAGGTTGATCTTGCCAATCCAGGTCTCCAATCCAGTCTAACACAGACTACTTCTTAGGCCATGGTCACATAATGGGGAACATAAGCTAATCCTGCTGGGAGATGTTTGCGCATGGATGCATAGGAGAGTGCATGGTATGTGACCATTGAGGATATATTATTTCTGTCTTGCTGCTTTTGGCCATGCACTCTGATTTATTGTGAAAATTAGACAAAATATCCTTCAAAGCCATACACCCCTGCTTTGACACACGTTTTTTGCTGTCACCTTGTTGAGGGCCTTGCAGCTTGTAGCATGGGGAAGCTTGAAACTCACTGTGAAAGTTTACGATTTAAAAAAAGAAAAGTATATTCAACTGTATACATTGTTCCACATTTTTAGTTAAGAAGTAGCCGTTTTGGTTTTTGTCCTTTTGAGTAGTTAGTTGTTTGTTTTACAGTAAAATGTTTACATTTTTTTAAACACGTCTTATGCAGATAGTGTTTATCAAAAGCATGGTAGGCCGAGCACAGTATTTTTTCCTACATTTTATTTTCTATGGACTCCTTAGAGTACGATAATGTTCGTATTCCAAAAGACAGCATTGCAGCACTAGTTAAGGGACGGATGTGAAATTGTATTTTTGCAAGTAGTGGGAAGATTTCTGATGCTGAGTAAGAGGCGGAAGCTATTTCTTCAGATTACTGTAACACATCAAATTAGCTGTGGTATGAGGCGTTTCAGCAGCTGCAACACTATGGCTAGTGATCAGTATTACAACTGCAAAGCAGCTACAGCAGTATGCCATGCAAGCCCTTTGTGTAAGCAGGTGACTGGTCATTACACTGATTCCTGTATATTGGTAACGAAAACTAAGTGATAACAGATTTATGTCACCTCAAAAAATATTATGACTAGAAATTACCCCAACTGAGTTACTCACAACTATTCTTAAAATTGACATTTCATTGACATGAAGCAATGGCCTACACATTGAAAATGGTGTTTTCCATTCTTTACTCTTAATAACCTTAGCTCTTTTGGTAACTCTTTTTTTTAGGAACTGACCCTTTGCCTTAACCCTAAGCCTTTGTCTACCTATGACCTTTTTTCTAACCCAAGCCCCTTTTGTTACTCTTTGCTTAAAACTGAATTTCCCAATCCTCAGATTAACTCTTAACAGTATGGAAAAAACCTCACCCAAATCTGTATTTAGTTTTAATGAAAAAAGCCCATTGCCTTTCATGCTTAAGTGATGAACCAATTACTTACAGGTAATCTTCATTACTCTGATTTATAGTCTTCCTCGTCCCAGTCATGACAACAAGGCTTTCCTGCCTCATACAAAAGCTTACCACGTTACAGATTAGAAAGTCTTTCTTCGCTCTCCATTCTGTTTGAATAGAAAATTGACCCTCCCTTGCACCGCCCCCTGTATCTCACATGCCAGAAGAGCAAGGTGCCAGACTGCAACATGGGAAATTAATAAGAGGTTTGACACCCTGAAATATTTAGTGCGATGTAGCTATATGGACAATACACATAAAAGATCTAAAAGAAAAGAAACCTAAGGATAATCAGCCGATGGTAGGACCAGCAAAATAATTTCCTGACTCAAAACGAAACCTTGAAACATTTAGGATCCAACTTCAGGACGACTTTATCTAGAAAAAAACGTAAAATTGCAGTTGTTGCATAGGTCAGCCTTGATGTACCCTGAGCCAAACCCTGGCTGAGAATTCTGATTGGTCCAGCAAATGGGGCACCTTGCTCTGAATGCTCATCAATCTGTCATGCGGGACATAGATGCGTCCCTCCTTTGTGTGTAACATGTCTCTGGTAATTCTATTTGGCTGCTCCAGACAGAATGTTGACTTCTGGTGATTGATGACTACCCCCAATCTCCGCAGTAGTTTGGTCAACTTCTCCTTACTTTCCTGAGCCTTAAGAAATGAAGAGGCAGTCAATACCAGTCATAGATGTAGGGAAAAATAGTGAACCCACACAACTGCAGGTAGTATGCAACAAAAGGAGTAAGTACTTTTGTGAAGACTCTTGCTGATTTTGCTAACTGAAGGGAAGAGCTTGAAACCATAGATGCTGATCTCCATTTGAAAAATGGAAAAATGTCTGGATGCCTTGATGTATTGGAACATAAAAAAGTATGCATTCTGCAGGTATAAAATCAGTAGAAAATCTCCTTCCGCTATCAAAGGAAAAATGGTTTGGAGCACACCTTTCAAAAAGTTTCCATTTGCACAAACTTGTTTTAAGGCCTTTGAATCCAACATTGGAAGAAACCTGCCATCTACTTTGTCTCTAAAAAGAGATTAGAATAAAATGTGCTTCCTCTGGGTTGGAACTGGTACCACCGCTTCCTTGTCTAGCAGTGCTTGGACTCCTTGAAGCATGAAGTCTCTTTTTAACATTTCTTTTGGCATTGACACACTGAGAAAACAACATGAAGGGGTTCTTTTGAGAATGGAATGGAGTACCCCTTTGTTACAATGTTTAGGACTCTGGCATCTGCAATACATGTCTGACACTGCTAGTAAAACAATCGTAACCTTGACATAGTAATTTCTCCAATTGCATTTGAGTTTTTAAAGCGGTTGGTCTGGTTTTGTTGGCGAACACAGCTCGGCCACAAAAGGAACGTTTATCCTGTTGTTTCAGGGGCTGAATTTATTTTTAACCAGAATTCAGTTTAAAAGTTCTCAATCTTTTTTGTTTCTTCAGCAGCCTTAAGTACTATGTCCTCAAATTCTGCCCCAAAAAGGTTTTGACTCTTAAATGACAGCTTCTGAATTAGTGCTCTTTGTGGTACATCTACCTTCCAACACTTCATCCAGAGGAGGAGACGCCCCGCAATTGACGCCCCTTTAGCGGAGGAAGCTGCCCACAAACTATTAAAGGATATATCCAAAAAGAACTTTGCCTACAGTTCCATGTTGGACAATAATGGAGTTAATAATAGAGTTGAGTATACATTATCTTGAAGCCACTCAAACAGTTGTTGAACGTCTTATCAAAGAACCTGAGATACCTAATCCACATAGGTATTGGCTCTAATGGATAAATTAGCTGCATAAAATCCTCTTTTCAACACTGCGTCTACCTTCCTGTCAACAAAATGCAATAGTGTAACATCCTCTGCAGCCAGAGAAGATGTAGATCTCCTGGAGAGTAGAATTGTATTCACCTCCGGGGTTTGCAGAAAGTTGAATCTCAAAACCCCCAGAGAATATCTTTTATGAAGAGAACGTGTAATAGAAGATTTACCATTATCTTTCCACTCTTTTAAAAATATCTGCTTAATTACCTCATGGAATGGTAAATCATCCGTCTGTATTAAACTTTACAGGAAGTAGACACCCTCTTACTGGTCAGGTTCCTCCTCAACCCAAGCTGTTTCTTACGTGTTTAAAAAGATAACGAAGGTAGGAGCTCTGAACATACTTCCCCTTCTGATTATCCTGTTCATCTTCTTGATCTTCCTCCAGAGGCTTCCTTTTAGGCAGTCTCCACTGCTTCTTTGGTTTGCACCTGTAAATCCTGCCTAGAAATCTGAGGTATTTCTACCTTCACCTCTTGCACAGACTCCATGTGATTGTGCTTAGCAGTAGCCTTCCTTGGCTTCATCATGACAGTATTCCAGCTAATTGTGATATGCTATGCAGCTTCTTATATAGTGAGTGAATCTTCTCCTCAATTCTCACCATGCAGCAATACCGGAAATAAAACTGTCAATGCTGCCTCCCCATACCTGATGTGCCGGCAAGTGGCACGCCACATGTTGAGATACCGTGCAGACCAGTTCTCAAATGGCCCGACCTCCAATACAAACCAGAGCTCCCCGCCTCAGCCCTGATCTTGAGCAGGGAGTGTATGACACCCAGTGGAATCCAGACAGGCTATGACCGCCAAGCAAGTAAGTGCAGGTTAATCTGAAAACAAGTTCCGACACCCGATATTGACAGTGCTTGTTACCCCACCTTATTACATGGGTAAAACAATGTGTCTGAAACCAAAGGTAAAACATTACAGTAATTGAAGACATGATTTAATAAACTTACTGCATCCGTGGTAAACCTGTTGAAGATAGAAATAAAATACAGGGTGGGCGGAGCAAGGAAGGGTCATACTTCTACTCCAACAGAATGGTGATCGAAGAAAGACTTTTTAATCTGTAACGTGGTAAGCTTCAGTCTGAGGCAAGAATGCCTCATGTTGTGATGACTGGGACGAGGTGGTGGAGAGATGACAGAGTAACATTTAATTGAAATATTATTCTTTGTACTAACTTTCATTTGTGGTTAAGTCTCAGTACAGGCAATCTTAGTTGTGGATTTGTTTTAGTGACATAATCTCAATGATAACATGTGGGAAAAGGCACACTGTAAAAATAAATGTTCACATAGACATTGCATATAGGCATGTTCATTGACTGGTAAAATACCCGGTCCTGTGTACCATTATAGGTTTCAAAAGTAAAGCATTCCAATAGAATAAGCCACTCCCACTCCCCAGAACCTTTTGGCCAACCATACCACTGGACATATTTGCTCTGTTCAAATCCTTCTTGGATTTTCATTGTATATTCTTCACAGATTGGGGATAATAAAAAGACCACGTCATAAGTGACCTGAAAGTCATAAATGTAGGCATTTGTGGATGAGAACATTGATGCAATGCAAAGACCTTGCAACGTCAAATTTACTTTTTTTATGAGGTAGCTGTGTCATGTCTGTCAATTGTACCACCTAACCATCTATACTCTAGTGTTGTTCACTTCCTGAAAATGGTTAAATGTTCTTGTACAATAGTTCCGTATGAAAGGACAGATTGCAGAAACATCCATTCACAAATAAAAAGTTAAACTGTATCTTAATCATATAAATAGCTCTTACAAAAATGTGTAAACCCGTTTTAATTCCTAAAGCCAGCAAAGAAAAACTGTTAGATCATTGTGCAGAGTTGACTCCAGCCCATTTTGATTTGGAGCAAAACATTTGATACTCGATTTAAGTGGGTCTAGGTGTATGTTGGAGTCCATGTACTGGTGTAAATCCTTATGGTCGATACATAGGCAGTCTGGACCTCTGAATAGATTTTTTATCTTTTCTGGTTTCACATGCTATGCCAGTGTTCCACCTGCAGATAAGTTGATTATGTAGGTGCTTTCAAATTTAGTGCAGATGTAATTTACACTGAACTTTATCATTTTAGAATAATTTTTAATTCTGTGTTTTATCACGTGTGTTTTTTTTCATATTATTATTTTTTCACATCTTTATTTTTGACTCCTCCATGGAATTTATGCTGGGACGTGCATGTCCTCACTTGCTGCGAGTATCTCCGTTAGTAAGCAGTATCCTGTATTTAAACTGGTACTTGGATTACGTATCATATTCAATCACTGCACCACTAGATAAGATTCTTGCATGTGCAGACTCTTTCCAAGTCTGATTTTAAATTTTACGGCCACAGTATTTTATAATGCCTCAAGAACCTTTTCACAATGCAACCGCCTCTCATCTGGAGAGCTGCTCTCCAGTTGAGCCCATTGCATCTAACTCTACCACATACCTACATTACTGCTTCAGAAAAAGAAAATGGAGTCAGAATCCAATTTCAAGCAGATTTTCAAGGGACATGGGCTCTTCGGTGGCTGGCTGAAGACTTTCCTACTACACAGATCTGCCTATGATGGTAATGATGGTTATTGTCACTCTTAATACCAAATTTGGTGATGTGCTACATTAATTTTGAATATTGGCCGATTTTCTGACCAGGAGTTCTGTCCAATAGTTGTTTGTGGGGCGACAGTGATCATGAGAGATTAATTGTATTGGTTCATTTCATTGCACATTGTAGTGGAGAGGACTCATTAGGCTTTTAAAACTAAACACCATGTCCTCTGTGAGGTTTCTTTACTGCTGTGGTAGATATTGTCTACTTACTATCAGCTGTAGTACCTCTCCTAGAGCATCTTTTGCATCCCATTGACATTCCTCCATTTGTCTTTTTCTCTAATTTATTGTCTCCATGTTGGTCTCTGTTTTTATTTATTTGATGTAATGAGAGTAAATGTCTGTCTTAAATTGGGCCTATTTTGTTTTCTCCTGGGTGCCGAAAATCATTTGGTGGAAGCATTAACATTATTTGCAGTGGACCAACTTGTTTAGAACTTTAGGCTTTGTTGTGAACAATATGGAATTTGTTTTGCAGACTTATTCTTATAGTGATTATAGTTCCGCATCTTGCTGTCTAGAAGCAGGTCCATAATGTGATGTGTGTGATATCATTCATTACGCAAAGCCAGAACTTAAAAGGTGGTTGTAGCATTTCACAATTTGAAAGGAAAATTGTAATCTGCATAAATGGTCACTAACTTAGTCGTGCAGTCCTATTCCAGGGTGGTTTTTGCATTTGAGACTTTGTCAGTGGTATACACTTGTCTCTAGAGTAAAGGGACTCCACTCAATATGTTTTGTGTTAATCGCTGCCTCTGAATCTATCTTAATTTGTATTAGTGACTTACTAGAGAACTCAATAGACTGCACAAGCACTAGATGCAAGAATGATTTTCGATGATCTGAATTCTACCTCCCTTTCTCCGCTAAGATCTGTTACGTTTTGTTTGTATTATAAGATTATCAGTAGTTTCTGATGATAGTGGGCATATTTTGACCACCAGTTTCCATTATCAGGTTGCAGTCAAACTTCAAGAACTTTGGGCACTAGCGTGCAGTCTACTGACTCCCATCCCATGAGCTGCTGACAACAAGTTGTGATCATGTCACAGCTTTGGATGAGGCAATTCTACTTTAGCAATTGGACAGCCTCTCATGTGAAGTTGTAGAAACAAAACCAGTCTTTGAAAAGCCACAGAAAGAATAGTACTCAGGAACAGAAATGCTGTTGTCCTATCTGACTTTCTCCTGGTCTATGTGTGCGTAAGTGAATGGGCTAGATATTTGGCCTTTACAGAGCGAGGGGGAGTTGTCAAAATAGTGTCTGATTGGTCAAGAAATGATTGCTGTTGTCTTGTAGATTGATGGACATGGTAACAAATCATGGTTCCTTTTTGATAAAGTGTTATGGTGTGCTGAAGTAAAATATTGTGAACTGCAGTGGCTTTTGTCAAAATAAATTATAGTTTTTGGGCACAGAATTTCAGCTATAGAAAAGAAGCCTGATAATTCAGTGCCATGGCCCTTGAATTGTGTATTTGTCTGTGCACACGGACATTCACTCCAATGATACACCTGTGTATAGATATAATGAGTCAACAGCAGGTACTCTAGTTAAACATACATGTAAGAAGGCACACACAACCATATCTGATAGAGACTTCTAGCCGCAGATTCCTCACCTTAGAATAACCCCAGGCATCAGACTTGATCTGTAAATTTGTTTGCAAACCCTTGCACCGGGATGTGGTGATGTTCGACTCCACGTGGCAAAGTTGTGTCGTCTGCACCGGAAGTGATTAGCGTGGTGCTTATATAGGCACCACACCAGTGCACTGACCTCAGCTCCTTCTTCTCCACCCCATCAGACGTCTTTTGACGTTTTGTGGAAGTTTAGGGTGCTTTTCCATAATTTTTTCAGGATTTCCCAGAAGAAACCCACTGGATTCAAACCTTGTAGTGTCTGTCATCGACAGATGTCGGTAACAGACCCCCACTTAGTGTTTCTGTGGTGCCTGGAGAGGGACGACAACTCCATGTCATGTGCAGAGTGCACAACGATGAATCCCAAGGCCATCTGCCAGCGGGCCATGAAGCTCTTGGCCGCTTGCCATGCAATGCCGCTCCAGGTCCCTTTCCTTTGGGGGGTCTCGGGACAGCTCCTGGAGTCTCTCATGTTGGTCTTCATCACATTCAATGACTTCTTAAGGTAAGTCTCATAAGAAGAAGTCCAAGAAGTCGAAGTGTGTTTCGACTTTTCCATGTCGCTTCCATTCCTCGGACGCTCCGAGTTAACAATGCCACAAATCCTGACCTTGCCTGCAGGTGGTTCTTGGTGTCGGAAACTGGGTCTGCTCCGCGCTTCCCTGATTTTCCTGGAGATGGAGCGACTCCCACCCAACTCTGAAAGCTTTATGAGTCCATGAGCCTAATGTTTGAGCAGTGGAACTCCTCTGGACGAAATTTGGATCACACAGGTTTGGGAGGGTTTTGGACTGAGACTCCACCGGTGGATCCTCCCTCAGCATCAGCCTACCCCATAGTATGCGGTGGTGGATCCAGATCGACTGCAACTTGTGACCTCTTCCATGGTCTTTTCCAGTGGCACTGTTGCCATCATCACCGATGCTCATCGCTGGCGCCAAACCCATCGTGATTGCCGACTCCGATGCAGCGCAGGACCGGCGTTGCACGTTGTTTGCAGCACCAACCAGGCCAACACAACCTGAATTGAAGACTGAGGCCCATTTTACTAAAGAGATAACTGAGGAACACGAATGGAGGAGATCTGACTGACCCCTCAGCAGAGTCCATGGCCAATGACAACTGGTACGAGGACCTGGTTGACGCCAGTGGTCTGGACACCCCACCAGACACTGCCCTCCTATCTTGTCCCACAGTGGCTACGGAGGAAGATGCTTCCTTTGCAATGGTGGCCCAAAGGGTGACTGAGGTAGAACCTGCATCTCCCCACTGTTCAAGTAAAAAAAAAGGGTCTTGACGGAGGTGCTTCAAAAGGGTGTACCCCTATCAAAACCCTTACTACCCTTCAAAGAAGCCTACTTTGATGTCCTGCTCGGGTGTGGGTTAAACTCTGCACAGGACTGTTGCTCGTCACCATTGTGCCGCTCCCAGGGACCCAGCCTTCATCTCCAATTACCCTGCTGCTGAGAGCCTCGTGGTCCAGGTCTCAACTTCCCAAGTTAATCTTGGTGTGTTCCCTACCGCACCACCGGATAGGGAATCCAAGAGGCTTAATATCTTCGGTAAGATGATTTTCTCTTTGGCCAGCGTGGCAATACGGGCTGTGAACGTCCTATGCTTAGTGGGCCATTATTCCCATACTGTGTGGGATACGGTTGCACAAGTGCTCCCTGTGGTCTTGGAGGAGTTCCTGGCCATACTCTCCCAACCTCTTGCTGACAGGCAACTTATAGCAAAGTTTACGAACCAATGCAGGTTGCATATGACTCACTCACTGGGCAGAGCCATTGCTTCTTTGGTGGTGTTTCGACGTCACGCTTGGTTATGGAAGACTTGCTTTTTGGGGGATGTTTAAACCTCACCCATGGACATGCCCGTCGATAGAACCTGTCTCTTTTGAAACAAGGCGGATTTAGTCTTGGAGAGATTCATGTATAGTAGGGCACTGCTAGGTCATTAGGGCTTTGTGTGGCCTCACAACAGCCACATTCCTCCTTACACCTTTTCTGTGGCTATGGTAGTGGCTATCAGCTGCATCCGCCCCTCCGCCCTCAGCCACCCCCCTCACCAACCACGGTCAACAGGCTCAGTCCTTTTGTTGCTGCGGACGCGGCTCCCACAAGCCTCGTGGGCCCCAAAGCCAGAATTCCGACAGAGTTCAGGATATTCAGGTTATGATTCCTATGTTTTAGCCTCTATCCTGGATTTTGGTGAGACAGACTCTGAGGCTGCTGGGCCTCATCGTCCTCTGCATCCTGTTGGTAAAACATGCCCATTGGCCTATGTGGGCTCTGCAGTGGGACCAGAAGACCCATTTGGCCCAGAATCCAGGAAATCTCTCTGACCTGTTCCAGATATAGGAGGGAACTGCAAAAGTCCTGCAGTGGTGGCTCACGGACCACAATTGAGTCAACGCCAGACCTCTCTCTTCATAGTAATGACAGAAGCGCCACTTCTGGGTTGGGGCGGCCAACTAGGAGAGGTGGAGATCAGTGCACTCTGGTCTCCGGCAGAGTCTCAGCTCCACATCAATCTGTTGAAACTGAGAGTGATCCATCTGGCATTGAAAGCTTCCCTTCCTTCCATCAAGGGTAGGCTAGTTCTGATGTTCACTGACAACACCACCACCATGTGGTATTGCAACAAGCAGGGTGGGGTGGGGTCATGGACCCTATGTCAAGAGGCTTTGCTCCTCTGGACAAGGCTGAAATGTCAGGACATAATCCTGGTGGTTCTGCATCTGGCGGGCTCTCTGAACGTCACAGCAGATGATCGCAATCATCAATCCCTAGCGGATCACGAATGGCATCTTCATGCGGAGGTCATGCAAGGTCTCTTTCGAGATTGGGGATAGCCCTGATTAGATCTATTTGCATCCGCCGAAAAGAACTTCTATGCATTGGAGTTTCCAAGGCAGCTTTCAATTGGAGACGCATTTTCTCTCCTGCACGCCTTTCTGACGATACCACTCCTGTCCTGAGTTTTCAAGAAGATGAAGAATGACTGGGCCCAAGACATCTTAGTGGCTCCAGACAGGGCATGAGGACAGTATGGTTTCCCGACCTCCTGAGCATGAGCATCTGTCCTCCAGTCCAGTCACGTTGTCCATTGGAAGTATCTTCTGTCTCAGCAGCAGGGCAAGGTACTGCACAGGAACCTGTCTACTCCACTTTCATGCTTGGAGAAACAGCAGTGACAGTTGAGGGTGTTTGATCTCCCTCCCGAGATATGTGATGTAATTCTAGCTGCCAGCCGTTCTTCTACCAAAACCATCTACGCCTGCCAATGGAACAAATTCTGGGTGGACGATCAACTCTGTTGGATTTGCAGTGGCTAAGAAATTGATGGCAATTCAAAAGAGAACCGTCTCTTGATGATCATCCTTTGCATTAAGATCTGCTACGCAATGGCAAAGAAACCGCCCCCCCTGAGGGCTTAAGAGCTCGCTTCACCAGAGCTACAGCTGAGACTACTGTGTTAGCTGGAGGAGTCCCAGTCCTGGATATCTTTCAGGCAGCTATGTGAGCATCACTGCACACATTTGCCAAACACTACTGCCTGTCAGTCAG
The DNA here is from genome assembly GCF_964204655.1 of Triturus cristatus. Taxonomy (NCBI): domain Eukaryota; kingdom Metazoa; phylum Chordata; class Amphibia; order Caudata; family Salamandridae; genus Triturus; species Triturus cristatus. The sequence continues at coordinate 435,649,792 of NC_140594.1, read as the reverse complement.
GTCCGGCGAGATCAGCACTTGGCACGTTCGGTCCTCCAGGACATATTAATCTAAGAAAGCCTGCAGACCCACCTCCAGGGAGAGATTGGTTTGGAATATATTCTAAGTTATGGAACCTACGGCTAGAAGTCTCTATCAGATGAACAAGTTACTTACCTTTGGTAATGCCTTATCTGGGAGAGACTCTCTCTAGCTGTAGGTTCCTTACCAACCCTCTCCATTCTGCGAACTGTCTTCTTGCATAAAGAGATCCTTTAGGACATCACTTTGGCACACTAGTCATTCTTCTTCAGCTTGGCTCTGTGCTTCTGGTGAGGAAAAACAGTCAAGAACGGAGGTCAGTAGGTGAGAAGATGCGTGAGTAGGTGAATGGGTGAAAGGATGAATGAAACAATGGACAGATAGATGGATTGGATGGCTGGAGTGTTTGGATGGAATGTTGAAAGTTGGGTGCCAGAATGTAAATGTAAAATATTGGATATCAGCGGATGGGTGGATGAAAAGGTGAAAGCATGAATGGATTGATGCTTGGATGGAAGATACTAAGGGTGCTCATCTGGGGGAGGGTTGGGCTTACTTGCGTCTTTTACTTAGTGCCATCAGAGCTTTTGGTTCAAAGTGAGAGAGTATTTTAATTTTCTGACTGCTGCCTTGATGCAAATCTACCAATTGTGCTGTCCATGAATTTGTTATTGAGATAAGAAACAAATGCGCAGCAGGATTAAGGTAGTCTGTTGTAAGAGTGTGCCTAACCTGCTTAAGCAGCTGGAGCTGACTCAGTCTCATCCTTCAGAAGCCAGTAAAACAAGTGCCCGTGCATTGGGTATTGTTGTTTGTTGTTCAGCTTTTTGATTATTAGTTTTTTTGTAATCCAGACATTGGTTTAAATTGTTTATTCTTCTTAAAGTAACCGAATGCAGGAAGGGAGTCACTTTGTTTACTAAATGTAGCTGCATTTTCTCCTAGATACACACTTGTCAATAACTTGCCCACTGTGATTGTGGAAACTTGAACACCCAAACCTACCCACAATTGAGTTTTCAGCGGTGGAATCCAAATATAAGTTTGAGTATTGGCTTTGCTAATAAGTAATCAAGGCATCTTTTTAGGCTCTGTCTTTCAGTCGCCCTTGCATTGATGTGCAGAAGTTTTTTTCACCTCAATTGTTCAAGATCTTCCCTCTTCTTCCGCAAAAAATGTATTTTTGTGCCCGATTCCACGTTTTGCGTTGTGCAGTGGAGCTTAATATGTAAAACTGGTAGTGACAACTTTTGTTTTTTTACCACAGTACGCCCCTCTCTCACTGATTTTTCCCATACTATTCCTGTAATGTAGGACTTGAAGCAAAGTGTGCATGCGAAAACCTGGGATTGCAACATATTGCAAAACCGGGCTCAAACACCATTTGGCCTGATTTTACAGTAACAAGAACGTTCAGAATGAAGCCAGAAGAGTAAGGTCTATCCTTTACTTAGCATTTGTGAATATTTCTCCATTAAGCTATAAGTCTCCTTTTTTAGGACTAATATTAGTCAAGATCTTTTTATATTACCTAAATTATATATGTAATATACTTACATAGGTGGACTTACAGCCAGCACTCTAAATCAATTGGTCTGTTGTTGTGTTATTCATATTTTTCTTCCGCCCACTACAGTTTGCAGCATGAGGCAATAAATCAGTCAGCCCACTTCCGCCATTGCCAAACATCCCTGTGAGTGACAGCATTCTGCTCTTTCATAAGGAGCACATCTGCACACAAAGTAGTTCCCTTCAGTACAAGGGGCTGCTATGGCACTGTGTGCTTTTTGAGATAAAAAAAATGTTTTGCTTTTAGCCAAGTTTTTCTGTATTGACAAGAGCCTGCCAGCTAACCCAACTACAAAAGTTTACAAAATCCATGAAAAAAGCAAAATAAACATTGAGAAATCTAAAAGGGTAGCAGTCAACGCCAGATCTGTTGGTTTTTCTGGTACTTGTTTTGTTGTGATTTTGGTGCTTGGTCTGGCCAGGCACTATTCTAGTGCAAGCCAATCCTATAACATTGTTGCCATATTCTGGAACTCCAGTAGAGGTCCTTATGGTGCCATACTAGCTGTCAAGCTAGACATTCCTGCTAAACTTTGCAGTACACTTCCGCCAAACCTTTCTGCCCCTATTTCTGCTCGTTGTTCTCCGCTTCCTCAGTTCCATTATCTCCTCTCCTCCGGTCTGTCCAGTGTTTCCCCTTATTCTTTCTGATTGTGTGCCAACCCCTCTGTAAGCCAAGTGAGAGTTGATGTTGCTTTCACCAAAAATCGTAGTATTGACCTTATCTCTAAAGTTTGATTTTCAGTATGTTTTTATTCCCTGTGAAATGGTCCAAAGCCACCCCTCGGACAAAGGCAACAAAGACTTCTAGGTTCAGTGAGTGCCAAGTAATAGCCACATTATTTACACCAGGTACTTATCTGATATTTTGTGATGTATTTTCTATACGAATATTAGCTAAGTTTCTACGAGTAAGGAAATCCTGATACAAGTTAATTTTCCACCATATTTATTTCTTCTATAGTAAAAATGGACACAGATTGTTTTGCTGCAAACCACATTCCTTCAAATTGTTCATCTCCAGTGGATATCATGTAACAAGTCATTATATGTTTGCACTATCAAGTGAGCAATGGAACAGTCTTACTTTAACCCATTTATTAAATGTGAAACCCAAGTTTATAGTTCAGTCTGTTCCTCCATTTCAAAAATATTTTTTTTACTTAAGTTCTATGCAATGTTGTTTCATGTAGTTTGACCTTCAGTTTCTGTTTACTATAGCAGCAAAAAAGAAACGTAGGTTTGATACATTTGTGCTTGGAAGAAAAAAAAATTCTATGTTGTATTTTTCATGATCATTCAATTACTGTTGGTAGCTTACTGAGGCTATTGTGCACTACAGAGGCAAAAGGGATGCAAAATTAATATTTTCACCAGTTAGTAGGAAATTGGTTCTATTCAGGGTTAACTAACTCACCACATCAGCAGTTTAAGCATGACTCTGAAAGTGTGATTGCACAGATATTCATAGTGTCCCACTGTCTATATATATATATATATATATTTATATTTTGAGAGGTGCTTACCTGTCAGTAATTCCATAATGACTTGAAGTCATAACTGCTTTTTGTTGAATTTGGGATGTTTCTTTTAGGTGTACCAGGCCGCAAAATGTACTTTTATAAGGCCACCTAGTTGATTAAGGCACCAACTGCTGAAATTTATGAGAAGTCCATAGGTCATAAGTCCAAACTGTGGGATGCAGGGCAGTCTCTTCAGCCTTTCAGCCACATTAGGTTGATATAAGGTTCCAAAATACCTTTATGAGGATCAAGAGACCGTAAGTAGGTACTTTCATTTGAAATGCTCACTAAATTTTATAAATCCTAGGTCCGCTGGGCTATGGTAACTTTTAGCTTTACATTCAAAGCGGAATCTAATGTGCCCATATTGCTTGCTTCTTTGAAGGTCCAGCCCTGCGAACTGCTGTTCTAGCTATCAGTCACCTGCATATCAATCCAAATTATCTTTTCACTAGATAAAGCTATTTTTCAACATTTTTGTTTTTTATTGGGTGAAAAAGCACATGCATATGTATAGCTTTAAAACACAATTTGCTTAACAAAGGACACTGGCTATATATTTACGGATGTTTTTCTTAGTCCGTTAGCTATAAATCCGAAAACACAGTTGTTTGCATCTTATAAAAACTTGCCACTTTCCTTTGTTTGCTCTTTTTTCCTTATATGTTGTACCACTACCTGTCTTACTTTGTGACTTATCCGTGTTTAGCAATAAATTGAGATTTTCCTTTTAAAGTGAATGTCACCAGGTGGTATATATTTTAAAGTATGTTCCCTATTTATATACTGTATGTTATGGCTCAATAAATCGATCTATTAAAGTGTAACTGTTTCTGGAAAACATTTGTTGCTAGCAATCCGTAAGATAAAAAATCTAACAAAAATGTTTGAATGATTCTTTGGTCTTTTTCTGATGCGATAAAAGAACTATATCTGAAAGAGACTATTAGTTACGGATTCCTTACCTTAGAATTGGCCCCAGGCGCAGACTGGATCCGTAGAATTCTTTCTTCAGCAGTACCCCGGCACGTCGGTAGGTGGCGTCGGTCGACTCCTCGTTCATCATTGGCATCGTGATCACCGGAATGATGTCGCGGTATCTACCCTGCGTGCTGACGTCAGTTCTTTGTTTTTCTGCGCTAGCCAGCGCAGATCCAGAGAGAGCGGTACCATTAGTCATTTTTACTAGAGTTTTTTCGACTTTTGTCGACTTCTTTTTCAAGTCGTTTGACTCCTGGTGCAAGGGATGTCACATCGTCGGACCGGCATCCAACCTTGTGGCTCCTGTCACAAGTTGATGTCGGTCACTGACCTACATCTTGTGTGCCTCTGGTGCCTGAAGGGCGATCACGACCCGAAGTCGTGCACCGGCTGTGGGGCTATGAACCCAAGGTGTTTGCGGGAGCGGTCCCAAAAGCTTCTTTAGGCCCGGCAGTCAACTCCGTGCTGCTCAAGGTCCCCGGTCAAAAGGGAGGTCGTGGGACCGGTTACGGTGTCACCACCATAACTCCTCTTCGAAGTCTTTGTCTTCAGGTAAGTCGAAGCCCAAGAAGAAGGCGAAGAAGCACTGTCGCTCTTCGCCTTCACCCCGTCCGTCAGCCGACGCAATGCGGGATGCGGAAGGTCGTCGTCCTTCGGTTCCGTCCGCGGAGCCTGTTGGGTCGGCTCTGAGCCTCCCTTCCTTTCCGGGAGACGAAGCGACCCCTGCCCACCTTCGTACCTTTTATGAAGCCCTCCACTCCATCTTTGGGCAACCCGACTCCGCTGGCGCGCCTTCTGGCCCCGTGGACTCAGCTGGGGGTTCTAGGCCTTCGATGCTGGCGGATTCGGCCCCGGCACCTCATTGCCCCCAGGGATCCAGGCTTGGATGGGGATCAGCGCCAGTTGACCTTATGACACCTCCTCCGCTGCCAAATCCATTGACGACACCTCCGCCCCCTCCGACGCCGGTTGGGTCCCCAGCCGGCGTCAACCCCGGCCTCTTTCTCGAAATGGACATGGAGCTGGACCGGCATCGGCCAATGCTGGTACTGGTGCTGACCGGTACTTTTGTACCTCTGTTCTATCCTGGCATTCCTTATCGCCCTGAGTGGCAGCCAGAAGAGTGTGAGGAGGAATGGGAGGGGTCTATTGAACCTCTAGCAGACCAGCTTGAAGAGCCGGACTGGAGAGGAACTAGGTGAGGCCAGTGGTCTGGATACATCCCCAGACCTTGGTCTGCTTTTTCCCATACTGTGGCTACTGAGGAGGGAGCCTCCTAGGCTGTGGTGTTGCTTAGGGCGGCTGAGGCCTTGGGCCTTGAGCTACCTACGGTGGCAGTCGGGACTAACCTCCTGACTAAGGTGCTTCAACCGGCAGCAGCCTCTTCGGAGCCCCTGCTGCTGTTAAATGAGGCCCTCACAGACATCCTTCAGGGCACCTAATCAAAGCGCAGCACAGGGGTTCCTGTGGATAGGATGATTGCCCAATGCCACCACCGGGCCCCGGGTGACCCCATTTTCCTCTCCCAACACCCTACCCCTGAGAGCTAGGTGGTCCAAGCCTAAACATCCAACGGTGTGTTCCGTACTGCTCCCCCAGATAGGGAACCCAAGAAGCTGGATCATTTTGGCACAAGATGTTTTCTTCGGCCAGCTTAGAACTGCGGTTGGTGAACACCGCATGTCTCTTGGGCTGAACTCTCCCATGCGGTCGCAGAAGGGAGGGATGCAGCCAAGTTCGCCATTCGCTGTGGGCTGGACACCACCGACTCGCTAGGCGGACGGTGTCAACGTCAGTAGCCCTGAGATGCTACTCCTAGCTGAGGTCCACTGGCTTCTCGGGCAATGTCCAGTCGACTCTTGTGGACATGCCCTTTGATGGCCGACGCTTGTTTGGTGACAAGGCGGACAATGCGCTCGAGCGCTACAAGGACTCTATGGCTACGGCCAGATCTTTGGGCCTCGCTACCACCTCTTGTTCGCGCAGTCTGCTTTTCACTCCGTTCGTGGCTACACAAGGGGTGCCCCACCACGTTCCGACCAGAACCACAAGCCTGCACAGGCTGTCCAGCCTCTGCGGGGCTGGGAACGTGGGACCGCCCGCCATGGGTCTGGGGGCCAGCGGTCGGGCCAATCCACCAGTGCCTACTCTGCAGCAGCATCCAAACCTTTCTAGTCCAACCTTCCAGGGCCACCAGTTGCCAGTGGGCGGCAGGATTCGCCATCACCTTCCCCACTGGCGCAACATCACATCAGACAGGTGGGTATGGCAGATAGTCCGAAGGGGCTATTCCCTCCCCTTTGAGACTACCCCTCCCTCCATGCCACCTGCATTCCATCGTATGTCGAAGGATCACTTGGCCCTTCTCCTTCAGGAAGTTGCGGCTCTCTTGGCCAATGGAGCCATCGAGGGAGTCCCTGTGCCAGAAGTAGGTCGTGGCTGCTACTCCCACTACTTTCTGGTACTCAAAAAAGGACAAAGGCCTGCATCCTATTTTAGACCTCAGGGACGTTAACCGCTTCCTCCGGACATTCATCGTCTCCGGCATCCTGTTGGTAAAACATGCATATTGGCCTATGTGGGCTCTGCAGTGGGACCAGAAGACCCATTTGGCACAGAATCCGGGAAATCTCTCTGACCTGCTCCAGATATAGGAGGGAACTGCAAAAGTCCTGCAGTAGTGGCTAACGGACCACAATTGAGTCAACGGCAGACCTCTCTCTTCACAGTGATGACAGAAGCGCCAATTCTGGGTTGGGGCGGCCACCTAGGAGAGGTGGAGATCAGTGCACTCTGGTCTCCGGCAGAGTCTCAGCTCCACATCAATCTGTTGAAACTGAGAGTGATCCATCTGGCATTGAAAGCTTCCCTTCCTCTCATCAAGGGTAGGCTAGTTCTGATGTTCACGGACAACACCACCGCCATTTGGTATTGCAACAAGCATGGACCCTATGTCAAGAGGCTTTGCTCCTCTGGACAAGGCTGAAATGTCAGGACATAATCCTGGTGGTTCAGCATCTGGCGGGCTCTCTGAACGTCACAGCAGATGATCTCAACCATCAATCCTTAGCGGATCACGAATAGCATCTTCATGCGGAGGTCATGCAAGGTCTCTTTCAAGATTGGGGAGAGCCCTGATTAGATCTATTTGCCTCCGCCGAGAACGCGCAATGTCAGCACTTCCATGCATTGGAGTTTCCAAGGCAGCTCTCAATTTGATACGCATTTTCTCTCCTGCACGCCTTTCTGCCGATACCACTCCTGTCCTGAGTTTTCAAGAAGATGAAGAATGACTGGGCCCAAGACATCTTACTGGCTCCAGACAGGGCATGGGGACAGTATGGTATCCCGAACTCCTGAGCATGAGCATCTGTCCTCTAGTCCAGTCACGTTGTCCATTGGAAGTATCTTCTGTCTCAGCAGCAGGGCAAGGTACTGCACCGGAACCCGTCTACTCCACTTTCATGCTTGGAGAAACAGCAGCGACAGTTGAGAATGTTTGATCTCCCTCCCGAGATATGTGATGTAATTTTAGCTGCCAGCCGTTCTTCTACCAAAACCATCTACGCCTGCCAATGGAACAAATTCTGGGTGGACAATCAACTCTGTTGGATTTGCAGTGGCTAAGAAATTGAAGTTAATTCAAAAGAGAACCGTCTCTTGATGATCATTCTTTGCATTAAGATCTGCTACGCAATGGCCAAGAAACCGCCCCCCTGAGGGCTTAAGAGCTCGCTTTACCAGAGCTATAGCTGAGACTACTGTGTTAGCTGGAGGAGTCCCAGTCCTAGATATCTTTCAGGCAGCTATGTGAGCATCACTGCACACGTTTGCCAAACAATAATGCCTGTCAGTCAGGTCCGGCGAGATCAGCACTTGGCTTGTTCGGTCCTTAAGGACTTATTAATCTAAGAAAGCCTGCAGACCCACCTCCGGGGAGAGATTGGTTTGGTATATATTCTAAGGTATGGAACCTACGGCTAGAAGTCTCTATCAGATGAACAAGTTACTTACCTTTGGTAATGCCTTATCTGGGAGAGACTCTCTCTAGCTGTAGGTTCTTTACCAACCCTCTCCATTCTGCGAACTGACTTCTTGCATAAAGAGATCCTTTAGGACATCACTTTTGGCACACTAGTCATTCTTCTTCAGCTTGGCTCTGTGCTTCTCATGAGGAAAAACAGTCAAGAACGGAGGTCAGTAGGTGAGAGGATGCGTGAGTAGGTGAATGGGTGAAAGGATGAATGAAACAATGGACAGATAGATGGATTGGATGGCTGGAGTGTTTGGATGGAATGGTGAAAGTTGGATGACAGAATGTAAATGTAAAATATTGGATATCAGCGGATGGGTGAATGAAAAGGTGAAAGCATGAATGGTTTGATGCTTGGATGGAAGATACTAAGGGTGACAAAATGGTGACTCGCGCATGCGAAACACAAACGGGTTGCACAGCCTTTTACACATGTGTTCATTTTTATTCACTTCAACCATAGTAATCCAATTTTTTCTTTTTTATTTCACCAATAGTTTTCCAAATTCATCCATCACGCCAAAGGAATGAAACTTCTATATATTTTAGCATGTTATATATTCCAGAATTGCCCATCCAGGCCTAATCGTGAACATTGGAAATTTCAAATCCTCCAGATAATTACGAACATGTGGCACCCAATGCATTTCGGTCCTAGTGTGACCTTCCTCAGGGGTATCTGCAATGTTATATAAAAAATACATATATCAGTCCTATTTTTGATGATGAACTCACAATGATTCACAAAACGAGTGAACTGCCCAACCTTTCTGTGTACTAAACAATATTACAATTTTAAAGAATATTGCAACGTGCAGGAAACGTGACCCCACCGACCCTGTGTTAACCACACTATATCTGTGATCCCCCAACTGTCCCTGAGTTTCTACGAACTTTCCCGCTTATGTTTAACACCTCAAATGCATACCTGCTCTGTTCGTTCCCGTTCAACAACCTCCTCTTGAGGTGTGCGCTCGAGTGTCAAAATTACCTGTCTTCGCTGAACCCGAGAGCTTTTAAATCCATTAAACCCGCCCCACCTGTGAGTCAGTGTTTATGCCACTCGTGTTTAAAGGAACCACCCCTCGCGCACCTAAATCCCATTAAAACTTTGAAAAAATAATACTGCTTTCATGATTATCCAAAGCAAACCAAACTCAAATGCCACATATATCAGTGCAACAAATAAACTATGAAATGAACAAACAGTGTTGATGCTTATCTAACTCTAAACAAATCCAATGAATAATATATGTAAAGCTGTTTTTTCTTGTTGGTAACTCCGGTGAACTGCCTTTGACGTGAATTTCAAAGCATAAGTGCGTTGTTACTCCTTTTATCCATGGGGTGCTTCCTGGGTTGGAACGGCGGGTATAAATTGCAAAGAAGTCAAAAGCCTGGTGCACACCCTTCATTTTAAATCTTAAAGTTTCAATCGGTATTTTTTCAAGTTCGGCGTGCATACACCCGTGCCGGTGCTCCACTCCTTTAGCACTTCAAAAAATGACAAAATGGTGACTCGCGCATGCGAAACACAAACGGGTTGCACAGCCTTTTACACAAGAGTGTTTATTTTTATTCACTTCAACCATAGTAATCCAATTTTTTCTTTTTTATTTCACCAATAGTTTTCCAAATTCATCCATCACACAAAGATACTAAGGGTGCCCATCTGGGGAGGGTTGGGCTTACTTGCTTCTTTTACTTATTGCCATTAGAGCTTTTGGTTCAAAGTGAGAGAGTATTTAAATTTTCTGACTGCTGCCTTGATGCAAATCTACCAATTGTGCTGTCCATGAAATTGTTATTGCGATAAGAAACAAATGCGCAGCAGGATTCAGGTAGTCTGTTGTAAGAGTGTGTCTAACCTGCTTAAGCAGCTGGAGCTGACTCAGTCTCATCCTTCAGAAGCCAGTAAAACAAGTGGCCGTGCATTGGGTATTGTTTGTTGTTCAGCTTTTTGATTTTTTGTTTTTTGTAATCCAGACATTGGTTTAAATTGTTTATTCTTCTTAAAGTAACTGAATGCAGGAAGGGAGTCACTTTGTTTACTAAATGTATCTGCATTTTCTCCTAGATACACACTTGTCAATAACTTGCCCACTGTGATTGTGGAAACTTGAACACCCAAACCTACCCACATTTGAGTTTTCAGCGGTGGAATCCAAATATAAGCTTGAGTATTGGCTTTGCTAATAAGTAATCAAGGCATCTTTTTTGGCTCTGTCTTTCAGTCGCCCTTGCATTGATGTGCAGAAGTTTTTTTCACCTTAATTGTTCAAACTGCCTATTCGTATGAATGCTGGCAGGTTGCTCTGGAATAGTTAGACTCCAGCAGAAAAGATCATCACTCTTCTTCAGCAAAAAATATATTTTTGTGCCTGATTCCACGTTTTGCGTTGTGCAGTGGAGATTAATATGTAAAACTGGTAGTGACAACTTTTGTTTTTTTACCACAGTACGCCCCTCTCACTGATTTTTCCCATACTATTCCTGTAATGTAGGACTTGAAGCAAAGTGTGCATGCGAAAACCTGGGATTGCAACATATTGCAAAACCGGGATCAAACACCATTTGGCCTGATTTTACTCTAACAAGATCGTTCAGAATGAAGCCAGAAGAGTAAGGTCTATCCTTTACTTAGCATTTGTGAATATTTCTCCATTAAGCTATAAGTCTCCTTTTTTAGGACTAATATTAGTCAAGATCTTTTTATATTATCTAAATTCTATATGTAATATACTTCCATAGGTGGACTTACAGCCAGCACTCTAAATCAATTGGTCTGTTGTTGTGTTATTCATATTTTTCTTCCACCCACTACAGTATGCAGCATGAGGCAACAAATCAGTCAGCCAACTTCCGCCATTGCCAAACATCCCTGTGAGTGACAGCATTCTGCTCTTTCATTAGGAGCACATTCGCACACAAAGTAGTTCCCTTCAGTACAAGGGGTTGCTATGGCACTGTGTGCTTTTTGAGATAAAAAAAAAATGTTTTGCTTTTAGCCAAGTGTTTCTGTATTGACAAGAGCCTGCCAGCTAACCCAACTACAAAAGTTTACAAAACCCATGAAAAAAGCAAAATAAACATTGAGAAATCTAAAAGGGTAGCAGTCAACGCCAGATCTGTTGGTTTTTCTGGTACTTGTTTTGTTGTGATTTTGGTGATTGGTCTGGCCAGGCATTATTCTAGTGCAAGCCAATCCTGTAACATTGTTGCCATATTCTGGAACTCCAATAGAGGTCCTTATGGTGCCATACTAGCTGTCAAGCTAGACATTCCTGCTAAACTTTGCAGTACACTTCCGCCAAACCTTTCTGCCCCTATTTCTGCTCGTTGTTCTCCGCTTCCTCAGTTCCCCTCATCTCTTCTCCTTCTCAGGTCTGTCCAGTGTTTCCCCTTATTCTTTCTGATTGTGTGCCAACCCCTCTGTAAGCCAAGTGAGAGTTGATGTTGCTTTCACCAAAAATCGTAGTATTGACCTTATTTCTAAAGTTTGATTTTCAGTATGTTTTTATTCCCTGTAAAATGGTCCAAAGCCACCCCTCGGACAAAGGCAACAAAGACTTCTAGGTTCAGTGAGTGCCAAGTAATAGCCACATTATTTACACCGGGTACTTATCTGATATTTTGTGATGTATTTGCTATACGAATATTAGCAAAGTTTCTACGAGTAAGGAAATCCTGATTCAAGTTAATTGTCCACCATTTTTATATCTTCTATAGTAAAAATGGACACAGATTGTTTTGATGCAAACCACATTCCTTCAAATTGTTCATCTCCATTGGATATCATGTAACAAGTCATTATATTTTTGCACTAACAAGTGAGCAATGGAACAGTCTTACTTTAACCCATTTATTAAAAGTGAAATCCTAGTTCGTAGTTCAGTCTGTTCCTCCATTTCCAAAATATTTTTTTTACTTAAGTTCTATGCAATGTTGTTCATGTAGTTTGACCTTCAGTTTCTGTTTACTATAACAGCAAAAAAGAAACGTAGGTTCGATACATTTGTGCTTGGAAGAAAAAAAAATTCTATGGTGTATTTTTCATGATCATTCGGTTATCGTTGGTAGCTTGCTGAGGCTACTGTGTACTACAGAGGCAAAAGGGATGCAAAATTAATATTTTCACCAGTTTGCATAGTAGGAAATTGGTTCTATTCAGGGTTGACTAACAGAGATCTGCACCACATCAGCAGTTTAAGCATGACTCTGAAAGTGAGATTGCACAGATATTCATAGTGTCCGACTGTCTATTGGATATATTGGCTCGTGGTGGCTCTTAGCTGCTGAGCCCAACTTTTCTGGTTGGGGCACTGTAGGTGCCATGCCCGCTCATAGCCAAACAGTAGGGTCACAGTGGGAAAAAAAATTCTATATTAATATATATATATATGTGTTTCCATAGGAAATCTGAAAATTCTATTTTGAATAACTTTGGTGCCGGTTGACGAATCCTCGCGAAATTTTCAAAACTAATGGGGCGCTCCGCTCAGCTCCTACCCTGAAAGTCTCGGGGTGATTCGTCAAGCGGGGGCTGAGAAAAAAGGGGGGTCCCACGGTGCGCGCTTATAGATATTTATGTACTTTTAAATGCAATTTTCTCAGGAACTACTGAACAGATTGACACCATATATGCAAAAGGCACATCCCTGACCTGAGGACTACCTCTCTGCCAAATTTCAAGTAATTCCGTTCAGCCGTTCGGGCTGTACCTTCGACTAAAGGTCCTATGGGAAAATGCATGGGGAAACGCGTTTTGGGACCCCGCTTTTTTCTCGGCCCCCGCTTGTCGAATCCCCCCGAGACTCTCAGGGTAGGAGCTGAGCGGAGCGCCCCATTAGTTTTGAAAATTTCGCGAAGATTCGTCAACCGGCGCCAAAGTTATTCAAAATAGAATTTTCAGATTTCCTATGGAAACACGGTCCTAACTATAACTATCTACTGGCGACCGCCAGTAGATTATATATATATATATATATATATATATATCAATATATATATATATATATATATATATTCCAACCAAATTCTTATCAAAATCAGACACCGACACTGGAGATGCTTTTCAGCCATCCGGCTTGGGTATTTATTCTTCGCGTTACGCGTTTCGGGACAACTCCCTTGATCACACAATCAAATGCGAACAAATCAGTTTCTTTTAAAACCAAGACACAGAGTCACATGATTAGCTCCTCACTAAACATGGTAAACAGACTAATACTGTGTTTTCAACCGATTTGCGCCTCAATGATATGTTATCTTGACATAGTGCCAAATATTCTCTTATCGTCATTTGTTCTAATTCACTCTAGTCAAAATGGATTAGATTTAAAAAGATACATATTATCTCATATATTTACAATTTAATCGAATCATCCATTTAGACAAAAATAAAATACAGAAAAAAATGACATTATTTGATACACAATTAGAATACTCTAAATCATTGTTCGGTAACATATAGTCCTTATCATTCCATGCAACAAATTATTACAAAATCATTGTCGAGTAATTTTTATCCGTCTTTCATTGTTTTTGTTTAGGACAACCCACGGTGATTATTTCATTTCAATCCGCTGTTGATAGAAAAAAGGTAAAGGAGAGAAGAAAAGGACATATAATAATGTCTTTATAGAACATAGTTTTATAAAAATGATACTTGGATCTGATTCTATGATGATAAAGTGCTAGTGTTTAATTCAGTACAAGACTGTGTGCGAACAATGCTATAATAAAGTGCAAGTGCCTCATTATGTGCAAAAAACGCAATCTTGTCACATTAAAGTGCTAGTGCATTACAGTACTTGTTAAAGATCCTTAAGAAACTTTTTATCGGTGTTCTATCAGTGTCAAGAAACTCTCCTTATGACAATATTTTTACAAATAAAAACAAATAGAAGGAACAATCATTTGGGACTTGATAAAAGTTAGAATAACAAAGACAATATATATATATATATATCCAGCTCAGCTTTCCGTCTTGTCCCTTCACTCGCGATCGGGTGCTATCAACGCGGTGACGGATACCGCGCACGGTCACAGCTCCAGGTACACAAATACACCAGCACTCACGGGAACAGTGTCCAGATTTATTAACAGGACAAATTCACAGCAAAACGCGTTTCGGCTACCGCCTTTGTCAATTGCCAGACGCGCCGACTTTCAGTGGACATAAATACTTTACTCATGTCATGAACATCAACATAGGACTTGCTTCAGTCCGAATTGGCGGCCATTGTTAAACATGCAAAATTATATGTAATTGCAAAACAAATGTAGCCCTGAATGGGCATTCTTAACGGTTAACAAAGATTTGAACCTTTACATTTCACCCTGGATGGGTGTTCAAGTGCCGCCATGAGTTGACAATCATATCCCGATAACACATTGTAACAGAAAACAGCAATCCCATACATATAGAATTCAGCTACAGGTGGACAGCCAGCTCCTCCCCACTATTCAGGCCAAGTGGCATTTTGGTCTGAATATCAATAATATATCTGGATTCAAGTCTCCTTAGTTGTAACTGTCTGTCACCCCCTCTGACATTTAATGGTACATGGTCCAAACAGAAAAAGCTCACCAGATCCCTGTTGCTCTGATGAAATGATTCAAAGTGTCTTGCCACTGGATATGACACATCTTTGTTATTGATGGCCCTCATATGTTCTAAAATGCGTACCTTTGTGGGGTGAATAGTGCTCCCTATGTAGCGTAAGCCACACGGGCAAACCAGACAGTAGACAGTGAAATAAGTGTTACAGTTCATTAACTTATTGATCTTTTTGGGATGTTGTAGACCAGGGACTTTATAGTGAGTGACCTTCTTACTGTTTTTACAAGCCCTGCATTTAAGACACGGATAAAATCCTGTAATTTTCCCAAAGGGTGATGTTGTCCTCTCTTTACTGCAATGACTCTGTACTAAGTCATCACGTAGTGTTCTCGCTCTCCTAAATGTCAAGAGTGGTACTTTGGGGATGTCTCTGCCTATAACAGGGTCTGATTCCAAGATGTGCCAGTTCTTTCTAAATATCTTCCTGATGATCTCGGCATCTTCAGAGTAATCAGTGATTAGCCTGAAATTGTTCTCACCTGCTTTCACTGGTCTAGTACTGTGATCCTCAGCTTGAATCAAGTCAGATCTAGATTTCACTTGCGCTTTTTTGATTGCTTCGTCAAGGATATCTTTGTGGTAACCTCTCATCCTGAATCTGTTCATGCTTTCCCTCGCTGCCAATTGATAGTCACTATCAAGAGAACAATTTCGCTTAATCCTAAGCAGTTCGCCATACGGAATACTAGTTATAGTCTTTTCCGAATGACAACTTCGGGCATGTAATACGGAGTTACCCGCGGTCGGTTTTCTATGCAAACGAGTGCACAGTCTACCTCCCATGGGGAACACCATTAGATCCAGGTAATTCACACATTTCTTATTAATGTCTCCTGTGAATCTGAGTTTGAGATTATTGTTATTAAGTGTTCCAACAAAGTCACTTGCCACTTGTTCAGTACCCTTAAGAACAATAAACAGGTCATCAATGTACCTTGTCCAAATAATAACTTTCTGAGTCCAATATAAATTGGTCTCCGCCCAGGCCACCTGTTCCTCCCACCAGCCCACGAACAAGTTCGCGTAGCTGGGGGCGAAGCAGGTCCCCATCGCAGTACCCCGTATTTGTTTGAACAAGACATCCTGAAACAAAAAAATGTTGTTACATAAACAAAATCTTACAAACTCAATTAACATAATGTTATGTTCTGCCAGGTTGATTGACCGGTTGTTCAAAAAATACTGAACAGCCTCGATTCCTTGATCATGATTAATACTAGTATACAGACTAGATATATCAAGAGTCATAATCACATATTCCTCTTCCCAATGTACGTTTTCCACTTGTTTCAAAAAATCCTTAGTATTTTTGATGTAGGAAGTCAGTTTGGTGACAGGTTCAGACAAGAAGAAATCTACAAATTTAGACATGTGCTCAGTTAGACTATCTAGGGAGGAAACAATAGGGCGACCGGGGGGTTTTTTAGAATCTTTGTGTAGCTTAGGAAGGTGATAAAATGTTGGCAATTTCGGATGTTTACACTCCAAAAAACTGTATTCTTCTTTGGATAACATTCCTTTATGATACCATTTATTCAAAAGGTTTCGATAAGATATTATACTACTTTCAAACTCCTTGCGTGTTATCTTGGTATAGCTCAGTTTGTCGTTGAGTTTATTTAATGCTTCTTTTTGATAGTATTCAAATGTCATCAAAACGACATTACCTCCCTTATCAGATGGTTTACAAACAATAGATTTATCATTCTGTAAGTCCTTGATCGCCTGCTTTTGCATCTCCGTAATATTACCCCTCCTTCTGCTGGGATTGTTTCTTCCTCGTAACATATATATATATATATACGCCTATCTGAGGTCCACTGGCTTCTCGGGCGATGTCCAGTCGACTCTTGTGGACATGCCCTTTGATGGCCGTCGCTTGTTTGGCGACAAGGCGGACAATGCGCTCGAGTGCTACAAGGACTCTATGGCTACGGCCAGATCCTTGGGCCTCGCTACCACCTCTTGCCCCGCGTAGTCTGCTTTTCACTCCGTTCATGGCTACACAAGGGGTGCCCCACCACGTTCCGACCAGAACCACAAGCCTGCACGTGGGACCGCCCGCCGTGGGTCTGGGGACCAGCTGTCGGGCCAGTCCACCAATGCCTCCTCTGCAGCAGCCTCCAAACCTTCCTAGTCGAACCTTCCAGGGCCACCAGTTGCCAGTGGGTGTCAGGATTCGCCATCACCTCCCCCACTGGCACAACATCACATCAGACAGGTGGGTTTTGCAGATAGTCCGAAGGGGCTACTCCCTCCCCTTTGAGACTACCCCTCCCTCCATGCCACCTGCATTCCATCGTATGTCGAAGGGTCACTTGGCCCTTCTCCTTCAGGAAGTTGCGGCTCTCATGGCCAATGGAGCCATCGAGCGAGTCCCTGTGCCAGAAGTAGGTCGTGGCTGCTACTCCCACTACTTTCTGGTACTCAAAAAGGACAAAGGCCTGCATCCTATTTTAGACCTCAGGGACTGAATCCTGCTGGTGGATCATGCCCGGTGGCATATGTGGGCTGTGCAGTGGGACCTGAAGTTCCAGTGGGCACAGCATCAGGGTAATCTGTCCGATGTCATCCAGATCTCAGCAGCACCTACACACCAGTTGAAGTGGTGTTTCACGAACCAGGATTGGGTCAACAGCAGATCGCTCTCTCTTTCCCAACCAGATTTCACAGTGGTGACAGATGCGTCACTCTTTGGATGGGGTAGCCACATAGGAGATGCGGAGCTCAGAGGCCTCTGGTGTCCAACGGAGTCCAGGCTCCACATCAACCTTCTGGAGCTTCGGGTGATTCGTATTGTACTGAAGGCATTCCTTCCTTCTGTGAAAGGAAGAGTAGTGCAGGTGTTCACAGACAAAACTTCCGCCATGTGGTATTGCACGAAACATGGCGGATCTGTCAAGAGGCCCTTCGTCTCTGGAAGTGGCTGGTAAATAAGGGCATATCCCTGGTGGTTCAACACCTGACAAGTTCCCTGAACGCCAGGGTAGACGAACTTAACCACTGGTTCTTGATGGGTCACGAATGGCGGCTTCACTCAGAGGTGGTGAAGGTCTCTTTCAGCAGTGGAGAGAGCCTTGGTTAGATCTATTTGCCTCCGAAGAGATTGCGCAATGTCAGCAGTTCTGCGCATTGGAATTTCCAAGTCGGCACTCGCTCTGCGACACTTTTCGTCGCAAGTGGAGTTGTGGTCTTCTATACACCTTTCCGCCTATACCACTTCTGCCCAGAGTGATGAAGAAGATCAAGCGCGACCGGGCATAAGGAATTCCTGTGGCTCCGGACTGGGCCCAAAGAGTCTGGTATCCTGAGCTTTTGAGCATGGCCATCGATCCTCCGATCAGACTGCCCCTTCAGGAGGATCTTCTGTCGCAGGAGCAGGGGACGGTCCTCCACCCGAACCTGTCCAGCCTCCACCTCCTTTAGTGGAGATGTAGCAGCAACAGTTGACAGCTTTCGATCTTCCTCCCGAAGTCTGTAACGTTATCTTGGCAGCTAGGCGTCCCTCCACCAAACAGTATACGCCTGTAGATGGAACACATTTGTGGCATGGTGCACAGCAAAGGCTGCTGATCCCCTTTCTGCCCCTCTTTCAGAGGTTCTCCTCTTCATTCTTTCTTTGGCCCAGCTGGGCTCTGCTCTGGGCACTCTTAAAGGCTATCTTTCGGCCATTTCAGCCTTTCTTTGCATTCCTGATCAACCTTCTATTTTCAAGTCCCCTATTGTAAATAGATTTCTTATGGGCATTACTCACCTTTTTCCTCCTATTCCTTTCGTAATGCCCCAGTGTGGCTTGAACTATGTTCTGACTTACCTTATGTGCGCTCCTTTCGAGCCACTTCATAATTGTTCTCTCAGACGCTTGACCTTAAAAACAGCTTTTTTGGTGGTCATCACCTCTGCTCGCAGGGTGAGTGAGCTTCAGGCTCTTTCTTCAAAGCCTCAATTCCTTGCTGTACATCGGTACAAGGTTGCCCTTCGAACTCGACCTTCTTTCCTTCCACATAGGACAGATCATCACTTTGCCCACCTTCTTTCCACCCCCTCATCCTTCTAAAGAGGAGGAGAGTCTCCACTGTCTGGATCCAAAACGTAGGCGCTCATTTTATCTGGACCGCACAAAACTTTTCCGGGTGGATGATCAGCTCTTTGTTGGATATGTGGGCGCCAAGAATGGTCGGGCCATGCAAAAACGAACCATCTCTCGATGAGTCGTCCTTTGCATTAAAACTTGTTATTCCTTGGCGAAACAGGAACCTCCAGTAGGGCTGCACTCCCTATCCACCAGGGCGACGGCAGCCACTACTGCTTTGGGACGTGAAGTCCCCTTCATGACATTTGCCAGGCAGCCAAGTGGGCTTCATTGCACATGTTCACTAAACATTACTGGGTGGACAGCCAAGTCTGAAGAGACGGCTTCTTGGCCGCCCCGTTCTTCAGAACTTCCTGGTGTGAACTTGGTTTGCAGACCCACCTCTGGGGTTGGTATTGCTGGGGTATCTATTCTAAGGTAAGGAATCGATGACTAATAGTCTCTTTCAGATGAACAAGTTACGTACCTTTGGTAACGATATATCTGTAAGAGACATATATTAGTTATGGATTCCTTACCGCCCCACCCATCCTCTGCGAACTGACTTCTAGAGTAAGGGTCTCCCTTTCCTGGCCCTAGTTTTATGCACCAGTAGTCAGTGTCTTGCATGGCTCTGCGCTTCTGGCGTGGAATTTTGTGTAAAGAACCAACGTCAGTGCACAGGGGCGGTGTCTAAGTAGATACCGCGACGTCGTTCCGGGGATCACGACGCCTACAACGAACGCGGAGTCGACCGACGCCACCTACTGACACACATGGATACTGCTGAAGAAAAAATTCTCCGTATCCAGTCTGACGCCTGTGGGTAATTCTAAGGAAAGGAATCCATAACTAATATATGTCTCTTACAGATATATTGTTACCAAAGCTAAGTAACTTGTTCTTTAGTTTTGGCCTTCAGTTTCAAAAACTGTGGATAATATGCTGTGGATAATATAGGAAAACTGCCAAAGCTGCATAACAGGCTTGAGACTAAACGCAGTCCTCTCCTGGAACCCTTTCTCCTGGAATCCTTCCACCTTTCATTGCTGTCAGTGCTGGAAAGGTGAGGATGGAGGCAGACTTGGGATTCATTAGCTGTTGCTGAGGCAAATCCGGGACTTCCTTAGTTAAATGTGATGACTGTGTCTCGGTGCAATTGACAGACACCAGGACACATTTAGTGGCGCCCACACTATTGTCTTTTGAGTTCAGAGCCGCAGCCTGCAGTGGGTGGAAGGCCTCTTATTTTCAATTCCAGCTGGGCCAAAAGAAGTGCCTGACTCAAAGGTCCACTACAACTCCCTGTGTTCGAGTTTCTCATGACACCTTGATTCAGGACTTTAAGTGGAAGGAAAAAAAGGGGTGGGGTTTCTCTAGAAGGTGTGTGGTCTATGAAGAACTACTAGGAATCCTTTCCAAAGGATGTGGCCCTTGTAATAAAGGGTGTGCCTTAAAACATGGAGACTAAAATCCTGTGCTTCCTGTATTGTGCCCCCGACCAGTATTTTTTTTGCCTCTTTGTGAGCTTTCTGTTATGACATCCAGAATATCACATAGTATAACAAATGTACCAAAAACAAACCAAACATATTGACTCTGTCAGTGCTTAGCAGTATCAGATAGGTGAGTGACAATGATTTTGATGTGATAATTCAAATTGAATATTACTAAGCTTTGTGAAAGGGGTAGTAGTCTTCAAAGTGGCCCAATCACCTCCCTTCTTCCCTTCTTCCCTTAACACAATTTTCCTCTGAAGTATACTGGACAACTACACCCTTTTGCTCCCCCCAAATCTTTCTGTAGCCCTTCATCTGCATATCTAACACTGCATTTCTCTTTCCTCTTCAGCATCCTCTTCACTCCCTCCTGCATGTACTTCCATGCATCTCCTTCACTTACCGCCCCCCTGTGCATACACAACACGCCCACTCATCTGTAAGCCCTGCATTTTCTTTTACTTTCCTTCTGTCAGTATTTCAACAGCTTTATACCTTCACACAGTTCCGCGAAGAAGCACTATTACAATTTGCAATTGTGATCGTGGCTCTACTTGATGTGAAGCTAGGCCTAGGATTGGATGAGCAGAGGGTGACCACATGGCATGGAAGCAGATTCTGGGCAGTGACTGTTAAAATTCAGGACAAAGGAAACAATTCAGTAAAATATTCTGGACAAAAGGCCAGTTTTATGGCCACATCTGAGAAGGTCAAGTGATGCTATACAAGTAACTAGTCTGACATCAGTAGAAGGCAAAGTTCTGGTTTATAATCATTGGGTTTGTATAATGCATAGTATTTAACAGACATTCTTATGTAATTTGCCCTATTTCAAGATTAAACACTAGCAAACATATTCACTCATACCAAATTCTGCCACTCAACATAAAAGGCAGGTATCAAGTGATTCTGCCCCTTTATGCTGAGTGACAGTGCCATAAGCAATGGTCTGTTGATCAATGTGGACTTCCAGTTTATAAGTTGCAGTACAATTGCTACTAGAAACCGAGAGGAAGAGAAATATAGAGTAAGTGATTGGGGAAAAATTGGGGAAGATAGTATGTGTGTTTATTTTGATGTGATTGTTTCTGATGAAATTAGTACTGATTTTCAACCTGCCCCTTGGTGCTATTTCTCCCAGAGCCAGGAAAGGTCTCATTCTTTGATGGATCTTTAAAGTGTTGTGCTATTAGAAAGGCCATATTAGGGTATGATGGAACCTAAACAACCATTGGCAAGGGCAACAGGACTGACCCTTGCACTTGAGCACTGACTAAAGCAATTAAAAATGCCTGGTGCAGTGCAAAACAATTCAGATCCGAGTGTTTTCTGGTTGCAATGCATAGATGGCTTACAAATTAAATATGTAATCACAGTATGTCCTTTTCAAGTGTATGGTTTCTCAGAAATTCTAATAGAAGCAGTTGGATATACGAGAAGGCCGAAAAGATGGTGGTGAGACTAAAATACTCATGTGAACAGATTGAAGATGTGATTGGCAATGTGTCAAGCCAGTGCAGAAGGTTCCTGAGCCAGAGAATCTAACCGCTGAAGGAGGCTGAACTAAAGTCCCTCAAAGTAAGTATAGCATACAATATGTTCGCAAAGAAAGTTTCAAGAACCATTACACAACAAACCTAAAAACTAAATTTAGAGATAGGAAAGTAGCATATACAAGAGTTTGAAAAATCCCATCGATATACTCCTTAATGATCATTCCAGGGATATTCCGAAAAGCACACCGCTGTGTGCTGCACAGTACACCATCACCCACTTCGTGGCGTACCCCCATCAAGGACGTAGTAAACCAACACACACAGCACAGTGCACAAGTATCATTGGACAGTGGGCACAGGGCTCAGTTAATGGACATTCCTTGTAATTGGCGAATATGCAATCATCGTACATCAGGGAAAAATATGTGAGCTCTCCAAAGGTTCAAACTGTCAGTGTAATTCAGAGGGATCCTGCTGATGAATGTGCAATATATAGGACATGTGTGGCTGTGGATGCAATATCAGTGAAGAGTAAAGCTGAAAGCGTCCTTTGTAGTGTGACTGGGAGCGAGTATGTGAAGGCTGACATTGTGAGGAAAATGTACTACAAAGTCATGCAATGCAGGGGGTGTGGCTTAGCAGCCGAACATGGCTGACGCGTGAGCCCGGAGCTCCGCTTCGGCCCTACATTTCTCCTGTAAATCCCTGAGTCCGGGATAAGCAGCGGCAACTGCAAACAAGCTCCTGGAACCGGCGATGTGCTTGCAAAGTTTTGGGAGCGCAACCCCTACAGACACTCATCTGGGTATGAGAAGAATCGACGGCCTGGTCATGCAGCCGAGCTCCCCTGGGAAAGGAGGCCGAGAGGCGGAGAGCTGAAGCGTCCTGAGATTGGGGGCGGTGCCTGTGACAGGCCTGTATCGGGCGGACTGTCGCCCACACTGGAGTGGAGTCTCTCGAAGCACCCATGAACGATTTGACACCAGGCCGAGCGGGGATCTCCACAATGGCAGATGCAGTTTGAGCAGCCCAGGCAGGCCTGAGTGACAGAGGCGAACCTCAGCTGCAGACGGTGAATTGTGGCACAGCTGATGAGAGAGCCTGGTAAATGGGACTGGAGAAGCCTAAAGGAGGAGGAATGGTTGACTGCAGCAGGCATTGGCTACACAGGTCATGTAAAACCCTCCCTGTGTTGACCTGTCGGGTGATGCAGTACCTGGGAAACCGTGCCCAAACGACTCCACAGTGATTGAGGTGAGAAGGCCCCCCACCGGCCACCAAGGGGTGAGCAACGGGGACTCTGGCGCTGCTCTGAAGTGGGGTAGATGGCCCCCGGGGTGGCGCGGTGGACCTGTTCCTACTGGAGAGAGCTGGAAACAGTGAGATCGACCCCACCTCGGAATTGAGTTGGGCAAGGGGCAGGGAGCCCCACAACTAAACAGTGAGAGGCTTGACTTCGACTTGAGGTGCGCCCTCTCCCCCCCTCCGCGGACCACGAGCGGTCAGAGAGCAGGGGTGGCACACAAAAGGCACCTGATGTGGGGCAGAGGGAGGTCCCTGGGATGGGGACCACCTGCAGCCCACTGGTGCCTGAAGCGGGACCCCCACCTATGTGGGGTGCACAGGAAGCTACCGTAGACAACTGTGTACGCGGGGAGACTTATTGAGATTCCCCTCCTCCCTCTTGCTTAGCAGTCCCATTGTACTGACACTCCACGAATAATCATCAAACATCGGAGACGGCTGGTGAACAGCCGCAGGTGATCTTGGGCAAAGCCAGGCCGAAATCAGTGGGAGCTTTCTTAATGCAAGATGACGACCTCCCAGATCCCCAACAACTGATCACGCCACCTCCGACACCAGCAGATCCAGTGCAGCAGCAACTAGCTAAAATCCTGGAAGCCATTACAGACAACAAAGCGACACTGCATCAAGATATCAGCAAGGTTTCAGTGGGCCTGGGACTTCTTCGTGCCGAACCTCACAAACGATCCAAAAGGGTAAAAACAGCGGAGTTGTCCATAGCAGAACTGATCCCAGCACAAGCGGCAATGTCACACCAGGTCGTGAATCTCACATCCAGAGTAGACACACTTGAGCACAGAGTGGAAGATGTGGAGGGCTGCAACAGAAGGAATAACATCCGCGTAGTAGGACTGCTAGAAAAGGTAGAGGGGGAGACAGGATTTGCTACCTCGAGACCTGACTTCAAACGGTAGTCGCACCAGAGGAACTGGCCCCATACCACACGTTGGAGAGAGCAAATCAGGTACCAGGCAGAGCCCCGGTGCTGGGCCACCCTTCACATCCAGTGGTGGCCAGACTGCTGCATTATGAAGATAGAGACCTGCTTCTGCAAAAGGCACGGATCGCTGGTCCATTTACAGTGAACAACAGCATGGTCTCCATATTCCCAGATTACACGCTGGATGTTCAACGGAGGAGGGCATTGTATCCGGAGGTGAAAAGAGCCCTGCACAATGAAGGACTCAAATACTCACTAATGTTGCCTGCCCGACTTTGAATCCTACTGGATAGCCAATCCCACTTTTGCTAAGATCCCAAAATGGCATGGAACTGGATTGAGGCGTATAGAACTGGTGGGCCGGTCCATGGAGGTGGGCAACCTCAGAGACAATGAGGTGGAGAAACAGGAGAATATCCCGTCGAGAACAGCTGAAAAAGCCCAGTACCTCCCAGACAGAGAAGGGGAAGGGTTGCTGCGCTACGGCCAGTGGCCGAGATCATGCATAGTGCTGACACTTTGTCGGATGGTGTCTTGGGCTCGGTTCGCAGAACGGGGCGGCTCAGAGTCGGAGGCCTCTAGAGACAGTAGCCTTGTGCTGCCAAAGGTTACCTCTGGAACCGCTGGCGAAATTATTTGACTTGTGTCTTAAAAGGTGGCAGTTCTCAGCTGAAAATTATGAGGAATCGTGTCCTGTTGACTATATGTCCCACGCTGGTCCCTGCCCTACATTGGTGGTCAGTGACTTGGGTGAAGTTTGGGAGACCGACCGTTGTCGAGGTGCTCTGGGCTCAGGGAGTTATAAGTTACGGGAAGTTGTTTTACTATGTGCTAATTATTTTCCACAGAATAAGGGTTGCTGCAGAAATGTGGGGGATACTTGGGGGGGGGGGGGGGTTGTGGAGAGCTGGGCAGTTTCTCAGCACTATTAAACATGCCAGCCTCAACAGGTATTATTAACTTACTCACACGGAACATAAGGGGATTGCGAACAATGGCCAAGAAGCACAGTATTCATAGCTATTTGAAGAGCAGAGGAGTCCTGATTGCTCTGCTCCAAGAAACTCATTTTTTACAGAGTGAAGAACAAAAACTACATAGACAGTGGAGAGGGAAAATGTACGAGTGCGTCGATCTTGGTTAAGAAAGACATTGTGTTCCACAGTAAAAACTGGAACAGTTCAATTCCTCTGCGTAATCAGTTGGCTGCTAATAACCAAACAGTTGGGTGTTACCAATCTGTGGCACTTCTTTGCCTGTATCGGCTCAAAGGCGTTCAGATTACAAAAAATCTGTTCCAGTTTTTACTGTGGAACACAGTGTCTTTCTTAACCAAGATCGACGCACTGGTTAATACAAGCCCTTTATAAAAGTGTGTAGTTGAATTAATCCAGCCCAATACGTGAATTTAACCTTTGGTATCATTAAAGGGGTCATCAATTTAAATACATATCAGTCCTGAAGATGGTCTCCTTAATGCAAAAATAGAGACCGAAACGTCGACCTACGCTTTATCTTCTGTAATTTGTTTAATCTTTGTCAAGAAGAAAATGTTGGCAATTGTTACAGTGAAGGCTTTGAATTGTATATTGTTTCCTTCTTGTTACATTGTCTGTATTTTTAGTACCCTAATTTAAAGATAAAGAGTGAATATTTTTCCAATATACACCAGTTTTTGTTCCAGTCCTTTATACAGTTTTTTTTATATATTTTTGCACAAGTGATTTATATTCCATATGTTTTCTGTGATTCTTGTTTGGTTGAAAGGCATTGGTGTTTAATTGCACTTTATTGCAGACATTTTGTACAATAAATTTTGTGTGTGTGTGTTTGAGTGCGTGTGTGTGTGTAGGCCCGCCTTTAGCGCTGGTGGCGCTTGATGCCACAACTTTTTTGGCACCCCCAAATGACCACCTCTGCCATGGATTCCCTCATTTCCACCCTTTAACAGCCCCCCTCAAGTCTCCACAACCACTCTCTCTCAGATGCATTTAATTAGTTTTATAGTGCCATTCACACCAGTGTAGGGTGTCAACTCACTTTACATCACACACATATTACACAGAGACAATCAATCGTACATATGTATAGTAAGCGTTACATAAGGCAGAGGAATACAAGGTGCAGGAATCGCATGTCATCCATACTAGTAGGCGGTATAGTTTAAGAGTCAGTGGCATGGCAATGGGGGAGGCATGACTTCAGAGGGTGATTCCTCAACCACGCTCTCACCTGCCGTCTCGGGCCACCATTCGACAGCACCCCCCGCTATATTTAGTGCGGCAGCAGTCCGAGGAATCCAGCACTCCCCCTGCTCTTCAATGAGGCCATGGGGCGGTAAGCGCAGGAACTGCCCCAGGCGGTCTTAGGTCAAGCTGCGCAGGAACTGCCCCAGGCGGTCTTGGGTCGAGCTATGGCCACTGTTAAGAGTGCTTGTTCTGGAGAAGCACAAACTTCGAATTTAAAACATAACACCATGGTTGGAGGTTCTTTCTAATAAGAATTGATTTCTACCCAAATTAACCAATTTTGCAACATTACGATAGTGAAAGACTGGGAAAAAATCATTACGCTCTAACCTATACATTGCAGTTGTCATGCAGGTCTTTGATGACATTGGGATTTTAACTTATAAACTGCAAGTGCCAACAGGATCTCTACGACAAAAGCAGTAACCTACCCGCCTATTTTCATGATATGCACTTTGTGATCTGCATGGTACACGCTCTTTGCAGCAGGCATATTAAACCTCTGTGCTAACTTACAGCGAGTCAAAATCTCCACTCCACAAAACTTCCCTCTCCATCTCTCTCTCATTAATCACCAGAGTTATGTTGACATTTTTATTGTTGCCTGTAAATTATTGGGGGCAAAGAACGCAAGAGCTTTTAGAACCATAATATACTGTGCCCCCACCCAAAGTCAGTGCCCGGTGCGGTGGCACCAGTCGCATTGCCCTAGAACCGTGTGCCCCAGAAATGTGTGTTTTACCTGAGAACTAAAGGCACTCCCATTGTACTTACTACAATATAATGACTCCTGCCGAAGTAACAACTGATATTAGACCTAGGAATATGCTGAGTCTTAATATTCCTACTACTAATACAGGCTACGACTGTTAAACTAGTTTACAGGTGTGACATAAGGATACAGTGGTTGTTTCTTTCACTAATACCACATACTTGCATAGCTGAACTGGTGGTTACATGTGATCACAAATGTGCGTGGTTTAAGAGCACCACCTTGTGGCGCACTTGTGTGCATTACAGGCATATATTCAGTTTATGAGCCAGAAATGCTGCTTTTGCTAATTCTTGTTAGGTCTCGTGAGCCAAAGGCTCTAAGAGACATTTTATATCTGGGCTTTTCAAAGTGCTGCCGTGGCCTAAAGCTACAGTGCACGTGAACGTGCACGCGCGCAGTGCCATGTGTCTTTCCTTCGTAGCGATCGTGATCACTTTCGCGGGCTCCTCTGTTGCTGGCATTCCCCCCTCCCCTCTCGTTTGTTTATTTTCTCTGGCTGCACGCATAGCCTGTTCCCACCTTCAATGAGCAATGGGTCGTTTTAAATTGCCCTGCCAAGCGCTCGCGCCACGCTCCGCCGGGCTTGTTTGTTTTCCTTTCACTGCCGTGTCACTTTCAGTGAAAGCCCCTCCCACTCCCTCCTCGTCAGCTTCATGTTTTTTTCCAGCGGCGGGCTTGTCTTGTGTTTTTTTACCCATTTCCCACGTCATTTGCCCCCGACTTGTATACGTGGGCAGAACTTCAGGTACTGACTGCCCCGTGCACGAGTGTCCGAAGACCTGATTACACCACTCATAGCGGATTGGCGCTTGCTTTCTGCTCTGCCCCACGTCTCTTCGTCACAATCGTTTACTTTGTCCATCTTCACTCTTTCATGTCAAAATGATAATCAAGCTGCTTCCCTTCTGCAGACACGACAGGGTAAACCCAAATAGGCAGTGCTTTGAAAATACACAAAAACGCATGTCTTTGCAACCCAGACACTTTTGATATATGCACGGTCGAGCTGCTTTTCCACAAATGATAACCGTACAGGAACAGGGCTTTTGGAGTCTCACATTGCAATGTATTTTTTTTTTTATTTCATTCAGTATAAAGGATAGGATTTTGAAACTAAGAGCTGCGCAAAACGGTACTTGTGCGGTCTCCTTCTGAAAGACACACTTCAGTGCAGAGCACACGTCGTAATGACATCACTTTTTTTTCTCCATATATCATCAATTGGGTACCAAAATATCTCAACGTTACAATATTTTGAACAGGCATATTAAACCCAGAAATTACACCCCGCTCTTACCTACTGCCGTCGCGGGACAGCAAACGCAGGGACCACCATGGGCACCAAAAGATCTAGCTACGCCACTGGCTGGGATGTGAACTGGGTCAGAGGCAATTGACATGCACCCTCCATATGGAAGCGTCAAGGCCTGATGGAAAGAGGATTGCAGTGACTTCAAAGCATATCTGTTTTTGTCAGGCTGTCACCGGTCCTGTCCTACCAGACATTAGCCTTGCAAAATTGCCCCTTTTCTCTTCCCTCACGTGCCCTTCCTTCTGGAGTATGCCCGGCTAGTTCATCATACGATGAACAGCTTTAAAGTTCACTTTTTCCTCTGGCTACACAAGAGTACCCAAAAGTCAACATGCTTTTATTGTAACTTGGATTTGCAGGCTTCGTCACTGGGACCCGAGGCCCACCGGCCGCCGGGATGTTCTTCAGAGGGTAATTTTCATATTGTCTCTTGGAAAAACATCTGTCTCTCGAGGCTAATATGCAAAGGGCGGGCACCGATTGAGAGTAGACGCGGGTCTTGTTTGTAACTGTACCATTATGCAAAGCACTTCACGTGGCGCCACGCGCTTCTCTGTGCACCCTGGCCGGTCGCGTGCATGGGATGTGCGTCATCAGCTCTGAGTCCAGGTGTTTCTGTAGGGAACGGGCCGGGGGCAGGGAGGGGTGCTTGGCGCGCAGATTTTAAAAGATAGAAAGCTCTGATGTTGATTTATACCCCATGACAGAGTAGGTGACTAGAATGTTATGTTACAGAGATCTGTGCAGCGTTGCATTGCACTAATATGACCTTGCAGCGCTGCCCGAGATGAATCTCATTGAAAGTGCCTGTTGGTTGCAAGGGGTGTTTAAATACATTAATCGAACGAAAAGCAGAAGAAGCGACACCTGGGCACATCTACCCGCCCTTCATCACCACGAAATCCCACCTAGAGCTGTATTGGCAGTACGAATTCGCAAGACCTGACAGATAGTCAGCGGCTCAAAGATTCCCAACATCTATGATATATGTGTATTGCAGCCAGCTTTCGCCTGGTTACCCTGTAATTCTAGCGGCCCGGGCGCCGCCGGGGTCACAGGCTTGTTATCAGCTGTGTACTTCAGCACAAAACCATCAGCGATCGGGGGGCGCGCGAGGCACTTCACAAGGCCACCCCCGCCATTCAGGTTGAGCTGAGGCCTTTAGCCAAATGTTTACTCGCGTGAGGAGGAGGCGCGAGGCTAGCGTAAGACGGGCTGATAATACAGGACAGAAGACTGGGGAGCGGGGTGTGCTAGGAGCATTAACCCCCTGCGCTGTAACCAGCATGCGGCATTTGTACACCTACCAGTGTGTCAGTGGGTGCACCGGGTGAGGCTGAGCCCCACACACACTCGGACCCCCTGCTCGGGCGGCTCAGAGGTGCACCTGGGCACAGGGTTTAGGGAAGACTCTTTGTACGGCACAGACCCCCTCGGAAGGGAGTGTGCATGAGGGGAGGCGAGGAGGGTGGGGCTGGCTCAATAAAAAGAATGGGTTTGCTTTTCTCATCACCACCCCAGCGAGGTATAAGCAGGCTCCCCACGGCCCTCATTGTCTATGCCCTTTGTGTACCCCTCGTGAGTTATGCTTAAGGAGTGCAGCGGGGCACGGAGGCGGGAAACCTGTCCTCTTCCGTGCGCTGTTCTGCATTTATCCTGACTATTTTTGACAACTTAGAAAAACAAGCATTTGCAATGCATTAGGTCTCGCATTTACGCGAGTTTGAGCTATTGACATTGCAAATAACAATGCCTATTGGCATTGTCATTTACAATGCCAATAGCTTTAACTCGTGTAATTGCGAGACCTATTGCATTGCAAATGCTTGTTTCGTTAAGGTTTGAGCAGGGGTAAGCCTTTTTAGGTCTTACCTGCGTGAACATACGCTCGTGTGTGCCTCTCACTTTCCAGATTCTTGTGTTCAGTAATGGACTTGGAACAAGACCATTGCTTTCAATTCGTCCGCAGCGTTTTCACTCTTTGCTGCTTTCTAATTGGGCAGCGCTTGCTTACCTTTCTTTCCAGTTAGTGGCACATGGACCAAGTGATTCAAGTACTAGTGCAAGATTGGAGCGCATTATATGAACAACAGTAATTCACACAAGGTGAGTTATTTTTTCATGCTTCTGTTTTTTTAGGCAGGGGTGATAAAGTGATTTGTCCAGAATCACAGGATGTTCAGCTGACGCTGAGATTCGAACCTCGTTCCCTAATTCCAAAATCGGTAGCTCTGACCTTAGCCACATCCTCACTCTTAAGGGGTTACAGCGTTCAAACTTTTTAGTTACTCCTACTTTATTACGTTGATTCTAAAATCCAGATACTTTTACAATCTTTGTTTCATATTAAAGTGCTCCATCATTTTAACATCTACAACAAAAAAGCTTATTTTCTTGACTTATTTTAAAAACCAGGCTCCTTTTTAGGGCATAAACTTTCCAAAACATGTGACCAGAACACTTATTTTTCAGGCTTCTCCGAGGTGAACTCAAAAAGTTGGAAATAAAAACTATGGGGCCGATTATGATGTCGGTCGGAGTTGCCTCCGACTGACATTATCGCGGAAATAAGACTGACCGACCTCACGTTGGCGGTCCCGACCACCTAATTACAATGCGACCCCACATGGTGTGGTCTCATACTCACATTTCCCTATGGGAGCTTGTGCTACGGCCATAAACCGGCTGTAGCACAAGTTCCCATAGGGAAATGGGAGGCTGTGTTCATCCCTGCGCCGTGTGCCCTCAGGGTACCTGCCACACAGTGCAGAGATGAACTGGGGGGCACCTATGCCCCCTCTACCCCCAACCGGAGGCCCCAAAGAGAAGGTGGCCCTGTAGGGGCCCCCAAACTCGCTTTCTGATAGGCTTTCCATGTCGGAAACCCTGTGGGAAACCGAGCATTGTAATCCCAATGGCTGAAACGCCATCCATAGGGATTACGGGCCAGTCTCTGACTGGCCGTCGGGCTCCGTGAGCCCATTGGAATTCAGCCGGAATGACCAGCCGGTTTTAATTCCGACCGCCTACGTTGTTATTAAGCAGTTGAAATTGAAACCGACGATCATGGTCGGAAAGCCTCTGACTTCAGGTCGGAGGCTTTCCGACGGAGATCGTTATAGGCCCCTATGATTCAGTCAATGTTGGCCACATCATGGCGCTTATGTTAACCATCTCCACCCCCCATCTGTTTCTTCAATCATCCTGTTTCTTCAAACCCCTCCCATCGTTTTTCTTGTCTCCCTCCCGCTCCCAGAAGTAAAAAACAAACACTATGTAGCGGCCAGCGCTGGCTCTTCATAGCACTTTTTAACCATCCAGTTATCCCCCTCCCCCAACCCGGCCCCACGTTACCCACCCGCCACCTGATTTTCAAAGTCAATAGCGAGACCTATTGACGTTGGCAGGGCTTGTTTTCTAAATCATCAGGCTTCAGTCACGACCTATTCTTGTGTGTATATAATATATCCATGTCCTAGTATGTTTCCATAAATGAAGCATTACTTGCATGTCCTTGCAGCAAAACCTTTAGCCCTGCTACTTTATTTGGCCCTTAATTGCATAATTTGGCATAATTCTACTGGCCTTAGCATAATTTAGTCATGCACTTGGCAAAGGGTGAATATAGCATAACTCTGGGTTAGATCACAACACAATCGAGCTTACTGCTTGATATTTTTTGGCCAGACTGCCAGTTAGTTCCTTCCCATGAGGCAAACTAACTTTAAAGGACCTTTTACAACTCCCAGATACCACCGGGGCAGTAGCTCAAAGGATACATAAACAGTTTCAACCTCCCCTCCGAGATCCATAGGTCAGCTCAATAGAAGCCACGAGGACTGCCTCCAGATAAAGAATGTGTGAGGAAGTATTAAGTGGGGAAGTGTGCATTGTGGGTGCGGTTGCTGGAAGGGCCACTCATTCGGCTGCCTTCTTTGCTCAGTGTGATCTTGAACATGGAGGAGAGATGAGGAGTCCATTCTAATATAAAAAAAAAACATGGGGCAAGACTTCACCCAAACGTTTTTTTTCATACTATAAAACGTGGCGATGAAGAGTCATTGTTATAGAAGAACCAGCCTTCAGACAAACAGTGGGTAAAATAGGTTCAAAGAAAAAAGTCTTGCCTTTGGGATTTAAGAATTCCTAGCAGAAGTGAAACAGTTTGTCAACGTACTTTAAACTGAAAGAACTACTGTAAGCAGAAAAGCCGACGAGGCATTGGTACAGAAAGAAGGAACATGGTTTGTGAATATGATGGGATGATTGCAGAGAATAAAATGCATACGGTCAGCTCTGTGTCTTGGTGTAGTAACAGCTGTCTGGCCTACATAGTGGCAGCTACAAAGCAACACACATACACTTGGCGCCAAGGACTTTAGGGATTTTAGGTGACGGCAATATTCTATCATACTCAACAGCCTCAAAATGCCATAGCAGCTGGTAGCAAGCTTTTTAGCTTGATGGGCCATCGTAAGACTGGGATTCAACCACACCCCAAGGCTCTTTATCAAGCTTTTTGGGGTAGGCAACTTTCTCAAGCATTCTGGTTGAGGGATCATGACACTGCTGCAGAAAATTGTTGCCCAGCAGCATAACTTCTGTTTTGTCCTCGTTAAGTGTCGGTCTACAACTGGCAATCCAACTGGCTACTTCCTGAAAGCAGGGGATCAAAGATAAATGACTGTAGCTGGGGTCGGGATAATTTGACATGACCAACTGGGCATAATAAACGAGTGACAACCCAAATGAACGTACAATATTGGTAAGGGGGAGCATGTAAAGATTAAAATGAGTGGGGATCAGGGAGGAGCCCTTAGGAACCCCACAGCTGAGGGGAAGGCTAGCTGAGTAACAGGACTGATCCAAGACCTGTAAGGTTCTATTTGCCAAGAAGGATGCGAGCCATTCTAGTGCTCTGTCCTCCATAACGACCTTTGAGATTCTCTGAATAAGAGCAAGATGGTCTACGCTATTGAATGCAGCACTGAGGTCTAAAAGGAGGATGGCTGCGCAACCTCCTTGATCCAGAAGATGCCTACGTTCCTCAGCCACTGCCAGCAAAGCTGTTTCAGTGCTGTGGTCGGAAACCCATTTGGGTGGGGTGGAGAGCTGGCTTAGATTCAAGGAAGGCGAAAAGATTTTTGTTGACCTGTTTTTCCTAAAGTTTGGAGGCTCCAGATAACAAAGAGATTGGCCTGTGGTTACTCAGGCAAAGGAGGTCAAGGTTGGGTTTCTTTAAAAGTGCCTTAACTATTGCATGCTTCAACTGAGGGGGGACCTACCCACAAGTGGTGGAAAGGTTTAGCAGCTCTGTCAACACAAAGACAATGCATTCAGACCCGTGACGGAGGATATGGAGAGGGGCAGGGTCCAAAGGAGGACCTGATTTTACTCTATTTAATAGATTTTACAAGATTCGCGGTGAGATTCGGAAAGACCATGAGAGAGCCCTCATGACAGTCCAAAAGTAGATTTCTGCAGAAAGAACCGACCAGGTTAGACATATCAGAGAAAGAATAATAAATGTCCATAATTTGCTTCTGAAAGAAACGTGCCAAGTTATCACTATGCTCAACTGAGGCATCCAGAGGGGAACTGACTGCTACAACTCAGTGATACCTTTGAGGATCTTAAAGAACTCTTTAGGGGATTTAGAAGAGTTAGCGATTTCAGTGGCGAAATAGGTGGCTTAAGGCTCAAGGTTGAAAGTGTGCCCACTCCTAGTTCTTTCAAATAAATAAGATATATTTAAGACCATCCATCACTTAAGTGTTACTTCCCCAAGAATTTGGACCTACCCCAATTTTGAAAGCTTTAGACAAGGCTTCTTAAGAAGGGTCTATATTCCCTTTAAAGTGATTTACGTTATTCATCAGTCAGTTCACAGAAAGGTTTCCAGAGTAATCTCTACTTGCCAGATCAAAATCCTACCTTCGAGTTGTATCTGCTCTGTTAGCCACTTTCTTTTAGGTGGTCCTCTATTTTGTAGGGGTCCCCTTGGTGGTCTCTCCTTTTTAATTATCAATTATCTGCCCCTCATGCACAGAACTCTATTGTCTCACCTGCATTTCATAAAATATTTGTCATAATCTCGTACTATGACTTCTATGATCACGTTTCAGTGCCAAGGGTCACTCTGGTTAACATTTTGCTTTTTAAATCTTAAATAATATAACCTAACAACGAGCTCCACTCTTGCCATACTATGTGTGCAGCCCTTTAATGAGCCGTGGACTTCTCATTTTTAAGTTTCTGCTAGAGACATCTTTAATCCTTTCGTTACACCCGTCGGCCAACGGCCGTCACGAGCACTACCTCGGTAGTGCTGCGCAAGTCCGTTGGCCGACGCGGCCCCACCCACTCAATGGAACTCCCCACACCGCGGCGGAATTATCGCCGCGGTAAACGGGTTAATTGTCTGTTGCTTCCAATATACATAGAGTGGGCTGCATGTCAGCTCTTTGCTCATGATTGGATGGTTTTGTTATCTGTCTCACTTCCTTGTTACTGATCCAATAGATTTCCTCCCTCTTTTGTGTTTTTCTATCCCAGTGGCGGCTCCTCCACTATGGCGGAGTGTTGCCCGCTGCTTTTAAGCAGTGCATGGCGTACGTAGTTGAAACATAAAATTATAAAAACTTTGCGTTATCATTTTATGCTTCCTGCTGTTTTGCGGGCGGGTGGGTGGGCGGTGCTGCTCTGCTCTTGGAGCAGGACAGGGGAGAGTGGTTTGCCCACTTCTAAGTGCGCAATGACTGTTTGGTTGGCCCTCTCGGGCTGTCCAAACCAGTCATGCACACTTTCCCCTTCTCCATGCAGGCTGAGTTACAGCCTGCATTGAGAACATGCCCACCCCTCCAGCCCCTGGTTGAGAGCTGTGTCACGGCGCTCAGACCAACGACAACACTGCATTGCAGCGTTATGATTGGTTTAAGGGAGGGAGCCTGGCTGCCTGCTTCCTGTTCCTGGAGCAGAGACAGGAGAGCAGGAGCAGAGATGCGGGACCCGGCGGAAAGGTATGTTTACTTTTTTTTCTTTTCTTTTTTTTATACGCCCACCGCAACACCCCTGCGATCCCTCCCTGCAATCCCACCCACCACCCGTGAGACATGCCTGTGACCCCTGGTCTAGCCCAGGAGCATTCACTCTCCTATGAATGCCTATGAATCTCTTACCCTTCTCTCACCCTGTCATGTGATTTCCCATCCCTTCCTCGCATGTGCCACTGAATCTCCCTCCCTAGCTGGTGATCTGCCACCAAGGCGCTGTATGAATCACCACTGTAGATATAATCTAGCACATCATTTTTGGATGC
Source organism: Triturus cristatus (assembly GCF_964204655.1). NCBI lineage: Eukaryota > Metazoa > Chordata > Amphibia > Caudata > Salamandridae > Triturus > Triturus cristatus. The sequence continues at coordinate 435,614,074 of NC_140594.1, read as the reverse complement.
ACCAGAAAAACGCTAGTGCAAAAATTGCCACTTTAGTGCTACACCGAACTCCAGCTAATTAGTCTAGCACAAAGAAACCGGAGTTGATAATTGCATGAAATGATTTTCTGAAAACACAACACTAATCCCAATATAGAACAAATAATTAATAACTACTTTGTTAACTAATCACATTGGGTCGTGTGCTACTCATTACAAAGTGCTTCAACACCTCATCAGAGGTTGTAAGTGTAACACCTCCCCCACTTAGTGCCTCCCCTCCCCCCCCCCCCCCCCACTCAGCGCCTTGAGAACCTCACAGGTGAATAGTTTGTGCTTTATAAGATTACTGATTGATTGATTGATTATGTGAATGCAAGTACAATATAATACAATTACTATACTTAAGACTAAGTTGGGTATTTCTTCTGCCAATGCTACACGCTAGCACTGTTGAACAAGTGGATAATGGTGCCTTAGGAATATGGGGAGTCTTTCTTTTACTAATGCTACCCACTAGCATGGTGAACTGCTACATACATGTGAACTAGAAACATGATGGCCAATTCTTGTACTAATGCTACATTCTACCACTATTGAACTGCTGAATACGTGTGGCCCATGAATGTGGTGCATATTTTTTGTACTAATTCTACATTCGTATAAATACCAGAGCTTCGGGTATTTCCAGGTTACTTCACGCTGTTGAGATGGCTCGCCCCCACAATTTTATTATCTTTTTAGCGCCACCATGTGGTGGACTGTCATAAGCGATGATTTTAGAAATACTTGCTGATGCTAAGGACCGGCAAATACCGGCACAAATTAAGCACTGTGATATACCCCAGCACTGATGAACTGATGGATACATGTGACTTGGGAATATGGTGGGTAACTTTTCTAATAAAGGTGGCATGGGGTTTTACAACTGGGCAGAACAGTCATCCTGCGGGTAGAATGTAAGTAGCCAGAGACCTAATTCTGTCAGTAATTTAACAGCTTTACACCACTTATACTTACCTCCGCCCCCTACCCCCCCCCCCCCCCCAAAAAAATCGCTAGGCCAGAGACAAATGTTCTTAATGTCCACTCTACTCTGTCTCTGGAGCGACTGTTCAATAAGATGAAGTTAACTCGGATATCGGTGAGTTTTTTTTTACAGATATAGTCAATTATCAATAGGTAATGTTCAGTGTTGTGAAGTTTTATGTCCAGTTTTTACTGAGCAGCACAAGGGGATAAAATGCATAGGTTTAAGGGAAATATGCAGGGGGAGGGATTTTAAAAGGCTGATGGGCAAAGGAGAAGGAAGGGGAAACAAAGTCAAGTTTTATTAGCAGAAGATTTGCATTTATTGATGATCTGCCTATATTTAAAAAGCTCTATAAAACTGGCATTCGAAAAAAGGCAACATGGCAGTTACGAGGCGCAGTGAGTGAATAATTGTTCGCAATAGGTTTTTTTCTAATTACACTCTACAGTTTTTTCCATACTTTTATTTTTTTCATTTACCATACTACTTCAGCTGTTTGGTAAATAACAAACTGGGATTAAGCCGGGAAGCTTTTAGCCACTGGGTATTCTAAATTAAAGTCTGCAGTATTGCTTCCCATCGTCTCATTGCTCTGACTGACTGAAATTTTTGCCCTAATTTGGTGAGTGTTTATTGCATCTTGTATACACATTTTCCTCTGTCATTACAGTTCCTCATTCTTTGTTGATGTTTCCTCTTTTGTGCTGGCAGGAGATAATTACTGTTAATTCATTGCGGCTGGCTGCACAGGAAGTTAATTGGTGGAGCACAGAATGTGTAATGTTGTGGTGCGTCGTGGATGGATTGCATTCGTCTGTGCAAGCCATCAACAGACTTTCACTAATGCAACAGGGCCACGCATGTGCTGGAATGCACGACATTTGAGGCAGAAACCCACACTCTCTTCTCAGGATCTAAACCAGGGGTATCCAGCCTTTTCTGTAATAAGAGCAGCGTATGCAAAAATCTAATTCCAACGATCCATCCTCTCTCCATCCAGGGTAGTCATCTGTTAAACTGTTGTCCTCTAGTGCTGAATTTATGTCAATTTTCAAAGAAGCAGAAATGCTGCTGCCTGGTTTGATGCGCTCGTCATTATAACTTATGCTATTTGTGCTTTGTGTGTGATGGCATCTTGTCTCAGGCTTTTTCCCAATGTGATTGCCCTGTAATCCTCGTTTAGTACAGGGATCATGTGCTACAAAGCTTTCCAGAGTGGGAGAAGCTGGTTCAACTTCAATTCCTCCTTCTCTTCCAATCAAATTTTGTGCACTCAACCGGACTGCCTAATTCCATGATTTTTAACAACATCTCATTGAAAGACATAATGCATCCGGGAAGTCTTAATACTCAAACATTGGCTAGCAGACAGGGGAGTATAATAACCCTTGTATAAGGTGTATTTTGTAAGGTACCCTTTATCACATGGGTAGTTGTTCAAGTTTTGGCAGCCAAAGGGTAATAAAAGGGGTCATGATCTGTGTGAATTGTCAATACACGGACTTCGCCTTCAGAAGCAGCACGAGATGCAAGTCCCAGGGGAGAGGAGGCCTTGACTCAGGACTTTAGCACAAGGGTTTCTTGTGAACACCCACTTTAGCAGCTGCAGCAGGGTCAGGGGGAGGTTCCTCCCTTGTGAGTCAGTGTGAGTGTATATAGGGCAGACACACTCAAGGAAAATGCTGAATCTGATACTGACTTTGGCTAATGCTCAAAGGTAAAAGCGATGAATAGATGTTCTTAATAAATTGTAAAATGAATTGGTGCACATGGAATGGTGGTAAATATACTTTAGGCTTTCTCTTAAGAAATCATGACAATTCTATTTTTTAAATTTGTGTAGAATATCATAATTTATTACCAAAGATCACTTTGAAAAATGAGCTAATAATTTTTAAAGTGTTCAGTGTAAGGTATTTGTCTTGTTTGGGGGTGGAGGTGAAAGGTGTTGGGAGGGGGCTGTACATGACCACGGACACATTATATTCTTATGACCCTGCAGAGCGTTCGCTGCATTTCGTGCACACATCTGTCTGTGCAGTTCTCCTTCGTGTGTTCCTCTTTATTCTTATGTGTGCACAGCTGATCTCAACTGTTAGTAAAGATCATCTGGCCATACAGGAAGTTGTGTCGACAATTGTTTATTGTGCCACATTACTTATGTTACCTTCAGTGTACAGGTTTCTATGCTCAGTCGGGGAGGTGTCGTGTAACTGGATCGACCATCATTCCACCTGCCTTTCACTGACTGTCACTGATCCACTGTCTCTACAGGGCAGTCAGCCGTTGGAGGCTCATCAGGGCCCCAAAGGGGGGCCATGTTGGAGAAGTATGGAGGAAGAACCACTGACTGAAAAGTCAATTCACTCTTCTCACTTGCCAAACCATATTTGCTTCAGCCAATATATAATTCTTACCCTCTCTACTAATGTTTACAACTGTGTGATGCATTCTTTCGACTAGTTAACCTGCACGATGCTTTCTTTTGATTTTCTAACATGCACTTTTGAGCTACAGGTTACCATTAAAAGTTTGTCTCTATTTTTCCCCAACGAGTACTGTATGTCATTTCCTCGTGTCAGCACTGTGACATCACTTCCTGGAAGGGTATGGAAGGAAAAATTAAATAACCCGTTGAGCCCGAAGGCAGCATCCAGCAAGAGAGAAGGTTCAAACTAATATTTCTTTAAAGCATGAAAAAATAGAAATATGTGCAAATAGTTAAGAGAAATTGTTGCCGAAATGTGCACAGTGTTGGACTTTTGCATAATACGTTTGCTTTTCTTACACATTATAACACCAAAGTGCAATCCACATTAAAGAATACTTAACAATGATTAGCTTTGATTTATCTAGAATGGCACCAGAAAGAAACAGACAGACCGTCCATTCCAGCAAAAATCACAGTCCAATCCACGCACAAATCATTGTACAATAATAGCAAAAGTCCTTGTATGATAAACAGTTTGCATATTAATTATGAATGTTGCCACTCTCATGTTTTAGGGCTTAGTTCACAGCATGTTTCAAAAGCAAATGGAAGGGATTTCCCGCAGGTTCACCATAAAGAGTGAGCTGGGGACCGGGCTCCAGGGCACGTGAAAGAAGCTAACTTCAATCCGCCTGTGACGAGGAATAACATCTTTTAAGGCGTTTCCTCTCAGTTGAAGGGTAACATACCTGAAAACCGTAACACTGCTCCAGGGTTACAATCTACCGTGCTGGTCTTGTATATTATGTTTAACCTCGCGACTGGTCTGAGCAGGTCACGTGATGATAGCTTGTTAGTGTTTAGGCCACATTTTGTAGCATAAAATACTATTTATTCCGCGTACTGCATGTGGTGTTCTTGGCAATGAAACACATGCTTTCTGCCATAAAACGGGTGCCTGAACTGAAGACCCACATTCTCCCAGGAGCAGCCCCTCCAAGAGTGGTCTGGTCCAGGCCAGTCCTCCTTTACTCACTAGCAGGGCCACGGTGGTTTAGTCCACAGCAACCACAATTATCTATAACAATCGCAGGCGTTCATTCGAAGGGACTGAATAATATTTGAGCGTGTATAGATTACTGAGGAAAACTTCCCTATGCTGCTGTGTGGCGATTGTGCCCCCCCAAAGGGCGAAGAATGGTAACAAGGCAGCAATAAATCGAGGCCACCCTATTCACTGGCATAAACAATGGGCAGAGATAAATACATTCCTTCTGATTTCTATGACGCCACATGCCCTATATTTTAATCCGTTTTATTCCCATCACTGGCTACCCAATCAAAAACAGCACCTGACATGCTCTTCATATTTTGACTCACTGGTGCTAGATGCAGAACGCCATACAATGTGTCCACCGGGCTCAACATTCACTCAATATTCCTTTTATCATCTGATTCATTCGTTTATTATATTCCATTTGCTGAGAACGTTCAAGCAGTATCATTTCCATCAGACACGCTTCCACACTCCATTAATTTGTAGCTATTGATTTACACTGGGGCACGTGCCTTTGACAGCCCGGTTAATAATTATACGTCTGAATGGAGTCAGTCTTCAACGTGTCTGTACTTCCTGACAGGTCGTGCGCTTGGGTTCTACCTGGTGTTTGTTGGGTGTGTGGTCCAGCCGGCGGGGTGTTCCAGGCTGTGGCTGCAGCCGGAGAAGGATTGCTGTACCTGTTTGAGGATCTTCGGGCTTCTGCTTCCAGGTGAGGAGAGCTCTGGCCGTGTTACCTGCAGAGCCATTGATTTTTGTGAATTTTGGGTAACGCAAGTTTTTTTTGCTAGATATTTCAAGAGTAGTGCTTGATTTGGCGCAGGGGATCTTGTGGATGCGCGCTTCCAGTGAAGAAAATAGCAATGATCTCACTTCCTGTATCGCTGCACGTGCACAGGATGTAGTAAGATTGCTGGTGCTCAACGTACTCACTAGCTGCTCTATTCCAAGTCTCAGTTGAATTGTATGGTAAAAGGCACTGAAGCCACTTGTTAGGCCTCCTGTAGGGGCCCTCAGATAACATGTCGGGGCTCGATCCCCCACTTCAGGTGACACCAATCTCCTGCTTTCACTTGATATGTTTTGCGTTCAGACCCTCTGTTGAGTGGTCCGGACTAGCGTTGGCCGGCCTGGTGTAATCCTAACACTGTTTTAAAAGAGAACTATTTGCTAAATAGGAAAAGACTCCCCATAAACACGCATTGTCTCCCTGTGGCGTGGGTCCATCTGTATTTTTTGGCCGTAAGGCCCTAGTTAACCTCTGTAAAAAGTTTATAAGCTCTGAGCCAGCAGAACTCTGTGGAGAATGGGCAATGCAAGGCATACTTTGGCAATCCTGGGCAGCTCTTCACCTCATGTTCCCTGAAAAGGATCACGCAAAAAAAATGGTAACCTCCCCAATCTATTAGGGAATCAACAGAGCAGCTTAGTGAATCACATTGTTTTATTTTTGGCAGCACTTAATGCTTCACTTATTTGCTTACAGAGGTGACTGGCTTCCTCTTATGGAAAGTTATCAAACTAAAACCTTCTTGGCCAGAAAAACTGCCCTATGCATACATACTGTTCACCAGGGCTCTTGAGTAGGGTCCAGTGGACATCCTCAAATGATATCTTTCATGGTCTACCAATAGAAAATGACGTCACCAGCCATTCCTCAGCACAGACACTACCTGCAACATAGGGCCTGGTGCTGTCACATTCTGCTGACACCGCAAGCGGGCTGAAGGGCAGCAAAATGCATCATTTCAGGGAGGCATTCTTAATGGCCGGTGAAAAAAAGACTTTCGCACCTAGGGACTCTCTTTGCCATTTGAGTCTGGGGTCTCCACCAATTAGTATCTAACAAAGCAATGGTCTGATCCAGTGACAGTAACTTTGTGATGCAGAATGTAGAGTATTCCAAGGTTCTAGAAATTTCCTCAGCCACTCATGTTGTCCATGTGTCATCTTGTAAAAGTTAGAGCAAAAGTGGCATGTAGTGCAACCAAATCAAATAAATACAAAAATCAATGTGGCTAAATAACAACAGAAACAGACGCCCATTTTAACCAACACCGTCCATTTTGAAATTAAGTACCACAGAGACCTAAGATAATTATGAGAACCGAAGTGTGTATTTCTTCAGTTCTGTAAAAGTGTAACATTAATCCTGCTTGTGCAACCAGGTGCATATGGTGTTGAGAGATTGGACTGCAGATGATGTATACAAAGGACACACACCTTCGGAATCAAGCTAACGTTGCACCACAAAGTCTCAGGGTTGCAAATCAACTGTGCATAGTGGTTATAGATTAGCTTGCATTTTGAGGCCAACGATCAGTCCTGGTTCACATCTCACCTTTCACTGAAGACACTAGGGCAGGTTCTAGTACATCTTCAATGCTGCCCTGCCTCCTGCTACGGGGGTGGGGCACAGGCAATGGGAATTCTGAATTATCATTCTTTAAATGCCTTGTAGTTGTCACCAAATGTATTCAAGCGGGTTGAAGCGATCATTAGGATTCCACCACATTTCATGGTGGCTACCATCTACTAGAATATACCAGTATTCTCATCTTTCTTGTGTACCCTCAAAAAGTTATTAGACGTGGCATTGAATTTAGAGTCAGTGGTAATGAAACATTATACTTGTTATGGAAGAACTGGTTTCCATTGGCAAATGTTCACCCTTGGAGAATCATCTGGAGGTATTGCCGCCTCCATATTATCTCTATGATGGGGTAATTCTGCCGGATGATTCTTCACCAGCGGAGAATCCTTCAACAGAGGTTTCAACCTCTTCCTCCACTAAATAGAGAATATTCCATTGCTACCTCTATAGCTTGGCTTATTCCATGGAAAGACACTTACCTTTTCTAGAACTATGTTATTAATAAAAGACCTTGAAATATACCAGCCATTATTATTTGCCAAAAGCAGTCACCCACTTCGATGCTAGGGCGTTTAGTTAGTTTCCTATATTTGTTTGCGCTGATCATTGTTAGAAGTTGCTATGATTCTGTATATTTTCTGTCACAGGAGGAAAAGGGGCTGCATTCATGACTAGATGGACATACGGGTACTCAGCCCATCCAGTCATCCAGCCACAAATACGTTCTGAGACAGAATTGCACAATTATCTATAGGCTCTTAATTTGCTGCCGTAGAGAAGTAAGGCTCTTTGGTGATGTCTCCAGACTCTGATAATTAATGGTATATTCCATCAATCAATCAGTAGATGTGTAGAGCACTACTTGTCACTCATGAGAGTATTCAGGTGCTGTCAGCGTCCAGTTGATTAGCTGAATAGCCAGGCCTTCATGGACTTTCAAGACTCTAGAAGTGATGGGGAGGTCTGTAGATGAAAGGGTAGCTCATTACAAGTCTTTGCTGCTAGGTAGAAGAAGGAGCAACGTCCACATCTGCTATGTCAGATGCAGGCAAGGAGGGTTTGAGAAAGGGATGTATAGCGGAGGTGTCTGGTGGGCTGATGGAAGTTCTGGCTGTGGTTTAAGTAGGCTGGTCCGCAGTTGTGTAGGGCCTTGTTTGCATGGGTCTGGAGATTGAACTGGCATCTTTTCTGTATAGGGAGCCAGTGGAGTCCCCTGAGGTGGGGGTGATGTAGGTTCTTCTAGGGAGGCACAGGAGGAGTCTGGCTGTGGTGTTCTGTATGGTCTGTTGTCGTCAGATGAGATGAGCAACAATCCCTATGTAGAGAGCATTGCCATGGTGAAGATGACTGGAGATGAGGGCCTGAGTGATGATGCGCCTTGAGCTTTGGGGAAGCCATTTGAATATTTCACTAAGCATGCGGACGATGAAGAAGCAGGAGGAGGAGACAGGGTTTACCTGAGTCGTTATGGTTAGCTTGTTGTCCAGAAGGATGCTTACGTTCCTAGTGTGGTCAGTGGGGATAGGAGTAGGTCCGAGTTCTGAAGGCCACCAGGATGTGTCTCATGGGGAGCTTCTGTTTCAGAAAATCAGTAACTCTGTCTTGTCCATATGCTTTATTTTTGAACTGTCCATAAAAACCTAAAGTTTTTGAGACAAGATTTTAGATTTCACTATGTACTCTTCATCTAGACAACATGGGCTAGTATGAAAATATTTTCCAAAGCTGATGAGGAGGTGCTGGGTCGGCCGGTGGTGGGGTAGATAGCCGAGATCAACAGGACAGGCGAGTGAGAGTGATCAATATGTGGAAGGAAGTGGAAAGTTCAAAAGACAGAGCAGCAGTTTTGATATCCTGAGTGAAAACCAACCCATATTGCCAATATGCTGGAACATGTGGTTGGGCCAGAAGCTTTGCTAAGGCATAGTAATGGTGGGTCCTGGAATCACATTCTCATTCATTGTGCACAACTCAGTTCCGGTCCATGGATGTGTCCTTTATAGGTTCCCTGGCACTCTTACTCTCTAAAATTAGTGCTTAGGAAATTAGGTATTTTAAACTGCTGTTTTATTGTAATTTCGGAAAAATTATAAATGCATTTTCATAGTTTGGCTAAAGTTGCTGGTAATTCCTAGCTGTTTATGGTTGTCCTGTTTCCATGTCCTTAAGCAAACCCCTGGATCTCAATTTCCTCACCAGTTCCTCAGCCTTTATTTTAGCAGCACCTTTAAGATCTTCCATGGGTAGAATAAATTGACACAAGTTTATGCTTTCTGTTTGATTGTTTTCCTAGTTTGTGGGTACTCTTGTGCACATATCAGATGCACGCATAGAAGCTCGTCTGCATTATCGATCAAAGAGAAGGTGAGTATTTCGGCAAAGTTGGTCAGTGATTTGGCAATATTGGGCCATGTCTTGCACTTGAGTCTATGCAGCCCTATGCAAATCTTTATCTTCGCCCTCACATCTCTGGCACTTGAATTTCAGAGAATGTACATACATGGAAATAAACCCCAAAGATGAGATCCGGACCGGGCAAGGGCACACAGGCAGTCTGTGGTAAGCAACAATCTAGTTGGGTAACCATGAGGAAGGCTGTAAAGGGTGTGTCTTGTTAGTGTGCAAGGCTCATCTGATGCTCACCTCCCCACAGCAGACAGTGGTGGACTGGAGTCAAAAAGCAGCCCTTGAAAATGTGTTCATGCTTTGCCATTTTGAACCGTGTATTTCCAATCATTTCAAGGAAGATTTGGTGCGTTTATATTTCTGTCTACAGTGCTTTAAAAAGGCCGGTACTGTCCGAAGTACCAGCACTTTTTTGTTTTGAGAGGGAGAGTACCGGCACATCTCAAGAGAAATGCTATACTTTTCATTGGAGAGTACCGGCACTTCTCAGAAACAAGCAGGTACTCTGGTACAGCAGAGCAAAGACAGCACATGACCCAGATGTGAAAACTGAGCAGTGGGGTGACAAAGGAGCTTTATTTGTCTTAACTGGCACACCCTCCCTTCCTTTCTTGCATTTTTCAAAAAACACTTCGAATGTCCTACAATATAGCCTCTCTGTGTCCCAGACCAATCAGGAAGTTAGATCGAATGTGAATTCGAGCTTCAGCCAATGGGAAAGAGGCATGATGGGCTCTAGCACTCCCGCATGAAGTCGCACACCAAGGAGCGGCCTCCTAATTTGCACACAGTGCTTTACCTTGAAAGCCCACCGCATATCAGGCAACCGCAGTTACTGTTCTTCTCCGTGTCACTTACATTTGTTTCCCACGTATTCATGCTGACTTTCCCATGACTTTGACAACTTGTGTAAATAAAGCACTTCTATTTATGCAGAACGGGAAGTTAGCGCTGCAATCATTATTAAAGATAAAAGACGATCAAGATCCTCTTTCAGAACAGCCAGAGGCTCATGACTGGACTGAAAGCGACTGAGTCTAAGAGGGAGCTGTCTGTGTGGGAGAACTCACATACAAATTATCTTTATTGGCATGACAAGTTGAGCTGTTTTTCCAATCTTCATAAAGGACGTATAATGAATGGATGAAATAACCTTACTAGCTCACACACAGAACCCACACAACCAGACACAAACAACACACACATTCACAACCACCCACTCTCAAACACCACTCTACTCATTACCACTGCACTCTATGCCACTAAACTGTACACTCTACGCCACTGCACTCTACCGCACTACACTGTACACCAGTCTACTCTACTCTATGCTACTGCACTCTAGGCCACTACAATGTGCACCACTCTATTCTATGTCACTGCACTCCACACCACTCTATTCTGCACCACTCTACTCCACTGCACTATACCCCAGTGCACTATATGCCAATCTACTGTACTATGCAGCTCTCTATGCCACTGCACTCTAGACCACTGCACTTTTTGTACCTATACTCTACTGTACACCACTGTTCTCTATGCCACTGCACTCTTTTCTGCACCACTGCACTGTATGCCACTCCACTTTATACTCTACACCAGTCCACTCTACTCCACTGTATGCTATTCCGTTGTACCCTATGCCAACGTATCCCACTCCACGCCGCTCTATGCCACTCCAATGCACACCACTCTACTGTATGCCACAACACTCTACTCCACACAGTGCCACTTTATGCCATCCTACCCCACTCCACCCCACACAATGCCACTCTACTATATGCCACTCTGCTCTATGCCACTCTACTCTTTGCACTGCACTCTACACTACTCTACTTTACCACACTTCACTCTACCCCTCTCCACTCTACTGCACTTTACTCTACCTTACTCCTCTCTATGCCACTGCACTCTAGAACACTGCACCCTACGCCTCTCTGCTCTACTCTGCACCACTCCACTCTACATCACTGCAGTATTTGTTACTGAACTCTACGCCAGTGCACTCTATGCCACTACACTCTACTTTGCACCACTCTACTTCATGTCACTCCACTGTATGCCACTGCATTCTACTCCACTCCGCTCCTCTCCACTCTAGGACACTCTACTACACACCACTCTATGACACACCAGTCCACTCTACTCTATGACACACCACTGCACTCTATGACATACCAAATTGCATCATTTATAAGAACAGGGTGCATGGTAGGGGGCTGAGTTATTAGTTAATGTAGTGTGGCTAGTGAATTGACAGCACTGTATATGTAGGTGAGCGAATTATAGTACATTTGGACCAGGGCAGAAATTATAACTGTAAATTATAGCTATAACTTTAGAATTTCTAATGTCGGTGTAGTTAAAGTTAGTTTTGAATACAAAAATGTTACTCGTGTTTTCCTAACTGTAACTTAGCCTTAACCTTTGGCTTTTTCATTGAATGATTGAAAAAAGAAAATATATATATATGTCAGCTGAGGTTTTAATACCCCCTCGCTTCTGATGGAAGTTGCATGTTTGTCAGTTGTTGATCTTCACCTCTCAGGTGATGAAGGAGAAAAATAATGTCATTATATTGTGTGCTTTTCCACTTATTCCAGTCTACAGAGCATTGTTGTTTAGCTCCAAATACACGAGCTTCAAAAGATTGTTTTTTCAACTTAATAAAGCAGGCTTTTGGGCCAGGATACCCTTGTGGGAGATGGTGCGTTTTTCAAATATATTTAACATAATATAACATTAAGTTGAATAAAGCAGGCTATTGGGCCGGGATACCCTTGCGTTTTTCAAATATATTTAACATAATATAACATGAAGTTGAATAAAGCAGGCTGTTTCCTCTGTATGGATTTATTCAATATGTTTGTTGAAGACTGTCTGTGTGGTGAAAATGTTGTCAGTGCCGCAGTGTTAGGGAGGAATCAGATTTAAACTTTTTGGGTAAACCCTTGCTATTAGTCAGTAAGTGCACGCCGCTTTTTTTATTGACACTGTTGAACAGTTTGCTCAAACTTCTGACAGAGCCCTCAATATTTACTCGGGAATAGGGCATATTTTTGAAGACAGATGTTTTTAATTCTTTGGACCATCTCTCAAGTACTGCTAAGATGGGAATTTTCCAGACTCCAGAACCCTATCCAGCATTTTCAATAAACCTTGTTGGTTTTCAAGTCAAGTCAAATGGTCTTTATTCGGATATAAAATATCCATAAACGTGCAAGTCATCACCACCAATAGGATATAAATATACAATAATATAAAACACATGATAAAAATAAGTTGGGTATCAAGACAACATTATTAATAGCATGAACAAATGTGCAAAGATGGCAATAAAGTGCAGATAAGTACAATGTGTACGACATGTGAACGTCAAACCATCTGTTACATTTGTGCAAATTGACAATCCAATAGCATTAGATGTAAAATGTCTTTAGTTGCAAATCATCACCACCAAATTAGAAAACGAGTAGGGTTTATCAAATCAGCATCGTTAAATAACACAAAACAATTGTGCAAAATAGCAGTAAAGTGCTAACAAGTTCAATATGTACACTATACAGACGACGAACCTAGCTGTATCAATGTACAAATTAGCGGTCCGTGAATATTAAATTAAATAAAAGGGCCTCAGATAAAAGATATAGAGTGTCCATAGTGTTTCGCGAACGTACCGCAGATTGCAAGAATGAACTTACTCTGAAAATCATATCATCACTTCCTAGCCGCAATGTTTCATCAAATGCCAGTTTATAATCAATAATAGCATGTGACTTAAAATAAGTAATCAGATACTGTTTAGTGTGTCTGATATAAAAGTTACAGAAGAACAGGAAGTGTAAAATTGTTTGTTTTTGACCATTTCCGCATGGGCAGAGCAGGTTCTCTAGATTTTTGTTAAAGCCAAGTGGGAAACAGAGTGAGTATTTTATGCTCCCATCCCTGAGGCGAAAGAGCAAGCTCCTGTTCCATCTTCCGATATTTTTCTTGAGGTATTCCTGTAGCATATCATTTTTATTGCCTGAGCGTGTCAAAATGGAAATATATCTAATTATTGATGGTTTATAGAGCGTTGTGTGTCCTCTTTCCCTTCGGAATGAATCATAGAGTGCCTCTCTCACAGTTTTTGTGTTCATGCCGTCTATATTTAGGGGATGGGAGAAGATATATTCCAGTTTCACACTGACTAGACTTTTCTTAACAGCACTAAGCCAAGGTATAGAGCTACCCCTGTCGCATTTAAGGCAATCATTGATTATTTCCTGAGTTAGAATTGCTGCCGGGTTTCGCCATATCTTTAGCCAGAACAATGCTGGCCGAGATTTAATAAAATCCTCGAGATAATACAAGTTTAATTCTTTATGGCATATGTAAGTGGGTGATGAGATTTGGACCCCTAGAACCTTTCTGCAGAATCTATTTTCTTCTGTTTGGATATCACTGCAATTTGTGTAACCTCACACCTCGGCACCATAGGTTGCGGTTGGTAGACATTGTGATTTATAGATCTGTAGTAAAGGTATCACAACCTCAGCCCGCTTTGGCTGTCGTAGGCTAATGATTGAATTAACTGCCTTACCGAGTTTGTTTCTACCATGAGCTACATGTGCTGACCATGATCCAGAATCTGAAAAAACTAAACCCAGGTACGGAAAAGTGCCAGTGCTTTTTAGAACATTGTCTCCTGATACTATATGATCGATACAATGTTTTTTGGGCCCGCAAGACATAATATATGATTTTTTTAAATTGGTACACAAATCCAAATCTGCCATAAAAGAAACAAAACCCATGATAAAAATGCGGAGTGCTTTAGGTGTGCGGCTCATCAGGACCGCATCATCCGCATATAAAAGTACGGGGAATGGTTTGCCGTTAACTTTCGGTACATCGCATGTAGATTTAGACAGGGATTTATTTAATTCATTTATATAAAGGATAAAAAGTAGGGGGGCCAAGACACAACCTTGTCTGACGCCCCTACCAATAAAATATCCCCGGAGACCTCTCCTTCATTATTTATCCTTACCCGAGCTTTTAGGTCTCTATGCAAATGTGCCAAAAATAAACAAGTGTCTTATCCAGCCCGTAATTTAAAAGAATCTCCCATAATCTTGATTGATTGACAAAATCAAAGGCTGACGATAAGTCCATAAAACCCAAATACAAAGGGACTTTTTTGCGCGATGGTGTATTTGCCTAATATAAGATTTAAATTCAGACATTGTTCTACGGTTCCCACATTGCTTCTAAATCCCAGCTGACAAGAATTTAAAATTTGGTTATCCTCTGCCCAATTCCTGATTTTATTAAAAATCACTCTGCCCAAAATCTTCAGTGTATTATCTATTAAAGATATAGGACGGTAGCAACTAGGATTGGATCTATCGTCCTTCTTAAAGATGGGCACGATGATACTGGTTGACCAGGTATTCGGAATTGTAGTGTTGGACAGATTATTAAAAACATTGCAAAGTAAAGGGGACCAGAAATCGGGTTCAGATTTAATAAGGTCGATTGATAACCCATCGGGGCCTGGGGCTTTATTCCCTACACTTTGATTTATGGCATCTTCAACTTCGGTTATAGATATAACAACCTTGTTAGCTGGACGAAGAAAGTCAGTAGTTGTTGCTGGGGCTGTGTATATTCTTGCAAAATGCTCCTCCCATGTCTTACTAGGTATGTTACAATTAATAGGGGTTACATTGGATCCCATGGACCTCATAGCTTTCTCCTCACCCAAAAACCCAGTTACAACTTTAAGTGCAGCAGTGCGTACAAGGGAGTCCCACCTCTCCTTCAATATCTCCTCAGTACGCAATTTGATTACTTTCTTATAACGTCCTCTCAAGGCTTTAACCAAAGTCGTGTCCCTGGGTTTTTCGGCTAATGCCTCGCGAAGGTCACGGTTTGCCCGCAAACAAATCCCGTTAAACCATCTAGGGTTCTTACTTTGTTTCCTAACAGGTTTAGAAATTTCCTGTTTGATGCCAACACATAACCCAGTAAAGGCCTGAATGATCTCTGTATCAGGGCATCCGCTAGACAAGCACGTTTCCACAAGTAAGGGGTAGGATTTTATAATTTGTGCGAATAGGGCCTTATTATCTATGCCCTTGCAGATTACTTTAAGTTTGTCAGTGGATGCAACCAGATTCTTTGCACCTATTTCTTTCTGTTTAATAAATTTATTAACAAATCTGATAGTTGTCAAAATTGGGTTGTGGTCACTATAGCTAGTGCATAAAACTTCAGCCTTGACTAAACAGTTCTCAAGGGATGATGATATAAAAACATAATCAATGGTCGATGAACAGCCGCGACCTCTAAAGGTAGGCAATGGGCCTTTATCAGACATACAACCAACTTTCTCCATAACGTTGGTTAAATCCCTAGACGATAGATGATTATACAATTCTTCCCCTCTTTTACACGGAATTACCGGGACATGTGTAACTGTAATATTATCCATTCTTTTGTGCAAATGTGCATTAAAATCACCCCCCAAACAAATTCCGTCCAATTTGCCAAACCTTTTTCCTTCTAACATATTATCAATAAAATCAAATAAGGTGATAAAATTCCTATTTGGCAGTGATCTAAAATCATTGTTATAAAAATGTATAAAACATAATGTGATCCCATTCGAATAGAGTGTGGCCTGAAAGTGACTATCATTTGTTTCCAAGGGTTTGGTATTGCTTCCTGCAGTGATCTTTATCCATGTGGATAATCCCCTGCTAGGTCGGCCAACTTCAGGGCTAAGGGCAGTACTGTTGTAGCAAACAAAACCCTCAAGAAGCAAACTACTAGTACTCCATGTCTCCTAAAACATCCAAACTGCTAACCATGTTGGTCCACTCTACTATATTCATTTTTGATTTTAGACCAGCGATATTCCAGTTTAGTATTTTTAGATGTTGATCAGAAGACATGGGTTCACTGGTGACAGGGCAAAAAGGCAACAGTTCTACCGGGCGGGCCATTTGAAAATTCCCGATAGGGCTGGATTTAATCGTGGCCTGGTTAACCATTGGTGCATCCCGGGACTGTACTACAATATTCGAAGATTCGCTCGGTAGTCAGTCCTGTCCCTCTAAGTCAGACAGGGCAGCGACCGGTTATGTACAGGATATATCGAAATGGCTGAATGGTGGATTCTTTGAGGTGGTCTGTAGAAAAAGCCAAGTGGTAGTGAAATTATAGCCGTTGGAGTACTAAAGTGGTTGATGTTACATTTTAATATACCTGTCACCAAAGAAGGGTACCTAAAATTCACAACTATACAGTCGCCCATAATATTTTTAGTCGAGGGTCCTACCCATCCCACCCGTCGCACCATCAGGATTTCGTTGGCATCTCCATACCCATCCCCTTATACATAGATAGCCAATCAATACACTTATTCTTGAGTTGATCCCAAGACTCACTTTGGTCTTCATACAGGGGGGGTACTCCAGCTAAAACTAAAACATAAGGACATGCTTCTGGCGGCAGATTGAGTACAGCATCGGCATGTTTTTCAGCCCGAGTAACAAGAATAGGCTCATTATTTGGGTATGGCGTTGATTTTGTGGGTGCTGTCGCAGGTGGGGTAGGAAGGGCTACTATTGGCAGTGAGGTGTGACAAGGAGATTTATTTACCACAGGTACTTTTGACAAGGGCAATGTACTAACCGAAGTGCTAATCATGGAATTGCAAGGCAAGCTCTTCTTGTTACCATCGCACTTTTCACATATATTATCTACACCAGGTATAATACATTTGCCACTTCCCCCTACAATGCCTTTGTTGATTGCCTCCATATCTTTCAAAAGCCGTTCACCCCTAATTTGATCAATAATGATAGTCCCTTTCCTTTTGGTATCTTCTTTCTTCACCAGGCTTTCCAATCTGCCCAGACGTTTAAAATATGATTAAACTGTTTATCCATTAGACTTTTCAATTACTTAAAAGTGGAATCCACTATAGTGTCAATTAGGTTGTCATTTGACCGTCCTAGCGTGCCATTTACAGATGTTGGCTCAGTTTGTGTACACATAGAGTTAGATTCTGCTATAGTTGTGGTCAAATCAACAGTACTATTAGTTAGACCATCTGGTTGTGTACTCGTGCTGACTAACCCCCCACTTGCTGGGGTTTTTCCTCGTAACCACATGCTCTGAGGGGTTGGTTGGGTTTTATTATTGCGAGGGGGTTGTTTCCTCTTACTAATAGGCATTTGGGTATGGCCGCTCTTCCTTTTCCCCCCGGCGGTCTTTAGGTTTTGGGCTGGGTTAGTGGTGCTAGGGTCAACTTCAGTTACCTGCTGGGAGTCTGCAATATCAACAGAATCAATAATGTTCTTATCAATCCCCGAGGCCACAGATAGATTCTCATGATGGGTGGGATTGACAATTGTTATACTTGGTGTTAACGGTACAGGGGTTGTAAGGTCATCATTCTCGGGACCACCAGGTATATGTAGAGACAATGCTGTTTGGCCCAAGGATAATCTCCGTTCAGTATTTTCAATTTCGGATGTGACCAACATGAAAGCATTTTCAAGCAGGCTTTCAAAGGAAGACGAAATGATGGAAGAACTTCTGGAACCCTGGGCAGATGTGATGGCGGAACGTTTCCCCATAGTTAAATTATACACTCACCTCACCTCACTTCTTAGAGGGGAGGTCTAGCCAGGCCTAAAACGGTCCTGCACCTGTCCCGGCTTTTCTCCCGAACGCCACCCGCTCACGCCCCGCGAGGCAGGAGGCATTCCTTTCGCTTATGGCGCCTCCGTGGGCGTCGCTGGGGCGGCTGGAAGACGTAGTTCCCCGCTGCAACCGTAGCCCTCACGGTGCGGTAAAAAACGTGCAGAGACGGAGAAGGATACCGTGCTCCTCACGGCGTTGGCAGCTAGAAAGGAGCAAAGCCGTTGCCGTTACAACGTTGGCAGGTCAGATCACACAGGGTTAAACTTCAACGTTTACAAATGAAACTCCAGAGATCTAAGATTCGCAGGTACACAGGTACGTGACGCGGGGAAAGCTCACCCACCGAGAGAGCAGGTCTTCATGATTCACATTAGGGCAGCACTTTCTCACCTCATCCGCGTTCCAGATTTTCGGCGGATATCAGCACAGCGCAGCCCTTGTTCACAAAATTGTTACTAATTATCGTGGACCAAGCGCTGGGAACACTCCCGTCCGCTTGCTCTGTTCGTGACCAAATGTGCACGAAGCCGCACCTCTATATATATATATATATATTTTTTTTATTCATGACATTTCGTGTCCTTTTTTCGTATCCCTCCTCAGCTTCTAGTAACACCCTTGATTCCCAATGTCGCACCTTCAAAACTCCGTACCTTAAACAATATTCCTCTCAAAGCTCTCTGTTATGCTCCGGAGGTCTCTCTTCTAGTTGAGTCTCCTGCAGACTAATACTGTAGCAGCTCTTTTACTTCCAGCGTACTTTTCAAAGTTCCTATCGAGCAAAAACGTCCGTCAAAGGACCGATGAGCTCAGGGATAGACAGGCAGTCGTCCAGATGCCCTCAGCTGCCCGCTGCAATTGGACCGCACACAGAAAGCCGCAGGAAGTCAGCAAAGTGGCCGCAGAAAGATTGCCTCACCGTTTGGGAAGCAGTCACCCGCCTCCGCCTCGCCTCCTCGAACAGAGCAGTCGAAAATAGAGCAGCTAGAGAAACAGAGGCCGCCACCTGCCTCCTCTAGCAGCGCTCAGCTCCCAAGGATGCCACACCTCCTCGCCACAAGTACAGGAGCACAGAAGGTAGGGAATTCAATCCAGGCGCCTCGCCACGCCAGCGCCCTTGATGTCCAGGACCTTCTTCCCCTCGAAAAGCCGCAAAGATTTTCACCCAGCAGAAATCACCGAAATCACTAGAACGCCGCCGCCGCCAGCTAGGTACAGTTGTTGGTTTTGTTGAAAGCTGTATGTTCGCATCTCTTTTAATCGCTACCTGGACAAGATTTTGGTGTCTCGAACTTTCTTTGACGTTTACCTACTGTTCTTTGAAGTTTTCATCTCGCATGTGGTTGTAACCCGTGATTGTTGCTATGCATCTTCTCCATAGTTACCGGTCCCTTGCTGCTCAGCCAGTGTGGGTATGATGTAATAGAATGTTGATGTGTGCCTTGTTGGGATGAATGTCAGTTGGAGAGAGTGGGCTGAGCAGCAAGGATGCTGCACCTGGTGGGGCCTATGTGACTGGCTACCTGACTACTTGCCTACAAGAGATTATCTTCATGTACAACACTGGCGATGAAGATGTAACTGGTGACAATGACGTGACTGGCTACATGAATACTTGCCTACAAGAGATTATCTTCATTTACAACAAATGTATGTATACAAAATGTTGCAAATGGACTGTCCATATTATACTATTGTAATCTGCGGCCTTCTCAGTTTAATGGTTTTGGTTACTTTTTTTGATTTATATAAGCAGTTTTGTCTTTTTGTTCCCTAGATTATATTCACTTAGATTGTTCCTGTTCGACTAAGCCATGTCAAACTGATCTTGAGTAATTTAAAACAGTTCTTTGAGGGAAAGCAACCTAACCTTAAAAGTCCATCGAAAATGAGAGGAACCACATTTAATGAAAGATATGTCTGGTAGAGATCAGAGAGTAGAAGATCACACTACCAAGTCCTTTAAGTCCACCAATGGAAGCACAAGGGGCAATTCGGTAATGATATGATCCTTTTTTGTGCCAGAGCAAATAGCAATCAACCCTGTTGCCATGAGTGTTTCGCTACAATGAGGTTGAAGGTCAGTACTTTGGTTTGGGGATTGCATGAGCTTTTCCCTTCCAGTCCCTCCTCTTTTTCTTTCTCCAGTCGCCTTATCTTCATATCTTCAAGATACTGATGGAGCAGGTAAAACAAATTTGTATACCTTCTCTATTTTGCATGAAATTAATTACGTAATCATTCTAAAATTTTAACTCGTACTAATTAGTTTGAAAATGCTAAGTGCATGGCAGAACGACTAATTAATTAACTATGGTACGCAAACTAACTTTAGATTGTGATGAAATAGAAAACTGCATGATTTGTGTTGCTTTTGTGATGGTTTGTGCTTTCAGTACTGCAGTGGTGAGTATTATTGCTATAAATGTTGCTACAAGCTAGGAAAATACTAATATATATTGGGATTAGAGTGGGATTAAACATTAGAATCTTCATTTCTATATTTTAATTACTGTTATGTCTGTTTTTGCTTAAATTGGCATTTGGGCCTACTAGGCCGCAGTCCTTAAAATAGAGGTCCTATGAAGCCGCCGTCATGTGAGCGCAATGACTTCTGCGCAGAATCGGATGGCTCTGAATATCTCCAAGGGACCCCAGCCTTTGTGACATCGTGTTCCTTGTCAAGGATAGGAGCATGGAGGCTTGCCAACTGATGGACGGTGTGAACCACCAAGGGGACAATGGAGGACCTGTATAAGGATGCTTGCTTATTATTCAAAAGTTACGTCCGGAACTTTCGGATGTGAACCGAACGGATAATATACGTTTTGCGCTTTGCTATGCCAAGTCTCATGGAAAACCAGTTGGTCCTGGGAAACTTTGAGAAATTACAAGTTGACCCTGGATCATCCAATCAGAACATTTTCCCTACCCCTAAATTGTTGCATGTTGTTCTGAAGTAAGAGGGAAAAGGGTATAAAATACCCTCATCCGCCGAAGGGGGGCGGTTCATCGGGCTGATCTTCCATAGCGTTGGGTCTACGTTGAGCTAATGAAGATTTCCATGGTTTACCTTGGGTTTCTTTGATTTTCGGGAAGTTATTTCATCTGTTGGTTTGATTATTGCCGTGGGTCGGATAGTTTGTCACCAGAGATTGTAGCAGAGAGTTTGGATATTTGTTAACTATCAAATGTATTTTCTAAATCTATGCTCATTCCCCAAAGATTCGGTTTTCTCCTTGAAATAAACCAAATTATGTTATAATCTGTAGTGCCTAAATGCTAATGCAGAGCAAATTATTATTAGATAAACAAATATGGATTAATCAGAAATGAGTTTGTGATTCTTTAATTGAGTACCGAATTTAATCAAATGTTTCCTAGGCTTTAATTGTGTTTTACCAGGTTCTAATTCACCATCAACCAATCCAACTAATTGGTCCGTCGACCAAGTGGTGGAGTGCCTTGATATTAAGGTCAGGATTCTATAGGTACAAATGTATATAATGTATATAATGGAAAGAAATATAATCCTGATAGGTAATAAGGTACCCACATGTCCAGCGTTTTTCTCCTGTGTCCAAGATTCGATTGAGACGAGTGCGTGTTGGTGATATGGGCCCCACCAATGAATGAGTGTTTGAATGAGTTGTTCTGATGACGATTCTGTGACATAGGGACAATATGTAAATTTGCCCTTTACGCTGCAGCAATACCCTTGGGTGAATGTGCACTTTACAAGTATACGTTCTGTTATATGAACAGATCTTGACATGGTTGAAATCAGTTCTTTGTTTGACTTTCCCAGAAACTATTTGAAGACTGACATGTTTTGGCTATTGTTATCCCTAATGGCTCTTGTTGTTGTCAGTTTCACTGCAGTGATGATAATTGCGGTAGGCCGTTCAGACAATATTCTAAACTTGAGTAGTACCAGGTCTCACCCACAGATAGTTGGTTTTTGGTCCACTACCAAAAGCTTGTGCGATTTAATATTCTGTTAAAAATACAGGTAAAGTGTGCATTGACATCCAAAACCATCTCAAGGCATTAGGAAATTGACTGTAGAAAGTAAGTAACATGGCCCAATGTTTTTAGCAAAGACTGGTGTAAACTTGTGGAAACAAATGTTTTTTAATTCAAGTTTAATCGGAACATGATCTTCTATTTCATTTAAGTAGAGTGTGTGGACATGGGACAGCTTTAGCACACGAGAAAGTATGGCCCGCCCATCTGGCACGCCTACATTTCAGGATGCATAGCATGGCTTGATCACCAGTTCTAACCTACAATGGTGCCTGGAATTTTTGATACAATGACAAATAAAATATGGGGCTCTCAGTCTCACAGCATTCTGCACCATTCAGAGCGATTTGAATTAGATGTGCTGTTTGACAGGGAGTCAACAGAGGGTTTCTCGCAGAAAGGTGACAGGATTCATCCATCAGAGGCTCTGCAAGACTAAACGTTATTTGCTAGTTGCAAAATACATAATGCTGGTGAAATCTAAGCAAGAAATTACAGCTGCCAGAATAGTCTAAACATTTTGAGGAAGACGTAGGTGGTTGAAGATTTTCCTAAAGTACACAATAACTTTTTTGTACTTTGATTTTTGTTAGAAATTATGTTTCTGGTTGGCTACCGTGTGCACCGAATCAGAGCAGAAGCCACCACTCTGGTCAGGGCAAGTCAATTACACACCAGAGATAACATGTGCTCATGTTCTGATAGCTTAACGCAGAGCAGTCAGGCTTATAATCAGAGGCAATGTGTAAAATGTTTGTGCAACACACTCAAACAGCAACACAAGGAATATACGGTAAAAGAGATTCAACAATGGATTAAATAAAATTATGTAGTATATTGTAGATAAAATCAGACCGAAACGATATGAATCATAAATACTGTGCATACTATGCAGTTACACAGATAGTACCTTTTTAAAAACCAGGCCACCCGCGAAAGAGCACTGGACTGTAGTATCTTGTCTGAGGCCCCCACAGTACCTTTGGGGAGGCACTAAAACTCAAGGGTCACACAGAAAGACCTCGTTCAGCCCCCCTACCTTCAGGACACCAAATGCAGCTGCCTGTGTGGGTGTGGTACATCTGCCGAAGCTCTGTTCCTTTTCAAAAGCAGGGCTGCTGTGAAGGAGCTTGGGATGACGCTATCTCCTCTGCAGGCCCCACAGTACCTTAGAGCTCTGCAGGAAGAGCCTCCGACATAACCCTCAGGAGCAGCGGTGTCTGCTTGTTACTGCGGATTGCGAGTCCGGTTCACCATGTCCCTCTGGGAGGATGGGGCCTCTCAACGACCAGCGGTGTTATTTTCAGACAGGGAGATGGTGCCACGGGACTGCACTTCTCTCCCCAGTGTTGTACGACGCAGTCTCCTTGCTCAGAGGCTGCACTAGGGGAAAACACCTGCCGCTTCATATGAAGGGGAAAGTGCTTAACCTGCACTGTCTATGAAGCAGGGAGCAGCACTTACCATGCGCTGGTTTGGAAATTATAAAATGAGGAGTATTCGACCACAGCTCCTCGTGTAGCCCACAGCTGCTGGATTCCCAAGAGGTAAAGTCCCACAGCAGAGGGGCTCAAAGGCAATATTTGATTGCCCAGAGAGTGTGAAGAACAGGAGGCAAGTCAGAAAGCCCTTGGAGAGCACATTGGGCACAAAGACAGCAGCAAGCCAGCACATAAAGTCCCATTGCAGAGTGGCAGTCCCTCCTAGCACTCCAGCAGGCCAGCACAACAAAGCAGGTAGTCCAAATGGCGGTTCCTCCTGACAGCACAGCAGTCCTCTGGCAATCTGCAGTTTCTACAGCCAGCAGCGTCTGGTTACAAGTCCCAAGCAGTGTCTAAGAAACATGGGGTCAGAGCCCCAGTACTTATAGTCAAAAATGTATTTGAGCAAGGAGTGACTCCAAAGGCACTATTAGGAATACTCAACCATCCCTTTCAACCCAGCCCTGGCTCCAGATGATCAATGGGGGTAAATCAACCCTTTGTGTGCAGGCAAGACACAATCTATTCAAATGTAAAGTGTAAACCAACTCTCCATCTCCAATCCCAGGAAAACTATCAGTATGCAGATGAATGCAGATGTATCCCCCGTCACACCCTGCCCATTCTGTCTTGTGGCTGTCTGAAAAGTATGCACCAAATGTAGCTGTCACCAAGCCAAGACATGTATTGGAGTCAAGCTGCAACACATAAAGAGTCATAAGCACAGAGGAATGCCCACTTTCAAAAAGTGGCATTTTTAAAACAGTAATGTAAAATCCAACTACACCAGTAGGCAGGATTTATCACCACTATTCTAAACATTGCAACACCACTCCTTTCTGATCCGGAATTAACACTTACAAGTATATAAGGGAATTCCCAATGCGAGGCTATGAGTGAGACATGAACCAAAATGTAGGGGTCAATATGATATGGAAAGTAAAAAAGTTTAATAAATTAACATTTAAAAAATATAACCGGGCGATCTATAGGGCCAAAATGAATGACTTTGCGGAGAAGATTAAGCAGGCTGCACATACCTATAGGGAAATACATAACATCGTCAACTCTTTTTTAAAACCTAATGTGGCAGGGATGGGGCCCACTTCCTCTTGGGAGCTCTCTTCTTGACCAAGTCAAAAGGATTTATGACTCCCTAGGGGTGCTGCCTGACTCCTTGGACACTCCAAAAGCCAGAGGCTCGGATAATTGGGTTTCAGCAGAATTGTCATTTTTTCTGAGGCTAAGCAACAATGACATCCTAGAAGTAGCCAGCACAATAAAATCAGGATCACCAGTAGATCCAGCCCCAGTTAACATCCTACTGAACAGCGGAGAGGTTATAATATCGGTCTTAATTGCCTTATATAACACCTCTCTGAAGGATGGCTGTATTCCGGACTCTTGGAAGCACGCCATTGTGAGTCCACTGTTCAAAAAGGCTTCCCTGGACCCGGATAAACTGGAAAATTGCAGGCCTATCGCATTACTACCCTGGATAAGTAAAATTCTAGAGAAATTGCTTAATGTCTCTCTCTCGAAATTCCTGGATTCCAATAATTTGTAGCATCAAACACAGACTGGTTTCCAACTTGGCTGCAACACAGAGACAGCTGTTCTGCTGGTCACCAAAGGCATGAGAATGACCCTGGATCAAGGAGGGTTGGCTGATCTCATTCTTCTGGACATGAGCGCAGCATTCAAAACTGTCTCTCAAGGAGTTCTAAGGGACAAGATGAAGGCAATGGAGATGGCAGGAACAGCATTAAAATGGCTAACTTAATTTCTAACCAATAGAAGGCTTCAAATTAGTGAAGGTCCCTTCCCATCAGAAACCTATAAGTGGGAATGAGGAGTGCCTCAGGGTTCGGTGTTGAGCCCCACACTTTTTAACATTAATGTTAAACCCCTCTCAAACATCATTTGTGCCCATGATTTTTCTGCGGTATCCTATGTCGATGACACTCAAACTGTCGTCTCTATGTCACCAGACACCAAATCCACCTTTAAGAAGCTCAACACATGTTTAGAACAGGTGGCCAGCTGGATGGCATTAAGTTGTCTGAAGCTGAATGGGGACAAATCGGAGGTGATGGTGGTGGGCAACAACATGTTGGTCTGGGAACAACTTACATGGTCCTCGTGTCTTGGGGAGTCCTCCTCCCCTAAATCAGAGGGTAAAACCTTGGTGTCATCGTAGACAAAAACCTGACGATGAACTCCCAAGCTAAGAAGATAGTGGGTATTTGTTTTGGCCTGCTTAGATCCCTTAGAAGGACACTTAGGAGATTTCCGCTTGAGTGACATTGGACTGTGGTTCAAGGTTTGATCCTTTCTCACATCGACTATGGCAACTCCCCATACTTGGGCAGCCCAGCCTCTGTTACAAAGAAATTGCAGGTCATATAAAATGCGTCAGCAAGTGTACTGCTGAGTCTGCCTAAGATGAATTCATCCCGACCGGTTCCCGTGGAAGTGTACTGGCTGCCCGTCAAGAGACGGATAGAATTTAAGGCCCTATGCATTGCCCACAAGTTAAAATATTACTCTGGTCCTCATGTACTGCAACATGTTATCACTCCATATACTGCCTCAAGAGCACTAACATCTAATGATCTTTCCCTTCTTGCAGTCCCTTAGAATTAGGAGAGTGAGGGGAGGAGGTCATGCATTTGCTTTCCTCACTGCCAAATTATGGAATTCCCTTTCCGTACAGTTCAGGTCTAATAGCATTCGGTCAAGTTTAAGGAATCAACTAAAAACGCATCTATTTTAGATAAATCTTCAGTCCTCTGTGGAAATATGGATTTTTATGATCAGTTATGTCCCCTATCTTGGACCCCAACGGTTTCATGTATAAGTCACAAGTACATGTATGTTCCCTCCAGTTCCAGTTATGAAGACGCAAACACATGTGCGTCCACCGTCAACATGTCCTCTTTCAGGTCCGCCATGAATGGGCCGGATATTCTATTCCTAAGTATGAAAGGCCACCGGCTTTATATGGTTCATCTATCCCATTTTTACAGTCCAGGCGAGTAGGCCCTGATTCTGCCATTAAGCCTTTTCCTGCCTTCTGCCTCTGAAAGCTCCAGTCTGAGCTCGCATCTGTATCCATGAACTTTGTCCTACTCCCTGCGCGGCTAACGGTGCCTGACTCGGCCTGTCTGCCTGCCAAAAACTGTATTTCACCTTCAAGATTATCTGCTCTGCTCCGCTCCTCATCCAATGCATTCCTGTCTAGTAACTTAAGTAAACATTCTTCCAGCTACCGAGCAAACGGCCCGGCTTCTCTGTCCTCATGTAAGTAATTCATAGCCCTGTTACTATGGAAGATTTCTGCCCTTGCATCTCATGTAGACACTTAGACGCTTGTACACGCACTAACAGTCAGTATAGTCAGTATAGAATAAGATTCTATCCTAAGAGACCTCTCTTTTTGGATAACACAGTTCTTTAAACATAGGATGTTAGATATGATTTGGGATTAGGTTGACATAACCCCAGACTTCTGTCTCCACATGTAGAGCTAAATGTCAAGTCCCCTTCACCCCCTAGTTGCACGTCAATCACACGTCATGCTGCTGCGCGCGCATCTCTGCCAAGTATTTTTGCTGACATTGCGAAATTCTTTCATGGAACCACCCATTTGTGACATCATACCTAATGACGTTCTTTAGCTACGCCTAGTTACACCCATTTTAGTTACGCATGTATGTCTTTATCTCTGTTATCAACTGTTACGCCTCCTGCATCTGTTTCACTGTAATGCCTCTTCTATAAAAATGATTACCTGTCAATAATGTGGGTCCTTCACTTCCTGAACCTTCGTGGTGATGGAATATGGAGTCCACAATTCGAATTGTTATTGGAATAAAGCCCGTTCCGAACCTCTAATACCACGGATTCTGCCTCTTATTTTACTGAGCTATTCTTATTAATTTTCCGCATCAAATTAAGTACCGGTAATTAAATTATTTACCACATATATGGCGCCCGAACAGGGACACTTTCTCATCTCACGCGCCGGAGGTGCGTTGCAGGCCCGGTCTCCTGCCACAGCTGGACGGACAACAACGCGTACCCACAGGATTTCCTGTATCTCCCTCCTGCCGAGTGGGGGTAACTGAGGCTGCGATCAACACCCAGACGAGGCGGTGAGAAGTGCGAAGTATCCCGACCAGAGCCTAGCTGAGAGAGCAAGATCCGAGGTATACAGAGGCCCACCAGGTTCCGAAGTTCCGAAGTTTCGAGTCGAGTCCAGTCCGGTCCAAGTCCAGTTCAGTTCAGTTCCGAGGCCTTCCGTTCCGAGCTACCCGGTGAGTACCATTGGCGGGGAGGCGTTCTGACGTGCACATAGGTTGTGCCGGTCAAGACGGGTTTGGGTACACAAATCCGGTCTGCACTGTTTCAGCAGTGTATCTGTACTGTTTAGCAGTATATCAAGTATGTCTAGTATATAATTCAGAATTACCTAGTTAGTGCCGAGTATTATGCTTAGTGACTAGTTCCCTAAATGGCCATCATTGTTGTTCATTAAATGTTAAATGTTAAATGTTTTAAATACGTTCTGCATATTGTGGTGTGAATGACTGTTCATTATTGTGTTTTGTTGTATTAAACGTGTTCAAAATTAGGTATCAGATCAGTTCTCAATATGCCGCTCTTTTCGAAATTAAGACAGATCAAAACTAGAAAAGGGGTACTCGAAGAAGCTGTTCCCATTCCTCCTAGGGACACTCCAGGGTACTTCATGTATCATAAACATGGCCTAGACGCCATATTATTTCTTGATTTATGGGTAGACTACACTAAGGAATTACCAGAAAGTCAGAGGTGGCCCGCAGCTGGGACCTGGGATGCAGATTGCATCATGAAAGTAGAGGAAGAATTATGGAAAAAGAAAGCTAGACAATCACAGAAAGATGCCATTGAATTATGGCGTAAAGAATCATATAGACGTACAGAAAAAGCACTCAGACAGGAAGAGAAAAGTAAGGAGAATTCAAATAAAGTCCGAGAAAATTTATTAATTGAAGAAGGTACCCGAGTAAAATCAGAACAAGTAGACAGACAAAGAAATGCCCTTATGAATGGTATGTATCCCCTTCTGGCCGAAGGGTTACCCAAGGCTACTCCGGAGATACCAAAAGACTTGCCACCTCCATTGTTTCCGATAAAAGCACATCCCAAAGGGCATCCCAGAACGGCAGAAGATGTTTTCCTTTCCTCTTATTTAGACGACGCAGCTCCCGAGTATGCTAATACTGCACCACATAGACCGCCTGCCGAGGGGGTTCAACGCCAAGACCCTCCGTCTGTACCTCCGCAACAACAAACTCCGACACAAGTTCCGGCAAGCATATCTGTTTCTACAGCTGTACCCACACCTATGGTTGCTATATCACGTTCAACGAATCCTTTCACATCCAGCACCCCAGGCGGTGCTACAGGAGGTACAACAAACATTTTTTCCACGCCACCCAGAGTAAATAAACTTTCCTTTCAAGAATTAGCCCACCAACGTACGCCCAAACTAGTAACTCCCGACATGCTTAAGGAACTTTTAGTAGATTGTAGATATGACCCTGTGCCCGGCAAAGAGGACGAAATGCTGCTGGCATCATTACGTATCCGACGAGCTGCAATATATTTAGGGAGGCTACCAGGAATGACTACACATTTAGAAAATATATATCACTTTGTCCAGTCAGGACGAGATTCTGAGAGTATTAATAGAGCCATGGAGTACCAGAAAGTGGAGATACAGGGGGAACTGTTACGTTTCCTCATAAATTGTGTGATCAGAAATCAAGATCGATCAGGGGTAAATCCGGAAGAAATGCGAATTCTTACCACATGGAGTCGGAATATATCAGAGGGGAGACATGATAAACTACTAAGTATAGTAGCTATGTGCCGAAAGATCCGCAAAGAAGTAGAACGAATACACGAAGAAAGATTAGCGGTAGACCAGTCTGAACAAAACGAGGAGGAGGAAGAATTAGAACTGCCCACAGGACAGTTAGAAACTATGGCCTATGTAGGTAGAGGAAGATCTTGTAATAATACTAGATGCTTTACTGATCCGATACGTCCGATACTTCCAGAAAATAACAGAAATTTCCAAACCCCTATAATAAATATAAGGTCCCCCGAACATTCGTTCCAAGCCGCTGACAAATTACTCCGAGAACGAAGGGGTTATCATATACTCGATTCTATGGACGAACAAGAATTAGCCAGGTCAGCCGTTCACTGGGCTGACAGTCCCGGAAAATATAGTGATGATACACTAGCACACACGTTTTTGAACCTCACCCCAGATGAACAGCGTTTGGCTGGTATCTACATGATTCAACAACTCCTTATATTATATAAAAGCCAACACTCCGATCCTGGTCCCTTACCTGATATATTGACTGAATTACTCACGAATAAATGGAGAGGTTCAGG
Source organism: Triturus cristatus (assembly GCF_964204655.1). Taxonomy (NCBI): domain Eukaryota; kingdom Metazoa; phylum Chordata; class Amphibia; order Caudata; family Salamandridae; genus Triturus; species Triturus cristatus. The sequence continues at coordinate 435,584,131 of NC_140594.1, read as the reverse complement.
TACTGAGTTAATTAGAGAAATACTAGAATCCAGAAAGCAGTACATTCTTTTTGTATGCCCCGAACATGTCTCACTGCCCATCAAGGAAAGAACGACCGATTATATGGATAGACAGAATCCCTTACGCGAAGTGCACCCGATAAAAGGTGATGACAATCAGTTTAAACGTGTGTTTGTATACACACCCATATCTAAAATGGAACTATTAAAAATGAAGAAAGTGGTACCCAGTCATGACAAAGACCCAGCGGGTTTCCACCGTGAAATTAAAGACATGTTGCTCATGGGAGAGTATACCTATCCCGACATTATGAAAATATTAAAGGTATTAATGCCTGCGGGCATTTACGAAAAACTCAAAGAAAAGGATTGGGAGGTGGGAGACCAAAAGATAGATTGGACAGCATTAGAAAACGAAGAAACAGCTCGAGGTCCAGGTTCAGGGCTTGGGGAAAAGACCAAAATACTACCAGGTTTATTAGTACAGGTACTGCCACGTTTATTAACTACGAAAAAGGAAGACTGGGGTGCAATCTCAGCCTGTAAACAAAAGCAAGATGAGGACACTAGTGATTTCTATGCCCGATTCGAAAAATGTTTTGGTATAAATAGTGGAATAAAAGCAAGTAGCGAATCGTATCCACATCTGTTTGTGACAAAATTAGTTGAAAATGCCTTGCCCCAAGTTAAGAATAGAGTATTGAAATTCGAGAGTACCTGGCAAGGTAACACTCCGTCACAAATGTTACAAATGCTACAGTACCATCACAATAGAATTAGAGAGGAACAAGAACATGAACAAAGACGCATGAAAGACACGAAAATGAAAATGCTAGTTTCCCAGACAGTTCCAGCTGACGGTCATAAAAAGGGTATGACACAGTCCAGTGTTTCAGCAGGTTCTGTAAAAGGGACATGCAACTATTGTAAACAGCCAGGTCATTATGTACACGATTGTCCAGTTTTAAAACATAATATCGCCATAGGTAATACAAAAGAAAGACCACGGCCACTTAGGCAGGATCAGAACCAACAAGGAGCCCCGCAGCATGCACAGTCCATGCCAGCTCCGCAACAGTCTATGCCAGCTCCACCACCGCAGCCTATTGCTGCCACACAAACAACGACACGACAGATGTACCAGACCGCACAGTATGACTATCCTGATTATCAACGATACTCATGAAACAGCCTAGAGAGGGAAGTTGGCTTACCCCTTATCGAGGTCCCTGTAGATCAAGAAGGACCTTATGTACACAGTGAACTATTAGGCCAAGATAGAAAATTTTTACTTGATACAGGGGTAAGCCGAACAACAATAAAACGTAGTGAAGTTCCAGGGGCACCCCTCTCAGGCTCACAGAATATTTCCCTTGGTTTTTCAGGAAAACCTATCATTAACGAAGTATCACAGCCTCTTCCACTTACGATTGGTCCCTTGACACGAACTACAGATTTATTGCTTACTAAATCATGTCCAGAAAACCTGTTAGGTATAAAAACATTGAAAGCTCTAGGAGCTATAATATGTTGTTCTCCGGAAGGAGTAAGATTGTTTTTACGTGATTTCAAAGGGCACTATGTGTCCCGAGACATGGATCACCGACTGCAGACTTTACCCACACATTTATGGGCACAAGGCCCTACAGATGTTGGTTGCATGAACATTACACCATATCGAGTCACACTAAAGACAGGAGTGGTACTACCACGAATGCGACAATACAAGTTACCCCCAGATGCTGTAGTGGCTTTACTGCAAATCATTGACGAGCTTATTACCCAAGGAGTGGTTGTGGAAACCGACTCCAATGTATGTAATTCCCCGATAATTCCGATTCTTAAACGAACTGATCCAAAAGCCCCGCCAGTATATCGATTGGTTATTGATCTGCGCGAATTAAATAAATGTATTGTACCACAATACCCCGTAGTCCCAGACATTTCTTCATTACTGACAGCCATTGATTCCGAAGCAACATTCTTTACTGTAATTGATCTCAAGAATGCCTTTTTCAGCGTCCCAATAGATCCGGAAAGCCAATACTTGTTCGGATTTAGTTTAAATGGACGAAGCTTTAAATTCACACGCGCACCTCAAGGATTCACAGAAAGCCCCAGCATCTATAGCCAAGCACTAAAACGAGAACTTGACAGTATCCACATGCCAGTCAACACTGCCCTGCTTCAATATGTCGATGATCTGCTGATCACCGCCCGAAGCGAACCTGAATGTGAAAAAGCCTCACTGACGGTTTTACAATTTTTGGCCGAAAAGGGGCACAAGGTGTCCCCTTCTAAGCTGCAATTCTGTGTCCAGCGAGTTGTTTACCTTGGGCACTCGCTGTCCAAGGAGGGAAGGCAGCTTACGTCAGATCGCATCCAGTTAATTGCTAACATGCCAATACCCAAGACACAAAAGGAGGTACGGGCTTTTATAGGCCTCACTTCATATTGTAGGCAGTGGATCCCTCAGTATGCATTTCTAGCAAAACCACTCATTCAGTTGACAACACAGGAGGCAGCCACATCGACTGTCCTCCCTTGGACTCAGGAACATACACAAGCTTTTGAAAGCCTAAAGAAAGCTTTATGTCAAGCACCTGTTTTAGCAACACCATGTTATAATAAACAGTTTACGCTCTTTGTTACAGAACGCGAAGGTACTGCCTTGTCAGTACTCACACAGGAACAAGCAGGATCACACAAACCATGTGCTTATTTTTCTAGTACATTAGATCCAGTAGCGCAGGCACTTCCAGCGTGCCTGAAATCAGTGGCAGCGACAGCTTTAGCAATCAGACAAAGCGATGCCATAGTGTTAGGACATCCATTGACAGTACAAGTACCACATGCAGTAGAGGTTCTTGTGAACCGAACGCAAACACAACACTTGACTATAGCAAGACTTACCGGTTACAAATTAACATTGTTTCAGCCACACATAGAAATCAGACGTTGTAGTACGTTAAATCCTGCCACACTGTTACCAGTAGACGGAACAGACCCACTAGCACATGATTGTATTGAAGTTATTACTATCACGACGAAACCCAGACAAGACTTGACAGACGTCCCATTGTCAGATCCAGACCTGACGTTGTATGTAGATGGTTCATGTATGAGAACAAGTACAGGAGAGCTAGTGGCCGCGTATGCAGTCACAACAGACACTGAAGTCATTGAAACAAATTGCATAAATACCTTGTCAGCTCAAGCAGCAGAGCTCATCGCTCTGACACAAGCCTGTATTCAAGCCACAAATAAGAAAGTCAACATATACACTGATTCACGTTATGCATTCGGAGTTGTACATGACTTCGGCGTGCTGTGGCGAGAGAGAGGTTATTTAACTTCTCACGGTGCCCACATTCAGCACGGACCCCTCATTCATGCCTTATTAGATGCAATACATCTACCCACTGCAATATCAATTATGAAATGTAAAGCTCATACGAAAGTTACTGATATCATTTCCCAAGGCAATGATCTAGCTGACAGAACAGCTAAACAGACTGCTCAAACTCACACATCTGACATGACAAAGACAATAGTTCCGACACCAACACATTGCATGACGGTTAAGGATGGAATGAGTTAGGAGGGATCCAAACAGATCAAGGATGGATGACGAAGGAAAAATCTGTATGGTTCCTTCCTGACTCAATGGTCCAAGTCATCATTAATACAATACATAGTCCAGCGCACCTAGGAGAAAAAGCTATGCTAGACAGCATTCAACACATTTGGTTCAACAAACATTTACGAGCAGCAGCTAAACAAAAAGTTCGTACCTGTATGATCTGTTGTCAGTTTAACCCAGGTAAAAGCATTCCCGTAGAACAGGGTGGATTTCAGCCTCCTGATCACCCTTTTGAAGTCCTCCAGATGGATTATATCCAGATGGAACGATGTCGAGGATTCAAATATGTTCTTGTAGTTGTCTGTGCTCTTTCCCGTTGGACAGAGGCATACCCAGTTTCAGATTACACTGCCCCGACTACTGCCAAACAGTTGGTTCGAGAATTCTTCCCACGGTACGGTTTACCACGTGTTGTCTACTCAGATAACGGCCAGCCGTTCTCATCCGAACTAATGAAACACGTTTCACTTTTGTTAGGCTATCAATGGAAATTTCACTGTGTCCGACACCCCGAGGCAGCAGGTCTCGTGGAACGACATAATCAAACTCTGAAAATTAGATTGTCCAAAATATGTAGAGAGAAAGGTGTTGATTGGGTAGTAGCCTTACCAGTTGCACTCTTTTACATGAGAATGGTAGCGCACTCTCGAACAGGGCTATCCCCTTATGAGGTGATCTTTGGCAGACCACCAAATATGTGGGGGACGCCTATTCCACGCAAAATAACTGATGTTGACTGTAATATGCTGACAGATTACCTGGCTTCCTTGATGTCTGCACTACAATCTTGTCGTTCACAGGTAGCTGCAGCCTTTCCCGACAACACCGAGGTGAAACCCCATGACGTAGTTCCCGGGGACCTGGTGTTAGTGCGGAATTTTGACCGGAAGACTCAGCTGGATCCTAGGTGGAAATCGCCTCAACTTGTACTACTCACCACGAGGACAGCCGTGAAGATCGAAGGTCGCAAAGGTTGAATACATTCAAGTCATATCAAGAAATTTCATGGACTACCGTCTGATGTAAACGTTACACCTCGCGTGTCTTCACCGATTGACTCAAAGCTTCCTTTGGTTGAACAGAGTGACAAGGAACTATACAAACTAAAATTACGGTCTAATAAGTCAGACAATTTGATTGTTTAAGTCCTCTCCAAGGTGAATCGGTCGAATTTGTCTCTGACATGTATCCCCTAGACCTGAATAGAGAAAGAAACCGAAAGATGCAGTTGAAAAAACATGCGTACTGTAAATCACTGCGTAGTCATTGCGCAGTGACGTTATTAATTTTGTTTTTCTTAAGTCTTTTAATAATCGCTGCAAGTATATTGTTGCACATATATTATCCTATTTCTAAACATGTTTACAATGTTACTGCTGAACATTCTTTTAGTGAATTACCCCCGCATGAGTTGTCCTATAGATTTGCGCTGCGCAATAACACTTTTATTAGTATGTTACATCATTCCCATCAGACTAGCAATGCTACAAATTGTTGGATATGTGGCCGACTCCCTCCCTATCAGAACTATAAGGGAATTCTGCCTCTCTTTCCATATCCGTTCACACACAATGGCTCCTGTGGAGCATGGTTTAGTTTGATTAATTCCCTAGATTCAAATTCCGCAGTTTATCAAGACAATTGGGTATGGGGAAACCTGAACCTAGTTTTACTCAAAGTCTGCTACCCTAACAAGGAGGGACTTCCCAAAAGAACAGGAACTGATCTAGAAAATGAAGTATATGGATTAGGGAATTTCACGCTTAATCTCATGATCCTGAATGTTGAATCCGAAGCTGCACCAATTTTGCCCGCTATGTCAGTATTCCCAGTAAAAGGGGAACTATGTATAAGAAAGAATGGCTCCATACACATGGGCCATAGTAAATGCACCACTGTAATAGAATTCAGTGATCAAGGCAAATCTACATTTAGAGCTTCTCGCCATTCCTACTTCGTATGTGGTCAGACTGCATATATACGTTTGCCTCTAGATTGGGATGGTACCTGTTACATCGGATTCCTTTTGCCACCTGTTTTCCTAGCTCCTCCTGATTATCATAGAAATACTCATTTAGTACACAATAGACAGCAGAGAGATCTCCCAATTGTCGATTACACTGAAACAGCATGGGAAAAGTATACAGATTTCAATAAAGGTTTCTTCCCCTATATAGGTACAGTCACTAATAGTAAGTTGATACGTAGATTAACCAGAACCCTTGAAGCAGTAGTGAACGAAACTATTTCCGCCTTAGGCAATTTAACAGAAGAGCAGTCTGCTATGCGGATTGTTGTGCTTCAAAATCGTCTTGTCCTTGACGTCATCCTGGCCGATAGGGGCGGAGCTTGTAGGGTCATCGGATCAAGTTGTTGCATTTTCATACCAGAAAATTCGCCATCTGTATATAAAGCCATAACTCGCCTTCATAAGATTGTAAGCCAGATACACCAGAATCCAGGCACCTGGATTTGGTCCGGTTGGTTTTGGAGTGTATTGTCAGCCTGGGGATGGAGGGTCCTATCCTTCCTAGGTATTGGCTTTCTCATACTATTCAGTTGCTGCTTATGCCTACAATGTGGACCAGCGATTTGTGGTCTGTGTGCCACATCGTGTATTCCACCACCAAGATTTCATTCATCCCGGAAGAAGAAAGAAGAACAAATGATGCTATATGAACAGATCAACGGATTGATGAAGATTGATATCTCCTAAGGGCAAGTAGGGGACAAGGAGGGAATGTGGAAATATGGATTTTTATGATCAGTTATGTCCCCTATCTTGGACCCCAACGGTTTCATGTATAAGTCACAAGTACATGTATGTTCCCTCCAGTTCCAGTTATGAAGACGCAAACACATGTGCGTCCACCGTCAACATGTCCTCTTTCAGGTCCGCCATGAATGGGCCGGATATTCTATTCCTAAGTATGAAAGGCCACCGGCTTTATATGGTTCATCTATCCCATTTTTACAGTCCAGGCGAGTAGGCCCTGATTCTGCCATTAAGCCTTTTCCTGCCTTCTGCCTCTGAAAGCTCCAGTCTGAGCTCGCATCTGTATCCATGAACTTTGTCCTACTCCCTGCGCGGCTAACGGTGCCTGACTCGGCCTGTCTGCCTGCCAAAAACTGTATTTCACCTTCAAGATTATCTGCTCTGCTCCGCTCCTCATCCAATGCATTCCTGTCTAGTAACTTAAGTAAACATTCTTCCAGCTACCGAGCAAAGGGCCCGGCTTCTCTGTCCTCATGCAAGTAATTCATAGCCCTGTTACTATGGAAGATTTCTGCCCTTGCATCTCATGTAGACACTTAGACGCTTGTACACGCACTAACAGTCAGTATAGTCAGTATAGAATAAGATTCTATCCTAAGAGACCTCTCTTTTTGGATAACACAGTTCTTTAAACATAGGATGTTAGATATGATTTGGGATTAGGTTGACATAACCCCAGACTTCTGTCTCCACATGTAGAGCTAAATGTCAAGTCCCCTTCACCCCCTAGTTGCACGTCAATCACACGTCATGCTGCTGCGCGCGCATCTCTGCCAAGTATTTTTGCTGACATTGCGAAATTCTTTCATGGAACCACCCATTTGTGACATCATACCTAATGACGTTCTTTAGCTACGCCTAGTTACACCCATTTTAGTTACGCATGTATGTCTTTATCTCTGTTATCAACTGTTACGCCTCCTGCATCTGTTTCACTGTAATGCCTCTTCTATAAAAATGATTACCTGTCAATAATGTGGGTCCTTCACTTCCTGAACCTTCGTGGTGATGGAATATGGAGTCCACAATTCGAATTGTTATTGGAATAAAGCCCGTTCCGAACCTCTAATACCACGGATTCTGCCTCTTATTTTACTGAGCTATTCTTATTAATTTTCCGCATCAAATTAAGTACCGGTAATTAAATTATTTACCACACCTCTTCTTTAGACACGTCTGTCATTTATCCTCCCATCAGCGTCAGAAAGCTTGATTCAGGCAACTTTTTGCACTCTAAAAAACGTTTAACATAATATAAAATAACATAACATGAGAGGAGTAGGACTCACAGCAGTAAAAAACAAAATAGGCTGTTTGTCACTACCAGTACAGGCCACACATAAGGCACATGTCCTACCTTTTACTAACGCAGCACCCTGCCCATAAGGCTACCTAAGGCCTACCTTAGGGGTGACCAATGGGTAGTAAAAGGGGAGTTTAAGGCTTGGCAAGCACTTTTACCAAGGCAAGGCGGCAGTAAACTGCAATCGTAGTGGCAGGCCTGAGACAGGTTTGAAAGGCTATTTCTGTGGGTGGCACAAGCAGTGCTGCTGGCCCACTAGTAGCATTTAATTTGCAGGCCCGGGTATATGGGAAACCACTTTGCAAGAGACTTATAAGTAAATCAAATATGCCAAAGAGGTTTAAACCAATCATATATTGCTTAGAGGAAAGACTGCATGCACTTTAGCATGATTAGCAGTGGTAAAGTGCCCAGAGTCCTAAAGCCAACAAAAAGAATGTCAGAAAAATAGGCTGAGGAAGGCAAAAAGTGTGGGGATAACTCTGCAGAAAAAAGCCAGGTCCAACAATTGTATACAGTTGATTTCTATGTTATTTTTGTACCAAATGTTTTCGATGATGTATCTGGTACAATGGATGGTAAGCTATATTAACAAATGTCACTAGTATTTTATGTGTATTTTATTCAATATTTATGAGATGCTAAATATTGTGGTTGGAGCATAATTGGTTAATTTTTTACATCGAAGTTATATCTGTAGTTTTTAGGTTGATGATAATTAAACATTCACATAGCAAAAGTTTACCAAGTCAAGGGGAAGAATATTTGTGTTGGTCAGTGGACAAACACTAACCCTGTTGGTCAGGGCTCTAGCTGACCAGAGAACACCACCACCAGGGCATGAAACATACACGAAGCAAGTATGAATATGGGGTCGAGCCTGGGGTCAGCATAGGGAGGCAGGAGGGAGGGGAGGGCAGTCAGAGAATGAAGGACTACATGGTTTATTGCAGATCCTGTATTGCAGATGCTCAAGTAAAGAATAAGAGCACCTACTTGTTCTGTCTGCTGCCCGTTCTTTGATGTAGGGACACTACAGCTCCTACATGCACAAATTCATTCTAATCATTTCTTAGTGCACTGCAGGCACTAGACAGATGATCTTTAGGTTTGGGGCATGTGTTATGTTAATAAATTACACTGAACTGATTCTCTTGAAGCTATTGGATCTACTTTTCTGTGTATAGAGGTGAATGAGGAGCAAAACTGTGGAACAGAGGCAAAAGTGACTTGTGGTCAGTGGAACCAGCGATTGCCCTGTAGTATGGCTGTTGATTTATTCGCTATTTAAGAGACAGCTCTCACGCCCCCTTGTTGGCATACACTGCCAGATCATTGTATTTGTGAAGATTAAAGTATGCCAGGGTGTGATTGGCTAATGAGGCATTCTCTCTCGTGAAAGGCGTGCTCTTGTCTCTCACTCAGCTGACATTAATGACGCTGAGAATGCTATGAGGTCAATATTTCGTGTCATTTTGGATCACTTTGGCCAGAATTCCACAAGGAACAGAAAAGGTATTTATGAATTAGGATCCTTTGCGGAGCTCCACTTGCTGGAAGTCAGCATTAAAATTTAGCTTTGAGAACCATCTCCCCTCATTAAGATTGGAAGTTATTTCATTAATAGAAAGTATCAGGTTTTTTTTCCGCTTGGCCGTCTTATTTGATAGGCTTAAATCCATTCCAAATTTGCAAACTTTCCCAAATATACGGCCTTCTCTGTAAATATGAATGGGGATGTCTAGGGAGTTGGTCCCTTAAACTTCTCTATTTTTTCTTGATCCCCCCACATATCCACCTCAGCCAACTTTCTGATGAGGAAAACAATGCTATGATGCCCAAAGGCCACTAGAAATATCAATGAATCAATGTGTAGTTTTACCATCTTTAGGGAGCCTGTTCAATGGATTACTGATGGGAATTTGTTGACTGCACATAATTGGGCCGGAATCATTTTTCTGGATTAATTCTGGAAACCCCGGTCGGTAGACCGTTAGTAACTGCTTGGAAGTGTAGAGGGGAGAAATTACTTGTCACATCAGATTTCAGAGTCCCAATAAATCATGACTTAGAAGAATCACCGACTCCAGGTTATCCGTTTAGTTAGTTTATTTCAAAGCCAAAAATAACTTGACATACAAACACCTCAAGATAAGGGTGTAGAAATACATCGGAACTAATACAGAGCCAAGCCTACGGACAAAGTTCAATCTCGGTAGCATGCGCAGAATGACATGCTCCAAAATCAGAACACATGCAATGATTGCCCCAACATCAAGTTTAGTCCTAATTGGAGGTCCGTAAGTAAAAAGCAATAATCTGTCCCTACACTACCACTAACTGGACATCCCTACTTAGAATTCCCCGTACAAGTTCAGGAAAAGGTGTCAGCACGTTAAGACTTGCTAAGGAGTGTACTCATGTTGAATGGGTCAAGTAGCATAAAGCTACAGAGCTCATTCTAAGATGCTCCTTCTCCCTCAATCGAATCTCTTCTCCTAACTCAACCCCTGGGGCGCTGTCCTTAATTCCAAAATTAAAATCTTAGGACACACCCATTTCACATCATCGGATCGCCTCCTCGTAGGTGATGATTGTCCATTTAGTTTCAATACTCCCAGCCTCTGGCTCGATGACCTTGATTCCCAGGACTTCTCCAGTGATAAAGAAATCCCTCCACCACATTACTTTACGGGTAATTACATTTCACATTCTAATGATCAAATTACTTGTGTGATTATAATGCACATCTACAATTTGAAGAGCACTATTACGCTCTATCACACACAAGTTAATACTTGGGCCCAGATTGACTATCATTTTGTTTCGTGGTTGTGCCACTATTTTAGCATATCCACAATGCAAAACTCTAGTCATGATTTACAAAGCCACACAAGGACCGATTTGCATCGCCATGTGTGACTTTGTAAAAAAATGAGGTAACGCAACGCCTTCCCGTGCATTCACCCATGTATTTTAATGCAAACTCAGATTTACTAAAAGGCAGGAAACCTGGGTTTCTGCCAACATTGTGCACACTACCCGAGGCGGGTGTAAAGAGGAGAAATAGCATCATTTCTCCTTGTTACTTCCTCTTTTCATAGGTGCTAAATTCTGTAGCACAAACAGAAAGAGGAATATGCCTCTAAAGAATGTTTATGTATAAGAAGGTATCCCTTCCTGCACAAAAACAATCCTACCCACAATGCAAGAACCCTTTTACCATGGTGCAAGGGTCCCTACGTAAGCACTAAGTGTGCCAGTGCTTTGAGAGAGCAGAAGTGTGTCATAACTTAATAAATATGGTGCATTTCTGCTCTCTTCCTTTCATGCAGGGAAATATGTCTTTCTGCATTGCATTGCATTGCATAAAAGGCTAGTAAATCTGGGCCTAAATATATATTACAAAATTTGAAGTTCGTGCACTCTCTGGCAACTCAACAGTGTCAGACCCCAAGAAGAACAGATATGCCTCTGCTTCGATCAGGCCATAGTGTTTTTAGTGGCTAGCTGGCATAACATTGATGGTAACCTTGGTGTCAACTTGGGACCACAGTGTATTCCTTTGATGGTTCACCTAGCACTTTAAATATTTTGACCTCTTTGGAGTTTCACTGCACATCATCAGTCTGTTGTGTAATACTTTATCTTCTGTCTAATTTGCCAGAATCCGGAGGCACCTGATAGCCTTGTTTTCTAGTAGTGCTGGTCTGGCGATTAGCACATGTTCATAATGTTCGTAAAATGACTGAATGTGCCCTGTGCCAGACATTCTCCTTCAAGGGGTGCTTTTAAGCTACATTTGCCATGCAGGCCACCGGTTTGGTAAGTCTCAGCATCTGAGAGTGTCAGGTTACATGGTTGCCCATTTTTATCTTGTTTTTCTAGTCTATGGGTTCCTCCTTTACTTCATTTCCCATGGTGATGCCTCAGTCATATGCACTTCCTAGCATCCCGAGAATTCAGAGCTCTACAGAGGAACAGAGTGGTATTGAAGCTCATGTATGACCTGGGAGGAGCTACTAGCATGTTTATCATAGGAACTCACGTCCTCGTCTGGATCGGCCACATCACACCCAGTCTCTGCAATCGTGTGTGGAAATTCCCCATGGTGGGAGGGAGGGATGGGACACAGAAGGACTCACACTTTTGTAGTTTATTTGAACACTGGGTGGGGAGCATTGGGGAAAAAAAAAATATGATCCTCATTGGCACAAAGGATAAGAACATTAGCAGGAGAGGGTGGACATACGCGTGCCACAATTGGGAGAGGGGAAAAGAATGGCACGTAGCTTAATTGTACTTTCCTGGAATGTTAACAGGCTAAGGGTTAATACTAGATGAAGGAAGATCTCAGAATTTCTCAAACTCTCCAACAATGATGTCATAATATTACAGGAGACACATCTATGACGGGAAGAGTGGCAGGGAGTCCTAGAGAGTAATTAATGGATCACCCCCTCTCATGTACTAATCAGTCCAGTAATGTGAAAGGGGTGGCAGTTTTATATAAGAACTGTGCCCAAGTTATGGTGGAGGGTTCCACTGTAGATTTAGGGGGTAGATGGCTTATAATCTATGCTAAAATACACAACATTGGGTATGCATTTGTGGGTTACTACGGCCCAAATGTCGATGACCCGTCCCCACTCAGAGAATTATATCAACCGCTTCTCGACACAAAATATCACCTCATCATAGGAGGAGACTTTAACACAGTGTTGGATCCATTGTTGGATACATCTACAACCAGACCAGCAGTGAACTCACCTAAAATGAGGGATTATGCACACCAGTGCACTCCGCTACAACATATCGATAGCCTCACTTCATCCGCAGCTATACAACACATGCACCAAAAAACTTAGCCTTGGTAGACATTTGGAGATTGAAAGCAGGACAGGAAAGAGAGTATACCTTTCAGAATAAAAAGCTGTCTCACTCCTCTAGAATCGAATTATTTCTCAGAGATCGAAAACCTAATAAGAGCATCAGTAGTGTATTACACCAACCGACACACTTATCAGACCATGCCGCAGTGATATAGTCTAACCAAAACGAACATTCAGCTTCACCACATATTGTTTGGGATGCCTACAAAGCCTTTATTCGTGGGAAACTTGGGTTTTTTCAAGACTTTTATACTGATGACACGGCAGCCACACAATTAGAAATAAGAGAATGGTTGCAACAGGAAAAAATCCCCTGCCTGGATATAAGTCAGCAGGCATCCCTCAACCAGGAGATCACTACTTTGGAAATAGATAGCATTATTAAAAGCTTAAAAAATGGGAAAGCTCCAGATCCTGATAGCCAATGAAGAGTACAAAGTTCTGAAGAAGAAACTCATCCCCTTCCTTAGTAACTTTTTGAATAATATATATAAGCACCATGCACCCCCCCCCCACTTGGAATGACGCAGTGATAACTCTGATACTCAAACACGAGAAAGACCCTTAAAAATGCGAATCCTACAGACCAATTTCCTTGCTCAATGCATTTTATAAAATGTACACACAGATTCTTGCCAAAAGGTTGGACAAGGTGCTGGGAGATATTATAGATGTAAACCAGAAGGGCTACATCAAGGGAACGCAGCTCACACACTTAACTCAGGATCTGGTGTGCACAATATTTGTGGCTACTGTTATTGGTGTCCCATTATCTGTCATAATGGTAGATGCTGCCAAGGCCTATGTTAGATTTAGTTGGCCCTACCTTTATGAGGTAATAGAACCGGTGGCGTCACTAGGGTTGGTGTCACCCGGTGCGGGTAACTCATGGTGTCACCCCCTCACGACTTACCGCATGAGGTGACCGCTCAGCCCTCCACAGGGCTTGGTCGCCCCACTCACTGCTGCCGCTCCTGCCTGTCTTTGCCGCCTCCTGCCTGCAGATTCCTTTGCTCGCTGCCCGCTGCTCCTGGGAATTTCCCGCTGCTCCTGGGAATTTCCCGCTGCTTCTTGGAATTTCCCGCCGCTGCCTCCCTGCGGCCCCGCCCCCTTGTGATTCCATTCGCCGCCCCGCTCCCGCCACCCAGCTGCTCCTCCCTCCCGGCTCCTTACTTATGACGCCCCCAGAGCGACCGCGCAGCGGACGCGCACAGCGGGAGCGCCGATTGAGCGCCGAAGGTGCGCCAAAGGTAAGCCCGTCTGCGCCCGTCCGCGCCTGGACCGCGCCCAGCGCCAGACCCTCTGGTCCTCGCCCTCGCCAGCACACCCCGCACATCTACGACGCCAAAACCCTCCACGCACTCAACGCCGGGCGAAACACCGCCTGCTACCGAGCCACCCCGAGACGCACCCACGGACCCTTCACCTGCCTGACCTGCCGCTTCACCGGCCTCCGACCCAACACCGCACCTGCTAAACCGAGCCCCAGCAACAAACACCTGATGTGCATCCTGCTCAACACCCGCTCCGTTCACAGGCATGCCGTCGAACTCTGGAACCTCGACAGCACCTGACATCGCCTTCCTGACGGAAACCTGGATGAACGCCTCCTCAGCGCCCGACGTCGCCATCGCCGTCCCAGAAGGCTACAAAATCAGCAGGAAGGACCGCGTCAACCAGACAGGAGGAGGCATCGCCATCATCCACAAGAACACCATCCACATCACGACCAACTCCGATGACACCTTCACCTCCGCCGAACACCTCCACTTCCAGATACACACTGACCCCAAGACCACGCTCAGAGGCACCCTTGTCTACAGACCACCGGGACCACGCACACAGTTCAGCGAAGATATCACAGACTTCGTCAGCCCGCACGCCATCAATTCCACTGACTACATCCTCCTGGGGGACCTCAACTTCCACCTGGAGGACAACAAGGACCGCAACACCACTGCTCTGCTGGACAACCTGGCCAACCTCGGACTCAAGCAACTGGTAACCACCCCCACCCACTACGCCGGCCACACGCTTGACCCAGTCTTCTCATCCAGCAAATACGTCACCTTCAGCCACTCCACCAATCTCCAGTGGACTGACCACAGCTGCGTCCACTTCAGCTTCAGTAAAACGACGACCCACCACCACCCTCAATAAGCCCCCCGCAGGAGCTGGAACAAGATCACCGGCGACCAGCTCACCACCTTCCTCAGCCAGAACCCCCCCACCAGCTCAACGGACCCCAACGAAGCCGCCAACAACCTCACACAGTGGATCACCAACTGCGCAGACGCCCTCGCACCACTGAAGAAGAACCCCCCCAGCAGACGCGGCAGCAAGAAAGCCTTCTGGTTCACCGACGAGCTCATCACCTCCAAGAAGAACTGCCGCTCCCTGGAGAACACCTGGCGCACCAACCAGACCACAGACAACATGACGGCCCTCAAACACGCCACCCGCAAACACCACCAACTGATCCGCGCCACAAAGAAGACAGCCTTCAAGGAACGACTGGACAACAACACCCACAACAGCAAGGAACTCTTCAGCATCGTCAAAGAGCTCTCCAACCCCGACGCCGGAAACAATGACATCACTCCCTCGCAAGACCTCTGCGACTCCCTCGCAGCCTTCTTCCACGACAAGATCGCCAACATTCACAACAGCTTCGGCCCACCAACCGCGAACCCCACCACCGAACCGATGCCCCCCACCGCCACCCTCCGCACCTGGACCCCAGTCAGCACCGAAGACACAACACGCACAATGAACACCATCCACTCCGGATCCCCTACGGACCCCTGCCCACACCACATCTTCAACACTGCCGACCACATCATCGCACCCCACCTCCGTGACATCATCAACGCCTCCTTCAACACTGCCACCTTCCCGGAGTGCTGGAAACACGTCGAGATCAGTGCCCTGCTGAAGAAACCAACTGCAGACCCCTCCGACCTCAAGAACTACCGCCCCATCTCGCTCCTCCCGTTTCCTGCCAAAGTCATCGAGAAGACCGTCAACAGACAGCTAGCCGCCTTCCTCGAGACCAACGGATCCCTCGACCACTCGCAATCCGGCTTCCGAGCCAACCACAGCACGGAGACCGCCCTCATCGCAGCCACAGACGACATCAGATCCCTAATGGACAACGGGGAAACTGCGGCCCTCATCCTCCTGGACCTCTCCGCAGCGTTCGACACTGTCTGCCACCGCACCCTGGTACAGCGCCTGAACAACACCGGTATCCAGGAGAAGGCCCTGGAGTGGATCACCTCATTCCTCGCCGGAAGATCCCAGAGAGTCCGCCTCCCCCCGTTCCGGTCAGCGGCCACCGAAGTCATCTGCGGCGTTCCACAAGGGTCATCGCTCAGCCCCACCCTCTTCAACGTCTACATGAGCCCCCTCGCAAGCATCGCATGTCAACACAACCTCAAGATCATCACCTACGCCGACGACACCCAGCTGATCCTCTCCCTCACCAGCGACCCGGACGCCGCCAGAGCCAGCCTACACAAAGGGATGAAAGACGTCGCCGAATGGATGAAGAACATCCGCCTGAAACTGAACTCAGACAAGACGGAGGTCCTCATCCTGGGATCATCACCCTCCGCCTGGGACGACTCCTGGTGGCCCCCCACCCTGGGAGCCACCCCCAAGCCAACGGACCACACACGCAACCTAGGCTTCATCCTGGACTCCTCCCTCTCGATGACCAGACAAGTCAACGCCGTCTCGTCTTCATGCTTCAACACCCTGCGCATGCTTCGAAAGATCTTCCGGTGGATCCCCACCGAGACCGGGAAGACGGTCACCCAGGCCCTCGTCACCAGTCGGCTGGACTATGGGAACGCCCTCTACGCCGGCACCGCCGCCAAACTCCAGAAGAAACTCCAACGGATCCAGAACGCCTCAGCACGACTCATTCTGGACATCCCCCGACACAGCCACATCTCCGGACACCTGATAGACCTGCACTGGCTCCCCGTCAACAAAAGAATCACGTTCCGACTCCTCACCCACGCACACAAGGCCCTCCACGACCTGGGCCCCAAGTTCCTCACCAGCCACCTGACCTTCCACAAGCCCACCCGCCAGCTCCGCTCCGCCAGCCTCGCTCTCGCCACCGTCCCCCGCATCCGCAGAGCCACCGCCGGAGGAAGATCCTTCTCCTACCTGGCAGCCAAGACATGGAACTCCCTCCCCATCCACCTCCGGACAACGCAAGACCATCTCGCCTTCAGGAAGCAACTCAAGACCTGGCTGTTCGAGCAGTAGCGTACCCCCCCCCCAGCGCCTTGAGACCCTCCGGGTGAGCAGTGCGCTATACAAATGCCTATGATTGATTGATTGATTGACTGCATGGACCTCCTCCGCTCTGTGTCCGCCAGTGGACACAGT
Organism: Triturus cristatus; assembly: GCF_964204655.1. Lineage (NCBI taxonomy): Eukaryota > Metazoa > Chordata > Amphibia > Caudata > Salamandridae > Triturus > Triturus cristatus. The sequence continues at coordinate 435,567,113 of NC_140594.1, read as the reverse complement.
TGGCAAATAACGGGACCATACAGAATCCTTAGTAACGTTTGTAAATGTAGGTCCTATATTTACAAAAGGTGCCTGTTAACAACAGTGTGATAATGACTCATTAATCAGGTTGTACAGTGGGCTACCTGGTAGTCAACAGTTTATTGGAATTTATAATATCATAGGTATGGTACTTTGTACTGGTGTGGTGTTCCCACTATCTAGCAACACGATATAGCAGTGGTCGAAGTGGGGGGAAAAAAGTAGGGGAACTGTGGGCAGAGAATCTTAGGGCGGGAATAACCCAAGGATTGGATCAGTGGGCGGAGCCAGAGGTGTGGCCAGAATGCGCAAACATCCCATTTTTTTGTATTTGTTTGGTTTCACTGCCCAGTTTTATCAACCAATGGATACACATGATTATTTAAGGTCATAATGAGTTCACTGAATGTCCCCAAATACGATAAAAAGCACAAGCCATTTGTCTCCGAGCCATGGAGTTTCTGTCATCAGCACTTCTACCTTTTCCACAACAGCAGTTCAAACATGAATAGCTAAAAATCCTACTTTGCAAATGTTTTCTAAATAATAATGGCTCTGCCATATTTGCCTCATAATGCAAGATCTGCAGCATGATCTGACCATTTCAACTAATAAATTGTTTGTAGCTCAAACGTATCAAAAGTTAATAAAAAATGTGACTCGTGTTGCTGCGGAGTAGATCGCAGTTAATAGCTCACTGTTCTATGTTAGGATTTTAACTTATAAACTGCAAGTAACAAAAGGATCTATCTGACAAAAGCAGTAGCCCACTGGCCTATTTACATTATGTGCACTTTGTGATCTGCATGGTACATGTTCTTTGCAACAGGTACATTAACCCTCTGAGCTACCTTTCCATGAGTCAAATCTTCCATTAGACAAAATGCAAAAATGATGCTTCCACCTAAAGTCAGCACCTGGTGCGGTCACACCGGTTGCACCGCCCTAGAGCTGGCCCTTCTCAAGGGTCCTGTGATCTCAGTGACAGGGTCACTGTTGTTCTAGTGTGTGCTGCTTCATAGGCCTGCCCGCAAGACTGGAGGTGAACTTCAGGATGAATAGTGGTGGACAAGCCTTGAAGGTTAACCTACACTTGTCATGCTAGGGTGCACCTGCTGGTGCCACAATACCAGGGATTCTAATGTCTTGCGAAGCCTTCTAAGGTGTAGCATGAGATAGTGCTCTCTCAGGAGAGTGGTCTGGTGGACTGGTTATTAAGGCTGAACCTGGTTCCCCAGTTCCAAATTCAGCAGCTCTGGCCATGGTGCCACATCCTCTCCCCCACTGAACACCATACTGCCCCACTGAGAAAAACTCAGACTGCCTTCAACTACAACCCAATTGTTGCCAGCTATAAACACCTGGATGCGGCTCAATTTAAATTACGCACTGGGCAAGAGCAATATGTGGCCTACAAGTAAAAAGTGACAGCATCCTGGAAAAAAGCAAACAATCATAGGGAATGCAAAATTTTGCAAACCATGTGAAATGTAAGCAGGAACAACATGCTTACCTTAACGCTTTTACACTCTCTGTTCAGAAATCAGTGAGTGTTTTTGCCTGCTCAGAAGGAACCATTTATTTACACTACACAGGACCTACTGGTCCCCCAAGAAACTTGTGAAGATGGGAGGAAGCAAGAAAATATGCTGTCAGAAGTGTGATCTGGAGAATGCACACGATATACATCCTTTTTGGCAGTGTCCAGCCAGCCAGTCCTTCTTGCAAGATACGGGTGAAGTATTGAAAAACATTTTGGGGGCCAATATTGAGGAAAGCTTATCCTTAATTATTTTTGGGGTGCTGAAGGGAGACAAACCATTTTTCGGAAGAATTAGATTGTTTTTACTCTTCATATTAATAGCTATTGCACATAGAGAAATCTGTATAAAATGGGTCTAAAAACTACTGCCTACCTGTGCGGGTTGACTACGTTTTTCTAGACATGTTGCCAGACTAGATTGTCAATCGGCTCGTTTAAAAAAGAAAAACTGTGGGCTTCTTTTTTCACGATGTTTCCCATGAATTGATCACTTATATTAACATAAGAGGGTTGGGACCACAGAACATCCTGGACACACTACAACTAAGTCCAAGGATTAAGACAAAGCATAACAGGTTGACGAGGTTAGTGGTGGCTACCATTAGACTCCTCCTCGAATATTAGTTGAAGAAAGCTATATATATATATATACCGGGAGGCGGCTGCCACCAATATGTTCACTGACAGCCTCCCGCTACCGAGCAACATTCGTGGTAAACGGGATGTACTGACGAACCCTAGCAATACCTTAAAAGACAAATTCAAAATACTTGAGAAAAAACTTAAAAATGAGCAAAGCAAGTGGTGGGAATCCAAATCCCTTCAAGGATATATTGATGTTAATCGCATTCCGAGAGGATTGAGAATACTTACTGCCCCGAGCTACGAGAATCCCAACCCAGACCTGATGCGGGAATGGGCAGAAAGCAATTTAGAAGCATCAAGGCGCCTGGTTCTAATTTTAATAAAATATGCTGACATAGACAGAGCGCAACTCCTTAAAGAGATAGAGGAAATCTATGAAGAACTGGAAAAAAATAGTGAAACTGATGAAAAAACTAAACTAACTAATGAGATGAAGGTGAGGCTCAAGAAGGAGGAAACAAAAATAATGGAACGCAAGGCTTTTAAGTTCCAACGAGACCGTAATGACTATGAGTTGGGCCAAATTTTCACATTTTCCAAAAAGTACGATGCATTAAGAGGACCAACGACAAAGGCTCACAACAAAATCAGAGCACCTAACAGAAACAAAGACCAGTTGGACACGACGACATCGGATCTAAGCTCAGCAGTGAGCAGTGAATTGGAGTCCGAACTTCGTGACATCGGATCAGTAGATCAGTCTGCCAAACCCTCACCAGGGGATGAAATAGGTTTTTTATGCCACGAGCGAATGCAGTCTCTTCGACCCAGGACCCAAAGAAATTACAGCGACAATACGCAAACTACAAACGGCGCAAGAGGTACAGGGCGAGGAAGAGGCGCCCCCTATCAGAACAAAAGGAGGGGCAGGGGCCAATGGGCACCAAAGAACCAACAATAAGCAGTAATTCTACCATTATCAATCTGACCGAACTTGAACTTACAGAAAATGAGGAAAATATACTAAAATTTGGCCTTTCCTATGCACCCCATAGGAGTTTCGATTATACCACCACGAGACTGGATGTGTATAGAGCGGTGAGAAAGCTCAAACTACGCAAGTTCCATAAAATGAAAACCAACAAAAACCTTACATCCCTCGAACCAAATACGATGGAGGAAGTAGAGCCAAGTGGTTCATCACTTGCCACCGAAATGCTTGAGCTATGGACAACGGAGGGAGCGGACCGATGTCCCCTTTCACAACCTTCTAACCAAGTCAATACGAATACATCAGCTTCCAGCCACCAAGGTCCATTCACTACATTCAGATCAACGTCAACATTTAATCCTTTGATGCCTCGCGATACAATTGATATTTTCCATGAAAATGTGATAACACAGTTGAAGAAATTGCATAAACGAACTTGCAATCAAAAAATCAAGTATGACAGACAAAACCAACAATACGAGGCACTGGTGTCTAAATTAAACAAAGACAAGGGAATCATCATTAGGAGTAGTGATAAAGGAGGCAACATTGTCTTAATGGCAAGAAATGACTATGACAAAGAAGCTTATCTGCAGCTAAATGACAGACTCTGTTACGAACGTATCAACCAGGCAACCATGAGAAGTACACTCAATGAGTATCATCAGAAACTAGTGAAATGGAAAAGTAAACGTCTACTCTCGGAAGATGAATTCAAATTCCTTAAAAATGCATTTCCAACAACTCCAAAGATATATTTCATTCCTAAAATCCACAAGAACAAGGAGAAGCCCCCTGGCAGACCAATCATCTCCGCCAGAGGTGGACCAATGGAAAAATCTTCGGTCTATATTGACTATTTCCTGCAAGTTTATGTCAAATCGCTAGATTCTTTTGTACAGGACACAGGAGACTTTTTATTGAAGATCCAGCAGATTACCTGGGTGGAAGGATATTGGATGCTCGCTCTCGATGTGGTTTCACTTTATACTAGTATCAGGCACACTGATGGCTTAGCAGCAATCCAGCACTACTTATCTCGCAGATCGGTTCAATTCAAAGATCACAGTGATATGTTGATTCAAATGCTTAGTTACTGCCTCCAAAATAACATATTCATGTACAATAACCTACTGTATCGACAACTGCAAGGTGTAGCTATTGGGGCCAGTTTCTCTCCGAGCTATGCCTGTTTGCATATGGGCGCTTGGGAGGAACTGGTCCTCAAAGTGAAACATAAGAAAACCTTTGATGATAATGTAATAACTTGGTTGCGTTTCATTGATGATTTATTTGTTGTGTGGAGGGGCACTAAAGAACAAGCAGAGGCATTTGTCACAGAGATCAACGACAATGAACTCAATTTAAATTTCACAGCTAGCATGAGTCAAACATCTGTCACCTTTTTGGATACAGAGATTTACATAGCCAACAATGTGATTGAATCGAGATTATTCAGGAAGAGCACTGCAGGGAATACGATCCTCCATGCAGGCAGTGCTCACCCAGCGCATCTCATAGCCAGCATCCCCTATGGGGAAATGCTGCGCATTAGACGGGTATGTAGCAATGAATACGAATTAAGGATTGCCCAACAGGCCAGCAAAAACAGATTTTTAGAACGGGGGTACTCTGAGCATACTATTGATTCATCAATAAACAGGTCTATGAAAGCAAACAGACAGGAATTGCTCAATGCCTATAAACAGGATGACCCATCAAGCGAAGCCATTGAATCAATTAATTTAGATTCAACTAAGTCCCCCGACAACGCTTTTAGAATAATCACTGGATACAGTAAACAGCACAGTGAGTTATACAAAATCATCAATAGCAACTGTCCCATTGTTCTGAGCGATCCAGTAATTGGCCCTAGTCTACCACGAAAAGCATCTCTAACTTTCAGTAAGGCCCCATCGATGAGAGACAGACTAGTAGATACCAACCCGGAGATTATTGAAAAGACCACATGGTTACAAACAAATTGGGGTTTTTTCAAATGTAAAACGTGCAAATCCTGTACTCATGGTATTAACATGAAGGAATATAGGGATGCCTTTAGTGATAAAAAGCATCAAATCAGCAAGGTCCTTACTTGTAAGACTGAATTTGCGATATACGTTTTGCAATGTCCCTGTGGACTACAATATGTGGGAAGTACGAAACATGCAGTACATAAACGCATATTGCAACATCTCCGGGCAATAGCTAATCAGGATAAAACATACCCTGTCGCTAGACACTTCAAAGAATTTCATAATAGTGACAATCAGAGTCTCAAGTATTATGTCATAGATGCGGTGAATGCAAGTAGAAGAGGGGGTGACCGTGAGTCCAAGTTACGTAAATTGGAAACCAGATACATATTACAACTGGACTCCAAACACCCAGGAGGTCTGAACATCACAGAGGATTTACATACATGTTTACTCTAACTCAGTGGTGGTGTTTTCAATTTTGATAGTAGATCCCTTTGGGGATCTTTTAACGTTCTTAAATATTTATTGTTTCATTCATATTCAATAAATTTGATTGAGTATATCTATATGAAATTTTTTTATGTGTTCTTATTAATTGTACACATCAGCGTTTGTCCATTACATCGACATACGCGTCTCCCTACCACCTATATCATCATCTATATTGAGTCCAGGGTGGACCATATCTCAATTTTTTAACATGTATGCAATACTTCTGTTAACGCATCCCTCTTGACAATCATCTTCTACCCTGACAATGAATTTCTGAAGGTTTGTGTTTATTTACAAACACATTTACAACAACACTCTTTATATTTTTTAAAGTATCTATCTGTATAGGCTATCGCTTATGCAGCACTATCCCAGTATTGCTGAGTTAGTCAGTCGCCCTATCCACTAAAGAAAATGAGATTTCACGAAATCACTTAGACAATTTTCTTCACGTAACACAAGGGTTCTTTATACTTACAAGCAAACTATAGAAATAGATGAGAAACAACATCTTTGCCATGGAAATATAAAAAATACCTAATAAATGGTCGTAGGAAGTAGATATGCCATTAAATGGATAACACAACTTTGTGCATCTAATATTTTAATATGCACGTATGAGGATTATTAGTATGGGAACAAGGTGTATTGCGACATATTATTGACTTGGGATTCAACCCATGAATGTACGTTGAACGGAATAGACATGATTAATAATTGGATTTAACCTATGAATACATACAAGAGCAGTTATTTTTACGATAGGTGGTATTCGACTGCTTTTTCTAAATTAATACTGTGGTTTATTTAACCGTTATCTAAATTTGCACTATTTGCTAATTTGCACAATTGTTTTTTAACTATTTAAAAAAAGTTTGGATTTTTTTAATTATTTAAAAAGGTTTGAATTTTTAACAATTGTATTATAAACATTGTATGTAAGTCATTTCTATTTATTATATGTTATATTTGAAAATGCACCGTTTACATACTACCGTATGATTGAGTATTTCTTCTACCTCTATTCCCTAAAAACCTATCACATGCTTGAACTTTGAACCCTTAGTAATCAGCACTGTCACTTTAAATAATGTGGTCTAGCACAGTCGCATTGTCATGTGATCAAGGCTCGGACGAGCCGAAACGTTATGGCGACATACTGCACTGAATAAAAATTCTGCACGAATTACCTGGTCCGTGTTCGTATTTGCTTCGAGGCAGTCCTACGGAATCTGGTGATATATATATATATATATATATATCTCCAATTACCACTCAGAGGTGCATTACGGCACCGAAAGGAGAGACGGACAACTGTTCTTGCGCTGATACTGCCAGCCGCAGTAGTAGTTTATTGATCCATCAATCTAGTGCAAAACTCGAACATGACGCATTTCGGCCAGCTGAGTGGCCTTGATCATATATTACCTACTGGCGGTCGCCAGTAGGTAGTTATAGTTAGGACCACGTTTCCATAGGAAATCCGCAACATTCTATTTTGAATAACTTTGGCGCCGGTCGACGAATCCTCGCGAATTTTTCAAAATAGGTGGGGCGCTACGCTCCGCTCCTACCCTGAAAGTCTCGGGGGGATTCGTCAAGCGGGGGCTGAGATAAAAGGGGGGTCCCAAAACGCGTTTTTCCCATGCATTTTTCCATAGGACCTTTAGACACAGCTACAGCCCGAACGGCTGAACAGAATTACTTGAAATTTGGTAGAGAGGTAGTCCTCAGGTCAAGGAAGTGCCTTTTGTAGGTTTGGTGTAAATCTGTTCAGTAGATTCTGAGAAAATAGCATTTAAATCAATATATATATCTGTGACAGCTTACGGTGCGCTTACGGTGCGCTTACCGTAAGCTTACCGTACGCGTACGGTGACGTGCGCGAGCGCGAGCGCGATTCTGATTGGCTGTTAGATCTTAGTAAACATTCGAATCGGTCGAAACCAGGAAGCGGCGGCCGCCATTTTGTGTGTTTCACACAGAAAAAAAAAGGGTGATAACTTGAAAAGGGGGCAAGGAGGAGAGTTACAGACCCCTAACATTTGAAAGGGGGTCAAAGAAGGACAGAAAAGTACAAAAAAAACATTTATTAATTTTAAAAAAAAATCGCGGGGTACGCGTACGGTAAGCTTACGGTAAGCTTACCGTACGCGTACGGTAGAAAAAAAAAATAAAAAGAGAAATAAAATTCAGATTTAAGTGTTTAGATATTAGGGGGCTCTAAAAAGAGCCGTTGTGTTCATTGAGTGTTTTTTTGGTACCTACAAGTAAGTACCGATGCAGAGTCTAAGGTTCAAGAGGAAGACTCTGTTCCCTTCATCATTGAAGTGCACACCATCTCCTCTATAAATGTCTTGCATGTCGTAACGCAAGTTGTTGTGGTAAATGGAACCCATACCATAGTCTCGGAGGAAAGCAGAAACAGATTTGTTGACGTGCTTTCTTGCTTTGTCAATCTGTGGACAGAAATGATTGGACCAGTTCCATTTTTGCCTTTGGCATATGTTAGAAAACACAAAGGCAGTTTCAGGGAAAAGTGAAAACAGTTGTGCAAAGGTCTCCTTCATAAGCATTTCCAGACCTACCCCAGTCAAAGTGCCTAGGTCATTGCCACCACAGTGCACTATTATGAGGTCAGGGTGTTGGATTTGCATGAAGGATTTCACCAATGGCATCAATTGGTGCCACTTTAACCCTCTCTGACCAATCCATTTAATGTCTACATTTGGTAAAGCAAGGTCTCTCACCATATCTGTTTTCTCTGCATACTTTTCACTCCAGAAGACATAGCTGTGCCCTACAATCCACACTGTGAACATCTTCAAAGGAGAACTGGATGCACTCAGGAGGTGTAATTCAGTAGAATGGTAAAAAGAAATGAAAGACAGTTTGGAAATGGAGGCATACATATTTAAAAAAAAAAAAACTGATTGGCTGTTTCATACTATTCTAGAATAAAAACTAGGTTGTATGTGTAAATTTATAGAAGCATGTTTTGTATTGGTACAGAAAAATGTGTTACCAAAGAACAGTACTATGGATTTGCTGTTAGGTTTGAAAAGTCAAGCACTCCTGCTCTTTGGAAATGAAACATTGTTTGGTGAACTTCTGACCTGACTCTACACAGCAGTGTTCCATGAGCTGTTGCTATGGTAGCAGGCAGAAGTCAAGTTGGGGGAAGGGTTCTAGGCAGAAGTCAAGTTGGGGGAAGGGTACTTTTGGAAAAGGGTTGGTTTTCAACCAATAGAAATGTGTGATTACATTTGAAAAACAGGGGGAAGCACTGAGATTTGAAACTTACATGTATATGTGTGGAAAAATAGAGGGAAACTTTGCCATTATCTGGTTCTGCTGAGAGGAGAGAGGTGTAGAGAACAGAGATCCTGGCTCTGATAATCTGCTGTTTGAGTGCCACATTTCTTTTACAATTAACTAATTTTAAAGGTGAGTTTTGAGTTTGAGAGGGGATGTATATGGTAAATTAAGAAATGAATAATAGAAAAGGAATTCCTTTTGTTGAAGTTGTGTTTATTATTTTCTGTTTTGGGAGAAATTTAAATGTGAGGAACATGTAAAATAATATGGACTATGTTTTCACGAAAATTTAAGGTGTACTGGTAAAAATAAGGAATACTTTAAGGGTTTGAGGTTGCACTCAGTAATGCAAATACATTCAGCATCAGTGAGGCTGGTTGCCCTTGCTGGAGTGTAGTGAGTCACCCAGGTTACACATGTTGCTGGTCTCAGAAAGCTGTTTGGTATTGCTCTGGTGATTTTACATTTGCATTAGATGGAAAGGGGGAGGTTTTTTTTATGCAGAAGCAGACTCTTAGCACACAGCCAGGTGGTTATCCTGTGGAATCATGGATAGTATTCACAACCGAGTGGGGTTTGAGGTTTCAGTTAGTAATGCAAATACATTCAGCATTACTAAGGCTGGTTGCCCTTGCTGGAGTGTAGTCAGTCACCCAGGTTACACATGGTGCTGGTCTGAAAAAGCAGTTTGGACATATGCTTTTATCAGAATCTGAAAAGTGGATTCATAATGTGTCAGTCTGTAAAAGTGTTTATCACTTGCCAAAAAAAAGAGTAGTAAGTGTGCTTTCAAATTGGCAAAGAAATTTCGATTTGTGACTAATGTGAAAACATGACTCTGTGTGTAAATAGGAATTACAGGCAGAGATTTATTGCGTATTGCTCTGGTGATTTTACATTTGCATTAGATGTAAAGGGGGAGCCATTTTTTGTATGCAGAAGCAGACTCTTAGCACACAGCCAGCTGCTTATCCTGTGGAATCATGCACAGTATTCACAACCGAGTGGGGTTTGAGGTTTCAGTCAGTAATGCAAATACATTCAGCATCACTAAGGCTGGTTGCCCTTGCTGGAGTGTAGTCAGTCACCCAGGTTACACATGGTACTGGTCTGAAAAAGCAGTTTGGACATGTGCTTTTATCAGAATCTGAAAAGTGGATTCATAATGTGTCAGTCTGTAAAAGTGTTTATCACTTGCCAAAAAAAAGAGTAGTAAGTGTGCTTTCAAATTGGCAAAGAAATTTCGTTTTGTGACTAATGTGAAAACATGACTCTGTGTGCAAATAGGAATTACAGGCAGAGATTTATTGCGTATTGCTCTGGTGATTTTACATTTGCATTAGATGTAAAGGGGGAGCCATTTTTTTGTATGCAGAAGCAGACTCTTAGCACACAGCCAGCTGCTTATCCTGTGGAATCATGCATAGTATTTACAACCGAGTGGGGTTTGAGGTTTCAGTCAGTAATGGAAATACATTCAGCATCACTAAGGCTGGTTGCCCTTGCTGGAGTGTAGTCAGTCACCCAGGTTACACATGGTGCTGGTCTGAAAAAGCAGTTTGGACATGTGCTTTTTTAAGAATCTGAAAAGTGGATTCAAAATATGTCAGTCTGTAAAAGTGTTTATCACTTGCCAAAAAAAAGAGTAGTAAGTGTGCTTTCAAATTGGCAAAGAAATTTCGTTTTGTGACTAATGTGAAAACATGACTCTGTGTGTAAATAGGAATTACAGGCAGAGATTTATTGCGTATTGCTCTGGTGATTTTACATTTGCATTAGATGTAAAGGGGGAGCCATTTTTTTGTATGCAGAAGCAGACTCTTAGCACACAGCCAGCTGCTTATCCTGTGGAATCATGCACAGTATTCACAACCGAGTGGGGTTTGAGGTTTCAGTCAGTAATGCAAATACATTCAGCATCACTAAGGCTGGTTGCCCTTGCTGGAGTGTAGTCAGTCACCCAGGTTACACATGTTGCTGGTCTCAGAAAGGTGTTTGGTATTGCTCTGGTGATTTTACATTTGCAATAGATGGAAAGGGGGTGTTATTTTTTTATGCAGAAGCAGACTCTTAGCACACAACCAGCTGCTTATCCTGTGGAATCAAGCACAGTATTCACAACCGAGTGGGGTTTGAGGTTTTAATCAGTAATGCAAATACATTCAGCATCACTAAGGCTGGTTGCCCTTGCTGGAGTGTAGTCAGTCACCCAGGTTACACATGTTGCTGTTCTGAAAAAGCTGTTTGGACATGTGCTGTTTTCATAATCTGAAAAGTGGATTCAAAATGTGTCAGACTGTAAAAGTACTTATCACTTGCCAAAAAGTAGTAGAAAGTATGCTTTGCAATTGGCAAAGAAATTTCGTTTTCAGCCTAATTTCAAACCATGACTCTGTGTGCACACAGGAATTGTTTTTAGATATTTAATTTGTGATGGTGTTATTGTGATTTTCACTTGTAGGAAAGGGGTACATAGTATTTTAAGATTTGAAAAGATCATAAAAAATGTAGTAATATATTTAAATAAAATAAAGGAATTTTTTTTTAGTTTTTTTCAGGTATTGTTGAAGAGCAGTGAACAAAATTTAAGATGCTTACAAAATCCAGACTAAGGAAAGACCACAAAAAAAACCTATATTTGAAGACAACTGGAGGACCTAAGTTAGTTGGAGATGCTCATGTTGGGAAAAAGAACAAATCTTCTGGTAAGCAGACAAAAGATTTTTTAAAGAACATCTTCAAAAAAAGGAAAAATGTACAAAATGTCTGTACTGGAAAGAATGTTTTCAATAGAAAAAAACAGGAAAAAATTGAGAATTTAGTTAATGCAAATATACCTTCTGCAACAACAAAGATTAACTTAAACAGAAAAACAGCATTTAAAGAGATACGTAGAAAAATGTTTCAGAGAAGAGTTATGTCCAATTTGATAAAGGATGTGAAGAAATATAAGCAAAAGGCAAAATATTACAAGAGAAAAAAAGAAATTGAAGCCATTGCAGCAAAGGCATTAGAATTAAAAAGGAAACTATTCATTTTAATTTTGAATAGGATGCGTACATTAGATAAAATGGTTAATGTACTGAAATCACAAAGCAAAAGGAAAAGAGTAGTGAACAGAACAAACTTTTGTAAAGTGTTTTTAGGAAAATGGATGCATAGTTCAAGTAGTGAACCTTTTTTTAATGAAGAGAGTTATTTTCAAAGTAATAGTTTGCTGCATGCAGTTGACACCAGAGGTCGTGCTTATGAAGTGAAAAATGGTTGCATAATGGAGAAGGAGATAATGGTTCCAAGAGATGAGGTACAAGTGATGGCGGATGAGGCTATGGGGAGACGTCCTAAAGCCCCAGTGTACACTTGGAATTGTAGTAGTATTTGCACTGTGCGTCAGGAATCTATTGATAAATTTCGTGAGTTTCTAAGAGAATATAGTAAAAAAAGTGTAAAACAGAAGATTAAGGTGCTTCAAAGTCTAGATCCATGCAGAGTGAGAGAGAATACTGGTTTGCAGGGTCATTCTCTGGCTTGTCTATCTAGAAAAGTGTGTAATAGTGTTTTCCATCATTTTAGGATGCTGGCTGTTCATCATACTGAAATGAGAAAGTTTGTGAGACGGTTGTATTTTTCTAAAAGTCCAGCAATAAAGTTAGATGAATTGAATAGGGCTCTGTTCCGTGGATCGGTATCAGATGTAGAGAAGGTTGTTGATGAAATTCAGTTTTGTTACTTTGGTCCTGAACAAAACAGTGCAGAAAAGGACACAGTAAATGAGGAAGAAGTGGAAGAGAATGTAGAACCCTCTGTAAGTAAGACATTTAATGATCACATAACAAAATTTGAAAAAATCTCTAATGAAAGACCAAATAAGACAAGTCAGCTCCTTCTCCTAAGGGATCACAAGCAGAAATGAGGGGAATGGGTGTGGTGTAGGAGAGTTCTAGAACTGAAAGTAGTTTCAACCAATCAAAAGTTGTGTTTCATGATCACATGACCCACCGTGCGCGTACGTTACGCTTACGTTACGCTTACGGTGCGCTTACGGTGCGCTTACGGTAAAAGTGCGCATGCGCATAAAAAAGACACGCGCTCGCGCGCATGCGCAAAACAGTCACTCTACAACACTTCCGCGTAACGTGCGCGTGTAGCGTACACGCCTACGCGCCCCACGCACAGTACGCGCGGCTACGCAAATTGTGTAACTATACGCAAACAGAATAGATAAATTACAAACATTGCGTAAACCGTACGCTTACCGTAAGCTTACCATACGCGCATTTAAAAAAAATATATATATTTTCTATGTTATACTAATATATCTTACCTGTTTGGTAAAAAAAAAAGAGAAAACTTGATATATTGCATTTTTTTTAAAAAAAAACAGTGTTTTAAGAGAATAAAAAGTTTTTAAAAACTTGTTTTTTTTTTTTAAAAAAAACACATTTAAGATAAGAATTTATAATAAAAAAATCATACAAAATCAATAAAAAAAATATGGGAATCACATATGTTATAGGTAAGAATTAGCATTTAAAAAAACATACAAATTCACTGAAAAAACCATGGGAATCACATATGTTATAGGTAAGAATTAGCATTTAAAAAACCTTGCAAATTCACTAAAAAAAACATAGGTTTCACACATGTTATAGTTAGGGATTAGCATTTAAAAAACCTTGCAAATTCACTGAAAAAACCATAGGTTTCACACATGTTATAGTTAGGAATTAGCATTTAAAAAACCTTGCAAATTCAGTGAAAAAACCATAGGTTTCACACACGTTATAGTTAGCTGGACATTTCACTCGTAAAAAACCAATGAAATTTTCCCGTTATAGTTAGTTAAGCTAACTATAACTCGCGCGCCCGCAATGCACTGCTGATGACGTCACATATTACATCACTCATGACATGGTCAGTGACATCACTCATGACATCACTGATGTCATGAGTGCTTAAAAGGTCCAACGCGTTTCAAAGCTCCTGCTTCTTGTTCACGGACCGGCTGGTTGGAGGCGGTAATAACGTCATCTCGGCAAGCCCCTGTTAAGTAGTAGTTGACTGCCCCCAGGTGGGTTGGATCTGTGTTCAGTCTGAGGGTATCCTGGGACTTGTAGGAATGAACGTTGCTGCCACATAACCAAAGTATCAAGTATTTCCTGTAGTAGGTAGAGATGAAATTCGGTTTAAGTTTAAAGCATAACTTTGTCTCTTCTGTGTTGAGTGAAATGCAAGTATATCGCTACAGTCCATTATGTATGTGGTGGTGCAAGCTCCACGACCGAGGCTGGCCGTAATATATTACCAAAAAATTTGCCACATGCTCGGAGATGCACTCAAGAGACAAACGCGGGCCCCCATAGCTTTCAAGAAGGTTCTTTATTTCATCGCAAACCGGGTTTCATTTCAATTTATGCAAAAAAGGTCCAACGCGTTTCAAAGCTCCTGCTTCTTGTTCACGGACCGGCTGGTTGGAGGCGGTAATAACGTCATCTCGGCAAGCCCCTGTTAAGTAGTAGTTGACTGCCCCCAGGTGGGTTGGATCTGTGTTCAGTCTGAGGGTATCCTGGGACTTGTAGGAATGAACGTTGCTGCCACATAACCAAAGTATCAAGTATTTCCTGTAGTAGGTAGAGATGAAATTCGGTTTAAGTTTAAAGTATAACTTTGTCTCTTCTGTGGTAAGCGAAATGCAAGTATATCGCTACAGTCCATTATGTATGTGGTGGTGCAAGCTCCACGACCGAGGCTGGCCGTAATATATTACCAAAAAATTTGCCACATGCTCGGAGATGCACTCAAGAGACAAAAGCGGGCCCCCATAGCTTTCAAGAAGGTCCTTTATTTCATCGCAAACCGGGTTTCATTTCAATTTATGCAAAAAAGGTCCAACGCGTTTCAAAGCTCCTGCTTCTTGTTCACAAACCGGCTGGTTGGAGGCGGTAATAACGTCATCTCGGCAAGCCCCTGTTAAGTAGTAGTTGACTGCCCCCAGGTGGGTTGGATCTGTGTTCAGTCTGAGGGTATCCTGGGACTTGTAGGAATGAACGTTGCTGCCACATAACCAAAGTATCAAGTATTTCCTGTAGTAGGTAGAGATGAAATTCGGTTTAAGTTTAAAGCATAACTTTGTCTCTTCTGTGTTAAGCGAAATGCAAGTATATCGCTACAGTCCATTATGTATGTGGTGGTGCAAGCTCCACGACCGAGGCTGGCCGTAATATATTACCAAAAAATTTGCCACATGCTCGGAGATGCACTCAAGAGACAAAAGCGGGCCCCCATAGCTTTCAAGAAGGTCCTTTATTTCATCGCAAACCGGGTTTCATTTCAATTTATGCAAAAAAGGTCCAACGCGTTTCAAAGCTCCTGCTTCTTGTTCACGGACCGGCTGGTTGGAGGCGGTAATAACGTCATCTCGGCAAGCCCCTGTTAAGTAGTAGTTGACTGCCCCCAGGTGGGTTGGATCTGTGTTCAGTCTGAGGGTATCCTGGGACTTGTAGGAATGAATGTTGCTGCCACATAACCAAAGTATCAAGTATTTCCTGTAGTAGGTAGAGATGAAATTCGGTTTAAGTTTAAAGTATAACTTTGTCTCTTCTGTGGTAAGCGAAATGCAAGTATATCGCTACAGTCCATTATGTATGTGGTGGTGCAAGCTCCACGACCGAGGCTGGCCGTAATATATTACCAAAAAATTTGCCACATGCTCGGAGATGCACTCAAGAGACAAAAGCGGGCCCCCATAGCTTTCAAGAAGGTCCTTTATTTCATCGCAAACCGGGTTTCATTTCAATTTATGCAAAAAAGGTCCAACGCGTTTCAAAGCTCCTGCTTCTTGTTCACGGACCGGCTGGTTGGAGGCGGTAATAACGTCATCTCGGCAAGCCCCTGTTAAGTAGTAGTTGACTGCCCCCAGGTGGGTTGGATCTGTGTTCAATCTGAGGGTATCCTGGGACTTGTAGGAATGAACGTTGCTGCCACATAACCAAAGTATCAAGTATTTCCTGTAGTAGGTAGAGATGAAATTCGGTTTAAGTTTCATACCTACTGGAGGTTTAATACTTTGATACTTATGTTTTGTGGCAGGAACGCTCAATCCTACAAGTCCCAGGATACCTTCAGACTGAATACAGATCCAACCCACCTGGGGGCAGTCAACTACTGGTTAACAAGGGGCTTGCTGAGATGACGTTATCACTGCCACTGACCAGCCGGTCCGTGAACAAGAAGCAGGAGCTTTGAAACGCGTTGGACCTTTCTGAACATAGAACATTGAAATGAAATTTGGTGTGCGATGCAATAAAGGACCTTCTTGAAAGCTAAGGGGGCCCGCTTCTGTCTCTTGAGTGCATCTCCGAGCAAGTGGCAATCCTTTTGAAAATATATTACGGCCAGCCCCGGTCGTGGAGTTTGCACCGCCACACATATATGGACTGTAGCGAGATACTTGCATTTCGCAAAACACAGAGGAGACGAAGTTGTGCTTTAAATTTAAACCGTAATTCATTTCATACCTACTGGAGGTTTAATACTTTGATACTTATGTTTTGTGGCAGGAACGCTCAATCCTACAAGTCCCAGGATACCTTCAGACTGAATACAGATCCAACCCACCTGGGGGCAGTCAACTACTGGTTAACAAGGGGCTTGCTGAGATGACGTTATCACTGCCACTGACCAGCCGGTCCGTGAACAAGAAGCAGGAGCTTTGAAACGTGTTGGACCTTTCTGAACATTGAACATTGAAATGAAATTCGGTTTGCGATGCAATAAAGGACCTTCTTGAAAGCTAAGGGGGCCCGCTTCTGTCTCTTGAGTGCATCTCCGAGCAAGTGGCAATCCTTTTGAAAATATATTACGGCCAGCCCCGGTCGTGGAGTTTGCACCGCCACATATATATGGACTGTAGCGAGATACTTGCATTTCGCAAAACACAGAGGAGACGAAGTTGTGCTTTAAATTTAAACCGTAATTCATTTCATACCTACTGGAGGTTTAATACTTTGATACTTATGTTTTGTGGCAGGAACGCTCAATCCTACAAGTCCCAGGATACCTTCAGACTGAATACAGATCCAACCCACCTGGGGGCAGTCAACTACTGGTTAACAAGGGGCTTGCTGAGATGACGTTATCACTGCCACTGACCAGCCGGTCCGTGAACAAGAAGCAGGAGCTTTGAAACGCGTTGGACCTTTCTGAACATTGAACATTGAAATGAAATTCGGTTTGTGATGCAATAAAGGACCTTCTTGAAAGCTAAGGGGGCCCGCTTCTGTGTCTTGAGCGCATCTCCGAGCAAGTGGCAATCCTTTTGAAAATATATTACGGCCAGCCCCGGTCGTGGAGTTTGCATCGCCACATATATATGGACTGTAGCGAGATACTTGCATTTCGCAAAACACAGAGGAGACGAAGTTGTGCTTTAAATTTAAACCGTAATTCATTTCATACCTACTGGAGGTTTAATACTTTGATACTTATGTTTTGTGGCAGGAACGCTCAATCCTACAAGTCCCAGGATACCTTCAGACTGAATACAGATCCAACCCACCTGGGGGCAGTCAACTACTGGTTAACAAGGGGCTTGCTGAGATGACGTTATCACTGCCACTGACCAGCCGGTCCGTGAACAAGAAGCAGGAGCTTTGAAACGCGTTGGACCTTTCTGAACATTGAACATTGAAATGAAATTCGGTTTGCGATGCAATAAAGGACCTTCTTGAAAGCTAAGGGGGCCCGCTTCTGTCTCTTGAGTGCATCTCCGAGCAAGTGGCAATCCTTTTGAAAATATATTACGGCCAGCCCCGGTCGTGGAGTTTGCACCGCCACATATATATGGACTGTAGCGAGATACTTGCATTTCGCAAAACACAGAGGAGACGAAGTTGTGCTTTAAATTTAAACCGTAATTAATTTCATACCTACTGGTGGTTTAATACTTTGATACTTATGTTTTGTGGCAGGAACGCTCAATCCTACAAGTCCCAGGATACCTTCAGACTGAATACAGATCCAACCCACCTGGGGGCAGTCAACTACTGGTTAACAAGGGGCTTGCTGAGATGACGTTATCACTGCCACTGACCAGCCGGTCCGTGAACAAGAAGCAGGAGCTTTGAAACGCGTTGGACCTTTCTGAACATTGAACATTGAAATGAAATTCGGTTTGCGATGCAATAAAGGACCTTCTTGAAAGCTAAGGGGGCCCGCTTCTGTCTCTTGAGTGCATCTCCGAGCAAGTGGCAATCCTTTTGAAAATATATTACGGCCAGCCCCGGTCGTGGAGTTTGCACCGCCACATATATATGGACTGTAGCGAGATACTTGCATTTCGCAAAACACAGAGGAGACGAAGTTGTGCTTTAAATTTAAACCGTAATTCATTTCATACCTACTGGAGGTTTAATACTTTGATACTTATGTTTTGTGGCAGGAACGCTCAATCCTACAAGTCCCAGGATACCTTCAGACTGAATACAGATCCAACCCACCTGGGGGCAGTCAACTACTGGTTAACAAGGGGCTTGCTGAGATGACGTTATCACTGCCACTGACCAGCCGGTCCGTGAACAAGAAGCAGGAGCTTTGAAATGCGTTGGACCTTTCTGAACATTGAACATTGAAATGAAATTCGGTTTGCGATGCAATAAAGGACCTTCTTGAAAGCTAAGGGGGCCCGCTTCTGTCTCTTGAGTGCATCTCCGAGCAAGTGGCAATCCTTTTGAAAATATATTACGGCCAGCCCCGGTCGTGGAGTTTGCACCGCCACATATATATGGACTGTAGCGAGATACTTGCATTTCGCAAAACACAGAGGAGACGAAGTTGTGCTTTAAATTTAAACCGTAATTAATTTCATACCTACTGGTGGTTTAATACTTTGATACTTATGTTTTGTGGCAGGAACGCTCAATCCTACAAGTCCCAGGATACCTTCAGACTGAATACAGATCCAACCCACCTGGGGGCAGTCAACTACTGGTTAACAAGGGGCTTGCTGAGATGACGTTATCACTGCCACTGACCAGCCGGTCCGTGAACAAGAAGCAGGAGCTTTGAAACGCGTTGGACCTTTCTGAACATTGAACATTGAAATGAAATTCGGTTTGCGATGCAATAAAGGACCTTCTTGAAAGCTAAGGGGGCCCGCTTCTGTCTCTTGAGTGCATCTCCGAGCAAGTGGCAATCCTTTTGAAAAAAAATAAATAAATATATATATATATATATATATATATTCACTGAAAAAACCATAGGTTTCAGGGGTGTTATAGTTAGCTGGACATTTCCCTCGTACAAAACCCTAGAAATTCCCCTGTTATAGTTAGTTCAGCTAACTATAACTCGCGCCCCCGCAATGCACTGCTGATGACGTCACATATTACATCACTCATGACATGGTCAGTGACATCACTGATGACATCACTGATGACATCTCAAATGACATCACTGATGACATCACTGATGACATCATCCATGTGATAAATTACTGCATCTTCTCACACCCTAATTTAACCGTTGGTACACAAACTCAAAATTTCAGACGTCCATTCTCAAAACCATAGATACTCCAATACCAATAACTACATACCCACTCATTGACTCTTAGGTCTACATACATCTCCACTCATTCACATGTACAGTCACTCATACTTACAGTCACTCCGTACAAGACTATCATATGCATTTATACACCTACATAGACACTCACACACCACCAATCATCCATAGAGGTACTGTCACACCTAGTCAGTCATGCAAATAATTAATCACACTCCTATTTACTCACCTATGCAGTTATACACACTCAAGTTCACTTACTCATAAAAATAGTACCACATTCTTACGCTCTTATACAATCATTGATACAAGCACACACTCATCCATACAGCCACTCTCACAATCACACACTCTCACATATACCCACTTATATACTCTTACACGCATATATACTGCCCTTCACATATGTAGTTAGTCACAAATGTACCACTGAGATATACATTCAATCCCTAACACACCCATACATACACTCACTCAACCATACAGTCCATCACAGTTGCACTCTTAAAACCATGCACCCATAGAATCGCCCACTCACACATCTATGCACAGAGTCACACACACTCCACCCACACATACACTCAGGCACCCATACAGATACTCAGACAACCAATCAATAACCCATAGAGACACTCATATTGCTATTCACAAAACCATGCAGCCACTTATACATACACCAACAGACAGACAGATACAGACATTCACACAGTTTAGTCACTAGTCTGCAGTAAGATACATTTCATGACTCACTTATAGAGTCAGTTACGCACCTAGAAAATCACCCATTCACACACTTGTACACCCACTTATTCTTCAACAGGCCTTTCCCTATATATATTAAACATATTAAAACTGTTCAGAAACACATACTCAATGGATGACATCATCAGTGATGTCATCAGTGATGTCATTTGAGATGTCATCAGTGATGTCATCAGTGATGTCACTGACCATGTCATGAGTGATGTAATATGTGACGTCATCATCAGTGCATTGCGGGGGCGCGAGTTATAGTTAGCTGAACTAACTATAACAGGGGAATTTCTAGGGTTTTGTACAAGGGAAATGTCCAGCTAACTATAACACCCCTGAAACCTATGTTTTTTTCAGTAAATTTCTTAGGTTTTTTAAATGCCAATTCCTAACTATAACGCCCCTAAAACCTTTGTTTTTTTCAGTAAATTTCAAAGGTTTTTTAAATGCCAATTCCTAACTATAACGTGCATGAAACCTATGGTTTTTTCAGTGAATTTCAAAGGTTTTTTAAACGCTAATTCCGATCTATAACTTATCTCTGAAGATATCATGAAAAGGATTCTTTTTTAAAAGTAGGGTGCACATTAGTTTTGTGGAAAAGCATCTTTGTGATTGGTTAAGAAAAAGCAGTTTCAACGTGGAGTACATATCATAGGACAAAAAATTTGCTCAGCTCAACCACACCTGCTACTTGCATTTGGAAGGCACTGTTCGAACTTAAAACAATCGTCAAATTTTAACCTGCACGTGTCATTAAATGTTTAAGAAAATGTTACAAAAAAATATCGTAAAGTTTTAAAAAATTGATGAACTTTTAACCTGCACGTGTTGTAGAATATTATAGAAAGTGTGTTGATAGAATACGTTGCACTTCTGACTTCTATGTGTTGTTGAATATTTAAAAAAAACGGTTCATATGGAAAATTAAAAAGAAACCAATAGAGAAGTTTTGAAACCTAAAAGAATCAAGGAACTATTCTAATTTATTCTTTACATGTATTTATGTGTGCAGCAACAAAATTATAGACACAACAGCACCAGGAAGAGGAAGAAGCAGGGAGTGGGGGGAGGGGGGGAGATGGGCAGAATGGCACACATGCACAATTAAGTACAGCACAAGTATAGACAAACAATGGCCAAAATGAATCACACCAACAAGGAGCACAAGTCACACAACCCGCCAACATCACACCACTTAACGAGCATTGAAGTGAAACCACGCTGCATTCATACAGGATGTGTACAAAGGCCAGTCGTTGGTGTTGTGGGATGTCTGCGACCGTGGTCATCATGGATGAGATGCCCAGCATGTGGCACATGGTCGAGTTCACTGTGTGTTATGTTGCCAAACGGCTGCTCCTCCCTCCCACGAGTCCCCACACTTTTGTACGGTGAGCTGTTGTATCTCGTGCACTCGTACGGCACGACATTGTAATGCCTATTTGCGCATGTCCTGCTACATGCCAACAACAACATCACAGTGCCGTTTGGAGGTGGTACATGCCACTTTACAACATCGACTGCTGCAGCTCTTGTAACAGGCCACACCAGAACACAGAGACACACTTACCGCACTTCCTGTACATGGACATGTCCGTGACACCCTGTTCCCCTTGCCGGATAGGCACACCCCTCCACTGACCTGTGAACCCCAGATCAGCACACGCCAGTTGTGCATGCAGGAGGATGCGTACGTAGCTACACATCCAGGCTCACTGCCAACGCTGAGGTGACAGCACACTGTGATGTTGCAGGGCTCGTGCCTATCATGCTAAGACAATGACCACAGGGACACACTTACTAAGTTATGGGTTTGGGGGGGCATTGGCAGTCCTGGAGTTGTTGAGATGAGTCTTCTGGCCCTCATGGGTATCCCTGTATCATGCTCATTGACTTTATGGCACCTGTGGGTGTTGTGGTGTGGCTCTTGGCTGTGTTCCCTTTCATGGTGCAGGTAGTTGTCCTGCTTAACACCAGCAGAAAGCAGGTGTAAAATCCCTGGTGCTAACGTATCTTATCGCCGGAATTTGTTTCGCATTGCAATTAGTGTGAAAGTTGTGATGTGATTTTTTTCGTATGCAGAACAATATACGAACTGAGCAGTGTATCTCGTCAAGATCCAGCACCTGACGCACTATTCCCAATCAATATAAATACAATTAGATTTCCTAATAGATTTCGTGTGTACACTGTAAGTGCAGACAATACCTCAGTGCAATACAATACAGGATTTTAGTATTTAGAATAAATCGCATAGGTGCACCTCATGTCTTTTTGCATGGGAATGGCTACTCTCCATTTCATTATCAGCACTTTAACGGAAGTAAAGTTGAGATAAATCTAACACACTATTCAGAAGTTGGTGCAAACTACAGATATCACTAGTATTCCAGCGATAAGTGCCCCAAAATTTAACACCATGGTGGACTCCATCAAATAACAGTAATAAGAACAAGAGTCACACAGTTAAGACAACAACCAAAAACATTATTAATTATTTTTTCAAACTTTATTTTTTATAATAATAAATATATGAACGATAAACTATTTTCAAACTTTATATTTTTATTAACATAAATATAAACAATAAACTAATAAACAAAATGTAACAACAATAATACAAAACAACAAAGCAGAACACTCCTGTGGGAACCACGGATGTCGACGACAGACCTGAAAAATCAAAAAGATTGTTAAAAAAACAACAACATGGTATTCTTAACAAAATACCACAAGAAACAAATCACAGATATATAAAATGTATACAGCTAACAAAATTTTATAAGTTTAACTTACAAAAACTGTAAATGTTGCCGCTTTAAAATATTTACCAAATCTGAGGAATTTTTTTTGCAGAAGGCACCACGCCCACAATGTTTTTCATCAGTGGTGAAATTTTTTTAAATTTTTTCCAAGGGGCAAACAAAGACCAATGCCACCTTCTTCATTCGCAAGATTTGCCAAAGAGTTCTGTTACGAGGGGATCCTAACAAAAAATACTCGTGCGGCACAGCAAGTATGATGAAACACCTAAGGACCATTCATCCAAACAATCTTGCACGAGAAGAGTGCAAACAGATAAGAAATACTCCTGTTCTGTATCTGTAAAAAAGAATCACAAATAAATGTATATTAATAACTTTCAAATTTATACTATTCCATTACTGTACAAACACATTTTATATAAAAACCGACTAAGAAAATATAGCCCTGAACCACAAATGTGACGATCGTTAAAACACTACATGCATAGTGCATACTACTTTGAAGCAGTTCATGCCCTAAAGCCTACCTCACTAAAAGACTACATGCTAACTGACTAAATGATTACAGTACTATAAGGAGACACACTGCGTGAGTGACAGGGTGTTTGCTAGAAGAGTATGAATACTAACTAGAGAATTGAAGGTGTGAAAGACAACTGTGTAGGTGATTAGAGGCCTGCATCAATACTGCATAGGCATTTAAAGCAGTCCATGTGCTAAGGCCTGGCTCACTGCATGACTACTTGGGTACTGACTGAATGATTAGAGTACAGCAAGGAGAGTGACTAGGTGAATTTATAAGTGCTAGGATTTTCGCAGAGGGAATGGATTAGTACTTGGTACTGAATGAGTCACTAGAGGAGTGCAAAGGCAGTCACAAGTGCTGGACTGTATGGATACTGACTAGGAAATTGAAAGTGTGAAAGGCAAGTGTCTAGGTGGTTAGAAGACTGCATGCATAGTGCATAGGGGTTTGAAGCAGTCCATGTGCTAAGGCCTGGCTCAGTGTATGAATACTTAGGCACTGACTGAATGATTAGAGTACTGCAAAGATAGTATCTTGGTGAATGTATAAGTGTTTGGGTTTTAGCACAGTGAATGGATTAGTAAATGGTGCTGAATGGGTCACTAGAGGACTGCAAAGGGAGTGACAGGGTATTTCCTGGAAGTGTATGGATACTGACTAGGGAATTGAAGGTGAGAAAGACAATTGTGTAGGTGGTTAGAGAACTGCATGCATAGTGGATAAGGGTTTGAAGCAGTCCATATACTAAGGCCTGGGTCACTGGATGGGTACCTGGGTACTGACTGAATGATTAGAGTACTGCAAGGAGAGTGCCTGGGTGAATTTATTAGGGTTTGGCACAGTGAATGGATTAGTACATACTGCTGAATGGGTCACTAGAGGAGTGCAAATGGAGTGAAAGGGTGTTTGCTGGAAGTGAACGGATACTGACTGGGGAATTGAAGGTGTGAAAGACAAGTGTGTAGGTGCTTAGAGGACTGCATGCATTTTGGATAGGGATTTGAAGAAGTCCATATGCTCAGACCTGGCTCTGTGCATGAATACTTAGGCAGTGACTGAATCATTAGAGTACAGGAAAGAGACTGTCTTGGTGAATGTATATTTGTTTGGGTTTTGGCACAGTGAATGGATTAGCACATGCTGTTGAATGGGTCTCTAGAGGACTGCAAAGGAAGAGACAGGATATTTCCTGGAAGTGTATGGATACTGACTAGGGAATTGAAGGTGTAAAAGACAAGTGTATAGTATGTTAGAACACTACATGCATACTGCATAGACATTTGAAGCAGTCTATTTGGTACTTAGAAACTGACTAAATAATCAGACTACTTCTACAACAGTGCTTAGATAAAACTTTTAAATTTTCAGTTCTGCCACAGTGAACAGAATAGTACATGGTACTGCACCTTAGTGTCAAACCCTGACTCATTTTATCAATGCATAAGCAAAGGCTAGCTTCTAATGCTACTAAAACTTGACAACATGAGAGGTTTTAAATTAGTTATCTGTCAGCAAATACACGATGTTACCAAATGCCTCTCTCACAGGGGTTCTCAAATGCACACAGACTCACAGTGTGATTCTAGACAAGCACCACTATCCCTAGGAGCTTACCAAAACTCATTCACTACAGTGGAAGTGGTAAGCGAGCTGCACACAATCTTCATATTTCAGGACTGCACTTTTATATCAAAGCTTGACTCATATAATCAAAGCATAAGCAAAGACTGGCTTCTAATGCTACTAAAACTTCACAAAATGACCGGTTTTAAAACAGGTATATGTCAGCAAATCCACGATGTTACCAAATGCTTCTCTCACAATCCTTACCCAAATGCACACAGACTCACAGTGTGATTTTAGACAAGCAACACTATCCTAGGAGTTTACCAAAACTCATTCACTACTCTGGAAGAGTTAATGGTACTGCACACAATCTACATATTTAAGTACACCACATCAGTGTCAAAGCATGACTCATTTAATCAACGCATAAGCAAAGACTGGATTCTAATCCTACTAAAACTTCACAACATGACACGTCTTAAAACAGTTATCTATCAGCAAATACATGATGTTACCAAATGATTCTCTCACAGTGATCCCAAATACACACTAAGTCACAGTGTGATTCTAGACAAGCACCACTATCCCTATGAGTTTACCAAAACTCATTCACTACAGTGCAAGTGGTAAGGGAACTGCACACAATCTACATATTTCACAACTGCAATTTACTGTCAATGCCTGCCTCAGAAAATGAAAGCATAAGCCATAACTGTCTTCTAATGCTACTAAAACTTGACAACATAACATGTTTTACAACATTTATCTGTCAGCAAATACACAATGTTACCAAACACTTCTCTCACAGTGGTTCCCAAATGCACACAGACTCACAGTGTGATTCTAGACCAACAACACTATCCCTAGGAGTTTACCAAAACTCATTCACTACAGTGGAAGTGGTAAAGGAACTGCATACAATCTACATATTTCACAACTACACTTTAATGTCAATGCCTGACTAATTTAATCAACGCATAAGCAAAGACTGGCTTCTAATGCTACTAAAACTTGACAACATGACAGGTTTTAAAACAGTTATCTGTCAGTAAATACACGATGTTGCCAAGTGCTTCTCTCACAATCCTTACCCAAATGCACACAGACTCACAGTGTGATTTTAGACAATCAACACTATCCTAGGACTTTACCAAAACTCATTCACTACTGTGGAAGGGGTAAGGGGACTGCACACAATCTACATATTTAAGTACAGCACATCAGTGTCAAGGCATGACTCATTTAATCAACATATAAGCAAAGACTGGATTCTAATGCTACTAAAACTTCACAACATGACAGATTTTAAAACAGTTATCTATCAACAAATACATGATGTTACCAAATGCTTCTCTCACAGTGGTTCCCAAATGCACACAGACTCACTATGTGATTCTAGACAAGCAGCAGTATTCCTAGGAGTTTACCAAAACTCATTCACTACACTGGAAGTGATAAGGGAACTGCACACAATCTACATATTTCACGACTGCAATTTACTGTCAATGCCTGACTCATTTAATGAAAGCATAAGCCATAACTGTCTTCTAATGCTACTAAAACTTGACAACCTGACTGGTTGTAAAACAGTTATCTGTCAGCAAATACACGATATTACCAAATGCTTCTCTCACAGTGGTTCCCAAATGCACACAGACTCACTGTGTGATTCTAGACAAACAACACTATCCCTTGCACTATATCAAAACACATTTCTTCATCTAGAAGTAGTACTACATTTTAGTATAGAAACATAACATAACTCATTTCACAAATTCATAAACAATGACTGGTTTCTAATTCTACCAAAATATAAAAACTGCACAGTTATCTGTCTACAAACACATGAAAAACACAAATGCCTATCACAGAATGGTTTCTACATGCACACACATTGTAGAGAAAAAAAGAACTCCCTACACTTTAGCAGGAAAAATACAGTAGTCTGATTAAAATCAAAATAGTCTACATACATCATCTTTCAAGTTCTTTTGTAGATTAAGGAGTATATCAATCACTCACCATATTTTCTTTTACAGAATCTCTGCACTGTGCACCTCTCAGCAAAAGCAAAGAATGAAAAAGTTTCCCTTTCATTTTCCACACATATACATGTAAACATCAAATCACAATCCTTCGCACATAAACTCAAAAGCAAACACACATTTCTATTGGTTAAACATTTCAACCCTTTCCAACTGAAAAACATTTCAACCCTTCCCCCAATCTGCCTTCTACCTGTTACCATAGAAACAGCTCATGGAACACTACACTGAGCTCACAGGTCACAAGTTCAGCACACAATGTTCCTACACAAGGCACGAAGTGTGCTTGACTTTTAAACATATCAGCTTATCATATATAATGTTCCTTACAATCTGTTTTTGTTAACCAATAACAATCTTACCTTTAAAAAATATACACCCTACCTTTCAGTGTAGAAAGTTGTTATACAACCAATGATTTCTTGTCGTTTTTCAAAAAACGTTGCCGTGGATCCGCGCACCCACCGCGAGAGAATCCGTGCATCCAACGCGATAGGATGCTCGCACCGTGCGCGCATTTCGCCGCTTTTTTTTTTGTTAAAAAGGGGGGGCACAGGGAGTCTTTCTGGGACCCCCTAAGCAGATCTAGAGGGTCAGAGTATTTCCACTCTGCCCCCTTTATATCTTTTACATACTTATTCCCCTTCCATCTTCAGCCTTGCTTCTCCCGAGGCAGAAAATGGCCGCCAACAGTTCCTGGTTTCGAATGTAGAGAGACGCTCGACAGCCAATTAGCATTCAGCGCGCAATCGGGAGGGTGCACGCTCGGTTCGGGGAGGGTGCGCTTACTGTGCGGGTAGGGTCCGCGGATCCTCCCCGGCCATAGATATCACTAACTTTTTTACCCTAATTTTCTCAGGAACTACTGAACAGATTCACACCAAATATGCAAAAGGCACGAGTCCGAACTGAGGACTACCTCTTTGCCAAATTTGGTGTCATTCCGTTCAGCGGTTCGGGCTGTAGCTGCGACAATAGATCCTATGGGAAATTGCATGGGGAAAACGTGTTTTGGGACCCCCCTTTTTTGTCACCCCCCGCTTTACAGATCACCGCAAAACTTTCAGGGTAGGAGCGGAGCAGTGCTTGCCAAACGTTTGGAGAATTTCGTGAAGATTCGTCAATCAGCGCCAAAGATATTCCCAATAGAATGTTGCGGATTTCCAATGGAAAATAGGTCGTAACTATAACTGTCTACTGGAGACCAAAACATCACAACACGGCACTGCAGGAGATCAAGTTGCCTCAATGACGATTTTATTTGCACCAGGTGATGGTTGTCATGGAATTTGTACAAATGCATATAAAATCGTAATTGAGGCAACTTGAGCTCCTGGAGTGCAGTGTTGTGATCTTTTGGTCTTTTGGTTTCTTATAAAAACGAGGGATAGTCCACCCTCGACACCAGCACCCACTGTGAAAATTGCGCACTGGTATGAAATTTTTTGTGATTGGATATATATATATATATATATATATATATATATATATATATATATATATATATATATATTCAATGAAAAAACCATAGGTTTCACACATGTTATAGTTAGCTGGAAATTTTACTGATAAAAAACCAATGAAATTCCTCCGTTATAGTTACTGTAGGCAACTATAACTCACGCGACCGCAATCCTCTGCTGATGCTAATACTGTATTTAGACACTTATTTGCCCATGTCTTGTTCCATTAAATTTTAGCTATACATATTTTACAATTTTTTTTTTTTCATAAAGACACATATGTCATCAGCAGAGGATTACGGTCGCGTGAGTTATAGTTGCCTACAGTAACTATAACGGAGGAATTTCATTGGTTTTTTATCAGTAAAATTTCCAGCTAACTATAACATGTGTGAAACCTATGGTTTTTTCATTGAATTAGCAAGGTTTTTTAAATGCTAATTCCTAACTATAACGTGTGTGAAACCTATGGTTTTTTCAGTGAATTTGTACGGTTTTTTAAATGCTAAGTTACTTTACGCCATTCGTGGCGTGCACGCCCACTTAACGCAGTTCGTTCCGTGCGCGCACGGTGCGCTTCGCGCACCGTGCGCGCACAGTGAGCACGCGGTGCGCTTCGCGCACCGCGCGCCCACTTTACGCAGTTAGTGCCGTACACGCAAGGTGGGCACGCAGTGCGCTACGCGCACCGCGTGCCCACGTTACGCACCGTGCGCACATGGAGGACATATTATGCGCTTCCTTGTGATAGGTAATCTGTTAAATTTAATTTGTAAGTGATGACAATAATATGCCATGCACAGAGAGTGTTTTTTTTTTTTATTAAAATTTTTAGCGTAAGCGCACCGTACGCGTACGGTAAGCGTAATCGGCGAAATTTTCAAAAAATAAAAATTTACCGTTTTTGGCCTTGGGGGATCTTTGAGGACTCAACTAACATGGCTATGTGCATGGGCGCTGTCTAAACAGCCCCTTTATATGTTTTTTGCCTTTGTTTACAGCCCCCCCCCTCAGAGTGCGAGAGAGAAAATGGCGGCCGCCGCTTCCTGGTTTCGACCGATTCGAATGTTTACTTAGATGTAACAGCCAATCAGAATCGCGCTCGCGCACGCCACCGTACGCGTACGGTAAGCGTACCGTAAGCGCACCGTAAGCTGGCTCAGATATATATATTGATTTAAAGGCTATTTTCTCAGAATCTACTGAACAGATTTACACCAAACCTACAAAAGGCACTTCCTTGACCTGAGGACTACCTCTCTGCCAAATTTCTAGTAATTCTGTTCAGCCGTTCGGGCTGTAGCCCTGTCTAAAGGCCCTATGGAAAAATGCATGGGAAAAACGTGTTTTGGGACCCCCCTTTTATCTCAGCCCCCGCTTGACGAATCACCCCGAGACTTTAAGGGTAGGAGCGGAGCGTAGCGCCCCACCCATTTTGAAAAATTCGCGAGGATTCGTCGACCAGCGCCAAAGTTATTCAAAATAGAATGTTGCGGATTTCCTATGGAAACGTGGTCCTAACTATAACTACCTACTGGCGACCGCCAGTAGGTAATATATATATATATATATATTAATAGCACCGAAACAGAGGCCCAATACTGGTAAAAGATTTGTTTAATCAGTCTTTACAGCACCACTGCATACTCCCAATTTCCTAACGTTTCGGCCTCCTGGCCTTGCTCACAGGTGGGAGACATGACGTTCAAATCACCATTGTGTTCACGTGGTGCTTTTAAAGTTCGTAAAGTCACATGACTGCATGTAAATAATACAACTCCCACAGTGCACCACTCATGCTATTAGTATGCAAGCTGGAAGTCCTCCTGGTAATTAATATCGACTTTTAAAGTTCGTACCTTGAAAGTAGTGCACTGTTGTTGGTGTGGAATAGTGCATTCAGAGCAGCCAGGTGAGTATTTCTTGTAGCACATTGCTTCGTTTTTTTGTGTAAAAGTCTGTAAAACGCTCCATTTCACCAGCACGATCAAATTAGAGGCTGCCCTGTAGGGTCGGGGGCTCCGGTAACTGGAGATGCTGTGCCATAAATTACGAGGAGCATGACCCACGAACGCACCCAGCCTACTCAGGAGATGCCACTGACCATGTCATGAGTGATGTAATATGTGACGTCATCAGCAGTTCATTGCGGGCGCGCGAGTTATAGTTAGCTGAACTAACTATAACGGGGGAATTTCATTGGTTTTTTACGAGTAAAATGTCCAGCTAACTATAACATGTGTGAAACCTATGGTTTTTTCACTGAATTTCTAAGGTTTTTTAAATGCTAATTCCTAACTATAACGTGTGTGAAACCTATGGTTTTTTCACTGAATTTCTAAGGTTTTTTAAATGCTAATTCCTAACTATAACGTGTGTGAAACCCATGGTTTTTTCAGTGAATTTGCAAGGTTTTTTAAATGCTAATTCCTAACTATAACGTGTGTGAAACCCATGGTTTTTTCAGTGAATTTGCAAGGTTTTTTAAATGCTAATTTTTTTTTTTCTTCTATTTTTTCTAACATATTTTTATTTTAATTTTCTTACCTTTTATAAAGACTATGATTACATTTTTTAAATTCTTTAATATGTTTTTTTTTATATATTTTTTAAAATAAACATGTAAAATTTATTTGCAGTACTTTTTTTCTATTTTTTTTTTTATTTTTTTAGTACGCGTACCGTAAGCTCACGGTAAGCGTACGGTTTACGCAACGTCCGTAATTTTCCTACGCTGCTTGCGTATAGTTACGCAATTTGCGTAGCCGCGCGTACTCCGCGTGGGACGCGTACGCGTGTACGCTACACGCGCACGTTACGCGGAAGTGCCGGGAGTGACTGTTATGCGCATGCGCGCAAGCGCGTGTCTTTTTTACGCGCATGCGCACTATTGCCGTAAGCGTACCGTAAGCGTACCGTAAGCGTACGGTAGGTCATGTGATCATGAAACACAACTTTTGATTGGTTGAAACTACTTTCAGTTCTAGAACTCTCCTACACCACACCCATTCCCCTCATTTCTGCTTGTGATCCCTTGGGAGAAGGAGCTGGTTTGTCTTTGGGATACGATGGCAGAACAGCAGAGCTCTTCTGAGAGTGAGGCTAGCACTAGCAGCACTGTCTTGAGGCAGAGATCGAGGAAACAAAAGCCCTCTTATGTATGGGATTATTTTACTTTTCCTGAAGGCCAGCAAAAGGTAAATGCACCCTTAGTGACTTGTAAGCTGTGTAAGCGTGTACTTTCTAGAGGTAATCCTAACAGGAAGTATTCCTTTGGGAATCACACCATGAAGAGACACCTCCAGGATGTACACAGAAGGACACATGGTCATCTTTTTGGAGGTAACTCTTCAGAAAGACAAGCCAGTACATCCACAGCAGCTCAGCCTGAACCATCATCTGCAGGGCTGACTCCTTCTTCTGCAGGTCAGGTGAGCCCTTCATCTGTGGGGGGAGAATCTCCTTTTGCTGGCCCTCTGGAAATCAACCCTCGATTTCAGAAGGTTGATATTCGAAGCACATTTTGTCAAGATCTAATTTGCTATAGGGAGACCAGTGTTTCCCTAGTGAACAACAAAATAGATCAGCACATTTGTCGCTTTGAATAATTTTCCCATGCTTCCTTTCCTCTGTCCCTGCATGAACACAACGGTTCTTTTAAGAGCCAACCTTATCTTTCATCTTTTTTTTACATATGTTTTTAAAAACTTTTTTTTATTTTTTTTTACCGTACGCGTACGGTGCGCGTACTTTTTTTTTTTTTTTTTTTTAAAAACACTAAAAATCAATAAACACATTACAAGGTCCTTGAGAGACTACAATTATTATTATTGACTTACCATACCCACTGAAAAAATATTTATTCATTTGTTTTTTTTAAAAATAGTTTTAAAAATGTTTGTAGTTTTCGAAAATTTTCTATATCTATCTGGAAAAAAAGAAAAAAGTATTAATATTTTTAAAACATTTTATAATACAGTACACATATTTACATTTTTTTCCATAAAATATTTTTGCCTTATTTTTGCTGTTTTCAGAATATATTGCATTTCACTATAAATTGTGAAAGCAATTGCATTCATCATTTTACAGCGGGCAAAAAAAAATAACAATCACAAAGATTGTATTAAAAAAGCCCTGATTCTTTTTTTACTTAAACTTAACATTATAGAAATGCATAATATTCTAAAAAAATATCATCTAATACCAATACTTATTTCTTTAAAATACCGTCTGATATGTTTGTTTCAGAAGTATAATCACAATATTATATCTCAAATAACTCCAAAATACATCTGATTTCATTTCCTTTAGACCAAATAGTAATTTTAAAATTCTTTTTTGATTAAATTTCCAATGGTAATCCAATAAAATTCTAAAGTTTTATTTGTACAGATCTCACCGATTCTCTGTAACAATTCCTTTATTGTATTTAAATATATTACTACATTTCTTTTCACAATAGTCACAAAACGAAATTTCTATGCCAATTTGAATGCACACTAACTGCTCTTTTTTTTGGGCAAGTGAAAATCACTTTTACAAACTGTCACATTATGAAACCACTTTTCAGATTTTTTAAAAAGCCCATGTCCAGACTGCTACACTACAGCAAGGGCAACCAGCCTTAGTGATGCTGAATGTATTTGCATTACAGACTGAAACCTGAAAACCCCACTCGCTTGTAAATACTGTGCATGACTATACATGGCAAGCACATGGGTGTGTGCTAAGACTCTGCTTCTTCCCCCAAAAATTCGCTCCCCCTTTCCATCTAATGCAACTGTGAAATCACCAGAGCAAGACGCAATAAATCTCTGCCTATAATTCCTCTCTGCACACAGAGTCATGTTTTCACATTAGTCCCAAAACGAAATTTCTTTGCCAATTTGAAAGCACACTTACTGCTCTTTTTTTTTTCGGCGCAAGTGAAAATCACTTTTACAGACTGACACATTATGAAACCACTTTTTTTGATTTATTTAAATGCACATGTCCAAACTGTTTTTTCAGACCACCACCATGTGTATTCTCGGTGACTGCCTACACTCCAGCAAGGGCAACCAGCCTTAGTGATGCTGAATGTATTTGCATTACAGACTGAAACCTGAAAACCCCACTCGCTTGTAAATACTGTGCATGACTATACATGGCAAGCACATGGGTGTGTGCTAAGACTCTACTTCTTCCCCCAAAAATTCGCTCCCCCTTTCCATCTAATGCAACTGTGAAATCACCAGAGCAATACGCAATAAATCTCTGCCTATAATTCCTCTCTGCACACAGAGTCATGTTTTCACATTAGTCCCAAAACTAAATTTCTTTGCCAATTTGAAAGCACACTTACTGCTCTTTTTTTTTTCGGGGCAAGTGAAAATCACTTTTTACAAGTGAAAATCACTTTTACAGACTGACACATTATGAAACCACTTTTTTTGATTTATTTAAATGCACATGTCCAAACTGTTTTTTCAGACCACCACCATGTGTATTCTCGGTGACTGCCTACACTCCAGCAAGGGCAACCAGCCTTAGTGATGCTGAATGTATTTGCATTACAGACTGAAACCTGAAAACCCCACTCGCTTGTAAATACTGTGCATGACTATACATGGCAAGCACATGGGTGTGTGCTAAGACTCTGCTTCTTCCCCCAAAAATTCGCTCCCCCTTTCCATCTAATGTAACTGTGAAATCACCAGAGCAATACGCAATAAATCTATGCCTATAATTCCTCTCTGCACACAGAGTCATGATTTCACATTAGTCCCAAAACAAAATTTCTTTGCCAATTTGAAAGTACACTTACTGCTCTTTTTTTTTTCGGGGCAAGTGAAAATCACTTTTTACAAGTGAAAATCACTTTTACAGACTGACACATTATGAAACCACTTTTTTTGATTTATTTAAATGCACATGTCCAAACTGTTTTTTCAGACCACCACCATGTGTATTCTCGGTGACTGCCTACACTCCAGCAAGGGCAACCAGCCTTAGTGATGCTGAATGTATTTGCATTACAGACTGAAACCTGAAAACCCCACTCGCTTGTAAATACTGTGCATGACTATACATGGCAAGCACATGGGTGTGTGCTAAGACTCTGCTTCTTCCCCCAAAAATTCGCTCCCCCTTTCCATCTAATGCAACTGTGAAATCACCAGAGCAATACGCAATAAATCTCTGCCTATAATTCCTCTCTGCACACAGAGTCATGTTTTCACATTAGTCCCAAAACGAAATTTCTTTGCCAATTTGAAAGCACACTTACTGCTCTTTTTTTTTCCGGGGCAAGTGAAAATCACTTTTACAGACTGACACATTATGAAACCACCATGTGTAACTACAACAAAAACAATTTCCATTTCTATTATTCATTTCTTAAGTTACCACATACATCCCCTCTCAAACTGTAAACTCACCTTTAAAATTAGTTAGTTGTGAAAGAAATGTGACACTCAAACAGCAGATTATCAGAGCCAGGATCTCTGTTGTGTTCACCTCTCTCCTCTCAGCAGAACCAGATAATGGCAAACTTTCCCTCTATTTTTCCACACATATACTTGTAAGTTTCAAATCTCAGTGCTTCCCCCTTTTTTTCAAATGTAATCACACATTTCTATTGGTTGAAAACCAACCCTTTTCCAAAAGTACCCTTCCCCCAACTTGACTTCTGCCTAGTACCCTTCCCCCAACTTGACTTCTGCCTGCTACCATAGCAACAGCTCATGGAACACTGCTGTGTTGAGTTAGGTCAGAAGTTCGCCAAACAATGTTTCAATTCCACAGAGCAAGAGTGCTTGACTTTTCAAACCTAACAGCAAATCCATAGTACTGTTCTTTGGTTACACATTTTTTTTTACCAATACAAAACATGCTTCTATTAATTTACACATACAGCCTAGTTTTTATTCTAGAATGGTATGAAACAGCCAATCAGTTCTTTTTGTTTTGAAAAAAATATGTATGCCTCCATTTCCAAACTGTCTTTCTTTTCATATTGCCATTCTACTGAAAGACACCTCCTGAGTGCATCCAGTTCTCCTTTGAAGATGTTCACAGTGTGGATTGTAGGGCACAGCTATGTCTTCTGGAGTGAAAAGTTTGCAGAGAAAACAGGTATGGTGAGAGACCTTGCTTTGCCAAATGTAGACATTAAATGGATTGGTCAGAGAGGGTTAAAGTGGCACCAATTGATGCCATTGGTGAAATCCTTCATTCAAATCCAACACCCTGACCTCATAATAGTGCACTGTGGTGGCAATGACCTAGGCACTTTGACTGGGGTAGGTCTGGAAATGCTTATGAAGGACACCTTTGCACAACTGTTTACACTTTTCCCTAAAACTGCCTTTGTGTTTTCCAACATATGCCAAAGGCAAAAATGGAACTGGTCCAATCATTTCTGTCCACAGATTGACAAAGCAAGAAAGCACGTCAACAAATCTGTTTCTGCTTTCCTCCGTGACTATGGTATGGGTGCCATTTACCACAACAACTTGCGTTATGACATGCAAGACATTTATAGAGGAGATGGTGTGCACTTCAATGATGAAGGGAACAGAGTCTTCCTCTTGAACCTTAGACTCTGCATCGGTACTTACTTGTAGGTACCACTAAAAAAATGACTTCATAAACACAACAGCTCTTTTTAGAGCTCCCTAATTTCTAAACTCTTAAATCTGCTTTTCATTTATTTTTTTTTATTTTTTTTACCGTACGCTTACCGTAAGCTTACCGTACGCGTACCCTGTGATTTTTTTTAAAATCAATAAATGTTTTTTTGTACTTTTCTGTCCTTCTTTGACCCCCTTACAAATGTTAGGGGGTCTGTAACTCTCCTCATTGC
This sequence comes from Triturus cristatus, assembly GCF_964204655.1. NCBI lineage: Eukaryota > Metazoa > Chordata > Amphibia > Caudata > Salamandridae > Triturus > Triturus cristatus. The sequence goes on along the minus strand of NC_140594.1, from coordinate 435,530,651 downwards.
CCCCTTTCCTTGTTTTCACTCTTTTTTTTCAGAGTGAAATACACAAAATGGCGGCCGCCGCTTCCTGGTTTCGGCCGATTCGAATGTTTACTAAGATCTAAGAGCCAATCAGAATCGCGCTCGCGCACGCCACCGTACGCTTACCGTAAGCGTACGGTAAGCGTACCGTAAGCGGGCTCAGATATATATATTGATTTAAAGGCTATTTTCTCAGAATCTACTGAACAGATTTACACCAAACCTACAAAAGGCACTTCCTTGACCTAGGGACTACCTCTCTGCCAAATTTTGAGTAATTCTGTTCAGCCGTTCGGGCTGTAGCTCGTTCTAAAGGTCCTATGGAAAAATGCATGGGAAAAACGCGTTTTGGGACCCCCCTTTTATCTCAGCCCCCGCTTGACGGATCCCCCCGAGACTTTCAGGGTAGGAGCGGAGCGTAGCGCCCCACCTATTTTGAGAAATTCGCGAGGATTCGTCGACCGGCGCCAAAGTTATTCAAAATAGAATGTTGAGGTTTTCCTATGGAAACGTGGTCCTAACTATAACTACCTACTGGCGACCGCCAGTAGGTAATATATATATATATATATATATATATATATATATATATATATATATATATATATATATATATAGTCACTTAAAAAACCATAGGTTTCGCACAGGTTATAGTTAGGTGGACATTTCACTCGTAAAAAAACAATGAAATTCCCCCGTTATAGTTAGTTCAGATAACTATAACTCGCGCGCCCGCAATCCACTGCTCATGACGTCACATATTACATCACTCATGACATGGTCAGTGGCATCACTCATGTCATCACTGATGACATCATCCTTGTGATAGAGTGGCGGTCGCGCGAGTTATAGTTATCTGAACTAACTATAATGGGGGAATTTCATTGGTTTTTTACGAGTGAAATGTCCACCTAACTATAACCTGTGTGAAACCTATGGTTTTTTAAGTGAATATATATATATATAAATACATATACATTACCTACTGGCGGTCGCCAGTAGGTAGTTATAGTTAGGACCTATTATCCATAGGAAATCCGCAACATTCTATTTAGAATAACTTTGGCGCCGGTTGACGAATCTTCGCGAAATTTTTAAAACTGATGGGGCACTGCGGTCCACTCCTATCCTGAAAGTCTCAGGGTGATTCGTCAGGCGGGGGCTGAGAAAAAAGGGGGGTCCCAAAACGTGTTTTCCCCATGCAATTTTCCATAGGAACCGTTAATCACAGCTACAGCCTGAACTGCTGAACGGAATTACACCAAATTTGGCAAAAAGGTAGCCGTTGGTTCACACTCGTGCATTTTGCTTAAATGGTGTAAATCCGTTCAGTAGTTCCTGAGAAAATCAAAAGTAAAATCGTAGATATATCTATGGGCGCGGTGGATCCGCTCACCCTTCCGAGCACGAGCTGGATGCTAATTGGCTGTCAACACTCCAAACCAGGAAGTGTTGGCAGCCATCTTGTGCTTCGGTAGAACCGAGGCACAAGAAAGCACAAAAACAAATGCGCAGAATGCAAAAAGGGGGCAAGGTAGAAACCCCCTGACCCCCTAGGCCTGCTCAGGGGGTCCCACAAGGACCCCCAGGGCCCAAAAACATTTCTTTTTTTTTTTAATCTGCAAAGTCCGCTCAGGGTGCGCAGATCTTGCCGATAAAAAAAAAAAAAACGAAGCGCTGACTCCCGCGCTTCGATACTAAGTCCAGGGGGCATTTGGAAAATATAGTGTGGGGACCGCCACGCCCGGGGCAAAGTATGAATCATTGCGGGGGGCACACAGCCCCCCGCAGCCCCGGGGACCGCCATCCCCAGGGCTTAAAAGTTTAATGATGGGGGGCCTCTATGGTCCCCCCGTGCCCTGGGGACTGCCACCCCAGGGGATTTTTTAAAATAAATAAATACCCTGTGTGGGGAGCACAAGCCCCCCACACGCCCCGGGGACCGCCACCTCCCAGGGGCACTAAAGATTTATATTGGGGGTCCGTGATGGACCCCCCAGCCCCGGGGACCACCACCCCCCGGGGCTTTATAAAATATGGGAGGGGTGCTGCGCGGCCCCCCTCCTGGAGCCACCCCCCAGGGCCGGCTCCTGCAGTGTCCCAGGGTGCCCACCCCGGGACACTGTAGTTTGCAATGACAGGGTGGGAGCCTCGCGGCTTCCACCCTGTCATTGCAAACTGCTTTGCTTCAATGAAGCAAAGCAGATTGCTTTTCCACATGGGGAGCAGCATGTTAGCTGCTCCCCATGTGGGGAAGCAAAGCCGGCTCCCGCTTGATGCGGGGAGCCGGCTGGGACTGTGGGGGGATTGGGGACCCCCCCACGGTACCCAAAGGAGAGATGGCCATCCCCAGGGGATGGGGTCCCCGAGGCTACAAGTGGTCCGGGAGGGGGGCCACGTGGCCCCCCTCCTCAAAAGTAAAAATAAAAAAAATAAAAAATAGAAAGGCCGGCCCTGGGGTCCTCGGGGCCATAAGTGGCCCGGGAGGGGGGCCACGCGGCCCCCCTCCCCAACAGTTATGAAAAAAAAAAAAAAAAGGAAAAGGCCATTCCCTGGGGGATGGGGTCCCCGGGGCCGATTAAGGCCTCGGGAGGGGGGCCACGCAGCCCCCTTCCACATTTTCTCTAAATTATAAAAAAAAATTAGGGGGCAGGCCCTGGAGGATGCGGTCCCCAGGTCCAAAAAAATAGAATAAGAAGGGGGGGCTACACCGCCCCCGTTCTTAAAAAAATAAAATAAAAAGAAAAGACCGGCATCGCGCCGGAGGCTACGCCCCCTCCTTTCGTCACTCTGCAAACGCGCCCCTTGGCACGTTTGCAGAGGGGGAACAAATTCCCCTTGAATACTGGGGATCCCTGGGGGCCAACTAGCCCACCAGGAACCTCCAGGATGCGCCAGGGGGCTGCATTGCAGAGGTGTTCTGAGGCCACGCCCCTTTTTACACCTTTCTGCAACGCAGCTCTGTGGCGCTTACTGGAGGCAGCTGGTAGGCTAGTTGCACCCCAGGGACCCTCAGTATTCAAGGGGAGTTTATCCCCCAACTTAAAACGCGCCACTGGGCGTGTTTGCACAGTGGTGAAGGGAGGGGGCGGGGCCTGACTTCACATGTGTGCAAACACACCCTGTGGCGCGGTGTAAGTTGGGGAATTAGTTCCTTGTCAATCCTGAGGGTCCTTGGGGGCCAACTAGCCCACCAGGTACCTCCAGTAAGCGCCACGGAGCTGCGTTGCAGAGTGTTGTAAAAAGGGGCGTGGCCTCTGAACACTTTTCTGCAATGCAGCCCCCTGGCACATACTGGAGGTACCTGGTGGGCTAGTTGGTCCTCAGAGACCCATTGAGGAGGAATTAATTCTCTAACTTAAAACGAGCCACAGGACGTGTTTGCAGACATGTCAGATCAGGCCACGCCCCCTTCCTTCACCACTGTGCAAACGCACCCCGTGGCGGGTTTTAAGTTCGGGAATTAATTCTCTTTCAATACTGAGGGTCCCTGAGGCCCAAATAGCCTAACAGGTATCTCCAGTATGCGCCAGGGAGCTGTGTTGTAGACAGCTGTTCAGAGGCCATGCCCCTTTTTACACTTCTCTGCAAAGCAGCTCTGTGGCGCTTATTGGAGGTACCTAGTGGGCTAGTTTGACCCTAGGGACCCTTAGGATTGAAGGGGAGTTAATCTCTCAACTTAGAACGGCCACAGGGTGTGTTTACACAGTGGTGAAGGGAGGGGATGGGGCCTAAGGTGATGTGTGCAAACACGCCCTGTGGTGCGTTTTAAATTGGGGAAAAAATTCCCCTTCAATCCTGAGGGACCTTGGGGGCCAAGTAGCCCACCAGGTGCTTCCGGGAAGCGCCAATGCACTGCGTTGCAGAGAGGTGGTGCAGGCCGTGCTCCTTTTTACATCTCTCTGCTACGCAGCTCTGTGGCGCTTACTGGATGTACCTAGTGGGCTAGTTGGACTATAGGGACCCTCAAGATTGAAGGGGAATTATTTCCCCAACTTAAAACGCGCCATAGGGCGTGTTTGCATAGTGGTGAAGGGAGGGGATGGTGTAGGAAAGTGGCTCTATATATACTGGAACGAAGTAAAATCAGCCGAACTACGAATTCTGATTTACTCACCTGTTATCAGGAGAAACCTCAGTGCTGCATCATTGAGCCCAGTACTGATCCTGAAAAGTAATTCTAACCGTACTTACCAGTAACTTGAATTTCCTTCCATAGGCGAACATTGACTGGTTTCACTTGGAAATTCTTCTAAGTGTGGAGTTTTGGAACTTACAAATATTCCTCTCAAATCAGCCGAACAACGACTTCCGATTTACTCACCTGTTATCAGGAGAGACCTCAGTGCTGCATCTTTGAGCCCAGTGCTGATCCTGAAAAGTAATTTTAACCGTACTTACCAGTAACTTGAATTTCCTTCCATAGGCTAACATTGACTGGTTTCACTTGGAAATTCTTCCTAGTGTTGATTTTTGAAACTTACAAATATTCCTCTAAAATCAGCCAAACTACGAATTCCGATTTACTCACCTGTTATCAGGAGAGACCTTAGTGCTGCATCTTTGAGCCCAGTACTGATCTTGAAAAGTAATTCTAACCGTACTTACCAGTAACTTGAATTTCCTTCCATAGGCTAACATATTCTGGTTTCTCTTGGAAATTCTTCTAAGTGTGGAGTTTTGGAACTTTAAAATATTCACCTAAAATCATCTGAACAACGAATTCTGATTTACTCACCTGTTATCAGGAGAGAACTAAGTGCTGCATCTTTTAGCCCAGCACTGACCATGAAAAGTAATTCTAACCGTACTTACCAGTAACTTGTATTTCCTTCCATAGGAATCCATTGTCTGGTTTTCACCAGAAAAGTTTCTCTGTGTCTATTTTCGCAAACTACAAATATTCCTTAAAAATCGCCTGTATGACTTAAATGCATTCTTTCAACTGTTTACGGGAGATACACCAGTGCTGAATCCAGGATCCACCACTAAGTAAGAAAAAGTAACGATAATACTACTTACTTGCTAAGAGAATTCCCTCCCATAGGATAACATTGGTAATTCTATGTGAGAATGTTTCTAATTGTCAACTTTTAAAATACAATAATATTCCTTAAAAATCACTACTGTAACCAAAACGCTTTTACTCAAATGTTTACAGGAGATGTCCCAGGACAGAATCTAGGATCCAGTCCTGTGGTTAGAAAAGTAATCCATAAAGTAACTAATTGCATTTAACTAGATATTCACATTGAGCTCAATGTTGCATTGTGTTTGAAATTGTGTTGCCCATTGCAACAACTGTAACTACTGTACTTAAAAGTCTAATACCTATTTGCAAAGTATTTAAACTAAAGTAATTCATTGTGAGAAAGTATATTTTGTAATGTAATGTATAATGTAATTATAATGTAATTTAAAAAATAAAATATCTAAAAATAAATAGTTTTAAAAAATGTAGTAAATTAGTATCAAAAAAATAAAAATAACAATTAATAAATTTAAAAATTGTCATTTACAAAACCTTTGAAATTCACTGAAAAAACCATAGGTTTCAGGGGCGTTATAGTTAGGAATTAGCATTTAAAAAACCTTTGAAATTCACTGCAAAAACCATAGGTTTCAGGTATGTTATAGTTAGGAATTAGCATTTAAAAAAACCTTAGAAATTCACTGAAAAAACCATAGGTTTCAGGGGTGTTATAGTTAGCTGGACATTTCACTCGTACAAAACCATAGAAATTCCTCCGTTATAGTTAGTTCTACTAACTATAACTCGCGCGCCCGCAATCCAATGCTGATGATGTCACATATTACATCATTCATGACATGGTCAGTGACATCACTGATGACATCTCAAATGACATCACTGATGACATCATCCAGTGAATGTGGTTTATTTTTAAATTTAAATATGTATTATATATATAGCAATCTGCATTGATTAATGAGTGGCCATATAAATATAAATATCTGGATGGACACTTTAGTAGCAGTGTGATTGACTGTTTACTTGACTAATTTATAGTGTCTCACTAAATATATTGGATAGTGAGCAAACTGTGTGAATATCTGTATCACTTTGTCAGTTGTTGTGTAAACTGCTGCACCAGTTGGTTACTAGCTATGTGAAAGTCTATATTAGTTTTTGATTAGTTAATTGAGTATTTGTATAGGAGAGTGAATGTGTGTGTGGTTCGGTGGGGGGTGTGTAACTGCCCAAAGATGTGAGAATATTTGATTCAGTAGGTATATGAGGTTAAGACTACATGTTATAACAGTTGTTTGGGTGAGTGAATAGCTTTATGGGTGTGGTGATTAGCAAATATATCTCTCAATGGTACATGTCCAACAAACTAGAAAAATAAAAAGCAGTGTATGTGACAGTTGTTGTATATAAATAAGTATACATAAGACTCAGTGATTGTATGAGTGACTGTATGGATATCTGTATACTTGTAATAGTGATTTTATAACACATTAGGTATGAGTTACTGAATAAATGAAGTAGTGTTAGTATACGTGTGTTGCTGAGTAAATGTTAGTATGATCCATTGTTTGCATAAGTGAGTAGGATGACTGCATAAGTGAATAGGATGTGTGCTGGTGTGTAATGTCGATATAGGTGTATAAGTATATTTGATAGTGTTCTATTGATCATTGACAGCATGTATGACTGAATCTATAGGTAAGTGATTAGATGTGTGTGTAGATCTAGGAATCACTGAGTGGGTTTTTAGAAACTTGTACTGGTGTGTAAATGGATTCAAATATGGTACTCTGTATTTTACAGTGAGTGATGAAAGGTTATATTAGTGCATGATGAGGTGTATCTGATTGTCACGTGGATGATGTCATCAGTGATGTCATTTGAGATATCATCTGTGATGTCATCATTGATGTCACTGACCATGTCATGAATGATGTAATATGTGACATCATCAGCAGTGGATTGCAGGCGCGCGAGTTATAGCTAGTAGAACTAACTATAACGGAGGAATTTCTATGGTTTTGTACGAGTGAAATGTACAGCTAACTATAACACCCCTGAAACCTATGGTTTTTTCAGTGAATATAAATATGTATACTTTTGCAGTGGTTTAGACTGCGTCAAGAAATTGAAACATTGAACAGTGCTGTGAGAGTAGAAGGGGAAATGTGTGGAACTTGAAAAGAGGGTTGATTTTCAGTGGGTCACATGAATGGCGGTGGGAAGAGAAGCAGCAGGGAATGCATTTCCTGTCTTGCATTATACCGGTTCAGAGCAGTAATTGAATTCTGGTTCATTTGCGTTCAACGAAATAAGGTATCCTAATGATGGGGTGTTATGCCAAGAAGAGTTGCTGCAAGTGAGGTTAATGATCTTTTTGTGCCACACCTCTGACGGGTATTGATGAGATGGAGTACGAGACGCAAGGCATTGCCAGCGAAGTATAGGTAATATGTTTTTATCTTAGAATGTGTCATTAGGACTTTCCTTTTATAGTTTAGATTGCTGGGGAGGAATGTGTTCAGTGTTGACTTTAATACGTGTGAGACTGTGAGAAATGCATGAGCGCGGAAAATGGAAAATGGTGATGAACCGTTAGAATGATAATGCTGGACTGGATATTGAGTGGGTAGCAGATGGAGAACTAGCTAGAGGAGTCGAAGCACACCAAATCTATGTTGCCGCATTTCATCCTTATTGCTCCTTTCTTTGTTGTAATATGCTTGGTGAAATAAAACCTCTTGTAACTTCTACTTGGCTGAACGTCTTGAGTTATATCAAAGGGCTTTATGGAAGAGGCACAATGTCTGACAATCCTACTGGCAACCAGTGAAATGATCTCTTCACTTGTACATGTTCAGTTTTTGGGCTCAACAACAAACTTTTAGATTTGTTGTGAGCACTTTGGAGTTTTTGCAACATTCATTGGGTTGCCTTACATATAGAGTGATGATTGCCCCCACTAGCAGCGGGCACATATTAGCTGGGATGAGATGGAAAGTAGGTTTTAATAATTATAACTGAAAAAAGGCAGCGACAAACTGCCACAACTTGGGGGAGCAACTTGAGTACACAATCAAAAATTATGCTCAATATAGGTATTCAGTTGTTAATTGTGGTGTCAGGATTAAAAAAGCAGAAGGCCAGAAGGGGTGAAGCAGGGAGAGCATTTCTGTTGTTCCCTAGAAGGAGAAAATCTGGTTTGCCAAACTTTAATTGGAGGCGGCCATCATACATTCACCTTTTAATTTCTCAAGGACAACATCCTAGAGGTGAAAGTTGATTGCTGCACCCAATAGACGGACTTGGGAGTCAACAGTGTCAGACTGTAATTGTATGTAGTGTTTAGAAATTATTAAAAGGAGTGGTGTGAGAGCAAGACGAACATAAAAGAAAGAATAATAATAACTCACTTACCTGAAACCGTTCCCGTGGCGGCTCCGTCACACTGCCCAGAGCTGGAAATAGAAAGAGTATAGTATAAGAAAAGGAAGAAACAAAGGACTACAAACAAACATCGCGGGACCCAAATACTCATGCTTAATGTTGGCACCCCTGTATACTTTTAAACAAGCAATAAACATTGCGGGTGGTGGGACACAACCAACCACTCACTACTTCCTGTAAAACTAAAATGAATGAAGCGCAGCACACGGGTGCAGTGCTGATAAAATAAAAGCTGTGTGGACTCAAAAAGCAAAGAATTGAACAAAGTTTGTATACACACACTACAACTATAAATGCCATCAGCTGAGTGCCTTTTGCTCGAAAAGCACCTAAAAACACCATTCCAAAAACAGGAGCGATAACAAATAAAAAAATATATAGTGCTCCACAACTAACCTAAATAGACAGGAGGGAACAAGTACATGTAATAGGGCCAGTTGCCATTGGAGGGATCCAAACACCAAAAGGAAAGACAAATACGGCCAATGCACTACTGAAAAGCCAGGTTTTCAGAACAGCACACAAGAGAATCTATTAAAAACGATAGGCATGCTTGAAGCCCACAGAGGAGATACATCATGTCTGGAACACAGCGCATGCTTGCTGCCTAGGCTTGACTTAATAAGGAACAAACGCTAAAACAAATATCGAGGCTGCTTAAAAGCTGAAGGTGGAATAAAACTTCCCCGCACTTCCAATGCCCTAGAAGTTTTAATATCTGCTTAAGAAAAAGACGAAAAAGGGATTATAAATTTTGCAAAATAACATAAAATACATCAGTGTTTGATCTGACAAACGATTGCATGGGCAGCCTGGAACAGAACTTCCCAGGGGACAGCAAGCCTCTGGAAAATACAAACGCTGCCACACCGTGCCAGCCCTAAAATGGAAGAGAAGAGACCGCTCTTATACTGTAAAATCTAGAGTTAAATACAATACAGGTTCACCTGTTGCTAAAAACATAAAATAAACTCTAACAGGGCTTTTACTTAGTTCATTCCGCAATCTCTGCAATTGGCAAAACTCTGAAAAACATTCAACTTATCAGCTTTTTTTTAGGGTAGAGGTAGCATTAAACATAACAGGCAGGCTCAGTGCATCTGAGGTTTTGGAGTATATAGCCCAACCAGGGAATTGAAAGGCCCTTGTCCATTCTAAGATAGTCAGTGATAATGTCCCTGTTTAAGCTGAACCCAGGATTAGCCAAAACACTAACCCAGAGTAAAAGTGGGGCCAACTTGGCTTTGTCAGAATGTACTGTTGGCTTAACTCGTAATTAATTATAGTGTGTGAGAGCTAGAGGAAGGGAGATGGAGAAACAGCATGCAGATGCAATTTTTCTCTGTCTGTAGGGAAGTAATGTTGAAATAACCGCAAACCCTAGCACCATGCAAAGCAGCAGAGACACACTGGGTGTTGTATATGTTCAGTAGGGAAAAAATAGTCTCCCTCCCTGCAGTCTGGGTTAAATTAAATAATGTTCCAGCCGCCCTATTAAGCTTTAGGCATGAGCAACTATTCTCTGATTGCCAACACCCCGTCAAAAACGACCACTAGATAGCTGAAGTTGCCCATGCTGCTTAGAGATTGACCACTTATCTTTAGTTTGGATATATTATTAGTTCCTTGCCCACATGCAAGGTTATGTGACTTACCGAAATGTGTCACCTGATCTAGACTGCTCATAAAGGAGACTAAAGACTCCACTACCATGTAACCTTGACGCACCCCTCGGGCTAAGGGGAGAGTGTCAGACATTTCTCCTGCCAGGCTGAAATGAACCTTCGCAACAAGACTTTTGTGTAGATCATGCAGAAAGTTCACATGTGCCAACTCTACCCCTACATCCAGTAACATCATACAAAGCTTAATCCTACTGACACAATCGAAACATTTTGAAAGATCCATAAAGGCCAGATACAGTGGACAGCGCTTGACAGTGGTATACTTGCCAACAATTAGATTCAAATTCAAACACTGCTCCACTATGCCCAGCCCTGGGCGGAAACCAAATTGATATGGACATAAAATGTTATGTTTTGCTCAAGATTTAAGATGGCTGAAAATCACCATTTCAATTATCTTAACTGTACTTTCGATGAGGGAAATGGGGCGATAAAATTAGAGCAACATACAATCCCCTTTTTTAAAGATAAGAACAATCGTTGATAGGGCCCATGAGCATGGAATCTTATTACACAATGAATTGTTAATTACATTCACAAGCACAGTGCCCCACAGATCAGCATTGGACTTTGCCAGCCCGGCCTAGTGGCATCAACCACTTATGTTAGAGTCAGAGACAATGTAGGTGAATTAAGTAATTTGCTACAAAGTATTTCCCCTAGACTGTCCTCTTCCTTCAGGTGATAAATAGCACTAAAATTACAGTTTAGAATGGGGTTGGCCGGGGTATCCCCTTGTCTGATCTTCTTTACCTTATCCCAGACAACTTTGCTATTCTTCGAAAGCACAGCGCTTTCCAAGAGCTCCCAGTTCCTTCTATTCAATGTGAATTTTCTGGCCTTCAGAGGACTTTTATTCAACATACAGGCTTTACGGACCATTATTAGATCTTTCAGGCTAGCTGCAAGAACCTGGCTGCTGAGCTGTGGCTATCAAGTCAGTGGGGGCTCTCCTGCACACGCCGTAAACTCTTCAGCAACAAGTGACTAATACATAGAATTAGATTTCCATAGAGGGCTAAAATACTTACATCTGCCAAACAGTTAAAAAATTATCTGTTTACTCAAAACCTTGGAACGGAATTTGTGACTAGACAGTTCCTGCCACATAAAGGTGATTGGCCAAAGCTCATTTGGATGGATACTCACAAAATAAACACACTGTTTGACTACTTATCACACAAGATTATCGCTGTAGCAGCACTGACCATGAACTGGGGAAAAAATTTCCCTCTCGCCATCTTATGTTGTATCTCTATAGACTTTGAAGAACTTTCTCTTGTGCCTTGGATTTTTTTATCTTTGTTGTCCTGTATATTCTTCTCCTTGTCCTAAGTCTGCTGGCTTTAGGGAACATTGGCTTGCATCCATCTGCAAGGCAGCTGAGACAGATTCAACTGAGGAAGCTATTGCACTCAATCTCCACCACCACCAGTGTGTGTTTGTGTTTGTGTTTGTGTTATTTTCTGCTTTCTTGAATTTTTCTTCGGTATTAAGGAAGAAACGCTGGGAATCTGTTAGTTTTGTATTTAACTTACTTGATGAGCATTTTGGCCAACTTGTACTAATTTGTATAATCTCTGCATTTAAATTTTCTCTCACATATATCTTCAAATTGTTATAGTACAGGTCCAACATACATGTCTAACCGGCTTTAACATGTATCTTAAACATTGTTCTATTACTGGTTTGGTGTATGTGCCATATAGCACTGGCACTTTAAGCATGTTTTGAAATGGTCGTCAAGAAATATTATTACTTGTTTTATCAATTAATATACATTTAATTGTAGTGCTTGATATTATGTTATTACCTGAAATAAATCGGATGATGATGACAAGATCCGGGAGCCATGCTACATGTTTTGAACCCATCCCCAGTTTCACACATAAACAAATTAATGAACCATGTATACGCCATCTCCACAACTAAGTGCTCTTTAGGCACTGGAATGCCAAATTAAACCTGCAACTAGAATAGGAATCTCTTTAATCTGCCCCTAGATATCTCAATAGTATGGGATATTCTTATGTACATTTGGATTTTTTCCACAAGGAGGAACCGCAGGTCCATAATTCAGGCTAAAATCGGTCGTTGGAAGACATCTGGGTATGAGTCTTACAACCTTTGATTTTAGCTTGCACGGTTACTTTTTGGTTCTGGGACCATAGAGATCTTATAATGTCATAATACCAATCCTTTTCACTTCTGCATTTGGGGGTCACGTTGAGAAGGCTCTTTAGGATCAAACACAGCTTCTTAAAGTGAATTCTAGCTTGGCAGCCAAAGTAAGCGATATCATAGACTGAGCCAGTCACTTGATCGTACATCCCAAGGTTGAAAATCAAGCAGACTGTCACATTTTTGATCATCTTGAGATGATCAATGAGATTCCGAGGAGCATCCATATAAAGGCATTGCCATAGATAGATAGTATTTTCATTATGACTCCCTCTTGTTGAGATCTGAGGTTTTGATAAATACAATTGATGTTTTTATCGGCTGGTCTGGCTGACAAAGGCATGTTTTCACAACAGCATCTACCTGTTTCTCCATTGAAAAGGCCTTCATCTCAAAGAAAACCTGGATTCCTTAGATATGACCTGTTCAAATGATTTTAACTGGCAATTCCCCAGTGCTTCCTTCAAATTCTTTAGTTTGGGGCTGATTCATGCAGGAAAAATGCAGAATTAAGGTGGTCAAAGACTGTCTCAGGCCAGGGAACAGGGACTATTTTACATATGTTTTTTCCTTGGCTTAAGAAATTCTTAGGACTTTCTTAAGTCTTAAATCTCAGGGCAAACCTATTGTAAATCAAGCCAACGAGCCTTAAGAAGGGCTTGGTCTAGGAAAGAAAGTGTTAAGGCCTTCTTAAGCTGGGTTAAAGCCATTCGCAAGGCAGGTCCTATTACCTTGCTCAAGACAGTGCTAAGATATTCTTAGGTTTGTATTTGTAATTCATGAATTTTTTGTCCCTATCATAGCCACCACAGTCCCTAGCAGAGGCGGCAACTTCTAGAAGTCATGAGTGGTAAATTGTCTCCCTCTATCGCATACGGATGCTAAGTAATGAGGGGCAAACACGCTGCATTACTGGTTCTTCTAATAGCGAAGACGTAGCGGTACATCTTTAGAATTCCTAAGTACTCATTTATTTATTTATTTTATTTATTTGTAGAGTTTTATATAGCGCTGACTAGACCCAAAGGTATCCGAGCGTTTTACATGAGGACAAGCGAGTTGCAAGTTACACAATTACATGGTTTCAAGAGCTAAGTAAACAAAGGAGAAAAACTGAGATTAGAGAATAACATGAGTCATTAAGGGTAACTTAGCCAGTACATACGTCCAGTGGGGCATGGAAGGTCAAGGGGGGAAGGAAAAAAGGGGAAGGAATGAAGATCTGGTCAAAAAGGAAGACGAGGGAAAACTATGTCCAATGTCCTGCTGGGTAGGTGACGCCGCGGGGGTGAAAACAAAGCCAATCTCCACTATAGCTGTAAAAACAGCTCCACTGGGCATGGGTCATACTCATCTCAAGTCGTCTCGAGTTCAACCTGGTCAAACAAGGTCTAGGGAGCAGATGCTCCTTCTTAAAATGTGTGCAGCAGACTCCAATCTGCTCAACTGTATACCCCAGACTATCTTACGTGGCACAAGATCAGCTCATCTGGAAGGGAGATACCCCACCAAAGTTATTTGGAGGAATACTTAAGTGCCGTACAGGCATATGATCTATGGTCATAGACAATGTAAACCATGTGTTTTTAAAAAAGAAAGCCATTACCAGCTTGCTATGTATGCAATCTGTGCTGGAGGAAAAAGCCACAGTAGCAAAACATGGTTATGCCAGGCAAATTATAAAAACATAAGCCATCTTAAAGCTACAACCATACCTTGATATCACACGGGTCACTTTTTTTGATGAAACGGAGACGCAGTGTGCCTGCCCATATTTACAAGGCAACGTAAAGACACTCTGCTTGACTTTTCATGACCTTGTAAATATGGGTCAGTTTCACATATTACTCTGCGTGAAAGGGGTGTTTCATGGGTGTTGCCATGGGTGTTACCACGTAACTTCTATGGAACCTGACACATTCTCAAATTTAGAAAGCTTTGTACAGCTGGGAATGCTTCAGAATCCTATGCCTCCCCAGGGGGTGCATTTTGCAGCATGCATAGAAAGGGAAAAATACCATCAATTAGTGTTTTTTGTGCAGGAAGGTGTGCCTTCCTGCCCAAAAACAATCATTCACCCAACAAAGTCACCCTTGCAACATGATGGAAGGAGGCCTGCGATGGTGCGTGTCAGCCAATTGTGCACCAGAGCAGGGAAAAGCACACAGATGCATTGTATTGTTGTTAATATGATTCATCCCCGTGCTCATGCACTTTCTGCCAGTAATTTTGTTGGAGAGGACCCTGTAAATCGAGCCGTGTCCTGGAACCATGAGTTCGAGCTGCTAGAAATATGCGACTTCCGATTTCGCTCCAGTGTTTACTAGTGTGTACTAATGACTGGACACGAAGCGCTTTAGTGCGCTGTAGTTCTAAAAATCGGGACAAGATGTGGAAGGCCCTACGCCCTGAAAACCTGGACTCTGCGTTAGTTGATACAACCCTGCAAATCACCTGTGTGGCAGCAGAATGGATCGGCATACCCCGACAACAAACAGAAAAGGAAGCCTCTGCGAAAAGAGTCCCTATGGTCGTGCCCCTCCCCTTGCCACTCACACAATCTGTGACACTTTTAATTCTGGTGTTCTGCTTGCCCCACACCATTAGGCAATAAATGAGGGGGCACATCCCACACATTGTGTTATATAGCGGTGGTAGCCCCCCAAACAACCCGGCCCGAGTTAAGACATGCTTCCCTACAAACCGTGGCAGATGTGAGAAGGCCCCTACAACGTCTTGCCAAAGAGAGCAGACCCCCAGCAGCATCTGGGGTTGTCTGTCTCATCAAATCCTTGTCTTTTGACCTGCACATTAAGGGTTTGCATATCGGTGAAAATCCAATTCCATTGTGGGGTGCTTTATGGATGTCTGCAAAAACTCCTGCCTGCCAGGTTTAGACCCTGTGACAACGTGGGGCTTTAGGTGAATGTCACTGCAGAGAAGGGCCGGACTGGCCGTAGCGGGCACCGGGCAATCCCCCAGTGTGCCGCATGGGTGGGGGGCGGTTTTGGGCCCCTGGGGGCCGTTTTTGTTATAGGGCCGTTTTTGCAGCATAGCTGCAAAATCTACCCTGTAACAAAATCGGCCGAAAACCGGCCCTGGCAAAGAGCTCGGTCGTACCCCCAACCCCCTGGGGGGAGGGGGGGTGGAGGGGGGCGAGGGGGAGGGGGCCGGCCGAGCACTTTGTTTGGTGCCGGTTTTGGTTCCCATTCCGGCCCTGCTGCAGAGAAATGAAGCAATCCTCTCTGGGGTCCGCACATCACTGGAGACACTGAAAAGGGTACATAGGGGTCATGAGCTGAAAGCTATCACGGGCCAGGTGCCCAGACCCTCCAAGCCCGCCTCTAAAAGTCCTACTGGGCTGGCATCCTGCCCAGGGTCCATGTCCCTTCGAGCCCTAGGAAATGCTGACAGATGTTCCCGCACACTCAACATGGCAGTGTCCGCGCTGTTTGGGGCCTAATGTGTGCGCCATGAAACCCGTTAAAATTTACCAAAAATGTCATATGTTAGTGACCCCTACATGAAAAGGTGCAGACTGACCAGAAACAAGTACAAGTACAAATGACTTTATTCGATTGTAAACCTTACAATCATAGAAGCGCAATTCATAAACATACAGTTAAAATCAAACCATCCATTTCATTTGTGAGACAAAAATTTACATAAACAATATAAAACAAGAGTAACAGGCAGAATAAACATGTTAAGAATATAAATAATTATAACAAGGTAAAAAAGTTAAAAATACCTAACGGCAATAGCAGCATAATTATCCCTCCATACTTTTCCTGAAAGTAATTGCTAATTTCAGAAAACTGCATACAAATAAGGTGCAGTCACATTTCAGGAGTTGAAGGTAGTAAAGTGCTGGTTTGATCTGTGCAAATTTCTGTTCTTTCAGGCATGGTTTTAGATATAGCCTCCGAGGTACTATGTAATAAGGACAAATAAATAAAAAGTGTGCCAGATCTTGCGGAGACTTCCCGTCGCAGCCGCAAGCTGGCAACACTTGACCTCGATGAGCCCCACTCGGTACCGCCAGTAAGAGATGAAACAGGTCAAAACGGAACCTTGTTAATAGGTAACGTTCGTAGCCAGTCATAGGCCATGATAGATATGGTTCCATTTGTAGACAGGTTTTAAGTAGAACATGTTTCCTAACACTGTCTTTCTGGAGCTCAACCTCCTCCCGGGCAAAATACCTGGTTGTCATAAATGTATTTTTCACAAAAGTAACATCTGATTTAGTAATGAAATTTGGGGTTAAAAACAGGTCAGGCCGTCCTATTTCAATAAGACCATCGTTAATATACTTCAGCCACGGGACCTTGAACCTACCTTTCCATGTTAAAGCTTCTTTTAGTATATCATGGGTAAGAGGTATGTCGTTATTTAGCCAACAGTTCATCCAACACAATAGGGGATTTGCTGCTATTCTATCACTAAGGTAGGGCACACCTAGCTCCTCGTGTACCGAGAAGTTTCCGGTTCCCCTTGGCAGCCTCAGTATCTTCTTCAGAAAGTTATTTTCTACAACCTCCAGGTCCCGCGTCTGGCTGTAGCCCCAGAGCTCGCTTCCGTAGCAAGCAACGGCAACACTCTTGGCCTGGTATAATTTAAGCAAGGCAGCCACCGGGCTATTGCCCATTTTTCTCGCGAAGCCAAGTATGGCTGCGTTAACGCGGGTTACCTCGCCCTTCTTCTTAAGAACAGCGGGGCCCCAAGATAATTGATGATCAAGAAGGACCCCGAGGTATGAAAAGGTTTTGGTGGTTGGAATTTTTTTTTCCCCATTTATGTTAAAAAGATTAGATTTTCGTGACCCTAGGCCTGTCTTCATAACATAGGACTTAGAGTTGTTAATACTTAGGCCTCGAGACTCCATGAAATCAAAGAAGGAGTTTAAAAGTGTCCGAAGGCCGATTGCTGTCCTTGAAATAAGGACAGCGTCGTCCGCGTAGAGCAGAACTGGAACGCCTTTTCGGCCTACATAGGGGTAATCCGCTCCAGTTCTTAGCAAGTATTCCTCCAACTCGTTGATATACAAGTTGAAGAGGAATGGAGCCAGGATACACCCCTGTCGAACACCCCGGTTAATTCTGATATCCCCCGTCACTTTTTCGGTCTTGGGTATATCGAACGTTAGCTCTTGTATCGGAGTGCAGGTCAGCCAGTAGGTTAAATAAATTCTGCTCAACGTCCATCTTTAACATGGTGTCCCATAGTTTGCCTCTGTCCACACAATCAAATGCGGACGATAAGTCCATAAAAGCCATGTGGATGGTTCCCTGGCGGGCCAAGGTGTATTTACCTATAATCAGATATAGGTTCAGACACTGAGTTACTGTCGAGTGGCCAGGTCTGAAGCCGTATTGTATTGGGGATATAACATTATTCTCATTTGCCCATGCAGTTAACCTGTTCAGGATTACACCCCCTACCACTTTGGCTACAGAATTGATTAAAGATATTGGCCTGTAGCATAACGGGCTACTACGATCGCCCTTTTTAAACACGGGCACTATAGTCGATAGCCCCCACGACTTTGGACATCCAAAGGCCGCAGCTGCATTTACTACAGCAGTAAGGACAGGGGCCCATAATGAGATACAAGTTTTAAAAAGGTCCGGAGGCAAGCCATCCGGGCCTGGAGCCTTGTTACTAGTTAGCCCTTGAATGCCCTTTTCTACTTCATTAACTGAAAAGCACAAAAAAATCTCCATAGGAGTTAAAAAACCAGAAACTGTCTCTGCAAAAGGTGAGGGGAAGCATTCTAAAGATGCTGCCGCACAACAGAGAAACGTCCTCCCCCAAAGCAGCATACCTCATAAAAAAGCTGCATGTGGTGTCGGATCATACACGTTATTACAAATAACGCAATAGATTTGAAAAACTCGTCAATATATGACATTTGTGGTGTGAGCTCCCGGAAAACAATTGAAGTAACTGAGAAAGCCCCCATCAAAATCTCGCAGCTACTTGGAAAGCCTCTCGACAGAGGTGCCCTGCATTTAAAGCCGCAACGTTTTAGGGAATACTTCCGGCCCAAGTGTTTAATATAACATGGGAAAACTCGAAATGGGCCCGTTATATTAATAGGGGAAAGCTAGCACACATAAATATATATGGATAATGTCTTATGTAGAAAATGGCCGATTCTAATGGCGACGTATACAGTCACGTACAAAAGCAGAATGTTGTATCCTCACAAAAGTCTGAAATGAGGAACAGCCACTTCAAGGCAGGTCCTGTCAGAAGGGGATTTGACTTGTGGTAGGTGTAGAGCCAAGTCTGTGAGATTTGGGGAAATGATGGCTTATCCCCCCATGCCTGTCCATCAGAGACCCCCTAAGACTGGGTCTGTAGTCTGCGAGGTATGGAACTTCCTTGGCTTGTACCAGTAAATATCATGTTTTTTCTGCTAGCTTTGATTTTACCTACAAATGTCCCCTAACTTCTTACATGCTAGGCCAGCAGTATTCTGTGCTCACTATTAAACATATTAGCTGCTAATTGCATTTGGGGGACCTCGACAAAATTCAGTTTTACTAAGTAGGGCTCGTCATAAAAATTCTGAAGAGTATTAATAGATATACAAGTGTAGCAACTCAGAGAGTCACTAGGTAGAGTGCTGAGGTTCTGTACATAGAATTTCATCAAAAATGCGTTTAACAATAAAAATGAATATATTAAAAAAGTGGCCTAATGCTGACATTTTATTTAATGTTGTATTAATTATTTTTAAAAAGGTAGAAAACTAGGCTAGTGCTTCAGCAGTAAACAATGGCGCCCATAATGCACTACAGTTACTGCTTTTCATGTTGAGACCGTCAAGTGCGTGACAACAGCTGCACCTTTAGACACTATTTTTGCAGGAAATGTTTACAATGTGAATGGGAGTGTCAGCCTTGAGTAAATGTTTCCTAAAAAGCTAACTTAACTGTTTAAAACCTGTATAAATAAGTATTGCAAGTAAATATTTAAAGTGAGTTTGCTGGAAAGCAGAGAGCACATTTTTTCTGAAAAGAAATTTGGCAAAGTTATATTGAACAAACGCAAACAAAAAATAGCAAGGGTACCTTTTTCATCACGTAAGTAATTAAACATGTTTGTATCAAATATTAATAATTTTGAAAAGAGTTTAAGGAACGGACATCCGAGCCTTTATGAATACATACATAAGAGTAAAATAAAGATCATACAAATTGTGCCAACAATCCTAAACTATGAACATTTATCCCCCGAGACGAAAGCCTAAATGCTGAGATGGTGAAACCTTAAACAGCGCTTGAATACAAGTTCTTTTATATCTAATGCATTAATTCTTCTAGCCTGGATGACAGGGGGAGAGAGTGATGATAGTAAAAGGGAGGGGGCGGCATTTTTCAGTTCTCGCCTAGGGCGGCAAAGCACCTAGAAACGGCCCCGTCAGTCACGCAATACAAAAGAGCCGCACCCATATTTAGTGCTCAGAATACAATCTACAGTTCTCTTTCCTAATCTATCTAAATTTCCCAATCCAGTCCAAATTAAGAGGCTAGTTTGATAATCTAAAGGATCTTAAAAATCAGGGTATCTCCATGAAGGACACCAGAATGAGGCAAGGAAAATTAGGTAAAAAGTTTTAGCATCTCAGAAGCTCGGTCAATAGTCTTCTGTGGGTCAGAACATAAGTGGAAGCCTAAACCACACTTAGGAAGTAATCAGGGTTAAGCAGTGAGGTCTAAGCCGCTTAAAAGTTCAAAGGCAATAGGCAATCTGGTGAGAAGCTTGCAAGGAAATCCACAAAAGAGATCTGCATAGGGTCTGCAGAAAGGGTTCTGCAGAAGAGAATCTGAATGTGTCTCTGGTCAAAGGGGTTCTTAAGGATCTGGAAAAAGGGGTCTGGAAGGCTCCAAGGGAGACTGGCATCCAGTCTGAAAATCCAACAGGGTGAACACGCATGGCCCGATTAGGATAGTGTGCGGTTGGATCGCCGCCCACTGTCACAGCACTCAGGAGAACGATGGACAAGCAGGCAGCGGTCCGAACGCCCAATTACAATGCGACTGCCGGGCTGGTGGTCGCAAAATGTTCATTTACAGAGCGGCTTGTGCTGTAGCCCAGGAAAAGGGCCGCAGCACTGGTGGGCATGTAAATGGGCATTTCCTGCACCCCAAAGCACTGTGTACCATGCACCATGTGGTGCATGGCACACGGTCCATAGAGGTGCATGGGGGCACCACATGTGCCTCCGGGCCACTGAACATTGGCCCACGCAGGACGGGGACCCTATTTTTGCCCATAATATCTCTTTCCAACAACTTTTACATGGCGGTGCTCCCACCATGTAAAGGCTGTTCGAAAGGGATATCCAAATGTGGACAGCGGTGCCTGACTCAGCACAGCCGTCATGGTCAGAGGCAGCTCCGAACCCCGCCCATCGAAATCTTAGTTCCAATTGGAGGCGGTCTTACCTCCGACCGCGGTGGGCCGCCCGCCACGCATTGTAATGCGCCATTGTAATGCGGCCCTCAGTAATATCACACAAAGTCTCTGGGTAGCACCCCTTGTACATCTCATCGTTAGGGGTTCATTGTTCTTATCCATTTCTCACGTTGCAGACTGCAAAATCCAGAGATAATCACACTTTGAACATGGGAACGACATCTCCTTCTCTCGCTCACGGCAGGTTGAAACATTGCCGGATAGGCCTTTCAGTCAGCGCTCTTGTTCCCCCTGCACTTTTGGCAAGGTCTTCTCCTCAGGCTCTCTCCTCTCTCTCTAATACAGGAATGCATCTATTCCAAACTAACAATGCATGAGAATGCCTGCAAGAGACGTCACCTTAGCAGAAAATGGAAAACAGTATTTCATCAAATGCAGCATGGTGAAGTACAGGCCGAAATTGTCAAGACAAGTTAATCCACTAACTCAGTGATCCACATTTAATATGAGTCCACAGATTTAAACACACATGAATATAAGTTTCTAGTACCTTGTATTGAATTTGTATTACATGTGGCACACAGTAAATCTTCACATTAATCAAATGTAAGTATGGCTAAGAACTACATTTAAATGCATATACGTGTAACATTAGTTCACACATAACATAAACGTTATCGTTTTAAATGAAATCCCATTCTCCATATATGAGGATGGTTTTCACCTAGTTTCCAAGTCATTAAATGTTATTCCCATATTACAGCACACATTTTTGAATGTCGAATTTCATCTTCATAGTAAGCGTATCATCT
This sequence comes from Triturus cristatus, assembly GCF_964204655.1. NCBI lineage: Eukaryota > Metazoa > Chordata > Amphibia > Caudata > Salamandridae > Triturus > Triturus cristatus. The sequence continues at coordinate 435,509,088 of NC_140594.1, read as the reverse complement.
ACCAAATGAGGATGTTTTTACTTCATTAGGACTTCAGTCAGTTAGGGTAAAAACATGCACGAGTAAATTCGCTATCTCTACAATGAATGCAGTGGTTAACAGTAATATTGAGTGCAACCTTTTCTCTTAATCATTTATTAATATAAGAAACAAGTGCACGTTCATGTCACGTCTTTTTTGACAGATTTTTGACAGATTTGTGAGTGCAAAGAGCGGGCAACTTTGCGCTGAACCAGCAGTTTGAAAATTCAAGGACCTTAGGTACCAGTAGACTCCTCGCAAAAAAGCGTCAGTCACTGTTTTAGCCCATGAATACGTCACTTTTCTTAACTGTGTATATGCGACATAATGTTCTTGACATTTTTGATGAAGGGATTAGAAAAATAAACATGCACTTGAACCAGTAGGATGCTATATAATATGTACATTAGTGTATGAAATGATTACGCAACTGCCACCATGATGACCTCTTGACTTTAAACCCACTGCTCCTTTCAATGTCCAATGTCGGAGGTTCCTGTCCTGCCATGACATCATCACGGCGTCATGTTTGGAAACCCCAGGATGCTGTAACCTGACCGGAATATGGTGTGGGTGCAGTGATGTCGGTAGAAGACATGAGAGGGAGGGTCGGTTATTTTCTTCACCCACCGCATTCACTCAAACTAGACTAGACTGTCCCTGCCCCTATAGTGCCAATATCGGCAACCGTTATCATAGCATACATCAGTACATAATCATAATAAAACACATGACACTGAATGTAAGTGGAGAAATATTGCTGCAGGTTTATTAGCATAATAAATATGCAAACACGGTGGGTTATCTTACGGGCGATCCCAGGGCAGGCCAGCCCCATGCCGCCTGCCCGTCTGATAAGCCTAGAGTCACCATGGCAACGCCAATTGGTGACCACCAAATGTTGGGAGGGTCCACCCCTCCCATCCGTGGACCTCCAGTCCACATGCTTCACCACGCCCCCCCGTGATGGGTGGGCGGAGCATACATGGCAGCCCCCGGTTGCTCAGACCCACAACCGCCTGTCGGTTAGCGGGGCGCCGTAGGTCTTCCAGTGGACACGCTAAAAGATCCCTGGGTATCCTGGCTTAGCACCACACGGTGCTGCTGCATGCTATACCCCTTGGTATGTGCAGACCCTGGATCGCCCTGTAACTCCTCCTGCAACACAAAAGTGAAAGTTGTTAGAAAAACCTTCCCCCCCCCTTCTTGTCCCTCCTGATGCCGGGTAAGCGGATGGGCGGGCAAGGCAAACGAGCGGACAAGAGGGCGAGGAGGGGGCGGGGACCGAATATGTACCCCCCCCTTGGCTCCTCCCCGCCGGAAGCAGCTACCTGACTGGGGTCTCCCTAGGTCAAGCCCAGGGACACGACCTCCCACCCCTGTGCCTTCCTGTGGCACTAAGGCGGCCGCCCTCAAGGGGGCGGGCCGCTGCGCAACCCCCACCCCGGGCAGCCTTACATAGTGCCAATATCGGCAACCGTTATCATAGCATACATCAGTACATAATCATAATAAAACACATGACACTGAATGTAAGTGGAGAAATATTGCTGCAGGTTTATTAGCATAATAAATATGCAAACACGGTGGGTTATCTTACGGGCGATCCCAGGGCAGGCCAGCCCCATGCCGCCTGCCCGTCTGATAAGCCTAGAGTCACCATGGCAACGCCAATTGGTGACCACCAAATGTTGGGAGGGTCCACCCCTCCCATCCGTGGACCTCCAGTCCACATGCTTCACCACGCCCCCCCGTGATGGGTGGGCGGAGCATACATGGCAGCCCCCGGTTGCTCAGACCCACAACCGCCTGTCGGTTAGCGGGGCGCCGTAGGTCTTCCAGTGGACACGCTAAAAGATCCCTGGGTATCCTGGCTTAGCACCACACGGTGCTGCTGCATGCTATACCCCTTGGTATGTGCAGACCCTGGATCGCCCTGTAACTCCTCCACAGCCTTGGGAGTGGCCACCGTCACTACCAGGGCCCCCCACCAAGGTAGACCTATTTCCTTACAACCTGCTGCAGCCAAAGCTTCCCCTAGGCCCAGTAGGTCCAGTCTATTCGCAACCCGCAGCTGCCAAGGCTTCACCAAGGTCAAGTAAAATTAAATTCATGCCTAGCGTGGAGAGGTGCACCCCATCACCCTCCAGACACCCTGTTGATTTGGCGTGTAAAAGGCCATGCCTGATGAAGCCAAAGCCTCTTAGCTCAGTGAACTTGCACATGGCGCTATTAACTTTTCTCCTTGACACCTCAATGGCTTCTCCTGAGCGGGCTCCTTGCCAAGGTAGCCTATTACTAACAGCCTGCTGCAGCCAAAGCTTCCCCTAGGTCCAGTAGGAAAAGAACCGTGCCTAAACTAGGGAGGTGCACCCCATCTCCCTCCCGGCACCCTGTGGACTTGGCGTGTATAAGACCATGCCTGATGAAGCCAAGACCTCTTTGCTCTGCGCAACTGCGCATGGCTCCTGGTAGGCCATCATACCTACAGCATACTGATACCGGGCTTCTCCCAGGTCCAGTCAAAACAAGTCTACGCCCAACCGGGCCGGCGGCCAGCGTGCACCATCAGGACAGGTTCCCCCAACCTTTCTAAACTCCTCCGTGGATTTGACTGAAATGACCTTAAACCTAAATAGGCGATGGTCCAAAGTTGCCTTTGCATGGCTAAATAACAATCCCTTTGCCAAGACACTCCTGCCTGGCAGTGCCCAGCCTGCCTTCCTTCCTCTTTCACTCCGTTGGAGTATGCCCATCGTATTCCATCAGTCACCACCAAATGTAAAGCCTTGCCCTCCCAAAATTCTGCTAGTATACCAGGGAGAGACAGGTCAGAGTGACCACAGAGGAGAACAACGTGTAAAATGCTTCTCTATTTGAATACTGGAAAAGCCAATTGGTCTCCAACAGATTTATAGCTTAAAGTGTTCCCCCGGTGCTTCCCTTAATCATATGGACCATAGGCCCCTGTTGGAAGGCCACTTCCACAACCTGCATAGCTGCCAGCCAGTGCTGTAGGGCGGGCGAAGTTACCCGGTACTGATGCTCGCAAAGGTACCTGTTTCGCCAAACTCAAGGGCGTGCTACTCAGTGAGCAACCAGACTCTGCCCTAGTACCCAGAGGTCAAACCCAAGCCCCTCCAAGTTCTGCTGCTTCACCTGCCTGTTAACACGAATCCCAGGGCAGACCACCGGCCTATAACCCATGCTTGGCCATGCCTGAGCTAAAATACCTCTGAACAGCCTGACAACAGGCTAACCACCAGCATTGCGTTCTGAATGTTTCTGACACTGCCAAGAAACATGCGCATAACTAAAGCAACTGGCACCATGCCATAAAAGTAACAGTTCAGCCTTCTATGAAACAAACGTGCCCTTGTGGCGATCAGAGTAGTGCTCCCTCCAAGCCAGCAGCCCTAACAGGCAACCCGCACCCTCTTGGCACTGGCACACCCCCGCCACAGCTGCCCTCGAGTGCCTGGTCGTGTGAGGCCATAACCTATGTTTCATCACTGCGTCATACCGGGGTATGATGACCCATCTAACTCTACTGCTGATTGCCCATTGCACCATCGCAAGTATGCCTTTGCCTGCTCAGAGTCTGGCTGTAAAGTTGGAAGACATTGACCCCCCAGCCCAGGGCGAAGATGGCAGCATTACAGTATCTGGTGCTATAGACGGTCCCCGTACCCTGATGGGACAGAATGCAATTCCCTTGCTCCTGTTGAGCACGAAACCAAAACCAATTGCTCACCCTGGTTTAATACCTTCCTGCTGCTAATCATTTCCTAGCTGAATGTTGACAAATCCATGTTCTGTAATGGCACTACTTCGCCGCCTGCACCATTCTGCCAGTGCCGAAAAGACCTTTGTCATGCTGCCTGGCCTCATCAATCATGCCCTGTTCTAGCAGCGCCCGCTTCAGCCGAGGAGCAAACAACTCGCCGGTACCCCCAAACTGGCCCTGATGCGAGACAAACCGGGCCAAGGCACAGCAGTGCGGTACTAACTAATAGCAGGTCTAACAGCGTCAACAGGCGTCCTCAGCTTACAATAGGCGTGGTGGAGTGAGGGTATCCAGTGAGAATCAAGATGACAACTTCCCATCTGACCGACCGTGGTGGGAACCACTCCTGCATATTCTAGTACACATGGTCCCAGTTCACATGTCACTGCCTGATGTACGTGCCCTAGGTACATGGTCCCCTTGCATGGCGGCCTGCCATTGAGACCCACACCAGTCCCTGATCAGTACCACTATCTGCCTACGCTACAATCTTGCCTGGCCTTCCTTCATGCCCAGCTGTACCACGCGATGATTGCTCTCCTCCGTCACTTGACCTGACCACACCTAGAAATACAAACACAGCGAGAGGAGGCAGCCTGTGACCTGCCCCAAAACCACCATCCCGCATCAAACCGACCCGATGAAAAGACAAGCGCCTAATGCTCTACACCCCTGGAAGACCCAGGAAATAACCCACCGATCAACAATCGAGTAAATAACAACGGACATCCTTTCAGCATCTGAAGGCCTAGCCCCTCCGAAGTAACCTGGGAGCCCAACGCCAGGCCTCAGCACCTGTGGCGTGAGTGATCTTTGCCCACTACCGTGTGAGCCAGGGCCCCCGTTTTTTTTTTTTTTTTTTTTCTTCTTCTTTTTCCTCCTTTTTTTTTTTTTTTTTTTTTTATGACTGAAGCACACGAAAACAACCCTAGCTGTTCCTTGCCGCTAGGTCTTCCTACCCTCAGGAGACCAAGAACGACCAGGAAACAATAACACTCACTCAACACTAGGCGTTCCAAGTCCACTCGGCCTAATTTGCCAGCCGGTGAGCGTTCCAGATTCTTTAGCTTGACCCCTCCTATGAGCTCCCTGTTGTAAGTGGCGAGCCGGACCTGCCAGTACTATCTACCCTTCAACTCATTGCCGCATGGCGGCACTACCCATTGCAACCCTTGTCAACCAGCTGGCAATGTGGGTTAACCTCCCATTAGGGTGGCGGCAGAGCATCTAGCATGTGTCCTAGATGCCCAATCTATGTGACGTTGTGCCGGGGTAGTGGAAACCTTACGCTGATAACTGTGCATCGCACCCTCAGACAATCGTAAAATTACTTGCTATTTAATAAAGCTGTGAATTGCAATGTGTAACTGTTACTACTTTTATCACACTCCAGGAGTGAGAGGCAGAGCTAGCTACTGATGCACTGCCCATTATACATGGGGTTAACAGCAGGCACATCCCCTGGTGGGCTATCTTGTTTGGAAAGGATCCTTGAGCTGAGGATTACACCGCGATCTCCCTGCCAAGTGCAAGTACACCTAAGAAATGTGCCAGTTTCATACCTGAGACCTGTAAATAAATCCCCGTAGACCGGCTACCTAACATGACCATAATGCGTGCTACCGCCTCAGAGTTTGCCTGCAAAATAACTGCTGTGATTCCAGGCTGATATGAAAAACTCATGCATGAGGCAAGAAGTATTGATGGAAGGATCGTGATGTGGCCAAAATTGCAGTCACTGCACCCCCAGTGGGTTGACCCCTACCCCGCCCATCCTACTTACTTGCTGAGTCCTATCCCAAGTACCTTACCTGCTGACCTACAGTGGCCCTTGGTGCTGAACAAACTATGCCCCGGTATGCTTAGTATCCCCCGGAGTTGCTAGCCTCCCACAGGAAGAGGTGGAACTGGGCCTGCCTGTATCTAGGAGTACTGGAGGATGTATGTAATTTGCCCTCCTTGGGATAAAACCTGCCCTTACCTACACATGCATAGATTCGTGTGCTGAACTACAGCAAGGAGCATGCCCAAGTAACTTGCCCTTCTATGAGACCTGGGCAGGAGAGGACCTGCGACATACCCCACTATGGTTGACCTACGCAGATCCCAGCTGTGCCCACACACAAGGGAGATTAAGCGATTTGCCCAGAATCACAGGATGTTTTAGCGTCATTGCCGAGACGCCCACCCAGTTCCCCATGTCCAAGGCCCAGCGCCCTAGCCGACAGGGTAACTCATCTCCCCAGCTCTCCATCTTGGCAGCCCGATCTGTACTCCTGTGACGCTGAACATACCAAAGCTAATAGTACTGGCTTGGCCATGCCTCTTTGTTGCATAAGATCAATGAGTCATAATTGCGGCAAGCAGGCATATCATTTGGAAAATGCCTCGGTTCAGGCATGGTGAGGCAGGGTCACCAAACACTACGACAAAATACATTTAAAACATACAAATGTCTGTGTATGTGAGCGCAAAGGCGATGACACGATAAACCTGATTTCCCGGAACCTGACATACTGCGCACATATCCTCGCATCTCTATATATACAAAGCGAGGAGCACTACTTACACCAAGCCCATCTATTGGCTGCTCAGTGCTTATGATTGCATATAGTGAAATAAGTACCCCTCCTAGCTCGATTGCAAGGCCCACCGAGAGCTATTCTCCCCTCATGTCAGCCTGCCTGCGAATACGACAGCTGGGCTGTCCCTCCACACCAGTAAAACGCCAATTCTCCATGAAAGACACCAACAGAGCCAGGTGCGCCCTGCGCCAGCTTCAAGTATGGAATAAAAGTAAAAACAACTGGTCTGCAGGGCTCCCTAACTAGCTGAGGCAATGACTAGGGAGTGAGGATGCATGCCTACCGGGATTGACTTCTCCACAGGATGTAATGCAGCAGAAAAACACCAACACGTAGTCAGGCCAGGCCCAGCCTGCAACTCCCAAAATCATATATGTCACCCAAGGAATGTGATATGTCACAAAAGCATATCTCAGAGCAATCACCACCTCTCATTGTGTAAAACTACTTAAACACAATATAGCGCGTCTCCACCTTCAGGGACGGGAGTGTAAGCGACATGCACGCAATCCAATTGTGCGTACGCGACCCCGAGGCTCAAAAACATGGTGCCATTGCCAGCCTGGGGCCTCATACATGCGAAACATGCGCCCACTGAGCAGTACTGTTCTTTTTAGCCACGGCTGCCGGATGGAAAGCTGGGGGCCGCACAATGGATTAAAGCCCGTAACCTGCAGATGCCACAGCATAGCCCACGTGCCCCCCGTGCGCATGCATACCTCTCCGTGTCGCCACTACTGAGGAGATAAAAATTATAGTGCGACTCTACCTGCCGGAAAAGGAGCGCTTACACGAGCACCGTGTTTCCATTGCACATTCAGGCACGGGAGATACAGTGACTTGGCCCGAGTCACCGGATGTGGCACGACCCCGAGGCTCGACCCATATATTTCAAGCCCCAAGGTCGGCAGTCTAGCAAGCGGACCACCTCCTACCCCCAATACTCCCCGGCTGCGACCCGATCTGAGGCCCGAACCCTGGTTACCCGCACAGAAAAAGGGCAATATCACGTAGGCGCACGAAGCTACCCGAAGGTATAGAAGCGCACGGCCTTGCCCCATGGTGCATCACACCTTCCATCCCGGAAGAAGTGGTTTGTCCCGGGGGAGTTGAAGGGATATACATACCCGTATTCACACACCAACTCTGGTTACCGCACCTCGTCGCAGCGTAGCCGGAGGGCCACCTACTCTCCCAGACAAATAAGTAACATATGAGGGTTAGATTCCTATTGCTGACGACAAACCCCGGGGATCGAACCCCGCTCGTCTATTCACCCTGATTGTATTGACGTGCTACACTAATCCCACTCACTGGTAGGCGACCCCGAGAGGGGGTGCCACAGATCGCTGCGCCGCGCCCTCCCCCAGGGATACCCGTGCCGCTCCGTGCGTGGGGGGGGGGGGGGGGCTAACAGTGCCCCTGCAAGGGATCAAAGGATGTTGAGTGTTCCTGCCGAGACTCGAACCCGGTTCCGCAGCCTCGAGGTCGGCCGCTTTAGCCGTTAGGCCACATCCTCTTCAAAACCTGATTCCACAGACTCATTATGCCGTCCTGCCCGCTAAGGCACAGCCTCTGCGTCGAGCGCTAGAAGCCATAGGCCCTGGAGAGAAATGATGCCCGCTACTGTGAGGCCACCGCGACCCCCGGGCAGCCCGAAATTGATATTATACCGCAACGCTCTCTGACTGGCACACGTTTCCAATCGGTGCGCGCTGGTTCCAGCCTTCCTTTTAACACCTAGCTGAGTCGAGAGCCTGGTTTTTACAAACGTTCCCACTCACGCGTGGCAGGAGTCCAACCCATGCCTGCGGACTCTGGGGGCACCGGCCCGAACCACTGTGCTAATGGCATTGCTTCTGGTATACAACGCAAATAACTGCCATTAGTACCAATTATTACACAGCTGTCACTACATGCTAATACTGTTCAGGAAATGCCGTTCCGTTCGAATAGTCATGCACTTCCCGGGATCTTTCCCCTGCAGTATCCGTGGTGTTCGATGCAGTTTCGGAGAACTGGCAATGGTAATCATATCCCACTGCCTATTCATATTATGGTAGCAAGGGCCACGCCCGAACCGAAGACTGTCCGGCCTCTGCACACCGAGACAGCCTCACCGCTGTCCGCTGCGTCCCCGTCTGCTGCCTTATTAATTGAGCTCTTCTAGATTGTATCGTCCCCGTAGCAGCGCGCTAACAACCGCACCACAGCATAATTCCCGTGTTCCCAGCCCCAAAATATCAGCTATGCAGTGCAGTGCCAGCTTCTTTCGCTCTCAGTCCAACAAGTTCGAGCTGAGAGACAATAATATGAAGTCAATGAAATACGTTTTTGGGTTCTTAACAGTGGCACAATAAACCTGAATGGGATCGCCCCCAAAGCATTGCGCCACCAACGCACCACCAAGACGGATCTGCGCCACACCGAATGCCTTTAACAATGTAAGAAGCCGTGGCCACGCCCCCACCAAAAGGCGTGCGAACAGACGCAATATGTATCCATGCGGTTGCCATTAATGGAGTACAAAAAACAAAAGAGAAGCTGCCAACTTGATTCCAGGGATCAAACCAACATGCACTATGAGATCAATAGCTGAAATTAGCCTCTCTTATGGTCCAGGCTCGTCGCATGACCTGCGAAAACGTGCCCCAACAGCCCCTCGCAAACAATGTGCCCCAGAACTTTTTACGGAGAACTTGTTCCCAGCTAGTCCCAGGCATATCCCCCTGCCTCCAAACTAATTCCACAACCAACACCGGTCAAACCCCCGACCGCGGCATGCCCGGACCCCATGGGATCCTTCGCACCCGACATGTGGACGACACTCCTCGCCGCCAGACCAGGGGCCCCCAGTGCGTGAGGCAGTGGGCCCGACTCACCGTCATACCGAAGAGGCCGGCCATCAACCACGCGACAGGGCAATCCCGCACGACGCATGACCACAAGGCAAACGAGCGGACAAGAGGGCGAGGAGGGGGCGGGGACCGAATATGTACCCCCCCCTTGGCTCCTCCCCGCCGGAAGCAGCTACCTGACTGGGGTCTCCCTAGGTCAAGCCCAGGGACACGACCTCCCACCCCTGTGCCTTCCTGTGGCACTAAGGCGGCCGCCCTCAAGGGGGCGGGCCGCTGCGCAACCCCCACCCCGGGCAGCCTTACAGAGGGTCGGGCTGTAGGAAACGCGTCCCATTTCCTCCAAGCCCCGCCGGTCTCTGTGCCTTGACTTATTTCCCAGAAAAGTAGTGACGTCAGCAGATGTTTGCAGCTGTCTCGCGCCGGCCATCGGCCCCGGAGCCTCGTATTCACCTTCATTTGGGAAGCATCTGCTGTGCATTATAACTAAATAGCTCCCCGGGCCCAGATGGAGTAAACAGACTTGTGTGGGCGTGTCACGGAACCATATCTCGGTCATGTTTCCGAAACGTTTAATGATCGGGGTAGTGGAAAAAGCATACAACTAAGCACGAGCTTGTATTTTTTTTTTGTTGTGGGGGAGGACAACGTCTGCAGCTGTTCAGTAAAAAAATGGACTTTACTGAATGTTCGTGTTCTTGCGCCGATGCTCCCGCACGCATGGTATGATCATCATAACAGCGCTTTATATAAAGCATACACCGCACTCGGACTTCTAAGGGCTGCAAATAACAGATGTTACTGTAATTACCAAGGCCACCGGTGCTTTTATTTGCCCTCAGAAGGATGGAAGGCTGAGTCAGCCCTGCCAGGACTCCACAATGGGACTCGCAAATTACTCTGGCGAGTCTCCTAACTAGTTCCTCTGGCGAGGTTATGTACCTGGCTGGGAAATCACCCCGGAACCGGTCTTGTCTCAGCAAGAAAAGCTGCGACACGTGCCCGCCGAAAGCACCGTTTTATCGACACCCACTTCCTCGCTGAAGCACGGAAGAGGAAGAGGGGTGAGGAGAAGGCTGACTCCTGCTGAGGTGAAGGCGGGCTTCGAGGCGGGCTCCGCCGGTGGGTGAAAGCACCCTTCTGGGTACAAATGGCCGGAGGAGCTCCCGGCAGCGCCCGCAGATGCAGGGGCGAGGGTCTCAGCGTGCGAGGGAGCAGTCTATCGGGGACCACATTGGGTGTTTAATGCGCTTCGTGCAGCGCTAGGGACCGTGCACAGCGCGAGCCTTGTGTTTTGGTGCTGCCCGTGCGAAGAGGAGCACTGCAGCAAGACGGGTCCTGGGGTTTGCTGCCCCATGTCGGATACGATTCTCCCTAAGCGTCTCTTGAAGATGTCCCTCAGGCTGCCCCGGAACTGGGATTTCCACCTCAAGGCCGACGCCGCGAAGATGTGTAAGTTGTAACGTTTCGTGATCTGCTTGCGCTCGTTTGGAAATGGCACTCATTCCTGGACTGACAAATGGCCACAGGTCACTTCCTGCGCAGGCTTAGGTTGGGGTCTGTGCGCTAATGCATTGTTTTGTAGCTCAGTGGTCTGGCGCGCCTGCTGCAAGGTTCCTTGTGAAAGCTCAGAGTTGAAATCCCACCAGTGCTGACTCTGCCTTTCATCAGGTTCGATAAAATGAGCCCCACTGGGCTATAGTAACAGACTGCTATTTCCAATGGCACCTTGTCGTTGTTTGCAAGGGATTCGTCAGGGTCCCAATGCAAACCAAAGGACTAGGGCACCCATCCCCTGGCTTGGTATGATACAATATGTAATTGGGGTAGAGTGAGCTCCCCGATCCCCACCTGGTGCACTAGCAGTAGCTAGGGACTGACGGTTTGGATTGCAACAGCCTCGTGATGTATTGTCCCAAAGACGAAGGTGCGCCCATAGGGAACTCGGTCATGTGACCCTTACCCTCCACCCCTTGTCTGCGTCTTTCCGCCTCTAGTCAGGGACAAAGCTTCCATTGGTACAGCAGGTGCAGTGACAGCGGAGCCCAGAGGCCTGAGGAGCCAACTGAACCCCGATTGTGTATTTCACTGTTGAGTCGGCGGCTAGAGGGCCTATCCCCTTCCTTGCCCTAGGGCCCAGGACACACTGGCTTCCACTGTCCCTAGTTTGTGCTGTCTTGTCTTGACAACATAGGTTCCTAAGGGTTTGTGTATGTTGTACAATATGACGAAGGATGTACTGTATTCAGACATAGTTTAGATCAGAAAAAAACAATGCAATGGAGAGTAAATATGATTTTATTTCCAATTCTAGGGAAGACTTTGAAGTCTCCTACAGGGCAATGTCCTAAAATGAGATAATAATGTAAGGGCAACAGGAAAACTGGCATTCAAAGCCGCAGGTAGAGAGTTTAGGGCTACTGCAGCTGTTGCACTGGCTTACAAGCGTCAAATGGAGAAAATAACCAGGCATACTCTTTCACTAGTGCCTAGAAGCAGGGCCACTGGAATTGTGCAATTCAGTGACTGCTGGGAGTTGCCTGACTTGCTGTCTAAATCCCCATCTACTGCACCATTACCAGATTTCCCTAAACATATTGCTTCTAGCTTCACCGAATAAGAAGTTGTTACAATGATGAACATGACATGCAGCTTACTGGTTACTTTTTACCCACTGATGGCTGTAAACAGCATCACATAGGGGAGACTTTTGTTTAGAAGATGAGAATGTCTCTTTCTGATAGAATGACAAAGGGCGTTCGACCGTAGCAGGAAACAAACACTTTAGATATTTAAGTATATTTGAAACAGGGTAACATTTGTATTTTTACTCTTTTGTGGTTTTAAGTAACCAAATGAAGATTTTTCTGCTTCATTTTTTTGTGATTGAAAATGTTATGTTTCGCTATTTAAGCAAATTCATTACTACATTGTAGTGTTCTTAAAGGAACAGTTACTTTGAGAGTGTAGGCAGAGTTTAAAATAATCTCAAACTGTTGCCTCTTTTTTTAAAGGTATGATGTTTTGAATTTGAATGTCCTTGCAGTGAGATAATATGTGGGTAATGTACAATACTGTTCCACAGGGCTGTAGAGTTACACCATGTCCCTCTTTCATGTTAATCTAATATCTCAGTTACAACTTCTCTGTTAGGCGTGTTGCCACGCTCTACTGCTTATACTTGTAATTGTTTACTTTTGTAATGGCTCACCTCTGCATTCCTTCTCATCTCAATAAGGGCTGGTTCTTGTTTAAAATAATTGCTCCCAGCCGTCCCCATGTAATGTGAACACAGAGTAAAAAGACTGCAATTCAGAATACAGGTTGCAAAACATGGGTACTCACAAACATTCTCCAAAGGGCCAAAATCTATGGTCTGTGGTGTGACCGAGGACCGCACTGATTTAAACAAGTTAGAAGTCGGAGTGTGGTGAGGTTGTACACTGGGTGTAGGAGGAGGAAAGCATGTACATGGTCTGGACTGTGAGTCATGGAGGTATTTTGAGGATTTCATTCTATACTGTGTCTGGTAAGACTACTCCATGAGTTTCACCATTTCCACCACGGACACTTCTGTTTGTTGTATAATGAGCACATGAAATCAGAAGACATACTTTTGATTAATCCTGGCCTCTCCTTGTGGCAAATTGTGTGCTCTTGGGCGATCACTTTTGAACATATTTTTTTTGCGCTCCTTTTTTCAGATATAAGAATAACATAAATTAAACTAAACATGCGTTGTTAGTATGTGATAAGAAAACAGAAATGTAACAGAACCGTCATTTGATTTTATCCAAGAGAGAACACCCAGTCTCATAGTCCACTCACCAAATTATTGTGTAGTGAGAGCATTATTAACTCTGAAACAAGGAGTCCTGCACTGTGGTGTTGATACTCATGATTCACCAGATTGTTTGATCTTGGTCAAATCAACATCTTCCTATGCTTTTGCCCCTTTAATTGCCATTATGTGATAGAGATGGTCGAGCCACTACAGCCGTGAGCCAAGTTCGAGCCAGATGCCTGGCTCTGCCTCAGCTCTAGTTTCTTTTAGACCCTGGTGCTCAAAGTAAGCCAAGTTTGTCTGTGGCTTCTGTATTCCACCCACACTCTATTCACACGTACGAAAAGTCAAAGGACTAACTTTTGATATTAAATGAGAGACAGCATTAGATACCCATCTAGTGAGTGAATTGCACAATGTGAAACCAACCCTGGCTTCCCCTCGACCTAATTGTGAGATCCTAAGCATTTTCTTTATTTCTTATTGCCTCCTGTTTCTTCATTAGTACATATGAGAGCACCATGAAATACACGAGGTCAGTATGTGTGCTGTACAAAAACTTCTCTTGAATTTGATTTAACAGACTATAATATTCTTCTATGTAAAGTAACAACCAAGGGCACATAGACAGCATGCATGCCAACATACTTGACTCTTGGGCCACTGATGCTATTGCCAGAGATAGGGGAGGGCAGGGATGTTTTCAAGTTTATGTTTGAAAACTGCAGCTTCTAATAAATGGCACTCAATGCAGAGATATAATCACAGGTACTAAGAGGAAACACTGTCACGTGTTGAAAGAAATATGTTTACAATTTTTAAGACTTTATAACATTTTTACTTATTTGTTGCACAATGCCTTCAAACATGAAGGTGTTTCTAAAGGTAGGTGGTGCAGGGCACTTCTGTGCTTCTTATCCTTTACTTCAGTTATCGTGTAAATAAACAATTGCCCATTCGTTTAACATCTTTTTTTAATGTTGGTGCTCAGTCAAGTATACAGCAGCTCAGTGCTGCTGTTCAACAGGGGGCCACATGTAAAGGTGACCAGGGCCAGAAGTAGACAGCCAGGCTGTAAAATCAGCATTCCTGTTGTAAAACATATCTAGGATACTAGAATAAATAAGCTCTGGCAAAGTCAATCAGTCTCACTTAACCAATGCTTTGGTCGCTACTATTGGTTTTGACAATGTCAGATTTTTTAAATTTCACAAGCCTTCACTCAGCCAATGGCTGAGACCAGACATTTCTAAAGTTTCTTTTCATTTTACACTTTCAAAATGGCTGCCGCGCGGCATGATGCAACGTGGCTTGATGCAATGCGGTAGCCATCTTGAAAAAATAATGTTTACACTCTTTGAAGATGGAGGCCACAGTGCGTAATGCAATGTGGCATGATGTGACAACCATCTTGAAAGTACAGAAAATAATGCTTTCATACTGGACACCGCATTGTTTTGTTTAAATCACATTGTGTCATGAACTCACTGACTGTTTTACAAGTATGGAACATTATTTCCTATACTTTTAGAATGACTGTAGCATTGTGCCACCATGGCAAGTTGGGTCACACAACATAGCGGCCATCTTGAAAGTATAAGAAATAAACTTTGAAGATGGCCAGTCATAGCTATTGGCTTTGCCAAGGCTGTCATATTTTAAAAGCATCTAACATTGACAAAACCAACAGATTTGGCCACTATGGATTTGAAGTTGGGTGGTAGGAGAGGAGTGGTGGTAAGAGGGGCAGGAGTGTAGACTGGGGAAATGAGGCACTTAGGGGCACAGGAAAGTGCTTTGGAATAAAATCCAAGGAATGGGCAAGCCTAGCACCCAACGCCATTCATACTATAGTGGAGTTAAGAGCTTTTCTGGCCTCAGTGACATGCACAGCTAAATGGTGTGGGACACCATTCAGGGTAACATAAAGCCCGCTATCCAACACTGGCCTGGCACTGCGGAGAATTCAAGCACATTTTAAAGGGAGAGTGGGAGGGGAGAGACAGGGTGGGGTAGGTTTGGAAAGTGAATGAAAGAGTGCAAGTGTGCTCTTAGTTCACACAATGTGCATACAAAGTGAGATAAAGGGCATGATCACACCCTAAATGCACCTAGAGCAAAACATGCTTCTCTATTGAGCGTTATAAAAGAAATGAAAAATGAGAATGATAGTTCCATGACATCAAAAGTGGAAGGGTACAGCCCAGACAGTCAAATGCAGGGGTAAAAAGCAAATGCTTCACTGGTGGGACAAACCCAAGGTTAAGGATGAAAGCCATCCAATCAAGACCAGGGACCTGAGATATGCAGCAAAGCCCTTGAATTATGAGAAAAGAGCAGCCCAAGCCCACTCTTTGTAGAATTGTATTCAAAGCTGTCTGCAGCGAGACTGCAGAAAGGTATTCCTGCTTCAAACACTACTAAACACAAAGGAAATCAAGGGCACAAACTTAACTAATGCACAAAAAAAAGAAAAAAAATGCTAATCTACCAACTATTAACCTCAAATCTTGCGTTCTGGAAAACAAGTGTGTACGTGTAGGCTGGTCGTCTGGCCATTGCCACATTGTATACGTTTTCCACAAACTGTTCTCCACTGGAAGGTACAAAGAACAGTGTTAACAAAGTGTCATTCTCGTGTTCAAGACACAATTATTTGTGTTTGATGAAATGATCTGTTGCCAGTGTATTGCTTTCTTTCTTAACCCCTTCCCTGCTCATGACGGAACCACTCCGTCATGAGCCACAGTCACGCTGTGCTCATGACGGAGTGGTTCCGTCATGCTGCGGCCGTTGGCGGCCGCTCCGCCCACGCGGCACCTTTTCCCCGCCTGTGCAGGCGTGTAACGTAAGTGGGCGGCGCCGTGACGGAACCACTCCGTCAGCAGCCCAGCTCGCCCGTGACTCATGAGGGCGTGGTTCCGTCATGAGCACAGCGGCGCCGCGCTCACCGAAAAAACCCCCAGCGCCGTGGCGGAATTCGCGCCGCGGCGAAGGGGTTAAGAAATCTGCTTTATTTACAGTGTGTTTGAATTGTTTTGTTGCAATAACTGAGGGTCTGATTCACAAAGGTAAACTTACACTTTTGAGTAAGTTTCTGATTTTCTCGTAATACACAAAGCAATTTTACGAGTAGTGTCTTTACAGCTTCCTATCTTTTTATGTGCCGAGTGTACGCCTTGAGTGCGGAGTCATAAAGATACTACTCGCAAAATCCTTTGTGAATTGTAAAAAAATTGTAAACTTATACACAGGTGCAAGTTTACCTTTGTGAATCAGTCCCTAAGTGTTTCAAAATGTACAATATATATAAATGCCTTAGAATGGGAGCATATTTTGCCATTACAAACATAATGTACAGTATAAATTGCCTTTGCATGCCACATAATTTGATTCTCCGTGTCACATATTTTTGTGCTCCATTGATGCATGATCCTCACTTACAATATCTTCCTTCATTTGGATGACAGATAACTATTGGTAGGGGGCACCAATGCTGAGTAGCATTTTGGAGATAAATCCATGCACATGGCTCAGGTACCAGCAGACTCTAACTACATATCTTTTAATATGTACATTTCCAGAGAAACACTGGGGATTTCCTTTTCTTTTTCATACCTTTCCCTAATAGTTAGCTTTCCAAATATTTATACAGGAATTCCCCAACTTTTGCTTCTCCAATTTAAATCATTAATTTTTTTGCACATCTCCTATACTAGCAGAGTATATTTCTAAGCTGTAAGGCACAATAAACTAGTTCCTCGTCCAGGATTACACGGAGTAATATCGTAGAGCTAGGACAGAAACTAACAGTTCATTAGCCCAAATGTTTCCATAT
Organism: Triturus cristatus; assembly: GCF_964204655.1. Classification (NCBI taxonomy): domain Eukaryota; kingdom Metazoa; phylum Chordata; class Amphibia; order Caudata; family Salamandridae; genus Triturus; species Triturus cristatus. Next base: position 435,492,218 of record NC_140594.1, on the reverse strand, counting down.
TTTACTTATGCACCAATATTGAGCATTATGCTTAAACATGATTTGCAGTTGAGTTTAACAATTGCTGTTGAACTGTGAGAACGTGTGCTTACAGAATAATGTACCACCAATTAGAGCTTATATATTGGATAACGCCCCCATCTACTTGGTCTAAGTATAGTACAAGCACCCAAAGTGTGTTTTGAGCAAATAGAGGAATTAGGCAACCGACTGACTGAGTTGTTTTACAAGGTCAGGGATGTCTGTGAAGCAAGGATTTTTAATTCCTTATAATTCAAAATTATATCACACCCTCTTTTCTCTCCTTTCATCACTTGCGTCAATGGTGTGGTCAATGTTGTCAGCATGCAACTCTTCATGCTTCTGCAAACCTCTCACCAGATCCATCTAACATGTCTTATTATAGGTTGAATACATTACTGCAATGCGATTTTTAAAGGCCTTCCAATGAAAAGTTGAGAGATTCCAAAATCAGTAGGCCAGGTTTAGTATGACCTTCCAAAGACATGGCTTTATCAAACCACTTCTAAACGCTCTCCAAAGAGTGCCAGCTGAATCCAGGTGCAAATTCAAGATACTCTGACCCTGAGTTATCTACAATGCCTACTGGAGCAAAGGATTTGCATATACACAAGAGTTGGTCCTCAATTACTTGCCACCCTACAGGAACCTTCAGTCATCCTCTTTATACCTGATTCCTCAAGGCCGCTTCGATCTACAGAAATAAAGTAGCCTGAACTTGGGAGTGCAGGACCCTAAAATTTGATGTCTTGCCTCTCCACCTTACATCATTTGATGTAAGATTTTTCCATAGACTTGTATTGGACGAATGTTGAATGGGTATTCACACGCCATTCGTTCGCCCTCTTAACACCTCATGCTTCCCTTGTTTACTTTCTTTGCTTTCTTTGCTTTATTTTTTTGTCTTTTAGTGCGTCTTAGCACCCTAAAGCAATGCTAAGATGATAACCAGCTTTTCACTAATCACTTAAAAACAAAAGTAAATCACTAACTAAATGAATAAATATGCGTGCCCTCTCTTAGATGTCCATCACAAAGGGAAACAAGGAAATTCCCAAGACCCCCGTTCCTCACTTAGCTCTTCTGGCCTGTAGCGGGATTGCTGTCATTATGTAATTACTGCCCTGCTGCTTCTGGAAAGAATATTTGAATTGACTTTTTGTAATTCATCTTTGAGATCAGTCCCTTGTTCAGTTAAACCCAACAATCAGAATGTTGTGCTATGCTTCATCTGTATAGCATAGGACCTAGTGAGTTGACAACACTATGTACGGAGGTGCGTGAGTTATAGTAATTTGAAGGTGGTGTATAAACTATAAATTTAAGATATAACTGTAACGTTAGAATTTCATCAATTTATGTGGTTTAAGTTTCTTTTGTAGAGAAAAAAATAAAGTTACAGCAATTTGACAGTGGTGCGTAAAGTATACATCGAAGGTACAACTATAACTTCAGAAGTTCCAGTGTGTGTGTGTGGTTTAAGTTTGGTTTGTATAGAAAGAATAAAGAAAGTTTTCCTAACTATAACTAAACTTTAGCCTTTGTTTTTTTCATTGAATATGTATGTTTATTAAAAACTGGAATGAAGAGGAATGGCATAGAGTAGAACAGTGGAGTGGCGTAAAGTGCAGTGGCCTACAGTGAAACAGTGGCGTAGAGTGGGGTAGATTCTAGTAGTGTAGTGTGGAATACCATAAAGTGGAGTGATATAGGGTGGAGTGTCATAGAGTGGAGTGGTGTTCAGTAGGGTGGCATAGAGTGGAGGTGCATAGAGTTGAACAGCTTGGAGTGGAGTGCCATAGAGTGGAGTGGTGCAAAGTGGGGTGGCATTGACTGGAGTGGTGTAGAATGGAATAACGTAGAGTAGAGTGTCATAGAGTCAAGTGGCATCAAATGGGGTGATGTATAGTGGCGTGGAGTGGTGTATAGTAGAGTTGCGTAGAATCGAATAGTGTAGAGTGGAGTGTCATAGAGTGAAGTGTCGTAGCGTGGAGTGGCATAGAGTGGAACAGGATAGAGTGGAGTGGTGTGCAATGTATTGGTACAGGGTGGAATAGCATAGAGTGGAGTGGCACAAAGTGGAGCGGCGTAGAGTGGAAGTGCATAGAGTTGAGTGGCATAGAGTTGAGTGGCGTATAGTTGAGTGGCATAGATTGGAGTGGTGTAGAGTGAAATAGTGTAGAGTGGAGTGGCATAGACTGGACTGATGTAAAGTGTAGTAGCTTAGAGTGGTGTGGCTTAGAGTGGCATAGAGTGGAGTGGTGTAGAGTGGAGGGGCATGGAGTGGCTTAAAGTGGAGTGGAATAGATTAGAGTGGCGTACAGTGGAATTGCATATAGTGGAGTAGCCTAAAGTGGAGTATTTCAAACCAAACAAGGGAACACACAAGGTGAATAAGGACCTTGGGCGTCAGTACTTTAAGTAAACAGTGGTCCTTATAAAGAAACCAGATAAAGCTGTGATTAATATAGACTAGAATCAGTGCTATATTGATACTGTCCAGCCGGACAGTACATTTCATGAATGATCAAAGCCAAAAAAGATAAACACACAACAATAAGGTGGGACACAGTCCTGCGTCCTACATAATCACAAAACATGTACATTTAGATGAAAACATTCAGTCAAGACAAAAGCAGCTTGTAAAGAATGCAAATAGTTCGAACAAGCTTAGAGGTGACAGCCGTTGCACTTGTTTTATCACAATCGATTAATGTGCAAGCTGTTTTAGCAAGTCAACGATGTTTCGACCCTTTAACATAATACTAGAATCATCATCAGGACGGTTTCATACAAGCCTGAGCTGAGGTCTCGCATAACTAGTGGAGTGGCATAGAGTGGAGGGGCATACAGTGTCATGGCTTACATTGTTGTGGCATAGAGTGGAGTGGCATAGAGTGGATCAGCTTAGAGTGGAGTGGCGTAGGGTGAAGTATGGTAGAATTGAGTGCAGTAAAGTAGAATAACTTAGAGTGGAATGGCGTAGAGTGGAGTGGCATGGAGTGGAGTGGCATAGAGTAAAGTGTTATAGAGTGGATAGCATTGAGTGGAATGGCATAGAGTGGAGTGGTATAGAGGGGAATGGCATGAAGTGGAGTAGCATGAAGTGGAGTGGTGTAGAGTGGATTGGCGTAGAGTGGAATAGTGTAGAGTGGAGTGGCATAGAGTGGATTAGGGTATAGTTGCATAGAGTGGTGTAGAGTCAAGCAGCATAGAGTGGAATAGTGTAGAGTGGAGTGGCATAGAGTGGAGTGGCATAGACAGGAGTGGCATACAGTAGAGTGGAGTGGTGTAGAGTGGAATAGAGTGGAGTGGGGTAGAGTGGCGCGGCATAGAGTGGAATAGTGTAGAGTGGAGTGGCATAGAGTGCAGTGGCGTACAGTGTGACAGTTTAGGATAGAGTAGCGTAGAGTGGGGTAGATTCTAGTGTCGTAGAGTGGAATAGCATAGATTGGAGTGGCATAGGGTGGAGTTGCATAGAGTGGAATGGTGCACAGTAGAGTGACATAGAGTGGAGTTGCAGAGTCGAATAGTGTAGAGTGGAGTGGCATAGAGTAGAGTGGCACAGAGTGGAGTGGCGTAAAGTGGAGTGGCTAAAGTGGAGTGGCATAAAGTGGAGTGGCGTAAAATTGAATGGCGTAGAGTGGAGTGGTGTAGAGTGGAATCACATAGAGTGGAGTGGTTTAAATTGGAGTGGCGTAGAGTGGAATAGCATAGAGTGGAGGGTCATAGAGTGAAGTGGCGTAGAGTTGAGTAGGTTAGACTAGAATAGAGTAGAGTGGAGTACATTTATTCGAGTGGAGTAGAGTGAAATAAAGTAGAGTGGCCTAGAGTTGAGTGGCATAGAGTGGACTTACGTAGAATCGAATAGTGTAGAGTGGAGTGTCATAGACTGAAGTGTCATAGAATGCAGTGGTGTAGAGTGGAATAGCATAGAGGGAAGTGGTGTAGAGTGGAACTGCATACAGTAGAGTGGCGTAGAGTGGAATAGTTACAGTGGAGTGGCGTAGAATAGACTGACTTAGAGTGGAGTGGCGTATAGTGGCAGAGAGTCGAGTGGTGCAGTTTGGAATTGTGTATTGTGGCTTTGATTGGAGTGGAGTAGTGTGGAGTGGGGTACAATGGAACAGCATAAAGTGAAGTGTCTTGGAGCGGAGGGGCTAGAGTGGAGTGGCATAAATTGTCATGGCTTAGAGTGTTGTGGCATACAGTGGAGTGGTGGAGAGAGGAGTGTGCTAGAGTGGAGTGCTGCAAAGTGGAGTAGCGTAGAGTGGAGTGGCAAAGAGTGAAGTGGCGTAGAGTGGATATCGTGACTGGAGAGGCATAGAGGGGAGTGGCATGCAGTAGAATGGTGTAGAGTGGAACAGCATAGCATTAAAATGTATAGAGTGGAATAGCATAGAGTGGAGCGGTGTGTCACACTATGGTGGAGTGGCATTTTATAACATGGCATGTGGTACAGTGTCTTAGAATGGAGGGACATAGAGTGGAGCGCAGTGGCGTGGAGTGTCATAGAGTGGAGTGGACTGTTGTAGAGTGGAATGGCGCGTTGTAGAGTGAAGTAGCATGGAGTAACGTGTCGTGGAGTGGCGTGTCATACAGTGGAGTGGAGTGTCTTTTTGTAGAGTGTAGTTTAAGCAAACATAGCTGGAAAATAGCTGAAGCATGTAGCTGAAATTGCGTAGGAATATAGATTATGGGGTGTAAAGGTTCCTTTTTAGTAGTAGTTCTAAATTGGTTCAGTAATTTTAAAGTTAGAGGACCTGATACACAAAGATAAACTTATATTTTTGTGTAAGTTAACAATTGTTTCCTATTCATAAAGGTATTTAAGGAGTAGTATCTTTTCGAGTGCAGGGTCTCCGCACAGATAAAGATAGGACAGTCCTATTTTTTATGTGTGAAGACTTTGCAGTTGTGAAGATACTAATGGTAAAATACATCTATAAATATCAAACAATAGTGAAATGACACAAAAGTGTAAGTTTATCAGTATGAATGAGGCCTATAATGCACAAAAACTTTGTAATATATTGCACTGCAGTGTACTGTGGTACATGACGATGACAAAACAATATATGATTGGGTAATGCAAGCCCTTACAAAATTAAAAAGCAGCCATATTGTGTAGACCACACTTAGTATGCGTTCTGAGTTTAATATAGTGCACTGCTGTTTTATAAATGGATAGGAAGGGATGAGTCAGTTTATATAATTGCATAAAGGTAGGTAAAAGGAGTTTTATAACTTTCTTTCTGAAACAAAAACATTTTATGAAGTACTGTAGTACTATCTAGAAAGTACTGCAATACTTACAGAAATTAAAAAACCCTAAACGAACAAAATAGAAAATGCACTGTATTACAGTATATTTCCCCTTAAAATTCAGAATGCAGATATAGGGCCATTATTACAAGTGCTGCGGTCCTGGGACCGCCGTACTCGCAGTGGTGGTCTGACCACCACCACCCATCTGCCTTAGTACAAGTGTGGCAGTGGGACCAGCACAAGACCGTCGCCTCTGCCGGAATCAAGAATTCCCACTTGGGCGGTGGTCTGACAACAGCCTGCATATGCTGACGGTGCTGATGCTTGCACTGTCAAGCATATTCCAACTTGCATATCTGCCACCCTTTTCATGGCAGGGAACGCGCCATGAAAAGGGTGGCAGACATACAGGTAAGGGGTGGCCTATTCTGGGCCTGGGGTGCCTGTGGGGGGCACATGTTGGGCCCCCCTGGAATTGCACCCTCGTTCCTGCACGGTGTGGCATGCATGACAGGGTGCATGCCACACTGTGCAGAAACGTGTGGCAGGCACTCTCATGACGGCCGTATGCTGATTAGGCTCTCTTATGAGCCTAACATAGCTGCCGCTGTGAGACCGCATATGCACCGTTCACCCTGGACTACACTCATAATGCTGCGGTTGGGCTCACAACGGCCTTAGCGGTCTTCCTGGGACCGTCGCAGTGGTGGTCCCTTTGGAAGACCACCAAAGTTGTAATAAGGCCCTAAGTGTAGTCTAAACAATATTTCACCCATTCGAAATTAAAAGTCAGACATATTGTTTAGACGGCATTTAGTCTGCGTTTTGGGTTTTAAGTGGAAATATATTGTAGTGCAGTTTTTTTTATAGATTTTATGTATATCTTTTTTCAACAATGACAAATTGAAGAATCCATCTCCAAAATGGCACCGCAGGAATCCCAGGAATATCGGTTCATGATATTGAAGTTTAATGAATGGATGGTTGAAGATACCACATATGAAGGAGTACGCTTCATATTGCTCCAGGTTAAGTCCCTTGTGGAAATGACATGCATTGGCTAGGTTGTTAATGTCTGTTTTAAAAGAAGAAGAAATGAAGAATAAAGACTGACTATTTTTTGTTTAATCTATGACTTCTAAGTCTCCTTATATTGGCATATGATTGATTATACTGCCTCAGTACCATTGACATTTGAAATTTTGTATGTGTGAATATTTGTATGATTTGTATGAATTCTTGAGTGCTTCCCCTTTGTGAGATTCTTTATGGGTGTATACAGGGCGAGCCCATTGAAAGTCTCTCCAATGGGCACACATAAAAAGATTTGTTCCTTACATCTGGATCAGCTCCCACTAGCCGCTTGTGATGTCATGGCCTGATCATGGAGAAGGTGGTCACCAGTTATCAAAGGGCTCCCACTTAGTACCCCTGTGACACACAACAGTGTTGAAATCTGTTAGTGAGCGATATCCAAAAAAGTGGTCCTGCCAAGGGGACTAGTGGTTGAGTCTCCTACACAATAAAAGATACCAGCTTATAAATGAGCAGTAGGATAGTACATGGTGATTGTGCCAAGGACTAGTGACCTTTCTGATAGGCGCTAGCCGTTCATTGTTTTCCTGTTTGACATCTTTAATACTGGCTTAACATTCTGTGTTTGACATCCATCAGGCCCTGGCTGTGTTGTGGTGCTCTGAGAGCGGCCAAACTTGATTTAATTAGGTTGTTGATAGTTTTCAGACATGCTTTATTTCTGTTGTTTGACACTCCATTAAAAGGGGGTTTGTGTGGCCTTAGTTCTATACATGACCTCATAGACCTAGGTAAACACATATTTGCTGGAGCATTACAAAAAACAAATTTAGAGCGCTTTTTAAAAAGCTCATTATTTAGCCAAATAGAGCAAAACACTCACTGCAATCTGAAGAGGAGTCAATTTGAGGTTGCGAGTGTTTACTTGGTGTCATTGTTTCATCCAGACATTAGCACATTTCCTGTTCAGACTTGTTCTTTCTCAACTGCAGGAGTACAGAAGTTTCAATAGAATAATTTACATCCAATCTGAAAAGGGATCATTTCGGATTCCGGATTTGAAAGCTATTATTGGGCCGGATCCCGGATCCTGGCCAGTTTTCCGTTTGTTAAACTGCAGGAGGTGAACGAGATCTCATAATTTCAGCTCCAACTGGGCCCAACACAAATGCCTCACTTCAGTGGCTATCAGCACACCTTTTTTGCCAGTTTCATCCAAGCGGGGGCTAGCTGGAGCTTTAACATCTCGATGCCTATGCCATCACAGAAATAAACACACTTAGCTTGTCAATTAACACTATGATTTGGAGGCAGGTGTTTAGGTTTTCAAGCTCTGTGTGTATGAAATATGTATACGCTGTAAAAATTACAACTATACAGGTCTGTATGATTATTTACATTAATATCTATTCCAATAAATATCACTTACTAATATGTCTTTGTTACTTCCCAAAGAAACTCTTGTTAGCACCCTTATAATAAAGAAATATTGAAAAACAGGCAGGTCTACACTTATGCCTTGTAATTTGCATGTAGCTCCTTGATGTTGCTTATAAGTTACTGAACTAATTTATAAGGATTATAACTTGTGACCGGCAGGTAACACATAGGTCTCTGCAGTAAAATGAGAAACCAACTGAGTGCTCTGCATAACATGCACATCTCTGACGTGCAAGTTACACACCATGCTTTGCAACAGGCAAATTAACCCTCCATGCTAATTTGCGATACATCAAACCTGTGACAAGACTGAAAAAAGATGTCTCCAGCAAGTGAATTAACCACCAGAGTTATCTTGACTTTTATTATACCTTGTAAGTTGCTGGATATACAAAGATCTCTGCAGCAGGTGCGTTAACCTGTGAGGCATTTTAAAATGCAGCCTCTTTGTCACCGATCAAGTAATAAATGTGGATGTTGGGTGTCAGTCTCTGCCCCTTTGACTCTACCTCCAGCGACTCCACCCCCTTTCTGCTGCTACGCCTTGAGCCCTAATTAATGTGATCCCAGAGTAAATTGTTCCATTTCCAGCACTGCACCCTACAGAGCAATGTTTCTGTAAACAGTATTTAGGCCACAATGTTTAATTCAAACCATATTTTGTTTAATTGATATTCTGACATAAACCCATGCTAGAACATGAAAGACAGCTGCGCACTTAGGGGCTTATTTACAAGCCCTTTGCGCCGCCGGTGCGTCACTTTTAATGTGGGAAAAGGTAAATAAGCCCCTAAGAGTGAGTGAATGAATGAGAGAAAAGGCTGGAATAGCGCCATGCCCTTGGAGGAAATCAATGCAGCAATCAACTAGGTGGGGGAAGGAATGCTTTAATTAATCTCAACTCTTGGCATTCTCTCAGACCGTCATTTTTTCACCCCCTATGCCACTCTAGGCAGTAACCTGCCATATGCTCCAATATAAGGTGCTAGAACACAGAAGTCAGCAGTGCCAGTAAGAAGGGGCTGACATAGCACCATGTCTTGAAGGAAACCAGTAGCAAGTAGTTGCTTCCTGCCAGAACAAGATGTAGGTTAGAGTTTCGAGGAATGTGCTTGCATTTTAATCCGCATGGCAAGGTATTTTACAGGGAAGTAGATCAGTGCTTAATTTACAAAACAAAAATAAATAAATAAGGATAGGAGCTTAAAGTCTTTCTCAGGCGCCCATCAGTGGTGTTGCCAAATGCCATCATGGTTGCTCTACATTTTACGTTCCTTTATTTCACTCTTGCAGGCGCTTTCTCCCTTTGTCACTATTTCCATCCTTCCTTCTCCCTCTGGTGTGCATCATTTCAAAACACCTGCACAAATTAAGCAGTTTTGCAAAGCGGAGTGATCCTAGCTTTTAGATGACATGTTGTGGTATTTGGGGATTTCCATGGATATGTTTATGGGGAAAGCATAGGGTCTTCAAAAAGTCAGTTTGGTATTCACAGAAAATAAGGGATTATTTGCATGTAGCGGTGATTCCGTTTCATGTCTTAGCTTCAGTTGCCAGATGACTACAGCTTTCTAGGGCACTTGAGGACTGGAAGTTTAGGACTACGGTACACCACATAACAGGTAGTTTTCCCACTGGAGTGGGAAGTTTGTGGTTGTTCCTCTGCCTTTCCTCAGCTTCTGCTTTTGAGGTGTGGCTGTTTAAGGCCATAATACATCAGCGGAGACAGAGGAAGTGGTTTGAGAGACTGACTACTTATCCAGCTTGGGAACTGAGTGTCATCGTTGTCATGGAGTGACCTCTGATACACCGCGGGGGTTAGCTCAATTCCTCATGTTTCCAGACAGATCTCTGTCAACCGACATACAGATCAGGTCCTGGGCTGTTGTTGTACCTTCATGCATCCTCTTTGCCTAAACTTGAAAGACTTCAGTGTGTCATGTGGTTTTGTAGTGAGGGAGGTACCAGTCACGGCATTGGCATCTCTCAATGGGCCATGTGCGACAAATGCTGGGAAAACACATACACGAAGAGACATTTATGCACAAATACATGCAACTACATTTTACACTTTCTTTAAAATACCTAAACACATTATGGAGCCAGTCTCCTTAGTGCCATGATCCTCAAAGGGGTGGTGTTGACTGGCTGAGTCAAAGTTTACCAGCACTAGGAAGACACACACACATTCTCTCTTTCGTGTCAAGAAGGAAAGAATAAGGTAATCTGGATTCAAAACTGGCTACAACTGATCTTACATTTTCCTATCTCAGACATTGAGAAACTACAGGGAAAATAAAATGCTCCATGTGTAAGTGTTCACCTTTTCACCACTGGCAGAGTCCTCAAATCCAGCCCTATTTTACAGTGACCAATCTATGGCTGTCCTATACAACATCACTTTCTAGGGGTAGACATTGGTAGTCCTGGAAGTGCTGGTACTTGTAGACATCCTCACATATTGGGTGAACTGTGGTGGCACCACAGTGTGATGAATCCTTCACACACCTCCAAATGGAGAGAAATGTCAGGCAAGGAGGCAAGTCAGTCACCGCCACATCACAGAGCAACCATTGCATGGTAATGTGTCCATCAGACGTCAATGTTTACACACACCATTCCTTGGCGGCCATTTTGATGCTGAGGATGAAAAAAGTAATTCATGTGATACCCTGCCAAGACTACCACAGCTGAGGCCCAGGCAAAATAAATCAGAAACAAAGCACAGAAGCTGTAAAGCCAGCAGGTGAGACTGATAATCTGTAGCAAACTATAAACAACAGACATGGCCATGAAGGCCAGTGCAGCATTGCAAATAAGAATTGTCATACGCACCAAGCAGACAAAAGGTGATGGGAGGAATGCTTGCGTATTGCCTAAACCACTGGCAATCGCTCTGTATTGCATGACAACCCAACTTTCTTCACTTACCTTTAATAAATCAGTACTGACCCTGCTCCTCATCGTGCAGCCAATCCCAAATTACCAGGCAATGCCCCATCAACAGAGGAAAGCAGACAAACCCAGACCGGTTTCAGGCTTATTAGGCCTTATCAGTGAGGTATAGCTTGGATCGCGTGGTACAGTGCGTGCAGGAGCCACATCTAGGTATACTCTTAGCAAACCTAGGGCATTAAATTGCCTTCCAAACCATTTTTCCCCCACTGTGCCCCTGTAGGCAGAGGCCAGCCTTATGCAAATCCCTACTGACCCTATTTCTCATAGGTAGACTCCATGTAGTCTTGGCCACAAGGACAGTGCGCAAACCCGCAGGCATAAAGGACTTACACTGGACAAATCAGGCTCTTCAGTGGGGCTTGCGAGGTGGTGGACCTCTGCAAGGAAGCAGTGGTCAGAGATGAATAAAGGCAATAAAGGTTGGTGGATGGAGTCACCATTCTGTTGAGGGGGTAGAGAGGGTTTAGGAGCCCTGGGGGCTTCCACGCAGGCAAGGGCAGTGCAAAGGCAAGCAGGAGGCGGTCTTCAGCTGGTCCTTCAGACTTGCTCCAGAGTGGCTTCACTCAGCCCCATGTTCGGAGGCACCAACCGCAGCAGGGGCAGGGAAGATCCACGCCCCAGGAAGAGCTAAGTAAGCAGGAGGGAAGCTCTGCCTAATTGGCTGAATCCTTGAACTTTGAACTACACAGACACGTCTGGTCCTGCAAGGTGCCGAAAACAACCTGAAGAATGCGGACGGTCACATTATACTCGTGGAACTGAACCCTTCCTTTATATTACCTCGATGGCACCTGAAAGTCCTCCCCATTCCCAACAAAGGGTTCTGCACAACTGCCTATCTTACCCTGCAATTAACGCGCCTGAAAAAATCGAAGCTAAAATTCCCACAGCACAATGTGCAGTCTTGTTCAGGGCACCTTCGGTGCAAATTGGTGCTGTGGGTTGGTTGCTTTTTTTGTACAGAATATAGCACATAAAAGCATGTAAGGTTCCAGAGCGCAAGCATTTATTTTTAAACTTTAACTAAACCAAAAATGTCTATCATGATGCATGGGTGCTGAGCTAGGGGGGTGGTAGGGAATGATTGCACCACTGAATATCGATCCCCAGAATACCGCCTGGTAAGATCCTGATGCTGAGGATCAAGAACAAAACTAAAAAGGGCACAATATAGAGGGCAAACATATTGAAAGGTAAGTGCAAATAGGAAAGTATAGATTTATTGTTCCTAACTCCACATCTATGCACCTTGAAAAAATAACTACTACGTAGGAGCATCTATGTGGAGTTACGTAAAGAAAATCTAGGGGCATATTTACTAGAAAATGTCAGAGCGCGGAGCTGCGCCAAATCTGGCAGCGCTGCGCACCGACATTTTCAAAACACAGGGATGCATCATATTTACTACAATACAGTGCACCGCTGTGCTTACCTGTCACTAAAGTTAGCTGCCTAGCACCAATGTAAGCACCCTTGTGCCAGAATGATTGTTTATGTGCAGGAAGGTGTCACTTCCTGCATATAAACAAGCCATAATGGCTAAGTGTTACTTCTATGTGTGCTGCATTCTGCAGCACACACAGAAGTAGCAAATCGTCATTATTTAATGATTTTATGTGCAGGAAGGGAGACCTTCCTGCACATAAACAATCATTCATGGCATTTTGCTCTTTCTATGTGTGCTGCAGAATGCAGCACACATAGAAAAAACAAAAACGAGGAGAAATAAAAGCATTCCTCCTCGTGCGCCATTCTAACGCCTGTTCTTGCATGGCATTAGTTTTAGGCACTGCCTCAGATGTACACCTCCTTGTTATTTTGAGGCGGCGTCAAAAAGCAATGGGTGTTGCAGTGGAACGCCCACAGCAACACTCATTGCTCGCCCCTTTGCCGCAGAGGACTGTGGCGGAAAGGGGCATATTTACAAAGTGGCGTTAAGCCACGCTAAGTGGTTTAGTACCACCTTGTAAATATTGAATATGGCTCTACACCACCGGAGCGTCAAAAAAAGTGATGCTCCGGTGGGGATAGGCACTTGTAAATATTCCCCCTAGACGTACTTACCTGACGATATTTTATTAGTATTTTGTCCTCGATATTCGGTCCCCTCAATATTCAGTGGTCGATATTTAGCGTGCACACCATGGGCAATCACGCTGTAACATCTATGAGGTCAAATGATGCTGCTTGTATTTCTTGTTGGGTGGCGTGGCCTACAGCGGCGGCTCCTCTGCTAAGGCGGAGGAGCATCTCCCCACTGCATTTTGAGGAGTGGATAACATTTTCGAGGAATGTGCTTGCATTTTAATCCGCATGGCAAGGTATTTTACAGGGAAGTAGATCAGTGCTTAATTTACAAAACAAAAATAAATAAATAAGGATAGGAGCTTAAAGTCTTTCTCAGGCGCCCATCAGTGGTGTTGCCAAATGCCATCATGGTTGCTCTACATTTTACGTTCCTTTATTTCACTCTTGCAGGCGCTTTCTCCCTTTGTCACTATTTCCATCCTTCCTTCTCCCTCTGGTGTGCATCATTTCAAAACACCTGCACAAATTAAGCAGTTTTGCAAAGCGGAGTGATCCTAGCTTTTAGATGACATGTTGTGGTATTTGGGGATTTCCATGGATATGTTTATGGGGAAAGCATAGGGTCTTCAAAAAGTCAGTTTGGTATTCACAGAAAATAAGGGATTATTTGCATGTAGCGGTGATTCCGTTTCATGTCTTAGCTTCAGTTGCCAGATGACTACAGCTTTCTAGGGCACTTGAGGACTGGAAGTTTAGGACTACGGTACACCACATAACAGGTAGTTTTCCCACTGGAGTGGGAAGTTTGTGGTTGTTCCTCTGCCTTTCCTCAGCTTCTGCTTTTGAGGTGTGGCTGTTTAAGGCCATAATACATCAGCGGAGACAGAGGAAGTGGTTTGAGAGACTGACTACTTATCCAGCTTGGGAACTGAGTGTCATCGTTGTCATGGAGTGACCTCTGATACACCGCGGGGGTTAGCTCAATTCCTCATGTTTCCAGACAGATCTCTGTCAACCGACATACAGATCAGGTCCTGGGCTGTTGTTGTACCTTCATGCATCCTCTTTGCCTAAACTTGAAAGACTTCAGTGTGTCATGTGGTTTTGTAGTGAGGGAGGTACCAGTCACGGCATTGGCATCTCTCAATGGGCCATGTGCGACAAATGCTGGGAAAACACATACACGAAGAGACATTTATGCACAAATACATGCAACTACATTTTACACTTTCTTTAAAATACCTAAACACATTATGGAGCCAGTCTCCTTAGTGCCATGATCCTCAAAGGGGTGGTGTTGACTGGCTGAGTCAAAGTTTACCAGCACTAGGAAGACACACACACATTCTCTCTTTCGTGTCAAGAAGGAAAGAATAAGGTAATCTGGATTCAAAACTGGCTACAACTGATCTTACATTTTCCTATCTCAGACATTGAGAAACTACAGGGAAAATAAAATGCTCCATGTGTAAGTGTTCACCTTTTCACCACTGGCAGAGTCCTCAAATCCAGCCCTATTTTACAGTGACCAATCTATGGCTGTCCTATACAACATCACTTTCTAGGGGTAGACATTGGTAGTCCTGGAAGTGCTGGTACTTGTAGACATCCTCACATATTGGGTGAACTGTGGTGGCACCACAGTGTGATGAATCCTTCACACACCTCCAAATGGAGAGAAATGTCAGGCAAGGAGGCAAGTCAGTCACCGCCACATCACAGAGCAACCATTGCATGGTAATGTGTCCATCAGACGTCAATGTTTACACACACCATTCCTTGGCGGCCATTTTGATGCTGAGGATGAAAAAAGTAATTCATGTGATACCCTGCCAAGACTACCACAGCTGAGGCCCAGGCAAAATAAATCAGAAACAAAGCACAGAAGCTGTAAAGCCAGCAGGTGAGACTGATAATCTGTAGCAAACTATAAACAACAGACATGGCCATGAAGGCCAGTGCAGCATTGCAAATAAGAATTGTTATACGCACCAAGCAGACAAAAGGTGATGGGAGGAATGCTTGCGTATTGCCTAAACCACTGGCAATCGCTCTGTATTGCATGACAACCCAACTTTCTTCACTTACCTTTAATAAATCAGTACTGACCCTGCTCCTCATCGTGCAGCCAATCCCAAATTACCAGGCAATGCCCCATCAACAGAGGAAAGCAGACAAACCCAGACCGGTTTCAGGCTTATTAGGCCTTATCAGTGAGGTATAGCTTGGATCGCGTGGTACAGTGCGTGCAGGAGCCACATCTAGGTATACTCTTAGCAAACCTAGGGCATTAAATTGCCTTCCAAACCATTTTTCCCCCACTGTGCCCCTGTAGGCAGAGGCCAGCCTTATGCAAATCCCTACTGACCCTATTTCTCATAGGTAGACTCCATGTAGTCTTGGCCACAAGGACAGTGCGCAAACCCGCAGGCATAAAGGACTTACACTGGACAAATCAGGCTCTTCAGTGGGGCTTGCGAGGTGGTGGACCTCTGCAAGGAAGCAGTGGTCAGAGATGAATAAAGGCAATAAAGGTTGGTGGATGGAGTCACCATTCTGTTGAGGGGGTAGAGAGGGTTTAGGAGCCCTGGGGGCTTCCACGCAGGCAAGGGCAGTGCAAAGGCAAGCAGGAGGCGGTCTTCAGCTGGGCCTTCAGACTTGCTCCAGAGTGGCTCCACTCAGCCCCATGTTCGGAGGCACCAACCGCAGCAGGGGCAGGGAAGATCCACGCCCCAGGAAGAGCTAAGTAAGCAGGAGGGAAGCTCTGCCTAATTGGCTGAATCCTTGAACTTTGAACTACACAGACACGTCTGGTCCTGCAAGGTGCCGAAAACAACCTGAAGAATGCGGACGGTCACATTATACTCGTGGAACTGAACCCTTCCTTTATATTACCTCGATGGCACCTGAAAGTCCTCCCCATTCCCAACAAAGGGTTCTGCACAACTGCCTATCTTACCCTGCAATTAACGCGCCTGAAAAAATCGAAGCTAAAATTCCCACAGCACAATGTGCAGTCTTGTTCAGGGCACCTTCGGTGCAAATTGGTGCTGTGGGTTGGTTGCTTTTTTTGTACAGAATATAGCACATAAAAGCATGTAAGGTTCCAGAGCGCAAGCATTTATTTTTAAACTTTAACTAAACCAAAAATGTCTATCATGATGCATGGGTGCTGAGCTAGGGGGGTGGTAGGGAATGATTGCACCACTGAATATCGATCCCCAGAATACCGCCTGGTAAGATCCTGATGCTGAGGATCAAGAACAAAACTAAAAAGGGCACAATATAGAGGGCAAACATATTGAAAGGTAAGTGCAAATAGGAAAGTATAGATTTATTGTTCCTAACTCCACATCTATGCACCTTGAAAAAATAACTACTACGTAGGAGCATCTATGTGGAGTTACGTAAAGAAAATCTAGGGGCATATTTACTAGAAAATGTCAGAGCGCGGAGCTGCGCCAAATCTGGCAGCGCTGCGCACCGACATTTTCAAAACACAGGGATGCATCATATTTACTACAATACAGTGCACCGCTGTGCTTACCTGTCACTAAAGTTAGCTGCCTAGCACCAATGTAAGCACCCTTGCGCCAGAATGATTGTTTATGTGCAGGAAGGTGTCACTTCCTGCATATAAACAAGCCATAATGGCTAAGTGTTACTTCTATGTGTGCTGCATTCTGCAGCACACACAGAAGTAGCAAATCGTCATTATTTAACCCCTTCAGTGCCCATGACGAGCTGGACTCGTCATGGGCCGTGGTGGCGCTGTGCCCATGACGAGTCCAGCTCGTCATAGACCCCGCCCGCTAATACAGCGGCCGGCACAGGGCGGGGAAAGGGGCGGGCACTGAAGGGGTTAATGATTTTATGTGCAGGAAGGGAGACCTTCCTGCACATAAACAATCATTCATGGCATTTTGCTCTTTCTATGTGTGCTGCAGAATGCAGCACACATAGAAAAAACAAAAACGAGGAGAAATAAAAGCATTCCTCCTCGTGCGCCATTCTAACGCCTGTTCTTGCATGGCATTAGTTTTAGGCGCTGCCTCAGATGTACACCTCCTTGTTATTTTGAGGCGGCGTCAAAAAGCAATGGGTGTTGCAGTGGAACGCCCACAGCAACACTCATTGCTCGCCCCTTTGCCGCAGAGGACTGTGGCGGAAAGGGGCATATTTACAAAGTGGCGTTAAGCCACGCTAAGTGGTTTAGTACCACCTTGTAAATATTGAATATGGCTCTACACCACCGGAGCGTCAAAAAAAGTGATGCTCCGGTGGGGATAGGCACTTGTAAATATTCCCCCTAGACGTACTTACCTGACGATATTTTATTAGTATTTTGTCCTCGATATTCGGTCCCCTCAATATTCAGTGGTCGATATTTAGCGTGCACACCATGGGCAATCACGCTGTAACATCTATGAGGTCAAATGATGCTGCTTGTATTTCTTGTTGGGTGGCGTGGCCTACAGCGGCGGCTCCTCTGCTAAGGCGGAGGAGCATCTCCCCACTGCATTTTGAGGAGTGGATAACATTTAAATAAAATGATGATGACAGTAGGTTATTATCATTTTTCATTTTATTTTCCCGGTTTACGGGGCGGGGTGGGGCTTGGCTGTGTCACAGCCAGCAAGGGGATGAGTACTGGGCACTTAAGTGGGCATGACTGCTTGGCCGACCGTCTTGGCCCGGACAAACAGTCATGCGCACTTTGCATGTTCCCCCACCAGGCTGTAATGAACAGCCTGATGAGGAACATGCACAGGCTCCCACTGCCTGTCTGGTCGCCGAACCATGGCGCTCAGACCAATCACAACAGCTTCGCAATTGGCTGAGGGAGCCTGTTTGTACTTCCTGCGTCAAGCAGGGACAGAAGAGGATGACGCGAGACAAGGCCACGGTCCGGGAGCAAGGTACGTCATTTTTAAAATTTATTTTCCTATCTCCCTTCGCCCCGTCTCACCCATGATACTTGGTGGCAGCCGCCACTGGTGGCCTACCAGTTTGGCCCACAATAGCTGCCTGCTCCTTTTGGGGGGTGAGCTTTAACTCTTCTTTAATTCACCAAAAAACACGACAATGGAATGCACGCAGTTTATTTATCAGCGGTTAAACTTAGTTCTATCATTTCTAGTGATCACCTTTGTTTTTCTTTGTGCAACTTCCCATCTAATTCTGTTTTCTCTCTGTAACTTGCAGGTGTTATATTTGAATCCAAAGGGGGTTGATTTAGACTTGCAAATTTCATAGGCAGATACAATAAGTATACTTAGGTTATCTAACACTAACAACTATTATTTATGGTTGCAGAGTTCAGTCGGGATGTGCACTATATAATTGCCAAATATTATTGCTTGTTCTTTTCAGCTAACCTAGCTAGGACCGGCGAGTTCGCAGAGGAAGTGGGGGTGCCCGTTCTGTCGCGCGTCATACTGACGTCGACCGCTCGCACGCTCCCGGGTTCGATGCCGAGGTGTGCGAAACACTGCGGTGTCTCTACCACAATGAAAAAACACTTACGCGCAGCAGCAGGAAATGTATTTTGAAAGTGGCAGGGCGTGAAATACAAAGTGTGGCTAATCTGTATGGGAACCGAGGCTAGTTTTTCACCAGCACACTTGACACAGAGTATGGGTGGAACGGCAACACATGGGGGAGAAGGAAGGCAGGACAACGCCGACAACGCTGACAAAACTAGACAGTAGGGCCGGACTGGGAACCAAGCTATGCTGAAAAAACGGCCCTGTAACAAAACCGGCCCCCACCCGTTTGGCCCACCGGGGGATTGCCCGGTGCCCGCTATGGCCTGTCCTGCCCTGCTAGACAGCCTTGATATTCTGCAACCTTTGCATTCTGCAGAGCCAGGGGCTCTAAAGCAAAACGCTGGCCTCTGCACTTATATATATATATATATTTTTACAAAGTACTGTCTACATGCCCGTCTGCGCACCTAACTCAAGCAGGGGCACCTTGTAGTATTTGCCCAGATGGGACTGACATGTAATGCCAGTTACCTATAAATAATCAATAAGTGCCTCCCATTCAAATACATTATTTGTAATGTTTGTTAATGCAGAACACAGACAGAGAGGTAGCTGTATCCTCTTCTGGTGATATAGTGAGAGTGAGCATTGATATCACTGCTCCAGATTTTGCAGTATTGGTACAAAATGGACAGTCTCGCTGATGTCTAGGATTCTGACGTAAGCATCCTTCATTTCTGCATTAGTGACCACACCATGGTGCATACTAAAAATAAACGGCCACACTCCTCCCCTCCCTTCTATAAAGGAACACCCATACCCAGAAACCTTCTATTTTGTGTGTCTTCTTTAGGAGGTGGTCCCTCCCTGCTTCCTTTCTCTGGATGGGGCATATTTGTCTTGAAAGCTCTGTTTGGACCTTTTTTGCTTACTCTGGGGTTTGTGTTCCGTACTTTTGCTGGCTTCCTGGGCCTCTGCTACTTGTTACCTGGTTCATGCTGGAAGTGCGTGCACCCACACTTTTCTGCTGGGCTTGTTTGAGGGCATCTGGTGCTAGTTCCAGTGCTTGACTTGCTTATTCCCAGTTCCCTGGCGGCTTGAGTCTAAGGTTGTGGTTGAGTTTCTGGATGCTGCTATCAGCTGATGTTGATGACTGTGGACTCCATTCTCCCAGGGCAGGGGTGCTGGGTGTGGCATTTTTCCTGTGTGAGATCTATCCTGGGCGTGAGGCAAGATGATTACTTGCTGTTCTGTGCTCTGTGACGTTGGAGTCATCTTCACTGGAAGATAGGTTAGTGCATGCACACTTCTTCTGCCTTGAGTGTGGGCTAGGAATGGGCTTCCCATTACGTTTCCTGCTGAACACAGGACTTATGGGATGTTGTGCTGTTTTCCTGTCTTGTCTTGTGTCCAGCTGTGGTGTTCCCTGGCCTTCTTGCTTGGGATTGCCATCAGCTATGTGGTCCTGTTCTGGGGCCTCCATCGTATTGAAGTAGTGCTGACCCAAGCTAGCATCTCTGGGTGAATGTCTTTGCACGTGTGTGCTCCATGCTGGGCCTGGGGTAATGTCTAGGTGTGGGCGGAATTTGCATAGTCGCGCTAAGCGAAGCTCCGCGAAACGGTAAAAAATCGCCGTGAGCACGCAGAAATTCCACGAACACGTAGAATTACTTGTTCGCGATACTTTTTTCCTGTTCGCGACCGCTGTTTGGGTGCTCGGGGGGAAATAGCTCGCGAACACGCATTTTAAGAACGCGAACAAGCAAAAAATTCTGCGAAGCTGCGGAACGCAGGATTTTGGTCAATTCCGCGTTCTCTGCGGAACGCGAAATTACCCGAGCGAAACGGAATTTACCGCCCAGGCCTAGTCGTGTCTAGGTGTTTACTCAGTAGTTCTGGAGTCCCTTTTGCTGGTGGACAAGTGAGCAGTCTTCTGTTTTCTTTCTTGTATGTACCCTGGGTTGAACTTCTTGCTCTGCTACCTACTGGCCTTGGGGTTTGAAGGATTTTCCCTGTCTTGTTGCCTCTCCTTGGCTATTGTGAGCCCCCGTCCAGCTGTTCATCTTGTTGTGGGCTGTGTGGTGCTCTAATGGTGTTTGGCTGTTCATTGGCCCAGGTAAGGGCTTGGGGCCAGAGATGAGTTTGCACTGCTGGAGATGCTGTGGACCTCTGTGATGGAAATTGATTTCTCTCCTGCAGTAGGGGTGGCTGGGTTTGGTTCCTCCCTGTTTGCTCCTTGCTGACCATAGGTCTGGGAGTTTCCTTATTTGTGTGTAGCACTGGGGACACTTCACTGGTGTACTGGTGAGTGACCTCATTTTCCTGTGGTGTTGGTTGGTCTTGGGCTTCCCTCTGCTACCTGTTTGGCTTGGGGATTGTTGGCTTTGCCCTGTCTCATGGATGTTTGCATCTCTTTCTCTCTGTTTTGTGGCTGGATGGTACTAGTTCTGTGTTTGGGATGATCATTCATGCCTCGCCACTGGCTTGGAGAGGGGATGTGTCTTACCATAGTAGGCCTCTGGAGCCTCAGTTGCAGGTGGACAGGTGCATCCCCCACGTTCTGCAGTGTGCCATATCCCTATCTCGTGTCTGCTTCTATGCCCCTGCCTCTTTGCTGTGCGTGTTTGCGATATGTCTTTTTCTGGTTCTGGTGCCTGGCCTGGCCTTCCCTGCCTCCTCATTAAGCTTGCAGTTTAGGTTGGATTTTGGCTCCTTGACTGGGGAGTGGACTGGGCTTGGCCTTCCCCTTGTGCTCCCTTTTGGCTTGGGGCTGATGGAACTTGTGCCCTGGCTCAGTCCCTGCCAGGCCCATTTGTTTTACTCTGCTTTATTCTTATTCATAGTGTTGAGGGTTTGTGGTGGGGTTGTCCCTCAAGCCCTTCTGGATGTAGTCTTGCCGTTAATAAATGTGGATTGGGGATTTGCCTCCCGGGTCGCCCTACATCCTTGCACACATCCCTGCCTGCTCACACCCTTCTGTTTGGTCTGGTGGTTGCTGGTGAGCTGACTCACAAGGTTCACTGTTCTGTGTTAGGAGTGGGTTGGGCACTGTTAGAAGTTGGGGTCTCTAGTGGGCAGTTGCTTGCACCCTGTCCAAGTAGGGACATTTCCTTCCAGTCAGGGTAAGGGGATTACACACCAAAGACAACCCCTGCTCACCCCTGGGTAACTTGGCATGAGCAGCCAGGCCTATCTCAGAGGCAATGTGTAAAGCATTTGTACATAAACACACAGTAGCACAGTGAAAACACCACAAAAGGGCACCACACCAGTGTAGAAAAAAAACCAATCTTTATCTAAATAAAACAAAACCAAAACAACAAAAATCCAACATACATAAGCAATGATATCACTTTTAAAAGGCTTAAAATAGTTCAGTCATTGACCACTATAGATGCATCACTTTTATCACAAAGTACCTGCGATGCATCAAAATCAAAGACGAAAACAGGCACAGGGGAGGTGAGATGCCGGAAAAGCAAAGCAATGTGTTGGTTCCTTACTCCCAAGGAAGGTGATGCATTGGTTGCATACTGCCAGGGGAGGTGATGCGTTGGTTCCTTACTGTGAAGGGAGGTGATGCATCGGTTTCCGGGCACGCGGCCTCGGTTCCTTACTGTGGGGCTACATCTATGAAGAACTTGCCGCGTTGAAAATCTGGACGCGCTGGGTTGATGCGGCCATGGCGAAACAGGTGCAGCTTTGATTTTCCAGCCGCGTGGTAGGTGATGCATTTATTTCTTCGGCTGCACAGCAGGGCCTGCGTAGAAGTTAGAGCGGGTGTCTCAGATGTATGTGATGTGGTGCTCGGGACTAAGGCTGCGGCGATCTTTGAGCTGCACGGCAGGTGCTGCATCGATTCTTCTGCTGCACGGCAGCAATGTGTTGTTTTTTCAACCGCACAGAAAGACTGCAGCGGGAAAAACAGGTGCTGAAGGTCGATGCGTGGATTTTCTTCTTTTCTTGCAACAGAAGCCACCTCCAAGGGCCCAGACCTAGAATTGGCCCCACTTGGTAGGTCAGAACTCCCAGCAGAGGAGTTCAGGGGCTGCAGCCGAAGTCTTTCATGGCCCTGAGACTTCTTAACTAGAGGCAAGCACATACAAGCCCCTGTAGAACCTTGGCAAGTAGGATGATCAAAACAAAAGTCCAGTCCTTTAACTCTCAAAGAAAGAAACAACAAGCAGTAGGCCAGCACAACACAGCAATAAGCAGAGTGACAGTTCCCCTTCTACTGCGTCTCCAGCTCTTCTTCTTGGCAGAATCTCCTCATAGTCCAGAAGTGTTCTGAAGATATGGTGTGACAGCTCCAGTACTTATACCAGTTTCTGCCTTTGAAGTAGGCAAACTTCAAAGGAAAGTCTTTGTAGGGCACAAGACTTTACCTTTCCCTGACCTGGCTCCAGACTGTACAGGGGAGTGGAGAAATCTTTGCTTGAGGATAGGCACAGCCCTATTCAGATGTCAGTGACAACTCCTCCCAACACTCTAGCTCAGGAAGACCCATCAGCCTGGTGATGGGCAATCAGGATATGCAGGGCACTCCTCATCTCTCTTTGTGTGATTGTCTAAAGTGAATGCACAAACAGCCTGTCTAAAGTGAATGCACAAACAGCCCAACTGTCAGTCTAAACCAGACATGGATTCCATAGGCAGGCAGAGGCAGAGAATGGTAAAGCAAGAAAATGCCCACGTTCTAAAAGTGGCATTTTCAGACACACAACTTAAAAACGGAACTTCACTAAAAGATGTATTTTTAAACTGTGAGTCCAGCGACCCTAAACTCCAAATCTCTAGCTCTTCCCAATTGAAAGCGACACTTGTATGAGGTTGCAAGGCAGCTCCAATGATAACCTATGGTAGAGATAGGCCTCGCAATAGTGAAAAACGAAAGTAGCAGTATTGCATGTAAAACACACCAGTACATGTCCTACTTTTTAAATACACTGCTCTCTGTCCAGGGGACTATCTTGGGCCTTCCTTAGGGGTGCCCTACATGTAGAAACAGGAATGGTGTGAGCCTGGGAAGTGGTTGCACTTGCCAGGTTGACATAGAAGTTTAAAACTGCACTTAAAGACACTGCAGTGGCAGGTCTGAGGCATGGTTGCAGGGCTACTCATGTGAGTGGCACACTCAGTGCTGCAGGCCCACTAGTAGCATTTGATCTACAGGCCATGTACACACACAGTGCACTTTACTAGAGACTTACCAGTAAATCAAATATGCTAATCATGGATAACCAATCACAATCACAATCTACACAGGGAGTACTTGTGCTGTAGCACTGATAAGCAGTGGTAAAGTGTCCAGAGCTCTAAAACCAGCAAAAACAGCACACGGTGAAAAACAGGAGGTTAGAAGAAAAAAAACAGGGGAAAAACACGCAAAAAAATGCCAGGTCTAACAGGTGCCCTCTATGTTTGGGCCATCTATACCGTTTTACTTTCTTTGACCTCCAAGCTTATCTTTGTGGGTAAAGCCAATTTTCTCTGCATGGTGTTGCTACTTACGGTTTGACATTTCAGCCATACTTTTTTTCTTAGAGTTGTGTTTGAAGTTGACTGTTTCCTGTGGTTTATGCTGTAGCAAAGTTTGGCAGAGGGGCTGTCGCTCAGTGCGTTGTATGGCTTTCTGTTGATTCTAATCTTACTCCTTGTTTGGCTTGGTGCTTGTGAATTGCTTGCTGTTTTTCCCCTGGCGGCTCCTTTCACGTCCCTCCAGAGGCTTGGTTCTTCCTTTTTTCTTGGATGTTTGGCATCCATGCCCTCATTTCTGCTTGCGTTTTGGAGGTGGTCGATCATACCCTCCCTCCTCACTTTGTTGCTCTTGTGAAAGGGATTGCATTTTTGCTACTTTCTAGTACCACTGCCTGTTTTTGCTTGGGTTTCCCTATGCCTTATTTTCCTCCTGTGGGAGTGCTCCTCTTGCTTCCACTTATGTTTGGGTGTCTGATTGCTGGACATGTGTTCCTTGGTGTTGTTTCCTGCTAGTCTGCCTGGATTTTGTGTTGCTTTCTTGTCTGCTGTGGTAGCTGAGGTCATATGGTCTCCCCGGTAACTGGGGGATGTTTAGTTTTTTCATTAGTGGATTTTGCCTTTTAACGCTTGTTTAGCTTGGTGTTGGATTCTCTCATGAAATTCTTGATGGGACTTGAGCTTGTCTGTGGGCGTGGTGCTTTTATCCTGTTGGGTGTGCTTCCCTTACTCTCTGGCTGGCCCTGAATTTCCCATGGCAGTTCTATTGCTCTGGGTGCGCCTTGAACCTATGAGTCATACTTGTTGTTTTTGGGCCTTATTGTATATCTAACTTAATGGGCTCTATCTGGATCTCGGCTATGGGTTTTGTGCCTGGTCTGTCTCCTTGCAGTTTGTGTATCCTCATTCCAGAAGTTTGGCATTTAAGTCCTTTCTACGTTGAATACTTACTCTTCTTGTGCACTGTGAACTTGCCCCCTGCTGGTCTTAGGTTTTACCCATTTGGGTGCCATGGTTAATTCTCGCTTATTGTTTTCCTCCCTACTTTCACATTAGCTGTTTGCTTCTGGATGTATGGGGAAGCCATGGGCTGTCTTTTGTGTTCCTAGGGCCCGTGTCCTTTTGTGTGGTGACTTTTGAAGAGGTTATGCAACTTTGGCTTGCCGTTTCTCTATAGCATGTGCCCTTTGTCAGTGCCCTCTGTTTCTGCAGTGTGGTGGTGTGCTGGGGTTATGGTACTGATGCCTTCTTAGGTGTTCCTGCCCTTCCACTCTGTGGTGCTTGCTTGGTTTTAACTGTGAATTGTGGCTTCCTATGCTACCCCCGTATGATCATGCTCTGATGGGTTCTCCTTCTGGGGCATCTCTGGGGTTCTGTGGTCCTGGATGCCACTGGGACCTGTGTGCTTGGAGCCCAGAATGCCCTGGTCATCCTCCTTCTGGATGTTGTGCCCTTTTTTGTTGGGGCTGTTGACTATTGGTTCTCATGGTTCTCCTCCATACTACTTGTTTGATTAGCAGCTTGGCCCAACATGAGCCTTCTTTCCATAGATTTATATATCTTGTTGCTGGGGGTTTGAATTCCTCCATCTACCTTTTTTATGTGGGGTCTTGTGATGCATTATGCCCTCTGCTCCTGGCCAGGCTCTAGGCAGGGATTGAACCTGCTCTTGTTGGCTTGTTTTCCGGAGGTGCTGCACTTGCCGGACCTCTCATGTGCTCTGCTGTTGGGAAGGTGCATCTTGGTGCATTGTGTACATGTCTATCACCTTCTTGCTTGTATACTTCAGCAGCATTCAGATTCCTGGACTTTGCGTAGGGGGTGTTTCCTTGGCATTTTTTACTCCGGTGTGCCTTTTTCTGGAGGCTGGGCCTGCCCCTTTGTATATTGAGCACTGGTTTGGTGGCTTGTATGTGACTCTTAGCCTTTTTTCTGACTTCCCCTTTGGTGGGCCTTTAGTACGTAGCTAGGGAAGGTGTGCCCATTGTGTCCTCTTTTGGGTGTGGCCTGGTGCCTGTTTGCAGACCTCTCCCTGCGCTGTCAAACTTGCACAGGGTTGGATTTGCATGGGGGTCTCAGTCTTTTGTCTTGTACTTTGGTCTTCGTGTTTGGTGGTCATTTTCCTGACACTCCCAGGTGGAGGTTGATGACACTCTTTCATCTGGGCTCTTGTTTTTGCTTGGGGTGAGTCGTGCGAGCTCTGATGGAGGGTCTTCATACTTCTTCTGCCTTTTAGCCCATTACACTTTCTTTCTTCCCATCTGTTGCTGCCTATGGGCTTGTGCTGCACCCTTGTGCTTCCTTAGCTCTCCAGCTTCCTCTTGTATGATGCTCTTGCTGCCCCTCCCTCTATTTGGGACCGTAATCAACTGTGCCTTTTGCCTGTGTGCTTCTAGTGCTTGTTGACTAGCTTTGGCACTTGGGTCTTTTTTGCTCTTTTGGATTTGTCCTTCCTCCATTCTGACTGGGTGTTGTTCTTTCTGGCTATCTTGGTGGGTGATTATTGCTTGACGTCCATGCTTTGGTAGAGGCTAATGATGTTGGGACTATGGTGAGAAAGGCATGAGGCGGTAACCCTTTGAAAATTTGTTGGCTATGCCATTACTCCGATTCTGCTTTGTCATCCCAATCCTTAACCCCCTCTTACCCCCCTTTTGTGTACCTAGCTTCGATTAAGGTCTGTTGCCTGCCACCTGCACAGCTAGCACAGGAGCATCAGGAGTGATTTCCACAGAACAGATAAAATATGGTCATCATCAGTGCTAATGTCAATCACACACACACACAGAAAACTGGTACTGCATGGACATCAGCTTGGTAATTTTCCCTTGTAATTGCAGAGAACAGGTATCACAATGCATCAGTAGAGCCAACTTGCCTCGCGAATACAGAACAGGCACCAAATACCCATATCCGTGGCAAAATGTGCTGACTGACTAATCAAGACTACACCTATTATGAGCTCATATCTATCCTCTCCATGGTGTACAGATTCCTAGACTTCTGGGCTACTAATGAATGACAGCAAAACCATTTTTCATATTGCCCTTCACACCACACTAAATTAAGACTTTTCCCAGTCTACTTGTGTCCTGGTCTTATGGTGACCATCCGTACACATGTTCTGGGTATTCTTGAAATAGATGTGGCGATCTCTAGCATAATGGTGGCCCTGGGCTACACATGCTAATCGCTGTGGTGGTTTTGAATTTAAGTTACCCGTCCTTGACATATTGTAAGCATTCTTAAAATGATTGTGGCTGTCCATTACCTTGCGATGGCCATAGCATAGTGGTACCCATTCTTGATATATTCTGGGTATTTTTGACTTTCTTCCTACTGCCCATTCCTTGACTTGTTGTCTGCCTTGCCTGCTTACTTGACATACCTGTGGGTTATCCCTGGCATACTGATAGACCCAGAATTATGGTGTCCATCTTTGACATAAATAAGTTTCTTGTCGTTTAACGGGCCTGTTATAAAGGTGCCTATTCTTGACATATGTGGGCTTTTATCGCATACTTCTGGCTATTCCTGGTGGAGAGTACCCATCCAATCATTGAGAGTACTTGTATACTCTGAGCTTTTCAGAATAATTCTGGCTGTAGCTGGCATAATGGTCGCCCTGGCACTTTGGAACCCATCCTTGACGTACTGGAGTGTTCTAGATACAACTATGGGCCCAATTACGATGTCTGGTGGAAAGCCTCCGACCAGTGGTTGGAGGCTTTCCACCAAACATCATAGGTTTCGTTCCCACCACCGTATTAGGATGACGGCGGTCGGAATGAAACCAGCGGGGGGATTGCGACGCAGTTCCGAGGGGCTCAAGGAGCCTGTTGGAGCGTAGGAAGCCAGCATAATCCCTTAATAACAGGGGAGCCAAGCTTGGCTCCGCAGTCGGGATTATGATGGCACTTTCCGACAGCCATTTTGTCGGCCTTTCTGACATGAAAAGGCTGTTGGAACGTGTCTTTGGGGGCCCTAGCAGAGTCCCCTTCCTCCCTGGCCCTCCACAATGGGGCTTAGGAAGCACTAAACATCCCTGCACCATGTGGCAGGCACCACATGGTGCCTGCCACACGGTGCAGGGATGTTAACAAACATCTATTTGTCAATGGAAGCTTGTGCTGCGGGCTTTTTCTGCCCTCTGCTCAAGCTTCCATTGACAAATTAATGTTTGTGACCGCCCTATGGGCGGTCGCTTCGTAACCCTGAGGTCGGAACTACTGACCTAAGGTCAGGGGTTCCTTTCAGCAATGATGTCGGGTGGACATCGCAATTAGGCCGGAAATCTCTCCATTGCATAATATTTCCATGGTATAAAACTGCCCAGTCATTACTTTCTCTGGGCCTTGCTGATATAATAATTACAGTCAATAGCTAAATTTTTGAAGATATTCCTGCCTTATTGAAGAAGAAATACCCATGACAGATGGAATCGGTTCATGTGTGGCTGTAGCTTGTGAGTAGTCGATGAAAATGATAAGCTGACTTTTTCTGAGCAAACGTGTATTTACTACAAATGAAAACTTGGTATGGCAGGAGGCGTAAATTATGCTGCTTCAGGAAATGTTCAAACATTTGTTTGCAGGAATTGTGCATATTTATTCACAATGAAAAGTATGTACATGATAGCAACTATCATGCACTTTTCTAAACTAGAAAGCTGATGTTTTTAAGAGCCACAATTATTGCATTTTCGACTTATATTTAAAAGCAATATTTGAGTAAACATTCATGCTGAGTCTGAAAGGCTCAGTGCAGATCTTGGCTCTTCGGATCAAGCGGGCATTACTGTTCTGCTGTTTCTTGATGACTTTTGTGGTTCCACATCATCGTCTACATCGATAAAGCTTTTTATGATATTAGCACGACTGCTGTCTAAGGCCTCCTCTGCATGTTTGATTGGCGTGACTATTTTAAAGGGGCAGGATTGAAATAATAAAGGGAGTGGATAATAGATGCAAGAAAATACTATATACATTTAGATTTAATAAACAGCTTGGAATTCCATTCCCAGATTTTTAATTGTCTTTCTTACCTATAAGTCTTAAGCCTATTTTGGGACAAACTGTACTGAAAAATACAAAATACATCATTTTCACATAGTATTCCTAGGATGGTGAACTTCCTTTTAATACCTGTAAGAAAAATAAGGCTTGCATGGCACACCTTGAAAGCACAGGAACAGACAGTGCTGTAGTTCTCCTTCACAACCTCAGAGTTTTTAGCCAATGTGTGAGTAAATTGTGCTGTAATATGTTATGTTATAGGGAATTTATTGAACGCACGTACACCAAGGTCTCTTGGCGTTGAGTTAAGAGCCACCACAGGAGTTGTATCTAGCAATAGGCCTGAGTGAAAAGCCAAGTTTTCACTTTTTTTCTGAAGCACATGTATTCCGTCGTATGCCTAATCTCAATCTGCAGGGAGTTCCAGAATTGGGGGCCCAGCATAGAGAATCGTGAGCCACCCATTCTTTTGTGCTCAAGTCTTGGAATCGTCAGCAGGTTCGTTTGTGCCGATCTGAGGTTCCAGGTAGGGAGATACGGATGGAGCTTCCTAGAGATAAATTTGGGACCCCTGTCCTTGATTGCTTTAAAGATAATACAGCCTGTCTTAAACATGGACTGCTGTGCCACGGGGAGCCAATGAATCTGCTTCATCAGTGGCTTAGTGTGGCAGTGTCTCGGTTGTTGGTAAATGATTCTGGCAGCTTGATTCTGTGTCATCTGAAGTTTGTAAATTTTGTTGACAGGGAGACCTAGGTAGATAGCATTGGCATAGCCTAACCTAGACAGAATCGTAGTCATCATGATTACAATGCTTGCTTCCCGTAGTGAAAAATCTCCTGATCTTTTTGAGGTTCCTCAGCTGATAAGAGCAAGATGACGTAACCATGTTTATCTGGGATTGCATAGAAAGGTTGGCGTCAATTTGAATATGGACCATTTAACAGTTATTTTTTCATGGGTGGGGGGACCCCATTCATATCCTCTTCTCCCCCACAACTCCCTGGAGGAGAAACAGCTTATTTCCTGAGTCAGATTCTAGGTGGCACATTCATTCCCACCCAATTTCAAAGTTCATCATGTTCCACTCCTGCCCCACTCTTGGCATGCCTGTCAGTGTCTAACACCACATATGGTACCTGCACAATTTCTTTGTGTGTGGTGTGTGCACGGATACTGCATGTTCTGTACATATTATGTGCAAGGGAACTTTGTATATTGCACTTCCTGTTTGCACCATCTGACCCCCTCACTCAGTACGTCTTACACTCTCTTGCACACTGGACTCCCATAACTGTACCCTGTGCACCTCCTTCCCCCCTGTGCTCTTCTCCCCTTCAACTCTAAGCACCTCCCTCATCCATAATGGCTGAAAGCGTTTTGTCTTTTTCTGTGGTGAAAAGGTATTCATTCACCAGCCTTTATTAATATATTTATTTAAACACTTATATAACGCTATCAAGATCATGGAGGTATAAGGGTAATTTGCATAAACCTTTAATCTGACAACTTACTTGTGCTACATCAGTTGGAAATAAATACTAATATTAAAGGTTCTGGACTAGAGGAGAAAGAGAACAGCATTATGAATATAAAATAGGTGTGCAGAAAACAGTTAACAAGTGGTTAATTTAGTTATAATGGATACTCTGACGTCAGTGAGATGGGAATTATTTGAAAAGAGAAGTTTTCGATTGGATGCTGAAGGTGAAAAGAGTAATTAATGTGTAGAACTGTCTGGTAACAAGTTCCAAATTAATAAAGCAGCACTTGAGAAGGACTAATTGTTGGTGGTTTAGTGGTTTGAATTTAAAGAGCTTCAGGTCATAGTGAGTCCTTGCTTTTCAGCCCTCTGTACCCTCCTGGAGTTGGCAGAAGCTCCCCTAGGCAGGGTGGAGTGTTGTGATGTATAGCCCCTTATGTGTGAGGTTGTAGAGTTTGGAGTTAATTGTAGCCAATGGTTTCTAGGAATTGCCTTGTAGACGAATCTGGCAGTGGAAGGGAAGCTGACTTTCCAAAATGTTGGATGGGCGATAAGATTCCCTACCAAAACTCCACTTCCGAGGTCCAGTCATGAGATGATGAGAGCAAGCATCACATTTGGGAGGAAATGCCCGAATTTCGTGATGAAATGTAGATGGCATTTCACCACTTTGGCGATCTTATTGATGTGAGAGATGAAAGTAAGTGGGCATCAATCATATAGCCCAAAATGTGACTGAGACTGCAGAACAGAGGAAAAGCTTTCCAAAATAAAGTGGTTGAGGGGTCCAGCTTTTTAGAAGATGTTGATGCTAGTTAACATGCAGTCTTTTCTAGGTATTAAAGAAGAAAGCTGTCTTGCATCCAGTTTTGGAGTTGTATGACAGCGGGAAAGGCAACTTGTTAGACATTTTTAGATGCAGCTGAGTATCGACTGCACATTGTGTCTTTTAGAACAAGGATAAGTGGCTTCCAGTAGCGCAGGGGTGATAGACGAGCGGCGGTGCGGGTGAAGGGGGTGGGGAGGCATAGGGGTCGCAAGTGGGAAAAATAATAATAATAAAAATAAAAAAAACGTACTTGCAGCCAGCAGCATCGCGCTCTTCTGATCATCTTCTCCAGGCGGCACAGGCTCCCAGAATGCCCTGCGGCCAATCCTGAAGCTGCTCTCACTTATGACAGCGGCTTCAGGATTGACCTGAGTGCCCTCGATTTGCGATCCAGTACAGACTGGGAGTCTGGGCCTGCTCTCTGCAACCCAGGCGCGTTGCAGTGTTGGAGGGAGCCTTCACTGCGCATGACGGTTTGGCCAGCCTAGAATGGCCGCCCAAATCATCATGCGCAGTGAAGGGAGTGCACCTACCACTCCCCTCGGTGCCTGTCACCCCCAGGCCCTGCCCCCAAGACTCATCAGGAAAGGAAATATAAAACGAGTGTTTATTATCATTTTATTTTTATTTTCCTGCTGTGCATGGTGGGGCGACACTCTTCCGCCATAGCGGAGGGGCCGTCGCTGGCGGCTTCCTGTAGATGTTGAAAAGAATGCAGACTAGGATGTATCGTTGTGGAACCTAACAACTAATTTTGGCTGGATAAGAGTGATGATCATTGATTTTTGTAGGAAATTTCAAAAAGGAGTTAAATCAATTAAATAAAGTTCCTCTGAGACCCATGTGATGCTCTAAGATAGATACTAGTCTGCCATGGTCGGCCATGCCAAATACAGCAGATACATTGAATATAATAAGGTAAAGGTCACTCTTTTCCGGAATGTGATGCGCATCAGCCAGAAATTTAAGATAGCAGATTCGGTGCTGTTGCTAATCATAAAGCCTGACTGAGGAGTGTCTGGTAGCCCTTCTCTGTCAATTAGAGAGTCAAGCTGATTGGACAGTATTCCATCTATAGCTTTCCACAGCCAACATAGATTTGAAACTGAGCAATACTTAGATGAGTTGAAGGGGTCAAGATTAGCATTTTTGAGTATTGGAGTGATCCATCTGTTTTCTTTTTAATTGGACCATTTATTATGGATTCTCCTGGTAATTCCCCATTTCTGAAGAGAACCTCAAGGTTCCATCTGCTGTCTCTACAAAGCCAAAATCCAGTCAGACAGAGACAGTCTCTCTCTGAACATTCAAATGTACTTCCGCGGCACTTCTTTACTTGGATGCTAAAGTTTGTTGTGCAGATGACTTAAGTACAATTTCTGCATTAAAGTGTTTGAAAAACACAAGCTTTAAAATACTAAGAAACTCTACTGGCTGCCGACCCCGAACTGCACTGGTCCTAACACAGGTGAAGGAATTCAGCACCAAACACATCTAACACAATGCCAATCAGACAGTGCTAAAAACAAAGACCTGGTCAAAAAAGCTTTTAACAAACATTTCTGAAATTATTGGCAACAATATGGCACTCCTGTTGCTTGTGCTGTAATTGTATGGGGTTCTGAAGAAATTTTGCACTGCTGCTGCACAAGTTGTGTTCTGAGTTTGTGTGAGGAGACGTGCACTTGACCTGCTCATTCTGCACCTGTGCAGAGCATCACACGGCCTGGTTTACTACTCTTGGGCTGCATCACAGATACAGTTTTTAGTGCAGCATCTGTGATGCAACCAAAGATTATGTTTGCACAGTGATATATGTACTAATCTGTCACAGCAAAAAAATAGCATGCAGTTGTATTTCCAGAATTCCTACCCAAAAAAGATTAATAAGGCACAGTGTCTCTTTGTGAATCCCTCCAAATGCAGGGATGGACTCCCATGAGATAGAGCAGACCTCCTTCTCTGCATGTGCAAGGGACTGAAGGTGCAACATACAATAAAATATGGCATTGTGCGAATGGACTACATGGGGAGCATGCACCTCTCTACTGGACAGCTGTCTTCTTCCCCTGATGCACCCATCTGTTACTTGCAGAGCAAAAACTGTCCATCACAGGCAGCTTCCACTTTGCAAACTCTTACCTTCTGGTTCAGGAAGTTGTTTACCTGTCAATGGTTCCAAACCCGCAATTCCAGTCACAAAACATTGACGCATGTCACTGTGATTTACAATAAAGCAGTGGCACCCCTTTCAGCCCCATGTATCTTTGTGAGTTGTGTGGAGTCACAATGTGCACTTTGCAAGTCAGGAAGTCATTTCTGACTCACCGTGTGCCTTTCGTATATTGTACTTACTCCTTGTGATTTCAAATCACACAATTTTGTGAATCGCAGGCTTTGTGACCATTACATGCTATGTATATTGGGCCCTTTGTGAAACTTAGTAAAACCTTTCCACCACACAAAATTCAGAACTGTGTAAGTATTTGTTTATTGCACAATTTTGATGACCCTGTTAGGACATGGGTATGTGAAGGGGTGGAAGGACCCTGCATTGGCTACCTGTCCTCAACAGGAGGGCGGCGCTTCTCAATACAAGGACCCCAATTTTGGAATTCTTTGCCCACCACCATGAGAAAAGAAACAGACTACATGTGCTTTAGAAAAAAAGCTGAAAACATGGCTTTTTACCCAAGCATATAGTTAGACACGAACTTCCACAAATGGTGACTTCTTAACTCAGCGGCAAGAGACCTGATGGTGTACGTGCGCTTTAGAAATTTTCCATGACATAACATAACATAACATAACATAACATAACATAACATAACATAACATAACATGACATATCCATGTTGTTGGAGGTCATTTGCCACTGGTGTCCTGGGATCTATTCTACTATGTCTCTGCAAACTGAACAAAGTACAAACCTTTCTGCTCTCGACTCTCCAAGTGGCACGAGCGAGCAGTAATAGGCTTCTCAGGTAAGGCGTGTGTGGGGAGGAGCTCAGAACTCAACATTCAGCAAACTGACACAATAAAGTATTATTCAGCCCAGTGCCAGTCTTTTAGGTAAAAGAAAGTACTTTAATCAGACAGTGTTGTGAAATACTGCACTGTACAATTAGGGGAATGCAATATGGGGTTAAAACCCTTTCGAAATCGCGGCCCTACCCCCATCTGTATCACAAACCCCATCAGGTATTCTACAGAAAGCAAGATTCAGGCAGCATCCTGCCACAGCTGATAGACTGGTGCTGTCGCAGCTGATCTTGCTTGATTGTTGCTTTCTGTAGAATAGTTCTTGCGGTTCATGATAAACATGTAGGGAGACTACGTGGCCCTCTTCGACACTGGAGTTGCATGCATTTCGCTCCCTGGCAGTCTCTCTCTTTCTGTATCTGGTCTCCATGCTGGGAACAAGCAGTACTTCTCCTCCTAGAAGGCCTCTCCTCTTGCAGGGCCAGGCACATTCTTTCCTTCCTCAGAAAGCAGGCATACGTGCAGGCTCTAGACAGACCCTCAGCTCCACCATCAGAAAGTACAGACTTCAGGCTATGTCCCCTCACCTCTGGGAGACGGGCTGTCATGCATTGCAGACACCAGCCCTGGTGACACAAGAGTGCAGATGACTGCATTACTTGCTCATCAAACACTTGAAACTGTAACAAAGTGGTGTGGTTTGGATCCCATGATTTACACAGTTTTCAGACAGGGAATGTGGAATAAGGCTTTGGAACTGGTTTGGGCTGGTTATCTTTCAAATGTTATTTCTAGGTTGCTCTACAGATACGGCCTTTGTGCAAAATGATGGTTTTGACAGCAGGTAGCAATGGGCTGTCTCCTAGCAGGAATATCCAAACCTTGGGAACAATGAAGTGGGAGTTCTCTGCACCTGGCTGCCACCACCGTTCCGTAGCAGTAATCAGAGACAGACAAAAAGACAGGCCTTGCGTAGAAACTTTCTAGCCATGAACAACGGAAACCGCAAGCCCATCCCTCACCCCTACCATCTATCACTTGTGAAGAAACAATCAGCAGTCCTTTGCTAAAAAATTCTTCAAGGAATTTATAAGGCTAGCCCTGTCTTCATCCTCCTCACTTAAATGTCTGCGTCTCCACCCTCCAGCCATAGGGATGCAGGCAATACACTTCCACTGTCTGAGGAAGTTATCATCACTCTCTGTCTTGTTCTATGCTAAACAAATGACATCCAAAATGGCTCCCACTAGCCCCAGTATATATATACCACACACACAAGCACGCACGCACGCACACAACACACACACACAGAATGTCACTGCAAGGGTCTGCATTTCACATAACAGTGGAACTTTACACAAGAGAGGTAAGTACACTGCCTTCTTAAAATAGCGAAAAATGTCTGGTCACAGTACAAATTCACAAAACACAATATGCTTCTACCACCGCTTTACATGCTGGACCCAGGCCAAGGACAGTAGTCCATTGCCTAATATGAGAACATGCCGGGTGTGCCTCTCCAGGCCTCAGGACTGGTCCTGGATCTCACATTTTTAGGAACAGGCCTAGGCCTCTGGACACAGGCCGATCATCATGCAGAGGACACTCCCACCCCAGCATCAGGACACCTCTCATTCTTGAGCTGCTAGGGTCACTCTTTCAGTCTGAGACAGTTAAGGCACACATTACCTTTGTGCCAGACAGGACACCAGAGAGTTTCCACCCTTTGCCATGATAAGTAAAGGCTCTTTTAAGCTATGAATTTGTAAAACAAAAAAAGGAACTTGTTTTTAGTGCATAAGGGAATGGGGCAAACAGATTTTGTTCCAAGCTTAGTCTGCACCATTAGGTTTTGGATTGAGGAAAAAAGCAAGCACTGTTTTGCTGCGTTAACATATTATGGAACCATTAAACATGTCTCATTAATTTCCAATCATGAAATTAGTAAAAACTTGTAAAATTACATTTTGAACAAGGGTTATTCAAGAACCAGGTTTTCTTTAATAAAAACTCAAGTACAGAATGAAAATAATTTGAAAGTAGTAGATGTTACATAGATAGTGTAGTGCAGTGTTTCCCAAACAGTGGAAAAGTTTGAGAAATAAATAAAGATTTCTTTAAATTCTGTGTTTATCTTGTCACATCTGCTAGGGCTTGAAAGACTGAGGGCAGATGTCAGGCTATGTCTTCTGAAAGATTTCTGTGAGATTGGGGTTTACTTTTCTTTCTCTGACTGCAAAGTGAGGTGAGCTTTTTAAAGTGAATTATGTGACAATTTTGCGGGAGTAAAGGAAATGTGGAAGGACAATATGCTTTATGCAACACACAGCAAAATGTACCTGTAAATGAACTGTATACCTTCAGCAAGTAGGAAAGGAAAAGTATTACACATTTTTTTATAGTTCTGAATTGTGCTGCAAACTGATTTTAATAGGATCAAAACAAATCAAGACACTTTACTTGGTGATGCACAAATGATAATTATTCACAGAAACCCAGTTTCTACACACTATAATGTGTGTGCCATATAGTTTTATTGGTAACATGTCTGTCTGTGCAAAGTTAGCAACCATTTCAATGAAAATGTGCTGCCTGTAAATGCAGGGACATCTTAAGGGTGTTGGGGGCCCTGGGCCAAACGTATTTTGGGGACCCCTGTTGGGAACAGCTTTGATTTTATGATTCAATTTCAGCTCTTTCATGCCTTCTTTGGCCAGGTCACTGGCAGTGCACAGGCACACTGGTCCAAATTCTAAATGTGTTTACATCTAATATTCAGGGATAGTGACATGTTTTCAACATTGTAACATAGCATCAGCTCACTAATTTTACTGCAAATAATCTCTGTGACACCCTCCCATTTGCCGTATCTCAGGTCCTGTTTTGATCTAAAAGAATTTTTTTTATGGATGTTGCATGAAACAAACACAACATTTCACAGCAAAATGTCTATAATAGACTCTCTCAAATCACCCACATTAAAAATAAATTCAAGGGAAATGGTATTTAAAACAATTTAAGAATTATTCAAGTTCATCAGGGCAAGACTCTCTACAGAACAGAGCTGGCTGCTTTAGGGCCCCCATGAAAGGCTGGGGCCATAGGCCAGAGACTACTTTGCCCTTGTCTTAAAACATCTCTGTGTAAATGACAAAGCGTTGCTACATGATCTTCAGTTACATAAAAAAGTGCCCCTCCTCATGGCCTCTAAAGGTAGGTATGTGTTGAACGTTTGTCATTCTAAAAAGTGGGTCATGGTTCTAATGAGTTTGGAAACTACCGGTGTAGTATTTTCATGATCTGTTTCCTCAATTAACACATACGCCCACAAGTCTTTAAGTTACATGAGCTGCTGAAGGTGTTTATAACGTAAGCATAAATTTTATATAAGCACAGTAATTCGCTACATATTGGTACCAATGTAAATTGTACCCGGGTGCCATCTGCAGGTCACTGGAGTGAATAACAGCCGGTCACCAAAGTGGCCGAACTCGAGCTTTCTTTCCTTCAGTCTTGCCTGACTGAGAGTTGCAAAACCAACACGTTCATATGCATGGCTGTTAGTAACATGTGCCCAGTCTAAACAAGGCAATAGCTGGATAAAGGCACAAGCAGAGGAGAGACTTTTATACTGAATTATGTAAAAGGGCACAGGATTTAAGACTAAGGAATCCCAAGCCAACCAAAAAGCCAATTAGGAACTTATTTAGCCACTTTTAACTGAACACGGAAAAAGAAATCCCCTAAACGAGTGGAGCAAGCATGGAAATGCAATAGGTCTCGCATTTGTGCGAGTTTAAGCTATTGGCATTGTAAATAACAATGCCTTTTATTTATCTGTTTTGCTTAACATATAAATGAAAGGCATTGTCATTGACAATGTGAATAGCTCAGAATCTTGTAAATGCGAGACATATTTAAAAAGAAGCAGCCGCCATTGTCCTGTGCTGCTCGGAAAGTGAAAGCACGCATGGCGCACTGAATGTTGTAGGAAAGCATGTTGTGTCTGCAGTAGGAGAAACTCATTAAAGAAAATAGTGCTAACAGACTAAAAAAAGACGTACCGTGTAACAACTGAAGTAAAGGGGCCAGTCCTCATTGGAGGTTACAAATGAAGACAAGAAGGTGATACTAAGGAGGGTCTAACAAGCCTATTAAGTAATCAGAAGCCAGCATTTATGAAGGGCAATGACCCAAACCAATTAAACATATGGGCAGAGAGTGGGCGGGGCCTCTATTTCATACTCCAATACAGCATGCCTCAGAGTAGCCCATGCCCTGTCCAGGCTCAACCTAAAAACCAAACATACCATAAATTAGCACTTGGCCTTTGAGGAAGAGCAGTCAAGGATGTTTCGATATGGATTGTTGTTTACCTTTACTGAGTAATGGGAGAGACTTCAGGACACTCTACTGTTCCAGCATGTAACTGCCTGAAGGCGGGTGTAACAGAAACCAAAGTCAGCTCTGGGATAAAATGTTGAAAACCAGCCCCCAGTAGTCCTCAACTGGAATGGAGCTACAGGAGCGTGGTTGGGTCATGGCTACCTATTCTGCTCTGAAAGTCGCCCCGAGCCTGTAGGCTACTGAGGAAATATCTAAGCTGTAGAATGACCATTCCAGCGCTGACTGAAGACCTACTCGGGCTGTAGTGAATGAGACAGGCATTTAGTAGAGCTGGGCTAATTGGCCTCAGGCAAGGATTTCAGTTTAATGGTGGGCGTTTGTGTTGGGTCACTATACAGGGGCCCCTAACTAGTAACAGATTTCATCACCTTGCATCATATATGTATTCATGCAAGCTTTAGGGAGGTAGAAAAAATGAGCCTTCTTGGAGGAGAAATTTGTGAGAAGTTGAAGGTTTCAGGACCCTTCATCCCACTTCTGCATACCATTTCAATGTGGATTGAAACTGTGTCTGTTTACCTTCCAACTGCGAGCCATTTTAATTTGTTGAAGGAGAATCACCTACTGACTGATTGATGCGGACGTGCCTGAATAGCTGAGTTTGGTAGCCATCAGTGGGTTACTTTTGAACCAGTTTGTAAAGGCCCAAGTAATCCAGGCCTTCATTCCAATTTTGAATCTAATTGGTCTTTTTAAATGCTAAGCCATGCTCTTTAACTTCTAAATTATGCCGTCCTAATGATGACCATTCATTCCCTTGGTCGAAACGCCATGGACCACCCTTTGCCACTGCCAGAGTTGAAAATGACAGAACCTACACAACTACTAAACAGCACACTGCTACAAGTGTGACAATTCAGCCGATTCCAGGGCCCCAAAGCTATAAAAATTTGCTTGGGTGGCAGATATTAGTTGTTTTTAATGCATACTGAATTAAGGAACCATTGCTGTTCTGCTCATCTCTAAATTATGCAAACAGTGCCACCATGTGGCAGCTGTCATAAGTGCTGGTGTTGACAATTAAGTGTAGATGCCCACAATAAAGTGCCGGTGCCGGGCACTGAAAACCATCGGCTCAAATTAAGCACTGATTGAAAGACCGGTTCTAAATTGGTTTGCTTCATACCTGACAAACCACACCTTCAAGTGGTGTTGAAAACTTTCTAATATTTCACTGCTCCAAAGAGTCTCTAAATATTCCTTTTTTGATTCCAATTTAAGCAATCTACATAGAACACTTTGGTGACCATCTGCAAATTGTCTGCTTTCTTTATCACATGTATGCCAGTTTACCCAGTGATAAAACTTTAATCTGCCTCCCATATCATAAAACCTCACCTTGCCTTGTACTCATTACCGATCTGGATATATGAATATCTGTTTAGAATTCATTGCCCATAAGATAGAGGACCTGATGGAGGGTTTGGCAGATGGGGCACTCCATCACAAATGTGAAAGATCTACCATCCACCTTATTGTATCTTCAAGCACTTCTAATAGGGCAGACAGAATATCCATCATGCTTGTGGCAGAGACCACATCGGCCAATCTCTAAATCAGGCCCTGAATACTACTTCTAAGAATAACAATAATAATAATGATAATAATAATAATAATAATAATAATAATAATAATGATGATGATGATGATGATGATGATGATATTATTATTAATAATAATAATAACAATAATACTGATAATCTCAAAACTCTCCAGACTCCAGATCCAGTCCTGGCTAGCTCAACACATGGTGCTGACACAATAATAATTGACAGTGATAAATTCTTAGGATTAATCCTTAACTCCTTCTGTGCCCATGACGAGCTGGACTCGTCATGGGCCGCGGTTGCGCTGTGCCCATGACGAGTCCAGCTCGTCATAAACCCCGCCCGCTAATGCAACGGCCGGCACAGGGCGGGGAAAGGCCGTGGCACACAAGGGGTTAATGTAAGACTGAATCTCAACTTCCCTGTCAAACATATGGACAGAAATGCCCAGTGTCATCTCAGAGCTGTAAAGATCTTAAAAACTAACTGCCAAAGCTGTTTTAAAAGTGCTTTCCAAGCTCTGTATCTCTCCAAGTTGGGCTACAAAAGTGCTTTGTGTTCTGCATTAACTGAGGTCAGATGACCACAGCTTCAAACAGTACTGCTTGTGGCTGCCGCTGCCACTTGTCACTTAAAACACATTACCCCAGTCTTGATGAGTCTTCAGTGGTGATCCATCAATGCCAGATAACCTTAGGATGCCTGGTTTAAAACATTCCCGGCCTTGGTACACCAATACATCTGAGGGGCATGCTGAATGTCTCTGGAGGTCAAAGTGCAATGTGTAGGGACAGATGTTATACTCTTTGACGTCCATATTTTCACAGAATGCAATACCCTTACCCAACCCTTCTCAGGTTACACTTCCAATATATGGAAATCAATATATGGAAATCACTCCATTCTTAGCTATATTCTGTTCAATCTTAATAAAAGGCTTGAAGTGACCCTGATAAGCTGCTATACCACCATGAAAAGATATCAGCAGTGAGTGACTATCACACTGAATTTAATGAAAACAATTATGCAAGGGGTGAATGGGTAAATGTCACAACTAGAAAGATTAACATTTTTGTCCTGTAATTGAACTGTATCCACAATTTATTGTCTAAAAAATTACACAGAATGATACCGGTCTTCTTAGTTGCCAATTCATTTCAAATTCCCTGCCTTTTTATACATATTTAGCATGACAATCATTTAGAGTGCCCAATCAGTATTTTATGCTAATTTTGCTGTTGAGACCCACCAGTTTATCCCTTCTGTTCAGTGCTTTCCAATGAAAAAATCAGATTGGATTACCATGTTAATGTCAGTAGAGAGGTCTCTCATGTAAAGCTTCATATGTAAAGAGCTATGAAGCATATAACAAAACGTAAAAGGAATGGGAGCGGGTCGGATGATGCGATAGACATTGTTTGTTGGATTGGTGTGATGCCTGTGGGTTCCTGGCGGCGTTGCTGACCCTCGGTAGAGGAGTCTTACTAGTGCAGATAGTTCATGTGTATAGAGCTCAGGGTCTCAGTTACAAAGATTCCTATTAAGAAACCATAAATTGTAAGTAATAACGATTCACAATTTGCGATTTCTTATTTGGAATGCACTAAAGTGGATTCGGTACAAGTGGTTGCAATTTGTGCACTGGCTTCTACAGAATGAATTGGTATTTTGCAAACCAAACTCTGTACTAATGTGTAGGGACTCAAAATATGGAATTGTGGTGGGTCGCAATTCTACCTACCTCATTTATCTGCATAAGGTAGGTTGCAAATTGTGACCCACTATGATTGGCCACAATCACAGGGATGGTGACCTGCTGGGGTCAGCAGACCACCATGTCTATGATTGCTTTTAAATGAAGCAACCTTTTTTTTTTTAACGCAGCCCGTTTTCCTGAAAGGAAAAAAAGATGCATTAAAAAAAAAAAAACATTGCACAAACCCAAACTTTTTTTAGGAGTAGGCAGTGGCCACAGGGACCAATGCCTACTCCTAAAAAATGTTTTTGTCAACATTCACAAAGGGGAAGGAGTCCCCTGGGGACCCCTTCCCGTTTGCGAATGGCCTACCACCTCCAGTGAGTTGAGTAAAATATTAATGTTTTGCAACAGGATTTTGGTTGTAAAATATACATAGCATAAGCAATTGGTATGTGGAAGGGACCTAACACAACCCTTCAAACAGTGATTCCTAATAGTTTTCTTAACTCATTTAATGTTTTGGGAAGCCTTTTTCAAATTGTTAAATGGATTCAGTACATTTAAAAAAAAGTTTTTAGTGATCTCAATTCATCTAATTTATCAAATCAGATGATTTGCGAACGCTAAAACTCTTTGTACATGACGCCCAGAATTCTTTAGGCAAAAAACTGTGGGAAAGTGCATGATAAAAATGATGAATCTATACCGTATTATATAAGAAACAATAAAAGGCTTGTCAGAAGTTGATTTGCAGAAAGTGCTAGCCTTTTGTGCCACACAAAGGAGCACTTGTCTTTGCTTGGAAATTTCATCACTCATCAACAGAATTTCAAATCTTCAGCGGCGGCCTGCAATGATCAGAGGTAGGGGGCGGGAGGGGCGGAGCAGGTGGGAGGTAGGGATGAGGGGCCGGGAGTGGGTGGGAGGACGGGGGAAGCAGGAATAAAAAAAATTAAAAAACGTACCTTCTCGCTGTTTCCTCGCCTCCGTAGTCCTCCCTCACTCGGCCTTACCAGAAGCACACACAGGCTCCATCACAATGCTGCTAAGGCAGCATTGTGATTGGTCTGAACTACGTGTTTCGGCGCTCAGATGCTGACTGGGCATGTTCTCCATGTAGGCTGTAATGCAGCCTGCATGGAGAACATGCGAAGTGCGCAAGACAGTTTTGGGCAGCCTGAGAGGGCCAGCCAAGCAGTTACTGCGCTCTTTAGAAGGGTGCTACCATTCCTCCCCTGCCCTCACCCCCTAACGCAAAGCGAGCGGAAGTAGGAGAAAATAAAATGATAATAACGCAAATTATTTTCCCTTTGTGTCACGTCAAAAGAGCAGTGGCCGACGATCCTCCGCTTTAGCGGAGGAGCCGCCACTGCAGATCTCAGCAACAATTTGATATTTTGCGAACTGACCTACTATTACATAGGCTAGTTTGCAAACTACCACACTGATCACAAAATACTGGTCACAAATTGTGACCAGTATTTTGCGACCAGTGATTAGTACATCTGGTGCCTGCTAACTTCTATGGCTAGAATGCATCCACGGGTCTATACTCGAGCCCCTATGTATATACATAGATTTTTTCCTGAAGCCTATAGCAGAAAACACGAAGGCATATCTGAGAGACACAATGGAGACAATTATTTTGGTGAATCAACAACCTTTTGACCCAACCCATCAACTACTGGTAACAATGGACATCGTGTCACTGTCTACCAGTATACCCCAAGGACTAGCTCTTGAAGTGATGGAGACAGCTCTCAATCGGAGAACAGCCCCCATGGCGGTTCCAACTGAATTTATCATGAAATTACTCCGCGTAGCAATGATGCAGAACTTTTTCTTTTTTCAGAGCAACTATTACCTGCAGACAAAGGGTGTAGCGATGGGGACGTCTTTTGCCCCAGATTTAGCTATAATCTTTATGGATCACGTTCAAAATTCCTATGTATTTGGTACCAATAACCCATATAACACTCATGTGACCTTTTGGAGGCGGTACATAGACGATGTCCTGTAGATTTGGACCGGGGAGTCGGCAGAATTGGATAATTTCCACACATGGCTGAACCAGAGAAGCAAGGTCATACAATTCACTATACACTATGACCCTGATAAGATTGACTTCCTAGACATCACGATTAGAACTGAGAACAACTTACTGTATACTACATTGTATCAGAAGCCAGCCAAACGCAATTCATTACTCCGCTACAACTGCCACCACCCGAGGGGACTGCTCGAAGAAGGAAAACTATATGTCTGAATCTGAGGA
Organism: Triturus cristatus; assembly: GCF_964204655.1. NCBI lineage: Eukaryota > Metazoa > Chordata > Amphibia > Caudata > Salamandridae > Triturus > Triturus cristatus. The sequence goes on along the minus strand of NC_140594.1, from coordinate 435,448,267 downwards.
GCTAGGTGATCATCTTGTAAAAGGGGCTCCCCTAAGAGACTGGTAAAGAAAGCACGGAAGAGGGCGTGGTTCAGTCCTAGAGAAACACTGCTGACCCCAAGGGAAAGAGAATGCGATCTCTCTAAAAGGATGATTTGTGTCACCACGCTCTCCACTAAAAGCAATGCAATCAAGAAGGTTATAAGTCAACACTGGGGTTTAATATCAGATGATTTGCAACAGCAGGATTTGCCCATGCACTCCTTCAAGAAAGCTAAAAGTGTGAAGGACCATTTGGTACGATCACTTCTAGACTCACCGGTGGAACCATCTATTCAGCCACTATGGAGCCTACCTCCCACGCTTGGCCACTACAAATGTAGGCACTGTAAGACTTGCAAATGACTATCCAGACTAAACAATTAATCTATAAGCAACACACGATCGATCTGAAATCCTTCACCAAGTGCAACACGTCAGATGTGGTTTATGCAATCATTTGCCCATGTGATAAGATATATGTAGGCCAAACCCAGCAAAAGGTCAAAGCCAGGATACTGCAGATAGAATGCATGTGCATAATGGAGAAATAATGAACCTAGGCTGGACCATTTGCCATTAGTGACTTGGTGTAAATTATCACTCCTTCTTGAATAAAGTAATTAGCTGAATCTCAGAATTGGTTCCATGATCTTAACATGAGCAGTTTGCCATCGTCAAGCACATTGGGAGCCAAGGAGACTTCTTGATACTGGCTAAGTCAAAGTCAAGCAGAGTTCCTAGTTACCCCAGATGGAGAGACCTTCTTAGATTCATACTGTGGAAGTTGCACTAGGGTCATTTTATTGATCTTCTGTCTTTGTGCGCCACAGTTTTCAGGTAGTAAGGCTCTCTACGGGTCAGTGCTAGACTGGTTGTTTCCTGATGGTTTCCGTCCTACTCGTCAATGCTGGTGTTGTTGTCACCCCCACAGAGATGGGTCTTTTCAGAGATGATGGCCAAAGCAGCGATCTTCTCATTGATTTTTGCCTTCATAAAGATGATGGTTGGAACATTAATCTTGTCTACATGATCTTTCTATAAGGGAAGTCCAGGATAGTGATCGCTTCTAAACAATCAGTGTCCAAATGATAGCTATTGTTGCCTACTGCAGAGATGTTTATTTTCAATTAGGTGAAGACCACTGTTGTCTTCTCTAATTGATAGATATTGAGGAGGGCTAGGGAAATGGTTGTCCAAAAGGTATGGGCTCAATTGAGTGTCTAATACTCAGTATTCTATGGGCTGGAGTTGTTGTCTCTTCTAAGTGATGCTTGACATTTTACAGGTCAGTTTTGGGATTGTTCTCTTCTCAAGATTTATTTCCAGTCTCCAAAAAGTGACAATTAATCTGGTTTTCTCCTTGAAGTGCTGTCTGTCCTCCTACAGGGGAGGCCTCTGTGATTGTCTCATCTGAGAAATGTCAGATTCTCGTCTAGTAAAATGTATATTCAATCAGGAGAGAAAGAGTCAATCTTCAGCGCATACTAAGGCAGGAGTAGTTGGATCCTGTGTTTATGATGCACCTTGGATCAACCACTGCACTTTACACACTTTTTCAATGTATCCATGACCTAGAGTCACATTCAGGTTTGCCCACAGCACTGGGTTCAGCGTAGCAGCACTGACTACAGTCCAATCAAATGCATCTTGTGTTATGCAGCTGTACATGAAATGTCATGCAATTGAGATCCAGAATTTTCCTCTTCTTATGCTTATATCACTCATAGAAAGATGATATAACAAAGAGAAAACATTGTTTTTTTCCTCTATGCCATCCTCTGGGAGACGTACCGATTTGATGCAATCCCGGGTTTACAAACCTTTGTAAGTCTGAAAATGTGTCAAATCCATAGGTGGATGCATGGGAACTCCCGTGCTTCTCCCATGGAACACCTACCAGCTCAAAATGTAACATAACGCTGTGCATAATGCTGCATTGTGTAACATTTCTTTACCATGCCATGTAAGGTGGTACACATAGCTCCTTGCGTAGTTTTGTAAATCTTACTGAAGCCTTTGCGTTGTCCTTGCATAGCTTTGACGACAATGAAGAGGCATAGCAAATTTGGATCTACTTGTCTACACTATCTTTTACACACTATATCATCAAAAGTATTTGCCAAGTTTGTATTCCAAATCAGTGTACAAGGCTTTACAACTGCCAGACACAGAGGCTGGATGGGATTGTGTATTTTACCAGCAAAGCCACTTCTACCACACTGTTTGGGCATGAAGGAGTGCAGAACACCATGCATCTTAATTGATCCTTTTGGCATTCTGCAGACCCGAACTCTCGGATTCTCTGTGGTGCCTATGCTACTTGAGTAGAACACACTGGGAGACACCTCTTGTTACAAGACAGCAGAATGACTTTGCAAGTTAAAAGCTAAATGCAATTGTGAAACCTGCAGATCGTGAGATCCAACTGGACTCTTTCAGTCTCTCTACACTGTCGAGTGACAGTGGTGCTTTTTAAAAAATTAAAGTCTTGGCATAATATTAAGCGTTCACTGGTATCCACGGCGCACCGAAAAATAGATTTCTAATTTAGAATTAGTGTCCGCCTTTAGCTGCAATGATTTTCTGTAGTATTTTGCAGTTTGCTGAGCACAGGCTGTGGGGTTTGAGCACTCCTCTCTGACACCTGATGAACTAGCACACTCAGTAGTGCGCAGGCATGGTTCGCAGGTGGGAGGGCTGGCGCGGGGGGATCGCAGGGGGACGGGAGGGCAGTGCACGGGAGGGGGTGTCATAATTTTGTTTTAAACAATTTTACAACCAACCCTTCTGCCGGGTCCCACATTTTCTCTGCTCCTGCTCTCCTGCCAGGAACAGGAAGCAGGCAGCCAGGCTCCCTCCCCTAAGCCAATCACAATGCAGCGTTGTGATTGGTCTGGAGCAGCCGTGACACGGCGCTCAGCCAGGGACTAGAGGGGTGGGCATGTTCTTCATGCAGACTGCAATGCAGCCGACATGGAGAAGGGCAAAGTGCGCAATACTGGTTTGGGCGGCCCGAGAGGGCTGACCAAACCATTTGCGCACTCAAGAGTGGACTCAAGACTCTCTGCAGGGCAGAGCTGGGTCTATCAGGGGCCCCCTGAAAGGCTGGGGCCCTGGGCCTGAGCCCACTTTTCCCATGTCTCTGGTAGTAATACCACCCATTAATGAGGTGTTTTGAGACACCTCACTTCGTTGTGAAAGGTGTCCAAGCACTCTTTTTCTAACAGCTGCTTGGGCTTCGACTCTGTTTGCCCCTTGGTGTTTACGTTTGCGCTGAATTGTGTAAGAATGCACACCTTTTTCAATTGCGCCACAGTCTCTCAATATTGCAGCTCACGTGTCTGCCCTGCTTTCAGGTATAAGCTGCAATCACACTCTTTCTAAGCAACAGGTCATTGCAAAATGGAGATTCTGACCGAAATAGGAAAGCTGCGCTGTTCTTCGCTGTGATCTGCTACAGCGTAAAAATAACAGGAGAAATGTCTTTATTTCCTTAAAAAAGCTGGCTCACCTGAGCAAGGACAGTGAAAATGGGAAGGTCTGGTTCATGCCTTATGTGCCACGAAAAGTGATCCAGGTTCAACTCCTCTTTGAGCCAGTCTTGGAAACATATACATTGCAATTTCGTTTATAAAGCGTTGGCTGCTCCTGACGAGGAGTTGAGGCGCTTCCAAAGAAATGTTTTTGTTGTTTTAACCTCTTCAGCGCTGCGCGGATTCCCGCGCAGTGCTGAAAGATCTGAGCGCAGGCGGGGCCATGACGGAACGGTTCCGTCATAAGCACAGCCCAACCGGCGTGCATGACGGAACCGTTCCGTCATCGGCATCGAAGAGGTTAATCAATCATGAATGAGGCATATTTTCAAGGACGAGGCAGCTTTTGAAATTTGTTTACAGTTTTAATAGATATGACGAATGGGATGGCTGGGGGGAGTATGGTGAACCAGGCTATCAGGAATTCTCGCGGCTCGTCTAGCACTCCCAGATTGTCATGGTAATCTCCTCACTTAAGATGACCTGTGCACCATCTTGATGTCACAACCATTTTAACATGAAGAATTCTCCTCACAAGCCTGTGGGGCTTGCCAGCCATCTTCAATTTATATGATGTGCGAAAAAAGAGAGAATGTGGCGTAAGGGTCAGAGCTGCCGACTTTGGAACTGGGGTACCAAGTTCAAGGGCCCGATTCACAGAACTAACTTAAGACAAGATCCTAAACTTACTACTTTTGGTATTCACAGAAGTTAGGATTTTGTCTTAAGTTTGTCTTAAGACAAACTTAAGACATACTTAAGACAAACTTAAGACAGACTTAAGACAGACTTAAGACAGACTTAAGACAGACTTAAGACAGACTTAAGTTAGGATTTTGACTTAAGTCTGTCTTAAGTCTGTCTTAAGTCTGTCTTAAGTCTGTCTTAAGACTGTCTTAAGTCTGTCTTAAGTTTGTCTTAAGACAAACTTAAGACAAAATCCTAACTTCTGTGAATACCAAAAGTAGTAAGTTTAGGATTTTGTCTTAAGTTAGTTCTGTGAATCGGCCCCCAAGTCTCTGCGCTGGCTCAACAGCCTGTGATTCTGGGCATATCATTTAATCTACACGTGCCTACCAAAAAAGGAATGTATCCTTTCTACTTATCTGACTACCTACATGTTTAGTACTCTACCTTTTCCTGTTTGTCTTGCAGGCTTTGTGTACAGCGCTCTGATACCCTGACGGGTCATGTTCGCGCTATATAAAACCTTTCAAATAAATAATGTAACTGGTGCTCATGCAAAGCCTCCAATACCTTTGTCTGAGTTTTTGCTATATAATAAAACTGCAAAATATATATATATATAGAAACTCAGTAATGCTGCCAAGTCATGAAGTTGAAATGCTGCATACAGGGAATCTCCAGTAAGTTTTAGCGCATTGAGCTAGCCTTGCTTCTGCTGTCCCACGCGGTATATAACATTCTTTTTGTTGAAACAGCAACTTTTAGTAATAAGCAAAGTCAGCTTCTTTAAGGGAAGACGCAGGAAAATATACACTAAATCAATACAACTCCATATAAGTAAAGCGGCACCTCACAGTCCACAGCAGTGTAACTACTTAAACAGTGAAAAAACTACTGCTGGACACTCACATGCCTGTAGTGGAGAATATCAGTGTAGGTGTGGGCCGAAGCCCACCTTTCAATGCTGCTTTTAAAGCACTTTTTGGTGACTCCTTGAACTCTACCAGACTTTAGCCGGGCCTGAAAAGTACTTTTATACACGCGAACTAAATACTAAACATAACATTTCAACAGTACAATATATCTTGGGCCCTCCTTTACCAGTGGTTTGTGTATGAAGGTCTGAATAGTAAACAAGATGAAGCCCCCTTCTATGTTGTTTGACACAAAGTTTACAAAGTAAAACACTTCTAGGTCAGAGAATTTGCAATCAAAAACCAGTGGCGGCTGGAACACATAAAGAGTGGCGAGGAGGGTGGAGGGGATGCAGGGGGGACGCAGAGGCAGGGGGAGCACGCGGTGGGGGTTTAATAATAAAAAACAGTTCCTGGTCCCAGCAGTCCCTGGGACAGCATCGCGGACTCCCATCTAATCCCGCGCTGCTCTCAAGCATGAGAGCAGCATGGGGAGTGGCATTAGTGGGCTGGATTAACGCTCGCCCAGGCACAGGGAGCCTGTGCTGTTTCTCCAACATAGCTTGGCAACGTAACTGGGTTGGAGAAACCTAAGTGCACATGTCAGTTTTGCCGGCCTAAGATGGCCGGCCAAACTAACATGAGCACTTAAAATTGCACCTACCACTCCTCCGTCCCCTCCCATGACCCGGCCCCGTCCCTCCCTGCACACGCTGGCTCTGTCAGCAGCTGAAAAATAAAAGGTCATTTTATTTTTCAGCTGCAGGCTTCGAGCCAGTCGGGCGACAATTCTCTACCATTGCGGAGGAGCCGCCACTGTCTAAAACCAATTTCTACTGAATTTTTAAGGGATTGGCAAATGCAAAACTCCTGCTTGCTATATTTGATGCAAGGTCTGCATTAGCATAGGTGGACTAACACAACTGCTGCCCAATCACATGAGTGCAAAGAAGTAGCTCATCAAAGGGGCTGAGTCATAGCACTGGGCCCCATTACTGTTGGATGCAAACTGAGCACCTGGTACACCCTTTTAGCACTTGACCTACAAAGTAGGAAACCAGAGCAGTACACAGATTACTCAGGGAGGAAATGTGGGTTAGAAACTAAGCACTCCAAAAAGTGCACAATAACACTTAATAAATCAATGCTCAGTCAGTGCTTTTAGTCTCTGGGTGCCCTTTTAATGTTCTAAGAATGTGCTGATGTTTATTCGGTAATGGTTTGTACTGCTTGTGATAAGTCATTATGGACAGTGGTCGGGAGAGTAGAACAAACTTATGCTGCTGAAGGCATTATAATGGGCAAACTTGATGGGTGTGATGATACCCATCAGGCTTCAGTATCTCACTATCATAGTTGCTAAGTAGCCATGTTATGTGAGAGAAACCCAGCCACTACTGTCTTGTAAACCTCCAGCAAATTACAGTTTCATCAGCTGTCGGAAAGGCCTATTGCTAAAAAATATACGTAAAGTGTGTTTTGGCTTTTGCCAGTTTCAGCCTTTGGCTTTTTTGACCAGCCTCTTTCAGCTATTGGCTGAAGACTGTGTCAATCACATCTAGGCTCAGCCCAGTGGAGTATTCATCTGTCACCTAATGCTATTGGCTCTTTGGGTTTATCCATCAGCCTCCACTCAAGTGTTTGCGTTTAAATGCATGAGAAATGAATCTCCACCTATCGCCCTCTTGATCGTGCCCGCGGGCTCCCTATCCAGTTTCTCACGCTTGTGTTAATGCTGCATGCGCCCCATTTGCCTGTTCTTCTAAAGATGGCAAGTTTAGGCTCTGAAAATCCTGTATAAATGGTCCAGTTGGGTTAAAAAAAAAAGTACACTGGCTGAAGGTGTTAGACGTGATAAGCCGCCACCTTCTGGTGGTGTGTTGTCTGTGTATTGCTTGCCCCATCACTTGCCCACACCAGATTTTCAAGATTCGACAACTTTGCAAAATGTGAAGTTTGCCCTTGTCCAGCGATCGGGGAAGAAGGAGCCAGACCACCACCCCAGCCTCATACAGCAGTTTGAAGGCGCAGCTTTGCAGGGAAACTGCCCCAAGCTCACTGTCTCTGAACGCCTGGCAGGATTGGGGAGCCTTGAAACAAGCAAGTGACTGAGCCCCAGCTCTACTGACACTTCACAGATGTGCCGCCTGGCCCTGGCGCTATGCTGCGGCAGACAGAAAGACCTTTGAGGTAAAGGATGTGCAGATACTGGGGCTAAAGTCATAGAATTCATGTTTCTGCCGCGCTGCAAACCCAGGAAGGAAGTGGATAAGCGTTGTCTTGAGAAACTGCTACGTTGCACTCAAGAAGGAAGAAGGTTCCAGAAAGTGGCGTCAGAAACAGGGTCCACAGTGTCCGGTGGGGTGTGGAACGAAGCACTTCTACACAGCAGCTTTCACTAACACAAATGGAACAACCACGAGCTTCACTGCATGCCGTTTTTTTCATGTATATTTACATTTATTTTTGTAGATTGTAAAATGTATCTATATAACGCTTGCGATCCCTGACCAAGCTTTGTCGCACTTATTCGGCGAGTACGCACGCTACCTATATCTGCATACCAAGTTACATTTTGTCCTGCACCAAGGGGAATATTATCAAGCACGGCGTTAAAATTATCGCCGCTTTTGCGGCAGAAAACTGCCGCTAAAGCGGCGATAATGGGCGTGATAATATGCCGCAGAGAATTCCAATAGAAGCCCATGTTCACACCAGAACATGGGCTTCTATGGGAATTCTCTGCGGCATATTATCACGCCCATTATCGCCGCTTTAGCGGCAGTTTTCTGCCGCAAAAGCGGCGATAATTTTAACGCCGTGCTTGATAATATGCCCCTTGTTGCGATAATGTTAACGCCGTTTCTTGATAATATGCCCCCAAGTTGGCTTACTGCCGTTCAAGTTTTTAACACTTAAAAGAAAGCATGCTGCTTCTCTTGGCCGGAGACTGGCACCCCACCTGAGATCACTTAAGGCACCCCCAGGGGGCTCTCCCCCCAGTTTGAAGGCCTCTGCTCTGCACACTCTTGCGCTAGATAATGAAATCTTTCCTTAGGCTTCAAAGATCTTTTTGCAAGGGCGGACTTGGCATGTCCTGGAGACATGTTTCAGTTTCCCAATACCATTTGTTAGGGGCAGGGATTACTTTGTAAAAAATAAATAAAAAAATAGGCAAGTGTTAAAAACATTCTTAGGCGGCTGCCGCTCACGTCCCCTCGACTCCCATCACCTTCTTTCTTCACAGCCCGCATAGGGAATGCCAAAACAAAAGCGAGCAAGCCAGTTTCCCGCAAGGGAAGTGGTGTCTACCACCAAAAAGTTTTCCCTAGGTGCTTTCCATATTTCGAAACATTTGTAATTCTTTCACACACTTTCCCAGAGAATCGTAATCACAGTTGGCACATATGTGACCATCACTCTATGCACTCTGAAGAGAGGCCAAGGATTGGATTCCCATGCAGCAAAAACACCTTTATAATAACACAGTGACCGGCACGATCCGAAACTTGCACTTTCAGCCTCTACTCCAGAGCTGTCAGTCGTGCCGTCATGAACACAAAGAGGCGACTCAGTTTGCAGTTTGTGAGAAATACGGCTCATATGTTAGATAAAAACAAAACTGCAGAATCACAACACCTGGGAAGAGAAGACGCTCTTGAGAAGTAGGGCCACATGTACCATGCAACATGAAGAATAAAGTGTGAAATGTAATTGTGAACATATCACTGACCGGGATTACTTTAAGGGCTGTTGCACACTGGGGGGCAGATTTAGAAGCCTCTTGCGTGACTTTTGCGCTGCAGTTACGTCACTTTTTTGACGCAACAGCGACGCAAACAATGCGCCCTAATTACAACATGACGCATCTAGGGAGATGCGTCACGTTGTAAAGCCCTGCGTCACATTACACCTGCGTCAGGTATAATTTATGCAGGGTGGGCGTTCCCACGCAGAAAGGCCTCGTAAAAGTGACTCCGTGAAATCTAAAAGATTTCACTGCGCCACTTTTAGGACGCCACTGCGTCAAAACCTTACGCCTGCTTGAAGCAGGCGTGAGTAGTGACGCTGTGTAGTGGAAAAAGGCCTCAACACGCATTGCTGGAGTTGCGTCGTGCTTGCGACACGACTCCAGCAATGCGTGACTTTTCTGCCAACAGATGCGTCAGAATTTCTGATGCATCTTTCAATCCTTGCGCCATAGTGCGCCGTATTTACAATACGGCGCATCTATGGGGGTGCAAGGGTTTTTTTTGGGTGGCGCAGGGAAAGTGAAGCATCTGTACAGATGTGTCACATTCTTGTAAATCTCCCCCAAAGTGCCTGATTATGTGTCGGGTGGAGTGGCATTACTGCATGGAAATCATCTCGCCTGATGCAGAGTGGTCAGGTTTTCCCACTCCTGTTTTTTCTGCGTGTGGGTGAACATGACTCGATTTTTCCAGCCGGTAAAAAACACAGTCAGAAAAATTGCATAGGGGCTTTGGCTGCGGTGGCACCCAAGTCTCATTTCTGTTTTTGTTTTCGGACATGGGGAGCATCCTTTGACCCCCCTGTCAGAAAATACTTTATCCTTCCTGTAGGAACCTGGGGTCACCAGGCCCTAAGGGCGGTAACGTGGCGCGAGCCGGTCGGGCAACCAGAGGGCTATGTGTTAAGCAACCATACACCACACGCTTCTCATGGACTAGAGTCACACACAATAAGGGACGCCACACCGTTTAAATTATGCAAATACTTCAAGTTTATCCAAGTATAGCTGGTCAGTTGCAGTTCAGGAAATAACAAGGTAATACATGAATCATAATACCATCGTTCAGTACATGCGACACTCTGGGAGATATCTATGTAGTGTCTAACCTCATTCATGTACCCACGCGATTCTAGCGCTGTGCGCGCTTATGTACAGTCTTTCCCTGAACAGGCCGTCTAACACAGCGTTATACTTGTAAGGGGGAACATTGGGTTCATCAACATGGCGCCTGTCGAACTGAGCGCTCCTCGTGACCACTGGCCCCTAGTACTGTGAAGCAAGGCATATAAAACACAGCGCTACGCGCAATCAGTTGCATGTGGAAACGTTTGCGTAGAACAGTTATCACAACACGTTACTCGTAATCAGTTGCATATCATTACCTTCGAGCAGAGCATATAACACAATGCGCTACTCGCATTCCTGGGCATGTAACTACGGTCGAGCAGAGCATATAACACAGTGCGCTACTCGCGTTCCTGGGCATGTAATTACTTTCGAGCAGAGCATATAACACAGTGCGCTACTCGCATTCCCTGGCAGGTAATTACTTTCGAGCAGAGCATATAACACAGTGCGCTACTCGCATTCCTTGGCAGGTAATTACTTTCGAGCAGAACAGATAACGTAACGCGCTACTCGCGATCATCGGCATGTAAATACCTTCGAGCAGAGCATATAACATAACACGCTACTCGTGATCATCGGCATGTAAATACTTTCGAGCAGAGCATATAACATAACACGCTACTCGTGATCATCGGCATGTAAATACTTCCGAGCAGAGCATAGAACATAACACGCTACTCGTACTGGACTCCGAGGCCGTTGCAGCGGAGCCGGTGAAGTGAAAGCGCCTCTCGTGAACAATGTTATTCAGTCCTTCGGAAGAGGCTTCCAGGGGGGAGTGCAACAGGACTCGAGGAGCAAGTATCTACGCTCCGGTGCAGTTCACAAGGCACCGCACTCAGTCTCACTAAAGGGGGACACGGAACGGATCCCTCGGCGGGGTCTCTCCGTCGCGCAGCAGGGGAGGGGACTCCCACGGAGGGGACAACCCGGGCCAAGTGCGGTGTGGTTTCCAGACCAGCAGGGGGCGCACCAGGGGGGATCTCGGCCTCCGGGCTTACCTCCGTCTCGGCGTCAGCAGGCGTCCGTCCTCACGACGATGGGGGAACTCGGCCCGGCCTTGCGCACCTCCTCACACGGCTGCGACGGCAGCGACGGGGCCCCGGGCTTCGCCTGGGCCTCGTGACACAGCAGGGCACTCCTCCAGGCCTCCAGGCCGCGGCGGTGAGCGCGCTGGCTTTGTCGTCGCAGGGGGGGGGCTCAAATTAAGGATGGGGGTAAAGTGCTCAGCAGAGCACGCTGCCGGGGGTCCCAGACCAGGGCAGGGAGCGCGGGGGTCACAGCGCTAGTACCTGGTCGATCCCCGGTGACTTGGCAATCGGCTTAGTATTTCGTTCAATAGGGTAGCTTGGACACGCAGTCTCAGCTCTGGCATTCAAGGCTTACAGCTCGCTCTTGTCATGCAGTCTCAGTTCTTAAAGTTAGGTTTCAGTTCTCAGTTGACAGATGAAGTCTTTTGGCGCAGATGTATCTGGCGCCCTTAAGGGGTTCTGTTACAGGGGTAGGGATGGAGAGGGCGACTAGGTCCTTCCTAGTCAGGCTGGCAGAGAGTCTCTGGGTCCTCCTACTACTGGGCAAGATCAGTGGGATTCACAGGGCACCTCACTCACTTAAGAGGCAGTACCTAAATCCTGTCACTCTCAGAGGCATAAGTCCCTGGCTAGGCCCTACCGCCTACACTCCTGGTGGATTCTTCCAGCTCTGCTTCACCCCAATGGCCAACTCACCACAAAAGTTTCCCTCCCACTCTTAAGTAGCCCTAGGTCAGGTGACCTCTAGCCAAGGCGGCAAAAGTAAAACCCCACCTCCCTTCTAGAAGGTTACAGCTTCTTCCAGGAGCTTCCACACTCTAACTATGGGACAAAAAGGCGGGCTGGTATCGCAACATTGTTGTGGGTCCCAGCCAGCTCCTGGCAGCTAGGGTGCTACTATGAAAAACGACCACCCTGCAGTAGCAGGGGTCTGTGGCAGCCATCTTGGGAGAAGTAAGCACCTGCACCTTAACACTACAAAAACGAAAAAAATGAGGGAAAAAGGGCCAAGTCCAACAAAACCCCCTTCCAGCCGAAAGCCAGGGTAGACCGATCAATGCCTTGATGGTCTTCCCTGCTTGGGGCGAGAAAAGGTGGACGCAGGCCCGCAACGGTAGGAGCACCCGCAGGTTCTCCTCCGCTCTGGAACCCGATGGTTCCCTAACAAACCTTCCTGGACCAAAGAAACCACCCCACGGGGGCTCCCTAGCTAGTTGTGGCCAGGACCGGCCCCTGGGCCGTCCAGATGTCTCTGGCCCGGGTGACCTCGCGGAGTGGGGGGCAGTAGCCCCAGGCCTGTAGTGCCTGTTGACCACTCCGGTCCTCCTCCTTGCAGTCCTAAACTGCCTCTGGTCCTTCCTCCTGGGGTTCACACCCTTAGGCTGACCAGCCTTCAGGGGCGAGGCTCTCCTCCCCCTAACTCTCCTTCTGGGGTTCCTCACCCTACCCTGCGAGGCACCCTCAGACCACCACTTCCTCCTCAGTACAGGGCCTTGACCCTTCAACTGATTCCTCAACCTAGGGTCTAAACCCTTAGGCTGAGTCGGTGCCCGAGGCGAGACCTTCCTCCCTCTGCACCCCCTTCCAGAGTTCCGCACCCTCCCACTGGGAAAGGTACCCCTGGAAGTCAATTTCGGGGGGACCCTGTTAACAGAGGCCCCACCCGCCAGGTCAGGCAGCCCCTGAGCCTGGCATCCCAGCACAGGATCTAAACCCTGCGACTGGGCCAACCCCAGAACCTCAGTCGCGCTGGTTACAGTCGCCCTGGGTCCTCCTGACACTAGGGGCTCCCCTGCACTGGATGGCACATCGGGACAGCCTAGGCTCCCAACCTGGGGCTCCCTTGCGGAACTCTCCAGGCCCTGAGACTTCGGTTGGGGCACCTCGGGACACCTCCCCGTCTCACGCCTTCCTATAGATAGGTCGTGAGGCCCTACAACCCTCTCTCCCTGGGACCTAGCTGGGCTATCTGCCACTTCTCCCACCTCGCTGGGTTGGGAGATCCCTGCACCACCCCCTTCAGGTTCACACCCCAATGCCTCCTCAGACACCCTGGTGATGTCATCCTGGGGTAAATAAACTTCTAGCTCCTGTGGAGTTTCCGGTATGCTGCCACCAGTGTCCTCACTCGACACACTCATCTGGAGGGCACGCAGCTCCAACTCCTTCATCCGAAGCTCGTGCGCCATCCTCCTCTCCTCTATTGCCCATTTCTTATTCTCTCTTTCCCTTTCTTTTTCATGCTCCAACTTGGCTAGTTCCCATCTTAATTGCCTCTCTTCCCTTCTGTCCTCATACTCCTTTGGAGACGCGCTCCTACTAGACCCTGTCCTACTACTGGCCCCAGAACGTCTCCCTGGGGGCACATTTTCAGACTCCTCTATGTTTACGATGTCTAGGACTTCCTGGGCGCTCTCCTCCTGAGGGGCATCTGGCGCCCTCTGTCCCTCATCCCCTCTCCCTTCTGGGTGGGCTTCTACCCATGCCCTAATGGCGGTACGGAGTTCCGGCGCTTTGGCCCTCCGCATCCCAGGCACCCCCAACTCCTGCGCGAACTCCCTTAGTTGCTTCACTGTGTACCCCTCGAGGTCAGCTAACCGGGATTCCATTCTGGCAGGTGGGGACCTAGACTCTAAGGAGAAAATTCCTAGGGTATAGGCAACAGTTACCGGCTCACTAGGCTTCTTGCACTCTCAACCTGGACAGTGGAACTAACAATGCAGCAATCAATGTTTTTAGAGCTTTGGAACACAACAGGCGTTTAATTGTGGCGCCCTTCGCCTCACGGAAGGGTGCTGTATGGTCACAGGTCCCAAGGATCCCACCGCTCGCCAACAATGTAGGAACCTGGGGTCACCAGGCCCTAAGGGCGGTAACGTGGCGCGAGCCGGTCGGGCAACCAGAGGGCTATGTGTTAAGCAACCATACACCACACGCTTCTCATGGACTAGAGTCACACACAATAAGGGACGCCACACCGTTTAAATTATGCAAATACTTCAAGTTTATCCAAGTATAGCTGGTCAGTTGCAGTTCAGGAAATAACAAGGTAATACATGAATCATAATACCATCGTTCAGTACATGCGACACTCTGGGAGGTATCTATGTAGTGTCTAACCTCATTCATGTACCCACGCGATTCTAGCGCTGTGCGCGCTTATGTAAAGTCTTTCCCTGAACAGGCCGTCTAACACAGCGTTATACTTGTAAGGGGGAACATTGGGTTCATCAACATGGCGCCTGTCGAACTGAGCGCTCCTCGTGACCACTGGCCCCTAGTACTGTGAAGCAAGGCATATAAAACACAGCGCTACGCGCAATCAGTTGCATGTGGAAACGTTTGCGTAGAACAGTTATCACAACACGTTACTCGTAATCAGTTGCATATCATTACCTTCGAGCAGAGCATATAACACAATGCGCTACTCGCATTCCTGGGCATGTAACTACGGTCGAGCAGAGCATATAACACAGTGCGCTACTCGCATTCCTGGGCATGTAATTACTTTCGAGCAGAGCATATAACACAGTGCGCTACTCGCATTCCCTGGCAGGTAATTACTTTCGAGCAGAGCATATAACACAGTGCGCTACTCGCATTCCTTGGCAGGTAATTACTTTCGAGCAGAACAGATAACGTAACGCGCTACTCGCGATCATCGGCATGTAAATACCTTCGAGCAGAGCATATAACATAACACGCTACTCGTGATCATCGGCATGTAAATACTTTCGAGCAGAGCATATAACATAACACGCTACTCGTGATCATCGGCATGTAAATACTTCCGAGCAGAGCATAGAACATAACACGCCACTCGTACTGGACTCCGAGGCCGTTGCAGCGGAGCCGGTGAAGTGAAAGCGCCTCTCGTGAACAATGTTAATCAGTCCTTCGGAAGAGGCTTCCAGGGGGGAGTGCAACAGGACTCGAGGAGCAAGTATCTACGCTCCGGTGCAGTTCACAAGGTACCGCACTCAGTCTCACTAAAGGGGGACACGGAACGGATCCCTCGGCGGGGTCTCTCCGTCGCGCAGCAGGGGAGGGGACTCCCACGGAGGGGACAACCCGGGCCAAGTGCGGTGTGGTTTCCAGACCAGCAGGGTGCGCACCAGGGGGGATCTCGGCCTCCGGGCTTACCTCCGTCTCGGCGTCAGCAGGCGTCCGTCCTCACAACGATGGGGGAACTCGGCCCCGACCTTGCGCACCTCCTCACACGGCTGCGACGGCAGCGACGGGGCCCCGGGCTTCGCCTGGGCCTCGTGACACAGCAGGGCACTCCTCCAGGCCTCCAGGCCGCGGCGGTGAGCGCGCTGGCTTCGTCGTCGCAGGGGGGGGGCTCAAATTAAGGATGGGGGTAAAATGCTCAGCGGAGCACGCTGCCGGGGGTCCCAGACCAGGGCAGGGAGCGCGGGGGTCACAGCGCTAGTACCTGGTCGATCCCCGGTGACTTGGCAATCGGCTTAGTATTTCGTTCAATAGGGTAGCTTGGACACGCAGTCTCAGCTCTGGCATTCAAGGCTTACAGCTCGCTCTTGTCATGCAGTCTCAGCTCTTAAAGTTAGGTTTCAGTTCTCAGTTGACAGATGAAGTCTTTTGGCGCAGATGTATCTGGCGCCCTTAAGGGGTTCTGTTACAGGGGTAGGGATGGAGAGGGCGACTAGGTCCTTCCTAGTCAGGCTGGCAGAGAGTCTCTGGGTCCTCCTACTACTGGGCAAGATCAGTGGGATTCACAGGGCACCTCACTCACTTAAGAGGCAGTACCTAAATCCTGTCACTCTCAGAGGCATAAGTCCCTGGCTAGGCCCTACCGCCTACACTCCTGGTGGATTCTTCCAGCTCTGCTTCACCCCAATGGCCAACTCACCACAAAAGTTTCCCTCCCACTCTTAAGTAGCCCTAGGTCAGGTGACCTCTAGCCAAGGCGGCAAAAGTAAAACCCCACCTCCCTTCTAGAAGGTTCCAGCTTCTTCCAGGAGCTTCCACACTCTAACTATGGGACAAAAAGGCGGGCTGGTATCGCAACATTGTTGTGGGTCCCAGCCAGCTCCTGGCAGCTAGGGTGCTACTATGAAAAACGACCACCCTGCAGTAGCAGGGGTCTGTGGCAGCCATCTTGGGAGAAGTAAGCACCTGCACCTTAACACTACAAAAACGAAAAAAATGAGGGAAAAAGGGCCAAGTCCAACACTTCCCTTCTCTACATCCCACACCCTCCTCCTTCGTCCCCCACCCCACCCGCAGATCCGCACAAGCATTTTCTACCTACTCATAATAGGTGCTATATGTTTGAGTCAAAACCCTATGCAATGGCAAAATTGTTGTGGTTTTACGACTGCAAAAAGCATCCACACATGGTAATTACCCGTTCCTTGGAGTTGCACTCATAATTGCTTGCTATTGGCGTGAAATTGCCAAACGATAACGGTTTAAATCACATGATTTTTCCTTTACCCATGTACTGTGTAACATATAATGAGGATTCATAGTCGAGAAAGAAATCATTAAAAAGTTAAGGACTTGAAAGACAGGGCCTGGTATGGGCAGCTTCGGATTAGTAACACGGGCACTCTGGCAATGCCCGAGGGGCCGGTGCCGAGTTCAAACTGTGGGCTGCTTTTTGGAACAGTCTGCGGGGCAGGTTTGGGCAGTGTCGCTGTTGTTCGGATACAGCCAGCGGCCCAGTGGGTGTCTGAGTGGCCTTTCTGGAGGCAGATGGGCGCTCATTACCTCACGTTTAGCAACAGGCAGAGGTGTCACTTTCTTTCTCTTGCAGGGCCGGCCCATTTATGTATGCATACTGAGTGGTGGCAAGGGGCCGGAGCAGAAGTGGCCTCACTTGTTTTCAGTCACCAGTATAAACGAATCCGTGCATTTTTTTGTACACCCCCCCCTTTTTTTTTTTTTTTTAAATAAAATTTTGCCGAAGCAGTGTTTTGAGGAAAGGCAATATGCAAATGTGGGCCACTTATTTTTAGCGTGCCCGGGCCGATTTTGAACCCCAATCCAACCCTGGGTATGGGCCCGTTTCAGAGTCTGTTTTTAAATACCGCCGCTGGCCAGTGCCAACTTGACATCATATTCTCTCTCTCTCTCTCTCTCTCTCTCTCTCTCGCTCTCTCTCTCTCTCTCCCCCCCCTCTCTCTCTCTCTCTCTCTCTCTCCTCTCTCTCTCTCTCTCTGAACTTAGAGCCAATTAATGTTGTGTAGACAGAGCAGCACCAATTTCACACTGTTTACGTAACTCTAATGCTGTCCAAATACAGTTCTCTCAGTGGGCCTGTCCCTAAAAACAGTACAAGTGGGACCTGGTGTCATCCACCGGCATAATTTAAGCCCTGGCAAGGGCTGCTGTTGTTATGCGCCCCTTCAGTGAAGGAGTGATGTCTTCGAATTCTGTCGGGATGTTGAGACTTGGAAAACCAGTTGCATCACTCTGTTGTGTAGGACTTGTTATAGGTGGTAGCACTGTAATTACAACAGTGCCAGTGAGACATCTTAATTAATTATTTGATCCATTTTCAATGTACTCAATTCATTGTCTATATCACTAGATTTGGACTTAGTTGTTCAATTTTTGGGCTCTGGAACACAGAGACCTCGTCTTCTCAAATTTTGGAACCCCCTTCAGACCAGAACCCATCTTAATTCATTGATTTGTTTTCTGGCCTATTGGAAAAGTTCATAGTCTATGACCGGTTCCGAATAACAGGCGAGCGCTTCTTTACTACCATCAGACGCAACACCCAGTTAAAGCCCGGCGGATAGACTCTGGAGGCCGAGGGCTGACCGGCCACTGTCTCTACATCTCATCTCTTGAGTATTGCTTGGAGGAAGAATACAGAATCGGGTGGTTTCAGTTGCTTTCAGTGTTTTCAATCACCACCCAATACCATTAAAAAGCTAGATTCACTACAAATTCACAGAAGGGCTCAGCACGGGAGTAGGTGACAGTAACCTTATAGATGGGGGTATTAGTGACAGCCTTGAGACGTTAGCGCAACACATCACAAATTGCTGGTGGCCTTAATAAAATCACTGATAAATCCCTGTAAATATGCTTAAAATAATCACCAGGTTTGAAATAAAATTGAGAAAAAGGAAGGAAAAGTGTGGAAAATAGCAATAGTTTACAAACATGGCTTCGGGCACTGACGAAGTGCTACGGGGGATATCCTAAGGCACCGGGAAAGCGGTATAGAAGGAGTAATACTGACATGACACTGAAGAAAAGCTCACGCTTCAAGTGCCCTGTAGCGGGGCGAAGGCATTATTGGAGGAAGTAGATATTACTGGGGACCATGAAACTAATGTATGGCAGTAATCCTGGAACACTGAGAGGGCACTTCTGAAAAAATCTCAACTTGATAAAATTGTCAAGGGCCTTGAAGGCACTGCTGGGACAAATGTGATGGTCACACTAATAGAGACCTCTACAACTGAGAAGATACTGATGAAGACTGCTCTCACTGCGCTACTTCTGTACCACAGATGCAGTTTTGCTTTCACACTCCAACCTGCTGCAAATAATTCAATCAATCAATCAATCAATCAATCAGGATTTATAAAGCGCGGCAAATCACCCTTGAGGGTCTCAAGAGGCTGGAGCTGATAGCTGCTTCGCGGAGCTCTGTTATAATGGAGAGTTATGCCTCCTTACCTGGGTGACTGCTGCTTGTGTCACTCTGGTTCAGGATTCTGCAAACTCCTGTCATGCAGTGGTTTTCTGTGGGGACTTTGTGTGATTTTTGGCAGTGCTTTGTGGTGCTGCTGGGTTGGTCAGGGTAATTGTTCTTCTCACTCAGTACGCTAAAGGGTGGCAGTACTGTGACCCAGCTGAGACTCTTGCTGCTGTGTGTCTGACTTGTTACTGTCATGGGCTTCTGATGCGGCTCTATAGCAGGGCACACTAGTGCCAGGCTGGTAACAAGCCCTAAAATCATGGGCATATCTTTTGACTTGGGCTTGCCTAGTTTGGCACCCACTTCACACTAACTGGGTGGACTGTGGAGTCCAGTGGCAGGTCTGGTCGTAGGGTTGTCTGCTGAACCTGTCTGACTACAATGATGTGCATCAGACTATTGAAGTGGGGGCAAAGTCAATATCTTGGAGGGCACTTAATTGACAAACAATCCAAGATCTAGACCGCTGTTATTAAGCTGTAGACCTAGAAATGTATTATCCAGAATTAGTACTTATTCACCTAAAAAAGGGAAGCAAGATTCTCAAGCGTTTAATTGCATAGTGTATCTTGATTCCAGTCTAAAGGATAACATCCCTAATGCCTCCTCTGATTGATTCCGATACACAATTGATGACAAAATGTTTCAAATGATTCTCATTAATATTGTTGACATCACGATAATGTCTGTCCACTGAATAGTTAGAATGTACATTGCTGATAGCTTGTGTGTGTTCCAAAATGTGTCTGATCTGATTGGCTGCCTCCACATCAACATGTGCTCTCATGTTAGCTTCTTGAGCACCTTCCATCGCCTCTAGGAGAAAATCATGAAAGAATTGTTTTCTATCAAAGCAGAGGGTCAGCATTTATCACAGGGTAACCTGAGAACTCACTAGATTTCTTAAAATGTGTATAACAACACCAAGAAATGGTTTGTTACTAAAACAATTATCACCTTCTATATTTGCTCATTGTTGTGACCTTCAAAACATGGCATTAACTACAATGCATTACAATGAGGCCCATGACTCCGAGTCCTGCAATGGCTGCCACAACATGTTTTCCATGTTGTGGCTAGCCAATCAAGGTGGTTTCTTTGAGACTGCCCCTGGGTGTCAGGGTGTGCTTCCACTTCCCCGTTATATGATTTTTTAATACATTTTCAGGATGCAGGTACCATGCTTCTAAGTACTGTAATGCCTACTACAACCTATTGTTCATGTTGTGGACAGCTAATCGGAATTAACAAGCCACGTAAAGGCCTGATTTTCAATGGTAAACGTACACTTTATAGTAATTTTACTAATTTTCAGTATTCACAAACTGTATTTACGTTAGTTACAACTCCGCACTCCATATACTTATGTGTTTGGAGTTTCTCCACAGCCAGAAACTCCACAGTCGGGGCAGAGAACTCCGCAAACATAGTTATAGGGAGTGTGGAATCATAAAATACCATATGTAGTTTTTGAATTGCTTTTTGTAGTATAGTTTGTAGTATTATAAAACATACTAAAAAGAGCAGTTTGAGAATCAGGACATAGGAGATTGGATAAATCTATTTTTTAACTCCTTGACCACCCCCAGCACATCTTTAATCGTAATGTTTTTTTGAAATGGCTGAATGGATTTACACCAAATAATGAAAAGCATCCTTCATAAGTACATTTCTATCTTTCTGACAAATTTGAGGTAATTTGTTATGCTATGGTATATGTATTTGTATAGCACACAACCAACCTGGGAGGGTATCCTGAAGCTGAAGCAGAAGCTGTATGAGCTGAGCAAGGGTCTGAGATAGGTAAAGAGCCCGCTCTTCAGTTTCTTGTGGAATTCAAGAACTGAGGAGGAGGCTCTGATGTGCAGCAGCAGCAGGGCGTTTCCAGCTTCAGGAGTGAGGTAAGAAAGAGCATGACTGCTGGATCTGGTTCTGCGTATGCAGCAGGGAGGTGCAAGTAGGAGTCTTGAAGTGTCTGGTATTTTGCGGAATGTATGCGATTGTTGAGGTACGTGAGTAAGAATGTTGTGTTTGGGTTTGTATGTGTGTAGGAGGAGTTTGAAGAGTGTTTCTTTGTGGATTGGGAGCCAGTAGAGGTATTTGAGGTGTGGGGTGATGTGAATGGAGGGTGGGAAGTTGAGGGTGAGCCTGGTTGCTGAGTTTTGTAGTTTCTAGAGTCTTCTGGTCAATTAAGTGTTGATTCCAGCAGAACGCATTTCCGTAGTCCAGGTTGCTGGTGATGAGGGCTTTGTAGACGGTTCTGCAAGTATTAGTTGGGAGCCATTTGAAGCATCCTGAGTGTGTAGAATTAGGAGACAGAAACTGCATTCACATGGGTGGTAAAAGTCAGTTGGTTGACAATTACAATTCCGAGGTTCTTTGCATGTGCTGCTGGGAGGGGAGGGGGTCAGAGTTTGACAGGTCACCAGGTGGAGTCCCAGAGCGAGATGTCTTTGCTGAAGATTACTACATCCGTCTTGTCTGTGTAGAGCTTGAGGAAGTTGGTTTCATCCATCTGCTGATTTTGGTCATGCAGGCGGAGAAATTAGTCTGGGTGTTTGGTATCTTGTCGGAGAGAGTTAATATGAGCTGAGTGTCATCAGCATAGGATATAAAGTTGACTCAGTGAGTTTGAATGATGCTGGCAACTGGGGTCATGTAGGCACCAAACAGAGTGGGGCTGAGTGAAGGTCCTTGTGGAACTCTGCAGATGAGGTTGGTGGCATCTGAGGTAAAGAGGGGCAGGCTGGTGGACTGGGTGCTGCGTGTCAGGAAGGAGCAAATCCAACAAAGTGCCTTTCTTTGTTGGATAAGGATGGGGTGGGTGATGATGTTCAAGGCTATGGAAAGATCCAGCAGGGTGAGGGCCACTGAGTCACCTCTGTCCATAATCATACAGATATCATCCGTGGTGGTGATGAGGGTGGTCTCTGTACTGTGGTTGGGTCTGAATGCTGATTGAGTGCTGTCAAGGAGATGGTTTTCTGTAAGGTGGGAGGCTAGGCATTTTTTCCACTACTTTTGCCAGGTAGGGTAGCAGAGAGGTATGTCGGTAGTTGGCTAGCGTCTTTGGGTCTGCTGAGGGTTTCTCGAGGAGCGGGAGTACTGTGGCGTGTTTTCATGCATCCTAATAGGTGGCTGTGATGAGTGATTCTTTCAGGACGGAGATGAGGGCTGCGTTGATGGAGTTTAGTCCTTTGATGAAGATGTGCTGAGGGCAGGGGTCCGATGGTGCTCCAGAGTGTTTGGGCTACATAGTTGTTGCAGTGTTTTGAGAGGTGATGGTGGGCCTGGTGGTTAGGGTGGTCCTCAGGGTGTTAGTAGAGATAGACAAGAGGGCTGCAAGGGTCTTGAAGTTTTCGTAGATGCTGTTGATCTTGTTGCCGAAGAATAGGGACAGCTGGGTGCAGCGGACCTGGGAGGGGTGCATTGGTAGAGCTTGGTGCCGCAGAGGTAAAGTTTTTCACTATGGCAAACATTTCCTTGGTGTTGTTGACATTGCTTCAGATGTAGTTGGTGAGGACGGAGTGTTTTGTGACTTCAATTTGCTGAAGCTAGAGTGAGGGTGGATTTGTAGTGCATCTTGTCGGTGTTGTGTTCTGACTTTGTCTCCATCTGCTTTCAAGTTGCTTGCAGTGGCATTTGGTCAGCCTGAGCTCTTCCGTGTACCAGTTTTCTTGCAGTCTGGTTCTTGTGTCTTTGTGGGTTTTGAGGGGAGCCAGGGTGTCTGCACAGGCTGTGATCCAGGCATTAAAGTTGGACATGAATTTGGAGAGGTTGCTGTTGTGTCGAGGTGTGTGGTGTAGGAGTTTGGAAAATCAAAATGCTTGTGATACCTTGTTCCAGTCTCTTCATGAAGATTTGGTGATGGTGTTTCCATGTGGTGTGGGATGGGTATGCTGAAAGTGATGAGGGGTCAGACCACGTGATCGGTGGGGACTTGTCTACTGTGATGCTGCTGAAGCTGGTGAAGATGGAGTCCAGTAGATCTCAAGCGATGTATGTGGCACTTTCCACTCACTGGGTGAGTTTGAAGTTGGACAGGTCCTTGAGGAGGTTGTTCGTGTTGGGATTGGTGACGTCCTAGAGGTGGTAGGTGAGGCCACTGAGGAGGATGAAGGTGCTGGCGTAAAAAATAGGGGGGGGGAACAAACATCTGCAATGGTGCTGCCGAAGTAGGCGTGTGGTCCAGGAGGGCAGTAGATGAAGGTGCCGCTCAAGATGTAGTTGGCGGTGATGAGGAGTTTGAAGTTCAAGCGTTCCGAGTTGCAGGTGGTGGTAGATTGTATGGATTTTTTGGAGATGATAGTGACTCCGCATCCTGGTCTGTTTGTCCTGTCTTATCTTGTGATCTTGTATCTGGAGGAGAGGGGCAACAAGGGAGTCAGAGCCAGGTGTCGGTCAGAAAGAGCAGGTCCAGTGAGCAGTTGTGTAGTAGATCCCAAATTTCGGGTGCATGTTTGCTGAGGGAGTGTTGAGGAGTATGCAGGACAGGGAGGGGTGTGATGTAGTGAGGCTCAGGGCAGTGTGTGTTGAGGGTGCTAGGTGTGGGTGAAGTGAGGGGGCTGTCGGAGAGTACATGTGAAATAGCAGGTGTTGCAGGAGAACACTTCTTCAATGTTGTATGGCCCGGCAGTGCTGAGGGATGAGACTGTGGTTCATGGCATGGGCTTGCGGTGAAGTAGTGATGGGGGAGGGAGTGGGAGGAGAACCATGAGTCCTGGCACTGGGCATGGTTGGGACGCTGAGGGGGGCAGACGGGCTTACCATTTGGGTGCCCTCTGCACACGTCCGCTGCATATTCGCACAACAGATGCGATAAGTGAAGAATGTTTTGGTGGGAAACCAGTGATGTCACTTCCTGTGCAGCTAGATGATGGGAAATCCAGTGATTCCACTTCTCTGTGCTGATGAATGATGGTAAAAGAGTCCTCTTAATTTTCTTCGTTTAAAGATAGTTTTGGTGGGAAACCAGTGATGTCACTTCATGTACAGATGGATGATGGGATATCCAGTGTTGTTGCTTCCTGTGCGGGTGGATGATGGGAAATACAGAGAGGTCACTTCCTATGCTGATGGATGATGGGAAATAAGTCATTTTGCTTGGCTTTGCCGCTTAGCCACTTTTGGCGTGAAGTCAGTGATGTCATTTCCTGTGCAGATGGATGATGGGAAATTCAGTGATGTCACTTTCAGCAGATTTTTTTGTCTCGGTTCCAAATATTTCCTTTAAGAATTAACATGGAAAAACAAGGTTTTATATATATTGTATATATTCATAAATAGAAAAACAAATAAGAAACAGATACAGTGGGCTTATATTTGTTTACCTACTTCATAAAGAGTTTGATGTAGAGTCAACTTCTCTAGAATCATTGAAGAGACACAATGTACAAAATATCCTTCATTCTTTACAGTACATGTTCGCCCTACCAGAACTGGCAGAATCTTTTTACTGCAGCCCTAAGAAACCATCACATTTTCCAAATTTAATACAGCCAGTCCTCATAATTTATATTTCTCTTATGGAGTTGGCAACTCCAAAGACCTTTGTCCATACTATGGTGTCATTTTTTTGATTATACATACTGCCTCGGAATTCAAAGGTTTGAAAAAAAACATGGTGTTATCTTGTTTAGTATCTTCTGTGCAGTGTTGTGGTTTTATTTATCTCACCCTGCCAGTCACGAGTAAGTTATCTGCTGTGTACATATAGAAATTCCAGTCTCTTAACAGTATCCTCTCCGAGAAAGACGGAGAAGTTACAATAGACATATTTGACAGATATACCAAGCAGTGGCTGAGTAACAGAATATGTACATGCCAAAGACGGCCTTTCTGCCATCTGTAAGCATGGGGCATATTATCAAGCACGGCGTTAAAATTATCGCCGCTTTAGCGGCAGAAAACTGCCGCTAAAGCGGCGATAATGGGCTTGATAATATGCCCTTGAGAATTCCAATAGAAGCCCATGTTGACACCAGATCATGGGCTTCTATAATTTTAACGCCGTTTCTTGATAATATGCCCCCCTGTTCCTTGGATTGGGATAAACTAGCTTAGGTCCAGCCATTTTACGTTCCATAAGCTACAACATACGCCTAATGTTGATGGTTTTTCCGGGTGTCACATCTCTCCTGTGTCACGTTCCAGCGAAAGTGCAGAAATTCCTGTGTGCTTGCTACCTTGGGTGAATTTGGTTAAGAGATCAAACTTTGCAATGGTAATTTAGCTGGCCCTGTGTTCCTTCTTTCCTTTGGAAAGCCTCTGGTACTGGATGCTGTCAGCACCTCTTTCCGTCTTTGCACCTGATGTGGGTCGGTGCGAACAGAACCCAATAGTTGATGTGGGCACACAGTGATGCCAACGAGGTATACAACTGTACAAAGTTAGCCACGAGCCTAGTTTTTTGTTGTTTTTGGACTTATAGTATTCGAAGTATTATAAATGTAGGGCTATAAGTGGCAAATGAATGGAAAAAGATAGAACCAGATACATT
The DNA here is from genome assembly GCF_964204655.1 of Triturus cristatus. Lineage (NCBI taxonomy): Eukaryota > Metazoa > Chordata > Amphibia > Caudata > Salamandridae > Triturus > Triturus cristatus. Next base: position 435,423,016 of record NC_140594.1, on the reverse strand, counting down.
CCTCACACCTGACATGGCAGAACTTGAAAATATGTTTTAACACATAGGAGGTTATTTTCAACCTCCTTTCCGATGATTTACTTTACTCTAATTTTTTTATGACAGGCCTACTAAAAAATTAATAATAATAATACATACACATACATAGAGGCACTTTTGGTCATACCGCTTCATCCCTTGGCCTGTTTGAGTGCCAGTCAAATGTTACTGCTCCATACTACAGCATGGTCAGCCCAGTTAATTCACTAGCTGTTTTGCACTATGAGTGGCAGTATTTTTCCTGATCAAGTGTGCGGCTGTCTTAAAAGGAGCACACTTCTGTGCCAGGGCTGGTGTGCCTGGGCTGCCGAGCAACTTCTTTATTTTTATGCTTTGTGTATGTTTGCCAGGTTTTGTTTTAACGCATATGACATGTTTGCAAAAAACAGAATTGCATGCCTGCTATTCCAGCCTGTAGGCTTTGCTAATGCTTGCTTTATTTAGAGATACAGCTATTGTGGGACAGGTTCCATATTAAAATAAAATGGCATACTTTTGTGAACAAACAGGTAGACAGATCCTACATGATAATTGATATAGCTGCAACATCCTTTTATTTATACTGTGCTTGGAAATCAAACATTTTCCTTAGCCCATGTTTACATTTTCCTGCTGACAAGAAGGATTCCATACAAAAAATCCTTTATAATTCAAAGATACTAACTGAAGATCTGCTAAACCAGGTTGAAATGTATGATTTCTTTTGGTCTTGTAATACAGTAATATACTAACAGGTTACTGCTGCAAATGAGGAGTTTAATGACCATAAGCTGATTTTAGATTGTATTACACAGTCCACTTCTGCGTTTCTAAGTGCTTGAAATGGCAGATGTTATCACTACCCAGTGTATTGGTTTTTAATTTACTTCCCTCTGAACCACTGAAAGATAGAAGTCTGGGGCTGGCCTACAGTGATTCGAACGTGGCTTTTAGACAACAGTAGAAGTATGCATTAATCTCATAGAGAACAATTTCTGTGAAGACAACACTTATTTTATAACAATTCCACCACTGAAAACAGCAGCTGACGCACTGCATTTGTGTCAGCTAAAGTACACACACGTTGCAGTCACTCACATACCCCTCTTGGTGGTCACAATTCCACGCGGCATACCTTTGTCTCGTATTTTTATATCGCTAAATACATTTGCATGAATGAATGCTTGAAGTAGCATTACTTAAGTCAAATTGAAAAGTGCCTGGTTTGGAACCGTATTGGGGAATGCCAACCAAGCATTAAATTCGTGTGTTCAGTAAAGTAATACCATAATAAACAATCTAAAAAAGACAAGCATTGGTATAGCCAATCTGCATCAGCAAAGGGAGTGCTTAATTAGGGTTATGCAAGAAGCACTTTATTACTGACACTACTTAAGTTTGGATGCCCTGTAAAAATTGTTCCCTGCATAAAGTGCTGAGCAGTGGTGTCACTTCATTTATGAAAAGCACCTTTATATGCCAACAAAAATGTTTAAACATTGACTACTATAACTCCTACTTTGAAGTGAATAGCTTCAAAGCTCAGGATTGAGGCGTGGTGGCTTCGGTGAAGTATTGTAAAAAAAGTGAACATTTAAGTAACATCTATTGGAAAAGGATGTGGTGAACCCACACAATCTCAAGGGGCCTTCTGAGGAAAATAAAGAGAATAATTATTCTAGAAACCCAAACAAGGATAATATGCATTTTCAGCACCTTGTAAAAGAAGCAATTTGAAGCTCCAAATAAATACAAGATTTACTCTCAGGAACACGAAAAAGGACTAGCCAATCAGATAATATAGACATATGGTGGGGATTCCAAACAAGGCTGGCTGTACGTTGCAGAGACCCATGCGAAAAGAGTGGCTTAAAGTGGAATTAAATGCGTAGAACAGAAGTTTTGGAAAATGCCATCTACTTCCCCACAGCATGGTGGGAGACCATTACTCATTTGCTGAAATAAACAAACCCCCCTCCCAGAGACACCCACGAGGGGAACCCTGCTGACCTCCGAGGACACCAGGATGTTATCAATGCTCCTGTGACAGGGCGGGGCATTTGAGCAGCAACACTGCGTGCCAATGGAAGGCACAGCATAGTCTGTGAAATAAAAACAGGACTGGATAGTCTTCATGAGTTGTCCCAGCAATCAGTCTCCATTAAAAAATATAAATATAATCTCTGTTTAGGAGAGAGTATGAATGCACGACACAGGTACAAACACGATATCATATCAGTACATCAAATAATAAAAAATGATTAACACATTAGAGAACACAATGCCTTATGATCATGTTTACTGTTTTTTTTTATAGAAAATAGTCTTTTTGCTTACTATAAGAAAATAACAGAATAAGTCTGCTACTTTGACTTGTAGTGTCCGAAATGTGAAGAACATGACGGCCTAAATTTCAACATGGCTGCTAAAATTACTGCCTAGGTTGAAAGATTTGTGGGTTGGCTCTAGGGTACAGAGCTACAGATAGCATGTCTTCACGGGTTGACGCATGAACCAGCTAAGGGTGAGAGTGGAACCCAAGCTTTCACAACTCTTTTGGGATAAGGAGTCTCTGATAAGGAATTTTAAGGGTCATTGGATACATTCCAGATGTGTTAATGCAGCTAGCTATCTTTCCAGTGTTTGGGGCTATGTATACATATGCACTGTGTTCAGTACATGCACGGGACCGAGTACACATTCTTGCACATTGTACAAGCACAGGAAAAGTCCTGCTCAAAAGCAAATTGCCATAAATACATTGCGCTGCGAGTCCTGCATCCACGGCAAGTGTCAGAAACAATGGGTGAAAATGGCCCTGGGTATGTTTAAAAGTAGTTGGATAGTGCTCTTGGTGAGGGCCAAACACTGGAAGAGGCATTACATATGCATGCCCTTTACAAATGGGGAGAAAGAAAAATGGAGCGACAATGGTGCCTGCGAATGGGAAGCCTATGGGTGGGCTGTAAGCCCACAAAGTAGATACAGCATGTCTTGGTTCAAGACTGCGCATGCGTGCCGTCTAGCGCTGAAACCTGTTATTTATATTTGTTATTTATATTTATAACATGCGCAGATACTTCGAGGAGTGTCCTTGCGCGAACCTTGAGGACTAAATAGAGCCTGATTAGACAAAGAGAAATGTTTTCAGGTTTTTCTTGAAGAGCGAGGGATCCTGAATGCTACGAAGATGGTAAGGATAGATTTACTCTACTGCTCTTAACTTCTCATCTGCATACATTGAAAATAGACACAGTCTCTGGATATAATATTTTGGCAAGGTGATAGTTAAAACTCAATACTGTGGTAAGGCGCTCTGATACCTTTGGGTCAAGTTCGCGCTATACATAACAAACAAAAAATATTAAAATGTATAGATCCTAAACATACATTTTAGAAACATTTAAGAAGGAATGGTAAGACGAATTTGTCAGGCAAGACGAAAGAAACAGTGACGTCTGTAGTGCACAGTATGTATATATGTTCAATTACATGCACGAGCCTTATGTTCTATTAAACTCTGTTAAGAGCTATCTACTGCTGATCTTTTATGGATTCAATATATATATTTATATATATAAGTCCAACGCCTCCTCCAATTCGGGAAAAAGCACAGCACACTCCGGAATTCGAAGCAAGGACTTTATTGAAGTAAAATGCGTGTAGTGCAGCAGTTCCATCAAACACTAAGGCAGACGCGTTTCAAGCCTCCAATGGCTCTCATCAGTGCCTGTTCCTGGGTCTTCGCGCTCTCTGTGATGGTCAACGAGGTGCAGGTGAGTTGAAAACCGCTCCCCTATGTGATGTCATTACCTTCTCCTCCAATGGGTAACTCGCGCTTTCAGCCTGCCTGGCTGAAACATGCTGGTAAATGCAGTCCTGAGGGGTGTTCGCTCAGTAACAGAATCACTCCACCATCAAGTGATGTCCCAAAATACTGGATCAGGGCCACACTCCAGATCAAGAGCCCTGCAGGATGACCAATGACCAAAAGCCTTACACCCGACTCCTTAAGTCAGGCAAAAATATCTCCTCCTCTCTCCCCAAATGCAGTATATCACACCATGTAGGCAGTCCAAACTGCTCGGGGGGGCTATATATATATATGAATAAGCTGCTTGTTTGCTCATTTCATTAGGCACAACAGTCTTCCACACATAATTTTTAAAAGTGATCGACATCCGGTACCACATTTACTCTCCATTCCCTCTGTCATATACTACACATTTACACTGTTTTGCGGTGCCGTGTGCCCTTCTGGGTCACATCGTTACCTTCACTTACCCCCGAACTCCTGGTACTACAGAAGCAATGTTGTGCAAATAGCCATGCACAACCCTTACGTTCTATTAAACTCTGTTAAGGGCTATCTTGCAAGGTGATAGTTAAAACTCAATACTGTGGTAAGGCACCCTGCAGGTGTCACCTCTGAAGGCTGACCAACTGAGAATTCTGGGATTTGGGTGTGCATGGCTGCTCAAGCCATTGTTGCAGGTAATCTGCTCAAGAACAGAACTATGCTTGGGACTATAGAACCTCAGCATGTAGGGGCTGAGTCATCATACTACCTCAGTATCTATGAGCCCTAATCTGACTAGCTATAGTGCCTCACTTTCCTTCCTAACCTTACCAGGGAAACAAATGAGCTGGCACCCCAGAACACAACACTCTCGACCCACAGGATTTTTTAAAAAAATTATTGTGCTCTAAGATGCAGTATTTGTGCCACAATTAAAATACAAATGGATAGCAAAAATATCGCTAGCATGGTTAAACCATATAACATAAAAAAGTCCTGTCATGTTATAAGACAGATGAGCCTAAACCCCTCCCCCCTCTACTAAAGAAAATGATTATATAACAAAGATTTCTGGGATGAGTGGTGGACCCCGTACCTTAGCATACATAGATGGATGTTCTACATTTCAGCTGACATGGTAATCTTGGCTCAGGACCTTCGCTCAGTGTGTCTTTTAGAACTCCTGTCCTCAGTTATATGACAAAAAATGTTTGCTCACAAACAGCAGCTGACCTTGTCTATGGTGTTCAGACTAAATCTGAGGAAAAGAACAGAACACGAAAATATATGCAGGTTCTGTGTGACATTACGACGTGGCACAAAAGCAAGCGTGTTTATGTAGTAACGTGTGTAAAAGAAACGCGGCCTACAATATGTACAACTAGTCCAACATTAGGAAAACGACAATGGGCCATGAACAAAACACAATACACCCTCCCTTTGGTCAGGACAATAGCACAAAATAAAATACTAAATATAATTAGAAGGTACAACATGATAAATGGCAATGACAATTTATGGTTTAAATCTTTTTATTGAAATAAATGTCAATACTTTAACACCAGCATAAAAGGGCAGTGCAACCAACCGGGCCACGCAGAGTCCCAGGGCGATTGAATGACATACGAGATTACAAAAGAGAACAATCTATAGAAACAAGGAAACAAAGACAGCCCCCCACCCCAACCCAAATGAGGAAAGAAAAGAAAAAGAGGAGAAATAGAGCTCCCCCCCCTCCCCCACCCACCCCAAATCCCGGCCTATCTGTATATAGGTGGGACACTAGCTTGAGGGGCTAATATCTGAAGTAGGATTGATGGGTGTTGCCAGACGCAGAAGGCGCAGGTAGGCCGATCATGTTAATTCCCTAAAGTCTTGTGCCAATAGGGCCAGAAAGGGCTGCCACAGTTCGCGAAATCCCGAACCTTTACCAGCCATGGTGAGCGAAATCTTTTCCATGCCTAGGATGTGTCACAGACGGTGGATCCACCCAGTGTGTGTTGGAATACGTGTGGATTTCCAATGTGTGAGAATGTTTTGTGTGGCAGTGCCCAGCGCAAGCACGTCTGTTTCCCCCTCCTGGATTTCAAAGGTTAGGTAAGCGGGTTAGGAACCCCCAGAAGTACATACTCCGGGAGCCGAGGGAGCTCCTTGTCTAAATACTTGTCGATTTCATCGAGAACCTGAGTCCAATATGGGGTCAGATATTCAGAGTCCTATAACAGATGGACAAGCGTGCCATCCCTCTAGCATCCTCTCCAGCAATCCGAGCTATGTGCACTGTCAAATTGGTGCATCCTCTCTGGGGAGTAGTACCAGTAATACTCTAGCTTAGTAAAGGTCTCAGTAAGGCCTATATGAGTCGCGGTGTGGCGCGCCCTATAACAGATCCCTTCCCATTCCTTGCTAGTAAGATCGTGACCTAAATCTCTTTCCCATCGGGCCCTGTTGGAAAACCACTCCCACACTAGAAGGGGTGGTGGTGGACTTCCCGAACACACTGTGGTAGCTTGGCTCGAGTGGTCAGGAATCAGGCACCGTGCTAAGCATACAATATACCCATACAATAACCATGCGTGCATCCGTTCCAAAAACGACTCTACACCGTAAAAATTATGAAAATATCTCTCTTTATCTTTTTCTCTTAGTTGCTGATTGGAAAAATAAATAAGTCAATCACAATATACAAATTTTAAATAGTGCAGGTCAAATAAATACTGTCTGAAGATTCAATAAATAGGGGTGATCATAAATATAAAGGACATAAATATAAGTGCAGGTAATACAGGCAATTAAATATTCGGAGGCAATAAATACTGTACCAATAAATATTGTGCACCAACAAGTCCTGTGGACCAATAAATATAGTAAAGCAATAAATAGGTAAAACACAATAAATACAGTGCCCCCAATAAATAATTAAAAGTATACAGCAACACTCATGTAATCAGATCACTTTTCAATTCCTAAGGGCTGATTTGGCCCAGGCACAGCTTGTAGGGTTGTGGAAGGCTTGAGGGGGGCTACTCCCTGGCTGGGACAAGGCTGAGGCCTAAACTGAGGTAGATCAAGGGGGGAATACCAGTGCCCTGGCTTTCTCTCTCCACACAACCTCTCTAGGTTAGTCCCAGTTCACCCCTGGCACAGTCAGGTTGGTTTCAGCACCTCCCTAGCCCCTTAGAGTAGTCTCTCAGGTCTCCACAGGGCCTTAGGCGCCCTCTACTCCACTTACTGCCCTTTTTCTGATGCTCCGACGCCGCTGGAGTCGTGTCGATGCCGTGAGGCGGTTCCGGTTCGATCTCGGCGGCCTCGGCACAATGTCAGTTCTTTGACGACGCCGGTAGGCGGTTCCGGTCCGATGTCGGCGGCCTCGGTTCGATCTCGACCTCCGATTCGACGGCGTCGGGCAGTCTCTACTCGATGTCGACTTCGGGCGGCTCCGATCCGATGGCGCTCTCGGCTTCGATGACGTCAGCCGGCCTGGCCTCGATGTCGACTTCCGGCGACTCCGGGGTGCGATCCTCACCCCCGACCTCCGGTGCTCCTCCTCTCAGGTTCCGGGCGACTCCGGAGTGCGATCCTCACTCCCGACCTCCGGTACACTTCACCTCGGTCTCCGACGACTCCGGAGGGCGGACTTCACTCCTCCGATGACGCCGCTCACTCGACCTCGGTTGACTTCCTCCTCGACCTCTGGTATTCCTCACGACCTCCGTCGGCGCCCTCTTACGACCTCAGGCGGCTCCGGGTACGACGTCTGCTTCTTCAGTCAGCGCCGCTTCTCCACCTCGGGCTCCAGGTCTCAGGCTACTCGACGCCGGACTCCAGGGAAACCAGTTTCCAGGTCAGGATCTTGCTGCTTTCTGTTTCTAAGGCCTGTTCCTGCTGTCCAGGTCCTTAGGATGAGTTTTTCTGGCTTCTTCCCACACAGGGCTACAGGCTGGGATCCATCAGTAGGGACTAGTATCAAGGGTGGGTTTATGGACCCCACTCCAGGCACAAGTTTCCACCCCTGCTGCTTCACTCCTTCCTCCTTCACTGTTGTGCTGCTCTCCCTTCACCAGTCAGGTGCCAACTGCCAGCTCCAACTGCCAACACTCTGTCTTAACCTCCCAACATTCTAAACCGCCTCCAACTGTCACAGAGTTCTGGAATGTTCTGGAAGGTGCTGGTAGGTTCCAGTGGATGCTGGTGATGTCACAGGTGGCCACCATTTTGTGCTCCAGGCCCTCAGACAGAAGTTTCAGGGTTAGCTAAAATGGCTCCCTGAATCTGTAGCAACACGAAAAAGTCTGGTGGTTCCCAAAAAGGAAAAATTCAAACAGGGTTTGAGGCAAAAGTGGGACAAAATAAATAATGATGAGGAGGGACCACCCAAAGGGCTGACAGGTCTAACACGCGTCCCCCCCAGCTGAAAGTGGGGAGAGCTACCCAACCCCTTGGGAGTTCTCATCACTAAGGCGGAAATACCTTGAGAGACCATCTGCATTGGCGTGGTCCACTCCAGGCCGATGTTCCACCTGAAAGTCCATCCCCTGTAGGGAAATAGACCACCTCAACAACTTGGGATTCTCCCCCTTCATCTGCATCAGCCAACGAAGGGGTCTGTGGTCGGTCTGAACAAGGAAGTGCGAGCCAAACAGGTATGGCCGCAACTTCTTCAGAGCCCATACCACTGCAAAGGCTTCACGCTCTATTGCACTCCACTTCTGTTCCCTGGGAAGTAGTCTCCTGGATAGGAAGACCACGGGTTGATCCAGGCCCTCTTCGTTGAGTTGCGATAACACTGCCCCAATGCCATGTTCTGATGCATCTGTCTGGACAATGAACTTCCTGGAAAAGTCTGGGGCCCTTAAGACCGGGGCCTCGCACATGGCTTTCTTCAATCTCTCAAAGGCTTGCTGACAAGCCTCCGTCCAGACTACCCGTCGAGGTTGTTTCTTGGACGTGAGCTCCGTGAGGGGGGCTACGATGGTACCTTACCCCTTCACGAAGCGGCGGTAATATCCCGTGAGGCCCAAAAATGCTCGGACCTCAGTCTGTGTCTTGGGGGGTTCCCAGGCCATGATGGCCTCGATCTTCGCCTGGAGGGGTTGCACCGCTCCCCTACCCACCAAGTGTCCAAGGTACACTACCGACCCCTGCCCGATCTGGCACTTGCTGGCCTTGATCGTCAATCCAGCTTGTCTCAGGGCCTGGAGAACAGCTTGCAGGTGACGCAAGTGATCCTCCCAGCTGTTACTGAAGACGGCTATGTCATCCAGATAAGCAGCAGAGAAACTCTCCATTCCGGTGAGGATCTGGTTTACCAGGCGCTGAAACGTGGCAGGTGCGTTCTTGAGCCCAAAGGGCATCACACAGAACTGGTAGTGGCCATTGGGCGTGGAGAAGGCTGACCTTTCCCTTGCTCCATCAGTCAAAGAGATCTGCCAGTACCCCGAAGTAAGGTCAAAGGTACTTAGATATTGGGCAGCTCCCAGCCGGTCAATCAATTCATCCGCCCTAGGGATCGGATGAGCATCAGTTTTTGTCACTGAATTCAGTCCCCGGTAGTCCACACAGAACCTCAGTTCTGGTTGGGCACCCGGTGGTGCAGCTTTTGGTACTAACACCACCGGACTGGACCAGGGGCTGCTAGAAGGTTCAATCACTCCTAGCTCCAGCATCTTAGTGACCTCACTATGAATGCTGGCCTTCACCTTGTCTGACATCCGGTAGATCTTGGACTTCACAGGTGGGCTGTCTCCTGTGTCCACGTCATGGACGCACAGGTGAGTCCTACCCGGGACAAGGGAGAACAACGAAGAGTACTGCCCCAGGACCTGGCGACAGTCCTCCTGCTGTTCAGGAGTTAGAGATGGGGAGAGAATCACTCCCTCCACCGACCCATCCTTTTCTTGAGACGCAAACAGATCAGGGAGAGGCTCGCTTTCCACGTCCTCTCCTCCGTCAGTCACCATCATCAAGATGACTTCGGGCCTCTCGTGGTGGGGTTTGAGGCGGTTGGCATGCAGCACCCGCAGGGGCTGACGAGGGGTCTTCAGGTCCACCAAGTAGGTAGCCTTACCCTTCTTCTCCAACACCTCAAAGGGTCCTGACCAGCGATCCTGGAGGGCACTAAGCTCTCCTGGTTCGATCACCCACACCTTCTGGCCAGGCTCCAACTCCACCGGGTGAGCGTTGTGGTCATACCACGCCTTCATCACTGCTTGGCTGGCTTCCAAGTTGTCAGAAGCTTGCTTCCACAACTTAGCCATTTGGCTCCGGAAGGCCAGCATGTAGCTCACCACATCCTGGGGGAGCTTTCTGGGAGTTCTTTCCCATCCGTCTCTCACCAGGTTAAGAGGTCCACGTACAGGGTGCCCATACAGAAGCTCGAAGGGGCTGAAGCCCACTCCCTTCTGTGGCACTTCCCTGTATGAAAAGAGTAAACAGGGTAGGAGGACGTCCCATTTCCTCCGCAGGCTTTCAGGCAGACTTCTGATCATGCCTTTTAAGGTTTTGTTAAACCTTTCCACCAGACCATTGGTCTGGGGGTGGTAAGGAGTTGTGAACCGGTAGGTCACTCCACACTCCTTCCACATTGCCCGCATATAGGCTGACATGAAGTTGGTCCCCCTGTCGGACACAACTTCCTTGGGAAAACCCACTCGGGTAAAGATTCCCATCAGGGCCCTAGCCACAACAGGTGCTGTTATGGTCCTCAGAGGTATTGCCTCTGGGTACCGTGTGGCATGATCCACCAGAACCAGGATAAACCTGTGACCAGCTGTAGTTGGTGGATCTAATGGACCCACAATGTCGATGCCCACCCTTTCAAAGGGGGTGCTAACGACAGGAAGTGGTTCCAGGGGAGCTTTCAGCTTCACCCCTGTTTTCCCACTGGCTTGGCAAGACACACATGTCCGGCAGTAGGTATCGGACGACACTTTCATCTGAGGCCAATAAAAGTGTGGGACAAGACGGGCGAAGGTCTTGTCTTGCCCCAGGTGTCCTGCCAATGGTATCTCGTGAGCCAACTCCAAAAGGAAGGCTCGATAACGTTGAGGAACTACCAAGGCTCGTGACGATCCATGTAGGGGTGCCTTGGGTTCACTGTAGAGGAGGCCATCCTCCCAGTAAACACTGTAGTTCCCTTCAACGTTCCCTGCTGCCTGTGCTTCGGCCTGTCGCCTCAGCCCCTCAAGGGTAGGGCACTCCCTCTGGCCCTGGCAGAATTCCTCCCTGGACGGGCCTCCCTCCACGTGCCACTCGGCCGGGATGGGTAGGTCCTCCAGGTTGGTAACGTCCCCCTCCGCAGACTCCTGGTCCACCACCTCCGGTGGCCTATCCGTCCTACGGGGTGGAGACGCCGAGGCAGGCTCCTCCTGTCCTCGGTTCTTCCCTTGACTGGCAGCTGGCTGGGCCTTTGTTCCAGGCTCCAGCCGGAATGAACTCCCTCTTCGGGTAGTCGCGGACCTTGTGCTAACACAGGCCCAGTCAGGTGTACCCAGCATCTCGGTGTGAGTCCGGTATTCCACCTCTTTCCAAGCGTTGTGCTCCATGTCATTCCCCAGCAGACAATCGACTGGCACGGCAGGGCTTACGGCAACTCGAAGTGAACCTGCAACCCCCCCCCATTCAAAGGGAACCTCGGCCACGGGATAGTGGCCTGTTCTGCCGTCAGCCATCGCGGCTGGGTGGAGTACATCGGGAATTACCTGCTCTGGAGACACCAGCTGGCTACGCACCATAGTCATACTGGCTCCTGTGTCTCTCAGAGCCTCCCCTCTTTGGCCGTTGATGGTGATCCACTGCCCATACTTTGCGGTATTTGCGGGCACCTGGATCTTAGGAACCATCTCCCGTTCTCCCAGGGACACTAAAGTGACACCCGCCCACTCCCTTCCCTTAGTTAAGGGCATCTCCTCCCCGAGCACTACACTAGCTACTCCGGGGGTCTTTCCTCCAGTGGGAGGGGGTGATCGTTTCTGACACTTCGGATCTCCTTTATAGTGTCCAACGCCACCGCACTCGTAGCAATGGACAACCCTTGGCTGCTGACTCTGGCCAGGATTAGGGTTTCTGGGTGGGTTAGCCCTAGGGGTGAATCCTGTTCCCTTTCCTTGGAAGCTATTTTGGGGGCTTTTGGAGAACTCCTTTTTCTTTTCCCCTCCCTCTTTCTTCTGGGGGGCGCCCTGTCCGGCCTTTTGAGTATCCCCTCCAGTCCCCCTTGTGGACACCCGGGTACTAGCCCAAATGTCCGCCTCCTCAGCAAGCTTCCGGGGACTGGTCAGCTTGCTATCCACCAGGTGTTGCCGCAGTTCAGGGAAACATTTCTCGAGCAGGTGTTCCTTCAGTACTAGGTCAAACAACTCCTCGTAGTTCCTCACTTCACTGCCCTGAATCCAACCTTCCAGTGCCTTCTTTGCATAGTCCAGGAAGTCCACCCAATTCTGTGTGCCCAGTTTGTGACTACCCCTGAACTTCTGTCTGTACTTTTCAGGTGTTAGGCCAAACTTTCTGATGAGCGCCAGTTTCATGGTGGGGTAGTGGGTCTGCTCATCCTCTTCGAGGGCCAATAAAGCATCCCTACCAGCTGGAGGCATGTACTTATACAATCCCCCTCCCCAGTACTTCTCTGGAACCCCATGGGCCCTTAACGAGACCTCATAGGCCGCTAGCCACTTGGCGATATCATCACCCAACCCATAGCTAGCTACTATGTCCTTTGGCAGGTAGGGTTTGGATTCCCTGGTGATCTCTTGGTCTTTGCTGCCACCATTAGGAACAGTTGGTGCCCCAATTCTTAGGATCTGAAGCTCTATCTCTTTCAGTCTTATCTCATGAGCCATCTTCTGTTTCTCCGTCTCATGAGCCATCCTCTGTTCCTCCTTCTCCTTCTCCAGCTTTGCTAAGTCCCATGTGAGCTGTCTTTTCTCCCTCCGATCTGCTAACTCCACTTCGGATAAGCCCCCACTAGAGACAGTGCTGCCCTTCCTAGAAAGTGTCCTGGGCCCTGCTGACAGGTTCCCCACCTCAGGTTGGTACATCTCAGCCCCCTCGGGGTCAGGCTCTCCATCCCTGTCTTCCTCCTCAGCCTTGCTTTCCCTGCGTGCCTCCCCCCAAGCCCTTAAGCTGGTTTGGAGTGCACCCTTCTTTGCTCCTGGGGGACAGTACACCCCCTCCCGCTGGCAAAACTCCCTGAGTTGGGCCACAGTGTACGTTTCTAGATTTTCTAGTACAAACTCCATCTCGCCCACTCAGGTTAGAGGACAGGTTTTGTGCAGTAACAATGCAGGGGGGTACCTTTAATAATACCTCCTCCCACCACCAGAGTAAATTTGGAAAAAACAAAATCCCACAATTAGGAAGGCCGCTTTGAGAAAACTCCCGGTGTAGGCCTATGGACTACCCACAGTTATTGTTGAGTATATGTAGGCACAGCTCTATCCCACCACTGAACACCAATTTATGTTGGAAAACCACTCCCACACTAGAAGGGGTGGTGGTGGACTTCCCGAACACACTGTGGTAGCTTGGCTCGAGTGGTCAGGAATCAGGCACCGTGCTAAGCATACAATATACCCATACAATAACCATGCGTGCATCCGTTCCAAAAACGACTCTACACCGTAAAAATTATGAAAATATCTCTCTTTATCTTTTTCTCTTAGTTGCTGATTGGAAAAATAAATAAGTCAATCACAATATACAAATTTTAAATAGTGCAGGTCAAATAAATACTGTCTGAAGATTCAATAAATAGGGGTGATCATAAATATAAAGGACATAAATATAAGTGCAGGTAATACAGGCAATTAAATATTCGGAGGCAATAAATACTGTACCAATAAATATTGTGCACCAACAAGTCCTGTGGACCAATAAATATAGTAAAGCAATAAATAGGTAAAACACAATAAATACAGTGCCCCCAATAAATAATTAAAAGTATACAGCAACACTCATGTAATCAGATCACTTTTCAATTCCTAAGGGCTGATTTGGCCCAGGCACAGCTTGTAGGGTTGTGGAAGGCTTGAGGGGGGCTACTCCCTGGCTGGGACAAGGCTGAGGCCTAAACTGAGGTAGATCAAGGGGGGAATACCAGTGCCCTGGCTTTCTCTCTCCACACAACCTCTCTAGGTTAGTCCCAGTTCACCCCTGGCACAGTCAGGTTGGTTTCAGCACCTCCCTAGCCCCTTAGAGTAGTCTCTCAGGTCTCCACAGGGCCTTAGGCGCCCTCTACTCCACTTACTGCCCTTTTTCTGATGCTCCGACGCCGCTGGAGTCGTGTCGATGCCGTGAGGCGGTTCCGGTTCGATCTCGGCGGCCTCGGCACAATGTCAGTTCTTTGACGACGCCGGTAGGCGGTTCCGGTCCGATGTCGGCGGCCTCGGTTCGATCTCGACCTCCGATTCGACGGCGTCGGGCAGTCTCTACTCGATGTCGACTTCGGGCGGCTCCGGTCCGATGGCGCTCTCGGCTTCGATGACGTCAACCGGCCTGGCCTCGATGTCGACTTCCGGCGACTCCGGGGTGCGATCCTCACCCCCGACCTCCGGTGCTCCTCCTCTCAGGTTCCGGGCGACTCCGGAGTGCGATCCTCACTCCCGACCTCCGGTACACTTCACCTCGGTCTCCGACGACTCCGGAGGGCGGACTTCACTCCTCCGATGACGCCGCTCACTCGACCTCGGTTGACTTCCTCCTCGACCTCTGGTATTCCTCACGACCTCCGTCGGCGCCCTCTTACGACCTCAGGCGGCTCCGGGTACGACGTCTGCTTCTTCAGTCAGCGCCGCTTCTCCACCTCGGGCTCCAGGTCTCAGGCTACTCGACGCCGGACTCCAGGGAAACCAGTTTCCAGGTCAGGATCTTGCTGCTTTCTGTTTCTAAGGCCTGTTCCTGCTGTCCAGGTCCTTAGGATGAGTTTTTCTGGCTTCTTCCCACACAGGGCTACAGGCTGGGATCCATCAGTAGGGACTAGTATCAAGGGTGGGTTTATGGACCCCACTCCAGGCACAAGTTTCCACCCCTGCTGCTTCACTCCTTCCTCCTTCACTGTTGTGCTGCTCTCCCTTCACCAGTCAGGTGCCAACTGCCAGCTCCAACTGCCAACACTCTGTCTTAACCTCCCAACATTCTAAACCGCCTCCAACTGTCACAGAGTTCTGGAATGTTCTGGAAGGTGCTGGTAGGTTCCAGTGGATGCTGGTGATGTCACAGGTGGCCACCATTTTGTGCTCCAGGCCCTCAGACAGAAGTTTCAGGGTTAGCTAAAATGGCTCCCTGAATCTGTAGCAACACGAAAAAGTCTGGTGGTTCCCAAAAAGGAAAAATTCAAACAGGGTTTGAGGCAAAAGTGGGACAAAATAAATAATGATGAGGAGGGACCACCCAAAGGGCTGACAGGTCTAACAGGCCCGACCTGCATGAAAGGAATGAGTGTAATGAGAGAGAAGCATTTTGTACAGGCCTGAGATTAGCTTCTTGTCTGAGGAACGTGTGATCAGCCATCTCTCATACTGGGTGAGATGCCTATGGGCCTGCGACCGATTGTCAGGGCGTGAGGCCCAGTGCCGCAGCTGCAAATAGTGCAAGCACTCAGATTCGGGGGGACCGTAGTCTATGCACAGCTGTGCGAAGTGCACAACACCATCCGCGTTGTACAGAGTACCTAGCGCACGGCAACCTGTGGTCCTCCAAAGAGGGAAGGAGTTCTCTCCCACCCCTTGGCCAAAGTCAGGATTGCCAACAAGAGGCGTGAGGGGAGGAGGGAAAGTCGACAGCGCGTGTCTTCTGTTCATCTGATCCCAAACCATCATAGTCGGGCGAGTCACATTGGAAGCTTAAAGGTTGGGAGGACAATGAGACTTCCGAAGGAAGGGGATCTTCATCAGGGAAGTGCCTGCTATCGGGCAGTCCTGGAAGAGCCAGTGCTTCTCGGACTTGGCCCGGCTCCACTCCACTCCACTAAATGATGCAGCTGCGCGGCTTTAAAATAAAGAGCGAGATCCGGGATCCCCAGACCCCTTCATTAGGAGGGAGGAAGCTGACCAGCCGCTTCATCCTCGGCTTGCGACCTTGCCAGATGAATTGAGAACGTTCCGACTGCACACGCTTGAGCCAGCCATTGGGCAGCATTAGGGGAAGCGTTTGGAAAAGGTAGAGGAGTTTGGGGAGAATCGTCATTTTGACTGCGGCGATGCGCCCCAGCCAAGAGATGGGGTAGTGTTTCCATTGCCGCAGGTCCGCGCAAATGTGGTAGTGTAAGATGCTATAGTTAACTGACCTCATTGCTGGTAGTGTAGGAGCTAGCAGGATTCCCAGATAAGGGATTGTGTCGGTGATCCACTATATGGAATGGCGAGCCTGCAGTACCGCCAGCGTCTGAGGCGAAAGGGACAGGTTCAGAGCAGTGGACTTTGTGATGTTAACTTTGAACCCAGACGCCTTCCCAAAGGAGTCCAGCTCCTCCAGAAAGGTGCCCATAGCTGGTGCAGGGTCTGTCAGCGTGACCAGGACATCGTCCGCATACAAGCTGATGGTATGGGTGTCACTGCCGAAATGGACGCCCGTAATCTGTGGATGTTCCCGCACTTTTTGCGGCAGAGGCTCCATGTATAAGGCAGAGCAGGGGGCGAGAGCGGGCACCCCTGTCTAGGGCCTCTGTGAATGCTAAAGGGGGCAGATGTATGACCATTTACCCGAACTACTGCAGAGGGGTTGTAATAGCAATTGAGGATACGAGTCCTCATCTTCTCCTGGAGGCCAAAACGAATCAACACTTGCTCCAAGTAGGGCCAGTGCACACGATCGAATGCCTTTTCGGCGTCAATGGTCAGGAGCATGTATTCTCCCGGGATGCGAGAGGCTTTTTCAATGAGATGGAGAACGCGCTTCGTGTTATCACTGGTCTGCCTTTGGGGTATAAAACCTGCCTGATCGCGGTCGATTATACCAGGCATGAAAGGGGCCAGGCGAGCCGCCAGGATACTGGTGTAGAGCTTAAGGTCAATATTTAAAAGGCCTGTATGCCCCGCAGAGTGTCTTATCCTTGCTGGGCTTGTGAATGACCACTATAGCCGCCACTAGCATAGAGGGAGGAATCGCCCCCGAAGCCGCGAAGGAATTGAAAAGGCGAGTGAGAAGAGGAGCAAGCGTGGGACAAAATTGTTTATAGAACACCACCGAGTAGCCGTCCGGGCCAGGAGATTTGGCCAGTTTTAAACGAGAGATGGCGGAGATAACTTCTTCCGGTCGAATCTCCCTCTCTACGTGTTCAGCCTGAGCCTGGGACAGGCTGGGAAGAGTAAACTGATCCAGAAGCGCATCCATATCTTTCTTCTCCAGGTACTGCGCATTGTACAGTTGTGCATAAAAGTCACGGAACGTCTCGGCTATGTCAAAGTCTTCCTTGTGCAAACGGCCTACCTGATCTTTGATTTCCTGGACCCCTTCACACAACCGGGTTTCCCTCAGTTTGTGCACTAGCAGCCGGCCGCACTTGTCCCCACCGACATAAAAAGAATGGCGCAAATGTAACGCTGCATATTCAGCTTTATCGCGATCTATGGCAGCCAACTGTGACCTAGCTGCCTTCAATTGACGCCATATGCGCAGAGGCCCAGTCCGTCGGTGGATCAGTACTAGCTCACGAACACTCTAGGTGAGGTCATCCCTCTTGTGTCTGCGTTCCACATTGTCTGCAGAAGAGATGGCAATAATTGATCCCCTGACCACTGCCTCAGAGCTTCCCAACTACTGGAGATAGACGTGTCAGAATTGTCATTATGGAATCGGTAGTCATCGAGTGTGCGCTGAATCTGGGCCACGGTGTCCGCCCGATGTTGGAGTGAATCGCGAAAGCGCCACTGCAGAATAGGCTGCCGTACGGGGGGCAACTTCATAGTGAGCACTAAAGGGGCATGGTCCGATAAAGCGGCAACTAGGATGTCTGAGGAGGTTGTGATGTCTCTAACAGTATTAGTACCTAAGAAATAATCCAGCCTAGCGTAAATCCTGTGTGTGCTAGAGTAATAAGAATATTCCCTTGAGTGTGGGTGGTAGTGTCTCCACAGGTCTATCAATCCCAGGTCGCCTAACCAAGCAAGCACTGAGCGGGAGAGAACACCTACTTGACCATAGCATTGTACTGACCTGTCCAACTCATTATTAAGGACTAAATTGAGGTCCCCTCCCAGGAGCAGCCTGCGTTCAGGAGTGGCTGTGGCTTAGTGTAGTGCTTTGTGGAGAATCCGCTCCTGTCCTTCGTTAGGGGCATAAATGGAACCTATAATCAGTGTGTGTCCCCCAATCAGAAACTGATAGGTGAGAAGTCTGCCTTTGATTTCGGCCTCCATCTGCACTACTTTTCCCTGAAATCAGAATCGCCAACCCTGCCAATTTAGAAGAACCAGAGGAAAAGAATTGTTGGGAAAGCACGTGACCGGAGTCTATGACAGTCTTTAACAAACAGATTAATTTCCTGCAATAAGCATATGTCAGCCCCTGAGCTCTCCAGGTAAGCTAAAATCGCCCGGCGTTTGATGGGATAATTGACCCCCCTCACATTAAGTGGCATCTATAGCGTGGAATACAGGGCGTGGAAAAGTGCGCATAACCTAAGGCAGGGTAGAATGCACAGGTGCAGCAGCATAGGAAGGCCGGAGGACACCTGTTGCCAGTTCAGGAAGCCTACTGCAGCAATACTAGGAGAACAATAGGGAGCGCAGGAGGGAGGAAAGAGGAGAGACAGCCCCTGGAAAAGATAAAGAAAACCCCGGCACAACAGGTGCCAAAACGAATCAAAAGTTTTGGTGACGGTCCGTCTTCTGCAGAAGATCAGGTTAAACATCTTCACGGGAGTTACATGGCCAATCGCATCCCCGTCCCCCCCCCCCCCAGGCCGCCCAAGGAACAGAAAAGCTATGAAAAAGATACATGGCTCAGGCCTATGACGAGGAGTGCGACCTAGCAAGAGTAACTGGTAATGCCTCCAGGGCGTCCTGCTGTCCCTTTGCGATCTCATCGGGGTCTGGACGCCGCGGGCGGTTGGGGCGGCGTCTGCATCGCTGCTGCCTCCAACGCGGCTGAGCATCGCCGGACCCCAGGTCCTGTGTGCCTCTGCGGTCCTCCTCGTCCGGTATTTTGATCTCCAGAACCCGGCTGGCCTCCGTCAGGGAGCAAAGTTGGTAGAGCTTGTCATCATACCGGAATATAAGACGGAATGGGTGGCCCCAGGAGTAAGCAATGTTGCGTCGGTGAAGATCTTCAGTGATGGGGCGGACGGTCTTAAGTTTATGAAGTCTGAGGGCAGCGAGATCCTGGTAAAGAACCGGAGTCTGGTCCCGAAACATGATCGGATGCTGCATCCTGGCCTTCTGAAGAATTTCCTCTTTGGTGCAGAAATCATGTACACAGACTAAAATGTCTGCAGGAGGAGCATTGTCAGGGCGGGGGGGACCCACACGGCGTGCCCTTTCTATCCGGAGCTCAGTATCCAAGGGGTTACCTAGGATGTGATTGAACAGTTCCCGCACAAACATGAATATATCGCCCGCCTCTGCGTTTGGTCTCACTCCCCGAATACGCACATTATGCCTGTGGGAGCAAATCTCCAAATCCTCTAAGTGAGTCTGGAGGTCCACCTGTTGGTCGTGTATGCGGATACATTCCTGCTGTAAGAAGGAGACCTCCTCATCACGTGTGTCACTATTGTCCTTCAAAGCCACCACCCGGTCCGCAATACCATCCAGGTCTTTTCGGACGTCCTTAAGTTCCGCAGTGAGGTCTCGCTTCACAGTGTGTAAATTGTCCCGTAGGGCCGAGAACAAAGATTCCAGAAAGGCCCGCGTGACAGATTCCTCTTTAGGGCCACCCACAGATGTCGAAGTAGTGCCAGCCTGTTTTGCGGAGTCCGATGGCGTTCCCCCCCCTGTGAGCGTGCGAAGAGCTCCTGGAGGGACTTACTTTTCTTCCCCCGCGTGGAGGCCATAGTGCTGCCCAAGCAAGGAGGGGACGGATGGGAGGTCTCGGGCCGTATGTCACTGCGCTGTCTCGGCCGAGCACTGGGGATGAGTGTTAGGTCACTAGAAAGTGTCCTCGTGGGGGAGGTTCGACGCGCAGGAAAGTCTCAGGGCCAGACAGATCCGGCAAAGCCACCATGCTGTGCAGATGTTAGGGCCTCACCATCCGTCCAAAGCTGCAGCCACAAGTCCAAACTGGCGCTCACAGTACAAAGGCCCTTCACTGTTGTTGAAGCACAGGGCACACCACCAATGTCCACCAGGGTATAGTCACCACCCCAGATGCCAGTCGCTCAAGAGTAGTAAAGTGCTCTGCGTGTTATGGAAGGGGGTCGTGCGGGGAGCCTCCAGTCCACCAAGCCACACCCGAACCTAGCAGAGCCGCCGCTGCGGTGTGCCGGGCCCACCCTTGGCGAGCGCTTCTACCAGCAGTCACGCTCATGCCCCCCTGTGCAGGCTGTTAACTTAGGGCCCATGCAGATCTCCACAGGGTGCTGCAAGCTGGCAGCGAGCTCCGCCAGCTGGAGTGAAGGGCTCCACGTGTAGCGATGCCATCCCAGGTGCCCCCTGTCATCTCCGGTGCCCTCCAAGGTTGCACGATAGTTCAGGCAGGAACAGACCTCCTCAGCCGACCCCACCGTCTGCTGGCTGGAATGCAGGCAGCTCCAGATGCGGTCGCTCGGACCCGCTCGGCAGGTGAGGTTACTGGGTGTTGAACAGGCTCCCGCGTAACCACCTCACAGCTCTGGGGCCGCCGACGGTGCTGGTCGCAGCTCCTCAGATCAGCGGCGGCAGTGTGGCAGTCTCAGTGCCCCTGGTTGAGAGAGTGGGCAAAAGCACCAAACTCAAAGGCACCAGCCGCAGGGCCCCTCCGTAGCAGCACCGGCCCAGTGCAGTCCCAAACTGGAGGCCACGGCTCCGCCCCAAGTCACAGGTCTCGATCTTGTGCGCCGCTCTACACTACCGCCTAAGGGATGTTCACCAGAAAAGTGGGTGCTGCCGACCCCAGCTTGCTATCCTGGACAGGAGTCTGGCACAGCGGAGGCTGCAACATGCCCGAGCCTGGTGGATCCCTGGACGACCAGAGGGAGAGACGAGAGGACACGTCTCCCATCGCCGCCATCTTGGCCACGCCCCCTTCCTCTTTTTTGGCAATGACAATTTAGAAAAATAGTCAAATCGTGGTGTTTCGGAGGAATCCATTGTGTCATTCACCAATTCAAAGGCTAAGGACTCCATGAAGGAGTCCGACTCTGCATATGATGATTGGTCAACAGCTGAAGTCACGAGCTCCAAGGAACAAACATGATCTTTGGTCTCAGCCGATGCTGAGGCAGTCAACGGGCAACCTGCAACCATGTTAGGAGAGCTGGTTTCCTGTAACTCATGTGCCGATGCACATGGTTTCCTAGAAGGTGAGTGGCTCAAACATCGCATTGTGTAGAAGTTGCAAACTTAAAGGACAGTCCTGTAAAAACATTGCTAAGGGACTCATCAACAGTCCAATGCCTAAGGCAACAGGCCTCTGCAAAGCCAGGCAAATATCCAAGCTCCATTCAGAGGGGCACCAGAGACAGTGGAACTCAGGTTGCACACAGGTAAACCGGGCAGGCCAGAATGTCAAGGACCAATCAAGTCCAGATCTTGCAGTAGAAATATTCTGGAGCGGTTCTAATTCCAGAGGGCCACAAAAAGAACATCAACTGTGGAAAATCAGGAACAGGATGAGAATGCCGCAAATGAGCAAAAACAGCAACAGGAATCCTCCAAATACACGGTGAAAAATGGAGTGGATAAAAGCCACTCCACAGATAGTTTGGAATGAACGGACAAGGCCGGAGCCCACTGCCTTAAAAGAGTGGGTGAGGCTGGCTGTACTAGAGGCATTAAAAGTGTGATGCACTATTTCTCAGAAATGCAAAGGAAGGGTAGTATTTAACAATGACTGTATTTCAGTGAAGTTCTAGCCACCTGCAATTCGAAGGTTTCAGTAGCAGATGTGAGAGCTACTTCTTGGTGGAACAATAATGCTTTGGGCATATTGAGAGAAGTGGTTTTGCTTCCATGGTTAAAATATATAAAAGAGACATTAATAGGACTGGGATTGACCAATATTTGGAGTCAATCATTCTCCATCATTTTGTCCTTCATCAAGTTGGTAAAGACTGCCTTCTGGATGGAAGATGAAAGGAAATCCACCCAACTATCAAAGACAGGTAAATTATCAACCAGATTTCTAGATTTTAAGCCAGCCCCAAGATTTGAGTCTTTTCTTAATAAAATAGACCTCCCTTTTAAGAAGGTCCTTATATATGAGGTATAGGTTGGGGACCTTACCTCTTGCCATGCTAATTTTCAATTGGAGCGGTTCCAATCTAGGTAGCTAAGTCTATGAAGCCTGTAAGAATGCTGAAGAGACTGACTTACATCTTATATTCTTCTATCCCACTTACCTCAGGCAATGCAAATGATGGATTGTGACTCTGTGATGAAATTTGGGCATTTGCCAATATAAAGTAGCCCTTAGAATATGCAGGTCAGATACTGCACTCTCCATGTTGCAACACCTTGATCCCCAGGTCTTAAAGGATACATAGATGAGATTTCAAGAAAAAAATAACCAATCTTGTTTACAGGAGGCATGAAGTAGTATCTGGAAATTATATCTCATCGGACATTTTACTGTAATCATATGATGTGTTATGTTATAAGGTTTTAATGTTGAGTGATTTTTGTATTGTTAGAGATAGGCAGAGAAATAACTCTGTATATTAACCACACAGCCGAAGGAGAGTCAGCTATAATGTATGGAAGTTGTTCTAATTTTTCGAAATGCAGCATTGTGTAGGTTGCATCTTTCATGGTCATCAGTTGTTGTTTGCATGTTAAATTAAAAGGCAGAAACAAATCGCTGCATTTTAAGTAAGCCAGGGAACACGCCCATTTTTGAGTGTTTGCAGCGTCCAGCTAAACAGCAAAACAGATCTAAGCTGGCTTTGCCCATGATACAGCGTTGACATGTCACTCTGTTCAATATCAATAACAGACAACACAATGTTGTTTAGGTTGTAAATATGAGCTGATAATGTATTAATAGTATTACCAACAACAAAAAGCACTTTATCTAAATTATCTTGATCAATTTGTCCCAAACGTTCAGCCGTTTCCATCTGAGATAATTTCAAACTTTTATTATATGAAGCATATATAAATCTTCTAGAACGTGGGGATTTGGGACCTAAAATAAAATCTGATACAGTCATGTCTTTGGATAACAGAGAAAGATGTTGCTTCCCTGCTGACAGTGTGAAAGTTCCAACCATTGTTGACATAACCTTCCCATTGACTACAGGTGCTAATAATACCAGAATGTGTTGACTGTGTATATGGGGGATCGGGTCTGTTGGTTTTAAATCCAGATGTGGAATTTAGCACCGAGAAAAACCCTGTTGGGTAGCTGCGTGCTTTATAAATCTTTAAATAAATAAAATTAAGAAAACAAGTATGGCAACCATTAGTATGTACTGGCCACAACAACCACCCATCAGGACTTGAAAATGAGAAATTAAAAATGCCATTCTGCACCTTGCCTTTTAATTGTTCCTTTGTGTAATTTGTCAGAATCTGCCAACCATCAAAGCGGGCAATAGAGGGAATTGTTGGGGAGCCCATTTCTTAAATTTTTGCCAATCCCAGACAGGTAGTCTGCTGGATTGTTTCATTAAAAAAACTCATTTGTTTGGGAATTTTACAGGCTCTAAATTAAGTTTCTGTTCTCTGAACCTGCCAAGATTTCTTCCCCCGTTCGACTTCAAATCAATGGTGTTCTTCCAGTGATCATAGCCTTTAAGGGCTAACTTGTTGACAAACAAAGCTTTATATATGAGCTTAGTCTGAGTGAACATATATTTTTTGGGTGGGGTAGGAACTAATTTGAAAGAATATGACGCAGGATCTGAAGTGTCATATCATGTAAAATATGTGAATTTGTCTTTTTGTCTTTTGGAACTTCCTTGTTGGGGAGATGGACAATGTTCCTATTGCATGTAATTAAAATGTGGACTCTGACCATTAGCCCTGTGCAGAATATAACGTCCATAATTTTGATAACAGAACATAGCATATATAGCCGATTTAAGATTTATGTCCTCTGATTTGAAAACCGTATAATACGAATAGGACACTTTACCCGCACGCTTTTTCAACACGTGGCATTACCCTGCATTTTTTACTTCACAAAATCTTTTACAACGCAGGGCTTTACAACGCAATCCATTACAACGCATTCCCCATTACAACGCAATTTACTATTCTAACTCCACTGGGGCGTTACTTTGGGGAATGCGTTGTAATGGTTTGCGGTGTAAAGCCCTGCGTTGTAAAAGATTTTGAAGAGTAAAAAATGCAGGGTAATGGCATGTGTTGTAACATATGCGTTGTAAAGGATGTTTATAATACATGAATTCCGAAAGCTTAGAATTTATGGTATTAACATCCCAATCATCCAAATGTAATCCAGGTACATCACCCATAGAAACTTTGAAAATATATGATATCTGCAGGATCTCTGTATGGACGAATATGTTGAAAGGAACTTTATCCCAAAAAATTCCATTAGTCACTGGAACAGTTGAAATGTTGACGAAGGACAAGTCTCTTTTCAATTTATGCGATGAAGAATGGGGGGGCAACACCCCAATGACAAGTCCCACAACAGAACATTCCGGGAGGTAATGTCCATTGATTAACAGGAAAAAAAACAGTCCACATGAACAGATGATCTAGACATATATCCAAGGCGGGACTAGATAAGTAAGTTTTGACCATGAAATAAAACAAAACTCCATTCTGGAGGCGGATGCAAAACAGAAGAACTGTCTGAAGAAAAATCATCTTGTTCCTTGATCCATATAGTACCAGGAGGTACTCAGCTGGAAAACTGGAGTCTGTGACTCAGCTGAGGACCCGAAAAATCCAATTCAGAAGTACTTGCCAATGGCGCATCCATATAAATAGCATCCATTGTAGATGACATAATAGTAGAAACAGGCGCTTTATCTGTCAAATTATCGGTGGAGGACTCCAGTTGGGGAGAATCAGCATTGGTGGTGCTCACGGGCTGTAAAGGAAAGTCCTGCAGAAGCATATGAGCAATTTGTGGCATACTATTGAGAATCCGCCACATGGTGTAGTTTGACATGTTTAATGGAGACAAAGTGATTGTCTTTTGCACTTGGAAGTGGTTGCAAGATCACAGTTCATGTTCCTTGTATGCCAAGGACTGGAACAAGGGCAGAGTACATTGAGCCAAATTCCTTTTTGATTGCTACTTTCTCCCAATCCAGATCTCCAACGTTTGAAAGTCAGCTGGAAACCGGAGTTTGGTCCACAGTTCTGGAGAGAGAGGAAGGCACGTGTTTGCGAGACTGAACATCACAGAATTTTTGCAGGTTCTGTAAGACAGGACTGTGGTTATCTAGGTGAATGGTTGTTGCAGCCATCACAATGTCTGGACCTTTGAGGTCTAGAAAATACATCTTGATGCCAAAAAGCATTTCATACGGGGTCCACCCACCCATAGATCTTTTGGGGAGGTTAGTAAGTGCTTGTTGAACCCCACAGAGATGGTTCAACAACCATGCCCTATACCTAATACTCTAGCCGTTAAAGACTACTTTAACCCCTTCAGCGCTGGGCGAATTCCGCCGCGGTGCTGAAGGGTTCGAGCGCGGGCGGGCTCATGACGGAACGGTTCCGTCATGAGCACAGCTCAACCGTGGCTCATGACGGAACCGTTCCGTCATGAGCATGGAAGGGGTTAAGTTACGGTTCATTCTTTCCACAACAGAATTGCCCTCTTGCCTATATGGAGAAGAATAATGCACCCGTACACCCATGGACGTTATTCAATCACAGTACGCTTTAGAAGCGAAAACCGGACCCTGGTCCGAATGGTCTGCAGAACAGGCATAAGTCCCGATGAAGACTTGTAATTCTTTAACAACAGTGTGAGCATCAGCCAAGCATGGTGGCCAAACGCAAAGGAATCTAGAGCAAGAATCAACTGCAACCAAGAGAAATTTGAATGCAGTATCCAAAATCACTGGACCACAGTGATCAAGGTAAATACAGCCAAAAGGCTTGTGAGAATTCAAGAGATGTGACTGTGGTGGATGAGACAGGGTGGAGCTTAAAGCCTGTCTGCAGTCCTCATTGGGAATTATATGATTGCCTGCTCCAGGAATAGTTACAAGAGGAACATTTTGGCCATTTAAGTGATAATAGTACTCAAAATGAAAGACCTTTTGGTACAGGAGTGCAATTTTTAAAAGAATTCACTGCAGTCAAGATGTCATTATCGATACGAGTTTTAGAGCGGGTGACTGCTGCTATTTTAGCTGTGAGTACTGCAGATTTGGCTGCCTCATCAGCCAAGGAATTCCCTACAGCATGTGTTCCCACACGTTGATGACGCAACATATGTATTACATGAGTTTGTGGTAACCTATCCTTAAGATATGCCACCTTAACCCAAAGCAGTTTGTACTTGATTGTGCTACCCTTTAAATCTCAGAGCTCATATTGTTGGCAAAAATGTATATTGTTGTTAAAAGACTTACACAGTAATACGAATCACACACAGTAGGTACAGGGAATTTAGGATCCATATTTTCAAGTGCAAGAAGCAAAGCCTTCAGTTCAGCTAACTGTGCAGTGCAGTCACCTAAAGACATGTGTGCAAGTAGTCTGGGGGTGAAAAATGGCATCTAACATAATGCCAATAACAATGGTGCATGCGGGAGAGAACTGCTGCTTAGATCCTATAGCAGGTTGAGCTGAACCGTCAGTTTAAATAACATGTTTATACTGATGAAGAGACAGAACAGAAGAGGGCAAAGGATAGACATGCTCATACTGTAGAAATTCTTGTGTTGCAATGAAGGGTCAAAGACAAAGTCTACCTCTATGGCTGTTAAGGACGAAGCCCTTGTATCCATCAAGGATGGAGGGCTCTAGCATTAGGAATTCTAGCTTTTGTGACGAGGCCGACACAGGAGTAACAACAATGGTGTGTTTTCCTTGCGCAAGGGGCCAGTCTTTAAGGAAGTGGAATACAAATGTGATTTATATGCTATAGGAACTATTTCACCCTCATTAAAGGTGACATATGTAAATCCAATTGCACTCGGTAAAACTCAGATGACAAGGTTCATGGTGTTAAAACGTGTATGCAAGTGTTGTGCTTCAAGCAAGTCAGATTGTAAAGATCTGAATGTTTCTGTGTGGTCTGATGTCCAAGA
This sequence comes from Triturus cristatus, assembly GCF_964204655.1. Lineage (NCBI taxonomy): Eukaryota > Metazoa > Chordata > Amphibia > Caudata > Salamandridae > Triturus > Triturus cristatus. The sequence goes on along the minus strand of NC_140594.1, from coordinate 435,395,885 downwards.
CGAAAAGGAAAAATCAGGATGTATTAATGCATACAGGGGTTTTGTGCGTTGTGCATAAGCAGATATGTATGTTCTGCCAAAATTTAAAAAACACAACAGGGGCTGCAATTTTTTAAGTGTGTTTGGAGGTTACAATTGTGCACATTTTCCAAAGAATAAGGGGCAAAACTCTTACCCTCATTGGTAAGTTCATATACTAAGAAAAGGACTCTGAGAAAAGCTATGTTAATTTTTTTTAAGTTGAACTTGTAGTTAAATGCAGCAAATCCCAACATTATGCAATCCACTCTTGCCAAGCGGGCATTTAATTCTTCGTCCATCAGTTAGATATCAGTAACACAGGACAGAGCATCAGGTTCAATATCATGAAGAATCAACACAATGCGTGCTGCAAAAACTCCTGGGCTATTCTAATAGCCCATAGGCAGTCGAGCATAGCACATTTGAAAGCCTAGGGCACTAAAGGTGGACCAGTCATGGCTCTCAGGAGCCAAATTGTGACTGAAAAAAACATTGGAAATATCCAAAGTGGTTTTGTATTTTTTACGGACTACGTTATTATTATGAGAGCGGTATTGTCTGTAATTTGTACTGCAAATGTTTGTGTATGACTATTCAAATGTCTATAGTCTATGACAATGCGATAGGAATGATCAGGTTTCAGAACATGAAAAAGAGAATTATTCATTTGAGATACACAGGGTACAATTGCTCCCTGGTACTTCTGTTGGGAAAGAATTTCCTTAACTGGTGCTTTAGCATGCCGTTTAATAGGATACTGTGGTTGTACTTCAGGTGTGGACTGTATAGGAATGACATGGTAAGGGTAATCCCTATCCCAACCAGTATAGTTACGATAAAGTGCAGGGGCCCATTCAGAAGCATAAGTTTGTTACACTTTTCCAGGATAAGGCACGAGAAAGAAGGTAGAATCACATCCTCACCCTGGGGGGATGCAAGAACAAAAGGAGGTGCCAATCGGCCTCCGCCAAAAGAATGTTATAATACGTATTAAGTTGTCCCAAAACACCATTTTAATGGTGCGTTTAACAACACCTTCAATTTGAATATCTAAATAGTATAGTCTGTCTGGAGGGGCCATGCGGGTGTCCGCGGTTTTAACCGTAATGTGTTTCAGTTGCTTTTACTACCAAAAATTGGGGGATAGTTCCGCGTAATATGGTGATTTCTGCCATGCTGTCGAGGAGAGTCACCGCCCACCTCCTGTTCAGAAGGAGGGTTCTCACTGTCTATGGCATATTTTGCAGTTAAAGCTGCAACTTTCATTTTCTGAAAAGGGGGTTTATATGAAGTAGGCCTGTCCTCCTTCTTTATCTTCATGTCAGACGCGCGTCCTCCACTTTGTCTACCTTTCTGTTGTTCTTATTGTTTAGATTCATCCCATGGCTTTTTAGCAAACTCACGGGACAGACTGGCATCCTTTTCTGAGGAATGCTTGTCAAGTGGTGGTACTGAAGGTCTGGTTCCCAAACTATTGCGTCCTAAAGATGTATATACATTAGCAATGATAATGGCAACTCACGTTTACAGTCAGCTGCTGCCACCATGGCAAGTCGCTGGTGTATAGCCAAAGATGCTGCTTCACCTTTAACATTAGAAAAAATCATTTAGGAGACAACGGGAAAATTACCCATGAGTTTCATCCCCAAATCAAGGGCAGGACCTGCCCATGCTCATTCTGTATTTGTATGAGGGCGTTCGGTAAAACGTCCATCGAGGGAGTACCATGACAAAGAGTGTGGAATGTGGTAAAAATAGTTACCCAGGTGTTGCAGTCAGCTAGAGTGGGAACCAGTCTGGTGGGTGAACACATAGTTAAAATTCTGTGCTTGTCTTGTGGTTCCATAAGGGGAAACAGCTTCAAGTTGATCAATTTTTTGGGCAATCCAAAATGGTATTTCCTCACGATTAGTGGGCCATTTTGCCATATCTGAATGAACAATTACATAACTTTTTACACTGCAGGCAACAGGGCTTGTGCGTGCAGGCCAAGGCTAGCTGAACCAGCTAGTAATGTAAATGAAATAAATTGAGTTAGCCGTCGATATAGGATGACAAGAACATTATACAAAGCACAGGTTTGTATAAGATTCAAATTACCTAAATGTGGATATGGTGTATATCCAATCAATGATGGCCAGGTGGGCCCATTATTACTGAGAGGACCCACTTAAACTGGCCCAGGCACATGGGGAAGGGTGCCATTAAACCAAGTCTTGTGCTCCCAGACTGTAGGAGGAATTTCAACAAGAGCATAAGGTCAATATGCTACAGGTGTTAAAGTGTTAGTGTTAGCATCCATAGCCAGAATTTTTTGTCATCTTGCTCACGCGCGGCTAGCGGCTCGTATTTAGTCAGAACTTGCACTGTGTTTTAAAACTGTGTTGTTTTTAAAAACTGTGATTTTCAAATTGCTCACAATCGCGTCTAAGCTGATAGAAACTCACCATTAAGTCTCCTTGAATCACTGCTTCTAACGCTAAAGGCGTCCTGTCAATCTCTCTCGCTCGTCTCCCCCTGACACTCCCCTCCCCTGGCCCCATCCAATTGTCTGTAAGGAGGACGTGGAAGAGGGCGGGGCTCTGATATAAATGCCCGTGGCAGCGCGGGAGCGGGGAATTGTCATCTGGCTCACGCGGGGATAGCTGCTCGTATTTAGTCAGAACTTGCACTGTGTTTTAAAACTGTGTTGTTTTTAAAAACTGTGATTTTAAAATTGCTCACAATCGCATCTAAGCTGATAGAAACTCACCATTAAGTCTCCTTGAATCACTGCTTCTAACGCTAAAGGCGTCCTGTCAATCTCTCTCGCTCGTCTCCCCCTGACACTCCCCTCCCCTGGCCCCATCCAATTGTCTGTAAGGAGGACGTGGAAGAGGGCGGGGCTCTGATTTAAATGCCCGAGGCAGCGCGGGAGCGCAGCGGACGCGCGCAGCGGGCGCGCCTAAGGCAAGCCCGTCTGCGCCCGTCCGCGCCCTGACGGGTCCCGGGGCCATAGATGCTGGTAAAACCACTTCGTATTCTTCGCATCATCTGCGCTCGTTAGCTAATCGCTGCTCATCCCTTAACTTATCCACTTTAAACCGCCTCAGGGAACACAACATCTATGCTCACTCCTCGGATCACGGCACTCCCCCTGTTCTTAGCTCCCAACCCCTCACCTTTGGATCCTCTGCACCTATAACACCTACCACGCTACGTCTACTCTACTTCAATACTCGCTCCCTGGTTAAACACCAAACGGACATTTTTTTGCTTATTAGCTCCAAGAATCCAGATATCCTCCTGCTTACGGAGACCTGGCTTACCCAGGACTCCGCGCAAGACATCCTAGCAGCCCTCCCCTCAGAATACTACATCCTTGCTGACAATCGACCTCAGGGCAAAACCGGAGGTGGAGTGGCCGCTATCATTCATAAGAATCACGTTTTCACCGCCCTTAGTTCTCTGATTCTCCCTGAGGTTGAGAATTTAGTGATTAAATTAGAGAGCACTACCGGCTCTATCGTCCTGGTACTAGTATACCGACCCCCTCTTGCCATGCCCAACTTTCCTGGAGCTCTTAGCGAACAAATGGCTCATTTGTTCACCAACTATGCTAGTATTATGCTAATAAGCGATCTTAATTATTGGTTCAATGACGCTCGAGGTGGGCCTCACGCTGCTGAACTATCAGAACTACTAGTCAGTTTAAAGTTTACTCAAAACGTCTCTTCCCCTACCCATGTTAAAGGACATATCTTGGATCAAATATGGTCCTCTAACCTCACCCTCTCAGCGCTTACTGTCTCACCCTGTATCTGGTCAGACCACCACCTCATCGACTTCCCACTTACCGTGATTAATAATCCTAAGATTGCCTCCAAAGGCGGTGGCATTGCAAGGAAATGGAGCTCTATGGATAAACACGCATTTCTTGAGGCCCTAGCCAGGTCCAGTCCTCCCTTCGACTCAGATATCGATGTTATGAATACTGCCATCTCTGACTGGCTACTCAAGGCCTGTGACTCTCATGCCCCTTTCACGAAATTTACTCGTTCCCGCCATTCTGACGCCCATAAGTGGCTCTCCACTGAGCTAAAAAAATAGAAGCTTGAGCTAAGACAAAAAGAAAGAAAATGGAGATCACACTACAAATTGGAGGATAAACTTCTGTTTTCCTCTGCTCGCAATGACTACAAAAAGCACTTACGTGAAGCTAAAGCCGTAAACTTCTCAGCCAAAATCCTTAATGCCCAAAACAAATCGAAAGAGATTTTCTCGATCGTCAATGACTTATGCAATTCTGACAGAATTCACCCTGACCAGCCACCCACTCAGGAGCTTTGCTGCTCCTTGAACTCATTTTTTCTGGATAAGATTTCCACGATTAAGGCCAGCATCCCCGCTATGTGTGACACAGACCATACTGATCTGGTCACAACGAATCCGGTGACCCTGGGCCACTTTCCAGTCTTATGCCCCCAGCTCTTCTCAGAACTCCTGGTTCGCGTAAATCTGGGTCACCTAACGACTGCTGTCCCCCTCATATCATGAAAGAGGTCTTCTCTGTCCACCCTCATGTTGTACTCCGTCTTCTAAATGAATCCCTTACCCAGGGCAAGGTTCCCTCTGCCTTTAAGAATGCGATAGTGGTCCCTCTATTAAAAAAACCAGGGTCTGATCCTCGGAGTCACTCCAACTATCGCCCTATCTCTTTGCTTCCTTTCTTGGCAAAGATACTCGAGGCCCATGTCACCAAGTCCCTATCGAACTTTATCGAACAAACTGATTACTTGGAACCCAACCAAGCCGGGTTCCGTCCTGCGCATTCCACCGAGACGGTTATCCTCAGTGTACTAGACACCCTGCGAGCTAATGCGGATAAAGGCAATCATCAGGCCCTCATCCTTCTTGACCTGTCGGCCGCGTTCGACACGGTGAATCATCACATCTTATTATCCCGTGTCGAACAAGCAGGGATACAAGGATCCGCTTACAACTGGATTCAATCTTTTCTCCAAGACAGAATGCAGGCAGTCTGTCTTGGCTCCTTCACTGCCCCCAGGATGGTCTCCTCTTGCGGAGTCCCCCAGGGCTCCTCACTCTCTCCCCTACTATTTAATCTCTACCTTAGACCCCTCATCAGTTCCTTGAAAAACATGAAGGTCGCAACTTTTAATTACGCAGACGACCTTCAACTTATTTTCACACTGGATGGGCCCAAATCAGCCTCTGAATTTCAAGCGACTATGCTTCACATTCAGCGCTGGATGAATTTCAACCAGTTAAAACTTAATCCTGGTAAGACTGAGCTTATCTTGCCAGGTAGCAGCGCAACCATGTGGGGCCCTCACTTTTGGCCTGCTGACCTTGGCCCACCTCCCTCCCCCTCCCCTTCTGTAAAAAGCCTAGGAGTGACTTTGGATGCCGACCTTTCACTCAGGGGACAGGTGGGGTCTGTAGTCTCCTCATGTGTTTTTCAGTTGAGGAAACTCAAAAAAATCGCTCACCTACTTACCCCTTCGGCTCTCACCCTGGCAGTGATTGCCCTTGTACTTTCGCGACTTGATTTTAGTAATTCCATCTACTTCGGCTTGCCCATATTTCTGCTCAAACGTCTTTGAATGGTGCAGAACCAGGCAGCCAGACTAATACTTAAGCAACCCAAATGGCACTCTGCCAGCCCACTTCTGGCTAAGCTTCAATGGCTCCCTATTGCCCAACGTGCAGCTTTTAAGATCGGCTGCCTTCTTTTCAAATCTCTGCACTGTAAGAGCCCCAAGTTTCTTAGTAGCCTGATCACGAAATACACACCTCGCCGCCCTTTACGGTCTGGTAACCTTATGCTATTAGCCACCCCGGCCATCAAAAGGAAACGCCAGGGAGGGCGCAGTTTCTCGTACCTCGGACCTGGCCTCTGGAACTCACTACCTCTGGACATTCGAATGCAGGATAATCTACTGAGCTTTAGAAAGGCTTTGAAAACACAGCTGTTTGTACTTTCATACAACTAGGTTGTCCGTCGCGTCTATCTGAGACAATTAGCGCCATGAAACCTCCGGGTGTGCGTGCGCTCTACAAATTTCTCCTAACATAACATAACATAACAAATGTGACCCAGGAATAAAAAACTTCAAAGCAGAATGCAGCGTATGCTTTCACACAAAAAATGATGGGAGCTCCCGCATCAGGAACTCCATATTGCTGTAAATGGGCATATACTGCTAGTTAGCAGTTGGCCGCAATCTCAATAGGTTGCACCATAAGTAATTGTATAACGGATACAAAGTGTAGCACAAACAGGGTATAAAGCCTTTTAATATTCAAGCTTGAAAAACCAACAGAACTAGGAGCTACCTAAAAACTGTGGTGGATCCCCAACACAACAACGTCTCCAATACAAAGGTGCAAGGGTATTGTGGAAATGCACAAGCACTACTCATGGTTCCCGCAAGTAAGTACCTGACCGAAACATTGGTGGTACCATGTTGCAGGGATTCTGCTCAGTAACAGAACTATGCTTTGCACCATAGAACAATGGCATGTAAGGACTGAATCATTATCCTACCTCAGTATCTATGAGCCAGAGTCTGACTAGCTCACTTGCCCTCCTGACCTTTCCAGAGAAACAAGTGAGCTGGCACCCCAAAGACAACACTCTTGAGCCTCTCAGGCATCGCGGTAACAGGACACACCCTTTTGCTTTCTCACTCGTATTTGTCCACAATAAGATAAACAAGAGACACAAAGGAAGTTTAGAATATTTATTTAAAATATCGTGCTCTAAGATGCAGTATTTGCACCACAATTAGAAAACAAATAGCAAAAATATCGCTAGCATGGTTAACCCCTTCAGCGCGGCGCGGATTACCGCGCTGTGCTGAAGGTTCTATTGCGCGATTATGTATCAAACTTATCTTAATGGAGGACCCTGTACCTTAGCATACCTAGAAGAAAGTTCTTACATCTCACCTGACGTGGTAATCTTGCCTCAGGACCTTCGCTCAGTATGTCTTTTAGAACTCCTGCTCTCAGTTATATGACACGACATGTTTGCTCACAAACAGCAGCTGCCTTTTCTTGTTATGTCTAGGTGCTAGTGTCTGACCAGAGAGAATAACAAGGGACATTGTTGCTTGACCTTGTCTATGGTGTTCAGACTAAATCCCAGGAAAAGAACAGAACATGAAAACATATGCAGCTTCTGTGTGAAAATACAACGTGGCATAAAAGCAAGCATGTTTATGTAGTAAAATGTGCAAATGAAACGCGGCTACAACTTGTACAACTAGGCCAACATAGGGAAAACGACAATGGGCCATGCAAGAAACACACAACACCCTTAGCAGAAATTCTAAGGAAAACAATGCTACCCAGAATCCCAGAAAGATCCTCCTTCACCATAATTTGTCCAAAGCCCTCGCCGTCCGCTCCATGCTGCTTGCAGATGTAGCAATTAAATGTATGCAATGCTATGATCTTCTATCCCAGCGACAGCCAGGATTGTTGAGCTAATTTGGAAACAGATTCTGGGGACGAAAAGGCAAGTCAGAGGGGTAATGGAGGATCTGCAGAGTGGGAATTGCAGGTGACAAACTCTTTGAATGAGGGAGGGCGGCAGAACATATGCAGCAGATGCATGGGCCCCTGTGGAGGCATCTCTGCTGTCAACTTTGATGGGTGCAGATACGTTTGCTCTCTGCTGCCCTGGCACGACTTCAGCCTTGAAGGGGACAGTAGCACCACCCTATATCCGGCTGACCGAACAGAGGGCTCATTACGCCACTGCTACTTGGAAGATTCTGTAAATGTCTTCTATCTTCTACTATTAGGAAGCTGTTTTTTTTCTTTTGCAAGTCTGATGTGGCAGCCTCTTTCACTTCCGCATCTCGGGTTTCTTGTCTTTATCCTGGTACTATACGCAATTTTCAGATTACAGAGGTTTTTTTTATTTTGTTTAATGTGTTTAATGCTCGAGTTTCCTCATTCTTTAGCTTCTCTGCTTTTATTTTCCCAGAAAATGAGTTTTATAAACCTGACTCGCTCCTACCTTCTTAGCTTGTTCCTCAAACCTGTTGCTGTGGTTTTGTTTGAGTAATGTTTTTGCAATGTGTCTTTTTAAGCATGATTTTCAGTCAGTGTGCCTGACGCTGTGAAGGTATTATAGCCTCCATGTTACTACTGCGAATCAAAGGACCTACATCTAAGTATTTCTTGAATCGAAGAAGGCCTTGGCTGAAGCACACACTGACCCAGAATTACAAAGGCTATGTGTTGCGTTTGTGTAACTTTTTTAATGCAGTCCCAACCTAAAAAAATCTTTTTGGGGATTTACAAACCAACGCAAATTGGTATTTGCATTGGTTTGTAAGAAAAAGGTTTGCAAACCAGCGCCCAGCTGTGCTTAGCGTTACCCCTTGTCAAAGGGGATATCCATGGATGGTACATGGGCATTTCTGTGCTACCACCCACGGTATTGATGCAAAATCCTATCTACTAACAATAGTAGACAGGGTTTTGTACCAAAAAGTCATGTCACTTGAAAGCAGAAATTTTTTCATTTCTCCTTTCTTTTCTGACTTTGCATGGGAACTGCACTGCACAGCACACATACAAGGTAGGAACATTTGTAAAGTCAGTCTAAGTGTGGTAGTTTATACTGGATGGGTAGCCTTCCAGTGCATAATTTATGCTAGACTCAGACACTTTTGCATTATGCTGCAAAGATGTATGCATGGCGTTAGGCAGCATAATTTTGCTCTGATGCTAGGGAGAGAGGAGGATAGCGCCATATCTCTGTCGATATGGCGCTGCCCTGCTCTCTCCCTCTCATGCAATGCAGCACAGCAACTTTGAGTGCTGCGCTATGTTGCATGAGAGTTTTGTAAATCTGGGCCACTGTTACTCATGCCACCTGCCATACTCGAAGCACCTCTTTGCCAATGGCACAGGGAAAAAACAATCAAGGGCTAAACATGGCGGGTGATGTGAGTTATGGTGTGCAATTGGAGCACTGCATACCATAACCGACATTTTTTGGGAATTTATGAGCATGTATAAGTTGAATCAAAAAGAACGTATTACAGTTTTTTTAAATTGAAAAACATGTATTTAGTGTATATGCTGTTTATGTAATATGCTATTTATTACAATTGTAGAATGTGGGGAGGGCTCTCAACTCACAAGATGCTTCTTCCCTCCCTCAACAATGGTAATAAAAAATGATATTCTGCGCATCTGCATATATGGTTTATGACACAATATTTTCATGTTTATTCATTTAAAAATGTATTTAAACTTAATTTGAAGAAGGATGCAAGGGGTTACATTTGTCCTGTAAGGATAAATCATATTGAAAAGGAGAATAGTGTTTCTCTCATATCAAGTTCACTATACAGTGTAAATAAAATGGAATTTGACCTTTGCACTGTAGTAATAAATATGTGAATGTGTCTCTATTAGTATATTTGCTCTAAATGGAATATGGTATTGGGCCCTTTCTTGATGCCCAGGTTATACCCTTGAATATTATAAAACTTATAGCATTTGAAATCATAGCAGTCATAATAAGACATATGACATCTCAAATGATATAATTTCTCTAAATAAAGTGCATGCTGGGGAAGCCATGTGCCCCCCTCGTTTTTAATTTTAAAAAAGGTCCAGGGAATGGGCGCCCTGGGGCCTAATAAGGCTTGAGGAAGGGGGGCGCATGGCCCCACTCCCCTTTAAAAAAATGCTCTGGAAGTTGGGGCACATATTGCCTAAAGAGACTGGGCTGCATGGCACACTCCCCTTTTTTGCAAATTTTGCCACCAGGGGTGGGGTCCCCAGGGCCTATAATAGCTTGGCCAGGCAAGCCCCATGGCTGCCATACCTTTATAAAAACAAAAAGGCCCTGGGAGATGGGGACCATAGTGAATAAAGAGACTCTGGGATGGGAGACTGTGAGGGCCCCTCCCCTTTTTTTGTAAATTTTGGCCCATGGGAGGGGTCCCCAGAGCCTATAATGGCTTGAGGAGGCAGACACCACAGCCCCCTCCTTAAAAAAAAAAGGCCCTGGGGATGGGGTCCCCAGGGCCAGGCCCTCTGGCTAACCCCCTACCACGCATGCCTTTTGGGGGGTTGGCTGAAGGCCGTGCACAGCACGGATTTGCTGCAGGACCTGGCCGCAGGTAGGCCCTGTGGCCAACCCCCCACCATGCACAGCCGAAGGCACTGCTTAGTGTGGGGTTGGCCATCCCCAGCTGCACATTGCCAAAGGCCGAGCGCAGCAGCGTGAGGTTGGCTGCATGTGAGAGGTTGGCTGCAGACCAGGCCCTGCGGCTAATCCCCGCCATTCATGACCGAAGGCCACTCCACGGTATGGTGCTACACTATTTGCTATTCCACTCTAGCCACTACATTCTACGCTATTCTACTGTATACCACTACACTGTATCTCGCTTTACTGTGCGCCACTCAACTCTATGCCATAGCACTATACACTACTACTCTGTATGCTATTACACTCTACCACACTCCATTCTACCCCACTTCATTCTTTGCCACTCCACTGTACTCTATTCTGCTGTACACCACTATACTCTATGTCACTACACTCTAAGTCACTCCACTTGTACAGTACTCAACTCTAAGCCAATCTACTCAACGCTATTCAACTGTATGCATCTCCACTCTACTGTGGCCGACTCTTTGCTATTTCACTTTACCATACTGTACTGTATGCCACTCCAGTGTATGCAATCCAGTGTACGCCACTTGACTGTGCGTTACTTCTACTATATGCTATTCCACTCTACAGCAGTGCACTGTACGCCACTCCAATCTATGCAATTCCAATGTATGCCTCGCCACTCTACGTCACGCCACTATATGCTATTCCACTTTATGCTACTCCACTGTATGCTAGTCTGCTGTAACCCAATACACTGTATACTATTCTGTTCTACCCCACTCCACTGTAAACCAATCCAGTCAATGACACTTCACTATACCCAACTCCACTGTACGCCATTCCACTGTACACCCCTCCACTATTCCATTGGACGCCACTCCACTCTTCGACACTTCAATGTACACTATTCCACGGTATGCCACTCCACTGTATGCTGCTCCTCTCAATGGCACTGTATGCTACTACACACTACAACACTATATGCAACTCCACTGAAGCACACTGTGCCACCATATAGTCTACTCTACCTCACTCTATTGTTCAACACTGTACTCCACTCCATGCCACTACACTATACTCCACTCTCCGACAGTTCCACACACTTTACAACACAACTACCACTCCACTGTACGACACGCCACTCCACTCAATAACACTTTATTCCACTGAATGCTATGCCACTACAGTGCACTATACGAGACGCCACTCTACTACATGTCACTTCCGTCCACTCTACAGTGCATCACTCCAATCGACAACGCTGTACGACGGTTTTGCCTACTGTAGGCCACTGCACAAAACTCCAATGTATGCCACTCTACTCTGCAACACTCTATACAACAGCACTCTACAACACCCTACTATACCACACTGGATGTCCCTACACTGCTCTTTACAGCACTCTACTCCTCTCTATGCCATTCTACGACACTCTTCTCAAGTCTATCCCCCTTGACGACACTCCACTCCACCAGACTCAACTTCTCGACACTTCAGTCAACGATACTCTATTGTATGACACTCAACTGAACTGTACGACACGCCGCTCCACTGTACAACATGCCACTACACTCTACAATACTCCACTCCACTATATGACACGCCACGTCACTATATAACACTTTACTCCACTATACTCAATGCAACTCCACTCTACTCTTCTCCACGGTATTCCACTCCACAACACTAGACTCCATGACACTACACTGTAACGACACTGTCATTTACTATACAGAACTACACTGCACTTAACAACACTCAATTTAAATGACAGTGAATACTAGGATTTAAAACACATTTTTATTAAAAAATAAAAAGCATTTAAATGTAATGAAAAAATAATGGTTAAAGCTAAGTGGCAGTTAGAAAAATATTTTATTCCAAATCCAACCTAAACTATATAGACTGGAGAAATGATAAAGTTTTAGTTATAACTTACTTTTCTAACTTACCCACCACTAGTTAGAACTTACGTTTATAATTTATGCACCACCTTCAGTTTACTATGCGTCAACCAACCTTTGTACAGATTCTTCGATCATCAATTGCCACACTACATAAACTATAACTCGACTCGACTTTTTTGTAGAAATTATCTCATTCTAGATGTCATGTCTTGTTATGACTGCTGTGATTCCACATGCTATAAATTTTAGATCATGCAAGGGTATGGCCAGTGCATTGAGAAGGGGCGAGTTATAGTTACTGTAGTGTGATGATTGATGCAAAAATAATGTGTACGGAGGTGCTTGACGTGTAGTAAATTGAAGGTGGTGCTTAAATTATAAATGCAGGTTCTAAGTAGTGGTGGATAAATTAGAGATTTAAGTTCTAACTATAACTTTATAATTTGTCCTGTTTGTGTAGTTTAGGTTGGGATTGTATATAAAGAATAATTAAAGTTTATCTAACTATAACTTAGCTTTACCCTTTGTTTTTTTCATTAAACAAAAAAAATATATAAATATATATATATATTTATTTTTATTTTATTTTATTTTTAGAGTTTTCTATAGCGCGAACCAGACCCAAGGTGGGGTATCTGAGTGCTTTACATAGTGAGCAAGGTATGAATAGCACATTTAGTAAAAACATGGCATACAAAAACATAGCATATAAAGTAACAACATAGCATAACAGAGTTCGGGGGGTTAAAAGCAGAATAGAGAATTGTTCTGAGCAATAAGAATCAATTCGAGATTGTGCAAGTCTTAGCTTCGAAATATCAGTGGACGGAGAGTATAGGCAAGTTTAAGGTTGTAAGCTGGTGTGGTGTTTGTGCGGATTTAAGGGAGGAATTTGCTCATCAAGAACAATTTTGCTTCCTTTTTGAAGAGAGGTGTCGAGGCGATTTTTCTGATGAATGGTGGAAGCAAGTTCCAAATTCTTGGTACCGCTCCAGAAAATGCTCTGTTGGAGGTTTTAGTCTTTTTGAACCGCGAGGGATTCAGGAGTAGATTATCTGCGCTCCTAGAATGTCTGTTTCCTCCAGATAAGGTAAGTTTTTTGGGCTAGGTACTGGGGGGTGTTGTGGTGTAATGCCTTGTGAGTGATGCAAACCATCTTTAAGTGAATACGAGCTTCATAGGGTAGCCAGTTGAGTGCCTTCAGGTGTGGCGATATGTGGTCAAATTTCCTAGATCCTGTTACGAGTCTTGCTGCGGCGTTGAGACAGGCTTTTAGAGGGGCGATTGAGATTTTGGGAAGCCCTGAGAGGGTAGAACATATGTATTCCAGGCTCGATATGACTAAGGACTGAACTGCAGTTTTGAGGTCCGGGTTCTCGATGAACGGCTATATATATGTGTGTGTGTGTATATATATATATAATATATCACTGAAAAAACCAAAGGTTTCAGGGGCGTTGTGATGTCACTGACCATGTCATGAGTGATGTAATATGTGACGTCATCAGCAGTGCATTGCGGGGGCGCGAGTTATAGTTAGCTGAACTAACTATAACAGGGGAATTTCTAGGGTTTTGTACGAGGGAAATGTCCAGCTAACTATAACGCCCCTGAAACCTATGGTTTTTTCAGTGAATTTCTAAGGTTTTTTAAATGCCAATTCCTAACTATAACGCCCCTGAAACCTTTGGTTTTTTCAGTGAATTTCAAAGGTTTTTTAAATGCCAATTCCTAAATATAACGTGCATGAAACCTATGGTTTTTTCAGTGAATTTCAAAGGTTTTTTAAATGCTAATTCCTATCTATAATTTATCTCTAAAGATATCATGAAAAGCATTCTTTTTTAAAAATAGGGTGCACATTAGTTTTGTGGAAAAGCATCTTTGTGATTGGTTAAGAAAAAGCAGTTTCAACGTGGAGTATATATCATAGGATAAAATTTGCTCAGTTCAACCACACCTGCTACTTGCATTTGGAAGGCACTGTTCAAACTTAAAACAATCGTCAACTTTTAACCTGCACGTGTCGTTAAATGTTCAAGAAAATGTTACAAAAAATATCCTAAAGTTTAAAAAAATTGATGAACTTTTAACCTGCACGTATTGTAGAATGTTCTAGAAAGTGTGTTGATAGAATACGTTGCACTTCTGACTTCTATGTGTTGTTGAATATTAAAAAAAACGGTTCATATGGAAAATTAAAAAGAAACCAATAGAGAAGTTTTGAAACCTAAAAGAATCAAGGAACTATTCTAATGTATTCTTTACATGTATTTATGTGTGCAGCAACAAAATTATAGACACAACAGCACTAGGAAGAGGAAGAAGCAGGGAGTGGGGGGAGGGGGGGAGATGGGCAGAATGGTACACATGCACAATTAAGTACAACACACATATAGACTAACAATGGCCAAAATGAAACACACCAACAAGGAGCACAAGTCACACAACCTGCCAACATCACACCACTGAACGAGCATAGAAGTGAAAACCACGCTGCATTCATACAGGATGTGTACAAAGGCCAGTCGTTGGTGTTGTGGGATGTCTGCGACCGTGGTCATCATGGATGAGATGCCCAGCATGTGGCACATGGTCGAGTTCACTGTGTGTTATGTTGCCAAACGGCTGCTCCTCCCTCCCACGAGCCCCCACACTTTTGTACGGTAAGCTGTTGTATCTCGTGCACTCGTACGGCACGCCATTGTAATGCCTATTTGCGCATGTCCTGCTACATTCCAACTACAACATCACAGTGCCGTTTGGAGGTGGTGCATGCCACTTTACAACATCGACTGCTGCGGCTCTTGTAACAGGCCACACCAGAACACAGAGACACACTTACCGCACTTCCTGTACACGGAGATGTCCGAGACACCCCGTTCCCCTTGCCAGATAGGCACACCCCTGCACTGACCTGTGAACAACAGACCAGCACACGCCAGTTGTGCATGCAGGAGGATGCGTACGTAGCTACACATCCAGGCTCACTGCCAACGCTGAGGTGACAGCACACTGTGATGTTGCAGGGCTCGTGCCTATCATGCTAAGACAATGACCACAGGGACACACTTACTAAGATGTGGGTTTGGGGGGCATTGGTGGTCCTGGAGTTGTTGAGATGAGTCTTCTGGCCCTCATGGGTATCCCTGTATCATGCTCATTGACTCTATGGCACCTGTGGGTGTTCTGGTGTGGCTCTTGGCGGTGTTCCCTTTCATGGTGCAGGTAGTTGTCCTGCTTAACACCAGCAGAAAGCAGGTGTAAAATCCCTGGTGCTAACGTGTCTTATCGACGCAATTTGTTTCGCATTGCAATTGGTGTGAAAGTTGTGATGTGATTTTTTTCGTGTGCACAATAATATACGAACTGAGCAGTGTATCTCATAAAGATCCAGCACCTGACGCACTATTCCCATTCAATATAAATACAATGAGATTTCTTAATAGATTTTGTGTGTACACTGTAAGTGCAGCCAATACCTCAGTGCAATACAATACAGAATTTTAGTATTTAGAATAAATCGCAAAGGTGCACCTCGTGTCTTTTTGCACGGGAACGGCTACTCTCCATTTCATTATCAGCACTTTAACAGAAGTAAAGTTGAGATAAATCTAACACACTATTCAGAAGTTGGTGCAAACTGCAGATATCACCAGTATTCCAGCGATAAGTGCCCCAAAATGTAACACCATGGTGGACTCCATCAAATAACAGTAATAAGAACAAGAAAGATTCACACAGCAGTTAAGAGAACAACCAAAAACGTTATTAATTCTTTTTTCAAACTTTCTTTTTTATAATAATAAATATATAAACAAAAAACTATTTTCAAACTTTATTTTTTTATTAACATATATATGAACAATAACTAATAAACAAAATGTAACAACAATAACAAAAAACAACAAGGCGGAAAACTACTGTGGGGACAATGGATGTCGACGATAGACCTGGAAAATAAGAAAGATTGTTAAAAAACAAAATAACATGGTATTCTCAACAAAATACCACAAGAAACAAATCACAGATATATAAAATGCATACAGCTAACAATATTTTATAAGTTTAACTTACAAAAACTGTAAATGTTGCCACTTTAAAATATTTACCGAATCTGAAGAAAATGTTTTGCAGAAGGCACCACACCAACAACGTTTTTCTTCAGTGGTGAGGAAATTTTTTACTTTTTCCAAGGAGCAAACAAAGACCAATGCCACCTTCTTCACTCACAAGATTTGCCAAAGAGTTCTGTTACGAGGGGATCCTAACAAAAAATACTCGTGCGGCACAGCAAGTATGATGAAACACCTAAGGACCCTTCATCCAAACAATATTGCACGAGAAGAGTGCAAACAGATGAGAAACACTCCTGTTCTGTATCTGTAAAAAAGAATCACAAATAAATGTATATTAATAACTTTCAAATGTATACTATTCCATTACTGTACAAACACATTTTATATAAAAACTGACTAAGAAACTATAGCCCTGAACCACAAGTGTGACGATCGTTAAAACACTACATGCATAATGCATACTACTTTGAAGCAGTTCATGCCCTAAAGCCTACCTCTCTAAAAGACTACATGCTAACTGACTAAATGATTACAGTACTATAAGGAGACACACTGGGTGAGTGACAGGGTGTTTGCTAGAAGAGTATGAATACTAACTAGGGAATTGAAGGTGTGAAACACAACTGTGTAGGTGATTAGAGGACTGCATCCATACTGCATAGGCATTTAAAGCAGTCCATGTGCTAAGGCCTGGCTCACTGCATGACTACTTGGGTACTGACTGAATGATTAGAGTACAGCAAGGAGAGTGCCTAGGTGAATTTATAAGTGCTAGGCTTTTCGCACAGGGAATGGGTTAGTACTTGGTACTGAATGGGTCACTAGAGGAGTGCAAAGGCAGTGTCAAGTGCTGGACTGTATGGATACTGACTAGGAAATTGAAAGTGTGAAAGACAAGTGTCTAGGTGGTTAGAAGACTGCATGCATAGTGCATAGGGGTTTGAAGCAGTCCATGTGCTAAGGCCTGGCTCAGTGTATGAATACTTAGGCACTGACTGAATGATTAGAGTACTGCAAAGATAGCATCTCGGTGAATTTATAAGTGTTTGGGTTTTAGCACAGTGAATGGATTAGTACATGGTGCTGAATGGGTCACTAGACGACTGCAAAGGGAGTGACAGGGTATTTCCTGGAAGTGTATGGATACTGATTAGGGAATTGAATGTGATAAAGACAATTGTGTAGGTGGTTAGAGGACTGCATGCATAGTGGATAAGGATTTGAAGCAGTCCATATACTAAGGCCTGGGTCACTGGATGAGTACTTGGGTACTGACTGAATGATTAGAGTACTGCAAGGAGAGGGCCTGGGTGAATTTATTAGGGTTTGGCGCTGTGAATGGATTAGTGCATGATGCTGAATGGGTCACTAGAGGAGTGCAACGGCAGTGACAGGGTGTTTGCTGGAAGTGAACGGATATTCACTGGGGAATTGAAGGTGTGATAGACAAGTGTGTAGGTGGTTAGAGGACTGCATGCATAGTGGATATGGGTTTGACATAGTCCATGTGCTAAGACCTGGCTCAGTGCATGAATACTTAGGCAGTGGCTGAATCATTAGAGTACTGGAAAGAGAGTGTCTAGGTGAATTTATAAGTGTTTGAGTTTTGGCACAGTCAATGGATTAGTACATGCTGTTGAATGGGTCTCTAGAGGACTGCAAAGGAAGTGATAGGATGTTTCCTGGAAGTGTATGGATACTGACTAGGGAATTGAAGGTGTAAAAGACAAGTGTATAGTATGTCAGAACACTTTTATTTAAAGCAATCTATTTGGTACTTAGAAACTAACTAAATAATCAGACTACTTCTAGGACAGTGCTTAGGTATAACTTTTAAATTTTCAGTTCTGCCACAGTGAACAGAATATTACATGGTACTGCACCTTAGTGTCAAACCCTGACTCATTTTATCAATGCATAAGCAAAGACTAGCTTCTAATGCTACTAAAACTTGACAACATGAGAGGTTTTAAATTAGTTATCTGTCAGCAAATACACGATGTTACCAAATGCTTCTCTCACAGTGGTTCTCAAATGCACACAGACTCACAGTGTGATTCTAGACAACAACCACTATACCTAGGAGTTTACCAAAAATCATTCACTACTGTGGAAGTGGTAAGCGAACTGCACACAATCTTCATATTTCAGGACTGACATTGTCAAAGCCTGACTCATATAATCAAAGCATAAGCAAAGACTGGCTTCTAATGCTACTAAAACTTCACAACATGACCGGTTTTAAAACAGGTATATGTCAGCAAATACACGATGTTACCAAATGCTTCTCTCACAATCCTTATCCAAATGCACACAGACTCACAGTGTGATTTTAGACAAGCAACACTATCCTAGGAGTTTACCAAAACTCATTCACTACTCTGGAAGAGTTAATGGTACTGCACACAATCTACATATTTAAGTACACCACATCAGTGTCAAAGCATGACTCATTTAATCAACGCATAAGCAAAGACTGGATTCTAATCCTACTAAAACTTCACAAAATGACAGGTTTTAAACCAGTTATCTGTCAGCAAATACATGATGTTACCAAATGCTTCTCTCACAGTGATCTCAAATACACACTAACTCAGTGTGATTCTAGACAAGAACCACTATCCCTATGAGTTTACCAAAACTCATTCACTACAGTGCAAGTGGTAAGGGAACTGCACACAATCTACATATTTCACAACTGCAATTTACTGTCAATGCCTGACTCATATAATGAAAGCATACGCCATAACTGTCTTCTAATGCTACTAAAACTTGACAACATGACATGTTTTACAACACTTATCTGTCAGCAAATACACGATGTTACCAAACACTTCTCTCACAGTGGTTCCCAAATACACACAAACTCACAGTGTGATTCTAGACAAACAACACTATCCCTAGCAGCTTACCAAAACTCATTCACTACAGTGGAAGTGGTAAGGGAACTGCACACAATGTACATATTTCACGACTGCACTTTAGTGTCAATGCCTGAATATTTTAATCAACGCATAAGCAAAGACTGGCTTCTAATGCTACTAAAACTTGACAACATGACAGGTTTTAAAACAGTTTTCTGTCAGCAAATACACAATGTTACCAAACGCTTCTTTCACAGTGGTTCCCAAATGCACAAAGACTCACAGTGTGATTCTAGACAAGCATCAGTATCCCTAGGAGTTTATCAAAACTCATTCACTACACTGGAAGTGATAAGGGAACTGCACACTAGCTACATATTTCACGACTGCTCTTTAGTGTCAATGCCTGACTCATTTAATCAACACATAAGCAAAGACTGGCTTCTAATGCTACTAAAACTTGACAACATGACAGGTTTTAACCCCTTCCCTGCTCATGACGGAACCGTTCCGTCATGAGCCACGGTTGCCGTGTGCTCATGACGGAACGGTTCCGTCATGACACGCCCGTTGGCGGCCGCTCCGCCTGCGCGGCGCTGTTTCCCCGCCTGTGCGGGGGGACAACGCAAATGGGCGGAGTCATGACGGAACCGTTCCGTCATGAGCACAGCCCAACCGTGGCTCATGACGGAGCGGCTCCGTCATGAGCACAGCGCCACCGCGCTGCCCCCCCGCACCCCCCAGCACCGCGGCGGAATTCCCGCCGCGGTGAAAGGGTTAAAACAGTTTTCTCTCAGCAAATACACGATGTTACCAAACGCTTCTCTCACAGTGGTTCCCAAATGCACACAGACTCACAGTGTGATTCTAGACAAGCACCAGTATTCCTAGGAGTTTACCAAAACTCATTCACTACACTGGAAGTGATAAGGGAACTGCACACAATCTACATATTTCACGACTGCACTTTAGTGTCAATGCCTGACTCATTTAATCAACACATAAGTAAAGACTGGCTTCTAATGCTACTAAAACTTGACAACATGACAAGTTTTAAAACAGTTTTCTGTCAGCAAATACACGATGTTACCAAACACTTCTCTCACAGTGGTTCCCAAATACACACAGACTCACAGTGTGATTCTAGACAAACAACACTATCCCTAGCAGCTTACCAAAACTCATTCACTACAGTGGAAGTGGTAAGGGAACTGCACACAATCTACATATTTCACGACTGCACTTTAGTGTCAATGCCTGACTCATTTAATCAATGTATAAGCAATGACTGGCTTCTAATGCTACTAAAACTTGACAACATGACAAGTTTTAAAACAGTTTTCTGTCAGCAAATACACGATGTTACCAAACGCTTCTTTCACAGTGGTTCCCAAATGCACAAAGACTCACAGTGTGATTCTAGACAAGCACCAGTATCCCTAGGAGTTTACCAAAACTCATTCACTACACTGGAAGTGATAAGGGAACTGCACACAATCTGCATATTTCACGACTGCAATTTACTGTCAATGCCTGACTCATATAATGAAAGCATAAGCCATAACTGTCTTCTAATGCTACTAAAACTTGACAACATGACAGGTTTTAAAACAGTTATCTGTCAGCAAATACACGATATTACCAAATGCTTCTCTCACAGTGGTTCCCAAATGCACACAGACTCACTGTGTGATTCTAGACAAACAACACTATCCCTTGCACTATACCAAAACACATTTCTTCATCTAGCAGTAGTACTGCATTTTAGTATAGAAACATCACATAACTCATTTTACAAATTCATAAACAATGACTGGTTTCTAATTCTACCAAAATATAAAAACTGCTCAGTTATCTGTCTACAAACACATGAAAAACACAAATGCCTATCACAGAATGGTTTCTACATGCACACACATTGTAGAGAAAAAAAGTACTCCCTACACTTTAGCAGGAAAAATATATTAGTCTGATTAAAATCAAAATAGTCTACATACATCACCTCACAATTAAATAACTCATCTTTCAAGTTCTTTTGTAGATTAAGGAGTATATCAATCACTCACCATATTTTCTTTTACAGAATCTCTGCACTGTGCACCTCTCAGCAAAAGTAAAGAATGGAAAAGTTTCCCTTTCATTTTCCACACATATACATGTAAACATCAAATCACAATCCTTCGCACATAAACTCAAAAGCAAACACACATTTCTATTGGTTAAACATTTCAACCCTTTCCAACTGAAATACATTTCAACCCTTCCCCCAATCTGCCTTCTGCCTGTTACCATAGAAACAGGTCATGGAACACTGCACTGAGCTCACAGGTCACAAGTTCAGCATACAATGTTCCTACACAAGACAGGAAGTGTGCTTGACTTTTCAACATATCAGCTTATCATATATAATGTTCCTTACAATCTGTTTTTGTTAACCAATAACAATCATACCTTTAAAAAACAAAAATATACACCCTACCTTTCAGTGTAGAAAGTTGTTATACAACCAATGATTTCTTGTCGTTTTTCAAAAAACGTTGCTGTGGATCCGCGCACCCACCGCGAGAGTATCCGTGCATCCAACCCGATAGGATGCGCGCATTTCGCCGTTTATTTTATTTTTTTAAAAGGGGGGCCACAGGGGGTCCTTCTGGGACCCCCTAAGCAGATCTAGAGGGTCAGAGTATTTCCACTCTGCCCCCTTTATATCTTTTACACACTTATTCCCCTTCCATCTTCAGCCTCGGTTCTACCGAGGCAGAAAATGGCCGCCAACAGTTCCTGGTTTCGAATGTAGAGAGACGCTCGACAGCCAATTAGCATTTAGCGCGCGATCGGGAGGGTGCGCGCTCCGTTCGGGGAGGGTGCGCTTACGGTGCGGGTACGGTCCGCGGATCCTCCGCGGCCATAGATATCACTAACTTTTTTACCCTAATTTTCTCAGGAACTACTGAACAGATTCACACCAAATATGCAAAAGGCACGAGTCCGAACTGAGGACTACCTCTTTGCCAAATTTGGTGTCATTCCGTTCAGCGGTTCGGGCTGTAGCTGCGACAACAGATCCTATGGGAAATTGCATGGGGAAAATGCGTTTTGGGACCCCCCTTTTTTCCCGGCCCCCGCTTCACGGATCAACGCAAAACTTTCAGGGTAGGAGCGGAGTGGAGCTGGCCAAAAGATTGGAGAATAAACACAAAAGTTCGTCAATCGGTGCCAAAGATATTCCCAATAGAATGTTGCGGATTTCCTATGGAAAATAGGTCCTAACTATAATATATATATATATATATATATATATATATATATATATATATATATATATATATATATATATATATATATATATATATATATATATATATATATATATATATATATATATATATATATATATATATGTCTCACACTGGTGACGATAGTGCCAGCACAGGCATGGGTAGATGGTCAGATTTCCTTAGGATTCCACAGAGGCTTTGTAAATCCAATTCAAAATTAAATTCACCATCCCAGACTAGGCAGTTTTGTCACCCATCCTCCATTGCAGATTTGTGAATCTGCTGCATTCTGATTGACAGCCATTGCCCAACATGTTGGACAGAGCACCTTGCTGGAGAGAATAAAAAGGAAAAGGGCATACAGTGCGAGGGTGAACCTACCCTGACTCCCAGGCCCATGTGTGTGACCCCAAAATGACTTCCCAGCAATGAAAGAAATATCTCAAAAGTATTTCTATTGCAGGTTTTACAAATCCTATGCTGGATCTGTGAATATTGATCGACTCACTGACTCTCTAGGGACCCAGAATGCGCAAATTGAACCTATGATTCACAAATCCTGTAAAAATATATACAAAAATGTATTCAATCTATTACTGAAGCAATTGGTCAATGACCACATATGAGAGTTGGCCGTACAGGGTGGGTTGAGAGCACAGAATAGCTGTAATCTAGTCCCTGTGGCCAAACTTTAACTGTGCTTGGTTGAAGGCTAGGGTTGGCTGCATGCAGTGGGTTGGGCAGAGGGCCTATGGTTAACTTCAGCAGAGGGTTGGGCGTGGAGCCCGGCCAAAGGCAATGCTCAGTGGGGGTTGGCTGCCTGTGGAGATTTGGGTACAGGATCTAGTGGCTAGGCCTTTCAGCCGAACCTGCTGGGCATGGCCAAAAACCGTGCTCTTCCGGGGTTACTGACTGTAGAGGTTTTTGCGCAGGGCCTAGCGGCCAGGCCCTTTGCCCAAACCCACATCAGAGATAACTACCCATGGAGGGTTGGGTCCAGGGAACTCTTGGAAGTGGTATATGTTAAAAAAATCACTGCAAGATTAAAGTTCAAAGGTTAAAGTGAAGGTTTGGTTAGCTTTGCTTATAGCACCTCAATGTATATTTAAAAGAACCTCAGAAACTAAACTAAAAGCACACAGTTAAAGTGCAGTTATGGTTATAGATTAAAACCGAAAAAAAACACTGACATTTGCAAATTATAGTTAGGAGCACAGCCCATAATTCGCATTACCAGCCATGCACACCAATTCTAATACAATTTTGTAAAAGCTCCTATCATAAGAGAATGACTGGAGGTGAGATATATGACCACTAGTGCATGATGATTTAGTTGTAAATCTTGTTTTTGCTGAACATGTCCAATTGGGCAAGACTGAATTACAACACATTTCCAAATTTCATTTAACAACTGTTCTGAAATGACACCGGAATTGAAATACTCGGTATAAATATTAGATGGAATATGTGCATATGTTTTGGCCAAATTTAAAATTTATATATATATATAATATTCACGGAAAAAACCATAGGTTTCACACACGTTATAGTTAGGAATTAGCATTTAAAAAACCTTGCAAATTCACTTAAAAAACCATAGGTTTCACACATGTTATAGTTAGGTGGATATTTCACTCGTAAAAAAACAATGAAATTCCCCCGTTATAGTTACTTCAGATAACTATAACTCGCGCGCCCGCAATCCTCTGCTCATGACGTCACATATTACATCACTCATGACATGGTCAGTGGCATCACTCTTGACATCACTGATGACATCATCCTTGTGATAGAGTGGCGTTTTTTTCAGTGAATTTGTATGGTTTTTTAAATGCTAAGTTATGTATGTATTTTTTTTTATGGTTTTTCACCTCCGCGATTTAAAAAAAAAAAAATGTAAATGTTTTTTTCTGCCTTCGGGGTCCTTCAGGGACCCCCTGACAAAGGCTAGGGGGTCAGGAACTCTCTACCCTGCCCCCCTTTCACGTTCGCCATCTTCCTTTTCCACTCTTGCACTGAAAACAAACATAATGGCGGCCGACACTTTCTGATTTCGACCGATTCGAACGTTGACTGACATGTAACAACCAATCAGAATTATGCTCGCGCACGTTAGGGTGCGCGCACGGTGCGCAGACGGTGCGCGGCTATAGGTATGTATGTGCTTTTAAATGCAATTTTCTTTGGAAATACTGAACAGATTGACTCCATATATGCAAAAGGCACTTCCCTGACCTGAGGACTACCTCTCTGCCAAATTTCAAGTAATTCTGTTCAGCAGTTCGGGCTGTACCTTTGACTAAAGGTCCTATGGGAAAATGCATGGGGAAAACGCGTTTTGGGACCCCCCTTTTTTCTCGGCCCCCGCTTGACGAATCCCCCCTTGACTTTCAGGGTAGGAGCTGAGCGGAGCGCCCCATTAGTTTTGAAAATTTCGCGAAGATTCATCAACCGGCGCCAAAGTTATTCAAAATAGAATTTTGAGATTTCCTATGGAAACACGGTTCTAACTATAACTATTTACTGGCGACCGCCAGTAGATAATATATATATATATATATATATATATATATATATATATATATATATATATATATATATATATATATATATATATATAGCGCATTACAATACAGTGTTAATTGCCCACTGAATTAGACATTGTAAATAATAATAATTTTTATTTGAAAATGTTCATATTACCCTTCCAGAAAACTGACTCTGAAGCTGAAGGAAATATAATTCTTTCTATTTTCTATTTTCACGATCTTACTAGTGCATTTTTACATTTTGTATAGAAAAATATAAGACCTCTGATGTAAATAGATCACATGAGTAAAGTTTTTTTGTTGAAAACAAAGTTGGTACAGCTAAAATGTGTTAACCTTTGTGCCTCTGGTGACAAAATCTGTTTAATAAACCAGATGCTTGCTCACCTTTATTTATTTACTATTGTGAGGTTCATGCAGTCGCGGGTGGGGGGGGGCAGGGGGTCGTGTGGGGAGGGAGTCGCACGGGGGTTTAATTTTAAATGAATTTTAAAATTATAACTTACCTTCGTGGCCCAGTCCGGTCCCGCATCGTCCCGCATCGTCCCGCATCCTCTCTTCCACACAGTAAGCAGAGAGCCCCCCTCCCCTAAGCCAATCACAGTGCTGCAATGGCAGCGTTGTGATTGGCTGGGCTGCTGAACGCACAGGCGTCTATGGTGAGGCCATTTAAAAGGGCAGAGTGCATATGACTGGATTGGTCGGCACTGGGGCAGACCAAACAGTCAGCATCCACCACAGTGGGCAAGCCACTCCTCCCCTGCCCTGGAGCAGGACCGACCCAACCAAACCCTTCTGCTTTCTCGCAGTGCGAGA
Source organism: Triturus cristatus (assembly GCF_964204655.1). Classification (NCBI taxonomy): domain Eukaryota; kingdom Metazoa; phylum Chordata; class Amphibia; order Caudata; family Salamandridae; genus Triturus; species Triturus cristatus. The sequence goes on along the minus strand of NC_140594.1, from coordinate 435,370,212 downwards.
AGCAGAAACATAAAATATTTTTTATAATACCCCTGGGTTTATGTACCATTTCAAAAAGCCCATTACTCAATTTGTTTAAAAAAAACGTAAGTGCAGGGGTCTAAAGTTTTTCTTAGATGCTCACTGCTGGTACTGCACAACGCAAGGGATACTAAATAAAAAAGCTGCCTAGTCTTAATTCCAACTCATGCTTCTACCGGCCAACAGTTTGCATTGCCCTCTCTGTGCCTAACTCCTGTGGGTCCTTGTATTCTCTCCGTGTCACTGTTTCTCTTTCTCTTCTTCCTCCTTTTTCTGGCTATCTATTTCGTGGTCTTGGTCTAGATCAAGGTCTGATGAAAAATAAGTTCTGGCTTCCAAACATGAGTGATGGTACTGCCACCTGCAACCACTGCCACACCACAAGTTAAACTGTGCAAGAGTCAATATCATTGTGCCATCCATAACATGTTTCTGGAGTTCTGAATCAGTGTCTGGCACAATATGAAAGAACATTGTTTCTTTAAAACAGAAAAACAGTTGTGTGCTTATAAGAACATTGGATGCCAACTCCACATGGCTGCTACCAACACTTCAATGTTTAAGAGACCCTCAGGCCATCCGGCCTAAAATTAGTCCCCTGGTCGCCATCTTACTGGGACATATCCTATAACCAGTGTGATCAGCAGATCACAGGCCAGAATCATTAGCAGCTACAAAGAAATAACCACAAGTTATAATAAGAGCCAGTATAAACGAAAATTGTATAGCTTTAGTGAACAAGAAGTTTCAGTTCTATTAAGGACACAGAGGCAAAAATTATGCAAACCCTTCTTCGCTGTTCATAGTGCGATTGAGATAAAAAAAAAGTAATTTTTTTTTATCTTGTGACACAAGAAAAATGTCTCCAAATAAATTATTAATCAAACTTCATGAGCTCTGAGAAATACATTCTAGCACTGGTTTTAGAAGTGTGGCAAACCACCATGTAGTTGGAGAAAGGCTGAAAGGAAGAGTCTGAAATATGCAAGTTATTTAATGCCATTGAAATTGTAGAAAACGATGTTATATGCAGAAATAGGTATTGCTGGGTAAGCATCTTTGAAATTCAGGTGTACCATGAAGTCACCTTTTATTAATGGGTCTCTCAGAAGATGTTTTCTCTCCATCTTGAAATGTCTTTAAAGAATACAGAAATTGAATTATTTTAGGTTGAGCACGATAAATAATTCTCTACCTTTTTTGTCTACCAGAAAGATGTTGCTGATAAAACCTCTGATATGGGTTGCAAGATGCTATGGCTTGTTACTGGATCAATAAAGCTATTTCTTGATCTATCAGGCCTTGTTTTGTGTTGAAAAATTGATTTGTTTTGGAGGGATATTTGTACGTGTGTTACATAATGGTGCCAATTACGATCCGGTAAAAAAAAATCCCGTACGACTCGTATCCGGTCTTTTTACCGTACGAATCGTACAAGTCCCGTATGAACTGGCAATCACGATTCGCATGGTAAAAAGTCCATACGAACCGCATTCGTAATCATTCCCCACACGTCCTCGGGTCGGAAAATGTGTCCGACACGTCCTCGGACGATTTACCGTACAAACGTGAAAAGTCAAGTCCGACCGATGAATCACGATCCCACCCGTGCGTCCGAACTCACAACCGTATGGTAAAAATACCGTCCGCACCGAACTCCCATTGCAACCATGGAGATATGTGCCCGCATACGCGCCAAACACACCCCCCAGCATCCATACGTTCGAGTCGTACTCCCCGTTAATGTACACCCCCCCTGTATGTACACCCGTGTACGTGTCGAACCCCCACCCGTGTATGTACACCCCAGTACGTTCGAGTCGTACCCCCACCCCTGTATGTGTCGAACCCCCACCCGTGTATGTACACCCCAGTACGTTCGAGTCGTACCCCCACCCCTGTACGTGTCGTACCACCGTGTACCCACACCCCTGTACGTTCGAGTTGTACCCCCACCCCTGTACGTGTCGTACCACCGTGTACCCACACCCCTGTACGTTCGAGTCGTACCCCCACCCCTGTACGTGTCGTACCCCCGTGTATGTACACCCCAGTACGTTCGAGTCGTACCCCCACCCCTGTACGTGTCGAACCCCCACCTGTGTATGTACACCCCAGTACGTTCGAGTCGTACCCCCACCCCTGTACGTGTCGTACCACCGTGTACCCACACCCCTGTACGTTCGAGTCGTACCCCCACCCCTGTACGTGTCATACCACCGTGTACCCACACCCCTGTACGTTCGAGTCGTACCCCCACCCCTGTACGTGTCGTACCCCCGTGTACCCACACCCCTGTACGTTTGAGTCGTACCCCCACCCCTGTATGTGTCGAACCCCCACCCGTGTATGTACACCCCAGTACGTTCGAGTCGTACCCCCACCCCTGTACGTGTCGAACCCCCACCCGTGTATGTACACCCCAGTACGTTCGAGTCGTACCCCCCACCCCTGTATGTGTCGTACCACCGTGTACCCACACCCCTGTACGTTCGAGTTGTACCCCCACCCCTGTACGTGTCGTACCACCGTGTACCCACACCCCTGTACGTTCGAGTCCTACCCCCACCCCTGTACGTGTCGAACCCCCACCCGTGTATGTACACCCCAGTACGTTCGAGTCGTACCCCCACCCCTGTACGTGTCGTACCACCGTGTACCCACACCCCTGTACGTTCGAGTCGTACCCCCACCCCTGTACGTGTCGTACCACCGTGTACCCACACCCCTGTACGTTCGAGTCCTACCCCCACCCCTGTACGTGTCGTACCACCGTGTACCCACACCCCAGTACGTTCGAGTCCTACCCCCACCCCTGTACGTGTCGTACCACCGTGTACCCACACCCCTGTACGTTCGAGTCGTACCCCCACCCCTGTACGTGTCGTACCCCCGTGTATGTACACCCCAGTACGTTCGAGTCGTACCCCCACCCCTGTACGTGTCGTACCACCGTGTACCCACACCCCAGTACGTTCGAGTCCTACCCCCACCCCTGTACGTGTCGAACCCCCACCCGTGTATGTACACCCCAGTACGTCAGAGTCGCACCCCCAACACAACCTCCTAAGTACGGAGCGCACCCCAGGCCCCAACATCACAACCGCATGTACGAGTCGTACCAAGCCACACACAAGGACAGCACCGTACAACCAAATGGCCCATGTACACACCGTACACACGCTCAAAACGCACGTACACAACCAGGAAAAACCAAAACAACACAAGAATACACTATTCGAATGGCACACAGCCACTAAACATGGCCAACAAACACTAAAAAACACACCTTCACTGACCTGCAACTGCCAAAAACAAACAGAGGCCCAAAACACCACCACTCCTTATAACACACCCACCCAAACTTAAAAAACAGCCACACCCACCAATGGACCAATAAAAAGGGCCCACACACACAAACCATGAGCCTTTGCAACAGACTCACTGCTGCTAGACATCACAGACAACTTACAGCACCTTACTACAAGCTTCACCACACCTTACACTTGCACATCTCCACACAACCACCTTCACAAACACACCCTCATCACATTCACACACACACACACCTGCACAACCACACCCACACACCCACAACCATCCACACACCCCCCCCCACCATCCACACCCACACCCCTCACCATGCCCACTACCAAGAATCCAAAGTTCAGTAACCGAGAGTTGGAGGTTCTTGTTGATGAAATCCTCAGAGTCGAGCCACAGCTCTTTGGAACATTGGTCAGAAACACCAGCATGGTAGCAAAAACAGCCATGTGGCAGACCATCATCGATGCTGTGAATGCTGTTGGGGACACCAGAAGGACCAGGCAGGAATGCCAGAACAGGTGGTACGATCTGCGGAGGAGGGTCAGAGCCAAGAGGCAGGAGGAACACGACCAGGCCAACGCCACCGGAGGAGGGCCCTCCCGCAGACCCGTACACTACCAGCCCTGGGAGGAGAGGGTGATGGCCATACTGCCGGTGGAGGCAGTCGAAGGATTAGAAGGACTCCGAGACCCGGGTGAGTACACAAACAACGCACCTCACATGGGGGGAACGGCATCCACAACCAAAATCACTAACAGGCACGCAACCACCCCAAGCCATCGCATGACTCAACCACACTCCATGAACACGCACATGCCACTGCTGCCACCATGCCCCATGCACCCAGCTGGACAATGTCAAGTCACAGGCCACAGAAGACACCAACACATGACACGGTAACCCGGATGGCGGGAGGCTGGGCACCAAAAATCACATAGTGCAACTCAGAAGCAGACAACAATGCCCTCTGCCCATATGGCCCAGGTCACAGCCAGACAAACAGTGTGTCCCAACACAGGAATGACTTGCCAGCAAATGGCGGACACCTTGCATCAACACATGGGGGTGAAGGCACTGTTTTGCACATGACAGCAGCTAATGAACAGCCAACATTGTGAAAGAGTGGCAGCACACACCACCACAGCAGCAGCGCACAGACACACATCACACCCAATGGGTGCCTGGAGATCAGAAACATACTCACTTCAACAAGCCAAGGCCCATTCAAAGATCTGCTAACAGTGTGTGCCCAGGAAGCTGGCCTGAGGTGACAGAGGGTGACACACAGAGGGAGGGAAAGGGGGACAGAGAAGGAGGGAGAGGGGGACAGAGAGGGTGGGAGACACAGGGACACGGACAGAGGGAGGAGGCTGACACACGGAGGGAGGGAGAGGGGGACAGAGAGGGAGGGAGAGGGGGACAGAGAGGGAGGGAGACACAGGAAGACGGACAGAGGGAGGAGGGTGACACACGGAGGGAGGGAGAGGGGGACAGAGAGGGAGCGAGACACAGGGAGAGCAAATCAGCCGTGTGGCGTGTGCGAATGTCTGCTCGTCAGCAGGTAGACTGCGTGCATGTAGACAAGGGTGGCCAGTCCCAGAACCCCCCCTCTTCCCCATGGCAAAACACAGGGCTATGTCACAACCTGTTCACGAGCACAACGACAGCTACCTGGATCATATAAGTGTGTGGATCCACTCCATGTGCACATGTACAGTGCTACACGGAAGGCGCCAATGCATGGCTCGCCACACCTGCCCACTCCACTGCTGACTGCAGTCACACTTGACGCAGCAAGTAAGACTGTGCCACACATAGTTAAAGGGGCCAAAGTGGTGCCCAAGGGACACACCCATGCACAAGTGCACTGTGAGTGGAATGCAAGACAGATCCCAATTCCAAGAGGAAATGTCCCAACTTTGAAACAGATGAAACATGGATGTTGCATGGACCAAAATTAACATTGTCTCTCTCACACACAGGTCAACGTCGTGGTTCACCCCCCAACACTGGGGGGGAAGACTCACAGGACCCGGATCTGCGGGAGCCCGATCCCACCGGCAGCGACCACTCTCACCACTCTGTGGACGACCCCGACCGACCTGGCACCTCTGGTGTCCAACCACCTGCAGCACCTGCATCAGGTACAACTGTGCCAACCACCACCCCCACTCCTGCCACATCCCAGGAGACACCCAGGATCCCTGCCCTAACACCACAATGCAGCCAGGCTGGCCAGGAGGGACACGGTGTCCCGGGCACCCAGAAGGAGGCAGGCGACAACGCCAATGCCACCCCTCAGGGGTCCCGGAGACCCGATGTACCCACAAGTGCAGGCCAGGTGCAAGTGGGCAGGGGTGGTGGGAGTGGAGGACGGCGGAGGCGCGAGCCTGACCAGTTGGCTGGGGAACCGGTATTTGCCCATGTCCGAAACATCATGGACACATACCAGCAGGACACCACGGGCATGGCCCAGGTTGTGTCCACCCTCAATGAGATCAAGGGGACCCTCGATGAGATAAAGACCCAGCAGGCCCAGCAACATGCGGAGCAACATGCCTGTCTACTGCGACACCAACGGAGGATGGAGGACAGACAGGCTGAGCAAGTGACGGCGTTCCAGGGGATTCACGATACACTCCGTCGGATGGCCGACAACATGGCCGACCCTCCCTGTGCCAGAAGGCGGAGAACATCACCACCCACAGGGAGGGATCAGGAGGAGGAGGAGGAAACATCCGATGGAGCATCCCAGACGTCGTCACGGCCTGCTGCTGAGGGTCCCCGCAGGAGGCCGGGTCATCCACGGAAAGGACCGTGAGGGTCCGCGCTACATCACCATCTCCCAGGACACCTGGCCTGGCACCTGGCCCACTGGAGCAACAGCATCACAGCATCAAGAGACATTCTCTGCCACATGGCCCTGCTGGTCACTGTCTGACCAATGTTGACAAAGACTGTGGCATGGACTCTGAGGATTTCAAATGGCAAGGACACCAACTCCCCTACTGAACTTTGGATTCCAAACTCCCGGAAAGCCCCTCACTTTGTCCCCCCCCCCCCATAATAAATCACATTATGAAGAGTAGATGCCTGCTGGTTGCATTATTACCTAACATGTGTCTTGTAAAGTCTAAACATGCCTGAGTCATCTTTTGTCTTCAACCATCCACACCCTGGGGCCTGAGTCTGGCACAGGACACATGGGTCACAGTGTATTAGGCAAGACAGACATGGAGCACCATACACACCCGTGATGGGCCCAACCAGCTGAGGGGGTGGCCGAACAACCGTGCTGACAGACACATTGAGTACAGCAACAGTCATGCGCAGAGGTCAGGGATCCAGTCCAGTGTCCTGGGGGGCACCCAGGTATGTGTAGACAGGTGGCAGAACCATGTCCTGCAAGCTTGAGTCCTGTGGATGCAGAGAATGGGGTCATGGACAACGTTGGATGCATGGGGATGGCACATGTCACAATACCCACACAGTCATGGACATCATGCCCAATACACAGTCTCAGCCCACACACACAGCTTGCATCTTGCTACTCGACACATTGACACATAGCCACAATCAGGGAATACCATGCCAGACATGCTGGATGCACCGTGGCAACACACCAGCATTGACTGAGAAGAGGCACCTTGGAGGCATAGGGACACCTCTATTATTCATGTTTTCGGGAGTGCAGAGGCTACTTGAAGTACACATGAACACATCATGTGGAGTAACATGTGGGTCCAACACTGGAACCCCCCTTCTGCAGCACAAATGTGTGTTCGCCATGGAACTGGCACACAAGCCTCGGCTAACAGCTAAACACCCACAGCTGCTCACGGAGAGACTGCCATACACCATAGATCCGCTAATGTGGAAGTCCCACACCATGTCAAGCCAATGCTAACCGTATGTGTCCGAGGGCAGTGTCACACACATTGATGCCATCATCACAATCCCCTATCCCATCACTGATGACTGTCTACCAGGCAGACCATCTATTCAGGTGTACACAGCTGCATGTCTTGTCTCATGCTGATGCCACATGGCTGCAGAGGAACCAAACATTGACAGGGCCAGTGTGCATACATCGTGAACACCTGCCACACCCAATACACCCCTGATGCATCCCTTACCCTATGGAGACTTCCAAACGTGTCCGTGCCTGTAACGCTGAGTCAGCCCACGATGTCGTGTCCAGGAGGAATAGCAGTGCCACAACAATGCAAGCAGCAGACGGCATGCGCAAGTACCTGGGGAAGAGAGACACACAAGAAGTCAGCCACAAAAAGCACAGCCACTTGCATGTGCATTTACTCGACACATGTATGGATGACAACATGCTAGGTCACAATTATGACTGGGGAAATACTACCATCACTGCCACCATCACTCCAGTGACACACCCACACACACCTCTGACTCACGTGCCATACATGCAGGTGGACACACACATCACAACACATGGCACACGGGGACCAATGCGTGCACACTCAGACACTGGTACTCACCACTAAGCAAAGAAGTCGCGTATGAGCCGAGTCCGGATGTCCTCTTGCGGCTCCACATCCTCCACATCACTAGCCCCATTGCCAAGCCCTTCGTCCTCCACGGGTGGATGGTCCTCGTCATGTTGATTCAGGATGAGTGGCACAGCTCTTTCAACTGCCATGTTGTGCAGCATGCAGCAGACCATGAAGATCTTGCAGACCTTCGCCGGGGCATATGGGAGTGTGCCGCCGGTCTTGTGTAGGCACCTGAATCGGCTCTTCAGCAGGCCAAACGTCCTCTCGATCACTCGCCTTGTCCGGCCATGGGCGGTGTTGTAGCGGAGCTGGGCCAGCATGATGGGGTTGCGGAGAGGTGTGAGCAGCCAAGGCATGTTGGGATAGCCAGCGTCCCCTACATGGGAAGCACATGGACATCGTTAGAAGTGGTGAAGCGGTCGTGCTGGTAGGTTATGCAAAATACAGGACAGACAGACTGTACCCACCAACAACACATGCCCGTTTGTTGCGCAGCTGCATCATCATTTCAGGCATCCTGCTACGCCTCATGATGTAGGCATCGTGTGCTGATCCTGGAAAACGAGCACAGACATGTGAAATCACCATGTTGGCCTGACACACCACAAGGGCATTAATGGAGTGGTAGTGCTTTCGATTGCGGTACGCCACCTCCCGTGCGTGTGGTGGTACCAAAGCTACATGTGTTCCATCTATGGACCCAATGACATGGGGCATCCCTCCCAGGGCATAGAATCCACGCTTGACCTCAGTCATCTGTTCAGGGGTTGGGAACTTGATGAAGTCATCCAGGTGAATCAACATGGCCTCTAAGAAATCATGCAGCACACGGCAGAACATGCTCTGAGACATGCCACCAACATGAGCTATGGTATTTTGAAAGGTACCCGTGGCAAGAAAATGTAGGGCAGCCATTACCTTCAGCTAGGGTGTCAGTGCCGTAGGATACCTGTGCTGCGGTTGCAGGTGTGGTGCCAGTCTCGCCGTCAACTCCACAATCAACGGTTGGGTGAAGCGGTAGAGCCGTATGCTGTCATTCTCCTGCATGGCAGCCAAGTCCGGAATTGGTCGGGCAAGAGGCGGCGCTCTGCAGTAATTAGGAAATGACAAGGAAGAGTGAGTGCACTACGACAACAAATCATATGTACTGAGCACATGTTAATCTGTCAATACACATATGCTACATAGGGAGTCAGGTATGTGCTACATGCCCAGGACACGTATGGCTGCCAGGTGACCCTCTTACCAAGACCCAGCTACACACGGAGATTGAGAACCTCCCCATGCCACGCCATGGGAATAGCTGTGTCCCAGTGCAAGTGAACAGCCAGACGCAAGACAGGAGTGACATACACCCACACATCAGCAGCAGTAGGATGCCGATTGCAGAGACTGGTAGGGGAACACTGGATCCACAGGTCACATGACATTACACTAGGACAGCCCACACACCTTGCCATGAAGGTGCACATGTCATGACTCACCACACATTCCTTGTGAGGATGCTGACATGTCCTTGTTACGCTACTCCGTGTCCCATGCATACATGTGCACCTCACTTCCGATACCACATGTGGCATGGTGTGCGGAACAGTGTGCAATGACAATCTACACACAGACACATGTCGGTTGCTGCAACGGCTGCAGCTTTTGAGGGTGCTTCAACATCAACCTGATGGGAAGCCCCCACACATACATGACATAGTCACATTGTGCACCGTGGGTAGTGACAAGTCAGGTGTGATAACCCCTGTACCGGGCATCAGGGGACACTTCCGTGTGTTGGTGTCCGTGCCATGCCAGTGACGCTCACCCCAAGTGTGCAGTACGACATGCACACATGTCAAAGGAGTCAAGGCCATGCCTGGCACACATTGCACCATCACACGGTACATCTGTACACATCTCATCATACATCTGGTGCCTTCTCCACTCAGGAGTCATGTGCCACATCACAGGCCGTCACACCTGTGCCCCACACATGTAGTAATGCACAGATGATGCCTTGATGTCAATTAATGGACAAGTATGTCCATCCATGGACAAGTATGTCCGCCCTATCCCTACCTGTGTGCCGCCTGTCACCACTGTGATGTGTGAAAACCGCTGTACTGCTGCGAAGAGGGCCTGTGTACGTTCCCATATCACTATGGGAGTGCTGCCGTATGTGTACCCATCGTGATGCCGAGCGTACAGGCATGTGTACGGCCCGTACCACTACGACTACGCATACGCGAGGCCACCCATAGTGATCGGTCCGTACACACGCCTGTACGCTCCCCATCACTATGGGTGTCCTCGCATATGCGTACTCGTCGTGGTACGGGCCGTACACACGCCTGTACGCTCCCCATCACTATGGGTGTCCTCGCGTATGCGTACTCGTCGTGGTACGGGCCGTACACACGCCTGTACGCTCACTATCACTACGAGTACGCATACGCGAGGCCACCCATAGTGATAGTGAGCGTACAGGCGTGAGTACGGCCCTATCACTATGGGTGGCCTCGCGTATGCGTACTCGTAGTGGTACGGGCCGTACACACGCCTGTACGCTCACTATCACTACGAGTACGCATACGCGAGGCCACCCATAGTGATAGGGCCGTACTCACGCCTGTACGCTGACTATCACTATGGGTGTCCTCGCGTATGCGTACTCGTAGTGATAGTGAGCGTACATGCGTGTGTACGGCCCGTACCACTACGAGTACGCATACGCGAGGAGACCCATAATGATAGTGAACGTAGGCACGCGTGTAGGGGCCGTTGCAATGCATTTGGGGTGCCCTAGGGCCCCGAAACGCACCGTACCTGTGTGTGACGCTGAAAATTACATAGGGGACAAGTATTAAGGCCTACATGCATGCTGGTTGTCATGGAGACCAAGTTCAAATTTCGAAATTGTTCTGGAAGGTGCACAGCAGAAGTCAGTTGGAATTCTTCTACTTTGTTGCAATGTGTTTGTGGGGCTGACATCATGCAGGAGAATGAAACCGATAGAGAACCCACAGACTGCTAGGTTTGAAGGGATTGGAGGAAACATAGGATGCAAATGTGAGTGACCAATCACTCTGTACTCCTGTGCATGAGATGGGCCAGCAAGGCAGATATAAGGCAGCCAGGTCCCATGAGGGAGCACTTGCCTGCACATCTCTGTATTCCACGACCCAGCTGCTGCTACTGATTCCCTGGAACCATGTCAAGGGCTGTGGAGAGGTCACAGCCATTCACCCTGGAGGAGAACATGGCTTTGGTGGATGTGATCCTCCCACGGTACCCCATGCTGTATGGGCGACCAGGTTATCAGGTGAGTGCAGTGTCCACTGCCACAGACTGTGTCCCTTTTTTGTGACTGTGATTTCTGCCATTGTCTCCAGGTGTGACACACATGCCATGTACTGTAGGGGGGGTCCCAAGGGGGGGGGGAATGCCTGATGTCTCCCAGCAGTGCCCTGCGAAAGGTGGGGTGGGGGCCTATCACTCCCAGCAGTGCCCTGAGACAGGAGGGGTGGGTGCCTAACACTCCCAGCAGTGCCCTGAGACAGGAGGGGTGGGGGCATATCACTCCCAGCAGTGCCCTGAGACAGGAGGGGTGGGGGCCTATCACTCCCAGCAGTGCCCTGAGACAGGAGGGGTGGGTGTGATGCACAGTGTGAGCCTGGATCATTGATTGTGTAGTTGCCCGCATTCCACCTGTGTCCTTTCAATGGCACGTTCTGCTTTTGGCCTTCCCCCAGAGGATCATGTCCCTATGACAAAGGTGCAATGCGTTGGATGCATACTAGGCCTTGTTGTACACAGCAAATGTGTTCTAATCTGTGTCCCTGTGACATGTGCCAGGTGTACTGATGTAGTGTCACTTGTCCATCCTCACAGGTAGACGCCTCTGCCAAGGAGCAGATATGGCTGGACGCCGTCAGCGCCGTGAGGAGTGCGGAAGGTCGGAGGCGGCGCATGTCCCAGGTGAGGAAACGCTGGCAGGACATCCGGTGCTGGACGCGGAGGATCGCACGGGTCCTGCTGGGGGACTCACCTGAGAGCCACAAGAACCGCGGGCGCCGCCATCTCTCCCACATCCAGAAACGTGTGCTGGCGGTGGTGTTTCCTGACTTGGAGAGGCGTCTACAGGAGATGCAGCAGCCGGAAGGGGGTAGGTACATGTGTGTGTTTGTTGTGTTTCACCAGCAATTGTAAGTGCAATGTTCCATGGATACACTTCCAGGGTTTATGGTGCTGTGCTGATCCAATCCCCCACAGACTTGCTGTGCTCTCCTGCCTCCCTTCCTCTCCTTGCAATGTGTTCCCTGTGTGTAGTCGCTCCATCACAAGGTCATGTAGCCTGACACCTTCTCCAAGTGTACAATGCCTGCAGCATAATGTGTGGGGGTGGTGTGTAACAGGATTTGGGACCTTACCTGTGCCCTGTACAGTTCTGGACTTGTGGGTTCCATGTCAGTTGGCACTAATGCTGAGTCCAGACATGGGAGTTCGTCTCTCAAGTGAGAGGCCTTACAGTATGCATGTCCTATGTGGTGGCCTGTGACATGATGTGCATGAGTGTGCGTTAGGCATAGTGCAGGGATGTTAGCATGTGTTGCAGTCATTCCCATTCAGGAGCATGGAGTTGTGTGGCCACTACTGTCCCCAGGGGCATTTTTTCCTAGGTATCATGTGTGTAATCCGAATATGTTGACAATCTCTGTGTCTACAGCATAGGTTGTGCTCTGTGCCATTGTCCCCTGGCACCATGTATATTGACGTGCGATGTATTGCAAGTGTCCACTGTACAGCCTGACCGGATTTTCCAAGTACATACTCACGGTGGCCATTGCCTGTGTGTCTTGTAGCAATCATCAGATGATGCCCATTTGTAAATGATTATTTGGACAGCCGCACCTTGGGTATTTGGTGTGCAACCTTGATTAGTTGCATCCCATGTGTATTTCACCCAGACTAAGAGATGTACGTGCTTCATGTGTCTCCATAGATTTGTCTCATGTAGGGGGTGGGTGGTGCGGGCATGGCCTACATGTCAAGACCTGTCATCTCCTTGCTAGGACTGGCCAGTGTGTGATGTTTGCCTGGACATACACTCAAGGTGCAGTGTGCCAGTCAGGGTGGGCATGTTATCAGTATTACCTATGCTGCATGTGCCTCTTGTTCCTGCCTATGGTCCCTGCTCATCCCTATTTGCTGCCACGCTGTGTGGTGCTGATGCAGTGCTGGATTGTCCCCAGGGCCTTGCTCCTCAGTCAAAATTCCATATCATCTCATTTGCTAGTGTGTCATGCTCTCCATAGTTATTCCATGGCATGGTGGGTCAAACAACTGTGTCTTGCATGCCCTACATATGTACCTTGTTTTGTAGATGTAACTCTTCCTTTGTTTCAGGCTATGCACTGTAACCTACGTAGAGTTGACTCATGTGACATATGTATACAGGTGTATGATTACTTTTTGTCTCTTCACCCTGCCCACAGCATCGTCGGGGGACACGGAGGGAGACATGGACACAGACGGCGCGGAGGGACGGAGCACCAGTGCCAGCGGTGACATCGGGGATGGCACTTCGAGTGGGCCTGAGGCGGTGGAGAGTGAACCCGGGGACCTGTCGACTGGCACAACAGAGTTTGAAGCCGACGGGTCCGAGGAGGATCACTCCGAGTGGGCGGTGGCTGCACCACCATCTGACAGCAGCCCTACATCTGGCACCGCCCCCTCCATTGCCATCAGCCGCCTCCCACATGCTCGTGTCCCTTCCCAGCGTGCCCGGTCCCCACATGTCTCCTTCCTGCCAGGCACCGCACCCCCTGCCCCTGTCTCCACTGCTGCCGCCAATGCTGAGTCTGTGGACATCCAGCGGCAGTTGCAGATTGGTCAGACTGCGATCCTTAATGTCCTCCATGGCCACAGCCAGGTCCTCAACAACATGGAGGCATACTTGGAGGGCATTCATTCGTCGCAGGCTGACCAACGCAACTTGCTGAGGTCCATAGACTCCACACTGACTGCAGCAGTGGGACTCCTGCAGCGCTACGTCCCACCCCCTACCCCTGCTCCTTCCACAATTCCCACTCCCATGCCTGTCCCACATACACCCAGACGTAAGCATGCACCCACCACAACAGACACAGGCACCACACCAGCAGGGAAGGTCCGCCGCACACCTCCTGACACGCACACACAGGGTGCAGTAGGCACACCCACTGGGTCTGGGGGCAAACGTGTGACACGCAGCCAGAGTGGGAGTCCGCATTCCAACCAATCCACTCCCTCCAAATCCCCTCCCCTCAGCTCTCCTGGCCACATCTCCCCCAAAGACTCGTTCATGGCCGCTCTGTCCCTGAGCCCCACAGTGACGCCACCACGCAAGCGGTCAAGGAAGTCCTCGGTCAGGGTGCTTGAGTCCCCCCCCTGTCCACACCCTCCCCCAGTGGCGCAGCGACCCATCCCTCTGACCCCCCCCTCCTTGGGGCCTGTGGTTCCTTCGGGTGCAGGGGAGTCCCTTGAGGACCTTGCCAAGGTGTGCAGTGAGATCCTAGAATCCACCTTTGGCCCTGCTCCACCCCCTGTGGTGCAGTCCTCCATCCTGCACCCAATTCACCTACCCTTTGCCCTCCTGTCCCTGCGGTGCCTGTTCCTTCCCCCACACATGATGCCCTCACCCCTGTGGAAGACGACGACTCGTAACTGTGCAGGCAAGCTAGGGGACACGCATCCCACTGTGTCCCCCATCCGGCTCGGACTCTTGGACTGCCCTATGGGCTTTGTTATGATGGGACTTACGTCATACTAGTTTTTTGCTCATGCTGAATAAAGCTATTTATTTTTTGCCCTTGGAACACTCCTGCATTGCTGGCATTGCTGTTGGTGGGGCTGCTACATGGTTGTGGGTGTTGGTCATGTGTTGGGTGTGTGGGAAATGTAGTGGTGTGCTGCTCATAGGGGGGACCCTGGGATCAGTGTGCCTCACACGGTGTTAGCTACCTTTCTCCATTCATGTAAGCAGTTGCTGCATGTTGCAATTGTCCCAAGGTGTTTTCCTTCCTCTGTGTACCCTGACTTCTTCCCTGCAGGGTGCTCCCAATATTTACTGCAGAGCTGTGAGTACATTAACTGGGTGTGTGACGGACTCCTTCACCTTGGCACATGCATGCTGAGCCATTCTCCAGCTGCATCATTTGTGGCATCCTTGGTAGTCATTGTACTTGTGTATGTGGACTATTGACATGACTTCATGTGTAAATGTTTAGTTTTTGGCCCTATGCATGCGTATACTTCCATCCTCGCACACATGTGGTACATGTACTGCAGGGTCTTTGTGCACCTGACTGACATTTGTGGGCATGGTATCTGTGACTACTCCACCCTTTGCGTTCCATGGGCACTGCTGGGAGGTCTCTGCACACACCCCTCCTGTGTCTGGGCACTGCTGGGAGGACTCTGCACACACCCCTCCTGTCTCAGGGCACTGCTGGGAGTGATAGGCACCCACCCCTCCTGTCTCAGGGCACTGCTGGGAGGTCTCTGCACACACCCCTCCTGTGTCTGGGCACTGCTGGGAGGACTCTGCACACACCCCTCCTGTCTCAGGGCACTGCTGGGAGGACTCTGCACACACCCCTCCTGTCTCTGGGCACTGCTGGGAGTGATAGGCACCCACCCCTCCTGTCTCTGGGCACTGCTGGGAGTGATAGGCACACACCCCTCCTGTCTCTGGGCACTGCTGGGAGGACTCTGCACACACCCCTCCTGTGTCTGGGCACTGCTGGGAGGACTCTGCACACACCCCTCCTGTCTCAGGGCACTGCTGGGAGGACTCTGCACACACCCCTCCTGTCTCTGGGCACTGCTGGGAGTGATAGGCACCCACCCCTCCTGTCTCAGGGCACTGCTGGGAGGTCTCTGCACACACCCCTCCTGTGTCTGGGCACTGCTGGGAGGACTCTGCACACACCCCTCCTGTCTCAGGGCACTGCTGGGAGGACTCTGCACACACCCCTCCTGTCTCTGGGCACTGCTGGGAGTGAGAGGCACCCACCCCTCCTGTCTCTGGGCACTGCTGGGAGTGATAGGCACACACCCCTCCTGTCTCTGGGCACTGCTGGGAGGACTCTGCACACACCCCTCCTGTGTCTGGGCACTGCTGGGAGGACTCTGCTCACACCCCTCCTGTCTCAGGGCACTGCTGGGAGGACTCTGCACCCACCTCTCCAATTTCACAATATGTACGCTCATGACATACACGGATGTGGATACGCTCCATGCATTCGAGGTGAGGGTACGTGTCTTACTTACACTGTTGGGGTGGGGGTGCGCTCCATACGTACGCGGGTGGGTACGTGTCTTACTTACACTGTTGGGGTGGGGGTGCGCTCCATACGTACGCGGGTGGGTACGGGTCGTACTTACACTGTTGGGGTGGGGGTACGCTCCATACGTACGCGAGTGGGTACGGGTCGTACTTACACTGTTGGGGTGGGGGTGCGCTCCATACGTACGCGGGTGGGTACGGGTCGTACTTACACTGTTGGGGTGGGGGTACGCTCCATACGTACGCGAGTGGGTACGAGTCGTACTTACACTGTTGGGGTGGGGGTGCGCTCCATACGTACGCGGGTGGGTATGGGTCGTACTTGCACTGTTGGGGTGGGGGTACGCTCCATACGTACGCGGGTGGGTACGGGTCGTACTTACACTGTTGGGGTGGGGGTGCGCTCCATACGTACGCGGGTGGGTACGGGTCGTACTTACACTGTTGGGGTGGGGGTACGCTCCATACGTACGTGAGTGGGTACGGGTCGTACTTACACTGTTGGGGTGGGGGTGCGCTCCATACGTACGCGGGTGGGTACGGGTCGTACTTGCACTATTGGGGTGGGGGTACGCTCCATACGTACGCGGGTGGGTACGGGTCGTACTTACACTGTTGGGGTGGGGGTGCGCTCCATACGTACGCGGGTGGGTACGGGTCATACTTGCACTATTGGGGTGGGGGTACGCTCCATACGTACGCGAGTGGGTACGGGTCGTACTTACACTGTTGGGGTGGGGGTACGCTCCATACGTACGTGGGTGGGTACGGGTCGTACTTCCACTGTTGGGGTGGGGGTGCGCTCCATACGTACGCAGGTGGGTACGGGTCGTACTTACACTGTTGGGGTGGGGGTACACTCCATGCATACAGGGTGGGGGTACGGTCCGTACATGTCCGTCCCCACGCTATGTGATGCTTGTGCGGCCCGTACCCAGGCCTTTGCCACGTGGGTACGAGCCGTCCCGCCATTGTTGGGGTGACATGGGTGTGGGCGTGGTTCGACTCGTACACACGCTCTTCAGGCGTGGGTACGGGACGTACCTGTCTGGTTGTGTTGCCTGTTCGCGTCGTGACGGACTTCCGTTGTGGCGGTCGCTGGATTATCTGGACATGCCGCCACCCCCTCGTAGTGACCAGGGCATGGGAGTCAGGTATGTCCAGGGCATGTGTGCTGTGTGACTTTGGTGGGGGGTTTGTGGCCTGCCCTGGTCCTGCCACCCCCACCCCACCCCACTTTCCCCCCTCCCTTAGTTGTTCTGACCTTCTGCGGCGTCTGCGTCCGAACCTGTAGAGGAGGTCGATTGCTATGAGGGCCGGGATGACTCGTAGGTTCGGGTCCATGTCTGTCCGTCGCGTACTGGTCCTCCTTGTTCGCGTCGTCCTGTCGCGTACTGGTCCTCCTTGTTCGCGTCGTCCTGTCTGTCCGTCGCGTACTGGTAGTCCTTGTTCGCGTCGTCCTGATTTCCCGGCAGTTTTTGGCAGCCGGAAAATATTCACCGTGCGGGATGACGTCGGTGCGAATCGTAATTCCTGGTTCGTGAATGGCAGGCTGCGAGCATCCCGACGTCAGGTCGGCGCTTTCCCGGATCGCATTTGTATGTTTATTTTGTTCGGTCGGGGTTTTTTACGATTCGTACGGAAATGGTGTTCCCGTGCGAATCGTAATTCCATGTTTGTATATTTTGACGACCGGGTACGCGTCGGACGGAGAATATGCTCCGTCCGACGGTTCGTACCCGGTTTTTACAGGATCGTGATCGGCGCCTCTGCAATAGTATCCCAACATTGTGTGGATAATCCAAGAATCATGTGGTATTTTTTGCTAGTTCTGAAAATAATTTGGTATTCTCCCACCTAACTTAAGTGGGGAAGCAAAAAAGTGTCTTAGATTGAAATGTAGAATTTGCTGAACTTCAACTGAAATTTCTGTGTTGGAAGCGTCCTCTGTAACCTTGACCTCTCGTTTGAAAGAACGGCGTGCCTCCTTGACTGTCGCTCCATTGACCAATTTTTTTTAATTTTTTTTTTGTCCTCATTTGCCTAACCCGCAATGATGGACAGGCCATCCACCCCACTCATACACAAATTAATGTAGTGGTGGCATACCAACTCCAACATCCAAGGGGCTTTCACAAACTCCATCTAGGCATGTTACAGCCTGCAGGACCGTTAGTGGACCAAGACAGACAAAATCCCGGTCAAGGAGTATTCAAGGCATAATCATAGGACCCGGGGAAAAAAAAAAAAAAAACCCCGGACACTATCGCCATTCGATCAGCAGGTTCCAAAAAATTAGATTGTGTTTACTGCATGATCTGTTAACCCCTTCGCTGCTGCGGACATTCCGCTGCAGCGCTGGGGGGGGCAGGGGGGCAGCGCGGTGGGCCTGTGCTCATGACGGAGCCGCTCCGTCATGAGCCACAGTTGAGCTGTGCTCATGACGGAACGGTTCCGTCATGACTCCGCCCATTTGCGTTGTCGCCCCGCACAGGCGGGGAAACAGCGCCGCGCAGGCGGAGCGGCCGCCAACAGGATTGTCATGACGGAACCGTTCCGTCATGAGCACACGCCAACCGTGGCTCATGACGGAACGGTTCCGTCATGAGCGGGGAAGGGGTTAAGGTCCGCTCTAGATGTCTCGTATAGCGATGAAAGCCACCCTGAGTGTAGTGGGGCTGTTTTCTCCGTCCAGTGAATACAGATTTGTCTTCTGGCCAATAGCATTGCATAGAAGAGGAAGGACCTTGCCTTGCCAATGATGTTGTCATCCAAACCAAAGATGACAAGTGGTAGGGTTATTGACAAGGATACGTTTAGTATGGAATTCAGGGTGTTCTTCACTTCTTCCCAAAAGCCGGCGATGACCGGGCAGTCCAAAAACATATGTACATCACAGGCCTCGCTGTAATTACATTTGTTACACTTTTTATCTGGGAGAAATTTGGAGAGTCTCAACGGGGTTATATATGCACGATGTGCTGAAAATAGCTGATTTCGTTTTAGCCATGATGGTTTTACAATTTTATGAAGTAAATCAAAAGATTTAAGCCAGAGCTCTTCACAGTGTATGCCAGACACCCCCCCCCCATAGCTGGTCTGGGAGAAGGAACTCTCCATCACTTTCCTCCATCAACTGCCAATACCATTTAGCTACTTCTTTCCCTCCCGATGGAGATTCCACTAGTTGTTGCTCTAGGATGCTGGCCTTCCCTAGGTGGGGGTCTGTACGACTTTGGGCTCTAGCCCAACTTTCCAATTGGATGAATTTGAATCTGGAAAGTCCGGGCCCTACAGATTCATATAATTGGGGCCAAGCTATTAATGCCCCTTCCTTAAATAGCTGACCCAATCTCCTGATGCCAGCTTGTTGTATTATGGAAGACAGACTATCCTTCAGACATATTGGGAGACCTGGCGAGTCCCAGATTGGAGAAAAATCCGAATAGTAAAACAGCCCTAATCTCTTCCTAATACTAAACCAAGTTTTGGCCCATGAGTGTAAAATTTTTAACTTGATTTTTTTGAAGAATTTCTGGCTCCCAAATTTGAACAAAAAACCCTCTGCCGACAGATTCACCCCCATCAACATTGCTTTGTATATCAACCCAGGTTGAAGGTTAGATGGCATTTTTAGAAGCATCCTAGAATGTGACAGCAGGAATGCCCAGGCGTAATACAGTAAATCTGGCAAGGCGAGCCCACCCTTCTCCCTTCTTCTCCTCAACTTCTTCCAAGCTATTCTGGTTGTTTTATAGTTCCATATGAAGGAGTTTATTTCTTGTTGACATTTTTCAATTAATTTGGGGTCGAATGCCAGAGGGATCGCATTAAAAATAAACGTAAACTTAGGGAGAATGGACATTTTTACCAAGTTCACCCTACCCGTTATAGAAAGTGACAGATGAGACCAAGATTTTAGAAGTTTTTTAGTCTCGATATAAATTCTATTTAAGTTAGTTTGTCCTATACTGTCCATTTCTTGAGTAATTCTTATACCAAGATATCGGATGGATGTGGAAATATTTACCCCCAGCTGTATATCCGGTAAGTTCCAGACCATTATTTCGCTCTTACTAGAGTTTATTTCGTACCCAGAGATGAGACCAAACTCTTCTGCCCGCTTGATGACTACGGGAAATGCCTTTACTGGATCTGAAGTAAAGATCAAAATGTCATCCGCATAGAGAGCAACCCGACTTTCCCACTCTCCAAAGCTAAAAGATGGAATATTAGCCTCCTCACGCAAAAGCTGGGCAAATGGTTCTATGTATAGGTTGAATAGGAGAGGGGAAAGCGGGCAGCCCTGCCTCGTACCTCTAGTTATATTAAAAGAGTCTGTCAAAACCCCATTGATCAATAGTCTGGCCGAAGGAGTATTATAGAGCTGCTTTATAGTTCTACAAAAACCTTCCCCACAGTTGAATTTTTTAAGTACGTCTATGAGGTAGAGCCAGTTTACTCTGTCAAATGCTTTAGTTGCATCCAGAGTTAGAGTGGCCATAGGTAGGGAGAAGGCAGTAGCAATATCTATGGCTCCTATTAGTTGGTGTGTTAGGTCGACTAATTGTCGACCTTTAATGAACCCTTTTTGATCCTGATGGACTATAGTACCAATAACACTCGCCAATCTAGCTGACATGATTGTTGCAAAGATTTTATAATCGTTATTTAATAGTGATATTGGTCTATATGACCCGCACTCGAGGGGAGATTTCCCCGGCTTCGGGATAAGTATAATTGTAGCCTCCCCCCAAGATTTGGGCAGCGACTCCCCATCTATTAAGATACCATTAAATAAGGACATCAACACAGGGGCTAAGACATTCTCCAGGGATCTATAAATCTCCCCTGGCAGCCCATCTGGGCCAGCCGCTTTCCCTTTTTTTTGTTGATGAATGGCTTTGATCACTTCCGCCTCTGTGATATCGGACTCCAAGGCCTTACTTTGAATTATCGAGAGAGATGGGAGGGTAATAGCTTCCAGCCAGCTGTCTCTTGCTTGTTGGTCATTAGGAAGGACCTCCTTGTATATTTCCTCGAAAAATTCAAAGAAGGCTCTCCCTATTTCTGGTTGGGTGGTTCTTGTCACTACCTCACCTTCTATCCTTATTTCTTTGATAAATTTAATAGCTTGATCTGCTTTTATTTTCCAAGCTAATACTTTTCCTGCGGCTTCACCAAATTCAAATTGGGAGGTTTTAAATGCTTCCCATCTTTTATTTACCCTCCCCTGTAAGATATTGTTGAGTTGTGAATTTAAATCGGCCAATTTATCTTGATCTTGTATTGTTCCTAGGGGAGACTCAATCCTTAACACTAGATGTTTCATCTCTTGTTCGAGACTGGCAACCTGCTCTCTATATATCTTCCGCCTAAAAGACGATCTGTTGGTAATCTGACCTCTTAAAAAGGCCTTGAATGTTTCCCAGACAGCGGTAGAGCCAGCCGAGTCCCTATTGATATCGAAGAAAATTAAGGACTCAGTTGTTAAAAATTTAACCTCTTCGTCTTCAAGCAAGAGAGTCCGGTCGAAGGACCAGGAAGGGTGTTTTGTAGAGTTTCCCCGTTTTAAAGAAAATACCAGTGCAGAGTGGTCTGAGAGGTGCGAGGGAAGATAATCTATCGTAAAAATAGTGTCCTTTAGGCAATAGCTGAAAAGTGCGTAGTCAATTCTTGACTTATGTTTAAAACGGCTATTCCGAAGGGACACCCCTAAATCATTACCCGCCCTCTCTCTCCATACGTCCGCTAACCCAAGTTGTGTCATAATTGTTAGGATGGAGCACCTGGATTTAACAGAGCTACAAAATCTAGATTTCACAGATTTGTCCAACCTAAGATTGAGAACAATATTAAAGTCCCCCATCCAAATTACTGGATCTTGAAGCGATATTAGATGGTTCCTGATCACATCCAGATATGATGGGTCATCGGAGTTAGGGCCATAATAGCCAACTAAGGTATAAATCTGAGCATCCAACATTACTCTCACTAATAGCCATCTCCCTGAGTGATCTTCTCTACATTCCAAAATTTGTGCTTTGGCAGTTTTTTTAAAGATGAATATGACCCCCCTGATATTGGCATTATGATCTGTTGAGCAAAATTTGTCAACCCACTTATGTTTCTTTAACAAAGCTGTAACCTCTGTTTTTAGAAGGTGTGTCTCCTGAAGAACTATCACCTGCGCCTGAGAGTCTCTCAGGTATTGTAAAATACAATCACGCCTACCTCTCCCGCGCAGGCCGTTAACATTCCAGGAGATGTAATGTATTAATGTCATTTTTTTGTTCCAACACCTTCATTATTTCGCTCCTCCCAATGTTTAGTAGTTAGATTAATAGATTGGAGAGTTTTAAATATACAAAGCTTGGCCTGAGAAAGTAAATACGATATACAAATGAGGATTTTTAATGCGATACCCATCCCCCCCACCACCACCCCCAGTCCCACCCCACCCCCCTAGAAAAACCCACCCCTGACTATTCTAGCCTGATGACTGGCCAGATTATGCCCACCTACAGCCTTACCCTACAGCCCCCCCTGCTGCTTATATTACACTAGCAATCTACCTGTGCCATCTATTGTAAGTGCAAAAAGTGAATCCAAAATCCAGAAAAATAATAAGTGAAAAAAAGGATCTATTAAACTTACACTTTCTAAGTGTTAAAAAGGCACCCCCGTGTATATATATATATCTTGTTCTAAGTTCCGTGGAGGGGAGAGGCCAGAAGTTGAAAATGAAGGCATCACCATTAACCATTAACAATTATATGTGGAGACCCAGAAGGGCAAGAAAGGAATTCCTCTCACCCCATCATTTTGTCTTCTGGGCCTGTTCCCTAATGAGATTTAGTAGATCATCAGCATCATGGACAGAGCGAATATTATGCATTTTGTTGTTATGCATAATCCGTAAAAAAGCCGGAAACCTCATCTGCACTGTGGCTCCTAAGGACTTGAACTTATCCATGCGTTGCCCCAACTCCCACTGTCTGTCCAGTGTGGTTTTGGACAGATCCGAACGTATTTCGAAGGAGAAGTCTGCGCACTTCAATGTTCTAGCCTTCAGAGCAAGGTTTAAGATCTTTTCCTTGAGTGCATAGGTCAAAAAGTTAATTAGCACCTTCCTAGGCTTAGATCTCGCCGGATTTAAACGGAAAGGGTCTCTGTGTATTCGTTGGATGTCCTTGTCTAATTCTTCCGCTGTCTCTACTAAATTAAGGGATTCCTTCAAAGACCGGATTATGAATCCTTTAAGATCTGCTCCTTCTTTACCTTCTGGGATTTTTAGGAGTCGGATGTTATTACGTCTTGAGTAATTTTCCAAAACCTCAACCCTCTCTCTTATGTCATCCCCATCTCTTTGGAGGACTTGTATTTTAGACTTGGCAGCCTCTAGATCCGTTGTTAGAAGACCAACTGAGCTTTCCAACGCGCCAGTCCTTTCGCATAGGCCTTCCACCTTTTGACCCAGGAGCTCACAAGTAGCCCTTATATCGTTCTGGTTAGCCTTCGACACTGCAAAGTCATGCCTTATTTCTTCCCTCATTGCACTGATTGAGCTGACTAGAGCCTCCAGCGTGTCTCCCCCCTTCAGAGATTCATGACCCCGATCCATTCCATCATCTGCCCTCACCTCCGTTACATTTGACCCTGGCGTTCCTTCTAATAGCGCCTCAACTTGTTGGTTTGGCAGTTCATTAAAGATAGCGTTCTCTGAACTGATGACCACAGCCAAGTCTGGTGAAATAGCTTCCGATGAACACTCAGGTAATGCCACCTTAGCAGGAGGTCCAGAAGAGGGACTTACGTTGGGGGTAACGTTGGGAATAACCTGTTGTTTATTGGATTGCCTATTGCCTCCCTGAGATGTAGCCATTTCCTGCGTGACCTCTAATATCTGGGGTAACACTTTAAAATAGGAGCGCAATGAGGGGGCTATATCCCCTGGTGCTCTCAAATTCCTGTTTTTAACTTTTTTTTGTTTGATGATTTTTTTTTTTTGTTCGTTACTTGACCCCCCTATAGTCTCACCCGAAGTTGACTTAGAGACCTGCCCCAAGGTGCACTCTGGGAGCTGTAGTTTGTTTTCGTCTAGCCTAGGCTTCCCACCCTGACCCTGGCTCTTATTCCTACTTCTTATACACCCTAGGCGAGGATTAGCAATATTTTTCCTACTCTTGATTGAACCCACTTTTACTGAAGTTCCGTGGTAAGAAGCATAATGACTTGCTAAGCAGTCCCTGCCTCTGCCAGCCCTGACAAAAACGTTAGATTGAAAATTATATTTGAGGGCTGTTTGTGTTTTCTCCAATGATGTAAAAGTATTCACAAACTTTGTGACTTCTTTTACTAAAGGATTGCTGAAGAGAACCCCCTATGCAGAGGGACCCACTTAAATTGTCGAATGTTTACGTAGTTTGGGATCAAAGTGTAGAAGTATTGATCTGCGCCATTCCATTGAAACGGCACAATTGGTGCTATCCAATACGGCTATTACTCATGTCAAGCCTGCTAAAATGTCTGGGTCAATTGGAGTACCTTGGTCTTTGGCAGAAATGTAATGTCCACAATTTTTAAAAGGGGCAGTAGATGTCTAAAGGTTTATCTGGGCATGCATTTCAAGATCTATCAATGCCTTTTTTAGGATTTTTTGTGAATTTGCTTAGGAAGGTAGTTAATTTGTAGTCTATGTGAGACATTGGCGCTACCTTGCCCAATAAACTAGGATGAGCACATTCTGCACAGTTTTTATTCCTGATTTCTTTTGTGAAGGGTTTTCTCAATCTGCTCTGAATATAAACAGCTGTCTAGGGTGTAGGAGTCAATTCAGAGGATAAGGGTAGAACTATCTCTTTTAGATAAAAAGTACCATGCAGGAGTGATGCAACAGAATTCATTTTTGAAGAGGAAAATTCTCCTGCTTCAATATCTACAATTTTTCCTCTTTTTAGAAAAGGGACATGAAGATCTTTCTTCATCATCCATCACATATTTCAATTTGATTTTCAGAGAAGGACAAAACAAATAATGTTCCTCATTCTCATTAAACATTTTGTTAATTGGAGAAAAAACATCTATCTATGCCCTTTTTAGATTCTCTAAGGTGTTTGCCTTGAATGTAGATTTATGGGGGGTTTATAAAGTATGTTGTGGTAATTGTGCAGGTAACTGAGAATATGCATCATTTATAATAGAAAGTAAATATTTAATTGTTGAGTCATAGGGTCCAATAAAGTTGGTATGGATCCCTGTACCACGTTTTGTAAACTTTGATCAAATGCTGGTTTGTCTGGTCCAGATATGAAACT
Source organism: Triturus cristatus (assembly GCF_964204655.1). Taxonomy (NCBI): domain Eukaryota; kingdom Metazoa; phylum Chordata; class Amphibia; order Caudata; family Salamandridae; genus Triturus; species Triturus cristatus. Next base: position 435,344,704 of record NC_140594.1, on the reverse strand, counting down.
GGTAGCCAAATCAGTTGTCAAATCAAAAGGAATATTGGAAATGGTTAAAGTGTGATATTTTCCTCACTAGAAATGTTTGATTTGAAAGTGTCAATTTAAGTCCCCAAATGTTTTACCCATCCTTAAAGTCTGTTGGCCCATCTTGCAAAACTGCTACATAGCTGTTGAAGAAGGGCAATAATCCTCTGTGAGATATAATGGATGGAATCAGGGAGGAGTTGAGGTTATGAGAGGCTGTGAGGGGAACTGAAGAAACTGGTTGGGAGAAGCTTGCCCTAGCACCATGCCTGGGACCTTGATCATGCTTCTGAATAAAGATATTTGAAATATGTGGGTAAGCGTTGCTTGTAAAATTTCTTATCTTTTTTTAAAATTCAGATGTGAAAGTGTTGAAAACATGGCTCCGCTATCAGCTGACAATTCATTAACTATCACAAAATGGCACTAACGCAGGGAGCTCTGAAAGCAAATATTGGTCAAAATGGACCAGACCTGCAGCAGTGGGGATAGTCAGGGACATCTTAAGGACTTCCGGGGCCCTTGGCCAAATGTAATTTGGGGTCCCCTGTTCAGAACAGCTTTGAATTTAGGATCGAATTTCAGCTCTTTGATTCCCTCTTTGGCCAGGTCAATGACAGTGCACAGGCACACTTATCCAAATTCCAAATGTGATTACATCTAATATTGAAAGATAGTGACTTGTTTTCAATATTACAATATAGAAGGAGCTCACTAATAGCATTGCAAATAATCTTTGCGACCACCCCTCTCCATTTCTCATATGTGAAGTCCTGTTTTGATCTAAAATAAACTTTTCTATGTATGTTGGATCGTGTTGAAAAACATGAACATTTGTATGCAAAATATCTGTAATAGACTCCCATACATCCCTCAGATAAAAAAAAAATAAAGGAAACCAGTATTTAAAACAATAGTTTTAAGAATTATTCAAGGTCATCAGAGCAAGACTGCAAAACAGAGCTGCCTCTATCAGGGGGCACCATGAAAGGTTGGGGTCCTTGGCCTGGGTCCACTTTACCCATGCCTTAAAACGTCTCTGGGGACAATGAATAGTGAAAGCAAGCGGCATCGCTGACCAGGATCATCATGACGTCACTGCGAAGGATGAGTTAACACATTTTTAAACAAAACAGAGTTTATAAAATGCAAATATGATAAAAACGAACTATACTTAACATGGCTACCAAGCAACAAAGAAGAGGAAGGTAACACATAATCACAATGCTTTATATGGACACCTTACTTTTTATTTGCCACTGTTTATTGGCACAAGAACACTTCAGACCTGCCACAACTCAGCTACCAGACTAGTCCTTAATCTCCCACGCCGGGCCCTCACCACACCCAACCTCAAGCAACTCCGCTGGCTCCAAGTACACAAGCGTGCACACTTCTAACTCTTCACCCACACCTACAAAGCACTCCGCAACATATGCACTGCTTACTTGAACGACTGCATCCAGTTTCACCAACTTCCTAATCACCTCCGCTCTGCTGGACTCTGACTCACATACACCCCACTCATACACAAATGCAGATCAGGATGTTGCACCCTCTCTTACATGGCTCCTAAAGCCTGAAACGATATGTCTATGGAGGGGTTGCTTCTTCACAAATGTGACAGATACCCCGTCTGACGCATTACAAATTCCATTGGATATAATGCACTTGTAATATGGCAGATAGGATATTCTTCACGTTTGTGATAGAGTAACCCGCTGGCAAACTCCAAATCAGGCTCTTGGCTCTTCAAGGAAGCTCACCGGGGTTACACACACTCACCTGCTACCAAGACAGGATACGCTTGCGGGTGATTAGCATGCTCTATAAATACAGCCAGGGGCATCATCAACCCCCTCCCCCCCTGCTTTAGCAGCTACAGCGTAGGTGGAGTTCTTGATGGGCCTCTTCTCTCTGCATCTTGGCAGACAAAGACTCATAAATAACGTGAAAGGAATGAGTGTGTGAAAGGACGATGGATGGGTGTGTAAATGAAAGGGTGGATGGTGAGTGAAAAGGTGGATGGGTAGATGGATGGATGGATGAATAAGTGTAAAGGTGGATGTAAAGAATGGATGAGTGAAAGAATGGCTGGATTAGTGAAAGGGAGGGTGGATGGATGGATGAAAGGGTAGATGGACGGATAAGTGAAAGAATGGATAGATGAATAAAAAGAAGGGGGGATGGATGAATGGATAAATGAATGAATGAGTGAAAGAGTGGATGGATGATGTGAAAGGATGGGTGGATGAGTGAAAGGTTGGATTGATGGATGAGTGAAACTGGATGGATGAGTGAAAGAATGGATGAATGAGTGAAAGGGAGTGTGAATGAATGAACAGATGAGTGAAGTCGTGTATGGGCGAGTGAGTGGATGTATGGATGAGTGAGTGGATAGATGGATGAGTGAAAAGGTGGATGGATAGATGAGGGGATGGGAGGATGGATGGAGTTAAAGGGTGGATGGATGGATGAATGGAGTAAAAGGGTAGATCGATGGATGGATGAGTGACTGGAAGGATGAGTGAAAGGGTGGGTGGAGAGATGGATGAGTGAAAGGGTGAATGGATGGATGGATGAATAGAAAGATGGAGGGATAGGTTTGATGGATAGTTTGGAGTTGGATGGATTGGTATCGATATGGATGTACGGACGGACAGAATAGTGAAAGACTGAATGATAGATGAAAGAATGAATGGATGGATGTCAGAATGTAAAGATGAAATTGTGGATATCAGCAGGTGAATGGAAGGATGAATGGATAGATACTTGGATTTAAGACACAAGAGGGCTCTTCTGGGGAGGGCTGTGATGACTTGCTTTGTTTGCTTGGTGCCATAAGAGCTTTGGTTCGAAGTGGGGGGTGTTTTAATTTTCTGGCTACTCCTCTGAATACAGCTAACATAACATACAATAAAATGATGGTACTTGTAATTCTTCATTACTCTTGGGTATAGTAGTTCATTGTTTTTTCCTTCCACAGGGTGTTTACTGCAGTGCCATATGACTGCTGAGAATAAACAGTGACTAAGGGTTTACATAATCAGAAGGCTCCAGTCCTGACACAGAATCTCAGAGGGTCAAATTATACAGCAATAGAATAGCTTAATAAAGTTAGACGTTCTACTACATTATTATCTAGTTATGTTGAATTTGCAATATACATTTATACAAAAGGGATCCCAGTGGTACAGAAATACACAGGCCTCTTAAGGTAAGCTATAACTGCAGCTCCTATTAAAAATGTTATGCATCATCAACACATGATTTTATCTTGGAAGGAAGCACAAGAGCACCATTTTGTCCTTTCTAACCCCAGATCAATTCATTTGTACAACACACATATAACTTTGCAGTCATCAGGAAACAAATCTACATGCACACATAATGGCTGTACCACTTTTATTCTGTATATCTCAGTTAAGTTTTAAAACTGGTCGTCAGGTTCTGATTTACCGTGTGTTCACACAATTGGGCCTCTCTCTAAAAACACTTCTAACTCACTGAGCAGTAATAAACATTGTTAATACGCCAGTTCATGAGTTAGATTTTTTACCACCATCAGCTGCTACAATGTGATGGGATAACGTTTTAAAAGTGGCTGGCGTTGCATCCCACGTGCAGCATTTTGTGTACATTTTTCTCAGGTTGAATTAAAACATTTTCCTGTCTTTAAGTAAAGGTTGAAACGATTGATCCTTCAAGTACAAAATATTTCACTGCTCATGATTGTGGTCCTTTGCATGTTTAAAGCATTCTGTGTGTGCCCTTTTGGGGCAATATTATGTATGCGGTGCATTTTCCTGGTTAGCGTTGGGCACACCTTTCAAAAGGTGAGCCCAGCGCTAACCAGGAAAATGTACAGCATAATGGTTAATGCGCTGCCCCTAGGGCAGCCGCCAACTTGTGCTGCCTCCAGGGCAGCGCATTCATGTGAAAAATGAAGCGGCTGCTTTGAAGACGCTCCGTCTGTTCACAGTGTGGGCGGCAACCCGCCTGCACTTTTAAAGGGGATTAGAGACAGGCGGGTGCAGTGAGTGACTGCACCCGCCTGCAAGGGGATGTTTGGTGAGTCCATGGGATCCCCTTTCCCCACGCCAGAGGGGATCCCAGGGGATCCCACTGACAGTTCCCCACCTTTTAGGTGGCGCACTATCAGTGCAACTCCAGATTTGCCTCTGTGCCCGTATCTTTAATACGAGAAAGCAAAAGACACACAATTGACATACCCTGAAACCGGTCCCAGGATGCTTCTTTCCGGTCCAGGGAGGACCTGACCTGGCAGTTCGGTCTGGACTGTTCCCATGGGGCACAGGGTCAAGACTGATTTGCATATGGCTGGGTCAAAACTGGGGTGGCGTAGTGGGCAAAAGAACAATGGATTTAACCCAGATCTTTTGACTGGGGGGGAATGTTTGCATTGTCAGCATTCGGTCCATCATCTGTTTGCTGTAATACGTGTCTTTAATACAGCGTGGGAACAGAGGCAAGGGGATTTCCTCATTTGCATGAGGCTACACCCCCCATGCAAATGAGGGTATGCCCTCTTGAGGAAGTGCTGGCACTGTATGTGCGTCAGCGCTATCAGTATTACAGAAGGGGTCGCTCAAGTGTCTGTGGCCACTTCTTTAATGCCAAAGTGCCCCAGAGGCGCGCAAAGCGGGTGCAAACGCCTGTCTCGCCCCTGAGGCACTTCTATAGTACAGCCCTTGGTGTTTGACTACCTAGGTAAGTAGTTGTATGTGTGAAGATGTTTTTGTTTTCCTAATTCACTAACCTATTTGTATTTAATAGTTAACTCCTGTGTTAATGCAAAGCAAGGCTAAATTGTGGTTTATATTGCAATACTATGTAAATAAACCGAAAAACAAGCAAACAAAAAAACCTAAATAGTATCCCTTGAATTGGCTGCATCGTGGTGGATAGTGGCTGACTCTCCAGCAACACTACAGGCCTCATACAGAAATAAGCAGTGGCACAATTATCATTAGTGCAGCTTATACAGTGGTGCCGAGGCCCAGTGGAGAGGGACCCAGTGCATTAAGAACTATTTTTTTTTGTCTGTTGCTACCTAGCAAGTGTAAAGGAGCCCTACTTTTGCCTCTTTGGTGCGCCACTGAACACAACGTGGAAGAGTTATAAGCCCCTTGCAACATCTTTACGACACTGTTGCATCACTTCTGTGACACAGCAGCGTCGTAAACAATGCGCCACTATGCAACATATTTACAACGTGACGCATCTAGTGAGATGCGTCACGCTGTAAAGCCCTGCGCTACATTATACCTGCGTCAGGTATAATGTATGCAGGGTGGGCGTTACAACGTAGGAAAGCCTCGAAAAAAGTGACGCAGTGAAATCTACAAGATTTTACTGAGTCACTTTTACAATGCCACTGCGTCAAAACCTTACGCCTGCTTGAAGCAGGTGTAAGGAGTGACGCAGCAAGTCAGGAATAGGCATTCCTAACCATTGTTGGAGTTGCGTCGTGCTTGCAACACGACTCCAGCAATGCGCTGCCTTACGTCAGAAGATGCGTCACGCATCTTTCCATCCTTGCGGCGCATCCATGGTGGCGCAAGGCTATTTTTCAGTGACGCAAAATAACTGGCGCAGCTCTGCTAATATGCAGAGATGCGCGAGTTATTGTAAATCTGCACCAACATTGTTAAACCAGAGGTGAAATTTCGAATACTGCAGCAGCCCCCAAGGGCCACGTGGCCCAGAGGCATCAGTGAGGGTCACTGCTCTCCCCCTAAGCCTCTGTGTGTCTCTAAGCTCTTCTTCTCAAGTGATATGTATGACTTGTTGGCCTACAGTCCAAACCTCGACCCTCCCTGGAATGCCCTGCCTCCTCGCGGCCTCTGGCACACTTACGAAGAGGGCGATACATACAAAGCCTGTGCCTCGAAAGTGAGGGCCGCAGTCCCTTGAAAAGCCAGCGAGTACCCGGCCCTTGTTTCGAGTGTCTACCTCCTACGCACAGAGAAGGAAGTGCCCGGGCTGACACACAAACTAGCCACTTCCTTTTGCAAGCGACAGCTGGCTGTCGTCGGAGGCAAATGCTCTTAGGGTGGTCCCAGATATCCTGTGGGGCCCCCGGTGCCCGTTTCCTCAGACACCTCGACGGACAGGCCTCAACACGCTCACGCGCCCCTTCCCGCCTGGCTGCGCGCTCCAAGGGACGCTTCTCATGTCTGTCAGTCAGCCGTCTTCTCTCTTCCTCTCCGCAGTTCGCTCCAAGAGCGTCATGACCGGTGACCACTCGGCGGCCGCCAAGGGGCCCTTGTCCCCGCCAGCGCTGGAGCCAGCGCTCAAGGCCGGCTGGCTGAAGAAGCAGAGGTCCATCGTGCGCAACTGGCAGCCGAGGTACTTTGTGCTGAGGGGGCAGATGCTCTGCTACTACAAGGATGAAGAGGACGGCAAAGCCCAGGTATGTCGCGCGCCCCTTCCTGGTCTAATGCGAGGGCTTGCATCAGTGGCGCGTGGAACCGCTAGCCTTCCTGCTGCTCAGCCTGGCTGGGTGTACCCGCCCTTCTTTCATTGCAGCTTCTTGTCGTGCCCATCTTGTCGTACTTACAGTGCTCTTCCTGCTGTTCAACCATGTTAATGTGTACATCTTGTCTTAAAGTGCGGCCCCCACTTCATTGAAGTATTCACCCTTGCTTAAAGTGCCCGCCCCGCCCTAAAATGTTCCTGTTCCATTTACTATCAGTTCTGATTCTCAGTGCCCACCCTGCCATAATATTATATTTACGCATTGACCTATTCTGTCCTACAGTGCTTCTCCTGCATTGACGTATCAATTCTGATTTAATAAGTTATTCCGCTTTTAAAGTGCCATCCCCTCTTTCTAAAGTGCTTCCTCTGCAATAATGTGTTTGTCCTGTCTTAAGGTGCTCGCTACTAACGACCCCCTCCTGCAGTAAAGTATCAATACTTTGTAAGGTGCCCAACGTGTCTTTATATGCAATGCTCGAACTGAAGTGTCAATCCAGTTTTAAAGTGCTTTTTATGCATTAAACATGCATGCTGCTTTATGCTGCCCGCCCTGCATTTCTTTACTATTAACACATTGAGGTATCAACCTTGTCTTAAAGTGATACTTCTGCATGAAATACCTATCACGCTGCCTTTTAATTTGCATCCCGTCTCAGTTCACCACTATGGTATCACACCTGTCTCAAAGTGATCATGGTGCTTTAAAGTGCCAATCCTGTTCGAAAGTATCCACCCTGTCTGAATTGTCCCAACGCTTGCATTGAAGTATTTATGAGGTATCAAAGGGTGTCCCCCGGCAGTGGAGCATGAAGTACCCCTCCTGCATTGAAGTAACAATGATGTCTTAGAGTATTTATCCGACCTTAAAGAAGTAACAATTATGTGTTAAAGAGTCCATCCTCACCTAAAGTATTGATCCTGTCTGAAAATGTTATTCCTGCCTTATACATACACAACTGACATAAAGTGGAAATTGTTTCCTAATATCCCACCCATGCTTTACATTATCCTCCCCTGCATAGATTGCTCCACTGGCTTTCAAGTAGCGACCCTGTAATAAAGTCTCCACCCAGTCTTAACGTGCTTACTACACATTAAAGTATCATGTTGTTGTATAAAAGTGTCAGTCCTTTCTCAAAGTGTCTAGTCAGCCTTTAAGTGTCTCAAACTTCCCTAACGTGCCGGTTGTCTCTGCAAGTGTGCAACCTATTTTTGACTGCCCAGACCGACCTATGCCTTTTATTTATTTAAAAATGATTGTAACATATGATATAATCTGTGATCACGGGTTAGACAAGTTTATTGCATGTTATCATATGTCTGAGATTACCAAGGAGCGTGGACATACGAATGCTAATTTACTTGCTGAACACATCATTTTAGTTTCTGAATTTTGAGGACTGCTTTATTTGTAAAGTAATAAGTGCCAGGGCCCTCGTCAGAAGGCCACTGCAGCTTGCACCCACCATTTCCCCTGCCAGCAGTGCAAATGACAGTACAAACACATCGACTAACCACACACTGCTACAAGTATAGCAATTTAGACTATTCCAGGCCCCCAAAGCTATAAAAATGGCTTGGGTTTCATGTATTAGTAATTTTAATGTATATTGAATTAATAAACAACTATTGTTGTGCTAATCTCTAAATGATACAAACAGCGCCACCATGTGGCAGACTGTCATAAGTGCTGGTGTTGGTAATTAAGTGCCAGTGCTGAGCACTGGCAACCACCGGCTCAAATTAAGCACTGGCCACTGATGTCTCCAACAGGTAGCTCGGGAGCTAACAGTAGCTCACCAGCTGCCAGAAAGTAGCTCTTCGACATGGAGTCCAGCCTAGAAAATAATTTAAAGGATCTGGGCCTTCACAGTGCTGCTACCTTGTGCATATCGCAGGAGGGAGCATGGCTGAGCTGCAGACCTGTGATGTAGAACCAGCCACACCAACGACAAAGTTCCATGCTCAAGGACACACACAATGACAGCAAGAAGCCTGCAACATAACAAACTACCATGCAGCAAAGCTGCCTGCTGCAGTGGGCCCTGGCACTGTTAGTCACACTGTGTGTGTATAAACTCTGGCTGGGAAGAAAGAGCAGAGTAGCTCAGGAGTGGGGCTGCTCGAGTTGGGGTCAAAGTATGCAACCCTAAAAATAATCTGATGGGCATGTCTGATGCGGGACCTACTGTAGCAGCTGTTATGTATGTTAGTAGCTCGGGATTATTTTTTAATAATCAAAAGTAGTTCACGTTATAGAAAAGGCTGGAGACCCCTATCAAGGTAAAATAAGAAGCATCAGCTGATTCCTTTCCCCGAAAAGTGTCAGGGAATAGAAACAAGGACACAATGTGACAGCTGCCAAGTAAACTTTCAGCTGTTAAGGGTGGAAAACAGAGATAAAAGCTACATTTGAAAAAATAAAATCTCTGATGACTCATGAGCTTGGTATTGTGGGCGTTTCAATGCCCAAAACATGTTGGCTGGTACTGCACCTTACATTCTCACCAGTGTTTATTTTGTACACATCACAGGTTTTGTGCTGCTGGGTTTGAATTGTATTTAGACCTCTGGCTAAAAGAACTCTCTAACTAAAACAAATTAATTATATATTTTTTTCTGCGGATAAGCAAAATCCCAAGTAAAGGCCTCAATAAGAGATCCGAGAGAACTGGAGTAACTTAGGAAATACTTATCGCAGGGAGAGTAGTGACCTCAAGGAACAGTCTCCCAGCAGAAGACATCTATGTCACACGTTTTCTCAAATTTCATGGCCTCTTGGCGCTCTACAGCCTCTCTCTATGTACACTGCTATGTGTCGATTGATTGCTGATGGTCAAAGGCCAGGTTATGTCTTTTGATAGTAAAACAAGCTCGTGAGATCCCTTTGTTTGTTGTGGTTCAGTTCTGGTGTGCCTCTTAATATGTCTCTGTGTGTCCAGTGTGGGAGGCAGCAACTCTCTGTCTCATTGCACTGACCGTGGTTGGCTGCCCCGGTTTGGCTGACTGTGGCAAATGGTACTGTGACTCAGTGCGATGGCACCCAATTGACCATATATGGAAGCAGTGCTTTATTTGTAAAAAATCATATGTGCCAGGGCCCTCCTCAGGAGTCCACTGCAGCTTGCACCGCCCACTGCCCCTGCCTACGCTGCCAATGCCAGTAGCAACACAACTACTAACCATCACACTCCTACCAGTGTGAAAATTCAGTCTTACAGGCCACCCACCACTATAACAATAGCTTGGGCAGGCAGGAGTGGACGATGTTGGGGCTTTCTTTGGAGATGGTACTTTGCTGGACCACGATCTCTTCCGACAATATACCGGTGCACCACCACGTTTATATTTGCTGCACGCTGCTGTGTCCCGCTATATTAAACACGCCTGGGCCCCTCAGAGGAACGAACCCCCACAACACTCTTTGGTACATCTTCTGTATTATATGGGGAAGGGGGGACACTTGGTCAGATGGCTGTACACTGGGATCTGAACACATGCAGCAATCCCACTCACGGCCCTTAGAGCATGCTGGTCCGAGGACTCCGGTAGTGCATTTATGGACAAAGCATGGGAATGTATGGTCGAACACCCCAAAAAAGTGTCGCGTAATGCAAGACTGAAGTTTATACAGACTATGATCCTCCACAGAGCATACCTTACCCCTGAGAGGATTCATCGTATATTTCCAGAATCCCCACATCATTGCCCCCGCTGCAGAGGGGAAGAGGCAGACTTCCTACATATGTTATGGTCCTGTCCCTGTCTTAGGGACTACTGGGTGGGGATTCGGGATGCTTTGAGAGCAGTCACTGGACTTCCTGTCCCGGAAGACGCATTGTATTGCCTCGCAGGCCTCCGCAGGCGCACTAAAGTGCAGAAAGCACAGTTGCGGTTCGTAGACCTAGCCCTTATCGTGGCAGTGAGAGCCCTTACCGTGCGATGGAAATCTCCTAGGAGCCCAGCGGTGTACAAGTGGCAGGGCGACATGGTGCAGTGGGGGAAGGCGGAGGGTGCAGCTCTTCGCAGAGAAGAGGATAGGGGGCTCAGGAAACAACCCATCTCGATGGACTGCGAGGCTCTGCTTCTTAAGCTGGAGTCGCTCGATCTACTACCCCCGTAGAATATCCCAACCCCGTAACACGCAGGAGTCCTATACTATCTTTTCATGATAGCTTTCGGGACTCAGACACACAGCTCTGCTAAACCCGAGGATAATGCTATTCTTTGTGGCCTTTATTGTACCGCCACAGAGTGATAGTTGGTGAAACCGAAACTCGATTGACCAGGAGTGGGGAGAGGGCGGGCTAGGGAGGGAGGGGATGGTTTAATGAAGTTCGCTTGTTGCTTGGAATGTAATTGTCTCCTATTATCGATTTATATTGTCAGATCGCTTACTTTGATGTCAACGATGTTATTGGAGATCATTGTCTTCGCTTTTATCGTTTACGAAATGCCGCACATAGCCATTATAAGCTATGTGTGTAATGTTCTCCATGCAAAAGTGAAATACTGTCTCTGTAGAATGACTGATACATTTCAAATTTGCTAAAGTCATCAATAAAGTTTGTTAAAAAAAAAAACCAATAGCTTGGGCAGCATATATTAGTTATTTTAATGTATATTAAATTAATAAACGGCTGTTGTTGTGCTCATCTCTAAATTAGACAAAAAGTACCAACATGTGGCAAAACGTCATAGGTGCTGGTGCTGACAATTAGGTGCTTGTTCCGGGGAATGGAAACCACTAGCTCAAATTAAGAAGTGCTTGGACGGAAGGAAGGCTGAGTCTGTTTTGCAAGCATTCATATTTGTGAGCTGCAGATAAACAATTGCATATTTCAGTGGTTAGCGTTTAACTCACTGAGCCATCTCGATATAGAGTAGATATCTTAGGCTACAATAACCTACAGATGGCCACAAGATTGGATCTAGGGCTTGAATATGAGATAGATTGTATTTCTAAAGTTATAGTTGTTTTTGTTTTCTGACATGTGTAAAGCCCTAGGCCAGTGTTTCCTAAACTGTGGAACACAACCCACTGTTGGTTTACAAGCCGATTTTGGAACGGTTGCCAAAGTCCAAGCAATAAATAAAGATGCCATTAAATTCTGTATTTATCTTGTCACATTTACTGTGCTTCAAAGACAGAGGTCAACTGTCAGGGTGTGCCTTCTGACATACTGCTGCTTATTTTTTAACATTGATATTAGTGTTTACAAACTCCTCTCATTTTGCAGTCAAAGAACGGTAAAGTGAATTATGTGATAATCTTGCTGTGAAAGGAAAGGCTGTAGGGTGTAATTTTTTTGTAGTGCACAACAAAATGTAAATACCTGTAAATTAACAATATTAAGCTGTTAGGGAATCAAAAACGAAGCACATTTTTTGTAATTCTAAAGTGTGATGGAAACAGATTTTAATAAGATGAAAACAAATGGAGTCACTTTACTTGGTGGTGATGTACAAATGATAAATATTTACTAAAACCCTATTTCTACACATTCTGATTTGTGGGCAGTATACATTTTTCAGTAAAACAATATGTCTGTGCAAATTTAGTGGTCATTTTATCGTAAAATGAAAGTGCGCTGCCACAGGATGCTTTAGTTGCACTAAAAAAACAAGCATTTGCAATGCAATAGGTCTCGCATGTACGCGAGTTTGAGCTATTGACATTACAAATAACCATGCCTTTTATTTGTGTTTTAGTTTTTAAAACATAAATAAAAGGCATTGTCATTTATAATGCCAATAGCTTAAACTTGCATGAATGCGAGACCTATTGCATTGCAAATGCTTCTTCTCTCTCCCATCTTGGACTGCCTCCCCAGAAGTCGACTGATGACTTTGAGGCTACTGAAAGCATAAAGTCGTGAGGTACATTTAAAATAATTTTTCTACGCTAATTCTGATAGTGTTACATTTCTCAAACCCAAAATATATGATAGAAAGCATTTTGTGAGAGTTTGGGCCACATTGGGCGTCGTGCACAACTGATGCATGCGTATAACATACATGACACTGTGCCGCCAATAAAAGTTTAGAACACCGCCTCCCTCTAGAGAGCTTCTTGCAAGTACTCGGAAAACGGTCCTGGGCTGAGTGTACTTTGCACAGTGTATATATCCCCACAAAGCTTCACTCTCTCAAGATTTTCTCAGGCAGTCGATTACATACCTCGGAGTGAGCCAAATGCGCTATAAAGCGCTATTTCCTGCAATGGTACCAAGGGTCCTAATGCAAGAAAGGAACACGTCCCCCTGTCATCTGGTTTGGTAAAAACAAGACAGCTATGAGTGGGATGCAGGGGGCCCCTATGACCCCTGGGCCTCGGCGCTCTTGCACCTGCTGCGCAGTTGATAGCTACACCGTAGCAAGAACAGAGGGCTTCCGAGGCCCCAGTACCCCAAGTGATGAAGAACACCATAACCATCTGGTGCATGTGGGTCCTACAATTAGTATTCATTGTTTGCATTTTATTTTATTGTAGCATTGGTATAACGCTTCCAGCTCGCAACCCCTTCAGTCTAATAATGGTGTTTCAAAGCTATCTCAAGCGTCATGCAGAGATGACTAAAACACCCTCTGATGAATATTTTATCAAAATGAATTGTTCATTTGTTTCTTCCTATTCTAATATCTATATTGGGAACACCTTGAAGCAACCAGTGATTACTTTGTGTTGGCGCGTTAGCAAACAGCAAACCTGCAACACTCATGGCACTGGTAATGCCTGAAATACGATTGGGTGCAACGCTTTAAGGAGTATGATACAAACTCTAAACTATAACAATGACATATAGTGGTCATGGGACTTCAATGTGCATCGACACCAGCAAGCTCTGTTCTGCAGAGAGTCTTGCCCTGCCTGATGCCTTGAATAAAGATTAAACAGATGGTTTTAAATACCGTTTTCCTTACATATATTTTTAATGTGTGTGATTTGTGAAAATACATTACAGACATTTTGCAGACAAATGTTTTTATGTTTCATACAACATTCATCAAAAAGGTTTCTTTTTGATTAAAACAGGACCTCATATGTGAGAAATGGGAGGGGGAGGGGGGCCACAGAGATTATTTGCACTAACATGCACCAACAACATCGAAATTCTACACAAATTTGGACAATCAAATTCAGCGAGACCAGTGGTCCTATGAAGAATTCAATGAAGGAAGAATTCCATCGACCCGTGAAGAAATTGTGTCATTGAAACTTAGGGAGATTCTGCTATTTATGGGAAGTTTAAGTAATGTTAACTTTTTCAAAGAATTTTATATTAGCAATATACGTCTCGGGACAAAGGCCGGTAAATGCGCTTTGAGGCTACTGCGCAGTGGTATGAAGAGATGTTAACCTAATACTACTCGTCCCTGGAGATCCTTGTTTTTCCTGCAGGTGAAGCCCAGTTTACAGCAGCTGTAAATCCTCTTGATGTAGTGAAAGAGATGCTGGTGGGGAAAGACAGGCCTGGGGGGTCCCGGGGCAGCAGTGCGCACCCGGAGCTTAAAGGCAGCTTCGTCATACAGCGCTGCCAATTTGCTTTGCCCAGTGCTCCAGGGCTGGCTCATGTGCAGGCACTGATACCGCCGGTCCGCACTGCTGAGGACATTGTAGTCCACTCAGAGACCCACTTCCTCGGGACTTCCGGCGGGCCAGTGCCGGGTGGACACTGTGCTGTGTTTGGCATAGAGCCGCAGGGTCCGGCCCTGCTGGAGGAGAGAGAGCAGACAGCAAAGGGCGAGAGCGTCCAACATGAAACGGCACAGAGGGCAGTGAGGGGGTGAAATGCAGTTGGTGAGGCGGCATAACATAACCCAGCATGTCCAGTGCCCGTAAAAACTGGTCCAAATGAAATAACAAAGAAATAATAACAAATCCACTAATTAAAATATGGAGGTTGGCAGCCGCGTCGTGCACAGCAAAAGAAACGCGCGGCTGACATACTTAACGAAAAAGAGTATCGGGGCTGCAGACGCAACAATTAGGGGGGGGGGGGCAGGGGGTAGCATTGCGGTCTGGGAGGCAGCATAATGTAGCATGAGCAGTGCTCGTAAAAACTGCTCCGAAAGAAATAATACCGAGCTAAACTTAAAGCGCGACGCGCATATTGTAATTATGAATGCGGGCGCTGTGCTTTACATAATGTGCTACGCCTGTATATGTCAAAGCTATGAAGCGTTGGCTGGCGCTAAATCGTTACCATGAAATAAAAGAAGTAGTCCTCAAAGGAACTAATAAACAAGTACAGCGTAAGTAAACTGTACTTAGTCGGTGCTGCCTCGGCAGAAAACGGAAATTACATGACTGATCGCCAGGCAACAATCAGCCACATAAGAAGGGCAATGCCAGAAAGACCCAATGGCAAGTGGCAGGACAAATGACCCTCCGTATTTTGTTTACTACAGGTCTTGCGACAGCGCATGCGCTGTCCAGGCTCGACCTAATAACCACGTCATGTTCATTAAAGCTATGTGGGTATTGAAAGCCTGTAGTTCTAAAAAGCGGGTCTTGATTCTAAAATGTTTGAGAAGCACTGCCCTAGACTGATGCACAAAGTTCTCATACAGACTTCCTATCTTTGGAAACTGGAAGATGCAAAACCCTAACCTATTGCACTCACTCAAAGTAAAGACCAATGACTTTTAGGTCATTCCCATTGATAGAGGGGGGTCCCAACTTTACACATATGATTGAATGTATTCCAGAAACGCTGTTTGCAGTGTACAATCCAGTCATTTTATTATGACTATGTGCTGTGGTGTTTGAGAGTGCAGATGTCAGAGATACCTGTAGAGGAAAACTGTAAGGGGTTAGGGAGAAGGTGGTGTGACTGAGTGATAGAAGGAAGTACCCAAGAAGGAGGGAGGTGTGAGAGAAAGACAGGTTAGAAAGAGTCAAAGTAAGAGAGAGGCATGTAGATTAAAGGCGGGACTTTTTAAAGTGGTCTTAAAAGCATATAGCGGCCCAGATTTATGAAGTGCTTGCGTTGCCCCTGCATCATGCAAGGCAACAAAAGCTTCTAAGTCAGATTTTCTCTGCCATGCACAGACACTCTGCGTGGCTTTGCTTGGAATAGTAAATCTGGATTAGCACAAGCCACCACAAGTTGCTGCCTTGCTGTACTCTGCTGGGGGAAGTTGTTCCATGAGTGGCGCGTGGCTCATTCTCAGATTTATTTTAACAATAGTATACCTGGGAATGTGTTCATAATGCTGCGCCTTCCCTGGTGAGGTGTAACATTTCCTCTTTCTACATGTGATGCATTCTGCAGCACACATAGGAAGAGGTAAATACTTCTGGGGATTGTTTCTTCCTGCACAAAAACAACCCTGGCTGTAATGCACTCTTGCAACATGGCGCAGAGAGAGCAGGAAGAAGAAATATTTTAGTCATTATGGCGCATTCCTTCTCTATCCATTTGATGCAGCGCAGCAAGTTGTCTTGCCGCGTTACATTGCCCCAAATGATGATAAATCTGGCCCTAGGTTTTGACCATTGTTACTAAGCAGGGGCGTAGCTTCCATTGCTGCTGCAGATGCAATGGCACCAGGGCTCATGGGCCTGAGGGACTCACTGTACCCTGATTATTGCTGTATTTCATAGTTCAAATAGCAGCCAGTGGGGCCATTTCCTTCTTTGCTGAAGGACCCATGACACACTGACTACACCACTTACAATAACATGCTGTGGCATGCACAATTATGCACTCTTTTTGAAACATTAGGGCATATTTACAAAGTAGTGGTGGAGCGTGGCATTAACCTTCTTGGTCTAACGCCGCGCTCTGCCACTTCTGAAACGCAGAGCTGTACCATATTTACAACAATACGGTGCAGCCCTGTGTTGTCCCCTGTGCTGCTGCCAATTTCAGCTGCCTAGCGCCAACGCAGGAACCCTTGTACCATAATGCAAGGGCGCCTGCGTTGTGGGGAATCATTGTTTATGTGCAGGAAGGGGTCCCTTCCTGCACATAAACAATCTTACATTTCGATTTGTAACTTCTATGTTTGCTGCTTTTTCAGCACACATAGAAGTTGCAACCACTGTTCCCAATAACCTGCGTGCGCGGGCGCGCGCGCACTGAAGTCGCCACAAGCGCGCAATGTGCTGCATTTAGCGCGCACATCCTGGAGACCGTTCGCACCGCCGATTTTAAAACGTGAGCGGCGCAAAAAGTGGTCATTCCTGTGGCTCTAGGTATTGGAAGGGAACAGCTGCAGGGCTGATTGTGGGCCATTGAGTTAGTATTCATGTTAATTGCAGCCCGTGCGCTGCAATTGACATGAATACTAACTCAAAGGCCCACAATCAGCCACGCAGCTGTGCACGTGTGCTTTAGCCTACGCTGTGTTTGAGACTCTGCTTTTCTTTTGGGTCTCCCTGTATTTTGGGGAGAGGAGTTGCACTTGGGCCAATAATGATACAGTAGAGCCAAAGGCAGGGTCGTATTGGGAAGGCTGGCTTTTGGGCATTGGGCGATGGGCCAGTGCTTCAGGGGCACCCGTGGGCCGTTTTTTTAGCCTCTGTAAACTGGCACAATAGACCTCCTATCTTCGCCAGCCCCACTATAATGAGGCGCCAGCATCACAGGCTCTCTCCTGACCCTCTGTAACTTGACGCTGGGAGCTCGGGGTTGCTCTGGCCTTTGGGGCATTCTGGCCTAGGCCCCCTGCCTCATGGGGCCTGCCTGTCCAAATGCAGTGTCATCCCCTGCCAGGCCATGACCTTCATGTTATGGGGGCAATGGGGAGGGTGTGAATAGGCAGGGGCCTACATGGGGGAGGCTAAAAGGAGAGGTGATTTTATGGCCATTGTCCATTCTCACCTCAGTCTACCGCGGGTTCGCTGGGGGTAAGAGAAGCGGCATCCTAAGAGACCAGGTGTTGTCACCTCAGCCGCAGTGTCTTTTAGGCCTTGTTGCTGGGTGCAGGACTTAAATGACTGGATATGATTAATATTAACCCTGAATCGCTGCACAAAACGTGTGCCCAGAAAAGTACACAAAGCACTGAGTGGAACAGTGTCAGTGCTGTAAACTGGCATTTACAACAATAGTTAAATGAAACACTGCAGTACAGCAAGATGTCAGCGAGACATAAAGCAAGTGCACATGTGGTAAAACCAGATGGGCCCCTGATTATAGGAGTAACTGACTAAAGCAGAATTAAACTATTATATCATGAACTGAGCGTCACCTGCAAATCGTGTGCTCCTGTAAGACAAGCTTCGTAGATCTAATTATCAGAGGTTCCGATGCTGTCCGACAGAAAGAATGTTATGCAGCTACAGAAAGTAGTTCCTGAACCAGTGTGTTTTTAGAATATTTGATGCACACACAGGAGGGGTGTTCCTTACTTTGTGAGAGTTGCCTGCGAAAGGTCTGTGCAATTTGCACTTCTTGAAAAGTGGTGTACAGTTTTTTGTAAATTTTATTGTTATTTTTTTTAGGATTGTGGGTCTCAAGAACGTGCAGGAATAGATACCTTTAGAGAATGGTAACTGGGAGTCTTTATTGTGTAGCCAGATTTCTCTTTTTTTTGTCATATCGCAACATTTGTGGCTACATCGAGGCACTGAGAAGGGCAAGGGGTGGCACTGTACAAACAAATGCATCACACATCAGACCTTTGTATTTATAAAGAAGACATCGATAC
Source organism: Triturus cristatus (assembly GCF_964204655.1). Lineage (NCBI taxonomy): Eukaryota > Metazoa > Chordata > Amphibia > Caudata > Salamandridae > Triturus > Triturus cristatus. The sequence goes on along the minus strand of NC_140594.1, from coordinate 435,326,521 downwards.
ACAGAGGGGGGCTTCACCCAGCACATTTTCAGATTCTGTTCTCCACAGCCTTGAGTCGTCGAGGGATGTTGCTAAGCAGGGCACAAGTCCTAAAAAAAGAAGTGGGGGGACGCTGTCACCGGAAGTGACGTCACAACAGGAATCTCATGAAAAGAAGTGGGGGGGCGCTGTCACCGGAAGTGACGTCAAAACAGGAATCTCATGAGTATTCATATGCCTTTGGATGACGGGGCATTTCACAGCACTGCTACCCCTGGTCTGTTCCTCGATGTCCTTTGCAACCCCCCCTCCCCCCCCCCCCGCTCCCCCGAGGGGGTGCCCCAGTTGCACAACGAAGTGCTCAAAAGTGCACAAGATACAGAAGGACACACATTCCAAGCGTTAACCGCCAACGCCTGCTCGCTCCGCCTCCCAATCACTCCAGCCTGCACACACCACCGGTGCCTCTTAAAGTCTCCAATTACAAATATTAGCATATCTTTGGTAATTTACGGGAAACTTCCCTCCCACCCGGGCTCTCTGCTCACACAATGCTGTCCAGCTTTTGGGCAGGGGGGACGGCGTCCACCCGGAAAAACCTGGTAAAATAAGTGGGGGGACGCCGTCCACCCGCGTGGTACCCCGACTCGAGCCCTGTTGCTAAGCCAGAAATATGAGTGCCCCAGCAGAACTCACTTATAGCGCTTATACCTCTGGGGAAACATGAGAGAAAGGTGTGGATGGACTGTTTTCCACTATTTGAGATTAACACTATTAATGAGTTTTCGTACATTTTCAAGCCCAGAGCCGCAACTGAAACTTAAAAAAAAACCTCTATTAACAAGAAATAACCAGACAGATTCTACAAAGGCTGGGCAATAACATTAAAGAGAACTCTTTATATTAAAAAAGTCCCTAATCCATTTAAACATATTTTTTCAGGTTTTGTTTTAGTTTTACTATCAGTCACAGAGAATTAAGGCAGCTTTAGAACACATTTTAAAGTGCTTTCGCCTTACGTTGACTACTTAAAGTACATACCTGTCAGATGAAAAATTACCAGCTTTGGGTGATTTTCTTCCATTTGGTACTGTCCAGGTGGCAACCCTAGCCAGATCAAGTGTTGTGACCGTAGGCTATTTTATTTCTCCTCGCCAGCATGCAGTGCTTCTAGTAATGATCAACCATAGAGGGTTCTGGCCCGTTATCAGTAAGGCTAGGCCAACCTATAAACTTCCAGTAAAGTCACTGGCTCTAGAAGCTTTAAAATATTTATTTTGCCTAACATTTCTCAAAAAAATTAGTCTAATGAGACTAACGAGATGGTGATCCGTGAAAGGGACGATCCAGAAAAGTGAGCCACTTTTTTTTGGGAGTACCCGGGCCATATTGTGATCCCAATCCGACCCTGGCCAAAGGCTATCATTTTGTGGAGGACAGCTTCCCTACTGTAGCTTAGTAAGGGAGGAGGTAGGTTGCTAGGTTCCCATTAACTGCGTTTTGTCCACATTCCTTTAATACATCGGAAAAGTTGTAGTTGTGATAACTCACAGCTTGACGAATGCAGGGCCCTTTCTGACACTCCCTTTGCAGATTCAAGTAGGCAGGCAAAGATACACTGAACCTTTGTGAATAAAACAAGGCGCCAGATTGTTCAGTTTGTATAGAATACTCTGCCAGCAGATTTCAACACAGCATCTTGCATCGCTTTACATGAATAGAGCTCAAATTCACAACACTGTCCCTGCCATCACCGTTTCTAAAGGTGGGCAAAAAGTTTTGCTTCACAGAGCCTGGTGGACACCACAGATAGATACAGCAACTTAAAGGTGGATGAAGTCATGGAATTGTGAAACATAAGGGCAGGATATTGGTTGGAAGGCTTAGATTGGTGATACAGGGCATTTTAAGAAAGGTCAACTTGTCTCCCATCTTGGACACTTCACAGCCAGAACTAAGTTCTAAATGGGCTTTGCAGACAGACGTGGCTAATATTGTGAAAACCTGAAATAAAAAAATAAAAAATTAAAAAAAGAAAGAATTGTGCGGTAATTGGGGAAGCATCAGGCCTATAATATGTTCAGCTGCAGCAGTGACTGGCTTCATGGCCAGTTTTCTATTGCGGTCTTATTGCAACAACTGGGCAACAAAGGCGGGGATGGATGTTATTACAGAAAGTGAGTGATGCCCCAATCTACATGCCACACTTACTAAAGCCAAAAAGGATCCATAATTAAGTGAACAAGAAGCACACACTCCATCCATGCAAGGTAAATGCCTAACCCCAAAGCGTAGAAAGAAGGGAAGGGACAGACTGCTGGCCACAGCGCCGGCTCTGTGAAGCAGAATTTTCAGCTCAGACCTCTCATCACTGTACCCCACCCAGCAGTTATTAAATATAATAGATTGATCAATCCAAATAACTGACTAACAAAGCCACCACTCAAATTACTTTCATATTTCACTGTACTAATTCAACACTAATCATTATGGGTTCCAGGGTAGCGTGCCACTCGCCAAAAAAAGCGCTTCAAAACCCCATCAGGGGTAGCAAGCGCTATATAAATACAAACCTCTTTCTTTCTTCTATCCCACCACCTACCCTTCTCTATCCAAATAACTGAATAACATATCCACCACTCGAATTACTTCATATTTCACTATACTAATTTTCAACACTAATACTTTATGGGTTCCGGCGTAGCGTGCTACTTACCAGAAAAGCGCATCAACACCCATCGGGGTAACAAGTGCTATATATGAATGCAAACCTTTCTTCCCCTTCTATCCCTCTGCTATCCTTCTCACTCCAAATAACTGACTAATATGTGTGGAAATGCACCGATTTTTTAAGCAAAAGTTTGGAGGGATATTTGGCGCTGCACACACACGCGGTCCGGTTCCTGGCGCACATTGCCATGGCTGCAGCGCACAGAGACCCTACACTGCCGCACACAGAGGAAACAAATTAGAGGTAACATTGGTTGCAACGCGAACATTTTAAAATTATTGTTTATGCACAATGCAACACACATATAAACAGCAAAAAAGAGGAGCAATAGAGAATTTAAGACCAAGTTTTCCTTGGTCTTAATTTTAGCACTGCTCCATGTTTACGCCATTCTTGTAAATATGGGGCAGCATCAAAATAAATGGGTGTTACGGTGGAACACCCACCGCAACACCCATTGCCCACCCCTTTCACGCTACGCTAAGTATAGCATGAAAGGGTGCATTATTTACAAGGCAGCGTTAAGCCACATTAAGTGCCTTAATGCTGCCTTGTAAATAAGGCAAAAACCAAAGGAAATGATGGACGGAGTGTTGAACATTGCAAGCACTCACCCCCAGTCAACTGATCTGGGTTTAATCCATCACCGTTCTTTAACCCACTCTGCCACCCCAGTTCAGACATGGCCATATGCAAATCAGTATGACCCTGTGCCTCATGGGAACAGTCCAGCCCGAACTGCCAAGCCATGTCTTCCCTGGACCAGAAACAAGCTTCCTAGGACCGGTTTCTGGCATTTCAGCCGTCTTCAGCCAGGCTTGCTTGAATCCAGTGGCAAAGTGAGCAAGGGACTCACGTCTGAGCATACCCTGCCAACTTATGGCGAACAAAGCAAAAACCAAAGGAAATGATGGACGGAGTGTTGAACATTGCAAGCACTCACCCCCAGTCAACTGATCTGGGTTTAATCCATCACCGTTCTTTAGCCCACTCTGCCACCCCAGTTCAGACATGGCCATATGCAAATCAGTATGACCCTGTGCCTCATGGGAACAGTCCAGCCCGAACTGCCAAGCCATGTCTTCCCTGGACCGGAAACAAGCTTCCTGGGACCGGTTTCTGGCATTTCAGCCGTCTTCAGCCAGGCTTGCTTGAATCCAGTGGCAAAGTGAGCAAGGGACTCACGTCTGAGCATACCCTGCCAACTTATGGCGAACAAAGCAAAAACCAAAGGAAATGATGGACGGAGTGTTGAACATTGCAAGCACTCACCCCCAGTTAACTGATCTGGGTTTAATCCATCACCGTTCTTTAGCCCACTCTGCCACCCCAGTTCAGACATGGCCATATACAAATCAGTATGACCCTGTGCCTCATGGGAACAGTCCAGCCCGAACTGCCAAGCCATGTCTTCCCTGGACCGGAAACAAGCTTCCTAGGACCGGTTTCTGGAATTTCAGCCGTCTTCAGCCAGGCTTGCTTGAAACCCAGATCAGTTGACTGGGGGTGAGTGCTTGCAATGTTCAACACTCCGTCCATCATTTCCTTTGGTTTTTGCTCTGTTCGCCATAAGTTGGCAGGGTATGCTCAGACGTGAGTCCCTTGCTCACTTTGCCACTGGATTCAAGCAAGCCTGGCTGAAGACGGCTGAAATGCCAGAAACTGGTCCTAGGAAGCTTGTTTCTAGTCCAGGGAAGACATGGCTTGGCAGTTCGGGCTGCACTGTTCCCATGAGGCACAGGGTCAGACTGATTTGCATATGGCCATGTCTGAACTGGGGTGGCAGAGTGGGCTAAATAACGGTGATGGATTAAACCCAGATCAGTTGACTGGGGGTGAGTGCTTGCAATGTTCAACACTCCGTCCATCATTTCCTTTGGTTTTTGCTCTGTTCGCCATAAGTTTGCAGGGTATGCTCAGACGTGAGTCCCTTGCTCACTTTGCCACTGGATTCAAGCAAGCCTGGCTGAAGACGGCTGAAATGCCAGAAACTGGTCCTAGGAAGCTTGTTTCCGGTCCAGGGAAGACATGGCTTGGCAGTTCGGGCTGCACTGTTCCCATGAGGCACAGGGTCAGACTGATTTGCATATGGCCATGTCTGAACTGGGGTGGCAGAGTGGGCTAAATAACGGTGATGGATTAAACCCTGATCAGTTGACTGGGGGTGAGTGCTTGCAATGTTCAACACTCCGTCCATCATTTCCTTTGGTTTTTGCTCTGTTCGCCATAAGTTGGCAGGGTATGCTCAGACGTGAGTCCCTTGCTCACTTTGCCACTGGATTCAAGCAAGCCTGGCTGAAGATGGCTGAAATGCCAGAAACTGGTCCTAGGAAGCTTGTTTCCGGTCCAGGGAAGACATGGCTTGGCAGGTCGGGCTGCACTGTTCCCATGAGGCACAGGGTCAGACTGATTTGCATATGGCCATGTCTGAACTGGGGTGGCAGAGTGGGCTAAATAACGGTGATGGATTAAACCCAGATCAGTTGACTGAGGGTGAGTGCTTGCAATGTTCAACACTCCGTCCATCATTTCCTTTGGTTTTTGCCTTGTAAATAAGGCAAATCCCGTATCGCCACCACAACGTTAAAAAAAAGTGACGTCCGTGCCGTGGACTTGTAAGTATGTGTTCTGCTTGGGTTTTCGGATCAGGTGGAACCCGCTCAACAGAGCCTTTCTAACCCAAACCAGAACGTTACCCCCTCCCTAGGGCCTTTTTACACCTAAATAACCACATATATATGTACCACCTAGGGACAGGGAATTCCTATTATATATATATATATATATCAAGACCTCACAGCCTCGCGATCTCAGACAGACCCAGAACTTCCTACCCAGACGGCAGCCACAGTCTCGCGGTCTCAGACAGACCCAGAACCTCCTACCCAGACGGCAGCCACAGTCTCGCGGTCTCAGACAGACCCAGAACTTCCTACCCAGACGGCAGCCACAGTCTCGCGGTCTCAGACAGACCCAGAACCTCCTACCCAGACGGCAGCCACAGTCTCGCGGTCTCAGACAGACCCAGAACTTCCTACCCAGACGGCAGCCACAGTCTCGCGGTCTCAGACAGACCCAGAACTTCCTACCCAGACGGCAGCCACAGTCTCGCGGTCTCAGACAGACCCAGAACTTCCTACCCAGACGGCAGCCACAGTCTCGCGGTCTCAGACAGACCCAGAACTTCCTACCCAGACGGCAGCCACAGTCTCGCGGTCTCAGACAGACCCAGAACTTCCTACCCAAACGGCAGCCACAGTCTCGCAGTCTCAGACCTCACAGCCTCGCGGTCTCAGACAGACCCAGAACTTCCTACCCAGACGGCAGCCACAGTCTCGCGGTCTCAGACAGACCCAGAACTTCCTACCCAGACGGCAGCCTTAGCACGAGCTCATCCTATTATCACCGTAGTACACGATAGGGGAATCGGGGTTACCATGTATCAGATCACACAAAGACTATTAGTTGAGCACAACCTGTTCTTTAGTTCGAGGGGCTCTTTTCTCCCTCATTCAGTTACCACTTACCTGATCAGGATTAACATCTGTTCATGTCAAGTTGAATCTGACTAGAAGAATAGGCTATCCTCCTATACAAGGATACACAACACATGCTGACTCACAACAAGCTAAATACTTTATTTAATTGCTACATGCACACTCACAGAATACATCATATATACAACCTGCAAGGAAAGTAAAAGGTTAAGTTATACACTTCAATAAAAAGTGGTCGACATCACCTTAGTCGTATGTAGCCTGTGCTCAATGGTCATCTAGGTTCCCTTCTCGTCTGTGCCTCGGCTTCGCCTGGAAGTCACACCTCCGCAGTCGCGGATCTACTCCCTTCTCCCTCTCCGAGTCACTGGAACCTCTTCCTCATCGGCTACTCTCTTCTCTTTAGATTCAAGTTCATCATCTGTCTTCCCTGAAATAAGTAGTAGCTTTTCTGCTAACGGCCAGGTGCCGCCTATGGACTAGAAGCAAGTGCCCATATCTAACTCAGACTTTCACTAATATAGAGGTGCATTCTCTCATGGAAAATTCCAGCTCGAAACCTGCCGCCCACCAAATTCCTGTACCTCCCCGTGCCAAGGACACGTTCCCAGCCGGCCGGCCTGATGTAGTGTCTTCGGCAGGGGAAGAATACACTCCTTCGATAAGGGCCGGCCTGAACCGGTTCTCTCCGAGCGAATAACACCTCATAACTAAAATATCACCCTTCACCTAGAAATGTCCCAAGCTGCCGGGGCAGAAAGAAAGATGGAGTCTCTCCTGTCTGAGGCCTACCAGGCCTGAATTCAGCACGACTCCATGAAATACCCTCACTATAGGGCAGGTTATCCTTAATACTAACGAATCTATCCCCTAGGCTATGTATGTAAGCCCTGATCTATGGGGAGGAGCACAGGATCGTGTCAAAGTGTCTAATAAATAGGCTCTATTCACTACTCTAATCCTTAGACTTGGATGGAAAGAGACTGAAGTCATATTAATCGCTCTACAACACAAGAAGGCCGGGAAAATCGAGCAGTACATTTCACCCTTGACTTCAGTCTATTATACATCCATTAAACAGAACTAACATCGGTGGAAGAATAATATGAAACAAAACTAACTGATCTATGTCTAGTACCGAGTGTACAGAAGTGAAGCAGTGAAGGGATACACTGAATAAAGCAACAGATAGAAATCAAAACAGCGATAGCAATCAAAATGCCACCTAATGTGTGGCGTAACATATGCACGTCCGGTAACCAATTAAAGAGCCAGTCAAACCAGCCCTGATCAATGTGTTTTCTAACTTCATCCGTTAAGTCATGCAACTTATCTAGGTGTGCACGAATGGATTGTGTATGATCAGATAAGTTAAAACAGCAGAGGCCTTCAAAGTCCGAGCAACCATGTCCATGTTTAAGCAAAAGATAATCAATGGCTGCTCTATTTTGCAAAATGGCCCTACGTTCACCCTGGGCGTCCAATAGCAAGTCAGACAAGACTGTAGAAGTATGATTAATAGATTTCACCATCCAGCAAGCCATTTTCCCAATAGATTTGGCATTATAAACCGCCAAAGCAGGAACACCAATAATTGAAACAGCTAGGCTAAGATATTCAGACTTGGAATATAAATGCAAAGATGAGTCACAATCCTCCTGTAACATCATAGTATCTCGAAGCACACGAGAGTTGGCATTTGGATGTGATGAGAACATCAGCAAACTCAGTCTGGTAATGGCACACGGGCCTCCGGAAATGTTTGCAGGGACATATGGCCAGGAAGTGTTACCACATGAGAAAAGCCATCCGGCAGGTAGCAACATCGCACGATAGTGACTGGGAGTAACTACCAAACTATTGCCAGTCATATTGTTCTGGACTGAGACACATGTGGTCGGTGTCCTCTGAAAACACAAAGTCCGTTCGTGAGTTGTGAATGAAGTGGCGCCTCTTAACTTGAGGCGTAGGCATTCAGAAATTGCATTAGGATTATATGTAAGAAAGAAGCATAGGTCACCTCGTGTGATATTATACGTAATTATTTGGGACTGGATGGGGAGTTGCTCATTCGGCAGTTCAGTGCACAAAGGACAATATACATGGGTAGCAAAATCACCCAGGATAATATTCGGACGAGCCTTCGAAACGTTAAAGATACTAATTAAAGTCTCCAGTGAGGCGGGGACAGCAACTAGACAAGTCGCTAGAATGTCATGCACAGATCTCATCGGTGTCAAGCAGAAGTGAGGGGCATCAGTCACTCTCTTGGCCAGTAATGTCCAAAAGTTCGATGACGAATCCCACGCATTGAAGGAACGCAACACTCGGGTTCTCAGTTCATCCCGGGTTGACGGGATCCCTTCTCTCTCGCCGAACCAATCCAAAAGGAGTCCAGTTCCGACACATCCTGCAGCAACAATCCAAAGAATGATCTGAAAAAGAACCAAATACAGGCATTAATCATTCTCGTAAATAACATTTATCAGCTGGGACAGCTTCCCAGCTATCTTTCCCTGGCCTCATAACCAAAATGGTATTGTCCTGACCGGTGGCAATAACCTCTGCTTGTTCAGGGGGATTCTTAGGCGATTGCACCCAAACCCTGGCCCCAGGGTTATCCGTAGAGCCAAAGCCTTTCTGGCCACGTACAGTTAGCAAAGTTGGGGCAGTGCCTTTCAATATCTCGCCACTGAAAACAGGCATAATGAGTAATTGAGCCACTCGGTCAGTGCGGTGTATCAGTAAGTCAATCTCACTGCTATTTAGCAGAAGTACCTTAATCTCTCCCTGATAGTCACTGTCGATGACACCTCCAAGTACCTGGATGCCTTTTACAGCCAGCCCCGATCTAGGGGCGATCAATCCAAAATTCCCAGGTGGTATATGAATACCAACACCAGTAGCAATGATGACCCGATTCTTACTCTCCAGAACGGTGTCATCCATGGCGTGCAAGTCTAAACCTGCCGACCCTGGGGTAGCTCTGCATGGAGTCAGAGCTCCGGGAGTAATTTCCCAATACATCACAGTTTCACTGATTACATTAGGCATAGTCTCAACATTTGGGGGAAACAAACGCATAAGTGGAGATTCAGCATTTAAAAAAGGACGATTATTCAGAATCAATAGTGCTTGTGGTAAAAAGTCTCGCCAGTTTTTATACTTGTCATCTGTTAACTTTCGTAATTGGTCCTTTAACAGGCCATTCAATCTCTCCACCAGGCCCGAGGCCTGCGGGTAGTAGGGTATATGAAATATCCATTCAATATTATTTTCCACACAGAATTCTTGTACCAATCTTCCACGAAAATGGGATGCATTATCAGATTGAATTTGGAATGGCACACCATAATACATCATAATTAATTCTAATGTTTTTATGGTATTCAATTGGGTAGCTTGCTTACATGGAAGAGCTACCAGCAAGCCACTATATGTATCGACAATTGTGCAAACATATTGACAATTCCTACTCATGGGAAGGGGTCCGATGTAATCAATCTGCCAAATTTGAGCGGGCAATTTCCCGCGATGTAAATGGCCTCTAACAATTTGGGGTACCTTACGCTGTCTGATATGTTGACAGACGGGACAATGTAAAATAACATTTTTGATTAGATCCAGGGGAATATAAATTCCTCTATCAGCAGCCCACCTGCTAGTGGCCTTCTCTCCAAAGTGTCCTGCCTTCTGGTGTGCCCATTTCGCCAATCCCGCAATATCAGGATCTTGTCTGTCCACCACTGCCTCAGCAATTTTAGATTTTTCATCTGCAATGTTATGAAAAAATTTGTCAAGGGAGTCTATTGGAGTGTGAGCATCCACATGGAAGATTGTAACAGTACTCTGTGGGAGCATCTCCCAAATCTCTTGCCATAACTCTTTTCCCCACAATTCTTTGGAATGTAACTTCCAATTATGGGAATGCCAAGTTGGCAACCAAACAGCCAGTCCATTGGCAGTTGACCAAGAATCGGTAAAAATATGACATGTACCAGGTAATTCTTGTTTCAAAACTTGGTAAACAGCGTAAAGCTCGGCAAATTGGCTACTCTTCCCTTCACCAGTTGTGCTCAACAGTTTCTGTGTGACCGGATTATAAGACACCGCCTTCCAGTGCCGTGTCGTCCCAATAAACTTCGCCGACCCATCTGTGAACCAAACATGGTTTCTGTCCTCAGCGGACAAATCATCAAAAGGTCTACCCCACTTAACAGGAGACTCCTGTTCTAAAGGTACGGAACACTCACTCTCAGTCTCAGTCGACGGTGCTTGCGCCACTTGCTCATGTAAAGACGCAACTCCTTTCGGGCCCACACGTGCCCTGTCTTGTATGTACCATTTCCATTTAATCACGCTCGCCTCTTGAGCATGCCCAATTCGATGAGTTTTCGGTGAACTCAGAACCCACTGCATAATAGGAATTTCAGGACGCAAGAATATATCATGTCCCAAAGTCAATTGCTCAGTATCCACCAAAGCCCAATAACAAGCAAGTAGCTGTTTCTCAAAGGGTGTATAACGCTCACCAGCATCAGGTAGCTTTTTGGTCCAAAAACCTAACGGTACCTTACTCCTGCCTTGTTTCTGCCACAAACTCCAATTTGCATAAGGGCCTTGCACAGACACATTCAAATCCACATCACCATCACGTACAGGCCATAGATCCATAGCATGTTGAATTGCCTCTTTCGCCAGACTAAATGCATCTTGCTGTTGCTTATCCCATTCAAATGCATTCTTTTTACGTGTAATTCGGTACAAAGGGGCCAATATTTGACTCAAATGAGGAATATGCTGGCGCCAAAAACCAAATAAGCCAATGAAGCTCTGGGCTTCCTTCCTATTCCTCGGAACCGAAAAATCAAGAATCTTCTGTTTAACTTGAGGGATCACCTCGCGGAGTCCCTCATGCCAATTAATACCTAAAAATTTTACAGCTTGGGACGGACCTTGTAATTTATCCGGATTGATCTCCCAACCTTTCTCACGCAGACACTCAATGACTCTATCTAATTGTGTCTGAACATCCTCTTGTGTTTCGCCTTGGATCAAAACATCATCAATATAATGACATATCTGAATTTTGGGATGAACTGGTACCTCAGCCAAATGTTCTGCCACCAGCCGGTGACAAATCGTAGGACTATGCACATAGCCCTGAGGAAGACTTCTAAACGTCATCTGACGCCCGTTCCACGTAAAACTGAACTGTTCCTGACACTCAGGGGCAATTGGAATAGAAAAGAAAGCATTAGCAATATCGATGGACGCATACCATGTACCTGGATGTGTTTGGATTCTTTCAATCAGGGTAATAACATCCGGTACTGCAACAGTCAAAGAGGGCGTGTGTTTGTTCAATTCTCGATAATCAACAGTCATGCGCCAAGAATTATCACTCTTACGCACCGGCCAAACAGGATTATTACAAGCAGAAGTAACTGGAGTTATAACACCTGCATCAACCAACTCCTGAATGGTGGTACTAATCTCTTCATGACCACCCGGAATACGATACTGCTTCTGACAAACCACTTTGGTCGCCTGGGGAACTTGTATGGGGGGCATCCTTAAACGACCAACCCGTATAGGTCTGGACGAGATATAATGCGTCGTTCCAAATTGGTAACACCCATCATCAAGATGCAACGTCATTCCCTTCAAAATATCAATTCCAATTATGAATTCTAAGAGTGGCACCACTAATACAGAATATTCCTTTCTAGGGATTCTACCTATTCTCATTTCAAGCAAAGTTTGAACTGCAGGGGTTTCTTTTCCTCCTAATCCGGTAATAGTAAAAGGCTGCCCTGTAAACTTCTTTGATTTTCCATGCATAAGAGTGGCCTCCGCTCCTGTATCAACTAATGCTCGGGCCCTTTGGATATTACGATGTCTCCAATAAATATCAATATCTACATAGGGTCTATTATCTCTATGAGCCCATCTGTGTACCGGAGCTTGACCTATTTCCTAGTCATTCTTACTGCATTCTGTGTACCAGGACAAATCAGGATAAAGACTCTCACGTTTCTTAGGTATCGGTACCTCCTGTTCATATCCATTCCCCGTACGGAACGGATTCAAGTCTTCAGTATTATACCGTGGGTTACGATCAACCAGGCTGTGACAATTCTCTCTCCTCCTCAACTCAGGGGATTGATCCCTATCATCTCTACGCCTGCTGTAAGCATGATCATTTCTCCCCCTTTCCTTTTCCCCCTCTCTCTCCCTGTCCCGCTCTCGACGGGGGGACAGATCACGTACAGGACACCGATCATCACGACGATCAGAGCGCCCACGGCGATCGTCATCACCGCTACCATCAGAACAACCACGATCACACTCAGTCGTTCGAACACGCCGGGCACCCTCCTTCCGATCCAAGCCCCGTTTGCGAAACAACTCCCACAAATGAGCAGTAGTCTCACCATCAATGTCCTCCCGACGTACACCATCAGCCAAAAGACCAGTAAAGATATCACGTCTAGTAAATTTATATTCACCAGGAGTACGAGTGTCAGACCGGGCCTGACGTTCAGGTTTAAACCACTCACCCAACTCACCGAGTTGGCGCACCGATTCCAACACCGTAGATAGCACATTACCAGTCTGGTTAATCAACAAAGTCATCATGACCTGCTTGTAGGCGACAGGAGAAGAGCGAATGATACGATTCCGCACAGAAGAAGTCAACATCCCATCAAGCAACCTGTCAGCAGTGCCCAAAAAAATAGCCGTTTTCATCACTTCCTCCTTAAGACGTTGCGCAGCATCACGCAAGGTATACCACGGCTTGTCATTGACAGGCCAGTCAGATTCAGTAGGATACTTCAAATTACAACCCTCAGTCGCCAATTGGAGCAAAGAAATTTGACCACCACCATTATAGTTACGAAAATGATCTTGCACAGTAGAATCCAAACTCAAAGAACAAAATTTCAAACAGTCGCCAGTATCCAGCATAATACCGGCAGCGCCCAGTTCATAAAGGCGCACCATCCATGTGAGCAAGGCCTCACCAGTCCGCTGCCGAAAGCGCTGCAAAATATCACTAATTTCTTGTTGAGTAAAATCTTCTAAACAGTCCAAAGAAACACCCTGCGGAGCATTAGGAGATTGCTGCAACTTCCGACGAAAAACCGGATGCGCAGAGACCACGGGACGAGCATCACAAGGAGCCCGAGCAGTACTAGTAGAGGGACACTCAGTGTAAGAAGCATCGATCCCGCCCGAAGAACGAGCATAATCACGGGGTGCACCATCAGAGGTGCGAGAAGCAGACTTACATTCATGACGGGAACGAGAAAACTCGTGCGTAACAGACTCCTCACCCGAGGAACAAGAGGTACTCGAGTCCCAGATATTACCATCCCATTCATCAGGATTCCAATCTAGTCCAGCTTTCGCCACGACCAGACGCACCTTACGCGTCGAAACTCGACCACGCCTGTTCTTGTACTTATAACGAGCAATCCGCACAGCCGCCCTTTCGGCAACCGTTTGGTAAGTGTCAAGTTTGTCAGAAAGCAACTTATTTTGACATCGCAGTAGAGTATTAGAATTCTGAATCTCAACAAAGTGTGCCTCCACATCCTTAAGAGAGATCTGTAATTTCAACAATCTCTCATGCAGAATCCGATACGCAGACAGAATAACCCAACCTCTGCGCCCCAAAGCGGGACCCTCCTCACCCTTCAATACAGGTGCCGTCTGCAAACAAGTAATCACGTCAGCCGGTTCCGCCGACTCCAAAGAAGAGTTCCAATTTTCACTCAGACCAGTAGAGTCAGCCCACTCACGGGCTAAGGCTCCATAAGGCGTTGAATCCCATCCGGGAATATCAACGGACAATTTAAGAGTAGATTTAGATTTCTTAGAAAACATCGCGAAAAAAGAAAGAAAGAGAAACGCAGAGAAAAGAAAGGAAGAGAGAAAGAGAGAGAGGAAAAAAAACTATACACGCAAAATATAAAAAAGAATGCAAAGAAAACCACGCACACACCAAAAGCAAACATAAGACAAACAAAACGCACACAGGTTTCGTAAACAGTTCGTGACGCCAAATGTTCTGCTTGGGTTTTCGGATCAGGTGGAACCCGCTCAACAGAGCCTTTCTAACCCAAACCAGAACGTTACCCCCTCCCTAGGGCCTTTTTACACCTAAATAACCACATATATATGTACCACCTAGGGACAGGGAATTCCTATTATATATATATATATATATATATATCAAGACCTCACAGCCTCGCGATCTCAGACAGACCCAGAACTTCCTACCCAGACGGCAGCCACAGTCTTGCGGTCTCAGACAGACCCAGAACCTCCTACCCAGACGGCAGCCACAGTCTCGCGGTCTCAGACAGACCCAGAACTTCCTACCCAGACGGCAGCCACAGTCTCGCGGTCTCAGACAGACCCAGAACCTCCTACCCAGATGGCAGCCACAGTCTCGCGGTCTCAGACAGACCCAGAACTTCCTACCCAGACGGCAGCCACAGTCTCGCGGTCTCAGACAGACCCAGAACTTCCTACCCAGACGGCAGCCACAGTCTCGCGGTCTCAGACAGACCCAGAACTTCCTACCCAGACGGCAGCCACAGTCTCGCGGTCTCAGACAGACCCAGAACTTCCTACCCAGACGGCAGCCACAGTCTCGCGGTCTCAGACAGACCCAGAACTTCCTACCCAAACGGCAGCCACAGTCTCGCAGTCTCAGACCTCACAGCCTCGCGGTCTCAGACAGACCCAGAACTTCCTACCCAGACGGCAGCCACAGTCTCGCGGTCTCAGACAGACCCAGAACTTCCTACCCAGACGGCAGCCTTAGCACGAGCTCATCCTATTATCACCGTAGTACACGATAGGGGAATCGGGGTTACCATGTATCAGATCACACAAAGACTATTAGTTGAGCACAACCTGTTCTTTAGTTCGAGGGGCTCTTTTCTCCCTCATTCAGTTACCACTTACCTGATCAGGATTAACATCTGTTCATGTCAAGTTGAATCTGACTAGAAGAATAGGCTATCCTCCTATACAAGGATACACAACACATGCTGACTCACAACAAGCTAAATACTTTATTTAATTGCTACATGCACACTCACAGAATACATCATATATACAACCTGCAAGGAAAGTAAAAGGTTAAGTTATACACTTCAATAAAAAGGGGTCGACATCACCTTAGTCGTATGTAGCCTGTGCTCAATGGTCATCTAGGTTCCCTTCTCGTCTGTGCCTCGGCTTCGCCTGGAAGTCACACCTCCGCAGTCGCGGATCTACTCCCTTCTCCCTCTCCGAGTCACTGGAACCTCTTCCTCATCGGCTACTCTCTTCTCTTTAGATTCAAGTTCATCATCTGTCTTCCCTGAAATAAGTAGTAGCTTTTCTGCTAACGGCCAGGTGCCGCCTATGGACTAGAAGCAAGTGCCCATATCTAACTCAGACTTTCACTAATATAGAGGTGCATTCTCTCATGGAAAATTCCAGCTCGAAACCTGCCGCCCACCAAATTCCTGTACCTCCCCGTGCCAAGGACACGTTCCCAGCCGGCCGGCCTGATGTAGTGTCTTCGGCAGGGGAAGAATACACTCCTTCGATAAGGGCCGGCCTGAACCGGTTCTCTCCGAGCGAATAACACCTCATAACTAAAATATCACCCTTCACCTAGAAATGTCCCAAGCTGCCGGGGCAGAAAGAAAGATGGAGTCTCTCCTGTCTGAGGCCTACCAGGCCTGAATTCAGCACGACTCCATGAAATACCCTCACTATAGGGCAGGTTATCCTTAATACTAACGAATCTATCCCCTAGGCTATGTATGTAAGCCCTGATCTATGGGGAGGAGCACAGGATCGTGTCAAAGTGTCTAATAAATAGGCTCTATTCACTACTCTAATCCTTAGACTTGGATGGAAAGAGACTGAAGTCATATTAATCGCTCTACAACACAAGAAGGCCGGGAAAATCGAGCAGTACAGTATGCTCCGTAATCTTGTGGGTCGAACACAATATTCCCATTAAAGGCATGTAAAGAATCCTATCACATGTTGATGAATGTTACTGGTCCAATGTTCTTTAATACACAACATTCACCACATATATTCCCAGTAGTTCTCTGAGGAACAGCATGTAGGGCCCTCTTTAAGGGGGTCTTGAAACCCTGTCAAGTATGGACCGAACTTGCCGAACGTGTGTGGAAGTACATGCTCTTTCAGTGAGTTCCTAAAAATGTAATAGGGCGAGAATCCAAAAACCCACCTATGAAGCGGCCTTTAATGTTCTATTAAGCTTATACCAACGTCACTATATTGCATGTCAGGAAACCTATTCCTAATACCTCTGCCCCCAAAAAGCATGTGACTTGGTAAGATGCGCGCGTGCGCAGATGTATTACTAGTCCCATGAAATGCCTGGCAGCATCCGGAAGTGCTAAAGGCTAATTAATGTACATTCACCTCCAGTATTTGCAGATAACTTTCCTATAAAGCTCCTGGTGGATGCGCTCCAAGGTCAAAGTTTGCACTTAAATCGCAAAACTATTGGGCACGTGTGTTTGAAATGTGCCCTTTGGCATGAATGTACACCGCCAGTACCCAAATGGCAACAAAATGCATTACGTCTACTTCAAAGTTTGGCGTATTTTAATATTTTTGGCTGGCGTCTTCGACTTAAGCAGCACCCCCATGCTGCTGTTATCACGTTGTTATTTCTCAGGCACAGAACCCCTTAACATACGCTCCTGGCCAGGAGCCCACCA
Source organism: Triturus cristatus (assembly GCF_964204655.1). Lineage (NCBI taxonomy): Eukaryota > Metazoa > Chordata > Amphibia > Caudata > Salamandridae > Triturus > Triturus cristatus. Next base: position 435,309,542 of record NC_140594.1, on the reverse strand, counting down.
GTGACTGGAACCTTTCGCAATAGCTTCGGGGGAGGGGGGCGTATTCGGTCTCCCTCCCTATCTGAATATGGCCCAGCGGCTGCTTCTCTCGCCCCCGGAAAGGAGGAATACAAAGCAGGGAAGTGCCTGTTTCAGTGTGCCAGGAAGCGACACGGCCCCAGAGCACAGGGAATCCCGAGCATCTGTTTCGACCCTTTAATTAGAGAACACATCTGTCTCTGACCGCGGTATGGAGCTGGGCTGAAGAGGGCGGGGTCTATTTATTTATTTTATGCGTTTTTATATAGCGCGGACTTTACCCGAAGGTGTCAGAGCGCTTCACAATAGGAACAGTACTGATACATGAGGAGAAAATTACAAGTGAGCATGTTACAAGAGCAAACGTTACTTTACATGAGGCAATAGTGACAATTGTGCAAGTATCAAGAGCAAACGAAATACAAGAGGTAGCAAACCATACGTTACAAAAGGAAAAAGTGACGTGTGCATGTTACAAAAGCGTACAAAGTACAAGTAGAGGTATGATACTGCACTAAATGGCAGACACTCAAAACACAAGAACACACTGGGAAGGCACTTCTGTAGGCATGGAGAACAGAATTTCCTATAATGGAAGGACTTCCTTCAGATAATAGAGAGGGTGTGAATTACATTTGGAAGTGTCTTTGAAGGAGGAGAGCTTTGAGGTCAGTTTTGAAGGCCTGGGAAGAGGTGGCGGTCCGGAGCTGAGGCGGAAGTGAGTTCCAGATTCTCACCGCGTTGCCTGAAAAGGATTGGGCCATCGATCTTTCCTTCTTGAAAGTGGGAGGTACAAGCAATACATTTTCTGCATTATGTGATGGTCTAGAGCCTCCAGAGAGTTTCAGTTTATTCGCCAGGTAACGAGGGGAAGAGAAGTGCAAGGCTTTGTGGGAGATACAGGCAGTCTTGTAGATAGATCTTGCCTCAATGGGAAGCCAACGGAGGGTGGATAAAATGGGTGTGATGTGGTCGCTTCTTTTGGCCCCATATATGAAACGAGCTGCTGAATGGAGAACAGACTTAAGGGGGGACAGGTGGGATTTGGGGAGGCCAGTAAGAAGAGAATTGCAGTAGTCCAATCTGGAGAGAACCAGCGATTGGACCAGGGTTTTAAGGTCTTGCTCTGGGAAGAAGCGACGAATCCCCCAAGGAAGGCGCAGTTGGTATCGAGCAGACTTTGCAATGGACTTGATGTGACCATAGGAAACATTCCTAGTGTGCCGCTAAATGAGCATGACGTCTGAGACAGGGCCACGAGGACAGCATGCACGCCGTACCACTGATAACCGTGCTGCACCTGTTCTGCCGGAGGGAAGCTTGCACTGCTGATAACTGTGCTGTATCTGCTCTTTCTTAGGGAAGTCTGCCTGATTGACAAAAGTGCCGTACCTGTTCTGTCTTAGGGAAGCATACACTGCTGATAACTGTGCTGTACCTGTTGTGCCTGGGGAAGCATGCACTGCTGATTACTGTGCTGCATCAGTTCTTTCTGATGGAAGCATGCACTGCTGATTACTGTGCCGCACCTGTTCTTTCTGAGGGAAGCATGCACTGCTGATAACTGTGCCGCACCTGTTCTTTCTGAGGAAAGTATGCCCTGTTGATTACTGTGCTGTACCTGTTGTGTCTGAGGGAAGCATGCACTGCTGATAACTGTGCCGCACCTGTTCTTTCTGAGGGAAGTATGCCCTGTTGATTACTGTGCTGTACCTGTTGTGTCTGGGGGAAGCATGCCCTGCTGATTGCTGTGCTGCATCAGTTCTTTCTGAGGGAAGCATGCACTGCTGATAACTGTGCCGCACCTGTTATTTCTGAGGGAAGCATGCACTCCTGATAACTGTGCCGCACCTGTATTGTCTGCCGGAAGCTTCCACTGCGGACTACAGTGCTGTACCTATTCTGTCTGAGGGAAGCTTCCATTGCTCACAATAGTGCTGTACCTGTTAAGCCTGAGGAAAGCGTGAACTGCTGAAAACAGTGCTGTACCTTTCCTGTCTGAGGAAAGCACTCACTGCTGATAACTGTGTATGCACGGCTGATAACAGTGCTGTACATGTTCTGTCTGAGAGATGCATGCATTCCTCATAACTGTGTATGCACTGCTTCTACCGTTCTATAAATGTTCTGTCCGAGCGAAGCTTGCGCTGCTAATAACTGGGCATTCACTACCGATAACAGTGATGTATATGTGCTGTCTGAGAGTAACTTGCAGTGCCAATAAATGTGATGTACTTTTTCTGTCCGATGGAAGCTTACAGTGCTGATAATTGCAATGCACCTGTTCTGGCTGCTGAAACATGCATTGCTGATATCTATGTTCCAGTTCTTGTTTGTGAGAAGCTTGCTTTGTTGCCAAGTGTGTTGCATCTGTTCTATTCTGAGATAAGTATGCACTGCTGCTGCATTGTGCCTGTTCCTATTTGAGGGAAGCTTTCACTGTCACTATCATGTTTGTACTTGACTCAAAAGGTCTTGGTTAACGCATCACATAAAGAAGCATTAGCAAAGCCAGTAAGTTTGTCATTGGATGATGACCTGACTTTGCTAATGCTTATTTTGCTTGTGAATGATTTTTGTATGAAGACAGTGGCGTAACACAGGCCCCGCAGCCCCTGCGGTGCGGGGGGGGGGGGGCCCGAGCTGCAGGGGGCCACCTCAGCACAGTAGTCGGGCCTGAGAGCTCCGGATTCAATCCGGAGCAGGGCCCTTCCATGTACCTTGCAGGGGGGCCCCCTCAACTTTCGTTATGCCAGTGTACGAAGATACACCGTACAAAACTGGCACTGCCTACAGGCCAATATAGATATATATGCTCTGCGCATTTGCATCGCACAGTATAATCTGTGAGGTATCCGGGGCTTAGCAGGTGTGCAGACCTTGATCAAGGGTATGTTATTCAAAGCACATCTTCAGCTTCTTGCAGAATTCAAGAAGAGAGGAGGAGGCTCTGATGGGTGGTGGGAGGTTGTTCCATGCTTTAGGAGTGATGTATGAGAAGGCTCTGGGATTGTGTGGGGTGTGTGCTAGTAGGAGCCCTGATGAGCAGAGATGTCTGGATGGTTGGTGAAAGGAGATGTGAGTGTTCACGAAGGCTGGTCCTGTGTTGTGTCCAACTTTGGATGTGTGGGTGAGGAGCTTGAGCTGGGCACGCTTGTGTATGATTGATTGATTGTATAGGGAGTCAGTGGAACCCTCTGAGGCGTGGTGTGATATGAGCTCCTAGAAGTATGCATAGCATACACATTTTTATTGAAAACAAAAGGTTTGAGCTAAACATGCCAGACCCAAAAATTCTGGGTGTGATGGCTGTAACCAGCTTCTGCCTTTTGTCCATACAGTGAGCGTCTATATTTCGTCATACGAAGTCCTTTACTGTTAAATTCAAGCTGCTTAGTGCTTTAAAGATGCGATCTTGTACTTCAGCCAGTTTCAAGAGTATCTTATCAACATAAACGACAGGAAGTAGTGATAACAATCCCTAGATTGCCAACATGCATGTTTCAGCACAACAGTTTAATAGATTATCACCCATTTTACAGTGTTTAAATGCGTTTTCACGTCAGGAGGCGTGGTTGTGTGGAATGTTGATTGTTTGTTGAACAGCACATCCGTCCAATCTTGCTCAGCTACCGTAGCCACAAGTGGCTTCAAAGCATTGAAAGGAGGAGAGAAAAGGTGGGAGAAGAGCAGAGGAAAACGAGGGGGGACAATTGTGAAGAAAAAGATTTCCTAAAACACAGGTACTAAGTATAGTCAGTGCTTTAAATAGAAAAATAGAAGGGTTGGGACTCCCTGAGAAGTGTCAATACTATCCCATTAAATGTTTTGCAGCAGAGTGGAAAAGTGCAGGCACTCTCCTTTTGAAGTTAAAGAAGTGCAGGTACTCGGTACCGGACAGTAACTGCCAATTTACAGCACTGCTTATCAGGGCTCAAGTCCTAAAAAGAGAAGTGGGGGGACTCACCAAGTTCGGCAGAATGTGTGTGACATCACCGCACATGACATCACCACGTGTGCCATCACAGGAAGTGACCTCGCATGCGACATCACAGGATGTGGCATCACAACCCATGGCCTCACAGGAAGTGACATCAGATCTTAAGACCTCACATACGTTTAGCTGGTCTATCATGAGTACTTTTTAGGGCATTACAGTATTTAGCAAGTTAGATTTTGCATTGGGATGTGCCAAAATATTGACAAACCCTGATGCAAAATCTGGACTTCAACTTATAAGTGGGTTACTGCTTTTAAGAAAGAGATCCTTTTGTTACCTGCAGTTCATACATTGTAATCCTTCTAATATAGTACAGTGAGGTATGACAGACATGTGGCTTCTACATCTTGTAACCCTTCCTGTCTTATATAACACATCCTTTATATTGATGTACACAAATATGATTTATTGCCAATGTATTCCTACCTGCAGTCCCCCACCTCACCACCCATGATCCATGCCGGCCGCCGCTGCACTGAACTCTGTCTTTTGTTATTGGGGAAGCTGGAATCTGATATGCCCATTCCCTGCATGCAAGTTGCTGTTTGGGACAAAAGCAGACAATGTGCAGGCACTGCTGAAATTGTCTGGGTGTCAGAAACAAGTTCAGTATATTTCTGTGAATTCCGGGAGAAGTAGGAAAGGAACACAGCACTCTGCTGCAAATGACCAGCTTTGGAGCAGGGAAGACAGCATCTACCCACTGAAAATAGTGGGTAGATAGCGTCTACCCTTGACTCGAGCCCTGCTGCTTATACTATATTAGGGTGACGCGCATGCAGAGGATCAGGAGCTGACGCTAACTCCTAGTGTGAGTGCTCTGCAGAATGAGAGTCCGGAGAGTGGACGTGTGGTGTGGGTAGACACACATGGACTGCACAGCAGAGCAGACTCTTTGTTTCTCCACTATTCCTGAACTATGAGAGATCCAAGTATTGTAATCTTCGATGATCGTGTATATAGTTATCAAGAAAGTTACGAGTTTGCTATCTGGAATGCTGTGTCATTGTCACTTTATCTCGACAATACGCTATCGATGAAGCGGTGCCTGTCCAGGTATGTGCCAGTCTCCTGGTCAGCAGCAAATTCTGTTCTGGAGCTGCTGATTAGCGTCTGTGGGAAACATACATGCCAACATTTTAAAACTAGGTAGAGAGATATTCTGCCCACTGACATACACTGAAGAAAACATTGAAGCAAAGGCAATTTTAAGTGGGTGACCGCTAAAATAAAGAATTTCCCACATAGAGTGTGTCACTTGGCAGGTATGGAAAAATGTCGATATCATATGGTCGAGAAGAAGGATCTGTCCCAAAATGGTACCTGCTCTGTTTGGCACCAGTTGTGGTAGACTGAAAATTCAGGCAAGTGGTGCTGTTAGTTCTTTGGTCTCCATAGATGCATCGGCACTGGGCATACACTTGTGCTTTGAGGTCTGGGTCATCGGTGGGCAAGGTGATTAGATGATATGACATTTTGATTGTGGGTTTGGGCATCTAAGAAAACAAGTACAAGAAAGTTGCCTTGTTGCATTGGGCTGGTGCTGATAGGCAAGACATAGTTTTTGAGCTGCCCTCTTCAGATACCTGCACCTACAGGGGTCTCTAAGGAGCCTCATGAACTTGTTCCATTGGGGGTATGGAGTGTACATGTTATATTCAATGTGTCAGTATTCTGTAAAATTAATGAAAGCCCACATCAAAGGCTGTAACTCTAACAAGTATTATGCCATAGAAGCTCTGAAATCTCAAATAATTGCAGGCTGTGAGCCTTCAGCATTCTGGAATAAGTTGATGCAGAAGCTTAGAGAACTCGCAGGTGACTCTGAATTTCTACCAGCACAACTTTTCAGCAGAGAGAGCACAACAACTGATTAGCCAAGGTGGCTGCCCTCACCTTTGTTCCGGCTGGAAAACCTGGCATCACTTTCGCAGGTGTCATGGCATGGCTAGTAATGGAACAAGATATATTAAAGATTTTATATCTGCCAATTTCCCCTTCAGAGAACTGACCAGAAGCTGAAAGGAATTGAAATGTTCTTGACAATTTCTCAACATGTAGTGACAGTTTTGAAGCTATTCGTGCCTAAATTGTTGAAGCCAGCAGCATAGATTATTTTGACCCATCTCTCAGCATGGAAGTTAGAGAGGACAGTAGCCACTTTGGTTGGGTGCTGTAATAAATTGGGTTATTAGTTGAAAAGGGTGTAATGCCTGTGCAAAAATTAAGTCTGCACTTGTCTTTTTACTGGAAAACAAGTTCCCAATTGTAGCACACGACTGTCTCGGGGTAGCAAAGCAGAGCAGACTACTTCCTACTCAGGTGTGGAGATGAGGGCTATTAATCTCAATTCTCTGGCACATAATAAATTATAGTACAGTCAGTGCTTTATTTTTTTTTAAAAAAAGGAAAACTATTTGTATTACACATATACACACACCTCAAAATACTATGCATTATATTACATATATGTAGATGAAGATACTTTTGGTGACTGAAACAGGGTAGAAATGATACACAGGCTCATGCAGATGTGGATGGTAGATTAGTATCTTCTCAGATGTTCCCAATTGCCAAAACAGCTCCCACAACTAATCAGATCAACCTTCAGACTAAAGCTCCATCAACATTCTAAATGCATTCCCAAGGAGTTCTAAGGTTAATCTATTGTCCTGAGACTGACAGGGAGGCATAGAGAGACAAACCAACTATGGTACAGCTTAACGTTATAAAAACATGTACATAGAAATATAGGGAATATAATAAGATTAAGAGAAATTACAACACATCTCCTTATCATGGAGACCTGAGAACAAAAGTAAAATGGGGGGAGGTTGATAAAGGCAAGAAAAAAATCATAAAGGGAAGAAAAAATCCTAATTCACAGGATAATAACAAGATCGCAATATACACAATTCAGTTCTTTACTATAACAGTCACAAATCTATGAGGACAACGAGCATGCAATATCTGTCACCAACATTTAAAGCAATTATTTCATTACGTAATTCCTGTGCCATATGGGTGAATATTATCCCCATTTGCCTTGTTTGTTATTAGGATACCAAGACTGATCTTCATCATTATTGACTATCTCATTGTGTCTGACTTGGACATGGTGTGGGGCTAGTCTGTTCATGCTCCACATATGCCCATTTTCCATAAATGCTACATTTTTCTTGACTTCTTTTATTATTTCAGGATCATGGTATTTGTTATACTTGTTATAGCTTGTATTAGGTTTCTTTATCAGGAGCCATTGCCCTTCTTGCCATTCTTGTTGTTTAGTACCTCACCGTTTATCATATTATTCTTTGTATTTCTTTTGGTGGTTTAGAATATTTTCCCTAATTTCCTGCTTATTCATTTGAAAAGATTTGTTTTCAAAAAGCCAATTGGGAGTCAGTTTGGATCTAGGTTTGCAGCCTCTCCACAATATAAATGGGGAATATCATGTCACACCTTTAAGGGTGATGTGGTAGGACCACAGCATATCTCTTATAGATTGTATGATAGGTGTGGGTGACGCCATGGCCAATTGCAAAGATGCCTTTATCATCCTATTGGTGCGTTCCACCAGCCCATTGGCCCTGAGACAATATAAGGGTGTAGATGTGGAATAACATGACTGGATAAAAATTCGTTCATATCCTCAGATACTAATTGTACCCCATTATCAGTAATCAGAGTGTGGGGGATGCCTTCATTGGTAAACACTTCTGACAGAAAACATATCGGGGTTTTAGTATCAATAGATTTCACAAATCTGACAGTCATCCATTTTGAGAAATAGTTGATGAGGACAATTATAAATTTCTCTTGCAACCCTGACACATGTACTGGTCCAATTATATCAAGACCTAATTTGTCTAGAGGATTAATAGGTATATCTGTAGGTTACAAAGTTGCTTTCCTAGTGTATTAAGAGTTGTCACTGAGGCCACATGCGTGACAATATTTTACTAACTCTTCTATCATGGAATCTATATGTGCAAACCAGTATTCTGAGTTGAATGTGCTCTTAGTGAGGTTTCTGGCTAAGTGGCCCTCATGCGCTAGCTCACAAATATGAGCTCGTAATTGTTCTGGGGGAATAATTTTGCCTGACTTCAAAATATAATCTCCATCTATGGATATTTCTTCCCTCACATTCCAAAATGGTTGTATTTCTAGTAGATCCCCAAATGTATTAGGCCAACCTCCGGTAATCTTTTCTTTGACCAACTGAGGCATGTCCTCAGATATACTTTTTTTCCATTCAGGTTTTAAAATGGCAGGAATAGCAACTTGCATCACCGCCATTTCCCATTTAAATTTTTCTCTAGTTTTGATAATAGGTAGCCGAGCCCAAAAATCTGCCACAGTATTTTTCTTTCCTGCCACATACTCTGTTTTAAAATTGAACCCTTTTAAATTGATGAACCACTTGATGATCCTAGGAGTGGTTGTTTAAAAATATTTGTTTGCAAAGACTGTAATAAGGGATTTGTGATCAGTTCTTAATAAATGGTAGACCCCACCGATAATATTTAAAATGGTTGGTGGCCCAGAACCAAGAAAGTGCTTCCTTCTTGATAGTGGAATAATAAAATTCTGCTTCTTTAAGAGTCCTGGATGCAAATGCAAATATTCTTTCTTTACCCCGAACCAATTTGGAAAGAGTGACACCCAGACCTTTATTGCTTGAATCCGTAGTGTCAACATTTCCAATGCAAGGGGCTGAAGCAATTGCTTCCTTGATTCTGTTAAATGTAAACGTATGATCTGGTAACCATTCAAAGAAAGTCCCTTTCTTTATAAAGCCCTGATAGGTTGTACTAAATCTGATTTAAAAAAAAATTAATTTGGACATGTATTCAGCTAAGACCAGGAATGATTTGATTTCGTCTTTATTTCTGGACATAGGAGCTTTTGTTACTGACTCAATTAAATCCATCTTTGGTTTAATGCCTTCAACGGATAGAGTGTGACCCAAAAAATCTACTGAAGCTACCCCTATTACACATTTGTTTTTCTTGACTGTAAGACCAGCCTTCCTGAGGTTTTCTAAAACCGATCTCAAATTGTAGTTGTGTTCCTCTTCGTAGGACCCATACATTAAAATATAATCTTGAAAATATATCATTTTATATACTCCCTCAATTATTCTCTGGAATGCCACCGCAGAAGACAGACCAATCGGCATCCTCAAGAATCTATATGTCTCAAAAGGGGTAGTAAAGGCCATAAGTATTTGGGAATCTGGATGGAGTGCAACCTTATTGTATGCTGAGGCAAGATCTAAAACTGAAAAATACTTTGCATCATGTACCATGCTAAACATTTCATCAGTTTTAGGAAGGGGATGTCTGTTGGTCCATATTTTGGCATTTAAACTTCTCAAATCGACACAAAACCGAATGTTCTTCCCTTTTTTTTGGAAGTTATAACAATTGGGGCCAACCATTCTGATCTTCCCACAGCTTCTATTATTCCTTGTTCCTCCAATTTCCTCAGCTCATCTTTTAAGTGTTCTCGCATGAGTAGGGGAATAGAATATGCTTTGTGAACACTGGGAACCGGGTCTGATTTAAGCTTGATTTTGTGTAAATAATTCTTTAACAGCCATTAATTGTCTGTGAACACCTCTGGGAATTCCTCACATCTATCTCTTCCCACTAACGTCCTGTCTTTAAGTAGAACTTGCTCCTCATTTTTAGGATCTATGGTTATGCCCAAATCTCTTTGGTGCTTCCAGCCTAACAAATTGCACCCCTTCTCACTGATATAAACTTTACCAACACTGTGCCTATCATTAATTGAAATACACATTTTCATCATTCCTTATAAAGGAATAGGATCCTTGTTGTATCCACCAGCATGTATGTCTGTATTCTCTAGAATGTACTTTCTTTTCTTTAAAATTGTCATGGAAGGTTTGGCTATTGATCAATGTAAATGGTGAACAGGAGTCTGCATTAGAATTGATAGTCTTGCCATCCAACTGAATCACACATGGCAAGTATCTAACTTTGTCATTATCGTCTTGGTTATGGACTCCAAAAATGTATTTATTATCTTCTCTGAAATCCTAATCATCCTCCGTTTTAACTACATGTACATCCTTCACAGTGTCCTTTACTTTACACATTTTTGAAAAATGCCCTGTTCTGTTACATTTTCTGCATTTGACATTCTTACCCAGATATTTGGGGTAATTAGTAAGATGATTAAAATTGCCACATCTGTAGCACTTCAGTCTCTCATTCCTCCACTTGCTTTATGCTACTGGTTTTCCTTTTTGAACTTTGAAAACTTGGTCTACATCCGTAATAACATTTATTTCCTTCTCATCTCTGTTACTACCTTTATTTAGCTTCATTTCTTTTACTCAAATTGCCGTATGCTCTTGGCTATATTTACTGCTTCTTCAAGGCCAGGATTTTGAGTTAAGAATCTCTCTTGAACCTTATGGTCATCTATACAATGGACCAATTGGTCCCTAATAAGGGAATCTATTAAAGGTCTAAACCTGCATGTTTCTGACAACCCTCTTAAGGCAGCTATATATGAAGTAACATTTTGATTTTTTCCCTGGATTCTGTTGAAAAAGGTGTGTCTCAAACACCAAATCTAATCTTTCTTTAAAATGGGTACCAAGTTTCCTTAATGTAGTAGTAAATACATCCTCATTCTCCTCTTCCTCCACATCACCGTTGTCCAATAAATCCTCATATACTTTCTTTCCTTGGACCCTTAGATTGTGTAATAAAGTGTGTTGCTTCCTTACTGAGGAAAATGTCTCCCCCCATAGGATTAAATATGAATGGAATACTTGAATCAGTCTGTTCCAAGTGATGTGTTATTCCCCTTCATCATTTAAAAACAGTGGAGGCTGGCTTATGTTTGCTACAGCCATAATGATGATGCAGAATAAGTATGTAAAATGTAGATTATAAGACTATACAAAATTCTCAATAAGATACAGGTTTACTAACAGCCCCTGAACTATACTCGTAACAATTTATAGGTATAGTAAAGGGTCAAACAACCATGTAATGTTACCCTGAAAATATTGTGACCCTCTTAAGATGTGGCGCTGAAGAAGATAAAACTGGAGAATTACAAAATAAAACAGTAACACAAATATATTACCACTTGTCAACTACAAAGCTATTTCCTTTAACATGAAGTAGGAATGTCCATTTTTAGAATTTCTAAAACTTTCCCATTTAGAATAACAGGAACTACCTCATAAGCTTACAAAGCAATACATAGAGGGGTTCCATCTGCCAAGCTTGACTTTAAAAATTAGATTTAATGCTGCAGGTTAGAAACGACCACTTGTGACAATATTTGATTAGCAGACACTGTGCCTGTCAGCGAAGCATGATATGCTCATCAGCGACGATAATCAAGCATCAGAAAAGCAACACTGAGGACTCGTGACAAGCTTTACTTAGCAAATGCTGTGCCTGTCAGTGACATGAGCGATGCTTATCAGCGATGATACTTCAGCAGTCTGACAAGCAATGCTGTGCCTGTCAGTGAAAACTCAGAGTAATTTCCAAACTGTAGCTCGCCTGCATTCCACAATGAAACGAGGCTCTGACATCAAACGGACGACTTTCGTGCCTGCAAAATGCAACCTGCCGGCAGACCAAAGGTCCCAAAATGTACTCTGTGCATTCAGTGAAGGCCTCAACGAAGAATGTCCATCAAGACACACCGGCACTCCACAAGCTTCAAGAAGATTGCCTCACTGCGCTCAAATGCGGGAAAGAACCAAGTGGCAAAACATAAAGCTGTGCCCGTCAGCGAGATATGATGGCCACAATTCCTGGAATGATGCCTCACCGCGCATGCATGCGGGGTTAGAATATAGCAGGAAAAACACAGCTGTGCCCGTCAGCATTATGTGACGGCCACTTGAACAGGAGATTGCCTCAATATAAATGTATGCCTCACCACAGTAATGCGGGCATGTCACTAGCCGACAACTCAAAGCTGTGCCCGTCAACATTATATGACGGTCACACAGGATTTCTAAGGACACCTGTATCTAAGCAGCATTTCACACAGACTGACAGGCGCAATGTGGCTGGAGAAAACGCTGACAGGAGCAACGCTGCTCCGAAGAGTCTCTTAAGGACAGCAATTAAAGAGTCTCTAAAGGACAGCAATTACAGGCTGACAGAGCCAGCAAATCACACCACTCCAGCAGAGCCAAGTCCAATTGTTTCCTAGTAGATCAGCCCTGTTATATCCAAGACTGTCTCAGCAATATGACCTACCAGAGTCAGATGTCCATTGAAGAAGGTGAAGTAATCAGGTTTGTTACACCACAGGGGTGGGAACACCAGGCTGCCCCCTGCACAGCGATCCCAGCCTCGTCGCCCTTGAAACGGGTTAGAAATGATACAGAGGCTCATGCAGGTGAGGATGGTAGATTATAATCTTCTAAAATGTTCCCAATTGCTAGCAGAGCTCCCACAGCCTATAAGATCCAACTTCTGACTAAAGCTGCGTCAACATTCAAATTGCATTACCAAGGAGTTCTAAGGTTAAACCATGGTCCTGTGACTGAGGGGGAGGAATATAGGGACAAGCCAACTATGGTACATCTTAACTTTATAAAACATGTAAATAGAAATATAGGGAATATAATGAGATTAAGGGAAATTACAACAGTGACCCTCATATCACATTTTACCCCTAGAGGGTCCTGAACCCCATAATCACAAAGCACCCCACCAATGCAAGATGCAACATCACAATATAAGGGGTTTCATAAGACATAAGGTGGACCTACTGGTTTTGTCAGGATGTCACCACAGTTTGATCATTACCTTGTAATCTACCAGTAAAAGTAGCTGCAAATAACAAGAAAGCTTTTTTGTAAACTTTTAATGATATAGATCGCCTATTTTAATTATGAGCATTATTAGGCAAAAATGTAAGAGAATGAAAACAATTTTCAAATAAAATTTTGTAGTTTTGTGTAGAATACTTTTTGTAACTTATGTAACTTTTGTAACCACATGTTACATTTCCCCATGGTATCACCGCTAAAACCAATTGGAACAGTAATCATATTCAAATGCAATCATTAATGGCGTAGGCATAGGACTATTCATCATTAAGTTTGTTAATAAAGCATTTTAAATAAAGCATTGCAATTCAATCATTAACACATGTCGGAGTCTTTCTTTATTGTCTACCACAGGCTGCAGGATTAAGCACTAGGACCAGCCACAAGAGGTTCCTTCACTCCAGAGCCCAGTAGCACACAGCTCTGGCTCTGAATGCTTTATATCAATCGAAAACCTCTCCCATGGTCAGGTATGTAATCTCCTAGGGGACCAATGGAGGGGCTGTTGGCCTTCTGCAGCCCCCTAAAATGTTTACAGGTTGGTGGTGCCCTTGACCACCTTGGGGCACCACGGGGAAGAAAATATGTAAATTTGAGCCTATATCGGTATTATGTGGCACTTCAGGTCCGAGTTTCAGAATGTTTTTGAGCGGGTCGCTCTCTCAGTTCTGCGACTTTGTCGCAGATTTATATTTAATGGGGTCCCCAAGACCAAAAGCTGGCTCGGGTAAGGTGAGGCCCACACACGCCCCTCTCCCCAAATAATTGAATAAATATACATGCGCTGACCACCAGCTCAGGCGTATTTCTTTAAAATACTGTAGTGCGCCGCATGCTTGTTTTTTTTCTTTTTCCTTCTTAAAACTTAAAATGTCAAATCTTTAAATGGGCATATCTCGGTCCTGTAGGGCCAATTGTCTCTATCTTTAGCTTGTTTTGCTCCTGGCAGCCAGGCCTAGTCACCAGGAGCATTTTCAACAGGCCTTCTGGCCTCTAAATGGGTGCATTTTGTGGGGAGCAGGATTTTTTGGCTCCATGCACCAGACTTCTGCTCTAGGTGTCTCCTGGTTCTCCTCTCCTTCTAGTGGGGGCATCTACCAGTCAGCTTAACACACTCTTGTTCAGAACCTCCTGGCTGTATTTTAGGGCTCCTGTGGGGGATATTGGAGTCCAGGTCTTTCTCCCAGCTGTTCCTCAGGGACATAAGGTGGTTTGCACCCTCGGGTATCAGCTAGTGATAAAGTCTTTAGTCCATCTTTGCAGGGCATCAGGTGGCTTCTCTTTCCGGCTGGTCATTCTTTTTTCCGTCGTAGCCACTCAGGTCCAAGGTTTTCTCAACTGTCTCTCCCTAGTGCAGGGTTGTTTTAGTGGGGGGGGGGGGGGGGGGGAGTTCTAAATGATATGCACCTCTGGCCAATCTTAGGATGCCACACCATCCCTCAATCCCTGTCTCAACCCTCCTTCACTGCATTCTGGGACAGTCTATCAAGGTGACTGAAGGCCTCAGTTCTGCTCCTAGCTGACATCAGTGCAAGATTCCTTCTAACCCAACGTTAGTCGCCAGGCCATCTGATAACTTGAATAAAGGAACATCTGAGTTGATTATTCACCAAAACCCAAGTATATGTTTGACTTTGCAAGCATCGACTTACCTGGCTCATGTTTAATTTCTTATAGCCTGCTTTCTTTCCATAATGGGCTGTTTGCATTCAGCCCTAAGGATGGTTACACCTTCCCTATCCCTCGGTGTTTTGCTAAGAGCTGTCGTCAGGCATCTACTGGCCAGTGGCAGCTGGTGACATTTGAAAGTGGTGCGGCATAACATTTGTGGGGAGGGGGGCGTTCCGGCGCAGGAACGCCTCCGAAAAGTGGCTGAGCAAAATCTACAAGATTTCACTCAGTCACTTTTCCGGCCATGCTGCGTCAAATCCCTGCGCCTGCTTGAAGCAGACGTAAGGATTGACGCAGCATTGTACCGATAGGGCACCCCCGAGCCTTGCTGGAGCTGCGTCGCGCTTGCGACGCAACTCCAGCAATGCGCCGCCCTTCCGCCATCAGATGCGTCACGCGTCTGTTTATCCTTGCGCCACAATGCGCTGCATTGTAAATGCGGCGCATCTATTGTGGCGCAAGGGTAAACTTGCGTGACGCATCTTCCCTGGCGCATCCATGCTGATTTGCAGGGATGCGCCAGGGAACATAAATCTGCCCCATGGTTTTGAAAGAAAGCGCTGGTGATAAACGCTAATACTGTAGCACATTAGAAATGCACATCCATAACCATAAACAGTGTTGTGAAAGTCGAACGGCAAATGTTTATGTTTTCACATGACATAAAACATGAGAAATCGGTATACTTGATTAATAAAAAAATGTAATCATTCTAAAAGCAAGCAGTGAGAGGGCAGGCACTTGCAATTATAGTGTCACAGCAAAGCAGCAAAAATATCATATTTGCAGGTCTTTGTCAGGTTGTCAGCAGATTAGCTGCCTGGGAAGGTAAGGGATAAGAGCCTGGGTGGAGTTGATCAGGCGGGGGAGGGGGGCAGCAAGCAGGGTGGCGACAGCAGCCCTAGCACGCTTGCCACAGCACAGGATACGTGGGTGGGTGAGCGCCCTCAACAGGGTGTTTTGCTCCTGGGTCTCTTTTATCTTCTGAGGAGCCCACCACCTCAGAGTTGTGTTGCATCAAGCCAGCCTAGGGCATCGTGATATATACAAATGAAATGTGTGAAAAAATGACAGTGCCACTTACCAGAGCAGAGCGGTCGGAAGTAATGCTGGCCACAGTGTCGCAGCTGCCCACGCCGCCTACGGATGCCATACCCACATAACCCAGCCCCAGTGCCTGCTCAGGCATCACACTCGGGCACGTCACAAGAGGCTGGGCCACTGCTGCCTGCATAGGGAGAGAACAAATAGCGTTTCATTGCTTCTGTACAACTGAACGTTTGTCTTTCACCACATAAATGACAGTCCACCATGTTCTGTGGCAGAGGGAGCTTACACAGCACCACAATCTGCTTCAAAATACTTCTAAATACCAGAGCAAACATTTAAGTACAAACGTCCGACATGCCTTGATATTGAAAAATACTGACCATTCAGGCAATGCACACACTGTGCAGAATTGTCTATTGAAAAAGGATGCTGGTTTATGGAAATTACCTCCAGTCGTTGGTATGCTTTTTTTATCAATCTTGCAAAGAGGAAACAGTGTCATGTAAATACTTCACCTGCTGCCTTGGTTAATACAAATAAAAAGGGGATATGCACGCTGCTGGCAATAGGGAGACAAAACTTAAGAGTTAAAGAAATCTGCAAGGCAAGATTCTGAGAATCTCTGTCTTTTCATACAAACCACTACTCTGATTGTCAGAAGTTTCTGAAAGCGCCAGAAGCTGATTCATTAGTAAAAACAAATATTCTGTTTCTGCATTCGTTTCTCAAAGCTCTTAACAGGGCTAGTGCAAGAATATGTGCCGCTCAAAGGTAGAGTTACACTTTCTTTGTTGCTCCTAAGGTGGGCCCCACGCAGAGCATTGGGAAAGTCAGGGATGAGAGAGAGATGTGGCGTCCACCAAGAAGTTCCTCAGGGCAACGACCTCACCAGAGGGAACCAAGAGTGATGTGAGAAAATGTAGAGAGTACCAAGAGGGCAGTGACCGCGGGGGTCCCAGCAGATGGTTTTGCATGTGTCTTCACCCACCCTACCTCACCTTAAGGCATGGGAGAATTAAGAGCTGACCCAGGGAGGAGAAGTGGGGTCCAATGACAAAAACAGGGTGCGAGGTTGGGCCCATTAAAAAAGGTCCATTGACTGCCAAACGTATACCCAAGGTACTAATGTCTACGTAGTATTGTCAGGTTCAGGGTATGGGAGGGTGTAGGTGCCCGCATCGTGCAATGTTATCGCACGGGAGGGGCACGCTCGCAGATGCGTGGAATTGGAATATTGTGAGGGTTGGAAGCCTGGCTACAGTCCTTGACTGACGTGAAGCCCCCGGCACTGCAGGGCTTCAGCCTGAAGTGCCTGTGGCTAACTTTAACAAAATGTCATCAAGTGGTGGAGCTTAGCCAAGGAGGCTGTTGCTTTGCTGAGCTGATGACATCACAGTCCTCGGGCTGTGAAATCGTCAGCTCTGCAACCAGTTGCAGCCCCGGGGAAAAGGCTGAGAATGGCCATCGGTTTTTCATCAGGTGACATGCAGCAGTGCACCGATGTGTTTAGAGTAAGCAATCGTCTGATTCGTCTTGATTGCTTAAGAGTGATTGGCAACAGACTTGTGTGTTTCTTTTTATTTTAATAGCTCATTGCATTAAAGTTCAAAGAAAAACAATTTGGGGCAGAAAACGAATGGGGGCGTAACCGCATTGCCCATATAAAGGAACCACCCCTGCCACTGGCATCTCTACAAGGCCTGTTAAACCACCCAGGTTTATTACCCCTTGATCGTCTTTTGGGTATCATGAGTAGGTTATGGATATTTGGCCTAAAGTGACCAAGGTTTCTGCTGTAGCTGGGATGCATGCGGGAATCAGATAATAGTTGCTCCATTATCAAAACTCAGTTCATCTTTAATAAGTTGCTAACTAATGCATATAAGACACTAGCTCGCCACTTGAGCCGGAACCCTTTATCTATTGTGGTGAGGTCAATTGGTTCCACTCTTAGGGACTTGCTGTTGCTCACTGGGACACATAGTACCAGATTTTTAGAGTTATCATCACCTTAGCTATTTTTCAATGTTCTGCCAGTAGTTACAAAGGGGTGCTGGGACCGTGAAATAAATATATAGTTGATAATAGTCCCCCAGCTTCCTTTTTCTCAAGCACAGAAAAAGTATAAATTACCAAAATCTTGTTTGAAACAATCAGATAGATTAACAAAACCTATTTCAAATTTCTTTACAGAATGCTCCTATGTCAAAGTTATTTAGCCCTTTGCAGAGTGTCATTAATTTATGTAACTTTAATTTACCCCTTCTGCAATATATTCTCTGTGTACTATTTCTAGGGTAGTTAATGTTAAGGTAAAAATAGAGGCGGAATGAAAAAACCGAAGTTAACATTTTTTTCACCTTTAATTCAGAGTAAAATATGGACACACATTGGGGCATATTCTCAAGGACTTATCGCCGAGTTAGAGGCACTTTATTGCAGCCAAAGTGGCGATAAATGTATCGCCCCATTCACAAGCTGGTGCTAACAGCCGATATCACCAGTTTTCCTGCGATAGCAGCCGCAAAAAACATCGCCACAAATGACTCCGGCAACTAACGCTAATGATATGCCGAGTAGGTGTTCCCGTGCAAAAAGCCGCAACAACACCACTTCGCAATATTCCCAACGACCAACGAGATCGGCAATAAGATCCCGAAACATGCAATAAGGTGCTTTAGCAGCAGGGATATAACACCTGGTGTTAATTCGGACGACAACCCGCACCATAAAAGGGAGCCCAGCCCAGAGCCACACCTGAAGAACAACAGATGCCATGGAGCTACTGATCTTGCAGCACGGAGCTCCAAGAGGGCCACAACACCCACCGCCACCACCTCCAGTCCCGCCACCGCCCCAGGCCATCCCCTATGCACCCCCCCGAAGTACCACAGAGGCAGCGCAGACAAAGACAGCGAACCTTCAGAAAACGCACCAGCCTCACAGATGGTAAGTAACAACTGAACACACCACACACCTCAACTCCATCAACATACAACTCACATTTCTGGGAATGCACAGGTTACAAAATCACATACAACATGACAACCAACATGCCCACACACCAGACATGACAACACAACTTACTGTGGAAACCTGGGCTAGCCATGTATACAAGCCATCAACGGCATGGCACCTCAGCCACACAACAGCAGAATGTGGGGAGAGGTGGGAACCAGGCATGTGCGAAGGAGGCAAGTGACCCATGAATAAATGTAAATGTAAATGTATGTGTCTTGTAAAGCGCACTGCTGCCCTGAGGCGTCGTGGCGCTGTAGACCGCTGGGGAACCCGTCCTGGCTATCCCTGTGAGATGGTCCCTCCTGGGTATCTCCAAGGTGAAACCAGGCATCCCCGGCGAATGTGGGGGGCCGTTGTGGAGATGAGGCAAGCTAATGCCCAGAGTTGCCGAGTGTGTTCCTGGTTAGAGTAGGTACCGAGGCGAGAATTATCGAGTCCGTTTTGACCCTGGTCCACGACCCTGCCGCGTCGGGAATTGAACCCTGGTCCCTGGCCGATTCTCTGCTTGCGGATCTGCCGCCTCTAACCAGTGAGCCACACCAATGTACACAATGCAAAGTGTGGCGTGGATGTGCAGGACAGACTTCAGTATGCAGACCACAGACATTTCCATGTCATCATACACTGCTGGTGTTTGGAGTGTACTGGACAGTGGACGCAACCATGTTACCTCAGCCAGTGGGGAAGATCACGGAAATGTAGCTTGTTATGTCCCCCCCGTAAGCGTGAGTGGAGTGGGCTGGCCCGGCATACGCCAGGCCATCGTAGGGGTGTGAATAAAAAGCCCGTTGCCCTGGACGTGGTTCTCTTCCGGAATGGCCAACGTGTCTGCCAGGGCGGCGCCTCTCACCCGGCCACGAGGCCGACGCCGTGAGCGGTGGTGCCTGCGATCCTGTGCGCCTGCTGCACCCCAGGCTGTTGGTCCCCAGACCCGTCTTGCCTGCCCCTGCGCACCCAGGTCTCACTGCTCACCTGTTGACACTGGCGTGTGTCAAAGAGGGCCCACCATGTGCCGGTGCAAACTCCAAGCCCGAGGCCCGCGACCTTAGCAGCCTCCTCAGACCATCGCTGGCCTACGTGACACAGGCCCCCAGCACTCCTTTCTCGTTGACGTACTCCACCGTACTCCACCTCTGCCTCCAGCCTACACTGCTGTTCAGTAGGTCACACATTTGAAACTGAGTCTTGATTTCATGATGGCCGAGTCCATATGGTAATGGGACGTTCTATATCACTGTACCCCCTTTGCTGTGGTGCCACCGACTCTGTGACATTCCTCATTGTCCCAGGGATCACTGTCTCTTATAAAAAGTTAGCTCCCAAGGTTCCTGACCGATCATATTTGGGTCCCCTTGTTTTGTTTACATACTCAGCGCAATCGCCGGATTGCAAGGGTCTTTTTTCACATTCCCCTTGTCTCAAGTGGGTTACCTCCCCGTTTCCTTAACACTCACATACTCTCTCTATCCTCCTCTCCTCCTTACTATAACTAGTTTGTCAGGGCTATGTCAGATCACGCACCACTCTACACAGACGACTACATTAAAAAGATTTTAGAAGGCCCCTCTCTTTTTGGTGACGCACCCAATGCACCACCGGAAATCAACACCTCACTTCCAGAAAATTAAAAAGAAATCCATCAGACTACAGCTAATGATCCGGATGCTGACAGAGAACTTAAAGGCAGACATTATCCCACTGGTCTACAGGTCAGGAATATCCCAGGGATTTTTACTGAGAACCCCAAGTACATCACAAGCTTTGGCTATATCGGTACCACCTGCTCCAGACACTGGATGGTGCATGGTATTGATATAGCTACAGAGGACCTTAAAAAACTTTCAGAAGAAATATCTGAAATTGAGAAACAATTCAAAGAAAGTAGCTCAACTGCGGAGGGCAAAAAACTGTTAGACCAAGTACCGAAAACAGTTGACGAGTTCTACAGACTTGAACAAAATAAAAAATCAGTTAAAGTTAAAAAGGATATTAAAGCCTACACAACAGAGAGAAATTACCCCTATCTGAACAAAGACGTTTATCTCAATGGATCTTACAGCAACCCACGTAACACAAGACTGTGGGGCAGATTCAATAGGAGAAACAACTTGGTAGGATTTTCAGACACCTCAGCCGACTCGTCAGACACCTCTGACGCAGGAGAAGGCCCTAGCACCTCTAACAGAGCAGCCAGCGACTCTTTTTTAGGACGAGGCCAACAAGAGCCTCAAAAGAGAGGGGGGTTGAAACGTACTCACTGGCAGAATCCTCCAGGAGAACGCCACACACGTCGGAACCACTACCAGTGGTGACCAACTCTAATCTCAACCTTAACCAGGTGCTGGAACCTTTAGTAACACCCTCCCTTTTGGACAGAGACATTAACAGACCAGATATGCCCTCCAACCTGTTGTTGCCTATTTTTAATTTGACCAAGCATCAACTCAATGATTCTGAATTATCTATACTAAACAAAGGCTTATCTTTTGTCCCGACCACCCACACCAATTTTCTTGATCTCCAAACGGAGGTCCTAAGATTTTTCCGTGAAATAAGGCTTCACAGTTACTTTCTACTGAATCCCTTGCTATCCAAAAATTCCAATACACCCTTGAGACCAGCGTCCACGTTCTCTCCCTCCTCCAATATAGTTCCTCCAGAAATCTCTACATTTGAGAAACTAGTACTCAATGATCTTTCCACAATGGAGAAGGGGCGACATTTTGTCCCATACAACATCTCATTGGCGGAGAAATCCGCCCTTAACACACTCAAGGCTAACCAGGATATCATCATAAAGCCGGCAGACAAAGGAGGAGGTATAGTGCTAAAAGAACTGACTAGCTATAAGAATGAAATAATAAGGCAACTAGAAAACACAGAGCATTATTGTAAACTGCCTACGAACCCCACTCTAGAGCTCCAAAAATTAATTCTACAAGTGACCACTTCTGGCCTTGACCAAGGTTTCCTGTCCAAACAGGAACACCAATTCCTTAATGCAAAATCACCGCGCACACCAGTTATCTATACACTCCCGAAAGTGCACAAAAATCAAGACGACCTTCCCGGACGCCCCATTGTATCTGGATGTGGTTCCATTCTAGAACCGTTGGGTCTTTATGTTGACTTCTTTATAAAAGAATTCGTACCTGTTACTACATGTTATGTCAGGGACAGCATGCAAATGATCTCGTTGGTTGAAAACCACTCCTTTGATCCCCAAACTGACACCCTGAGTACTCTTGACGTTGAGTCATTGTACACAAACATCCCCCAAACTGACTCCTTACCTGTGATAGAAAATATCCTGGATAGACGTCCCAGACCTCATGCGGTTCCTCCTATTTTTATATTACAACTGTTGGAGATCTGCCTTACCAGGAACGTTTTTTTGTTCGATGGGCAATTCTATCAGCAAACCAAGGGTACATCCATGGGGGCTGTTTTTGCCCCCAATCTGGCAATACTTTACATGGATGCCCTCGAAACCAAATGTATACTTGCATTGCACATTCCCTTCCACATTGCTATTTCAATGTGGAAGCGCTATAGCGACGACATTTTCTTGATCTGGTGCAACACACAAACCATGCTAGAACAGTTTCTGCATTGGTTGAATAATAATTGTGGGGGCCTTAAATTTACGCTTTCGCAAAGCAAAACATCTATTCCCTTTCTTGACCTGAATATTGTGCACAAAGAGGGCCATCTGATCACCAGCTTATTTAGAAAGCCTACTGAACGCAATACACTGCTCAAGTACAACAGCAACCATCCCAGAGCACTGAGGGATTCGTTACCATACTCCCAGTTTCTGCGCATAAGACGCAACTGCACACTGAAGGAGGATTATTTCTCTGAGGCAAAGGTACTTAGCTCCAAACTTACGACCAGAGAGTACCCTAAAAGATTGGTACACAATGCTCTCAAAAGAGCATGGTATTGCCCAAGAGAATGCCTACTTGAACCCAAACCCAAAAAACAACTCAACCGCATTGTTTGTGTCACCACTTTTTCACCTTCATCACACAAAGTACGCAAAAGCATACTAAAACATTGGAATTTCATCAATGCAGGGATACTGAACCTAGACAGACCCCTCTTCGCATTTAAGAAAAGTAAAAACATTAAGGACCATCTGGTCAGGGCCGCACTTCCATGTCCACCCAGTGCTGGTACACTCCACGAACACTGGGGTCTCCCACGACTAACCGGACACGATGAATGTGGAAATTGTACTGTCTATAGATTTTCTTCTGACTGCAAAGAATTTGTGTTTGGTACCATCAAATGTGCACTTAGAGAATTCTCCAACTGTAACACTAGCTATGTTATCTATGCTATCTTTTGCCCCTGCAACAAGATTTGCATAGGATAAACAACACAAAAAGTACGGATCAGGGTCTACCAGCACAGGAGTAGGCTCCGATGTAAAACACCTAATGCCCCGTTGGTAGTACATTTTGAAACTTTTGGTCACACTAAGGATGACATTCGTTGGACAATAGTGAGTGTGGTAAAAGTGCCCCCGAGAAGAGCTGACCTCTCCCAACTGCTACAAAGAGGAATTAAAATGGACATTGAGGATGGGCAGTATCCACATTGGCCAGAACCGACTTGGAGACTGGACAACACTGCTGTAATTCCATCCACGTGTCCAGTATTTGTTCAACAACCATGATGAATTTAATGACATCAGTTTAAATATTGACAATCACTTTGTAGGAACTGTATTTCCACTCCACTTGCTTAACTATGTTTTTTTTTTTTTTTACAAGAAAATAATGTAATCAGCAATACATAAGGTGTGATGCAATGGAAGCAAACTCAGCCTGGAGTATAACAAAGCAAAGAGAATTTTTTATACATCGACTGTCGAGGAAATCAATCGGAATCAAAATAAAGCCCCCAAATTTTATCAAATTTTCTTATACCTCCCACCCGCATAGCATACATTTGTTCATTATTCCTAACTCTCCTCATTTTCTGTATCCATTGTACTGTAGATGGAATTTGTTCTGACCGCCAGTTCTGCGATAACAAAGATCTTGCAACTGCCATTGCTATATACAGTAATTTAACAAATTGAGTAGGAATTTTAAGATCCGGGTCAAAACCATAGAGCATCAATTTTTCATTAAAAGAAACCATAATTTTATAATAAAGCTGAAAAAAAGCAAAAATCTCTTCCCAGAATATCCTAATTTTCTTGCAATGAACCATTACATGCGACCAGTTGGCAGGAATGTGCTGTAAACATCTAAAACAGTTCGATGAATAATTTGGATACATTTTGGAGATAGCCGCGGGAGTACGATATAATAACTATTTCCCAAAGAATAACATTCTGCGCCAATTAGCTCCTCTAAGTGTACTAAAATTAAGCTGATTAATGGTCTTCCAAGTATTCGTCGATAATACATGATTTTCCTGCTCCTGCCATTTTTTGATTGCTTTTTGACCTAACTCCATTTTTTAACTAGCCATTAAGCAACGCTTCCACTCCCCAGGTCTCCTTACACATTCATTCAGAAAAATGTCTTTAATCAGTTAGATTGGTTGATTAAGCTGTTCAAAATCAAGTTGTGACAAAAATTTGAAGATAGTATTGTAAGACCACACCAACAAAAAATTCCTCTGAATAAGACATGTCATCTCTGTGGGGGTTATCCATACTCCATTTCTTAAAAAATCCACAATTTAAATCCTGCTCTGGCCCAGTTATCTACTATCTGAGATCCAATTTTGATACCTATCAGTGGGGAGATACTAGACAGCAAAGTTGTTATATTGATTAATGGGAGAGAATATCTTTTAAACATGGCAGTGCACTTTTTAAGAAACCATAACAAGGTCTTATAACGAACTAGTTTGGGAGATTTGAGAATCTGCGGTGGGGGTGGTATCTCATTTTCTAAACAAATTAGGTTGAAAAAGAAGTTTATAAATAAGGTTTGCCCATGAGTTTGTTTCTTAAACCTCGACAGATATTGTATAAAATATGCATTATAATAATCTCTAATATTTGGTAAAGAAAGTCCTCCATGATCTAAATCCGCGTAAAGCGTGTTGATTGCTATACGAGGTGGCTTTTTTGCCCAAACAAAAGAAGAGAACAAAGATTCTACCCTGGAAAAATAGGTACCTGGCAAGAAACATGGAATAGTGGAAAACAAAAAATTAAATAGAGGAAGGACGGACATTTTTATCAAGGCGATCCGGCCCAGAATGGAGAGTGGCAAAGAATTCCAGCGTGTAAGCATTGACCGGATCTTTAAAAGAAGGTGATCGAAATTAAGCATATATAAATCCTTAACTGTGTGTGAGAAGCAGACCCCAAGATATCTTTTCGGGTTTAGTATTTAGACAACACCTTAAATCGGGGTGTATTTCAAGGTCTCTATTCCCGCACGTCAGAATCTCCGTTTTCTTTTTATTAATCCGATAACCGCCTAAAGCTTCGAATTCCTCAAAAATCTGAAAAATCCTCATTTGCGAATAGAGTTCAGGTTTAATTAATAACATAATATCATCCGCATAAAGTTTGATCTTCGCCATTAAAGGAACTGGGGGATAAATACTAGTACAATTTCTTATTGCGGCAGCAAGGGGCTCAATAAAAAATGCAAACAAAATTGGGGATAAGGGGCAGCCCTGTCGTGTGCCGCGCTTAACTGAAACTGTACCGACCATTACCGTATTTATAATGATACTTGCTTTGGCAGTAGAATAAAGATTTCGAATTAAATTTACTATTTTATCAGAAATCCCAAAGTGCTCTAAAATAATAAAAAGTGTCTCCCATACCACCAAATCAAAAGCTTTTTCTGCATCTAATAATAAAATCAGTGCGGGGATCCCTCGTGTCTCAAAATAATCTAAAGCTTCAATTAAATAATGTGTGTTCGTAAACAAATATCTCCCTGGAATAAAGCCGTTCTGATCCGAATGGATCAGTTCTGTTGAAATATGATTCAAACGTATTGCTATTAATTTTGTAACAATTTTATAGTTGATATTTAGTAAGGTAATGGGTCGGTACGAGTTCGGATCTTTGGCTTCTTTCCCCTTGTTCAAAAAGCTAACCACCGTTCCTTCCCGAAAAGAGTCCGGGATCGGGCTGCCTTCTAACATCGTATTCACTAATTGCAAAAAAAGATTAGAGAAAGTACTAAAACATGTTTTGAAAAATTCGGCTGACAGTCCGTCTGGGCCACATGCCTTGCCATTTGGGAGATTATTAACTACCAGTTCTAATTCTTCCAGGGAGAATGGGCGCATCAATGTTAATTGGTCAATTTGATAAATGCGCGGTAATGCACAGTTTTCTAGGAAATCGTAATAATTTGTCCTGATCAATATTATGTTGCTGGCTATAGATATTATTATAATGGGAAAGCATTATCTTTCCTATCTTGACCGAATCTATTACGTCTGTTTGGGTTACTGGGCATTTTAAACCTCCAATCCGATTTGCGGCAACTTGTTCTTTTACCTGCCAAGCCAAAAATTTCCCAGTAAAATTACTTTCTTCGTAAATTTTTGGGGATTGTCTATAGAAAATCTCCTCACTTTGGGCGTAGTAATATGAGCTAAGTGCCCTTTTGGCAGCATCTAATTGATGTGAAATCATGCTGGAGGGATTCAGCTGTCTTAATTCATTTAAGACTTGTATTCTTTGTTCCAGAGTGTCTCTTTTACATTTAGCTGCTTTCAATACGGCTGCGTCTTTACTAATAAATATTCCACGCACAAAAGCTTTCATGGTGTCCCAAATTATATTGATCGGAGCCGTTTCATCATTACGGGAAATAAAATCTCTGATCTCTGACTTCAAAGACGTTACCCATGTTTCGTCAATCAGATGTATTTTATTAAATACCCAGCGCTTAGGGGTCTTTGGGTCTGGTGGTAAGGCGAACCTAATGACTAACATTGCATGGTCGGAGAACCCATTATGAATGGGTATCTGATCCAGCATCTTAAACTGTCTGGATACCAGAAAAAAATCAATCCGGGATGAAGACTTAAATCTCCCAGACCAGCATGTATATTGTTTACTTAACGGGTATTGTGAACGCCATGGATCCCACAGATCTAAAATGTTTTTATACTTAAGAATAGCTTTCAGTGATTTAGGTTTGAGTTGCCTCCTTGATTGCGTGGTTGAGTCTAATTTTAAATTCATAAGCACATTAAAATCTCCTCCGATGATAGTATCCCCTATTACCAATAGAAGAGATTGAAACAAATCTTCATATACTAAAGGAGCATCCTCAACAGGAGCGTAAAAGCTGACAAACGTAATAGGTCTTAATCTATTTTTAATTTTACATGTAACCCAGCACCAGCGCCCTGAGCCATCTCCATCTGTCTGTATTATCTCAGCATGGATGTTCTTGTTTAGGAATATAGCGACCCCTCGCTGGGCTTCAGAAAACGAGGAGAAACCACGATACGAGGCCCATGTCTTGAACATCGAAAATTTATCTAATTTTAAAGATGATATATGAGTTTCCTGCAGTAATATTGCTGAAGGATTTTCAGACTTAATCCATGATTCTATGGCCCGTAATTTCCTATTGTTATTTAGACCATTAACATTGAAGGAGATAGCTTTCAAACACTCACCACTCGGTATT
Organism: Triturus cristatus; assembly: GCF_964204655.1. NCBI lineage: Eukaryota > Metazoa > Chordata > Amphibia > Caudata > Salamandridae > Triturus > Triturus cristatus. The sequence continues at coordinate 435,282,286 of NC_140594.1, read as the reverse complement.
TAGAATAGAGTTACATACTTTCCCGTAGCTATCCGCAAATGTCTCTTCTTTATCTATTATAGGCAAAAAACCATCTATCTGAATCAAAATATTTACCAAGAGCATCGCTAAAGACTTTGTTTTACTTTTTCCACCCTGTTCCCACATCCTGTGCCCCCCGTCCCCTCCCCACCCTGTGCACCCCCCCCCCCATCATTGCTTAACTATGTTGACAGCTTGCCACTATGCATTGTGACATGATACTCAAATCAGTGTTGAACAAATTTCCCATTAACCCTGTGTTAAAAACCAACGTGCACTCCACTTACTCCATGGTTAATTTTTCTAATTTTTATTCTCTGATCCAGAAATGTTTTCACCTTCGAATTATACCAGCCATTCCTCTAAATATGCATTCACATATGTGCAACTGCTATGTATCTTGCCATTTTTATCCTCTTGATTCCTTCACCATAAGTCACTGCCATATCCGTTTCACCATGCCACGAGAGCACAGCTTGGTCAGCCCTACCTTCTATCATTAAGACGCCGTTCCCGCGTCATGGTATCTCCTCATATGAAAGAATCTGATCGCCTAGGGTAAGACAACCTCATACTTTTACCCTTCTTTCACTGCCATTTTCCGCTACCCGTTTACCCCCTTTAATACCCCCTTATCTTCTCTTCCGGTCAACGCGCCTCACCTGCAATCCTGATACTTTTTGCTACTGCCTTCAACTATAGGGTCACACTGCAGGTATTGAATTCATGCTAACGCCGTCGCAAGAGCGCGCAGACACCGGCTGTTATCACTTAGTCCATCATTGAATTAAGCACCGGTTCACTATGTACACCATCCTTTCTGCGATGCCGTCTCTACTCCTAATGCACAAGCTTGCATAATGCATGGACGCGCCACTTACCCCCGCATACACCACTACTGTCGGTATTATAGACACCACGCCATTACTCACGCATAATCCCAACTAGCTATTGCTACCCTGTTGCGTTGTCAATCAGAGTTGGTTCTGTATTTTCTTCCAATTCAACCCCTGACTCACAGCCATCTACGTTTTTCTCCCTTTTCTTTTCCCTCCTTATTTCCATGCTAAATGTACAGTAAATTACAGGCAAATTTTTTTCTGGCACTTTATCCGACAGTCCTGATGATGATCCAGTATCTCACAGATAAGGATCGAAACGCCGTCAACACAGTAGTCAACCTTATACACATTGATTCTCGCATTTAATATTGTGTAAAGTTTACCTCTTTAAATTTGTTGTTTCACAATTTATCTATGGCTTTATTAAAACAACCACAAACTGCCTGAGCTCTTTTACTTTGTTTGTCTGTTCTATATGGGTCCATGGATACAGGCTTGTATCCCACTGTTATTTGACTCGCAATTTTTGTTCTAAATTTCAATTATTTTGCATATTAAGATTGCCTTCATCCGGCTGGATACTGGCACAAATATAGCACTGACTGGGGCTATATTCATTGTATTCACATTCCTCATTGTCCCAGGGACAACTGTCTCTTATAAAAAGTTAGTTCCCAAGGTCCCTGACCGATCATATTTGGGTCCCCTTATTCTGTTTACACACCGACTCTGTGCATAGCATTCCACTGACACGTGTCTGTGTTCCCTTGCTGACTACTGCCTTCGGACTACACTGCGGTCCAGCACCGCAGAGTTATCTGTGTACTGCCTACACTGTGGTCCACCCGGTCTCACATAAATCCAATCCAGTCCGGACCAGACAGGACATGGCATCGTCGCACATGCTCAGCTCTGGTGGTTCAACATCCGTCAACCACAAATCATCCCACATGCCATTCCAACGCCATGTGTGAGACTTCCAGGAGGAGCTGGCTGAACAACGCTTGGCCCGCGATGACCGCTGCCTCTGGACTACACTGCAGTCTAGTAGGTCACACATTTGGAACTGAGTCTTGATTTTTTAATGGCCGAGTTCATATCATTAGACGCAAGGAAAGGAGTAAGAGGAAGACGCGGTTTAGTCCGGAGGAAAAAAGGATCATCGTTACGGAGGTGATCGAACACCACCAACTACTCTGGTGCCACTAACTCTGTGCATCGCAAGCCAACGACATGTGGCTGTGGGCCCCTGCTGACCACTGCCTATGGCCTACACTGCGGTCAAGTAGGTTACACATTTGGAACTGAGCCTTAATTTATTTATGGCAGAGTTTATACCATTGTAGAGGCCTCATCGCAGACTGCATCCCCTTTCAGCTCTGGTGCCACTAACTCTGTGCCTTCGAAATTCATGGACACTCTGGTTGAACTTTGGTGGCATCTGAGTCTATGGCCTGGGGTTGTCTTCATAATCATGTAGCTGATACTGACTTTGTGTTAAAAATGAGTCTGTAGCATTCATCTCCACCATATTGCCTGTTTCTGCCTGGTTCTGCCCTCTGCTTCATGCCCTGGAAGAACACCTTCCACTGTCCCCCAAAACACTCCGCGACATTCGCCTTGGACATCGACGAGGACCCGCTCAGCTCTCCTGGCCCTACCTCAGTGCACAGCAAGTCACCGTCCCATGGCGGTGTGCCTGTGCCGGCCGCAGTGCATCCGGGGCGACTAACTCTCTGCAGCTCAAGTCATGGAGCCAGTCTGATTGAATATTGGATGGCCTCTAAGTCGATGGCCTGGGGGTCATCAACGCCATGTGTCTTTGGCCCTGCACTGATCGCTGCCTCCTGTCTCAACTGTGGTCCACCAGGGCTCATTCATCAAGTCGAGTCCTGACCTGCCCGGACGACGCATAACTGCTGGCTGCACACACCACCACCGCCAGGACCACCTCCAACCAACAACTGCCAGTGTCGGAAGAGTCTTACAGCCAGACTATCAGAGTTGGTCACACCTGTCTTGGATGCCATCATCAGCTTGATACCCTGCTCAGCTCATCAGGTGCCACTAACTCAGTGAACCACAACTCATGGACCCTTTCTGATTGAGTTTTGTGCTGTGGACAGCTCACGCAACAATGTCGCCTAAGGCAGTGGGGAAGACTTGGGACGATGATGAGGAAGATGAGGCAGGTGTAACTCACCCCACTGCAGCTGCAGCAGGAAGATCCCGAAGGGACACAATCCTAGACAATTTCTTCACATGAGCACGCTCAGCTCTGGTGCCCCTACCGCAGTGCACTGCAACTCAAGGACCCTTCTGATTGAATATTGGGCGACCTCTGTACTTGCTCCGGCTACCACCATGAAGCTTCGCAGTTGTTTGTGTTATGTTGGTGTTTTCTGTTTTGCTTTAATAGTCATCACTGTTCAAGTTGTTGCCAGCACCAACCACTCCCTGAGGGCTGGCTCACACTCACCCCAAACCCATCCAGCAAAGGCATCACTGGTCAGGTGACCCTGGTAATAAAAAGTGGCCGGCCGCACGTGCCCGTAGCCAGTTCAACGGACTATCAAAGTGTGTCCGTGTGTTCATTACGCATACATGATGGCCCCGGGCCCTACCACATTACATTGTGCTGTGTACAGTGGACGCAACCATGTCACCTCAGGCAGTGGAAAAGACCTTGGACATGTATCTTTGTCGTCGTCCTCTTTACACATAAGAGGGGTGAACTGGGCCAGCGTAAGCAAGTCCAGCGTAGGGGTGTGAATGTTTATCCCGGGGCTCTGGGCGTGGTTCAGTACTGGAAATGTGCAAATGCGTGTGTCTCTGTCGCAATGTGGGTGTCCGTTGGGGAGTGTAAGTGGTCCCTGATGGGAATTAGATAGCCACGTATGTAATCTAGTTCGTCTGCCATGAGGTCGAACCCCACCCGCACCTGTTCAGCCACCTCCTTCTGGCAGTCTAACACCTGGCCTTGGAATGCGATGTGTGCTTCGGTGTGGTGCTGGGAGCCAGCCGTGGTGGTGGGTGCTTCATGCTGTGTGGTCTGTGCAGGGGGTGGGGTCTCTTCGATGCAGCTGGGATGCCCTGCTCCTGTAGGTTGGTTGCCTAAGATATCCATGAGCTGTTGTAGGGCGTCAGTGTCAAAGGTGTGGAGGTCCTCTTCATCATCACTGATGGGTTATCTGGTCTGCTCTGCAGGAGGTGTTGATTGTCCTTCTGCAATGTGAAGAGGAGATGCATTTTAACATTGTGTTGACATGTATGTTGACAAATTGTTCAAGTTTACATACAGACTGCATGACAATGTACAATGTGACTGGGAGGAGCTGACTATTTGATGCGGGAAAGTGGACATTTGAACTACTTCACGGATATGAGGTTGTACACGTACACCTTCATCTCACAGTTTCCTGCTACGCCAGATGTGATTGGCTAGTTTCTACGCACTATCGTAACCAGTTGTGTCGTCTGTTCTGTAGTGAAAGTGTTGCACTGTGTACCACATTGTCGTCAATGTTGATGTGCTGTTATTGCTATGTGTGTGTGCTGCATTGTGGGAGAGTCGCCCCTGCAGTTGTGATTTTGCTGCCCTTTCTCCCTATGAGGCGGTGTGCCTTTGACTTCTGTGCTTCTACAGTGCTGAGATGTTGCAGACTTGGCTAATTTTGGCTCTTGTTCGTATTTTGTAGTCTTGGGCATGGTTTATCCACAGATGTGTTGTTGTCGTCAGGGGTTGTTTGTGCACGTGGATGTGTCAGAGTGTGACCTGCTCCTTTCCGGATGTGCTCCACACTCAGCCACCTCAGTGTCGTAGCGTGCACCATGTCATGATAATTGGACTTCAGCCATGCTATTCGTCATGCATTGTCAGTGTGGCTCACAGACACGCAGCTTTGCTGGTTTTGACACGTGTGCATGGGTTGGTTGTAAGATTGGTGCTGTGTGGGGAGGGCCCCCTTTATACCCATAGTGGACAGGGTCCTACTTGCTGTTTGTATGTGTGCTGCAGTGTGCCAAGGGGATCAGGGACATGATCCAGAGTCAATGTGGGTGTGCAGTGTGCTCTACTCACTTGTGCATGTGTGCCATTATGCCCATCTCCCCCCGTCCCCCCAGTCCCTGGTCGGTACTCACCCTATTGATGTTGTGTCAGGTCGTGTTGAGCAGTGTCCGGATCCCCAACTCCTGGCACCGTATCCCGACTGATGACTGTGGCCACCATTTTCTCCATGTCATCCAGGTCCTGGTGTGCCACTGCACCCCCACCTCCAATCTGCGTTGCTGCTTTCATGTTGGCATCGAGTTTCTTCTTGGTTTTGCCCTTCACATCCTTCCATTGTCCTCCTCAATGCTGGAACTGCATTCACATGGTCCAAGATGGTCTGCCATATATGCGTCTTTGTTGCCAATGACACGTTGGAGGTGACGAACAGTTGTTGGTAGTGTTCTATCACCTCCGCAACGTTGATCCTGTTTTCCTGCGGACTGAACCGCATCTTCATCTTCCTCTTCTCCTTGGCCTTCCCCGACCCTGAGGTTCCTTGCTGGTCGTCTGTGGGGCTTGTGGGGTTCGCGTTGTCCTCTGCACTAGGTCTGGATGCGTCCATGGTGCTACGCAGTAAAAAATGTTTCTGATGTTTTTTTCTCTGCTTTTATAGTGCATTTTCCCGCACAACACGTGGGAATTGCAGGCCTGTCGCTGGTTATCGCTGATTTTGTATCGTGATTTGGGACATCGCAACTTTTTCGCGTTTGTGTTTCGCATTTTTCTGGTGTCGCGTTCATTTTAGTGCGGTCATTTGTCACGCTATCGTGAGACAATCGCATGCTGCCGCCGGTTTGAGAATACAACGTTAACACGGTGTTATTTTCCGGTGATAGACGGTGATGTGCAAAGTTGCGTTAAGCTAATTTTGCGATAATTAACACACATTCTTGAGAATATCCCCTATTATGTTTAACATCTTGTGCTGCCAATAGTACTCAAACTATTTTGTTTCTATTATCAGGCATTTACTCCAGTTTCCATTCAAAATGTGATACAGTAATGCCTACTTCTTGTTGGTCATGCTCATTTTTTCCCAGTACTTTTACACTTATGATCTTTGAGTCTAGTTTTGCTCACCCTTTTGGGAATTGGTTTCGAAAAAATATTAATAATATATTATAAACCAATGCTCCACTGTATTTGCAAAATAGTTTTCTTGGAAGCATAGATGATGATTTTCAATCTCTTCCAATGAAATTGTAAATTATTTGATCTATTTATTGCTTTTGTGTTCCCTCAAGTTCCACTGAACTGGAAAGAACGTTCCAAACGTTCTTATAATGCGTAAAGGAAAGGCATATGTTATGTACATACAATTAATGCTGTTAATTGTCCTTCATCCGAGTTATTCATTAGAGATAATAGACTATGGTTACATTTGACAGCATAGGTAACAAAAATGTGTATGTCTTTTAATTATTGTACTACTGCAAATGATAAAGTAGCTAAACATTGAAGACATTGCTAAGTTACCTAAATTCTGTGTATGATTAAGAAATAACTTGATAGTTTGTTTCATTACATTGGTATTTTGTTGAAAATGTGGGATTTTATTAGATTTGTGCCTTTAACCACACCTTTTCGCTATTCTCTCTTTTCACAGATTTTTCTTTTTTTGCCCCTACTTCTTTGTCTTCTTCTATGTGTCTTCACATGCTATCCTTTTCTCATATCATGGTTTTACATTTTGTTGTATTATAATAATATTTTTCTAATCATATTTTTTTAGTTTTTTCTTGTCTTTTGATGGATCGCCATTTAAGCTATGTTAATATATCGTATTGTTTACCTTTAATACGTTTAACATTAATTAAACAATAAAAAATGACGGTACACTTCAAACTATAGGTAATATACACAGTGGTCGACAGATTTAAGTAAAAATAAAAATAGGGAGCTCTACGTAAACCAATAAAAAATCAGAACAGTGTGCATCAGGCAAAGTAAAAGGAATGTCTTTTTTTAAACTATGCTAAAATCTTTGTTCCATCTCAATGCAATATTAATAGACAGAATGTCTTATTTGAAAAACCCATGCTAGTGACATATTTTGAAATTCTCGTAAGAATTAGGTTTCAAGGCAAACAAAATGTTTTTGTTTACAGTGCTGTGGCCATCTCCTTCCACACACTTCTGGCATGAATATAACCATACTCAGCTAGCATGTCGTTAGGTACAAGTTACAAAATACTTTGGTTTCTGTTACAAAACAGGCGCAGACTCAGCTGCAGATACTGACAGTACGAGGTTTTATATGTACAGTGTAAATGATATGCATCCGCTTCCAGGGTTTGAGCCTTGTAATAGGGAATAATGTACGAATTGCATGCATTTTTCCCAATTTTGAGTGTTGCAGAAATTGTTTCTTGTGTTATTTGCTAACACGGTTTGTCGTGTTGTACCTTGCCGGTAAAATCTGTGCGATGCATACTCTGTGCCCAAGTTTTAGTGCCATTTAGGTTGCAAATTTCTCTTTGTGATTGAAGCAGGATGTGTGCCTTCTCTATAATCAGTGCTTTTGCAGTTAAGTTAAACACACGTCTCATTGTTAAAGAAATTATCAGCAGTTTTCAGAAGAAGTTGCCAGGCATTTGGAAGTCTGGCTTTAAAAGCACAATACAAATTAAAGGTCTCTGTGTTGCCCACTCTGTTGGAACTCTTTCAATCTCCCAGTCTGTATTTCAGATCCGTAAACAGTAGGGCGTTTGGGAGGATATTTTTCATTAATATTACTGGATTACTGTTGTTAGTTGGAAAAAAAAAACACTTATTGTGCCACCCTGGACAATAAGTAGGTGATACAAGTGTTCACTATAAATAGTCAAGGGCTAATTGTAAGAAGGAGGGCATGAGTTCAAAAGACCATGCCCATTGAAAACAGGTGTGCAGTTTTCAGACAGCTGTTCAGCTATGATTACAGAATTTCCAGTAGACTCACAGATTTGATATGGGTAAATAGAACATATCCCATAAATGAAAAGGAGGCACTATTTTTTTAGTGCTGGACAAGGACATACATGTGGTGGCCTTTGTGTCACCTGTAAGCCTTTGGACAGCGGGTAGACAATTAATCTGTAGGTAACCTACTTTTTCCACTCGTAATAAAAGTAAGGAACTGTCAATAGTAGAGCAAACTGATTTTGCCTGATGTTTACTCAGTGAAGAGGATCTGCGCGGTACTACCATGGGATTATACCAGTTATGGGACAGGAGACCCCCCTTCACTGAGCTTCTTGAATTCTTAATCACTTGGAAAGATCTGTTGCTCCGTGCTGCTCTTCAGGGTGAGCGTCCTTCACCTTCATCTCTAACCCCATCTGTACTGCAGCAAATCCTGCGTGCTCCTTTCAGTTACCTCTTGAGGATTACCTCTAGTTCTCCTGCTGGCGTGAGGATTCAGACAGGTAGCTGGAAGGGTCACACTGAGCTTGGAACCATTGAATATTTCTTTCTAGCACAAGTGGTTCCACAGTTATAAGCATTTGAGACCCTGGGCACCGCACAATGAAGCCTTGGGTTTGGGAGTGAATTCATGTGGAGTTATTGTGGTTAATAGGGTTTCGTGGTAGGTGCATCAAAATCTATTTATATTCCTGCACCTGCAAATCTCTTAGATCAGTCCACACCCAATTATTTTTAATTTCTGAATAAATTGCCTATTTTTCTGATTTAGGAAGGATATACACTCTGATCAAACAATTCAAGTGTCTGGGTCTTATAAAGGACATGCTTGCTGCTATGTAGATTGTAAAAAACAAATTCCACAACCCATTCTCTCTACTCTCTTAATGAGGATGAGGTTGTTTTGGAATTGAAAAGAACTCTATATATTTGTTAGATTTGGCAAGACATAGCCTAAGCTGTCTTCCAGAAATAGTATCATAACAAACAAAATAAGAATATTCAGAGAGGGACTTCGAAGTGTTAATCGGCCTCTTTAGAGGAACTGACCATTTGATTTACCAGTAATTTATAAAGTTGAATAAAGGGAGAGAGAAAAACACTCTTTTTAGATTTTGATAAAGACAAATTTGGTTCTGTGTCAGAGCTCATGTTATGAACAACAACAGGAACCAACGCATCACCTCCCCCGGAGCAAGGAACCGACACATCACTTTCCCTGAGTGTAAGGAACCGACACAGCACCTTCCCTGCAGCCCTTTTTAGTTGTGTACGTGACACATCCAAGGTACTTTGTGTGAAAAGTGTAACACCAACACAGTAATAGTAACAGCTGCAACATCAGGTGAAATCACTGCAGGGACTATAGTAGCTTGCATAACAGCTGTAACTACAGCATGTACCTCAATAATGACGATGCTTGTCACCATGACAGCAACAGCAGCATCAAAAACAGCTGTAACCACAGCAAATGCCACATCTACCACTACAGGGACGACAGCAGCCACAAAAGCAAGGACAAATGCAGCAACAACAGCTACAACCTCAGCAGAGACTACAGAAGCAACTGTATTTACCAGCACATCAAGGACTACAGCTATCTTGTCAGCAGAAACCACAGTTACCACAACAGTAGAGACCGCTGAAATGACCACAGATTCCGCCATGTCAGGGATAAGCATAGCAACAACAGCTAACAGCATTGCAACGACCACGGCAAAACCACTGCTGTAACCACAGCAGCAACCACATCTGTCACCACAGCAGGACCAATAGCAGCATCAACAGCTGCCAAAAAGACAGGGCTGAAAGCAGTAGCCTTAGTTATAAGCAGAGCAGGGCCAACAGTCTCAATAGGTGCCACAACAGCCCAAATCACACCATCAATAGCTGTCAGGACAGTACGAAAGTAATAGGGACCACACCACTGAACACTTTTATAGGGACAGAAACAACATCTGCTAGCAAGGCAGGAGCAGCAGCATTGACCAAACTTGAAACAACAGTAGGGACAAAACAAGAGCTGTCACAACAGCAGGCATCACAGCATTGACAACAGCTGCCTGCATAACTGAAACAAGAACCACAGCACGGCAGTAAACACTGGTACATACATATGGGCACAGACTATTTGTGTCTTGGGTCTGCACAGCCGGCCTCTTTTTTTGTGGCTTGTTTGTGTACTAGTTTTGTTTTCTACACTTGTGGTGCCATGTAGAATCTTACCAAGAGGCAAAGCACAAATAGGCTGCAAATTCTGGCACCCCCATATTCAGCAACTAATGTGACTTCACAAAACATGCAATCCACTTTTTACCAGATGGAATGTGGAAATGTAGACATAACTTGTAATCACTTAATTTCCATATGATTTAAGTGTTACTACAGCATGTAAAAATGCGACAACTATTTTCTACAATGCAACAAATAATCCCAATATAAATAGGATATTTCAATGCTTTGGAGACTGGTTAATGAATTATTCTTTCACTCATATTTTGTTTTCCCTTTCAGAAGAGTATAGACTTTCTCAGTACCAAAATAATTTCTTATTATCCATTATGAGGAGGCTGATAAGACAATTGAAAATCAATGCAGGTTCTGGGCTCAGTTTTAATAATAATATTGAGTATTCTTTTGATGTCTAGGGCTGCTTATTTCTGCAGAGAAGCACAATCCGAGAAACTTCTTCAAGCCCAGAGGATGCTGGAAAATTCATCTTCGAAATCATTCCTGGTGAGTTGTGAGCACTTGCTACAATACATTCTCTGACTTTACAACAATTGTGGTAATTAATGAGTGGCCATCCCTGCTTTTTTGTGTGGTTGTGGGTGGAAACCACCAATACTAACACAAATGGCAACTATATCAAAACCATCCCTATCAATTCTATACCCAACACTACCACAAACAAAACTACCTCAATTCATCGTTTAGAGTTATTTCAAGTTACTATAACTCTTGCCCTAAAGTAACTATGTTGCGCCTCCACCATGTCACAGTTTGTCATCAATGATGCCATTTCAAATGTAGCAGTGATGTTATTAATGATTTCATAGAACGTGTAATGAGTGATGCAAGATGTGAGGTCACAAGCAGTGCATTGATGAGGGTGTGATTTATAAGTACTTTAGGGCACGAGTTTGTTGTTACTTGAGATAACTAGAACTGGTGAATGCATGTGGTTTTGTTTATTTAAAACAGTATGCTTTTTGTGACATTTTCACCAAACTATAACATCCATTTAACCTTCAGTTTTTTCAGTGTATTTCTAAAGTTTTTTTTTAACATAAAGTAATATTTTATTACCATACATAAAGCCAACAACTGTGCATGGCGTGGTGTTAGCCGCAGGGGCCAGGCCTTGTATTCAACCCCTGTAGGCACCCAATCCCCTGCCATGCAGCACGGCAAAGGATGTGCACCGCATGCGGTTGGCCACAGGGCAAAGGCCTGTGTCCAACCTCTCGCAGGCAAGTAGCCCCATGCCGCACAATGCTGCCTCTGGGACTCCCCTTGTAGGCCTACCTGGCCCCTTATATCTTTTTTTTTACAGAAATCAGGACTGAGTCCAGAGTCCTAAGTTGGCTGCCACCACATTGTTGTTGATGTGATGGCAGCCAATCATATCTCCTTTCGATATCTGTTGGGGCATGGACCCACCACTAAGCCCCAGGGGTGTTACTCTGGACATACAGTGGACCAGCAGATCCATGAACTGCCCCAAAAAGCATTTTTTTAAATTTACCCCCGGCAAGGGTTTAGGGTGTCCCTACCTTGCCCTCTTATATCTTGTTTTGTTTAGTTCCCAAGTTCTAAGATGGCAATCACAGCTTTTTCTTCAGGTTTCGGCCAACCAATCACAACACATGGTTGAGCTCACAGATCTGCAGTCTGTCATGGATCTGCCGTGGACTCTGCATGGCATCAGATATAAAAGGTTTTTGAGTCTTAATGGCTCAAAAACTACTGAACGGATTTACACTAAATGACAAAACGCACAGTTTTTGGACCAAGATCTAGCTTTCTGCAAAATCTGTTCAGCAGTTTTTGCGGTATCACTGATCAATTAATGAAAGAAGATAATGTGTTTTTGGTCTCCCCTTTATCTTGGCCCCCCACTTCATGGATCACCCCAAAACTTTCCAGGAAGAAGCTGAGGTGAATGAGACTTTTTTGGGAAAGTTTTGTGAAAATTCTTCAAACTGCACCAAAGTTATATGGAAACCCCCAAAAAATGCTGTTTCCATGGAAACGTGGTCCTAACTATAACTACCCAGTGACAACCGCCACTGGGTAATATATTGTGATATACAAATATCCTTTTCTAATTTCTATTTATTATTTGTTTTATTAAATATAATTTTATTTTGCAATTTCAAAAATGATGATTCAGATGATTCAGTGGATCTGCAAGCCCAAGTGCACATAGTGATTGGCTGGCTGCAATCTGCAAGAAAAGTTGGGCCCACCATCTTAGGACTTGGGGAGTCAGTCCCTGAGTCTTAAATACTAAAATTGAAAAAGATATTAGTAGGCAGGGTAGGTTAACCCTGACCCCCTGGCTCATTCCCCAGCACACCCACCTGAAAGAATCTTGGTGAATCTGCGGACTGGAGCATTTGAAAAAAAAAGGGTGGGGGTTGGGACCCTGTTGGGGCTAGGTCACTTCTGGCCAGGCCCTGCAGCCAACCCCATATCTCGCACGGCGATATACATCTTACTTTAAGTTAAAAAAAAACATGGAAGTCACTGAAAACACAAAGGTTAAAGTGATGTTATAGTTAGGCATTGTATTGATAACTTACTTTACATTAAAAAAAAAAGTAGATATTCCTTGAAAAACACAAAGGCTAAAGGGTCATTATAGTTAGGTGAAACTGTCAGTTAAAATATTCTATTGTAAACTAACAGTATATCTCACACCCACGCCATGCACTGCTTATGCCCTCACTTATTAGTTTGAAATGTTATGTTTTAGCTGGCATTTTCACCCAATTATAACATCCCTTTAATCTCTGTTTGGTTAGTGAATATATATATATATATATATATATATATATATATATATATATATATATATATATATATTACCTACTGGCGGTCGCCAGTAGGTAGTTATAGTTAGGACCACGTTTCCATAGGAAAACCTCAACATTCTATTTTGAATAACTTTGGCGCCGGTCGACGAATCCTCGCGAATTTCTCAAAATAGGTGGGGCGCTACGCTCCGCTCCTACCCTGAAAGTCTCGGGGGGATTCGTCAAGCGGGGGCTGAGATAAAAGGGGGGTCCCAAAACGCGTTTTTCCCATGCATTTTTCCATAGGACCTTTAGAACGAGCTACAGCCCGAACGGCTGAACAGAATTACTAGAAATTTGGCAGAGAGGTAGTCCCTAGGTCAAGGAAGTGCCTTTTGTAGGTTTGGTGTAAATCTGTTCAGTAGATTCTGAGAAAATAGCCTTTAAATCAATATATATATCTGAGCCCGCTTACGGTACGCTTACCGTACGCTTACGGTAAGCGTACGGTGGCGTGCGCGAGCGCGATTCTGATTGGCTCTTAGATCTTAGTAAACATTCGAATCGGCAGAAACCAGGAAGCGGCGTCCGCCATTTTGTCTACCGCACTGAGTGTTATGTATCAAACATGATGGCCAAAAACATGTTACGGGGATGTTTTGACAACTCCCTCTCACATAGTCATGTTGAGGGAGTCCCCAAACATCCCCCAAGAGCAAAAACGGCATTATTTTTTTTTCGGCAATTTCGCGGGGTACGCTTACCGTACGCTTACCGTAAGCGTACGGTAAAAAAATAAAAATAAAAAAAACACTATCCACACTTTCTCCACCCCTTGTGCAAATGGTGGCCGAAGGCCACCATTTGTGCATGGCTTATCCGAGCACAGAAATTTCCCAAAAAATTTCAACAGATTACCTATCACAAGGAAGCGCATAATATGTCCTCCATGTGCGCACGGTGCGCGAAGCGCATCGTGCGTACATGGCCCATCTAGCGTAACGTGGGCACGGCACTAACTGCGTAAAGTGGGTGCGCGGTGCGCGAAGCGCACCGCGTGCTCACTGTGCGCGCACGGTGCGCGAAGCGCACCGTGCGCGCACGGAACGAACTGCGTTAAGTGGGCGCGCACGCCACGAATGGCGTAAAGTCACTTAGCATTTAAAAAACCGTACAAATTCACTGAAAAAACCATAGGTTTCACACACGTTATAGTTAGGAATTAGCATTTAAAAAACCTTGCAAATTCACTGAAAAAACCATAGGTTTCACACATGTTATAGTTAGCGGAAATTTTACTGATAAAAAACCAATGAAATTGCCCCGTTATAGTTAGTGCTGGCAACTATAACTCACGCGACCGCAATCTTCTGCTGATGACATATGTGTCTTTATGAAAAAAAAATATTTGTAATATATGTATAGCTAAAAATGTATGGAAGAAGACATGGGCAAATAAGTGTCTAAATACAGTATTAGCATCAGCAGAGGATTGCGGTCGCGTGAGTTATAGTTGCCAGCACTAACTATAACGGGGCAATTTCATTGGTTTTTTATCAGTAAAATTTCCGCTAACTATAACATGTGTGAAACCTATGGTTTTTTCAGTGAATATATATATATATATTACCTACTGGCGGTCGCCAGTAGGTAGTTATAGTTAGGACCACGTTTCCATAGGAAATCCTCAACATTCTATTTTGAATAACTTTGGCGCCGGTTGACGAATCCTCGCAAATTTTTCAAAATAGGTGGGGCGCTACGCTCCGCTCCTACCCTGAAAGTCTCGGGGGGATTCGTCAAGCGGGGGCTGAGATAAAAGGGGGGTCCCAAAACACGTTTTTCCCATGCATTTTTCCATAGGACCTTTAGACACAGCTACAGCCCAAACGTCTGAACAGAATTACTTGAAATTTGGCAGAGAGGTAGTCCTCAGGTCAAGGAAGTGCCTTTTGTTGGTTTGGTGTAAATCTGTTCAGTAGATTCTGAGAAAATAGCCTTTAAATCAATATATATATCTGAGCCAGCTTACGGTGCGCTTACGGTACGCTTACCGTACGCGTACGGTGACGTGCGCGAGCGCGATTCTGATTGGCTGTTACATCTAAGTAAACATTCGAATCGGTCGAAACCAGGAAGCGTCGGCTGCCATTTTCTCTCTCGCACTGTGAGGGAGGGGCTGTAAACAAAGGCAAAAAACATATAAAGGGGCTGTTTAGACAGCGCCCATGCACATAGCCATGTTAGTTGAGTCCTCAAAGATCCCCCAAGGCCAAAAACGGTAAATTTTTATTTTTTGAAAATTTCGCCGATTACGCTTACCGTACGCGTACCGTGCGCTTACGCTAAAAAATATTTTAAAAAACACACTCTCTGTGCATGGCATATTATTGTCATCACTTACAAATTAAATTTAACAGATTACCTATCACAAGGAAGCGCATAATATGTACTCCATGTGCGCACAGTGCGTAACGTGGGCACGCGGTGCGCGTAGCGCACTGCGTGCCCACCTTGCGTGTACGGCACTAACTGCGTAAAGTGGGCTGCGGGCACCGCGTGCTCACTGTGCACGCACGGAACGAACTGCGTTAAGTGGGTGCGCACGCCACGAATGGCGTAAAGTAACTTAGCATTTAAAAAACCGTACAAATTCACTGAAAAAACCATAGGTTTCACACACGTTATAGTTAGGAATTAGCTTTTAAAAAACCTTGCTAATTCACTGAAAAAACCATAGGTTTCACACATGTTATAGTTAGCTGGAAATTTTACTGATAAAAAACCAATGAAATTCCCCCGTTATAGTTACTGTAGGCAACTATAACTCACGCGACCGTAATCCTCTGCTGATGACATATGTGTTTTTATGAAAAAAAAATTTTTGTAATATATGTATAGCTAAAATTTAATGGAAGAAGACATGGGCAAATAAGTGTCTAAATACAGTATTAGCATCAGCAGAGGATTACGGTCGCGTGAGTTATAGTTGCCTACAGTAACTATAACGGGGGAATTTCATTGGTTTTTTATCAGTAAAATTTCCAGCTAACTATAACATGTGTGAAACCTATGGTTTTTTCAGTGAATATATATATATATCAATACAAATTCTGCCCAATATAAGGAGGTCCACTCTGTCAGCAAAATGAATCATGTGGTGGAGCTGGCAGCCTCGGGACACCACTTTCAAATGCTTAGGCTTAGGGTCGCAAGGAGGAACCGCCGTTTGTGTCTGCAGCGGCCCTGGAGTGTCTGATGACACATAATACAGGACTGTCAACTTGCTACACGGTGAGAGATTTAAAAAGGCAGCTGACTCGATTATGCCGTTTTCACCTACAAGAGGATTGATTTTAACAGTAAGGCAAGCGGCGACACCCACTGGGGATTTAATTTGGACTGCAAATACCAGCGCTCATAGGGGCAAGACAACCACGCCCACTGTGGCTTGAATGTTTTCAATAAAGCTGTGTAAACTCACTGTCGCAACTCACCTTATTCTGCGCATGGCTTGTGAACAAGGAAGTTTTTCCGAAACGCGTAAGGCCTAAGCATTTGAAAGTGGTGTCCCGAGGCTGCCAGCTCCACCACATGATGCATGTTTTGCTGACAGAGTGGGCCTCCTTATATCGGGCAGAATTTGTATTGATGTATAGCGGCCATGCCTGGGTCGCAAGGAGGAACCGCTGTTTGTGTCTGCAGCGGCCCTGGGGTGTCTGATGACACGTAATACAGGACTGTCAACTTGCTACAGGGTGAGAGATTTAAAAAGGCAGCTGACTCGATTATGCCGTTTTCACCTACAAGAGGATTGATTTTAACAGTAAGGCAAGCGGCGACACCCACTGGGGATTTAATTTGGACTGCAAATACCAGCGCTCATAGGGGCAAGACAACCACGCCCACTGTGGCTTGAATGTTTTCAATAAAGCTGTGTAAACTCACTGTCGCAACTCACCTTTTTCTGCGCATGGCTTGTGAACAAGGAAGTTTTTCCGAAACGCGTAAGGCCTAAGCATTTGAAAGTGGTGTCCCGAGGCTGCCAGCTCCACCACATGATGCATTTTGCTGACAGAGTGGGCCTCCTTATATCGGGCAGAATTTGTATTGATATATATATATATGTATATATATATACCAGTAGCGGTCCGTGGAGGGAGTTCCGTGGGGCGGTGAGACGGGGCGGGGGGGGGGGGGGGCAGTGTAGGGGAAATGTAAACGCCGGAATATGGATGAACGGAGGTAAGTACACATTTAAATAAATAAAAGAATTTTGTTGCGCGCGCTGCATCACATTTTGCGATGCAGCGAGCGCAAAGGAATTCATTTTATTTATTTAAATGTGTATTTACCTCCGTTCATCCATATTCCGGTGTTTACATTTCCCCACCCTGCCCCTCCCCCGCCCCAACTCACCGCCCCACGGAACTCCCTCCATGGACCGCTACTGATATATACCCATTTATATATATATACATACCCACATATATTTTAGATACGTTTTTATAAATATATGTTTAAATATATTTAAGTATGCATATACAAGTGTTTTTATATGCATAGATGTATTTTTTAATTTTATATTGAAACTAATTGTATATTCAATTTGAATATTAATACATATTGCTCTAATACTATTTAACTTTTAAATATTAATTATTATTACAGATTGTTACTTTTAAATAGAATGTATTAATTTAATTATTTTTTTTATATCGTTTTTAAATAATGTACAATTATAATCTTATCTCTGAACCCTAAAAACTCCTTATTAAGCCTACACACTAACCACTCAAGATCCCTAAAAACCTATTACTATCCCTATACTTTACCACCCCTGAACCCTAAAAGCCCCTTACTACTTCTATGAACTACCCACTCATGAACCCTAAAAATACCTTACTTCTCCTACACATTGCTCCTTCCTGATCCCTAATAACCCTTTACTCTTTCTATAGACTGCCCAGCCTTGAATCCTAAAAATCCTTTAATACCCTTATACAGTCTTGACCCCTGAACTAAAAAAATACCTTACTACCCCTGTACACTAATCATCCCTGAACTCTAAAAACCCTTTACTACCCATGCACACTGTCCACCTTGATCCATAAAAAACCCTTACTATCACTATACACTTCCCACCACTGAACCCTAAAAGCACCTTACTAACCCTGTACACTACCCAGCCCTGAATCCTAAAACTCCTTTAATAACCCCATACAGTCCTGACCCTTATAAAAATGTTACAACCCCTTTACACTACTTTTCCCTGAACACGAAACCCTTTTAAGAGCCCTATACACTACTCACTCCTGAGCCATAAAAACCTTTTACTACTCCTATATTCTACTGATCCCTGAACCCTAAAAACTCTTTTGTACCTGTATGCATTACTCAACCCTGAACCCTAAAAACTCCTTACTGTCCGTATACACTACCCACCCTTGAACCCTAAAAACAATACCCCTAAACACAACCCAAACATTACATTTAAATGATAAAATTATATTTATTTTTCAATATTGTTTATACATATGTACTTAAAAAAGTTAACATTAACCTATTCTTATTATTAACTAATATTATACCTTTTAACAACCTAACATACAATTTACTGAATAACTTACATTTTATTAATATATTATTTTGAAATAAAAATATATTTCTTTAATTAATTATAAATGCATTAACGAAAGCTTATTAATTTTAAAATAATTTAAAATTCACCTTTCTCATCATTATATATGAGTAAATACTTATGTATATTTGTAACTATGTATATACATATATCTATATATATTTATATACCTTTAATAACTACATATATATACACCTGTACATAAACATATATACATATGTATTATAAACACATAGACACATATAATGACTTTTAACAGTCAAAACAATACTGCGATCTAAATTACTGATAAACTCATCTGTGATGTAAAGACCCTTATGTGCTTGCCTGTGATATTCAGTCATACAAAGTAAAATCTGCGATGTAATGGTGGCGTACCCTGTGCTTGATTTGCCAACCCATGTTCATGTAGCGGACAAGTAGAAGGAAGGGTCACTGAGGAATTCTAAAAAGGACTGCCATCTTGGGCTAAGTTAGTACACCTGGGCTGTGTAATATTCAGAGTAGGTTTGTAGAGCATGGGTAAATTTATGTTTTCGATTTGAAATTTCCTACTTTCTTCAGTTGTGTAGCATCATGAAAATTCAACAACTAAACATGGTACACCAGCGTTTTTCCTAAATGGCATGTACTATTTTTCATTAGCCCACAAAATGACAACTATCAGTTCCCAAAAGCAGCTAATGGTGAACAAGAGCAAAGCGGTGCCTCAATTCCAGATTTTTATGTTTTCGACAATTAAATGTGTGCCCAAATCAGGTTCACCTGAGACTGCATTCATGGAAATGGCTGAGCCTTTTAAAAACCGGTCGTCTTCTGATGTAATGTAGACTTTGTTTTTGAATAATACCTGATATGGAAGGACGATAACAACCGTGCTCAGCATCAGACAGGCAGGTCAGTGACACAATGCAACTCTAGAGATTGAGTTTATGTACTCTACTCTTATTTTAGCAGGGGTATTGGGTGATCCAAACCGCACCGGACAAGATGCCTATGTGCTGATGGCGAATTCGCAGTGTGAGATGGAGGAGTGGATCAAGGCCATCAAGCGGGCAGCGGGAACTCCATCAGGAGGTAACAGTCCACCAAACCAGGGTTTTAAGTACTCCTTAGCCTCAAGCATTTTAAATTGTATACAAAGATGCTTCCCACTTGACATGTTTGGAACACGCACTGTGGTTCCCAGCCACATGTGGGAAAACAACAAGCTATGCTATTTTTGTGCCACCAATCCTACCAATCTACCAACCCAGCTACAACTGTCTGTCACACTAAAGTACCAATCACCTCAAAGAACCAATGTGTAAAAAAGGTTTACACATGAGACCTGTAAAATAAAGAGGTTATGCATACGGTAGGTACAAACTAGGTCAGCAAAAAGGGGTCCAGGCCCTCCGGAGTTATTATTACTTAGGCTATTCTCAAATCCTTAATATTTTCACTTTTAAATTGTGATTCTTTGCTGTTCATCACTTTTACAAGTAACACATTTTTACATTTCATATTTAGATTTTGCCTTCTGCCTTTTGCCAATCCATTCATTATTAAGCATGGGGTCTTACTCTGGATAATTTTGAATTTTGCTGAACAGTCTGAAACAGCACTGCGCTCGCATCTTGCTAGCCATGTTCGCACTTCTCACCAGTGGCTGAGCTGCGTTGGGGCTAGGGTTGCCACCTGGCCGTTTTTTTACTTGCCTGGTCTGTATCTTTACGTGCAGGCTGATAAGACAGGTGACCATATTTTTATTGCTGGTCGCATCTATTTTTAAGTTCAGGGTGGTAAGAAAGGTGGCAAGCCTGGCTGGTGCCTGGCAAATTGGAGGATGATACGAGACGGGGGTCTGATGCCCCCTGGTCTGGGACCACAAATTCAGAGTACTCATCGGTCCTATTTCAAGTCCAATACGCTTTATACTCCTATGAGCGATCACATCCCAACCGCTTCAGATTCCCTTCTGAACAGAAAATTATATTTAGAGAGGGAGACCATGAACACTTTGGCTTTCCGCAAATGGTTCTTATTATAATCTGCTTGAGAGACAGCATTTTTCAGCATAAATACTGCTGCCTTGCATAAGTAGTAAACATAAATGCAGATATTAGGTCTTTCATGTCTACCGTCCAAGAACTGTGGACCCCTTAGCCAATCATGTTTTAAAAAAGGATGAAGAATCCCCGTGTACCCAAACTATGGCCTTTAATATCATTGTTAGGAAAAACTGAGAACTCACCAATCACTTGAAATTCCTACCTACCTCCTAGAAGGATACCTTATTTCGAATTAGAGATCCTAACTGCAACTACAAGTCACACTTTAATGATTCTTTTCACTTTTGCCATAGTTTAGTCACTCTCCATGTAGGCAGTGATTGATTCACAGCCTTCAGTGGGTGCCCACTTGGTCTTCATTGTCTTGATATTGAATACAAATACAAACACATTCTTTCTATCTGATAAAGCAGTGTGACCACAGGAATCCTGCTGAAAAATAGTTAAAGGATGCTAAATTTATGTAGGTACTCCTAAGAGCTGTTGATCTCACATTTAATTTATTATCACATTATTATTTTATTTTAATATTTTATTATTTTATTTCTAAATTATTATCATATTTGGAAGAACCTCGAAATAGGTTGATATGTATACTTAATGCAACTGCTAAGGTTTGAGGTGGCAGCTATCAAGATCTGGTTCTCTAATACTTTGCTTCTTAGTTATAAGTCCGATAATGAAACAACTCAATCACTATTTTAATCAAAGCTAATTCCCTTTGCATAAATAAACAATGATCTTCCCGAAAACTCTGTTTAGAATAATCTGAACCTAGAAGTCAACCTGTGCATGTTTGTTTTGTACCTCTATAAACAATTCACAGAGGACCAGATGTATCAAAAGGTTTAACCCATTCTGGGTCTATGGGAAAATGTGTTTGTACATATGGCCCAGAGTTTCTGGTTTGCGAATTTGAAACTTTGATTCCCTTATCTGTATGGACCAGATAAATAAATACTGTATGAAGTATCTTTACTGTGTTTTTGAATAGTTTTAACAGAAGTAAATTGTTGATTGCTGTAAATACATTCAACCTTTCTTTCCAACTAAATAACATGTCAACCCATTCAAACAGTGGCAAGTCTAACTAAATACTGTTAAGGGTTCTCCAGAACAGTGGGCTCGTCACAATTTATAATGTGTTTTTCCAGGCCATACCGAAGTCTTACATGGTCCAGTCTCACAAAAGTGTTGTAAGTTTCACCTGTGCTGCTTCTGGAACCCTAACATACTAATGTTATGGGCTCAGAGTCTATTTTTGGTCTCGCCTAGCGTTGCAGCGCAAATGCGCTGCCATCGCTTTGCGAGTCGAATAGCAATGGGGTAACCCAGTATCCCTCAGAACCTGGGCAGTTATGCAAAAGCAACAATTGGTTCTGTCGGGTAAGAATAATTTCTTTAGATATTGAGTCACTTTTAGTTATTCAGAACACAACGGCAATTTATAAAAATATATATACACACAATGAGACCATAGAAAATATGAATGATTTTATAAATTCCGTCATTTATAAATATTTGAATTGAGTTATATGGCTGTCAAAGAACGAGAACAATTAAAGAATTATTGGTGACAAGGTGACATGTGGTGCTCAGTGAACTAGTGATAGTGCGTGCTATATACAAAGTGATTCTTAAAATTCCGACAATTTAAAGAGGCCAGAGAAACAGGTAATTGAATAGGTCTGCAAATAGGTTTGAGTCAGTTTTTTAGCAGAGTCTTTCAACTGATCCAGTATTCGTCGACGTTTCAACCCTGAAGGTGCACAACTGGTTAGTCAATGCGGGTCTTCATCAGGACATGGTGAAAGGGGGGAGGTTAGGTTGACAGCCTGTAGGATAGCAAAGTTTAGGGTCAAATGTGTGTAAGTGGGAAGGGGGATGCTCGAAATATATCGGCATGCAAGGTGACAACTCACCTAGTGTGGTCCGATATTTCTTAATGGACTTGGTTCGAAATCTTGGACTGGCAGGTGTTCAATGATCTCCTGAGTCACACTAATTCAGGGAAAAAAGGGTGGGGAATAATCACGCACTGCCTATGGAATGCTCCTCAGTAATTTTGATAGGTATTAATCTCAACGTGAAATAAGACTCACCCAGTATCTGATTTGGGTCTTGTAATCGGGTTTCACATTAATCAAAAGCCAAGCGCAGGCATACGTCCTGACTTCTCTGTGCGCATAAATCGCACGTCTGGCGGGTTCTGTGTGAAAGGGACATCATTAGCCTTTCCAGTGCTTGTTACATACTACAATGCACTCACGTGGGTGCTCGTCTATAATGGAGTAAGCACTCACCCAGTAACAGTGTCTCGCAGTCGGGTTTCGCATTAGTTGGAAGCAGACTTGTGTCCGGATCCCTCTGAGCGCATTAGTCACTCGTCAGGAGGGTTCTGCATAAAGAAGGGGGAGTCCGTTAATTTACAGTACCGTCAGTGGTACGGTGTGTGGACAAACCACTGTACGAGCGCTCACCTGGGTATAATTACACGATTGTAAATTAGTGAGAGAGGGGCTCAGGCATACGTCCTGTCTCCCCAAGGCCGAATCAGTGAGTGCTCCTGAAAGCGGCCTATAGATATACAAGCAGCTATGCGTGTACGTGGCGCCTGTCAGCTACAAATGCGTGGGCCATTAGTTGCTAGGTGACGCGTCCGGCGCAAAACGCCGATGCGTCATGCGTTTAGCGACAGTAGCTAGGCAACCAAGTGACAGGCCTGATGATGCGTTCAGGAATGTAATCGTCATGGAAGCGTCGGCAAATCACTCTTCAATGTCAGAGGAGTAGGCCGTTTTTGTCAAAAGCAAAGTATGGCACATGTTTGGTCTTACTCCTAGCAGGAACCGGGGTGGCCGGTGAATATCCGCTGGAGCCAAGCACGATTGTAGTGTATTTGTTAGTGGCAGAAGCAATATTGGCGTAAACATCCGGCATCCTGTCGAATTGATTTGTGTGTAATTGCGTGTTCTATATGCATTTCTCACAGCTTAATTAAAAATTCACAGTTACATATTGCTTCATGTTTGAGATGCACAACATTTTACAGTGTTTACATTTTTTTAAAAACATATGCGTACATCAACATGGCCATGATATTGTATAGGAAATTAAATGACGAATACAGTAAAGAATTATACAGCTTATGACCAATGAGAACGTTGAAGGCTAGAGTTGCCCCATTTGTTTTGCAGTTTCCTCCATCTCGTTCAGCCCGGACTGTACCGAGTTGAGCGAATGAATCCATCTACACTCCCTAAAGTTCAGGGCCACAGAAATCGCACCCCCCCTCGCATTTGGGATGATCCTTTCTATGATCCACCATTTCATGCTGTCTGGAGGGTGGTTATGGGTAACAAAGTGTTCAACCATGGGAGCGCCCTGTACTTTGCATCTTATTCTGCTCATGTGTTGTAGGATTCTGGCTTTTGCTTTCTGGATTGTTTGACCTACATAAATCAGCCCACAGGGACAAAGAATAGCGTATATAACCTGAGAGGTATTGCAGTTGGTGAAGTGAGCTAGCTTGTATGTTTTGTTGTTGTATGTGAATGTGGTTCCCTCTTGGCATTGGTCACATGCTTTACAATGACCACATTTGTGGTGTCCATTCACAGGCGGTAAACCAAAGTAGTTTCTGAGGTCCAGTTGTTTGGGAGGTTCCAAGAATGCCCTGACAACAGTGT
Source organism: Triturus cristatus (assembly GCF_964204655.1). NCBI lineage: Eukaryota > Metazoa > Chordata > Amphibia > Caudata > Salamandridae > Triturus > Triturus cristatus. Next base: position 435,258,060 of record NC_140594.1, on the reverse strand, counting down.
CCTTGATGTTTTTGCCTCTCCTGAAGGCAAAGATAGGGTCCTGCTCAGTCTTAAGTTCACTCGCTACCAAGTTCCAATATTTCTTTACTATCTTCTTGATGTCGTTACTCTTGGTGTTGAATGTGGTTACACAGACAATGTTATTTGATACGTTGTCCTTAACCTTGACTTCTAAGAGTTGGTCACGTGGGCAGTACCATGTGCGCTTCTTTGCCCGTTTCAGCAGCCCAGTTGGGTATCCCCTTTCCTTCAGACGGTTTGTGAGGGTCTCAGATTCCTTGAAGAAGTCATTCCTTCTGATACAGTTTCTTCTTAATCTCAGATATTGTCCATAGGGTAAATTGTCCCTCAGGTTTCGTGGATGATGTGAGTCATACATTAGTAGCGTGTTCCTTTCCATCGGTTTTCTATACAAATCACAGTATAATAAACCTTCCTCTACTCGGAACGTGAGGTCCAGGAAGTCTATGGACTCGTTGTTGCTCGTCATCGTGAACTGAATGTCATTTGTTCTTGCGTTGAGCCAGTCATGAAATTTATTGAGTTCCTCAAGGTCGCCGGACCATACCATTATGACATCGTCAATGTAACGTTTCCATACGGTGATCTGGTTGAGGTATGGATTTCCATGACTGTACAGGTGTTCCTCTTCGTAGTGGTCCATGAAGATATTCGCCAGGCTCGGCGCATAGGTCGCTCCCATCGCTACTCCCTTACATTGATAGTAAAATTGGTTTTTGAAAAGGAAGTAGTTCTTTTTCATTGCAATCTCCAAAAGTGAGATCAGAAAGTCACTTGGAATCCAATGGGGTCTCTCGCGTTCATCTAGTGTTGCTCTGATGATGTCCACCGCTTTTTCTTGAGGAATTGATGTGTACAACGAGGATACATCTAGTGTTACAAGTAGTTGTGTATGTACATCAAATGCTTGTCCCTCCAATAGTTGGATGATGTGCATGGTGTCTCTTACATAGGATTTTGTTTTGGGGACACAAGGTTGTAAGAAGTGGTCAATGAATTAGTTCAGTGGTTCCAGAATAGAACCACATCCAGACACAATTGGTCTACCAGGTGGCTTGACCAGCCGCTTATGCACCTTTGGTAGTGTGTAGATTGTAGGGATCCTGGGTTCTTTTTTATTGAGGAAGTCATGTTCTTGTTGGCTCAGGAATCCGGCTTTCACTCCATCATTGGTTAATTCTTCTATCAATGATTTAAGAACAGGCGTAGGGTCACGTGGGGTTGGTTGGTAGCTTTCCAAAATGCCCAGTTGTAGTTCTATTTCTTCAACATAATCACTAGTGTTCTGCAGCACTACAGCGCCGCCCTTGTCTGCGGCCTTGATAACGATGGAGTTGTTGTTGCTTAGAGAGTTCAACGCCAGTCTTTCTTCCTTGGTGATGTTATAATGTATATATCTTCTTGTATCCAAGAGTTGCATGGTTTCATGAAGGACAATTTTTTCAAAAGCCAGTATCTTCTCACTCATTAGGTATGCCCCCGGTGTGAAGGTAGAGGCAGGTCTGAAATTTGTGGCTGCTGATTTTGGATTGTAGATGTTTTTGCTGAAATAGTATTTCAGTCTAATCTTCCGAAAGAATTGCTGGAGCTCCAGTTTAACTTGAAACGAGTCGGGTATAACGGTTGGTACAAATGAGAGTCCTTTGGCAAGGACCCCCCTTTCGGCATTAGACATGACGTGGTCTGACAGGCTGATTATAGGTTCTTTCTGGTTAGGCGTATCATTTGTACAGGGCCTAGTCTGTGTGGTCAAGGTGTTAGTGTTATGTGCTGAGGCAAGCATCTCTTCGTTTGTGGGTAACCCTGAGGTATTGCTGGTGTTGTTCTCAAGGGGGGTAAGGATTGTGATTCTCATGGTGTTGTTGTCTACAGTGGTTAAGGCCTGCTCACTTTGTGATTGGACTGTCTCGTGATTCCCCCTATGGGTGTCTACCATCTGTAGGTTTGTCTCCGTGTGGAGATCTCCCCATGCGTTTCTGGCTGGTAGAAGCGGACACAGGATGGTCCCTGCTGTGTGTTCCTGCCTCTGTTCCAACCCCTTGGTCTTTCCCAATTCTGTGACCTCCCTCCCCCCCTGTTTGCCTGCCGGTAGCCTTCCCCTAAAAAATGAGGGCTCTGGTCTCCTTGGTAACTAGTGGAGGGTCTATCGGACTCTGAGTCTGTGCCACTTCCTGCCGAAGAATTAGAGAATGTTTTAAACCTTCTTGGGCCCTGTCTGCTTCTATTGGAAAAGAAACCCTGGCTGTCCTGTTGATAATAGTCGTCAGCCAGGTAGGGGTACGTTGTGTTTTTGTCGTAGTTCCTTATGTCTTTCGCGAGTTTGTCTAATTTCCTATTCAGTGTGACTGTGTTAAAGTCAGCCAATGTTTTTTCTGCTCGCTCTAACGCTTCTCTGGCGTTTGAGAGGGTTCTATCATCTAGTATTGCCTTCTTTAAATCAGCGATTTCTTGTGAGAGTTTTTTAACATATTCAATCGCAGTCTCTACCCCAAGTACCATCCAATGTCTGGAGCAATTGTTCGCTACGTAACTAAACCCTTCCCTGAACTTCGGGATGTCTATGAAAATGGCAGGTTCGTTACGAACTTGCAATCCTTTTGGAATTATGTTGGATTGCAGGTACTTAGTTAGTACATGCCCATGCAGACGCGATCTGATGAGTTTCTTTTCTAGTCTCTCTATCTTGGCTAGTTTCTCATTGAAGCCTATATCGACTAACACTCTGTCTGAACCTAGAAGGAAATTGGAAGTACCCTGATCTTGAATTAGCTTTGCTATGTAATCTTCACTGTAAGACAGAGTTTCTTTTTCAGACATGCTACAAGTATACAGAAAACAAACAATTTCTAAACAACAAGTAATAAACACAGTACAGACGATACTTCAAAAAACACAATAAATGAGAGAAAAAACCCTCGCAGGTAAAAACCTGCACTAATCCAACTCGAATAGCAATGGGGTAACCCAGTATCCCTCAGAACCTGGGCAGTTATGCAAAAGCAACAATTGGTTCTGTCGGGTAAGAATAATTTCTTTAGATATTGAGTCACTTTTAGTTATTCAGAACACAACGGCAATTTATAAAAATATATATACACACAATGAGACCATAGAAAATATGAATGATTTTATAAATTCCGTCATTTATAAATATTTGAATTGAGTTATATGGCTGTCAAAGAACGAGAACAATTAAAGAATTATTGGTGACAAGGTGACATGTGGTGCTCAGTGAACTAGTGATAGTGCGTGCTATATACAAAGTGATTCTTAAAATTCCGACAATTTAAAGAGGCCAGAGAAACAGGTAATTGAATAGGTCTGCAAATAGGTTTGAGTCAGTTTTTTAGCAGAGTCTTTCAACTGATCCAGTATTCGTCGATGTTTCAACCCTGAAGGTGCACAACTGGTTAGTCAATGCGGGTCTTCATCAGGACATGGTGAAAGGGGGGAGGTTAGGTTGACAGCCTGTAGGATAGCAAAGTTTAGGGTCAAATGTGTGTAAGTGGGAAGGGGGATGCTCGAAATATATCGGCATGCAAGGTGACAACTCACCTAGTGTGGTCCGATATTTCTTAACGGACTTGGTTCGAAATCTTGGACTGGCAGGTGTTCAATGATCTCCTGAGTCACACTAATTCAGGGAAAAAAGGGTGGGGAATAATAATATACTATATACTGTAGTGTGGAAGCTTTGTGGAAGCTCCGCCCACTCTCTGCCTATTGGCTTTTGTCTGAAATGCTGCCTTCTGATTGGTTTGAGGCTTGTTAGTCCCTCCTCATTTATCATTTGTATCCTTCCACGGCTATTGGCCCCTTTACTCCTGACACTATTTTCTTTTAGGTCTGGCCTAGCGTTGCAGTGCGAATGCGTTGCCATCACTTTGCGAGACATGCAGCATATACTGTAGTGTGGAAGCTTCGTGGAAGCTCCGCCCACTCTCTGCCCATTGGCTTTTGTCTTAAATGCTGCCTTTCTATTGGTTTGAGGCTTGTTAGTCCCATCTCATTCATCATTTGTATCCTTCCACGGCTTTTGGCCCCTATACTCCTAATACTATTTTCTTCCCTGTCTCCCCACCCCACCGCCCCCTCCCTCAGTCTGTGACTTCTCACCCTCCCCTCCCACTCCCGTTCGTGTTTTCTTTCCTGCCGGCACTTCCGTTTTCATCTTTATTATTGCCACCTTGAAATATGCGAGTTCAAGATGTGTGCTGTACAAAAACTTCAGGTGCTTAATGAACTAGATTTTAATGTTACTCTAAATATAATAAGACTCTAGGCAACATTCGGTGTATGCATGGCAACTGACGCCTCTTAGTTCACAAATGGCATTGTTGTTGGGCGGGCGGAGACGCCGTGTTTTAACTCATGCTTAAAACAAGCACTTTTAATAACTTCCTCTCAATTCAGTGCTATAATCTTGTGTACTGAGGTGACGCGCTAAAGAAATGCATTTTTTTGAATTCTGAAGAGACATTAGCGCACATTTACATCATGTTTACTGTATGATTAACATGCCGATCATTTTTACGGCTCGCCCACTAGCTCGTATACGCTTGGCTCATCTCCGGCTGGCTCTACCTGTTAATTAATATGTTGGCTCGCGCACCTCTTACAAAGAGAGATGAATGGATACATGATAGTGAGCTAGGTAGATGGTAGAGAAATAGACTGGTGCAGGCAAACAGACAAAGTCAGTCTCCATTGTCTCACGTCAGAATCATTACTTTTAATAACCTGGAAATCTGCCGGCAACTCCCGCATGCCCAAACCTCTTCCCTCTCACCTATTCTTAGCAGAAGCGGCAGATTCTGAGCTGTGTCCTGCTGGTGCAGAGGAGCACGGCAGAGTCTGTAGAAGCGCTGGGATCCCTAGCCTCTTCGGGCGGGCACCTAAGCCTTCCAGGTGCCTTCACACTTGGGATAAATGAATACATTTAGTTCTGTGCTTTAGTCGCCACTCTGTGAGCAGTCTGGTAGATGAAGCTCTGTGTTAATACACACATCCAGAGAGATGGTTGTGTACAAACAAACAACAGCCACAATACCGTACGTTTGAACGTGTAGTTAAATACCTGCTCATCAAGTACCTCATTGGCTGATCATTCCATGGCACTACCAAAATTACATTTGGACACATTTGCTCAACTGTAAAACACTCCCTTCTATGGTTCATTTAACAACTCGGGGCTTAGGTAACCTACTTTGGATGCTGTGTAAAAGAGTAAATACAAAAATGAATGCAGTGAAACTAAGCAACCAGTACTGTCTAAATCACTGTGAAAACTGACACGCATTCTGGCATTTTGTTTAGTTAATGTCGATTTTCTCATAGATGCGAGTAAAGTACTCTTAATATCTTAATGAAATCTGCACACATAACTAATAGCACCGGGCGACCTTTGACAACTAAGCAATGAATACATTTTCATGTATCCTCGAAGCCCCCCTGCCCCCGCCCCCTTGGCAAACTTCTTTGCCTCCCAGTGTTTGGGGGATAACCAAGACGCAGGAGAGTAAGTCAAATAGTCTAGAAAATGAAAGAGAAGCCGGGATTCGGATTCACATGCTCCAATCCTGATCGCGTTGGTTAGTCTGTAAGCACTACTTTTATTAACCCTTTCGATGCTTATGACGGAGCGGTTCTGTCATGCGCGTCGGTCGCGCTGTGCGGATGATGGAACCGCTCCGTCATGGCCCCGCCCGCGCACGAACCCTTCAGCACAGCGCGGTAATCCGCACCGCGCTGAAGGGGTTAATGAGTTTCGCATTAGTAAAGCACCACGGTGTGCATGTGTGGCGCCACTTCACCCATGAGGTACGTGCCAAGCAATTGTTGACACAATCCACACTTTGCATCTTTTTCAATATATTTATTACGAAGTGCAGGACCTTTACAAGGGATTTTGCACACTACATACATTCACTCCAAAAATAAAACGTGTAGGTAAAAAAATTGCCATTTACAAGGTCAATAGCTCTAACTCACAAATGCGAGAACTATTTGCATTGCAAATGCTTGTTATTATATTCTGGTTGTTATGTTTAAAGATTCATCATCTTATGAATTTGCAATTGTTATTGTAATATAGATCCTTTCTACTTGGTACTTTCCCACTCCCCTCTCCCTTTAGTACCTTAGAATGTTCCCAGAGTTGGATCTGGAGCTTACCTTAGAATGTTCAGGAGATCTTTGGAGGCTAGCAGGCTGTGACTGCTGTGGAGCAGTGGAGACAACCAATAAAGCCAATTTCCTGAATCCTATTTGGTGTTTCTTTCTTTTCACTCACCAAGACACTGGCGTTATAACAGTTATCTTAACATATTGTTATGCCACCCATTTAAAGTCCCTCCTTATGCCAGATACTGCATCTTGATTATATTCAGTACAGATTCCAGACTTGTTAAAAAGCTTTATGTTGACCTGTGATGAACCTGACTTTTTTTTCTTTTTTTTTTAAAACTCTTTTGATTAATTGTAATAATAAACATACACAGGTCATCACAAAAATGCTCATGTCGTTCACGTTGTGCCCTGCTTCAGCCCATCTATTTATAAGCACATTAGAGAATAAGGTAAAATGTGTGTGAGTCAATTCTAAACATGTTAAAGACATTACACATATACTTAAACATTCTGTGAATAAGCCCACCATTTGTCCCATATTGTGGCATGTTTTTTGAAGCATCCTTGGGCTCTGCATATGAACTCCTTAGTTGTAGCACAGAACCAGCATTCCTCTTATCCATTCCCTCACTGAAGCAGCTGCCATCGGCCGCCAGTGTCTAGCAGTACCTATCTTGGCTATTAATAGTCCCATTCCAACAAGGGTTCTGATGTTACTCTGGCCTTCCCACTCATCCATCATGCCCAACAACATCTTTTTGGGATTCAAAATGATATCCAGCCTCACCACCACAACCATAGTATTGGTAATCTCTCGCCATTATTGTGACATTTTTGGACATTCCCAGACGCCATGAAAATATGCGGCCCAGGGGCTTTTACAGCATGTACAGTAGGAGCCCAATATTCTGTTCATCTTACATAAGTGAACAAGGATATAGTAAAATCTATGGAGATATTTACACTGAATGCACCTGTGGTTGGAGAGATCGCCATGGTTCTCGCCGCCATCTTGGCGTCCAACCACTTATCATCATCTATTGAGCCCAATTCTTCCCATTTGACTCTTAGTGCAAGCAGTGGGTCTGGGGAATTATTCAGCTATGAGCAATAATGTCTAGAAATGCCCTTGTCTCCCCAATTCCGCAAATTAGCATTTGAGCCTCTAGTGATTTGATTTGATTTATTTATTTAAAAAGCGCCTGAATCACCGCCCAGGGGGTATCTACGCGCTATCGGATTGCTACAGCCAGCTACATAAAATAAACTGATTTAAATAGTAAGGTTTTAAGGAGCCTTCTAAATTGTAGGTGATCTGAACAGTGGATCATATTCTGAGACCAATTCCAGAGCACATCGATAATTCTCCAAGGCGTGCCTCAGCTGTGAACAGCAGAAGAAGTGGGGCTTATGTAACTGAAATTCCGTATGATTTCATGTGATCTCATGACCACACATCCCCCAATGTGAACATCCCGGTCATGTGCCATGCATGAACCAACTACGTTCCCTTCCAAAGTTAATTGGTCTCTCTCTTAGGATGCCATGCATATTAATATGTTTCAGTGCATTGTGGCAGCAGATTATTGGGATCTTGGTTACCTAGGGTGAAGCGGGAGGCACTTTCTTTCTATGTAGCAGGGCCATCGGGTCATCTTTCCCCAAAGTATCCAATTCCAATCTCCACACTAAGTCATGCCTGTGTCCCTGTAACCAGTCATTTATTGGGATGAGATGGGCCACCAAATAGTACAGTTTAAGGTCCACCCATCCCAGACCTGCATCAAACATTCCTTGCCTGCACTTTGCAAAGCAAACCCGTCGGGTTTTATTTCCCCAAAGAAAATCTGTGATCATGGACTGGAGGTTACCAAAAAATTAAGTGGCAGTAAAAATCGGTAATTTTGCAGGGTGGATAAAAATCACGACAGAGAAATAATTTTGAACAGCGTTCCACTCCCATAGCACTTGACTTTGTTAAGGTAGCTATACTAGTCTCTAAAAATGTCAGCGTGAACCTGGTTTCTCCCATTCAAGACACTTCCATTGTTAGACCAACCAGTGGTGTAGGTATGTTTTAAGGCTCCGTTTTTACTTGTCTATGTTGTTTTTTCTAGATCTAGTATAAACAATGAAGGTTTTTTTGTTGTTTTTTTATTATTATATTTTTTTATTAGGATATTTGTTAAACTTAAACATAACATACAAGAAGCAAGATGCTACATCTGACAGCTATGAATTGTGCACATGGTGCATAGCTGAGTACAATGGGACACAAGACATACAGATCAATTGCAAATTAACATGTCATTGTGAGCAATTACCTTATTCCATACTGGTGACTGTGATATCTTCACTTTCGGCATCTCCAAAGCTCTACATTAGAAACATATATTCAGGCATGACTCAACTCAACAGTCCTTGTATCTGCCTAATAACATCTCAAGGGGAATCAATTAACTGGTGTAGTGATGATGCCTTCCCGCGAGTTGTGGTCAGTCTCAGGCATATAAGTCCCTCTAGTAGAAATGTATGTCGTGTAAAGCCCCCAAAAGTTTTTCGGGCGACCCTTGGGGAGAGGAGGTCACTGAAGTTTTCTGTCTGCGTACTGCAGAAAAGCATTTCGTGTGACCACTGCGCCATAGTGGGGGTTGGGCTGCGGAGCAAATTAATCGCTACTCTACGTTTTGCTAGGAGAAGTCCCATGTCTATCAGTCTACGCCCCCCTCTAGGGATCTTTTTGGAATATCAGTAATTTTATCTAGCTCACCAAAAACCAATTCCCAAAATTTATGAACCCTCGGACATAACAAGGCTAAATGTAAGAAGTCAGCAGATTGTTCGGTACATCTTTCACAGGCTGGATTATCCCTCAACCCGTATCTGTATAGTCTCTCCGGTGTGTAATAAGCCCTGTTTAAATATTTTAAATGGATCAGCCTGTGCCTGCCATTTAAAGAGATTCGACGTGTACTGGTGCAACAGTAAGCCCACATAGAGTCATCAATCGGTTGCTGCAAGTCTCGCTGCCAGTCCAACCTGGCCTTGGAGTACTGATTTGTCCTGTGGGACATAGCCATCTTATAAATATTGGAAATTATCTTGCGGGGTGAATTGGCTTTAATACCATAAGTTAATTCCAAGACCTCAGGAGGTTCCAAAAGGTCCTCCCCCAATATGTCGTGTAGTGCATGCCTCGTCCTGTGGAACTGAAACTGTTGCAACAGGGTGCGAGGGTGCTCTTGGTGTTCTAACTCCTCTCACTTTTTTACCACGCCGTTAAGGAAGAGATCGCCGGCAGTCTGAATGCTCAGCGAGCTTAATGCTCGTATCACCCCTCTGTCTCTACATGGAGGCAGCAAGCGGGTCCAGTCGAGTGGCTGGGGAATACAGAAGAGCTCCAGCCTGAAGCTGTAGTAGATAGTGCCAAGCGTGTCGTGTCGCATTGATGGAATCTAGTATGCCTGTCCTACGGTCTGTGTCATCAAAGATCAAGGCCGGGAGTGGCAGCGGGTCCGCAATGATCGTCTCTATGCGGAGGTGGGGGGCGTCCGGTGGACCGTGAATCCAGTGATAGGCGTGCGCACAATGCACAGCTCTATAATATAAGTTTAAATCCGGGGCACCCAGCCCCCCCATGTGATACGGCAAGGTTAGCGTCTGCCACTTATCCCTAGCGTGCTTGCCCGCCCAGGCTAATTTTATCATTAACGTTGTAACCCAACTGAAAAAAGAGCTGGGCAAGACCATAGGGCTATTCGGAAATAAGAACAGAAACCGCGGTAACACCACCATTTTCATAATTGAAATTGTGCCTAGCAGGGACAGAGGCAGCCTGATCCAATTATCCATGTCGTCTTCCAGCTTACTGACAGCAGCACCATAGTTTTCCCTAAAGACCACCTCTGAGTCAGGGTGCACCTGTATGCCCAGATACCTGATCGAGTCTGTGGACCACTGTAGTGGATAGTCTGGTTCGTGAGCAGTTGTGTTGGGCGTGAGTGGAACGGCTATTGACTTGGACCAATTGACCCGCAGTTCTGAGAGGGCGCCAAAGTGCACAACCTCACTTAAGAGTGAAGAGAAGTTGTTTTCCGGATCGCTGACATATAATAATGTGTTGTCAGCGTAGGTAGACACTATTAGTTCATACTTCGGAAATCTAATACCCTTGTGACTGTGGTATTCACGTAATGCACATGCCAGTGGTTCTGCCACTAAGGCGTATAATATAGGAGACAGCGGGCACCCCTGACTCGTCCCTCTGGTAATGGCAATGGGGTCTGTCACCAGATTGCCTATTTAGACTCTGGTGTTGGGGTGATTGTACAGCACCCCAATCAACTGGAGGAAAACCGGTCTTAGACCCATCCTGGTCAAAACGTGGCGCATGTAGGGCCACTCAACAGAATCGTAGGCCTTCTCCATGTCGAGGAAAACCGCAACCGCCTTCGTGTCTTGCCGAATGTGCTGTAAGGCCCCGAAGACCTGCGTAAATTATAGGTGAGGTTCCTGTCCGGGATGAACCCAGCTTGTTCAGGAGCTACAAGAGTCTGAGCGAGAAGAACCACCCGATTAGCAAGGATTTTGGCAAAGATTTTAGTGTCAACGTTTAGTAAGGAAAGTGGGCGGTATGATCCGCACTCCTCGGCTTACCCGGTTTAAGTGTAGCGACTATGACAGCCTCTCTCATTGTAGGCGGCATAGTGCCGGTTACGCACATGTCGTCGAAGAGAGCAGACAAATGCGGCAGTAGGATATCAAGAAACTCCCTATAGAAGGCCACAGTGAGGCCATCTACTCCAGGGGCACTACCTAACTTCATGCCAGTCAGAGCCAATAATATCTCGTCTTTTTCTACGGGCCTCATCAAAAACTCGTGATGCGTATTTGTGAGGAAAGGGAGTTTGATATGGGAAAGGTAATCCAAGATTTCATCTTCCGTTCCAGAAGAGCGAGTGGAATATAAGTCTGCATATTAACTTTTAAAATGTTCCTCTATATCCGCCTCCTCAGTCAGCACCTCGCCTTCTGCCGACTTGAGTTCAGCAACCTAAGTTTTACTGCGACGCCTCCTAAGTAGCTGGACTAGAACTGCACCCGGCCGCTCCTCTTCACCATACACTTGCGCCGTAGCATATTTACCTAAGTGTTTAAATTCAACATCCGCTGCGTCTTGATATTCTCCCAAAAGTGTCCTAATTTCCAGTGCTACTGCTTCGTCTGCATGCGCCAACTGTTTCTGTTCTAATACTCCCGATTTCTTTTCTAAGTCTACCAGACGTCGTCGGATATCACGGAGGACCCCCGAGTGCTTAGACATAGCAATACCATGAATGTAAACCTTAAAGTTCTCCCAGATCACTTGAAAACTATCTACAGATCCAACGTTAGTGGTGAAGAACGTCTCTATTGCTTCAGCCAGTTCAGCCTTATAGGCCGTGTCTAGTAGCGAATAGGGAGGGAATCTCCAAGTGAATGGTGGTATACACTCACTAGGGGTAGCTAACGCTATCAGAAGGGGGGAATGGTTGGACAGAGTATGTGGGAGAACCCTACACACCCTGACAGTATCGTAAAGGGGCATGGACGCCAACCAATAATCAATCCTGGTATGTAGGTTATAATAAGCCGAGTAATGTGTGTATCCCCCTGTGTGCGGATATCACGTGCGCCACATGTCGCACATGTCCAAGCGAATCATAGCACTCTCCAATGCCCTAGCTGCAACAGAGGGTAGTCTCCCAGGGCCCCCTGACCAATCTGCGTTCGGGTTTCTGATCAGGTTTAGATCACCCCCCCAGAGGAATTGTCCCTCCCTGTATTTGTTGGCTGTTGACACTAGTGTGTCAAAGAATTCAGGGCAGTCGAAATTGGGGCCATAAATGTTCACAATTACTAGATCTATAGTATGGGACTATTGAGTGGAAGGTGTGTCTCCTGCAATAAGGCAACGTCAATAGCATGATTTTGCAAATAGTGGAATACCTTACGGCGTTTCCTATGATCATTAAGTCCCCTAACGTTCCACATAAGCGCTCGGAGAGCATTAACAGTGGTATAGCTAGGTACCACCATCGTACTTGTCTAACCTGAACCCGCAATTTGACCTGTATAATGGATAGTTGTCTCTCTCACCATGTGCATACTGGTAAAAAACAGCAATTTGAAATAATATCCATGTGCTTCCCATAACCCGCCAACCCCCCACTCACGTCAAACCATCCCCAACTACAGAATACCCCCCTCCCTTTCCCCTCCGCAAAAACAAGGAACACTCCCAAGTGTGTTTCACGCGTGGGTGGAAGTTGCTCGTCAGACAAGGAGAACTATCAGGCCAAAGTGGGGCCGCTCACAAGATACCATCGCAAACATATTATGCAACTACAAAACCTGTTACATCCCCAAACCCCCTTCCCTCCATCACACTCAGTTCAATAAACGTGTCGACAATACAGGGGTATGCTATTTCACAAAGTCTATTAGGCCAGGCACAACAGTCCGGGATCAGATCCCACAAGATAAAATCACAGTTCTGGTGTGGAGTTCAATCTCAGCGTTTCCCGTTCAACTGTGCCCCCCCCTGCATGGTTCCCGCTTTTTTCACGTTGGGATAGTGGAGGCAGCTGGAGTGGAGCCCCAACTATTGTGAGGTGGAAGAAAAGTGATAAAGTTACCATATCCTATCCCCCTGGACCCCTCCGACTAACACCCCCAACCATATCATAGTCCCCAGACCATACTTATCACACAGAGACGCCAGCCAAAGATCAGTCCTGGTCCTCCAGCTGTCCTCCCGCCGCCTCATCAAGCAATTGCAGCTCCGGGCTATGACGCTGTTCTCTCAACCAGTCTTTTAGCGTCTTCTGCAGGGTCTTCGGATCGGTAAAGATGTGTGATCGACCTTGCCTGTTAGCATGCAGTTTCGCTGGATATAACAAGGCATAATCCACACTGAGTTCGCGGAGCTGCTTTTTCATTGGAGCAAACTGACGGCGTGCCTCTTGGTCCCGGATCATGAAGTTTGGGAACAGAGAGATAGTGGATCCTTCAAATCCCAAAGGCTGCTTCTCCCTAGCCAGCTTCAGCGCCACATCTTGATCTTGATAGTTGAGTAGGTTTGCAATGATCGGTCGGGGAGGCGCCCCTGGGGGCGGCCGGGGCCCCAGAGAGCGGTGCGCCCTTTCCACCATGAACATGGCGGAGAGCGAGTCCTCGCCAAGCAGAGTCTTCAGAAGCTTCTCTGTGAATTCTTCCATGTTGCCAGTATGAGTAGTCTCCGGCAGTCCCAGGATCCTAAGGTTGCAGCGCCAAGAACGTGCTTCTAAGTCCTCAGTTTTTTCCTGCGAAACTCGCAGAACCCTGTCAAGTTGTTTATGTCCAGTGTCCAAGGTGGTCTGCGCTTCCTCCATCTCCGCTAGCCTTCGCTCAGACATGTCCAGCCTCTCAGCGTGCTTGTCAAGTCTTTCGGCCATACGGTCCATTCTGTAGGATAATGCATCCATCTTAGTGCCAAGGGCTGAGATACCACTCTGAAGGCACTTTTCCATTGATACCAGCATGCCACCGAAATTATGCCGCGGCTCTTCTCCCGGCTGCTCCTGCATTCTGGCGGCGTCTTCTGTGGATGTGTCCCGGGACTTTGACCTTTTCTGTTCAAACGATAGCTTTGGCTGCGCCCTGTCAACTCTGCCCATCCTGGCCTCCAGTGGCGCTCAAGTAGGAGACGGTCAAAGCACCACCGCTCAAGGGGGTCAGCACAGCTGCTGGTACGTCAGCGCGATATGCGCAGTGGACGCCCTAAAGGAGCAACCCAGGCACCTCTTCAAGCCGGAGGCAGCCACAACCAATATAACACAGTGAGCACTCACTCCAGAGCAGATACAAGCCCCCAGCACTAGGACCCAGTGTAGGAGAGTAGGGTCTGCAATCCTATGATCACCCAGATTTTTTGCTTTTGCTTCATTGGTTTACGACTCTCTCCGGCTGTGGGCCTGCCAATCAGACCCACAGCCTAGCTGTTCTCTCTCGAAATTAACACACATGTACGTTAGGTGCATCCACTAATTGGAACTGGGCCACCTTGTCAGTCCCTGTCTCAGCATACCACAGGTATCCAGGGCATCGATGTACCCAGGGCCTACCAGGGGCTGAAGCATGTATTATGCCCCCCCTGGAATGGCCGCCCAAATCTGACACAACTGGCTGCACGACAGCTGGGGCCACGTGGTGTAATCACCCGTTGCTGTAGGTGTAGTATTCCTACACCTAAACCCTAAAAATGGACACATGGATTCCTATCAGTCACTCCTATAGCAGGCCTTATCAATCCTGAAGGCAGAGTGCAGGGAATCATGTGGGACGGTGCTCTGGCGCGAGCTGAGCCCGTCGACGGCTTGCGGAACCAAGCCCTAATAGCCGTTCCATGGTGACGCGGGCCAACTACTTTTAAGGCATTATAATCCTTGCGGTTATCTGCTAACTTTGGCATCGCATCACCTATACATGTCGAGTAAGGTGTCATACGAATGGGAATACGAACCCCTCGCCAGTCCTGGTGACGGGGTTAGCATTCCCCCCTTTTAGAGGGACACGACATGGAAGTAACCTTGAACCCCGGTTAAAGTTGACTCAAGCCTCAGCATCACAAAATGGATGCTGCCACCAGACACAAGTCTGACCTCCTGCTGCTGGGGGACCTTCCAGCAAGGGGAGCTTGGACAAAGGGTTTCCTGTCGAGGGCGGTGTTAGCACCGTCCCAGACAGGGTTTGTGTATCCCAGGTAGGCAGGGCTGGAAGGAAGGTGACTGCAAGTGGCACCCCGGTGCTCACTGTGCATAGCCCGGCTCAAACCAGTTTCGGGGGCGCACCAGCCCCTGAGCTGGCGCGAAGCCGGACAAAGGATGGGGGTGTAACCACCCCCCTCCTGGCTCCACCCATAGGTAGAACCTAGTCACGGGCCAGCCCCTTTCTCTTAGAATAAAGGTAGGAGCGAGTCCCCTTCCCAAATTGGATAATCAGATAATCGGATAACTCCGAATCACGAACCACTTTCCACGAAAGAAACTCTTGACTATTTCTGAAGACTCTCCCTTGTGGCTAAGGAGTAGCCACCCTGCACCAGCAGGCACCACCTAAGCGCTTGCGGTTTGCTGTAAGTCTCTCCTACGGATCAAGACTGCCCAGCTCGACGAGACCCGAGTCCCTGCCATCTCTGACCTTTTACCTCCCTCATCAGCTCAGCTGAGAGTCGTAGGTGTGACGAGACCTGCGGGACCGGCTATCTTCAGAACCTGCACGACGCTTATCTAGCACGCCCACCGAGGGACCCTCGAGTGAGTGCACCTAGGGTTTGAGAAGCCCTAACCCTGAGCAGCTCCAGCATCGAAGTCTGCCTCCCCAGCATCCCCGAGATCTGCGTGGGGGCCCTTCCGCTCCTTGTTGTTCACCGCGTTGTTCGACCACTTGCCGACCGGCTTGTGGCCCTCTTCACGACGCACCACGATTGTTTCAGCACTAGTCTGGTTGCTCCAGACTGGCTCTTGCTCCCCTTCAACAGAGGAGTACCACGGGCCCTCCTGGTCCACTCCCGACGCCATCTTGACTCCCCCGCCTGAGTGGCCACTGCCAAGATCCGCTGCCCCTTCCTGGGCCCAGCATCATCGACAGCAGACACCTTCGTGGGACAGCTCGCCCTCCATCCTGGTCGCCGCCGCGCCTCCTGGTCCGAGGAACAGCCGAGTCCGACGTCACCCACTCACCTGGTCGAGGTGACTTCAGCCGGTACCCTCCTGGTACCCACACGATCGCTGGCTAGCGGTTGAGAACTGAGTCCCCTCTGCTTTCAGGTTTTCCTTCACCACCGATCCAGGCTTGGATCGCTCTGAACATCGTCACTGGTCGCCTGCCAGCAACTTCTTCTTTCAGGCTCCTGAGACTACACGAGGACTCCCGACATCTTGACGAACTTCACGCAGCCGCAGCCTGCGGGCTAGGTAACTCGAGCATCTCGGTGCTCCATCGCAGGTTCGCTCTACAAGTGTCCAGTTCCTTTTTCGTTTAGTCCCACTGATCGGATCACTCCGGAATCAGTATCTCCAGACTCTAACCATTCGCATTTCACTGTTAGTGTAGATGGTTTCTCGTGCCCCTCGGGCATTTGTGTGAATTGTGCAACTGAAGTATTTTCCTAAGAGTTTTGTAGTGTGCTTAGCTCCCTGACTCATAAAGAGCCAGGGTAGTCTTGTTATAAATAAATATCCTTTATTTTCATAACAACTTGTGTGGTGTCCTTTCACTTGGTGTTCAAGGGGTATATGTGATGGTAAACAGCTGGCTTAACACGCCCTCTAGAGTTTAGCCTAAGACTGCTCGTATCCACGCTACTAGGATAGCTGGTCTAAAAGGTTGACTTACAACCAATCATCAATAAGGGTCGTTTGGAATGATACACAGTGATCACTAGAATAGTGAGCACTACATATCAGGCCAACTTCTCACATTGGTGGCAGCGGTGGGATTTGAGCTTGCTGTTGTTTTACCACACACGTATCCTAAGAATATCGCAGTGAAAGATCACATAAGTACCCAGGTACATATAACTTAACTTAGAATACTCCGAGTTCTACTGAACCGGCTGTTGTAGTGTAACAGGGCTTAGCACACCCTGACTACAACTCTTAGCAAGGGATCAGTAGGTAAACCCATAGTGTAGGTAGGTGCAACACTTACACCTCACTAGAAAAGCATGTCGGTCCACGGAGAGTCTGCAGGGACTCCCCTAGTGGTCAGTGACCCTCCACAGGTCGTGTCACGGTATGCAACTCTTAGCTTCAAGGAGATGAGACAACTGTGTGCCTCCAGGAAGCTAAACCAGGGTTCTAACCCTACCATCGCAATACTGATAGGTCTCTTAGAGGCGTACGATGCTAGGAGGTCCTCTAACCCAGTGCAGATGGGAACATGCCTCCCTTAGAGGGAACCCTCGGTGACCCAGACCTCGACCTCCACACAGAGGAGGAGGACGAGGACGAGTTATCGGGAGACGAGGCAGACAAAGGTCCAGTGGTAGTCGGCAGGCTTACAAGGACCAACTTAAGCAGGCATGAGAATGGAACTGGGGGAGCCCCGGGCCCACGCTCAAGCAGGCTTAACCTTGGGAACGGACGAGCTAGGTCTCTCTCCAGAGGCTCTGGCAGATCGGTTCATACACATGTCTCTCAGGCACCTTCTCAGAGAGGAATGACTTCCCCTCAGAGGAGGGAGCATGAAGCGAAGATGCGGGAGGTCAATCTGAGGATCGAGCGGGAAGAACTTGCCCTCGCCAAAGAAAGACTTGCCTTAGCCCGAGAGCAGAAATTAAGTGGGTTAGATCCCACTGGTGGCAGCGTTCTCAATAGAGAGAAAGACAGGGGTATAGACACTAGACACCTGAGTAAAATAGTGCCCCCCTTTAAACAAGGGGACGACATCCACAAGTGGATAACTGCCTTGGAGAGGGCCTGCACTGTCCAGTGCGTCCCCCCAAGTCAGTGGGCAGCTATACTGTGGCTTTCCTTTGAAGGTAAAGGAAGGGACAAGCTCCTCACTACAAGAGCTGAGGATGCTAACAACTACCAAGTCCTGAAGAACACACTGATTGATGGGTTCGGCTTAACCACGGAACAGTACCGGGTGCTGTTCCGGGACACCCAGAAAATTCAGTCTCAGGATTGGACTGACTTTGTTGATTGTGCCACTAAGGCTTTGGAAGGCTGGTTACTGGGTAGCAAGGTTACTGATTACACAGGATTGTACAATCTTATCATGCGAGAACAGATTTTAAACAACTGTCAGAACCAATTGTTGCATCAGCACCTTGTCGACTCGGATCTGACCTCTCCCCAAGAATTGGGAAAGAAGGCAGACAGATGGGTCAGAACAAGGGTCAAGCAGAACCAGAATCAGAACCAGGGTGGTCAGAAGAAAGCAGACCAAAAGGGTAACAAGAACGAACAAAATGACCAGAAGTCTTCGACAGGTCCCCAACAAACCAAAGAGGGTAGGGGTCAGGCTTCACAGAAGAAGAAGGCTCAAGAAGGCCAGTCCAAAAGGTGGTGCCAATACTGTAAAAGTAAGACTCACTGGTTTAGTGAGTGCACCAAGAAAGGAGGGCAAACTCCTACCACTGCAGCCCCTAAGGCACCTGCGCCCCCTAGTACAGTCAGCAGTGGTAGTGCGCCTCCCAAGGCATTAGTTGGGTTAACCTTGGGAACCGAGGGGAGTGACGACTTAGTCGGCACGCTCACTCAGGCCGTCCTTGTCTGTACAGGGGATATGGATATGTCCCCTGATGCCAGTCCCAATACTTTGGGCAAATACAGACAGACACCTTTGATAAATGGAAGAGTGGCCCAGGCCTACAGGGACACGTGTGCCAGTGTCACCATGGTGACGCCTAACTTCGTGGACCCTGGACAGATCATGCTAGGTACCAGTTACCTAGTGACCAATGCCAGCAACGTCACTACCAATCACAGTATGGCAGTTGTTGATTTCTCCTGGGGAGGGGTAAGTGGCCCGAAAAAGGTTGTGGTTAGTTCAGACCTCCCCGTAGAATGTCTGTTGGGCAATGATTTGGAAACGTCACAATGGTCAGAAGTGGAGCAGAGGACTCACATGGAAATGTTAGGTTTGCCAGCACATGTCCTTGCTGTGACCAGGTCACAGGCCAAAAGATGCCCCACTGAACAGGTGCTGGATCCTGGAAGAACGGACCAGACACCTTCCAAGAAAAGGAGCAGTAAGGGTAAGGCTTCGCCTTCCCCCTTGCCCCAGGTCGTGGATCAAGTCTCTGAGGAGGCTGACCTTAAAGAACTGAGGGAAACTGAGCCGCAAGAGCTTGAACCTGGGCAGGTTGAGTTTCTGGGCTCAGGGGGACCCTCCAGGGAAGACCTGGGGAAGGCACAGTTAGACTGCCCCTCACTTGAACCCCTCAGACAGCAGGCCGCTGCTGAGGCTGCAGGGAACGCCACGGGTACCCACAAAGTGTACTGGGACGATGGACTCCTGTACTCTGAGGCAAGAGACCCCAAACCTGGTGCGACCAGGAGGCTGGTCATCCCCTTGTCTCTGAGAGGTTTCCTTCTCACCTTGGCCCACGAGATTCCCCTTGCAGGTCACTTAGGCCAGAATAAGACTTGGGACAGAATTGTTCCACACTTTCACTGGCCCCACATGTCCGAAGATACGAAGGAGTTTTGCCGCTCCTGTGTCACTTGCCAAGCCAGTGGTAAGTCAGGTGGCACGACAAAGGCCCCCCTCATACCACTACCAGTGGTGGGGGTACCCTTTGAACGAGTGGGGATCGACATTGTCGGACCAATGGAACCCCAGACAGCATCAGGGCACAAGTTTATACTGGTGGTGGTGGACCACGCCACCAGGTATCCTGAAGCTATTCCCCTTAGGACCACTACGGCACCTGTGGTGGCACGGGCCCTACTTGGAGTGTTCTCCAGAGTGGGCTTCCCTAAGGAGGTCGTCTCAGACAGAGGTGCAAACTTCATGTCGGGATATCTGACTGCTATGTGGAAGGAATGTGGTGTCAACTACAAGTTCACCACACCCTATCACCCACAATGCAATGGGCTGGTTGAGAGATTCAACCGGACCCTAAAAGGGATGATTCACGGACTACCTGAAAAGCTTCGGCGGAGATGGGATGTCCTGATACCCTGCCTCTTGTTCGCCTACAGAGAGGTCCCGCAGAAGGGGGTTGGCTACAGCCCTTTTGAGCTTCTGTTCGGACATCCTGTAAGGGGACCCCTTTGTTTGGTAAAGGAAGGATGGGAGAGACCTCTCAGAAAGCCGGCATCAAACATTGTGGACTATGTGCTCGGTCTCCGCTCGCGGATGGCGGAGTACATGGAAAAGGCGTCTAAAAACCTTGAGGCGAGCCAAGAATTACAGAAAGCTTGGCACGACCAAAAGGCTGTCCTGACTGTGTATCAGCCTGGACAGAAGGTGTGGGTGCTGGAGCCAGTGGCCCCAGCAGCACTCAAAGACAAATGGTCTGGGCCCCACACGATCATTGAGCAAAAGGGAGAGGTCACCTACCTGGTAGACCTGGGAACTCCCCGGAGCCCCCACAGGGTGCTCCACGTAAACAGGCTCAAGGCATATGTCGACAGGGAGGGCATGGGCTTGCTCATGGCCACAGATGAGGGACAGGAGGAGGAGAGTGACCCTCTCCCGGACCTGCTCTCTCAGAACCCTGACGATGGATCAGTAGATGGTGTTGTCTTTTGTGGCAGCCTCTCTGGACATCAACAAGAGGATTGTAAACAGGTTCTTCAATCCTTTCGACATATGTTCTCTCTGACACCCAGTCAGACCAAGTGGTGTACCCACGAGGTCGACACTGGGGACAGTCTGCCCGTAAAGAGTAAAATCTATCGGCAACCTGATCATGTCAGAGACTGCATCAAGACAGAGGTGCAGAAAATGTTGGAGCTGGGAGTCATTGAACCCTCGGACAGCCCCTGGGCTAGTCCCGTAGTGCTCGTGCCGAAACCTCACACCCAGGGCGGTAAGAAAGAGATGAGGTTTTGCGTGGACTACAGAGGTCTCAATGCGGTCACTAAGACCGACGCCCACCCGATACCAAGAGCAGACGAACTTATCGACCGGTTGGCCTCGGCCAACTACTTAAGTACGTTTGACCTGACAGCTGGGTATTGGCAAATCAGGTTAGCTGAGGAGGCCAAGCCCAAAACAGCATTTTCTACCCCGGGTGGGCATTATCAGTTCGTGGTAATGCCCTTTGGTTTGAAAAATGCACCTGCCACCTTCCAAAGGCTGGTGAATCGAGTTCTCACTGGGTTGGACGACTTCTGTGCGGCGTATCTGGACGATATCGCTGTCTTTAGCTCCACCTGGGAGGATCACCTGGTCCACCTGAGGAAAGTGTTAGAGGCCCTGCAGAAGGCAGGTCTCACTATCAAGGCCACCAAGTGCCAGATAGGGCAGACACAGGTTGTATACCTGGGCCACCTTGTAGGTGGAGGCCAGGTTCAACCATTGGAGAGCAAAATACAGGCCATCCAGGACTGGGCTCCTCCAACCACCCAGACTCAGGTTCGAGCTTTCTTGGGCCTGACTGGTTATTACCGGAAATTTGTCAGAAATTATGGATCCATTGTGACCCCGCTAAACGACCTGACAAGTAAAAAGATGCCAAAAAAAGTTCAGTGGACAGCAAGCTGTCAGAAGGCGTTCGATGACCTAAAGCGGGCCATGTGCACAGCACCTATCCTAAAGAGTCCAGACTACTCCAAACCATTCATTGTCCAAACAGACGCTTCGGAGCTGGGTGTGGGAGCTGTTCTATCGCAACTGAATTTTGATGGTCATGACCAGCCCATAGCTTTTATTAGCAGGAGGCTGACCCCCAGAGAGAAGAATTGGTCAGCTATTGAGAGGGAGGCCTTTGCTGTGGTTTGGGCCCTGAAGAAGTTGAGGCCATACTTGTTTGGCACTCACTTCAAGATTCAGACCGACCATAAGCCCCTCTTGTGGCTAAATCAAATGAAGGGTGAAAACCCCAAACTACTTAGGTGGTCCATTTCCCTACAGGGGATGGACTTCACAGTGGAGCATAGACCTGGCACTGATCATGGCAATGCAGATGGGCTCTCCAGGTATTTCCACTTAGAGCAAGAAGACTCACCTGGTCAAGGTTAGCTTATTGTCCCAAAGTTTGGGGGGGGGTCATGTAGGAGAGTAGGGTCTGCAATCCTATGATCACCCAGATTTTTTGCTTTTGCTTCATTGGTTTACGACTCTCTCCGGCTGTGGGCCTGCCAATCAGACCCACAGCCTAGCTGTTCTCTCTCGAAATTAACACACATGTACGTTAGGTGCATCCACTAATTGGAACTGGGCCACCTTGTCAGTCCCTGTCTCAGCATACCACAGGTATCCAGGGCATCGATGTACCCAGGGCCTACCAGGGGCTGAAGCATGTATTATGCCCCCCCTGGAATGGCCGCCCAAATCTGACACAACTGGCTGCACGACAGCTGGGGCCACGTGGTGTAATCACCCGTTGCTGTAGGTGTAGTATTCCTACACCTAAACCCTAAAAATGGACACATGGATTCCTATCAGTCACTCCTATAGCAGGCCTTATCAATCCTGAAGGCAGAGTGCAGGGAATCATGTGGGACGGTGCTCTGGCGCGAGCTGAGCCCGTCGACGGCTTGCGGAACCAAGCCCTAATAGCCGTTCCATGGTGACGCGGTCCAACTACTTTTAAGGCATTATAATCCTTGCGGTTATCTGCTAACTTTGGCATCGCATCACCTATACATGTCGAGTAAGGTGTCATACGAATGGGAATACGAACCCCTCGCCAGTCCTGGTGACGGGGTTAGCATTCCCCCCTTTTAGAGGGACACGACATGGAAGTAACCTTGAACCCCGGTTAAAGTTGACTCAAGCCTCAGCATCACAAAATGGATGCTGCCACCAGACACAAGTCTGACCTCCTGCTGCTGGGGGACCTTCCAGCAAGGGGAGCTTGGACAAAGGGTTTCCTGTCGAGGGCGGTGTTAGCACCGTCCCAGACAGGGTTTGTGTATCCCAGGTAGGCAGGGCTGGAAGGAAGGTGACTGCAAGTGGCACCCCGGTGCTCACTGTGCATAGCCCGGCTCAAACCAGTTTCGGGGGCGCACCAGCCCCTGAGCTGGCGCGAAGCCGGACAAAGGATGGGGGTGTAACCACCCCCCTCCTGGCTCCACCCATAGGTAGAACCTAGTCACGGGCCAGCCCCTTTCTCTTAGAATAAAGGTAGGAGCGAGTCCCCTTCCCAAATTGGATAATCAGATAATCGGATAACTCCGAATCACGAACCACTTTCCACGAAAGGAACTCTTGACTATTTCTGAAGACTCTCCCTTGTGGCTAAGGAGTAGCCACCCTGCACCAGCAGGCACCACCTAAGCGCTTGCGGTTTGCTGTAAGTCTCTCCTACGGATCAAGACTGCCCAGCTCGACGAGACCCGAGTCCCTGCCATCTCTGACCTTTTACCTCCCTCATCAGCTCAGCTGAGAGTCGTAGGTGTGACGAGACCTGCGGGACCGGCTATCTTCAGAACCTGCACGACGCTTATCTAGCACGCCCACCGAGGGACCCTCGAGTGAGTGCACCTAGGGTTTGAGAAGCCCTAACCCTGAGCAGCTCCAGCATCGAAGTCTGCCTCCCCAGCATCCCCGAGATCTGCGTGGGGGCCCTTCCGCTCCTTGTTGTTCACCGCGTTGTTCGACCACTTGCCGACCGGCTTGTGGCCCTCTTCACGACGCACCACGATTGTTTCAGCACTAGTCTGGTTGCTCCAGACTGGCTCTTGCTCCCCTTCAACAGAGGAGTACCACGGACCCTCCTGGTCCACTCCCGACGCCATCTTGACTCCCCCGCCTGAGTGGCCACTGCCAAGATCCGCTGCCCCTTCCTGGGCCCAGCATCATCGACAGCAGACACCTTCGTGGGACAGCTCGCCCTCCATCCTGGTCGCCGCCGCGCCTCCTGGTCCGAGGAACAGCCGAGTCCGACGTCACCCACTCACCTGGTCGAGGTGACTTCAGCCGGTACCCTCCTGGTACCCACACGATCGCTGGCTAGCGGTTGAGAACTGAGTCCCCTCTGCTTTCAGGTTTTCCTTCACCACCGATCCAGGCTTGGATCGCTCTGAACATCGTCACTGGTCGCCTGCCAGCAACTTCTTCTTTCAGGCTCCTGAGACTACACGAGGACTCCCGACATCTTGACGAACTTCACGCAGCCGCAGCCTCCGGGCTAGGTAACTCGAGCATCTCGGTGCTCCATCGCAGGTTCGCTCTACAAGTGTCCAGTTCCTTTTTCGTTTAGTCCCACTGATCGGATCACTCCGGAATCAGTATCTCCAGACTCTAACCATTCGCATTTCACTGTTAGTGTAGATGGTTTCTCGTGCCCCTCGGGCATTTGTGTGAATTGTGCAACTGAAGTATTTTCCTAAGAGTTTTGTAGTGTGCTTAGCTCCCTGACTCATAAAGAGCCAGGGTAGTCTTGTTATAAATAAATATCCTTTATTTTCATAACAACTTGTGTGGTGTCCTTTCACTTGGTGTTCAAGGGGTATATGTGATGGTAAACAGCTGGCTTAACACGCCCTCTAGAGTTTAGCCTAAGACTGCTCGTATCCACGCTACTAGGATAGCTGGTCTAAAAGGTTGACTTACAACCAATCATCAATAAGGGTCGTTTGGAATGATACACAGTGATCACTAGAATAGTGAGCACTACATATCAGGCCAACTTCTCACACCCAGGATCACGTGGCAGCTCGTTGGCGCCTATATCGATCGTCTAGGCGGACTCTTCTGCGATATTGACCTCGTGGAGAAGCGGCCCAGACCACCCAGCCAGTTCAGAATATGGCACCCCGTACACAGGGGTTATGTCAGCACATTCATAGGAACTCCCTCCGTAGCAGTCACCAAGAGGAGTCCGGGGTCCGCAGCAGGACAAGTTGCGTGAGTCTGGGCAGCCCCAGCAGAAGAAGCCCGCCAATCCCAGCTATTCTCCCCACAGGCAAGCGTCCAGGTATCCAAAGGGTGGTCAGCAGTGTGAAATATTTCCCTGCTCCAGTCTCTCAATTTCTGGCCAGCAGGCACCGCTCTTGGCACACCACACAACCACAGCGAAGCAGCTACCAGGGGCTCTACAATCGCTATCCCCGCAGGTCTCCTACCTCCCAGGTGTTAGCAAGGAGCAGCGGCTTCTCACAGGCTCCAAAATGGCGGCTCCAATCAGCCCGTTAGATCATAGGTCCCTGGGCCCCTGCAGCATGACGTTATGGAAGGCACAGCCACAGGCGCCTGTTTTGGGGTGCCCGCAATGCGCCCAGGAGATCGAGAAAGGGCGGTGCAACCCCGATGGCTCCAGCCCGCGAGCCACACCCCCGAACTGTCTCCGAATCAGGGTTGGGACTGCGCAGCAGAGTCTTCCCCCGAACTGTGCCATGGGCCGAGAAGTTGCCGATACTCAGAGGCTCCGCGCCGTGAGGCTCCGCATGGGCCGGCAGGCCAGAGAGATGTCTGTATGTTGCGGCACACCATATATGCCCCCGGCTCCCTCGTAGCAGCATCTCCGGGTGTGCACCGCCCTCCGCACCTACTCCAATCTGGAGATTTGTGGCCCATCAAGCTTAGTGATGACGAGATCTCTATCTCGGTCTGGATAGGCAGCATGGAGGTCGGAGTCATATAAAATCGTAGCTGCACATCTCCGAAGACCGGGGACTGCTGTCCCAGGGTTCTCTAGCGTCGTAGTTGCCGGATAATTGTCGGATTGTGTGACAGTGTTACAGAGCACTCAGCTCAAGCGGCCATTGTGATCGCGAACAAGCTCTGCCCCCACAACAATGAAGTTTATTCTAAATCTGCCTGTGCACATTTTTAGATGTTTTACTAGTTCACCCATCCCAATCATGTGGATACCCAATAGTGTTGTTTGATGATCGTTAGCCATTCACCATGGTTATCCCAAAGTCCTCTTATAGGAATCTAAAGACTTTATTTATATATATACTTACTAACAGAGTGCAAAACAAGCCACATGGGCATCCAAGCATGTTACAAATGGCATCAAAAATAAAATAAGAAAACGGAACAATGATTGTAGTGAGTGTTGACTTTGAGGAAAGTGTAATATGGTCAAACTATTTTGCTCCGAGAATTCTCTGCAGCACAGTAGAAGACTGTTTGTAGTGGGGGGTAGAATGGATTTACATGTACTGAAGTCTTCTGGGGTGAACAAAGCTTCATTCACAGAAGAAGGCACAGCTGATGGCAAACTGATTTAGATATTTCGGCAACACTGGATTTGAGAATAAATGTATTTTCAACAAGATAACCAGGACACTTGACTGAAGGCACTAGAATGATGGACAGTACAAAAGGGGGCAGCTATGGTAGCCAGGTATGCACTGGTTAGGAGCATTCGCTTGAGGTGAAATAGAAGAATTCAGTCTTGGTTAGATGAATTTCTGAGAAAATTGTGCCATCCAAAACTCACGCAGTTGGAACATAGATTTAGGGCATAACTTAGACTTTTGCAGATGTGGGACATCTGCCTATTGGCCCTATTCAGAGTGTATAGAGGCCCTTTAAACTCTAAATAGGGCACACTGGATATCTGACACTGTTATATGTCCTGCATCTGTCACTATTAGTGCCAAAATGCAGCCCAATTCCTCCTTGTTAGTACAGGGATAAGAATGGTATCCTGAGGCAACACTCAAATTAGTAGTAGGGGAAATAATCTAATGGTTCAGTCTTTACAAACTGAGTTCAGTCGGCAAGAAATCTAAAGAACCACTCCAACATAGTGGTGTCCCGTCCAGTTTGCAATGGAAGTTTGCTCAGCAGGGTGTTCAGGTCATCTGTGTTCAGTGTAGCTTAAGATCCTCAGAGGACCAGCAGGTAGGGTTCACTGTTCGTCATGAATGTGTGAATCACCTTATAGCATGTAGATAGATGCTGTTTCTGAACTGCATATAGACAGTTATGTGGCTGTGTAGGAAAATACTGTTTCCAAGAGCTTCCCTAAGGATGGGACGTTGGTGATAGGTTTTAGGTTTTAGAAATCAGATAAGTTGTTGTTAATTGGCATTAGTATAGGGGTAATTTGGTCATGCTTCTGTGATATCGGGCACCCTTGTGCCAGACAGCCATCCATCATTTTTAAAGAGATAGGAGCAGGTGGCAGCACATTATTTTACAAATTTACGCCAACAGAGAAAGTGTTGATTCAAGGGTGGAAAGCAATAAGAAATTATTGTGACCACCAGTTTCTTTTGCTGTCTGCCAAGTTGCAATGTTCCTAGGGTGACATGAGGTTATATTATTTTGGTGGTTTATGGTTATGTCACATTTTATCTTTGCAATTTAGGATTGTAACTGCACAGTTGATGTCATCTTTGTAGAATTGTACATAAAGAAAGCTCTGAATCAAGATTTTATGGTATCTTTGGAATTTAATTAAGGATGTCAAGTGATTCTAGGTAATGCAAACACCTCACATTATTTTCAAGTTATTCAATACGTGATGGTTTATCCCTGAAATGGTTTTTAACTGCACTCCAAGACAAGATAAAAATTAGCTAAGGAGTGTGACTCATCAATGAATTTTATTAAAAGTACCGTATTTCCTTATGTGTCCACAGTGCAATGATACATATCCAAAAACTTGTCAGTGCACTAAATCCAACAATGCCAGCCTCATTTTTTCCCCATTTGTTGCAGGGCATGCAAGATCAGCCCTGCCAAGTACCACTCATTAGAGGTTAGACTAATTCATTTTAGTGCTGGTGTTCGCATTATCTCACTAAACTACATTAGTCACTAATAGCAGCTGCTATGGGGCACTAGTGGTGAAGCGGGAGGGGTTTGAGAAAAATAAAAGGTAAAATGTAATCTCACTTACCTTCCCGGCGGCTGCCTCTCCTCCGTCCTCTTTGGTCGCAGGAATCTGGAAGCACACAGGCTCCCAGACTCCCCTAGCCAATCATGACGCTGCATTATAGCAGCATTGTGATTGGTCTGAGCACCGTGGTCCGGTGCTTAGAGAGAGACTGGGAGGTTGTGCATGTTCTCCACTCAATTAAATATATATGGGGTATACCCAAATCACCCTCCTATACCTGGGTATGGGACACTGTCATGTACACAAAAGGAAATGGGTACGGATGAATTAATATAAAGTTATTTATTTATGAGTAGGGCACACTTAATTACTCTCTCTTCAGTTTCAAATCCTTTCCACACATATTATCTAATTAGAAAAGACACACATATACAGTGGCACCTAATCACAAAATAACACGTAATTATACACATAACAACATGTAAAAAATATATACCAATAACTGTATAAACAACTATATATTGCCAATACCCAAACAAATAAACACTTGTGTTCACCCATATCATTCTGACCTCTAAATTGTATAAAGCATGCTGGCTATACCGGGCAAATGCTTGTGCAGTTACAAACAACTATGGTCATGCCATGAACTGTAAAAAAAAGTCTGCCATATGTCATGACATAAGTGTATGTGTGTGTTACAAATCACATGTGTGCAGGCATCACAACGCATGTTTGTGCACCGGCCACCGTCTTGTAATTGGTTTGGTTTAACAGAAGACACATTGCCAGAGCAGCTAGCCATGCGTGGGAATGCATTTTTGGCACACTCACAAACTGCTACTATAAAAGCATTGGCAAAGTCAATAGCTCTGCCTTTTGAAGTTTAAAACGATTGACTTTGCAAATGCGTGTTTAATCTGTTGCAAAACAATGTGCGAACCCGAGTTTATTTTAATATATAAATTGTGGAGAATAGTTGTATACAATCTTCATGGGTGGATTTTGATAACAATCTATTTCTTTCTTGAGCAATGTGCAGATCCTCAGAGACTACAACTCTGCTCCATAGCATGCTAAGTGCAAAAAACAAGCATAGGCAAAGCCAATAGGTCTAATTTTTGGGTACAATTGGATTTACCAATGGTTTTTAGAGATGCTGTACAGTATGGATAAAGAAAATAAACAAAACAAATGCACTATGCCAAGAAAGGCCATATCATTTTATTTTATTTCTTTTTTTTATTTGCCAATTGGTAATAAAAAAAGGGTGCAGGTCATTTTGTAAGCCTCACTGTGCTTTTGCTTCCTCTGCTCAAATACTGGAGGTCAAAGCGTGTAGTGCCATGGTTTGGTGTACAGTGAAGTGCTGCAATAGAACATTTTGAAGGTGAGCTGTAATGGAGTGGTGCTCAATGAACCCTTATTACATGATGTGAAGCAATGTGTTCTGGGGCATATGTCGCTAGCTAAAAGCTGGTGTAGGTAGAAGGGGTGTGGAGTGGGCTACAGAGGTGCTCAGTGTATCAATGTGGTGTGCAGTGAACTGGCGCGCACTGGTGTGGTCTGTGTAGCATATTAATGCTGTATCCACTAGGACCCTTGTGGTTCTGGGTGAACTCTGAACAGCAACTACGTGATATATGGGAGACGTGTTTGGGTTTGGTTCTGGGAAGTATAACGTAATGTGTAGTGCGTGAATGAATGTTGGAGAATAAAGACATGTTCAACTGCAGCTCCTGTGTGTTCTGTAATTATTTGCATGCAAAAACTGGCGATGAGTTGGGGATATGTCCCCGTGGAAAATAAAACTGCTCCCCCTGAAAGTATGCAACGGTATGGCAAACTGCTTGTGCCCAGAATAGACGCAAAGCAGTTTGCGAATGGCATACGTGGAGTCAAAGCCCTGTTCCAGCCCATACATGGCCGCTGAAGCAATGGAAGTCACCGCAGGGGAGTTTATATCAAAATGCCCGCCAACACTGTTGATGAGGCTGTAGGCAGGACGCTGTGCCATGAATATAGAGCAACTATTCAGATGAAGCAAGAAAATAACTACAGTGCCAACAAGGTACAAGAACCAGAGAGCATACTCACATTCAAGAGTGAATGAAGCACATTGCAACACATGCTTCTGCATGTGGCCGATGCTTGCAAAAGTTGTCGGAGCCACCCTGCATAGCAAAATCAGTTGAACGACACATGCTCACATAATGGTGGCAGAAGGGAGTAGTGCTAAATACAATGCAGCCGTGTTTTTGAAGGCACAAACACCATTCGACACATCTAAAAAACAGAACATTAGTGCCATGAGGACTGCATGGATTGAAACTTTAAATGACTTCGTAGATGCGCTAGAGGAGGAAGATGATGAGAAAATCATCAAATATCAACCTTGCAGGCGATGGAGTGAAAGACGTGTTAAAGAAATTTTCACAGACTGACGCAACATCGTACCGAAAGGTGAAAGAAGTGCTGGAAGCCAAGTTCAATCCAATGCCGAATGTTGGTTATGAAATGTATATCTTCAAGAAGGTACAACAACAGACTGGTGAAACATAGGGTGAGTTTGTTGAAAGATTTGGCACACTCATTAAACATTGCAGCTTCTGTGACTTAACTGATAAAGAAGCCATGTGCCTCAGAGACATCGATGGCTGGCTTTTAGATTCTTTCAGAAGGCACATGTTGAAAGAGGCATTCAGTCTAGAGAAAATGCTGATGGCTGGGAGAGCAGAGGAACAAGCAGAATGACAAGCTGCTGACATGGAAGTAGGGAAAGTGCACAATGAATCAGCGTTGACCATTAAAGCCAAGCACAGAATAGATGCACATATGTCGATGCTGTTGAAGAAAACAAAACTATGCTTCCAAAGTGGATTTTCCTTTCCCCATGAAGGCCAATGTCCAGTCCGAGGACAAATCTGCAAAGGTGGTGGGAAAGAAAACCATTTCATAACTATGTGTAGAGCTATGGAAAAATCAAGTGCATCACGATGGAAAAAAAGATGGATGCAAGAATGTACCAGAAGCCCTCTCCCCATGGCATCAAAACCAAAAGGCAACATCAGCTACAACAACGAGAGACCAAGCGAAATCAATCTATGTCAAGTTCGTTGTGTGCGGCTATCAAGTACAAGCAAAGAAGATGGATGCGCACTTATGATGTCCACCAAAAGACGACATACACATGTGTGGTAAGCTGCCTGTGAGGAAGACCGAAGTTTGAGAAACATTCACCGAACAAAGCGCTATACTACATTTGGACATTGCACCAGAATTACACTGAATTTTAATGGTTACCCCATAACCTTCATCATTGATAGTTGGGCATCAATTAATATCATGCCAGTAGAAGAGTTCAAAAGCCTCTCACCTGTGCCATGCCTCATTCCTTAAGACACAAAGGTATACACATGGGCCACTTGTAAACTGTTGCGAAGCCAAGAGTCGTTCACAGCGGCAATGCAACACAAAACTATGTCAGAACGTGCCACCATTCATGGCCTACATGGAACTTCATCTAGTGCATGTTTGCTCAGTTTTGCCATAGTGACTGTTTTGGGGATAATATCTCTCATCTGCATCCACTGTGCTCATCCTGATATCACAAGTCAATTCTCGTTGTTGTTTTGATGCCTTGGGAAAACTCATTAAAATAAAAGTACACCTTCACATCAAGAAAGAAATTTTTCCTGTTGCCCACCTTAGAGTTGCTTTTCATTTGCAAGAAGCTTTAGAGAAATAGTTGGTAACACTTTTAAAACTTGGAATCATTGAACGTTCCATAGGCCCCACGCTATGGGTTTCGTCAATAGAAGTTGTACCAAAAAAGAACTGTAGTGGTGCGGTGTGCATTTGTGTTGACATTGCCAGCTAATAGAACCATTGAGAGGGAGAGACACCCTCATCCCCATGTAGCGGGGCCCCTGCCCCCAGACATCTTCCACAGAGCCACCATCGCTCCGGAACTACGACGCACCATCAACACCACTTTCGAAACCGGCATCTTTCCCAATGACTGGAAATGCACAGGAGTCAGGCCCCTACTCAAGAAGCCCTCAGCGATCCCACGGCCCTCAAGAACTACAACCCATCTCCCTCCTCTCCTTCGTGGCCAAAGTCACAGAGAAGACCGTCAACGTCCAACTTACAAAATTCATCAAAGAAAACTCCATCCTCAACCCCTCCCAATCCGGATTTCGCAGCAACCAAAGCACTGAGACAGCTTTACTCGCCGCCACAGACGACTTCCACACCCTCCTCGACCAAGGACACACCGCAGCCCTGTTCCTACTCGACCTCTTGGCAGCCTTCGACATTGTCTCCCACTGCACTCTCGCCGCCAGACTCCACAAAGCTGGCATACAGGGAACCACACTCGACTGGCTCAGCTCCTTCCTCACCAGCAGAACCCAAAGAATCCGACTCCCACCCTTCCTCTCCGAGAAATCAACTGCAGAGTAGCCCAAGGATCGTCTCTCAGCCCCATGCTCTTCAACATGTACATGGCCCCCCTCACCGCTATAATCAAACAACAAAGTCTCAACATAGTATCCTACGCCGACGACATACAGCTCATCCTTTCCCTCACCAAGGACCCCATCACCACCAACTTCCAGGA
Source organism: Triturus cristatus (assembly GCF_964204655.1). Classification (NCBI taxonomy): domain Eukaryota; kingdom Metazoa; phylum Chordata; class Amphibia; order Caudata; family Salamandridae; genus Triturus; species Triturus cristatus. The sequence continues at coordinate 435,225,838 of NC_140594.1, read as the reverse complement.
AGGAATGAAAGACTTTGCATCCTGGATGAGCAGTAGCTGCCTGAAGCTCAACTCAGAGAAGACAGAAGTCCTTGTCCTCAGGCCAGGGGCGGCTCTAGGCTCATGGTGGCCCTGTGCAGGGAGTGCAGGTAGGGGGCCCCGGAAGAGGGGGTCCGGGCGAGGCGGAGCTCAGGAAGGTGTTTTAATAAAACGTCCAGAAAAGGCGTTAGATGACCAGTAACATGGTAACAGAAAAACGACGTTTACTTTTTGAGTGCTCATCACTTGGATACTTTGTTTTAGAATCTGGGTCTCTGGAGGGACCCCTTTCAACAAGAAAAACACGTTGCGCGTCCGTAAGAGAGTTCGGCCACAAAGCAGGATCCTTCCAATCACATAAATCATATTCAGAACACGGGTCTGTAACATGGTCTTGCTCTTTGGTTTCCTTTTCAATACCAGCATCATCCGTCTGTAAACTCTGAACCTCCTTCAGAATGCCAGATGTTGATGGACCGATGAATGATGTTTCAGTTTCTCTGTCTGAGGGTCTTTTGTAATAATCCTCATCCTGAGTTGGTAATTGCTGCATGTTTGTATCAATTTCAGAGTCACCTTGTTCATTTTCATTGGTCTGCTCATGAGTATCATTCTGCTCATGGATATCATCATTGTTTTGTTCTTCTTTATGGTCGTCAGCGCCTGTTTTACCGAGTGCATCAGCAGTACTCTGGCCAGAGGATTCTCCATCTTTAGGTTTCCCTTGGGTGATAAAGTTCAGGATTGCTCCTTCCTGTGACACTACGAAAGCCTGCTGAGCCACCTTTCTCTTTCGTTTCGAATAACCAGATTTGTGTACTCTAATTCTCTTCATTTTGCTTGCAATGCAGCGGGCGAGGCTAGCAGTGGGTAGGGAAAAAAAGAAGACAATCAGCAGTGGCGGCAGCTGAAAGATTTTGATGTGTCATTTTTATTTTCTTGCAAAAACAACAGTTGATGGACAGAATGCAGAACAATGTCATACATTCACCCCAGTACAGAGATCTGGGCCTAAATCCATTGTTTTTTTGCTCACCACACCACCCCAGTTCAGACATGGCCATATGCAAATCAGCCTTGACCCTGTGCCTCATGGGAACAGTCCAGCCCAAACTGCCAAGCCATGTCTTCCCTGGACTACACAATGAAGGACCAGCATACCTTAATGAACGAGTGAATTTCCACCAACCTACCAGGAAAATATGTTCCAGAACCATCTCCCTAGCAGCCACCCAATGCAGCCGCTGATAAAACAGTGGAGGCGCTACTTCTCCCACATGGCAGTGAAGACCTGAACCCTCCCCCTGCACCTTAGAGCCTCACCATCGCTCCAGCAGTTCAGGAAGGACCACAAGACCTCGCTGTTCAACCAACAAGCAGCATGATCCAGCAGCATGAATCCCACACCGCCTCGAGACCCTTGTGTGAAGCAGCTGAGCTTTACAAACCCTGACTGATTGATAGTAATTACCCTTCCCACTACATGTATGACACATTATGAGGACTAGCCACATATGGAAGGTTTATTTGAAGAGTGTTATAAAACTATAGGGTAGATCATGTGACTTTGCATACAAGGTCTGTTTTCTCAGTCCACTGAGAACAGTAGAGCCTGGAGAATAGTTCATGATCTATTTGGGAAGTGACCTTAGCAGGAAGAGAGTAAGCTACCTTGAAATCATGGCACACAGAGACCTGTCTCAGTACGTCACTAACTGATCCTGAAGACAGCCTACAGGTAACCAAAGACTGGTCCACTTTACCACATTGTCAAAAGACAAAATACAATATATTTAATTAAGGTTTCTTGTATAGTGCCATATTCCAGCAACCAGTTCTGCTCGCTTTCAGAGCACCTATTAAACAAGGATTAATTACAGTGAGTCCTAAGGCTATGAAAAGGCACTAGAGGTTCACTGAAGCAAAATTAATGTGCAAGGAACATCCAGTCAGGAGACAACTTTCAAGCAGACGTACGAATCACTAGCACAGCGTACCAACGACCCCATGGGCCGTGGCATAAGCAAGGAAAATGGCCCCTTTGGCTGCTGCTCAGGAAGTAAATATAGCAATTATCAGGGTTCAATGGGCCCCTGAGGGTTTTGGGTCTCAGTACCACTGTACTTGCTGAACCAATGGTAACTATGCCCATAGTATGGACAGAGAAGGCTGCTTCACCAATTGCAAACTGAGGACTAGTTAAACTAGTTTTCTCTGCTAGTCACATGACAAGCACTGGAATGTAATTAAAGAAATGATCAAGAAGCCAGTCTCCTACCAAGGTCTCTGCAAAAGGGCATTAGATTGAGTTAACATGGGTAGGCACTGCCATCCTATTCCAGGCGTCCATCCATAGGTGCTTGCATTTCATGTCTGCCTCAACACCATATAAACAGACATAACCAAATGCCAAGTACATTCGAACACTCGATGTTTTAAAAGATTTGTGCAGGCAGATCCACTCATTAGATCACAAGTATCAGCTTCATACTCTGTTTTCATGATAAATTGTAATCATTTTAATGAATCCTTAACATTACGTCTAACACCTCATACCCTGCTCTCCTCTTCCCCCCAATACTACCGTGCCTCCCAAGTTACACCTCCAAAAGTCACCATGCCTCCCCTCAGCCACAAGTAAACACCGCCCCTGCACTCCTGACTCACTCTTCCCTTAACATACAGCGCCGATCTGTACCACTCCCTACCCCTGGCGCACGGTGACCACCTCTCCGACCCGTGCCCTCTCAGAGATGAATCGTGAGAGAGAGGCTCTCTCTCACAATTCATCATGCCCTCCCTTCCCATGACCACCAGAATACCTCCAGCTCGCCACCTCACATGGCTTACCTCCACCCAGACCCAAAGCACACACCATCTACAATAACATCCTCACCCAACCTTCCCCACGCCCCCGGCTCCTCACCCCCATGGGCTGTGATACATTCATACGCCTGATCTGCCCTCCTCCCCAGGGCTCCCCACACCCTCGTCCAATGGCTCACCTTCCCTCGGGTTCACTCTGCAGTGGCACACGCTGACCTCCTCACTCCCCCTCCCCATGCCCTGACCCTCGGGCTGCTCACCTCGCAGCTGGCACCAAAGGTTGCACACTGGCATGCTATCCTCTGCAAGGCAGCCTTTCTTGCCCAGGGTCTCTAGGCGCGCCGGTGCATGGCCTCGGCCGGTCTCGGTGTTGCTCGCTGCACGCCGGGCACGGGTGCTGCCACCCCTCCTGCCGCCAGTGATGCGTGGTGCTTCTGTAACCCCTTCGCTGCAGGACTCGCGGGCACTGCGCATGCGCGCGCATGCGAGCCTCCGGAGGTGCCAGATCTGGACTATTAAAACAAGCTCGATTCTCCTGGAAAAAAAGTTCTAAACAAGCACAAGACCTACCAGAAGAGCCCGAAACAAGGTCGACCCCACACAAAGACGAGACTGGGTTAGAAAGGAAAAGAGTATAAGAACAACCATTCAGCGTGCATCACATTGGATTTAGCATGCCTCAGTCGTTCATGCGCCAAATCCCTGCCAGGGGCCGCCACGAATATGTATTGTATCTGATTCCTCGTGGTGGCCCCTGGGGTTTGGTGGCCCTGTGCAGGTGCACAGCTTGCACATGACTAAGGCCGCCCCTGCTCAGGCCCTCCCCCTCCAAATGGGACAACTCCTGGTGGCCCACCGCCCTCGGCAACCTCCCCACCCCACGGACCAAGCCGGAAACCTCAGCATTGTACTCGACTCCTCACTCTCAACAGGTCAACACTGTCACCTCCACCTGTTTCAACAACCTCCGCATCCTCCGAAAGACCTTCAAATGAATCCCCCATTAATAAAGGAAGACAGTCACCCTCGCACTCATAACCAGCAAACTGGACTACGGAAACGCCCTCTATGCCGGGATCAACAAGTCTCTGCTCCACAAACTCAAAACCATACGGAACACCGCAGCCAGACTCGTCCTCGGCATTCCTCAATACGAGCACATCACCCAGCACATGCATAACCTCTACTGGCTCCCCGTCGAGAAAATAGTTACTTTCAAGATACTCACCCACACCTCCAAATGCCTCCACAACACCGGACTACAATACTTCAATGACAGAATTTCCTTCCACGTATTTCCCTGATTTATTGATTGATTGATTGATATAGCGGACATGATCATGCAACTGACCTAAACAAAGGGTACCACCAACTCAAGTTAGAGGAGAAAGTGCAGATATATTACCACTTTTTCCACTCATGTTGGTTTGTTCTGATACAAGAGACTGAGTTTTGAGCATCCTTGGCTGCTGAGACATTTCAGGATATTATCACAGAGTAATCAAATCTGTTACACGTGCTTTCAATTACAGTGATGACATAATGGTCTTTGGGAGAACTCAGAAAGAACACAACAAAGTCCTCACTCAAGTGTGCCAGTTACTTGCTGATGCAGGTCTCACTTTGAATGCAGCGAAATGTGAATTTCACAAAACTAAACTTACATATTCTCTGATGAGGAATGACTCCAGATCTAGATAAGGTGCAAACACTGTCATCCACTTGCCCCCTCCCCCCAAGATGCTACCATGCTGCAATCCTTTCTAGGCATGCCCAGCTATTGCTCAAGATACATTCTTAACTCTGCCATAGTGAAGCATATAAGGCAACATAGAGGGTAGGAGGCAAGGACGCACACAAGGAGCACACAGACAACAGAGGGTGTGCAGAATGTGCTGGGGGCAAGCAGACGGACAACGGAGGGTGTTATGGAGGAGATATGGGCAGATAGACGGACAATGGATGTTTATCAGGAGGGCCTGGGGAAAGCACATACATGGTAGAGGGTAGTTGGGAGGGTCTGGGGACAAGCAGACAAACAATGGAGTGTACGCAGGATGGGATGAGGGAGGCAGATGGATATCAGAGGATGAGGGTATAGGTTCAAACAGATGTACAACAGAGGGTCTGCAGGCGTGAGGAACACAGAGGGGGAGAAGTGCATGAGGTAAAAGCATGCACTCTCGTTGAGTGATTAAACAAAAATGAAAAGTGGCACCTGGAAAAATGCACAGTAGAAGGACACAAGTAATGCATCCATGCTCAATGAGAGGAACTAACGCATAAAGAGGATAACAGATACTGACCAATAAGAAGCAAGCAAATGAGTGTGACAGCGAAGCCAACCAATTGTGAGTAGTGGGCAACATCTAAGCCCTGTACAAGATAACAAAAGGTCAAGCAAGAGACAGCGCATGCGCTGTCTTAGGCAAGACCTAAAGAGAAAGGAGAGCCTACAAACATGAACAAATAACAAGCAAGCATATGAGAATGACAGTAAAGCCAACCAATTGTAAGCAGTGGTTGGGCTGTAAGACCATGTAAAGCTTACATGTTTTTTTTCCAATAGACAGCTTGCGCTGTCTGGTAAGCAAAACCTAAAAATATACTGTTTTTTACTCAAACAGTTCAAAATGTGTGAAAATTAACCTAATGACCCAGGATGTTTTTGGTACTAAATAAGAAAATCAGATAAAAATCTAGCACGGCTTACGGAAAACACGAAACACTTTTTCAGAAGTTTGAAGGGTGGTGTATGACCCTATTAAAAAGAGCAAGAGGATGGCATGGAACAACATCCTCCATAAAAAGCCCCAACAGCTTACATCTTGGACACTTTTTCCTCTGGAAAATAAAATACACATTCAGATTCAGGTAAATGAATGTGCAAGACAAAAGGCACCTAAATTAGACAAATTCATTCTCTTATAAATTATGAATGCAATATTCGCAGCAGATATGATTCTGGTGGCCTCTTCTACTTCTTTTACCACAGTTGCCCTGCTCTTATTGCCATGTTGACCCTGCCCCCCCCCCCCCTTGGGCACCTCGCTGAGCTCTTCCACAGGATGTTCTTCCTTTGCACTTTCTACCTTGATTACCCTCCTGCAGTGGGGGTCACCCCCATGTTTTTGTTTGGGGGTGAGGGAGATGGAGGCCTGCCAGACCCACTGCAAAGTTACCTATCTGACCCCACACAAGTGTTTCTCCTTCCTCTCACCCCCCTAGTGCTCAATTGGAGCCAGCAGTTGCTGGTGGCCCACCAGTACTCATTTTAAGGGGATGGCACTTGAGAAATTTACCAAGAGAGGGAAAAACACATAAAGTGGAAAGATGGAGGAAGAGAAAGATGGTAAACCTATCTCAAAGGGAGAAAGCAGAAGCCTGCATGAGTGAGATAAATGGTCTGGGAGTATTTGGTAGGGGATTAAAAAGGAATAAAGTGAATTCAAGACTACAGAGCCTTGGTACTTGATGCCCTGACATTCAATAGCACCGGCTGCTGGTTGCTGAGCAGATCTACGGGCATTGACTCTCATTCCTTTATAAACTAAGCACTGCCTACCCCCACCCCGTGGTTTTCACCCCACCCCGTGGTTTTCATCATAATCGAAGCAGATGCATGGCACAATTACAGTTCGCACAAAGCAACATTACTAGAGATATAAAGTGGTCATGCTGAGGAAAGTATGATCGATTAATCCTCTGAAAAGCAGAGATAATAGAATAGCACAAAATATGTTTACATATCCTCCAGCGCATTTCCTGCAATTATAGGTGATACTGCTTTTCACTGCAGTGCTATTTCTCTGGTACTCGAATGTGTTTGTGAAAATTAATTTCTAAAGGGAATTTGGTTACCACTGCTTTTTGAAAGATTTTTTCCATTCTTGTTATTTTTACTGGGGAAGATTCTCTGCTGGAGGCAATAATAAAGTTTAGACTATTGGCAGTGATAATCCCTCTGGTTGAGAACACTTTTCTGGAAATGTTATGAAAGGATAAATATTTGACTATGCTTTTGTGAAAATGTTACATACAATATAATTTTAAACGAGGCCCTTATGCTTTGTTGTGCACTATTTTCTTTAAGGCAGTTTCTGGCATCCAGTGCTTAGTTAGAAAAAAGTCCCCAGTAACAGTTTTCTTTCTTCAAAAACTGTACCACAATTGGCACAACTTCAGCCACCATATAAGCTCCCAGTAAACGGTACCCCTGATGCCTAGGGCATTGGAACTGCAGAGGCTCCTCAAGGGATGCAGCACAAATTGTGTCACCCTAGGGACCCCTCACGAAGATCACGCAAACTACCTTTACAGGCTGTATGTCTTGGTGCAGTCAAAACAGAAGAGTTGACATGGCCACATCCCTGTGTGCCATGCCCCCAGACACTGAATGAGGTATAGGTAAGCCACCCCTACTGCAGGCCTTACAGCCCTAAGGCAGGGTGCACTGTATCCCATGTGTGGACATATCTGCATGTACAGACATGATCCTGAAATATCTAAGCCTATTCTTGGATATTGTAATTGCACAGGGAAGCCATAGAGAGTGCATAGACTGGACACCCATCATAATGAGTTCCCCAGCTCCATTATGGCTTCACTGTACCCTGAGATGTTTGGTACCAAACATCTTGTCTAATAAATCCTCACTGATGCCAGTGTTGGATTTATTATTAAATGCACACAGGGGACACCTTAGAGGGTCCCCTGAAAATGTACCAAACACTGGTGTGGTCTCTGACTAGTCTTAGCCAGCCGACCACCAACAGACATGTTTCTGACCTCATGGGGTGAGAACCTGTGCTCTCAGAGGTCGGGAACAATGCCTGCTCTGGGCAAAGGTGCTTCACACCTCCTCCAGGCCAGAATGGTATTCCAAGGCGGGAAGTTTCAAATGCAATGCCACCTTTAAAATGCAGCCCAGGCATCTCCAGATAGTGGAGGATGTAAACCCTCTGTCCTGCTCCCCTTCCGGCAGGAAGACAGGCGGGAACATTTGTTAGATTAGGAGTTGGGCCCACATTCAGCAAGCACCACCACTAAGGGGGGCAGGTAATGTAGACCCCACTTTTCAGTTTCCTACACCTTGTTTGAGAGGGAATTAGGCAATTAGGGTCAGTTTTGTGCCCACTCTCCAAAGGAAGTCGTCACATAGAAGGGGTTGACACCCTAAATGTAGGTAGCCCATTGGCTACAACCAGTCTCCCTCTGTAACGACCCTCAATGTAGTATTTAGGTGGCACCCCTGGACTCTGAATTTTAGATTTGAGGGATCTAAGAAAACAATGGACAAATAAGAGCTGCTGACACAAGAATCGAGGACCTGCTGCATCATTTTGGCATGAAATCCTGCATGCTGCCTCAAGGACTTAACTATCATAGTGTGCTGTGTCGTCCTGCTGCTGTGAAGACTCCAAGAACACCGGAACACTTGCAGCTCTTTGACAATTGCCAGAGAACTCCCTTGGAGTAGAGGAACTACTCCCCTGCAGTCCACGGGTACCTATCCCGCAGAGCCCTGTTTACCGACTTGCTGCTCCCTGGCAACTCGGATGCAGCACCCAAGCAAGAAGAAGTACACCAGCTCCATAGGATCAGATATGCCCCCAACCAAGTGAGAGGACACCAAGACCTACCAGAGCCATGCCATAGCAATAACCGAAGTACTGGACCACCTGCAATTGACACGGAGACGAAGAATTCAATCCGGACTCCAACTGCCCTGCCCAGGAAGCAAGCACCCATTGAAGGAAGTCGAGACCACTGAGACCCACTTCATAAGTGGCCCAGCTGTCCGGAAATCGCCGCTGCAACCTGCCTGCCCCTGACTGTGAAGATCATCTCGACACACAGAGCCCGGCTGACCTATCTACTCTGTACCCAGCCCTCCTGGTCTCAGAACTGATGAACCAGCTGTGCGTCTGTGGTCCTGGGACTGTTGCAACCTTATCCCTTATTTGGGGTCCCCTGGACTTACCTGTATATCCCCCTGTGCCTCCTATTTTTAGGTGGCCCCTCTTCTTCGTAGCGCACCAGCTACCAACAACCTCAGCACCCTGCTCCTGGCCGAATCTGGGATGCTCCCAATGATCCGCTAGTGAAACTTTGGACCTGGCCTTGCTACTCACCCAGAGAACCCAGAGAATCAACTATACAATTTTCTATCTATTTTTTGCACACAACTGTGAGTTATTTTCCAAACTTTGAAAATTCAATACTTTAAAAGTACTTACCTGTGAATGAAGTTCTTGATCTTAAAAATTATATTAAAATCAGTGTTATTTTTGCAAATTGGTCTTGGGTTTATTCTTGAGTATGTGTCTCATTTATTGCCTCAGTGAGTACAACTAATTCTTAGCACTACCCTCTGATAAGCCTAACTGCTCGCTCACAGTACCACAAATCGAGCATTAGTATTATCTACTTTTGCCGCTGTGTACCAATCTGGAACCCACTGGACTCTCTGCACATTTTGCTTTGTTTTATACAACTACACAGAGATCCAGCTTCCTACAATTATCTTCCTACATTCTCCTTTTTCTGTCTTTTTTGCTATGAGTCAAAGTTTTCTGATGCTGAATTACGTCCTGGTGCCTGTGCCCACCACCTACAACAAAGGCACCAGCCCAAATTAAGCAGCAGTAATGATTGGGCTGCAAATGTGTTTTATAAATATATAAAAACTCACAATCTTTTCCCACTCATGGTGCAGTAGCATGCTGACGTGTTTTAAATTTGTGTCTTTGGTTGACACCTCCTGAAACATATGACACCTCATTCAAATGCAGAGCTCAGAATAGACTCCTCACAACCAGAAAAAGTCTATCACAATGAAACTACCCATAAGCAGGTCCACTGGAATTATGCGATTGTGAGGCTCTGGCGATTTTTGCATAATTATAGATTTGCCACATTTGCCTCATAATCCATCATCTGCTGCATCATCAGCAGATTTTAACAAAAAAAATTGTTTCTAGATCAAACGGTTACAAAGTTACTAAACAGACAGTGACACGTATTGCCTCACAGTGGAAGGCCCTTTGCAAAGGCTGTCTGGCCACCTTTCTGTAGCTTATTGCTGTGTTTGAGTGTGAAGCTGCTACTACTAATCAGTTGCAAATAATGCCCAGACAGTGTTAACACGTTTAAAAATGTCGAAAAATGTAGTAATATTATCCCAAAATTCTGCATAAATTGCCTTTTCTTGCCGCATAATTTACTCAGCCCTGCCGCATAATTTGGCCCTCCCCTGCTGCATAATTCCAGTGGCCCTGCAGAAAGTCCCTGGGCGTTTTTACTTACTTTGTTAGTCCAATCGGAGGTTTCCGAATCGAGAGACTTTGCTTTGTAATTAATATATAAAGCGCCTTCATTTATAATGAAAAATCAATAGCAGGCAGAGAGCTTTGCCTGGCAGAGGCATGGACTTTGAAGCCTTCCGGGCATTAACTGAACGGGAACTTCGGCTTAGCTGGTGGAAAAATGCCATTTCGTTTTATTGCTGGCAGTGACAGACAGGTTGGTGCTTATTACTGGTAAGACAAAGGGAGCCTTTTGTCGAGACGGGCAGGCGCGGGCTCGTCTTGTGGTGCCCGCGAGAGTGTTCGGAGCGCCCAATGAGAGATGAAGTTTACTTCGGGACCATGAGAAAGGGCTGGCGGGCAGGCATGCCCTCCTCTGCTGCTGCCCTGCGCTCTGCTTGCCGACCCTCTGCCGGCCACCGCACGTGCCATGCCGGAAGGGACAGGCAACTTCAACTGCCAACGCGGCTGGTGCTGCACGCGCGGCTGGGAGCTGCGCTTCCTGCAGCTGCAGTGTAAGCGGAAGAAGATATTCACACGGAGGAAAGGTACTGTGACGTCAATGGTAGCTCAAAATGTAGGCGAGGTGGAACCTAACATACGTGAGTATATGTCACGCTTGCATTATATGTCCATTGACATGTTTCACATTTTGCGTCTGCACTAGGGACAACTCTAGCTATTTCACTATATTCGTAAATAAATAAAAATCATAAATTAAAAAACTTACGCTTTGGGTCAGCCTTCGTCATCCCTTCATCTGTTAAAGGTCATTCACCTAATCCTTCCGTCCACCCCAGTTTACATCACGGGGCAGACCACATCCGCTGCTGGCTCTATTGCTGTGCTAGTGGTGGTATTTACTATTTACCTGATCACAGGTGCACAACCACCTAAAAAGAAGAGTGGAGGGATGCTGGACCAATACTTTACTCTGTGAATGATTTTACTTTCGATTCTTGTCCATTTTATTCAGTCATCATTGTGTATTGAAACACTAACTGAAAGCCAATAATGTACTTCCTTTGACTCACTTTGGGGCATATTATCAAGCCAGGCGATAAAACTATCGCCGCTTTAGCGGCAGAAAACTGCCGCTAAAACGGCGATAATCGGCTTGATAATATGCTCTATGGAATTCCAATTGAAGCCCATGTTAGATGTGAAAGACATCTAACCTATACTTTTTAGTAACAGAGCGCGCTACAAAAGCCTCTATAATAATAATAATAATTCCATAGAGCATATTATCAAGCCAATTATCGCCGTTTTAGCGGCAGTTTTCTGCCGCTAAAGCGGCGATAGTTTTATCGCCTGGCTTGATAATATGCCCCTAAGAGTCTTATTTTTCTTTAATGAGCATTACAACTCAAACATGTTTCTACATCTAATGTTATGACTTCTGCCTCCTAGAAAACATATATGCTGGTCTATTAAAGTTATAATCGCTGGATATTTTATATTTAAATGTATTTTTTACTGCAAGCCTATGGCCACCATGTTTCATTTCACTTTTTTTCTTCTCTTTATGTTTGTGGTATATGCTTGCAGTAAAAGACAAATAAGAACATGTAATCATTGCATTTTATTGCCAAGGCCAGATTTTACCAATGTCTGTTTGTAAATATAGGTTAATGACAGATATACCCACTTCGTAAGATATCCTAAATAGGACAGATACTATATATTCTGAATGGAGAAATATGTGGGAGTGCAAAGGAAAGAATGTGTCGTTAATACCCTGTAATAATTTAGCTGGAAAACTTTTAGTTCTCCGTTCCAAAGATTAAAGAGGAAAAGTATTTGAAGAAACAGTTTACAAATGACAAGGGACCTGTTGTAAAGGACACATGATGGAGACATTGCCCATACACCATGTATCAGATGTTGTTCAAACAGTTTGGTAGGCAGAGTGGAGAGTGTGAGATCAGTCGGGCTGGAAACCAATCCCAGAATTCTTCTTTGATTTGTGGGGCACAGAGGTTGTTGGGAAGCATTTATCCCTTCAAATAAAAGGGTAAAAGGGTCTAAATGGCGCATTATACAGCAACATTTTCAAGCATATTGGCTTAAAGCCATAGGATTTAAAGGGAGTTCTGAAGGGGAACCAACAAGAAATTGCAGTACGTCACTGTCTTTCATCATATTCAGGAACAATATATTTCCAAATAAAATCATTTTGTTCCTATAAAGAAATTGTTTGCCAGATTAAAAAATACCAGGATCTAAATCAAGCAAACATTTGTGCCACAGAAGATGCCTCATCTGTGTGATAGTGTGCCACACAGGCGACATGACACACAAAATACAGTACTGACAAGATCACACGCTTAAAAGTCTTTGCCCCATCACTGTTCGTCTGCCAGAGAGGAGCCCATCAAAATATTGTTCTGCTAATAACCCGATGCAAAGCATGCCAGCCTACCATGGGTATTGCTCACATATATATAGGAGAGTCCTGCCCAATATGCAGCCTGCCAGGTGTGATCAGGCGAGGCTTGCAACGCCCATAGGGCTCAAAGGGCTTTAGGCCCCCTCCCGTCGTTTGTGTCAGCACGGGCTCAGACAGCTACCCTACACACACACAGACTGATCTTGAGCTGCTGGGGGCTGGCTGGTCTGGCACTGTGTCTTATCACAGCTGCACCCAGGTCTTCAAAAGACCATTTACTTGATAACAAGGCTTTGTTGTTTTCTTCACCCGTTCCTAGAGCCCCTGCATCTCCACTCTGCCTATTCCTTAAAGTTGCAAATTACTTTTGCTGCCACAGTGTGAGAATGCATTTCCTGAAAAGTGCCCTTTGGCTTTGTTTTTTTGCAGTTTTATTAACCCTGGGCGTAGTGGGCGTAGTGGGACTGCGTGGAGCAGCGCGTAGTGCGGCAAAATCGACGCACACTCGCGCGCTCCGCGTAGCCCCACTACGCGCCACCTGCCCGCCCTCATTTTAAAATAATTTAAAGAATGTTAAAAGCAAATAAAATACCTTAGCTGCAGTGTGGCGTCCCGGGGCTCCCTCTTCCTGCTTGACGGCAACTTCTTCACACAAATGCGCATGCGCGGACACCTGCGCATGCGAGAAATGTGCATGGGCGGGCGTCTGCGCATGCGCATTTGTGTGAAGAAGTTGCCGTCAAGCAGGAAGAGGGAGCCCCGGGACGCCGCACTGCAGGTAAGGTATTTTATTTACTTTTAACATTCTTTATATGCGCATTTGTGTGAAGAAGTTGCCGTCAAGCAGGAAGAGGGAGCCCCGGGACGCCACACTGCAGGTAAGGTATTTTATTTACTTTTAACATTCTTTAAATTATTTTAAAATGCGGGCGGCGGGTGGCGGGCAGCTCTGCTTCGCTGCGGCGTGTGTGTAGCGCTGCTTGCTACGCCTACTTCGTAAACGGCGAAGCAGGCAGCGCTACGTGCACTCCGTGGGCGAAGCGGAGCACGACACCCAGGCTTAAGTTTTATACGGCTTGAACGCCACCCGAAGGTATTGAGGCACTTTTCATGAGCACCAGTTACATTATACAAAAACACATTGCTGGATGTATTAGCCGCCCCCCGAAATTTGGCTCTACATTGCTGGAAGTATTAGCAAACCCCCCCCCCCCCCCCGCCCCCCCCGAAATTTGGCTCTAGTTGCGCCCCTGGGTGTGATCACGGATGCTCACTGTGAAAGGAGTCACTGTGGCAGGTGACAGCTGGTCACTGTGAAAGGAGACAGCTCACAGGTGCGCCTATGCTGATATTCACTAGGACTGTTGCCGGTTCCTTATTAAAGAGGCACAAATAACACACGTTAGTCATGTCCATTAAGTTACAGGTACTGTCATGATGCCAGCGCCCAGGCTGCCCTAATATGAAAAGCTAACTTTGCCATAGCAGTTTCTGCATTTTCCATGCCTATAACATCCTCGTCAGAGAAGCCATATTGTGGAGTTAAGAAAACACGATTGCATTGCAATAATGTATGTTGCCCCAATTTGTAAAGTCCAATCATCATACCAACATTTACATTTGTGAGGTATGTATAGAAACACTGTTGTGCCAAATTGGCCAGATTTGTGAAGCCCAGCACCATGCTAGCACCCAGGGGCATCACTAAGACCCCACTTTAGCAGCTTGGGGGGGGGGGGGGTCCAATGAACAGTTCAGAGTAACATAAACATTTAAGATGTTATTTATGGCCTCTTTCACTTGCTTATAAATTCGATCTCTATCTGTGGAAGGAGGGGAAGGAAGGAAGACCAGAGAAAAGGAGAGACGATGAAAGGATGGATGGATGCAGAAATAGATGATGTAAAGAAGAATGGCTGATGGATGGAGAGAAGGAATGTTGATGAATGGATTGCAAGAAAAATTAATAGATGCAGAGAAAAGATAGTGATGGATGGAAGGAAGTTAAGGTGAATGGATGGATGAAAGGGAAAGGAATGGAGCAAAAAAGTCAAAGAAGGATGAAGGGAATGTAGGATAGATAAAAAGAAAGGCGGAGAAGAGGGATATGTGGAAAAGGCAGAAAGATGGGTGGACTTAAGGAAGAAGAGATAAATAGGAAGGAATAAAAGCCAGATGGAAAATTACAACAAATCTAAGAATTTTAGAATTCCCTCAAGCGGAGCAATCTGCCGAACATCTGGCGAGTTCTCATGCCTCACCTGTTTATTCAGCGCTGTTTGGGACATGGTTCAAAGTGGGGATATTTTTCCTAGCAAGCCCCATTGCGAGGATTCTCTGCTTTACTTCCACCTTCCATCCATGCGGTCCCTTCTTCGGGTCTGGGGTAAAAGTGGTGTAAGTAGCTGTGGCTACATGCACGTGCACCTGGAGGACCCTTTTCCCTCACAGTTGTGCTAATCCCGGGCCTGTTTTCGTGTGCAAATAATATCTTGTGAAATTATTTTTACGGATGAGGACTTTCACGTGTGTTTTTTGCCTGCAGAAAGCGTGTTTGAGCTGAAAATATCTCGCTGGAACAGTCAGGAGAGAGCAGAGACATTTTCTCCTTGAACCACTCACTTGCTATCGCACATGGCTTTTACCCTAATGTTCAGTTTTACTGCAAGATACTGGCAAGTACATTTCACAAACTTCAAGTAAATTTCACAACATTTTCCACCAAAAATAATGGGTGATTTTGTGATTGCCTGTAATTGTCGCCCGTAATTTGCATAGGGCACTAGCTGCTTTGTGTACTGCTTTACAGACAAAAACACCTGCACTGTAGTACCGTGTACAGGTTGCTTGCTGTTCTGGCCAATAAAAACAAGCTTTGTTACAGGACAGCTGCTTTAAGCCAGGGAAACAAGCAGGCTGCTAAATAGGGCGCATTCACTGTCATTCTATGTTGCTAGAGTGGGATCATGTGCAATCCCAGGGTCTTATTCTCAAACCCCCTCCAGGCGGCGACTCGCCCCGCTCCCCCTGCCCCTCTCACCAACTGTGCGCTTTTCCCTTGAATCGCCACTGACAACTTTCTTGGGTTCTTGAAAAGGTCGCAGTTTATTCATCAAACATAACATCGTACATTTCAATCGATAGTTCCGTTCATGGTCATATACGCATTTATTGTCCATGTTATTTCTTTACTTTACTTCTATTTGTAAGACCTGGGGTCACCGGGCCCTAAGGGAGTAACGTGACTCGAGCGGGTGGGCGCCTGAAGGCTTAAGTGTAAAGCGACCATACAACACACACAACCCCCTGAAGCAGGAAACGCACACAATAATGGACGCCACACCGTTGGTTCAATGAAAATCAATCAAGTTTATATAAGCAGTTAGATGCAAATGCAGTTCATTAGAGGGCAATGGGCATTACTTGAATACACTAGCGTTAGATTCACCAGCATCTCATTATGGTGCCATAGGCAGTACCTGAATACATTAGCGTCAGATTTACCAGCAATTCATCATAGCTCCATTGGCAATACCTGGCGAACCTGGGGGAGCGGTAAACACAGCAGTTAACCCGCGCGCTGGGCCCCTCCCACCACTAGCGTTTCAATCCGCCGTGGGCACCTCGCGCAGTATTTAGTAATTATTCGCGCTATGACATAGGACTGGGAAACATAGCGCCCCACCTGGGAATCTAATAGCGTTTCAGGGCACAACTTGCGGGCTTACCGCTACTCATGACATCGTTGGCGCTTCAGAGCAGAACTTAAGAACACAGCGCTACTCGTAATAATCAAGCATTAAGCACTTCAGAGCAGAACTTAAGAACACAGCGCTACTCGTAATAATCAGCATTAAGCACTTCAGAGCAGAACTTAAGAACACAGCGCTACTCGTAATAATCAGCATTAAGCACTTCCGAGCAGAACTTAAGAACACAGCGCTTCTCGTAATAATCAGGCCGTAAGCACTTCAGAGCAGAACGTGGGAACACAGCACTACTCGTAATAATCAGGCCTTAAGCACATGGTCCCCTTGTACGCGGCAGTCAAGGAGCAAGGGGGCAATCCCACGGAGGGGAACCAGAGTCTCGATTGGGCACCGGGAAGTGGTCGCAGTAGTGCGGTGCTGCTCCCGATCGCTAGGGGGCACACCGGGTCCTCCTCAGACCTCCCGGGGAGCAGGGGGGTGAGTCCCAGGCCTCAGCACAGCCACGCTACCTCCCAGCCCCCGGGGGTTACCTTGATCTCGGCGTCCTCCACAGGCCGACACTCTGGGGATCTTCACTGTTCCGGCCCCGCAGTCAGAGCGCTCAGCGGCGGGGGCGGCGACGTGCAGTCCGCCCTCGTCACGTGGGTGCAGGAGCCGGCTTCACGGCCTTCCACGACTCAGGCAGCAGCTGCAACGTCAGCGGCGGGGCCCCGGGCTTCTCCGCGGGCCCCGGTTCGATGAGGGGCAGACTTCTGGGTCCTGGGTCGCGGCGGTGAGTGCGCCTCTGGTCCCCGCGCCAGGGGGGGGGTGACAAGTTAAGCAGGGGCGACGGCGAGCTCAGCGCTCAGCGCCCGATGCGGGACTGACTCGGGGGGATTCCAGGCACGGTCGGGGAGCGCAGGGGTCACAGTGCTAGTACCTGGTTGATCCCCCAGCAGACCAGCAGTCACTTTCAGCTTAGGTTTCAATAGGGAGCTTCAGCATTGGGTTTCAATAGGGAGCTTCAGCATTAGGTTTCAGCATTCAGTTTCAGCATGAAGTTCCAGCGTTTAGTTTCAGCATTCAGTTTCAGCATGAAGTTCCAGCGTTTAGTTTCAGCATTCAGTTTCAGCATGAAGTTCCAGCGATCTTAATGGCGCAGATGTCTCTGGCGCCCTTAGGGGTTCTGTTTCTTGGGGGTAGGGATTGAGTTGGTGACTAGTTCCCTCCTAGTCAGGTTAGGCAGATGGCCCCCTGGGTCCTCCTACCGCTGGGCTAGATCAGTGGGCTGTACAGGATCCCTCACTCACTTAAAAGGCAGTACCTAAGTCCTGTCACTTTCAGAGGCATAAGTCCCTGGCTAGGCCCTACCGCCTAAAACTCCTGCGTGGATTCTCCAGGTCTGCTTTACCCCAACTGGCCAACTGACTAGAAAATGTTCCCTCCCTGTTAAGTAGCCCTAGGTCAGGTGACCTCTATCCAAGGCGGCAAAAGTAAAAAACCCCACCTCCCTTCTAGAAGGTTCCAGCACATTCCAGGAGCTTCCCCATTCTACCTATGGGACAAAAAAGGCGGGCTGGTGTCGCAACATTGTTGTGGGGTTCCAGCCAGCTCCTGGCAGCTAGGGTGCTACTAGAAAGACCACTCTGCAGTAGCAGGGGCCTGTGGCAGCCATCTTGGTAGAAGGGAGCACCTGCACCTTAACACTGATTGGCAATGAAAAGGCGCCCGAAGACCTAAATCCAACATAAAAATGAGGGTGGAAAAAATGAGGCACGATTAAAAAATAGAGGGGGAGACCACCCTAGGGCTGACAGGTCTAACACGCGTCCCCCCGAGCCGAAAGAGGGGAGAGCTACCCAACCTCTAGGGAGTTCTCATCGCTAAGGCGGAAAAACCTGGATAGACCGTCAGCATTGGCGTGGTCAACTCCGGGCCGATGTTCCACCCGAAAGTCCCTCCCCTGTAGGGAAATGGACCACCTCAACAACTTGGGGTTTTCGCCTCTCATCTGCATGAGCCAGCGAAGGGGGCGGTGGTCGGTCTGAATTAGGAAGTGAGATCCAAAGAGGTATGACCTCAACTTCTTCAGCGCCCAGACCACCGCGAAGGCTTCTCGCTCAATGGTGCTCCATCGCTGTTCCCGAGGGAGGAGTCTTCTGGAGATGAAGGCCACAGGTTGATCTTGGCCCACGGTGTTGAGTTGCGAGAGCACCGCACCTATGCCGTGCTCTGAGGCGTCCGTCTGTACAATGAATTCCTTACTGAAATCTGGAGTTGCGAGTACTGGAGCGGTACACATCGCATGTTTCAGCGTTTCAAATGCCTCCTGGCAAGCAGCTGTCCATATGACCTTGCGAGGTTGCTTCTTAGATGTCAATTCTGTCAAGGGGGTTACGATGGTACCATATCCCTTGACAAACCAGCGGTAATACCCAGTGAGGCCGAGGAAAGCTCGGACCTCTGTTTGGGTCTTGGGGGGCTCCCAAGCCAAGATGGTCTCTATTTTGGCCTGGAGGGGTTGCACCTTACCTCTGCCCACCAGGTGTCCCAGGTACACGACAGGTCCCTGTCCAATCTGGCACTTGCTGGCTTTAATGGTTAGGCCAGCGCGTTGCAGCGCCTGCAATACCTCCTGGAGGTGCTGCAGATGGTCCTCCCAGGTGCTGCTGAAGACAGCTATGTCATCCAGGTATGCCGCTGAGAAGGACTCCAGGCCAGATAGTACCTGATTCACTAACCGCTGGAATGTGGCCGGAGCATTCTTGAGCCCAAAGGGCATCACTCGGAACTGGAAGTGGCCCTCGGGGGTGGAGAATGCGGTCTTCTCCCTTGCTCCATCGGCCATGGCAATTTGCCAATACCCGGATGTTAGATCAATGGTGCTGAGGTACCGGGCTGCTCCCAGCCGGTCCACCAGCTCGTCTGCTCGTGGGATGGAGTGAGCATCTGCCTTCGTGACAGAGTTCAAACCCCGGTAGTCCACACAGAACCGAAGTTCCGGTGTGGTACCCGGTGGGGCCGCTTTCGGCACCAACACCACCGGACTAGCCCACGGGATGCTGGAAGGTTCTATCACCCCCAGCTCCAGCATTTTCGCTACCTCACTCTGGATGCTATCCTTCACTTGGTCAGAGAGCCGGTAAGACTTATTCTTCACAGGTGGGCTTTCCCCTGTGTCCACATCATGGGTACACAGAGGAGTGATTCCAGGCGTGAGGGAGAACAACGAGGCGTACTGCCCCAGGACATGGCGGAAGTCCCTCTGTTGCTCTGGGGTCAAGGATGGGGAAAGGACTACCCCTTCCACTGAACCATCCTTCTCCTGTACCGCTACAAGGTCAGGAAGAGCTTCATTCTCTTCCTCTTCGCTCCCATCCGTCACCATAAGGAGAGCAAGCTCTGATCGCTCCTGGTGCGGCTTTAGGCGGTTGACGTGGAGCACCCTATGGAGCTGTCGGGGGGTCTTTACATCCACAACGTATGTGGTCTGGCCTCGTTGCTCCACAATTTCGTATGGACCAGTCCACCGGTCCTGGAGGGCACAAAGCTCCCCAGTTTCCATGACCCACACCTTCTGTCCAACGTCCAACTCGACCGTCCGAGCGTTGCGGTCATACCACTCCTTCACAACGGTCTGGCTAGCCTCTAGGTTCTCTGAGGCCGCCTTCCACAGCTTGGCCATCTGGCTGCGGAATGCCAGCATGTAGCTGACAATGTCACGGGGAAGCTTCTGCGAAGTCTTCTCCCACCCCTCCTTCACTAAGCTGAGGGGACCCCTAACGGGATGGCCATAGAGCAACTCAAACGGGTTGAACCCGACTCCCTTCTGCGGTACCTCCCGGTAGGAGAACAACAAGCAGGGGAGGAGGACGTCCCATTTACGCCTCAAGCCCTCTGGCAGGCATCCGGATCATTCCCTTCAAGGTTTTGTTGAAGCGCTCTACGAGCCCGTTAGTCTGGGGGTGGTAAGGAGTGGAGAACTGGTAGGTCACTCCACACTCCTTCCACATGGCCTGCATATAGGCCGACATGAAATTCGTGCCCCTGTCCGACACCATGACCTTGGGGAATCCCACACGGGTAAAAATCCCCAACAGTGCCCGCGTCACCACCGGTGCAGTGATGGTCCTCAGAGGAATAGCCTCTGGGTACCGAGTGGCGTGGTCCACTAATACCAGAATGAACCGGTGTCCCGCTGAGGTCGGAGGGTCCAACGGCCCAACAATGTCTATTCCGACCCTCTCAAAAGGGGTCCCGACCACCGGGAGTGGTTCTAAAGGGACCTTCAATTTAGTCCCAGTCTTGCCACTTGCCTGGCAAGACTTACAGGTCTTACAAAAGGTGTCTGAGGCAACTCTCATCCTGGGCCAATAAAAATGTGGGACCAACCGCGCAAAGGTTTTGTCCTGACCCAGATGTCCGGATAAGGGTATCTCGTGCGCTAACTCCAGCAGGAAGGCCCGGTAGCATTGGGGGACCACTATGGCCCTCGAAGATCCATGCACTGGCACCTTAGGCTCACTGTACAGGAGGCCATCCTCCCAATACACATGATATCCGCCCATCTCCTGACTGGCCACTTGGGCTTCGGCCTGTCGCCGCATGCCTTCAAGGGTGGGGCACGCCCTTTGCGCCTGACAAAATTCCTCCCGGGTAGGCCCCCCTTCCACATGCCAGTCGGCAAGGGTCGGCAAGTCCCCCACGGGAACGACATCCACCTCCGCGGACTCCGGGGGCACCTCTGCGGCCTCCCCATCCATCTCATGGGGCGTGTCCTCTACCACCTTCTCCTCTCCACACTTGGCGTTGGGTTGGGCCATGAGGCTCCAACCCGGGTTGAGTTCCATGCCGGGCAGCCATGGACCGCGTGACTACGCAAGTCCACCCTGGTAATCCCAGCATCTCGGTATGAGCTCAAAACTCTACATCTCTCCATTTGGTGTGCTTCAGGTCGTTCCCTAGCAAACACCCCACAGGCAAGGCAGGGCTCACCGCAACTCTCAGTAGGCCTTTGACTCCTCCCCACTCAAATGGAACATGAGCCACTGGATAGTGACTCACACTGCCGTCAGCCAATAGTGCCGGATGGAACTCCTCGGGGACTACTTGGTCTGGGGACACCAGCCGCCTCACTACGGTGGTCATGCTGGCACCTGTGTCCCTCAAAGCCTCCACCTCCTCCCCGTTAACTCTCACCCTCTGCTGATATTTAGCAATGTTCGGAGGCAGGGACACTACGGGGACCATCTCTCTATCCCCGAGTGAAACCAGGGTCAGGCCTGTCCACTCCCCTTCCCTATCTAAGGGCAGCTCCACCCCAAGCGCTACACTACTTACCCCGGGGCTCTTCCCGCCCATTGGGGCTGGGGGTCTCTTGCAACACTTGGGATCTCATTTGTAGTGTCCAATTTCCCCACATTCGTAGCACCTCACAATCCTTGGCTGCTGACTCCTGTCAGGGTAAATGGGCTTTGGGGAATTGGACGGGGGTGGGGTTCCTACTCCCTTCCCAAACTTATTTTGGGGGCCTTTTGAGAACTCCACCTTTTTATCTTCCCCCTCTTTCTTCTGGGGAAAACCCTGTCTGCCTTTCGAGCCATCTCCCCCGGGGCCCTTGTGGAACACCCGGGTGCTCACCCAAATATCCGCCTCCTCCGCAAGCTCACGGGGATCCGTTAAATTGCGGTCCACCAGATGTTGGCGCAGCTCTGGAAAGCACTTATCCAAGAGGTGCTCCCTTAAAAAAAGATTGTACAACCCTTGGTAGTCCTGAACCTCGCTGCCACGCACCCAACCATCTAGTGCCTTACGGGCATAGTCAAAAAATTCCACCCAATTCTGTGTGGACAGCTTATGGCTGCCACGGAACTTCTGCCTATACCTCTCGGGGTTGGGACCAAATTTCTTTAGTAAGGCCTCTTTCATGGGGGCATACCTGACCTGATCCGCCTTGGCTAAGTATAACAGGGTGTCCCTGACATTGGGAGGTATATAGCGATACAGGCCACCTCCCCAATTGCTCTCGGGTACCCCATGGGCTGTCAAGGCCACCTCGTATGCCTCCAACCACTTGGCAATATCATCCCCCACTGTGTAATTGGCAATGACTTCTTTGGGCAAATAAAATTTTGACTCTTGGGGATCTCTTGGTACGCTGCCACCATTGTCCTTATTGGATGCATTTAACTGGAGGGCGCGCAGCTCCAACTCCTTCAGCTGAAGCTCGTGCGCCAGTTTCTTTTCTTCCATTGCCCATCTCTTGTTGTCTCTCTCCCGTTCTCTCTCTTGTTCCAACTTGGCCAGCTCCCACTTTAACTGCCTCTCCTCCCTCCTGTCCTCATACTCTTCTGGAGACGCGCTCCTCCTAGACCCTGTCCTACTGCTGGGCCCAGAACGTCTCCCTGGGGGCACATTTTCAGACACATCTACATTTAGTATGTCTAGTACTTCCTGGGCGCTCTCCTCCTGAGGTGCATCTGGCGCCTCCTGTCCCTCATACGCTCTCCCCTCTGGGTGGGCCTCTACCCATGCCCTTAAGGCGGTACGGAGTTCCGGGCCTTTGGCCCTCCGCACCCCAGGCGCCCCCATCCCCTGCCCGAATTCTCTCAGCTGCCTTACAGTGTACCCCTCGAGGTCGGCTAACCGGAACTCCATCGTGACAGGTGGGGACCTAGATATCAAGGAAGAAAAATTCTAGGATACGGGTGACAGTTGCAAGCTAACCAGGATTTTACACCCTCATTCTGGACAGTGGAATGCAATCAGTGCAGTAATAAACAGTTGCAGAGCTTAAATACAATAGGCGTTTAATTGTGGCGCCCTCCGCTTCACGGGAGGGTGCTGTATGGTCACAGGTCCTAATCCCACCGCTCGCCAACAATGTAAGACCTGGGGTCACCGGGCCCTAAGGGGGTAACGTGACTCGAGCGGGTGGGCACCCGAAGGCTTAAGTGTAAAGCGACCATACAACACACACATCCCCCTGAAGCAGGAACCGCACACAATAATGGACGCCACACCGTTGGTTCAATGAAAATCAATCAAATTTATCTAAGCAGTTAGATGCAAATGCAGTTCATTAGATGGCTATGGGCATTACTTGAATACATTAGCGTTAGATTCACCAGCATCTCATTATGGTGCCATAGGCAGTACCTGAATACATTAGCGTCAGATTCACCAGCAATTCATCATAGCTCCATTGGCAATACCTGGCGAACCTGGGGGAGCGGTAAACACAGCGGTTAACCCGCGCTCTGCGCCCCTCCCACCACTAGCGTTTCAATCCGCCGTGGGCACCTCTCGCGGTATTTAGTAATTATTCGCGCTTTGACATAGGACTGGGAAACGTAGCGCCCCACCTGGGAATCTAATAGCGTTTCAGGGCACAACTTGCGGGCTTACCGCTACTCATGACACCGTTGGCGCTTCAGAGCAGAACTTAAGAACACAGCGCTACTCGTAATAATCAAGCATTAAGCACTTCAGAGCAGAACTTAAGAACACAGCGCTACTCGTAATAATCAGCATTAAGCACTTCAGAGCAGAACTTAAGAACACAGCGCTACTCGTAATAATCAGCATTAAGCACTTCCGAGCAGAACTTAAGAACACAGCGCTACTCGTAATAATCAGGCCGTAAGCACTTCAGAGCAGAACGTGGGAACACAGCGCTACTCGTAATAATCAGGCCTTAAGCACATGGTCCCCTTGTACGCGGCAGTCATGGAGCAAGGGGGCAATCCCACGGAGGGGAACCAGAGTCTCGGTTGGGCACCAGGAAGCGGTCGCAGTAGTGCGGTGCTGCTCCCGATCGCTAGGGGGCACACCGGGTCCTCCTCAGACCTCCCGGGGAGCAGGGGGGTGAGTCCCAGGCCTCAGCACGGCCACGCTACCTCCCAGCCCCCGGGGGTTACCTTGATCTCGGCGTCCTCCACAGGCCGACACTCTGGGGATCTTCACTGTTCCGGCCCCGCAGTCAGAGCGCTCAGCGGCGGGGGCGGCGATGCGCAGTCCGCCCTCGTCACGTGGGTGCAGGAGCCGGCTTCACGGCCTTCCACGACTCAGGCAGCAGCTGCGACGTCAGCGGCGGGGCCCCGGGCTTCTCCGCGGGCCCTGGTTCGATGAGGGGCAGACTTCTGGGTCCTGGGTCGCGGCGGTGAGTGCGCCTCTGGTCCCCGCACCGGGGGGGGGGGGGTGACAAGTTAAGCAGGGGCGACGGCGAGCTCAGCGCTCAGCGCCCGATGCGGGACTGACTCGGGGGGATCCCAGGCAAGGTCGGGGAGCGCAGGGGTCACAGTGCTAGTACCTGGTTGATCCCCCAGCAGTCCAGCAGTCACTTTCAGCTTAGGTTTCAATAGGGAGCTTCAGCATTGGGTTTCAATAGGGAGCTTCAGCATTAGGTTTCAGCATTTAGTTTCAGCATGAAGTTCCAGCGTTTAGTTTCAGCATTCAGTTTCAGCATGAAGTTCCAGCGTTTAGTTTCAGCATCCAGTTTCAGCATGAAGTTCCAGCGATCTTAATGGCGCAGATGTTTCTGGCGCCCTTAGGGGTCCTGTTTCTTGGGGGTAGGGATTGAGTTGGTGACTAGTTCCCTCCTAGTCAGGTTTGGCAGATGGCCCCTGGGTCCTCCTACCGCTGGGCTAGATCAGTGGGCTGTACAGGATCCCTCACTCACTTAAAAGCCAGTACCTAAGTCCTGTCACTTTCAGAGGCATAAGTCCCTGGCTAGGCCCTACCGCCTAAAACTCCTGCGTGGATTCTCCAGGTCTGCTTTACCCCAACTGGCCAACTGACTAGAAAATGTTCCCTCCCTCTGTTAAGTAGCCCTAGGTCAGGTGACCTCTATCCAAGGCGGCAAAAGTAAAAACCCTACCTCCCTTCCAGCACATTCCAGGAGCTTCCCCATTCTACCTATGGGACAAAAAAGGCGGGCTGGTGTCGCAACATTGTTGTGGGGTTCCAGCCAGGTCCTGGCAGCTAGGGTGCTACTAGAAAGACCACTCTGCAGTAGCAGGGGCCTGTGGCAGCCATCTTGGGAGAAGGGAGCACCTGCACCTTAACACTGATTGGCAATGAAAAGGCGCCCGGAGACCTAAGTCCAACATAAAAACAAGCATTTGCAATGCAATAGGTCTCGCATTTGCGAGAGTTTAAGCTTTTGGCATTGTAAATGACACTGCCTTTTATTTATCTGTTTTGATAACTAACACATAAATAAAAGGCATTGTCATTTACAATGCCAATAGCTCAAACTCTTGTAAATGCGAGACCTATTTCACTTCAAAGAAGCGGCCGCCGTTGTCCCGGGTTGGTTGGAAAGTGAAAGTGCGCATAGAGCGCTGAATGTTGCAGGAAAGCATGTTGTGGCTGCAATAGGAGAAACTCATTCAAGAAAATAGTGCTTACAGACTAAATAAGACATACCGTGTAACAACAGAAGTAAAAGCACCAGTCCTCATTGGAGGTTACAAATGAAGACAAGGAGGGACTAACAAGCCTATTAACGAATCAGTAGCCAGCATTTACGAAGCACAATGACACAAGCAGTGGCGTACCAAGGTCAGGTGGTACCCGGTGCGGAAAATTTCTTGTCACCCCCGGCTTGGCTTGACAAAATGGCAAAAATATGTGTTTAAAACACATATTTTTGCCATTTTGTCAAGCCGGGGGTGACAAGTGTCATCACTGAGGGGGGGTGACAAAATGGCAAAAATATGTTTAAAACACATATTTTAACCCACCGCACCCCCATTCCGCACCCCCATTCCTACGCCCCTGGACAAAAGCCAATTACAAATATAGACAGAGAGTGTGCAGGGCTTTAAGGCCATACTCTAATACAGCAAGCCTCGCAGAGCTGCGCATGCGCTGCCCTGACTCGACATAAAAAGTAGGTGCTGAGACTGGTCCCTTATCGGCTCCTCATTTTTGCTCTCTCCCTCAGGGTGGAAAAAAAATCTTAACTCTGCAGCAATACCACCCTTCACCTGGATGTAACTTCAAAGAGACTCGTTATAGTTCTTTCACAGTCTCAGCATTTCAGCACTGAAGCATTTTCAATATTATATTCAACGAAGCCATAGTTGTTGCTTATTTATTTTATGCAAATAACAACCATTGACAACAACAACGTCCTGGCTTGTTGTAGGCATAATCTTACTTGTAATATATATCTGGATGCAACGCTAGAAGCAGCAAAATACCAGTAGCACAGAAAACTGTGCTAGGCACAGATATTTAGCGTGTTTTAAGCCAGCCCTTAATTACATCAGCCACGCCCCTTTGAGAGACCCCCAGTTTTTTCATCCCACTTAAAGCGCTGCTGCTAATATTCTTTCAATTAACAAGGCCACGCTACAGAAAGACATTGAGTTGCTTATCTGTTTAGGGGCTCTTCCCTGTCGCTGCATGGACCTTTAAAACCTCCGGTCAGCTGTCCAGCCGGTCCACGGTTAAAAACCACAGAGAAGCGGGCATTTCAGGGTCTGCAACCACTCTTCACGCGCTCATTCTAGCAATACCCCCACAGCCGCACCCTCGGGCCGGGGTCAGGACAGAGAAGTATTGTGCTGGCCACGGAATTCAAGGCGCCTGACTTTTGCCCCTTCAGCTTTCTAACTGCAGCTCAGAATAAAAGTGAGTGGGGGGATATAATGCGGCTGTGTGTAAGCCTGGGGTGACCGCCGCTCCTTTCAAACAGGCTTCTATGCTGAATATGTATGACGTTTTGAAAAACACAAGCAATTGCGCCCCAACCTCCCCCCTCAAAATGGTGCACATTACACCGTTCCAGTCATTTTTGTAGTGCACATTCTTCTTCTGTGTGACCTCGCAGCACTATATTAGGAAAACCCAATTTAACATCCTCTCTAAGCAGCCCTGTTTGTTTAATTCACGCAGACAGGGCAAACCTTGAAAACGGGTGACATTAGGCGGTTTATTCTCTTTCTTGTTTCCCAAGTGATCGATGGTTTCGCTGGCGATGAAGCGCTGGTTTCATTATCAAGTCCATTGCAGTGATCAGATTTTTTTCTCTCCATTGTTATATAGCACAAACTCGACCCGAAGGTACTGGAGCGCTTTACATGAGCACCAGTTACGTTACACAAGGACACATCTCTTTCTCCTCATATCACAAGCTCGGCTCGGATCCGTCATTGTTTTGCGTCCCACCAGCTGCTGTGGGAGTCCATGACGTGCGTGTCGCTCTTACAACTAAGACTGAATAAGTAGGCCTCGGTGTGGTCCCGGAGTCTCTTGTTCCAACGTCGAAGGCAGTGGGTATGCTTTGTGCTCCAAGCGATGGTGACAACTGTTTCACATTTATTTATTAATATTGTTGAGTGCATAGTAGGTCAATGCCGACGGCAAGAGCTCTGTGCGTGTGTGAGATAGAACTGCACAGCTGCAGTTTTTAAACATTACAATACAACCACCACCTCCCTGCAGCGCTCAAGGCTGCCACAAAAATGGAATATATATAGAAAGAAAAATATAAAATGCTAAAGGGTGCTCTCGAAAAGTTCCTTAGATCTTTCTTTATCGTCAGTGCTCCACACTCTTCGGCAGGGCAGATTTAAAGCAGTAGGGCCACTTTTAGACAGATAATCCACTATCAATTACGCATCTTCTCATCCACAGTAAGGGAGAACTTAAGTCGGGGTCTTCTTGGTCTCCAACTCTTGAGGGGAGGGAGGGGCAACCCTTCCAGGGGGGCCTCTTATTCAGCCCGAGGCCAGATCTGTGAGCTATTGGTGACCCAGGGGCGCCTCATCACATTCGGCAGGGGGGTGGGGGGCATCATTCACTCTGTGCGTTCGCTGTTGGCAGTCCCGAGTGAGCGGGAAGGTCGTTAAAGAGTAGGCTTTGCAAGTAGCAGATTACTTCCCCTGTCAAATCAGGACCAAGTATCTCGTTCGAAGTGATAAACGTTGACTGATAGAACGCCACAGTTCCCCCTTTGGCAGCTGGCTGAGTGCAAAGCATTGTTTCTAGGAGCTTGAGTGTGGCACAGTTGGAAAACCGAAGAAATACCACGGTGAATATATTTCAGCAGGAGAGGTGCCAATAGTCACGCATCAAAAACCCCAGAGCAAATAAAAACAAGCATTGGCCACGCGGCCGCCTAAGTGAGGTTACGATTCTACAAAAGCTTTAAAATAAAAAAAGCATTAACATACACAAGCTTTCGCCATGCGGCCGCGAAAGTGAAAGTGATTGCGATTGCGATCGCGTGCTGCGGAGGAAAGACACATGGCGCTGCGCGCGTGCACGTTCACGTGCACTGAAGCTTTAGGCCACGGCAGCACTTTGAAAAGCCCGTATACAAAATGTCTCGGCCAGACCAGCGCATGCGCTGGATCAGGCGAGACCTAATGAGGGTGGAAAAAATGAGGCACGATCAAAAAATAGAGGGGGAGACCACCCTAGGGCTGACAGGTCTAACACTATTGCTCCTTAAACTTTTTCTTGCACTCTGGGCCCAGCCGCCTCAATAACCTGGGAGGGGAGGGTCCCCTTCTCTGGGCTTCCATTTCGCGGGTCTAGGCTTCAGTTTGCTACCAATTTGGTGGGTATCCATCTGGACCTGCTGGGGCCGCAAGTGCCGTCCGCTCGCCCTGTAACCCTTTTGTGGGCCCTCCCTTCTCCCAGGGGTCCCTGCCGTCCAAGGCATCTCAAGGACCTTACTTGAGCATCTACTCTACTTTTCTTGAGGCTGAGTCCTTGCCATCTTTTCCCTCTGTACCCCTGCCGAGAGGCATCCCAAGGGTCCTGCGGGAGCATCATATCTACTCTTTCTATGGCGCATGCCGCCCCTTGGCTCCCTCAGTGCCTCTGCCATGAGGCGTCCTAAGGATACTGTGAGAGCCCTCCATCTACCTTCTAGTAAGATATCTCTTTTTACTAATCTTGTTGAGATTGCTCCGCTCCGTTACCTCTACCCTTGCGGCTGTGACGCCCGTATTTTAGGTGTGGGTGGGTGGGATTCTTCTCCTTCCTACTGCAAGTGGGGGGAAATAAGTGAGCCTTACTCGGCCACTGGCCCCTTTTGTCCCCACCCTCGCCCTACCAAGCTCGCCCCCTGATTGGGGGGGCTCACCTAGCCTGTCGGGGGCCAATCCCGGCACCCGCCGACCTAGCCGGTATGCAAATGCGGGGGAAGGGGGCGAGGTCGGGCTTCCCGCCCCCGGATGGCGTTTTACCCTGGCCTCGATGGGGTCCGGCTTCGCCTACCCGGCCCGGGTTTGGATCCCTGAAGTTGGTCCAGGCAACTACTCTGCCCGGGAGTTATCGATACTGGGAGCATTGCAGGGCACAAGTCCTAAAAAATACAAGTGGGGGGACTAACCTAGTTAGGCAGTATGCAAGTGATATCACGGCAGGCGACACAACGGCCTGTGACATCACGGCGCGACATCACGGCACACGACATCACGGCGCATGACATCACACATGGCATCACAGGAATTGACATTATAGAAAGTGGCATCACCAGCCACGACTTTACAGGAAGTGGCATCACAAGAAGTGACATCAGATCTCAAGCCCTCATATATATGATTAGCAGGTCTATCATGTGTACGTTTGAGTGCATTGTGAGAATAATAGCACAGTGAGCTATGGAAGATGATATGTGACTTCTACACCTTGCAATCTCCCAGTTTTATGTAACACATCCTGCACATTCATTTACAAACTTATATAATTTATTGTACATGTAATATGCACATGTTGATGTAAAGCCCTCTGACACCCTGCATTGGGATGAGTAGGGCTATACATGAAAAATAGTGGTACTTAAATTATTTCAACACCTTCTCAGGTGTAGTAAGCTCTATATAAATGCAATTTGCTTTGTGTAAATCCTGGGAAAGACCAAAACATCTGATATTCTTACAGTGTATGCATTTGTCCTAAACAGGGACTGAACAAAGTGAAAAGCTGCCTCTCTTAAGTATGTGTGAAGTGCTAACATGGTGTGAGTCTTTGTTTCCCTTCCGCTTCATTTGCATCAGGTGTGAGGCTCCTGGCTGCTCCCAGCCAAGAGACTCGAACAAAAGGAGGCCTGATGACACCTCAAATTGGGCCTTTGTTATTGGCCCAGCAGGAGTCTTAAATAAGAAAGCCCCGTCCCCGCCTGCATATTGTTGCAGTTGGGAAGAAGACAACCTGCAGGCGCTGCTGAAAGTGTCCCTGTGTTTGGAAATTACACCGGGACGAGTTCAGCACATTATTCAGTGGGGCCCAAATTCTTGACAGGGTGGACGGCGTTCACCCTGTGAAAATAGTGGGTGGATGCCGTCCACCCGCGTGTACCCCCGACTCGTGCCCTGGAGCATTGGTAACATGGGGGGCAGAGTTAGTCCATTATGGGTGGTAACAGGAGTGTCTGGTCCTATCAGGATTAAGTGGCCACTCATTATGAAAGCCTTATACTCCACACTATATTAAATAACTATAAATTAGCGCATAGAGGGTAAAGGCCGAAGGTCAGCTGCCTTTTAAGGCCATGGAACTCTAAGGTGACTTGCAATATATCCTTATTTTCTACATTTTGGGATACTTTATTCCTTATAATTCATGTCCCCTTATATTTTAAAGATGAACAGACGTTAAAGAAAATAAAGAAACTCTTTCTGTGTATATCCATCAGATGAAATTTGAAAGTTGTTTAAAATGTGTTGAGTTTTTTCAACACATAATTGAGTATAGTAACTGATAAAAAGAACACCATCAATTATAAACAAAAAACAATTTACTGAAAACATAAAACATTTGTTCTCGAATTATCCTAATGTGCTCTAAACGTTTGTCAGTAGGAAATCAAAAAAATGATTAGTAAAATGTATTCTTTACTCTGTTTGTGTCCAGTTTGTATTCACAAATGTAGAATGTAGACTTTCAAGGGCAAATTGGTGGCATGGCACACTCACGCTACTCTGTTTCTCTTTTTGCATAGTTGTATTCGGTCAGAGGCTATCTGACACAGTGGCCTATGAACAGAAGTACGGGCAACACTATGTCCCTATTC
This sequence comes from Triturus cristatus, assembly GCF_964204655.1. NCBI lineage: Eukaryota > Metazoa > Chordata > Amphibia > Caudata > Salamandridae > Triturus > Triturus cristatus. Next base: position 435,194,569 of record NC_140594.1, on the reverse strand, counting down.
TCATGGAGAAATGTGCTGACTTCCTCAGGGAAAATGGATTGAACGAGGAGGGAATCTTTCGACTTCCGGGTCAGGACAACCTGGTCAAGCAGCTGCGCAACGCCTTTGATGCAGGGGAGCGCCCGTCTTTCGACAAGTATGTTTCTTATTGAGTTTTTCACGTTTCAGGATTACTTAGTGAATGTTTGGAAGATTATGGGGCTTAGGCACCAAGATCTATGGTGGGAGGCCTGGCTTTTGTTCTGTACTGAACCGAGCCCAAGTGTTTTTGTGGTTGGGTGCAGAGCCAAAGGCCAAGCCCTTAACCCAGAATCTGCTGAACATGGTTGAAGGGCGTGTGTCACTGGGTTGTGCAAGATCAGGGCTGATGTATTATCTGGCTGAGGGCCACTCCCTTCACTTAGAGTCTGTTGCACATGAGCCCATGATATCGACAGTGGTTTTGTTGCGGCCGTGGCTGGTGCACAAACTTTCATTTGCCCAGGCTATGTGCCAGTTCACATCCAGTCCAACCCAGCGCTGCTGTGCACTTCCTTTGGCCATGTACAGCAGGCTCGAGGTGCATAAACTGACCTGAGGTCAGTATTCGCTCTATGTTTCCTTCCTATCAAACTAGGTTAAGACTAAATTTAGGCATGTGCAGCAAACTCTGTTCATATGGAAAGCCCATGTCCAACCCAATCCTGATATGCAGGCCTTCAGCATTGTGCAGCAGCCTGTTGGCACAGGGCCTAGCCTATCGGTTCAGTCCCATTCATCTAGTAGCACTGTGACTTTGCCCTTGTGCAGTGTGCTCTGATTTCTGGCTCCCACCCCACTGCACTAGGTGTGCATGGTCTTCATCTGTGTTTAGCAGAATCTGGGCTGGCTATTCCAAAGAAACACCTATGCACAGTTCTTTCAAGAGAGTACAAGAACCAAGACTTAGCCTACAGCCAGGCCCTACCCCAGTGCCTGTCCAATCCAACCCAGTAGGTGATACACAGCAGTTTCCGTACACCCATTCCAATGCAGATATACAGCCCTTAGCTGTACAACACAAGGGTTGAGCATAGGGCCTGGCCTTCAGCTGGACCCTGCGCTAAACCTACTTGTGAACTTAAGCCACTGTATAAATAACCAAAAGAGAGGGAGAGGATAGACACCCAAGCAGCTCCTCCTAACTCAACATTTATATCACAGCTTATGCTTGAAGGGAAAAACCTATGCGTTAATTCACTGAAAAAGTCACCCGAGGGGGATCAAGCGGAGTTATTTGAAAGGTCGCTTCACCCACAACTTATCATACGTACTTCACCCGAGTACGGCAATACCGCCTGGAGGACTCAGCCTAATAGAGAGTTCTTAGATGTTCTTTGTCAGGATAATAGTAAGGGTCCAGGTGAAAAGTAAAAATTCCTAAGGGTATACATAAAAGGGTTTCTTTTTTATTTACTGGTACCCTTAGTATGGTTAAAAACTGGTGTAAGTGGGTAAATGGTGAAGAATAGTGATTCGCCTATGCACATATAGTTGCCAACATGCTTTGACTAGTGCCTAAGCCTATACAGGTCAACGGTCTTCTTCAGGGCTTGGGAACCCCCTGCTTAACTAGTGCATGAATCCCATGCATGAAAATGAGACATAAGGTGCTCACACCTGCCTTTCATAGTCCAACATAGGCACCTACAGGAGATGATTACATGAAAATAGATACAAAATAAATTAAAAATGGTAGAGAAGTACTTATCACCATTGAAAACTTCTTTCAATTCTCATTGATGATGCACTCCACAACTAAAAAGACTCTCACAGCATACTCACCCCACCAGTGGGCACTGCAAATCAACTAGCATAGTGCATATTTCTTGAGTCAGAATTGATACTGTAAAACATAACAAAGTGTCTCCACATATAAGTGCAGAAATTCACTCATACCCTTGCTTCTCAAAATCGTCCCCAATCTGGGGTACTTATGGACATCATGGTTATGACAGGGGGCACCTCCCTGTAGTCACACACTACATCTGAGATGTAATCAGTGATGTCTTCAGTGTTGTCATTTGAGATATCATCAGTAATCTCATGGTTGAGGTCATGTGCAGTTAATGGCAGTGGCACGATAGCACAGAACACGGTAACTGAGGAACTTCTGTGTTATAGATTTTGCATTGTAATCACAAAGTTATTTAAATGCAGTTTTTTAAATGCAATTTCTGAGGTTTTTTCAATAATGATACCTAAGTGACAAAAGCACAGTAACTAGCTACATCTCCGTTGAGAGTACATGAATCTTCCATACCCACCAGAGTTGGGTGAGGATGTGTCATAGTTTACCAAGTTTAAAGAAACACCTCTTAAGTACTGTCCAGATCTGATTGCTAGTAGACAATTTGTTGTCAAAGATCACAAAGACAGAGATATTTTACCTTCTCTATTTTGGGAATTTGCAAGCCAAAAATTCTTGGTGGTTTGGGCGAAGTAATCCTATTAAGAATCTTCTCTGTGCTATCCCCAAAACAATAAGTTCCATGTTGTAGCTATTGAAGTGTAGACTCTTTTGACTCATCCAACGTTTGATTACACTAAGGATTCTCTGTAAGGTAGTTATAGATCTACTGATGCAAAAAAATCGAACATAGTGTTGGGTGTCATTGACGTAAGATTGTACAAATACTGGCTAGTACTGGAAGAGGGTAAAGAGGCGAGATTTTAGTTTGATTCTCTCTTTTACTTGCAGCAAAAACCGTTCTAGTCATTTTATTGGGGGCAAATCACAGTTTAGAGCTGAGAATAACTGCCAGCTTGACTACCAAACTGGTCATGGTCCTATAAAGGAGGAGCCAGTCGTTTCATAAAACTTTATTTGGCTATCAAAAACAGCCATAAAAGTGCATATAGAATAACAGTTAAAACAATTGAAATCTGTTTTGATATGATAAGTACAATGATAATTATAAAATTAATTTGCTGCGCTATTACATAATACTTTTCCTCCCATTGATAGATTTAAATATAAATAGGGCAACATTATAACATACAAAAGGTTCACTTAGAGTCACCAGATATTTCATTGCTACTTTATGTGACCTAATATTCTGTGCAACAAGCATAGGTTTAAGATAAAAAAACTAAAATTCTGATAAAATTTACAGAACAATAGAAAGTGCAGTGTGCTTTGTTTGCTTTGGTCATCACAAGGGCAAAGAGCCGTATTGGATGGATGGGACATCATAGATGGAAAAGCAATTAGATGGTGCACAATGCCACATCTCATTCTTACCAGCACAAAACGATGCTGCATATTAGTCACATATGATAAATAGCTATTTACTCCCTCCTCCAAGTTCAGAGACTTATAAAAGGTGACTGTTGATTTGTTCCTATCGCCCATCGATCGTTGATCCAGTCTATACTGAAGAAAGCAGGAGCCAGTCATATTCTATCAACTTAGGACTTGTTAAATCCAAATGCTTAAAACTATGTTATATGTGGGACCACATTCTACTCTAACGACATGATTGATTACTGCGAATAAAAAAAGATTTAGCATTGCCGCGCTGAATGATCAAGAGCTTCATTGTTCATAGTCACTGGCAAGCAGTTGGGCTGACTTCCTATAGCCTTAGATATTCAGCCAGTTCTGGTAACAGCTGAATATCTACAGGTGCCCTTCCTCCTTCCATATCTTCCTTTCATCAGGCAACGCTCCTGTAGGAACTTGCCAGGGTTGAATGTAAGGCCAATACTGTTCACATCTGGATCAGCTTGCCACTGGTGTGCCAAGTCTGCTCAGTATTTGTGTTTCCTCAGTAACCGCTCTCCTGGCAGGTCATGAGTGGTGCACAGTTGCATGTCAGCACCTGACTGCAAGTGGGAAGCAGATTCCCTGGGAGGCATTATGAGAATTTACTGGCACTCATCTGGCCAGGTACATCTGTCATTACCGTATATGCTTTGTATATGCTTTATGGCCTAATAATAGTGAGCTAAATTACCACTATGTGAACAGCCAAACTGCAGGACCACCTACTTAAAAAAAAAAGTAATGATTTTATGTTACAAGTGCATGCTACATCTGCTCAGTTTTTAAAATATTATTTAATAAGAAATGCTCCTTTTTATGAAAACCCAAGTGGCACTTCTTCAGCTACCTCCCTCTTCTCTAGTCCAAGTACAAGTCTCTGTAACCCTGCTGCTAAGACTGAATTTCATGGAGCTAGGCAGCCTTAAGAACATGTATTTAGCTCTTTCCATTTTCTCTTTCAAACCTCCCCTACCCTAGAAAATTGTAGAGACCTGGGTAACAAGAAAACATAAGGACTTTGTGGAACAAAACAAGATACTCCACTACCATGAGACAGAGTCCATATGAGTCAGGATTCAGACTCATGAGAGTAGGTGATGTGGCAATATGCAGGAGCTCTTTACCAGCGTGGAGAAGAGACATAAAGAAACCATCATTACACTTGAATTTTCTGTAGTATACGACACAACAGAATGTTATATTATAACAGGAAGACTGAGGTATTGGACAGAACTAGCCAAGCAAACAGGGATGGATCATTAACATCTTCCAGTTTGCCTCTTGGACCCTTCCTATCACTCCTACTTTTAAATATCATTCAAAAACAAGGACTTGAATTTAAGTTGTTACACAGAAGATACAAGTTATAAGCGGCGGGAGAATAAAGCTGGAACACAGCTATCACTGGATGTAAGAGAGCTCTCCCTCTTCCAGTTGCACTAAAAACATTTGAGTACTGAGATGCTCTGAAGGCACCACTGCCCCAGTCAAAAGGTCCCTGATACCCTGCCGTTTGGGACCTGTGCTTATTTGAACCAATTAAATATGAAACTTGGATGTTATCCTCAACCATTGTTCTTCACCTCTTGCATGTTAATATATTTGTCAAGAGACCCAATCTTTAGCCTTGATCGCAAAGCAATGTGCACTGGTCACCTGAAGAAGGCACAGGATCTCTTCAGTGAAATAACAGCCCTTTAATTAGGAGCCCTCACACAGCAAAGCATGTGAGACCGTAGCCCAGAACAATTCAAATAAAATGTAAAATATTGCGGTAAAATCACAGTGCGTACTGAATATAAAGCACCCACGGCATATGGCAGTGACACAAACATTTTGTACTTACCAAAGGTATGGCAGAGACATTTGTGAACACAAGGACACCACAGCTCCTAAACTGCTTGTGGACTGGCTGCAGTGGGTGCAAAATCAGACATCCAACCTAAGAAGAAATGTGCCTTAGCAAACCTTCCCTAAATGCACGTCACTGGTCCTCAGTGGAGGGCACCCTCAAAACTCACAGCCAACTGCTTCATGGACAACATTTTCCTCCGCTGCATAATGCTCCTACCAGAAACGTTCACACATTGATTTCACAAATCATATTCTAACAGAAGTACAATTGGAATATATATGTGCTCACCTCTTAATGAATATAGGGACCCAGACTATGGAACTCAATCAGTGCATTTTTGGGGCCATTGAAGCACTGAAACTTATAGGGATCCCAGAGTCCCACCCAAAAGCTGATGCATCTGACATTGCCCTTTCACCACCGGTGATTTAAAACCCCAAGCGGACACTCAACTTAGTTGGGCGTGAGTCCATGGGTCTAGAGACCTCCATGACTGTCACGAGAGAGGCCCAAGGTAGGGGTTTAAGCAGGTTCAACCCTTGGTCTTTGTTTCTGAAGAAAGGTTCTCATACAGAACACATACAGAATAGGTTGTCGTGTCATCCTCTTCCTTCTGTCTCCAAATTCGAACTTGCGTGACAGCTCTGACAGGGAACCAGTTATGACCAGGCTGGATATTCAAGGGATACGGCAGGCCCACCAGTCTACGAGGGTAGGTCACATGATATGGCCAAGGACTGCAGGTTGGACTTCTTAGTTCAATCATATGACTTCTGTCACATATAGGCAATAAACCAGTAGGCCCAATATCAGCTGTGGTCGACACTATTCTCTCAGTACGAACCTGGGGGGCAAGACCTAGATTCTAGCATGTAAAAAGTGGTTGAACTCTGTATTATTTGTACCTATTTTACTGTACTACGTCTCTCACCCCATCCCTCACCATTGTGTAATGCTTTCTCTACTTGTCATGCAGAGACACTGATGTGCACACTGTGGCGTCCCTGTTCAAATTGTATCTGCGTGAGCTTCCTGAGCCTGTCATACCCTGGTCACAGTACGAGGACTTCCTGTCATGTGGTCAACTTATGAACACCGATGAAGATAAGGTACAAATGTTTCTCTTGTCCAATTATCTCAATGCCAACCTTTTGATCCACTGCAGATTTTGGGACATTTTGTGTCACTAACACAGAGTCAGACCCGAGTCATTTCATTGTTGGGTGGTAATAGAATTCGAATTTAGAATCACTCACGGGTCTGTTAGCGCCTAGGATTGGTCGGTAGTATTACATGCTTACAAATGGACCTTGATTACTGCGGCACTTCATTGTCATGCCAAAGGCCCTTTGCCACCATAGTAGAATGGAGCTGTAAAGAAATGCATTCCAAGCATCATCAGGCTCTTAATATTCGGTCAATGATGAGAGGGTTGAAGTAGTTTAAAACCTTTATTTCTAATTAAGAGATTAGTAATTGTTTTCTGATCGTTTTTATTTAGATTAGTCCAATTTCAGAAATATTGAGAAAAGGTTGGTTAGAGACAGCATGTAAAATAACAGTGTGTTCCATGAAGGAAATAGACTCTATCTTAATCTAGAAGGACTGAACCTAATGAAAACCAATAAAAGGTTTGTTCTTTTCCAGAATTTATTGGTTTTCATTAGCATTATCAAGAAGAATAACTCCTCATAAAGAACAGTTTTGGAAAACTCAGCCGACTTCCCTCAACAGTTGCAATATCAACCATTAAATCCAATCAAAGAAAGACGGACACAGCAATAGCTATGATCGGTGCAAGGAGAAAGCCTTCCCCCAAAAAGGGTATGGCAAGGAGAAATCACTGTTAGCAGTAGCTTACAACAATTTAAAGAAATGAAGGACTTGGAAGTCGGTAAGCTTAGAGAGCTGGATGGGAATGAAGCATGAAGCTTTGAGCATTAAGCACAAAACATCCAAAGCATCAGGAAGCACACTCCTGCCTCTCTAACTAGAAACATGCATATATATTAAAACACTCAATTCATGTTGCAGGTTAGCAGGTAAATCATCTTCCTCCAATAGCAACCAATCATCCAATGGTTTAGTCGCTATCTGTCGCCTCTCCTCCTGATTCACATGTATACACTCTTGTCGGTGCATAGCTGAACTAGATGTTTCTAAAATGTTGCACTTAGATACATGGGAGAAGGTTCTTATGAGAACCTTCATACCTACAATGTTAGCTGCTTTCAGTGTCCCATTGTGTACACAAAGGGCTAGCCTAATGCAATGAAACATTTCTGTTGACAATGTCCTGGCCAAAGCATACACACAAATTGTTTTCAATATGCTGGTTATACTAACATTCTATTCATTATAAAGGGAACAGCAAAGCATATTGTCTAAGCAAAAATGAGCTCATAGGGTGCGTTGAAGCAATGTTTACATTTTGTAAGTCAGCACATTTTGCAGTCAAATACTGATGCTAGGGCAAACATTTATAAAAAAAATTGAAGCAAGAGTCAAAGGAATTCTTGGCCTAGTTATAGAAGCACATTGAAAATGGAAGCCTTCTGCATCTAAAGCTTCATGTTTTATTCTACATGTTTAAACAAGCAAGGGGTATATTCACAAGAACGTGTGATAACTACCGCAAGAGTAGCTTAACGCAACTCTCAACATCGCAGCCCATCGCGGGAAAATAACCCTGTGTCAACGTGGAATTCACAACAAGGAGGTACCATGCGATAGTCCTCCGAAAACGTGGCCAATGTCCGCAATACAACCACCCCGACGGAGATAAAAACACAAACCACAACACCAGAAAACATGCGATGAGCCCATCCGCGATGAGGAAAGCAGGGACAAGCACCGCTAAGGACAGCGAAACACACGGCAGGCGGATATAAGCACTACAAAATCCTGAAAAAGTAAGACAGACCAAACAGAAAACAACAACCAACCACAACGGAGGCAACCCGAGCCAGCAGACAACCTCACCAAACCCATTGGCAACAAAACATTGTACAAGGCAGGCCAACTTGGACAAGATGAATGCAGCCTGAGACCGGAGGACAATGGCACAAAACCAGAACTCCAGCAATGATGCGAAAGGCACAAACAAGCAGAAACACGCCAACAACAAGAAGGCAGCAATGTACACCGGAGGTGGGAGTCCAGCGCCACACCAGGAGCTGGATGACATGGAGGAAATGGGGTCCGCCACATCAGTCTGGAGATGGTGGCAGGACTTGGGGACCGGAAACACCAAACAACAGACACAACAGCAACAGGGAGAGGAACCAGCAGGGACTGGGGGACGGGGGGGATGGGCACAATGGCACACATGCACAACTAAGCACAGCACAACAGCTGACAAACCATGCCCACAAGCAACAACACCAACCAGGTGCACAAGTCATACAACCCGGCAATGTCACACCACTGAACAGGCACAGAAGGGAACACAACACTGCCTGAGAGGGAGAAGGGTGAGCCAAATCAGAGCTGAAGGGACATCACACACACAATGCAGCACACACCCATAGGAAGCAGAGCACCCCAACATCCAACACAATGTGGTACTAACACCAACATGTGCACAACCAAACACAGAACACAAGTGCACCTGCCCATGGCCGGTAAACGGCCATATGCATCTGGCAAAGCATGAAACAGGGACATGATAATGCACATGTACATACACACAGTCCTGATGGGATAGCAATGCATGGATGGCAGGGAGCCAGAAAGTCCGTGACACACTTTGGCATACATATCAAGACAAAACACAGTTGGAGACAAGTGAAAGTGCGGAAACTTTATCAACAAGTGCGAGTCAGTACGGCCAAGATAAGTGCCACGATATGCAGACCAATGCAGCAGCATGTCTGAATGAGGAACGAAGGAAAGCACCAATGTCCATCTTGGGGGAGTCCCTCACCAATTCAAGTCAGTGCCAACTCGTGTTAGTTGTCCACGCCTGGAACATGAGTCCTGGCCAATGCAGCCATGTCCACTGTCGTCTCTGGACTTATGACCATATCCATAACATACAACCATGTGTCGTGACAAGTGCAATGGCTCACATCCAGTTGTGGCTGCTGGTACCTTGTCACTCGTCCATGAACGCGAGTGCAGCTGCGTAGGCCAACATCTCCAATGAGCGATCGTCGTCCACCGCATCTGACATGTCGTTGATGTAATCCATCAGCTGACCAGGACAGATGTGCTGACTCCAACCAGTGGACCCAATGTGCACCAAAGCCCAATCGGGTAGTGGCTCAATGTGCTCTCTGCACACGACGATTCATGCAATCTCCCAGGTCCAGTTTCCAGCCTGCATGCTGAACATCCATGTATGCCATAAGCGGTCATCCTGGTGACACTCCTGGTCCAACAGGGGGTGCACACACACTTCAAAATCCAGGTCAGCTACCGTTACGTTGGAGAGGCAGACATCCATGGACCACTCGAATATGCACGAGCGACAATGCAACACAGGCTGCATGCAGGTGACGTGAGCAAGGCGGAAGCCCACCCAGTAACTTTTTTGCCAATGGCAGTGCCCCCAGTACATGCAGCAGACGTGCACGGTACAGCTCCACGTGAGTGAAGTAGATAGAGCATGTGTCCAGGATGGTCTGCCATTGCATCAGTGGCTCTGCTTGAAGCGGCACTGGCTTGCCCTGAGACAGTCTGGAGGATGAAATGGCACAGCTCGGTGCAATGAGCAGTGTCTGTGTGCAACGGGAGCAGACCTTGGGTGGGGTGGGAGTACGTGCGAAGGCCATATCATGCACACCAACTATGACCAAGGACCACTGCGTGTGGGATGTGTACACGCTGGTCTCATGCCGGGCAGTGCGTAGTGTGGGATTCGCCAGCAAATGCCATCGTACCTGTCAGGGGGTGTTGGGCACATGCAAGTTCCTGCTCGGAGCGACAAATGTTCTACCGCCTGATAGTACAGACAAAGGACCTTTCATCCCTACGTTAACTTCGCCAGCTGCATGCATACAGGAGACGTACAGAGGCCGGTTGTAGGTGTGGTGGCCGTCTGCAACCCTGGGAATCATGGATGAAATGCCCAGCACGATGCACATGAGTGGACTCACTGTGTGTCACGTTGCCTCACAGCTGCTCCGCCCTGCCATGGGCATCCACACTTGTGTGCGCTGCACGGTTGCATCACGTGCACTCCTACGGGACACCATTCTAATGCCTGTCCGCGCATGTCCAGCGCCATGCCAACAACACCGCGACGCTGGCCTTTGAAGGTGTGCACCCACTTGGGTATAGGCCAATGGTCCGGAGAGGATGTACACAGGTGTCCAGCCCATGGCTGGCTGGGACCGCACAGCGAATGAGGACAGGCAACAGACTCATGCATCCGCAAGACTGATACACATAACACCTGGCATGCATGTGCCACGACCCGAGCGTCCTAGTGCTCCTACATGTCCCCGTACCGGCAGGCCCGCCCTCCTGGTACATACCACATGGCAACATCGTGTACTGTGGCCGTGGTGGCGACAACACCCCAATACAGAGACACACTTACCGCACTTCCTGCAACAGGCCACATCCGGACCATGCCCTGCCCCCACTGTCGAACCAGCACACGCAGCCTGTGCATGCCGGGGGGCAGGTGCGGGGCTACATGTCCAGGGTCACTGCCAACACTGAGGTGACATGGCAACATCTGCAGAAGACAGCACACTGTGATGTTGCAGGGCCCGTGCACAAAAGCTAACAAAATGAACACACGGACACACTTGCTCAGATGGTGTGAATGGCTATGGGCACGTGCGCAGGGCCACATTTATTACTGAGTGACACCTGTGTTGGATGTGTGTGGGGTGTGTGCACACCAGCCGGCAAGGGCTGCCTGGTGCAGTCAGAAATCGACAACAGTGTACATCGTAAAGGACACAACCATACAACCAAAAAGCCCCCATGATTTGTGCTGCACAGAGTTAGTGGCCCGGATGCACAATATTCTGCACGGGCCTGCCGCCACGGGCCGCTGACTTGCGGTGCACTGGGGCAGGGTTACAGGTGCAGAGCAGGTCCACGGGATGACAAGTGGCTTTGTCGTGGAGTGTCTTGATGGGCAGTGGAAGGTGTACCCCCAGGGCAGGATGCAGAGGGCAGCCCCACGCTAATACAGTCACTATTGTGGAGAAGAATCGAACAGACACATGTCAGACACCAAGTCCGGTCCAGCCAGAAGAAGATGCAGAAAACCATCAGGCCATGGGCTCTGATGCCACCAGGGTCCAAACAGATGGTGCCCATGACTCATTGCACACAGAGTCAGTGGCACCAGTGCAGTTAGGGGATGCCGCCTGCGATGAGGTGTGTCCTATGGTGTGGATTCCTTCACATCTTACCCAAAACACAGTTCCATATGTGTGACCTAATGGCGGCAGTGTAGGCCTGAGGTAGCGCTCAGCATGGGCCATTCGCCGAGTGTCGCCGGCATAGGTTGGATGGCCCCACCGGCCTGCGTAGTTCAGGTTCAGTGGCACCTCGTGATGCAGACTTGCGATGAACAGGGTTAATGGCACCAGGTCAGTTGTTGATAGTGTTCGGTCACCTTTGTGACTGTGACCCGGTTTTTGTCCAGACTGAGCCGCATCTTCCTCTTACTCCTCTCCGGGTGTCCACTGGTGTGGACTCTGTCATTCGTGATTTGAGACTAGGTGCTGGATGTGGGACCTACTGGTCCGCAGGGTAGTCCTGGTCCCTCATCCACGTGCGGCAGGCTGGCGGTGAACAGGGTTAGTGGCACCACGTGTGGCTGGCTGGCATTGAAGAGGGTTAGTGGCACCACGTGTGGCTGGCTGGCGTTGAACAGGGTTAGTGGCACCACGTGTGGCCGGCTGGCGTTGAACAGGGTTAGTGGCACCACGTGTGGCCAGCTGGCATTGAACAGGGTTAGTGACACCACATGTGGCCGGCTGGCGTTGAACAGGGTTAATGGCACCACATGTGGCCGGCTGGCGTTGAACAGGGTTAGTGGCACCATGGGTTGCAAGATGCCCATATGGAACTATGCCTCACTGATGGGGGGGTCTGGTGCTGTGGCCGCTGCCCAGGCTTTGGTGTCACTGCCATGCAGGACTCAGGACACAGTTTCACATATGGGGCCTACTGGGCCGAAGAGGACGCTGGTGTAGTATGTGATTGTGGAAGGAATAATGTAGGCCAGTGTCGGGGGCCAGCGATGGTCTGCGGAGGCTACAGAAGTAACAGAACTGGTGCTTGGAGCTTGCACCGGCACGTGGTGGATCCTCCTTGACACACGCCGGTGTCGGCAGGTGATCATTGTGTCCTGGCTGAGCAGGGGCAGGCCTGGCGGTTTCGAGGTCCAGCGGTCCGGGGTACAGCAGGCGCACAGGATCGCAGGCAACTCCGCCCACGAGGATGGCGTCGGCCTCGTGCCATGGTGAGAAGCACCGCCCTGGCAGAGACATTGGGCTTTCCGGAAGTGGACCACGCCAAAGGCTACGTGCTTTTTATTCACACCCCTACGCTGGCCTGGCATACGCCGGGCAATCCCACTCTGCCCACGCTTACGGGGGGGGGGGACGTAACAGGCAACATTTGCACGAACTCCCCCACTGGCCGGGGGGACATGGTTGCGTCCACTGTCCACCACACTCCATACACCAGTAATGTGTGTCGCCATGGATATGGGTGTGTTCTGCATACTGCGGTCTGTCCAGCACATCTCCGCCACTCTTGGCATTGTGTGCTTTCCCAGTCATGGTTCTCCTGCCTCCTTTACACATGCCTGGTTGCAACCTCTACCACATTCAGCTAGTGTGTGGCTGAGGTGCCATGCCGTTGATGGCTCATGTCCAGGGCTTGCCCAGGTTACCATTGTGAGTTGTTCTGTCATGTCTGGTGGGTGGGCATGTTGTTTTGCATGTTGGTTTAGATTTTGTGACGTGTGGATTGCCAGAGTTGTGAGTTGCATGGTTGTGGAGTTGAGGTGAGTGGGGTGTTCATTTTGAACTTGCTAGGGGGCTGTGCATTTCCCTTGGTGCCATCCTGGGGCCGCTGGTTGCTGATGGACTGTCGGAGGTTGGAGGAATCGTGCACAGTGGCTGGGTATTTGGAGTCGAGATTGGTGGAGGTTCCACGGTGTTCGGTTGTTGTCTGCACATTGCTGTGAGACGTGTGCTTTCTGTTGTGGTGATTGTGTGCTGTGTCGGTAGGGGACACAGGTATGACATGTGTGTTGTGCATTGCTCCCGACATGTGTGTGCATCGAGCTATGGCGTATGGTCCTTGGTTGGTGTCCAGCGGATCCTGCTCATTGTGTTGGATGTATAGAGACTGGGGTGACAGGCTGATGGTGTTGTCCAGCTGAGGTGTGAGGGACTTGGATGTGGCTGGCTGTGTGACTCCTCTGACTGTGGTGGGTGTTAGTTGGGGGGTACCAGGGGCCAACAGGTGCAGCACAGCCAGCAGCTTTGTGTGGGGTGGGATGTTGGTTGTCCGCTGTGTTGGTGCCGTAGGCCTGGTGGGCGTTGTTGGTCAGGATTTGTAGGATGGTTGCCCTTTTGTGGGCAATGACATTGTCAGGTGTTGGGTCTTTAAGGCTGGTGCGTTTCCTGGGGATCCGCTGTCTTTGTCTGCGCTGCCTCTTTGGTGGTCCGGGGGGGGGGTGTTCCAGGTGGGGTTTGGGGTCCTAGGGTGGTGGCGGTGGGTGTTGTGGCCCTCTTTGGTGTCCGGGCTGCATGACCAGTGACTCCATGGCATCTGTTGCCCTTCCGATGTGGCTGTGGGCTGATCTCCCTTTTGTGGAGCAGGCTGTGGTCCGACTTTGCACCAGGTCAGAGCAGGTGTTATTTTCCTGCTGCTAACGCGCCTTATCGTTGGTTTTGTGTTCTTATCGCAGTTCTGTCTGGTCGTTGTGAATGTTGTGGAGTTGTGTTGTCGCGGCTTTTGGCACGGTAACGCCTACTCTGCATCTCATAAGCGATAGTTGCGGGGGTCATCCGTGGTGATGTTTTTTGCAGCTGCTATCGCGGGTAAACTGGTGCTATGGGCTGTTAACACCAGCTTGTGAATGGGGCGATAAATTTATCGCAACTTTGGCTGCGATAAAGTGCAGTTAACTCAGCGATAGTTCCTTGTGAATAAGCCCCCATATTTCTTTATGTGTTATTTATTTATGCAATTTTCTACGTCAGGGTTGAAAACAATTTCCTACGTTTTAAGGTGCATTTCTATTATTGTTAATTAAGTCTTGTTGGTCTAATATTTTTACTCCCTATCAGGTTCTTGTCAAATTATGTGAATGTCCTTCAAAGGGAATATTATTAAGACTAGTCCGAAAAAGAAGAAATTGTCCGAAATCAGTTCTCTGCCTGTGAACTGTCTTACAAGTAGGTGTCACTTGAAATTCAATCAAACTATATTCAGGGATTAAAGGTCATCCTACCAATCGGTTTATTGCTTACAGGTTCTTAGGAATGTGTGGATCAGTGTATATCTGGTGCCTTTACGATGACCACATGTCAGAATATTTAATTTTCTTTCCATAGGAAAGTTGGAGAATATCTGGCAACCTTCTAAGCAATGACTAGACTTATAGGTCCCTTTCATGTAGAGGAACAGGTTTGTATAGGTTTATCATAGAGGCATCAGTGCATCAGTTCTCTTTCAGTTAGCATAGTTGGTTTGGATTGCAATGTCTTCTTTTTCGTCTGCAAACTTAGTAACTCACCAGGTCCACAGATTTATTTCTATGCAAGGTAGGAGTTCAGGCTGTAGCAGGTAGTGTGCATTGAAGTTGCCCATTCTCTGAGTATGTGGTAAACCCTGGACACATTTGTGTTGCAATGTGATACATTAATACAAAAGAGCCTTTGGATACACTTATTGTACTTGTATTAGCTAGTTCAACCGGGTTCCCTGTAGGACTCTGCTCGCTTATTTGGAATCTGGGAGCTTAGGCAAAAGTTATTGACTCTGAAAGGTTTCTTTGGGTTGGGGTGCAGTCAGCCATATGCTTGCCTCACTGTTGCCACTGTTGAAACTGCGTGAGGGACCTACCAGTTGGAAAATAGTCTCACGTCGCATACACTGAAGCAATCCAGACATAACTGTGCCTCCTGTAGCGAGACTCCTAGAGTGTTATTACAGAGACTTTGTCCCCTGTGACTGAAGAGGTCACAGCTTCAATGGTTATTCCAGAAGAGTCCTCAAGGGGGCTTAGAATAATTTCCACAAGTTTCAATGATGCCGTTCACTTAAAGCCTACAAATGCTCCCTTTATTGAAACACTTTGGGGAAAACAAGCTCCCGAAGACCATGCTAGTGGAAGGCATTTATCATACCCAAACAAGTGTCCAAACTGCTTTTTGGAGGGATCCTGAAGGATCCCACCTAGGGTATGAGTGCACTATAATTTAGTGACTGTGTGTAATATGGGCCCTTTGAGGAGGGTTGTCTTAAGACCACTTCTGTGAGCTTCAGTCATCCAAATCACCAGGCATATTCATGCATGCTCAATAAGTGAAAATTGTGCACATGAAGTCACCCCCTTTGCAATTGTAATGAGTGTTGGGGGTGTTCATGTGCCACTACACTCCTGCCTTATGTTCCTGGTCAAGAACACCTAATAACTGATGACTACTCTGTACTGTACCTTAAGTCTTGCATCATCAGACACCATCTCAGAACCTGTTTTTCATCTCATAAATTTATTTTGCTTTAGAAGTGAAAGGGCCGTGCCCAGAAATTCTGGACCTATTCTAGAGACACAATTCAATGGTTCTTTCTTGCAGCATGAAAACGTAGAGGGGAAAAGAATCATTAGGTGACCAATCGACAAAACAATAATCCACTCGGACACATAGTAACCACAGACAACTACTTACGGTTAGTTTGTTTATTAGAAAGCCAAAAATAGTTGAACATAAGGACACCTCAATGCGAGGGTATAGAAATACATAGGAATTAACATGAAGCCAAATCCTGGTATCCAATTTAGACGAAGTAACATAAATTATACAATAAATTCAAGAATCAGACTGCAGAGGATCAGAAAGCACGAGTCCAAATTTCTCTGCATTGAGGATCGATGAATAAAAAGCATTAATCTATCCCTGCACTAACACTAAGATGACATCCTTATTGAAGCATTTTCAGGAAGAAGTATAAAAGGTGTCAGCATGTAGAATCTTCCTAAGAACTTTCTCCACCATCAATGGGTCTTGCAGCACAAAAGCTACTGAGAAAGATCTCACTCTCAGATGCTCTCCAAAGGCAAACAAAGAAGTGGGTGATTTCCCTACTCCCAACAACACATTATTCATAGGTGACATTTCCAAGATCCATTGCGGTTCACGCCATCTGCTTTAGGTACGAGCCTGAAGGTGTTTTTCCATTGGACAACGGTGTTCTTTCCTCATTACATTTTGTCCTTGGTTCACAAGCCTTCTTCTGTGTGAAGCACAATGACCTATTGACTCAAGCCACACAATTGTAACTTCTTCTCCTCTTGCCTGACTAGTAAAACAAAGACATTATTCTAGCTAATAAAAGCTCTTCTTTCACCTGCAACACAAAACGTGAGAAAGAACAAATTCCACAGCACACATGAAATTCAAACTCTTAATTCTAAAGCAAGAGTTTCAAGGCAACTGCACTTCAGGCCCATAAAATTCAGCTAACATAAGAACGCATCATGTTAGCTTTACGAAATTGCATAGAGATTAAGGCCCTTTCAAATAATAAATCTACCTAAGTGTAAAACAACACAATTAATAAACACATTTAGTACATAAATACATTAATTCTTCACGTTAATATTTTATGCTAGTTACATTCAATTTATACGTTGCAGGGGCCTAAAGACATTACTTTTCAGGTTAATATATTTGAAATTCTAACACATCATATTACTACAACAAAGTTTTATATGCGGATGAGTGTAATTCTAATGCACCCCTACAAATAAAATGCGATTTGTGCTGCATCAGAAGCACACAGATGCATACAAAGTCCCTAACAGGAGGCAATATCATGGATTTTGTGGTGAACAGATAAAAATCCCAAGGTGCATAACGAATCGCATGAGTGAATACAATGGTTTCACCCTGCAGAAGAAGACAACAGAGCGCCCAAGATTTTGGAAGGGTGGGGTGCTTTATAGTAGATTGTTGCTGACTGAGAAGGGTGCTATCGCGTTTAATTATTGCAATAAAAACGGATTACCTGGGTGAATGCAAACAAAAGGGGGTCTGAGTTCCAAAATTCAAAATCCATTAATTTTAACCCAAAGCCAATAACTGAAACTGTGTTTGTGTCTATGACAAGCGTTGAAATTGAACCTACGTGCCACCCAGAATTGTCCTATCTCTTCGTTGTAGGTAGCCTTTTGTTCAAGGTAGTTTGATTTGTTCTTGATATTTCTTTATTAATTGTAATTTTTAGTCTGAGGTTAAATAACGAGGAGCTTCTGTTATTCTTCATGCAATAAAAAATTCAATGCGCATTCCCTAAAGTTAAAAAAGGTTTGATCTTTTTTTCTTTTTCCCCTGGTTCCAACTATTCAAAGTAAACAACATTATTTACAGGCAGTATTTTTCACAATGTAGATTGGCCAGTAGCCCCTGTGTAATATCCGGAGAAGTAATGGTGGGAGAGACTAATTTAGTGTACTAAGTTAGTGTAAACGCAACACATGGACACATTTACTACTGTGTTTTTTCTCTCCAGAAGACAGTCTTGACTATGTTTTAGAAATTACATTCTTAAATTATACCATAAGCCAGGGATACGTCTTCATGCTATATATAAGAGTATCTTAAGCCAGGACAAAATATTTTGTAAACCAGAGCATACTTCCTAGCTTAAAGTGGTGCCAGGACTGGCATCATTCATACAAACACTTTACTCAATAAATTATAAAAACATTGTAGAAGCAGACCAAGTGCTGCTCATATGTTTAGGGGAGGTGGATATGTCTCACTACTGACAGTGAAAATTATTGTTTTTACACCGCAAAAGAATTCCCACTGCATGCATTGCACATACTATTTTCTGTTTACAGGCACGGCAAGAGCTTCTGCACCAGGTATCTCTCCTTCCCAAGGATAACTACAACCTCATCAGCTTCATTTGCAGGTATGAACCGCTTCTTTTCTTAGATAGGTTCTTTTCTCTGCTTGCATGGGTGGCTCTGTAAATGCAGTAGGTGCACAGAATTGTCTCATGTTGAGTGCAGGAGCAAAGTGAGATGTGAGCATTGGAAGCACTTGCTCTTCACATCTGCAACCAGTGCCTAACTTGTAAAAGAAAAAGCGTTGTGGCCCAAAGTTATGATCACAAGCCCATGGCCAGCGGTATCGGATGTCATGGTGGCTGCATAGAAAGGCTGCGTAGTCTTGATTACTCCTCATGCCTCTTTCATCCACCACCAGACACTCATTGTCCCTTCACGTCACTCTTCCTGGTACTTTTTTTTATCCTTGCTGTCTTCCTTTGTCACTCCTGAGCTGTCTTGTTCTTCCTTCTTCTTTTTTTCCTCTTGTATGTTTTTCTCTATCTTGCTCTGGGTCAAAGCCTGAGAAGGAAAAATTAGTGCCAGTCACTAAAAATGAGTGCTTTTAGGCTTCACCTGCAACTACCAACTCAGAGTAATCATTGCCTGCACCAGAAACTGATCTCTAGTGCTTATAGGTCCAGCAGCAGCAGGCACAGCACAATGATCTGGTTATGATAGGCCAGTAGCCGCGAGTACGTTTAGGGGGCCTTAGCCTCCAGTAAGGACAACAACATAAATGAATGACACTGTGGAGTACGTTCTCCTGACTAGTTAATAACATAACTTCATGCAGAATTGTATGGAACCTAAACCATCATTAAAGTAGAAGATCCATGGGGGACTCTCAAGAAATGTAGTACCGCTGGCATAAACGGAATAGAATTTCAATGTAATGGTGCAAGGGGGCCTGGAATCCCTACTCCTTTACTCAAGATAGCAACATCTGATTTAAATTGAATGAGTTTTTAGACATTTCTTAATAAGTAGGCACACAGGTACATATCGAGGCATGCTCCTCTGCTCCCATATATATGGCTGGCTGCAGGGGCTGTACTGGAAGATACCTCCTTGGGCAGACAGTGGCAAGACATACACACATATATATGGGGAAAGTACCTGTGTCCTGGCTGGGGGTGTTAGATCTATCGCTGGTCTCCGGATGGGTCAGAATCCTGTCTCCGTCTCATTGCTGCTGCCACTATTATGCATTTTGTTTGGCCGCTGAAGGGGCCCTGGCTGTCCTGGAGGAATAGAGGCTGCAGCACGCTCCTGTGTAGACCCTTCATGGTGGCACTCTCTAAGCTGCTAAGCTTGCATGGACAGAAATATTCTGGTTAGATCTAAATGGTGTCCTTTTCCGTACTGGGCCTGAAGGTAGAATAAGAGCCTGTATTACATTTGAAAGGATTTGCTTACTGGCATGTGGAGAAGGGGAGATGTTGGGATCATTAGAAGTGAGGCTAAAGTGAGACTTTATGGTATGAGGCAGATACAAGGCTGCCTGGTGGGATGCAAAGTTTGTTCCTCTGGGTAGATCTCTCTTGGCTTCAGATTTCTGGGGGTACTTTGTGAATATGTGTAGCTGATAGAACAGACAGAGGTCTCCGTTACCTTCAGGCTGCCACACAGTAAGGGCTACACTCATGACTGCAGAGACATGTCAGAGACCCGCGCAAGGTTATTTATAATTACCTTTTGCTTTGGTTTTGGGAAATCAAGGAACACAAACAGACTTTCTCTAAAAATATTTGTATTTACTAATCTAGTATCGGCAAACAATTACTGAAGCAAGAGAACTAGTACAAATATTAAAAAGCATATGAAGAAACTGCCTAAAACCTTGTAAAACAGAATCCTGCCTATTTTCTACCATTGTGTGGAACTGTATCCAGCCCCACATTCATTTCCTGTGCTGCCCTCTGTGAACACAGCCCTCACCTTTGTTCCTAGTCCAAATCAGAGCAATCATATCTAGCGCTCTTATGTGAAGATGTCCCATCATAGCAATTCTCATCTCAAACAAGGAACATCTCTTTGAAAAGCATGATGATGGTTTCGGTACCTCACATGGTTCTCCAGTATATTGAGAGCAATTAAAGTTATGTGTATCAATGTGATATTAATTAAAACACTAATCATTACTTCATGAGGCGGTGCACCTCAGTTTGAGATCTCAAAGTTATAATAGTCCAATTATTTGTGGAGAGATATCCTTGAAAGAGAAAAGGAGAAGTCATGGGGTGCCTCTCATCTAAACATCTAGTGGTTAGTTTCGCTTTAAATTTGTTAGGTATGTATATATCTTGAATTCTCTCTTTGTTTGGATGGTCACCATTAAGACACTGATCATTTGACAGCAGGGTGAATCTCAGATGAATAACCTTTTGCTTCTCAAAGTTTTTGTTTGAAAATAATGTTCAGACATTTTATTCTGGGACAGCAGATCTATACGGATATTTGGTGTTGTTTTGTTATGGGTAGCTCATTTGTGTGAATAAAGCTGAAACTATAACTGGACTTTGG
The DNA here is from genome assembly GCF_964204655.1 of Triturus cristatus. Lineage (NCBI taxonomy): Eukaryota > Metazoa > Chordata > Amphibia > Caudata > Salamandridae > Triturus > Triturus cristatus. Next base: position 435,173,851 of record NC_140594.1, on the reverse strand, counting down.
CTGCTCACCCCCTTGTCCAATTATAGAATGCTAAATACGTTGAATTTCAAATGAGAACTCATCAGAACTAGGAAAACAGAGGACTTTGCCAGAAAATAATATTTGCTTTAGCATTAACATAAGGTCAAGCAGTGATATAGAAATCAAGTGGTCATCTGAGATGAGAAGTGATAATGGTCTCCTCTCCTGGGAGCTAATAAGTGGATTGAGAATTATTGAAGTTCACTTGGTGTGAAGGGCACTGCCCAATATGAATATAGGGAGGTGTTTTATTGGAGTGGGAGGGGTGATGTGCTTGCTTGCAGCGACATAAAGCAGAAATTATAGATGAAAATGATTGATTGGCAACGTGCACAATGTAAGGTGAGAATATTTCTAATGAGTCTTTTCAAGAACACATTGCCACTTTTTTATGCTACAAAATTCATGGATCAGATACTGATGACCCACCAATATTTGCTGGCTGCTTTTTCTGCTTACAGAACATAATATAAATCAATGTTAATTTGGCCACAAAAATCATGATTTGGGCAAATGGAGGTCAGACTCTTGAACCACTCCAGAGCTATACTACACACCCATCACTGAAAGTGCTTTTCTGTCTTAAACTGAAAATGTGAAGGGTGAGAGTGGACCCTCTTTTGATTGTCTAAGTGACTTCATGGAGGGCTTCATGTTTGAGGCGGCTGAACAGTGACCATTCTCACTTTAGAAAGATCACTGTTGACAAAACTGCTGGGCCATAGAAGGCCAATTCGGATAGAGACAATCTACCTTAAATTAAATGTTGTTGTTAAAAAACAGTGGTGGTCGTGGCGGTACTCACAGGGGTCTTTGTTATCTGACTAAGCTACACAATATTTTTCTTGGGTATGTTAATAGAGGAAATGAATAACCCATATAGAAATAAAACATAAAGACATGTTAATTTCTGTAATTAATGCATATCAGCCTTTCATCTACAGTAAGTGTTTTTATATTTAGAGTAGACCAAACAAATCTGCATATGATTAATTAAATTAAGGGAAATCAAGGAATATGAGCTAAATCGGTACTAAGCCTGAATCTTCAGTTGTATGCAATATTTTGAGAAGTGGGAGCAACCAATGTAAAATTATCAGTCTTTGCTGCAGTAGATAATATGTGAAATTCAAACTCAGCCAAGTACCAATCTAGATAATAGAAGAGCATGGTGTGGAGTGCTTTAAGAGTTACACATTGTAATTTATGCCCTTCTATTATATAGAAGGAAGTCCCACCAAAGAAGATTGCTTTTAGAAGACAATTTCAACAAAATAGAAGTTTAGTATGATGAGGATCCTCTCAATGTTTTAACAAGGTCTGCAATAATGCTAGTTATTTGTTTTTGGGAATTGTTATTAAATACTTAGTGTTGTTGACATTGTGTTCATTTGCATAAGGAAGTGTTTATAACAGAAATATGTAACATAAGACCAGTTATATTTTCAGGCTTGCCGCCCTTTATTTGATTTAATTCCATGTAACTTTGAAGATTTTGGTGTATGCCAAAAGTGGCAGAAATTTATATGTGCCTGGGAATGGTCAGGCTAGCCATCAGACTTGCTCGTCCCCATATGGTTACTTGCTTTCATTTCTTTCTACTTTTCTTGATGCTAGGTTCCTTCATGAAATACAGATGAACTCTGCAGTCAACAAGATGAGTGTCGATAATCTGGCTACCATTATCGGAGTGAACCTCATCCGACCGAAACAAGAGGACCCAGTCACTATAATGAAGGGTAAATATGTTGATACCATATTCACCTGCAATTGAGATACTGGTAATTCTGAGCAGGAGGAGACAGTGTGGCAATTAGGTTGTTACTGACAAGTAGACAGACTGAATTTGGGGAAGGCGGCAAAGAATTCCTTGAAATTGACTTCAAATGACGGTTTGGAAGCTACCTTCATTATAGGAGCATTCGGTATCAAGGTAAGGGGGTGGAGGTGAAGTGGAATTGTATCGTAGTTGGTCTACAAAAAAGGATGACCTTGGTTTGCTCCTGCTTATTTCTGAATCACGTGCTTGCAACCGCAGTTCTTCCAGAGTGAACTGCCCTTTTCTGCAACGAGAGAGTGAGATGTGAGGCGGACACTTATTAAAGTACCTATGCTTTTCCAAACTTGTTCTAGTAGATTACCATATTTACGGACCATAGATATTATTCATGTGTCCACGCACAGTTTTGCATGTACTCATTAATTTATATTGATTTTACTCTAAATTCAGAGAGAAATAACTTTTAGTTTTAAACGACTTTTATTAGGTCAAGGGAAAGGGCATGGTATTAGTTACAAGTAACATGAATTAAAAACATAAGTACATATCTCAGAAAGAATACCAGGTCATCCTCAGGTTCAGTGCCAAGTACCTCCACTTCAGGCACACACATCAGGGGAAAGGAGGTCGCAATGGTCCTCGATCATGTGAGAAGCAACTGGGGGTTTACTGTGGTACCTCATTTGAATGATTTGCGTTGTCTGTTTCTCCAATGTGATACGCCTTGCACCTTGTCTCTTCATTTGAATATTCTAAGCTTCTTACAAATATAGCATATATTGGATAATATTGGAGAAGTACTTCTTCATTCAGTCCTGATTGACTGTATTTTAGCCACAATAATTGGTGGCACTTCATTCAGTTCTGAAGATTGCACTCCAACTGATTCTGTGGACAAGAAAATACACTATTTGTTGTACATAATGTAGCCCTGCGAGCAAGAACATAAGCATTCTCCAGTGAAGGATTTTGAGTATTGTGCCAGTGCAATATAGGATGGCAATGACTGCTCAGTGTTGTTAGTACATAAGGAGCAACAAGTAAAATTTCTTTCTGACACCTCATTATCATTATTCTACCAGAGCACCTACCATAGCCTCTGGGACTTACATTCTAGCCAAGCATCATATGTGGTTAAGAGAATGGAAAACAGAAAACAAAGAGTTTAAAAACAGAAAGCATGCTTCACTGTCCAAAGGGAATATTATATCTTCTAACCATTCTTAAGGGGAATCTAGAAGAAGCTACCCAGGAAAAGTGAGATGTCAGAACCAATAACTGGCCTTCAAACCACAAGAAGAAATCCTTGCTATTAGAGGGTAAAAGTGGATGGGCATCCTGTCGGCAGCAGAAATCAGCACTTTCATGTTAGAGATCAATTGGTGCTGAATACCATTCAGAGATTATATGTCACAGAGTTTTCCTCTATGCCTCCAAGTTCAGGATGGATCCCTATTCCTCTTCCCAAGAGCAAGAACAAGAGAAAGGCAAAGGCTTTATGAGGCTTTATGGGGAGGAATTTCATCATGTTGAAGAAGCAAGCCATGATGCCAGTTCCCATGCTAGAGCAAAGTCAAAGTGTTTACTCCTCTTCCTAGTGGAGAAGATCTCAGGAATGTTCAGACCCATGCTGCTTCACGTGAAGGCAGGCAACTACTGGATCAAGACCATTCGTTTCAAGAAGGATTGTCTTCACAAATTTATTCCCACGGTCTCTCCGGGAGACATTCTAATTACCCTGGATTTCCAAGATTCATATTTCAATTCTACTATTTTCACAGTCATCAGAGGTTCTTGAGGTTTGCAGTAAACGATCAACATTTTCAATTCACAGTTCCGTTTGTACAAAAATTATATGCAAGAGTTTTTTTCCAAGATTACCGACTCCATTAGTAGCTGTTCTTCAGAAAAGGAATACCCTTTTTTGTGCCTAAAAGTTCATGTTCTTTACATACGAGTCAAGAGATTATACTGCCTCTGTTTTGTCCTCCCTACACAGTTTAGATGTTAAAAGAGCTCTGTTTAACTTAAATAATGTCTTCTTTTCATAACTTGACCTCCCTTTTTATTAACTTTGGTTCTGCCAAAAAAGGGTGCAAACCTTCAACTCAGAATCTTGTTAGGTAGAAAACGTCTATTAAAGATATCACATGTCCTTAGGGTGTGTAGGGACGATCCACAAGAGATATGCTGGCTTCTTGTGAGATTCTCAAGGGGCATCCTTATCACAGATTTGAGGGATAGTAATTTGGTCTACTCCTTCACCTTTTGTTAAACACTAGAAACTTGCAGATGTGGGTCAATCTGAGGAGGTTCTTGGAGCGAAGGAGTCTCTCCTATGAAATAATATGTGTAGTATTTGATTATAATATTAGGCAATAAAGATTTTTCTGTTTGCAACATATTTTTGCCCTGTATGATGTTTGTCCAGCCATCCAAGCTTGGGTATGATGCATAATGTCATGAGCAGAACAAGGAGGCTACGAAGAGATAATGTTTCAATTACTTACTAGTAGTCCCAATACTCTTAGGCCAGTTTTCCTTGTCTGTCATTGCATCCCTCCCTCAATGCCGAAAGGTTTCAGGCTGATTAGGGATTGGAGGAGAGGGTTTTTGGGGACACCTTCATATTACTACATACTACTACAGGATGAGGTAGGGAGATTTCCTGTTTATAATCCATCAATAAGGAAGAGGGGCGTGTTAAAACTCTATGTTGAGGGGAGGGGGGTCAGCTTGAAAGCTTGCCTATGGGAAGTAATGATCAGAATAGGGATATTAGACTCAGAGTAATGGAATTTACCTGTAAGGAATTAAAACATTACTCTCAGGACTTAACATCGCTCTGCATTATAATAATCATAATAGAACCACATTAGTAAAACATATTTCTAGGAGTTCAAAATAAAAATCTCTTCCACGTCAATTATAAATATATCATGAACATCAAAGCCCGTTATAGCCATTTTGGGGTTGTAGAGCACAAAAACATTTTACAACATCCTGATGCATCCTTTAATATATCATACAATACACACCACTCCGTTGTAAATAGATGCCTTGGAATATGGAATTCTGAAGGTGTAGTAAATTATACATAGTTAGGAAATTGAAAATAATTCCTTCTTCTAGATCTGCAGATTTTGGACAGAAACTGGTTCTATTTTAGGTGAATTGAAAGATAAAAAGACTACTGTGTGTAAAATGTAACGCTGCTCACAGCATTTTTAAGAAATTGATTCCTTTTGGTTGTCTACTGACTTCCACATTTGGGGCTAATATTATAAATTAAGCCTCATTGGAGTAAGGGAAGTGCTTTATATTATCTATTAACAGGAAGGAAAAAATATCCCACATGTTAAAATAAATATAAGACTGAATGGCAAGAATGGTAAATTCTTTGTCATAAAAATATTGTCAAATTTATTTTTTTGTAATGTTCACTTTCATTTTTGTCCATTCCTTAGTGCTGTAAGTAACATATATTATTATTGCTCAATTTAAGGGTAATCAATGGACTGACCTTCGAAGGATGATTAAAAATAACAACATTACAATGTCCTTCAGGAGTTTTTTGTAAAACGACAAATTCTAACTGTTTTAAAATCTGAAGTATCGAACAAGAAGGTGTTGTGCCATGTATTTTATTACTGTTATCTGAGAGGGAGACAATAATAAATCAACACCAAAACAAGAACTCAAATCGCAGGCAGCAACCAAGAGAAGACGGAATATAAATCACAATATATGTGGGCAAAAAATACATAACTGGAATTTAAGAGTAATATAAAAAAAATTAAAACAAAAAATACTCTTTGAACCAGCTTTGTTACTTAAGAGAAAGGAACTATTTTTAGGCAGTTGTGAACAATGTGCACAGGCTTTGTGCTGTCACTCCAAGCGCAGGGAGCCAATGGGTAAAGCTGGCTGAACCATTGCTCCTCTCTGTTTACTGTAGTTTACAGTTTGAAAGATCAATGGATGAAACCTGCTGATCAAAAGCCTCTCTATGTTGAATATGTTTTGTGGGATTTGTTTTTAGAAAAACAATAGTCTGATGAGTCAGCTTAAGCTGTCTCAAAGCCCAGACCTAAAAATGGTGTCTCTTGGTTTCAATGTAAGGTAAAAATATTGATGGTAGTAACTAATGTAGCTCTTACTTAGTATCTACTTTTAATAAGACATTGGGATTGTTTCTGTGTTAATACATATGACATAACATGTTAGAATAGTTTGAAAACAATGCAGAAGAACGAGCTGCATACTTTGCTTTTAACGCATAATATACATCCTACTTAATCCTTCTGCGCTGCATAATTTGACTACAACTACTAAATCATTTGGGTCGATGTAATGGAAAAGGGACCAGAGGATAACAGTGTAAGATCTGGACAATTACAACTTTAGGACATTGTAAGTTCTGCTTAAAGCACCCCCACAAGTGGATAAAAGAGGACCGTGGGTTGTAATAGTGGTTTAAAAATGGCTTTGATGCTAGGTTAAAGTCAATACCCCAAACTAAAAAACATAGTTTTGCTTGAGAATCGGAGAATCACTGCACTGGAGATGAGAAAGATTACAAGACATGTGCTATTATTTCAGGTTGAATAGGTTGGAAAGAATATTGAGAACCTGGATTCAATATTTGTAGGAAGCTTTGGATTGAGAGGAAAAAACAACAGACACCAATAATGAAGGAGGTCACTTTCTATGCTGATATCTTTGGACATTTATACTACAAAAGTGGCTTATTTTGCAGTCAAAGCTAAATTTGCAACCTCTCTGTAATGACTTTTGGATTAAAAAAAAGAATGGCAAAATGATAACTGAAGCTGTAACTCAGTCATCCAGGGCTTCGCACATAGGCTAATGTGACAACCTCACCAACAATAAGCAACCCTAATGAATGTCTTTTCTGCGGCAGGTGCCCCTCAGATCCAGAAGCTGCTGACGGTGATGATAAGCAGCCATGAACAGCTCTTTCCAAGATCACAAGATGTACCACTGTCCCCTGCTGTCTCAAAGAGTGACTCTAAAAAGGCTCCAGTGCCGCGCAGTTCTGTGGGATGGGATGCAGCTGAAGATGTGCTGTCGTCTAGGGAAGACGTTTTTAGCAGTAGTAAAAAGGTAAGGCTAAGATCAAAGGCGGCGTGGCTGCGCCTTCTTCTTCTTCTAAACAATGTGCGCTCGCAAACATTTTCCAAGGGGCCAGAAAGTATGGTTTGTGGTATGATGGTAGGATGTAAGGTAGGCGTATGCGAGCGAAGCATGTACATGGTGTGGAGTGTGAGTTGTGGAGTTATTTGCAGGTTTTACTCCATACTACTGTCTAAAATAGGGCCTTAGGGGCTCATTATGATGGCGGAAGGACCCCCCCGCCAGGCTGGTGGTGGCAGTCCTTCCGCCATCATACAGAAAATTCCCACCGCCGAATTACAATGGTGGTGGGAATCCCAATGTCTCCGCTGCGGACGGAAAGTCCGTCCACCACGGTTCTGCAAGGCAGTCCTTTTCCACCCACCTTGCGGAACCTGGAACCAGGCCAATATTGTGGCAGTGCTGTGAAGGCACCGTCGTAGGGATTTCAGTATCCTTTTCCGCCTGTCTTTACCCCTTTGCAAAAAGACAGGTGGAGGCTGGCTTTGTTGGCCCGTTGCGGGCCCCCTCTGTTGGGAGGGTTGCACTGTGGGGTACCATGGTACCCCCCTGCAGTTCCATGCACCAAGTGGCAGGCACCGCGTGGTGCCTGCCACGTGGTGCAGGGAAATGCGGAGCAAGCACCTTTAACATTGCAGACGGTGCTGCAGCCAGCAGCAATGCCTGCAATGTTAAAGGCCCAGTATGCGCCCACCAGTATGGTGAACGCATCCTAATCGCAGTGGTGGGACCGCCGCATGTCTGGTGGGCGGTCCCAAACACCGCTACGGTGGTGGGTGGATCGTAATCAGCCCCTTAGTCTTTAGAAGAACAAAGATTTGACAAAACCATGTTGTTCTGTATTTGAGTTGCTATTCCTCTACCTCACCCTGGAGGAAGCCTTCTCCCCTTGCTGTCACTATCTTTGGTGGGTCATGCATACAAAGAAAGTAACTTGATTATTTACTAGGAAGGAAATCGGATCTTGGGCCTCACAGTTTTTTTTATGCCTTTAATATCTTATCTTTAAACATTAGGAGTTCTTAGAAACTGGTTCGGTTAAGGCAGTAAGTGCTTAATAAAGACCTCCCAACAAGGCCAACATTTTACAGAGGTGAGACATGAACACACAACCTCTATCACTAGATATGGTACAGTGGGAAAGGTTTAGCCATTGCACAAGGAGACGTTTAATCCTGGCTTACCACTGTGCCAAAATATGCTGGTAGTGAACTCCGTTTAAAGTTTAGGCAGGTTTCCCCAACTCTGTGGCATTTCTTTGGTGAGACTAGTCCCTGAGTTTCACCATTGTTACCGCTCACACTTCAGTTCTTGTGTAATCAGCAAGATGGAAACTATGCAACCAGAAAGCATGATTTTTATTTATCCTGGCCTCCCATTGAGCTCATGGGCAATCACATTTTGAACACATTTCTCTACTCCTTTTTTTACACCAATAGGAAGAACTTAAAATAAACTAAACACTGTTAGTAAGTATGTAACAGGAAAACAGAGCTGTAACCCAACATTTTTTTGATTTTACGAATGCGGGAAAGAAGAACCAGTGGCATAGTCCTCTTACTAAAAGTGGTGTAGTGAGAACGTTCTGCACTGGTATGATGGTGCTCCTGCATCACCAAATTGTATGATGATGGTCAAATCATGTGCTTCCTATGTCCTTGTCCCCTTAATTGCAGCTATGGGAAAGAGTTGGGCGAACCACTGAAGGCACGAGCCAAGTGCGATCCAGAAGCCTGGCTCTGGCTCAGCTCTAGCTTTTCTTGAATCATCCTGCCCAACATGAGCCATGCCTTCATGTGTCTCCAGTATGCCACCCACTCTGTAACCGCATGCACCAAAAATGAAACACAGAGCATTTACTTTTAATGAAAGACGGAAAGAGAAGTTCATCTGGTGGCTGAAATGCACAATGTGAAACCAGAAAACGTGGGATTCATCCTGGCTTCCCTTTTTAAACAAATTCTGCAATCCTAGGCAAATATTGTATTTCTCTTTGCCTCCTGTTTCTTCATTATCACATATGAGAGTAACTTGAAATACATGATTTTTAGATGTATGCTGTACAAAACATCCTCTTGTGTTCGATTTGAAAGACTATAATGATGTTCCATATATAACAACAACCTAGTCTACATAGAGGATGCACATGGCAACTTTTTTGCTTATAGGTTCATGAATGGCATTGTCATCAGGGCGGGGGTGTGAATGTTTCTAAATTCTTGTTTGAAAACAACCACTTTTAATAAATGCCTCTCAATCTGATATACTAAGGGGAAAGGCTTCTGCATTCAAAGAAATACACTTTTTAAAATGTATTTAGAGAGGCGTTATCATATTTTACATGTTCGTTGCAGGATGTTATTAAACATGAAAGGTGTTCTAAAAATAAGTTACGGGACACTAATTGTCAATTTTTTCTGTTACTTCAGTTAACATGTAAATAAAAGCTTGCTGTCTGTTTAATATCTTTCTGAATGTTAGTGCTCAGAAGAGTAAACATAGCTCACTACATCCAGGGCCGGACTGGCCATAGCAGGCACCGGGCGTTTCCCCGGTAGGCCGCTAGGTTGGGGCCGGTTTTAGGCACCTAGGGGGCCGTTTTTGTTACCGGGGTCGGCAATCGCGGCCCCCGGTAACAAAATCGTCCGAATCCCGCCCTCGCAAACTGCTCGGCTGCACTCCCCCTCACCCCAGAGGGGGGGGCGGCTCAGCAGTTTGCCAGGGCCGGTTTCTGTTACCAGTCCGGCCCTGACTACATCTGTTCACCAGGGGCGGCATGTAAAGGTCAGTGGGTGCAAGCATTGCCAGGTCCTACAATGAATATCCTTGTTCTAAACTTTTTTTTTGTTGAAAGTCTTATTGCTCTGCAGATCAAACGCCCCACCAACCTCCCTATCCTGTTTATGAAATAAGAGACTGTACAAGATTATCAGAGAATACATTGGTGGCGGATCTATGCAAACAACAAACAGTTCAGAAGAGACAGTCAGCTCTGTCAAAGTGCAACCGTGTGTTAAACAGTATTTGCACCCTTAAAGTTCATCATGCATTTTGAAACCTTCTAAGCTCAAGGGAAGCGGCCATGCAAGCCTTTGTATGTGTATTTTGGGAGGGGCAGGAGAAGTTCTTCAGGAAATGATGAGCTCTAACCCAACCCTCTCCATTTCTCTTCCCTGGCAGTTCAAGCAGTGACTTGCAATATTCTATTTATATCCAGCGGGGGTTTGGGGGAATTTAATTTTTCATAATAATTTCCCCCTCCTGCTCTAAATTTCGTTTCTGGTGATGTGTTTAATTGTATTTGGCATTTTTTCTCTTTTCATTCATAGTATTTATATGCACTAAACAAAATATTTGATTCAACATAGTTAGAACTGCTAGATATCCCAAGATGTTTACTGGTTACAATGGGACTGATATTCACACATGTTGTATTAATAATAACTACATTTTTACATATTCCTTCATGCCCTAATCATAAAGTCAAATGGCCTTAAAATTACCACTTCATAAGTTTTTTTTAGATCGCAGTAAGCAGGAGGAAATAGATCTGCGAAAAGGCATTTTTTCACCCACTTACCACAAACTGACAGAAAATGGTTTTCCCAACCCTATTTGCCCCACATTATATAGGTCAATGCCACCAAGAGCACGTCTACTTCAAAATACTTTTAGGGATTGAAAGTTCTATGAATATGCTTGTTTTGAAAGTCAGTACATGCATCTGTACTGTGGACCGCAGACATAGATTTAAATACATACATTTACTTGTGGGTCTACATTTTTAAGAGGCGCATTGTTCCCACAAATGTTCATGCAGCTTGCAACCCAATGCTAACTGTTTTGAAATGTCCTTTTCAGAAAGATGATCCCAACAGCCCCATAGAATCAAACTACCAATCTGGATCCAGCCCAGAAAACTGTGACCTTGAGCCTTGGCAACCCAGCCCACGGAAGAGAACACAGACTCTGCCAACCAGGAAATGCTCCTTCACTCTCCCACCCCAGGGGATGCAGGGCGAAATTTTTGGTGGTGACTTCTGGGCATCCAGTTCAAGCAGTCAAGGAAATTCTCGATTTTCTCCCAAAACCAGTGGGCACAAAAGGACTCTGTCAGAAGAGTTTTCTTCCATTCTTAACCTTCACCGAAAGTCCACCTATGACAATGTCCCTGCTCCCATAACTGAGAGTACAAATCGAACTTGCACCAGCCCACTAAACAAAAGTCACAGCAACATCATTGGGATGGAGGTGAAAGACACTTCCAAAAACTCCAGCCAGGTCCAACCACAACAAATCCAGAGTTCCGCACCTAGAAGTGGAGTACAAGGAACACAACCAGAGAGTCTGCATTCTCTTCAGAGCCTCGTCATGGACCTAAAAAATGAAGTTGTGACACAGAAGCGGTTTTATGAAGAGCGGATTGAGAGGTACGTAACTTAAACTTTGCAGCAGAGGAAGTAATCTGGTTGAACAGATAGAGTATTATTCTACCTCTACAGACCGAGTAGTGATTTATTAAATAACTAAGCATTTTCAGACACCCACCTTTGATCATTCAAGTGATGTCTTTATGCTTGTTTGTAAGAGTATTCTTCATTCACCTTAGATACATCTTAAATCAGGGTTCCAAGAGCAGGCCTTCAAGCCACACAGTGCTCAGACAAGCCAATCAATTTTAAGAACTTCTATTGAAATACTGCAAACTTCCACGAACACTAGGCCCACACCTTCATCAGTCTTAAATTAAACTATTGCTTTTACTTCTGCATAGAAAATACTTAAATTATCTAAGCACAGGGTAAAATTTGTTGAGCACAGCTTTCCAGGTAAAGGTTGTCTGCCAATCAAAATAACAACATAATTTTGTATAGTAATTTTAACATATGATTAACGGAGTAGATGTTGTGTAGTTGCTAAAATGTTGACTGCAGATCCCACATATACCTCTGCTCAAGGCTTCTTCACATAGACCTATTGTGTGATAGTGGGCACATTTAAATTTCCAGGGCCATGATTTCACAAGTTGGAAGTGCTTAGAAATGGCCTAAGGAGTAGTCGTGGTCCGTGCCGGTAACAGCAGTGGGGCGGTGGAGCCGCGTGAGGGAGGGTTTCAAGGGACGGTACAGAGAGAAAATTAAATAAATTATTAATTTTCCCTTGGCATCGTCGCTCGAAATCCCCCCAAAGCGGCCCGACGCCCCACCACTGTTACCTACATGGATCGCGGCTGCTAAAGAGTGGACTTAAATGATCATTTCCTTTTACATCTTAGCTCACCTCCATCTTGGCCCTTCAATAGGGTAAATCAGAATCCATTTTAAATGAAAACATAGACAATTAAGAAAAGCTGCCATTCTTTGGTCACCCTAATTCTTAACACCCAGAGTGTGAGCTAATAAATTCATTCAATTTAATAATGTTCTGAACTGGAAAGGGTTTTAACACAGGGGTGTAATGCTGGCTCCTGCAGTCCCAGTGGTACAGGGAGGCAGATGACCCTCCATTCAGCTCAAGAGTATCTGTGAAATATTGGAGTCTTGGGGGCCCACATCACATTCTGTAAGGGGTCCTCTCTATTTTGCGTTACCCCACTGTTTTAAAGATTGCTGAAGTGTGTTTGTTACTCATAAAAACAATCTCCAAGCACCAGGCAGAATCATCACAACTGCTGTACCTCCATCAATCTGATCTGAATAACAGATCGAAGCAGAGCTATTTAAATACACTTTCATGAGAAGAATGACAGCTTACCCCATCGCGCCACAAATGTCCATAACTTCGTCATTAAATTCACAAGAAAGGGCTGGCGTTTCAAATCTATTGTACATGAAAACACATATTTACAGTTCAGCAATGCATTAAGCCTTTATTGTCTGTTCAGGAGTCGAAGTATGCCAGTATCTTCCAACAGAACACAGCAGTTTGTTATTGGAAAACACAGTAGAGCCACACTTATGCATGTATGTGCTAATCTTACAGCCATTTCTGGGCCAGTAATAATGTAGTCCTGTGGACCTACATCATCAGGTGAGTCCAGGCCATGTCACTTGCACCCCTCTCTACAGTCTGGCCTTTTCCTGTGTGAAATTTAGTTTCACAAAATTCGGCAAATTTTATGAAAATTACTCAAATTTACAAGTAATTGAAATACATCTTGCATGAAAATTAAATGAATGTGAGGGAATACCACAGGTTCAGAAGACATTTGATGTAAGCATACTGGTTAGAGAACAAAATGCCTCTCACAAGACTATTTCAACTCGTACAAGACATTTTGTTCTTGCCCCAGTATTCTGCAAAAAAAATTAGTGCAAAATATTATGCCCCTGAATTTCACATCTGTGATGAAAAATTGTCCACAGACCTAATTGTGACAGCATGTCTGTGTTTCCCAAAGCCATTTCTAGAATTCCTGACATCCTGCATCTCTCCTTTGTATTATAGCATCACCACGTATAACATAGACCCAATTTCTTTTGCACAGACTGTGTATCATGAATGGGGCTAGACTGATGTTGTTCATAAAATAACGTCTAATGTAGAAAGGTCAAATAGATTAAAACTCAAATGACTATGCATTACAACATTCAATATTTACCACTGAGCTTTCTTGTTATTATATAACCTTGTTTATTTTTATGTTCATTTCCCCATTGCAGCTTGGAAAAGGAGAATTATGAAGTCTGGGCCAAAGTAGTCAAGTTGAGTGAAGCGATTGAGATGGAGAAGAACAAGTGCTCGGCCTTGGAAATCCGTCTCCGAAATGTAGAGCGCTCACGAGAAGATGCTGAGAAGAGAAACAAGAGCCTCGAGCAAGAAATCCAGGGGTTCATAAAGTCAATGGGTGACCTTCCCATGACGAAACCAAAATAGAGGAAGACAAGGAGATGGGAGAGTATGGGAGGCACTGGATTCGGCTTTCAGAGCCAATGGAGTGTGTAAGGATAAGTCACAAAATGTGATTGAAAGAAATTTCATCCATGTAAGATCTTAAGAGTACTTGTCCGCAACCACAAGTTACTGGTCCGCAAGAGTCATCTTTCAAGCAGATGATGAAAAGCTGTAACTATACCACTGAGAACTCTCTTCTGGCTCCAGTGGAGAAGTTGGAAGCAATAGTATTCGACGACTTTTTTTTCACGTATCAGACAAGATTTTTTTTTATTGTTAGCGCTTAATACTTCTGAATGTCTAACATTGAGATTGGCAACAGTTGTGGAAGAAGAGAGATTAACTTAGAGGCGCAGCCTCTCATTGTTGGGAGGTTATAATAGGTCCAGACACACTGACTGTAGTTTTTTTTTCAGGTGCTAGTTCTATGATTTGTTATTAATGCCAGGTCTCAGAGCTGTACATAAAGGCTAGCCTCTGTTACTTTCAAATAATCATCCCCTAGATCAAATTGTCAATGTTCTGAAAGAATTCTCTTTTGACTTATGGACGCTTGGCAATAATGTATGCAATACTGGCTTTAATATGGCTATGGATGTGAGTATAGAACTGTAAGGAGTTATATGTGAAATTGTTTGCTGTGCTCCATTGAAATTTTCTGTGAGGGTTAGGTCTTACTTTAAAATAATGTTTTATTGTAATGTGAAGCATCACAAGTATGTAGCATATTGAATTCATATGTATTAGTTTGGAAGCAAAGAACTGGAGAATAATATTGGTATATGTTAAAAGGTCAGGTGACAGTTGCACTGGCAAGCGCGAGCAAAATATCAATGTAGGATAATGACTCTCCTTCTCCCCTCTGTAATGTGCCAGAGAAATACAACAGAAATTGTCTAGTTATGTACGACACTTTAATACCATCACAATTGCATATTTGCGCCCCTGAAAGTTCAAGCTCAGGTAGCTGGATAAATAAAATGATCACAACTGAGTGGATGGCAACCACTAGTTTGTGGAGGCGCACAACTTTTGCCTAATCAAAACAAGTAATCTTGGCTCCCAACATGTGGGCAGAGCCAAAGTCCCTCTCCAACAATGCTCACTTAATTTGTCTGGCGACAGCTTCTTTTTATGGTCTGACCATAAAAAGCAGAGTTTCAAGTGAAATAGAAGCAGATTAGACATAAACCAAATCAACTCATTAAACAATTCCAAGCTTTTTTATCAGATGAGGTAGTCACAGTTTTTTGTCTCTCCCACCTGGTGTAGCCACTATTTCCTGAAAAAGCAATGGGAAGTCAAAAAAGCATTTGCAATACAATAGGTCGCGCATTAGTTAATGTTTGAGCTATTGGCATTGCAAATAATAATGTTTGTTAGATTTATTTTGTCAAAAAATATCCCATCAGTAACATAAGCAATAAAAAAATATATACAAAGCAAAGAAAGGGTGCAGATCCACAGGCTGTTACTGGGGTCCATGTGAAGTTGTAAATGGATTAGCCACAAAAGGTACTGCATCCTTAATGCAATTATAAAAAGAAAGATTGCAACTGAGCATATGTTTCCATTTTTTAAAATTACTTATGCTACTGCTGGGATATTGTTTGATAAAAATAAAATCTAACAAACATTATCATGTGCAATACCAATAGCTCAAACCTTCACTGATGCAAGACCTGCTGCATTGAAAATGCTTATTTCTCTTTCCCTTTAATGTTTGTGTATGCTTGATTCTGGCACCTGCCAGGTCTTAGTAGAAATTCTAAACGGAACCAGAACTTTGTCATTCCTGACCTGCTTGCTGCTGGAATGGTACTGTGTCTTTGAAGATTAAACTACTTTTTATTTACTTCTGGATCTTGCTTCTTTTCATCATTCTGAATTTTACAGTGGCGACAAGTTATTTCAGGTACTTGCTACCCACTTTGGCACCGGAGCGGTACCACTACCGTAGGGATATATTTTTATTCTTTTATTTTTAATGAGCTGGAAAGATTTTCTGGATTCCTATGGATGTCGTGTTACTTGCTCAAGATTACTTTACTGCGGCCGACTGAGAGATTCAAGAAATGCATTTGCACTTGAAAGTGCTCATTTCCTGCTATTTTGGAAATGTTTCTTACTGTGTTATTCAAATGTACTGATCGGCTTCCACGCTGCATTCCATTCTGATGCTGCGTTCATCATAGTCACTTACTTCTGGGAGCCTAGGTGACAGCACGCTGATTCTTCTTTCAGTAAGTGAAGCGGGGCATTTTACATCATCAACCTTATACGCGCATATTGTGTGTCAGAGCGTCTCCTACGTTCATCCGCTATCATAAATCGGGATTAATTTCATGACCATGCGCACAACTGCGCCTATCATTGTTTCTACTTCCTCACATTGGAATACACACACCGAGGATTCATTTCATCTCGATGCGCACAACTGCGCATAATATTTATGATATTTCCTTACGGTGGAATCTACACACCGAGGATTCATTTCACATTGATGCACACGACTGCGCATATTATTTATGGTGTTTCCTGACAGTGAAATGTACACGCCGATATGCACGGCTATCATATTTTGAGTGCACAATTGAATTCACGCTGATGTGCACGGCTGCCTGCTTATTCAATTTCACAAACTTTTCATCGATGTGCACAATTGTGCAACTTATCCATGTGAATGAATCTTTTTTTACATAGTTTCATTCCATTGATATCCAAGTTGTTGTACACAAATTCCTTCACGCTGATGTGCACATTTGAGAACTTAGGTGCACAGCTTTCTGCACGGATGGGAAACTAACTGTGCCTATTATTGGATGTCCATTTATTTTAAATAGTGTCAACCTTTGTTTGTCATTTAGGACACATAATACTTTATTTCTTCACTCATATTTTAATAATTTACGTGTGTGAATATGCAGTTTGAACCTCCAGCAAAATTTTTACAAGCTAAAGGTGATCCACCTATTCCGTGGTCTAGATGGAAGGAGGAATTTTTAACTTATATGAAAGCAATTGATGGGGACAGAATGGGAAATGAAAGAAAACAATATATTACTACACTGTTTAGGTTCAGAAGGTCAGGCTGTTTTTAGAACTTTACCAACTGTCCAAGAAGATTTAAGTAGTTTTGATGAAGCATTAGCCCGTATGCAATATAGGTTTAAACCTACAACTAGTATTGCACTCAATAGGTGTCAATGTTATACTCATACACAAAGGGAATCTGAATCTTTTGATTATTTTCTGACTGCTTTTAGAGCAGTTGTCATTTCATGCAATTTTGGAGTTATATCTGATGAAATGATCAGAGATCAAATTATAGTGAAGGTCAGGAGTAAAAAAACACAAAAACAACTCTGGGTCTCAGGTAATCCAAATTTACATGATACTATTGCCACTGCCAAAGCTTTTGAGCAATATGATAAATGGATGAAGACTGTTGAAGAAGTTGGTTCTAAAAATGAGAAGACTGTGGATGGTGTGTGTGTGGTAAATACTTCTTGCAAGTTTCCCCAACCAGGGATGAAAATTGACAAACATATAGTTGGCTACAGATGTGGTAGTCATTCCAAAACTGTCCTGCTATAGGTAAAGAATGCATTAAGTGTGGAAAGGTTGGTCATTTTGCTTGTGTATGCAAGGATGATAAAAAGAAAGTACTTAACAGAGGAAAAATGTTTCCCACGAAATCTAATGAAGTCTCAGGTGTGAGATGTATGTGTGACCAAGATTGTGTATCCACAAAAGAAACTGGGATTGTTGTGTCTGTTGACGAAATCTGTGTGGCGGAAGGTGAAGTTATGAAATCCCCTAAATGTGTTGTTCAGTTTTTAGATAAAGATTTAGAACTTATGGCTGACTCAGGGTCATCATGGTCGATTATTAGTGAAAAATATTTCAATGAAGAACTTTAGTGGATCCTTAACCCATGGAGATTTGTGTGCCTCTGATGTCATAGCACAGAGTTTTGATGGTTCCATTATAGTTCTTATGGGCTACGCGGCTTCTGATGTCTTCTTTAAAGGGAGGTCAGCTTTCATCAAATTGTATGTGGCAAATAAAGGAGTTAATGTCTTGGGGTGGAGAGGCCAGTGGGAGTTGGGAATAATACTTAACCCTTGTAGCAAAGAACCTGTTTTAGTAATCGGGCACAATACAAGTGGAAGTTGGAAAAAATAAAGGGTTTTACTCATTTGATCAAACTTAAACAAGGAGCATGTCCAGTTAAACAAAAACTCAGGAATGTTCCCATCAATGTGAGGGATGAGTTGGGTGATGTTCTTAAGTAGATGTTGGAAGAAGGGGTCATAGAGGAAGTAGACTCATTGGAGTGGGTTTCTCCAATTGTTTTGGCATCCAAAGCTGACAAATCTTTGAGGTTATGCATTGATCTTAGAGCTCTAAATGCTAATATATTGGTGGACTGTCACCCTTTACCAAATATTAATGAAGTTGTAAGCATGCTTGGAGGTACCACCATCTTCTCTACACTTGATCTTCGTTCTGCGTACCATCAAATCGAACTGGCAGAAGAGTCACGTCACATGACTGCTTTTATCACTCCTCAGGGTTTATATCAATTTAAAAGGATGCCTTTTGGACTCGCATCAGTGGCATCTGTCTTCCAAAGGTCTATGTGTCATATTTTCAAAGGGATGGAAGCTTTCGTCAAGTGTTTTCAGGATGATATTCTCATATTCTCTTGTGATAAAGAAGTACATTCTGGTCATCTTAGAAAAGTGTGTGACGTTTTGAGAGAACATACTTTGAAACTCAAGAGGAATAAATGCAACTTGTACAGAGATTCAGTGGAATACCTAGGACACATGTTATCTAAAGAAGGTTTTGTACCTAAAAAGTTTCTTGTTGAGGCAATTCTTAAAGCTCCTACTCCAGATTCAAGAGATAAACTTCTCTCCTTTTCAGGTCGCTGCAAGTACTACAGTAAGTGCATAAAGAATTTTGCTTCCAAGATGTAACCCTTGAGAGAATTAACAAGGAAGAATGTGGAGTTTGTGTGGGGAGAAAGACAGCAACAAGCTTTTGAAAGTATCAAAGCTGAGATGGTGACAGCTCCCACTTTAAAACCATACTGTATCAACAAGAATTGTGTAATAACAATAGATGCAAGTTTATATGGTTTGGGGGGAGTGTTGTCACAACGAGCTGGTAAGGAAGAGTGGAACGTAGCATTCACTTCTCGTACCCTCAATGAAACTGAGAGGCGTTATGCAGTTATTGAGAGAGAGTTATTAGCTTGTGTCTGGGCAGTGGAGCATTTCCGCAACTATGTTTATGGAGCTTGTTTTGTTTTGAGGACAGACCATAAACCGCTTGTAACCATTTTGTCCCCTGGGGGTGGTCAGAAAGCCACTGCAGGCGTAGCAATGTTAATGTCTCCTTTGCAAGAGTACAATTTTCTAGTGAAGTTTGAGCCAGGAAAAATTAATGTAACAGCAGATTGTCTTTCCAGGGTGCCTCATAACTTAGGTGAGGAGGAAGGTGATGAGGAGATTGTGGCCAGTATTAAGGAAGTGGTGTCAGTGAGGTTTGGTATTATTACTGAAAAGATGGGGAGAAATGCTATGGGAAATGATAATTTGCTTCTTAAAGTTACAGAGTATGTGACAGGATGATGGCCTTCTAAGGGTGAAATTTCTGCTGATTTGTTTCCATTTTGGAAAGTCTCGGGTGAACTGGAAATGGAGGGAGATCTTGTTTTCAAGCAAGGTAAATGCATACCACCTGTATCTCTTCAGGATCTTATTTTGACTGTGGCTCACGAAGGTCATCTGGAAATGTCTTCCATGAAGAGATTGGTTAGAAATGTGTTCTGATGGCCAGGTTTGTACAGATTTGTGGACAGAGTAGTAAGGGAATGCTCTGATTGTGCCAGCAGTGAAAGGACGCTGAAAACTAAGCCTGCTCCTTTAGTTCCTGTAGAGTGGCCTGAGTTTCTGTGGCAAAAAGTTTGTTTTTGACATTTCAGGACCATTTAATTTTTTACCGTGTGATTGCAGAATTGCTTTGGTAATGACTGATTATCATTCAAAGTGGCCAGAAATCAAACTTTGTACCTCAGGTTAATACTTCTAATGTAATTGAATTCTTCAAAGAAGTTTTTGCTAGAGAAGGATGTTCGGAAGTACTAAGTACTGATAATGGTGTGCAAATTAAATCTCAGGATATGGAGGATTGTCTTAGGTATGTTAACATTCAGCATATCACCACTGCTTTATACGAACCTCAAGGTAATGGTCAAGTGGAGAGGTATAATAGAGTTCTGAAACAGGATATTCTGTGGGCACGCAGTTTTGGTGCAGAATGGAAAGACAAGTTGAGAGAGAAATTATGGCTGTACCTTATCACACCTCAGACCACCACTGAAGTTAGTCCTTTTAAATTGTTGAAAGGAAGAGAACATATCTCCAAGTTATGCCCGTGGTGGTAGGTGGTGAAACTCATTGTGGAAAAACCTTAGAGGATGTGGCCCTGAGAGTAGAAGAAAAACAGTTGAGATGTAAACACTATTATGATATTCAAATGAATGTGAAGCAACCTCAGTTTGTTGAAGGAGAGTGGGTCAGAATATGTAAACCAGGTATTGTGGTTAAAGGGGTGGCAAGGTTTTGAAAACTTATCAAGGTCGTAAAAGTAAATCGCAACAGTATTGTCACACAAGATGGTAATGTATGGAATGTCAGGAGAATAGCTAAAAGTGTGGGAATCAATTCTTAATTTTGTTAAGGAAGGGAAATGTGTTGCATCTATATGTAATTGTCATTTTTCTCTTTCTCTTTAATGTTTGTGTATATTTGATTCTGGCACCTGCCAGGTCTTGGTAGAAGTTTTAAACAGAACAAGAACTTTGTCATTCCTGTCCTGCTTGCTGCTGGAATGGTACTGTGCCATCGAAGATTAAACTACTTTTTATTTACTTCAGGATCTTGCTTCTTTTCATCATTCTAAATTTTACAAGAGTGCTCTAAACATAATGCGCTTTTTGATGGGGAGCCAATGTAAGGACTAAAAACCCTTTGTAGTTGACTGACGCCTAGGAATTAAAAAACAACAAAGAAATCCTTGGGTGTGGGGTACAAAAGCAAACAGACAGGTACTAAAGATTAACACTGAAAGTCTGTGGGGGAATCCCATTCAGGACAAAATCCCTCACCCACCGAAGGTAGCATGCTTCATCATCTGGGATTCTCCTCTTGGCGGGATCGCCTAGTCCCGCAAAGGGCTACAACTCCCTCTCTGAGAGGAAGAAGTTGAGGGATGTTTAATTCCTACTCTGTTTAGGATATACTAAATCCAGCAGATGAGAAAGGCTAGGATGTGTTAAGGTGAGGGTGCAGTGCAACAAAAAGTATCTGTGCTGCCCGTGTTATGATTGTGCATACTTGCTAACATCACTGTCTTTATAGTAATAACTTTGTAATCAATTTACTTAGATTAGGAGTCATCGCCTCTGCTACACATACATTGGCGTTTATATTCATCTAGAGGACGTGTGGGTGTGGTTCACTTCATTAGACTTGGGTTGTAGTCTGATGTGGCCCCCCTACTCACCATTCTCGGCACTACCGGCCCTCGTTGTTTTAAAAGAGTGAAAATTTGAATCATGCCACAGCCCCAGGACATGGGCCATTTTTGTACTATAAAATGATGTCCTTATTCTCCATCCTACGATGTTTAGATGCGGAAATGCACTTGAGGCCATGTATTTGCTTTGGTACCCCAGACCCAAGGATTTCTTAGTTGTTTTTTAAGTAATTGTTTGGGGACTGAATCCTTGCGGGTCTCTAAATTTCCCTTGGACCCGCCTCTAACTGTTTTTTGTGACGCCTAGGAAAGTCGAGAGTTATTCTGGCCAGTGCAATCGGTACTGCTTGAGGTTTGTGCTTGGTGTTCGTGTTAGAGTCTAGGTAATGATAGTTACAATAGTCCAGCCAGGACATAACCAGGGTTAATGCAACATGCTTACGTGTTGTCTGAGGGATAAGCGGAAAGATATTTCTGAGCATCCTTATGAGCCAGATGCAGGTTGCCACAGTGTGATTAGCTTGTGCATTAAGACTAATTTCAGTGTCTAAGTGGACTCAGGTTTTTGGCTTTCTTCCATGGGATGGGGCAGGTACCCAATGTGTCTGGCCACCAGCTGCTGTTCCAGTTCGATGAACCCATGCCGAAGAGCAGTACCTCAGTTTTTCACCATTAGAAAATGTCTTCCCATCCAGTCTACCACTGCCGACATACATAGCGAGAGATTTTCTGCAGTGGAGCCCGAGTTCTTGGGGACTTGCACAATGATCTCTGTATCCTTAGCATATGATAATACCTGCATCCCAAATGACTGAATTATGGCTGCAAGAGGTACCACATAGAGATTAAAGAGAGTAGGGCTTAATGAAGAGCCCTGTGGCACTCCACATGGCAGAGAGAAAACCTCTGAATACAATTGCTTTAACTTCACCCTCTGTGAATGATCCCTAAGGAAGGAAGACAGAAGGGCCAGTGCTTGCAGATTGTCAGTCAGCAGCATGGCAAGATGGTATCAAAGGCTTCTGATAGATCAAGGAGTATCAGTGCCATGCCCTGCCCTTTATCCACTAAGCTCCTTATACAGTCAGTGTCTAAAATCAGAGTAGCTTCAGTTCCATGGTGTTTCCTGAATCCAAACTGAGAGTTTTCCAGCCAACCCTGCTGTTCTGCAAATTCCATCAGGTGGATATTAAGATGTTTCTATAACATTTTAGCTGGAGAGGGAAGCAGTGAGATAGGGCGATAGCTTTTACAGTCCTTACTATCCAGGTTGGTTTTCTTCAAAAGGGGCCTAATGATTGCCTCCTTCCATTTCAGGGAACATGATACAGAGAGAATTACTTGATTCATTATATTGGAAAGAGGATGAGCTACAGTGCTAGCTGCCAAGTGAAGGATTGCTGGTGGACAGGCTTCAAGGGGCGACCCAGACTTAGTGTTAAGAAGGTATTGTTCCACCTTCTTAGGGGTAAGAGATGGGAAGGCTGAAAGTAATTTGGGCTCTTGATCTTTTTGCTCTGAAGTCTTCAAGGATGCTAATTGAGGCCCTCTGGCCAGGGTTGGCTGCACATGTGAGTTAAAGGTTGTTCCAAAGCCCTTGTGGATATCTACAATCTAATACTTAAAAAAGTTAGCTAGCTGGTTACTGAATAATTGTGAACCTTCTGACTCTCCAGTGGCCAAAGGGGTGGAGATCTTTTGAACCACCCTAAAGAGTTCTTTGGCGGATGTGGCATTCTTCATTTTTAGAGTACAATATTTGGATTTCTCCTCAATCAGAGCTTATTTGTATTCCCTAATTTGGTTTCTATAGATGACTTTTTCTTGCTCTTCCAGATTTTTTCTCCAGACACTGTCTTGTCGGTGACATGCCTGCTTGAGGGTTCTGTCATTGTACCAGGGGGCTGAAGTAGAGAGTCTTTTTTGCATGACTTCCCTGAGGGGGGCTATCTTATTGGCTGCCATCTCCAGCCAATTTGCAAATGCCTCTGACCCTTTGTCTACATCCTCTGAGATCTCAATGGGTATACCGTCTAAGATAGTGGACAGGGCTTCAGCAGACACCCACTTTCACTTTCTTAACATTAGCATGGTCTTGAGAGGCTGACTGCTGCTAACTGAGGATGAGGATGTAGAAGAAAAAGCGACTCTGCTAAGGTCGGACCAGCTTTTTTTTTGCCAAGGTACCTTTTAGTTAGATCAGGTATAGGGATCAGTTAGGGATTGCCCACCCCCCTATCACTGCCTTGTGGATAGTTTATCTGAAAACCACACGAGAAGCAGCAACATTAGTGCTTCTCATAGAGGTGTAAGAAAGGAATCACAGTGCAGGTGGAGGATTCCCAACTACCTCGTAGTTTCAGTAGAATGTTTCTGGAATATCTAATAGATTATGGCTGTTCCCCACTGCAAGGACCAGGGATTCAGGTGCCGGGCGCAGTCCGGATGCGGACGTTTGCATACAGACTTGTCTTTGCCGCACCCTCAGCGTGCAAGCAGTACGCAACCCGTGTATGTCCGCTGTGCGTCCGTGTACACATGGACCTTATATAGTAACATCTAGTTGACCACTAGAATACTACCTGCCCGTCTCGTACCCTCCCCGGAAGTGCACCGCTGCCTGCTTCCCTCTGCAACAATCGTACCATATGGCTCGTGGCGGACCAGGGAAGCAGGAAAGGCAGATCCAAATACTCCCGTCCTAATTGCCAAAAGCAGCCAGATCTTCAAAACAAATTGAGGTAAAAGTTTACAACAAACTGAGGATAAACGTAATAAGTTACCAAAAGATGTACCAGACAGCACTGACTACCGGCGCGTCTGCATACACATGGCCCTTATATAGTACCATCTAGTTTACCACTAGAACTCTACCTGTCCTTCTCCTACCTGACTCGGAAGGGATGTATGATGTTACAACGCGTGCTGTTACAACGCGTGCTGTTACAACAAAACTTTTACAACGCAAGTGGATTTACAACGCTATGCCATGACAACGCAAGTCTTTACATCGACTTGCGCTAGATGGCGTGCTAACATTAGAAAAGTGTAATTTACTATTCCAACTCCAGTCCACTTAACAGTAGGGAAGGTGTTGGGATAGTAAACTACACTATTTGTAATGTTAGCACGCCATCTAGCGCAAGTCGATGTAAAGACTTGCGTTGTAATGGCATGCGTTGTAAATCCACTTGGGTTGTAACAGTTTCGTTGTAATGGTAGTGCGTTGTAAAAGTTGCGTTGTAAAGGTTGTTTACCACTCGGAAGTGCGCCGCTGCCTGCTTCCCTCTCCAACAATCATGCCGCATGGCTCATGGCAGACCAGTGAAGCAGGAAATGCCGATCCAAAACACTCCCACACTATATGCCAAAAAGCAGCCGGATCTTCAAAACAAACTGTGGTAAAAGTTTAAAACAAACTGAGGTTAAAAGTAAAATTAAATAACAAAAAGATGTACCAGACTGCACTGACTACCGGCGCGTCTGCATACACATGGTCCTTATACAGTAGCAACTAGTTGACTTCCAGAACATTACCTGCCTGTTTCCTACCCTCCCTGGAATTGCACCTCTGCCTGCTTCCCTCTGCAACAATCATGCCGTACGGCAAGTGGCGGACCGGAGAAGCAGAAAAAGCAGATCCAAAACACTCCCTCACTACATGTCAAAAAGCAGCCTGATCTTCAAAACAAACTGGGGTAAAAGTTTAAAGCAAACTGAGGTTAAAAGTAATATTAAGTTACACATGGCCCTTATATAGTAGTGTCTAGTTGACCCTAGAACACTACCTGTCCATCTCCTACCCTTCCGGAAGTGCACCGCTGCCTGCTTCCCTCAGCAACAATCATGCCGTACAGCTCGTGGCGAACTGGAGAGGCAGGAAATGCAGATTTAAAACACTCCCGCACTATATGCCAAGAAGCAGCTGGGTCTTGAAAAAAAACTGAGATAAAAGTTTAAAACAAACTGAGTTTAAAAGTAACACAAAGTTGTACCGGACAGCACTGACTACCGGCGCGTCCCTTTACACATGGCCCTTATATAGTAGCATCTAGTTGACCACTAGAACACTACCTGTCGGTCTCCTACCCTTCCCGGAAGTGCGCTGCTGCCTGCTTCCCTCCGCAACAATCGTGCCGTATGGTTCGTGGCGGACCAGGGAAGCAGGAAATGCAGATCCAAAACAGTCCCACACTATATGCCAAAAAGCAGACAGATCTTTAAAACAAACTGAGGTAAAAGTTTAAAACAAACGGAGGTTAAAAGTAAAATTAAGTAAAAATGGTGTGCCGGACGGCACTGACTACTGGCGTGTCCGCGTACACATGGCTTTCATATAGTAGCGTCTAGTTGACCACCAGAATTCTACCTGCCCGTTTTCTACCCTCCCCGGAGGTGCACCGCTGCCTGCTCCCCACCGCAACAATCGTGTCGTAGGGCTCGTAGCGGACCAGGGAAGCAGGAAATGCAGTCCAAAACACTTCCGCACTATATGCCAAAAAGCGTCCGGATCTTCAAAACAAACTGAGGTAAAAGTTTAAAACGAACTGAGGTTAAAAGTAATATTAAGTAACAAAATGGTGTACTGGACGACACTGACTACCGGCATGTCCGCATACACATCACTTTTATATAGTAGCGTCTAGTAGTTGACTACTAGAACGCTACCTGCCCATCACCTAACCTCCCCGGAGGTGCGCCTCTGCCTGCTGCCCTCTGCAACAATCGTGTTGTATAGCTCGTGGCGGACTAGGAAAACAGGAAAAGCAGATCCAAAACATTCCTGCACTATATGCCAAGAAGCAGCCGGATCTTCAAAACAAACTGTAGTAAAAGTTTAAAACAAACTGAGGTTAAAAGTAATATTAAGCAACAAAAAGGTTGTTGATGTCAAATGTTCTTCATCTGTTTATCTTGACAGATATGCTTCCTTGCGGACTTCAGATTTGTTGTTTGTGACTTTGGTTTGCCTGGATGTGGTAAGAAGGTATCTAAGGTTACCATCAGCAGATGGATCAAAGACACCATTAAAGTGGCTTATGAAGGTGCTGTTCTCCCAGTTGCTGCCACTGTACAAGCTCGTTCCACCAGAGGAATTTCTGCTTCATGGGCAGAGCACAAGGGTGTCTTTTTAGAAGAGATCTACAGAGCTGGCATATGGGTGTCTGAGTACACATTTATCAAGCGTTATCGACTGCATTGTGTTCAATCAGCATCTTGGAACTTTGGTTCTGGTGTATTACAAGCACTGGTTCCAGATAACCTTGCTTGAACTTTCTTTGTTTAGATTATTATTCCTTGGATAGCATTAATTCACACTGGGTTTGCATTTCCTCGATGTTCCAGTTTTCTTAGGCAGGTCTGGGTTGTTTCAAAGGCCTTTATTTGATTATATGTAAGCTTTGCTATACCTCATTTGTGATAACTGGGTCGAGGACGAGGGCTGTGGAGGTAATGCCCTGATTATTTACTGGTAATCCCCATTAATCCTAGACCTGCTCGACCACAACACATTCATACTTCTCAACCACCCTACCGGTATCAGCAATTTGTAGTGGTTGGTACTACAGGTGGTGCTCAAGTAAAACTATGTTCTTATGGCCTGGACAAGAGGGTACATGGGATTAGTTGAGTGTTTCCTCTTTTGTTTCCTGTTCTGATTGGCTACAATCCTCATTTTTGATGACTGGGCCAAGAAGGATGAGGACTAGAAGGAATAGGGGTTATCAGTAAGTAATCTTGGCAATATCTTAGTTTGTGATATGATGCCCATCGTACCCTTTGAAGCAGGAAGCTGCTCATTATTGGTAGGGCAGGGTGGGAAGGGACAGACTTGTACCTTAAGAATATTCAGGGAATGCACCTGGGCAGGTTGGCAGAACACTGCCACATACCTGTATTTACAGGAAGATAAGGAGAGCAGAAAAACACTCATGCACAACCGATTGGTGGAAATCCCAGAACTGTATGATAAAGGGACAATATGATGTGGGAGCACACCGCTGACCTCTCAGGCAAAGTTCGCCCCTGGCATTCTGGGAAAAGCAGTTTCTTCAGATGTTTGAGTGTTTCGCCAAGGTTGGCGCAGATAGTGCTGATCTCTAGACACGTGTTTCTGGTTTATTAACCGTCATCAGTGGAGAATACAGCCAATATTTGGGGTTTGCTGAGCAGGCTGCCAATCATTACATCAGGTCCAGTACCACTCACTGGCGCGCAGGTGCTTCATCCACGAGCTCGTCAGCTCAGTGACTCACGGGAGTACTTTAAATAGACAATATGATGTGGGAGCACACCGCTGACCTCTCAGGCAAGGTTTGTCCCTGGCATTCTGGGAAAAGCAGTTTCTTCCGATGTTTGAGTGTTTCGCCAAGGTTGGCGCAGATAGTGCTGATCTCTAGACACGTGTTTCTGGTTTATTAACCGTTATCAGTGGAGAATACTGCCAATATTTGGGGTTTGCTGAGCAGGCTGCCAATCATTACATGTACGATAAAGGCTCCCTGATGCAGAAAGCGCTTCAGCTCAGAGCATTCATTGTGAGTTGTGAGTACAGGTGCCAGAATCACCACCAATCAAACACAAGCAATCATTGCATAAGATCCATCAACAACTGACAATAGAAATTCCAGACCGGTAGGGCAAAAACTGGCAGATTAAAAAAGCTATCCGGTGCAGTACGCTCCTTGTACGTTTTATAGCTTTGCCAAGTCACCAACATTTCCGGGTTAATGCAGTGACTTGTGCAGAGGTTTGGTTGATGCTGAGGTTCATTCACAGAACGGTTTTTAACAGTGTCGAAGTCAGGTCCCCCCACCTTGGACACCCGCTTTTTGAATGTTCCAGAGGAAGTCTGTGGGCCTCTGCAGATTCACTCTGGACATTGCTAACTGTTAATTACACCACATGAATCACTTTACCTTCCAAAAAGACAGTTATTCAATTTGAGAGACACTTTTGGAGCTTCTAAGGTCCTTCATTTTTGTCCTAAGGAGGCTCTTTTAAGTTTTATTTAAGCCAAAACACTTTGACACACTTAGGAGGAAATTTCTTAGTAAACAATATGAAATAATTACTGAGCTCACACGAGACAAATTGCAAGGATTACATTAAAGACATTTTCTAGTCTCTGATTTGAATCTAGGTTCAAAGGTTCAAGCTGACGTTCTTGCAAAGGACATTTTTGTTATGATTTTGATAGGAATATTTTTAAAGTGGAAGTATGCTTCAATATAGCTAGCACCGGAACGCCTCTTTGGAGCCAGCTAAGTGCTTTATACATTTTACTGTATTGTATTGTAATATAGAAACATAAATAAATGTGATGATGCATACAGGTTTCCATGTTTCACAGCAATATGTTTGTTTCTGATTTGAAAAAAGTACGTAGAACCAGGCAACTGTTAATAATACGTAGGCAAGCATCAAATTTGTGAGACTTTTTTTCATGGTTTGTCTACCTCTTTCACTTAAAGGGCCATCAGCATTTGTTTTGTTTACATCTCATCCCAGCTAGGAGTCTTTGTGCAACCTCTCCTGCGGTCTCTTGCTTTCATATAGCCCAATTTGTGGGGTGCCTCTCTCTAGCTCTAGATGTTCGTTGGACACCATCCATGCTCCCCATCAGGTCTGTGAGTTTTCCAAGTTGTGTAAGAGATATGCTTGCACTGTAAGGTCACATGTAACTGTCCAAAAATATTTGCACTATTAACTATTGAATACTAGTTACCTTTTAGCTAGCACTTACTTAAAAGTCTTTATTTTTACAGAAAAGAACCATTTTTCCTACTTTAGAATAACCACAGATTGGAGAGAAAACAGTAAAGTTCAACACTTAAGCCCTGCAATTAAGTGCAGTCAGTTCTTAACTCACTGAGATACATCAAAAGGATTATGACTTGCAGGTGTTACAAGGATCTCTGCAGCAAAAGCAGTAACCCACAGAGTTGCTTACAGAAAATACAAATATGTGGCCTGCGTATATCAGGTTGTGCTTTGCATCAGGCCCATTAACCCTCTGTGCTGTTTTATGACTGTTAAAAACTGTGCCTGGATTCCACACAGATTCTCCAGCATATGCATGAACCAGCAGAGTTATCATACCGTCATTCCTGGAAAATTGCTTTTACCCAACGTTCTTTGCGGTTCTTTGAAGGTAATTCAAAATGTAGCAAAATGTAGCAATACGTCACTCTAGCTCTTTTCAGTTTCCACCACTGCACCACAGGATATGATGGGCAGGGGTGTTCCATGGTCATTGTGACGAGAGGGAGGAGCTTAAGATTTCCCAAAAAATCACGCTGGGGCATCTTGTTAAAATACATTACATGAAAAGCTAGACTTGAAGGTGGCTTAAGAGGCAGTGGAAAGAGAGAGGAGTGTGAATTGTTAGAGGTACCTAAAACAAAATATTTTTCAATCTAATCAACATTTTTTTTAAGGCAAAGCAGCTCTATTAGAAAAAATAATGAAAAAGCAGAAACACTTTACAAGAACTTGTATAGACTGCAAGAATGAAATCAACAAAAAATATATCATATTGAAGCTGTTTAACAATTTTGAAATATAATGGGGAAAGGGAGGAAAGGGAAGGAGGGGGAATGTGAAAAACAGGAAGACCAAGGTAACAGCAGCTTAGAGCATTACATGAAAAGGAAAATAATAATATAATGTAATATAAAAACCCGAACAAGGAGTAGCAAAATTAAGGCTCATTGCAGAGAAATAGAAAAATCATGGCGGTTTAAAATTTTCAGATGAAGTACATATAGTAGATTTATGGGCAACATCATCTAAAAAAGAAGTCAAAGGTAGCCGATATAAAACTCTATTAGCAGATGGAGAATACAAAGAGGAGAAGGCAGTATCTAATCTATTATAGTGATAAGCATTATTCCACCAGGCTTTATAAGATATATTTGAGGCACATTTCCAATTAATAGAAATCGGTTGTAAGGCAAGAGCTAGCATGAGATCTAACAACCCTAAGTTACTCCATGGCGAGTGGATATCTTCAGATAGACCACCCAAAAAGAGTATCAGTAGTGGACAATTTAAATGGAATATTAGAGATAACTAAGACTAGACCTTTTCCCAAAAGGGAACTGTAGGGGGACAGTGAAACAGCAAATGTATAAGGTCGCCATATTAGTGGTCACAGGACCAACATTTAGGAGGCGAATCCATGGAGAATCTTGCAAGCAAAGAGGGGGTAAAGTATTGTCTATGATAGAGGAAGAACAAAGATTGAAAAGTAGAGGCTGTCCTAGAGGTTTTGTAGAGTTTATCCCAAATCTTATTCCAAAAAGGAAGAGTCCACGTACATATCACATCCAATTCCCAATGCAGCTCTAACTTAGTTTTGGATCTGACATATGCTAGACAGCGAAGAAGTCTATATATAGGTGAAGCATTAGGAACAGAGGTAAGGATTGAACCAAGGGGGGAGTGCGTAGAGGAGGAAAGGGAAGTATCTGGTAAAGAATGAAGAACATCTAGAAGAATATTTATGAAAAGGAGATATTTAGGTAAAAAGGAGCGAGGGCACTTAAATAAGTGTTGAAATTGTGAAAAGATAAAGGATCATTATTAGCAAATACATCGTTGACCCAAATGATACTTCTTTGCCTCCATGCTTTCCATAAAATCGGTTTGTTGTTAATAGTAATAAGGTTGTTATACCAGAGAGGATATTGATTAAAGGAATCACGAGTTACAGGCTGCGACTGATAAATTGGTTTTAAAATATTTCAGGTATGTTTGAAAAGGGAGAAGAAGAAAGTATGGAAGGTGTAGCCTTCACGGGGCAGAAAAGGAACTAGAAAAGAGCATTCAATGTCCAAACATAAGGGGTAAACGAGGATCGGGACAAAGAAAGCCTTCTAGAGGCTTGTTGGAGACAGAAAGCTTTATAGTGCAACCGAAAATCAGAGACATTAACTCCACCTTCTTGTTTAGCCTTCCTAAGAGAAGCTAAAGAGATCCTGGCTTTTTTATTTGAGCCAGGGAATTTAGAGAGTTTAGAATTCAATTTCTTAAAGAATGCAGCTGGAATTTTACCTGGGATCATTGAAAGGGTATATCGAATTATGGCCGAAACCATCATTTTGATAAAGTCCATACGACCCAACCAGGAGAGAAAAAGGGAATTACAGGAAGAAAGAAGGTTATCTACTTTATCTAAAAAAATATTGACATTAGCTGAAACCGAATCATTAATGGAAAGGGCAAACCAGATGCCCAGATACTTAATTTTGGAGAGGTATTCCAATGAAACCCTGTGGCATTGAAAGAACGACTAAAAGTAAAATAAGTGAGAGGCATGATTTCAGTTTTGTCAAAATGAATCCTATATTCAGAAACAAATGAAAAGGTATCAATTTCCTGAAGAAGAGCCGTAACGGACTGGTCAGGAGTGGAAATGAAAAGAAGAATGTCATCAGCATAAGCTGAAATTTTCTAGATGATCGGTTCCATATTGAAATCCACTGATTTCTGTGTTATTTCTGATACGGGATAGGAAAGGTTCCAAAGCATGTAGAAACAATAAAGGGCATAATGGACAACCCTGATGAACACCACGACCTAACAGAAAGTAACTAGAGATCCCCCATTGACTAAAACTGATGCCATGGGGGATTGATCGGGTAAGGACAAGAACGAAATAAAATGTGGACCTGACCCAAGCCAGGCTAGTGATTTGGGCAAGAAGGCCCAATCAATTTGATTCGATCAAATGCTTTCTCAGCATCAATTGAGATAGCCGCTAGAGGATGAGAAAGAGAAGATGCCTTGTTTAAAACATTAAAATAATAATCTAGAATTATCAGACGTAAGTCTACCTTTAATAAAACCGGACTGCTCCTTACAAATCATTAAAGGAAGGAAGGGTTCTAAACGTAAAGCTAGTAATTTGGCAACATTTTTATAATCTGCGTTGACTAATGAAATAGGCCTGGAGTTTTTACAGAGGTTCAGGTCCTTACCGTCTCTGCAGATAAGGCAGATAGTAAACACCCAAAAATTCCTCATAGAAAGCCAAAAAAGTAGAAGAAAAATCAAAGTTGAGTAAAAGAGAATTATTGAATCTCCATCTATTGGATTTGGAATGCACCGGGAGCAGATCAAGATCTGTAATGACAGGGGCATGATCAGAGATCATAATTGGTTCGACAGAAAAAGCGATAAGATTTTGGGAGAGCAGCTTAGAGAAAAAGATATTATCTAATCTGGAAAGGGAACCATGAGGAGGGGAGAAGAAAGAAAATTATTTACCAGAAGGATTGCAGATTCTCCATAAGTTCACTAAAAGACGTTGAGATATAAAGGAAAGAAATTGTTTATGCATTTTGTGGGGAATAAACGTAACTGGGGATTGACGATCAATAAAGTGGCCCATTACTTTTTTACAATCACCACCCAAAATAAAAAAAGTCATCAGCATATTGAATACATTTTGGAAATATTATGCCAAAAGTAATTGTCAACTTGGGTAGGACCTTAAATATAACAAATAGTTAAGGGAATATCATTAACAATTAACTTAACAAAAAGCCATCTGTCTTCCGAATCAAAGTCTTGAGATACAGTTACCAATTTTAAATTCTTGTGGCAAAGAAGAATAATGCCATTTTTCTTATTTAAAGAAGGAGAAACAAAAACAGAACCCACCTAACCTTGTTTAAACAGCAAAGCCTCGACCTTAGAAAGGTGAGTTTCTTGAAGGAGAACGAGGTCAGGGGAATATTTAGCCAAATGAGACAAAATTCTCTGCCTCTTTATAGGGTTAATTACTCCTTTCACGTTCCAAGAATTAACTCTGAATGAAGTAACAAATGTAAATATGTATACAGAGTCGGTATTTTAAGACAAAAAGTACATCAAACAGGTAGATATCGAAAAAGATACCAGAAGGAAAAGAAAGAAAAACGAGAGCAGAGGAAAGAAAAGAGAAGATCAAAAAAGAGAGACAGTACATGTAAAAAATCATGACTGCTAAAACATACCTGATGAGGATGAACACTGGGGGGATAGTCGACGACAGCACTGGTTAAGACGGCACAGCAAAGGAGACGTGTCGACAGACTAACGGAACTTAACAAGATAAATGACTAGGATGAGGAACATCAAGGAACCTGAAAAAAAAAGAAGGGTATTCAGTAACTGGATAAGAGCACAATAGTCATAAAAGAAGCATAAAAGAGTCAGCATAAGACGACTGCATAACAAAAACAACATCAAAAACTGGGATGTTATGCAGAAGGAGGGCTCTCCAAAACAAAGAGTATTCATCTTGACGAAGAAGCAGAAGTCTCCATGGAGCTGGAAGAATGTAGATGAAGAACTTCTCGCAATTCTGCAGGAGCAGTGAAGGAGGAAATTTTATTCTGAAATGTTACTTTGAAGAGACAAGGGTGAAACAAACCAAAGCGGGCACCCAAAGAGCGTAGTTGAGGACGAAGATCCAGGAACTCCTTCTGTCTGGCAGCTGTAGTTTTTGAGACATCCTGTGAAACACATTTTTGTAATTCCTTGTCAGAAAAGTTGCTTTTCAGATTTTGCTGCATTGAGGACTTTAAGCAAATCAGTAAGTTCCAGAAAAAACATGATGACACCTCTGGGCTTTGATGACTGGGAGGATGAAAGAGGCTACGGAACTAGACGATGAGCTCTCTGAATATTCAAGCTTGTGGAGGAAGGTAAGTCCCCCAACTGAGGTAAAAAAAGAAATACAAAAGGAAATGGGGTCCGTTCCCTCCAATCCTTCTTGAAGTTCATAGAGGCAGAGGGTATTCCTTCTATTTCTATTTTCTAAATCTTCAGAATGAGTCTTCAATACCGCCACCTGTTTCTCCAAAACTGAAATTTTCAAAGACTCATCATGCACATCACTGACACATTCTTCGAGATACGTGACTCAGGGTTCCATTTGAGACCATTTGTCATCTAAGTTCTGTATGCGTATATTGGTTTCCCCCACGAAAAGATGGAGTGCATGACTTTCTACAAGCACCAGGTCAAGAGAAATAGGAGAAGAGGATTTCTTAGGAGAGGGAGGATCCTGTTGAACTCTCTTGTGGGTAGACAACCAGTTTTAACAGAAGAAGATGATGAGGATGACATATTGGTAGTAGATGAAATGCACCTCAATAAACAATTGGCAGACTTTAAAAATGACAGCAGTTTCTGTGAAGAGGAGGCAGCGTGAAGAATAGACGCCTTGAGTTTCTTCAATCTGTCCATAAAGCATGCAACGAGGTGAACCCAAAAGAATAGAAATGAGAACTGGTCAGAAACAATAGACCCCTGCCTTCAGTGTCAGAAAAAATTGAGCGTCGCAGAAGAGTTAAGAGGGATAATTTACCTCAGTATGGTGAGCCTCATATAAGCAATGTAGAGCACAGCAGGGAAGCCAAAGTTGTGTACAGCATCAGAAGACATTAGGGGGGAAGACAGATGCTAAATGCAAGTAATTCAATAATTATAGGTCATACATTTCAGGCTACAGATCAATAATAATACATAAAACAAAGTGCAGTATGAGAAATATACACACATAACCTTGTTATTTGATTGTTTAAATTTATCAAAAGTTCTTTATTAAAAGTGTTGGAGATACTTATTAATCAATATCAAAATATATTTGTTTGGTTTTTTGAGATTTTCTCATAAATATTGTTTTTACATATAAAACATACTATAACACAGTCACATATCCATGAAAAACATATATATAAAGATATAAAATACACAGAGACAATTAATTGACTTCACTGTATGTTAAACATATGAATAGAAAAAGGAGCAGATGAACTGTAAAGAATTCGAAGGCTGGCCGTAGGTAGAAGCTACGTGCGCTTCGGCTGGGGTGCCATCATCAGGGGGGACTGCCTCAACTTTCTCTGTGACAAAATATACAATAGACATGGACTAAGAATACATGTGCACATAGATTTGTTCGTGGTCTGAAATGAAGACTCTTTTTTATGCAGTTCATGCTTCTAAACATAATAAACTATTAGTTCAGTGCAAATTCTTAAGGGAAAATGATGATATATACCAATATAAAAACATTCAGGTGCCAATTACGATCCGGTAAAAAATTTCCCCGTACGACTCGTATCCGGTCTTTTTACCGTACGAATCGTACAAGTGCCGTACAAACTGCCAATTACGATTCGCATGGGAAAAAGACCATACGAATCGCATTGGGAATAATTCCCCACACGTCCTCGTGTCGGAAAATGTGTCCGACACGTCCTCGGACGAATCACCGTACAAATGTGAAAAGTGAAGTCCGACCGCGGAATCACGATCCATCCCGTGCATCAGAAGTTACAACCGTATGGAAAAAACACCGTCCGCACCGAACACCCATAGCAACCATGGAGACATGTGCCCGCATACGCGCCCAACACCCCCCCCAGCCCCCGTACGTTCGAGTCGTACCCCCCGTGTATGTACACCCCCGTGTATGTACACCCCCCTGTATGTACACCCCTGTACGTGTCATACCCCCGTGTATGTACACCCGTGTACGTGTCGTACCCCCCGTGTATGTACACCCGTGTACGTGTCGTACCCCCCGTGTATGTACACCCGTGTACGTGTCGTACCCCCCCCTGTATGTACACCCCTGTACGTGTCGTACCCCGTGTATGTACACCCGTGTACGTGTCGTACCCCCCGTGTATGTACACCCGTGTACGTGTCGTACCCCCCGTGTATGTACACCCGTGTATGTACACCCGTGTACGTGTCCTACCCCCCCCTGTATGTACACCCCTGTACGTGTCGTACCCCCGTGTATGTACACCCCTGTACGTGTTGTACCCCCCTGTATGTACACCCGTGTACGTGTCGTACCCCCCTGTATGTACACCCGTGTACGTGTCGTACCCCCCCCTGTATGTACACCCATGTACGTGTCGTACCCCCCTGTATGTACACCCATGTACGTGTCGTACCCCCGTGAATGTACACCCGTGTACGTGTCGTACCCCCGTGTATGTACACCCGTGTACGTGTCGTACCCCCCGTGTATGTACACCCGTGTACGTGTCCTACCCCCCGTGTATGTACACCCCTGTACGTGTCGTACCCCCCCTTTATGTACACCCCTGTACGTGTCGTACCCCCCTGTGTATGTACACCCCTGTACGTGTCGTACCCCCCCTGTATGTACACCCGTGTACGTGTCCTACCCCCCCTGTATGTACACCCCTGTATGTGTCGTACCCCCCCTGTATGTACACCCCTGTACGTGTCGTACCCCCCCCTGTATGTACACCCCTGTACGTGTCGTACCCCCCCCTCTACGTTCGTGTCGTACCCCCGTGTATCTACACCCGTGTACGTTAGAGTCGTACCCCCACCCGCGTATGCATGGAGCGTACCCCCACCACAACATTCTAAGTACGGAGCGCACCCCAGGCCCCAACATCACAACCGCATGTACGAGTCGTACCAAGGCACACACAGGGACAGCACTGTACAACAAAATGGCCCATGTACACACCGTACACACGCTAAAAACGCACGTACACAACCAGGACAAACCAAAACGACACAAGAATACACCATTCGAATGGCACAAAGCCACTAAACATGTCCAACAACCACTAAAACAACACATTCACTGACCTGCAACTGCCAAAAACAAACAGAGGCCCAAAACACCACCACTCCTTATAACACACCCAACCAAAGTTCAAACACAGCCACACCCACCAATGGACCAATAAAAAGGGCCCACACACACAAACCATGAGCCTTTGCAACAGACTCACTGCTGCCAGACCCCACAGACAACCTACAGCACCATACTAGAAGCTTTACCACACCTTACACTTGCACACCTTCACACACACACCTTCACAAACACCGCCTCATCACATTCACACACACACCTGCACAACCATACCCACACACCCACAACCATCCACACACACCCCCCCACCATCCACACCCACACCCCTCACCATGCCCACTAACAAGAATCCAAAGTTCACTAGCCGAGAGTTGGAGGTCCTTGTCGATGAAATCCTCAGAGTCGAGCCACACCTCTTTGGAACATTGGTCAGACAGACCAGCATTTCAGCAAAAACAGCCAAGTGGCAGACCATCGGCGATGCTGTGAATGCTGTTGCGGACACCAGAAGGAACAAGCAGGAATGCCAAGCCAGGTGGTACGATCTGCGGAGGAGGGTCCGAGCCAAGATGACGGATGAACACAACCAGGCCAACGTCACTGGAGGAGGGCCGTCCCGCAGACCCGTACACTACCATCCCTGGGAGGAGAGGGTGATGGCCATACTGCCGGTGGAGGCAGTCGAAGGATTAGGAGGACTCCGAGACCCGGGTGAGTACACAAACAACGCACCTCACATGGGGGGAACGTCATCCACAACCAAACTCACAAACAGGCACGCAACCACCCCAAGCTATCGCATGACTCAACCACACTCCATGAACACGCACATGCCACTGGCGCCACCATGGCCCATGCACCCAGCTGGACAATGTCAAGTCACAGGCCACAGAAGACACCAACACATGACACGGTAACCCGGATGGCGGGAGGGTGGGCCCCAAAAATCACATAGTGCAACTCAGAAGCAGACAACAATGCCCTCTGCCCATATGGCCTAGGTCACAGCCAGACAAACAGTGTGTCCCCACACAGGAAAGACTTGCCAGCAAATGGCGGACGCCTTGCATTAACACATGGGGGTGAAGGCACGTTTTTGCACATGACAGCAGCTAATGAGCAGCCAACACTGTGAAAGAGTGGCAGCACACACCACCACAGCAGCAGCGCAGACACAGACACTACACCCAATGGGTGCCTGGAGATCAGAAACAAACTCACAGCAACAATCCAAGGGCCATTCAAAGAACTGCTAACAGTGTGTGCCCAGGAAGCTGGGCTGAGGTGACAGAGGGTGACACACAGAGGGAGGGAGAGGGGGACAGAGAGGGAGGGAGACACAGGAAGACGGACAGAGGGAGGAGGCCGACACACAGAGGGAGGGAGAGGGGGACAGAGAGGGAGGGAGACACAGGGAGACGGACAGAGGGAGGAGGCTGACACACAGAGGGAGGGAGAGGGGGACAGAGAGGGAGGGAGACACAGGGAGATGGACAGAGGGAGGAGGCTGACACACAGAGGGAGGGAGAGGGGGACAGAGAGGGAGGGAGACACAGGGAGATGGACAGAGGGAGGAGGCTGACACACAGAGGGAGGGAGAGGGGGACAGAGAGGGAGGGAGACACAGGGAGACGGACAGAGGGAGGAGGCTGACACACAGAGGGAGGGAGAGGGGGACAGAGAGGGAGGGAGACACAGGGAGACGGACAGAGGGAGGAGGCTGACACACAGAGGGAGGGAGAGGGGGACAGAGAGGGAGGGAGACACAGGGAGACGGACAGAGGGAGGAGGCTGACACACAGAGGGAGGGAGAGGGGGACAGAGAGGGAGGGAGACACAGGGAGATGGACAGAGGGAGGAGGCTGACACACAGAGGGAGGGAGAGGGGGACAGAGAGGGAGGGAGACACAGGGAGACGGACAGAGGGAGGAGGCTGACACACAGAGGGAGGGAGAGGGGGACAGAGAGGGAGGGAGACACAGGGAGACGGACAGAGGGAGGAGGCTGACACACAGAGGGAGGGAGAGGGGGACAGAGAGGGAGGGAGACACAGGGAGAGCAAATCAGCCTTGTGGTGTGTGGGAATGTCTGCTCGTCAGCAGGTGGACTGCGTGCATGTAGACAAGGGTGGCCAGTGCCAGCACCCCCCCTCTCCTCCATGGCAAAACACAGGGCCATGTCACAACCTGTGCACGAGCACAACGACAGCTACCTGCATCATTGAAGTGTGTGGAACAACTTCATGTGCCCACGTACAGTGCAACACGGAAGGCGCCAATGCACAGCTCGCCACACCTGCCCACTCCACTGCTGACTGCAGTCACACTTGACGCAGCAAGTAAGACTGTGCCACACATAGTTAAAGTCGCCAAAGCTGTGCCCAAGGGACATACCCATGCACAAGTGCACTGTGAGTGGAATGCAAGACAGATCCAAATTCCCAGAGGAAATGCTCCAACTTTGAAACTAATGAAACATGGATGTTGCATGGAACAAAATTAACATTGTCTCTCTCACACACAAGTCAACGTCGTGGTTCACCCCCCAACACTGGGGGGGAAGACTCACAGGACCCGGCTCTGCGGGAGGCCGATCCCACCGGCAGCGACGACTCTCACCACTCTGTGGACGACCCCGACCAACCTGGCCCCTCTGGTGTCCAACGACCTGCAGCACCTGCGTCAGGTACAACGGGGCCAACCACCACCCCCACTCCTGCCACATCCCAGGAGACACCCAGGATCCCTCCCCCACCACCACAAAGCAGCCAGTCTGTCCAGGAGGGACAAGGTTCTCCGGGCACCCAGGAGGAGGCAGGCAACACCGCAAATGCCATCCCTCAGGGGTCCCGGAGACCCGATGTGCCCACAACGGCAGGCCAGGCGCAAGTGGGCAGGGGTGGTGGGAGTGGAGGACGGCGGAGGCGCCAGCCTGACCAGTTGGCTGGGGAACCGGTATATTCCCATGTCCGAAACATCCTGGACACATACCGGCAGGACACCACGGGCATGGCCCAGGTTGTGTCCGTCCTCGAGGGGATCAAGACCCAGCAGGCCCAGCAACATGCAGAGCTACATGCCTGTCTACTGCAACACCAACGGAGGATGGAGGACAGACCGGCTGAGCTCGTGACGGTGTTCACGGGAATTCACACTACACTCCGTCGGATGGCCGACAACATGGGCAACCCTCCCTGTGCCAGAAGGCGTAGAACATCACCACCCACAGGGAGGGATCAGGAGGAGGAGGAGGAAACATCCGATGGAGCATCCCAAACATCGTCACGGCCTGCTTCTGAGGGTCCCCGCAGGGCGGCGGGTCGTCCACGGAAAAGACCGTGAGGGTCGGCGCTACAGCACCATCTCCCAGGACACCTAGCCTGGCACCTGGCCCACTGGAGCAACAGCAGCACAGCATCAAAAGACATTCTCTGCCACATGGCCTTGCTGATCACTGTCTGACCAATGTTGACAAAGACTGTGGCATGGACTCTGAGGATTTCAAATGGCAAGGACACCAACTCCCCTAGTGAACTTTGGATTCCACACACCCGGAAATCCCCTCATGTCAACCCCCCCCCCCCACTAAAATAAAAAGTCACACCATGAAGAGAAGATGCCTGCTGGTTGCATTATTACCTTACATGTGTCTTGTAAAGTCTAAACATGCCTGAGTTCTCTTTTGACTTCAACCATCCACACCCTGGGGCCTGAGTCTGGCACAGGACACACATGGGTCACAGTGTATTAGGCAAGACAGACATGGAGCACCATACACACCTGTGATGGGCCCAACCAGCTGAGGGGGTGGCCGCACAACCGTGCCGACAGACATATTGAGTACAGCAACAGTCATGCGCAGAGGTCAGGGATCATGTCGAGTGTCCTGGGGGCACCCAGGTATGTGTAGACAGGTGGCAGAACCATGTCCTGCAAGCTTGAGTCCGGTGGATGCAGAGAATGGTGGCCTGGCCAACGTTGGATGCATGGGGATGGCACATGTCACAATACCCACACAGTCATGGACATCATGCACAATACACAGTCTAATCCCACACAAACAGCTTGCATCTTGCTACTCGACACATAGACACATAGCCACTATCACGGAAAACCATGCCAGACATGCCGGATGCACCGTGGCAACACACCAGCATTGACTGAGAAGAGGCACCTTGGAGGCATAGGGACACCTTTATTAGTCATGTATTCGGGATTGCAGAGGCAACTCGAAGTACACATGAACAGTTCATGTGGAGTAACATGTGGGTCCAACACTGGCACCCCCCTTCTGCAGCACAAATGCGTGATAGCCATGGAACTGGCACACAAGTGTCGGCTAACAGCTAAACACCCCTAGCTGCTCACGGAGAGCCTGCCATACACCATTGATCCGCTGATGTGGAAGTCCCACAGCATGTCAAGCCAATGCAAACCGTATGTGTCCGAGGGCAGTGTTACACACATTGATGCCATCATCACATTCCACAATCCCATCACTGATGACTGTCAACAAGTCTGACCATCTATTCAGGTGTACCCAGCTGCATGTAATGTGTACCATGGTGATGCAACATGTCTGCAGAGGAACCAAACATCGACAGGGGCAGTGTGCATACATCGTGAACAACTGCCACACCCAATACACCCCTGATGCATCCCTTACCCTAAGGAGACTTCCAAACGTGTCCGTGCCTGTAACGCTGAGTCAGCACACAATGACGTGTCCATGAGGAATAGAAGTGCCACAACAATGCAACCAGCAGACGGCATGCGCAAGTACCTGGGGAAGAGAGACACACAAGAAGTCAGCCACAAAAAGCACAGCCACTTGCATGTGTATGTACTCGACACATGTATGGATGACAACATGCTAGGTCACAATTATGACTGGGGAAATACAACCATCACTGGCACCATCACTCCAGTGACACACCCACACACACCTCTGACTCACGTGCCATACATGCAGGTGGAGACACACATCGCAACACATGCCACACGGGGACCAATGCGTGCACACTCAGACACTGGTACTCACCACTAAGCAAAGAAGTCGCGTATGAGCCGAGTCCGGATGTCCTCTGGCGGCTCCACATCCTCCACATCACTAGCCCCATTGCCAAGCCCTTCGTCCTCCACGGGTGGATGGTCCTGGTCATCTTGATCCAGGATGAGTGGCACAGCTTTCTCAACTGCCATGTTGTGCAGCATGCAGCAGACCATGAAGATTTTGCAGACCTTCGCCGGGGCATATGGGAGGGCGCCGCCGGTCTTGTGGAGGCATCTGAATCGGCTCTTCAGGAGGCCAAACGTCCTCTCTATCACTCGCCTTGTCCGGCCATGGGCGGTGTTGTAGTGGAGCTGGGCCGGCGTGATGGGGTTGCGGAGAGGTGTGATCAGCCATGGCATGTTGGGATAGCCAGCGTCCCCTACATGGAAAGCACATGGACATAAGCAGGACAGGAGAAGCGGTCGTGCTGGAAATCTACGCAAAATACAGGACAGACAGAGTGTACCCACCAACAACACATGCTCGTTCGTTGCGCAGCTGCGTCATCATTTCAGGCACCCTGCTACGCCTCATGATGTAGGCATCGTGTGCTGATCCTGGAAAACGAGCACAGACATGTGAAATCACCATGTTGGACAGACACACCACAAGGGCATTGATGGAGTGGTAGTGCTTGCGATTCCGGTACGCTACCTCCTGTGCCTGTGGTGGTACCAAAGCCACATGTGTCCCATCTATGGACCCAATGACATGGGGCATCCCTCCCAGGGCATAAAATCCATGCTTGACCCCAGTCAACATTTCAGGGGTAGGAAAATGGATGAAGTCATCCAGGTGAATCAACATGGCCTCTAAGAAATCATGCAGCACACGGCAGAACATGCTCTGGGACATGCCACCAACATGAGCTATGGTATTTTGAAAGGTACCCGTGGCTAGAAAATGTAGGGCTGCCATTACCTTCAGCTTGGGTGTCAGTGCCGTAGGATACCTGTGCAGCGGTTGCAGGTGTGTTGCCAGTCTCGCCGTCAAATCCAGAATCAACCGTTGGGGGAAGCGGTAGCACCGGATACAGTCATTCTCCCGCATGGCAGCCAAGTCTGGAATTGGTCCGGGAAGAGGCGGCGCTCTGCAGTAATTTGGAAGTGACAAGGAAGAGTGAGTGCACCACAACAACAATTTATTTGTACTGAGCACATGTTAATCTGTCTATACACATATGCTACATACGGAGTCAGGTATGTGCCACATGCCTTGGACACGTATGGCTGCCAGGTGACACTCCTACCAAGACCCAGCTACACACGGAGATTTTGAACCTCCACATGCCATGGCATGGGATTAGCTGTGTCCCAGTGCAAGTGAACAGCCAGACGCAAGACAGGAGTGACATACATCCACACATCAGCAGAAGTAGGATGTCGATTGCGGAGACTGGTAGCGGAACACTAGAGCCACAGGTCACATGACATTACACTAGGACAGCCCACACACCTTGCCATGAAGGTGTACATGTCATGACTCACCACACATTCATAGAGAGGATGCAGACATGTCCTTGTTACGCTACTCCGTGTCCCATGCATACATACGCACCTCACATCCGATACCACATGTGGCATGGTGTGCGGAACAGTGTGCAATGTCAATCTACACACAGACACATGTTGGTTGCTGCAACAGCTGCAGCTTTTGAGGGAGCTCCAACATCAACCTAATGGGAACCCCCCACACATACATGACATAGTCACATCGTGCACCGTGGGTATTGACATGTCAGGTGTGGTAACCCCTGTACCGGGCCTCAGGGGACACTTCCGTGTGTTGGTGTCCGTGCCATGCCAGTGACGCTCATCACAAGTGTGCAGTACGACATGCACACATGTCAAAGGAGTCAAGGGCATGCCTGGCACACATTGCACCGTCACACATTACATGTGTACACATCTCATCATACATCTGGTGCCTTCTCGACTCAGGAGTCATGTGCCACATCACAGCCTTTCACACCTGTGCCCCACACATGTAGTACTGCCCAGACAATGCCTTGATGTCCATCCATGGACAAGTATGTCAGCCCTATTCCTTCCTGTGTGCTGCCTGTCACCACTGTGATGTGTGAAAACCACCGTACTGCTGCTAAGAGGGCCTGTGTACGTTCCCATATCACTATGAGAGTGCTGCCGTATGTGTACCCATAGTGATGGTGAGCGTACAGGCATGTGTATGGTCAGTAAGTACGCATACGCAAGAACACCCATAGTGGTACGGCCCGTACACGCGTGCGTACGTTCACTATCACTATGGGTGTCCTCGCGTATGCGTACTCGCAGTGGTACAGCCCGTACACACGCCTGTACGTTCACTATCACCATGGGTGTCCTCGCGTATGCGTACTCGTAGTGGTACGGCCCGTACACACGCCTGTACGCTCACTATCACCATGGGTGTCCTCGCGTATGCGTACTCATAGTGGTACGGCCCGTACACACACCTGTACGCTCACTATCACCATGGGTGTCCTCGCATATGTGTACTCGTAGTGGTACGGCCCGTACACACGCCTGTACGCTCACTATCACTATGAGTACGCATACGCGAGAACACCCATAGTGAGACGCCCGTACACACGCCTGTACGCTCACTATCACTACGAGTACGCATACGCGAGGACACCCATGGTGATAGTGAACGTACAGGCGTGTGTACGGGCCGTACCACTATGGGTGTTCTCGCGTATGCGTACTCATAGTGGTACG
Source organism: Triturus cristatus (assembly GCF_964204655.1). Classification (NCBI taxonomy): domain Eukaryota; kingdom Metazoa; phylum Chordata; class Amphibia; order Caudata; family Salamandridae; genus Triturus; species Triturus cristatus. Next base: position 435,129,024 of record NC_140594.1, on the reverse strand, counting down.
GCCCGTACACACGCCTGTACGGGCCGTTGCTATGCATTTGGGGTGCCCTAGGGCCCGTGAACGCACCGTACCTGTGTGTGAAGCTCAAATTTACATAGGGGACACATGAGGGACAAGTATTAAGGCCTACATGCATGCTGATTGTCATGGAGACCAAGTTTTAAGTTTGAATTTGTTCTGGAAGGTGCACAGCAGAAGTCAGTTGGAATGAATCTACTTTGTTGCAATGTGTTTGTGGGGTTGACATCATGCTGAAGAAAAAAACACAATAAGAACCCACTGACTGTGCTAGGTTTGAAGGGATTGGAGGAAACATAGGGTGCAAATGTGAGTGACCAATCACTCTGTACTCCTGTGCATGAAACAGGACAGCAAGGCAGATATAAGGCAGCCAGGTCCCATGAGGGATCACTTGCCTGCACATATTTCGATTCTACCACACTGCTGCTGCTCCTGATTCCCTGGAACCATGTCAAGGTCTGTGGAGAGGTCACAGCCTGGAGGAGAACCTGGCATTGCTGGATGTGATCCTCCCACAGTACCCCCTGCTGTATGGGCGACCAGGGTATCAGGTGAGTGCAGAGGCTACTAGCACAGACTGTGTCCCTTTTTTGCGACTGTGACTTCTGCCATTGTGTCCAGGTGTGACACACATGCTATGTACTGTAGGGGGGGTACCAGGGGGGGAATGCCTGATGTCTCCCAGCCAGTGCCCAGAGTCAGGAGGGGTGGGTGCAGAGTCCTCCCAGCAGTGCCCAGACGCAGGAGGGGTGGGTGCAGAGTCCTCCCAGCAGTGCCCAGACGCAGGAGGGGTGGGTGCAGAGTCCTCCCAGCAGTGCCCAGAGACAGGAGGGGTGGGTGCAGAGTCCTCCCAGCAGTGCCCAGACGCAGGAGGGGTGGGTGCAGAGTCCTCCCAGCAGTGCCCAGACAGAGGAGGGGTGTGTGCAGAGTCCTCCCAGCAGTGCCCAGACACAGGAGGGGTGGGTGCAGAGTCCTCCCAGCAGTGCCCAGACGCAGGAGGGGTGGGTGCCTATCACTCCCAGCAGTGCCCAGACACAGGAGGGGTGGGTGCAGAGTCCTTCCAGCAGTGCCCAGACGCAGGAGGGGTCGGTGCCTATCACTCCCAGCAGTGCCTAGACACAGGGGGGGTGTGTGCAGAGTCCTCCCAGCAGTGCCCAGACACAGGAGAGGTGTGTGCAGAGTCCTCCCAGCAGTGCCCAGACACAGGAGGGGTGGGTGCCTATCACTCCCAGCAGTGCCCAGACACAGGAAGGGTGGGTGCAGAGTCCTCCCAGCAGTGCCCAGACAGAGGAGGGGTGTGTGCAGAGTCCTCCCAGCAGTGCCCAGACACAGGAGGGGTAGGTGCAGAGTCCTCCCAGCAGTGCCCAGACGCAGGAGGGGTGGGTGCAGAGTCCTCCCAGCAGTGCCCAGAGACAGGAGGGGTGGGTGCAGAGTCCTCCCAGCAGTGCACAGAGTCAGGAGGGGTGGGTGCAGAGTCCTCCCAGCAGTGCCCAGAGTCAGGAGGGGTGGGTGCAGAGTCCTCCCAGCAGTGCCCAGACGCAGGAGGGGTGGGTGCCTATCACTCCCAGCAGTGCCCAAAGGTGCAATGCGTTGGCTGCATGACATGCCTTGTTGTAACCAGCTAATTTGTTCTCATATGTGTCTCTGTGACATGTTGCAGGTGCATTGATGTAGTGTCACTTGTTCGTCCTCACAGGTAGGCGCCTCTGCCAAGGAGCAGATCTGGCTGACCGCCGTCAGTGCCGTGAGGAGTGTGGATGGTCGCAAGCGGTGCCTGTCCCAGGTGAGGAAACGCTGGCAGGATATCCGGTGCTGGACGCGGAGGATCGCACGGGTCCTGCTGGGGGACTCACCTGAGAGCCATAAGAACCGCGGGCGTTGCCGTCTCTCCCACATCCACAAGCGTGTGCTGGCGGTGGTATTTCCAGACTTGGACAGGCGCTTACAGGAGATGCAGCAGCAGGAAGGGGGTAGGTACATGTGTGTTTGTTGTGTTTCACCAGCATTTGTAAGTGCACTGTTCCATGGATACACTGCCAGGGTTTAATGGTGCTGTGCAGATCCTGTTACCCACAGTATTGCAGTGCTCTCCTGCCTCCCTTCCCCTCCTTGCAATGTGTTCCCTGGTCTGTGTGAAGTCACTCCGTCACAAGGTTATGTAGCCTGTCACCTTCTCCACGTGTACAATGCCTGCAGCATCATGTGTGGGGGTGGTGTGTAACAGGTTTTGGGACCTTGCCTGTGCCCTGTCCAGTTCTGGTCTTGTGGGTTCCATGTCAGTTGGCACTAATGCTGAGTCCAGACATGGGAGTTAGTCTCTCAAGTGTGAGGCCTTACAGCACGCATGTCCTATGTGGTGGCCTGTGACATGATGTGCATGAGTCTGCGGTACGCATAGTGCGGGGATGGTAGCGTGTGTTGCAGTCATTCCCATTCAGGAGCATGGTGTTGTGTGGCCACTACTGTCCCCAGGGGCATATTTTCCTAGGTATCATGTGTGTAATCCGAATATGTCGACAATCTCTGTGTCTACAGCATAGGTTGTGCTCTGTGCCATTGTCCCCTGGCCAAATGTATATTGACGTGAAATGTAGTACAAGTGTCCACTGTACAGCCTGACCTGATTTTCCTTGTTCATACTCACGGTGGACATTGCCTGTGTGTCTTGTTACAATCATCTGATGATGCCCATTTGTACATGATTATTTGGACAGGCGCACCTTGGGTATTTTGTATGCAATCTTGAATTGTTGCATCCCATGTGTATTTCACCCAGACTAAGGGATGTAAGTGCTTCCTGTGTCTCCAAATAATTGTCTCATGTAGGGGGTGGGTGGTGCGGGCATGGCCTTCATGTCACAACCTGATATCTCCTTGCTAGGACTGGCCAGTGTGTGATGTTTGTCTGGACATGCACTCAAGGTGCAGTGAGCCAGTCATGGTGGGCATGTTTTCAGTATAACCTATGCTGCATGTGCCTCTTGTTCCTGGATATGGTCCCTGCTCATCCCTATGTCCTGCCACGCTGTGTGGTGCAGATGCAGTGCTGGATTGTCCCCAGGGCCTTGCTCCTCAGTCAAAATTCCATTCCATCTCATTTGCTATTGTGTCATGCTCTCCATAGTTTTTCAGTGGCATGGTGGGTCAAACAACTGTGTCTTGCATGCCCTACATATGTACCTTGTTTTGTAGATGTAACTTTTCTTTTGTTTCAGGCTATGCACTGTAACCTATGTAGATTGGACTCATGTGACATATGTATACAGGTGTATGATTAATTTCTGTCTCTTCACCCTGCCCACAGCATCGTCGGGGGACACGGAGGGAGACATGGGCACAGACGGAGCAGAGGGACCGAGCACCAGTGCCAGCGGTGACATCGGGGCTGGCACATCAAGTGGGACTGAGGCGGAGGAGAGTGAAGCCGGGGACCTGTCGACTGGCACAACAGAGTATGAAGCTGATGGGTCCGAGGATGATCTCTCCGAGTGGGGGGAGGCTGCACCACCAGCTGACAGCGGCACAACATCGCACCCCGCCCCCTCCATTGCCATCAGCCGCCTCCCACTTGCTCGTGTCCCTTCCCAACGAGCCCGGTTACCACATGTCTCCTTCCTGCCAGGCACCGCACCCCCTGCCCCTGTCTCCACTGCTGCCGCCAATGCAGAGTCTGTGGACATCCAGCGGCAGTTGCAGATTGGTCAGGCTGCGATCCTTAATGTCCTCCATGGCCACAGCCAGGTCCTCAACAACATGGAGGCATACTTGGAGGGCATTCATTCATCGCAGGCTGACCAACGCAGCTTGCTGAGGTCGATAGACTCGACACTGACTGCAGCAGTGGGTCTCCTGCAGCGCTACGTCCCACCCCCTACCCCTGCCCCATCCACACTTCCCACTCCCATGCCTGTCCCACGTACACCCAGACGTCAGCATGCACCCACCACAACACACACAGGCACCACACCAGCAGGGAAGGTCCACCGCACACCTCCTGACACGCACACACAGGGTGAAGTAGGCACACCCACTGGGTCGGGGGGCAAACGTGTGACACGCAGCCAGAGTGGGAGTCCGCATTCCACCAAATCCACTCCCTCCAAATCCCCTCCCCTCAGCTCTCCTGGCCACATCTCCCCCAAAGACTCCTTCATGGCCGCTCTGTCCCTGAGCCCCACAGTGACACCACCACGCAAGCGGTCAAGGAAGTCCCCGGTCAGGGTGGTTGATTCCCCCCCCTCCACACCCTCCCCCAGTGGCGCTGCGACCCATCCCTCTGACCCCTCCCCCTCCTTGGGGCCTGTGGTTCCTTCGGGTGCAGGGGATTCCCTGGAGGACCTTGCTAAGGTGTGCAGCGAGATCCTGGCCTCCGCCTTTGGCCCTGCCCCACCCCCTGTGGTGGAGTCCTCCATCCCTGCACCCACGACGCCTACCCTTCACCCTCCTGTCCCTGCGGTGCCTGGTTCTTCCCCCCCACATGATGCCCTCACCCCTGTGGAAGACGACGGAATGTAACTGTGCAGGCAAGCTAGGGGACACGCATCCCACTGTGTCCCCCATCCAGCTGTGACTTCTGGACTGCCCTATGGGCTTTGTAAATATTGAACTTCCTACAAACAAGATTTTTTGGTTCATGCTGAATAAAGCAATTTATTTTTTTCCCCTTGGAACACTACTGCTTTGCTGGTATTGCTGTTGGTGGGGCTGCTACATGGTTTTGGGTGGTGTTCATGTGTTGGGTGTGTGGGAAATGTAGTAGTGTGCTGGTCATAGGGGGGACCCTGGGATCTGTGTGCCATCACACGGTGTTAGCTAGGTTTCTGTGTTCATGTAAGCAGTTGCTGCATGGTGAAATTTTCCAAAGGTGTATTCCTTCTTCTGTGTACCCTGACATCTTCCCTGCAGGGTGTTCCCAATATTTAGCGCTGAGCTGTGTGTACATTAGCTGGGTGTGTGACGGACTCCTTCAACTTTGCACATGCATGCTGAGCGATGTCTCCACCTGCATAATTCGTGGCATCCTTGGTAGTCATTGTACTTGTGTATGTGGACTATTGACATGATTTCATGTGGACATGTTTTCTTCTCTGCGCTATGCATGCGTATACTCCCAGCCTCGCACACATGTGTTACATGTACTGCAGGGTCTTTGTGCACATGACTGAAATTTGTGGGCATGGTATCTGTGGCTACTCCACCCTTTGCGTTCCATGGGCACTGCCGGGAGTGATAGGCACCCACCCCTCCTGCGTCTGGGCACTGCTGGGAGGACTCTGCACACACCCCTCCTGTGTCTGGGCACTGCTGGGAGGACTCTGCACACACCCCTCCTGTGTCTGGGCACTGCTGGGAGTGATAGGCACCCACCCCTCCTGCGTCTGGGCACTGCTGGGAGGACTCTGCACCCACCCCTCCTGTGTCTGGGCACTGCTGGGAGGACTCTGCACACACCCCTCCTCTGTCTGGGCACTGCTGGGAGTGATAGGCACCCACCCCTCCTGTGTCTGGGCACTGCTGGGAGGACTCTGCACACACCCCTCCTGTGTCTGGGCACTGCTGGGAGGAATCTGCACCCACCCCTCCTGCGTCTGGGCACTGCTGGGAGTGATAGGCACACACCCCTCCTATTTAACAATATGTACGCTTAGAACATACACGTGTGTGGGTTCGCTCCATGGGGGTACGGTTCGTACTTACACTGTTGGGGTGGGAGTAGGCTCCATAGGGTGGGGTACGGGTCGTACTTACACTGTTCGGGTGGGAGTATGCTCCATACGTACGCGGGTGGGGTACGGGTCGTACTTACACTGTTGGGGTTGGGGTACGCTCCATGCATACGAGGTGGCGGTACGGGTCGTACTTACACTGTTGGGGTACGCTCCATGCATACGCGGGTGAGGGTACGGGTCGTACTTACACTGTTGGGGTGGGACGTATACGTACGCGGGTGAGGGTACGGGTCGTACTTACGCTGTTGGGGTGGGGGTACGGTCCGTACATACACAGTTGGGGTGGGGGTACGCTCCATACATACGCGGGTGAGGGTACGGGTCGTACTTACACTGTTGGGGTGGGGGGTATGCTCCATACGTACGGGGGTGAGGGTACGGGTCGTACTTACACTGTTGGGGTGGGGGGTACGCTCCATGCATACGCGGGTGAGGGTACGGGTCGTACTTACACTGTTGGGGTGGGGGTACGGTCTGTACATACACGGTTGGGGTGGGGGTATGCTCCATACGTACGCGGGTGAGGGTACGGGTCGTACTTACACTGTTGGGGTGGGGGGTAAGCTCCATACGTACGGGGGTGAGGGTACGGGTCGTACATACACTGTTGCGGTGGGGGTACGCTCCATACGTACGGGGTGAGGGTACGGGTCGTACTTACACTGTTGGGGTGGGGGGTACGCTCCATGCATACGCGGTTGAGGGTACGGGTCGTACTTACACTGTTGGGGTGGGGGGTACGCTCCATACGTACGCGGGTGGGGGTACGGGTCGTACTTACACTGTTGGGGTGGGGGGTACGCTCCATGCATACGCGGGTGAGGATACGGGTCGTACTTACTCTGTTGGGGTGGGGGGTACGCTCCATACGTACGCGGGTGGGGGTACGGGTCGTACTTACACTGTTGGGGTTGGGGGCACGCTCCATGCATACGGGGTGGGGGTACGGTCCGTACATATCCATCCCCACGCTATGTGATGCTTGTGCGGGCCGTACCCAGGCCTTTGCCACGTGGGTACAGCCGTCCCGCCATTGTTGGGGTGACGTAGGTGTGGGCGTGGTACGACTCGTACCCACGCTCTTAAGGCGTGGGTACGGGACGTACCTGTATAGTTGTGTTGCCGGGTCGCGTCGTCAGGCACTTCCGTTGTGGCGGACGCTGGCTTTGCTGGACACGCCCCCACCCCCTCGTAGTGACCAGGGCATGGGGGTCAGGTATGTCCAGGGCATGTGTGCTGTGTGACTTTGGTGGTGGTTTTGTGGCCTGCCCCTGGACCTGCCCCCCCCCCCCTTTCCCCCCCTCCCTTAGTTGTTCTGACCTTCTGCGGCGTCTGCGTCGGATCCTGTAGAGGAGGTCGACTGCTATGAGGGCCGGGATGACACGTAGGTTCGGGTCCATGTCTGTCCGTCGCGTGCAGGTCCTCCTTGTTCGCGTCGTCCTGATTTCCCGGCAGTTTTTGGCAGCCGGAAAATATTGTCCGTGCGGGATGACGTCGGTGCGAATCGTAATTCCTGGTTCGTGAATGGCAGGCTGCGTGCGTCCCGACGTCACGTCGGCGCTTTCCCGGATCGCATTTGTATGTTTATTTTCGTCGGTCGGGGTTTTGTACGATTCGTACGGAAATTGAGTTTCCGTGCGAATCGTAATTCCATGTTTGTATATTTTGACGACCGGGTACGCGTCGGACGGAGAATATGCTCCGTCCGACGGTTCGTACCCGGTTTTTGCAGGATCGTGATCGGCACCTCAGTGAATAAAAGCACAATGCTTAGGATGCAGTGTGACCAGTATAGATACCACCACCGGCATCAGAAGACATCCATAAACATAGCAGAGCAAGTCGATAACCTCCTGGGTCAATACAGCAAAAAAAGGCAGGAGAAAAAATAACCTCTTCAGACAATAACCTCTTCAGACGGAAGCCAAATGCATCTAAAATGGTTGCCGCAATGAGGAAAAAAAGGACCTAATAAAGGTTGCAAAAAGCACACAAACGCCAGACACTTCACATTACCCGACTGAAAGTACTCTACCCAACTATTTACTATAGAATATTTTTTTACGGGGGTCTAACATCCCAAACACCTCCCCTAAAGTTGTGCCCCTGATGATGGGAAAAGGCCTGGAAACTGGTACTGAAAAATCTAAAAGGTAGAGTGCTTGAGGAGGTACCCACCCGGTTCCGGCTCCATTCCATTGGTTGCCTGTTAAGTAATACATTTCTCCGTTCCATATCAATAGACACCATTGCTATCGGTCCTTGTGAGTCACAAGCTCACTGCTCAGATTCACTACTATCCATACATAGCCAAGACCAGATGAACATCCATATACAGCCAAAAACTGCGAAAATCCATACACATTGAAGAAGGAAGAAAGACAACAAATGGCTTGCATTACCAAACATCCATGCTCATCCCTCCGTGGTCCCCTCAGAAAACTTTCCTGTGATAAATAGGACACCTCTTGCACCCTGAACCTCACTGGAACGTTAACAAGGACCGAAGAAGTACTTCTTTCCTTTGAGAATACTGCAACTTCTGTATGCCCCCCCATGCATTGAAATGCATCCTCAATTATTAAACCAGTGGCTAGTCTATACTTAACCCCCTTAAAGGAGACCCAGTGTGAAGTGATGCATAAAGAGTCAGTAGCTTGACCACTGGTCCATGTGTCTGCCAAGAGGTGTCAAGAAAATGCTTCTGCTGCATGCACCAGAAGCATTTTCTTGCTTTAATGCTTTGGTTGTCCTGTTGACGTCCTTCACACTGCGGACGTAATGTGGTGGACAACAATGGATCGTCCACTGCATTAAAGCTGCTAGCAATCAAATTTTATAAACAGCATTGGTAAATAATGTAGAAAAAATAATAATAAAAACCATGATATTGAGTTACTCGATATTTTAAACTTCGAAATTAATGTAGAAAAAAAAAAAGTAGACAGTATCTGAACCACTATATTGGTTACTGCATAGGGTAATCCATTCTGAGATTTTATGGTTTTGAGTTGGTTTAGGTGGAAGCAAGAGATCTATCTGGACAGACTGTGTTAGTCATAGCTTCACTGATTGTCATTATAAGATGTCAAAAAGTGGTGGCAGTATGTTATTAGTCTGGACCTGCAGGGGTGGGCAATGTTAGAGTGCTTGTGACCAGTGGTGTGTGGCATTCCATGCTTGCCCAGCTAGCTAACTCTATCTGGCATCACTCTAGAGTAACAACTAGCTATAATTTTATAGCAGTGCTGGAAAGTAGGGGTATACACTGGATCTTGGTTCTAGACGTAGCTATTTGTTGTGTAGAAATATGCAGAATTTGTCCGGGTGATGTTTTTTGACACCATGACATAATTCAGCAGTGGCCGCATGCTGTCTGCATTCTGGTTGGTAGAGCAACTGGCAGGCAGCAAGGGGACTTTTTTTATTTTCACTTTCAGCCAGGGACAAACAATGGCCTGATTTAAAGGGCCATCAGCCCTTTTTTTGTGCTAGTAACATCCTGGCTGGGAGGCTCTGGAGCCTAAAATCTAGGTGCCACTGCAATGGAATGGAACAAAAGCACACAGATTATCACTTTGCAAGTACTTTAGAGAAACTATGATTTGTAAGCAGGTTTTTGACTCTTTTTCAGTGCTCCTATGTTAGAGATGTGTATGTACTGTAAGAATGCATGATTTTTATATGTGTATGAGTAATTACACAAATATTGTTTTGAATGGCACCTATTAATTTATTTTTATTTAGTTCTCTTATAGCTCTAATGTAAGAAATTGGGTTATTGGTTGGGGGAGGGGGAGTTGAAACCCTTCTCAAGCAACAACCACAATTCTTCTCAGGATGAAGTTACAAGTAAACCCTAAATTAACCTGTGCTCAACCCTCGGGTAGCTTGGCACAGAGCTGTCAGGCTTAACTCAGAGGCAATGTGTAAAGTATTTGAGCTTCACTTCAAACAGAAACACAGTGAAAACACACAACAAAAGGAGCCCACAACCGAGTTGGAGAAAAAGAGTAATTTGAACTAAATAAAACAAGACCAAAATGACAAAAAAAACAATCAATAGAACTGGAGATATTCAATTGTAATGGTTTTGGACAAAATAGCGCCAAAAGGCATAAAGTGCCATCTGTGGATATCTGCTTGTGTTGGACTTGGAGATAGTCACAAGTTCAGGCTGATCGCAATGGAACGCCGGCAGACTACAGAGACACAGTTAGGCCTTCTGAACAGAGTACTTAAAATCCTGGCTTGCTGAATTTTGTGAGGCTCCATGTTGCAGATGCATCATGCAGCAGATGTGATGTGTCATTCTGAGATGTGGCAAGGCTGTGGTGCGAGGTCCTTGTGGCATCATCGAGGATCCCCTTGATGAGGGCTAGTAATGTGAAGTCCAGCATCGAGGATGAGTTGTGAAGTCAGGGTGTTGCGTCAGTTCCAATGAGTTACGAAGCTTTGATGCGGAGTCTGGAGTCATCATGGAGGCTGCTGTTGATGAGGGATGCGAGGGCTTGCACTGAGGATGCGTTGCTAAGTGACAGTTCTGATGCGAAAACAGGTTGCGATGTGAATCAGGACCTTGCGGGGGTTCTGATCTGAGCAGGAGGGGCAATGCATCTGTTATGCTCAGGTTTGTGATGTAAATCAGAGGAGATGGGCGCAGTTTCCACTGGATCCACAGAGGCTGGCATAGCACACTAGTAGTATGCTTAGGCCCACAACAAATGGTCCGGTAACTGGGGTGGTACCACTTGACAGGGTAGACTCACAACTGGCAGTGTCCATGTGCAGGTACGCTGTTGGAAGCCTGTTGTGTTCCTGAGGTTTCAGATCAGGAGGACAGCCTTCTAGCCTTTGAAGTCACTCTAGGGCGCAGAGTTTAAGAGATGCAGGTTCAGTCCTTCTCACCAGGCAAGAGGATAGCAGGGTAGCATTTCAAGGCAGCAGTCCAACAGGACAGTAGGCCAGCAGAGTGGCAGTCCTTCAGTGTACAGCAGCCATTCTTCCTGGCAAAGTACGCACAGATCCAGAAGTGTGCAGAAGAGTTGGGTTCTGAGGTCCAGTAGGTATACCCAGTTCTATTTTTGAAGTGGGGGAGAAGCTTCCTGAGCTTTTTCTTTGAAGTCCCCAGGCATCCTGCCTCCCCTGTCCAGACTAACTACAGGGGGTGTGCAACCTTTTGTGTGGAGACAGGACACATCCTATTCAAATGTAAGTGGGGTTGCACCCAACTCCTCCCTCCCATCCTGCCAGTAATGCCTTCTCCAGGCACACCTAAGCTCCCTTTTGTGTGTGGCTGTCTAGGAGGAATACAAAAAGCTCAACTGTCAGCTACACCCAGTCATGTGACTCAGGTACAGACTACAGGGACTAAAAGGCCACGGCAGGAAAATCGCAACTTTCTACAAGTGGCATTTACAAAATTATAATTTAAAATCCGACTTTACCATACGTTAGGATTTCTCATTACAATTACAAAGGCAGAAAATATGAACTGGTTACTTGTTCTCATTTGGATATTATAGCTTATTAAATGTAATAAGGCAACTCCAATGTTAGTCTATGGGATATGTTGGCCTTGCAGTAGTGAAAACCCAATTTAAGAGTTTTCCACTACGAGCACATGTAAAACTTAAAAGAACATGCCCTACTTTTTCGATACACCACACCCTGATGTCTGGGCTGCCCAGGACATACCCTAGAGGTGACCTTGATGTATAAAAAGAGAAGGTTTGGGCCTGATAAATGGTTTATTTTGCCAAGACAAAAGGCAGTTGAAAACCCCACACTCTGACTGCAATGGCAGTCCTGAGACTTGTTTAAAGGGCTACTTGTGTGGGTGGCACAATCAGTGCTGCAGGCCCACTAGTAGCATTTAATTTACAGACCCTGGGCATATGTAGTGCCACTTTACTAGGGACATACAAGTAAATTAAATACACCAATTGGGCATAAACCAATGTTACTATGTTTTAAGGAGTGAGCTCATGCAAATTTAGCACTGTTTAGCAGTGGAAAAGTGTTCAGAGTCCTAAGGCCAGATGAGGAGAAATATCTTTATTTCTCCTCATTACTTCATCTTTCTATGCATCAAAAGAGGAAAATGCCTCTTAAGTTTGCATTGGTGCAGGAAGTTATACCTTATTGAAGAAAAGCAATCTTTCCCATAATGCAGACACCCTTGCAGCATAGTAAAAGGGTACCTGCATTCATGCTTGTAGAAAAGTGAGCCTTTTTGCATAGTTACCCACCACTTTTTGTCTGACACTTAATTCACTTTTGACTTGGTGTGTCCTGGGTCCCTGCCAATAAGGATCCCAGGGCCTGTGTTCTTTCCCAAAGGTGTACATTTGTACCCCCAATTGGCACATCTCTGGCCACAGGTAAGCCCCTTGTAAAAGGTACCATGGGTACCAAGGCCACAGTGATCAGGGAAGGCCTCTAATGGCTGCAGCACCTACTGTGCTACCCTTAGAGGCCATGTACCTTAACAACCACATACTGCCATTTCTGGCTGCGTGTTTTGGGGCAGAGAAAAGTGAATAGTCAACAGGGCACACATCCCTGTCTGCCATTCCTGCAACCCACTGCCTGGGACCTAGGTAAGTCACCCCTCTAGCAGGGTGCACTAGCCCCCAGGGGAAGGTACAGTGGCATGAGTCCTGTACCCCTACAGTGTCTAAGTCCATTCTGAGACATTGTAAGTGTAGTAAAGTCATAAAGAGTATATGGTCTGGGAGTTGGTCATTACAAAGCCCACAGCTCCATAATGGCTTTACTAAAACCTGAAAAGTTTGTTAGCAAACTTCTCAGTACATTAAACCCACACTGATGCCAGCGTGGGATTTAATGGAAAATGCACTTAGAGGGTCACCCCTCTGAAAAAAGACCAGCCCTGGTGTGGTTCTTGAATGGCTACCCGCCAATCACACAACTAGATAGGTTTCTGGATCCCAGGGTAGAGATTCTCCGCTCTCTGGATCCAGAGACAAAGCCCATCCTGGGATGAGGTGTCATGCGTCCTCCCCCAGGATGAGATGGGTCCACGAAAGGGGAAGCTTCAAAGGCCTGTCACCTTTGTACGCTGTCCCTGTCTTTTACTGCCCCCAGCAACTGGCTCCCACTGGTTCTGACCCCCACTTTGGACAGGAGAATCCGCAGGAAAACCGAGCTAGGAGGAGAGGTGTGCCCACCTTTGCCAATCCCACCCCTCAGGTGGGGGAGGCGAGGTGAAGCACACAACTCAGTCCCCTCCATCTTGGAGATGAGGGGACCAAATCAATTAGCAAGAGGCTCATGCCCCCACCCACTGGAGGGTGGCATCATAGGGGGTGTACTCACCCAAAGGAAGGGACCCATTGGTCCCAATCTACACACCCTTGTAATGCCCCTTAATTTAGTATTTAGGGGCAAACCTGTAAATTGCCTCCTCAGATTCGAGGAAGAAAGAAGAAGGACAAAAGAGCCGTGCTGACCCAGGAAGAAGAAGACACATACTGCTTTTGCCCCAGCCATACAGGCCTGTCTAGACTCTGACCTGTCTACAGTGAAGAAACCGGTGTATCCACCAGCCAGCCGTCCCCCAGAGTCCATGGGACCTGCCCTGCACTCACCTTACAGACTCTGTCTCCCGTGAGCACCGGATTTGCTCAACAAAGACTCCAAGACCAGAACCACTGCACCACTCTGCACCCGATGCCCACAGCCCGAGTTTGAGTGCCCCAACACCAAAAGGAGGACTCTCCAGCAATCCTGACCTGGGATCTGGTGATCCCTGACCTCCCTCAAGCTTCAAAACGATGCCTACAGCCTCATCTTGAATGGTCCCCCGACCTCGAACGGAGCTGGTAAGAAGACCCAACGCCAGAAGGCACCCCTGCACCCGACGCTCCACAGCCTTGGGTGGCCCAACCGACAGTATCCAGAAATCCCCCAGGAACCCAACTTACCTCTTCAATTGGTGGTCGCCTTCAGGAAGTCTCTCTGCCTGCAGCCTCTTTGCCGAATTGGCAGTCTCCTTTGGAATCCACAGGGTCCCCAACAGCTCTTTGGCACACTGCACCCAGCCGCCCCTGTGCAGCTGGTAGTGCAGCTCCAGTGCTGATTGTTGGCCCCTGCAGTACTGACCTTAACCTCAGGAGCTTTGCCTCCACGCTCGAGTGGCCTGCTCGTAAGCAGTCCCTGTCCAAAGGCCCCCTTAGTCCCATTGGCCAACGTTGGCCCCTGCACTCTTCAACCGGCCGCCCTAGCGCAGCTGCTGGTGCACTTTGAGTGCCTACCTAGACCATGGGGAACCCTGGTCCTAACCCCCAAAACTCCCACTCGTAAGTCGTTTAATTACCTGAGAAACCGCTAACAACTTTTCCCCTTGGAATCAATGTTGTGATGTTTTGTTTCTAAAAATGTTGTGTTGAGCTGAACTTTGTATGAAAGAAAAAGTAACTAGACTTCAAACCTTAAAAAAATCTTACTTACCTAGCATTGTGAGATCCCCGGTGTGGAATCTAGGCATACCACCCCGAGTAGTCGATGTGATCCAAAAGTATTCGAAAGGTATTCTAAAAGTAATTATTGTGTAATTTTAACTGTTTTGAAAGCCAAACCTGTAACAATTACAAATTCAACTAAAGCTGCATTTCCATGTAAAGTCTTGCATTTGAGAGTATAATCTACTTACCTGTGCCAAGTTCTGCTTGGTTCTAGAAATAAAACCTAAGTATACCTTTTTTATACTTACCTAATTGGTCTGGATTCATTCTCTGAGTGTGTGCTGTCAGTCTTGAGTGAGTGAATACAATAAATGCTTAACACACCCTCTGGATAAGCCTAACTGCTTGCCCACACTACCACAAAGAGAGCTGTTAGTACTTACCTAATTTAGCCTCTGCTATAGCGCCAGGGAATCCCTGGACTCTGTGCACACTATATCTTACTTTGGTTCAGTATATACAGTTCCAGCTTCCCGCAGTGCTAGGCTGCACACAGTGCACCAGTGTTAGGAGACAGCAGAAATGTGCAATATCTTAGTAGATATTGTGTATTTCTGCTGTCGCCCTTTAATGCAACGATGCACAGCAACTTTACTTGCTGCCCTGATTTGCATGACATGTTAGTAAATCTGGCCCTATATGTTAAAAGTGCATGGTCTGGAAAAATCCAAAGTCAGGATATAAAATGTAACAAATTGATTGGGAATGTCTGTACCAACAAGACGTTATTAATTCCCAGAGGAGCCCTTATTTGCAATCTTAGAATAAGAATAGATTGAGGATACAAAAACAATGAGGATCTAAATCCATGACTAACAATTTGCATGCCACTCATTGATGCCAGGAAAATAGATCACTGTGCTATATTAGAAGGACTGAAATGTACAAACTGAAAGTAATAAAATGATCTCATTGTCAAAAGCAGGAGCCCACTTTTCCATATAGGAAGAATCCAAATCTGTGATTTGCATGTTACACAATGCACTTGGCAGCAGCTACATTAACCCTCAATGCTACTTTATCTGTCAAAAATGTGATTGGACTAAATACAGAACTCTTCCAGAACTGTATTAACCACCAGAGTTACCTTACCACTATTAAAATCCCCTCAAATTGGCTGCCACATAAATATCCCTGCGGGAGGTGTCTTAACCCTGTGAGATATTTTAGAATGCAGTCTCTTTGTAACCAATTAAATAAACTAGAAATATTTGTTGCCACATTTGTCATTGTTGCCAATTTCTTTGCAGCATTTCTTTTTAAATAAATGCATACGTTGACTGTCACAATGCTTTTTAAGCTCCATGCCTTGTGACTCCACCCCACTTTCCTCTGCCGCACCTTGACCCCCAATTTATGGATTCACTGAGTAAATTGTTTCAAATTCCAGCACTAACTATCAGGCAACACTTTAGAATGACAGCCACCTATCACTGAACAATCTATCTGCCAGTTCTCCAGAATGACAGCCAAGCATCACTGTACGCTATCTGGCAGTACTCTAGAGTGGCAACCACCTATCACTGTACTCTATCTGGCAGTACTCTAGAATGACATCCACCTGCTGCAGTTCTCTGTCTGGAAGTTCCCTAGTATGACAGCCACCCATCATTGTACGCTATCTGGCAGTACTCTAGAGTGGCAACCACCTATCACTGTTCTCTATCTGGCAGTACTCTAGAATGACATCCACCTGCCGCAGTTCTCTGAGTGGAAGTTCCCTAAAATGACAGCCACCCGTCACTGTACACTATCTGGCAGTAGTCTAGAATGACAGCCACCCATCACTGTACTGTGTCTGGCAGTTCTCTAGAATGACAGCCACCCATCACTGTACGCTATCTGACCACTGGCGTAACGAAAATTGAGGGGGCCTCCCTGCACGGTACGAATAGGGGCCCCCTCCAGGCTCAATCAGGAGCTCTCGGGCCAGAGTGCAGTGCCGAGGGGGCCCCCTGGAGCTTGGGCCCCCCCCCGCTCTGCAGGGGCTGCGGGGGCCTGTGTTACGCCCCTGTATCTGACAGTACTCTAGAGTGGCAGCCACCTGCCACAGTACTCTGTGTGCCACACAAATGCCTGTCTGATACCAGTAGGGACCTGACCTGTGATACAGCCCACTGGGGTCATAGCATCAAATTGTTGTCCGAGGGGACCCATGACATCACAGGGTCTTTACAGGGTTGTGTCCATACATGTAAGTACCGCACTAACAGGACTTCAAACTTAACAGAGCTTTGGTTCCCTCCCGCTCCCTTCAGCTGACCTGTGGCCTCAATTACCAGTTTCTGCTGCTTCGAGTAGCTAAGAGGACTTCAGTTAGCGGCGGATCTGTCAGAGAACTACAGACAGCACCGGCCCGTGCAGGTAAGAGGGGTGTGGTGGTGAGGTCAGGTGGAGGGAGATTTTGACAGACGAGGGAAAAATTATTATTTATTTAATTTTACATTGAGGTCGTCTGCTGACTACAGACTGTGAGGCATATTATCAAGGACGGCGTTACAAATTATTGCCGGTTTAGCGACAGAAAACTGCCGCTAAAGCTGCGATAATGAGCTTGATAATATGCCTGTGAGAATTCCAATAGACGCCCATGTTCTGGTGTGAACTTGGGCTTCTATTGGAATTCTCAAGGGCATACTATCAAGCTCATTATCGCCGCTTTAGCAGCAGTTTTCTGCCGCTAAACCGGCGATATTATTAACGCCATCCTTGATAATATGGCCCTATATCTGGCGCATCTAGTGGTATTTAGTTCATAACAAAAGTGACTCTTCAAATGCGTAGCAGAATTTCTTCATCAAGACTGCACCTTCATGGTGTAATTTTCATGGAACATCTTCCCCACATGATTTCTCCCTTTTCCAACGGAGCTCTAGTGCGATTCTTGGCAGCATGTTGGATTGCATGCGTTTCAATCGATGGCCACTAGAGGTCAGTGTGGCCCAAATAATGCAGGTCAGCAGATGTTGTCGAATACAATCTAGAATGAACGGACCTTGTAATTGTACCGCCTCAGATAAGAACATGTATGGTCCCAGCGAGTGAGAGGACCAGTGACTCACAGAGGTAGGCGAGGCAATAAATTAACAGGGAGAGCCAAGACAAGGGTTGGCTCTGGTTCTAAGTGACTATGCATGAGCCGAGTCTTGAAAGTATTTGGCATGTGTATAATGCAATTATACACATCATGTTGGAATATGATAAGGTGTCTTCGAAATCAAAAAGTTCATTCCTTAAACACGCTACAGCGTTTGCTCTTAGTACATCAGATTAGTTCTATGCACTTAAAGGTAATTTTTTAAAGTGAAACACATGAGCTGAGAAACTTTCCTGCCCCGCCTTCATGACAATGCTATTAGTGAACTAGGAGTCAAGTCAGTGCTCAATTTATAACAGAACACAGGGAGATTTACTGGGATCTACAGAGTTCTGAGCTAATGTTGGGATTTGAGCCTGGTTTCCCTTGTTGCTTGGTCGGCAGCTGGGGCAACTAGGCTAGATTGCCTCCTGTGAAAAGCTCGGCTCTCTTTGGGCTCAAGAACAGATTCCAAGAGGACCCCGAGCCGAGCCAGCGCCAGGCACCTGCTATGGGTCTAGCTTCAGTTTTCAAGGGTTCTCCCGCCTCTAATGATGATGCAAAATACGTAGGGGCAGATTTACAAGGACTGGCGCATCCCTGTATATCAGCAGGGATGCGCCAGGTAAGATGCGTCACGCAAGTTTACCCTTGCGCCACCACAGATGCGCCACATTTACAATGCGGCGCATCGTGGCGCAAGGATAAACAGATGCGTGACGCATCTGATGGGGTAAGGGCGGCGCATTGCTGGAGTCGTGTCGCAAGCGTGACGCAACTCCAGCAATACTCAGGGGCTGCCCATACCTAACATGCTGCATCACGCCTTACACCTGCTTCAGGTAGGCGCAGGGTTTTGATGCAGCAGCGTCAGAAAAGTGACTCAGTGAAATCTTGTAGATTTCACTGTGTCACTTTTCCGAGGCTTTTTCCAACGGAACGCCCACCCTGCATACATTAAACCTGTCGCAGGTTTAATGTAGCGCAGGGCTTTACAACGTGACGCATCTCCCTAGATGCGTCACGTGGTAAATAAGGCGCAACATGGCGCATGGTTTACGCCGCCGCTGCATCACAGACGTGACGCAACAGCGGCGTAAATGTGTCGAAATGGGCTTGTAAATCTGCCCCTCAATTTGGACACCATTTGTATGGGACATTTTCTGGGCACACAAAGATGACAAACTCATTATGGCGCTCCCAAGGCACAGATCTCAGCCCCATTAACGTAGGTCAGTGGCCAAATGCTGTGCGTAAGAATTATCTGAATAACCAATTCCAGGTCACAGTGTCCAACCCAAGCGAGGGGTTACTGCCCTTAACACAGCCATTTCTGCGTACAACTGTAGATCAAACGCACAGTGAAGTAGCATGGGAGGCTAATGCCAATGACGCAGACCTGTGGTTAAAGGTTTGGAAGCGACAGACCTCATTACATTACTGCTGAAAAAGGCAAGCAGTCAACTGTTTGCTTCCGACCTTTGGCTATCAAATAAGCAAAAGTGCAACCCCTATGCCACACTTGGGGAATCTGGGGGAAGGAAGGCGATAGGCTGAGGAGGAACATTACAGTCTAGGCAGCCAATAAGGATGGTATAGCAGACTAATAAAGGAAGGCCCTAGATTGCTGGCGAGAGCCCCGAAACAAACACATAGGGGACTGTTCAGGAAGGTACATTATTATTATTAACATATACTTCATAAAATAAAATGTTGCATAAGATGTGTATTAAATTAAATGTGTATTACATTTATACCAATTATTTCTTAAAGATGTAGGCATTTGTCTTTGTATTTAATATGTATTAAATGTTGAAATCTGTGCTGAATTCATTTAAATTCAAATTATGTTAATGCTTCATAGAAAAAATATATGTATATGTACGGCTCAGAGGAATTTTGTCTTCATTTATATTCTTTATTTTTCTATGCAAAATATGTTCATACTTAACATCTTTTGTATGCAGAACATTGATACATCATAATCAGGCAGTAAGTCCTGAGTGCCTCAAGCACAGGTCCCAAAGAAAACATACATTTTGCTTTATGGAAAATGACATACTATCTCATCTCCAAACATACACAACACATACATTTATTCTTCTATATACTCATTCATTTACAGAAAAGGTTTCTCATGTCTGTAACAACACCGGTCTTAGGGATTCCTCAATATCCCAATAGCTTGGTTACATAAGTTGCTAAAGACTCATGTTTTCATTTCTAAACAAAGTGAAATTCTATTTATATAATTCTTTTTTTACTGTGGCCTATTAGGAATACTTACAACACGTATTTTGGCATGAAATGCCTTCATAACTTCATAACTCATTGTCAGTGAAATTGCTCTCCCTCCCTCGCAGCTCCACCATTAAGTGAGGCCTTCCCCCGAGCCCCTGCACTCTCGAGTGTTGGTGTTCGAGGCCCTCCATCCCTGGTGGTCCAGTGAACCTCTGTCTCCATTCTCTCGCTCTGCTTTTTCTCTCCTTTTTCACTCGTTTTTCCCCCTCACTTCTATCTCCCCCCTTCACTCTCCTGGGTCTTTCCCACGTTTTCTGTCGTTTTCCCCTCATTTCAAGCTCCCCCTTCACTCTCCTTCTGTGTCTTTCCTCCGTTTTTCACTTGTTTTTTACCCTCATCTCAATCTCCCCCTTTCACTCTCCTTCTGTGTACTCTGTGTCTTTCCTCCACTCTTTCTTGCACTTTTGCTGCCTTATTTGCACTTTTCTCTCTCTTTTTGCTTTTGCCTTTTTCAGCCTGTTTTTCCCCGCCGCTACTGCCCCTGTAGCCCCTCCCCCCAGCATGACCAGTGAGACCGGTCCAATCCAGCTCCCCTCCCCACTCCCGCCTCCCAGCTGTCCAGCCCTCCCCAACCCCTACATAATGGTGGCCACTGCGTGGCCGCTAAAGGCAAGCCTGTCTGCGCCCGACTGCGACCAGCGCCAGGAACCCTGGATCTCTGCACCGCCAACGCTACGACCCAGCGGCACACCTCGCTCTCCACCCAGGCCGCAACAACAACTGCAAGCTAGCATTACTAGCCGACACCCACAGACCCTTCAGCTGTCACCGCTGCCGGCACACCTGCAGCACCGCAAAGACCACGGACCCAGCGCAACCCGCCCGTAAGAACACAACCAAACCAAAGATGCTGCAATGCATCCTCCTCAATGTCCAATCCCTCCACAAACATGCCACCAAAATCTGGGACCTCCTCGACAGCACCACCCCGGACGTAGCATTCTTTACCGAAACCTGGACCAACACCACCTCAGGACCGGACATCGCCATCGCCATTCCCCAAGGACACAAGATCTCCAGGAAGGACCGCCCCACCCGCCTGGGAGGATGAATTGCCATTGTCCACAAATCCACCCTCCGCCTGAGCACACTCCCTGACGAGCCGACAGACCTGATGGAACACCTTCACTTCAAGATACTGGCCAGCCATACCACACCCTTCGAGGAACTCTCATCTACCTACCCCTGGACCCCGCAGACTTTTCGCCAACTCCATCACGGACATCATCTCCCCGCATGCCATCGCGTCCACCAACTACACCCTACTGGGAGACCTCAACTTCCACCTCGACAACCAACTGGACCCCAGCACCACATCCTTCCTGGACAACCATCCTCAACATTGGACTCCGCCAGATCGTGACTGAACCCACACACTCAGCAGGACACACCCTCGACCCCCTCTTCACAAAAGGAAAGTCCATCACCTGCAGCCACATCACTGAACTCCCATGGACTGACCATTGATGCATCCACTTCACCTTCAGAACACCCACAGACACCTGCACCTGCTCCCACAAAGAAACTGGACCAGAATCACCGACGACCAGCTAACCTCATCACTCAGCAAATCCACCCCAACCTTCGCAGAAAACAACAACCCCAACACCGCAGCCCGAACCCTGCACAGATGGATCTCCGACAGCGCCAACACCATAGCCCCCCTCAAGAAAAACAACACCCAGGCCAAGAAAGCTAAATGGTTCACCACCGAACTTCGAGAGTCCAGACGCACTTGCCGCTGCCTCGAAAAGGCCTGGAGGAAAACCAAATCCACAGAAGCCCAACTTCAGAGCTGCCACCAACACCCACCACCAACTCATCAGAAAAACAAGGAAAAAAGCAATTGAAGACAGAATCTCCACTCATGCACACAACAGCAAAGAACTCTTCAACATCATCAAGGAGTTCGCACAACCCACCAGCGTATCCACCAACATCCCTCCCTCTCAAGACCTCTGCGACAAATTTAGCACCCTTTTCCACCCCAAAATCAAGAGCATCTACGACAACTTTGATGAAGTCAACCAACACACTGAACCCACACCAACCACCCCGACACCCTGAATCCAGCGATCGAGAACTGGACAGTCCTCACCACCGAAGACACACTGAAGATGATGAAGTCAAACCACTCCGGGACCCCCACGGACCCCTGCCCCCACCACATTTTCAACAGAGCCGCCGACACCATCGCACCCATGCTCTGCCACACCATCAACCGCTCCCTGGCAACCGCCTCGTTCCCCGATGACTGGAAACATGCTGAGATCAACCCCCTCCTGCCAAACCCTCGGCAGACCCCACCGACCTCAAAAACTACAGACCCATCTCCCTGCTCCCGTTCCCAGCTAAAGTCATCGAGAAAGCCATCAACAGCCAATTCGCCACATTCATCGAAGAGCACAACATCCTCCACTATTCCGAATCCGACTTCAGAAAAACCACAGTATGGAAACCTCCCTCCTCGCCACAACAGACGACATCTGCAACTTACTGGACAAAGGAGAAACAGCAGCCCTCATCCTCCTCGGTCTCTCAGCGACGTTCGACACAGTCTCTCACCGCACTCTAATACGCAGACTCCACGACGCAGGGATCCAAGACAAGGCCCTCGACTGGATATGCTCCTTCCTCTCCGGCAGAACGCAGTGGGTCAAACTCCCCCCTTTCCTCTCAGACCCTACACTTACCACCTGCGGAGTCCCCCAGGGGTCCTCCCTCAGCCCTATGCTCTTCAACGTCTACATGTCTCCGCGCGCCCCCATCGTCAGAACCTACGGACTCAACATTGTGTCATACGCAGATGACACCCAACTCATCCTCTCCCTATCCGACGAACCCAACACCGCCAGACACAACTTTCGAGAAGGCATGGAAACCGTTGCCAAATGGATGAATAACAGCTGCCTACAACCAAACATAAAAAAAACGGAAGTACTCATCATGGACCCAAACCCCGACGCCTGGAACGACACATGGTGGCCCCCCCGCCCTCGGAAGCTAGCCCACCCCCACGGACCACGCACGCAACCTGGGAATCATTCTGGACTCAGAGCTCAAAATGGACCACCCGATCAACTCCGTCTTGTCCTCCAGCTTCCACACCATTCGCCTCCTATGTAAGACCTTCAAATGGATCCCCCTCAAACACAGAAAGACCGTCACTCACACCCTGGTCACCAGCAGGCTTGACTACGGCAGCGCACTCTATGCCGAAATAAACAAAAACCTCACCCGCAAGCTACAGAACATCCAAAACGCTGCCGCAAGACTGGTCCTCAATCTGCCAAAACACTGCCACATCTCCCAGCACCAGCTCACACTCCACTGGCTCCCCATCGAAGCTAGAGTCACCTTCAAGATGCAAACCCACCCTCACAAGGCCCTCCACGACACCGGACCTGCATACCTGAACAGCCAACTCAAATTCCACGCACCCCAAAGAACCCTATAATCAGCCCAGCTATCCTACGCCGTGGTCCCCCACACCAGAAAGACCAGATCGGGAGGCCGCTCCTTCTCCTTCCGCGTGGCAAGAGCCTGGAACGACCTTCCGCTCCACCTCAGACAGACAACATCGCTCCCCATCTTCGCAAGAAACCTCAAAACCTGGCTCTTCAACAGACCCCCTCCTTGATGGACTGGAACCCGCGACCACCCCCCAGCGCCTTGAGACCCTTATGAGTAGTCGCGCTCAACAAACACCTGATTGATTGATAATGAACTCCACAATTCTAAGTCCCCACTCTGTTTTCAGAAGACCTGCAAAAACCAACACAAAACCCTACCGAGCTGCACAACCAATGATATGTAAATTAACCAAAGAAAGTATAAAAGAAGAAAAAAACACCTGCAGAAAGTCTTTCACCAAAGGGAAACACCATGCCCCAGGTATGTAGTGGCCATAAACGATCACTTGTGCAGTCACACAGTGGGTGAGTTTGATATATTTAGGGGCCCATTACGATGTCAGTCGGAAAGGCTCCGAACAGTTTGTTTGAATCCGATTCGGAACCCGCGTTTCCGACCAACTCTGTAACATTTCCGACTGACCGATTACGACATTAGGTAACCGTTCGGTCCTTCCGACTTGGTTCTGACCGGCTTTCGGAGAAACCGAGTTGGTTGGAGCGGACTTGAATGGCTCTATGGACCGCGTTTCCTATTGATCGATTAAGATGTCGGATTCTGACAGCCAATCCGGATCGGTTTGTCCGACACGGATCAGCTGTTGGAATCTGACTTTGAGGGCCCGTAGCAGGGCCCCCTTCACCCAGATACCTCCGGTTGGGGGTATCCATGGGTCCCCTCTGTATAACCATGCACAGTGTGGCAGGCACCCCAGGGGTGCCCACCACAGGGTGCAAGGTTTTCGCAACCACCCTGTTTTTTAATGGGAGCCTGTGTCGGTTGGAACACAGGCTCCCATTAAAGTCAATGGGAGTCTGACCGAACGGTGTTCGGAAACATCAAAAACGGTCGGACTCCGCGAAACCGAGTTGGTCAGACAGCTTTACAACCGACATCATAATGAGGCCCTAAGTGATTTGTGTTATACATGGCCTAACTATAATGTCACTTTAACTTTTTTAGGTTTCCCCTGCACAGCGCTTGCGCTGTGCTTGTTAAATCAATTGTATTTAATATTAATCTTAAAAGGGGCTTATATCCCACCCTTAATTTTTATTGGTTCGTGTACTTGCCACTTACTTTTTTCTCCATTTCTATTAGCTCTCGCACACTATTGCCTGTTGCTCCGTGCATGTTTGCTCATATCAGTGTCCAAAGGCCAAAGTACTCTTTTTCATTCGCCAAAATTCTTTATGAGGCTACTCTCTTAGGCATGCTTGTACAGGATGTTGAACCAAGGAAGAGACTCGAACCCGGCTCTACAGCTCCAAGGTGGGCAGTTCTGGCCGTTATGCTACACCCTCTGTCCTGCCCCTTCTCTTCTATTTTCGGTGCTTTTATTTATCAATTGCATCTGGGCCCCTTCACTGCCGCTCCTCGCAAACCCCACTCAACGCGGCCCCCCTCTCAATCTACGGCTCATGTTCTGACTGCCCCCTCGCATCCGCTGATGCTGTTAAAAAAATCCTATTGTATCTTTCGTTGTGGTCTAAAGCTCTCTTATACCTTAATTGTTGTTTGAGTAGCACACAAAATTGTTAAATAAGTATATACATAAATAAATATTAAAGCTCATCGTGTCTTGTTTGCCTCGGAGGAGGCACAGCCAGCCACACTGCAGAAACATCTCTCAGTGTGGCCCCCCTTCCTTCAGCAATCATGGCTGGGTCACTTCACCACCACTCCTCACAAACCCCCCTCTACGTGGTCCCCTCTCAGCCTAAGGCTGCTGGAGGTGTCTTGCTCCCCTTGGAGGAGCTCCAGCCAGCCAGAGGAGCAGGACCCAGAAGCTGTGCTGTGGGGCACAGGTCATTGCAAGTGGTTCAACTTCAGTTTCATCTCCAAGAGCAGTTGCCAAGGCAGCCCCCTTGATGTCCCTGTTGCATGGTAAAGCAGGTACAGTGGCACAGGGGCCAAAAGCTCCAGGAAACCCACTGAACACCTATATTAGCTAAATGTTGCTACTAAGCAAGCACTCACATGCATAGTTACCTTGCAGGCACCAGGGCCATGTTTGCATGGTGCAGCAGGTGCAGTGGCACAGGGGTCAAAAGCTCCAGGAAACCCGCTGAACACCAATGATTGCTGTATGTTTCTCCTAAAGAAGCAGTCAAAGAGAAGTTACAGGATCCAGGGCCATGATTTGGTTGGTGCAACAGGTGCAGTGGCCCAGGAAGACCACTAAACACCGATTATTGCTATATGTTGCTACTAAACAAGCAGTCACAAGCACAGTGACCTTGTAGGCACCAGGGCCATTACCAAATCACCTCAGATTACGAATAATTGAAATCACTTTAACACCTTCATAATTGATTTACATCTTAAATAATTGCTGTTTAACCTGTTCACACAAAGCAGTACCATGGCTTTTTCGTTTTGCGTGTTTAGTGGCACTCCCTTCCTTCTGCAATGGTGGCTGAGTCACTTTGCGGCTTCTCCTTGCAAACCCCACTTAAAGCAGCCCCCCTGTCTGTCTGCAGCTCATGTTCTGACTGCTCCCTTCGCATCCGCTGTTGTTATTACAGATAAAACCTATTATATCTTTTGTTGCTATCTAAAGCTCTCTTAAACCTTAATTTTTGCTTGAGTGCCACACAAAATATTTAAAATAATATATACATAAATAAACACTGTGTCTCGTTCTCCTCAGAGGAGGTACAGCCAGCCGCACTGCAAAACCTCCCTCAATGCGACCTCCTTTTCCTTCAGCAATCGTGGTTAGGTCACTTCGCTGCCACTCCTTTCAAACACCCCTCTACATGGCCCTCCCCCTCTCAGTCAACAGCTGTTGAAGGTGTCTCGATCCCTCAGGGGAGGGTCAGCCAGTCAGAGGAGCAGGACCCCAGAGCCGTGCTGCGGGGCACCGTTCATTGCAAGAGGTTCAACTTCAGTTTCATCACCATGAACAACCGCCAAGGCAGTCCCCTGGGCGACCCTGTTGCATGGTGCAGCAGGTGCAGTGGCACAGGGACCAAAAGCTCCAGGAAATGCACTGAACACCATTTATAGCTATATGTTGCTACTAAGCAAGCAGTCACCAGTGCAGTTACCTTGCAGGCACAAGAACAAGGATTTGAATGTTGCAGCACATGCATTGGCACAAGGGCCAAAAGCTCCAGCGGGCTTGCCCACAGCATGCTTTTTTTCTTCGTTCATCACCCTTTACCGAATCTCCTTACATTATATTACCACGCGTTACAGCACATGATATTGGCTTTCTCAATAAACAAGTCATAACACTTTTATGGAGTTTCAGTAACTTGCACAACTGCTAAGCAAGCTACAACAAAAAACTGCTTTTCAACAATCACATAGGAGAAACCTATTGCATTCACCAGTGCTAGTTATAGTTTATGGCGCTTGCCTCTGGGTTGTTATACCTAGGTCAGAGTTGCCATAGGAAGAGTACTTTTTTGTTTTGCGAATACCTTTGGTGTAGTTCGAGAAATCTGCATGAAAATTTCACAAAAAAATGTTCATTCACCGCGGCTCTTTCATGGATGTTTTTGCACTGATCCTTCAAAGGGGACCAAGAAAAGGTGATTGTCCCAAAAGCGTAATTTCCCATTTTTATTCTCATAGACCAATTTGCTCAACAAAACACAAAACATTACTGAACAGAATGACACTGTTTAGCAAGAAGTTGGAACTTTCTCCAGAAAGCGTGCTTGTTGTGATTTTGTGTAAATCCGTTCAACCGTTTTTGAGAAACTAGCATTTAAAGAGTGGCTCCGGTTAGGTATCAAGGGATTAAAAAGTTAGAGATATCTGAACTGCTGGGTCCAGATATGCTCTGATTGGCTAGTTTAGAAGGGACTAGTTAATCCTGTTTGGCTGTCCCCAACATAACCAACATGTGGAAGCCATTACAGGACTCTGGGACATAGTCACTGGATACTGAAAACTAATTAAAATATATATATGAGGAGGTCAGGGTGAGCACACCCTGAACTCCAGGGGCATGTGGCGTGAAGGGTCCCAAAGGGAGCCTTACTTGATAGGGTGGCCAAAACATGGACAACTCTGGCCCATAGTCACGATTGAAAAGTACTGTAGCAAAAGCCTTTTTGTGAGGGTCATCAAATGGAATTCATGAAGGGTGATAACCGGTTTTAGTCACAATATAAATCATTTATATTTTATCTTATACTCATTTTAGGAATTTTGGTAATATCTCATGTGATTTATCCTGTGAAAAATGCAGGCCCTCTGCTAAGATTTTATGAACCATGTTTAGAGAAAACAGTTTTCTCCCATGATTTTCTCATTGAAGTTATCAAAGGTACTCCAGAACCTAAAATGAGAGCACACTTGTGTAAGGTCACACTACCTTTCTCAACCATGTGAGAATAAAGTCAGATATTCTAGGTAAAACATATTTCCAAAGGCATCAGCAACTGTTAAATGATTCGCCGGCATTCTACTACAGCTTCCCACAGTGTTCTAATGAACAACTAAAGTGCTAACATTCTGTATTCATGAGAAAAATTTGGCACACCTGAATGTATTCTTAATGGAATCAAAGCTGCAAACCGTAAAGTATTTCCGTTAGAAATTAACTAAATGAAAGGGTTCATTTTGTTGTACCAATTATGGTTAGTGTTCTAGAAAGATTAAATGAGGACACATTTTCTCAGGTATAAATATATTCTATATTTATTTATTTAGCATTACAACATGGCAGTGCTGGGAGCGCCATTGAAAACAATGAAGGGCCTCATGGCTTATAATGGCTGGTATACACCTTGTGCTCCAACTTTCCAATTTTTGTCTTTCTGTTTCTCCCTTTTTAATTTACAACTCTGAAACCCTCAGCAGGTGGAATGTTTTAATAGCCTGAGACCCTTTCTAACTATCGATATATTGGTTCCTAAAGGCCATCTCCCTCCCGATAACTCATCTTCAGAGCCTTTACAAACCAGTACATCCCTCTGCAGCAGGCTATAAGGCTATATACTTTGATGTGGGGTATTATTTTAAGTCCTTGACCCATTATTTTCTATGGGAGTGGCATACATGCCAACATTTTAGAAGAGTAAAGAGGGAGATTAAAATATATATATATAATAATAGGGAGATTGTATTTACCTCATTGACTTCTATTGAAGCAGAGGCAGGTTCAGATGGGAGACAGACAAAATAAAGCTATTTTTGGCTTTAAAAAAATCAGGATTCTCCCACCTGAATCGGGTCTATTAGCATGTATGGAGTGGCTTGCAGTACCTGTAAATAGCAATGTGTGGTGTTTACTTACTTCAAGGCTGGGTTGGAGTAGATTTACTACTATTAGGTCAACTTTAGGGCTACAGCAAGTTTGAAAGTGTAGTTTGTGACCGCAATATGCTTACTCTTTTCTGGGAGGGAGTTTGTAGTAGCCTGGTTGCCCCTAAACTCTTTCCTGCTGTTCGCTAAACCGCTCCCAGTATGTAGCAAATATTGCTGATTTTCCCCACCAATCCTCCCATGTTTACAACTTAATAGTCAACTTACATGTGTGGTGATCTCCCCATATAAAAGATAGGAATTTTGGAAGTGGAGATTTCCACTCATACATTAGTGAACTACATCTTGTATTAAGTAGCACTCCTATAGTGCTACTTTATGTACTACAAGGTGCAGTTTGTGAATCTGGTCCATTGAGTCTTGAATTGAATTCTTGTCTCTACACAAAGACAGTGCAGCCTTTATCAATGATGATCAATAGGAACGCTAGAGGCATATTCAAAATCAAGAGGGCTGCACAGTTCTGAATGATTGCAGTGCTGAACGGAATAGGGGAGGGGTCAAGTATGAAGCATTGCAATAATCCAGACAAGCACATAATATGGCCTTTATTATAGGGAAATAAGAAGACTTAGGGATATAGGAAGAATTTTCCTCAAAAGCTTCAGCTGAAGAACTCAAGAAGAAGGTAGGCTTTTGATCTGTGTTTGAAAAGAAAGAGTGGTATCAAACATGACTCTGATGTTTCTCACTGTATTGTCCGGACCAGGAGATATGCCGAGGGCATCACTCCACTATTCTGATGACCAGGGGGAGAAAGAACTTCTTAAATGTAATACCTTTGTGTTTTGTTGGAATGTAATCTGAAACAATTGAAGGACATCCAATCTGCCAGAGCTTCAAAACCAGAATAAAAACCAGAGATCCAGCACCATCCAATCTCAGGTCGATTTGGGTGTCTTACATAGCACATACACAAAAGCTTGAAACTCTTAATAAGCACTGCTGGGTGCGTGACATACAGATTGAGTAGGGTTGATCTTAAGTAGGATCCTTGTAGGACTCCACATTAGAGCCGATGGAGTGTGGAGCGAAAGGGAGGCTTAAAAACAGACTGGCTATGACCATTTGTAAAAGAGTGATGGCAGATTACTGTCTGTTGTTTTGCTTCCACTTCTGCAAGCCTAGCTAATAGAATATCATGACATACAGTGTCAAAGGCTGCAGCGAGATCTAAAAGGATCAAAGCAGCTGTGTCATCTTGACTCAAGAGCATACGGAGTTCATTTTGTACTGCAACCAAAGTTAATTCTGTAATGTGGCGGGAAAGAAAACTGGCCTGTACACAATCTTATAGTTAGCTGGAGTCAATATAGTCAGCTGAAGATTAACAAATCTTTAGGCAATCTTAGCACACAAAGGCAATAATGAGGTGGGGCAATAACTGCGCAGGGTAGAGGGATCCAGCATGGTTTTTTCAATATTTGACCATCACAACCTTTGAGCAAATTCTGGGATCTTAGGAAGATCACCACAGCCCTATGTTTCAAGTTCTATGTATGCCTAAACGGGAATGCTTGGAAACCAGTGAAAAGGCTGGTAATGAATATTACAGGAAAATGAAACTAGGCGAAATATCCAAGCATGTAGACTGTCCCGTGGGACATCATGCATTGACTGACCAGCAAATAAGGCCTATGGGTAGTGTGTTCACACTGAAATTAAACAACTTGTGTTTTATCCATGTGTGACTATGATTAAATTGTTAATTTACCTGCCTCTCTTCCACTGACAAATTCGAGACTGGTTTTCTATCACCAGTTCAAGAGAGAGAGGCAGAAAGGGGAAAAAAAGAATGAAGAGAAAGGTAGTAAAACAGCGACAAAGGGTGATAAAGGAAGACATAAGGGATTGAAAAATAATCTACAAGAGACAGAGGTGTGGTGGTAGAAAGTGGCATGAGGTGGCATCAAGTCTAGGCAGTCGTAGCATTCTGAATCCTCAGCATTCCATACTGCCGGCTGCTGGCTCATAATAAAAAACTTCCCCTCCCCCCCTGCAATTCTTCCTTTATGTTTTACACTTCTAAGTACCCGCTCTAATTCATTATCTTCCAACATTTTCACTGCTTTGGAACTGGTAAAATGCCTAAAGCACAGGTAATGAAAATAAACATTGGCAAAGTTAATAGTCTTGCCTTTAGGCTTTTCTAATGGTTTTAGCCAATACTGTTCAGCATCTGCAAAATTAAAAAGAAGATTAATGCTGAAAGCATCAACAAAAAATAAGCACCAGGCGCTATGGTGGCCATTTATTTTCTTTTTAATTTATAATTCCAAGATGGTGGATGCTAATCTTGGGGGATCAGTAAAAAAAATGTTTTACATTTACAAACGTGTATTAATCATGAAGACGGGGGCCAGCAGCAAATCAAAGCCGCTGAACTCTGAAAAAATAAATACAAATTTTATAAAAACAGGTTGTGGAGGTCTGGGGTAGCAAAAGGGGGTGGGAACACTATTGAGTGGTGCAACATGGAAGAACAATTAACAAGGAGGGGTCAGAGAGCAACAAAGGTGTTTGTGGTCAAAACAATTAACAACAACAGCAAAAAAATTCTGACAATAATGAGTAGAAAAAAAGCAACGAACAAGGGGCTGTTTGCCTAAGCACCCAATTCCCTAATACCATTTATATAGAAAACATGTTCCAAGGAAATTATTTAAGCAAGGTTTGATGGATAGGCAGGGGAACAGAGTACAACAAATCCTGCTTTCAACAAATGACAAATAAGAAATTATTTAGTTTTAATGATTCCATTGTTCGAAATCTTCAAATGACAATTCCAGACAATGATTAGGTGCTTCATGTAACGGTGCAGTGTATGTGAAGGTAAGTTACAAAAGAAAGTGCAGGAAGATTTGTATAGGGCGCAAAACACAAACATGTCTCAACCAACAGGACAAAAATCCGATAAAAAGTAACAGCAGTTCAGTCAAATTCACAATTTTTGTTCCACATTAGTCCTTTCATTAATGTATTTTTGTTTAAGACATAATAGTTGACGTTTCGACCCCAAATAAATAATTTGGCAGGGCCTTCCTCAGGACAGCTGAAGCAACCTGATCTAGTGTGAAGTGTTGTCTAGCAAATAAGACCGTTAAATAAGAAGTAAAGTTGAGAAGGGCACATTGGAAAAAGTCCTCCTATTAAAGGTGCATATCGAAATGCTTTTCCGCAAGACCCCTCATTTGCTTTGGGCTTCATTACAGAGGGAATACTTTCAGAAGATGTTGTTGGTGCTATATGTGTGCCAGCGCTACCTCAATATTACAAAAGGGGGCACACAAGTGTCTGTAGCCTCATCTGTAATACTATAGTGCCCTTGGGAGCCCAACGCAGGCGCACGTCTTCTGTGCCCCAGAAATACAAGATTGGTTCTAGCACATGCACGTTGAAAATCCTTGCTCTAGCCCTCATTTCAACGGAACTATGCAAAAGAACATCTATTTCTGACTGTAAAATGTTTAACTTCTTGGCTTTGTCAATATTCCTTTTTAGTAGAAGCTGAGATTCAAAGAACAGACTCTGGAAATGAAATGACCCTATCACAGCAGAACAGGAAGATCCGAAAATCTCCAGTAGTAGAAACAGTTCAGCAGAGCACGATGTTATTTATAACTGATGACACTGCTGCCCTTCCGGTATCTTCATACTCATTTTGGAACAAAGTGAAAAAAATATAGATAATCTTTTCACAGGGAGCAGGAAAGACGCTCACAGGAGAGGAGCCACAAGGTCCTAGCTACCAAGACACATGCCAGACGAGGGGAGGCAGAGAAGTGCTGGTCCAAGTGGCCCGGTAAAAGTAAACAACAGATTATAATGGAACCAAGTCCTAACAAAATACAATTATTTTATATTTGTAGTGCCTGTGGAATAATGCTTTTAGAACATGTGCGTGTTCTAGAATCAATCTTATAATCACATATTTTAAAATCATATAATTATTGTACATGTTCTGAGACCACACATATACTGGACATTGTAGAACACAAGAGAGCTTCTTAGTTAGGGGCAGGGTCACTCTAACAGGTTAAAAGGCGTAGACCATTTTTCCGAATGACGTAGTTATCTTTTAGTCATATGCAAATAGGCAGGGCATTTCTTAACCAGACTCTGATAGGTTTATGCGTAAATCAGGGAAACATATCTAACTGTGAAATCACGGCCATCTTAGACACACGCTTTTCACTCCACATCAACGCACATGGTAGAACCGTTCAGATAAAGTCACCGTAAACACGCCACACCCTCAGAGACACAACATGGCGCAATAGCTATATTTCTTGGAAAGCAGACAAGATATGAGCACCCGCTAATGAGCACCACCCATTCGAAAAATTGGCCAAAAACGTAATTGGATTGGGGGCGCAACTGAAAAACGGGGACAGATAGTCCCTAAATAACCCTCACTCACGTTATGGGACGTCGCAGTGTTATCACAATTCCAGAACAAGGAGGAAGCGCTACGTAAAGTCTTTCGAATTGGTCTGTATGCAGGAAGCGTAGCATTGACGGCGATGTCATATTGGGTGTGTACTATTTGATAAGAAGGACATCTAATCGGGTTCTGACAGTGCAATGGGCGGATTACTGCAGTATCTGTGGGGTGGGGTGTCCAGTGCATTTTAATCTCCATGAGCAGCGATTGTGCCCCATTAGTACAGGAGACTCGCGCAACAGCAGATTGTGACCAGCCCATCCCGTGCACCCTATGCCAGCCCCACTATAAGAGGGGCACCCAGCTAGGGAGCTACTAACTACAGGGGCAGGGTTGCTGAATAGGTACCCCACCGATCCTAAATTCATTACTGGCTATCTGAAACACAATTTATTTGAACATTTTCGCGTTTTTTCAAATCACGTGACGGTGAAAGCAACTGGGGAATGTACCCGTCCCTAACAGGTAATTTTAAACAGGACACAAATGCTAGAGAACATTTTCCAGGGGAACATCTTTATTTGCTGCACTTAAGATAATTGATCAGATGATTTGAAAAGGACAGACCACCTTATCTCATGCACGTGATATTTTAAGGTGCAATAATGTGTTCAATCTCCCTAGAGGCCAGATGTATTTAACCAACACAGTGGTGGAAGTGGAATTGCCTTGTCGTGATGTAGTTGTTGCTGGTTATATTTGGTGGGGTGCCTTGGGTTGTTTCCTCTTGGGCTTACCTCCCAATACAGTCATTAAAATTATATGGAAGGGAAGGAAGTCAACACTCTGCCTAATGTCATGGGTTCAAATCCTTTGCTTTGAAAGAACACACAATTTTTGGATACTGCTTGGTAGTGGGGATTTAAAAAAAATGTGATTTGAGATCAGTCGACACGTGTTTCGCTCTGCCATTTTCCCCTTTAGCTTCATAAACCTATAGTGAAGAAAACAAAAAAAAGAAAAGCAAACAAAAAAAATATAAGCAGCACATTTGTTCAAACATTTATTTGCATTAAAAGCTGGTCCCCTCATCACCTATAGCACCTTAGTCGATGGGAGAAACTGTAAGTCAGTGATCGTGGTGGAATAGAAAATACGTAGAGGAGTTTGTAATGCAATAATGTGATGGTAAAGTGTTACATTGTGATCGTTATATGGATAGACCTTAAGAGAAAGGTGATGGAAAGTTTCGAACACTCTTACATTTGCAGTTCAAATGACTTGAAGGCTAACTTCTTTTGGATGCAATACAGTATAGGTGCTCACGACTGAGATATATATTACAACAGAATCATGACTATCAGCATCTCATGCAACAAAAACTTTAAAAGTTGGCTTCAGATTCAAAGTAAGAGATTCTGGTTACCGGTGCTTCTTGTGAGCAGGTGGTGGCACCAGCGCTTATTTTTGGAGACCGGCACTTATTTTTCTTTTTCAGCTGTTTAACGAGTGCAAGAGAAGGAAAACACTAGGCCTGGGCCAAAATTCCGTTCCGTTCGCGGAAATTGCGATAATTTGGCATTTTCGCGTTCCGCGGAAAGCGCGAAAATGTCAAAATTTCCGCATTCCGCAGCTTAGCGATAATTTGTTTCTTGCTCGCGCTGTAAAATAATACATTCTCGCGTGCGCGCGATCGCCTTACCTGAATCCCCGCGTTCGCCGACAAGTTTTCCCGATCCGGTCGCGTTCTCCACGAGATGTTGGATTGTTGGTAGCCATTTGCGCTGTCTCGCGACAGTTCGCGCCCGCAGTAACGTCATGCGTCGCGCGATCACGTCTTTCTTCTCGCGATCATGCACCGCGAGACAAGTGAAAACAAGATGGCCGCGCCCGCGAGCAACCGCATGGGTAAGTTGGCGAGCCGCGACCACGCAGAAAATACCGCGAACGGGCAGGAAAAAACTTCTGCATCTTCGCGATATTTCCGCGTGTTTGCGGAGATTTTTCACATTTTCGCGATAATTTGCGAAAATGTGAATTTCGCAAATTCCGCCCACCCCTAGAAAACACACAGATCGGAAAGACAGAGAAAGGAAGACAGCAAAACTACGACAAACAGTAAGCAGGAACCTGCAAAAGTGAGAAAAGGGGGCAGGGAATGTCTGGTTGTGGATTAAAGACTACTGGCCTTGGTATTTGTCGTGCCGACGTTTAATTGCACCAGCTGCAGGCTTTTGAGTAGAGCTTTGGGCACTGGCCCTCTTTATTTCACAAACTAAGCAATGATGGCTACCACCTAAAAGGCACGGTTAGCATTGTACATTTGGAGTGTGAAACTCCTCTGTGTAACTTAGTTCGCATATGATGTCCGCTACTGGTCATTTTAGTAATAGAAGAGAATGAAATGGACCAGTTTTAAGACTAAAACATTATAGACCAATTGTCTTGCAGTCAGCAATAGACAAAGCACAAGTCAAGTCAAGTCAAGTCACAAAACTTATATAGCGCACTACATACCCATAGGGTTTCAAGGCGCTTAGGAAGGGGAGGAGGATTACCTTTCAAATATCCAGGTTTTAAGTTGCTTTCTGAATGCTAGGTGGTTCTGGGTGAGGCGAAGGTATGCGGGGAGAGAGTTCCATGTTTTAGCAGCCAGGTAAGAAAAGGATCTGCCTCCCATGGTGGTCTTGTTGATGCGAGGGATAGTGGCGAGGGCTTGGCTGGAAGAGCGTAGTTGGCGGGAGGGGGTGTAAAAGGACAGACGTGAGTTGAGGCATTCTGGTCCGATGTCGTAGAGTGATTTGTGTGCGTGGGTAAGCAGTCTGAAAGTGATCCTCTTATTGACGGGTAGCCAGTGGAGGTCTTTGAGGTGACCAGAGATGTGTTCGTTGCGTGGGATGTCTAATATGATTCTGGCTGAGGCGTTTTGGATTCGTTGGAGTTTCTTCTGGAGTTTTGCGGTAGTACCTGCGTAGAGGGTGTTTCCGTAGTCCAGTCGGCTCGTGACCAGAGCGTGGGTGACAGTTTTCCTTGTTTCGGTGGGGATCCAGCGAAATGTTTTTCTGAGCATGCGAAGAATGTTGAAGCAGGAAGAGGATACGGCGCTGACTTGTCTGTTCATTGAGAGTGAGGAATCCAGGATGACGCCTAGGTTCCGTGCGTGGTCCGTCGGGATGGGTGCTTTTCCGAGGGCTTCCGGCCACCAGGAGTCGTCCCATGAAGAGGGGGACGTACCTAGAATGAGTACTTCAGTTTTGTCTGAGTTCAGTTTCAGACGGCTGTGTTTCATCCATTCGGCAACTTCTTTCATTCCTTCGTGTAGGTTAGTTTTGGCGGTGCTGGGGTCATTGGTGAGAGAAAGGATAAGTTGGGTGTCATCCGCGTAAGAGATGATGTTGAGGTTGTGATGGCGTGCGATGGCCGCGAGGGGGCTCATGTATACGTTGAAGAGGGTGGGACTGAGTGAGGATCCTTGTGGTACGCCGCAGATGACTTCATAGGCCTCGGACTTGAATGGTGGAAGGCGGACTCTCTGGGTTCTTCCGGTGAGGAACGAGGTGATCCAATCAAGTGCTTTTCCTTGGATCCCGATGTTTCTGAGGCGCTGTAAAAGGGTGCTGTGGCAGACTGTGTCGAATGCTGCAGAGAGGTCAAGGAGGATGAGGGCGACTGTGTCTCCATTGTCCAGTAGAGTTCGAATGTCGTCTGTTGCTGCGATGAGGGCGGTCTCAGTGCTGTGTTTTGCTCGGAAGCCAGATTGTGAGGGGTCGAGGGATTTGTTGGCTTCGAGGAAGGCGGCGAGCTGGTTGTTGACAGCTTTCTCGATGACTTTGGCCGGAAATGGAAGAAGCGAGATGGGGCGGTAATTTTTGAGTTCGGTGAGGTCTGCTGTGGGTTTTTTCAGAAGGGCAGTGAGTTCAGCGTGTTTCCAGTCTTCTGGGAAGGTAGCGGAGTTGAAGGAGCAGTTGATGACGTCTCGGAGGTGCGGTGCTATGACGGAGTCTGCTTTGTTGAAGACGTGGTGAGGGCATGGGTCTGTGGGGGATCCTGAGTGGATGGAATTCATCAGGCGGATGGTGTCCTCAGTGGAGATTGGGTTCCAGGCGTTAAGGGTGTTCACGGGGGGAAGGTGTACAGCAGATGGTGGGGTGGGTTGGTTTCCGGGTTGGTTGTCAAAGCTGTTGTGGATGTCTGCAATCTTGTTGTGGAAAAATGAGGCTAGGGAGTCGCAGAGGGTTTGAGAGGGGGTGATGTCGTTGGAGTTGGCCGAGGGATTGGAGAATTCCTTGACGATGTTGAAAAGTTCCTTGCTGTTGTGGGCGTTGTTGTCAAGTCGATCCTTGAATGCTGTTTTCTTGGCTTTTCGGATTAGTTGGTGGTGAGTACGGGTGGCGTTTTTGAAGGCGTCCTTGGTGCTGGTGGTAGGGTCTTTTTTCCAGGCCTTTTCGAGGGAGCGGCAGAGTTTCTTGGATTTCTTAAGCTCATCGTTGAACCATGAGGCCTTCTTGTTGCCGGGTTTGTTTTGACGTTTTTTCAGTGGAGCTAAGGTATCAGCGGTGTTGGATAGCCATAGGGTGAGGTTGGCGGCGGCTTCGTTAACGTTAGAAGAGAGGGCTGGGGTGTTTTGAAGGAGTAATGCGGAGATTTGGTCCGTGGTGATTTTGTTCCAGTTTCTTTGCAGAGTTGGTTGGAGGTGGTTGGTGGGTTTGGGCTTGTTGTAGGTGAAGTGGACGCAGCTGTGGTCAGTCCAGATGAGATCCGTAGTGTGGCTGAAGGAGACATGATTGCTGGATGTGAAGATGGGGTCGAGTGTGTGACCTGCGATGTGGGTGGGGGAAGTGACCAGTTGTTTAAGTCCGAGGTTGGCGAGGTTGTCCACGAGGGTGGCGGTGTTGTGGTCGTTGATCTTTTCGAGGTGAAAGTTTAGGTCTCCCAGAAGGATGTATTCTTTGGAGGGGAGCGCGTGTGGGGTGATGAAGTCCGTGATGTCTTCACTGAATTTTGCGCGGGGTCCTGGTGGCCTGTAGAGGAGTGTGCCTCTGAGTGTGGTCTTGGGGTCGGTGTGGATCTGGAAGTGAAGGTGTTCGGAGTTGGCGAGGTTGGCGTCGGAGCTGGTTGAGATGCGGATGGATTTCTTATGGACGATGGCGATTCCTCCTCCTGTGTGGCTGGTACGGTCTTTGCGAGTGATCTTATAGTCTTCAGGGATGGCAATGGTGATGTCTGGTGCGGAGGAAGCGTTCATCCATGTTTCCGTAAGGAAGGCGATGTCCGGAGAAGTGGTGTCTAGTAGATTCCATAGGTCGATGGCGTGCCTGTGGACCGATCGGGTGTTGAGCAAGATGCATTGTAGGTGGTTGGGGTCGGGTATCTGTGGTGTGGTCGTAGTGGAGATGTTGTTGGTGCCGCTGAATTTGCAGGAGAAGCAGGAGAAAGGACCGTGAGTTTGTCCAGGGGCGGCTTGGACGCAGTTGGGGGCGCGACCGGGGTTAAGGGCTAGGAGGGAGGCGGCATCGTAGGTAATGCGGGGGGGCTGGGCAGCGCGAGGGGCAGGGGGTCTGGCGCTGGGCGCGGTCCAGGCGCGGACGGGCGTAGACGGGCTTACCTTTGGCGCACCTTCGGCGCGGGTTGGGCGCGGGCGCTGCGCGTGAACGCTGCGCGCGGGAACAACTGTCATATATGGATAGTGGAGGGGGAGGGGCGAGGGCGGCTCAGCTGGGAGGCGTGGCGGGCTCAAGGGAACAACAACAACAGTAATAGAGCCAAAATGGAGGGGAGGGCAGAGCAGGGCGCCGATAGCACACGATGTCAATTACACAATGCAGGAAAGTAATGGAGCGACCAAGCAAGCATCCGGTGAAGCAGTGACCAGGCGGTGGGAAATGATAATGATTCCTGGCGCTGTTTAAATAAATAATTAAATGCTCACACGCTCTAAAATCTTTTCGCTATGCTTAATTTGTAAAAAACATAAGTGCTAGAGACCTCGTCAGGAGGCCACTGCAGCTTGCACCACCCATTGCCCCTGCCATTGCTGCAAATGACAGCGCCAACACAACTATTAACCATCACACTCCTACAAGTGTGACAATTCAGATTGTTCCAGGCTCCCAAAGCTATTAAAAAAAGGTTGAGCAGCGGCAGGTATTAGTCATTTTTAATCTCCAAATCAGACAAACAGCGTCACCATGTGGCAAATAAGGGTTGATGCCAAGCACCAGAAACCACCTGCTCAAATGAAGTATTGCTTCTGTGTATAGCATGGTGTTTGCGTAGCTCACTCTAAGAGTGCTACCCACCATCTCAGATCATGGAAAATGTATGTGTCATTGCTATCTTCAAGGGACACAAATAACAGTTTCATAGTTTTAGAAAGTAGCTGAAGACCTTGGTGTTTCAGCTGTGAGCTTTGCCCTATCCACTGACTCCTGTAAGCGCTGGGAAGAACTGATCTAGGGCATCCATGCACACTATAAGTTCCTTTAACATTATCATATGTGCAGCAACATTTACCTTCTTAGTATTGAATCCAGATGCTTAATATGTACCACATTGTAATGGTAAGTTGGCACTTGAAAAGCAAGGTCACCACATGCTCATGTTACACACTGTATCTATAATCTTAGAATTCATCTTCAAAGACAATTCCTAGACTAACTCCCATGCTTATCATATACACTTGTTACTGTATGTTTTTGTACCCGATGAAATCAATAGTGTCTCAAATTATTGACTAACTTCCCCATCTGACATTTCTAATATAAGATGCCCACATTGGCCCTATATAATGCTCAATATCCACTCTTAATATGGGCTACATAATTGTTACTAATACCACTAAAACTAAGGTATATGAGGGAGTACCTACACCCTGTATCTGCACAGTTAAAAATTGGATCAAGTGAAACAGTGCAAGCACTTGGAGGTCACGTTTGCACCTACCCTGACCAGGAAGCCACACCTAAATTACCTAACCCTCAGGACAAATCATAGTTGTTCAGGCTTAAAAATAATCATATCCCCAGCTCATCCTCTCACTATTGGAAGACCCCTGCGCCGCGCTGACCAACTTTGGCAGATGCATGACGAACATTGCCGACTAGATTCAAGACAACTGCCTACAACTCAACACAGACAAGACAGATGTGCTGATCTTTGGGGAAAAAACCCTCCCCATACACTGCACTTAGTGGTCTCCAAACTTGGACCATCACCCTCTCTGACTGACCACACTCGCAACCGTGGCATCATCCCGGACAGTAAACTAACGAAGAAAAGAAAGATTAACGCAGTCTCCTCCGCCTGCTTCCTCACCCTTCACATGCTCAGCAAGATTTTCAAGTGGCTCTCCATCGACATCAGACGCACCGTCACACAAACCCTGGTTACCAGCCAACTGGACTACAGCAATGCACTCGACGAAGGAATCCCCTTGCACCCCCTCAGGTAACTGCAAACTATACAGAACTCAGCGGTCAGACTTATCCTAGACCTTCCTAAATGGACCCACATCCACCTCTACACCAGAAGCTCAACTGGCTTCCCATTCAGAAGAGATGCCAGTTCAAGATGCTGATCCACACATTCAAAGCCCTCCACAACCAGGGATCCGCACACATCAACCACCGACTGAACTTCCTCCTTCCCTCCAGACACCTGCATTCCACCTCCCTCTGCCTCGCCCACCCTACTTGCATCCATCGCTGCGATGGGCTCGAACAAACTCTCTCTTTCACCTACATACCTCATCATCGCTACTGGAATTCAGAAAAGGACCCAATACCTGGATGTTCAACTGAGCCCCTGCAGCAGTACGCTCAGTGGCTGAATACCCTCACAAGTGATTAGCTGCACATTACAAATCCAGATTGATTGATTGATCCCTTGTTTTTAGAACATTCCAGAGCACAATTGTGTCATCTATGCCCTGCGATTTCCCAGGATGTAGTAATTCCTGTGTATGATCATTAGACATGCTGTAAAGTAAGCTACTGTGCAGTCTTCATTTAGAGCTGGGCATATTAGCTATTTCAAATTTAGCAAATTAAGCTACTATCCTTTATTTCATATGAATTTGTCATAGACTAATACTTTGGTTAATTTAATCTCAACATGTTGCTCAGATAGATCAACTGCCAGGTTATTAGGACTTGCAGTCTGAGTGGAGTGAACTCTCTCTTAACAAACTGAGGGGCATATTTACAAGAACTTATAGCCACATGAACATCACTTTTTGTGATGTTC
Source organism: Triturus cristatus (assembly GCF_964204655.1). Taxonomy (NCBI): domain Eukaryota; kingdom Metazoa; phylum Chordata; class Amphibia; order Caudata; family Salamandridae; genus Triturus; species Triturus cristatus. The sequence goes on along the minus strand of NC_140594.1, from coordinate 435,087,861 downwards.
TTGTGGCAAAAAGCCCTTCGCCTTTATTTACAAGGCGGCGTTAAGCCACATAATGTGGCTTAACGCCGCCTTGTAAATGAGGCCACCTTTCAAGCTACACTTAGAGGGAAAGGGGCTGGCAATTGGTGTTGCGGTGACTCTCTGCCGCAACACCCATTGATTTTGGTGCTGCCCCCTATTTACAAGGGAGGCGTAAATATGGGGCAGCGCCAAAATGAAGACCTGGGAAAACCTGGTTTTAACATGACAAAATTAAAAGAATTGTTTTATTTCTCCTTATTTTTACTGTTTCTATGTGGGCTGCATTGTGCAGCACACTAGAAACAGCAAAAATCGTGTTTTCATGTGCAGGAAGGTATCCCTTCATGTACATAAACATCATTAAACAAGCATTTGCAATGCAATTGGTCTCACATTTGCAGGAGTTAGATCTCTTGTCTTTGTAAATGACAATGTCTTTTACCCAAGTGTGTTGGTTTGGATGTATGTGGTTTGGAGTGGAATTATGTGGATTGAACAGGAATTCTTAGTTTTGGAATTGGGTGGGGTGGAATTGTGTGGTGTGTGGTGTATTTGACTGGTGGAATTATGTGGCATTGTGAATAGATAGGGGTGAGAGCTGCACAGAATTGATAGAAAGGAAGACAGAGAGGGATAGGTAGTCTGTGCCAAAATGGTGATAGGGATAGGGATAGAAAGTGTGTGAGAAAGAGAGAAAGAAGGGGAGGACAGGCCACAGACGCATAAACACTTAAGTTCCGGCTAGTACCTACAACTAGTAGTGTCACTGAATAACAGCTAAAGGCCTGCATAATTACTTTTTTATACGCTTGGGGAGCGATTGTGTGGCAAAATGACATTTTGCTTGCGGCACTCAGGCACTAAAATTCCGGTGCACTGCTAAGTGCAGCATATAGTTTCATGGTGTTGTGCAAAGGGGTGGACACTTATGGCAGTTTAGTACCCAGGTTGCATTATACAAAGCATCAGCCATTCAACATGCCACCACTAGGAGCAAGAGAAATGAGATTGCATTTTCTAAAATGCAAATACACGGCAGCCGGGGAGACAGTTTTTGTTCTTGCTACGAGGGTAAATAGGTTGGGTTGTAGCAGGCTTCATTTCCTAAACTTTCCATCTACAGAACGTGAACAGAAAGGTGATGCACAGATGAAAGTCTACCTACAAAACTGCTCAAAAACACTATTTCTGAATCCCTGTTTACATATAATGACTTATAAAGAAGAAAAGATCCAAAAGAATAGAATTTTCCCTGGAATGTTTCCCTCATTTAGCGTATGATCAAGAACTCCAAAACTCCGCCCATCCTTAATTGCGCAATGTCATAAAAGAGACACTATAGAGGTGACTTGTGTGAAAGACAACAAAAAGTGCAGTGCAAGCCTCGTTTTGGAAAACGTTTTTTTCAAATTTTAAAATTTGAAAACTTGAATGTTCGTATGTGGCTAAAACGTTGGGGCATTGTTAAGAAAATGCGGGAGTTTAGTTCTTCAAATGTATATAATATCTACAACGTGTCCATTGTAAAAACAAAGGAGGATTAGCATTGCGGTTCGGGATGCGCATATGACAGCGCAACATAAGCAGCGCTCGTGAAAAGTGCACAAAATAAATAATTACAAATAAAACTGGACTTCAAGAAGCCCAATGCCCCATAAAAGGAAGCCCAAAATGAATCAACTATCTTACCAAAAACGAGCCCAACTGCCATACACATCGAAAAGTGGAAAAGGCTGAATAAATACAATGAACAGAGCGGGAGGAATAGAGAGGAAGGCAGTACTGGCACAATTGTGGCATTAAGAGGAGATGGGAGGGAGGAATTCTATATGTACATGTAAGCAGATTTCCCTCCAAAGCTGAACACAGGCAAACAGTAACAGACCAGGAAACAAAGAAAACAAATAGTCCCCCCAAGAACACATAAAGAGCAATAGGCGAATGAGACAGTACTTAGTCCCTGCTGCATGGGGGAACAGAAGGGAAAAAAGGAGGAACAAAGAGGCAGGGCTGACCACTAGCAAGCAAGGATTTCTAAGCGACACTGAAACAAGCAAATCAAAAGTAGGGAGATGGCTTTAAGCCAACATGAGAAATTACAATGGGTCTCGAATGCTCGACCTAAAAATGATGCTTGGCAACTTCTATATGTGCTGCACAATGCAGCACACATAGGAGTTACAAATCACCATTAGTGAATGTTTATGTGCAGGAAGGGACACCGTCCTGCACATAAACAGCCATTACCTCAATGCAGGCACCCTTGCACTATGGTGCAAGGGTGCCTGCATTGGCGCTAGACAGCTGAGTTCAGTGCAGGCGCTAGAGAAAACACAGGGATATGCCATGCCATTTTAAATACGGTGTATTCCTGTGTTTTCAGAATGGCGGAGTGTGGTGTTAGCAATTTTTGCTTAAGGCCACGCTTCCCCATTCACATGAAAATATGCCCCTGAATTCAACAAATTTGTTCTTAACACAGTCCGCTCTATTGGCCTCAGTGAGGATGTGTATAAATTAAGAAGTCCAAACATTGGCTGTGTATTGCCAGATCATTTTACTGTGTTAACAAAGTAGTGCTGACAGACAGGCTCCATACCACCATAAGGGCATCTTATTTTAAACTAGGCTTTAAGCAGTTAAACAGTTGAGCAGTGATGGGGATGAGGCAGAAGAACCCCTACTAGAATAAGATTAATCTACTTGTTGGAACTGGAAAATATTTCTCTTATTTTATGGTTATATCTGGATCTACAGGAGTTAAGAAGTGAGTCTTGTTGCAAATTTTAAAGAAAGCTCTATAAAAAGATGCATCATTTTTTTTAGAAAAACTGACCTTGCAGAACTTTAAAGTCTCAGTAGAGAAGGAACAACCGCTGAAGCAACAATGCTTGAAAGTAGAAATGACCAAAAGAAGTTTTGATCTTTGAGTGGAGGACTTTCAAAGAAGATTTGACCGAGCAGAGACAGCAGTAGGCATGGCCAAAGGTTCCAAAGTCACAAAGTTCCCATGTGCGTAGCAAGTGTAATTGCCAATGTGAGATGACACATAGGGAATCATTACGATTCCGACTGACATGGTAGGTTTAAAGTCCGAAATGCCATATTACAATGATGACGGTCGGAGTTTAAACCGGCCGGGGGATCCGACGTGGCCAGTCGGAATAGCCTCATAAAATACCTTAAGGGCGGCGTTTCCACTTTCAGGATTATGATGTTGGTTTCCGGCAGCCTTTCTATGTCCGTCTTTCCAACATGGAAAGGCTGTCGGAAAGCGACTTTGGCAGCCCCTAGCAGGGCCCCCTTCTTCCCTGGCCCTCCGGTTATGGCCCTGGGGGCACCTATGGTGAGAATCCGAACACATTGTGCAGGGATTTACAAAAACTTCCATTTATCAATGAGAGCTTGTACTGTGGGTGGTTTCTGCCCACCGCACAAGCTCCCATAGTGAAATGGAAGTTTGTGACCGCACTATGTGCAGTCTTATTGTAATGAGGAGTGCGGAACTGCCAACCCATGGTTGGAGCCATTATTATGACCAACATCGTAATAAGGCCCATAGTTTAATCTCTTGAGGTAAAAACTGAACATACAATAAGATTCTGAAGTACTTTGAGTTTATACATACATCAGGTGGGGAAACCAAAAAAGAACAAATTGGAATACCAACATAGTGGTTCAGGTGTGATGATGAATAGGTGGGAAGAAGCAAAAGATTTTCCTGAGAACACAGATGTGGAAGAAACAGGAAGTGGCCACACAATTGACGTGGGATTTTAGAGAATGATATCATCAAATTTAACGCCCTTAGCCACTATAGCTGGAGCCAGGTGGTTACCAAACGCAAGAGACGAATGGCAAGAATCCCACTCATATTTCCCATTCCATCCACCAGTCCTACCAATATTTAGCTGAAGAAAGCTATTGCTTATGTAAGGCTGGATGACTGTTTGTAAGACTTTGAAATGCGGTTCTCAGAGGTGATCTTACCCAAGTGGAGATGAGTAAAACCCAGTGGAATGAATAATAAAAGCCAAGGGCTGCAAAGAGATGCTAAACAGTGTAAGGGACAAAACCTGGGAACCATCTAGGTAATAGGAAATGATTCAATCAGAAAGGCTGATATGGGGAGATTACCCAAAGCAAAGCAGGTCCTGTGACTTTCGTAAAGGTGAGATGTTCGAAGATTAAGTGGTGATGTATCACATTAATTGTGTCCAAAAGTGTTAGAGCAGCAGTATTGCCAAAATCTAGAATGAACTGCTAGTTATACAACGTGACTATAAGAATTGTTTCTTATTCCCTGAAAAGTTTGAAGCTTGCTTATTGTGTGTCAGAGAAACATTTGACTCTTAGGGTCTGATTCATAGTTTTGCAGACAAGGATGTGACGGGGTATTCCACCAAAATATTGTTTCAAAATCATTGTGAGACACAAATATTGTATCAAAAATGTTATAGCAAAACACACAAGATGATGGACGGAATGTTGCACATTGGCAAAACATTCATCCCCAGTCACAGATCTGGGTTTAATCCATCGTTATTTGCTCACCATGCCACCCCAGTTCAGACATGGCCAAAATGTTATGACATCAAAAATATCGTAGGACAGATTATAGAAAGTAAGAATATTGTTTTTTAAATACTTTTATATCCATTTTTAAAATACAGTTGTAAATAATGCAGTTTTTTAATAATGTAGTTGAGTTTTATTAGTGTTTGTGTTATAGGTTGTTATTATGTTAATGCAATGTATGTGTTTTAAGTGTTTTTTTTAATTTGGTAATATATTTTAAGACTATTTTGTTTTATGTTATTTTGTTGGTGGGTTGTTGGGTTTGTAGGGCAATACGATGGGGTTTTTAAAAATATATTTCTTTTTTATTAACTATAACTTTTGTATAAGTTTTAATTTGTCAATTTGATAATTATTTAATTTTTTTAGCTATTTATCAGAAAATTTTAGAAATATGGAAATATTTTTTTTATTTGTAAATAGGTTAATTAAATAATTGAGTGCATTAAATGATTTAATAAGTTGGATATTCATTATATTATGTTTAAAGCTTTTGTATGATAATTAAGATTAAGGTGCATGGCAAAACGAGTTGGGTGCAGCGTGATGTGTGTTCACCCAAAACATTTGTCACTAGTAAGTCTAGTGAGTGCGCTATTCATTGAATTTGGTCCTTTTCAAATCAAATAATTAATTTTATAGTGTTGTGATTCTTTCGAATAATGTGTATTGCTAATTTCTCTGTTAGTAATTTAATTTAATTTTTTAAAATGTGCAATTTCTATTATTTTTCATATCATTTTATGTATAGTTTTATATATTAATGTTGTGTTTTTAGTTTTTAATAATTTCTATAAATTATATAACATTAAAAAGATATAAGTTATTTATTATTTTATATATTATTTGTAATTTATTTTGTATAATTTATTATAGAGAAAATGTAATCTATGCCGTTTAAAGTTTAACATTTTCCCTAATGTTCCTTAAGCTGGACTGTAATAGCAGTTCTGATCCCTCCAAAATCCAACTCTTAACCTACTCTTGCCAAGTTTTTTTTTAAATAGTAAATCTGACTAAATCTAAAGACCAACACTACTGGTACTTATGTTGGAGTGGAAATAGTACATCTATTGTTTAATTTGAGCTGGTGGTTGCCGGTAGAGGCCACCGACACTCATTTTTGGCGGCCGGCATATTTTTCCTCATCAGACATTTATGAGAGCAAGAGAGGGAAAAATACAGAAAGCAGAAAGACGGAAGAGGAGAAAGACAGAAAAACCATCACAAAGGGGGAAAGCAGGTAAACTGCAAGAGTGAGACAAAGGGGCAGGGGGTGTCTGGCAGTGGATTAGAGAGGCATGATGTAGATTTAAAACTACACACAGTCTCTGTATTTAGGGTGCTAACATGTAATAGCGCCAATCGCGGGCGTCTGAGCAGAGCCCTGGGCAATGGCATTCATTCTGATATAAATTACGCACTGAGAAAATCTAACCCCTCCAAAACCCAACACATTCCTTACCATTGCTCTGGTTGAAGTAGGGTTAGTAAATTTGATCCCTCCAAAGTACAACACTTTCCCTACTTATCCTACAAAGAATTTTGGTACCTCCAGAGGAAACATCATGAGGGTGGTTTTGCTTAAGGTACAGAGAGCACTAGTGGCTGGTGATCATCTCTAAATGTGGCAGGCGGTAGTCCATGTGGCATACTTAATGTCCTCTGCTGCCCTAACGGATGGTGAGCCACCCACTAAACTCTAAATTTGGTCCTTAAAGGTCAATTAGCCACCATGAGACTACCGTGGTGTGGGTGCCACTAGTCTCTAGAGTGAGTGACTGACTTTAACGCAAGTTCGAGAACAGAAATCCTGTCCTGTATGGGCCATCATTGTCTTGTTTCACTTAATTGTCACTCTCTGACTGAGTCAGACGGTCAGACCTTGGGTGGCCATTGGCAGGTAGTGTGAGAGTGAGACTGATTGAGTTGTCACATTGACTCGATGAGACTCTCGACTCTCTGACTCCCTTTGTGATGTGCCTGTCATTGTGACTCATGTGAGCTGCAGGCCCTGGGCAAACCTCTAACAGAAGCAACAATTAAAGAAAGATAGATTGGAGTTGACATAAGATTTTCAAATGCCCTGCAAAACTTCAGAATTTATTGTTAAAGAGCACAAATTTCAGGTTCAGCCCTTCTAGCCATCTAGACATCATTTAGGTAATGTGAATAACACATTAATTGCCATTGTTTTATGTTGCACATTGCATCCATATAGCCACAGCATTTGCACACTGGTCAGTGCTAGTGGACTGGCCAACAATACATTGTCTGTTTTGAACACCACTAAGGCCTGAATGGCCATACCGGGCATCGTGCAATGCCAGGTATTTCCCTGGGAGGCTGGAAGGGTGTAAGGCAGGTTTTGTTAGTGCGGAGTGGTTTTGTAGCAGTGCAGCAGTTTGAAAAGCACTACAAAGTTCCTTGTATATTCATTGGTTTTGGGGCGATAATAAAAGTGTCAAGTTAACTCTGGTGATTTATTAATGTACCTGCTGGAGAAACATGAGAGTTTTGTCTAGTGGCAGTTATCACTTATCTAAGGTGACACAGAGGGTTAACATGTTTGCTGCAAAGAATGTGTACCATGCATATCAAAGAACAATATTTTATGTGGCTATCTCTGTGGGTTACAGCTTTTGTCACAGAAATTCTGTTGTTACTGTGCAGTTCATAAGTTACATTAGTAATCTAGCACAGTGAGCTATGAGCCGCCATGTAAGACCTGCATGCAAGCTACATGATACAGGTTAGAATGTTATGTTTTTTCCTAGTCTTTCTATCCTGATGTTGCTAAGAAAGGGTTGTTTGGGTTGAAATACATTCTTATTATTTAATTCAACCCTAACCACTGTGTTATGTTCTGAATCCTGAGTTTGTGTTTCTCCAAACCAAGCATTCGTAAAACGTGCCCACATAAATTGATATGTAAATTGATACTTTTATAGCGTACTACTCACCCGCAAGGGTCTCAAGGCGCTTGTACGAATACCGCTGTGGAACCCATCCTGGCTTTCCCTGTGAGGCGTCCACTCCTGGGCACCCCCAAGGTGGAGGCCAGGCATCCTTAGCGTTGTGGGGGCTGTTGTGGAGATTAAGCAAGCTATTGCCCAGAGTTGCAGAGTGGGACTCCATGATTGGAATGGCACCGTGGCGAGAATTATCAGGTCCGTGGAATTTTTGAGCCCAAGACCCGCCGAGGCGGGGAATTGAACCCTGGTCCCGGGCTAGACCTCTGCATCAGGGTCTGCCACTCTAATCATTGAGCCACACTTCTCCACTGTATGAATGACATGGGAATTCTATACCTTGGATTCTCCTTTGCCTTATGTACCATTTTTTACACATGTATGATTCATTGTCTCTGTATGTGTGTAAGGTGGATTTTGAAAATGTGAAATGTTTTGCTTGAGGTGCAGTGATTAATGGAGTCATAATGGGTATTGTAACATCTGCATTTGTAAATCAGGAATTCATGCCTTTGAGTATTCAGGCTGTTAGATAAGATGTTTGTTGATCGTAAGGTATGTTCCACACAAGATTCCCTAATAGGCACACTATATTATACCGCCTTTAATTCAGATCTGTTTTTGAGGAATCATGTTTGTTGAAGGTATAGGAACTGCTCTGTTATCTGGAGGGTTGTATCAAACATGCTCTCATAGTGAACAGAGGACTACTGCCCGGTCCTGTGGTTAGCACATAAAGTAGTGGTGGCAGCATACCATGTATTGAGATTGATAGTGTGAATGGACCTTTTTATCTTAGTCAGTACCTTTTTATTTGAGTCAGTGAGGGAGTGACCTACTAACCCTCTTGTAGAAACATCTGTTGTTATGTGAATACCTGGAGCCTTCCACTGTCATCCTGTGTGCATGTTGAGGGTCTGTGTATGTAGGGTGCATATGCCACATGCACAATAGTAGGACTCTGTGTTTGCTTGAGTCTGAGTCCTGAAGCCAGAGAGATCTATTTTGGATGCACCTGACTTAGCATGGCACAATATGAAGGATGAGAACTACTTCCCCAGACAGTGGAGTGCATTGCCAGCATTCCTGTGGCTAGGGGTTGGAGATCTAGACACTGAATTGAGGAGGATGGAGACAGTGCTACTTTTAGAAATTCCATGAGGACTTTGTTAACAAGGGCCTGCTGATGAGTCCTTCCTCAGTACTGTCATTTGGTAGTGGTGAAGGTTGAGACTGTACTTTTGTTGTTCAAGGTGAGGATATTTCTGGCCTGCCTTTTTGTTCATCCCTGAATAATGCTTTAGAGAGGCTGATGACAGTCAGGAGCAGAACCCTCACATTTGTTGTGCCCATGTTGTTTGTGCTCCTGTTAGGAGACAGCCCCCATATCAACTGTTGTGAGAAGCGGCAATGTACACATAGACTGTCTTGTGAGCAGCCTAAGAAGGACAATTGAATTAGAACCACCACAAACCAGTTCTGAAGTGTGAGAGAGTAGTTCTAGTAGTCCTAAATTCCTGGTCTATAAAATGTGTAATAAAGGTGGCATACACACTACCTCACTTTGTTCCATTTCCATATCCTTTGTGACCAAGGAAGGATGTCCTCCTCAGAGTACTTGAAAGACTGATGTGTGACCAGCACTGGTGTTTGTCTGACAGCCAGTCTCCAGGGAGTGAGGGGACATCACCTCAAGTATCCACTTTCTGCTGGGGGAGTTGAGCGTCTGCCTTGTGCCTAGAAGGCTGCCCTATGTGCGAGGAAATGAGTGTGTATGGCCTTGCAGAAGAGGAGACTGTCCAGGAGAACACCCAGAGAAAACAAACTGCCTGAAAGTGAAGCCAGAAGAGACCCATGTTGCAGATGGTCTCCCAGTCTCTCTGTGGTTCCTGTCCAAAACCATGACAAAGTCTACAAGCTTCTGCACAATTTGGGGCTGCAATGGCCTCGTCTTTGCATTTTCCCATGAATGGGGCCACAACTGCTGAAACGGCCTTCATGCTGATAAAGGACCACTAAATGCCAAAGAAATGACTAATCAAACGCGAAGGATTAATATACAGAATTCCTACTCCACCAGGGGTATGAACTTGAGCAAACGAATGAACTGTTTGTGCATTTGACTTGTGAGGTTCTAAACTCTGCACCTGAGCATCCTTCCACCATAAACTGCTGGTGGACAGTTATTTACAGAGTTACCCAGGAGGGAAATAGCACAGAGGGAGATAAGGGGTTTAGTGCCGTAAGAGAGTCATGGCCAGGATCACTACCCTTTATGCTGGATTGAATTGTGTAGTATGTGTACTGTTATGAGATTAAAAAGTGCTTTCATTTAAAGAAAGAAAAGCCCTTGGTTGGACGCTGAAGTTAATGTGTCTGTTAAGTGATTGTTGAGATCTGAACTCATGTCCCCCAGACTACCCTCTGACAAGCCTGTGACTGCTCACCCTTGTTACAGAGAGTGATAGTAGAAAGGGTTGTACCTGGGCCAGTTTGTCAAGCCATCGTAGAAAGGACCCCAGGACACTAGGGGCAAATGTCCGTAACCTCCATGGCTCAGGCCCACTTGCCCCTAAATGCCCGAATAGTGTCTGAAACTTTATATGCTATTTGCATCACACAAGCTATAAATAGTGACCACACCATAACAATTTGAAAACATGCTTAAAGTAAGTTGGAGAGGAGGGCAGTATTCAGAACCCTTGCAAAATGCTTGATTCAGACTACTGATGAGAGGAAAACAAAGAGGGAATTTCCAAATGAGGTCAACTCACAACAGACAAATTATTTTTCTCATCAGACTTCCTGCTTCCAAAAAATGTAGCTGCCTTCGGAACAACATTGTGTGGAAAATAAATGCCACTGCGCCCACAAGAAGGATTGCGGATGAGCTACAAAACTGCCAGCATGACTGAAGCATGTACAAAAGTAAAGTTGGCACAAAACAGAAAAGCACCACAGACAGCATGTTGGGGACCTGAGATCCACAAACACTTTACAGCAACAGAGGAGCAGGTGGCTGTTGTAATCACACTAGTGTTCATCTACAGACATTAAGACCAGGACACAGTAGACCTTTCAGGGGTAAGCAATGTAACATACAATCATGTGCAACTAAGAGCCTTCATGATCACAGATATAAGTGTAATCTCCAGTCCCTGTTCAATTGCATATCCTCACTCATGTATAACACATTCCCTCCAAATGTACTATCCAGCTCCTGGAATGTGCACACACATCACAGTGAAAGGGTAAATATATGAGAGATGCTATTGACTCTGAAGTTAGTGCTAAGAGCCATGTAAAATATGACATTAAGAAGGACTGACCTATGACTACTCTGGATATTATGCTGTAAAATGGGGTCTCCAGTGTCGGTCCTGGAGACCCGAATTCATGCCAGATTTTCATGATAACTACATTTATCTAATTGTGAATATGCTATAAATCTGGCATTGATCTGGCCCTCCAGGACTGACATTGGAGAACCCAGCTGTAAAGTCAATTCATATTTAACTCTTTTGTCCAAGTAATCGTAATACCTTAACACTCATAGTTCTACATCAAATTGTAACCCATACAGGCTGCATAATATCTCCCTCATACTGCTTATTTTTCTTATTTTCACATAAGATATATCTAGCATGGGTCTCAACCACCAACTACTACTTACTAGCCCATAAATTAGCCATCACCAACTGAACAAGCATGGAAGAAGTGAAGAGATCTGACACATACTGCTGATCAATACGAGGTCTTTAATCTAGCCCGCCACTGCTGATCCCAACTAGCTACATACTATGACCGCTTCTTTACATCTCACAATTATATTCAGATATGGGATGATGGTAGCAAAGTCGATCTCAGCAGAACTCATCATCACTTCTCTCTAACCATGTCTGCTCAGGACCATAAATCTTTTGCACAATATTAGGCTGGACAGCCAGTGCAGTAACTAGCTCAGTAGACTGAGGGAGATATTCTCAAGAACGTGTGATAACTACTGCAAATGTAGCTTAACGTAACTCTTCACATCGCAGTCTATTGCGGGAAAATAACACTGTGTTAACGTGGTATTCACAACACGGCGGCACCATGCAATAGACCCACCACAACGCGTCAAATGACCGCATTAAAACCAACGCGATGCCGTAAAAATGCAAAACACCAATGCAAAAAAAGCTGCGATGAGGCCAAGCGCGATATAAAAATCAGCGAAAACCAGCCACAGGCCTGCAATCCCCACACATCAGGAAAATGCACAATAAAAGCAAAAAAACAAAGCACCAAAACCTAATCAAACTGCGTAGCACCATGAATGCACCCGGACCGAGTGCAGCGGACAACCCGAACCCCACAAGCCCCGCGGAGGACCAGCCAGGAACCCCATGCCCAGGAAAGGCAAGGAGAAGGGGACGAGGAAGACGGAGTTCAGGCCGCAATACATGACATGGTGCATGAGACGACATTGAGGTGGCTGAGTGTGGACCACATCCGTAAAGGAGCAGGTCACACTCTGACACATCCACGTGCACAAACACATCTGCAGACAAACAATGTACAAGAGTACAAAAGATGTCCAAGAGCACAAATGACCCAAGTCGCAAACATCACAGCACCCGAAAAGCACACAAGTCAAAGGCACACGGACTCAAAGGGATAAGGGGCTGCCAAATCAGAGATGCAGGGGCGACTCTCCCACAATGCAGCACACACACATAGCAATCACAGCACAACAACATTGACGACAATGTGGTACAAAGTGCAACACTTTCACTACAGAACAGAGGACACAACTGGTGCTTCTTGTGCGTAGAAACTGGCCAATCACATCTGGCATTGCATGACACTGTGAGATGATAATGTACGGGTATAACCTCACATCGGTCATGTAGTCGAAATGTCCACTGTCTCCCATCAAATAGCCAGCTCCTCCAACACAGTCACTATGTACATTGTCATGCAGTCTGTATGTAAACATGTACAATCTGTGAACATACATGGAACACAATGTTAACCTGCATCTCCCCCTTAAATTGCAGAGGGACAATCAACACCTCCTGCAGAGCAGACCACACATCTTGCAGTGATGATGAAGAGGTCACCCTGCACATTTGCCCAGACACCCTCCAATGGCTCACGGACAGCCTCCGCACCCATCCCCAGGAGCAGGGCAGCCTAGCTGCATCGCGGTGACCCCACCCCCTACACAGAACACACAGCAGGAAGCACACACCACAACGGCTGGCTCACAGGACCACCACGGCCAACACATGGAATTCCAACACCGTGTGTTAGCGTGACAGGAGGTGATGGCTGATCAGCTGCGGGTGGGTTTTGACCTTGTGGCAGCCAAACTCGATGCCATACATGGGTGTCTGAGTCCCATTAGGGACACTTTCAGTCCCTAATGGACACCCACTGTCTGCACCATGCTCACGACAATCCTTGGCTGACCTCGCTGGGGCCATTACTCGGAAACAAGAACTGTATAGTCAGACAGGCTCCAGCGATGACAGCACGGAGTTGGCACAGATGTGGAAGACAATGGAGCGGATTCAGGCTGGAAGTCGGCCAGCCACGGCTGAACACCAGCAAGATGTAGCTGGGATCTTCAAGGCCTTGCAGATCCTCATCTTGCCATTGCTGCCACAGAGCCTGTCCCAGATAACTGATGCCGTAACTTCGACACACACATCTCCGCCCCCTGATGTGTCATTGGCACACAGTGATGTAGCCCTATCACCTTCGCACCCTGATGTGTCAGTGCTCTACAGTGATGCAGCCATAACACCACCACACACACCTGACACGCCGGACACAGAAGTTGTCTCAGAGAAGTAAAATGTGGAGGGTAATGACTGTGTGAGGAAGGAGGCAGTAGCATCCGTACCCGCCACATGGCCAGTCTCTGCCTGGTTCAGCCCTATGCATCATGCCCTGAAACAACACCTCCCACTGTCCCCCGGAACACACTGCGACATTCACCTGGACCCCGACATGGACTGACATATCTGCTGTTGTACCAATGACACAGCAATCCGGCTGTGGACTGAACTCTTCCTCTTCATATTAACCTTGCATTCCCTCAAGGACTCTGGTTGTCCCACCACTGTGCAACCACGTAATGTGGTCTTGAACTGGCCACGTACCCCTCCAGCTCCGACACTCCCAAGAATGTGAATAAAACATTCCAAATCAGACAGATGTGTCATGTCTATGTTCACTCACGTGTACAAGTATGGATGAATGTAGGAACATTGATTGCACAAAAGGGTACACCCTGGTAATTGTCATCAATGCGCATGTTTTACCCTGACCCACATGGCCAATTAGATGAAATGCGAAGGTGTGAACTAGCTGTGGCCTCATTGCACATGAACAACAATCTTGCATCCCCCAATGTAGCCCAACGTCCATGTATTGTATAGGGCAGTGTGTGTAAATATCAGAATTGGTAGCCCGCATGAAGTAGTGTCCCCCATCGCATGTGGCTACAGAACATCTCTTCGCATGACCTAGTCACACACATCTGTGTGGACACAGTCTGTTTCAATGGATCATATTGATCCACATGGCATGGAGTAGGACACCATACTCACATTGCTGAAGACACATAAGTGCACAGGTCTACCAGCAACTATCCCAAACACTATGTCTGGCTCACAGATGAGGAGCTGCCAATAGGGATTCACCACCTTTGTACCAGGGGCAGTCTGTCCCTCCCTGTGGACGGACAATGCTCATTGAGGCACATGATTAGTTATACTAATCAACACTCATCACAGTTGTACATTGTTGCATTTGCGTAGACTTTATTAGCATGTACGTGTCAGTACGGGCAAGTAATAGGCCACAACAAGCAGACAAATGCTGAAGACACTTACAGGCAGAATGGGAACGTGTCGAGGTGCAAGAAATGGGGAGGCAAAAAAGAACACATATCCTTACGATTGACAAAGGTCTCAGCCCACCTTGCCTTGCTGGTCGTGTCATGTGATATTTGGCGTCTGCTCATAGCCCTGTATCAGGGGACACGACTCACAGCCCATGGGATCTGCATGGAGCTGTACCACCAGACTGCGCCGACAGTGTGCTATGCTGACAGTGAGCAGGTGAAAGGGACCAACAAGGTGACATGTCGTGCTACATTGCAATGTGTGTAGTGTCCCTCCAGCAGTATGTCAGATTTAGGAACTTTGCCAGACGACGCTGTGCAGCTCTGCCCATGGGGCTGCAGCACCTTGCACAGTTGTGTGTACACACGCATAGTTCCACACACATGCATTCTGAGTCCAGGCGAATGCAGACATGTCCACAGTTGTTCTGGGATATGTGACCATTTCTCCACGATGCAACACGGTGCTGAGATCTGTGCTCTGCGTGTCAGTCAGTTGTGGCTGCGGGAACGTAGTCACTCATCCATGAATGCGAGCTCAGCTTCATGGGCAATCGGTTCCAGAAGTACATCGTTCGAGTTCAAGGAACACGAGGGAGAGCCAATCCATTAACTGGTCCGGACAAATGTGCTCCGACCATGCAATTTCACCAACCTGCAACACAGCCCAATAGGAGAGCACCTCAATGTGGTCACTGCACACGATGACTTGTGCAATCTCCCACCCACTGCGGCCGGCACAGACACCCCATATCAAGACATTCCATGCCCGGGTATCCCGGTTGCACTCCTGTTCGTGGGCCAACAGGGGACGCAAAGTCATAATCCAGTTCAGCTACCGTTGTGTTGGATGGGCAGACCTCCATGGGCCACTCGAATGTGCATGATCGACAGTGGAACCAGGGCTGGACGCATGTGATGTACGCAAGCCGGAAACTCGGACGGTAACTGATTCTCAAAACTGCCATTGGCAGAGCTCCCAACAGATGCAGCATTCGTGCACGGCACATTTTCACGTGACTGGGGTTGTGCATGTGCCCAGGATTGACTGCCATTGCGTTTGTTGGTATCGTACCACCGGCACTCCTCAGACCGGCGGCAGTTATGTGGACGATATGCCACAGCTCGGAACAATGAGTAGTATGTGGGTTCAAAGTTTGGACGTATGGATTGTTTTTTGCCAATGTGTTGGGGGCATGCCATGCAGGTGTAGCCCGAGCAGAGACAGGTGTGTGTGGGGTGAGGACAAGTTGGTCTTTCATTAGCGCAGTTCGTGGTGTGGGAGTCGCCAGAGTCTGGTATGGTTTCTCTCTCAGGGGTTGCCGGGCGCATTGAAGACCAAGGTCGGAGGTTCGGATGTCCTTCCGCCTTGTATATTGAGACAAAGGAGCTTTCATGCCTAATTTTAGTCTGACTACTGCTTGCATTTCTGAAGTGTGATGTGGCCTTCGCGCTGAAATTGTTGCCAGGCCTTAGATTTAGGGTGCACCAATTGCGAAACATACGCAACAGTTGGCATGTATGAGCCAAGGGTCCGATTGTCCTTGCACTCCTTGTTCAGTCTCTCTCTTTCTCTCTCTGTCCTTTGATGTGTGCCTGACACACCTTCTTATCTGGGACATTGTCTTACAGGCTGCCACTTACAGATTGTCCAGGGAGGACCCGCCATGACTCTTCCAAATAGTTGTTTGGTGAGAAATTTGATTGTGATATTTGGTTTGGACGTTCAATGGCGAATGATTCACTCTGCTTTTTCTGTCCTCATATAACTGTTAGTTGTGATTCTGTGGCATCATGCAAATGATTTTGTTCATGATTTCGTGACTTTGATGTGCAATCTCTTGGTCTGGGGGAGGTGGGGGGTGCCCAGGGTGTGGCCCCGGGTGGGGTGGGGGGGGACTGGGGGTGGTTGCGGTGGGTGTTGTGGGCATGTTGGGGATCCGAGCTGCATGGTCAGTAGTTCCATGGCATCTGTTGTTTTGTTCTTCAGGTGTGGCTCTGGACTGGGCTCCCTTTATGCTGCAGTTTGTCCTCCGGCTTTGCGCCAGGTCAGAGCAGGTGTTAATTTCCTGCTGCTACTGCACCATATCACATTTTTTGTGATCTTATCACCGATCTGGCTGGTCGTTGAGAATATTGAGGTGTGGTGTTGTCGCAGGTTTTTGCTCGGGAATGGCTACTCCGCATCTCATTAGCGATAGTTGCCAGGGTCATCCGTGGCGATGTTTTTTGAGGATGCTATCGCCAGAAAACTGGTGATATGGGCTGTTTGTACGAGCTTGTGAATGGGGCGGTAAATTTATCGTGACTTTGGCTGTGATAAAGTGCCGATAACTCGCCGATAGCTCCTTGAGAATATGCCCCTAAGAGAATAAGAAATATCATAAAGGAACCTGTGCAGCTGCTCAAAGCTGCCAGCTCACTGACAACCATAAACTGCAGTCTATCCTTCAGACATCTTAAATCCTCTATACTGCTAAGCGCTCCGGCACATAGCATGTTAACCGCACCTTGGGGGTCATTAAGCACAAAGTGGAAACATTTACTACATAGGATCCAAAATAATGTAAAGACAGCACTTCCAACTTCCAACCACACACCTTACATGGTGTACTTGCTGTCCTAGTGAGCAAGCACTTCAGTGCCACACACAGTAGTGCTAAGCGCTATATAAATCTTGCAATACAATAAAATAAACGGTGTGACACACACATGCAATCTATATCAATGTCAGTGTAAGGTACAGAGAAGCGACATTGCTGTCTGTGCAGTAAGTCAGTAGAATGTGTGAAAGCATGAAGTGCCCAATTCACAAACTGCATTTAGTAGTATGTAATGTAGTACTATAGTCCTACAAAAAGGAATTCATAAAGCTATGGCTGGAGATATTTGTATATGCTTTTGTGGTAAATGTGGAGGGCAAGCAAGAGCGGCTGGAAAATGGGGACATTTAAGCAGGGGTTTAGGAAGCCACACAGCCACAAAACAGAAAAAGTAGTCCTATCCACAAACTACACTTCTAAAGTTACCACTGCCCTAAAGATGTAAAAATATTTGTGAATGTACACCAGCTCAGCTTTGGCGCAAATTAAGCACCATACATGGCCACTTACAGGCACTGTAAAACACTCCAAATCAAAACAATGGTGGCAGAGAAATTAAACAACCATCAGGAAATAATGCAAAATAAAATAAATTATTGTGACATTCAAATAATTATATATATTTTAAGGGTTAAACATCATATGTAATTGGAATTTCATTATTTTATATTTTTAAAATGTAATAATACTTTTTTTTTAAAGTATTTAATTAATTTCACAAATAATCTTTAACAAAATCTACTACTTATGAAATACAAAATACAAATGTTACTAAGGTGCCGATTCGGATCCTGGAAAAATTTCCCCCGTCCGAATATATAGAATCTGGACTTTTTTCCGCTTGAATCGTACAAGTAGCGTACAAACTGCCAAGTACGATTCGCATGGGAAAAACTCCATACGAATTACATCCGGAAAAGTTCCCCACACGTCCTCGGGTCAGAAATTGTGTCCGACACATCTCCGGACGATTTACCGTACGAATCGGAAAAATGAAGTCCGACCGCGCAAGTACGATCACTCCCGTCCTTTCGATTTCACAACTGTATGGAAAAAACACCGTACGGACCGAACTCCCATAGCAACCATGGAGACACGTGCCCGCATACGCGCCGAACACCCCACCACAGACCCCGCATGTACGCGCAAAATGCCCCCCGGCCACGGATGTACGCGCCGAACCCCCACCAGTGTATGCATGGAGCGTACCCCCACCCGTGTATGCATGCAGCGTACCAACTCCCCACCCGTGTATGTATGGACCGTACCCCCACCCCACCCGTGAATGTACGCACCGTACCCCCACCCCAGCCGTGTATGTACGGACCATACCCCCACCCCACCAGTGTATGTACGGACCATACCCCCACCCGTGTATGCATGCAGCGTACCGACTCCCCACCCGTGTATGTACGGACCGTACCCCCACCCCACCAGTGTATGTACGGACCGTACCCCCACCCCACCCCTGTATGTACGGACCGTACCCCCACCCCACCAGTGTATGTACTGACGGTACCCCCACCCGTGTATGTACGGACCGTACACCCACCCCACCAGTGTATGTACGGACCGTACCCCCACCCCACCAGTGTATGTACGGACCGTACCCCCACCCGTGTATGTACGGACCGTACCCCCACCCCACCAGTGTATGTACGGACCGTACCCCCACCCGTGTATGTACGGACCGTACCCCCACCCCACCAGTGTATGTACGGACCGTACCCCCACCCGTGTATGCATGGAGCGTACCAACTCCCCACCCGTGTATGTATGGACCGTACCCCCACCCCACCAGTGTATGTACGGACCGTACCCCCACCCGTGTATGCATGCAGCGTACCAACTCCCCACCCGTGTATGTACGGACCGTACCCCCACGCCACCAGTGTATGTACAGACCCTACACCCAGCCCCCCCTGTATGTACGGTGCAAAACACCACCACCGATGGACAGTGCGGACCAACACCCTGCCCGTGTTCGTACGCACCCTACCCCAGGCCCACACACCAGCACCCTCACCCAACATCGGGCATGTACGAGTCGTACTAAGCCATAGCAAAGGGCAGCACTGTACAACAACATGGCCCATGAACGCACCATACAGGCGCAAAAACACTCCTACTGAACCAGGACTAACCAAAAAAACACAAGGACAGTCAATCCGAGGCCCACAACACCACAAAACATATCCAACAAGGCCAAATACATCCTATACACTGACCTGCAACTGACAAACAGATAAACAGAGGCCCAAACCACTACCACTCCTTATAACACACCCACCCAAAGTTCAAACACAGCCACACCCACAAATGGACCAATAAAAAGGCCCAACACACACAAACCATGATCCTTTGCAACAGATGCACTGCTGCCAGACCCCAGAGACAACGCACTGCACCATACTTCAACCATCAATACACCTTACACTAGCACTCTTTCACACAACCACCATCACAAAGACACCCTCATCACATTCACACACACACACCCACACACCCACAACCATCCACACCCCCACCCCCACAACCATCCACACCCACACCCCACACCATGCCCACCAACAAGAATCCAAAGTTCACAAAGGTCGAGCTGGAGTCCCTTGTCGACGAAATCATCAGAGTCGAGCCACAGCTCTTTGGAACATTGGTCAGACGGACCAGCATATCAGAAAAAACTGCCATGTGGGAGAGGATAGTCAATTCCGTGAATGCTGTTGGGGCCACCAGAAGGACCAGGCATGAGTGCCAAGCCAGGTGGTACGATCTGCGGAGGACGGTCCGCCGCAAAATGACGGATGAGCACAACCAGGCCAACATCACTGGAGGAGGTCCGTCCCGCAGACCGGTACACTACCATCCCTGGGAGGAGAAGGTGATGGCCACGCTGCCGCCGTTGGGAGTAGACGGACTAGAAGGAGTCCGAGAGCCTGGTGAGTACACAAACAACTCACCTCACATGGGGGGAACGCCATATACAACCCAAATACCAATCATGCACGCAACCCCCCCAAAGCCAGCACCGGACACAACCACACTCCAAAAACACACACATGCACTAGCGCCTCCATGCCCCATGCCCCAAGCAAGGCCATGCTAAGTCACAGGCCACACAAAACACCAACACAAGACAGGATGTCCCCGATGCCGGGAGGGTGGGCCTCAAAACTAACATAGAGCAACTCTGAAGCACACAACAATGCCCTCAGCCCATATGGCTTAGGGCACAGCCATACCAACAGTGTGTCCCCACACAGTACTGTTTTGCCTGCTAATGGTGGCCACGTTGCAGGACGACATGGGTATGAAGGCACAATTTGCACATAACAGCAGCCAATGAAGACGCAGCACACTGAAAGAGTGTCAGCACACACCGCCACAGCAGCAGCGCAGGCTCAGACACTCCGCCCAATGGGTGCCCGCAGAGAAGAAACAAACCCACATGAACAAGCCAATGGCCTTTGCAAGACCTGCAAACTGTGTGTGCCCAGGAAGCTGGGCTGAGGTGACAGAGGGTGACACACAGAGGGAGGGAGAGGGGCAGAGAGAGGGACACAGACAGAGGTGGACACAGGGAGACAGACAGAGGGAGGGAGGAGGCTGACAGAGGGAGGGAGAAGGGGAGACAGAGGGAGACGGACAGAGGGAGGAGGCTGACAGAGGGAGGCAGAAAGGGAGACGGACAGAGGGAGGAGGCTGACAGAGGGAGGGAGAAAGGGAGACGGACAGAGGGAGGAGGCTGACAGAGGGAGGGAGAAAGGGAGATAGAGGGAGACGGACAGTGGGAGGAGGCTGATAGAGGGAGGGAGAAAGGGAGACGGACAGAGGGAGGAGGCTGACAGAGGGAGGGAGGAAGGGAGACGGACAGTGGAGGAGGCTGACAGAGGGAGGGAGAAAGGGAGACAGAGGGAGACCAAATCACCCTTGGGTGGTGTGGCCATGTCCGCTCGTCAGCAGGTGGACTGTGTGCATGTAGATAAGGTTTGGCAGTGCCTTAACCCCCACTTCAACCTTTGATAAACACTAGGCCATGTGTCAATCTGTGCACGAGTACATCCGTGCTGCAGGCACAAACAGAACCTTACACCCAGTATACCTACCCACTGTGTTCGTCAGAACCCTGTCACAAATTGTTAAGTTACCTACATGCATTCTCAAATAGCATGGAATAAACACCATTTGGCCACGTACAGTGCAACACGTAAGGCGGCTCTGCATGGCTTGCTACGCCCGCTCACTACACTGCTGACTGCGTTCCCAAAATATGCATCAACTAAGATTGTGTCACACATAGGTAAAGTGTCGAAAGCTGTGGCCAAGTGACATACCCATGCACAAGTGCACTGTGTGAGGAATGCTAGCTAAATCCAACCACCCAGAGGAACTGTGCCAAATCAAAAAAGAATGAAACATGGAAGTCGCATGTAACACAATTAACACTGTCTCTCTCACACACAGTTCAACGTCATCGATCTCCCCCCAACACTGGGGGGGAAGACTCACAGGACCAGGCTCTGCGTGAAGAGGACACCACCGGCAGCGACGACTCTCACCACTCCATGGATGACCCAGACCAACCTGGCCCCTCTGGTGTCCAACCACCTGCAGCACCTGCGTCAGGTACAACTGTGCCAACCACCACCCCCATTCCTGCCATATCCCAGGAGACACCCAGGAGCCCTGCCCGCACACAACAACACAGCCAGTCTGTCCACGAGGGACAAGGTTCTCCGGGCACCCAGGAGGAGGCAGGCGACACCGCAAATGCCATCCCTCAGGGGTCCCGGAGACCCGATGTGCCCACAACGGCAGGCCAGGCGCAAGTGGGCAGGGGTGGTGGGAGTGGAGGACGGCGGAGGCGGGAACCTGCCCAGTTGGCTCAGGACCCGGCTATGGCACACGTCAGAACCATCCTGGACGCATACCGGCGTGACTCCAGAGGCATCCCCAGGTAGTGGGGACCCTCATTGAGATGAAGGCCCTGCAGGTTGAGCATCATGCCAGGATGGAGGCAAGACTTGCAGAGCTCTTGGCGGTGCACAGGGACATGAGCCAATCCCTCCGTCAGATCACCCAAAGCCTGGCAAACCCTCCCTGTGCCACCAGGCGTAGAGCAGCACCAGATCCAGGGAGGGAGGAGGAGGAGGATTCATCTGACGGAGCGTCCCTTGCATCGTCAAGGCAGGCGTCTGAGGGTCCCCGCAGGAAGGTGGGTCGTCCACGAAAAAGACCGTGAGAGTCAGCGGAACATCACCATCTCCCAGGTCACCTGGCCTGGCACCTGGCCCTCTGGCCCAACAGCAGCACAGCAGCAAAGGACATTCTCTGCCACATGGCCTTGCTGGTCACTGTCTGACCAATGTTGACAAAGACTGTGGCACAGACTCTGATGACTGTCAATGGCAAGGACACCAACTCACCCTGTGAACTTTGGATTCTACACTCCCGCCAAGCACCTCTTGTCACCCCCCCAAACACGTACCCCAGCACTAATAAAATTCAACACAATCACAAGATGATGCTGTCATTTTGCATTATTCCACTACATGTGTGTGTTGTAAAGTCAAACCATGCCTGATTTCTGAATTAACTCCAAACATCCATACCCTGGGGTTTGAGTCTGGCACAGGACACAGATGGGTCACAACGTACCATCCAAGACAGACATGGAGCACCATACTCACCCGTGATGGGCCCAACCAGCTGAGGGGGTTCCCGCACAACTGTGCCTACAGACCTATTGAGAAGAGCAACAGTCATGCGCAGAGGTCAGGGATCATGTGGAGTGTCCTGGGGTGGGAGTCCCAGGTATGTGTAGACACGTGGCAGAACCATGTCCTGCATGCTTGAGTCAGGTGGATGTGGAGAATGGTGGGCCAGCCAAGGTTGGATGCATGGAGATGGCACAATTGGGTGTTGGACCACAATGCCACAAGGTTGTGTTGTGGTTGTGGGCTGCATCCTGAGTGTGTGCGTGGATTGAGAAGGGCAGTGATCCACTCCCCCATCTCTGTTGGACGTTGATGTGGCCTGGTCGCCGGATGTAGTAGCAGAGCTGTGCAGATGCACCCTGGATGCGGACAAGTATCATGGGATTTCTAACGCACATGTCCGTAGAGTGCAGGGTAGGATTAGACACGGATGTCGTGGTTGACCTGGGGGATGGTCTCCCTCTTGCCTTGAGGTGGATGGAACTGGGGATCTTGTGCATAATGCAGAGTGTGCTGCCGCATGAGGCACAGATGCTGCTGATCAGCATAGCACATGTCAGCACGCAATCCATGATGAACACCATCTCGTTTGCGTGGACACTGGGTGCCCTTGCTGCAGGGCCTGCAGCAACATGCGCCATGTCAAGGAAACAATGCCACAAGTAGCACACAAAGACAAGGATCTCAGGAAGGAACTATGTAAAAGGTGTATGTCAAGGAAGGAATGTCTGGTTCAACATGACACACACACACAATGGATTCACATGCAGCACAGTGGCCGTCGTGGAGACTGACATGCCACAATACCTACACAGCCATGGACATCATGCACAATACAGAATCTAATCCCTGACAAACAGCTTGCATCTTGCTACTCTACACATAGACTCATATGCACCATCTCTGAGAACAATGCCAGACATGCCGCATGCACAGTGGCAACAGACCACCATTGACAGAGATGAGGCACCTTGGAGGCAGAGGGACACCTTTATTACTCGTGTGTCGGAATGCTAATGCAACTCTGTCAACACATACACAGGTCATGTGGATGAACACGTGGGACCAACACTGGCACCCCCCTTACCGCCACAGATGCTGGAAATCCATGGCACTGGCACACAAGTGACGGGTTACAGCTAAACACCCCCTGCTGCTCACGGAGAGCCTGCTATACACCATTGAGCCCCTAATGGGGAATTCACACACCATGTCAACCCGGTGCAACCCATATGTTTCCGAGGCCAGTGTTACACACATTGATGGCTCCATCACACTCCCATTACAGATGACTGTCACCAAGTCTGACCATCAATTCAGGTGAATTCTGCTTCAGGTCATGTGCCCCATGGTGATTCTACATGTATGCAAAGTAACCAAACATGAACAGGAGCAGTGCACACACATTCAAAACAAATACCACTCCCAAAAAGCCGTGCTGCATCCCTTACCCGAAGGAGATTTTCAAACTTGTCCGTGCATGTAACGCTGATTCAGCACATGTTGCTGTGTTCATGAGGAATAGCAGGAGCACAACAATGCCACCAGTAGACAGCATGCACAAGTACCTGTGGATGGGAGACACACCAGAAGTCAGCCAAAAGAAGCACATCCGCATGCATGTACTCGACACGTATTAGGTTGTCAACATGCTAGGTGACAATGATGACTCTGGAAAAACATTCTACTATTGCACCATCACTCGAGTGACACATCCAAACACACCTCAGACTCACTTGGAAGACATGCAGATGGACACACACATTGCAACACATGCCACACACAGCCCAATGCGTGCACACTCAGACACTGGAACTCACCACTAAGCAAAGAAGTCGCGTATGAGCCGACTCCGCATGTCCTCTACTGCCTCCTCCTCCTCCACATCACTTGCCTCGTGCCCAAGCCCTTCATCCTCCACGGGTGGATGGTCCTGCTCATCTGGATCCAGGATGAGTGGCACAGCTTTCTCCACTGCCATGTTGTGCAGCATGCAGCACACGAGGAATATCTTGCAGACCTTCACCGGTGCATATGGGAGTGCGCCACCGGTCTTGTGGAGGCAATGGAATCGGCTCTTCAGGAGGCCAAACGTCCTCTCTATCACTCGCCTGGTCCGCCCGTGGGCGTTGTTGTAGCGGTGATCGGCAGCCGTGCTGGGGTTGCGGAGAGGCGTGATCAGCCATGGCATGTTGGGATAGCCAGCGTCCCCTACATGGAAACATCATGGACAAGAGTGGGTCAGGAGGAGCAGTAAGACAGGAAGATGATGTTAAATACAGGACTGCCAGAGTATACCCACCAACAATACATGCTCGTTCATTGCGCAGCTGCAGAATCATTTCAGGCACCCTGCTACGCCTCATGATGTACGCATCGTGTGCTGATCCTGGAAAACGAGCACAGACATGTGAAATCACCATGTTGGCAAGACACACCGCAAGGGCATTAATGGAGTAGTAATGCTTGCGGTTACGGAAGGCTACCTTCTGTGCCTGTGGTGGTACCAAAGCCACATGTGTTCCATCTATGGACCCAATGACATGGGGCATCCCTCCCAGGGCATAGAACTCACGCTTGACAGCTGTCAACTGCTCAGGAGTTGGGAATTTAATGAACTCATCAAGGTGCTCCAACATGGCCTCTAAAAAATCATGCAGAACACGGCTGAACATGGTTTGGGACATCCCACCGACATGGGCAATGGTATGTTGAGAGGTACCCGTGGCCAAGAAATGTAGGGCTGCCATCACCTTCATCTTGGGTGTCAGTGCACCAGGATACCTGTGTAGCGGTTGGAGGTGTGCTGCCAGCCGTGTCGTCAAGTCCTCAATCAAACATTGGGGGAAGCGGTAGCGGCGTATACAGTCATTTTCCCGCATGTCAGCCAAGTCCGGAATTGGTCGAAGGAGAGGCGGAGCCCTGCAGTGAATTAGAAGGGACAACGAAGAGTGAGTACAGTACACCACCAATGTCAATGTACAGAGCACATGCTCAACAGGCAATACACATATGCTACATATAGAGTCAGGTCTGTGCAATGTGCCCTGGACACGTATGCCAGGCATGTGACACTCCTACCAAGAGCCAGCTACAAACGTTGATTCTCAACCTCATTATGCCATCCCATGAAACTAGCTGTGGGCCAGTGTAAGTGAGCAGGCAGACGCATTACAGGAGTTACAGACATCCAAATATGTGCAGAAGAAGGATGTTTATTGTACAGACAGGTTGCGGAACACTAGAGGCACAGGTGACATGTCATAGAAAAAGGACAGACCACACACCTTGCCATGAAGGATTGCATATCAAGACTGATCACACATACATTGAGAGTATGCAGATATGTCCTTGTTTTTAAACTTCGTGTCGATGCATACATACACACCTTACGTCGGATTACACATGTGTGCTGGTGTGCGTAACAATGTGCCATGCCCATCTACACACAGACACATGTTGGTTGCAGCAACAGCAGATGCATTTGACCAAACACCTACAGCAAACCTATGGGAAGAGATGACACACACATGACATAGCTACAGCGTGCAACGCGGGCATTCACTTGAAAATGGAAAATGCCGTGTACCTGGCATCAGGGGACATTTGCGGGTGTCAGTGACTGTGCCATGCCAGTGACGCATGGCCCACCAAGTCAGTACTACATGCACACATGTCAAAGGAGTGAAGGGAATGTGTGGCACATAGGGCACCATCACACGTGACATGTGTACACAGCCCATCATACTGTAATTAGCTTCACACCTCAGGAGTATGGTGCCACATCACAGCCTGACCCACCTGTGCCCGACACATGTAGTACTGCACAGACGATGCCTTGATGTCCAGCCCTGGCCATGTATGACAGCTCAATTCATTCCTGTGTGCTGCCTGTCACCACTGTCAGGTGTGAATCCCACCGTACATACGCTCCGAGGGCGTGTGTGGGGTCTCTATCACTATGGTGGTGCTGGCGTACGTGTACGCCATAGTAGTCCGGACCGTACACACGCGTGTACGGTCCCTATCACTATGGTGGTGCTGGCGTACGTGTACGCCATAGTAGTCCGGACCGTACACACGCGTGTACGGTCCCTATCACTATGGTGGTGCTGGCGTGATAGGGACCGTACATACGCGTATACGGTCCCTATCACTATGGTGGTGCTGGCGTACGTGTACACAAGCGTGTACGGTCCCTATCACTATGGTGGTGCTGGCGTACGTGTACGCCATAGTAGTCCGGACCGTACACGTGTGTGAGACCGAGTTTCAGGTTTGAATTTTGCATCATGTGGCCGGCAGAAGTCGGTTGGAGACAATTTATTTTGTTGCAATGTGGTTGTTGACATTACATCATGCTCAATTTTAAAACCATGCATAGCCTGTCACTGGGGTAGTTTTAAATTGATTGGAGGACACGTAGGATGCTAATGTGACTGAGCCAATCACTCTGTACTCCTGTAAATGAAACAGGCCAGCAAGGAATATATAAGGCAGCCAGGTCCCTTGAGAGAGCACTTGCCTGCACATCCCTTCATTACACAACACTGCTGCTGCTTGTCATTCCTCTGGCACCATGTCCAGGTCTGTGGAGAGGGCCCAGCCATTCACCATGGAGGAGAATATGGCATTGCTGGATGTGATCCTCCCACAGTATACCATGCTGTATGGTCGACCAGGGGAGCAGGTGAGTGCAGACCCCACTAGCTTAAACTGTGCCCCTCATTTTTACTGTGACTTCTGGCATTGTGTCCAGGTGTGACAAACATGCAGGGTTCTTCATAGTGGTTCCCAGGGGGGAGGGGAAGGGCTCATGTCTCCCATGCAGAGCATGCTGTAGTTTCTGTGTGCACAACGCACTAGCATGGTGCTTACTGTGACGATCACTGCATGGTGCATGCCACTTTCGGACTGCCTAATCCTCCTGGAAATGTTGTTCCTACAGTCCTGATGTGAGTCTGTGCTCCCCCAGGGTGACAGGTGCCAGGACCCACAGATGTGTGTCTGTTCTGTGTACCTGTGGTGAGAGTGTCCAAATGATGTGTTCGTCCCCTGGACATTGGTGTGTGTGTGTGAGTCCCCTGTCATGTGGGTGTGTGCATATGTGGAGTGTTGCACCCCAGCTGCATGTGGGATGGATACACCCTGGCCATCTGATGTGAGCAGGGAGCTGTGCTGGATGTCTGCCGTGCTGAGACAGACCCACATCTGTGACACCCCCAGTCTAGTGGCACATGTGCAGAGTGAGGTTTGTAGTGGCAGTTGCCAATGCCAGGTGATTGTTTAGTGCCTGTGTGTGTCTGTGTACTCTGCTGAGGTGGCGTAAGTGGGCTGGGGCATGTGACTGCTTAGGGGTACTGTTCAGATTCCTTTTGGAGCTTGGGATGCACAGTGTGAGCCTGCATCATTGATTGTGTTGCACTCCTCATGCCACCTGTGTGCTTTCAATGGCACCTACTGCATTTGCCCATTCCCAGGAGGATGATGTCACTATGACAGGTGCAATGAGTTGGCTGCATACTGTGGCCAGTTCAAACATGCATGATTTGTAATATGTGTTTCTCTGTGTCATTGATAAGGTGGATTGATGTATTATCACTTTTGCATCCTCACAGGTAGGCGTCTGTGCCAAGGGGGAGATCTGGAAGCAAGCCGTCAGTGCCGTGAGGAGGACGGATGGTCGGAAGTGGCGCCTAGCCCAGGTGAGGAAACGCTGGCAGGACATCCGGTGCTGGACGCGGAGGATCGCACGGTTCCTGCTGGGGGACTCACCTGAGAGCCACAAAAACCGTGGGCGCCGCCGTCTGACCCACATCCATAAGCGTGTGCTGGCGGTGGTCTTCCCTGATCTGGATAGGCACCTAGCGGAGAAGCAGCGGCAGGAAGGGGGTAGGTACATGTGTGTTTGTTGTGTGTCACCAGCTTTTGAATGTGCGCAGTTGCATGGATACACTGCCAGGGTTTAATGTGCAGTGCGTATCCTGTTCCCCAAAGTAAAGCGGTGCTGTTCTTCCTCCCTTCCCCTCCTTGCCATGTGTTCCCTGGTCTGTGTGTAGTCACTCTTGCACAAGGTCATCTAGGCTGGCAGTAACTCCAAGTGCCCAATGCTTGCAGCATCATGTATGGGGGTGGTGTGTAACAGGTTTTTGCACTTTGCCTGTGCCCTGGCCAGTTCAGTCATTGTGGGGTCCATGTTAGTTGTCACTGATGCTGAGTCCCGACATGGGAGTATGTGTTTCATGTGTACTGCCTTACTGCCTGCATGTCGAATGTTGTGCCCTCTGACATGATGTGCTTGAGTGTGGGATGTGCATAGTGCAGGGATGGTGGCTTGTGTTCCAGTCATATCCATCCAGGGCCATGGAGTAGTATGGCCACTATAGTCCCCTGGGGCACCTTTTCCTAGGTATCATGTGTGTCATCAGACAATGTGGACATTCTCTGTGTCTTCAGCATAGTTTGGGCCCTGTGTCATAGTACCATGGCCTCATTAGAATTTGTGTATACTGTGCTACATGTGTCCACTGTACAGGGTGACCTAAATTAGCTGGTGCATACTCACAGGGGCCAGTGCCTGTGTGTCTTGGTACAACTATCTGATGATGGTTGTTTGTCAGTGATATGTGTGGACAGGCGCACCAGGGGTAGTTTGTGTGCGATCAGGATTAATTGCAGGCCATGTGTTTTCATCCCAGACTAAGAGGTGTAAGTACTTCCTCTGTCTCAATCACATTGTCTCAGGTAGGGGGGGGGGGTTGGTGCGGGCAAGGCCTACATGTCCAAACCTGAAGTCTCCTTGCTCGGTCTGGCCAGTGTGTGATGTTTGTGTGGCCAAAAACTCAAGGTGCAGTGCCCCAGTCATGTTGGCCATGGTTTACTGTATTACCTTTGCAGCATGTCCCAAGAGTTGCTAGACATGGTTCCTGCTCATCCCTTTCTTGGCTACGCTGTGTGTGGCTGATGCTGTGCTAGATTGTCCCCAGAGCCTGGCTCCTCTGTACAATTTGATATCAAGTTATTTGCTATTGTGTCATGCTCTCCATATTTTAACAGTGGCATGGTGGGTCAACAAACTCTGTGTTGCAGGGACTACATATGTACCTTGTATTGTAGATGTTACTCTTGTAGCTTTTCAGGCTATTCACTGTGACCTATGTAGAGTTGACTCATGTGACATATGTATACAGGTGTCTGATTTCTCCTGTCTCTTCACCTTGCCCACAGCAAGGTCGGGGGACTACGAGGGAGATACTGGAACGGACCGTGAGGAGGGAGCGAGCACCAGTGCCAGCAGTGCAGAGTTGTCTGGCACATCGAGTGGCACGGAGGCCGACGGGAGTGCAGCGGAGGACCTGTCCAGTCAAACCACCACCGACTATGACGCAGACGGGTCCGAGGATGAGCACTCCGAGGGGGCGGAGGCTGCTCCCACAGCTGACACCAGCACTCCATCGCTACCCGCCCCCTCCATTCCGCTCACCGGCCTCCCACTTGCTCGTGTCCCTTCCCGGCGTGCTAGGTCACCACGTGTCTCCTTCTTGCCAGGCACCGCACCCCCTGCCCCTGTCTCCACTGCTGCCACCAATGCCGAGTCTGTGGACATCCTGCGGCAGTTGCAGGTTGCTCAGACTGCGATGCTTAATGTCCTCCATGGCCACAGCCAAGTGATCAACCAGATGGAGGCATACATGGAGGGCATTTCAGCTGCGCAGTCTGACCAACGCAACTTGCTGAGGTCCATAGACTCGACACTGACTGCAGCATTGGGTCTCCTGCAGCACTACGTCCCCCCCCTACCCCTGCAGTATCCACACTTCCCACTCCCATGCCTGTCCACAATACACCCAGACATAGCCATGCACGCACACCACCAGACACAGGCACCACACCACCAGGGAAGGCAAAGCGCACACCTCCTGGCACGCACACACAGGGTGAAGTAGGCACACCCACTGGGTCGGGGGGGAAACGGAAGACACGCAGCCAGAGTGGGAGTCCACATTCCTCACGACCACCACCCTCCAAATCCACTCCCCTCAACTCTCCTGGCCAGGATTCCACCAAAGACTCCTTCATGGCCGCTCTGTCCCTGAGCCCCAAAGTGACACCACCCCGCAAGCGGTCAAAGGAGTCCCCGGTCAGGGTGGTTGATTCCCCCCCCCCCCTGTCCCCACCCTCCCCGGGTAGCGCTGCGACCCATCCCTGCGACCCCCCGCCCCTCCTTGGGGCCTGTGGTTCCTTCGGGTGCAGGGGAGACGCTGGGCGACCTGGCAGTAGTGTGCAGCGCCGTGCTCGAATCCACATTTGACGCTGCCCCACCCCCTGTGTTGGAGTCGTCCGTCCCTGCACCCACAACACCTACCCTTGCCCCTCCTGTCCCTGCGGTGCCTGGTCCTTCCCCCCCACATGATGCCCCCCCCTGTGGATGACAAGGTTGTCTGAACTGTGCAGGCAAGCTAGGGGACACACATCCCAATGTGTCCCCCACCTGGATTGGAACTATGGACTGCCCTATGGGACTTGTGCATTTTGAACTCTTCGTACAATTCATTTTACAACATTGCTGAATAAAGCTATTTTATTTTCCTTGGCACACTACTGCTTTTCGGGCATTGCCGTTGGTGGTGCTGCTCCATGATTTGGGGTGGCGATAATGTGTTAGGTGTCTGGGATATGTTGTAGTGTGCTGTTCGTGGGGTGGACCCTGTTATCTGTGTGCCGTCACACGGTATTTGCTATCAAACTTTGCTCATGTTAGCTGTTACTGCATGGTGACATTGTCCCAAGGTGTGTACCTTCCTCTGTGGACCCTGACATCTTCCCTGCAGGGTGTTGTGAAGACATTTGTGCAGTGCTGTGTCTACATTTGCTGGGTGTGTGACGGACCCCTTCAACTTTGGCCATGCATGCTGGCCAAGGTCTCCACCTGCATCATTTGTGTCATCCTTGGGGGTCACTGTACTTTTGACTGGAGTATATTGACAGGACTTCATGTGTACATGTTCCCTTTTCTGCAGTATGCATGTGTGTACTCCCAGCCTCGCACACATGTGTTTCGTGTTCTGCTGGGTCTTTGAGCACCTGACTGACAATTGTGGGCATTGTATCTGTGTGTACTCAACCCCTTTTTTTCCATGGGCACAGCTAGGGGGACTCTGCACACACCCCTCCTGTGTCTGGGCACTGCTGGGAGGACTCTGCACCCACCCCTCCTGTGTCTGGGCACTGCTGGGAGGACTCTGCACACACCCCTCCTGTGTCTGGGCACTGCTGGGAGGACTCTGCACCCACCCCTCTTATGTCTGGGCACTGCTGGGAGGACTCTGCACCCACCCCTCCTGTGTCTGGGCACTGCTGGGAGGACTCTGCAACCACCCCTCCTGTGTCTGGGCACTGCTGGGAGGACTCTGCACACACCCCTCCTGTGTCTGGGCACTGCTGGGAGTGATAGGCACACACCCCTCCTGTGTCTGGGCACTGCTGGGAGGACTCTGCACCCACCCCTCCTGTGTCGGGGCACTGCTGGGAGGAATCTGCACACACCCCTCCTGTTTCTGGGCACTACTGGGAGGACTCTGCACCCACCCCTCCTATGTCTGGGCACTGCTGGGAGGACTCTGCACCCACCCCTCTTGTGTCTGGGCACTGCTGGGAGGACTCTGCACACACCCCTCCTGTGTCTGGGCACTGCTGGGAGGACACTGCACCCACCCCTCCTGTGTCTGGGCACTGCTGGGAGTGATAGGCACACACCCCTCCAGTGTCTGGGCACTGCTGGGAGGACTCTGCACCCGCCCCTCCTGTGTCTGGACACTGCTGGGAGGACTCTGCACACACCCCTCCTGTGTCTGGGCACTGCTGGGAGTGATAGGCACACACCCCTCCTATGTCTGGGCATGTACGGTCGGGACATACACAGGTGTGGGTACGCTCCATTCATACACAGGTGTGGGTACGCTCCATTCATACACGGCTGTGGGTTCGCTCCGTACATACACTGGTGGGGTGGGGGTACGGTCCGTACATACACGGGTGGGGAGCAGGTACGCTGCATGCATACACGGGTGGGGGTACGCTCCATTCATACACGGGTGTGGGTACGCTCCGTACATACACTGGTGAAGTGGGGGTACGCTCCATTCATACACGGGTGTGGGTACGCTCCGTACATACACTGGTAGGGTGGGGGTACGGTCCGTACATACACGGGTGGGGAGCTGGTACGCTGCATGCATACACGGGTGGGGGTACGCTCCATTCATAGACGGGTGTGGGTACGCTCCGTACATACACTGGTGGGGTGGGGGTACGCTCCATTCATACACGGGTGGGGGTACGCTCCATTCATACACGGGTGTGGGTACGCACCGTACATACACTGGTGGGGTGGGGGTACGGTCCGTACATACACTGGTGGGGTGGGGGTACGCTCCATTCATACACGGGTGGGGTTACGCTCCATTCATACATGGGTGTGGGTACGCTCCGTACATACACTGGTGGGGTGGGGGTACGGTCCGTACATACACTGGTGGGGTGGGGGTACGCTACATTCATACACGGGTGGGGTACGCTCCGTACATACACTGGTGGGGTGGGGGTACGGTCCGTACATACACGGGTGAGGAGTAGGTACACTGCATGCATACACGGGTGGGGGTACGCTCCATTCATACACGGGTGGGGGTAAGCTCCGTACATTCCTGTACCCACGGTTTGCAGGCCTGGGTACGTACCGTCCCCAGGCCTTAAGAGCGTGGGTATGGGCCGTACCACGCCCACCACTACGTCACCCCGACAATGGCGGTACGGCCCGTACCCACGTTCGAATGGCCTGGGTACAGGCCGTACCAGCATTGTTGGGGTGATGTGGGGGTACGCGTGGTACGACCCGTACCAACGCTCTGAGGGCCTGGGTACGGTGCAGACCCCCAATAGGGTGCCGTAGGGGTACGCACCGTCCCCAGCCCTTCAGGACGTGGGTACGGGTCGTACCACGCGTACCCCCACATCACCCCAACAATGCTGGTACGGCCCGTACCCAGGCCATTCGAACGTGGGTACGGGCCGTACCGCCATTGTCGGGGTGACGTAGTGGTGGGCGTGGTACGGCCCGTACCCACTCTCTTAAGGCCAGGGGACGGTACGTACCGGTATTGTTGTGTTCCCGGTTCGCGTCAACATCTACTTCCGTTGTGGCGGACGCTTGCGTTGCTGGACACGCCCCCACCCCCTCGAGGTGACCAGGTCCTGCAGGTCAGGTATGTCCAGGGCATGTGTGATTTGAGACTTGGGTGGGGGTTATGTGTCCTGCCCCTGCCCCCCCCTTTGCCCCTGGGTGTTATTCTGACCTTCTGCGGCGTCTGCGTCGGTGCCTGTAGAGCAGGTGGACTGCTATGAGGGCTGGGATGACACGTAGGTTCGGGTCCATGGCTGTCCGTCGCGTACAGGTGCTCCTTGTGCGCATCGTCCTGGTTCTCCCGGCAGTTTTTGGCAGCCGGGAAATATAATCCGTGCGGGGTGACATCGGTGCGGATTGTACTTCCTGGTTCGTGAACCGCAGCCTGCATGCGTCCCGACGTCACGTCGGAGCATTACCGGATCACATTGGTATGTATATTTTCGTCGGTCGGTGTTTTTTACGATTCGTACGGAAATGGTGTTTCCGTACGAATCGTACTTGCATGTTTGTAATGTTTTTTTCCCGGGTACGAGTCGGACGGAGAAAACGCTCCGACCGACGGTTCGTACCCGGTTTCTCCAGGATCCGAATCGGCACCTAAGTGTGGCATTTTCTTAAATTAGTACCTTATGGTTAGGGCCTGAATTAGATGTTGGCGGATCGAGTCCCGTCGTTGCTTGTTCGACGATTTAATTGCTTGCCTACTTGGCAGTCCGCCCGCCCGATTTAGAGTGGGATTATGAACGAAAGACCGCCTAAATACCCTGACTCCGCCAGTATAATTCAGCTGCCTTGAAGGTGTCAAAGGCAGAAGCTACTGTCGGCGGAAGTGCATCCCGGATTCCTACTTAGCTAATTACGATGCAGCGACGGCCCGTATAGGGCGTGTTACCGGGGCGGTGACGTGGTACAGAGGAGGGGCACGGTGGGGGGTTGCAAAATGTGGCATACGGCCGAGTGCAGGTAAGTTAGGAATGTAATAAATAAAACGAATTTCGTTGCGCGCAGTAACGCCAAATGCGATGCAGCGCGCGCAACAAAATTTGTTTTCTTTATTTTTTTCGTAACTTACCTGCAATCGGACGTATGCTGCATTTTGCAACCCCCCACCCTGCCCCTCCTCTGCACCACGTCACCGCCCCGGTAACACGCCCTATACGGGCCGTGGCTGTTACGATGTGCATTTCGGTCAAGGTAACGGTGGCCGGAAAACCTCCTACTTCGAGTTGGAAGATTCAAAGGAAAAGAGGTAAAACTGTACCTTATTTCCTATTTCCAACTTCCGTGCCATTCTTGTACCCCATTTTCTAGGTCCCTCCTTTTCTTGCAATAATGTGACCACGACACCAATCCACTGCAGTGTTGCAAGGATCAAAGGTAAGTTTTATTACATGTGTCGCAATATGCATGAATGTTGTGTGTATTTTGTTCTTGTGGCATGCAGTATGTAACAAAAAAAGCCAATACACATTACCAACATATGTTTATTGTGGAAAACACAATACATGTGTATATTGACATATATAAAAAGCACTTCTTACCTGTCTCTGCCCCACCAGGATCCCTTGCTCTCAGCAAACTGCCGCTAGGAGACCGCCAGCACAACAGGGACATCTAAATCGACATGCTGCAAACCTACCACCATGACGGCGGCGGAGTACTGGCAGCCAGCAGAGAAGACGACCGACGCGGCGGTTTTCCAATCTGTTGCTGCTACATCTAAATACGGCAGGCGGAACACCATCAACTTGATGGAGTACTTGAGACCG
Organism: Triturus cristatus; assembly: GCF_964204655.1. Lineage (NCBI taxonomy): Eukaryota > Metazoa > Chordata > Amphibia > Caudata > Salamandridae > Triturus > Triturus cristatus. Next base: position 435,052,118 of record NC_140594.1, on the reverse strand, counting down.
CCTACACTGCGGGACGGTCATGGTCCCGCCAAGATCTAAATCAGGCCCTTAGTCTGATGTAACCATTACATTTATTAGTTCTGGTTTAATAATAAATATTTTAAAGTAATTTACATTTCTATTATAATTATTTTTTTATACAAGAATAATCTTCAATAATTTTCCCTATACTTTACCACAGGGAGCTCTTCACCACAGTGGTGAAGATCTTCACCTGTGTCTGCAAAGTTACTACCTGTAGCTTTACACTTGTCAATCCTAAGTAGGAGGCACCATCCACTGATTTGGGAGGGTGTAGACATGTACATCTACACATAGGTGTAAATCTTCACTGGTAAATGGTCAAAAGCAAATAAGAATAGAGTGCACCTAGGTACAGTAGTAAATAGACAGGTGAGAAAACATACACATGAATGAGAATTGGCCTTAAGAGTTTCCTTACAAATCAACATGAATAAACCATACTGAGTGCCATCATTAATTCAAACTCACTGCCTGTACCATGTTGCACTCCCTTGCAATGCAAATTGAAGTAGTGCAACATAAGAAGTATGTGCTATCATATACATGGGATGTAATGGTTAACACTATACATGTATCAGGGCCAATGAGCACTGCAAAAGAGACACCGTGCATGTCTGTCCCTCAAATGTCATGCAGATAAAGAAACTATTATAATTGTACGCCTCTACCCATGATGTCTATGCTAAAATAATAGTTCCCATTGTCACATGTTCTCCTCTGTCTAGGTAGAACCAGATTTGCTGATGATCCAAGCAACCAAACGATGCCGCACTGACACTTGGCTAATCAATGCCATGCATTGATGATGATAACATCATGTTGGCAATGGAAAATATTACAGGAGCAACAAAAGAGGTAACGTCTGACAGCATGAAAAGCGAGATCAGACCGCGCACTACTGTGGCCGAAGGCGCACCCACTAACTTAAGGTGGCCACAGGCCTCCTTGACAAGAACGATCACATCCTGCAATTCAACAGACAGTCACACAGAGTCATGGTTGCACATCTTCAAGACATTCAGTTTAACTTGAAGCCATAAAGCAGCATGAGCGAGTGCACTAAGATCATGAATAGCTACTTCCCTGGCATGGATGACACCACCATCGAAATCAAGGAGGCCATTCTATCATTCCACCACTCAGTGTCATTCAGAAGATTCTTGGTGAGACACCTGCATGGCTAGACGAGCCAGTGATGGGTGCCTTTTGGTAATGATCTAGTGTTGCAAAAGCATTCCTAGGAGCTCAATGGTGGAAGGTCAACTTATTTGCATGGGCAATGCACATGACAGCAAGACAAAATAAGTCCATCAACCCCCAAATGGCAATGTCTGAAGGGGACATTGTCCCAATTTTACACAGGATTGCGTATATATTGGGAATCATGATCCCACCCCTCTGTCACTGGGTCTCAGGCAACGAGAGACGCAATAGTTTCCTTCAGCATCTTGACAATCAATTGTGGAGGGTTGGCTGAAAAAAAGATGTAGTATTTATATGCTGGTGTGTGCGATTAAAATGACCAACACACCAGTACACAGGAATGCTCAATAGTCTCATCCCTGACAATGTGACAAGTTTTTAATATGGTTGCTAAATATTTTATTTTTATGCTTATGAAACTAATATGTAAAATCACAGCTGCTCAGTGACAGAAGGAATTAATATGCCAGTCATTCTTACTGTACCATTTACTACTAAAGAATTTGTGTAGGATTTCCTGCCTCTCATCAATCCATCCTATGTAGCTGTATCAGCACTGGGGCCTTGCTTGGTGTCCCCAAACGCTATATTTGTAAAATGAAATAAGTGAAAAGTCCCACAGCTTTTCTTATGGCTACTGAATAGCAAGGCCAACCCAATCTTGAAGCAACTTCATGCCTATTTCTTCCATCATCCTGTACGTTCTGCCTCTGTATCTCTTGAAGGTTCTTTTTCATCTATGCTTTTCTCGTTTGTCACTGTTTCTCTACCATTCTCTTCCTTCTTCTTTCTCTCTTTTCTGCCATTCTCATTCCTGGTCAAGGTCTGATTGTGAAAAATAAGTCCTGGTCCCCAAACATGAATGCTGGTTACCACCACCCGCACAAATTATAGACTGTATCTTCCTCTTGAGATTGCATGTTGCTGTTGGGGTATTGCTGTAGAGGAAATCCATTTTGCACAGTTTGACTGAGTATTGTGCGCACAAAACAATCATGCCACAGGCAATCTTATCAAGGTAAAGAAGTCTAATCTCAGGTAGGTCTAAGTATTGGAATCATGAGTATACCAAACCACTGTTCAATGATGCCACATGTCTTTCTGCGACCTGTGTCATAGGCTTCTTCTTCTTAGGGCTTTTGCTTTGTGAAGTGTGTTTTCAGTCATGGTCTTAACCATTGGTCACCTACATTGGGTGATTTCATATAGATTACAAGCTGCGTTTGACCAGGCATCTATGCATGAGTTTTAATGGGATAGGGCCTGATTTATTTCTTGGTGGCATGGATACTCTGTCGCTACGGTGATGGACTATCCATACCACCAAGTCTGTAGTCCGCTCTCCAAATTTAAATGTGGGAGGACCTTTGAGTAAATCATGACAGAGACTACTCCATCTCTTCCGTGATTAAACACCTCTGATGGCCCTGGAGTGTTAGAGCCGCCAGAGTCAGACCTATAATTCTGCTAACCTAGTTTAGATGGGCAAATGTAGAGGTCAATTTTCACTGCATGTCACTACCAAGACATCTATGCTGGAAGGAATAGTGAAAACTGCTAAATTCTCCGTTCATCATGAGAGAGAACTCTCATGGAGTATTTTCTTTTTAATTTTCAAGAAGAAAATACCGCTTCGGGATTTTCTTTTTGAAATAAAAAATAAATCAGTTTGGTGCAGGGCTCCTTTATGTTGAAGGAGCCCTGCACCAAACTGTAAACATCAGTGACAGGAATCCCTGTGACACCAGTTTCTACAAATGCTTTAAAATGGACTACTGGCTTGGCACTTATTTCTAAATTTGGTGGGCAGTGTAGTCTTGGCCTGGCAGACGTTAAGTCCTCTGCCAGGCCATTGGATATCACTCCGTCCACCAACAATTAAATCCAGCCCTTAGTCACAATATGGGTCATTATTTTTCTTAACTCTTTTTAATTGATTAAAAATTGTGCAACATAATAATATAATTTTGCAAAATATTTGCAATTGCTCTTTGACACAATTTGCGCAAGTACTCATTTTGGCCCGATTATGATGTCGGGCGGATCGCCACCGATGGTCCATCCGACATCTCAGGCTGAGGTCCGACCACCGCATCATGATGTGGATGGTCGGAGTGCAGAAGGCGTAGGGACTGACTGATGCCTCTGACAGTCTCAAGGAGCCTACCGGAGCGTCGGTTGGAGCATAATCATGTGGAGGCACTGCCGTAAGGATTACGATGTCCTTTTTCCCTCAGCCTTACATGGTAGTCCGAATGCCATGTAAAGGCAGAGGGAATAAGACTTTTGGGGCCCCTAGAAGGGCCCCATCCCAGTAAGCCTCTGCTATGGGCCCAGGAGGGCACGTGTGGTGCCCCCAAAAATATCCATGCACTGTGTTCCTGGCCAGGATGTTTGAGAACTGCCTTTTTACTGCGGCTTGGACTGATGCCCTTTTCTAGGGCCGCAGCACAAGCCACAATGGAAAAGAGCAGTTTTCTGACCTTCTGCATGGCGGTCGCATTGTAATTAGGCAGGTGGGACTGCCGACAAATAATCGGTTGGACACCTGTCTGAGGCGATGGGCGGTCAGAGGCGCATCTGACCGCCATCATAATCAGGCCCTTGGTGTTACTTTGTGTTACTAGCTATGGGTCGTAGATATTGGGCGGTGTTTATGGATATAGGTGATGTGCTGTTTCTGCTCTGAAACGCGAATTCTACATGTGTTATAGGAGATTTCATGCAAGGTAGCACAAAGCGTTTTAATGCTGCTCTTGAGTTAACTTTTGGTGCAAAAGTCTGTAAATGTTTAGATGGAGTGAGTGCTCACTCTATTCCATACTTAATGTGGGCTTAAATGTGATGTATAGGAATAAACGCACACCAATTAGACATCAAATGTCACAATCGGATTTATCTGTTACTGACTCTGTTGATAAGTAATCCTTCAAGTAGACTGCTTTGAGTCTTCCTATAATTTCCTGTCTTGCTAAGAGATATTGTGACTCTATTACCCTGAACTCAGACTATAAGATTGTGTCAAGTGCTTTTCATTGGTATGTCCTTGAGAGGCGAATGTCTAAGCTCCTTTTACTCCCTTAATTATGCTTCTATCCAACCTGTATGATACCACAATATCATTGTCATAATATTGTATTTGTAAATATTGAATATGAAAATAATCGCCCCATTGGAATTATTAAATAGCAATATGCACCCAACTAGACAACATTTTGTTAACGATAATTGGGACACAAAATGTATGTCAGGAGATATTTGCATGGGTGATATTTTGATATAAAACCATTCAATCAGATTTCAAACTCACACTCGTCACTAGAGCAAGGGTAAAGAGCAGAAGCCTACTGTTTTTATTATTTCTAACATAAATGTGTTGTTTAATAATGGGCACTCCTGTTTCACACTGTGAGAAACAAAAAACTTTATGAGAGCAATTGTTGGGCTTAATATAATGTTTCTCCCTCATGTGAGAAACACTGCAGCATTTACACTAAACATAGTCTATTTATTTTGCAACAAGAAGTCACCTAAACCGTGATTGATCATACACCTTTAGGAAAACTCTAAGGGTGGGCGGAATGTTTCATTCTGCCAGTGGAATTGGCAGAACTTTGGTGACTCTGTGTTGCTCTTATAACACAGAGTTCCAGAAAATTCCTCAAACCGCCATGTGGTGGATTTTTTTCTTGCACATTAAGTTGGCGAGCGAGCCTTGACATCACTGCGTGATTTTCAGCCACGAGAGTACATCTGGTGAGATTTTTCCGATGCAGGAGGTTGTGGGCTGTCGCGACCATTCGCCTTCATAAGACTGCCGCTTGAGTAGAAAATCTACATGAGCGGCAATAAAATCATCTCAAGTAGGTGTGCCCTCTGATGCGCCGCTTGGTGTCGTTCACATGGATATTTCAGCACGGAACACTCTCCCAGTGCTAACTCACAGCACGAGCAGAGCGACATGTCTATTCCTGCCCGTTCGCAGAACTCCATGGAATCTCGCGGAGTTTTGTTGCAACTCCACGGAATTCTGCAGACTCAAATTCCGGGAGATTCGCCCACCCCTATAAAACTCTAGGGTTATTCTTGAAGGGGTTAAATATGTGTCTGTTTAATGCTCAACGTGGGCACACAGTATTTGGAAATCATGCAATTAAGTTACTATAATCATAAAGAGAATTCAAGAGTAATATTCCGCTCAGAGAAACGTGCATACTAAATTACAGTCAAGCAACTATTTAATTTTAAATAAGCAGAATAAAAAAATAATAATAATACACAGCAACACATGATTTTGGCTCATAAACTATTATTGCTGCTGTTACTTTAATATAAATGTATCCCAATAAAAGAGAGAGAGAGTCAAGTTCTTTGTTCCCTACACTGTTGTTAGACATTATTCGGGGTACAGACGCAACTCCCAGCAAGAACAGAATGAGACAATCTAATTAGATAATGTGGTGCGAGGGGAGGGTCTTGCAATTGATTGTCAATGCTTCCATGACAGATTTTATTGATGCAAAGTTAATCAGACTGTTGTATGTCATCCTTGATTTTGCTTTCTATAAAGAAATAAAAATTTGCTTATCAAAAAAAAGATAATGTGGTGCTTAGGGGGTTCCGTTGTCCACTCAAGGCCCTCCAACTCAAGCCCCTAGCCCACCCCTCAAATACCGAGATTCACTAAGTCACTGCATCGGACCTAAGCGGAAGGCCCTGACCCTGTGAAAAGCAGAGGGACCAATTGCATTCATATTTAAAGGTCTTTCTGCGAGGCTAAAAACTGGGAATATCCCCTGACAGGCGCAGATAGGATTGCATCATCTCGTCATGCGGTAGGGTATGTGTGCATATATATGTGCAGTGATTGCAGGAAGGACAGTGCTTAATTTGAGCCAGTGGTTTCCAGTGCTCTGCACCGTCACCTAATTGTCAATGTTAATGTTAACGGGTACTTGTACAGTGTACAGCTACTCAGGAAGAGTGTCCCGGCGCTAAAGAACCTCAGGGCTGGACTGTTGCTATTGCTGAAAAGTAAAAAAACGCCTTCAGGTAGTTGCTGAAATGGCCAGGTTTTTCAGCTGCGTCCTGAAGGTGAGTAAGTCAGGTACCTGTCTGAGTGACACCGGCAGAAGGTTCCAAACACGGGCATCCTGGACTAAGAAGGAGCCACCACCAGTGCGAGCGAGGGAAAACTTAGGAACAACCACCTGCTGTCGAGAAGATGACCTCAAGGTTCAGCACTTGGGACACGCCTGCCAAATGGTGTCACTGTTTGTGTAATTTGGAAATGAGAACAACAACAGTGTTTATTAGTTCAATGTACATGAAAAATTACTACTAGATGCCACCTAAGCCGTTCTTACAGCTTTGGAAAAACTGGAAGGGCCCGATTCACAGAACTAACTTAAGACAAAATCCTAAACTTACTACCATTTTGGTATTCACAGAAGGCACTTACTCATTTCGGTATTCACAGAAGTTAGGAGTCCTAACTTTAGGACTCCTAAATGCCTTCTGTGAATACCTAAAGTCTTAAAATTAGGATTTTTCTCAATTTAGTAGTCCTAAATTTAGACTTAGGACTACTAAATTGAGAAAAATCCTAATTTTAAGACTTTAGGTATTCACAGAAGGCATTTAGGAGTCCTAAAGTTAGGAGTCCTAACTATACTACTACTAAACTGAGAAAAATCCTAATTTTAAGGCTTTCGGTATTCACAGAAGGCATTTAGGAGTCCTAAAGTTAGGACTCCTAACTTCTGTGAATACCAAAATGAGTAAGTGCCTTCTGTGAATACCAAAATGGTAGTAAGTTTAGGATTTTGTCTTAAGTTAGTTCTGTGAATCGGGCCCGAATAGTCTAAATTGTCAACCCTGTAGGAGTGTGATGGCCGATAGATGTGTTGTTGTTGGCACTGGCTGGAGCAATGGGTGATGCACGTTGCAGTGCATCCCCCCTCCCCCCACCCTCTGCAGAGGGCCCTGCCACCATTCCTTTACAAATTAAGCACTGAGAAAAGAGCTTGTTATGTATGGTATGCCCTGATCGATTGTTCCTTTATTCGGATATTTGTAACACCCTCCACTCTGCAGCCAGGGGAGTGGCTGTCAGGAGTGATGCAGGTGCAGTAACACCGGGACTCAGGGGCGTGAGTGGTCAACTGGACCCTAAACATAGCTGTTTTTCCTATTGAACCAGAGGAAGGGAGGCTCATTTTCCTTGCTTGCATAAGAACCCATGGCACCTTTGCTACAACACTGCCAGCGATAACAGTAATCATTGTAATAGTTTTAAATACATGAATCCCCTGGTAGGAATACAAACGTTGGCAGCCTAGTTAATCGAGCATACTTGTGTTGTGAGTGAGGTTGGGAAGGCGTAGCACCGCAGTGCAGCTACATAGTACACTTCAAAAAATGAGAAAGTGGATGCCCTTGGGAGCATCTGAAAGTCCTTCCTCTATTTCATACAGGGCATCACATTCTTTCGCTCGGACAGAGCACTGTCTACCCCCAACACTTCCCATGGCTTGTTCCGCTCTTCAAGCTGTCAGCACCACGCGGTGCTTCACACATTCCTTGTCTGGTTCCACATGACATGCCTTCTGGTCAACTATCGCAAGCCCATGGGGTGCCTGTCAGTCACCAGCTGCAGCTCGGCAGAGGTGAGAGATGTGATAGAGGGAAAATGACAGAGAGCGCAGGGTGAGGGTCGAGGGGGCAATGAGATGCAGAAAGGCAGTGAGGAGACAAAGGGAATGAGAAACCTGAACAAGAAATGAAATGAGCCAGAGAAACTGAAGCAGCAACTACCACACTGGCGAAACCGTAGGGGGAAGAGCGGAAGCAGTAGATTGCAAATGCCATATAAAACAAGGGCACCTCCTCCACTAGGGCAGAGCAGCGTCACCCCACTGCTTTCTCGCAATAACCACCATTTTATGTTTCTGCTTTTCGCACTGTGAGAAAGCAGACAGGTTTGGCTGCGGGCGGGCTGCTGGGCAGGGCTGCCCTGTGTGCAGGGCTGGGCAGGAAAGGAGTGGTGTGCCCATTCCTGAGTGCACATGACTGGTTTGGTCGGCCCTCTGGGCCTAGCCAGTCATGCGCACTCTGCCCTTCTCCATATAGGCTGCAATGCAGCCTACATGGAGAACATGGCCAGGCCATTAGCCCCTGGCTGGGGGGTGTCCCGACCAATCACAACGTTGCTTGCAGCGTTGTAATTAGCTCAGGGGTGGGAGCCTGGCTGCCTGCTTCCTGTTCCTGCCAGATGCAGGAGAGCAGGAGAGGAGCAGAGACGACACGGGACCCGGCTGGCGGGAAGGTAAGTTTAAATGTTTTCATTATTAAATTAACCCCCTTCCCGAGAGACCCCCGCCCCCCCCCCCCCACGAGTCATGCATGATGCGACTAATATAAAATGGCAGCGTACACTGTGGTTTAGGGAGCATGGTACATTTTGGGAAGGATGTGGACTGAGGAAGGGCCATAGTAGGTGGACAGTGCAGCTATTGGACGGCATAGGGGCTGTAGAGGTGAGACATCTTTCATGCAACGAGGATGTGTTGGTAAGGGTAATGACTTGGGGCCACTTCGGACAGTGCATAATTTGAGCTCCCTTCTTGAAGAGAGATGGACTGGTAAAGGACATGGTGAGGAAGCTATGAGACCAACTGACGTATACAGGGAGAGAAGAAATACTAGAAAGGCAGAGAGACAAGCAGGAATCCTACGAAAAGGTGCAAGATAAAATGAAAGTGAAAATGAGGAGAAATATATAAAATTCACACTTGGCGACACGTCAAAATTACAGTCTTCAAAATGTTTAATAAAATAATAAGAATAGAAATGTATACATTTATAATTACATGAGTGCCTGCAACCCCTCTATAAAAGCCTGTGTCAAAGACTATTGAAAGTATATTGCTAGTCACCCCGGAGTTCTATGACCTTATAAAGGAACTCCTCTATGACTTGCAATAGCCTTAAAATGTACAGCTGGGGTACTTTATCCCATTTATAAAGTGAAGCCTACAAAATGAATGGAGAGCACCCACCAAAATGGATATGGCTTCCAATACTGGAAAAAAAAAAGAATAGGAAATCATTGGACACATCAATACCCAAAAGAGAGAGTAAAGATATGATGAAAAAAATGTACAAAGATATAGTCAAACAAAGTGAAAATATTTAAAGTGATTAGAAATTCCAAAACATAAAGGGAGTGAGCGGCGATGTTACAGTTGAGGAACTAAATAAAGTTGGATAGATATGGAGAGGAGCAGGGTGTGAATTTACTTGTAGTTGGTGCAGAGAGTGAGAACAATATAGACAGAAAGATAATAATAGAAAAAAGCACACCAAAATTGAGTGACACAGACAAATTGACAAAGGCAGACGCAAGTAACAGTGAGGGAGGAGGGAGAGAGAAAGAGAAAATGAGACGGAAATAAAGAGTATGAGAATTAGACTCATACAGACAAAAAGAAAACCGATAGTGTTATAGGATAAAAATGCCTGTAAGTCTGGTAGGTTAGATTTCCTTGCATCCTGGGACATGGGGGCAGGGAGGTGACTAATGGTCCTGGGTGCCTCAGATATCTGTGGAGCTTTGCTGGAAATTAGGGGGATCCCACCACTTCCGGCAGCTATTACACTGAGCCGGAACTGCGATTCCGCCAACCTAGTGACACATACTGATTTTGTCCTGGTGTAATTGTACAGCAATGGAACATAATTCAACAGCGCCTCAGGATATCTGCATTTCAGTTTGGAGCAACAACCTGCACGCAGCGACGGGGGCTTTCTTTTTTTCACCTCCAGCCAGGCACAAAAGCCAGATTTAAAGGGCCATCAGCCCTTCTTATGTTCAAGTATCAATTTGGCTCTAAATGGCTATTACCTAGATGCCACTGCAATGGAATGAAACAAAGGCACACAGTTTATTACTTCACAAGTACTTTAGAAAGACTATGACTTGGAAGCAGGTTTTGACTTTGTTCAAACTCCCCATGTAAGAGATGTGCGTGCACTGCAAGAATGCAGGATTTATCTGTGTGTATGAGTCATTACAAATACGGTGATGTAAATGTCCCATTCTAATTTACTTTCATTTAATTCTTTTATAGCGGTAGTCATTCTAGCGTAGGGTGTCAAGAGCGCTTCACATCACACCCAGAGACACAATAAATCATACAAGTGTGTAAATCAATGTACAGGAAGTGTTACATTATACAGTCAGTGTTATGAGGTGTCGGAGTTATATATTGTCCATGCATGTACACTTCATACGTTAAGAGTGAATGGTTGGGAGAAACACTAAGGGGTATAATCACAAGAGCGTGTGATAACTACCGCAAGAGTAGCGTAACCCACCTTTCAATATCGCAGCCTATTGCGGGAAAATAACCCTGTGACAACGTGGTATTCTCAACAAGGTGGTAGCATGCGATAGTCACTAGATAATGCGCCAAATGTCTGCGTCACAATCAACGCCACACCGCATAAATGCGATACGTGAACACAAAAAAATGCGATGAGGCCAACCACGGTACAAAAAGTAGCGAAAACCAGCCACAGGCCTGCAAATCCCACGCATCTGGCGGAACAATGCACTATAAAAACCAGAGAAAAAAATACACCAAAAACAATCCAAAGTGCGTAGCAACATGGATGCACCCTGACACAGCGCAGGGGCCCACCCGAACCCCGCGGACTAGCAGCAAGGAACAACTGGGCCGGGGAAGGCCAAGGAGAAGAGGGAGAGGAAGACGGGGTGCAGACTGCAGGAAAACATGACCAGCGTCCCGGAGGTGACAGAACACTACCAGCAACTGACCCACAAGCAGACCACCTGGATTGCAGGCGGAGTGCCAAGGAGGCCAATCCAGCAGGCCAATAGGCGCCGGCATTACGTGACTACCTAAACCAGGCACAAACCCGCTGCCAACAGTAAGGCAGCAACAGTGACAGGAGGTGGCAGTCCTGAGCCAGCAGAGGAGCTGAAGGAAATCCAGGCCACAGTCATCAGTGTGGAGACGGCGCAAGGAGTAGGGAGTATGGACACAGCTTGAGAGGACCAGACACAACATTAACAGGGAGTGCAACGAACAGGGACTGGGGGGACGGGGGGAGTGGGCACAATGGCATACATGCACAACGAGGTGTACCACACTGCACACCCACAATCACCCAGGTCCATGGCCCAGATCCCCTTGGCACACTTCAGCACACACACGTAGCACGAACAGCACACCCACATTGATGACAACGAGGAACACGCATAGCCGACACTGCAGAACAGAAGACACAACTGGCTCTGTACATGCACAGAAACATGCCTACTACATCTGACGGAGCCGGAAACTGTGAAATGGAAATGTACGCGTACAACCTCACATCTGTCATGTAGACCAAATGTACACTGTCCCGCAGAAGTATCCTGCACCCCCCTAAACAGTCACAATGTACATTGCCATACAGTCTGCATGCAAACCTGTACAATGTACCAACATATATGTCAACACAAAGTCAATACGCACCTCCCCTTCACATCGCAGAGGGGCACACAACACATTCAGCAGAGCACAGAATACAACACAACAGTGATGCCGGAGAGGACCACCACACCGTCGACACCGACACCCTACAACAGCACATGGATATCCCATGGAACCCCCCACCAGGACCCGGACAGCCAACTACTCAGAGGAGAACACCGGGCCTGCAACAGACCACACAGCAGGAAGCACCCGCATGCACAGCTGGCTCACGATACTTCACCCATCCACACATCGCACCCCAATGCCATGTCCCTGCATGCCAAAAGGAGGTGGCCCAACAGGTGTGGGTGGGGGCCGAAACCATGGAATGCGAACCAGGTCACATACATAGGTGTCCATCATCCTTCAGGGGCCACCAACACCCCACTAAGGAGACCCACACTGCCATAGAGACGCATGCATATGCAAATTCAAAGTATAGAACCATGGGCAGGGGTGCTCAAATAGAAGTCACACACCCATGTTGGCTCTGCATACGACGGCCCTGGACACTCCCCTTACGAATTGAGTGGGTGACGACAAAGCTACATGTCCAAGCTACAACCCGCTGCCTGCGGTGACACGTCTGCATCCGATGTACACAGCACAATGTAATGTCGTAGGGCCCAGGGCCCTCATGCAAACAAGACCACAGGGACACACGCCGATATCCTGTTGAACGGGCTACAGGCACATGCGTCCGGCCCCTTTATTGGCAGGGCCACATGTACAGTGACGCCTGTGCTGGATGTGTGTGGGGTCAGTGTAAGGCAGCCTGCATGCAATGCTTGGTGCTGGCAACAACTTGAACATTGGACACCAGTGCAACGCAAACAGAAAACACATGCATAACAGATTCAACTGCACAGCAACATGGAGGAAGCCGGAGTAAGGACAGAGGTCACCGAAAATTCAGTCAGGAGGTTCCGTGAGTTGCAGTGCACTGAGGTAGGGGCACTAGAGATACGCGCGCTCATGTGAAGGTAATGCTAGGATTGTGTCCCTTTGTGTTAGTCCTGATGCAGATACAGTGGGGTGTGTTACACCTGCATCAACTTCCTCATCAATGTCCCAGGTTTCCCACACTGTCTGAGGTGACAGTTGCGTGCGCAGTCCACAGCGCAATACCCAATAATGGTTCCGGGTGTGTGGCTCGACTACCATCTCCAGTCTTTATTCCTGCCTTTGGGATGTTGCCTCCTGCCCTCCCGTTGTCTGTGCCATCTCCCGTATGCACACTTGACACATCTTCCTCATCATAGTCCCAGCTCTTCCCCACTGCATGAGGTGACATTGCTGCGCAACATCTCCACAGCCCAAACGTCAATCAGTAACGGACGATGGCTTGCTGTGCACTGAGTCACTGGCACCTGGAGTGCTGAGCATGGTATCAGGCCGATAATGGTATCCACGACAGTTCTGAGCAACTCCGTAAGTCTGTCAGGACCACCGTGCCGACTGTGGCAGATGGCTGTTGGAGGTGGTCCTTGCGGTGGTGGAGGTGCCTCCTGCGGTGATGCCACGTCCGGGCCGGTCAGGACTCGATTTGATGTGTGAGCCCTGCTGGGACACTCTTTGGCCCAGAGGCTGCGTACAGCGCAGGGCCACAGAAAAATGGCGTTGATGACCCCAAGGCCAACGCTTCAGGGGCCATCCAATTCCTCATGAGAAGGGGTCCCGGACCTGACTAGTACAGAGTTAGTGGCCCCGAAAGCACAGCGGCCAGCACAGGCACCCAGCCACGGGACGGTGACTTGCGGTGCAGTCAGATGGGCCATGCGACCTGAGTGGGTCACCATCAATGTCCAAGGTGTATGTTGCGGAGGGTATCGGTTGGACAGTGGAAGGTGTCCTCCAGAGCATGACACCAAAAGGTTCAATTTTATCCGGAATCAGCAAATGGAGGAGTGGAATGGGACAGCCTCGTTGCGACCACCAATTAGGTATCAGCTACATCAGGATGAAAACTTCCCCCTTGGCCATAGACTCAGACACCACCAAAGTTCGACAAGAGAGTGGCCAAGATTGTTGGGGAACAGACTTAGTGGCACCGGGGCTGAGAGGGAATGCTGTCTGTGATGATGCCGGTACGCTGATATGAACTCAGCCATTGCAAAATGAAGAGTCTGTGACCCACTGGACCGCAGGGTAGGCCAGAGGCTGCGGTCAGCATTGGCCTACAGCCACGTGTCGTTGGCTGGTGAGGCACAGAATTAGTGACACAAGGGCATTTGTCGGTAGTGTTCGATCACCTCTGTAACGATGATCTTGTTCCCTCCGGACTGCAACGCATCATCCTCTTACGCCTCTCCGTGTGTGTGATGACATCTAGTCTGCCATCTGAATAACCGATGCTCAGTTCCAAATCTGTGACCTACCTGACCGTGGTGTATGCCTGAGGCAGTGGTCAGCACGGCCCATTCACCGAGTGTCGCCGGCACAGGGTGGATGGCCCCACCGGCCTGCGTAGTTCAGGTTCAGTGGCATCACGTGTTGGAACACCTCCGTGTATGTGACCCGGGTTTCGTCTGGACTGAGCCACATCTTCCTCCTCTCCATGCGACCACTGGTGTGGACTCTGCCTTTTGTGCTTTGCACCTAGGTGCTGGATGTGGGACCTATTGGTCCGCAGGGTAGTCCTGGTCCCTCATCCACGTGTCGCAGGCTGGCGTTGAACAGGTTTAGTGGCACCACATGACTCAGGCTGGCGTTGAACAGGGTTAGTTGTACCACGTGTCGCAAATAGCCCATATGGAACTATGCCTCACTGATCGGGGTGGGTCTGGTGCTGTGGCTGCTGGCCCGGAATTGGGGTCACTGCCATTCATGAATCTGGACACATTTTCGCACATGTGACCAACTGGGCCAAAGAGTAGTCCGAAGGCGGCAGTAGAGTACGTCAACGAGAAAGGACTAAAGCGGGCCTGTGTCATGGAGGCCGTGATGGACTGAGGAGGCTGCCAAGGTCGCGGCCCTTGGGCTTGGAGCTTGCGCCGGCACATAGTGGGCCCTCCTTGACACACGCCGGTGATCAGTGTGGCCTGGCTGCTCGGGGACGGGCACTTGGTCCAGCGTGCCGGGGTCCGGCTGGCGCACGGCATCATAGGCAACTCTGGCCTCGGCCTCGTGGCGGGGTGAGAGGCGCCGCCCTGGCAGAGACGTTGTGCTTTCCGGAAGAGGACCACGCCCAGGGCTACGTGCTTTTTATTCACACCCCTATGCTGGCATGGCGTACGTCGGGCCATCCCACTCCAGTCACGCTTGGGGGGGCGTAACAGGCAACATTTCCGCAAGGTCCCCCACTGCCTGGGGGGAAATGGTTGCGTTCACTGGCCACTAGACTCCATACACCAGAGGTGTGTGTCGCCATGGATATGGGTGTGTTCTGCATACTGCGGTCTGTCCAGCACATCTCCGCCACTCTTGGCATTGTGTATTTTCCCAATCATGGTTCTTCTGCATCCTTCACACATGCCTGGTTGCCACCTCTCCCCACATTCGGATGTTGTGTGGCTGAGGTGCCATGCTGTTGATGGCTCATGTTCACAGCTTGGCCAGGTAACTATTGTGAGTTGTTCTGTCATGTCTGGTGGGTGGTCATGTTGTTATGCATGTTGGTAGTGATTTTGTGACGTGTGCATTGCCAGAGTTGTGAGTTGCATGGTTGTGGAGTGGAGTGAAGGTGAGTAGGGTGTCCATTTGAAACTTGCCATGGGGCTACGCATTTCCATTGTTGCCATCCTGGGTAGGCTGGTTGCTGATGAACTGTCGGAGGGTGAAGGAATTGTGCACAGTGGCTGGGTATTTAGAGGCGACATTGTTGGAGGTTCCACGGTGTTCTGTTGTTGTCTGCACATTGATGTGAGACGTGTGCTTCCTGTTGCAGTGATTGTGTGCTGTGTCACCAGGGGGCACAGGTGGGACATGTGTGCTGTGGATTGCCCCCAACACGTGCGTGCATTCTGCTATGGCGTATGGTCCTTGCTTGGTCTCCAGCGGATCCTGCGCATTGTTTTGGACGTATGGGGTACCAGAGTGATGGTGATGTCCAGAACAGGTGTGGGGGACTTGGATGTGGCTGGCTGTGAGACTCCTCCAACTCTGGCGGGTGTTGTTTGGGGGTACCAGGGGCCAACAGGTGCAGCCAATCCTGCAGGTTTGTGTGGGGTGGGATGTTGGGTGTCTGCTATGTTGGTGCCGTAGGCCTGTTAGGCGATGATGGTCAGGATTTGTTGGATGGTTGTCCCTTTCAGCCTGTAGTGGACGGTGACATTATCAGATGTTGGGTCTGTGAGGCTGGTGCGTTTCCTGAGGGTCCGCTGTTTTTGTCTGCGCTGCCTCTATGGTTGTCCGGGGGGGATGGTGGTTCCGGGTGTGGGGTGGGGTCCTGGGGTGGTGTTGGTGGGTGTTGTGGCCCTCTTGGGTGTCAGGGCGGCATGATGAGTGGCTCCTTGACATCTGTTGCACTTCCGATGTGGCCCTGGGCTGTGCTCCCTTTTGTGGTGCTGGCTGCTGTCCGACTTAACACCAGGTCAGAGCAGGTATAGATTTCCTGGTGCTAACACGCCTTATCGCCTGTTTTGTGTTTTCATCGCCGATCTGTCTGGTCCTTGAGAATGGTGAGGAGTGGTGTGGTCACGGCTATTGGCACGGGAACGCCCACTCTGCATCTAATTAGCGATAGTTGCAGGGCCCTCTGTGGCGGTGTTTTTTGCGGCTGCTATCGCGGGTAAACTGGTGCTGTGGGCTGTTAGCACCAGCTTGTGAATGGGGAGGTAAATTTATCACAACTTTGGCTGCGATAAAGTGCCGTTAATTCGGCGATAGCTCCTTGTGAATATGGCCCTATAATAATAATAAGTCAGGATTTAAAATTAATGCATCAATTGTCGTTGTCTGTACTAACAAGACATTATTACTTCCAAAATGAACCTTCTTTGCAATCTTAGAGCAACAACAGGATGAGAAATAAAAACAATAAGGATTTAAATCCATGATTTACAGTTTGCGTGCAGCTCCTTGATGCCGGTAAATAGAGCACTGTTTTATATTAGGATTGCAATTTATGGACTGGAAGTAACAAAATTATCTTTGTGTCAAAAGCAGTAGCTCACTTACCTGTCTACATAAAATTCAAATCTGTGATCAGCATGTTACATAATATGCTTACAGTAGGCACATTAACCCTTCATGCTATTTTAGGAGTCAAACTGTGACTGGGAAAAACATAGAACTCCTCCAGGACTGCGTTAACCACTAGAGTTATATTACTGCTATTAAAATCCCATCCAAATCGCCAGACACATAATGATCTCTGCAGCAGGGGCCATATTGTGTATTAGAGCGCACTTTCCATGTTTGTGCCTGGCACACCTTAAAACAGGTGCGCCGGGCGCAAACAGAGAAAGTGTGCCCTATTACATAGAATGCATTGCCCCTAGCAGCCACTCCCTGTTTGACTGTGTAGCGGGCAACCCGCCTGCACTTTGAAGGGAGATAAGAGATCCCCTTGTAGGCGGGTGCAGATGTTTGGGGGGTCCACAGGACCCTGTTCACTCCGTGCAGAGGGCTGATCTCAGGGGGCGCATTGTCAGTGCGCCTCTTGACAGCTTCTTTGCCTCTGCGACTGTGTCAGTAATACAGGGCAGTGGCAGAGGCAAAGGGATTCCCTCAATTGCATAGGGCATGTTCCCATGCAAATGAGGCAATGCCCCAGCAATTAGTGCAGACGCTTTATGTGCGCCAGCACTACCGGCATTACAGAAGGGGCCGCACAAGTGTCTACTGCCCCTTGTGTAATACCAAAGTGCCCTGGGGGCTCGCAAAGCTGGCGCAAACACCTGTGCGCCCTGCGCTCTCTGTAATTCGCCCCTGGTGTCTTAACCCCCACCGAGATATTTTAAAATGCAGCATCTTTGAGGCCAATGAAGTAATTCAGAACAGATTTACTTTCACATTTGTTCTTGATGCCAATTTATTTGCAGTGAGTAATTTTGAAAGTACGTGTGTAAGTTGACTCCCAGACTTTACTCATCCCCTTTCCTCTTTCACATATTGACTCCCAATTTAATGGTTCCCAGAGTATGTTTTTTTGTTGCAGTTCCAGCACTAGGATGAAGGCAGCAGTTGCCACGTGAATTTCGCCTGCCACCTGATAAATTGCAGAAGGCAGATGCCTTTCCCCTTATGATTAAGACCGTCAAAACACTGGCGGAGAAACTAGTTAGCAAAGGTCAGGCCCTTTCAGCCACCCAATTAATATTAGCAGCTCCTGACAGAACCGTGGTCTCTGCTTCATATATAATCTGGAAGGATACACACAGACAGATAGAGGCGCTCTCCAGAGCACCCCTCCACCTCAGACTCGGCGCAGAAGGTGTGACATTCTTGAGTGCAGGAAGGAGATGATTCCATTTGTCAGAAATGACGCTGCATGCTTGTCCAATTAATTAGTGCGCAAGAGCATAAACAGAGAGTGACCCCAGGGCCCGACTGCGCAATGCCGCATCCGAGCACCCCTGGAAGGCTGCATACCGCGCATTCTTGGTCTAGACCACTAACTCAGCTGGAATCCCAGGTCCCTAAATGGTAAGAGGGGTTGCAATATAAATAGAATATGGGCAAGTTATAACTTTTAAAACGCACACGAGTTCAATTTATAGCCTGCCCTGTGCCTCGGGGCAAATGAACGAATAGAGGCGCCCTTAACGGAGCCAGTTCGTGAATGACGTCACAACTTGTTTTACAGCCTTACCAGACTTCCTCAAACAAAGAGACATTTTGGAACCCTTATTTTTGGTGATAGTTCATGATGCATGAATGAGTAAGAGAGGATACGCTTTTTACTTTTCTCTGGTTGATCCCTTTAACTCCAGGACATTTATGGGTAATTAGTTTTTTTTGCAGTTTTAAATAGCGCGCACTCGACCGAAATGTATCAGAGCGCTTTACATGAGCACCAGTTGCATTACAGACGGACACGTTTATTTCTAGGCACGGGGAGATTAAGTTTCATTTCTCAGTAGCGTCTCTGAGGGTGGCATGGTCATGCCTCAGTGACATAGCGCCTAGAAGTTCTGCACGGAGTTGTCTCATCCGTGGTTCCTGTGTTTAATTTGGTAATTTCCTGAACTATTTACTTGCTGCCCACACCAGTGCTTCCTACCTTGTTGTGCCGCAGTCCCCCGCCGCCGCCATCTCCATCAGCGGCCGCAGAGTGGGGACAGGGTCAGACTACACTCCCCAGCATCCTGTGCGCCAGCGGACCCGCTGACGCCGTGTTCGCGCCAGGAGGCGCTTAAAAGATCGCCGTTGCCTCGACGGAGCGGGTTCCTGTGTTTAATTTGGTCATTTCCTGAACTATTTACTTGCTGCCCACACCAGTGCTTCCTACCTTGTTGTGCCGCAGTCCCCCGCCGCCGCCATCTCCATCAGCGGCCGCAGAGTGGGGACAGGGTCGGACTACACTCCCCAGCATCTTGTGCGCCAGCGGACCCGCTGAAGCCGTGTTCGCGCCAGGAGGCGCTTAAAAGATCGCCGTTGCCTCGACGGAGCGGGTTCCTGTGTTTAATTTGGTCATTTCCTGAACTATTTACTTGCTGCCCACACCAGTGCTTCCTACCTTGTTGTGCCGCAGTCCCCCGCCGCCGCCATCTCCATCAGCGGCCGCAGAGTGGGGACAGGGTCGGACTACACTCCCCAGCATCCTGTGCGCCAGTGGTCCCGCTGACGCCGTGTTCGCGCCAGGAGGCGCTTAAAAGATCGCCGTTGCCTCGACGGAGCGGGTTCCTGTGTTTAATTTGGTCATTTCCTGAACTATTTACTTACTGCCCACAGCAGTGCTTCCTACCTTGTTGTGCCGCAGTCCCCCGCCGCCGCCATCTCCATCAGCGGCCGCAGAGTGGGGACAGGGTCGGACTACACTCCCCAGCATCCTGTGCACCAGCGGACCCGCTAACGCCGTGTTCGCGCCAGGAGGCGCTTAAAAGATCGCCGTTGCCTCCGCGTCGCGGGACGCACGCGGGCGGCGCCGGGCTGAGCCCGGGCAGAGGGCGGGCCGTCTGTGGCTGTCCGGGGCCGACCAGGCCGGGCCGGGCAAACCCCTTTTTACACCGAGCTCACGTAGTAAGTCGCAGCAGGCTACGCTATATGACTATTGACTTTTGTGTTATCCTGTCATATTCCACATATTGTGTCCCCACTTGCACTGTGTCAAATGGCTGGGAAGGGGAAGCGTACCACGGCCCCTTCATCAGTGTCCGGGACCATGGACCAATTCATTACTCGGGCTGTCTCGGTACTCGAACATGAAATCGCTATCACCGAGAGACGCCTCTCCATAGATCCCTCGTTTGTCAGACGCTCCTCATTGGGCCCGTTAGCTCTTGTTAATTCTCCAAACAAACGCAGAGAGCATGCACGGGGGGATGCACCTTCGCTTATAGAGTCTGAAACACTACATTCTTTGTCATCACCCTCTAGGAGGTTATCAGAATCCCCAGTGATGACGGACATCGTACCAGAGGTGGATGCTGTGGTCACACCAAAGTCTAATGCCACTCGCCTCCAGAACAGGTCTGGGGCCAGATCCTCTAGATTAGCGAACCAGAAAAGGAAAAGGGGTGGGACCATGGATGGCGCTAGGTTGGCGAAAATATCTAAGTCATCTAAAAACATGGCACTTCCCGATATTTCAAGCCCTATAGTTTGTCCTACTACGATTGATGTTAGCACACACACCCCCTCCCCGCCAGAGAACAATGACATGGTCTTTCAGTTAGAACACACGGTTCGTTCTTTAATCTTACCACTATTGGAAAGGATTAAAATGGTTGTAGAAAAAGTTGACAAGTTGGAACAAACTATTTTAGACAATTTTTGTTCGCTAAAGAATGTCGTCAAGCTGTCTACTAGGGATATTGCTAAAACGAATTGCCCTTATGGCGCAAATCCTACGCTCGTTACACCGTCCCCAACTGTTATACCCCCTGCTTCAACCAATATAGGTATTGGCCCTGGCACAGATTTACCTATACCAGTGCCAAATATGCTTCAGCCACTAGGGCGGGAGTAAGTACTAAATACTAACCAGTTTCTGGGGCGGGAGGGTCGGCCAAGTGATGTACCCTTGGGCATTAACACCAAGAAATCAGTGGGTACGAGAATGGCTACTGATAAAGACCCCTCAGGCGAAGCACCTAGGTCACCCTCAATCCAAATACACTTACCACCTGAATCCCTCCCCTATGTTGTGGTATTAACCGGTGTTCCCGTACTTCCCACTAATAAAATTGAATCCTTCCAGCAACTAAAAAATAAAGCGACCCACTGGCTTAACATGCATGGACCAATCCCTAATTACTTGAATGGGCGGATTTTATTTGTCAGAAGAGTTCAATGGGTAGGCTCTCAACCCAAAAACATCCAGGGGGATTGCATTATTGTCAATTTTGAAGATCCACGCCTCCCAAGGTTCATCACTGATTATCCACCTTATGGGCCCAGAACAGGGATAGAGGCCCATAACTTAAACTTTTTCTACACCCCAGGCTTCTGCTATTGACAATCCTACAGTATGATAACTGCCTCACCCCCCAAGTCAGCGAGGGCAAATGACAGTATACTCATGGCTGGTCATGTTGTTACCCCCTTGGATTCGCCAGGGTTGCATATAATACCCAGGGCCTTACCGTTGCCCCCGCCTAGGTTGGGAGAGAGGGCAAATGTACCTAGCCAGATTATTGCACATCATATTACTTTGCCTAGTAACCTTCCAGGCACTTTTTTGTCCTGGAATTTAGCTGGCATCAAGACAAAAATTGATTCACCTGAATGGGTTTGTTTTGTAAATAACTATGACGTTTGCCTTCTGCAGGAAACATGGTCCTGTGAGGCTCGGTTCATGCCGGGATACTTGAATTTTCACGTCCCAGCAACCCAAGGTCCGAAAGGCCGTCCAACGGGCGGACTAATCATGTGGGCTCGTCAGGACTTATTCTCGAGCGCTGTCATGATCGACACGGGGTCTTTGGATATCCAATTAGTAAGATTAACTCTCGATCACAGGGGCTCATTGGATATTTACAACATATATCTCCGTGGCACAAAAGGGAAAAAGTCAAGGGAACTGGACATTCTGTCCAGCCTTATAGAAACCAAATCGTGTAGTAGGGACCTCATCGTTGCCGGTGACTTTAATGTCACATTTGAACCTCTCCTGGACCCGGACTTAGAATGGGGCCTCGACCCCGAAGAGGATCGACATTGGGGCATACCAGCCCTTTCACTCTCCCCTGTCAAAAGGTGGTCCACGGTAGCAGTACAGGTAAATGCACTTTGCTTGGATAGAGGCTTAAGGGCCTTGAATGGTAGAACCCAAGGTGATAAGCTGGGAGCATCCACCTTTGACAACGGCCGCTCAGCAAGCAGGATCGACTATGTCCTTTGCTGCTTGGAGCTGTGGCGCCAACCTCTTGATATGGTGGTTGAGCCAAGAATAGAGAGCGATCACAACCCTATCTGTGTCTCCCACTGCTGGTGGGGGAAACCCCGCTCGGCAAGCGAGGAACCAACATTGGCTCCCACTGGCTGTGTCCCAACCAACGACATGCAGAGGTTAAAGTGGCCCCAAGTAAAGACTAACGCCTCAGCAATGGCTAGCATTGACACCGAACTCTCCGTAATCAATGTGAAACTGGAGGAAGTTCTGAGGGACAAAGATAATAATGATCAAGCGACCAGATTACACAAGACCTTCTTCGAGGGTCTACGTGGTTTCTTTATCAAGCAATAAAGGAAGGGTAGCAAGCCATCGTGTAAGCGATTGAGGTGGCATGACAAAGAATGTAAACGTGCTAGAGTAATTCTGGCACATGCCCTCTCTAGCGGGAACAAGATATATATCCAACTAGCCAGATCTTCTTACAAGAAGTGCCTCGCCCAAGCAAAAAAAAGATGGGATGAATCGTACTGGCTTGACTTGAAGGAGGCTTGCCACGCCCGAGACACTAGACTGTTCTGGAATGTGTTAAAGTGGAACAGAGGTGGCTCGCCTGAAAATCCTTCCAACTATGTTACCCAAGAAGATTGGCTGGGATACTTCAAACCTCAATATGCACGCGACCCTCTTTACAGAAACTCGGGGCTAACCACATATGTTTTTTACTCGTCTGGTCCCTTTAGCCCCGAGGATGTTCTAGCTGCCTTGGCCTGTGTTGCCGCTGGGCGGGCCCCAGGCTTAGATGGTGTTCCATCCGACCTTTTTCTTAATAATAAGACCTCCTGGAGCAAGTATATCACCCAAATAGCGAACGCTGTGGCTGTAGGAGCCCCAGTGCCCAAATCCTGGGGGGGTGCTATCATAATTCCAATATATAAAAAGGGTGATAAAACCCTCCCAGGTAATTACAGGCCCATCAGCCTAATCGACACAATCCAAAAAGTCATTGGGAGGATGGTACTGAACGAGGTACTCACTTGGATAGAAGACAATCGGATCCTTTCCAGCTTCCAAGCTGGTTTCCGCAAATTTACCAGCACTGTCGACCAAGTGTTTCGTTTCCAACAATTGCTCTGGAAGGTTGTTACGTTAGGCAAAGGCAGCCTCTACGTTACCTTTGTGGATTTAAGAGCTGCCTTTGACCTTGTCCCCCGTGAGCAACTTTGGAGGGTCCTTGAAAAGCTTGGGCTCCCCTTGGAACTATTGACCTTATTCAGGAGGCTCCACGAGCCTAACTTTGCAAAAATACAATGGGGAGGCCCGGGGGATACAACCCCCGAGTTTCCTGTTGAGCGAGGCGTGCGCCAAGGTTGCGCCATGGCACCCACACTTTTTTCCCTGTACATCAATGGAGTAGTTGATTACATGCTTCAAGTCAACACTGATGCTCCCAAGTTGGCTGGAGCTTCTACTCCAATATTGATGTTCGCTGACGATACTCTTATAGTATCCAAAACTCCAGGTGGCATGCAAAGGGCTCTGTCAATTTTCGAAGTTTTTTGTAAAGACCATGGCTTGGAGGTCAATGTGTCCAAGACCAAACTTATGACATTCAACCCGCACCCAAGTTACAGAATAGGCAAGCTTATAATGAATGGCCAAATCCTTGAGGAGGTAAAAAACTTTGCCTATTTGGGCATACATGTGTCTCAAAATAATAAGTGGAACAGACATCTGGAACTGGCCACGTTGAAATTTACCCAGATCACGGGAACGATGGTTAACGAGCACAAAAAATCCCTTACTAAGCCGGTTAAACCCGTCCTTCAAATATATGAGGCAAAGGCCCTAAACTCAGTCCTGTATGGGGCAGAGCTTTGGGGTTTCGACACACTATCATCCTTGACAGCTGTCGAAAACAAATTTCTCCGTGGCATTATTGGCCTCCCACAAAGCACGCCTCTGGTCCCATTGCGTTATGACCTAGGCAGAAAGGCCATTAAGGACTTGGCCAAACTCCGTCCGGTCTTATACTGGAGGAGATTATGGATTACACCGGAGTTACGGCCTTACGCAATGGGTATCATGGACATAATGCAGGCCGACAAGTTCCATAAGATTGGGTGGCTCAGGAACCTCCGAGAATCCTTGAAAGATCTGGGAATGGAGGGTCTATGGAACGACCCAGTTGCTGCTGTGTTTCCTGCAAAAAAGCTCCTGAAAACGCTCTACTGGGAACGGGTAAACCATAGGGTGTGGAGTGACTCTATTTCTGCCACGATGACCAGCCGATTTTTAGAGGTAAAGGCTACCCCTTTGTTTGAACCTTACTGGGATTTGATCACCATACCAAGAGACAGGAAACTTTATTTTCAACTCAGAGCAGGCTCCCTCCCACTTAGGGCTCTAACTAGTGGGTGGTTTGGTGTAAGCGCAGGTACCTGCCCTGTCTGTGGTGCTAAAGAAGAAACCATTGCCTACTTCTTGTTTATTTGCCCCGTATACGCTAACCCCAGACGATCCCGGCTTTCACCTTTATGTAAATTACTGGGCACAAGGAGCTCTGTTGTAGCTATTAGAGTCTTATGCACAAGCACTTTACCTGTCCACTCAATTGCTCTAGCCAAATACTTGGGCTGGGCATGGTCTCTAAGATGTAACGCCATTCGGGGCACTGAGGAGGCACACTTGCAGGGCTCCAACTACTGATGTTGTTTGCTAAAATGTCTTGCTCTACTTATTGTTTTTATCATGTAGCTGTATTGTATTTCATCCTAAGTCTGCTATAAAGTTTAATTCATTTCTTAAATTGCAAATTTTAACTATTTATAGAAAGATTTTATATATTTCCAGTGAATGGGATTTTTATAATTCTGTTTTATGTACATGTTTGTGTCTTGCATGAATTATTTTTTTAATTCGAATAAAGACTATGATGATGATGATGATTTGCCCATAATCACAGGATGCTTGAGCCTCCCGCCAGACTCAAACCTGGCTCCCCAGTTTCAAAGTCGGCCGCTCTAGCCGTTAAGCCACATTTTTTACCAGTGTTGTAAGTGAAGATGATATTTCCCCTGAAGACGTCCTACTGAAATGTCTCAAAAACTGCCTGTGGGTTAAAGATAAGCCAAAGTATAAGCATTATTTTGCGAACTGGTCAGTTTAAAAAACAAAAAAAATGTAAAGAGAGTCTCTGTTCGTTTCTCACAGGTAATATATTTTTTATTGCACACAAAAAGAATCTCCCCTGAATGATTAGTCGTTAAAAATGCGACCAAATCCTTACAAAGCACTGAGCACTAAGTCAGTGGAGTGCTAGGCATCTCAAATAATGTAAAGGACTGTCCTCACACACCACCAGGTGTCATGCTTCATCATTGGCAGTCCTCCCTCTCTAAAAACTGCGTTTGATAGAGAGCGGGCCTACACCTGATCCAGGGAGGCACTTTTAGAAATCTAAGTGGGGGCCCTTGAGTGAGTGATTTTAAAACCCAATGTAGGAACCCAAATACAGTAATTCACTGGGTGATACTTGGTATTAAAAACTGAAGTGTGGGAATTGGGGGAGCTAGTACCCCATCACCACCATTATCATCAACATGTTTCTGCCGTTAGCCCAAAAGGTTCCGTGGCAGTCATCTGGATGAAAAAAATAGGGCTTCTATCAGATGCTACCACTGTGTTAGCGAGACCTGTATCATCCTCTAACTAAACGGTGTTTCTTAAACCTGTAAAACAAATATAAGGTTTTTCAGTGAGATGCCTGATTACATGAAAAAGGAATAGGAAACATACACACCTTGCATATATCAGAATTGCATGTGAATGTGAAACTTATGACGAAACTTATGACACGGCAAGCGAGGAACATATAAATTTGTTAGTTAGAGAGACCAGCTCACATTCTTACCCCAAAATAGGGTCCTAATTGCCTCATGGGAAGAGGGTAAAAGGGACCCCTGAAGTCACACTCAGTAGAAGGTAAAGATGGTGATTAGAAGAGGTATATAATCACAAGCAAAAGCCATTCAGCGGCCCAAAATCAGAACTCCATACTAAAATTCCAGCCACACTGTTAATGCCTCAAGGTGCGTCCCTCGCCGTCCTCCTGGAGATGTCCACTCCTCTCCCCATCGATGGCAGAGTGGAGCAAAAAGCCTGTCTTTTATAGGCGGATGTAACTCACTTAATTAGCCTGTTAGCAGTATGTGTGCAAAATTACAGGTTGCCGCCAGTAATTAACTTCAAGATCTGGTGTCTGCCTGGAGGCAGCGTTATAAATAAAGTGCACCTGGGGCGCGGCCAATGCTAAAAGGGAAGCTTAAGGGCTGCGTGAGACGCCGTGAGCCAGGTGGTGGGAAGAAAAATATATAGGACTCGTACCCCCCAGGATGGCTCCCAGCCCCTGCCCCCAACCAAACCCACAAATCAATGCTTCACAACCAGAGCTGTGGGATAAAAAAGGCCATGTTTATTACAAATCAACACACAAACATGACAATATATAATTCATACAATTTGATACGATATGGATTTATCAAATTCAATCGTTAAACAATATTTATATTCAAGTTGCCCCTAGCTTCGTGCCAGTCGGGCAGAACTCAATTTATTCACCAGAAAACGTTGTCTATTGCTCCAGCACTAAGGGGCCTTCTGGCTCGCTTCGCCCAACCAACTGAGAACCACGCAAGGCGCAACCCACCTGCGTCCTTGAGGGGTGAGCCCCTGTCATCTGGTCTAGGTCCGCCACCTGAGGGGCCCACCCCTCCACCACCAGGCTGTTCATCGGGGCTCGTAGGGAATAACCAGGGGCGGAAGCCCCATGCCCTATTTTTAAACTGGCGCCCTTGCCCCCAGCCGGTGTCCCATTCTCTCTGGGGTGAGCTTACCGTCTCTCCACCTCAGTGCTGGCCTACGGAATATGCCGGAGGACTCCCCTTATCAATGTAAAGGCAATTTATGTGGCCTCTTTACCGCCACACTCTAATCCTTATCCAACACCGCCCCAATCTCTAACTTTAGGGACGGGTGGGTGGGAGATTAGAAAGGAAACCCCTGCGTACCGGTGCCGGCGCAGTAAGTAAAGAGAGGGCGAGGACAAGGGCAAGTTGCCCTAAATAGGCCCCCGCCCTCTCCCCCCCCCCGGGGTGCCGGCCGGAAGTGACGTCACGACGTTGACCTGGAAGTTATTTGTGTTGCCGTCCTGTTACTCCACCTATGACGATCACCAAGGGGGAGGGGGGGGGGCGTGCCCGGGTGCCCGGGGGGCCGAGTCCTAAGTGCGCGCTTCATTATATTTTGTGCTTGTCATAGGACTCGTACCCCCCAGGATGGCTCCCAGCCCCTGCCCCCAACCAAACCCACAAATCAATGCTTCACAACCAGAGCTGTGGGATAAAAAAGGCCATGTTTATTACAAATCAACACACAAACATGACAATATATAATTTATACAATTTGATACGATATGGATTTATCAAATTCAATCGTTAAACAATATTTATATTCAAGTTGCTCTAGCTTCGCGCCAGTCGGGCAGAACTCAATTTATTCACCAGAAAACGTTGTCTATTGCTCCAGCACTAAGGGGCCTTCTGGCTCGCTTCGCCCAACCAACTGAGAACCACGCAAGGCGCAACCCACCTGCGTCCTTGAGTGGTGAGCCCCTGTCATCTGGTCTAGGTCCGCCACCTGAGGGGCCCACCCCTCCACCACCAGGCTGCTCATCGGGGCTCGTAGGGAATAACCAGGGGCGGAAGCCCCATGCCCTATTTTTAAACTGGCGCCCTTGCCCCCAGCCGGTGTCCCATTCTCTCTGGGGTGAGCTTACCGTCTCTCCACCTCAGTGCTGGCCTATGGAATATGCCAGAGGACTCCCCTTATCAATGTAAAGGCAATTTATGTGGCCTCTTTACCGCCACAAGGGGGACCAGGGCAGACCGCCCTTCGCTGTCCCCACCCCAAGCGACCTGTGACCCCTAGGTTCTCAATCATCAGGCTTGGAGCATATCTTATTCAAATGGCCTGATTCGTCAGTCATGTTACCTCTGCAATGCAGGATAACCCACCCAGGGGACAGGAGTCCCACACGACGTCTTGCGCCCGCTGTCACTGTGTGCGCAGCACCTGCCCTACCGGCTCTGCTCACAGGCAGGCCACCCAGGGTCTACACAGCTCCTACCACCCTACCTAACTCTTGTCCCGCGCCATATCTATCCTGCTGCGCATGACGCGGCTCAATTACTCGTTTTTTGCCCCACTTGGGGCACGAACCCACGACCCTGAGAGTAAGAGTCTCACCCTCCACCGACTGAGCTAGCCAGGCTCCCTAATCCTGCCTCTAGTGACCAACTCACACGCACCGTCGGCTGCAGGAAATAGCCCTGCAAGCGATATGCCCTAACTATGCGTGGGACTGTCATGCTAATCGATGAGCATGCATACTTCTGTGAACATCTACCCGCCGCTACGTACTCCTGCTATCAAAATTGCGTCAGGAGAGGGCCAGTCTACCCTAGCTACCCCATGTGCGGGCACTGCCGCTCTCCCACCGCTCTAGGACACGATGCCCGCACAAGCCTGCTCCCCCTGGAGGGGCCCTCGCAAGCGCCCCACTACTCTGCATCCGCTGCGGGAAATCGGGTAAAACGATTGGCTGACTGCTGTTGCAGTAGGGGATACATCGCCAGACCCCTACTAATATTTAATTCCTCAGGAAGGAATTACCCCAAATGTACCCATGACAGTAACCACCAACTGTTGCGTCCTCGCGCCAGATACGGGCCATCATTTTCGCCCTCCGTCCCTGCCAGCTGCCTCCCCTGGGCGAAAAAAGGGGGGCCACCCTCAATAAGCATCCTCCTTTCCTGCTACTTGCTAAAGAAACCGCCTCTACGTCCCCAGATACGTAATGACATATGCTGCGTGCATAAGCAGGGACAGATCCTGGCCCAGGGTCGCATACGCAAAAGAAAAAAGGGGAATGCTAGCCTCAAGCCCACCCCCGGCCAGAATGAAGAAGGAAATCGTGCCCCTTGGACTCACATATACAGAAGTGGGAGGTGCCAACCCCCCCCCCCCACCTGCCCGGGGGGGGGGGGACCTGGTGGAAATACAGGATCCCCCCTGAGATTGCCCCGAAGGGAACCGCGAACCCACGTCAAAATGAACGAATACGCCCCTTTGGGCCCCATTGCGGCGATGTCCGACACATCCTGCGCGTATACCTTCCCCAAAGCAGACCGACCTCAAAGACGTATATGCCACAGGTGATGAGGAAGTGGCAACTCCAAAGTTGGGGCAAGGCCCGGCACAGCCCGGCCCTAAGAGGACCCCGCGTTAAGCAAAGGACATTTGAACAAGACGACCGGAAGCGCATGACGCGAGAAAGTCGCCATGTAGCCATAGACTGTTTCCATCAACAGCATCGGTGAGAGAAAGACCCTCCCTGAATACAACAGTCTCCCACTTTTTTCGAGAATACCAAGCTCTCAACCCACCGCCCATTCCAGCCAGCACCGAAAGTCATCAACAACTTCCGTACTGCCGCCAGCCACCATTGGTGACAAACAGAATTTATTTTCAAATACCTTAGGAGACCAAGGCTACTGCTGCGGCTAATTAGCTGTGACCGCCTCTTCTAGGGCTACTACTAACCCACTGGCCCAGGGAGGAATGCTCCTACTGACAATCTAGGTGGGTGCTCTCTTGTTACATACCCCAAATATCAGCGAATATTTAATGTGACTGCTGCAATTTTTCGAATGAAAATGCCCGATCAAACGTCTAACCCCATGTAACCACGCTCATCCGGGTAATAGGTAACTAGTGAACTGCGGATAACTTCACTCAGTCCTGGCCCCACCTCATGATAGAATATTTTGTAATCTTTATAGTTCTGTGGTTTTAGATGGTGCTGCACGACCCAAAGATATTGAGCGTTTGAGCACTTTACGTGCGCACCAGCTACGTTACCCAAGGCCACACCCATTTCTTTTCAGGCACGAGGAGATTAAGTGCTTCCCCAGAAACCCTGCACTTAGAAGGCACTGCGACTCAAACCTGGTTCCCCAGACTAGATTAGTGTGCTATGCACTAGCTCGGTTATGCATGGAAAGCCTAGATTCAGTCTACGTCACTTTCATATATACAAAGCTTGCGAAAGGCATCATCCCTGAAGCCAGGTATTTACAGATGAAGATAAGGAGTCCACTATGCTCGTGCCCTGCATGTGTGCCAGTCCTTCCCATAACCCCAGAGTAGGCACAATGCGCCGTGAAGCCACTAGGTGTATCGCAAGGCACTGGCTCATAACCCACTTTGTTTTCCTTCTGGAGTACTGAACCCTTGATACTACACCATGACTGCTAGTGTAACCCAAAACCGCCTCGAACGAACTTCAATCGGAAGCCCGAAAAAACAACAATCTTGCGCACACCACGCAGTCTCACCCATTCTCGCGGAAAACAATGCCGCCACCAATTCAACCACGTCGAAGTCGGGGGCGCTAGAGGGCGCCGAACCAAGATGGCCGCACAAGAGTGAGGCTCTCGCCAGACCGGGCGCTTTCAAGATCCTTCCTGCCATCCTGACCAGGCTATTCTCGGCCTCACCTCCACGGCTGCATTGGCAGTAACCTACGCTGCACCCCGATACCCGACACGTCCCTGGAGCCCGCCGGAGTGCGGAGATACTCACTGAAGTTCCCCCGGCCGAAAGTGAGGGCTCGTCTGCAGCCGGCGTGCTGCGGGGGACGCGATCCACGGGAGCCCGGTGCTCCGGGGCCTTCGCGACGCGGGACGGCTCTGTCTGTTGGAGCTGCGAGAGACACCGGAGGATCGGCGGCCATCCCTACCTGAGACGGGTGCTCTGCGACATCTCCGAGGCTGGGCCGAGCCAGGGAGCTCTTCGCCCGCTCACCCTCCGCTGGCTGAGGCCTGCGCCCGGGGCTTACGCTCGCGGGCTGCCGTCGACCCCGCTGGGATATCCGAGCACGGCCTTGGGGGCTATCCTGTCCCTCCCCCCTCCCCCTCACGCATCTTCGCGTGGAGAGACATCCGTCCGGGGCCTGCCTGCCGGATCGCGCCGAGTGAGGCTTCGGAGTGTGGCCCCGTTGGCGTGCGCTGTCCTGCAGTGACCGGCGGAGCGGTCTGGGAGGCCGTGACGACTGCTGCCCCCCGCCTTGGCGACTGTGGCTGCGGGCGTGGGGTTTTGCGGCTCCGTGGACGGGTGCTGCTTGGAGTCCTTCGCCTGCCTTATACTACGGAAGCCTCGCCCGAACCTGACGGACTCCCGGCCACTCCTTGCTGCTGGTCTCCCCTAGGGGCTGCCTGAACTGGGTGGATTGGGACTCACTCTCTGCTATCCTGTGGGTGCGGGCCGAGGCCTGTGGGGCCCTGAGACTGCTGCCGCCCCCCCCCCCCGTCCTCCTTGCTCACTCGATCGCCTGGACTGGCCACCTCCCTCGCTTCAGCGATCCTAGCGGCGGATTTAAGGAGCCGTGACACCCCTCTCCATTCGTGGGGTTGTGGCCTGGTCTGGACGGGACCCCCTGCCTCGCCTGGGCTGCCGGTGGGGTGACCTGGGCGGGTTCGGCGACCGGGCGTCATGGGGCGCAACGACGCGCGGCAGTCCAAGCTGCCGTTTGACGCCAAGAAGGCCCCCGCGCCGGCGTCCGAGCCTGGCCCATCCGCCGCTGCCCCTCCTGACGAAGACTGGAAATCTCTCCTGCTGGGATTAAAACAAAGCTTAACAACCATCGACTCTAAAATTGACACCATCACTACCAGGCTGGATGGTGTGGTGGCCAGGCTGGAGCGGCACGATACCCGCATCAAAGAGACTGAGGACAGGATCTCCGCACTGGAAGACGGTGCCACCTCTACAGGCAGACATGTTACTCAAATGGATCGTCTCCTTAAGATAATTGCGGACAAGAATGAGGACCTAGAAGCGAGGTCCCGTCGCAACAACGTCCGCATCCTGGGCCTTGCGGAGACCACCAACACGGGAAAAATGGAGGTCTTCGTCGAGAACCTGTTGGCCGACCTGTTCGGGCGGGAATCCTTCTCCCCACACTTCATTGTGGAGAGGGCCCACAGGTCCCTTGCTGCCCGCCCCCCCCCCTGGCGGCCAGCCCCGGCCCATAATTGCACGCTTCCTTAACTATCGGGACCGGGATGTGGTGCTTAGACGTGCACGAGAGATGGGAACAGTGCTCTACTGCAACACTACGCTGTCCTTCTTCCCCGATTTCACAGCATCGGTGCAGGAGGCCCGTCGGAAATTTGCTGGGGTAAAAAAGAAACTACAGGCCCGGGAGATTCCGTATGCAATGCTATACCCCGCTAAACTTAAGGTCTCACATCAGGGCAAACAATTGTTTTTTCAGCAGCCGCAGCAGGTGGAGGACTTCCTCAGGCGGCAACGTAGAGACTCGGCTGGGGGGGCTGTCGGGCCGCGGCCCTCTCGGTCGCCCTCGCCGATGGAGCAACAGGACTGAACATATCGGGGGGGCTGTTCCCCCCCTCGGACTCACTCTGCTGTTGGGACAACACTTGCCCGAACGGATCATCGTCACTCCTGGTGAGGTACCTCTCTTTGTTTCATGCCAATATCACTTGGATGGGTCGTTGTTGCATTTTGTGCCCGGTCGCCCACCTCCGTCCCACTTTGAGGGCCTAGTGTGACTCTGGGTCCCCGTGGGTGCAAGTAGGGAGGTGGTTGGCAGGTCTGGCGCCCCTAGAGTACGACCCCCCAATGGGCGCACCCCAAAGTACCCCTTTCCTCATCAAGGCAGGGGTAGTTACTGTATTTTTTCTGTTTGATGGGTTGGGTTGGATAGTGGGGGGAGGGGATGGGTGGGTAATGTGTACCCGGCCAGTTGGGGTAGCCGGCGTGGGTGGTCGAATGCTCCGCTCTGCATCTGGGTTAGCTGTCTCCTCAGCACAAGATGCGGGAGGACGGGTGGGGGGGGTAGTTCAATGGGGTTTTGTTATGGAGTTCGTTACTGAGTGCTACGAGCAATTGCCAGCTGTGATAACATGCCACTTATGCCTTTACACGGGGGGATGGGGGACTTAACTGAGAAGCGCCCTGCGCAGAACTTTCAGTTGCTTTCATGGAATGTGCGCGGGTTAAACGACCCGAGGAAGAAGAGGCAAGTCCTCGGCTACCTGACTCGGCAGGGAGTGTCCGTTGCCATGCTCCAGGAAACGCACCTACAACCTGGGATGACCCCCCCATTTGCGTCACGATGGGCTACGACCAGGGTGTTCTCGTCATACTCGAGTTACGCGAGGGGAGTGACCATTCTAGTGAGACGGGGGATGGGGTTTACGCTGGCAGGTACTGAGGTAGATTCTGGGGGGCAATACTGCATGGTTTTGGGGACACTGCATTCGCATACGATTTTGTTTGCTTGTTACTATGGCCCCAACACGGATGACCCTTCTGCGCTCCTCTCTATGTGGGGTAAGAACCAGTCCCTAGGTATTTCCCACATTATACTGGGGGGTGATTTCAACACTGCACTCCGGCCTGGGATGGACAGGTCACACCCGCAGGCGTCGCACTACACGCACACACAGCGCGCGTTGTTGAATATAGTGGACGAGCATCGCTTAATTGATGCATGGAGGCACTTCCACCCCACGCTCCGACAGGGCACCCACCACTCTGCAGTACATTCCACCTGGGCGCGTATTGACTACGTATTCCTTTCATCTGGCCTCTCCCCTTGGCTGGGTGGAGTGCTTCATCTGGCTCGCACATTCTCTGACCACTCTCCGGTCCTTCTGTCCCTGCGTGTTCCCCTCGCGATCTCCCCTTATCTGAGTTGGTGACTGAATGCTGCACACCTCACAGACCTGGTGTTTCAGGCGGAACTTGAGCAAGACATAAAGGACTTTTTTGAGGGTAACATAGATTCCGTTTCCAGCCTTACTACAGTCTGGGAGGCGTTCAAAGTTACCGTGAGAGGCTGGTGCATAGCTAAGGGAGGCGGGGTCCTTAAGTTTCTACGCGGAGATTTACGCAGGCTCGAGGCTGACCTCCGTAAGCTGGAGAACGAAATGGAGCGAACTGGGCGAGACCCTAGCACAGCGGCGCAGATGCGAGAGAAGCTAAATGAATACACGGAAGCCGCAGCCAAAGAGAGTAAGTTTCTGGGGAGACCCTTTATCTCCCGAGTGTATGGTGAGGGCGACAGACCTGGCAGGGCGTTAGCCACCGCGACTCGCTCCCCTAGGTATAGTAATTACGTTGCTACCTTGCTGGATGAACATGGCACCCCGCAGCGGGATCTTTCTGACCAACTCAAGGTACTCACGGATCACTACACTAGGCTATACACCTCCCAAAGGACCGCACCGATTGTGTTACATGATTACCTTGATGACACCGCGCTAGCATGGCTGGGCCCCACACAGCAGCAGTTCCTCCACCATCCACTGGAACTAGATGAGATAACGGATGCAATTATGTCCATGAAGTCGGGAAAGGCGCCAGGGTCGGACGGGCTACCGATCGACTTCTACAAAGCCTTCAAGCATGTGTTGGCCCCCATTCTACAGCAGGTGTACTACTCTTCATTAGAGGAGGGATCCCTGCCTGCCACGATGCGAGAGGCCCTCATAACGTCTTTGTTAAAACCTGGTAAGGCGCCGGAACATTGCGACTCCTACAGGCCCCTCTCACTGTTAAATACAGACGTTAAAATATTAGCGAAGGTCCTGGCTACGCGCCTTAATCTCCTGATGGAGCGCCTCGTGCTCCCAGACCAGGCCGGGTTTGTCCCCAACCGGGCAACTTCTCATAACTTGCGCACTCTTCAGGCGGTGATACAGGATATTGACCCGAAGAGCGAGGCGGCCGCGGTCTTTCTCGACGCCACTAAGGCGTTCGATTCCCTCGAGTGGGATTATCTCCTAGCTTTGCTGGAGCGGATGGGCATGCCCTTCAATTTCTTGGACTGGATCCGACTGTTATACTGCCGGCCTCGGGCAATGGTGCTGCTTAATGGTGCCCGCTCCTCCCCCTTCGAGATTCACAGGGGGACCCGACAAGGATGTCCCTTCTCCCCGGTGCTGTTCGCACTAGCCATAGAGCCCCTAGCGGCCAAGCTTCGGCAGCATCATAATCACCGATCTCTCATATACCCTGAGCGCCAACTGCTCATTGCACTATATGCGGATGACATGACTCTTTATGTGCATAAGCCGCGTGAAAACTTGAACCCTTTGCTGCGGGAGGTCACTAAATTCGGTGCCCTCTCGGGGATTCAGATAAATTGGACGAAGTCTGCCTTGTTCCCCTTGACTGACAGCACTACACAGTTCCCCCTGGATTATCCCCTGGTGTGGGAGCAAGAGGAGATCAAATACCTGGGCATCCAGGTGACAAGAAATCGGGAAGCCCTGATTAGAGCCAACTACGGGACTGTTGTGGATAAACTCACGGACAAAGTTACCCAATGGATCCGCCTCCCATTGTCAATGGCGGGTCGGATCTCACTGATCAAAATGGTGGTCCTCCCCAAGCTGCTGTATCTCTTTACAAACATACCATACAGTCCTGGCGCATATTTCTTCCGTGCCCTCAATTCCCAGCTATCTCGACTTATCTGGGGAGGCAAGCAAGCCCGACTCGGGCTGCGAACCCTTATGCTACCTTATCACCAAGGGGGGTTTGACGTCCCCAATTTCCAGCGATACTATGATTGCGCACAAGGTCACTTCGCCGCTTATTGGCTTCACCCTCCCCCCTTTATGGCGCACTTGGCAGTCGAAGATGGGTATATGAGGCCGGAACAACCTTCCGGATATTTGTACACGTCAGCCCGAATAGAACATAGAGACCCCACCACGGTCGACTGCACTGTCAGTGCCTGGAGACGACTGGCGGAACGCATGGAAGTAAAATTCCTATACTCCCCTCGTATGGCCTTAGCCCACGATCCAAGGGTAAGCGTGGCCCGTGAGGAAATTGGCCGTAGAATGCTCGCAAAGCTTGCGGTGCACACCTGGGGGGATCTGTACCACCAGGGGAGTTTCCGCACAGCTACACATTTCTTCAGGGATACCACTCCTTCCGTTATGGATACCTTTCTCTACATTCGGCTCCGGCAAAATATCAAGGCGGTCACCCCCGATTTTCTGAGCGAGCCTGACACCATGGCGCCCCTCCATGCCCTGCTGCAGAAGGGAACTCCGACACATGTGGTCTCCATGTTATATACCCACGCACAGGCCGCCCCGTCCCCCCCCCCCTCTCCGAGCGCGTAATGACTGGGATTGCGATCTGGGGGAACCACTGTCGGACGCTCAGTGGGAGGAGAGCTGCTCCCATACCAGCACGGTGACGGGGAATGCCCGCCTTCGCCTGGTTCATTTTAAATTTCTGCATTGCCTCTACTTTACACCCGCTAAACTACACCGCTTCGGACTCCGGGACAACGATTGCTGCCTACACTGCAGAAGGCCAGGCGCGGACTTCATGCACCTGGCGTGGTCCTGCTGGGCCGTTGCCACCTATTGGGAGGAGGTGTTTGCAGCTCTCACTGAAATGATTGGGGTAAGCATTGCTCCTTGTCCTAAGATTGCCCTGCTGGGCCACTCCAACCCCGCTATTAAGGCGCACCGGAAATTCTTTGCGATTGGCCTACTGTTGGCAAAACGCCATGTCGCATGCCGGTGGGGGCGAGGGCGAGCGCCTAAATTCAAGACTTGGCTGGATACGATGACAACTTGGCAGGAACAACTGCACAACTATTCGGACCTTCTGCCTCACAAATCGCGCCCCAAGGACCTTTGGGGTCCTCTCACTGCGTATCTCCTGAAAATGCAGTTCCCAGACGAGCCCACGGCAGGTGCGAGTGGGGATGTTACAGTGGAGGGCCGGTCCACCTCGTCGGCTCCAGCACCTAATCCACTGCCAGCTGACACTGGTTTGGCCCCCCCTCCCGCACTCCCTTAGTTCCCCATACATGCGACGCCAGCGCTCTCGCTACACTCGGCTGGGCTACACACGTCCCGGGGAATCGCCTAACACCCATGGGATATGCGGGTGGTGGGAGCTGCGAGCTTATTGTCTTCTACGATATGCTCATTAACCGTTGAGGAAATATTCGTGCCGCCCATTCCTAAGCTAGCAATACCTGTGCTGATCCGATGCCACCACCAGGTTCCACTTCCCAGTTACTTTCCCTCGTGACGTGCACCGCCTTCCTACCTCCGACCGCCCATACAACCATGGTGTTCCTTCCAAATGAAGAGAAAATGTTAAAGTTGTTTGGTACCATGTTCATAGTACCTAATACCCTTTCGGCCACCAACTGAACCCAGCATTCACAAACTAGAGGTTCGGATCAGGAAGCCTGAGCGCACGAATGAGTTTCTGATACTTAGGCACAACCTGGTTAAAATAAACACAACACGCTGCTGAAGTCGGAAGCTCTATCATAAAGTATGGTTTGTTCGCGTTCTGCTTGCGCCCTCGGTGTTCTACTCGGTGCAAAGTGCAACCGCTCTCACTTCTACTTGGCAAAGGCAACTCATAGAGGGGCTGCTTGCCCATATGTATTGCACCACTCTGACCCACTGTTTCTTTTACCGAGTTGCTCTAATTTCCGAGTCCGCGCATGTTTGGCGCCTTCCCTGCACAGTACATCTGGGAGCCCCCACAACCAGTGACTGCTTGTCTGCGTGCTGCTATCCCCGCAGCCCGTTCTAACCCTCAGCCCCGCCGAGGTCCGAACCCGGGCCCCTCAACCTCGCGCTACCGGGCTGGCCCCCCAATCAATAACAGAAAAAGGGGGATGTTGAACCGAACAAACGAAAGGAAATTAACATGCTATCCGGAGATTCTGCATCTCAAACCTCAAACCCTTTCAGCCACACTAGTTCCGGATCCCGGTCCCCAATCACAGCAGACAAAAGGGGACGTCAAACCAAACAAACGAAAGGAAATTACACATGGCACCCCGAAAATCAGCGTCTCAAACCTTACACCATTATGCCATCTTAGTTTCGGATCCCGGTGTCCCTCAGCCCCGCCTAGGCCCCACCCTGAGCCCCTCAGCATCGAACACTTGGGCTGACCCACCCAAAACCGGATTTTCACCAGCGTCCCAAGATGTTAGACACTCTACTACAGTCCTCCGCTCTACCAACTGAGCTCCCAGAGGCTCGACAGGATATCAAAAAACGAACAAAATCAACGTGAAATAAACATGACACTTTGCGAAAAAACGTCTCATATTTTTTCCCCTTAGGCTACTGTATCAACGGATCCCGGTACCTCCTAGCCCGCCGAGGCCCGAACCTGGGCCCCTCACCATCGGAAACCTGGGCTGCCCTTCACCATCATATTATACTTCGCGCTCATCAGAGATACCTCTGTGACAATCGAACTCGTGCAACCGATGCGAAGAGCTGCGACGGCTAACACGTGGGCGGCGGTGGAAAAAGAGTGTCCCATCTGCTGGGAAAAAAATCCCGTAACCACTTCCTGTTCCAAGGGAGCCGCCTCTGCGGCGGTTACCAGGCAACGGCGCCAGAGCCGACGCCTCTCTGACGATCCCGTGCAAACCTTACCAATGAATTCGAAAGAAACAAAAAGGCTCTTTTGTAGATGGGTCGAAATGTCCCATTTCGAATGAAGTGGATGATGTTTTGACTCATCTTGTCTAAATTTAGTTTGTGCTCAAATTTACTATAGCTTGATTTATCAAGGATACTCGTATGATACAAAGCTAAGCCCCCGTAGCTCCCGCGCCCCTACGAGTGTAGATATATGTGAGCCCATCAGTTCCACTGCCGAGTTATCGTGATTAGAAACAACCAAAAACCAAGGCTCAATTCCCGCAATTCTAACGCAAACCAAAAGGCTCCCTTCCCTTTACCTCAAAAATCCACCAACACAACTTATGGATCAATCACCTCTTCTTAGGCCGTGCCGCACTTCCGGCCATACGTGCACTCCACTGTTCTCCTCCGTCCGGACCTGCAGCCATGCTCTCCCACAGCTGCCGTCCCGTAAAAACTCCAGCAAGCGCCCGTCCTCTAACAACGCGCAATACGACGAAGATTAGAAAGGAAACCCCTGCGTACCGGTGCCGGCGCAGTAAGTAAAGAGAGGGCGAGGACAAGGGCAAGTTGCCCTAAATAGGCCCCCGCCCTCTCCCCCCCTCGGGGTGCCGGCCGGAAGGGACGTCACGACGTTGACCCGGAAGTTATTCGTGTTGCCGTCCTGTTACTCCACCTATGACAATCACCAAGGGGGGGGGGCGTGCCCGGGTGCCCGAGTCCTAAGTGCGCGCTTCATTATATTTCGCGCTTGTCATAATCGCTTGCGGTTAATCACCGCTGTCACCTGTTGTGAGCCTGTTTCCGACGTCCTCTCGACAGTGCCTGGGGGCCGCATGGTGACGCTGCACCCCAACCGATCGAGGCAACCAGTGTTGCTTCAGAATCTGAAGCATGAGTCCTCGGCGGTTGATGACTCAATGCGCCCAGGGATGTGGCATAAGTACTTGAGAGAGCTGCTGCTTGTGTCAAAAGAAGTGATGTATTGAGATACCATTTTGGAAATCTTGCAACTGGAGCAAAATATTGTAGCCTTGGAAAAAGAGAGGAAATTCCTAAGAAATAACTGATAGCATTGTTAAAACATTCATAACGATAGGCAATCGTCGTGAGAGGAGGTCAATGCCTATTCTATGTACAATCAATATGTGTCCAGTGGTGAAAAAGGAAACTGGAAAGTAAATTGTATACACCTATATTTTCCTATGCTTATAGGCTTACTCTTAACCGCACTCTGACAGACACTGGGTCTTTGTTGAGTCATATCATAGTCAAAGTAGGGGAAAGGTGCTGAAAGGGACAGGGAGGGAGAGGGGCAGAACTTGTGTGAAAGGGGGATTAAACACCCCTGAGTTCATAAAAACACACTAGTGGTGCTGTGGTTATGTTAAAAACCTTGTTTCTTTTCCACGTGCACCGCCATTTCTTCTGGTTTTCTCTCTTTTTAATTGTCAGTATATCCCTGAAGCCAGAAAGGACAGTCAGTGGTGTTTACTCATTGTCCGATCTGTTGCCACAGGATGTCATCGTTCAGTCCAGACTCCCATGCTCTTAGGTGGTACACCCATCGCTGTTCTCGGGTGTGGAGCATTTCCTGGATATTTGGACAGTTTCTATTGATCTTCTCCAATATTACTCATCTCAAATCTACGACACGATGGCCCTTCTCCAAGTAGTGGCACGTGAGTTTGGTGTTATTCTTTTTTCACCTGATTGTGCTTCTATGTTTATTGATTCGTGTTTTAATTCTTCTGGTGCTCATTCCCATGTAGAGGAGGTCGAAAGGGCAGGTGATGAGATAAATGACATTCTCACTATTGCATTTGGTAAAGTCCTTCAGAATCCATGGTTTACCAGTCTTGATGTCAACTTCTTTTTTGGTTTTGGTATATTGGCAGGCTACGCAATTACCACCAGGGTAATGGCCAACCAGCCGCTGGTTATTCCATAGTGTTGTTTGATTTTGGGGGTGCAGGGATAGGGTTCTTGCCTGAACCAGTTTGTCCCGAATACTCGTGTTCCTCTGAAAAGCACAAAGAGGTTGAGGCCATTGTTTTGCTTCCCCATTCAGAATGTGCCAATTCTTGCGCGCTATATTTTGGATTTTATTCGATGTGGGGGTATACATGGTGACACACACCATCCTATCGTTCTCAGGTCTCACATGGTTTTCAAGGAGGGCCTCTCAATTGCTGTTTCTTGCTCTCTTTCTCGCTTTTTTCACCAGTTTCCTGGGATAATGGTGTGTAATTAATTTATTCTTCAATATTCTTGCCTTTGGGAGGAGCAATTCCTTCTGATCCTTAGGAACTGACCCACCGGGAGTTTCTGTCGCAGTGCTTTTGGATGGAAACTGTCAAACAGTAGGAGGCTGTTCCCATCAGTTGCCTTGTTGTGGACTTTCGTCTGTATGACTTCTTGGTCCATTGTAATGACCAGGTCCAGAAATACTGCCTCATCTTTGTTGATGGTATATGTACATTTCAGGTGTTCATCCTTTGAGTTCACCCACTCCGCAAATGCCATTACCTGTTCCTTGGTGCCATGTCAGACTAAATTAGCACTTCATAAATATATCTACGCCATAGTTTCATATGTTTCCTGTCTGGCTTTTGCAGGTTGAAGATATAGTCAACCTCAAATTGATGTTTTATTGGGAGCAAAGGTGCTCCCCATAGATGTGCCCCTTATCTGGTGGTATATGGTAACCTCATACTCAAAAAAGTTCTCAGTGAGGGCCAAATCCGCACATTCTAAAATGAAGTGTATAGGTGTTATAAATTGCCAGTCCATCTCCTGGAGGATGTGTTTAACCACGTTCAAGGTGCGCCTCTGTGGAATACTCGTATACAGAGCTTCAATGTCCATCATGATTATCCTATCCTCTGTATTGTTAATTTCCATGTCTCTGAGCAGACAAAGG
Source organism: Triturus cristatus (assembly GCF_964204655.1). Lineage (NCBI taxonomy): Eukaryota > Metazoa > Chordata > Amphibia > Caudata > Salamandridae > Triturus > Triturus cristatus. The sequence continues at coordinate 435,010,397 of NC_140594.1, read as the reverse complement.
ACATCTTTTGTGTCCTTTAGGTATGAAGTTGAGGTCTTCACAATGGGTCTGAGGAACCAGTCACAGAACGGCGAGAGGGGTTCTAACACTGAGCCAATTCTCAACACTATCGGTCTGCCTGGAGGGAATCTTGTTTTTGTGGATTTTTGGGTGAGTATAAAATCTTGGTGTTCATGATGTGTTGCCCACAAGAAACTCTGCCTCGTGTTTTGTGATCCAATCATTGAAGAGACCCTCCTCCACTAAGGTTTTTTCCTTGTTGGTTAGTCTAGGTGTAGGGTCAGTATGGAGAATTTCATAGCTGTCGCTATAGGACAAAAGTCGGATGCATTCAGTGTGGTACATATGCTTGTCCATAACAACTATTGCTCCGCCTTTATCAGCTGGCTTTATAATCAACAATGTGTTCTTTTTTTAGATTTTCCAAGGCTGTTTTTTCTCCCTTCTTTAGATTCTGAAAGACCTTATTATTATGACAATCAAATGTGTCTATTTCCTTCAGGACTGCCTGTTCGAAAGCCAGCACATGGCAGAGGATGGACGTGTTGGTGGTATGTAGGTGGATTTTTTTCTTAGGCCTTTGTTAACAGATTCTCGATCAAAACTGGTTTCCTGGTCCTTAAAAAAGCTCTTTAGTTTGATCCTCCAAAAGAATTGTGCCAATTCTATACGTAATGCGAAGAGATCACTTCTTGGTGTTGGTACAAACCCCAGTCCCTTGGAGAGGATGGCATTTTCATAGAGTGATAGAGCATGGGTGCTCAAGTTTATGATGTTGGTGGGTCCCTTCTCGTTGTTGGTCCCTGGTCCTTCCCTTTGCTCCTCGTCACCACTTGGTTCGGGGTTTGCTCCCCCCAGTGGACTCTGGTCGGCTGTCTTGGGTACTTTGTTTTCCTCTTCCCCAGCCCGACGGGCTCTGTATAAAGAAGGAGGCGGACCCTTTTGGAATGAAAAGCCCTGTGGGTAAAAGGGCTGTTGCCAGTAGCCAAACGGTGGCATTGGGCACTGGTCCTGAAAGTATAGTCTCTGGGGTTGTCTATTCGCCCCTTCTTCACTGCTGCCACTGCTGTTCCTATCATCAACCGAGCTGAAGGTCCAATCCAGTGGGGTGGGTCTAAACATCTGTTGTCGTTTTCCAGTCGTCTGGACTTGAGGTCTATCATAGTATTCATCCGTTACATAGAGTTAGGATTTCTTGTGACTAAACTTCTATACATCCTTCTTGAGTTTGGTCAGTTTTGATTGTGTAAGGTACTTCTTGTATTGGGTGTAGTCATTGTTGATCTCTTCCAACTTCTTTTTAAACACAGGCATATGTACTGTGTGACCAGTTCTTTCTAAGCTCTTTGTTGTTTATGAAAATGCGTGGTTCATTTGTGATAATTAATCCTCTGGAGGCTGTGTTTTTCCCTAAATACTCCGTCATGAATGCACCATGAACGGCCGTGCAAATTTGTTCCTTTTTTACTTGCGGAGAGGGCCTTCCCATTCAACAGAGGTTTTTAAGGTTTGTCTTACCACTGTGTCTGCTAGTAAAGAGGGCGCCTTCAGAATTTCGGCTATTGTGGCGTCATCAAATGCAAGTTCATTATTTACCTCCATAGTGGCTATAGAGTATAAAATAAAGTATGAAATAAGTCTCACCTTTTGAGACTGCTCGAGAGGATGTGGTTATTGAAATCTTTAATTTGCATCCCAAGAATGATGGCTTACGTTGCCGAATGTAATGATACCCCTAGGTTTGTTCCCACAGCCATCAGCTATACAACACTTTATCTACACACAACACCTTGAAATTCTCCAAGGGAGGGAACTAGAGGCTACGGGGTGTTCAAGGTGAGCTGGCCTCCAAACCTATCATGCACACACAAAAAGAAGCTACCCTGAATGATTAGTCATTATAAATGCGACCAAAAACAAAGCACTGAGCACTAAGTAAGTGGAGTACTAGGCATCTCAAATAATGTAAAGGACTGTCCTCACACACCTCCAGGTGTCATGCTTCATCATCGGCAGTCCTCCCTCTCTAAAACTGTGTTTGATAGAGAGCAAGCCCACACCTGGAGACAGGGAGGCACATCTAGAAATCTAAGTGGGGGCCCATGAGTGAGTGATTTTAAAACCCAATGTAAATACCCAAATACATTTATTCACTGGGTGCTACTTGGTATTAAAAACTGAAGTGTGGGGATAGGGGGAGCTATTACCCCATTACCACCATTATCATCAACATGTTTCTCCCGTTGGCCCAAAAGGGTCTGTGGCATTCATCAGGACGAAAAAATAGGGCTACTATCTTACCAGATACGGTCAGATGTTACCACTGTGTTAGGGTGACCTGTGTCATCCTCTAACTAAACAGTGTATCTTAAATCTGTAAAACATAGAGAAATGGGAGTATACGACTGTACCATGTGCGGTCGCATTGTAATAGCAGTATCGGGAACGCTGACTGGAGTTTGATCGGTTTTGAGACTGCAACGGTGTCGGGCGGACATGAGTCGTAATCAGGCCAATAATGTCTACAAGTAAGAACGATATGTGACTCCCACACTTTGTAACCCTCATTGTATTATATAACATTTCCTGGACATTGATTTACACACTTGTATGATATATTGTCTCTGTATAATGTGTGAGTGCGTAGTAAAGTGCTGACACCCTACACTGTGGTAAGTACTGATATAAAACAATTATAAAATAATAGTAAGTGCTATTTAAATCATTATTTGTGGGTAATTACTCATACATACAGATGCATCTGGCCTTCTTACAGTGCATGCATATCTCTGATGTAAATGGGTTGAACAAAGTCAAAATCCTGTCTCCAAATCATAGTTTTTCTTAAGTACATGTGATGTAATAACACGCTATATGCCTTTTCCCCTACATTTCATTTCTTTGGCATCTAGGTGTTCGGCCCCATAAAGCACCCAGACAGGATGATGATCGAACAAAAAGACAGCTGATGCCCTTTTAAACATGTTTTTATTTGGGCCCAGTTGGAAGTAAAAATAAGAAAGACTGCCAGCAGTTTTCTGCTCAAAGCGGACAGCATAAAACGTGTGAGCACTGCCTCATGTGTCCTGTTGTTTGCAGATTACAGCTGGACTAACTCAAGATATTTCACAGGGTCCAACCCGGTTCCAACTCATTAATAGCTGCCAGATGGGGGATACAGCTAGATCTTCCTATTTCCTGCACTGTGTGGCATGTCATGTGATCCAGAATGGCATGGTACCCAAGTATTGAATGTAAAATATGATCCTGTATTATTATACACTCCAAAGTATTGACTTGCACTATATGGTCAAGTTAAGGAGATGTGGAATTGAAGAGGTACATCTTTGCTTGCCTACTTAAGTTTTCACTTGATAAAGGGCTTGTTAATATTTTGGAGGTGATTTATGTGCAGGTTCTTTCTTGATATACATTACAAGATATATTGGCATTTACATTTAGTCAATGTTATCATGAATACAAAATACCTTTTGCATTATGCTCCTAACAAATGCCTTATACTGCTCCCTACCGCTGGCTCTCTCTCCTGCCCTGGGATGCATCCCAAACCCCAAAGAATCCCAAAGAATCTGCTAGTACCTTTTTGCTCTCACTCACCCTCAACCTCCATCTCCCCCTGCATGACTGTCCACTCCATCCTCTTCTGAGTTCCTTGAATCATGGTCACCCTCTCTCCCTCCAAGGTAAACACTGACTTTTTGTAATCAGCTGCAAATAGTAGGCAACACTTGCTTTTGTCTGTAATCCAGTATGACCTGGCTTGGTGCTAACAGTAAGGGACATATTAAGTTTCCCACTTTGGTACACCCCTGCATGCAGGCACCCCAACATAATTAATTCCAGTGTTATAGCCTAGTCCTTGCCTGTTATGACGCTTATTGCAATCAGTTTGTTGCTACAGAAATACTGAAGATTGGGGCATGGCCACAAATGTAGGCCTGTTTTGGTGTTTGCACAAAACATTGAGTTTTTAATATTCTGATACCAGAATATCATCACAAGAGTATTGTATATTTAGGAAATATTGTTGACAGGAACATCATAGCTAAGCATGCCGTGTTTCAGATATGTCTTCAATCGTTGTTAGATATATTGCTTTAAATATGTCAATATCGTTACTAGAGATATTATTGTTATTTTTTAATTTGTGTTTTTATATGTTTTATATGATGGAATGTATAAAACATATTGTATTTTTATTCTATTATTTTATGTGTGTTTTTTTATTTAATTGAAGTTACTTTTTATTTTAAATCTATTGTTTGGTTAATATATTTTTTAGCAGCAGAAAGTTGATTCATAGGGGAAAATGGTGGAGAGATTTTTAGAGAATATATGTGCAACAGAATATATCGAAATCTGCAAGACTGCTGTGCCTTTCAAAGCATTACAAGGTACTTTACAAAGTATTTCATTGGAAGTATCGCGCTGCAGCGCAGATGGGTATTTCACCTACCACCGAAGTGCATTATGGTTCATGATGACCGATAGACTTGTACATCTTCCAGCAGTTTGCCTATTGGGGCGTGAAGTCACATGACGAAATTCAAATTAAATAAACTGCTCATAGTTAGGAATTAGCATTTAAAAAACCTTAGAAATTCACTGAAAAAACAATAGGTTTTAGGGGTGTTATAGTTAGCTGGACATTTCACTCGAACAAAACCATTGAAATTCCTCCGATATAGTTAGTTGTACTAACTACATCTCGCGCGCCCGCAATCCACTGCTGATGATGTCACATATTACATCATTCATGACATGGTCAGTGACATCACTGATGACATAAATGACATCACTGATGACATCACTGATGACATCATCCAGTGAATGTGGTTTGGTTCGTTATATAAATATGTATTATATATATAGCATTTTGCATTGAAGAATGAGTGGATATATAAATATAAATATCTGGATGGAGGATTTAGTAGCAGTGTGATTGACTATTTACTTGACTAATTTATAGTGTCTCACTAAATATATTGGATAGTGACTAAACTGTGTGAATATCTGTATCACTTTGTCAGTTGTTGTGAAAACTGCTGCACCAGTTGGATACTAGCTACGTGAAAGTCTATATTATTTATTGATTAGTTAACTGAGTATTTGTACGGGAGAGTGAATGTGTGTGTGGTTCGGTGGGGGTGTGTGACTGCCCAAAGATGTGTGAATAGTTGATTCAGTAGGTATATGAAGTTAAAACTACATGTTATAACAGTTGTTTGGGTGAGTGAATATCTTTATGGGTGTGGTGATGAGCCAATATATGTCTCAATGGTACATGTCCAACAAACTAGGAAAATAAAAGCCAGTGTATGTGTCAGTTGTTGTATATAAATAAGTATACATAAGACTCAGTGATTGCATGAGTGACTGTATGGATAACTGTATACTTGTAATAGTGTTTTTATAACACACTAAGTATGTTATTATCTATATGAATAAATGAAGTGGTGTTTTTATAAGTGTATAGCTAAGTAAAAGTAAGTATGATCCATTGTTTGCATAAGTGAGTAGGATGACTTCATAAGTGATTAGGATGTGTGCTGGTGTGTAATGTCGATATAGGTGTATAAGTATATTTGAAAGTGTTCTATTGATCATTGAGCATGTATGAGTGAATCTATAGGTAAGTGATTAGATGTGTGTATAGATCTAGGAATCACTGAGTGGGTGTTTAGAAACTTGTATTGGTGTGTCAATGGATTTAAATCTGGCACTCTGTATTTTACAGTAAGTGATGAAAGGTTATACTAGTGTATGATGAGGTGTATCTGATTGTCACGTGGATGAAGCCATCAGTGATGTCATAAGTGATGTCATTTGAGATGTCATCAGTGATGTCACTGACCATGTCATGAATGATGTAATATGTGACATCATCAGCAGTGGATTGCAGGCGCGTGAGATGTAGTTAGTAGGGGTGGGCGGAATTTGCGGAATTAACCTTCGCAAATTATCGCGAGAATGTTTAAAATTATCGCAAACAAGCAGAAATATCGCGAAGATGCGGAAGTTTTTTTCCGGCATGTTCGCGAGATTTTCTGCATGGTTGCGGGTCGCCAACTTACCCATGTGGTTGCTTGCGGGCGCGGCCATCTTGTTTTGAGTTGTTCTCGCGGTGCATGATCGCGAGAAGAAAGACGTGATCGCGCGACGCATGACGTCACTGCGGGCGCGAACTGTCGCGAGACAGCGCAAATGGCTAAAAACAATACAACATCTCATGGAGAACGCGACCGGATCAAGAAAACTTGTCGGCGAACGCAGGGATTCAGGTAAGGCGATCGCGCGCGCGCGAGAATGTATCATTTTACAGCGCGAGCAAGAAACAAATTATCGCCAAGCTGCGGAAACCGGAATTTTTGACATTTTCGCGCTCTCCGCGGAACGCAAAAATGTCAAATTATCGCAATTTCCGCGAACGGAACGAAATTTTTGCCCAGGCCTAGTAGTTAGTACAACTAACTATATTGGAGGAATTTCAATGGTTTTGTTCGAGTGAAATGTCCAGCTAACTATAACACCCCTAAAACCTATTGTTTTTTCAGTGAATTTCTAAGGTTTTTTAAATGCTAATTCCTAACTATATCAGGCCTGAAACGTATGGTTTGTTCAGTGAATTTCAAAGGTTTTTTAAATGCTAATTCCTAACTATATCAGGCCTGAAACCTATGTTTTTTTCAGTGAATTTCAAAGGTTTTTTAAATGCTAATTCCTAACTATATCAGGACTGAAACCTATGGTTTTTTCAGTGAATTTCAAAGCTTTTGTAAATGACAATTTTTAATGTATTAGTTGTTATACTGATTTTTTTTATACTGATTTACTACATTTTTTAAACTATTTATTTTTAGATATATATTTTTTAATTACATTGTAATTACATTATACATTACAATACATAATATACTTTCTCAGAATGAATTACTTTAGTTTAAATACTTTGCAAATAGGCAGTAGACTTTTAAGTACAGTAGTTACAGTTGTTGCAATGGGCAACACAATTTCAAACACAATGCAACATTGAGCTCAATGTGAATTTCTAGTCAAATGCAATTAGTTACTTTATGGATTACTTTTCTAACCACAGGACTGGATCCTAGATTCAGTCCTTGGACATCTCCTGTAAACAGTTGAGTAAAAGCGTTTTGGTTACAGTAGTTATTTTTAAAGAATATTATTGTATTTTAAAAGTTGACACTTAGAAAATGTTTCACATAGAATCACCAATGTTATCCTATGGCAGAAAATTCACTTAGCAGGTAAGTAGTGTTATCGTTACTTTTTCTTACTCAGTGGTGGATCCTGAAACCAGCACTGGCCAATCTCCTGTAAACAGTTGAAAGAATGTGTTTAAGTCATACAGACGATTTTTTAGGAATATTTTAGTTTGTGAAAATAGACAGAAACTTTTCTGGTGAAAACTACACAATGGATTCCTGTGGAAGAAAATACAAGTTACTGGTAAGTACACTTAGAATGGGTTCTCTTCTGATAACAGGTGAGTAAATCGGAATTTGTAGTTCGGCTGATTTTAGAGGAATATTTGTACGTTCCAAAAATGGAAACTTAGAAACTTTTCTGGTGAAAACCACACACTGGATTCCTATGGAAGGAAATACAAGTTACTGGTAAGTACGCTTAGAATTACTTTCCAGGCTCAGTGCTGGGCTAAAAGATGCAGCCCTGGGTTCTCTCCTGATAACAGGTGAGTAAATCGGAATTCGTAGTTCGGCTGATTTTAGAGGTATATTTGTATGTTTCAAAAATGGACACTTAGAAACTTTTCTGCTGAAAACCACACAATGGATTCCTATGGAAGGAAATCCAAGTTACTGGTAAGTACGCTTAGACTTACTTTTCAGGGTCAGTACTGGGCTAAAAGATGCAGCCCTGGGTTCTCTCCTGATAACAGGTGAGTAAATCGGAATTTGTAGTTCGGCTGATTTTAGAAATTTGACTGTTTCAAAAATGGACACTTAGAAACTTTTCTGCTGAAAACCACACAATGGATTCCTATGGAAGGAAATACAAGTTACTGGTAAGTACGCTTAGACTTACTTTTCATGGTCAGTGCTGGGCTAAAAGATGCAGCACTGGGTTCTCTCCTGATAACAGGTGAGTGAATCGGAATTCGTAGTTCAGCTGATTTCAGAGGAATATTTGTACGTTTCAAAATTGAACACTTAGTAACTTTTCTGGTGAAAACCACACAATGGATTCCTATGGAAGGAAATACAAGTTACTGGTAAGTACGCTTAGAATTACTTTTCAGGGTCAGTGCTGGGCTAAAGATGCAGCACTGGGTTCTCTTCTGATAACAGGTGAGTAAATCGGAATTTGTAGTTCGGCTGATTTTAGAGGAATATTTGTACGTTCCAAAAATGGAAACTTAGAAACTTTTCTGGTGAAAACCACACACTGGATTCCTATGGAAGGAAATACAAGTTACTGGTAAGTACGCTTAGAATTACTTTCCAGGGTCAGTGCTGGGCTAAAAGATGCAGCCCTGGGTTCTCTCCTGATAACAGGTGAGTAAATTGGAATTTGTAGTTCGGCTGATTTTAGAGGAATATTTGCATGTTTCAAAAATGGACACTTAGAAACTTTTCTGCTGAAAACCACACAATGGATTCCTATGGAAGGAAATACAAGTTACTGGTAAGTACGCTTAGAATTACTTTCCAGGGTCAGTGCTGGGATAAAAGATGCAGCCCTGCGTTCTCTCCTGATAACAGGTGAGTAAATCGGAATATGTAGTTCGGCTGATTTCAGAGGAATATTTGTACGTTCCAAAAATGGACACTTAGAAACTTTTCTGGTGAAAACCATACACTGGATTCCTATGGAAGGAAATTCAAGTTACTGGTAAGTACGCTTAGAATTACTTTCCAGGGTCAGTGCTGGGCTAAAAGATGCAGCCCTGGGTTCTCTCCTGATAACAGGTGAGTAAATCGGAATTTGTAGTTCGGTTGATTTTAGAGGAATATTTGTACGTTTCAAAAATGGACACTTAGAAACTTTTCTGCTGAAAACCATTCAATGGATTCCTATGGAAGGAAATACAAGTTACTGGTAAGTACGCTTAGAATTACTTTCCAGGGTCAGTGCTGGTCTAAAAGATGCAGCCCTGGGTTCTCTACTGATAACAGGTGAGTAAATTGGAAATTGTAGTTCGGCTGGTTTTAGAGGAATATTTGTACGTTTCAAAAATGGACACTTAGAAACTTTTCTGCTGAAAACCACACAATGGCTTCCTATGGTAGGAAATACGAGTTACTGGTAAGTACACTTAGAATGACTATTCAGGGTCAGTGCTGGGCTAAAAGATGCAGCACTGGGTTCTCTCCTGATAACAGGTGAGTAAATCGGAATTCGTAGTTCGGCTGATTTTAGAGGTATATTTGTACGTTTCAAAAATGGACACTTAGAAACTTTTCTTCTGAAAACCACACAATGGATTCCTATGGAAGGAAATCCAAGTTACTGGTAAGTACGCTTAGACTTACTTTTCAGGGTCAGTGCTGGGCTAAAAGATGCAGCCCTGGGTTCTCTCCTGATAACAGGTGAGTAAATCGGAATTTGTAGTTCGGCTGATTTTAGAGGAATATTTGTACGTTTCAAAATTGGACACAGAAACATTTCTGGTGAAAACCACACAATGGATTCCTATGGAAGGAAATACAAGTTACTGGTAAGTACGCTTAGACTTACTTTTCAGGGTCAGTGCTGGGTTAAAAGATGCAGCACTGGGTTCTCTCCTGATAACAGGTGAGTAAATAGGAATTCGTAGTTCGGCTGATTTTAGAGGAATATTTGTACAATGGTGAAGGAAGGGGGCGGGGCCTGAGGTGACGTGTGCAAACACGCCCTGTGGCGCGTTTTAAGTTGGGGAATTAATTCCTCTTCAATCCTGAGGTCCCCTGGGGACAACTAGCCCACCAGGTACCTCCAGTATGCGCCAGGGAGCTACATTGCAGAGAGGTGTTCAGAGGCCATGCCCCTTTTTACAACACTCTGCAACGCAGCTCCGTGGTGCTTACTGGAGGTACCTGGTGGGCTAGTTGGCCCCTAGGGGACCTCTGGATTGAAGAGGAATTAATTCCCCAACTTAAAACGCGTCAGAGGGCGTGTGTGCTCACATATCACCTCAGGCCCCGCCCCCTACCTTCACCACTGTGCAAACACGCCCTGTGGGGTGTTTTAAGTTGGGGGATTAAGACCCCTTGAATCCTGAGGTCCCCTGGTGGCCAACTAGCCCACCAGGTACCTCCAGGATGCGCCAGGGAGCTGCGTTGCAGAGAGGTGTTCAGAGGCCATGCCCCTTTTTACAACACTCTGCAATGCAGCTCTGTGGTGCTTAGTGGAGGTACCTGGTGGGCTAGTTGGCCCCTAGGGGACCTCTGGATTGAAGATGAAAGAATTCCCCAACTCAAAACGCGCCACAGGGCCTGTTTGCACACATATCACCTCAGGCCCCGCCCCCTGCCTTCACCACTGTGCAAACGCGTCCCGTGGCGCGTTTTAAGTTGGGAGATTAAGTCCCCTTGAACCCTGAGGTCCCCTGGTGGCCAACTAGCCCACCAGTTACCTCCAGTAAGCCCCACTGAGCTACGTTGCAGAGAAGTGTAAAAAGGGGCGTGGCCTCATTACACCTCTCTGCAACGCAGCCCCCTGGTGCATACTGGAGGTTGCTGGTGGGCTAGTTGGCCCCCAGGGACCCCCAGTATTCAAGGGGAATTAGATCCTCCTCTGCAAGCGCGGCAGGGGGCGCGTTTGCAGAGTGGTGCAAGGAGGGGGCGTGGCCTCAGCCCGATCCCATCTTTTTTTTTCTTTTCTTTTTTTAGACGGGGAGCTGTGTAGCCCCCCCTTCTTTTTCTAATTTATTGGCCCTGGGGACCCCATCCCCCAGGGCCTGCCCCCAATTTATTTTTTATATAAAAAAAAAAAAATCGGGAAGGAGGCCGCGGGGTCCCCCTCCCGAGGCCATAATTTGCCCCGGGGACCCCATTCCCCGGGGCATGGCCCTTTTTTTAAAATGTTTGTATTTTGGAGGGGGGCTGCCTTGCCCCCCTCCTGTGGCCCCTTTTGGCCCCGGGGACCCCATTTCCCGGGGCCGTTTTTTTGTGTGTTTTAAAAAAAAAAAAAATTATGAGGTGGGCCGCGTGGCCCCCCCCTCCCGGGCCACTACTGGCCCCGGGGACCCCATCCCCCGGGACCTGGCCACCTCGTTGGGGACCATGGGGGGGTCCCCAATCCCCCCACGGTCCCAGCCGGTTCCCCGCCTCCTGCGGGAGCCGCCATTGCTTTTCCACATGGGGAGCAGCTAAAATGCTTCTCCCCATGTGGAAAAGCAATCTGCTTTGCTCCATTGAAGCGAGAGCAGGTTTCCCTGCTCTCGCTTCAATGAAGCAAAGCAGTTTGCAATGGCAGGGTGGGAGCCACGAGGCTCCCGCCCTGCCATTGCAAACAGCAGTGTCCCGGGGGGGGGGCACCCCGGAACACTGCAGGAGCTGGCCCTGGGGGGTGGCGGTCCCCAGGGCCATCATTGGCTCTGGGGGGGCTGTGCACCCCCCCTCCCACTTAATTTAAAGCCCCGGGGGTGGTGGTCCCCCTATGTTAAATAATAAGTGCCCCGGGGAGGTGGCAGACCCCGGGCATGTGGGGGGGCTCGAGCCCCCCCCACACAGGGTTTTTAGTTTTTTTTAGAAAAAACAAGCCCCGGGGTGTGGCAGTCCCCGGGGCTGCGGGGGGCTGAGAGCCCCCCCATAATTCAGATAAGCCCCGGGGGGCCCCCCATTATGATATACTTATTGCCAAATAAAAACAAAGCGCGGGAGTTCGCGCTTCGTTTTTTTTTTCGGCAGCGGGATGCCCAGATCCTAAGCGCATCCCGCGATTTAAAAAAAAAAAAAAAAAAAATTGGGGCCTTGTGGGTCCTTGTGGTTTTACAAGGACATTGGTCGATAAGACGCACATTCAAGGAGATCTTTTTCCAGCTTTGGTACAAGTGTTACTGTAGTGTCACCTGTCCAACCTGAGGAATGTCCTTGATGATCTCTGTGAATATCATTTTTAACTAGTGGAGAAAGCTGTGTAGAAGGCCACTGGGAAGCCATATGATTCAAATATCGTCAATGTCTTAAAGCCACCTACTGCCATAAGCACCTCTTTTTTGGTCAAGGGGGTGTTCATTTGCTGTATGCCTGCTTCCGACAGCCTAGGGACCCTCACCTTTTGTATATACTCATCCATGAACTACTTTGCTACACCCTCCTGAGGATATAATTCCATGCAGAATTCTCTTAAGAACTGCACTTTATCTAGATTCATTCTGCATACGCTGTACTGTTTATTTCACACCTCAACAACATGACTTTTCATCTAGCGGGCCTCAAACTTATTAGCCAAAGTCTCTATAATTTATTTCCCCCTTCAAAGTATTCTATAGTCATTTCAACCAAGTAGTCCATCTCTGGGATTTTGAGCTGCCTCCTCAGAGCAATTATTTTAATCCAGGCCTTCTGGGAAAGTGTTTTACATGTGTGGCTTCAGCCTCCCTGATTTCTTTACTGAGCTTGATCCTCAGGACCTCTCTCATGGAAGAGAATCTGGCTGCCTTTGGGGTGTTTGGACAAAATATTGAGTTAAAAATATCGAGAGACAGAAATATTGGAAATTAAATATTGTGACATGCAAATATCGTGATGCACAAATATCATTGACAAGAATATTATTTTGTGACATAGGAAATATGATTTTAAAAAGATTGATTTCTTCAATATAGTTTTCAATAAAATGGTGATTACAAATATTGTTTTTAATTCGGATATGGTGTTTGAGTTTATTTATTAATTTAATGTGTTGCCATTGCTTATATGAATGTTTTTAATTGTTTTTAAAAGATAACTTGTAATGTTAAGTGATTTCGAATTTGTATTTAATTTTTTTCTTTTTTTTTTTGTCCTCATATGTCACTTTCCACCCTTTCTCTCTTGGTGGCGCCCTAGGGTGTTACTCCTCTCATATAATGGAAGGATCCTGCTCATTTAGAAAGCCTAAGGGAGGAAAGTTACAAGAACTTAACTCCGACTATTCCAAAGCAAGGAAATCTGCCAAGAGATTAAAAGCAACTTAATCATAGGACCGGACTTTACCGTCTTTAAATCTCAAAATTTTGTTTAAACTACTATATAACCCAGCCCTTCACCCGTAATGCTAAAAAAATAAAGACCAAAATCTATACTTCTTTTCTTTCTGAGGAACAGCCATATCTAGTTTTCCAGTGGATCTCATAGCTTTAATCCAAGTTAAGTCTGTCGGGGGGTCAGGCGAAACCCAAAGTCTACAAATTTCCCTGCGGGCCAGCAGGATAGCATAAAACACCAACTTCGTTTTATCATCCAAGCCCTTGCATTGTAAATCCAATCTGCCAGTAATAATAGTTTCAGGGCTTACCTTTATTCTTTGCTTCAAAATTGTTGATAAACAGTTACTTACAGAATCCCAAAATATCTTGATGGCCGGGCACGTAACAAACATATGAATATCGTCCTCATTTAGACTGTTACATTTAGGGCATCTTACTTCACCACCATTTTTAAATTTGGCCAGCCTTTTTGGAGTCCAATATGCCCTGTGGAGAGTGAACACATGATTCCTTCTTAAATTTGCAGGTTTTACCAACTTATATAGAATCAACATAGTTACTTGCCATTGTTCTTCTGTCGCAATCCTCGGCAAGCACTCTCTCCAAAGGGACTCCGGCAACAAAAAGGGGCCATCTTCCAGCTCAACAATAGCCCAGTACCACATCGCGACCTCCTTTTTGATGAAAACATCCAGTGCCAACTTTTCCTCAAAGTCGTTATGACGTCCAATGAGATGACCTTTCCCAGTAGCCCAGCTTTGTATCTGAAGATATTTAAATTTGGAAAACTTAGTACCCCAACATAATTCACATTCAGACCATGGTAGTAAAATACCTTCAACAAATAATTCACCCCACTTCTGGGGTCCTTCTAATTTTAAAGTCTTTGCCAGTGCATGAGCCGTCCAGCTTGGAGCGCCCGGAGTTTCCCAAATTGGTGCCCCCGCACTGATGCCCCCGCACTGAAATAAGGAATATTTGTAGTTCTTCTGACCCGATACCAAACCATGGCCAAATCTCTCAAAGTCTTCAATCTTACTTTTTTAAAGTATTTTGGATCCGAAAATTTGTACATGAACCCAAACTGCTTGAGCCCCTCAATGTTCAACAAAGCAGAGAATAATTTACCATTAACTGGCTCCCTGGGTTTCCCAAAAGCATTCTGCAATTTTTGAGCAAAAAAGCCCAAGAATAGATCTGAAAGTCCGGGGCTGCCAGACCCCCCTTTATATACTTCCTCCTAATCTTTTTCCATGAAAGCCTAGATCCCTTGGAGGACCATATAAATGAGGCAATCTCGCTTTGCAGTTTTGCCAACCCCTATTTTTCAAACATTAAAGGGATAGAATCAAATAAAAAAGTTAACTTCGGCAAGACTATCATCTTAATCAAATTAACTCGACCAAAAATAGTTAGTGGAAGATGATTCCAACCCTTCATCAAGCTAGAAATATCCTTCCCTATTTTAACCAGATTAATTTTGGCAATTTGTGTGATATCTTGGGTTATTTGGACCCCTAAATATCTGATCTGCCTTTTGGGGATTATAACATCCGTTGCCAAATTCCAAGACATAATTTCTGTTTTGTCCGTATTCAAACAATATCCTGAGACTGCACCAAAATTGTTTGTAATTGTTTCTATCATAGGTAGTGATTGGTTCAAATCTGATGTTAGAATAACTATGTCATCAGCATAGAGACCGATCTTCTTCGACCATTGTTGACATATAAAAGGAGGAATACTATCTGTCCCCCTAATTTTGCAAGCCAGCGGTTCGATATAAAGATCGAATAACAGAGGGGAAAGGGGACAACCCTGCCTCGTGCCCCTCATGACCTTAATAGGTTTGGTTAAAACTCCATTAACTAAAACCCTTGAAGTAGGTGACTGGTAGAGAGAAACTAAAGATTGGCCAAAATCTCTCCCCAGACGTAAATGCGTAATTAAAGCCTTCAGGAAAGTCCAATTGACGCGATCAAAAGCTTTAGCAGCATCCAGGGCAACAATCGCCAGGGGGAGCTTCTGATCAGTAGCAACATCAATGCTGGCTATCAGGGAGAATGTTAATTCTTTAAGGTATCTGTTCTTAATAAACCCTTTCTGATCTTCGTGAACTATACCGGGGATCACCTTAGCAAGCCTATCTGCCAAAATCTTTGCATAAAGTTTATAATCACTGTTTAGAAGTGAAATAGGCCTATATGATTCCATGCATCTTGGTGATTTCCCCGTTTTAAGAATAACGACTATATTAGCCTGATTCCAGGAGGCAGGGAGTTCTACATTACCACGTAAGACCCCATTGAATAGCTTAAGCAATAACGGCAAAAGACTCCAGGGTAAAATTTTATATACCTCCACTGGGAGGCCATCTGGACCAGGGGCCTTACCTATTTTAGCTTGTTTGATGGCCTCATCTAATTCCCCTGGAGAAATATCTTGATCTAGAACATTTTGCAGATCCTCTGTCAAAGGATTTAAAACTTTCAGCCAGTCCTCTATCTGCTTCACATCCGGGACCAAATCTTCCCTGTATACTGCTGTAAAATATTTTAAAAAAGCTGCCACAATATCTTTAGTCTCTGTAGCTAAATCACCTAGTTCGCTTGTTTTCACTTCTTTAATCGTATTCCTAATCCGGTCTTTCCTAACCTTCCAAGCAAGTAGTTTGCTTGTTACCTCCCCATATTCAAAATGTGCTAATCTGCTGGCCTCCCATCTTTCTTTTACTCGATTATTAACTACAGAGGATAGTTTCTCTTTCAACTCCACCAGCTTTTGAATAATCTCTTCCTTCTGCGCTCTCTCCCTGTTTACAATTGATGCTTCTCTCTGCCTAATTGCTAGTTCCAAACCTTCCACTTCAAGAAAGTACTTCCTTCTTCTGCTGGCTGCAATAGCACCTAATCTACCACGCAAATAAGCCTTAGTTGTCTCCCACACAATATCTATTTTGGCTGTACCCAGATTGTGTTCAACAAAAATTTCGAGTTCTTGCTGGAGGGATTGCATTGCTTCTTGATCGTATAAAACTGTGCGATCCAACCTCCAAACTGAATCCAAATCACGATTCCCAAGCACAAGTTCTAAAATAACCGCCGAATGATCCGACAAATGTACCCCGACGTGCATACTGTTTTTTACCTTACCAAGTAATCTTGAATCGATTAAAAAATAATCGATTCTAGACTTATGTTGATATTTTTTATTATAAAAAGTATATCCAACATTCTGGCCCGCCCTCTGTCGCCATACATCACATAATCCAAATTGCTGCATCAAACCTCTTACTCTGCATGCCATTTTACTATTCACCTGAGCTCTACTGCTCATCGAGCGGTCTAACCTGGGATCCAGTACTGTATTAAAGTCTCCAGCAAAAATTATATAACCCGTAAGGCCCATCATCTCCTTAGCTAATTCGTCCAATGGCCCGACATCATCTTGATTTGGGCCATAATAACCAATAACGTTATATATAAGGCCAGCAATCTTTATGTTTACTATTAGCCACCCACCTCTAACATCTGCCTTTTTGCCCTCAATCTGACAATCCAGTCCCTTTCTGACCAGTAAAACAATACCTTTTGTAACCAGTGTCTGTGGCGTATAAAAAACATATTCTAACCACCAAAGTGAACCTATAAATTTCTTGCTTTCCTCTTCCGTTAGATGGGACTCTTGAAGAATCATGATATTAGCTGGAACATCTTCCAAATATCTCATGATCCTATCTCTCCTGTCTTTACCCCTTAACCCATTTACATTCCATGACATGCAACTCACCACATCTATCCTGCCCTCCAACATCGTTTCCACTGTTTATCTCTAGCTAGGACCCAATTGAAACCATAACCATAACTGTGACCTATGAGAGCATTTTTAAAACTTTTTTCCCCTTCCCTTACACCCGAACCCCCCAACCCTAACCCCCCCCCCTCCCTTCCCCAAACCCCAAAACCCCCCTCCCGGGAAAACCCATCCATTGACCTAAGGCCCAACCTGGGCCTACTGAGTGCCGGTTCTAGTGAACGTGAATCTATCACCATACTTTATTAGCATCAATAACCTGAAAAGGCGTTATTATGTTATTATATTATAAGCCCCCAGCCTGGCAGTACTCCAAAAAACTATCTACATCCTCTACAGCCGTAAAAGTATGCATCTTATTGTTCCACATAACTTTTAAGAACGCCGGAAATTTCAACTGAACCGTAGCACCTAGCTTCCTCAAAGGTTCAATTCTCTTGCCCAGCTCCCACTGTTTATTTGCTGTTACTATAGAAAGGTCTGACCTAACCTCGATTCTTGCTTCTCCGACTGTTAAACGGCCCTTCTTCAATGCTGCCGTAAGGATTTTCTCTTTTAACCCATAGGTTAAAAAATTTATCAGAATCTTCCTGGGCTTCGAACGATTTGGATTCAGCTTGAAGGGGTCACGATGCACCCTTTGAATATCTTGTGCAATCTCATCCTCAGTTTCCTTCAGCTGTAGCTCTGTCTTTAATAAATGGACAATAAAGCCCTTTAGATCAGGCCCTTCCTTCCCCTCTGGAAGCCTCAACATTTTTAAATTGTTCCTTCGCTGTAAATTTTCCAATCTTTCCAAGCGATCCTCGTAGGCCTTTTCTCTAGACTTAACTTGTTCTAGTTCTTTACAATTTTCATCAAGCTTGCCATGTATCACCTTAACCTCCTCCTCAAGAGAAGCCGTGCGCACATTTAACTCATCAAATCTGGCTTCCAGTAGGCCAACTGCCTCCCTAATACCGTCCTGTTTTACCTTAGACTCCTCAAACCCCCTATGCATTTCCAAATCAAGCTTTTTTAACAGGGTAATAACAACTGTATCTGGGTGCGGCTCCCCCACCGTAGCATCAGTCACCGTATCATTACATTGTGAACCCGTATTTAAATTTAAATTCGGTGTCTATCGTGAAGGGGGGAATGACCTGACACGGGCTATCCACTAAACCATCAGCTTCTTCATCCAGTCTAGGAGCCTCTAGATTTTCAGCTTCCATCTCTGCTTCCATCTCTAAAGACTTATATCTATTAGGACTCAGATAGTCAAGCCAGCCACCCAGAATAGCTTTAGAATCCGCTGGAACTAATTCGTTTTCAACTGTTTTCACATGAGCTGTATCTGTTAAGCTCCTATCTTTTGAAAGTATAAGTGTCCTAGGGACCGGTTTAAAATAAGCATTTAAGGAGGGGTTGAAAGTAAATTTTTTGTTTAATCACCCCGTCTTGTGAGATTGCCTGATATATTTTTTTAAATGACTGCGGGTTTTACTACCCAATTGTGTGACCTCACTTTCCCTCCCCTCTAGCTTGCCTGTACTTCTAAGCTCATAGCCTTTGTTAATCTTTTGAGATAGTTTTGCTGTGACTTTTGGGCGGGTAACTCTCTCCTTTTCCTTTACCTCTAAAGTGCTGGGAGAAACATTAGAGGCACCTCCCGAGTCCTGCGTGTCGGAATGGGGTAGGGAAGACAAGGGAAACTTAGGAACTTGCTTACTAGCAGTCCCCCTTCCCACAGCCCCGCCCGCACTAAACTGAACTCTGGACGCCGCCCGCCTCCCTCTACCTCGTTCGATGGCAGCACGACTCCAACGTCCAGAACCTGCCGTTCCTCCTACTGCTGCCGCTGCTGTAACGGGCTCCTCCGTTGGTTTCTCCGGCAGCCCCACCCCCGTAGCCACCGACTTCTGAGGTAAGGTTTCCTCCTCCTCCTGCTCCGTAACACTCGCCATACACTGCCGCTGAAAATTCCAAGGATGAAATCTTGCACAGTAACGCTAAATTCAGCAGACACGGTGGTTAATTGAAACACGGAAACACGGAAACACGGAAAGGTTAGTACTCCGTGCTTTCTCTCTGATAGATGATACGATAGACGCTAGTTTACTGGTCAAAACACACAGCCATCACGCCACTGACCCGGCACTCCCGACCAGACACGCTAGCTGGCCGCCATGTTTTCCCTGTATTTAATTTTTAATAGTAATTTATAGTGTTGTAGTGAGTTGCTGGGTTTGTGAGGGCACAGGGTGGGAAGTTAATTAGGAAATATTTAATTCAGAATAATTAAATATGTTTTATTTAACTATATGATTCATATTTATTATGTAAAGTATGTCATACTGATTTATTTTCATTATATGTTATTTGTGGGCTGTTTGTAGAGGTGTAGTGTGGGAGGTCAAATAAGCAATAATTCATTAACAATTTATTAATAATTGTTAAATATTTAATTGATTTTAATTATGTAAAATATGGAATACTGATTTATTTTACTTCCATTTTAGTTGGGGGATGCCAGGTTTGCATGGGAATAGCGTGGGAAGTCAACTAAGTATTAATTATTTAACAATAAATTATTATTTGTGAATTAATTATTTATTTGAGTTTTAAATATGTAAATGTTAGAATGCTGATTTATTTTTATTTTATTTAAGTTGCGGAATGCCAGGGTTTGTAGAGGTCTAGGGAGGGAAGTTAAATAAGTAATAATTAATTATCAATTAATTATTAATTAATTATACATTTTAAATTTGTAGGTTATGGAATACTTATTTTCGTAGGTATATTTTAAGTGTGGCCTGCTAGGTTTTTAGGGGTGCAGGGTGGGAAGTGAATTAATAAATAATTGTCTGATTTTTTTAATACATTATGGTGCCGATTCCGATCCGGTAAAAAGGCCCTACGAATCGTCGTATGGAGCGTTTTCTCCAAACGATGCGTACCCGGTAAACCGTCATTACAACCCAGGAAGTACGATTCATACAGAAAGGCGATTTCTGTACGATTCGTAGAAAATACCTTGCGGGGGAAATTACCTTACGAATCATCTCCGTAACAGCCTGTACGCGCCCTCCGTACGAATGTAAGCAGCGTTTTACGGACCAGCAAGTACGATCCGTCCCTACGGCACTCCGTAGGGCTCTTTTTTTATGGGAACCAAAAACAGCCGTAAAAGCTGATTCCCCAGGGGTACGAGTTGTACAGGCCCCCCCAGCCCAGCCCCGTATGTACGCGCCGTACCCCCACCCCAGCCCTGTATGTACACGCCGTACCCCCACCCCAGCCCCGTCTGTACGCGCTGTACCCCCAGTGCTATGCGCTGGGGGTACGGCGCGTACATACGGGCCTGGGGTAGGGGTACGGCGCGTACATACGGGGCTGGGGTGGGGGTACAGCGCATACATACGGGGCTGGGGGTACGGCGCGTACATACGGGCCTGGGGTGGGGGTACGGCGCGTACATACGGGCTGGGGGTACGGCGCGTACATACGGGGCTGGGGTGGGGTGGCCTGTACGACTCGTATCCCGGGCACAACTGTCCCCGGATACGAGTGGTATGGCGTTCGCCCCGTACGGGGCTTTTCCCATGCACTTGTGTCTTCGGAAGGGCGGTACGGATCGTACTTGCGCGCTCGAACTTTAGTTTTACGATTTGTACGTAAAACTGTCCGGATCCCTCTCGTACACCTTTTCCCGACGCGATTCGTATGTATTTCTCACGTACGAATCAGTTTCAGTTTCAAAAAACTTTATTCGACAATTAAGTCATAAAAGTATCAGGCATCAACCATAAAATCAATACAAGGTTCACCAAAACATAATAATCACGTAGTTCTATGAGTAAACACCATAGATTACACTATTCATCACCTTGTAAACGCAATGTTGGTGCCTATACATCCAGATAAATAAAAACATTTTGTTTCTACATAACGACATTTTATCCACATCTAAAATATACAATAGAATCAACTAAAAATCCCAGACTAGCAATTTGAACAGTTAAACAAATCTATTAGCAGGCAATAAGCAAATGAGTAAATACAAATGCCTATTCAAAGGGCGCTTTTAGTATTAATTTGTCTGGACCGTATTATCCAGGCCCATTTAATATATTTTGCCATTGCTATTGCAATTACCGGGCTCGGATCTGTACGCAGAACTCTTAAGGCCTCTTCATGCCTTTGGAAACCTAGCAGTCGGCAAACAGGTAATACCCATTTTTTACGTGGAGACACGTAAAGAGGGCAAAAGAACACAAAGTGGCTCAGAGATTCTATCGTATCCAAACACTTGGGACATTTGTCCTGAGACCCAGTAACCCATTTAGATGAAAAGATACGAATCGAGAGGGTACCTATTCTGAACTGGAAGTAGAGTTTTCGGTCAATGGGAGTTTCGATCAATCCCCAGAATAGTTCCTGTCTGGGGTAGGCCTTAATTTCTAGATATCTGGCTGTTAGAGGGGAAGTACTCCCTTTGGCTGATAATTCTAAGCCAATTAGTTCCCAATAGTTAGCCTTGAGTGTTTCTTTTGAAGGGAACATCGCATTTTGGGGATCATCCCATAGGTTATTCCATCCCAGTCTATAAAGTAATGATTTAATAGACCTCAGCCATTCTATCTTATGAGAAAGATCTATTTCCATGATTTCCTTTAGGCCCATAGCGTAGTGCTTAAGCTCCTCGGTTGACCATATCCTACGCCAATACAGCAGAGGCCGCAGATTAGCTGTGTCTTGTAAAGTTTTCAGACCCAGGTCCCAAAATAAGGGTAATAAAGGAGTACTTTGCGGCACACCAACGACTTTCCGAATGAACTCACTCTCCATAACATTCAGTCGTTGTGGGTTATTACCGTACCCCCATAGCTCAGAACCATATAGGGACGAACTACGAACCTTCATCGAGTAAATCTCGAGGAGTGGGCAGATGGGTTGTGTCCGCGAAGCTTTAAATCTTTTCAGAAGGAAGCCTGTCTGCTGTTGGAACTTTAGTTTAGACAAGTCCAAATGACTATTCCAACGCATATTCTTCTGCAGGGTGACTCCCAAATAAGTGAATGCATCAACTTGCTCCAAGGGTATATCATTCATAAGGATTGCGCCATTAAAGGGTTTGTAAGACCTGCACGGATTAGGGCCGTTAAGGACCATAAACTTGGTCTCGGCGACATTTATTTCCAGTCCACGTAGCAAACAGAACTCCTCGAAGCGCCGGAGGGTAAGCTGTAAGCCACTCGGAGTTTTGGAAATCAGCAAGGTGTCGTCCGCGAACATGAGGACTGGGATGCGATTACCTGCCATAGCCGGGGCATCCGAGGGGACCTGGGAGAGGAACTCTGCCACCCCGTTCACGAAGAGTGAGAACAGGGTCGTTGCCAGGACACAACCCTGCCGTACTCCGCGATCAACTGGGAAAGGCTCCGTTACCTCTCCCTGCTGTCCCCAACGTACCCGGGCAAAATTACCCTCATGCAAACGAACGACCAGTGCCAACAACTCCGGTGCCATACCCAGCTCCTCCAGTACTTGCCATAGTCTGCTGCGCGGGACTAGATCAAATGCCGCCCGCGGGTCGACAAACACTGCGTACAATACCCCTTTACCTATGACCACAGTCTTCCAATAAAAGACAATAAACCTGAACACCTGATCTATAGTGCTGGTTTTTGGACGGAATCCAGCCTGGAGAGGACTTAAGATATTATTATCCTCCATCCAGGTCTGGATTCTGCCCAAGACCAGCCTACCAAAGATTTTTTGTATGGCATCAATCAAACTGATTGGCCTATAATTACTGGCCAGCGCTTTATCCCCTTTTTTGTATACCGGGACAATTTCCGCGCCTTTCCAGGTTTGGGGGATAGGCATTCCCTGGGCTATAGCATTGGCTAAACAAGTGATGTATAAGCGCCATCTTTGTCTATCATTCAAAAATACATCGGCTGGGATACAGTCCATGCCGGGTGCACGTCCCTGAGTTACCGTATCAAGCGCCGAGTCAACCTCCTCAACATTAAAAACAAGGTTATTATAAAACCCCCTCTCCTGATAAAACATACTAATCTCATCGGCACCTTTAGCATATTGTGGTTTAAAAAATTCAACCCAAGAGTTCTGGGGGACATGATTGTGGGGGCTATCAATAATTTCTCCCCTCTTCCATTTAAAAATGTCCCAAAACTTTTTCTGATTTTTAGCCAAGCATGCTATTTTCAGCTCTTGCCACTCACTTTCTTCCCAATCCTTTTTTGCTTCCCATTGGGCCTTCCTGTAGGACTTGCGAGCTTTTTTAATCTTGCTTGAATCTCTTAATTTCAGGGCAGCTCCCAGATCTCTACGAGCTAGTTTACAGGAGGCGTTGTACCATTCCTCCTGTTTATTACTAGAGATTTTTTTCCCTGAGGAAGGTCTACAGAAACAAGATTTAAGGTGGGTAAATAATTTTCCATGTATTTCCTCCGTGACAGTTGGAGGATGGCTTTTAGATCCTCCTATCGTGATTGATGACAACGCATCTTCAACACTGGTCTTATTGCTAGCTAAAAGTTCGGGTTGCTCAACAACTTTGTGCCACTTAAGGTGACGTTCATCATTTGTTAAAACAACGGCCTGGCAAGCCATTTCAGAGGCTCGATCCCTTCTATCTCCCAAACCCCAGTTGAAGGTGGCAACTAGTGGATTATGGTCACTTTCGATCCGTGGCGTGACCCCCATATCTACTAGAGTATGCCACATTTTCAGGTGGACAAGAATATAATCTATATTACTTCCCCTGGTTCCATTGTCATAAGTTTTACTACATGTCCTATCTGATGTGGTTCTGCCATTAGCTGCCCTCAGTTGGTTGCCCAGGCAGAACCCTTTCAGATACAGGGCCGCCTCTGTCCACTTGCTGATTGACTTAATCTCGAGCTGCGGGACACCCCATCTGAGATCTTCCTCCTCTGTTAGGAGCATATCGTGTGGCCCCAATGGCTCGAAAGTCGTGTTGAAATCTCCCGCAACTAGTGGGAGCACGTCAGTGGCACAATTTTCTACAAGGGTGTTTAGTGCTAAAACTACCTCCGATCGCTTCCCTCCTGGTAAGCCTCTTGCATACACATTATAAATGACAATTTTAAAATTCGACAGAATGTTCAATCTGATTCCCAAAATGTCATTGTTTTGTGTTAAAACAGATAATATATTACATTCCAGACTTTGCTTGACCCATATAATCAATCCACCTACTGGCCGGCCCTTGGCCTTTTTTCAGCTGGGATAAAAAAATTCAGGTACCCCTGCATAAACACTGGCTCCAATGACCATGTCTCCTGAAGGAGACAAATGTCATGCTTGTTAATAAAATCTGACCAGAGGGGAGAAGATAGTTTGGATCCCACACCCGCCACATTCCAGGATAAAAACATGATGTGACCTGTGGTATTGGTACCCCCGCCATCACTTCTTATGATTGACATAGAAGGAGCAACTGCAACAATCCTAAAGAGGTCGCCCGCATTACTTGGCGTTTCCTTCTGTGACACAACTTGTGGACCCTGCTCACCAGCCCCAGCAATTTTTAATAGAGCAAAAGGCTCCAATTCACCTCTATTACTATTTATAGTACACTCCTGTATTTCTCGAGCTATAGATGGGTTTTCATGGTTAGAGCACCCTCTACCATCTTTCAGTCAATCACAGTCCGCCAGCCCGGATAACACATCAAATCTGTTGACGGACCTAATGTCCCCCAAAAAACATTCATTTGTCTGGGGTCCCGCTTGTGTTACCCCTCCTTGTGGTCGAGATGGATGAGCATAAAAATATTGGAGTGGCATTGTGCTTATTAAGGTGGTAGAGTCACCCTGGGGCCAAGAGCAAATATAATCCACACAGTGCCTATCCCTGAAGTTAATAATAATGCAATCCCCCTTTATCATCTTAGGTCTCCTGCCAACCCAATTTACTCTTCTAGCATACAGAATTTCCGCATGCATATGGGCCGGCATTGGACGCTTGGCATTAAGCCAAAATATGCATTTATTCTTTAGGTCCCTATAGGATTCCCTTGCACCGTTAGCCAGTGGTGGGACCCCTGTTAGGACCACCACATAGGGGGCTGCTTCGGGGGGTAGATGGATATCAATTAAGCCTGGTGAAGCCTGCGCTAAAGGATTTACAGGCGATAATTGCTTAACATGTCTAGCCCTACCTGTCCCAGGGCTATTTGCTACAACACGTTGAGGAGGGTGCACAGCACTTGATTGATTATCAATAATAGGAGTTATTTGAGGCACCTTCAAAGTAGGGGGGTTATCTTTCGCCAAACAACTTGTTGATTTGTTAGAGGTGGACTTAGTCCCGGGGCATTGGCCTCCCCCACGAGAACATTCCTTTTGTGTGCCCACGCCCTCTCTACCCCCCCGTGACTGAGCCGAGGCAAGTAAGAGCTCCATACATACAAGCCTACTTTCGATGGAGCCTAATCTTTCGTAAATTGGGCCACATAAGTTCTTAACAATACTTTCCAGTTTGTCCCAGAACGTTATGTCTATAGTTGCCATGGGCTGTGTCCCCAGTGATGATGTTGAGTTAGTCTTCTCCTCAACAGTTGTGGGTTTTGGGCCTGGAACAGTGTCCTTCCTTAAAACAGAACTAGTATCAGGTTTGGCGTTTTTCCCAGCTGCAGACTGTAGATTTCCCCTCCGCTTTTTTTCAAGGTTTGGGCTAGTTGTTGATGATGAACGGGGACCATTTTCTCTTTACTGGCCGAGTGAGTCTTTATGCTTGGTAAAGGTTTAGGGATTGAGGTCATTTTTTCAGCTTCCAAGATAGCTTCCGTTTCACCTACTTTTTTAGGGGAACATGTCGTTATTTCACCAGGGCACTCCTCCAGCAGAGAAATTATTGAACCCTGAGAACTCGACATAACAGACTGGCAACACGGTGGCGATCTTGTGTTGGCCAAGTTTCCCAGCGAAGACCTCTTATCACAAAGGATATCTAGGGATAATCTTTTTTCGGTTAGTTCTATGTCCTTAGCAAGCACTGTTTGTACTCGCACTAGGAAGTTATCTAAGGTTCCCAATAAAGCTCCCCCAGGCGATTTCTTACATGGTCCATCTTTTTTGGCGGATTTATCCATTGCTTAATGTTGTTGTAAAACTCAGTTCACACACTAAATACTTGGGCTCACCCTCGATGGCTTGTTCTGCGGTTGTTAGAGGGAGGTCCCGTTCCGTTCTCTGCCGTTCTCGGACGGGCTCAGATGGGCCCACCCTTGGCCCGGGCTTCGCCCCGGACTACGCCCCGCAACGCGTCCCGCTAGCGCGGTTGTGGGCTTGGTTCAAATAGTCAAAGTAGGAGGGGCCAGGAAGAGTGTCCAGGTGCGCTGTATTAGCTTAGAAGTTACGCACCCTGGACCTCGCAGTCCCAGCGTTTAAAACTTGCTCCCAGTAAAATCAGGTTAGCGCTGTTTAAAAGATCGTCCCAGTAATTTCCTCGATGCTCAAATGGTGAAGGATTTCAGAGACTGTCCTCGCCTGCGAGCGGCCCCCGCGAAGCGGGGGCCGCGAGGCGTTTTATGGCAGCGTTTTATGGCAGCGTGGTGAGAGGAGGGGCAGGGAAGAGTGTCCAGGTGCGCTGTATTAGCTTAGAAGTTACGCACCCTGGACCTGGACCTCGCAGTCCCAGCGTTTAAAACTTGCTCCCAGTAAAATCAGGTTAGCGCTGTTTAAAAGATCGTCCCAGTAATTTCCTCGATGGTCAAATGGTGAAGGATTTCAGAGACTGTCCTCGCCTGCGAGCGGCTCCCGCGAAGCGGGGGCCGTGAGGCGTTTTATGGCAGCGTGGTGAGAGGAGGGGCCGGGAAGAGTGTCCAGGTGCACTGTATTAGCTTAGAAGTTACGCACCCTGGACCTGGACCTCGCAGTCCCAGCGTTTAAAACTTGCTCCCAGTAAAATCAGGTTAGCGCTGTTTAAAAGATCGTCCCAGTAATTTCCTCGATGCTCAAATGGTGAAGGATTTCAGAGACTGTACTTCACCGTTTGTACGGTACTTGTACGATTCGTACGTAAAAAAATACGGATACGAGTCGTACGGGAAAAAAAATTACAGGATCGGAATCGGCACCTATATGTACATGTTTTATGTTAATTAATATTATTTATTGTAAGAGTTTAATATTTTTGCTACGTTCATGGGGTTACTCATATATGTAATGTGTTTGAAGAGAAGTACTTCCTCTACTCTTGTTTAGACTGCGGTAGGAATAGTAAAATTAACCTCTTCGCAGTTCAGCACTTTCCCTACTGTTGTGGTGTTTGACGTTGGAATACTAAATTTTACCCTCCGAAAACCAATGCATTCCCTACTTTTATCCTGTATGGAGTGAAAACAGTAAATTTGACCCCTCCAAAGTTGAGCAGTTTCCCTGCTGTTGTGTTGTTTGGAGTGAGAATAGTAGATTTGATACCCCAGAAGACGAATATGATGTAAAATACATTTTTTTAAAGATACAATTATATATATTTTTTCATAGTAATGCATAAAATTAAAAAAAAATATGTCTGTAAAGTAAATCACTATATATATATATATTGCACCAAAAAAGTTGCCCTGAGGCGACAACTAATTAAATTGGGACGGCGTTCCCTGCATCGTGCCTAGCCACAGAGAACTTGCCACCACGATCGTTTTTGTGGGGCTTGACAACAGAAATACTTCACGTCGGTGAAAGGCACTGCGGGGCAGCAAAATGAAAATAATAGCTTCCTGGACCCGGAGACCCACAGGAGTATTTTCATGACTTATAACCCTGCAATTTGAAGGGAAACCCACTTGGGCAAAAACGACAAGCACCAGCATGCAATGCACTAACTCACCTGAGAGCAATTGAAAGCATGCATGTGCTTAAAGGCTGGAGGCAGTACTTTCCTTCTCAGTGTTGCTCCTCTGAAGATGAAACCGTTGGGTTTTGAAACACGTCAGGAGATGAAATGTAACTCTGGACTGGGCTCGCTATATTAAAGTGATTCATGGTTATGCCAACTTGCAGCAGGCTCGTTCTCTATGGATTGTCCTTCCGATTTTCCTACTTTACTTGTGTACAGCCTGTCTTTCATTGCCTAGATTGTCCATTCCAATGGGCTCTGTATTTGTGCCTGTCGAACTCGGTGTCTCCTGCCCCGGATTATGATCGGCTAATGAGCCCCTTAGTGGCTCATGAGTTGGACTGCTCTGGCGTCAGGATTATGGCCTGTGGAGCAACACATGGAGTCCTAGGGAATTGGGACATCGGAACGGCTGCAGCTGAATTCTTAGTGAGAAGTTATCTTGAAGAACACATCAGTTGTCCTCGAATGGTGCTAGAGGCTCCGGTTGTCGAGGAACATGTGTGTTCCTTCCCCTTGCGGAACTGGATGGCAGATAATTTTGCAGAACGTTCCAATGATTTCCTCTTGGAAGCTGTTGCAACTTATTGCGCTTATACCTTGATGGATTGACTTTTTTCCCCCTTCATTTCGATGTACATTCATCGATGATATTTTTTTCCCTTTACATGTTTTTTTTTTCAATTTGTTTTAATTTTTTCTATTTTTTCTCTTCGAACTTTTCACTTACCTTATATGGACTTACAATTCATGCCCTTGGTTCCGTTCTATCAAACTTGAACTCTGCGTTCTTGCAAGTGCGCTCCTACTGGTTAGTGGTCCGATCAAGGGGGGGTGTAGTGAAGATTGCTATCTACATACGTACAATGCTAAGTTAGCACAACCACGTTAGATGTTAGAAAGCCATCTTGCCGCTTTTGCTGCTTTTGCACACGACACTATAGTCACATGTTATTAATTGAGAAATGCTTACTCGACTTTGCTTCACATGAGAACGGTCTGTTGTTCACATCGCTAACAGTGAGCAGCGACCTTGGTCTGCACATTGTGGAAAGAAACAGTCTGGGTCGCTAGACGGTGCATGTTGTTGGGTTCAGGTTGATCGGCCCACTATTTAGCCATAACACGCATGCAGCTGCAAATACCTGAAAGTCGAGTGCTTTTAATATTGCAGGCTACATGCTTTAGAGACATTTGGAAGAAGAGCTTTCCTAGGAGCAGAGTCTAGCTGATCCTGTTATGTGATTCCACTAAGCTGATCTTTACGGTATGGGGTTCCCCATTCAAGCCTAGAGACCTTTTATTAGTAATAATAATAATATTAGTTTACTAGTGAAAGGAAGGTGGCTGACATCCACTGTCATTTTATTATGATTACTCCTTTCATTTTTTATGGTATTGTAACTATGCTGATGGTTTTGATCTTAATCGTTTGTCTGCTTATGTTAGCCAAAGTACTGCATCTTAGGACACGAGGTTTATAAAATAAACTCTTTAAACTTTACCGTGTCTCTGTTTATTCTGTTGTGGACTTATATGAGAATAATTACGAACAGGTATTTCTGATTCCCACCATTCCTGAGAATACCCCAAGTCGCTTGTTCTGGGTTGTCTATACATTGGGACCGCCGAGATAAAACTCGGATAACGAATGGGACACTGATGCTGGTCGGATAAGGGGTTCTGGGTTCTGAGGTGAGTTTTTGGTACACCACAATTCACTGAGGTCCTGGTTTCCTGTGCTTAGTTCTGTGCATATGCAGAATCCCTGCAACAACCTCAGGGCAACTTCTTTTGTGGAATTAATTGCAGCGTGCCTGGCCGCAGAGAACTTGCCACCTCGATCGTTTTTGTGGGGCTTGACGATGGAAATACTTCACGTCGGTGAAAGGCACTGCGGGACA
Source organism: Triturus cristatus (assembly GCF_964204655.1). Lineage (NCBI taxonomy): Eukaryota > Metazoa > Chordata > Amphibia > Caudata > Salamandridae > Triturus > Triturus cristatus. The sequence continues at coordinate 434,980,625 of NC_140594.1, read as the reverse complement.
GAGAAATGAAAATAATAGCTTCCGAGGCCCAGAGGCCCACAGGGATCTTTTAATGACTTTTAACAGTGCACTTTGAAGGGAAACCCACTTGGGCAAAAACGACAAGCACCAGCATGCAATGCACTAACTCACCTGAGAGCAATTGAAAGCACGCATGTGTTTAAAGACTGGAGGCAGTACTTTCCTTCTCAGTGTTATTACTCCGAAGAAGAAACCGTTGGGTTTTTAAACGCATCAGGAGATGAAATGTGACTCTGGACTGGGCTCGCTATATTAAGGTGATTCAAGGTTATGCCACCCTGCAGCAAGCTCGTTCTCGCCTCAGGGCAATTTTTTTGTGTGGAATATATATATATATATACTACAAAGACTAACAGGCCACTTGGGCGAGTGTCACGAATATTTAAAGCGCTATGGACTGTTTTAGCGCTTGCTTGAACTTTAGCCCCAGATGAAGTGCGGAGAGGAGCACGAAACGCATTGGGCCTTGTGAAGTGAGGGGAATGACCTTTGCCTTTGAATTATGCAGCTGCTACCAATAAACGCTGAATACTTACCTTCCTGTACGAGGCTTCTGTTAAGGGGACAACTTGTTTGTTGGATATGTTAACGGCCCGTCCTGCCGTGACAAGAAGCCCCACTGCGCTCCAGCGGACCAATGCAGGCACCAAGCGACGCAAGCATACATGGCCAGGAGGTGTGTGGTAGGAGTTCTACGGTGCAGTTCTCAATGCTGCGAGACATTCAAATGACCCACGGATGTTTGAACAATTGAAACTTGTGGCAGCGCATAATGAACTCACAAGAGATCACTGCACAGCACTACAAAGACCAACAGGCAGCTCCGTCGCCACGCCCACTTGGGTGAGTGTCCCGAATATTTAAAGCACTGTGGACTGTTTTAGCACTTGCTTGAACTTTGGCCCCAGATGAAGTGCGGAGAGGAGAACGAAAAGCGTTGGGCTTTGTGAACTGAGGGGAATGACCTTTGCCTTTGTATTCTGCAGCTGCTACCAATAAAGGCTGAATACTTACCTTCCTGTGCGAGGTTTCTGTTAAGGGGACAACTTGTTTCTTGGATATATATATCACCAGTCTCCCGTATGGAGAATATCTTCGCATACGCCGGGCTTGCAGTAACCCAGTAGTTTTAGATCGCCATCAGGAAGACGCCACTTTGAGGTTCTTAGAGAGAGGATACAATCTAACTAAACTCAAATCAGCCAGAGACAAGGCCAATAGCAAAAATAGACTTCTACTCTTGAGTAACACTGCACAGTCTTCAAACACACCCACATCATTTTTATCTTCTGATACACAGTGCAACCAAACCGCTTGTAGGCTCATAACCACGTACAGCAAACAAGCTAAAGACATTAAGAACATTGTTTACAAACAATGGCCTATTGTCTTGACCGATGCTACTCTCAAGCAGGTCCTTCCCATCAGGCCTACCATCACTTTCCGTAAAGCTCACTCCATGCATAGTGACTTAGTTAGATCTAGTCCCGAACTCACAACCAAAAGCAGTTGGTTATCTCCCAAACAGGGTTTCTATAAATGCAGCTCCTGCCGCGCCTGTAAATTTGGGATAACCACCACCAGCTATACTACTGCTTTTTCAATGGAAAATTACCCCATCAAAGGGCATTACACCTGCCGAACGGAATATGCGGTCTACATGTTACAATGCACCTGTGGTCTCACATATATCGGCAGCACTAAGCTGCCGGTTCATGCTCGCATTTTACAGCACTTACGAGCCATCGTTAACTCTGATCCCGCATACCCAGTGGCCAGACATTTTAAAATGGTACACGACAACAACTTAAACTGCCTCAAATACTGTGTCCTTGATTCTGTACCAAGTCAGAAAAGGGGAGGCAATCGCGAAAAGCGATTGCGGCAATTGGAATCTCGATATATTATCGAGATCGATACCAAATATCCCCAAGGTCTCAACACAGGCGAGGATATGCACCATTTTCTGTAATTATTACCTGGCTTATAGTTAGAGACATAGCAATTTGTCATGTCAATACTATGATGTTGAGCTATACATGTCTATACCTGTGTGCAGTTTATACTCAAGAAGTGTTCTCTGATCGATGTACTACAGGAGCAATCTTTTTTTGTGTGTCTCTGTATGGTCCAACCCATTTTATGGGTTTAGTTTTAAGGGGGATCCCTGCATTTAGTTATCAGCCTTGGGTACTTATACCATGTATGGTGGTAAATTTCGTCATAGCCCATTTCTACTTGAGATATTAGGGACTTACAAGGCTGATACCAAGACGACATATTTTTATATGTTGGTTTTTCTTACCCACTTCTATCACATACTCCAGCACTGAGCACTTATTTTTGGCATTACTATTGAGGCACATGATTCATAATCCAGGATTAATCACGCATTAGTGAATCGTTCCCAGTTCCATTTCAGTTGAATTAATTCAAGATGCTGTATTCCCAATACACATAGCACTTTATCCATCAATGAGCCAGTTGAGTCACCACATTGCTCGTTAATAAGGGTATTGGTACCCAGTATCACGAATTTTCATTTACCTTTACCGGTTTTTGCTAAAGATCGATTGAGAGCATTCTTCTTTTATTTAATTGTTCTCTCATTTTGTCCTTATTGAAATCCTATGAGTTGTTTTTGTAGATAACTCGATACATTGTATATATTTGTATATTTAAGGACAGATCTATTGTTTTTGCAAAACCTTAAGTATTTGATCATGTGACCAGCAATTGCACTACTAGTATGGGTATATGCATTTTTTCTGATAAACTTTTCCGATAAATTTTGAGTATGCACAACCAATTAGTTTCAACGATTACGTATTGTAAAGAATTATGTCTTTTTTAAAAAAAAAACACGCCTGGAAAATGAAAGTTAATGGTTTAATTTTGAACCAGCACGACACAGTATTTCTTCTGTTTCCTTCAATAATGCCATTCGATTATTTGCAGGTGGTGGTTGGTGTTTTTTCTATAAATATAATATTATTGCACGTAACGTTGTCATGTGAGCAAGGGCCGAGTGGCTCGAAACGCGTCATGGACTAGGCACGAAATACAAATAAACAAGATTTGAAAGCATCGGCGAGTGAAGTTGTCCGTTCCTGCAGTTGTGCGCCATTGCACTTTGGGAAGTTTCTTCGATATATATATATATATGCGCACTCTGTCCCAGTCACATCAAGAACTCGGGAACCATTTGACTTGTTTTTTTAATGAGGTGGTTGAGGGGTTTGATCTGATCTTGGGAGGACCATATTCTTGGTGCAACGCCAGAGAAAGCATGATTGTAGGTTCTTTTCTGTTTGAATTTGGGAGGTTTAAACAATAGGATGTTAGAGTTTCTGAGGGTCTGATTCAGACGTGATAGTTCTAGTTTTACTGTCAGTTAAATTGGGGTGTTGTAGTGAATAGCTTTGTGTATCAGGCAAGCTATCTTGAATCGGATCCTTGCTTTGATAGACAGCCAGTTTCGTTGAATTAGATCTGGTGTGAAGGGCTCCGAATCGGATTTGGCAAACCCGAATCCGATTCCGAGCCCTTCCAAATGAGATTGTAGTCGACCCCTATGTGTGTTAGGGCTGTTTCAGTACTGTGACCCACTCTGAAAACTGACTGGTGTAGGTCAAGGAGCTGAATCTTCTCAATGTGGTTGCAGAGCTGTGTGTGAACGCATTTCTCAAGCAATTGAATAGAGTATTCCATATGTCATACCTGTGGGTTCAAGGAATCTTTAATGGATATTCCGTGCTCAGTGCCGACCACACCGCATACTTAATTACAGTGCGTGCATGCTGGCTGCTTTTCCATACATGAGTGGTATTCACCACAAATATAATTGTCCTTTACTCCCCTCATCGGCCGCCACTTGCCATTCCAGGTACAGTATACTTGTTTTGTAATTCACGTTTGTACATTTTAGTAATGCTGACCTCATGTCAAAAGGTGTGCCTCCTGTTTAGCTCTGCGATGGTTCTGGCAGTTTCAATTAGATTTTCTACCAAATGCCACTCTTACACTGCAGAACACTTTTCACAATGGGTGGCTACTTATGTGCAAGTAGCTGCACACTAATAAATATATATATATATCTATATATATATATACATCAGCAATGTTCCACAAGGACAGAAACACTCTCGGGTTTCCAAAAGCAATTTATTAAACCAGCAGACGTGTTTCGGCAGACTGTGCCATTCTCAATGTTGGTTCACTATAACAATTTTACACGTCACTGGTTTTAAAACAACTTAACTTACTCCCATTGGTTAAAGCATTAGTTGCCATTAACAAGGGACTACTCGTCCATCCACCACTTCTTTACCTTGCATGCCGCCATCATTGAACAATTTGTTAAACCATAGTTTATTTATTTATTTGAAAAGTTTTATAAAGCACGAACATGATCTGTACAGGGTGCTTTACAAAGGACCCGAAGTGAAATTAGTTAAAAGCATTAATACAACACTATAAAGAAACTTAACAAGCACAAATACAAAAAAAACAAGAGCAACAACCCATCCTGTGGGACATATGAGGTACCAGAAAAGCAACAGTCCTATGAAGCATGTGGAAAGACAAAATGACAACGTTGAACAGAGGTCGCAACCCATCTTGTGGGACATGTAAAGTACCGGAAGAGCAGCAAATCTTATAGGGCATGTAGAGAGACAAAATTAAACTTTTGAACAAAAGTATCAAAGAGTGTCAACAGGAAATAAAAGTTAGTTAAGATGGCTTCAAGGCTATTGCTGTTGATGGTCATTCAGGAGCAACCATTTGACTTGTTTTTTTAATGAGGTGGTTGAGGGGTTTGATCTGATCTTGGGAGGACCATATTCTTGGTGCAACGCCAGAGAAAGCATGATTGTAGGTTCTTTTCTGTTTGAATTTGGGAGGTTTAAACAATAGGATGTTAGAGTTTCTGAGGGTCTGATTCAGACGTGATAGTTCTAGTTTTACTGTCAGTTAAATTGGGGTGTTGTAGTTAATAGCTTTGTGTATCAGGCAAGCTATCTGGAATCGGATCCTTGCTTTGATAGACAGCCAGTTTCATTGAATTAGATCTGGTGTGAAGGGCTCCGAATCGGATTTGGCAAACCCGAATCCGATTCCGAGCCCTTCCAAATGAGATTGTAGTCGACCCCTATGTGTGTTAGGGCTGTTTCAGTACTGTGACCCACTCTGAAACCTGACTGGTGTAGGTCAAGGAGCTGAATCTTCTCAATGTGGTTGCAGAGCTGTGTGTGAACGCATTTCTCAAGCAATTGAATAGAGTATTCCATATGTCATACCTGTGGGTTCAAGGAATCTTTAATGGATATTCCGTGCTCAGTGCCGACCACACCGCATACTTAATTACAGTGCGTGCATGCTGGCTGCTTTTCCATACATGAGTGGTATTCACCACAAATATAATTGTCCTTTACTCCCCTCATCGGCCGCCACTTGCCATTCCAGGTACAGTATACTTGTTTTGTAATTCACGTTTGTACATTTTAGTAATGCTGACCTCATGTCAAAAGGTGTGCCTCCTGTTTAGCTCTGCGATGGTTCTGGCAGTTTCAATTAGATTTTCTACCAAATGCCACTCTTACACTGCAGAACACTTTTCACAATGGGTGGCAACTTATGTGCAAGTAGCTGCACACCAATAAATGGCAAGTAGCGGCTGATGACGGGAGTAAAGTACAATTATATTTGTGGTGAATACCACTCCCATATGGCAAGGCAGCTAGCATGCATGCATTGTGTTTAAGTGTGCCGTGTGGTCAGCACTGAGCACGGAATATCCATTAAAGATTCTTTGAACCCAAAGGTATGACATTTGGAATACACTACGGTTTAACAAACTGCTAAATGATTGGCGGCATGTGAGGCGAAAAAGTGATGGATGGATGAGTAGTCCTTTGTTAATGGCAACTAATGCTTTAACCAATGGAGTTGAGTTAAGTTGTGTTACACCAGTGATGTGTAAAATTGTCATTGTGATCAAACATTGAGAAAGGCCAGTCAGCCGAAATGCGTCTGTTTCAACACTAAGGGGCCGATTCCGATCCTGGAGAAACCGGGTACGAACCGTCGGTCGGAGCGTTTTCTCCGTCCGACTTGTACCCGGTAAAAACACCATACAAACATGCAAGTATGATTCGTACGGAAACACCATTCCCGTACGATTCGTACAAAACACCGACCGACACAAAAACACATACAAATGTGATCCGGGACGGCGCGTACGTGACATGCGGACGGAGTTAGGCAGCTTTTTACGTACCAGCAAGTACGATTCGTACCGACAGCACTCCGGACGGCTATATTTTTACGGCACACAAAAAGTGCCGGTAAAGCTAAGTACGCCGCGAAGCGTGAGGAAAAGGGGGCCCAGTACGTGCCGAACACCCCCCCAGCCCACCCCGTATGTCCGTGCCGTACCCCCAGCCCCCCGTATGTCCGCGCCATACCCCCAGCCCCCCCGTATGTCCGTGCCGTACCCCCAGCCCCCCGTATGTCCGTGCCGTACCCCCAGCCCCCCGTATGTCCGCGCCGTACCCCCAGCCCCCCGTATGTCCACGCTGTACCCCCAGCCCCCCGTATGTACGGTGCAGACCCCCACCCCCACATGTATGGTGCGGACCCCCACCCCTGCATGTACGGTGCGGACCCCCACCCCCGCATGTACGGTGTGGACCCCTACCCCGCATGTACGGTGCGGACCACCACCCCCCGTATGTACGGTGCGGACCCCCACCCCCGCATGTACGGTGCGGACCCCCACCCCCCGTATGTACGGTGCGGACCCCCACCCCCGCATGTACGGTGCGGACCACCACCCCCCGTATGTACGGTGCGGACCCCCACCCCCGCATGTACGGTGCGGACCCCCACCCCCCGTATGTACGGTGCGGACCCCCACCCCCGCATGTACGGTGGGAGTCCACACCATACATGCGGGGGTGGGGGTCTGCACCGTACATACGGGGGGGTGGGGGTCCGCACCGTACATACGGGGGGGCTGGGGGTACATCGCGGACATACTGGGGGGATGGGGGTACGGCGCGGACATACGGGGGGGCTGGGGGTACGTCGCGGACATGGGGGGGTGTTCGGTGCATATGCGGGCACATGTTTGGACGTCTCCATGGTTGCTGTGGAGGTTCGCTCCGTACGGTGTTTTTACCATACGGTTGTGGATTCGGACGGACGGGACGGATCGTACTTGCACGTTCGGACGTCGGTTTACCGAGTCGTACGTAAAAACGTCCGGGGATGTGTCGGACAATTTTTCCGACCCGAGGAGGTGTCGGGGTATATTCCCAATGTGATTCGTATGGTGTTTTTTACATACGAATTGTACTTGCCAGTTTGTACGGGACTTGTACGATTCGTACGTAAAAAAATCCGGATACGATTCGGACGGGGAATATTTCTCCAGGATCGGAATCGGCCCCTAAATTGCTTTCGGAAACCCGAGAATGCTCTTGGGACGATACTGATGGATTTATTGATATTCAGCTACATGCACATAAGGAAGCACCAGCTGTGAAAAGTGTTTGAAAAGTGTTTGGCAGTGTAAGACTGGCATTTGTCGGAAAATATATATATATATATTTATTCACTTAAAAAACCATAGGTTTCACACATGTTATAGTTAGGTGGATATTTCACTCGTAAAAAACCAATGAAATTCCACCGTTATAGTTAGTTGAGATAACTATAACTCGCGCGCCCGCAATCCTCTGCTCATGACGTCACATATTACATCACTCATGACATGGTCAGTGGCATCACTCTTGACATCACTGATGACATCATCCTTGTGATAGAGTGGCGGCCGCGCGAGTTATAGTTATCTCAACTAACTATAACAGTGGAATTTCATTGGTTTTTTACGAGTGAAATATCCACCTATAACCAGCTAACTATAACATGTGTGAAACCTATGGTTTTTTCATTGAATTTGCAAGGTTTTTTAAATGCTAATTCCTAAGTATAACGTGTGTGAAACCTATGGTTTTTTCAGTAAATTTGCAAGGTTTTTTAAATGCTAATTCCTAACTATAACGTGTGTGAAACCTATGTTTTTTTCAGTGAATTTGCAAGGTTTTTTAAATGCTAATTCCTAACTATAACATGTGTGAAACCTATGGTTTTTTCAGTGAATTTGCAAGGTTTTTTAAATGCTAATTTCTAACTATAACGTGTGTGAAACCTATGTTTTTTTAGTGAATTTGTAAGGTTTTTTAAATGCTAATTTATGTATGTATTATTATATTTTTTATATATTTATTTTACAATAAACTACCTATGTATATAGTTATAGATTGACTGTATCCTGTAATATGGAATGGCTCAGCTCTTTTTTTTTAAATTTGGATAAAGTTGAACAGCATAGTTAATATCTTCTATAAACTTATAAATAGTTTAAAATGTTTTTTTTTTTAAGAGTTTTTCACGGTGCATGCACCCCGCGATTTTTTGAAAAAAAATAAAATGGTTTTTTCACCCTTCGGGGTCCTTCAGGGACCCCCTGACAAAGGCTAGGGGGTCAGGAACTCTCTACCCTGCCCCCTTTTCACATTCTCCACCTTTCATTTTCACTGTCACACACAAAATGGCGTCGCGCACCATGCGCGCACCATGTGCGCACCCCGTGAGTTTTTGAAAAAAAATAACATGTTTTTTTCACCCTTCGGGGTCCTTCAGGGACCCCCTGACAAAGGCTAGGGGGTCAGGAACTCTCTACCCTGCCCCCTTTTCACGTTCCCCACCTTTCTTTTTCACTGTCACACACAAAATGGCGTCCGACACTTCCTGATTTCGACTGATTGGAATGTTGACTGACATCTAACCACCAATCAGAATTACGCTTGCGGACATTTATTTTATTTATTTATTTATTTAGTAGTTTGTAGAGCGCTCAGCTACCTCCAGCGGAGGTGTCCCGGCGCTGAAGATATTACCTCTCAAAGGGTCCGTGAGATGATGTGGGGATTAGATAATTAGAGGAGGGAGAAGAGCAAGGTCTTGAGTTTTTTTCGGAATAGGGGCTCTGACGTCAAGAATCTTAGCTCTGTGGGAAGCTGGTTCCACAGTTTGGAGGTGGTCACTGCAAAGCCTCTACCTCCTGTGCGGGCCAGGCGAAAACGGGGGCTGATCATCAGGCGGAGGTGGTTGGATCTGAGGTTTCGGGAGGCTTGTGAGAGTTTAATTCTATGGCGCAGGTAAAAAGGGCCTCGATCATTCATAGCTCTGAAAGCCAGGATTAAGGCTTTAAATTGAATGCGGAGTCTCACTGGAAGCCATTGAAGCTTGATCAAATGGGGGGAAATGGAGTGGCGGTAAGGGATGTTGCAGATCAGCCTGGCTGCTGCGTTCTGGACTCTCTGAAGTTGGTTTATGAGGTACGCCGGGGCACCTACATATAGACTATTTGCATAGTCCAAGTGAGCTGTGATGAGATGTTTTACGAGAGTCTATTGGTAAGTATGGGATGAATTTTTTTATCATGCGAAGCTTTCCAAAGCAAGCTGAGGTAACTTTATTAATTTGTGTCTTGCAGGAGAGGGCAGTGTCAAATTGGAAGCCCAGGTTACGGGCAGTTTGAACTGGGTCCGGGGGAGGGATGGGCTCAGTCGGCCACCAGAGGGTGGGGGGTGTGGGGGATTTTTTTTTATTAAAAAATAGGACCTCAGTCTTGTCCGTATTAAGTTTTAAGTTATTAGCCGACTTCCAAGAGGCAATATTCACCATGCATTGGCGGAAGTTATGGAAAGATTTTTCGGAGTGGTCTTTGAAGAAGAACACTAGTTGGGTGTCGTCGGCGTAAAAGGTTACTTTGACACCCCATGATTCGATCACTTTTGCTAGAGGTTTTAAATATACATTGAATAAAAGCGGACTGAGAGCAGAACATTGCGGAACGCCCCAGATCAGTGGTTTCTTGGTAGAGAGGAATGAACCCAGCATCACCTGTTGGAATCTGTTTGTGAGGAAAGATTTGATCCAGGTGAGGGGAGTTCCGCTGACACCTACCTCTTGCAGACGAGTCAGTAGTGTGTCATGGGAAATGGTATCGAATGCTGCGGATAGGTCGAGGAGGACCAGCATGGCCTCCTCTCCCCTATCCGTGCATTCTCGAATCAGCTTGGATACTCAAGAAGAGCTGACTCTGTACTAAAGTCCGGTCTGAATCCAGATTGGCAATCATGAAAGAGTTGGATTCAAGGTAGTAGGATAGTTGCTCTTGGACTGCTTTCTCAAGCACTTTAGCGGGCTTGGGCAGGAGTGAGATTGGCCGCTAATTGCTTAAGCAGAAGGGGTCGATGCCAGTTTTTTTTTTGATTGGAATAAGCATAGCATGTTTCCAAGCGGAAGGGACCATACCTGAGAGAAGGGAAGAGTTCCATGTTTCAAGGAGGGGATCGATAATTAGAGGGGCTATTTCGTTCATAATTAAGGCCGGGGCTGGATCCAAAGGAGAGCCGGATTTACATTTCACGAATAGGTTCAGGGCATGCTCCTTAGTGAGAGGGTGGAAAACGGTAAATGCATGCTTGCTGATAACGACAGGTTCCTTGGTGGTATTGGTAGCGTTCTGAAGAATAGTTTCCGCAATGTTGGATATTTTTTTTTCGAAGAAGTCTGATAAATTTTCCCTCAGTGCTTGGGAAGGGGGGACTGAGGTGGATATAGCACTGGGATTGGTAAAGTCTTTTACAATATTAAAAAGGACTTTGGAAGAGTTTTTTGCCTTTGCAATGGTGTCCGTGAAATAGGAGCGCATGGAGTTACGTTTAAGTTTACGAAACTCCTTGAGGGTTTGTCTGTAATGAGCTTTGGCTTCTGGGTCATAGGCCTGCCGCCACTGTCGTTCTATCTTTTTGCACTTACTTCTGTGTTCTCTTAGTTCCTGAGTGAACCAGGGGGCTGATGGTTTTTGTCTGCGGGAGGTGAGGGTTTGTAACGCGGCTAATTTCTCAATAGCAGTTGTGAGATCATTGCTAAATCTGAGAACCGCTTCGTTGAGATCGTCAGGGAGCGGGTTTAGTCTGTTATGGAAATGTTGTTCTAGGGTAGAACATGATATCTTGTGCCATTTTCTGCCTTGTGTTCTAATGGCAAACTCCTTTTTGACAGTTTGAGTTGAGGATATCTGAAATGGAATTAGAAAATGGTCAGACCATGTCAGAGGCAGGGTTTGAAGGATTTTTAGTTTTTCATGGTTTGAAAAGATAAGGTCAAGGGTGTGTCCTGCAGTATGAGTAGGGCCCTTAACTTTTTGTATCAGATTTAGGTTTTCCATGGATTCTAGGAAATGGGAGGCGCGGTTGCAGCTGCTTATATCAACGTGCAGGTTGAAGTCTCCCAGTACCATGAAGTGGCGATGTTTGATAGAGAGATCTGCGGTGATGGCCAGTAGTTCAGAGATGGCAGATTGGGGGGTGTTAGGGGGGTTGTAAACCAAGATCCCTGAAGCAATGGCTGATGTAGAGTCCGTGACCGAGAAGTATAATGCTTCAATGGGCTTTATATTCGTAATTTTCCTAGAAGTGATCTTCAGGTGGTTTTTTAAAATTACTGCGATTCCCCCTCCTGTTTTGGAGCCTTCACGGCATATTCCGGTGAAGTGGTAGCCGGTGGGTACGGCAAGAGATATGTCTGGGTTGGAGGAGTCTTTAATCCAAGTCTCAGTTAGAAATAGTGCGTCCCAGGAGGTGGAAGATAGTAGTAGCCAGATATCACTGGCGTGGCAGGGTAATGAGCGACAGTTCACCAATCCCATTGAGTAAGTTTTGATGGGAGAGGGTAGACTAGTTGTAAAGCCCAGGGGGCAAGTCCAGTTGGGGCGCAGAGTGAACTGGCAGTTATGACATTTGTATGGAGGTGGGCTAGGAAGAGGGAGGTTGCAAATGGTGGCGGGAGTGCAAGACCTCTTACCAATGTCTAGAAGCTGTGACCTGGTCCATGTAAGTCTCTGCGCGAGTTGAGGATTAACAGCATGGCTGGCCCTAGGCACGGAGTTGGCGTGGACGGGCGCAGACGGGCTTGCCTTAGGCGCGCCTTTGGCGTGCAAACGTCGCGCCCGCTGCGCTCGCCCGCTGCGCTCGCCCGCTGCGCGTTCGAAAGATGCACATAATTTATAGGGAGTGGACGCCGGGACGGGGGGCGTGGCCTCTGAAAAGGGGCGTGGCCCTAGGGTGCGCCGGGAATGGCGGCAAGAGTTGTTTGTCCGATTTCACCTCGGCAGCGCTATGATCCGCTGCGTGGCTGTGGTCGGGAGACTGAGTGTCAGGACGGTGAGTTCTTGAAATCAACACACTTCTATCGTACCTCTCAGTTATTAAAAACAACACATTACAATCGTGACTTTCAAAGGTTTTAAAAAACAAGTGCTCGCTAAGTAAAGCTCCCGGCTTCCGCCTCAGGAGATATTATCGCACGGTGCTCCCGGCTTCCGCCTCAGGAGATATTATCGCACGGTGCGCGCATATAGATATTTATGTACTTTTAACTGCAATTTTCTCAGGAACTACTGAACAGATTGACACCATATATGCAAAAGGCTCATGCCTGACCTGAGGACTACCTCTTTGCCAAATTTCAAGTAATTCTGTTCAGCCGTTCGGGCTGTACCTTCGACTAAAGGTCGTATGGGAAAATGCATGGGGAAAACGCGTTGTGGGACCCCCCTTTTTTCTCAGCCCCTGCTTGACGAATCACCCCGAGACTTTCAGGGTAGGAGCTGAGCAGAGCGCCCCATTAGTTTTGAAAATTTCACGAAGATAAGTCAACCGGCGCCAAAGTTATTCAAAATAGAATTTTCAGATTTCCTATGGGAACTCGGTCCTAACTATAACTACCTACTGGCGACTGCCAGTAGACGCCAGTAGATAATATATCTATATATCTATATATATATCTATATATATATATATATATATATATATATATATATATATATATATATATATATATATATATATATATATATATATATATATATATATATATTACCTACTGGCGGTCGCCAGTAGGTAGTTATAGTTAGGACCACGTTTCCATAGGAAATCCGCAACATTCTATTTGGAATAACTTTTGCGCCGGTCGACGAATCCTCGCAAAATTTTCAAAATAGGTGGGGCGCTACACTCCGCTCCTTCCCTGAAAGTCTCAGGGGGATTCGTCAAGCGGGGGCTGAGAAAAAAGGGGGGTCCCAAAACGCATTTTTCCCATGCATTTTTCCATAGGACCTTTAGACACAGCTACAGCCCGAACGGCTGAACAGAGTTACTTGAAATTTGGCAGAGAGGTAGTCCTCAGGTCAAGGAAGTGCCTTTTGTAGGTCTGGTGTAAATCTGTTCAGTATTTCCTGAGAAAATAGCATTTAAAAGCATATATATATGTGGGCGGAGCCTAACCACACCTGAGATCTGATTGGCTGTCAGCACTTCATCCAAGAAGTGTTGGCAGCCATCTTGGGACCAATATACATGATAGCACCTCATTAAAAAGCATTGCAGTTAATAGAAGGTTTTAAGACTTTAGTTACATTATAAATCATTTGTTGATGGTACCATACTCATTTTAGGAATTGTGGTATGTTCTAAGGTGATTTCACCATGTGAAAAAGCCTTCTGCTGGGATATCATGATTGAGAGAAAAATATTTTCTCATGCTTTTACCACAGAGGTTTGGAAGGTGATCTATAGGCTAAACTGAGAGCTTATTTTCTGTAAATTCACATTATCTTTCTCAGTCATGTGAGAATGAAGTCTGACATTCTCAGTAAAACATGTACATCCAACAAGGGCAGAGACTGTCAGTTGATTCCTTTGTGTTCTACTGCAGCTTCCCGAGTGTTCCAAAGAACTACTAGAGCGCTAACAGTCCTACTTATGATAAAGGTATGGCACACCTGAAGCCATCTTGCTTGGATTAAAGTGGTAACTCTTAAAACATTTAATTTAAAAAGGAACAAAATGAGGGGGTTCATTTTTCCATAAAAAGTATGATTAGTGCTGCAGAAAGAAAAATTAGGGCACATTTTGAGTGACTTCTCAAATCCTCTTCTATTTCATTAAAAAATTCTGACATGCAGACTGAAACATGCACTTTCAATACCAGCAGCAGTTTTCCCTGGTGAGCAGTAGCTTTACTACAGTGTTCTAATGTGCAAAAAGAGTGCTAGCATTCTGAATTTATGGCAAATGTGTGACGCATCTGAATGCCTTCTTGATGGAATCAAAGTAAAAAACTGAAAGTATTTCCTACTGAGGAGACTGCAGTAAAAGAGGAAATTAGGAAACTTCATAACAAATAAGTCTCCCAAGATGGCCACCAGAGACAAAAGAGCCCAAATGTAGCCCAAATATCACCCAGATGTAGCCCAAGTATAGCCCAATGACAGAATGTCCCAGAATGTTCTTAAAAACAACTAGAGCGCTTACTGTCTTCATTATGACAAAAGTATGGCACACCTGAAGCCATCTTGATTGGAATAAACTGGTAACACTTAAAACATTTAATTTAAAAAGGAACACAATGAGGGGGTTCCTTTTGCCATAGAAATTATGATTAATGCTGAAGAAAGAAAATGAGGGCACATTTTGAGTGACTTCTCAAATCCTCTTCTATTTCATTAAAAAATTCTGACATGCAGACTGAAACATGCACTTTTAATACCAGGAGCAGACTTCCATGGTGCAGTAGTTTTACTACAGTGATCTAATGAGCAACTAGAGTGCTAACATTCAGAATTTATGGCAAATGTGTGACATATCTGAATACCTTCATGATGGAATCAAAGTAAAAAACTGAAAGCATTTCCTACTGAGGAGACTGCAGTACATGAGGAAATTAGGAAACTTCATAACAAATAAATCTCCCAAGATGGCCACCGGAGACAAAAGAGCCCAAATGTAGCCCAAAATCACCCAGATGTAGCCCAAATATAGCCCAATGACAGAAGTGTGCAAAACACTTATTATTTTGTGTTTTTGCAGTGTTATATAGTGCAGACTTGTCAGGTATTGGAGTGCTTTACATGAGCATTGGTTACATCACACAAGAACAAATTCATTTTGGTTGTAGACATGGGGAGACTAAGTGATTTGACCAGAATCACAGAATGTCGAGCTGAAGCAGAAACTTCAACCTGGTTCCCCAGTTGCAAAGTCTGCAGTTCTGGAAGTAACACCACATCCTCTCCCCTAAGTGCAACATTTAATCAAGTGGTCAACTGGATAAAAAAACATAAAGATAACAAATAATTTAAAAGTGCTTTGTCGCTATTTAAAAACTCAGAAAATATGTCCTTATTTTAGTCTTTTAGAGCACTAACCATAATTTTGATGCCAATGAGACCCTCTCATATATGTAATATCTAAAGGAAATGCTCTAGGTATTACAGTTTTGATTACATCAAGATGATGTCAGGCGTTCCACACTTTTGTAATAAATATAGAATGTTAGCAATCTAGTTGTTCATTAGGATACTGTTGAGAGGCAGAGGCCAGGGGCACGGACTCTGAAAATTGAAGGCAGGTAGGAGGGTGCAAAGGCAACAATTTAACCACACTGAGCAGGCAGGAAGGGCCGTGGAAGCACAACAGACTATGGAGGGCAGTGGAAAGGGGGGCAGGGGCAACAAACCAACAATACAGGACTTGCAAGAGAGGCTGTTGGAGGGAAGATCTATTACGGGTCAAGGAAGCTAGGGGCGGTCCCCAGATCCCCGGGAGCCACCACAGAACTGAGCAGGAGAGTGAGTCAGGGACAAAAGGGGCACCTTAATTTGAGCCGGGGTGCCTAGGAACGCTTGCTCCAAAAATGAAGAAAACAGACATATGAGACATGGAATTGGAGGCAGAATACAATGGCAGTTTAATGAGAAGATGCAACTTCAAAGAAACCGCAGAATAGAGACATAAAGTACAAAATACAGAATCCAGATAATCATACAGCTGTCATGATATTCTCTGTATCTCAATTAATGTACTGACAGAGAGAGAGAGAAAACACATCTATAAATGCATCATGAGAAACAAGTTACACCAAGGAAAATGTTACCTAGGAACACTCACGTTTACTCTTAGAGCAAGCATTCCTGCCATTACAATACAAAATCTTTTAAATGCAAAAGTAAAGAGAACAATGGTTAAACATAACATGACATTTCATATAGGTAAAATAGAATAAGATACTTCAAGCAAAGCAGAGCAAGACATTTTAAGCAAAGGAAGACAAGAGCTCCCAGCTCTTGGGGAAAACCTGCACTGCCTGTTAACCTACATACAGACGGCGAGGTAGTCCGTCGATATCTGTGGGTGCTCCCTTTTTATATCATTTTGTGGGCTCCTTTGCACGCTACATCTACCTACGTATGCTACCCAAAAGCTTTGTCTGCAGATTTTACCAGACATTTCGTCATTTACCCACTTAATGCTGACAATGGACTGGGTGAAACGGTCAGTCTCTCAGGCCAATCGCTTATCGTAAGTTCCATAGAGCAAGCAGAAAATAATGGGTATTGTACGGGAATTCAATATATTCATGTATAAAATCTCCTCCGTTCTCCTAACTTGACGCTCTGCGGTTGCCACTTCCTTAAAAGCGGGAAACCTGACCAGGAAGCAAGTACCAGTCCAGGATGCAGCCTACTGTATGTCGACAGCTTATGGGGTATGTTGAACTTTGATACCGAGCACGGAGCACTCGGGTAGGGTGGGAGCTACTAGTTCGGAGCAGAAGGCCTCGCAGACCTGCCTTCAGACTGCTATACACTAAAATTGCAGAGCTATGGTCAATTTAACAAAGAGGCCTACATATTGAACAGAAGGGCCTACACAGGGGTTTTATGCTGGCTGAGTGGTAAGGATGTCTCAGGATAATTATATAGCAACACAGGACCCGCTGGTCAATTTAATACGGCCTACAAATGCAGCTGGCAGGGCAAGGACAAGGGTCTCATACTTCAGGTGTGGACAGAAAGGGCCAGGGGCCCCCTGTGATACAAAATCTACCCTCCTTCAAGGCTGTGGCAATGTAATAGACCATTGTGGGCAGAAGGAAGAGGCAATGGTAGTACAACCATACATGCCAACAGACCCGATTCAGCCAGGAAACGTCCAATGTTTTTAAGCTCAAATGGGCTTTATTTGATCTGTCTCCTGTCTACAATATCCTCTTTTTCAATGTAACTCAAAAGGGAAAATCAATACCCCAGTTTTTTTCCAAAATCTCCCGGTTACCAAGTTAAAAATGTTCGCAAGTATGGTACATTGGATCATGGAAGGAAATGGGATATGGACATGGACTTGGATAACAGAGGACAGGAGGGACATGGAGAGGTGCACCAAACTGACCCTGCAGGGCAGGCATCAGGGTTTGCAGCAGCACAATACACCACACAGGGCATGCAGGACGGGAGTGCAGCACAACAATCCATAGAAAGCAAGAGGGAGGGGACAGGACCATGCACATGGACAACAGAGAACAGAGGGGCAAGAGGCAATGGTAGCTAGCTGACCATAATGGACAGACAGGAGAGAAAGCTGCAGCATAACAGACCATAAAGGGCAGGAGGGACGGATCAGGGGCATTACAATGGAACAGACAAGCCAGGAGGGAGGGGCTGGGGGCAAGGGGGCAGGGCAGGAGCAGCAAGATAGCCATGGAGGTCAGGCAGGATGGGCACTAGAAGCAAGACACACCATGAAGAGCAACAGTGAGACTGTGATGGCAGACACACAGACCATGGAGGGAAGGTGGGAGGGGGTCAGGGGCAGCTAACTGACCACACAGGGAAGGTGGGAGGGGCCATGGCGGCACAGAAGACCATGCATGGCAAGTGGGAGGGTTAGTGGCAGCACAATGGCTATGATGGGCAAGAAGGAGGGTGGAGGGGCATGCACAAAGGACGATGGAGGATAGAAGGGAGGGTCAGGACCTGTGCACAGACAAGAAAGTTCAGGGGAAGGGACCTCACAACAGACCACACGGGGCAGGCAGGAGGAGCAGTTGCAGCACAACAGACCAGGGAGGGCAGAAGTGTGTGGCAGTACAATGGACCATGTAGGACAGGAGGAAGAGGATAGGGGCATGGCATGTGGACAGGCAGGGTGGAGGTGGCAGGGACAGGTTACAGTCATCTGACAATGCTAGGCAGGTGGGAGGGGAGTGGCAGCTCAACAGAACACTCAGAGTAGATAGGAGTGGCAGGTCCATGGGACATGGTGGGCAAAAAGGATGGAGCAGGGGCATGCACAAAGACATCGGAGGGCAGGGGGAAGGAGAATAGGGGCAGCAAGCTAAGCACAGAGTTTAAGCAGGAGGTCAATGATGGGGCATAAAATTGGGCAATGGAGGGCAGGAGGAGTGGACTGGTACATCATACTAAATTGAGGGCAGTGGCAGCACATCAGACCATGCATGGCAGGAGGGAGGAGGCTAGTCCATGGATTCACACAACAGAGGATAGGGAGGAGGGGGATGGGGCAGCAAGCTAACTGTTCAGAGAAGGCGGGTATTAGGAACTTTATTGTTTTTAAAACATTGTGTCTGTACGAACTACTTAAAATATGAACAAGTATGCAGCATAATCTCACTTTTATTCAGGAAGAAGAGGACGTTTGTGACTGTGACTCCGGGCTCACTTGGCAGAAACACCCCCTGACCCTCCACCCCCTATCGCAAAATGTAATGCCTGTGAAAAGGGTAGGTGAACACAGTGTTATATAGAACATAGTCCTGAGAGCACGATTGAAAATGAAAACTAGATATAGTGTATGGTATAAACTATGCACCAAAAAGTGTGATATAAGATGAACCGGGCGTGAAATATAATATGCAATACATTGTGCGCAATGACAGATTCATTGGAGAGCGCGAGATAGCACAGGCACTAGCGCGTGCTATGCGATATGCGCCTTGGAGTGTAATATGCACAGGGCAGTGTTGTGTAACCTAACTAGTCTCTAAAGTTGTAATATAAAATATGTGCTGGGGAGTGTAACGTTGCATATGCACTGTGACAAAGATATGGATCCCAGATTGTAATATGTATGGCATAGCACTGTGCGTTATAACATAGGCATCGAGAAAGGCACGTTAGATGGGGCAATATAACCCGTGCGAAGACAAGTGTGGCATGACATATTCACGGGGTGGTGTTACAGTGCACATGGGCTAGAGAGTGTTATAGCATATGCACTAGCTAGTGGAATACAACACAGAGGTGTGTGGCACTCGGCAGGCAATGGTGGGTGTAACACAGCATTGGGCTCTGTCAGGAGCGCGCTGTGACTCTCAAGTGATGTTCTTCCCCTTTCCAGAGAGTAAAATAAAAAGTATTACACATCCGGCAGTGGATGTGTGTTTTATTAACCCTGAGGGGGGTTTCTTGCATAGTTTTCGTCGAATTTTTGTCGAATCCCCTTTGAATGGCTTGGTGTGCATGTGTATTAAATGTGCCCGTCAATAGCTACCCATGTTTGTATAAATAAACAACAAGGGTGTCTACCGGGATTAGGCACGGTAGGGCATCAGACATGTCAGAGCTTCACTAGTGGTGTAAATACATTCCACGTGGATTCATTGCATGCATAGTCGCCTTTTAATGTTTTAATGAATATCACGCAAATCTTCATGGTGATAGGTACGTACGGTTTGTCCAGCATGTCCTAGGTGTGTCTATAAATATATACTTATTAAAAATAATAAAAAACAGTGGCCGGCCCTGGGGATTGGGGTCAAAAAAATATAATTAGGAGACTGGCCCTGGGGGATGGGGTCATCAGGGCCAATAAATTAGAATAAGAAGGGGAACCAAACAGCCCCCCTTCCTAAAAAACTAAAATAAATAAAAGACTGGCATCGTGCCGGAGGCCATGCCCCCTCCGTGTAGCACTCTGCAAACGCGCCCTCAACAGGCATCTCCAGTATGCACCAGGGAGCTGCGCTGCAGCCAGGTGTTCTGAGGCCAAGCCCCTTTTTACACCTCTCTGCAACGCAGCTCTGTGGCGCTTACTGGAGGTACCTAGTGGTCTAGTTTGACCCTAGGGACCCTTAGGATTCAAGGGGACTTAATCTCTCAACTTAGAACAGCCACAGGGCGCGTTTACACAGTGGTGAAGGGAGGGGATGGGGCCTGAGGTGACGTGTGCAAACACGCACTATGGCACGTTTTAAATTGGGGATATAATTTCCCTTCAATACTGAGGGCCCCTGGGGGCTAACTAGCCCACCAAGTGCTTCCAGTAAGCGCCACTGAGCTGCATTGCAGAGAGGTGGTCCAGGCCGTGCCACTTTTTACACCTCTCTGCAACGCAGCTCTGTGGCACTTACTGGAGGTACCTAGTGGGCTAGTTGGACCCTAGGGACCCTCAGGATTCAAATGAACTTAATCTCCCAACTAAAAATGGACACAGGGCGTGTTTACACAGTGGTGAAGGGAGGGGGCGGGGCCTGAGTTAACGTGTGCAAAAACGCCCTGTGGCCTGTTTTAAGAGGTACTTTTAATCCCCATGCCCTATTATATACTAGGGGCTTACAGAGGAGGTCATGCTAATCACAGGGGGACCCCAACGCATAATGTTCCCTAGTGTATGTAGGAGTTTTCACTGTATTCTAAGTGTCTTTTAACATAGCACTGGCTCTAGGACTGGTTAGTCAGACTCAGTTACCACCAGTATCCGTCTGAAAAAGTTGAGGGTACAGGATGATTTTGCAACAAGGCTTCTTTCTGCTCTTCTTTTTGTTCTTTCTGCACGTTATCCTTCTTCCTGCACTTATCTTCGTATTTGAGGACTTCTGTTGCTTCTTTCTGCACTTCTTTTGTTTCTTTCGGTGCATTTTTTCTTCTTTCTTCACATGTCCTATCTCTGTAGGCATAGTTAGAAATTAGCATTTAAAAAACCTTTGAAATTCACAGAAAAAACCATAGGTTTCAGGCACGTTATAGTTAGGAATTAGCATTTAAAAAACCTCAGAAATTCACTGAAAAAACCATAGGTTTCAGGGGTGTTATAGTTAGCTGGACTTTTCACTTGTACAAAACCATTGAAATTCCCCCGTTATAGTTAGTTCAGCTAACTATAACTCGCGCGCCCGCAATGCACTGCTGATGACGTCACATATTACATCACTCATGACATGGTCAGTGACATCACTCATGACATCACTCATGACATCTCAAATGACATCACTGATGACATCACTGATGACATCATCCTTGTGATAGAGTGGCAGACCTCCTCTCACCCTAATATAACCTTTGATACACACATTCAAAAATAGAGACTAAAATTTTCAAAACAATGGACATACCAATACCAGTTACAACAACCTCTTCAGTAATTCTAAGATCCACATACACATCCACTCATTCACCAACAGTCCTATACAGTCACTCATACATGTACTCACTCATCATATGTACTCATACACCTATACATCCTGTTACACAATGCCACTCATCCATAGAGTTACTCACACACATAGTCACTCATGCTAATAAAGAATCAAACATATATTTACTTGCATATACAGTTATACACACACCACCACACTTACTTCTACGGAAACTTACACATACTTAGTCTTTTAAACAATCACTTATAGAAACACATACTTATTCATACAGGAACTCTTTCAATCTCTCACTCTCACATATACTCACATATATACACCAATAGTCACATATACTAGTTTAAAACATATGTAGTTACTCATAAAGACACTATTGAGACAGTCATTCACTCACTAACACACCCATACACACACTCATCCACCCATACAGTCCTGCACACATGCTGTGTTCAACACATACAAACAGTGAGTCACTCATTCATGCACCTATGCACTACGTAATACCCCCCACCGAACCATGCAGACACTCAGACTGATACTCAAAAAACCAACTAATAACCTATATAGACACCCATGTAGCTACTCACCAACCCATGCAGCCACTTATACACAAAGTGAGAGACTGATACAGATATTTACATATTTAAACATTACTCACTAAGCCATGTATTCACTATGATACACTTAATCAGTCAGTTACACAATCAATTTTTCAAAAACAAATCATCCATTTAGACACTTATATACCCATTTATTCTTCCATCGACCTTGAGATATACATATATAAAACATATTTAATTTTCAGAAAAAGACACATTCACTGGATGATGTCATCAGTGATGTCATCAGTGATGTCATTTGAGATGTCATCAGTGATGTCATGAGTGATGTCACTGACCATGTCATGAGTGATGTAATATGTGACGTCATCAGCAGTGCATTGCGGGCGCGCGAGTTATAGTTAGCTTAACTAACTATAACGGGGGAATTTCAATGGTTTTGTACAAGTGAAAAGTCCAGCTAACTATAACACCCCTGAAACCTATGGTTTTTTCAGTGAATTTCTGAGGTTTTTTAAATGCTAATTCCTAACTATAACGTGCCTGAAACCTATGGTTTTTTCTGTGAATTATATATATATATATATATATATAATCTACTGGCAGTCGCCAGTAGATAGTTGTAGTTAGGACCACGTTTCCATAGGAAAAGCATTTTTTATGTGCTTATAACTTTGGCATCGTTTGACGAATCTTTATGAAATTTTCCCAAACGTTTCTCTTTTTTGATCAGCTCCTATCTTGAAAGTTTGGGGGTGATTGGTGAAGGGGGGCTGAGAAAAAAGGGGGGTCCCGTCACGTGTTTTCTCAATGCATTTTCCATAGGAAACTTTAGACAAGGCTACATGTCAAACTGCTAAACGGAATTATGCCAAATTTGGCAAGGAGAAAGGTCTTGGCCCAGAAAGCACGCTTTTGTTGAAATGGTGTAAATCTGTTCAGTAGTTTTTGAGATATTAAAGGAAAAAAATATATATATGTATCTGGGCGTAGCCTAACTCCCGAGCTTGCCTCTGATTGGCTGCTAACTCTTCAAACCAGGAAGTGTCCTCTGATTGGCTGCTAACACTTCAAACGAGGAAGTGTTAGCAGCCATCTTGTGCCTCGCATCGAGTTAAAATATAAAACTAAGGTGCAGAGGGCAATTTAATATACCGGAGCTCTGTCTGTGCGAGATACCCCTTTCACGCTCCCTCTGCCTACATTACCATCTCGCAGCTATGCCATTAGCTCGCAGCTCTCTACCTTTGCGAGCTAGTACGCTGCTGTGCCTCTTTGCGAGAAGACGTGCCATATTTGGCAGGGAGAAAGGTTGTTGTCCAGAAAGCACGCTTTTGTTTAAATGGGGTAAATCCGTCAGTAGTTTTTGGAGAAATATTATATTGTACAGATATGGATATTTGAGAATTCTGACATCTGATTGGTTGAGGCGTTACGAGCACGAGCTTGCGGCTCATTGGCTGCGAACGCTTTTGTTTAAATGGGGTAAATCCATTCAGTAGTTTTTGAGAAATATTATATTGTACAGATATCAATATTTGAGAATTCTGACATCTGATTGGTTGAAGCATTATGAGCACGAGCTTGCGGCTCATTGGCTGCGAACGCTTTTGTTTAAATGAGGTAAATCCGTTCAGTAGTTTTTGAGAAATATTATATTGTACAGATATCGATATTTGAGAATTCTGACAACTGATTGGTTGAGGCATTATGAGCATGAGCTTGCGGCTCATTGGCAGTGAACTGTTGAGACTAGGAAGTGTTGACAGCCATTTTGTGATTCAGTCCGTCAGCTCATATCTCTCCGTAGTTCTACCTCTGCGAGGCAATACTGAAAATATACCGGAGCTCTGTCTGTGCGAGATTCTCGTTTCATGCTCCCTCTCCCCACATCACCACTTCGCAGCTATGCCTTTAGATGCCAGTCCGTCGGCTCGCAGCTCTCTACCTTTCCGAGCTAGCACGCTGCTGTGCCTCTACCTCTGCGAGCTAGTACGCTGCTGTTTCTTTAGGAGCGAACGGCCCGTAGTTCTCCCTCTGCGAGTTGAGCCCACAGGCCGCAGCTGTCCCTCTGCGAGCCTGGGTGCGAACTGCTGAGAAGTCACACTATAGAGCATTGAAAAACCATTTGGTGATTCAGTCTGTCAGCTAACATCTGTCCGAGGCAACTCTGAAAACATACCGGAGCTCTGTCTGTGCGAGATACCCCTTTCACGCTGCCTCTCTCCACATCAGCAGGTAACGCACCCTCTTCCCACATCACCAGCATACCCCCAACAACTTTCTTTGGCCCACAAGTCTACTTCGGGTGCGACTTCTCGGGCCGCAGTTGTATCTGTGAAGGCAAGACTGGAAATATACAGCAGGTCTCTCTCTGCGAGATACCTCGTTTACGCTCCCTCTCCCCATTTCACTGTTCCTCAGCTATCCCTTTGGAAGCCAACGGCCCACACCTTTCCCTATACCTGTTGGCCCGCAGCTGTTCCTCTGCGAGCTGGCCTGCAGCTCTCCCTCTGCGAACTGACAGGCCGCAGCTCTCCCTCTACGAGCCAGCCAGTCGGCTCGCAGCTCTTCATCTATGAGCCAACCCGCCGGCTCGCAAGTCTCTGAGAACAGATGCAATGGAGCCAACGATCATGCAGGTGGGACATCTAACACTGCTTCGACTCCCCCAGGAGCAGCTCCTTGTCCACCATCCCCCCTAACCCCCATCCTCCACAAACAAATGTGACAGTCACGTTAGGGAATCTGGAATGTAAAAAATTGGCTAATGTGGTACAATTATTAATAAGAAGATGCTTGTGAGGTTGCACAAATAAGAATCTTAGTCATGTATGGATTTACATATAAAACATTTTATTTAAACAAAAGAACAAAATAAAAGTAGGTACAGGTATGGCGTGTCATCCCTCGACAAATTGTGAATCACAGCCTGCAAGACAAAAAGTGAGATAAGATGGTGCGTCATGAGTCCAGCAGAGGAGAGAGAGAGAAAGAGAGAAAGAGTGAGAGAGAGGAAGCGAGAGAGAAAGAAAGAAAGAGTGAGAGAGAGAGAGGAAGACAAAGAAAGAGAGAAAGAAAGAGAGAAAGAGTGAGATACAAGGAAGAGAGAAAGAGAGAAACAGTGTGAGAGAGAGGAAGAGAGAGAGAGAAAGAGTGAGAGAGAAGAAGAGAGAGAAAGAAAGAATGAGAGAGAGAGGAAGAGACAGAGAAAGAGAGAAAGTGTGAGAGAGAGAAAGGAAGAGATAGAGAATAAGAGAGAGAAAGAGTGTGAGTGACAGAAAGGAAGAGATGGAGCGGGAGAGTGAGTGTTGACATTGTGGAGAAAATCTTCACAGCTCACCTTTCTGCCACCGGTGTGTCTCCAACCACGTGCCGGGATATAATGCAGCCCTCAAGTTTAGTCATCTTAAACACAGTATAGAAATAGTAATGGCAGAGTACATACAACTGCACACGCATAATTCTCTGTTTCGCCCCTGAGCACTCAGGCTGCTACAACCCTTCTACTCCTGTCGACAAGAGGTGTCTGTCCGGCCTGCACACTCAGGCTGTTGCACACCATCGACTTCTGCCGCCCAGAGGTGTCTGCCCGCATCTGCGCACCCAGACTGATGTACCCCATCCACTCCCACTGCCCAGAGGTGTCTGCCCGCTGCTGTGCACCCAGGCTGCTGCACCCTATCCACTCTCAGTGCCCGGAGGTGACTGCCCGTTCCTGCGCATCCAGGCTGCTGCACCCCATCCACTCCCAGTGCCCGGAGGTGTCTGTTCACTCATGTGCACCCAGGCTTCTGCACACTATCCACTCCCACCGCCCAGAGGTGACTGCCCGCTCTTTTGCACCCAGGCTGCTGCACACTATCCATCCAACCGCCCAGAGGTGACTGCCCGCTGCTACAGAAACAAGCCTCTCTGCTCACCTTCCGCCACCGGCCTGTGTGTAAGAGGGTGCACCATGTGCCGAAGCAACCTTGTCAAGCATTGCGTACACACGGTAAACAGAGCACACAATTCACAATGTGTGTTGATTGTCAGGATGGCCACGCATCATCGCAGGCTGCACACGCGTTCAGCTCTGGTGGCACTGAGTGGCGGGAATGCAGTGTTGGGGGGGACGTCAATCCGTGAATCACAGCCTGTTAGACAAAAAGCAAGATAAAATTGTGCGGCATGCGTCCATCAAAGGAGAGAGAGAGAGAGAGAGAGAGACACACACAGAAAGAGTGTGAGAGAGGAAGATAGAGAGAGAAAGAATGATAGAGTGAGATGAAGAGAAAAAGAAAGAAAGAGTGAGAGTGAGAGGAAGAGGAAGAGAGAGAGAAAGAGTGAGAGAGAGAGGATGAGAGAGAGAAAGAGAGAAACAGTGTGAGAGAGAGGAAGTGAGAGAGAAAGAGTGTGAGGGAGAGAAAGGAAGAGATGAGGAGGGACAGTGAGTGCCCACACTGTGGACAAAACCCTCACAGCTCACCTTTACACCACCACTGTGTCTCCAACCACGTGCCGGGAGCTAGTGGAGCCCTCAAGCTCCCACATCTGGAACATAGTACAGAATCGGAAATGGGAGACTATATACGACTGTGCACGCCTAAATCGCTGTCCTGCCTTTGTGTATCCAGGCAGCTGCACATCATCCACTTCCACTACCCAGAGGTGTCTGCCCGCCGCTGCGCACCCAGGCTGCTGCACCCCATCCACTCCCGCCATCCAGAGGTGTCTGCCCGCCCCTGCGCACCCAGGCCTCATTGCTCACCTTTCCGCGGACAGGGCACCCTCCACATCATGCAGCCCCGCTTCGCAGGCCAACAGGTCTCACATTTGGTACTGTGTCTTGATTTTGCCATGGCAGAGGACATACCAGTGCACCCATCATCATCGCAGGTTGCACACCCGCTCAGCCCTTGTGGTGCCACTAACTCAGTCACCAGTGAGGCCAAGCATGTGGGGTAGGCCCCCACTGTTCGATGGCTCAAGCCTACACTGCGGTCCAGCAGGGCACACAAAACTTGAGCTGTCCAGACCACCGGGATGGGGCATCATCGCAGGTGCATCGCACTTACTATGCCCCTACCTCAGTGGACCGAAATTCACCGTCCCGTGGCGGTGTGCCTGTGCCGGCTGCAGTGCATCTGGTGCACCAAGTCAGAAATGGAAATAGCGTGGAGCACTTGCGTCCGGGCGTTTTAATTGGCAAGGTCATGTGTCCTGTGACGCCTGTGCTTGATGGGTGTGGTGTGGGTGGAAACCAGCCATAAAGGAGTGGCTGTGGTGTACTGACAACTAGACCTGCGAGCAGCAGATCACTAAAACGAAAAGCTGGGCCATGAAGCGTTGTTGTCCTTCCCTGAATGTGTAAATGGAATGGGCTGGCCTGGTGTATGCCAGTCCTGCGTGAGGCTGTGAACAATGACTCCGGAGCTCTGGGCGTGGTTCCCTCCTGGCCGTATAAGGAATCAATTGATTCGGGTGTCCCTGTTGTATTGCTGCCGCCACCCGGGCCACAAGTGCCAATGTGTCACCCTGTACTCTTGGTACTATGTGCATTATTATTGGTGGGTGACTTGCGTTCTTCACACATGTTTGGTTGCCACATCTCGCTACATTCAGCTATTGTGTGGCTGAGGGGCCATGTCATTTTTGGAAGGTCCGCTGTCCTATTGTGCGCTGTCTCAGTGGTAGTAGGGGGGGTGGTCCGTGGGGAGGTCCTGAGACTGGTGGCAGTTGGTTTTGTGGCCTTTTTGGGTGTCGGAGGTGCATGAACAGTAGCTCTATGACATGTGTTGGTCTTCAGATGTGATTATGGGCTGGGCTCCCTTTCACACCGCAGGTAGTCGTCCTACTTTACACCAGTAAAAGGCAGATGTTACATTCCTACAGCTAACACAGCTTATCGCCTGTTTTTGAAACGCACCACAGATTTGGCTGCTCGTTGAAAATATTGGGAAGTGGTGTTTTCGTGTTATTTTTGTACAGGAACGCCTACTCTGTATGTCATTTGCGTTAGTTGATGCTCTCATTTGTGGCAATTTTTTTGGGTGGGAGCTATTGCTGGAAAACTGGTGATATTGGCTGTTTTAACCAGGTTGAGAATGGAATGATAATTTAAAATCACTGAAAAACTATAGGTTTAATGAACATTATAATTAGAAATTAACATTTAAAAAACCTTTGAAATTCAATGAAAAAACCATAGGTTTTACAGACGTTATAGTTAGAAATTAGCATTTACAAAACCTTTGAAATTCACTGAAAAAACCATAGGTTTTACAGACGTAATAGTTAGAAATTAGCATTTACAAAACCTTTGAAATTCACTGAAAAAACCATAGGTTTCAGGGACGGTATAGTTAGAAATTAGAATTTAAAAAACCTTAAAAATTCACTGAAAAAAACATAGATTTCAGGGACATTATAGTTAGTTGGTCATTTCACTCGTACAAAAACAGAGAGATTCGAACGTTATAGTTAGTAGAGTTAACTATAACTCGCGCCCCCACAATGCACTGTTGACATGGTCAGTGACATCACTGATGACATCACTGATGACATCTCAAATGACATCACTGATGACATCACTGATGACATCATCCACATGATAATCTGATGCACCTCTTCACACCCTAATATAACCTTTGATACACCCACTCTAAAATACTGACTACCATTTTCTAAACCATAGACAAATCAATAGCAGTTACTATATACCCACTGTCTTCTTCCTAGTTATACACACACATTCATTCACCCATAAAGTAACTCATACATGCAGTCACTCATCAATACAGCACTATTATATGTACTCATACACCTCTTCAAACACTCATACACCGTCACTCATTAATAGAATTATTGACACACCTAGCTAGTCATGTAAAGAATCTATAACACTGCCGTTTACTCACCTATACAGTTATACATTCACTATCTAACCTATTCATACAGATACTAACATATACTTACTCTCTTATACAATCACTGACACAAGCACACACTCATTTATACAGGCACTCTCACAATTATTCACTATCACATAGATTCATTTATATACTCCAAAACTCACAAATACTGCCTTTCACATATGTAGTTACTCACACATATACCAGTGAGATATACATTCACTCACCGACACACTGATACACACACTCACTCACTGAAACAGGTATTTCCACATGCACTATTGAACCCATATACCCAGTAAATTAGCTACTCATACATGTTGGCAAAAAGTCACACACCGCCCTCCCACCTACACACACACAAACACTGAGCCACCCATACAAATACTTATGCTACCAATAAGTAACCCATATAGACAGACATGTACCTAATCATCAACCCATGCAGCAGCTTATACAACAACTGAGAGACTGATACAGACATTCACACAGTTTAGTCACTAACTATGCATTCAGTAAGAGACATTTAATCACTAACTTATAGAGTTATTCACACATCTATTAAATCCTGCACCCAGACACTTATACACCAACTCATTCTTCAATACACCTTGGCATTAACATATATAAAATATATTTAAACTTTACAAAAACACACATTCACTGGATGATGTCATCAGTGATGTCATCAGTGATGTGATTTGAGATGTCATCAGTGATGTCATCAGTGATGTCACTGACCATGTCATGAGTGATGTAATATGTGACGTCATCAGCAGTGCATTGCGGGGCGCGAGTTATAGTTAGCTCTACTAACTATAACGTTTGAATTTATCTGTTTTTGTTCGAGTGAAATGACCAATTAACTATAACGTCCCTGAAACCTATGGTTTTTTCAGTGAAATTCTATGGTTTTTTAAATACTAATTTCTAACTATAACATCCCTGAAACCAATTTTTTTTTCAGTGAATTTCTATGGTTTTTTAAATGCTAATTTCTAACTATAACGTCCCTGAAACCTATGGTTTTTTCAGTGAATATATATGGGGCAGACACTTGTCTGTACCACTATGGTGCTTATGCAATAAAACTAATGGAGCTGTGATCCCGCGTCTCAGGAATTTCCTTTGAACTGTGTTGGTGGTCCGTACCTGTGTTGTTCTTCCTGTGTGGCATTCAGAGGAGCAGGATTTGCTTTATATATATATTACCTACTGGCGGTCGCCAGTAGGTAGTTATAGTTAGGACCACGTTTCCATAGGAAATCCGCAACATTCTATTTTGAATAACTTTGGCGCCGGTCGACGAATCCTCGCAAATTTTTCAAAATAGGTGGGGCGCTACGCTCCGCTCCTACCCTGAAAGTCTCGGGGGGATTCGTCAAGCGGGGGCTGAGATAAAAGGGGGGTCCCAAAACACGTTTTTCCCATGCATTTTTCCATAGGACCTTTAGACAGGGCTACAGCCCGAACGGCTGAACAGAATTACTAGAAATTTGGCAGAGAGGTAGTCCTCAGGTCAAGGAAGTGCCTTTTGTAGATTTGGTGTAAATCTGTTCAGTAGATTCTGAGAAAATAGCCTTTAAATCAATATATATATCTGAGCCAGCTTACGGTGCGCTTACGGTACGCTTACCGTACGCGTACGGTGGCGTGCGCGAGCGCGATTATGATTGGCTCTTAGATCTTAGTAAACATTAGAATCGGCCGAAACCAGGAAGCGGCGGCAGCCATTTTCTCTCTCGCACTGAGAGAGATGATTAACAAACAAAGCACAAAAACATTTAAAGGGGCTGTTTTGACAGCTCCCACACAAATGGCCATGTACAGGGAGTCCCCAAAGATCCCCCAAGGCCAAAAACGGAATTTTTATTTTTTCGCTAATTTCGCCGATTACGCTTACCGTACGCGTACGGTAAAAAAATATAAAAAAAAATTAAATATCCACACTAACCCCACCCCGTGTGCAATTGGTGACCGAAGGTCACGAATTGTGCATGCCTTATCACGATAGTAAAAAACGAAAAGATTAAAAAAAAAAATATTAAAAAAAAAAATTATCCACACTCTCTCCACCCCGTGTGCAAATGGTGCCCGAAGGGCACCATTTGTGCATGGCTTATAACTACTGCGAAAAATTAAAATATTACCTTTAAAAACGAAGTGCATCATATGTCCTCCATGTGCGCACGGTGCGCGAAGCGCATCGTGCGTACATGGCCCATCTAGCGTAACGTGGATGCCCACCGTGCGTGCACGGCACTAACTGCGTAAAGTGGGCGCGCGGTGCGCGAAGCGCACCGCGTGCTCACTGTGCGCGCACGGTGCGCGAAGCGCACCGTGCGCGCACGGAACAAACTGCGTTAAGTGGGCGCGCACGCCACGAATGGCGTAAAGTAACTTAGCATTTAAAAAACCTTGCAAATTCACTGAAAAAACCATAGGTTTCACACACGTTATAGTTAGCGGAAATTTTACTGATAAAAAACCAATGAAATTCCCCCGTTATAGTTAGTGCAGGCAACTATAACTCACGCGACCGCAATCTTCTGCTGATGACATATGTGTCTTTATGAAAAGAAAATATTTGTAATATATGTATAGCTAAAAATGTATGGAAGAAGACATGGGTAAATAAGTGTCTAAATACAGTATTAGCATCAGCAGAGGATTGCGGTCGCGTGAGTTATAGTTGCCTGCACTAACTATAACGGGGGAATTTCATTGGTTTTTTATCAGTAAAATTTCCGCTAACTATAACCTGTGTGAAACCTATGGTTTTTTCAGTGAATTTGCAAGGTTTCTTAAATGCTAATTCCTAACTATAACGTGTGTGAAACCTATGGTTTTTTCAGTGAATATATATATATATATTCCAAAGTTGCCCTGAGCTTGGAAAATGCACTCCGAAGAAGATTTGTTCTCACGAACCTTTATTAACTGTCAACAGCCTTCCAAGCAGAATTATTTTCAAAATGTCCCTGACGCGTTTCGAGGCAGCATGCCTCTTAATCATAGGGAGAAGCAGTCAGTGTGCGCACGCATTACAACTCATTTTAAAGTTCCTAATCTGCATACTGCTCACCAGTCTCTCACCATACCTGTTTTCTCTGCAAACTTTTCACTCCAGAAGACATAGCTGTGCCCTACAATCCACACTGTGAACATCTTCAAAGGAGAACTGGATGCACTCAGGAGGTGTCTTTCAGTAGAATGGCAATATGAAAAGAAAGACAGTTTGGAAATGGAGGCATACATATTTTTTTCAAAAAAAAAAGAACTGATTGGCTGTTTCATACCATTCTAGAATAAAAACTAGGCTGTATGTGTAAATTAATAGAAGCATGTTTTGTATTGGTACAGAAAAATGTGTTACCAAAGAACAGTACTATGGATTGGCTGTTAGGTTTGAAAAGTCAAGCACTCTTGCTCTGTGGAATTGAAACATTGTTTGGCGAACTTCTGACCTGACTCCACACAGCAGTGTTCCATGAGCTGTTGCTATGGTAGCAGGCAGAAGTCAAGTTGGGGGAAGGGTACTAGGCAGAAGTCAAGTTGGGGGAAGGGTACTTCTGGAAAAGGGTTGGTTTTCAACCAATAGAAATGTGTGATTACATTTGAAAAAAAGGGGGAAGCACTGAGATTTGAAACTTACATGTATATGTGTGGAAAAATAGAGGGAAACTTTGCCATTATCTGGTTCTGCTGAGAGGACAGAGGTGTAGAGAACAGAGATCCTGGCTCTGATAATCTGCTGTTTGAGTGCCACATTTCTTTCACAACTAACTAATTTTAAAGGTGAGGTTAGAGTTTGAGAGGAGATGTATATGGTAAATTAAGAAATGAATAATAGAAATGTAATTCTTTTTGTTGAAGTTGCGTTTATTATTTTCTGTTTTGGGAGAAATTTAAATGTGAGGAACATGTAAAATAATATGGACTATGTTTTCACGATAAATTAAGGTGAATTGGTATAAAAAATGAATAGTTTAAGGGTTTGAGGTTGGACTCAGTAATGCAAATACATTCAGCATCACTAAGGCTGGTTGCCCTTGGTGGAATGTAGGCAGTCACCCAGGTTACACATGTTGGGAAATATAGGCAGAGATTTATTGTGTACAACTCTGGTAATTTTATATTTGCATTAGTAGGAAAAAGGGGGAGCGATTTTTTGGTGCAGAAGCAGACTCTTAGCACACACCCAGCTCCTTTCCATGTATAATCATGCACAGTATTTACAAGCGAGTGGGGTTTGAGGTTTCAGTCTGTAATGCAAATACATTCAGCATCACTAAGGCTGGTTGCCCTTGCAGGAGTGTAGGCAGTCACCCAGGATACACATGGTGGTGGTCTGAAAAAGCAGTCTGGACATGGGCATTTAAAAAAATCTGAAAAGTGGATTCATAATGTGTCAGTCTGTAAAAGTGATTATCACTTGCCAAAAAAAAAGAGCAGTAAGTGTGCATTCAAATTGGCAAAGAAATTTCGTTTTGTGACTAATGTGAAAACATGACTCTGTGTGCAAATAGGAATTACAGGCAGAGATTTATTGCGTTTTGCTCTGGTGATTTCACAGTTGCATTAGTAGGAAAAAGGGGGAGCGATTTTTTGGTGCAGAAGCAGACTCTTAGCACACACCCAGCTCCTTTCCATGTATAATCATGCACAGTATTTACAAGCGAGTGGGGTTTGAGGTTTCAGTCTGTAATGCAAATACATTCAGCATCACTAAGGCTGGTTGCCCTTGCTGGAGTGTAGGCAGTCACCCAGGATACACATGGTGGTGGTCTGAAAAAGCAGTCTGGACATGTGCTTTTAAAAAAATCTGAAAAGTGGATTCATCATGTGTCAGTCTGTAAAAGTGATTATCACTTGCCAAAAAAAAAGAGCAGTAAGTGTGCATTCAAATTGGCAAAGAAATTTCGTTTTGTGACTAATGTGAAAACATGACTGTGTGCAAATAGGAATTACAGGCAGAGATTTATTGCGTTTTGCTCTGGTGATTTCACAGTTGCATTAGTAGGAAAAAGGGGGAGCGATTTTTTGGTGCAAAAGCAGACTCTTAGCACACACCCAGCTCCTTTCCATGTATAATCATGCACAGTATTTACAAGCGAGTGGGGTTTGAGGTTTCAGTCTGTAATGCAAATACATTCAGCATCACTAAGGCTGGTTGCCCTTGCTGGAGTGTAGGCAGTCACCCAGGATACACATGGTGGTGGTCTGAAAAAGCAGTCTGGACATGTGCATTTAAAAAAATCTGAAAAGTGGATTCATCATGTGTCAGTCTGTAAAAGTGATTATCACTTGCCAAAAAAAAAGAGCAGTAAGTGTGCATTCAAATTGGCAAAGAAATTTCGTTTTGTGACTAATGTGAAAACATGACTCTGTGTGCAAATAGGAATTACAGGCAGAGATTTATTGCGTTTTGCTCTGGTGATTTCACAGTTGCATTAGTAGGAAAAAGGGGGAGCGATTTTTTGGTGCAGAAGCAGACTCTTAGCACACACCCAGCTCCTTTCCATGTATAATCATGCACAGTATTTACAAGCGAGTGGGGTTTGAGGTTTCAGTCTGTAATGCAAATACATTCAGCATCACTAAGGCTGGTTGCCCTTGCTGGAGTGTAGGCAGTCACCCAGGATACACATGGTGGTGGTCTGAAAAAGCAGTTTGGACATGTGCATTTAAAAAAATCTGAAAAGTGGATTCATAATGTGTCAGTCTGTAAAAGTGATTATCACTTGCCAAAAAAAAAGAGCAGTAAGTGTGCATTCAAATTGGCAAAGAAATGTCGTTTTGTGACTAATGTGAAAACATGACTCTGTGTGCAAATAGGAAACACAGGCAGAGATTTATTGCGTTTTGCTCTGGTGATTTCACAGTTGCATTAGTAGGAAAAAGGGGGAGCGATTTTTTGGTGCAGAAGCAGACTCTTAGCACACACCCAGCTCCTTTCCATGTACAATCATGCACAGTATTTACAAGCGAGTGGGGTTTGAGGTTTCAGTCTGTAATGCAAAGACATTCAGCATCACTAAGGCTGGTTGCCCTTGCTGGAGTGTAGGCAGTCACCCAGGATACACATGGTGGTGGTCTGAAAAAGCAGTCTGGACATGTGCATTTAAAAAAATCTGAAAAGTGGATTCATAATGTGTCAGTCTGTAAAAGTGATTATCACTTGCCAAAAAAAAAGAGCAGTAAGTGTGCATTCAAATTGGCAAAGAAATTTCGTTTTGTGACTAATGTGAAAACATGACTCTGTGTGCAAATAGGAATTACAGGCAGAGATTTATTGCGTTTTGCTCTGGTGATTTCACAGTTGCATTAGTAGGAAAAAGGGGGAGCGATTTTTTGGTGCAGAAGCAGACTCTTAGCACACACCCAGCTCCTTTCCATGTACAATCATGCACAGTATTTACAAGCGAGTGGGGTTTGAGGTTTCAGTCTGTAATGCAAAGACATTCAGCATCACTAAGGCTGGTTGCCCTTGCTGGAGTGTAGGCAGTCACCCAGGATACACATGGTGGTGGTCTGAAAAAGCAGTCTGGACATGTGCATTTAAAAAAATCTGAAAAGTGGATTTATAATGTGTCAGTCTGTAAAAGTGATTATCACTTGCCAAAAAAAAAGAGCAGTAAGTGTGCATTCAAATTGGCAAAGAAATTTCGTTTTGTGACTATTGTGAAAAGAAATGTAGTAATATATTTAAATAAAATAAAGGAATTTTTTTTTAGTTTTTTTCAGGTATTGCTGAAGAGCAGTGAACAAAATTTAAGATGCCTACAAAATCCAGAGTTCAAAAAACTCACACAAAAAACCTATATTTGAAGACAACTGGAGGACCAAAGTTAGTAGAAGATGCTCATGTTGGGAAAAAGAAAAAATCTTCTGGTAAGCAGAAAAAACAATTTCTAAAAAATATATTCAAAAGAATGAAAAATGTACAAAATGTCTGTACTGGAAAGAATGTTTTGAAAAGAAAAGGACAGGAAAAAATTGAGAATTTAGTTAATGCAAATATACCTTCTGCAACTGAAAAGATTTACATAAATAGAAAAACAGCGTTTAAAGAGATACGTAGAAAAATGTTTCAGAGAAGAGTTATGTCCAATTTGATAAAGGATGTGAAGAAATATAAGCAAAAGACTAAGTTTTATAAAAGAAAAAAAGAAATTGAAGCCATTGCAGCAAAGGCATTAGAATTAAAAAGGAAACTATTCATTTTAATTTTGAATAGGATGCGTACATTAGACAAAATGGTTAATGTACGGAAATCATATAGCAAAAGGAAAAGAGTAGTGAACAGAACAAACTTTTGTAAAGTGTTTTTAGGAAAGTGGATGCATAGTTCAAGTAGTGAACCTTTTTTTAATGAAGAGAGCTATTTTCAAAGTAATAGTTTGCTGCATGCAGTTGACACCAGAGGTCGTGCTTACGAAGTAAAAAATGGTTGCATAATGGAGAAGGAGATAATGGTTCCAAGAGATGAGGTACAAGTGATGGCAGATGAGGCTATGGGGAGACGTCCTAAAGCCCCAGTGTACACTCGGAATTGTAGTAGTATTTGCACTGTGCGTCAGGAATCTATTGACAAATTTCGTGAGTTTCTAAGAGAATATAGTAAAAAAAGTATAAAACAGAAGATTAAGGTGCTTCAAAGTCTGCAGAGTGAGAGAGAATACTGGTTTGCAGGGTCATTCTCTGACTTGTCTATCTAGAAAAGTGTGTAATAGTGTTTTCCATCATTTTAGGATGCTGGCTGTTCATCATACTGAAATGAGAAAGTTTGTGAGACGGTTGTATTTTGCCAAAAGTCCAGCAATAAAGT
Organism: Triturus cristatus; assembly: GCF_964204655.1. Lineage (NCBI taxonomy): Eukaryota > Metazoa > Chordata > Amphibia > Caudata > Salamandridae > Triturus > Triturus cristatus. The sequence continues at coordinate 434,943,945 of NC_140594.1, read as the reverse complement.
TAAATGAATTGAATAGGGCTCTGTTCCGAGGAACGGTATCAGATGTAGAGAAGGTTGTTGATGAAATTCAGTTTTGTTACTTTGGTCCTGAACAAAACAGTGCAGAGAAGGACACAGTAAATGAGGAAGAAGTGGAAGAGAATGTAGAACCCTCTGTAAGTAACACATTTAATGATCACATAACAAAATTTGCAATAATCTCTAATGAAAGACCAAATTTTACTTGTATTTGTTGCCGCAGAACTCATTATAGAAAACAAACTAGGAATGTTGATCTCTACAGAAAGAGTGAAAATGAAGATAATTATAAGTGGAAGGATTTTGCCACATATATATTTCTTGAAAATTGTTTTGATTTGGGTGAAGATCAGCGTATTTGTAAATACTGTTACAACAAGTTAGAGGAAAATAGAATGCCGACCAGAGCTGTACATAATAATTTAGAATTGGATGCTATTCCTGCTGAACTTTCTGAATTAAATACATATGAGTCTATACTCATTCAATGTGTTCATCCGTTCCAGACCATAGTACGTATGGAGCCCAAAACTGGTAAATTACCTCCTTCCGATTTACTGAGAGGTTTAAAAGGTAGAGTGGTGTATTTGCCCTTGGATTTGAAAAAAAATATGGAAACTATTGATGCGGATACTTTGGAAACTGAACCATTAATTATTCTGGTTAATGGTGTACCTACAAAGAATAAGAAGATTTGGCAGGAGCTGGTAGATGTGCGGAAAGTACATAGAGCAAATTTGTATTTGAAAAGGAATAACAAATGGTATGAACCAATTTATATAGAAGAAGAAGAAGAAGAAGATTTACAAGAAGACACAGAAACACCAACTGGACAAATTGAAAAAGTGGACAAGTCAAAGGAAGAAGAAATTTATGAACATTTTAGCATACATCCTCTTCATTCAAAAGAAGTTATGGGAGACAATATTGATCTCTTTCAGATGAAGAAAGCAAAAGGAACTCCCGTGAGTGTATGGGAGGAGAGCTTGGAAGCTCGATGTTTTCCCCAGCTGTTTCCTAAAGGAAAAGGAGGACGATACGATGAACGTCCGGAACAGATTCCAGCTTCTGAGTATCGGACTACAAGACTATATGCTGAAGATCCCAGATTTCGACAAAGTATTCCTTATTTGTTCCATCTTTTATTTGAAAGCGACTTGTCTGCACTGTCTTATGCAGTAAATCACATTTTAAAAAGTGGAGTACATTTACAAAATGTGTCTGCGAAGGATTTTATGGAGAAAGTGCAGCACCGAGATGATCATTTGGAAACACAACTGATCAATCTGATGGCTTGTCAGCGTGGGACAAATGAATATTGGTACCGACGCCATGGTGAATTAAAATGCATGTTACGGAATTTAGGAACACCAACATGGTTCGTTACACTAAGCTGTGCCGAGTACGCTTGGGATGATTTACTGGATTTTCTACGAGAGGCAAATTCAAACATTAAAAACATCGAATACAAGACAGCAGGAGAACTGTGCTCATTGGATCCGGTTAATGTTTGCAGATATTTCAATCATAGATTTGAGGCTATGATGTCCTTCATCTGCAATAAAAAAAATCCACCTCTTGGAGAAGTAGTAGATTTCTTTTGGAGAAAAGAGTACCAGGCAAGAGGTGCTCCTCATATTCATATGCTGTTGTGGATCAAGGATGCCCCAAAGTTTGGAACAGATACTGATGAAGCAGTGTTATCTTACATTGAAGAATATGCAACATGTGCTATACCAAAAAGCACAGAAGAGAAAAAGTTAAAGGAGCAAGTTTTACGTTTCCAAAAACATCGGTGTGGAAAATACTGTCGACGGAAATACAAGAGCAAAGATAAATACTACACTAAATGTCGATTTGGATTTCCTAGACCTGTTCTTTCAAATGGAAGAGTAAACAGTTTTATGTCAGCTGTGAGACATACTATCACAAGAAAATCACCTAAGAATACCTACAACCTTAAAAGAAAAGAAGAATCAAAAAATATAAATGACTACAACCCAGTCATTTTATCCATGTGGAACGCTAACATGGATATACAGTATGTAGCTGACAATTCCATTGTTGTTGCTCGATATGTAACGTCTTACATTACGAAATCAGAAAAAACAGAATTGAAGGAAATGTGGGAAGAGATTTCTCACGAGAAGACTGTCAGTAAGAAGCTGTACAGTTTCAGTTTGAAGATGTTATCGCATCGAGAAATTGGATCGTACGAATGTTCAGATAGGTTATCTTCTGCAAGTCTCTACTCGAAGTCAAGAAGAATAATTTGGGCAAGTTTAGGCCTTGCAGCAATGAGAAATCGGGTACTAAAATCTGTTGGAGAAATTGAATATTTGGCCGAGAATGACCCAGAAAGTACAGATATTTCGAAATCAAACATGTTGGACACATATTACCCAAAGAGAAGTCAACATCTGGAGAACATGTGTCTCTATGAAGTGCTGCAGAACTACATTTATTCACGGAAAGCCGCAGAAGACATCAACAATGGAAAATATAAAGTCATTGGTGAGGAAGGATGTTTGGTGAAGCAAACAAAAGGAAGTTTGATAAATCACAGGAAGCTGAGTTGCGACACTACTGACAAGAAGGAATTTTACTACTTGGCTCTTTTACAGTTGTTTAAACCATGGCGTACAGAGGATGAACTACTGGGAGAATTTCAAAGCTATGAAGATTCTTTTAATGCTTGCAAAGACAGCATACAATGCAGTACATTCTCAAGTTATCTGCAAATGTTAAATGAAGAAATTGAACAGGAAACTACAATTGCAGCAGAAATAGCTAGAGACAGTTCTCAGGACAGCCAAAGTTCAGAAACACTCAGTCAAGATCCCCTAGGACAACCAATCGTTGAAAATGAAGCATCAATAGCCATGAATGAAGTGGAAACGGCTATGAATCAAGCTCAAGAAGAATTTATAGACTTACAAAATTTGGAAAGACAACTGAACGAAGAGCAGCAACAAATTTATGAAGAGATCAGAAACAAAATTGATCACGGATTTCTACATGAAAAAAAAGAGTGCTCATGCACATCATTTCATCCAATCAAGATGTATGTAAGCGGACAAGCTGGAACTGGAAAAAGTTTCCTAATTAAAGTCATCAGAAGCTACCTACAGCAAAAAACGGATTCTACTTTGTCTTGTGTGGTTACTGCTCCAACTGGGTTAGCAGCATATAACATAAAAGGAATCACTTTACATCGTTTGCTAATGTTACCAGTGGAGCATGAGAACAAAATACAATACAACAAGCTAACTGGAGAAGCATCCTTGGAAGTTTCAAGAGTCTTGAAGAAGATGCAAGTTCTCATTATTGATGAGGTGAGCATGGTTTCAAACTTAATGCTTGCCTTTGTGCATTTAAGAATGCAGCAAATTCTGAAGACAGACTATGACATGTTATTTGGTGGCAAACACGTCATAGTTTTTGGAGATCTTTTGCAACTTACTCCAGTTAAAGGACAACCAGTGTTTAATACTGTCACACATGAAGACACGAAGAAGTCATTGGGAAGCATCGGAAATACAAATATTTGGTCCTTCTTTGAGTACAAGGAACTTACTACTAATATGAGGCAAGCAAGCGATGAAGAATATGGAAGTATTCTGAAAGATATCAGAATTGGACTACTCACAGAAGTTGGCAAAAAAGCATTACAGAGTCGGCTGCTACATAATTTATTTCCAAAGGAAGAAATAGTTGCAGAGAAGATATACAAGAACATTGCAGAAAACAAAAGTATCATCTGCTTAATGCCAACTCTACGTGAATGCTCAATATTCAATGAGGAGCTTTTGAAATTGGAAAAGGAAGAGATCAGGAAATTAGAAGCAGTGGACAAAATTGAGGATGGAAGAATTACTGTCACAGTAACAGGCACACTGAAAAATAAATTGGATTCACTAGAGAAGAACATTTCCAAAACAGCTGGATTAGAAAAAAATCTATATGTTTGCATGAACTGTAGAGTATTTTTAAGGAGAAATTTGGATGTTGAAAAAGGTTTAGTTAATGGAGCTATGGGAAGAGTTGTGGGTTTTATTAATTATCAGAAAAAAGATGGAATTGAATGTTTAAAAATAAAATTTGATCAGATAGAAGAAGTTAAAGACATTTGTCGTTGTACAGTTCGTTTCATGCTTGTGAAAGACTTATATGTACGTAGGAAGCAGTTTCCGTTTTCGCTAGCATATGCTGTAACTATTCACAAGTCTCAAGGATTGACTGTAGGTTGTGCATTTGTGAACATTGGTTCAACTGTGTTCAAAGAAGGTATGGCATATGTTGCTTTGTCACGAGTGAAAACATTATCAGGTTTATTCATGATAGACTTTGATGACTCAAAAGTTAGTGCTGATACAAATTGTGTAAAGGAGTATAATAGATTAAGAAGAAGCTATGCTCCTCATTCAGGTCAGTATCCTGTGTTGGAGAAACGTGTAGTTTCTCGTAAAAGGAGAAATGAGAATATCTGTGATGAAGATGTACAGAGGAGGAAAAAAAAGAGGAGTGATGTAATTGCAAGCAAAAAGAGTAAGGAAAAAGAAGAACAGGTTGTAGGATGTCATTTTGAAAATAGCTCTGGTGTCAACTGCTACGCAAATGTAGTGCTGAATGTTGCATTTTATCTGGAAAGAGCAGATAATAGTAAATCAGGGAAAAAGATTCTGTTCAGAGCTGAGTCTCCTTTTTCAAAAGCTGAGTAATGATAAAACTCAAATAGAAAGTGCTACTGAAATTAGAAAACTTTTAGATGTATGTTCAGGACGAACACAGTTTTCTCAAAATGAACAGCAAGATGCACACGAATTTTTGATGTTTTTTCTTCAGGTACTGGAAGAAGAAGAAGTTGCAATTGATAATTTATTTGGTCTCTCTTATAAATGGGAACATAGTTGTGAAAACTGTTATAATATATGTGGCTCTAATGTTGATAATGAAAGGTTTATTTTTTTGACATTGCCAGAGACTAAAACAGTCACTTTTGCTAAATTAGTTAAAGATGCTAATCATAGCATGCAATGCGGTGAGTGTCAATCTGACATGTTTTCAACATTAATTTTAAAGGAATACGGACAGTATGTAATTTTAATGATGCAACGATGTAGAGCTGATGGTTCAAAATTGGATACTTTAATAAAGAAGTTTACAGGACAGCAATTATCAATTTCAGGAAAAACTTTTGTAACTGTTGCAATAATTTTCCATGAAGGACCTACTGTTACTTCTGGACATTACACAGTTTATCTTAAATGTGAAAAAGGCTGGACACTGTGTAATGATTCCCAATTGGTTTTTAAGCAACGTTTGCCTTTTGATTTAGCAAATTCCTATCTAATCTTCCTGAAACCTAAATTTTAGAGAGACTTGGCAAGATCTGGACAAAACAATTTTACCATTTTATTGGATTACCATTGGAATTTTCAAAAATAAAGATTTTTAAAATTATCATTTGGCCTAATGGAAAGATAACCAATTGTAATGTGGACTTTTTTAATTTTTAATGAAACTTTCGAAAACCAAAAATTTAGAGAAAATCGGTAACATCTGCTCAATTTAAATTTTGGAATGTTATTGGAGTGCCATTGGAAATTTTTTCAAAAAAGATTTTTTAAATTACTATTTGGCCATGTGGAAAGGTAAACAATTCTATTGTGGACTTAATAAATTATTAATAAATATTTAGGGAACCAATATGTTACAGAGAATCGGTGAGATCTGTACAAATAAAACTTTAGAATTTTATTGGATTACCATTGGAAATTTAATCAAAAAAGAATTTTAAAATTACTATTTGGCCTAAAGGAAATGGAACCAGATGTAATGTGGAGTTATTTGAGATATAATATTGTGATTATACTTCTGAAACAAACATATCAGACGGTATTTTAAAGAAATAAGTATTGATATTAGATGATATTTTTTTAGAATATTATGCATTTCTATAATGTTAAGTTTAAGTAAAAAGAGATTCTGGGCTTTTTTAATACAATCTTTGAGATTGTTATTTTTTTTTGCCCGCTGTAAAATGATGAATGCAATTGCTTTCACAATTTATAGTGAAATGCAATATATTCTGAAAACAGCAAAAATAAGGCAAAAATATTTTTTGATAAATATGTAAATATGTGTACTGTATTATAAAATTTTTTAAAAATATTAATACTTTTTTCTTTTTTTTCAGATTGATATAGAAAATTTTCGAAAACTAGAACCATTTTTAAAGCAATTTTTAAAAAAAACAAATGAATAAATATTTTTTTGAGTGGGTATGGTAAGTCAATAATAATAATTGTAGTCTCTCAAAGACCTTGTAATGTGATAATTGATTTTTAGTGTTTTTAAAAAAAAAAAAAAAAAATACGCGCACCGTACGCGTACGGTAAAAAAAAAAAAAAAAGGTTTTTAAAAACATATATAAAAAAAAGATGAAAGATAAGGTTGGCTCTTAAAAGAGCCGTTGTGTTCATGCAGGGACAGAGGAAAGAAAGATTGGGAAAATTAGTCTCTGCGACAAGTGTGCTGATCTATTTTGAGGTTCACTAGGGAAACACTGGTCTCCCTATGACAAATTAGATCATGACAAGAGGCGCATCGAATATCAACCCTCAGAAATCGAGGGTTAATTTCCAGAGGGCCAGCAAATGGAGATGCTCCCCCCACAGATGAAGGGCTCACCTGACCTGCAGAAGAAGGACTCAGCCCTGCAGATGATGGTCCAGGCTGAGCTGCTGTGGATGTGCTTGGTTGACTTACTGAAGGGTTACCTCCAGTAAGTCGAGCATGTGTCCTTTTGTGTACATCCTTGAGGTGCCTCATCATGGTATGATTCCCAAAGGAATACTTCCTGTCAGGATTACCTCTTGAAAGTACACGCTGACACAGCTTGCAAGTCACTAAGGGTGCATTTACCTTTTGCTGGCCTTCAGGAAAAGTAAAATAATCCCATACATAAGAGGTCTTTTGTTTCCTCGCTCTCTGCCTCAAGGTAGTGCTGCTAGTGCTAGCCTCACTCTCAGAAGGGCTCTGCTGTTCTGCCATCGTATCACAAAGACAACCCAGCTCCTTCTCCTAAGGGATCACAAGCAGAAATGAGGGGAATGGGTGTGGTGTAGGAGAGTTCTAGAACTGAAAGTAGTTTCAACCAATCAAAAGTTGTGTTTCATGATCACATGACCTACCGTACGCTTACGGTACGCTTACGGTACGCTTACGGCAAAAGTACGCATGCGCGTAAAAAAGACACGCGCTTGCGCGCATGCACATAACAGTAACTACCCGACACTTCCGCGTAACGTGCGCGTGTAGCGTACACGCGTACGCGTCCCACGCGGAGTACGCGCGGCTACGCAAATTGCGTAACTATACGCAAACAGCGTACATAAATTACGGACATTGCGAAAACCGTACGCTTACCGTAAGCTTACGGTACGCGTACTAAAAAAAAAAAAAAAAAAAAAGGAAAAAATTTATTGCTAATAAATTTTACCTGTTTATTTTATAAAATATTTAAAAAAAAACATATTATAGAATTTTAAAAATTTAACCATAGTCTTAAAAAAAGGATAGAAAATTAAAAAAAATATATGTTTAAAAAATAGAAGAAAATAAAAAAATTAGCATTTAAAAAACCTTGCAAATTCACTGAAAAAACCATGGGTTTCACACACGTTATAGTTAGGAATTAGCATTTAAAAAACCTTGCAAATTCACTGAAAAAACCATGGGTTTCACACACGTTATAGTTAGGAATTAGCATTTAAAAAACCTTGCAAATTCACTGAAAAAACCATGGGTTTCACACACGTTATAGTTAGGAATTAGCATTTAAAAAACCTTAAAAATTCAATGAAAAAACCAAAGGTTTCACACAAGTTATAGTTAGCTGGACATTTCACTCGTAAAAAACCAATGAAATTCCCCCGTTATAGTTAGTTCAGCTAACTATAACTCGCGCGCCCGCAATGCACTGCTGATGACGTCACATATTACATCACTCATGACATGGTCAGTGACATCACTCATGACATCACTGATGACATCTCAAATGACATCACTGATGACATCACTGATGACATCATCCTTGTGATAGAGTGGCAGACCACCTCTGCCCCTAATATAACCTTTGATACACACATTCAAAAATAGAAATTACAATTTTAAAAACAATGGACATACCAATACCAGTTACAACAACCTATTCAGTAATTCTAAGATCCACATACACATCCACTCATTCACCAACAGTCCTGTACAGTCACTCATACATGTACTCACTCATCATATGTACTCATACACGTATACATCCTGTTACACAATGCCACTCATCCATAGAGGTACTCACACACATAGTCACTCATGCTAATAAAGAATCAAACATACATTTACTTGCATATACAGTTATACACACACCGCCACACTTACTTCTACAGAAACTTACACATACTTAGTCTTTTAAACAATCACTTATAGAAACACATACTTATTCATACAGGAACTCTTCCAATCTCTCACTCTCACATATACTCGCTTATATACACCAATTGTCACATATACTAGTTTAAAACTTATGTAGTTACTCATAGAGACACTATTGAGACAGTCATTCACTCACTAACACACCCATGCACACACTCATTCACCCATAGAGTCCTGCACACATGCTGTCTTCAACACATACAAAGAGTGAGTCACTCATTCATGCACCTATGCACTACGTAATACCCCCCACCGAACCATACAGACATCAGACACTGATACTCAAAAAAACAAATAATAACCTATATAGACACCCATGTAGCTACTCACCAACCCATGCAGCCACTTATACACAAAGTGAGAGACTGATACAGATATTTACATATTTAAACATTACTCACTAAGCCATGTATTCACTAAGATACACTTAATCAGTCAGTTATACAATCAATTTTTCAAAAACAATTCATCCATTTAGACACTTATATACCCATTTATTCTTCCATCGACCTTGAGATATACATATAAAAAACATATGTAATTTTCTGAAAACCACACATTCTCTGAATGATGTCATCAGTGATGTCATTTGAGATGTCATCAGTGATGTCATGAGTGATGTCACTGACCATGTCATGAGTGATGTAATATGTGACGTCATCAGCAGTGCATTGCGGGCGCGCGAGTTATAGTTAGCTGAACTAACTATAACGGGGGAATTTCATTGGTTTTTTACGAGTGAAATGTCCAGCTAAGTATAACATGTGTGAAACCTTTGGTTTTTTCATTGAATATATATATATATATATATATATATATATATATATATATATATATATATATATAATATCTCAAAATACATACATATAGATGTGCTTAAGTGTTTATATGAGTATGTAGTATGTATTTATATATCACATAATATTAAACGTATATATTAAAATATTTAACATGTACAAGTTTGCACTCGCTTTATATTGGAAAAGTCATATTTTGTTCTTTTTTTGGATGGTATTAGTGTCAACGACATTTTTTTCTGATATTTCTGTACTTACTGTTATCAGTATAGGAGCACAATATTGTGGTAAACAATATTTTTGTCAATTATATTTTTTACCACAATATTGTCAGTAAACTGCCTTTGGTATGAAAGCCCCTCTTTAAGGGCACCCTACACAGTATCTATATCAATGTCTCGAATGGCAATCACTTTAAAGTATTTAGTAATGCACTTCTTGATGCTGTGTTTCAAAAGTAAAGTTTATCTTTAAGCAGGATTTTATTGAGGAGCCAAATTCTCTGGCTGCCTGACCCAGCCATTGGGTCTCCACCAATGTATTTGAAACCTGCCAATACTCCATTAGGGTTAGAAACTATTGATGCACCTCTTTCAGTATACAGAGTAGGAATTTGCCCAGTGGATGTAGTCCATCTCACATACCGTTTCTGTACTGCCGAAGTTGGGAGTTCTCTATCTGTATTGGATGGAGGCATGCAAAGTCTCTCTCAACCCTATATCATCTAACACTCTCCTCCCTGCATGTGATATCTCCTCTGGTGCCGCATACCTGTTCTGTGTTACATCTGTTTTACCTTTCAATATCTGACATGAAGTTGATAGCCAGAATCAAAGGTCTTTAGCCCAATCTGCCAGCATCTGTATTGCATCTCACAGTAAGTTCTTCTGACGCGATTCCTGGGCATAAATGCAGTCAAAGAGAGCACTGACTTTCAATGAATACTCTTGGTTATCCGCCTACCTTCTCTATTGCTATCAGTTCATAACGTCCATTGAGCTGAAGCTGGGCCCAGGTATGTTAAAACGTAATAGCAAAGCATGCAGAGCAGTTGGAGAGTCCTCTAACCCATACAAAGTCCCCCCATAATGAGCCCTTACAACAATCATAATACCCCAGCCTTTAAACCTAGCCGTATCTAACAGACAAGCAACATACTCAAACAAAAGTCCTCTCCCATTTTACCTCAGGTTTCCCTTCATTTATTTGTTCACCCAACACAGGGATAGCCTATTTTGGACCACTGTCACCCCACCACTGCAAGTAACACTATACCATCTGCCTTTCCATTGTTCACTTTTTATATGACCACATGTGGTGTTCCCAACTACTACACTACCTAGGCTTCCCTTTCATACCCCGATCTCATCATTCATCTTTGCATCTCCTTGACTCTTGCTGAGTTTCCTCAATTGACATATGACCTCTCCCCCATTTTCCTTTTTTCTCATCTTCTCCATGACCAGTCAATCCTCTCCTCTTGGCTAGGATCTCTTCTTGAATACAGTTAAACCAGGGCCTCTTCTGCTTAAGATGCCTCTCCTTTTTGCATACCTAGGATGGAGCAAGATTATTTGTGCGAATTCATTGTCCATTTTTTTCCTGTTCTTTCAAAAATAAGATGCAAAGTATTTCCATGTACATACCTAACAACTAGGTTCTTCACAAATGCAGTTCCTGGATGGAAGGCTTTACTCTTCTTTACAGTTACAAGGAAAAGATCCTGGAACAATTGATGCTTCAGACCATTGAAGGAGAGTTCAATATTCTTTTGGCGTTTGTGCATGATTCTTTATTTACCTTCAAAGTAATGCACTTGTGCCAATGAATCTTGAAATGGTGTTGAGACAGAATATCGAGTAGGAAATGACGACTTACGCAAATATCAACTTGGAAATATAGTGATTCAGAAATATCGACAGAAAGAATATCGAATTTAAGGTAAGAAATATTGTTTTTAAAAATGTAGAAGCCATTATTTTGTTTGCAAAAATATAGTTGTTTAAAATATCGATTTTTTAAATTAGTGATATGTATTTTAGTTTATATTTTAAATGTATATCATGTACGTTTTTTTGTATAAGAATTGTCTATGTTTTTTAATATATGTGTTACATTTTTAGTAGTTATCAATTTTATTTTAATTAAACTTTGCTTTTTTTAGTTTTGTAGTGGGTTGTGGGTTTATAGGGGAATAGGGTGGGAAGTAATTCAATTACAATAAATTAATGATTATTTTTTATTGATTTAACTTAGATTTTATAGTGTTAATTGTGGAAAGTAATTTAGTTGTAATGAATTATCAATTGGTTGTTAATTAATTGATTGATAATTAATTATGGTAATTGTGTTATATTTAGGTGCAGGTTGTGGGGTTTATAGGGGTAAAGGGCGGGAAGTAATTTATTTTTGATTAATTATTAATTAGTTGTTAATTTATATTAATTAATTGACTGTAAATTAATTATGGAAATTGTGTAATTAATTTTAGGTGCCGGTTGTGGGGTTTATAGGGGTAAAGGGTGGGAAGTAATTTATGTTTAATTAATTAATAATTAGTTGTTAATTTATATTAACTAATTAATTGATCATTAATTATGGTAATTGTGTGATACTTTTAGGTGTGGGTTGTGGGGTTTATGGGGTAAAGGGTGAGAAGTAATTTATTTTTAATTAATTAATAATTAGTTTTTAATATTAATTAATTAATTAATTGAAAATTAAATATGGGATTTGTGTAATTAATTTTAGGTGTAGGTTATGGTATTTATAGGGGTAAAGAGTGGGAAGTAATTTGTGTTTAATTAATTAATAATTGGTTGATCATTAATGTTAATTAATTCATTGATATTTAATTAGGGTAGTTTATTTTTTGTGTGTGGGTTTGACTTTTTTAGGGGTAAAGGTTGGTAAAGTATATTAATTTTACTTACTCTATAGTTAATTTTTATATACTATTAGTTTTTTAATTGAAAATACGTTTTAATTGTGTAATTACATTTTTTACTGTTTAATTGTACCAGTGGTTTGTGGGAATTATAGGGGTAAAGTGTGGAATGTTTATACATTTTTATGAGTTTTAATGTGTTTTTTAATTAATAACATTTCTTTAATTGGTAATTAATTATGTTAATTATGTATGCACATTTAAAAAAATAGATGTGGGTTGTGAATTGTGTGGTGTTATAGGGTAGAAAATAAAAGTACATTTATGTAAGAATTAATGTTTTTGATTCTAGATAATTAAAAATATTTATTTGTATGAAAATTATTTTTTATTGTATTTAATATAATATTTGTAGGTATTTGTCATATGCATTTTTTAAACATTATAATATGCTTTTTAAATTTGTAATCTTAAATATATTTGTACTTACATTTTTAATATATTTATATATTTTTGTATTTATTTTGTTTTTAAATATTTTTGTTCTTAATATTTTGTTTGTTCTTACTTTTGAACTGACTAGAGTGAGAATAATCATTGTTACACCTTTGCAATCCAACATTTTCCCTACAGTTGCACTGAATGAAGTGGAAATAGTAAATTTAGTCCTGCCACTATCCAACATTTTCCCTACTGCTGCACTAACTGCAGTTGGAATAGTAAGTTTTACCCCTCCACTATCCAATACTTTCCCTACTGTTACACTCACTGGAGTGGGAATAGTAATTTTTACCCCTACGCAATCCAACAATTTCCCTACTATTACACTCACTGGATTGGAAATAGTAAGTTTTACCCCTCCGCTATCCTTCGATTTCCCTACTGTGGACCATGGATAACAGGCGAGTCTTCCTGTAGCTTCCATTTGCACAAGTCAGCTGAGCATGCCTTTCAACTGAAGTCTCATATGAGTGATCTACAGGGAGAACCCTCTCCCAGGGTCTCTCTTCTCATTGAGGTCCCACAACCACCCTCCAAGCATAGATGTCAGCCACCTCCTATGAGGGAATGCCATGCCCTACACTGTGAGGTAACTTCAGAGCCCAGTGGGTTCACCAACTGGCCTAAGCTCCCACCTTCTTTAGGCATTGAACCATCAATGGCCTTAAATGGTCCACGCTTCTTCCTCGCCTGGCCCAGTGTACACCCCACCCCAAACAAGCACTTCAAACTAGTCTTTACATTTATCAAACATCCAGCTGGGACTTTAGTGTAAAAATCTCCTTTTTCACAATGTACACCTGAAAAAAAACATCCATCTATTATTTGGTTGGTTTGTGTTTGTGGAACAATAGACCATGTACATTCATTGTACACAGTAAGATTAACAAGAGCTGCTTGAAAAGATAAGGCCTTTTGCAATATGTTTGGAAAATAAATTAATTGATCTTGACTTTAGTATCAGCTTCAATTGTGGAAGTTGCCATATCTGTGTTTGAAAAATATCATCAGTCTTTAATATCTCTACACTAATATCAGGATATCATTAAAAAATAGTGGAATATTATATCACAGGTAAAACAAAAATCGTTCATTCTTTTATAATAGTGTTGTAATTACTATCAGGTTTTAAAAGATTGTAGTATAGTTCAATATTCAGAGTCCCAACCAGTCTGAGAATTATATCAAGATTTCAAAGTGATGCAAAAGCATTGTTGTGAAGGTGGTTTTATGGTAACCTCTGATAGGTTCAGCAGTTAGGTGAGGTGGGAGCAATGGCTAAGAGACAAGTTATGATTCCTGAACGCAGAGCTCTGTCCTTAACAGAGACAGGTTTTGTTCTCTATCCAGCTGAGGGAGATCTATTTCATCTGAAAATATGTGTCCAAGCTAGACACCCTGCATCCAAAATTAATTTTCAGTTTTTGGAGCAAATCTGTTTGGAGCTTTCAATGACTGAAACAAAAAGGGAAAGGCTGGGTGTCACTGAACTCATTTTGCTCATTCATTGTGTAGTGGTGTTGTAAGATTCATTTAAAAAACATACCTGCTTTTTTTGCTTGGATGGATCAAAGGGGGTTCCTTGTCCTTATTAAGGAGTGGTTTCTTGAATGAAAACCATATCCTATAATATAGACTTAGTTTGTATGCCACAGGGACAGCTGGAAAAGGGGATTATAAAACAACAGTCTTATCGCCACTGCTTGTGTGCATGCATGGGAGCTGTGGTGAAATTTGACTCATCTAAGGGTTTCCAAAGAGAGATGTGAATGGTGTTCGTCATCATATACATCAATATACTCCATGGCTTCCAAGTTGAAAGATGTTTGGAAAAGAAATTCACTTGAGGAGCCCTGGCACATAAACACAGCCAGGTTCGCGTAAGGGATGATTTAAAACTCAGGTGCTCAAGGAGGAAGAGAACATGCAGTGCCTGAATAATATTAAGTGCAAACAGAACAATTGATGGACAGAATGCAGAACAATGTCATACATTCACCCCAGTACAGAGATCTGGGCCTAAATCCATCGTTTCTTTGCTCCCCATGCCGTTCCAGTTTGAACCCAGCAATATGCAAATCAGTCTTGACCCTGCGCCCAATGGAACTGTCCAGCCCAAACTGCCAGGCCAGGTCCTCTCTGGACTGGAAACAAGCATCCTAGGACCGGTTTCGGGGTTTCACCCCTCATCAGCCGGATAGCTTGATTCCTGTGGAATGGAGAGCACGGGACCCACGTCTGGGCATACCCGTCCCACTTGAGGTGACAAATGCAAAAGGAACAATTGATGAACATAATGCAGAACAAATCAAAACATTCACCCCCAGTACAGAGATCTGGGTCTAAATCCATCGTTTTTTTGCTCTCCATTCCATTCCTGTTTGAACCCAGCCATATGTAAATCAGTCTTGACCCTGCGGCACCCAATGGGAACAGTTCAGCCCGAACTGCCAGGCCAGGTCCCCCTTGGACTGTAAACGAGCATCCTAGGACCGGAGGCCGATAAATTAATAAATATGCAGAGGACTGTGGTTCAGCAAGCATTTTCTGGTTACCCGCGCATGTCTCTGATGAAGAAGCAAGAAGCTTTGAAACGCGTTAGGCAAAGGACTCATGAATTCAGAATGAAATGCCGCTTTCCTTTTAAATAAATTGTTGTGAAACCTACCTACAGTGGAGCGCGTCCTCAATAGCAGGGCAAAATTATGGAAACATATAATCACGGCGGTTCTGGCCGTGGAGGATCGCACCACCGATAAAATGAACATGGGACCGCGAGATATGGAACTACTCCTATTTATGTGCGTGCACAGCAGAGAAATATTGCGGAAGGTGTAATTTCATCTCGAGGCCCACTGAAGGACTGTTGAATTTGTCCTGGAAATGGCGTGAATGTATCCGGACCCACCGGAGGATGAAAATTATGCAGAAATTAGACCACATGTCCCAACGTACATTGTGACACCGGAGTCCGATAAATTAACGAATACGCAGAGGACTGTGGTTCAGCAAGCATTTTCTGGTTATCTGCACATGCCTCTGATGAAGAAGCAAGAAACTTTGAAATACGTTAGGCAAAGGACTCATGAATTCGGAATGAAATGCCGCTTTCCTTTTAAATAAATTGTTGTGAAACCTACCTGCAGTGGAGTGCATCCTCAATAGCAGGGCAAAGTATGGAAATATATATGTATATATGTATACATATGTATATATTATCTACTGGCGGTCGCCAGTAGATAGTTATAGTTAGGACCTTGTTTCCACAGGAAATCTGAAAATTCTATTTTGAATAACTTTTGCGCCGGTTGACGAATCCTCGCGAATTTTTCAAAATAGGTGGGGCGCTCCGCTCCACTCCTACCCTGAAAGTCTCGGGGTGATTAGTCAAGTGGGGGCCGAGAAAAAAGGGGAGTCCCAAAACGCGTTTTCCCCATGCATTTTTCCATAGGGACCTTTAGTCCAAGGTACAGCCTGAACGGCTGAACAGAATTACTTGAAATTTGGCAGAGAGGTAGTCCTCAGGTCAGGGATGTGCCTTTTGAATATCTGGGGTCAATCTGTTCAGTAGTTCCTGAGAATATTTCAGTTAAAAGTACATATATATCTATAAGCGCGCACCGTGCGCGTACGGTAAGCATACCGTACGCGCACGCTGCCGTGCGCGAGCGTAATTCTGATTGGTGGTTACATGACAGTAAACATTCCAGTAGGTCGAAATCAGGAAGTGTCAGCCGCCATTTTGTCTCTCGCAGTCTGAGGCAGTTAAAAACAAAGGTGGAGAATGTGAAAAGGGGGCAGGGTGGACAGTTCCTGACCCCCTAGCCTTTGTCAGGGGGTCACTGAAGGACCCCCAAGGATGAAAAAAACAATCTTGTTTTTTTCAAAAAAGCGTGGGGTGCGCGAACGGCACGCACAACGCATTGTGGGCCGAGCGCCCACAGCGCGCGCACGGGGCGCGCACGGTGAAGAACCTGAAAAAATAAATAAATACATAACTTAGCATTTAAAAAAACGTACAAATTCACTTAAAAACATAGGTTTCACACACGTTATAGTTAGGAATTAGCATTTAAAAAACCTTGCAAATTCACTTAAAAAGCCATAGGTTTCACACATGTTATCCCTCGTAAAAAAACAATGAAATTTCCCCGTTATAGTTAGTGCAGGCAACTATAACTCACGCGACCGCAATCCTCTGCTGATGACGTCAGATATTACATCACTGATTAAATATGTGTCTTTCTGAAAAATAAATATTTGTAATATATGTATAGCTAAAGATTAATGGAAGAAGACATGGGTAAATAGGTGTCTAAATACAGTGATGTAATATCTGACGTCATCAGCAGAGGATTGCGGTCGCGTGAGTTATAGTTGCCTGCACTAACTGTAACGGGGGAATTTCATTGGTTTTTTACGAGGGAAATGTCCAGCTAACTATAACATGTGTGAAACCTATGGTTTTTTAAGTGAATATATATATACATATATGTATACATATATATATATTTTTTTTTCCACTGAAAAAACCAAAGGTAGCAGAGATATTATAGTTAGGCTCACATTTCACTCGTACAGAACCTGAGAAATTCAGCAGTTATATAGTTAGCTGAGCAAACTATAACTCGTGCCCCCGCAATGCACTGCTTATGACCTCACATATTATGTCACTCATGACATGATCAGTGACATCACTGATGACATCTCAAATGATAGTCAGTGATGTCATCAGTGATGTCACTGACCATGTCATGAGTGATGTAATATATGAAGTCTTAAGCATTGCATTGTGGGGCACGAGTGATAGTTAGCTCAGCTAACTATAACTGCTGAATTTCTCTAGTTTTGCTTGAGGGAAATGTGAGCCTAAATATAATGTCCCTGTAACCTTTGTTTTTTTCAGTGAATTTTTAAGGTTCTAAAAAAAATGTATTTCCTAACTATAATGTCCTTGTAACCTTTTGTATTTTCAGTGAAGTTCCAACGCTTTTTTAAATTCTATTCCTTAATTGTAATATCAATTTTTTTAAGTGAGCTTCTACAAGTTTCGGATTTTCATTCTATAATCTGATAGTGTATATTACATTATATACCATTCATTTTTTGATGTGGCATATGTTTATCAGAAAGTAAAATAATAAATGTTTTTATTTTTAAGAATTTTTGAGTTGGCACAACATTGTCACATTTACTGTGGATAATCTGTGATCAGCAAATGTATTTAACATACTGAAAAATACGCTTATAGACATTTTTTAAATCCGTGCCACCCAAGAGGCCAATTTTGTTTTTATTTTCGTGTCAGTTTAAAAAAAAATTAAATTGCAACGATGTTGCAATGATCGCGAACACATCAGAAAATTGCAAAACAAAAGCAGAAATTAATTCTAACTATTACACTACACGTTACTAACCACATCACTGCTTTAAAAACATATTTGTGCACATATCTTTCCAAATGTCTTAAGAAACTGTTTAAACCCTACTTCCCTTTTTTGCAATTACACCACGAGTCTCCGGTAACCGCGACGATCCCGCCTTTTTTAGGGGGTGCAAAACACATATATGCACACATTTTACAATATTTTAGACACCAAGGGTTTACTATTGCACTGTTTTTTTTTGATAAACAAATTTTTATTGTTTTAACAGAATGCAAACACCATTGATTTGACATTGCATAATACCAGTATTGACGCAATACATTTGGAAGAGCACATACATTGCAATCAGGCCCCACCTTCCCTCAGTGAGTACAATACTTGTGGAGCCGGAACAAGCTACTCCACGGCACCCAGCCATTTGCCCCACACCCTCCGGTATTTCTTAGGACACCCCCGTGCCTCGTACATGGGTTTCTCTTGTGCCGCACACCAATCCACCCCCCTTCTCCATCCATTAGAACTTGGAGGTGTAGGACGTTTCCAGGAGGCGGCTATAGCCCGTTTTGCCACGACCATGGCTGTATTATAGAATAATTTCTTGTTCCTGGGCCCATCAAGTCCATCTGTAATCCCTAGGAGGGAGTGGCGTGGATCGTGGGGAACCTCCCACCCCTGGAGCTCGGACAGCTCAGTTTCAATCTCTCCCCAGAACTGCGCCAGTCGGGGGCATGCCCATACCATATGGAAGAAGTCGGCTGGGTCTTGGCTGCATCTTGTGCATGAGGCAGATGGGGAGAGGCCGGCTCGATGCAGGCGCTGTGGGGTTAGGTCGGCAGTGTGTATGTAGTATAATTGAATCAGGTGGAGTTTGGTGGATGCGGTGACTGTCCTGGGCGACATGAGAGCATCACACCAGTCCACCTCGTCCAGGGGACCCACCCACCCCACCCATTGGTCCCGAAGTCGGTCGAGTGAAGTCGGGGTGTTGTTGACCAGCGTCTTTGAAATACGGGAAATACCGCCCCTCCCCAGGTCGCCCAACATGGTGTGTGCTTCGGGGGGACTATATTCAGGGATCCTAGTGTCCTCGGGTAAGTGTACGCGGAGAGCATGCCACATTTGTAAATATTTGTAAAATTGTGATGAATGGAGGGAATATTTGGATTGGAGGTCCTTAAAGGAGCGCATATGGCCGTTCACCCACACATCACCAAGCTGAGAGATCCCAATAAGATCCCACTGTCGGACCCCTGTAGCCCACTGACCTCCGGGAGCCAGGTACCGTGCCATAGAGGCATGTGCTGAGTGAGTTTGCACGTCCATTTGGTATGCCATAAAGCAGCCCGCCAGGCCAAGCATGGAGCGTGTGACATCAGGTAGGGAGGACGGGAGGGATTCTCCATACATTAAGGATTGGATTTGGGGCAGGCCCAGTTCACTTAGCTCAAGCCTATAGGCTGGGTCTGACCACCCCCCATTGAACCAGTCATGAATACTCAACAGACGATTTGCCAGTCAGTAGAGGTATAAATGTGTCATCCCCATGCCCCCGTCGAATGTTGGAATCTGACAGGTACGCAACGCCATCCGGGCCCCCCCTCCCCCCCAATTTAGTAGCCATAGTGTCAATCTCCCGAAACCACATCCGTGGAAAGCAAAAGGGGGTATTTTGAAGGATGTAGAGAAATCTGGGAAGAATCAGCATTTTAAACAAGGCGACCCTCCCCAAGGGGTTCAATGGCAATGTCTGCCATCTGTGGGGATCCGCCCTAGCCTTCTTCACAAGCGGGGTGATGTTGAGAGACCATCCCAGTTCCGGGAGGAGCGTGACCCATATCCCGAGATATTTAAAGGACTGACGTCAAATCGGTATCCTAGACTGCCAGTCGAAACATTCTCTGGAAAGATGGAGCGGGACAAGGATCGACTTATTGGCAATTATGTGGAGGCCAGAGGTTTGCCCAAATTAATGCACGATCCGGAGACAACGAGGACCCGAATGAGCTGGGTCGGTTAAGAAAAGCAAGACATCATCCGCATAAAGTGCGATCTTGTCCACTTCAGAGTTGGGCCACTCCCACCCCCGAATGAGACTCTCGGACCGAATCAGGGCTGCTAGGGGTTCCATCGCCAAGGTGAAGAGAAGGGGCGAGAGGGGGCATCCCTGTCTCGTTCCCCGTTCAATGGGGAAGGCGTCAGAGAGAACCCCATTGACCAGGACGCGTGCCTGGGGCCGGGTATACAGTACCCCCACCTGCAGACGGAAGCGCGGGCCAAAACCCATCGCCACCAACACGTCGTCCAAGTACGTCCAGTCTAAGGAATCTAACGCCTTCTCAAAATCAAGGAGAAGGAGTGCCAAATAAGGGGAAAGCACTTGGCGGTGAGCCAGGGCCAGGTTGCAGCCGTTGGAGGCAATGTCTGGTGCCTCGCTGGGGCATGAAACCACACTGGTCTGGATGGACCAACGTGGTAAGGTAGGGCTTCAGCCGTTGGGCGAGAATCGCCGCATACAATGTGACGTCCGTGTTAATAAGGGAGATGGGACGATAGTCAGCACAGTGGAGAGATGGTGGTTGGGACTTTGGAAGGACAACGATAGTGGCCATATCTGTTTCGGGTGGGAAGGAACCTCTCTCCAGGGCCTCGACATACAGGTCAGGGAGGCGGGGCACAAGGGCCTCACGGTACGTTGCATAGTGTTCCTGGGGGAGACCGTCCGGACCAGGGGTCTTACCCGACGAGGTGGACGTGATAGCTTTGCTAATCTCGTCGTGCGAGATAGAGTGGTCAAGGTCAGCTTGGGCATTAGAGTCTAGCTGAGGGAGGAGGGCACCCATCTCGCCCAACAGATTGCGGAGCGTCAGAGTCGGGATCCATTTGGCATAGAGTTGGCGGTAGAAGGCGGCGAATGTACCGGCCATAGCCACTGGGAACTGCTGCATCGAACCCCCTTGATCCAATATCTCTGGAATAATGCAGTTCGCTCTGGGATATGTGGCAAGCCTATGTAGGATCGTGCCATTTTTATCACCCCAACCATAGACTCTGGCCACAGAAGAGCTCCACAGGAGCTTGGCTGTTTCCAGCGAGAGTTGCTTGATTTCGCTCAGAATACTTGTGAGGTGCTGCTCCAGAGCCGCGTCTCCATCCATGAAGGGGGAGCGCTCAAGGCGTAAGGCCTGTTCCTCCAGTGAAGTGATCTGCAACAGTTGGGCCCGACGCTGCCGTTGGACATGACCCTTGGCAAAGCCCCGAATAGTGGCCTTGCCCGCCTCCCACAGAGTACCCGGGGATGAAACCGAACCCGCGTTAGTGGGGAAGTAATCTTTCAGCTCCACTCCCACCGCCTTTTGGAGTTCCTTGTCTTGAAGAAACCAGGCATTCAACCGCCACATGGGGTGGGAGTGGGGGGGAGGAGTCCCTGTACTAAGGAGCAGCGGGGAGTAGTCAGAGATACCTCTCGGAAGTATGCGGACATCTTGGATTGTGGAGCAGTCCGTAGATGGTATAAAGATTGAGTCTATGCGCGCTTGCGTGTGATGAGCAGCGGAGATGTGCATGAACTGTTTAGCGCATGGATGCCAGATCCGCCATGCGTCGCAGAGGCCAAGGGTTTCAGCCCAGTTTGTTAACTGTCTCGCCTGTGCCAGCCTGGAAGTGGACGGGGTCCCCGTCGTATCAACAAGCGGGGAGGAGACCGTGTTAAAGTCCCCCACAATGATGGTGAGCCCCAGGGGGAGGGTGGGCAGCAGGGCGGTGGATTGCTTTAGAGTCGCGGCAAGCATCGAGGGGGGTGAGTCCATGGATACAAGGTTAAGGGGGGTGCCCCCGTGAGTACTGCAAACAATCACGAACGTGCCTTGTGGGTTGTGAATAACTTGTGTCAGCACAAAGGGAAGGGTGCACTTCAATATTATGGCCACGCCTCGAGAACCTCGGGCGAAGTCCGAGTGCTAAACCCTGTCATAGCCATAACGCTCCAGAAAGGGGCAGTGGTTACCCATCAGGTGAGTCTCTTGAAGCAAAAGCGTATCTATGTTGAGGCGTTGTGCGTAGCGTAATACGGCTGTTCGCTTTTGGCGGTCTAAGAGGCCATTTACGTTCCATGATAAAATATGGAGGGCTGCTTTCGGAGATGGTATATCACTCATGGGGGCTGGAGATCGTTACAATGGCTCATTGGGCCTTGGAGAGCCAGTGGCAAGTGCGAGGCCAGGAGCAGACGTGAAAGTGTGCTGGTGGGAAGGACCGTATGTAGTGGACTCATATACCGAAGAGTCCAAGTGTCAAGTGAGTGGTGGTGCAGCAAAACAACATAAAACAGTACTAAACATTGGGAGCGCACATTCTTGGCTCCCCACAACAACAAAGAAACCCCCCCCAACCAAACCCACCCCCTACCCCCACCCCCCACCCTATATTTCGGAACGGAAGCATCTGTTGACCCCTTTGGAACTAAATCAAACTAAAATGTTCGTATTGGTTGCGTGGAGGACCCTTCCAAAAGAACGGATAATCAGTACATAGGCTTTAACATTATAGATACTCATAAAGACATACCAAGGGTCTAATGACCGCTACCCCTCTCATGGTGGACATACGTTAAATTCAAACTGCATTGCCATTAAAGAGTAGGTGTACGGGAAAGGTCAAAGTCTGCCTGGGCCATCGGTATAGTCCTGCCCTTTGAGGTCTTGGAGGAGAGATACCTGTTGCAGGGCGGAGAGCCCGACCAGCTGGAGGAGTCCCTAGGGTTCGGAGCCGCCGCACTCATGGACCTGAGCACTGATGTTTGTGACTGGCGCCCCCTGCGCAACCGCGTCAGACGCCGGCGCTGGCTTCCCGGAAATATCTGTCCCTCCGTCCACAACTCCCTGCGTTCCGGGGAGGAGGCACGTTTTCCTCAGTCAGCCATGTCCAAGCCGCCTGAGGTGAGTCAAAGAAGTGTGTCTTGCCTTGGAAAATGACTCGAAGGCGCGCCAGGAACTGAAGTTGGTATTGTAGGCCCAACTCTTTCTTGATGTCCGTGTAAGAGCGCCGGAGGTCCTGGACCTCCCTGGTGTAATCCGGGAATATCACGATGACGTGATTTTGAAACTTGAGGGGCCAAGCCGCCCGATCCTCCCGCAAGATGGCATCTCGGTCTTTGAAGTTGAGAACTTTGAGGATAATAGGGCGGGGTGCGGCACAGGGAGGAGGCCTAGGTGCCAGGGACCTGTGTGCCCTTTCTACTACAAACCATGTTGAGAGGGCCCCTCCCGGCATCCACGCCTTGAACCAGTCTTCAACAAAGGTGGCAGCTTGACCTGCCTCGGGAAACCCCACCAAGAGGAGATTGTTGCGACGTGCCCGGTTTTCCGCATCTTCGGCCCGCCTGTGGAGCTCCTTGGTGTGAGTACGAAGGTGGACCAGTGTGCAGAGAGCACCCTCCGCCACCCGAGGTCAATGGCCTATCCTGCTCGTGGATGGGCCCAGGCCCCAACCGCTCCACCAACCACCAGCCAGACCGCAAGGAACCAGGCGCTCCACAGCCAGGAGAAGAGGACCCAACTCAAGCCCACAACAAGCGGAGAAGAAAAGGCAGGGGGGTTGGTGGGGGTGGGCTGGACATCGCAGACGTTTCCCGCCTCAACCGCCAGGAGCGGGGTACACCACCTCCGGACAGTGCTAACGCGGTGCCCAGGAGGGGGGGCCCGACCCAGTGCCACCAGGCCCCACCACCTAGGGCACCGCGGTCAGGTCTATCAATCGGCCTCCGTGCAGAGCATAAAGGCAAAGGGCCCCGTACAGCGCCAAAGATGGAAGTGGAGTGGGGGAGGGGGCCATATCCACCCCCCACACTGCTGCCCGACCGACAGCCAGTCCCCACTCCCCGTACAGATCAGCTGCACAGCCAGGGGGCCTCAAGCACCCCAAACGCCACCTCCGCTCAGCTAGTGCCCCACCATAGGTGCCGCAGCGCCACCAGGCCAGTCTCAGCTCAGGATCGCAGGACCCTCCCAGGCCAGGAGCCGCTGGTGCCATGCAGACCCCTCAGGAGCCGCAGCCAGCCACGACCCCTCAGTGCCAACAGTCAACAACCCCGCAGCCTCGCTGACTAGGGCCGGGCAGACACAAACATATAGGCCGCAACGGGCTGCAAACCCCAAGAGGCCACGATGATGTACATGGGGCGCGGGGGGGCTGGTGATCTGAACCCTCGCCTTCGCCGCCACTGCCCGAACCGACAGCCGATTCCCCCCCGCACAACTCAAGGAGCTGCCGCAGCGCTCACAGCCACACGTCCCACAGGCCGCCCTCATGTCTGTCACCCCGGCGCTAGCCGATTAGTTGGCTGAGCCTAAGCTGGGGCACACCACGCCCTGCAGGGCAGATTATGCTCTAGGTGGCAGGCTGCCCACAGGACAGAACAGGAGCCGCAGGCCCTTCCCGGGCCGGGAACCGCAGCCGCCATATGGACCCCCGAGAGCCGCAGCCAGCCATGTCCCCTCAGCGCAAACAGTTAACAGCCCCGCCACAAGGCCACGAGGATGTACATGAGGCACGGTGGGCTGGTGGTCTGCACCCTCGCCTTCGCTGCCGCTGCCTGAACCGACAGCCGATTCCCCCCGCTCACCTTATAATGCTGCCGCAGCGTTCACAGCCACATGTACCGCAGGCCGTCCTCACTTCTGCCGCCTCAGCGGCAGCCGATATGCTGGCCGAGCCTAGGCTGGGGCACGCCTCGCAGGGCAGGTCACGCTCTCGGTGGCAGGCTGCCCACAGGACGGAACATGAGCCGCAGGCACCACAAATCTTCCGGAAATACCAGCCCCTCTCAGCACCGCCTATCACCCGGTTCAGCGGCCCCAATGACTAGGGGCCGCGCTCGCAGGGACAGCAGGCCACAACAGGGCACACACCAGAGGAAGCCACTGGTCACTCTCCCGGTGGCAGACCGCCCCCAGGCCAAGACAGGAGCCGCAGGCACCACACAGCCTCCAGAGATGCCGGCAGCCGCCCGCCCCCCTTCAGCACCGCCTATCACCCGGTGCCGTGGCTCGGATGGTTGGGGGCCACGCTTCCAGGGACTGCAGGCCGTGACCGGCCCCAGGCCAGAAGAAGCCACTGGGGCTGCAAATCTACACAAAAACGACAGAGGAGGGACACCACCAGTCGGGGGAACCACAGCGGTCAGGTAGGAGGTCCGGATGGGTGCCGATGAGCTCTGGATTTAAGCCGGATGGCGGAGGGGTCCGGAGCAGTCTTAGAGTGCGACCGCCATCTTGACGCCTCAGCTATTGCACTGTTTAAAGTCATATTTTTTGTAGATAGTTTGCATAAAAACAACCATTTAAACCAATTTTTTATTTTCATGGTGATGCCGGGCATCGCAATGAAATCGGTGGCCGTGGTCACTGCGAATATGTGGTGAAATGACAAAACAAATGCAGACATTCAATTGCCACCACCACATTCAAAACTTATAACTGCAAAATGGATTATAACCAACACACTAAGCACATTACTATCTAAACGACTGTATAATAGCATGTACAACTCCCTTAATATCTCTATACAGTGCATAACTATTTTAGCGTCATCTATGAATGCATGCATCACTGTATCACTTAGTCTCTCATTCGCTGTATAAGTATTTGAGGGGATTTGTGAGGGGATCTGTGAGATGGTGCATCAGTCTATCAATACTTCTATAACGAAATGCGTGACTGCCTCAGTGCATCTATATCCCTGACGACTTTAATACCCCGGAAAAAGCGGCAGCCCTGTGGTACAATGTCACTTTGAAAGAAGTCAAACTAAATTGCGGACAACTGGAAAGGAGATGGAGGCACCATTACCTTAAGGAAGACAAGATTTATTTAAAAGCTGCATTAAATAACTATAAAAATAAGTTAAGAAAAGCGAAAGCTATTTACTGCTGTGAGCTGAATCCTGCAGTCTCTAACAAAGCAAAAAAGACCTTTGAATACTGAAGGATTTGACCAATACCTCCCATTTTAAGCAAGACATTTTGCCATTGCAGAAATTATGTGACGACCTGTCAGAATACTTTGAAAATAAGATCAAAACTATTTTAGACGGCATTGATACACCTATTGCACTAAATAATTCTATTCCAAATACTAACAGTCTCTCACAACCTGTCTCGTCACATCCTCTGGATCTCACCTCAATGGCGTTGACCAGGTTGGACCCTATCTCTGTCGAGGCTTTCAAAACACTGTATATATCCATGAATTCAGGATCTCCTCTTAACCCCTTTCCACCAAAACATTAGCTAAAATGGAAAGACAAGCTGTCAGGCCCTCTCTTACAACTTTATAACCATTCCCTTAAAACCCAGTCAGTGCCTGACTGTTGGAAAAGGGCTATAGAGTAGCCATTGTTGAAAATGAAATGTTTGATCCATCAGATTGAGCTAATTTTAGATCCATTTCCCTTCTACCTTTTCCAATAATTTTTTTAGAGCATTATGTAAGTACAATCCTGCCGCAATATCTAGAGGACTATGCATGGCTCGAGGAAGAGCAATTTGGCTTTCGTCCCGGTCATGGTACTGCGACTGCTCTGATTTGCGCTACTGATGAAATACGGAGGATAACACACAACAATCTGTGGTACTGGTCCTCCTTGATTTGTCAGCCGCGTTTGATACGGTGAACCACCGCACTCTTCTGTCTAGACCAGAGGTCTTCAACCTTTGGGGGGTGACCCCCAGAGGGGCCCTGGAGCCCTGGCAAGGGGGTCGCGCATACCCCAGCTTCACTTGTCCCTGCAATTCAAAACGCGTGCTTTCCTTTAGAAAAAAGACAGTCCTCCTGGGACGGTTTATTTAGATCGTTATCAGCTGCTCTCTGAATGAAATGCAAATGTAAAAGTGTAAAGGATGCTTGGGAGTAGTTCTGGCTTCTTTTTTTGTTTTTTTGTTAATCTGTTACTTCATTTAAACCTATTTTGATTGATAAGCTCACATATCAAAGCACCAAGCAAAACATGTACAGTATACATAAATTGACAACACTTACAGGACAAAAAGTACAATTACTTTAAATTGAAAAGAACGATTACATAAATTATACACATCAATCATGACCCAAATTGCTCATCACAATATAACAGAGACATTCACATAGACAAGTGTCTTTTTGGTGCCCCATGAAATTAAAACCACTCACATGGAAAAAGAAACATACAAAAGTGTCCAACACGCTTTGAAAGCACCATTTTATCGTAAAACTGTTTCTACATTTTGCAGCATTCTATCTTACAATGTGTGTAATGTAAGTATGAAATAATGACTTGCGTATTCACAGTGCTTTCTGTCACAGGCTGTGACCTCGTAGCACTAATAATACACATCACTAGTCTCCACTGAACCAACCAAGATGTAATTCTGTGGCTCTTTGGTTACACGCAGACCTCTGCAGTACATTAACTAATAGAGGTTTCATAATGTACTACACTGCATTTCCCACTGAGTTAAAACTTTTTAATTTATTTTTCATTTAAGCTGCCCATTATTTTTTATGTAGATACCTGATGGTAAAAGACCTCAAAACGTACAGAGGGCCTCATTTATGAAAATTGTTGCATTGCTGCGACAAAACAGTAATGCAACAGTTTTCACTGCGCCCTCCTTGTGACAATGGATGTGCAGCATCTAGTATACGGCACACCATGTTTTGAGGAATTACAGATACATCAGTATTTCTAATGTATCTGTAGGGGCAAAAGTGACACATTGCTGGGGTGTGTCTAAAAACAGATGCAACTCCGACAATGTGTCCTTTCACATGGAGCAAGCCCCATGTGAAAGGGCCTGTGTCAGTCTCACGCCTGCTGTGAGCCAAGTGTAAGATATTAACACAGTAGCGTCCTAGACGTGTCGCAGTGAAATCTCATAGAATTCACTGCTTCACCTCTATGACCCTGTATTGCGGGGGAACGCCCACCCTGCAAACATTATACCTGACACATGTATAATGGAGCGCAGGCCTTTACAAAGTGACACATCTTCTTAGATGCGCCACTTTGTAAATATTGGCACAACATGACGCATTATTTATGCCACCACAAAAAGTGACGCAATGGTAGCGTAACAGTGTGGCAAGCCTTCATAAGTAAGGCCCAGAATATTCTGGGGCTTATTTATGAGAGGCTTGCATCGCCAGAGCATCACTTTTTTTGACCCTCCAGTGGTGCAAGCCTCTCAACCATACCTATGAGGCGGTGCAAAGTCACCCTGCATGGCTTTGCATGGCCTCATAGATATGGAGTAAAATATAGAAGCGCAAATCACTGCTTTGAAATATTCTGCATCAAGGAGGTGTTCCAAGGGCTTTGTGTGGGGTTCCCATGCAACACCCACAGATTTTGATGCTGCCCCATATTTACAAAATCACATAAACCTGGGAAGCTTTAAAAACAGATGCCTCCCCAGTGTAGGTGTAACGAGGAGAGATGTTTTAATTTCTCCTAGTTTTTTTCCTCTTTCCATGTGTGCTGCATTCTGCAGCTCACATCGAAAGAGAAAAACGCCTTTCTGGATTGTTTTTGTGAAGGAAGGTGCCCCTTACTGTACAAAAATAATCCTGCCTGTGTTGGTTCTAGGCAGCAATTTGTGCGCCAACACAAGGGAAAAGAACAGGAATGCACCATATTTCATAAATACGCCAATTCCTCAAAAACTAGGTCCTTTGTTCATAGCTACACCCTTGACTACACCACCATGCTCACTGACCTTTGGTTTTGTAAACATTATTTAACATTATTTCCCCATGGTAAAAATTATTTGCTGTAGGAATTGGGGGCGTTTATAGTTGTTGATAGTTGTCGATGATGAAGAGTACAAGGTTCTAGAAATTTTTGTCAGTAGGGAGTCTTTATGCCTAAAAATGTATGACAAGGGGGTCTCGACATCAAAAAGTTTGAAGACCTCTGGTCTAGACTTATGCCAGTGGGTGTCGATGGCCCGGTGTTAAACTGGTTAAGATCTTATCTGCTTGGCCGCTGTCAGGCGGTATCTTTTCCCCATTTCTATCTAAATTTAGAATGACTTCAAATGGCCTCCCCAGGGCTCTTTGCTTAGCCCAATTTTATTCAACATTTACATCAAACCGCTGAACTCTCTTATTAAGTCCCAAAAGATGAAGCTGATTAACTATGCGGACGATACCCAGCTGATTTTATAATTAAATAAAGTATCAGGTTGACACTCAGTGCAACTTTCAGGCATGTATCCTGGACATATCTAATTGGATGAATGCCAATTCACTTAAGATGAATGGAAGTAAGACGGAGCTCCTTTGTTGCCCGTCTAATAAAATTCCTGGATCCCTATCCCCTAACTTGTGGCCTTTGCCTACGGATACCCCGTTGGGCAATTCAACTCTGGTACGAAACATAGGGGTAGTTATAGACGATGATCTCTCTATGATAACTATCAAGTGAATGGAATCACCGGGATTCACTTCGCATTGATTCGCGCCCTCAGGACGTTATACCCATTGCTTCACCTTCCAGCCAGATCACTGATCTCTAGAGGTGTAATATTAAGCAGGCTAGACTACTACAATGCCCTTTTATTAGGAGCTCCCAGTTTTCTATTAAAGAGGTTGGAACGCATCCAGTTAATCACAGCAAAGCTAACATTAAACAGACCTCAATACTCCTCTGCCACAAATGCCCTGAGAGATCTTCATTGGCTGCCTATCAAAGAGAGGATTATATTTAAATCGCTCTGTATTGTACATAAGGCACTACTCAATAAAGGACCACAACTCTTACAGGCCAAACTAATAAAATATACTCCTAGCAGACCCCTTTGATCAGCTACTTGCAACTATATCCAAGAATATAGATTATAAGAGGTCCGACAAGGTGGACGTGCTTTCACCGCAAATGCAGCTCAGATTTGAAATAAACTGCCTGCTCCATTAAGACTCCACTCTGACCTACTAAAGTTCAGAAGGTCTTTGAAAACCTGGCTTTTTCCTCCTTAAAAGCCGGTTTTAGCCCTTTCAAGTTCTCCTCAGTCAACATCTTTACTTAGTGGGCTAGTTAGCACCAGGATACCAATTTTGGTCACAGTGCGCTTTACAAATTTCAAATACAATATAATACGATCTATGAGTAAGTGCATCAGTGCCACAATGGGTCTGTGATTGGTTGTGTAAGTCTCTTATCAATCTTTGAGTAGATGCCTGAGTGCCTTTGTGCATTTGTGAGCAAGTATATGACTGTCTGACTGGATCTGTGAGTGGATACATGAGTTTATAAGTGGGTGTCTGAGTGGGTGAGTGAGTGGGTGCATCAGTGTGTGTCTGAGTGGATCTGTGAGTGAGTGCATGAGTCTCTCAGTGGGTCTATGACTGGCAGCATGAGTGCCTGAATGGTTCTTTCAGTCGGTGTGTGGGTTTGTGAGTGCGACTGTGCATGGGTACATGAGTCTCAGAAGGTATAACTAAATGGGTACATAAGTCTCTGAGTGGGACTGTGAGTGGCTGTGTGAGTGACTGTATGGGTGTGAGTGGGTCTGTGAGTGGATGTTTGAGTGTCTGAGTGGATATGTGAGTGGGTGAAAGAGTGTCTCAATGGTCTGTGAGTGAGAGCATAAGTCTCTGAGTGGGTGAGTGAATGGGTGCATGCATGAGTGTCTGAGTGGGTCTGTGACTGAGTGAGTGGATGTATAAGCCTTGACTGGGTGAGTGAGTGGGTATGTGTATATCTGAGTGAGTTTGTGAGTAGGAGTGGGAGTATTTGAGTGTATGAGTGACTGAGTCCATGAGTCTCTGCAAGGGTCGGTGACTGAGTGTGTGAGTGACTGCATGGATGTGTGAGTGTCTGAGTGGATCTGTAAGTGGGTGTATGAGTGCCTTAGTTGTCTGTGATGACATACTTGGGTGTGTGAGTGAGTCTGTAAGTAGGTGTGTGAGTCTCTGAGTGGGTCTGTACATGGGTGCATGACCCTCCAAATGAGTTTGTAAGTGGGTGCATGGGTATCTGAGTGGTTCTATGAGTGGGTGCATGAGTGCCCAGGTGGGTCTATGAGTGGGTGTAAGAGTATTTAAGTGGGTATGAGACTGTATGCATGAATCTATGAGTGGGCCTCTAAGTTGGTGCATTAGTCTCTAGGTGGGTCTGTACATGGGTGCACCAATATCCAAGTGAGTCTGTAAGTGGGTGCATATGTACTTGAATGGGTATGTTAATGGGTGCATGAGTATCTGAGTGGGTATGTGAATGGATGTATAAGTTTCTGAGTGGGTATGTGAATCGGTGTATAAGTGTCTGAGTGAGCTTGTGAGTGCGTACATGAGTGTGTGACAGTGACTGGCGAGTGTGTACAAATATATATAAGTTTTGTTTTATATATTTTGTCTTATATTCATTTTGTCGCTGCGATATTCGTGATGTACCCAGATTGGTACACAGGGGTAGACTTGTACCACGCTCTTCCTGTCCTCAACCTGAGACAAAGTGCTGGAGGAGCACGAAACGCATCGGCTATTGAGTGGTGGTGATGTGCCCTGATATGTATGTGCTTTTTACTGCAATTTTCTCTGGAACTACTGAACAGATTGACTCCATATATGCAAAAGGCACTTCCCTGACCTGAGGGCTACCTCTCTGCCAAATTTCAAGTAATTCTGTTCAGCCGTTCGGGCTGTACCTTCGACTAAAGGTCCTATGGGAAAATGCATTGGGAGAACGCGTTTTGGGACCCCCTTTTTTCTCGGCCCCCGCTTGACGAATCCCCCCGAGACATTCAGGGTAGGAGCTGAGCGGAGCGCCCCATTAGTTTTGAAAATTTCGCGAAGATTCGTCAACCGGCGCCAAAGTTATTCAAAATAGAATTTTGAGATTTCCTATGGAAACACGGTCCTAACTATAAGTATCTACTGGCGACCGCCAGTAGATTATATATATATATATATATTACCTACTGGCGGTCGCCAGTAGGTAGTTATAGTTAGGACCACGTTTCCATAGGAAATCCGCAACATTCTATTTTGAATAACTTTGGCGCCGGTCGACGAATCCTCGCGAATTTTTCAAAATAGGTGGGGCGCTACGCTCCGCTCCTACCCTGAAAGTCTCGGGGGGATTCGTCAAGCGGGGGCTGAGATAAAAGGGGGGTCCCAAAACGCGTTTTTCCCATGCATTTTTCCATAGGACCTTTAGACAGGGCTACAGCCCGAACGGCTGAACAGAATTACTTGAAATTTGGCAGAGAGGTAGTCCTCAGGTCAAGGAAGTGCCTTTTGTAGGTTTGGTGTAAATCTGTTCAGTAGATTCTGAGAAAATAGCCTTTAAATCAATATATATATCTGAGCCAGCTTACGGTGCGCTTACGGTACGCTTACCGTACGCGTACGGTGGCGTGCGCGAGCGCGATTCTGATTGGCTCTTAGATCTTAGTAAACATTCGAATCGGCCGAAACCAGGAAGCGGCAGCCGCCATTTTCTCTCTCGTACTGAGAGTGATGATGAAAATACAAAGCACAAAAACATGTAAAGGGGCTGTTTAGACAGCTCCCACACACATAGCCATGTTGAGGGAGTCTCCAAAGATCCCCCAAGGCCAAAAACGGATTTTTTTTTTTTTCGCTAATTTCGCCGATTACGCTTACCGTACGCGTACGGTAAAAAATTATATAAAAAAAAAAATTGGCTTATAACAGATGAGATAAACTATAATATTTGAAAAAATAAAATAAAAATAAAAATTATCCACACTCTGTCCACCCCGTGTGCAAATGGTGC
Organism: Triturus cristatus; assembly: GCF_964204655.1. NCBI lineage: Eukaryota > Metazoa > Chordata > Amphibia > Caudata > Salamandridae > Triturus > Triturus cristatus. The sequence goes on along the minus strand of NC_140594.1, from coordinate 434,911,090 downwards.
CCGAAGGGCACCATTTGTGCATGGCTGATAAAAATTACGAAAAATTAAAATATTACCTTTCAAAACGAAGTGCATCATATGGCCTCCATGTGCGCACGGTGCGCGAAGCGCATCGTGCGTACATGGCCCATCTAGCGTAACGTGGGCACGCGGTGCGCGTAGCGCACCGCGTGCCCACCGTGCGTGCACGGCACTAACTGCGTAAAGTGGGCGCGCGGTGCGCGAAGCGCACCGCGTGCTTACTGTGCGCGCACGGTGCGCGAAGCGCACCGTGCGCGCATGGAACGAACTGCGTTAAGTGGGCGCGCACGCCACGAATGGCGTAAAGTAACTTAGCATTTAAAAAACCGTACAAATTCACTGAAAAAACCTTAGGTTTCACACACGTTATAGTTAGGAATTAGCATTTAAAAAACCTTGCAAATTCACTGAAAAAACCATAGGTTTCACACATGTTATAGTTAGCGGAAATTTTACTGATAAAAAACCAATGAAATTCCCCCGTTATAGTTAGTGCAGGCAACTATAACTCACGCGACCGCAATCTTCTGCTGATGACATATGTGTCTTTATGAAAAAAAAATATTTGTAATATATGTATAGCTAAAAATGTATGGAAGAAGACATGGGCAAATAAGTGTCTAAATACAGTATTAGCATCAGCAGAGGATTGCGGTCGCGTGAGTTATAGTTGCCTGCACTAACTATAACGGGGGAATTTCATTGGTTTTTTATCAGTAAAATTTCCGCTAACTATAACATGTGGGAAACCTATGGTTTTTTCAGTGAATATATATATATATATATATATATATATATATATATATATATATATATATATATATGTTCACAGAAAAAACCATAGGTTTCAGGGGTGTTATAGTTAGCTGTCCATGTCATAAATGATGCAATATGTGACATCATCAGCAGTGCATTGCGGGCACGTGAGTTATAGTTAGCAGAACTAACTATAACGGAGGAATTTCTATGGTTTTGTACGAGTGAAATGGGCAGCTAACTATAACACCCCTGAAACCTATGGTTTTTTCTGTGACTGTCTAAGGTTTTTTAAATGCTAATTTCTAACTATAATGTCTCTGAAACCTATGTTTTTTTTCAGTGAATTTCAAAGGTTTTTTAAATGCTAACTTTTAAGTGTGATAGTAGTTATATCTATTTTTTTGTACTGATTTTCTACAGTTTTTTAACTGTTTATTTATAAATATTTTATTCATTAAATAACATTATATATTTTTCTGAAAATTGCAAAAAAACATTTTTTAATTAAAACTGAAATATTGATTAATTTTCTTGTTTTCATTTTTTATTTTAATATATTTATATCATTTTCTTTAAAAAGATAATTCAAATTTTTTTCGCAGTCGCGCACTCAAAGTGTACACATCACGGTGGGTGCGCGCATTCTAGCCGCCATTTTAGAAAAGTCATGAAGGATCCGCGTATGGTGTGCGACGGCTGCGTGTTTTTCAGTTACATCATTTACATTTATTATCACGTGATATGCGCGATTGGTATGCGACCAGTCTGCGACTCCTGCTCCCGCGCATTCGCGACACATGCGCATTACGGTACGAGATGTTTGCACGCTTGCGGGTCCCGCGTGACATCATATACGTGCTGGGGCGCGCTGGGTGCGCGACTCCCGCAAAATAAATTTATGTTCCAAAATGATATGTATGTGTCTTTAATATACATATTAAGGCAAGAGATTATGTAAGATATTCATCAAAATAATATATTTGTACTTATAAGAAACTTATATTATTTTTAAATATATTTTCGCGAAGTCGGGTGCGTGCGTCGTGAGTGCAGAAAACCAGGTCAGCAGAGCTGCTGTAGAGGCAGAGAACCAGGTCAGCAGAGCTGCTCTAGAGCCTAAGAACTAGGTCAGCAGAGCTGCTCTAGAGTCAGAGAACCAGGTCAGCAGAGCTGCTGTAGAGCCAGAGAAACCAGGTCAGCAGAGCTGCTTTAGAGGGAGAGAACCAGGTCAGCAGAGCTGCTTTAGAGCCAGAGAACCAGGCCAGCAGAGCTGCTTTAGAGCCAGAGAACCAGGTTAGCAGAGCTGCTTTAGAGCCAGAGAACCAGGTCAGCGGAGCTACTCTAGAGCCAGAGAACCACATCAGCAGAGCTGCTTTAGAGCCATAGAACCAGGTCAGCAGAGCTGCTTTAGAGCCAGAGAACCAGGTCAGTAGAGCTGCTCTAAAGCCTAAGAACCAGGTCAACAGAGCTGCTCTAGAACCAGAGAACCAGGTCAGCAGAGCTGCTGCAGAGCCAGAGAGACCAGGTCAGTAGAGCTGCTTTAGAGGGAGAGAACCAGGTCAGCAGAGCTTCTATAGAGCCAGAGAACCATGTCAGCAGAACTGCTTCAGAGCCATAGAACTGGGTCAATGGAGCTGCTTTAGAGCCAGAGAACCAGGTCTGCAGAGCTGTTGTAGAGCCAGAGAACTAGATCAGCAGAGCTGCTCTGTAGCATAAGAACTAGGTCAGCAGAGCTGCTCTAGAGCCAGAGAACCAGGTCAGCAGACCTGCTGTAGAGCCAGAGAAACCAGGTCAGCAGAGCTGCTTTAGAGAGAGAGAACCAGGTCAGCAGAGCTGCTTTAGAGCCAGAGAACCAGGTCAGCAGAGCTGCTCTAGCTGACACTGACTGACTGACACTGACTGACTGACACTGACTGACACTGATTGACACTGACTGACACTGACTGACTGACACTGATTGACTGACACTGACTGACTGACACTGATTGACTGACACTGACTGACACTGATTGACTGACACTGACAGACTGACTGACACTGACTGACTGACATTGACTGACATTGACTGACACTGACTGACTACTCTCTACTACTCTACTACTGACTCTCTACTACTCTACTACTCTCTCTATACTACTCACTCTCTACTACTCACTCTCTACTACTCTCTACTACTCACTCTCCACTACTCACTCTCTATTACTCACTCTCAACTACTCACTCTCTACTACTCTACTACTCACTCTCTACTACTCACTCGCTACTACTCTCTACTACTCACTCTCTACTACTCACTCTCTACTACTCACGCTCTACTACTCTCTACTACTCACTCTCTACTACTCTCTACTATTCACTCTCTACTACTCAGTCTCTACTACTCCCTCTCTACTACGTTCTACTACTCTCTACCACTCACTCTCTACTACTCTACTACTCACTCACTACTACTCTCTACTACTCACTCTCTACTACACTCTCTACTACTCTCTCTCTATACTACTCTCTACTACTACTCTCTACTATTCACTCTCTACTACTCACTCTCTACTACTCTCTACTACTCACTCTACTACTCTCTGCTGCTCTCTAGCACTCACTCTCTACTACTCTCTCTACTACTCACTACTACTCTCTACTACTCACTCTCTACTACTCACTCTACTACTCTCTACTACTCACTCTCTACTACTCTCTCTCTACTACTCACTCTCTACTATTCACTCTCTACTACTCACTCTCTACTACTCACTCTCTACTACTCACTCTCCACTACTCACTCTCTACTACTCGCTCTCTACTACTCTCTACTACACATTCTCTACTACTCACTCTCTACTACTCTCTACTACTCTCTCTGCTACTCACTCTCTACTACTCACTCTCAACTACTCTACTACTCTCTACTACTCGCTCTACTACTCACTCTCCACTATTCTCTACTACTCACTCTACTACTCTCTCCTACTCTCTACCACTCACTCTCTACTACTCTATTACTCACGCTCTACTACTCTCTCTCTACTACTCACTCTCTACTACTCTCTACTGCTCACTCTCCACTACTGATTCTCTACTACTCGCTCTCAACTACTCTCTACTACTCACTCTACTACTCACTCTCTACTACTCTACTACTCTCTCTACTTCTCACTCTCTACTACTCTCTCTACTACTCACTCTCTACTACTCACTCTCTACTACACACTCTCTACTACTTGCTCTCTGCTACTCGCTCTCTACTACTCTCTAGTACTCACTCTAATACTCACTCTCTACTACTCTCTACTGCTCACTCTCTACTACTCCACTACTCTCTACTACTCACTCTCTACTACTCATGCTCTACTACTCTACTACTCTCTACTACTCTCTCTCTACTGCTCACTCTCTACTACTCACTCACTCTCTACTACTCTCTACTACTCACTCGCTACTACTCTCTACTACTCACTCTCTACTACTCTCTACTACTCACTCTCTACTACTCTCTCTACCACTCTCTACTACTCACTCTCTACTACTCTCTACTACTCACTCTCTACTACTCTCTACTACTCACTCTGCTACTCACTCTCTACTACTCACTCTATACTACTCACTCTCTACTACTCTCTACTACTCACTCTCTACTACTCTCTACTACTTTCTACTACTCACTCTACTACTCACTCTCTACTACTCTCTACTACTCACTCTCTAATACTCACTCTCTACTACTCACTCTCTACTACTCACTCTACTACTCTCTACTACTCACTCTCTGATACTTTCTCTACTACTCTCTACTACTCTCTACTACTCACTCTCTACTCTCTATTACTCGCTTTCTACTCTCTACCTCTCTCTCTACTACTCTCTACCTCACTACCTCTACCTCTCTATCTCTACACCTCTACCTATACACCTCTACCTCTACCTCTCTGTACATGCACACATATGCATTTATATATATGTATGTGTATATATATATATATATATATACATATATAAACATATAAATATAATCTGCATATCTATATAAATATAAATTCATGCAAACATATACATATACATATATGCATACATATGCATGGTATGTATATGAAAGTTTGAAAAACTCTAATACAAGCAAAGCTAAAAAGCCACCTAATTACAAACAGAATTGCTTTAACTTAAACGAGGGTGAGACCTATTGCATTTTCAATGCTTGTTTACTTTGATTCCATCAAGAAGGCATTCAGATGTGTCACACATTTTTCATAAATTCTGAATGGTAGCACTCTAGTTGCTCATTAGATCACTGTAGTAAAGCTACTGCTCACCAGGGAAGCCTGCTGCTGGTATTGAAAGTGCATGTTTCAGTCTGCATGGCAGAATTTTTTAATGAAATAGAAGAGGATTTGAGAAGTCACTCAAAATGTGCCCTAATTTTTCTTTTTTCCTCACTAATCATAATTTCTATGGCAAAATGAACCTCCTCATTGTGTTCCTTTTAAATTAAACTACTCACTCTCTACTACTCACTCGCTACTACTCTCTACTACTCTCTACCACTCACTCTCTACTACTCTACTACTCACTCTCTACTACTCTCTACTACTCTCTCTCTACTACTCCCTCTCTACTACTCACTCTACTACTCTCTACTACTCACTCTCTACTACTCACTCTCTACTACTCACTCTCTACTACTCTACTACTCTCTACTACTCTCTACTACTCACTCTCTACTACTCACTCTCAACTACTCACTCTCAACTACTCACTCTACTTCTCTATCTACTACTCACTCTCTACTACTCTCTACTACTCACTCTACTACTCTCTACCACTCACTCTCTACTACTCTCTCTCTCTACTTCTCACTCTCTACTACTCACTCTACTACTCTCTACTACTCTCTCTGCTACACACTCTCTACTACTCACTCTCTACTACTCTACTACTCTCTACTACTCTCTCTACTACTCACTCTCTCCTACTCACTCTCTACTACTCTCTACTACTCACTCTCTACTACTCTCTACTACTCACTCTCTACTACTCCACTACTCTCTACTAATCACTCTCTAATACTCACTCTGTACTACTCTCTACTACTCACTCTCTACTACTCACTCTCTACTACTCACTCTCTACTACTCTCTACTACTCTATACTACTCACTCTCTACTACTCTCTACTACTCACTCTCTACTACTCTCCCTACTACTCTGTACTACTCACTCTACTTTTCATTCTCTACTACTCATTCTCTACTGCTCTCTCTCTGCTACTCAGTCTCCACTACTCACTCTCTACTACTCTCTACTACTCACTCTCTAATACTCACTCTCTACTACTCTCTACTACTCACTCCCTACTACTCTATACTACTCCCTCTACTACTCACTCTCTACTACTCTCTACTTCTCACTCTCTACTACTTTCTACTACTCACTCTCTACTACTCAATCTACTACTCTCTCCTACTCACTCTCTGCTACTCTCTCTACTACTCTCTACTACTCTCTCTCTACTCTCTATTACTCATCCTCTACTCTCTACCTCTCTACCTTTCTCTCTCTCTCTCTCTACTACTCTCTACCTCTCTACCTCTCTACCTCTACGTCTATACCTCTACACCTCTACCTCTCTACCTCTCTCTACCTCTCTCTACACGCACACATATGCACATATATGCATATGCATTTATATATATGTATGTGTATATATATATATACATACATATATAAACATATATATAATCTGGATATCTATATAAATACAAATATAAATGCATGCATACATATACACATATGCATGTTATGTACATGAAATTTTGAAAAAAATATAAATAAAAGCAAAGCTAAAAAGCCACCTAATTACAAACAGAATTGCTTTAACTTAAACGAGGGCGAGACCTATTGCAGTTTCAATGCTTGTTTACTTTGGTTCCATCAAGAAGGCATTCAGATGTGACACATTTGCCATACATTCTGAATGGTAGCACTCTAGTTCCTCATTAGATCACTGTAGCAAAGCTACTGCTCACCAGGGAAGTCTGCTGCTGGTATTCAAAGTGCATGTTTCAGTCTGCATGTCAGAACTTTTTAATGAAATAGAAGAGGATTTGAGAAGTCAAAATGTGCCCTAAGTTTTCTTTCTGCAGCACTAATCATAATTTCTATGGCAAAATGAACCCCCTCATTGTGTTCCTTTGCAAATTAAATGTTTTTATATGTTACCACTTTATCCCAATCAAGATGGCTTCAGGTGTGCCATACCTTTGTCATAAGTAAGACTGTTAGCGCTCTAGTTGTTCTTTAAAACACTCTGGGATTTCTGTCATTGGGCTATACTTGGGCTACATCTCGGTGAAATTTGTGCTACATTTGGGCTCTTTTGTCTCTGGTGGCCATCTTGGGAGACTTGTTATGAAGTTTCCTAATTTCCTCATTTACTGCAGTCTCCTCAGTAGGCATACTGTCAGTTTTTTACTTTGATTCAATGAAGAAGGCATTTTCAGATGTGTCACACATTTGCCATAAATTCAGAATGTTAGCACTCTAGTTGCTCACTAGATCACTGTAGTAAAGCTACTGCTCACCAGGGAAGTCTGCTGCTGGTATTGAAAGTGCATGTTTCAGTCTGCATGTCAGAATTCTTTAATGAAATAGAAGAGGATTTGAGAAGTCACTCAAAATGTGCCCTAATTTTTCTTTCTGCAGCACTAATCATTCATTTTATGTCAAAATGAACCCTCTCATTGTGTTCCTTTTTAAATTAAATGTTTTAAATGTTACCACTTTATTCCAATCAATATGGCTTCAGGTGTGCCATACCTTTGTCATAAGTAAGACTGTTAGCGCTCTAGCTGTTCTTTGGAACACTCTGGGAAGCTGCAGTAGAACACAAAGGAATCAACTGACAGTCTCTGCCCTTGTTGGATGTACATGTTTTACTGAGAATGTCAGACTTCATTCTTACATGACTGAGAAAGATAATGTGAATTTACAGAAAATATGCTCTCAGTTTAGCTTATAGATCACCTTCCAAATCTCTGTGGGAAAAGCATGTGAAAATAGTTTTCTCTCAAACATGATTCATGATATCCCAGCAGAAGGCTTTTTCACATGGTAAAATCACCTTAGAACATACCACAATTCCTAAAATGAGTATGGTACCATCAACAAATGATTTCTAATGTAACTAAAGTCTTAAAACCTTCTATTAACTGCAATGCTTTTTAATGAGGTGCTATCATGTATATTGGTCCCAAGATGGCTGCCAACACTTCTTGGATGAAGTGCTGGCAGCCAATCAGATCTCACAATGAGATGTGTGGTTAGGCTCCGCCCAGATATATATATGATTTTACTTTTGATTTTCTCAGGAACTACTGAACTGATTTACACCATATATGCAAAAGGCACATGCCTGACCTGAGGACTACCTCTTTGCCAAATTTCAAGTAATTCTGTTCAGCCGTTCGGGCAGTACCTTCGACTAAAGGTCCTACGGGAAAATGCATGGGGAACGCGTTTGGGACCCCTCTTTTTTCTCAGCCCCCGCTTGATGAATCACCCCAAGACTTTCAGGGTAGGAGGTGAGCGGAGCGCCCCATTAGTTTTGAAAATTTCATGAACATAAGTCAACCGGCGCCAAAGTTATTCAAAATAGAATTTTCAGATTTCCTATGGGAACTCGGTCCTAACTATAACTATCTACTGGCGACCGCCAGTAGATTTTATATATATATATATATATATATATATATATATCAATCACCAGGGGCCTGCTGCCCCGGAGACCTGACTGCAGTGGTGCCCGTACAGGTGAGGCAGCTCGTGCATATTCAGCAAACACTCCTCCTTCCAACTCCACTTGTAAGAAGAGATAACATGCACTCTGGCAATGTGCATGAAAGGTTTTATTTTATAAGTTCAAGTATAGCAGGTAGTATGGAAGCGAAAACACCCTCCGCATTTCAGAATTTTTTTTTTTGGTTTCCTCACATATCTCTTGAAAAAAAGTCTCATCCTCCTCAGTTCCTTCTGGTAACATTTCATGGTGATCGTAAAACTGAGAGGGGGAGCAGAGAAAATTGGGTCAGGGGCCCCAAAACACGTTTTTGCCCTGCAATTCTCCAGTGGAAAATTAGACATAGCTACAGCTAAGAGGGAATTTCACCAGATTTGTCAGAAAGATAGATCTTGGTCCAGAAAACATGCTTTGTGATTTGATGTAAATCTGTTTATTCATTTTAGAAAATACATAGTTCTAAATATTTGTATATTTTATGCCACGGAGGATCTGTTGACCAGACAGATCTTAACATAAGGTCTGATTGTCTGCCACTACATCAATAACTCAGTCCCTTGTCATGAAAAAAGTTAAAAAAATATATTAGGGGGCAGGGGTTGGAATAATCTGCACCCCCAAGTCTGGTGGTGGGGCCCCAAAGAGATTTCTCCTGACGCCCCTAAAAGTTTTTTCAAACAGGACTGCTGCTTTAAAAATAAGTCTGCTGAGTTGGCCAAGGCCCAGGGGGTTGTCACGATATTGTTTAAGGGAGGGGATGGTTCCTTTCCCCAAGCCCTCTCGAGGCCCCAGGGAGCCCCACATTCCTGGGGCTGATTCATTAACATTTAACGGATAGGAGCACTTGGCCCCTTCCCCGGTGCCATTTTGGGACCCAATCCCCCAGGGCTGCTTTATTTTTAACGGGGAGAGGGGCATACAGACCACCTCCTGAGGCCATTTTTAGGCCCCTGGGATGCATCGGCCAGGGCCGATTTACTTTTTCGGGGAGGGGGTGTATGGCTTCTCTCCCTGAGCCATTCTTTTGCCCCTGGAGCCTATACACTAGGGCCAAAGCTATGCGATCCAGCTCTGTTCTTCTTGGAGCTTTTGGGTTCACAACCAGTCGATTCAGTGGAAGCACAACAATAATTTATCTAACATCAAAGAGCCCTCACCAGCTCTAGAGGACCACCTTTTCCCACTGGAAGACTTTGCCCCCCAAAAAGTAGACTTAGAAGGTAAAAACTTTGCCCAGGGTGGCCCGCTTTGTGAATCAGACCTCTGCTCCATTGGGTCTGACCTGAAATTATGCCTAGGACCCAAGCAACTACGAACTGAGACTTTACATCAGAACCAGTGGTGACTCCTCCGCTATAGTGGAGGAGCGTCGCCCCACTGAGCAAAAGGAAACCTAAAATGATAATAACTACTTTTATTATCATTTTAGTTTTCCTTTGCAGTCAGTAGCTCTCAGGCGGGGCGGGGCTGGGCACAGCAGGGGAGAGGAGTGGGCATGACTGCTTGACCGGCCCTCTTCGCTGGCCAAACAGTCATGCGCACTTTGCATCTTCCCCACCAGGCTGCATTACGTAACCTGGTAAGGAACATGAAAAGCCTCCCATTCCCATCTGAGCGCTGATCCACGGCGCTCAGACCAATCACAACGCTGCATGGATGGAGAACGGAGGAGAGGCGGTGGCCGGCCATTTCAGGTAAGTGTTTTTTTTTTTGTCGTCGCCCTTCGTCTGTAATAGGCGAATTTAGGGCTTCCCTTCCTATAACAAATTGTAATGGTATATAGATATGTTTTGCAACCAAAATGCGGTCGCAAAACATTAATATTTTACTGACACCTAAAAGGAAGTGGTAACCCGTTCTCAAATGGGAAGGGGTCTCCATGGAACCCCGTCCCCTTTGTGAATGTTGACAAAAATATTTTTAAGAGTATGCAGTGGTGCTATGGAAAAAAAATAAAGTTACATATACAGTTTTTCTTTTACTGCATCCCGTTTTCCTTCAAGGATAATGGGTTGCATTGAAAAAGAATACGTTTTTATTTTAAAGGAATTCACAGACATGGTGGTCTGCTGACCCTAGCAGGCCACCATCCTTGTGATAACTATCACTCTTAATGGGAAAACCGCAACCTACTTCATTAATATTCATAAGATAGGTCAATTTGCGACACACTAGGAATCGCTATTTAAAATTTAAAACTTTCATACATTAGGATGGCGATTTCCAATTTGTAATTCAGTAAAAAGTGCAATTTGGAAATGAAATCTCAATTTCCAATGTTAGTACATCTGGCCCCTTATTCAGTTTTTGTTTTTACTTTGTTTAACTATATGAACTTAACACACATTTCTGGAATGCTTGTCTGCTGCTTCTGCAATAGATTCCAGAGGTTGACCAAAGATTCCCTAAGTACTCTGCTTTGTCTAACATGATTGGGATCATTAAGTTGGTAGGGTGTTCCAGTCCCAAATTAATATCTCAATGCCCGACAAGCACTAACTGATGAAAAATGCAATATGTGCATCTTTGCCAATCAGGCTAGAGGGCATATGTGCAATCTCTCGAATATGCTTGACATCTCAGTAACGTAGCTACAAATGTGCAAACCCATTGTGCATGACATAGCTTCTTCAATTTTTAATTTTTTCAAGAGCCCTTTATTACACAAAGATGTATTTACTACACCAGCGGCCCAGGAGTTTCTGTGTGATATTTATGGCAGAGATCGCTGAGGAGAGCGACCATATGACAAAAAGCCACCTACTTGGACAGTGAATAACAAAAGAAGACATTCCCTGAAAAAAGTACTAGGGAAATCTATTAACTGTGTCCTTCGTGTAGGCGAAAAAAATAAATAATTGGTGGGTAAATTAATTAGCATTCCCTCAGGCAGGCAGAGGGTTGCTTGTGCTCAGGACCTTTCTATATTAGTCAAGCCAGAGCTTTTTATTCAGAAGTTATTTTCCAGTCCTGTCTCCATGATATATTCAGGGGGGATATTTACGAAATCTCCATGCAACGCAGCGCAGCCCCCTGCAGTGCTGAGCTGCGTTGCGCGACAGGGAAGGAACAGAAGAGCGTCATATTTTCAAAGAGATGGCTCTCTCCTCCCATTTCCCTTGCACTGATTACAGCTGCTGTGCGCCACGCACACACCTTAGCACCATAGTGGTAGCGTGTGTGTGTGAGACTAGCATAGGTTTTGTACAGGAGGGGTACCCTTCCTGTACAAAATACTATGCCTAGACACGAGGCAAAGCTTATCTCACTTTGCATGCGTGCTGCACAGTACAGCAGGCATGCAAAGTCGGAAAAGCATTTCTCCTTCCTTGCACCTACTTGAAAAGGGTGCAGTTTTCTCACGCTAAACCCAATCTATTTTATTTAGTAAATTGGGTTTAACGTTAGAAACCTTGGGTGGTTGCATGGGAACGCCCATGTACCACCCTTGGTACGGCCCCCATGGCGCAAAGTAATGCAAAGCAGCACTACGCGCTGCTTCGCATTACTTTTACGTTATTAGCAGCGCTAAACAAGTTTAGCGCTGGAAAGGAAATTAGCAAAAAAAGATTTTGCGCCGAACACGGTGCACAATCTTAGTAAATCTCCCCCATGGAGTCACCTGAGGAGAATGGAGAAGAGGTTGAGAGAGTTACTAAAACTGAGTTAATGAACTCTACCATATAAACTATTCTTTTGTAGTATTGGGTTGTAGGTGCCACCACACATGTAAGGTAAAAAGTGACATAGTCAAGATTCCAAAATAGTATGCTACACAAGCCTTACTTTGCTTTGGGCAGGCCTAGGATTGTCCGGCTCCCAGCCATAGCCAGCCTGTCTCAGTAATTATAACCCTGACCCACAGGTGCTAGGCAGCGGTAAACACAGAAGGCTGGAAAATTACCATGCGTCCTATAACGTCAGGGCCTTATCATTGGCACAGCCCGTTTCAAATGAGAATTTGCCTGCATGCCAATTAGAGGGCAGTGAGATAACCCTGGGACATTGGCACTGATGATGCACGCGGCATTTCTTATGCAAGGGTGAATTGCGCTTGAATATTTCCAGGGAGAAAGCGATAGACATTCTTTCCAAATGGATGGAACTTCTTTCTTTGTTCTGATTTTTAAAGGGGAACTACAGTCAAATGCCATTTTTAGGCTTCAGTTCCCATGTTCCCTAAGCTTTTATTGAACCCCTATTTAGATTATGGTCAAATGCTGGTATCAGAAGTTATTTTGGTGAAATAGACAGTGTTTTACTGTAAAGAATGAAACAGTATTTAAGTGGTGGATGCCAGGAGTACTCAAAGTACCATAAGGCATACAGTTATCAAGCATGAAAGTAATGAGATGACAAAGACTGATATATATTAGCCTGGGTCACACAGATGGACCTCACCACGTTAGGATACTGAAACCCCCACCTCACAATGCGCCAGGAGGTGCTCCTGCAGACTGGCACTTGAAAGGGACAGTGCCACATGACGCACTATAAACGCCTACTGCTTTCCCGCTGCGCTGGACTTTATCAAGGCAGACAGAGGTGTTCTTGACCACTAACGGACCTCACCACCCTATGGGATTCAAACCCCCACCTCACAATGTTCCAGGGGGCTCTCCTGCAGAGTGGCACTTGAAGGAGGCAGGGTCACATGATGCGTTATAAGCACCTACTGCAATCCCGTTGGACGGGACACACCTGGCCACAGCCCAGTCCCAGGGGATTGCCTACAGAGGTTGCCAGCCGTCAAGTGTGATAGGTCTTATTTCAACCTAGCCAGTAAGTCGATGTTGGCCCATGGACGGCAAACTTACAATGACATCTCTGTCGGTTGGAAGCAACTTGTTGTGTTACCACGGGGAGAGATATCAGAAATGAACAGGTTATGATTCCATATACTTATTTGCCTGAACCTACTACAGTAGTTTCTTGGAATACGGCTGGACTATAAGCCAAATTGTCGCTAACCCCCTTGTGTAATTGTATCGATCACTATGACATCTGTATGTTCAAAGAAACCTAGCTTCATGATCCTTTGTATAAAGTAGCGGATTTATCCTACCATGCTCCAGCCAAACCTAGTAGGTGTGGAAGGCCTATGGGAGGCCTTCTACTGTGGGTGAGGTCACCTTTAAATTGTAAAATCCGCCCTCTGGTAGTCGAGTACCCTGATATGCAAGGTATCGAAGTAGGCAGGGGGGAGGGCATATGAGTGTGTTGCTCTTTAACATCTACGCTTGAGGGGTCAAAGGGAGCAGAGCCTCAGAGACTATCCATTTCTTTGAAACACACTTGGACAAGTTCAGATCTGGCACCAACTTGATCTTTGGAGGGGATTTTAATACCACTGTTGGGTCACTTGATTGGGAAGACATAAAAATAACATGGGGACGACGACGTATGGGGCAATCCATCATTACAGCCTGCCTCAATCAAAAAATGGTCCCAGGTCACTCTTCATTTAAAAGCTCTCCCCATTGATTTGGGGGTCAAGTTACAAATGGTCGTACTAAATCAGATTCTAAGGAGGCTTACACCTTTAGTAACCATATGGCTAAGAGTCAAATTGATTACGTCATTGTTGACCTCAGATTAAGGCACCGAGTAATGGACACAGTAGTTCAGGACAGACAGGAGATTGACCACAATCCCTTGTGTGTCACTTCACATTCTCTCTGCGACAAGCTCTTAGTTGACCCTCAAACTCTAGTTAGTACTGGCGATGTAGTTCACACATCAGGCGGCGCTTTAAATCGTCACTCACCTAGATATTCTGTTAAAGATCAAGGGAACTCTAAAAGCATCATTCTCAAAGATCCTAGAGGCAGAGGAAATGGGGGGTGCCCTGTAGAACTTAAGTGCCGTGCACAAAGAGTTTTTTCACAAATTAGCTGCTCTTTTTGTAACTTCTCCTTCTACTATGTAACAGTTGCCCTGTAAAACCAATGGCTGGTTTAATAAGGAGTGTAGATAGTTAAGGCATTCTTTGGCTGGGTCATTAAGGTACAATATTTAGCATTGATATCTAATGGTAGATGTAGGAACCTGTCTCTGTATATACTATTCCAAAGTAAACTATAGTGTGCACAGAGTACAGTGGATCCCCAGAGGCTTTACAGAGACTAGTTGGTAATACTAATGCTCTCTTTCGTGGTAGTGTGGGTGAGCAGTTAGGCTTATCAAAGGGCAGTGCTCAGCAGTTGTACACACACAGCAAGAAATGATTACACACTCTCAATGACTAAATCTGAGACCAATGGTTTGTAAAAATATTACTGATTTTTACATAGTTTTTATGACCATAAACACACATCTAGGATAAAAGCTTTCAGAGATTTAAATTAGTAAAGTTCGTAGAAATAGCAATAATTAAAGAGTTCAGTTCGTGGCTGACATACCGCAAATACAGTGACCACCGGGGGCACTGCAAAGAAAGGTATTGAGTTAGATGGTGGAAGACCGCCAACACATTTACCATCATGGTCAATGGGAAATACACTCCCTAGGGGAGGTTCAGGTCAACACAGCCACAGGTAGTTCTTCACTGGTAGGATGAAGGTCTTGGGTACCCAGGACCTGGGTACAGCAGGCAGTTTCCATCACCTGGATCAGAAGTAACAGAGGTCATAGGTGGTTGTCTTAGTCATCACTGTTACCGGCTGCAGGGCAGGCTGTTGTGGTTGGGGCAATCGTGCCCAAGTTGCTACTTTGGGTGCAGTCGACTCCACCAGCAGGAAAGCGCTAGCTCACGGGACCAGGGCTGTTTCCAGCATTGGTCACAGGTGCTGTGAAGAGCACTCTGGCTGGTGGATGCAGTGAAGGGGTTGGTCACTGATGTGGAGGCTAACAAACCTTTGTTGCTGCAACTGAAGGGTTGGTAAGAGAGCCGGTCCTCACCACTTGGTGTTTCTTTACTGGCGGTATGCCGGGGACTAGAGCCTCTAGGGAGTTTCAAGGCAATTTGCGAAGATTGTCGTTTCGTCTCGTAGGGTCCAGGAGAGACAGCAAGTCGTAATCGCCAAGTCCTTCAGCTGCTGGCAGGGTTTGTGCTGATTTCTTTATGCAGCAGGGCTCATTTTTTGGTCCAACATTATGTCTTCTTCTGTTTCTCCTTTTCGTCCATCGAATTCAAGTAGTAAGGTACAGGAGTGCCCCTAAATACTAGTATTAGGAGCATTACAGGGATCAGAAGGTAGTAGCCAAGGGGCTACTTACCTTTAGGTTGACTACACTCTTTGTATGTCCACTCCCTCTGGTGAAGGGGCATACCCCTAACCCTATTGGTTAAAAATCCTCAAACACAACATGAAGGATTTTCAATGGAGGTGGTCACTTCAGCTCAGGACACCTTAGGGGTGGTCCTGGTTGAGAGAGGTCACACCTATTCTGCTTACAAATTTTCCAGCTGACCTCACTGCAAAAAGTGGGGCTTGGTCAGGGGGATGGGCATCCCTACTAGCTGGGGAGGCCCTGGTCAGCATAACCGAGGGCAGGAATCCTTTGAGGCTCACTGCTGTGGTATACTGTTCCTGTTTGGGTGTGGGTGTAAAACACCTCCACCCAGAGCAGGCTTTGTTTCTGACCCACAAGAGCAAAAGGCTCCCACCTCAGAGGGTCAGAAACATGTCTGGGGTGGCAGGCTGGTGCAGACCAGTCATGCACACACAAATGGTTTGGCAGGTTTGTAGGGGGCACCTCTGAAGTGCCCTCTATGTGCATTTATTAATTAATCCAACACTGGCATCAGTATGGGCTCATTGTTCTGAGATATCTGGTACCATGGAATTTGGTTAAGCCATCATGGAGCTGTATTGACAAGCTCCCAGGCCATGTACTCAGTATGACTTCATCGTGCACTTATAATGTCTAAGAATGGAGTTATAGGGGCATATCTGCTCATGCAGTTATGCCCTCACATGAGATATAGTTAACCCTGCCTTAGGGGTGCAAGGCCTGCTGTAGGGGTGACTTCCCATGCCCCTTGCAGTGCTGGTAGTCCAGGCACACAGGGATATGTGCCAGGTCGATTCTTCACTTTTATCTGCACCAAAACATGCAGGCTGTGATGGCAGTAGGCTTGTGTTTGGTGAGGGTCCCTTAGGGCGGCACAAAACATGCTGTAGCCCTCAGAGACCCTTTCTGGTCACAAGGCCCTTGGTACCACTGGTACCTTTTACAAGGGACCTATATGTGGGCCGGAGATGTGCCAATAGTGGAAACCAAGGTACAGTTTTGGGAAAGAACACAGGCACTGGGAACCTATTTAGCAGGAACCCAGTGCACATTCGGTTAAAGATGCACGAGTCAGGCAAAAAGTGGGATGTAACCATGCCAAAAGGAGTACTTTTCTACATTAGAAAGAAATATAAGTGTGGGTTGTTGAAGGCTACGAAGGAATGGGACAAGGATAGATGGTGGAGCCTGACAGAGACATGTTACCATAGGGATTTTATGTGCTCCTGGAAGCTGGTTGCCAGTGGCGCCAACCTGCATGGACTTGCACCTCAGAATCATGTTTCGCCCTTAGATTGGTTTACCCATTTCTCTAATCTCTATCAAAATAAGGACACTGTTTTAACCAACGGCTCGACATTGTTTCGTACCTTTCTGAATTTTATTGATGATCTGTTTACTAAAAAGGACGCCGTTGTTTCTTTGTCTACTTTTGCTAGTGGGAAGGCCCCCTGCCTGATGGGCTTCCAGTAGATGTCTTTGTGCAGAATATTGATCTTTGGGCAGATTAAAATCTAGCTCTGTCTAACGCGATATCTTTGGGTACCCCTATTCCAGAATCGTGACAAGGAGCGGAGGCTATTCCTGTTTTAAAGTAAAGGACATGTAATTACCGACAAATTATAGGCCCTACAGCTTAATTGATGGCATGCAAAATGTTTCTGCTGAATTGTGCTGGCTAACCTTTAAACTTGGGCTTCAGACAATGACATCTTAACCCCTTTACAAGCAGGCTTTAGGGCTAAAACCTTGACAATTGACCAGGTCTCGGTTAGCACCGATATTTTGGAAGATGGTTTTGATTGGCAGAGGCGACTTGTATGTCGCCTTTGTTGATTTAAAATCTGCTTTTGACCTGGTGCTGCCCCAGTGATAGTAGTAGTTTCTGAAAGAGATAGATATGCCTCTTGATGTACTTTCCTTAGTGGTCAGTCTGCACAATAAAAACAATGCCCGGGCTAGATGGGGTGCTCAAGGCCAAGTGATAGACAAGATCCCTGTGCAGAAAGATGTTCGCCAGGGGCACGTACTGGCCCCACTCTTTTTTCTTTATACTTTTATTTTAAACCGTTTATTTAGTAGTTTTCACATGGAACACAACATGACAGTTTACGATCACCTCACGGGTCTTTATACTTAAATGGCCTTGTTCAGTATTTCTTGGACTGTTCTGCAGATGCCTCTAGCATAGCAAATGTTAAAACCCCAATTTTGCTTGCTCGCAGATGATGTTCTTTTAATATCGAAAACAATGAGTGGTCTTCAATTACTTCCTAATAAATGTGGTGCCTTTTGTAACAACCGTGGCCTTGAAATAAATATAATCAAAACATAATTCATGGTCTTCACAAATCGTAGGAAGGTCAAGGGCAACATAGTGCTAGGGGGAAGGCGTAGGAGAGGGTTGACTCGTTTAATTATTTGGAAATCAAACTTTCACCAACTTTGTCTTGGTGCCCACATATTAATCTGGCCTTGCTGAAACACAGGCAGATTGTCAGGGTCATCCTAAAAGAATTACATAATTCTTACACTAAACTTATAGCCCCCACCTTGCAGGTCTGTGTCACCAATGCCTTGAGAGCTGCACTTTAGAGGGCTGAATTATGGGGATTTGGTGAAGTCTCTGTCTTAGAGTGCTCAGAGAGTAGATTCCTACCAGTACTCCTCTGTATCCTCTATATCTGGATTTGGGCATTAATAAGATCGGATCGAAATTCACCTTAAGGCCTTTGCTTTTTGGCAGACATTATGTTCTATCCCAGAGCTGGCCCATTATGCAGACATTACAAGACATTATTAGGGTGGGTAGATTTAACCAAATTCCATGGCTGAGTGCCATGAAGAGTTTGTTGTTCGTCCTAGGTCTTGGAGAATGCTGGTCACACTCTATGGCAGTACCCATGCCTTCGAAGGGTGCCATGAAATGTTGTGTGATGGAACTGCGCATGCCTCAACAACGCATGCCTGAACAACATGGTCTCAACCATGACTGTGTCTTTACTGTTATGTTATGTTAAATAGTTTGTAGAGCGCGTGAATCACCCCCGTAGGGGTCTCTCAGCGCTGGCAAAACTGTGCAAGAATGTAAAAGAGATGTCACTCCGTGAACATGGTGGTTTTCAGAATCTTCCTGAACCTGAGGTAGTCAGAGCATTGTCTGAGCGAGAGGGGAAGCTGATTCCAGACCAGCGGGGCTTGATAAGAAAAGGATCTGCCTCCCATCCGTGCTTTCTTTATCCTAGGAATAAGTAGCAAAGATTTAGAGCCTGATCTCAGTTCACGGTTAGGGATGTATTGGTGGAGCCTTTCAGCAAGATATATCGGTCCGGGGCCCCACAAAGCTTTATGTGTCAAGCAACAGAGCTTAAACATGACTCGTTTCCTCACCGGCAACCAGTGCAAGCGTTGGAGCAGCGGAAGAGAGGCTGATCTAAATGGTGCGTTGGTAACCAGTCGTGCAGCGGTGTTTTGCACCACCTGCAAACGGCTGAAGACAGATTCATTAGTGGCGACATACTATGCATGCTTTTACCACAAATGCCTTTACCAATCAATTTTGTGGTAAAGACATGACTGGTAAAGGGGCATGTGTGGTAAAGATCACACTTCTGCCCCTCTACCCTGAGCCCTAAAATCCAGATCTCCTGCAGTGTATTCTACCCACCCTAGCCCTATAAACTACCCCAACCCACCCCCTATCCAGAGCCTTAAAACCAGACCCCCTTGTCCCAAAAACTACTCGGACTCCAGCACCTCTGCGCTGAGCCCTTAAAAATGGACCCTAGCCTTGAAAATTGCCCCTCTCCCACCCACTAAGATCCCACCAAACTGCCCCCTAGCCTGAAATCTGGCCCGTTTCTGCCCCCTACCCTGAGCCCTAAAACACAGTCCCCTGAAAACGACTCTGACTCCAGCCCCCTCCCTTAGCCCTAAAATCAGCCACACGCCCTAAAACCTACTCCCATCAGCCCCCAGCCCCATCTCAACTGCTCCCACAGTCGCTGTATAACCCTTACCATTTAGTCAGTACCATTTTACGCAATGTCTCATCATGTTTAACCCACACTGCTAAACTGTGTTATTTTATTGTAACAAGCTGTTTTAATATGTTTTAAATATTTACTATATTTTGGGATTTTATTGGATCTTTATTGGCCTTGGCAGAAATAAAGAATTTTTTTTTGAAAAATATTTTTATTGAACAGCTTGTAACAGCAGCATACAACGCCCCGTAGGAGGGGCCAATCAAATAATTTGTATCAATGGAGCAATACAAGCATTTTACATTGGAAACAGCGCTCCAAAAGAACAATCCCGCCACCCTCCCCATCACTATTCCCTGCACTGTACACTTTATTCATGAACCCAAAGCAGCTTATACATTTTACTCATACCAGTCCTCAAGAGCAGTCCCAGTCCCACCAACTCGGACAGCCAGCACATTATGACACTGTTTACTGCAAATCAGGATTTCCAAGTAGGTAACCCGTGAGTGGAGCCCAAAAGTCCTCGGGCCGCGAGGCCTTGGGCAGTTCCTCCACATAGGTCCCCAATTGTTCCCTGCAATATAGCAAGTCTCAGACCCACTTTTTTACTGTTGCGATAGTTTTAGCACCCCAGCATTGCACCACCGCCCGCTTGACAAACAAAGTAGAGACAGCCACAATCCTCCGATTACCTGGTTTGAAGTTCTTTACCCATCCCAACAAGCAGTCAATCGATCAATCAATCCATCAGGGAGTTTTAAGCACACTACTCACCCATGAGGGTCTCAAGGCGCTGGGGGTGGGGGGGAACAGCAGTTCCTTTCAGTCGAAGAGCCAGGTCTTCAGAGCCTTCTTGAAGGTGTTCAGGGAGGGGGTGCGTCTGATGTCGATAGGGAGCTCGGTCCAGGTCTTGGCCGCGATGTAGGAGAAGGCTCTTCCCCCTGTTCTGGCTTTGCGGATGTGTGGGGTTTCGGTGAGGGCGAGGTTGGTGGAGCGCAGGTTTCTTATGGGTACATGGAAGGCGATTCTGTCGTTGAGTTATTGGGGTCCTGTGTTGTGGAGGCATTTGTAGGCATGGGTGAGTATCTTGAAAGTGACTCTCTTCTCAACGGGGAGCCAGTGGAGTTTCCTTAGGTGTTGGCTGATGTGCTCGTGTCGGGGGATGCCGAGGACAAGTCTGGCTGCGGTGTTCTGTATCGTCTAGAGCTTGCGGAGTAGTGTCTTGTTGATGCCAGCATAGTGGGCATTTCTGTAGTCCAATCTGCTGGTTATGAGTGTGTGGGTGACTATCTTCCTTGACTCAGGGGTATACCTTTGAAGGTCTTTCAGAGGGTGCAGATGGTGTTGAAGCAGCTGGATGCAACAGCGTTAACCTGCTTGTTCATGGAGAGGGAAGAGTCGAGTACGATGCTGAGGTTTCTGGCGTGGTCCGTGGGGGTCGGAGGGTTGCCGAGTACGGTGGGCCAACAGGTGTTGTTCCATGCTGACCGGGTGGTTCTGAGTATAAGGACTTCTGTCTTCTCCGAGCTTCAGGCAGCTGTTGCTCATCCAGGATGCAACATCCTGCATTCCTTCTTGGAAATTGAGTCTGCTGGTGGTGGGGTCCTTGGTGAGGGAGAGGATGAGCTGGGTGTCGTCGGCATAGGATACTATGCTGAGGACATGCTGTCTGACGATGGCGGCGAGGAGGGCCATGTAGAGGTCTAAGAGGGTTGGACTGAGTGATGATTCCTGGGGTACTCCGCAGTTGATTATCGTGGGTTCGGAGAGGAAGGGTGGCAGTCTCATTCTTTGGCTTCTGCCGGTGAGGAATGAGTGGATCCAGTCAAGGGCGGCTCCTTGTATGCCAGCGGTGTGTAGTCTGGCAGCAAGTGTGCGGTGGGAGATGGTGTTGAATGCTGTTTCAGGTCAAGTAGTATCAGGGCTGCGGTGTGGCCTTGGTCGAGGAGGGTGCGGATGTCATCTGTGGCAGCAAGAAGTGCCATCTCGTGCTGTGGTTTGCTGAGGAATCCGGATTGGGAGGGGTCGAGGATAGAGTTGTTTTCGATGAACTTTGTTAGCTGTGCGTTGATGGTCTTCTCAGTGACTTTTGCCATGAAGGGGAGGAGAGAGATGGGCCAGTAGTTTTTGAGGTCCGTGGGATCTGCTGAGGGTTTCTTAAACAGGGGTCTGACTTCTGCGTGTTTCCAGTCATCGGGGAAAGTGCCAGTCATGAAGGTGGCATTGATGGCGTGATGTAATTCTTTCCTGTGGCGCTGCCTGTCGGAGTTGCGTAGCGGGCGAGCTTGTCTGCACAGCTATAGATCCAAGTGTGATGCCCCTTGCTGAGGTTGGTGTCAGTTGTGGCAGAGGGGGTGTCGCTATTGAGGATGGAGTTGAGCTGCTTCTCTGTGAGTCTGCTCCAGTTTCTTCACGGAGGGCGCGGGAGCAGGTTTGGGTGGCTTGGGTTTGTTGATGAAGAAGTGTACGCAGTGGTGGTCAGTTCATGGGGATTGCATAGTGTGGTTGAAGTGGGTTCTGTTTCCCCCTGCGAAGATGGGGTTGAGGGTGTATCCTGCCTTGTGGGTGTGCGTGGTGACAAGTTGTTTCAGTCAGATGTTGGCGAGATTGGCATTGAGGATGGTGGAGTTGTGGTCGCTGGGGTTGTCGAGGTGGAGGATCAAGTTAAATGAGTATGGAGCACTGTGGTGGTGATATGTAATGCAGATGAAGTTAGAGCTAAGTCTCATTGATTGAAGACAGTTAAAACTTGATATTGAAGGAGGTTCACAAGGTATATATGGAGAGGAAGAGTGAGTTGAATACCAAAATAGTAGTAGTAACTTGATTTGATAGTTTTGGATTCCTTCGAGCCAGTGTTTGTAAGCTGATAGGCAGCCATGGAGCTTGACTGCTACTTTAGCATAGGCTGGCTTGCATGTGATATCCAGGACTGAGGGTGAAGGATGGAGGCGTGAAAGCATGCACATGGTTAATATCATTGAGGGCTGGTTTAAGAGTGTGGTTGAAGAAAGTAAGGGAGACAGGTGGTGGAAAAGGGGGCACAATGCTGAGGTTGTGTTGTAGTTAGTCTTTGTAAGGTTGCGTATGTCAGGTGGGAATTTCCATTTGATCAGTGGGGCTGTAGTGGATCAAGCAGAAATTAGGCAGGACGGAGATGATCATGTAGGTATTGGCATGGTTATGGGGATCAGCAGGAGGGGATGAGTTAAAGTGTGTTTAGGAGATTAGAATGAGGACAAGTGAATGAGTTTGGTGGGAATGGGTGCTTATGTGACACTAGTTTGCATATTCGAAAAGTGCCTCGCACTTATTAGTTTAGATTTTAAAACCTTTAGCTCTGAGCAATTCAATACAACGTTACTTGAACGATGAAGGATTCTGTGCCCTTAGGCATTGTAATTCACAGTTTAAACTGTCTATCTGTGTTGTAAGGCAATTATGTTTAATGATACCACATTGACTATTTTAAACCCTAATTTCACACGTGCTTGAGGGCACACATCAATGCTGAGCATAATGTACACAGGGCTGGTGAATAAACAATTGTCCACACCATTCACTTGGGTGTAAAA
This sequence comes from Triturus cristatus, assembly GCF_964204655.1. Lineage (NCBI taxonomy): Eukaryota > Metazoa > Chordata > Amphibia > Caudata > Salamandridae > Triturus > Triturus cristatus. The sequence continues at coordinate 434,887,725 of NC_140594.1, read as the reverse complement.
ATTTCTTTTGTTTATTAAACTTAACTAAGTCAATGCCCGATGTATGGTACAGACTATGCTGGCCACAAATTGGTGTTAGAGAAATTCTCCTATAATGCATTGATAATGTTTTGTTGACTACCTGCGTCTCGTGATCACATATCTTTAAAATCTGTGACTCCTGACCTCCACCCCTTTTCTGGTTCTACTCTTGACACTTCTCTAACCACCTCCATTTTTATCTCACATCAGCATCATGATTTCATAGATGTCATCAAAGGTGCTTAGCACAAACGGACTTTAGAATTTTCACACAATAGCATTCCCTCTGTCATGTTACATATTAATCGAGTCAAAAAAAACTTTATTAGGTATGTTAAAATAAATAACCATAAAAGCAAACACAATAAAACGATCACACATGACTAAAACTGAAAAATAAAATAAAAACGACAGCAATGACAACTCATTATGAACAAAGATGTCACTACCAGAGATACATACTTAAAATTACTAAAAGGCTGCCAACCAGTCTCTGTAGTGTAAATTACAGCATCAAGGAGTGATATTTTTACGTATGTTAATTGCTTTCGAGATAAAAAGTGCAACATTAAGGCATACCCTGGGGTCATTCAGTTCAAGCTAATATGTTAAGGCAACAATATGCAATCTCATATCTTGTGTAAGCAAAAGTGGTTTTAAATAATTACACCTAAAATTGGAATAAAATACACAGAACAGCATAAAGTGCATGGTGCTTTGTTTGCTCTGGCCATCCCAAGGACATGGAATTGTATCAGGTGGGCAAGTTTTCATATAGGGAAAGGCAACTAAATGGTGGACAATCCCTAATCTAAATCCCGTGAATAAAAAATGGTGCGATAAATTTAAAACATGGGTTAAATAACCTTTATAGCCCTCTTTCAAAGCAAATGAGAAATAAAGTGCAACAGTTGGTTTCCTTCCCTCCCTTCTCATCCTGGCTTCCCTTTTGTAATACATAAAATTAACTTGAATAGACCGTTTGGAGAGTGTTAATATCGATCAGAGATTGGGCAGGATTAGCATCTTGAACAACTCAATATAGATGGAATTAATGTAACTTAGCCAGGGGATTCACAGTGCTTTCTCCAGAGACAAACTATCTTCTATAATTGACTTAGTAAAACAGGTTTCTTCTTTTGTCCCGATAGCATGCCCGAGCAACAAGGGGCGGAGTGTGGTTATATTTGCTAGGTACTGCAACCGAATTAGCTGTGTACTACCTCTGCAGAGGCGGATGTAGGGAGGTACAACAGGCATTTGGGAAAAAGTATTTTCCTCAGTCAGTAGGACCTTGCTCTTATAGGGGCCCCATAGCCTGCCCCATATGTGGCAATAGCTAACAACCTAGCCCTAGAGATAGCAAGCATGTCTTCTATGGTCTGGGTGCCTAACTTTGCTGAGAACCTGGAAATTCCATGAGCACTCCTACTCATCTTACTCCTGACAATGTTAATTTTGAGTGACCGTGAGCCATTTCCTGCAAAAGTAATACCCAAATAGCAAAAAGTGTCAATTGTAGCTACTGGGGTATTATCCATAAAAAAAGTTCAACACTTCTTTTGCTTGGCTCCACAGATCAAAGTGTAGGCTATGTTCTTGTTGACCACCAGTTTTCCTGCAGCTATGAATTCGACAAAAGTATTCATTAGACGTTGTAGGCCCACCGGGGTCCTGGCCAGCAAATCTGCATCGTCCTCATACAGTAGGACTGGCACTGGACTCCCGGAGACTTGGGGGGCATCTAAATTTATAGCTTTTAGGGCCTTGTCCACTTCATTAATAAACAAAGAAAACAACAAAGGGGCAAGAACACAACCCTGTCAAATACCTTTCTCGACCTTGAACTTATCAGTACATTCGTCTTGTGGACCAAAGCGGACAGTACTCGATAATTTCTCATATAGCCTAACAAGAAAATGAATAATCGGCCTATGGGCACCAATGGAGAGCAGGGTTGACCATAGAATGGTATGGTCGACTAAGTCAAAAGCACTACTCAGATCCGCAAAGAAGAGATACAATCTAACACCTTTGGCCCGAGTAAATGTACCTATAGATTAATCTAGGTTCACACATTGCTCTAGGATTCCCATTCCTTTTCTAAACCCACACTGTGCCAGGGAGAGTATTGAGTGTCCATTTGCCCAATATTTCAGTCTCATGAGTAACACTTTACTCATCACTTTCACCAAGGAGTCTAAAAGCTATATTGGATGGTAATTCTTTGCTTCAGATTTGTTGCCCTTCTTAAAGATTGGTGTTATAATAGATCTTCCTCATGATGGTGGGATCTCTCATAAAACCTGGGCACCTCAGCGATAGCATTCATTACTCAGTTTTAAAAACCATCACATATCATTTGTTCTTGTTTTATTATGACCCTTCCCTACAGTTTATTCTGTTAGCGAATATAATCACAATTAGGCAATGGCAAAGATGTACAAGCTGTGTTCAGCATCAGGGGTCAAATAGCGTTAAAAATGTCGCGAGTAATAACGGAAAAGTAGAAGTGATGAGATTAAAAGGAACACAAATGCATAACAGTGCTAAGAATGTGAAAATAATGAGTTAATAAGAGTGGTAATCGTGCACTGTGCAGCAAATCATTGGCATGACTACATTTTATGTTCATAATGTCGTACAATAGACCAATTGATGTATATACAAAAGCAACTCTTGCAAGCTCCAATTGGAGACACATGTGGAATTTATGAACAACTTGTTATAATGCAAAAATTTGAAAAAATTAATAAAAGCAGATTTAAAAAAAAATATGGTGGGATCACTGTAGTAGCTGCCATATCGAAAACCCTAATTAATATTGGGCTCCACAGGTTGACTATGGTTTAAAGACATCCACAGGTACCCCGTCAGGTCCTGGGGCTTTACCTCCTTTACTTCCATTTACTGCTAATAGGACTTCTTCAATTGTGATATTCAGTGGAAGATTAGGCCAGGGGTCATCTATCTACCATAATCTAACTCCCTCCCTTATAGCAGGTAACCTAAACATTTTGGTGAAGTGTGAGACCCAGGCATCACAAGTAACGTGAGATAGCAGCTCGTGGTGAGAGGCACTCTTTAAAAAGGGAGAATAATTAGTATCCCAGAAAAGTTTATTATTACCTGTATCAGCAGCCCGAGTTCAGTTATACCAAGCCTCCTCTTGTAGCTCTTTTTTCTGGGATTTAATCAACTCGGAATCTTTTGGTTGACGATGAAGAGCCAGTTTCAACTCACAGGAGACTAAGGTACAAGTATAGAAATGAAATGAAAAAATTACTTTTATTTGATTTGGTTTAAATCATAAAAGGGCGGCACATCCACCAATATGCATAAAATACACGGGCGATAATAACAATACATTAATTAACATGAATCTCGTTAAAATGTGCCTTAAAACAAGGTAAAAAGGAATACACTAGGTCCTACGGACTTATTGGTTGCCAGCCATGCTGTAGGGAGCAGGCTTACTGTGGGATTCAGCTTGAACTGCACACCAAATCACAATCAAAAAAGTGGCCCTGTAGTGGAGGACAACTATGATTGACAGTTCCCCTCCAAAAATGATTTTTTACTTTTATTTCTTATTTTTATAAAAGGTCAAATTATGTTCCATTTATGAGCTACTGTTACTAGTGATAGAAATAGCTTGGTGATCTAAAGTGAAGACTAGTACCCTTGATAAATTCCAGTAATTTCTCCAGGATAAAGTGCATGGTGCTGTAAACAAATGGACTGCAAAAATGTTCATTTGCACTTTATCGAAGATGAAGACTAGTACCGTTGGTAATTTCCTATTATTTCGTCAAAGTAAAGTGTGTGGTGCTGTAAGTGAATGGACTGATAAATGTTAATTGCACTTTATCACCTTGAATCCACAGCCGGTTCGAAGTGCCTGTCACTCTTTTCTAGTTCCTTTGCTGCTATACTCAGAAACATAAGGTACAAGTATAGTTAAACTAGCCATGCGGTTGGCCAAGGCCTGAGTTACTTGAGCACATCAGAAAGTCATTAGTTATATTAGTTACATTAATGAAACTAGTTAGTAACTGATTAGGAGTCACTTCATCCTCTAGGCAGTAAAGGATATCTGTAAGGCCCTTAGAAAAAATACGATGAATGATTTTTGTTGGGTCCCACTCACTTAATATGGACGCTATTAGGACTTATAGGAGTGATGTTAGTAATGGAATTTGGCCCAGTATTACTGGGTTTCTCCCACAAAAAATCATCAATACAATTATGGTCATTCAGATCTGGCTTGATGACCCTAAGGGTAGAGCACCATTTACTTGCACTAGTTGAAATTAGTATGTGGTCAATAGTAGTTACGGCATTCCTTCCTATAAAGGTTGCTATCTGTTTACCATATTATCACAGACACATTCTAATAGGTGTAGGTCCAGCTTAGTAATCATGAAGTTCAGTAGAGACCCATAATCATTATGGGGAAAATGCAAATAGCTGTCCCTGCCTGGTCATTGACCCCACAGACCCATGTAGCAGACAAAGGGCAGGGTTGGATGTTGAAATCACCTGCCCAAATAAATAGAAAACTATTGGAGATAAAGTGAAGTAATTTAACTTAATCAGCATCGAGAGCAGCAATCGCCTTTCCGGGGTTCGAGTCAAAAATGTTATTATAAAAGTTTACCAATACCACATCCTGACCTCCTTTAAATGTTAGCCATAGTATAAACGAGGGGAAACAGCAATAACAACCCATGCCTTACCTTGCATGCCTTTACAACGTGGTCGTTACAACAACCACGTTGTTACAACGCAAACCATTACGTCGCAAGTCGTTTCGACGACTTGCTGTAGGGGGCGCACTGGTGTTGGATTTAGAATCCAACACCTTCCCATCTGTTGCACAAACGGGAGTAGGCATAGTAAATTATACTATTCCTAAGTCCAGCGCTCCCCCTACAGCAAGTAATTGAAATGACTTGCGATGTAATAGTTTGCGTTGTAACAACGCGGTCGATGTAACAACAGCATTGTAAAGGCATGCGATGTAACGCATGCAAAGTAAAAGTATATATTCATTAATGAGTGAGGACCTACAATTAATTTTCTATTGCAATTTATTGGGAGTTTATTTGATATAAGAACCAAAAGCCCCCTTATAGCCCGACCAGAGGGCGATCGATTAGCCTCGAGCCAGTATGATGAAAAACTCTGTAAATAGACAAATGGGATGGAAGGGGCGCCTTACTCGACAGACCCCCTTGTTGCATGGTACGTACGTTAGAACTGCTGCCAGAGATGCCGCGTCCTGCGATTCTGCAACCGGCACCACTGACTTGCAATTTACCCATCAGAAAGGACCAAACAAAATCATCTGGACTCAAGTCCACCTACACCAGCATTTTTGTGAAAAAAAAGATATGGACCTTGAGAGGCACATCCAAAGCCAGAAGGGAGTAATCTAACACTACCATATCTACTGGAAGAAGACCTGAACCACCAAAGGACTATAGAAAATTACAAAGGAATCATCTGACCAACAGTACGACAGAAGGGCGATCCCATCCCAGACAAGAGAGAGTATGAGCAACTGAAAACAGACCATACTCGTCTGACGTGAAGATAAAGGAGGACAAGTTAAGAGACTGAGCTCTTGAGGCGGAAGCCGAGAGCAAGAGAAATGCTACTTGTTAAGATTACTTGAATTTGTGTTTGTGTGAATACTGTGATTGCTGCAACTTTTAAAGACCACTTTTAAAATTTTTGTGAATGTGTTAAAACTGTATTCAACAAAATCCTACCTACTGGCCCCTTGGTGATTGACCCCTCGCGCAGCCGAGTCAGGCGCTGACGCAGGTTGAGGACAGCCGCCGTGAACCCCCGGGCAACGCCCACTGAGTTAGGCCACGCCCCCTGCTCGCGCTACAAATACGCGCGCTTTTCTCACCAGCGCTTGTTAAGAGACTGAGCTCTTGAGGCGGAAGCCGAGAGCAAGAGAAACGCTACTTGTTAAGATTACTTGAATTTGTGTTTATGTGAATACTGTGATTGCTGCAACTTTTAAAGACCACTTTTAAAATTTTTGTGAATGTGTTAAAACTGTATTCAACAAAATCCTACCTACTGGCCCCTTGGTGATTGACCCCTCGCGCAGCCGAGTCAGGCGCTGACGCGGGTTGAGGACAGCTGCCGTGAACCCCCGGGCAACGCCCACTGAGTTAGGCCACGCCCCCTGCTCGCGCTACAAATACGCGCGCTTTTCTCACCAGCGCTTGTTAAGAGACTGAGCTCTTGAGGCGGAAGCCGAGAGCAAGATAAACGCTACTTGTTAAGATTACTTGAATTTGTGTTTGTGTGAATACTGTGATTGCTGCAACTTTTAAAGACCACTTTTAAAATTTTTGTGAATGTGTTAAAACTGTATTCAACAAAATCCTACCTACTGGCCCCTTGGTGATTGACCCCTCGCGCAGCCGAGTCAGGCGCTGACGCGGGTTGAGAACAGCCGCCGTGAACCCCCCGGGCAATGCCCACTGAGTTAGGCCACACCCCTCCACCTACCACATTTAAGAATGTGCTGCTTCCGGAGGCGCAGCGGACGGGCGCAGCGGGCGCGCCGGCGGTGCGCCGAAGGCGCGCCAAAGGCAAGCCCGTCTGCGCCCGTCCGCGACCTGCCGGGACCAGGGGCCACTCCCCCTGCCCCTCACACCACCCAGGTCAGGACCTATAGCTCGGCCGCATTAAAAAAGTTAATGCCCTCCACCATGGCGCAATGCCCGCTTTCCTTCTTCCCAGTCGAACGTCCCAGTCAATGCCCTGGCTGCAAACACTCCTTTGATACCATCGAGCCATCAACCACGTCCCAGGAATACCAGATGTATTTGCTAAATTGCCGATCTCTCCCTCGGCAAAGCACACAAATATGCCTATTACTAGAAAACTTTAATCCAGACGCGATCTTCCTGACCGAGACATGGCTCCGGCCTCATTCGGAGCCAGACATAGTCTCCGCCCTACCCCCCGGGTTCCAAATCTACAGAATAGACCGAACCAAGGGAAGAGGTGGAGGCCTGGCTATTATTCTAAAAGATAAGTACTGTTGTCGTACCTCTATTGAAGCTATACCTGAGTGCGAGAGCCTAGCTTTCAGCATAGACTTCTCTGCGAACAGTTCCTTCTCTGGTACTCTGATATACCGCCCCCCAGACCCAGGGAAGCTGTTCCAAAAATCTCTCCCAGATATTATTGCGAACCGACTTCTAACCTCGGCCAATTATACGGTTCTAGGAGATCTCAATTTGCACTTCAACTCCCCTACAGACCTTGTTGCCAGGGAACTGACAGAGGACCTTACAGCCTTACAACTGATCCAGTTGGTCAGATCCCCCACCCATGAAAAAGGGAACTTATTGGATCCCATCTTTAGCAACTGCATGAATCTGATGATCGGGCAACCTATTTGCCTCCCCTGGTCATACCACTTTCTTGTTCCACTCACCTGGTCGACCGCCAAGCCTCCCTCACCGACCCCTCAGCCCATAACTAAGAGAAACTGGAAAAAACTCCCCATAGAGCCATGGACAAACAATCTCGAAGGATCCCGCCCACCTCCCTGCATAAACCCCAACCAAGCAAACATCAACTATGAGGGCTGGATCAGGGAATCACTGGACACGATCCTCCCGTTACGGAAATCTATTCCTAAGAGGTCACACAAATCTGCCCCTTGGTTCTCAGATTCCCTGAGAGACCTAAAACGCCTCTGCAGAAAAAAAGAGAGAGCCTGGCGAATGCACTATCTCCCGGAAAAAAAAACCCAATACAGAGAGGCTATTAAGAACTACAGAAATGGGGTTAGGGCGGCCCAGGCCTCCTACTTCGCAGACCAAATAATGGCAGTAAAATCAAAATCCAAGGAAATCTTCCATCTGGTTAAAAAATGCATCACCGTTAACACTGCCCCCCCAGTTCCCAAAACACTAGATCAATGCAATGAACTTGCAGACTTTTTCCATAATAAAGTAACCAGGATTTACTCCGCATTCCCGGCAACAGCCAACAAGTCAATAACACCCAATCTGATCTTTTCGAGTGATGTCCCCCCCCCAGGACAGCCTACGCTGGACCACTTCTCTCCATTAAACCTGGAAACACTGCAACAACTGGCAGGCCAAGTCAAATCTGGCTCTCCCCTCGACCCTGCCCCACCAGAAATATTGCTGCAGGCAAGCCAAACCATCCTTCCAGTGGTGCTAGAGCTTCTCAATTCATCTATATCCTCCTGCTCAGTGCCCATTGGATGGAAGAGAGCGATGGTACGGGCTTTGCTAAAAAAAACCACCCTAAACCCAGAAGATCACTCCAACTACCGCCCAATCTCTTTACTTCCTTGGGTAAGTAAGGTGTTGGAGAAGCACATAAATACGCAGTTGACACAATTCCTGGAAAGCCATGCACTTCTTGATCCATCCCAGACAGGTTTCAGGCCTAAACATGGTACCGAAACCGCATTGCTGGCAGTTGTTGAAGAGTCGCGAAGGATATTGGATCAGGGAGGATCAGTGGCAGTGATCCTCCTTGATCTAAGCGCGGCCTTCGACACTGTCAACCATGCCACCCTGTTGAACCGTCTGCACAACATCGGGGTCGGAGGCAATGCTCTAAAATGGCTGGAATCATTCCTGTACAACAGATCCTTTCAGATCTTCGACGGGGACATAATATCAGCCAGAAAACCCCTGAACTGTGGAGTTCCACAGGGCTCCTCATTGAGCCCGGTGCTCTTCAATGTATATATGAAACCATTGGCCGGGCTCGTTGAACCGTCAGGAATAAAAATCGTATCATATGCTGACGATACCCAGCTAGTGGTTTCACTGACCCAGGAAGGCGCCGATCATACCCAAGGAAGTCTGATGAACTGCCTAGAGGACATAAAAATGTGGATGACAGGCTCCTCCTTAAAACTGAATGGAGATAAGACCGTGCTTATGCTCTTAGGCCCCGCAATACCCACATTAATTCCTTCCATGTGGCCTGGATGTCTGGGCTCTCCTCCCACCCCCAAGGAGAGCGTTAAAAGCCTAGGAGTATGGCTGGATAAAAACCTTTCTTTCTCCACCCAGGCTACTAAATTATCCGCCATCTGCTTTGGCCTTCTGAGAATGTTAAGGAAAGTCCTCCCCCTCCTCCCTTTGGAAGCCAGACAAGTGGCAGTTCAGGGCCTCATTCAGTCCCGGTTGGACTCAAACAATGCCCTGTATGTAGGGGCTCCCGAGATGTCCATGCGAAAACTACAGGTGGTCCAGAACTGTGCAGCCCGCATCCTGCTACAGACCCCAAGGACGCAGTCTGCTAAATCCGCACTAAGCAGCCTACACTGGCTTCCAGTGAAACAGAGAGTGGCTTTTAAGGCACTATGTATCGCGCACCGAGCTTTCTGGAAGTCAGGTCCAGCGCTCATTAACAAATTGGTTACTCAATACCATCCCAACAGAACCCTTCGGTCTACGGAGGCCTTCCTGGCCGTAGTCCCGAGAGTAAGGAGAGCCAGGACCGGAGGAAGGTCATTTTCCTTAAATGCCGCAAAGATGTGGAACACACTCCCGCTACAAATCAGGTCCAATTCTAACCTACTCTCATTCCGTAAACAACTGAAGACCTATCTATTTGCCAGGCCCACCTAAATCTTATTCTCTGTTACCCCCCTAGCTCTGTTCTCTGCACTCTAGCGCTTGGACGCCCTTGGGCAGCAATCGCGCTTTACAAATTACAATACAATACAATACATTGAGAGGGTTCCGGGGTTGGGACCTGGTGGGGATCTCTACCCTGGGCGATGTTGTGAAGGGCACTACCTTAAAATCATTCCAGCAACTACAGACCGATTTTGGCCTCCACAAGTCGCAATTTTATAAATTTTTACAGCTCCGACACGCACTCTCTCCCCAGATCCGATATATGGAGACCCTCACTGAGTTCCGACCCCTAGAGGGTCGCCTGCTGATGGGGACCTTGGACTGCACAAAATCAGGCAAATATACCAAACGCTGACGACACACACCCCCACCACTCTGGACAACACCCGACTACCCTGGACGGCAGACATTCCCGAATTGACTGACGACGATTGGGCAGCAGCGATTGCAAGTACGCGGGGCGTGGCTGTCTCCACACGTTACAGGCTCATCCAATTCAAATACTTACACAGAGTGTATTACAAGAGAGTGCGACTGTGGCGAATGGGGGTCAGTCTGTCCCCTGAGTGTCTGCGGTGTGGCAGAGTGGATGGATCCTTCTTCCATACGGTGTGGACTTGCACAGCTCTACAGCCCTTCTGGAACAGAGTCAGGACATGTCTTAATGAGGTGCTGGGGTGGATACTCCCACTGGACCCACGGCTGTTTTTGTTACATTCCACTGACGACACTGGAGGGAATAGATACAAACAACACCTACTGTTCCTCGCCCTTACTATAGCCACATGGGACATAGCACAGGGATGGAAGGCATCATCTCCTCCGACTATAGGTAAATGGAAGTCCGAATTGGATAGGTGTATGAGAACCGAGATTGCTGTATTTGAGGCTAGCGGCTGTCCACGGAAACATCGCAAGGTATGGGCGCGATGGGCAGCTTATCGTAAAATCGACCTGCCCCCCCTCCCTGAGGATGACCCCTGAGTTGCTCTCTCTGCCATGTGTCCCCCAAGTTGGTATCGACTGACTGCTTTATTATTTCGCTGGGTTGTATATTGTGAATCTGCTGAATCATGTATTGTATTTAGAAACCGGTCCACTGTCTGCACATTGTTTAGATTATTATTTTACCTGCATGTTTTGCAGGGTTTGTTTCCTTTCATAGAAATGGTTATTGATGCACACATTGTTCAACTGATTCACTGTGCCATTGTGGGGCCGCTGCCCAATGTATCGAAAAATGAACAAATAAAATATGTTGTTAAAAAAAAAAAAAAACTCTGTAAATAAAAAGGAGCTGTACACCAGGTTTCCTGGACTGGATACACATGATATCAAAATGACTAATGAAATCGGACTAACCAGGTAGGCCTTGTTTATTTGCTAGCCCACCTGCATTCCACAATGCATTTTTGTGGCCTCCAACCAGACCTGAGCAAAAATACTAGGGAATAGTGAATCTTGCAGAATGGTGCTCTGGCATAATTGGACTGCGTTACTATTCGGTGATGGCAGTCGAGCATTAAAACTATTATCAACACAATTGAAATCATTGAGAGCCAGGACAACATCTGCCTGCCTATCCCCCAGATTTAAGACTTCCATCTGCCTATGTTGCCCTGTGTCTTGTCAATTGATATCCTGCAGGTCACTCAGTGCTTGAAACCTATTGGAGACCACCAACGTGGTTAATGAATGTGTTTCCTGCCCCCCTCGTTTGAAACTGGGGATTTCGTAAGTGTCGATAGAAAAAACCCTGGGGTTGCAGTGATCTAGCTGATTCCATTAGTAGAGGGGGTCTTGCCTTCATCATGACCTCTTGTGCACAGCTTAGGGTCCTAAAATTGATTAAAATACAGTCCCATTTGTATTGTTTCCTTGTAGGGCCAACCCAACCTACTCTTATGGTTAACAAGATTTGTTGGGCACCACTTACTGGGAATTGACAATTTCCGTGGAGCCAGTGTGCCACTCTATTTTTAGCCACTCATGCGCTTCTATCTGGTCTGCCTGCAAAGGTGGGACATTAGTTAAAACTGCCACGACACTGGCAAGCACTGCCTCTTACACTACTGGGCAGAGCAGCACTTTATAAAATTATGGCGCTCCCCAGATTTCTTCATGCCCTCCATAATACCCCCTTCAGTGTTCCCCCCTCATACTTCAAAGCAATAGGCTTGGAAGTGAATAACCTTCTGTGGGACGGCAAGCCAGCTAGAATAACAGCAGTAAAGCTGGTTAGGAGCTGGTATGACGGCGGTATTGCACTCCCACAAATCCAAACATACTACTGGGCTTCTCAATGAATAGTAATCAATCAATGGATTCATTCACCCCAAACTAACATGGCATATCGACTAGACAGGCATACTTTAGGAGTGGGTGGAATTAATCGAGCATTATATAATAAAAAGCGGAAATCAGAGCTTGTAGGTCCCACAGCGCACACCGTCCGCACGTGGCATACCATTACACGACATCTGGGCTGGAACGACAATCTAACGCAACATACCCCACTATGGCAAACGGGCAAACTAGGCAGCCTGGGAAAGAGTTAGGGTTTAGACAATGGGGCACAATAGGGATCTCGCGACTGGGCGACGTTTGGAAAAATGGAAAAATCCTCACTTTTGCCTAATTACAAACCCAATACGAGATGGCACCCACCGAGCTGTTTTGCTACTTGCAGATTAGGCACGCCGTAGAAGTGGCCACCCCACCAGACACGGTCCTTACAAAGTCCTCCCCACTGGAGGACAGACTCCTTACGGAATATATTGACAATAAGGCAATATCAATCACATACCGAAAAATCATTAATAATCAGGTAGATCCGATGCAATTATTGTGAGAAAAATGGCAAACCGATGTCGGCGAATTGGACGATACCGACTGGCAGAAGGCACTGGAATCCCCAAGAGTGGTAGCAGTATCCTGTAAGTTACATTTGATAAAATTAAAAATTCTCCACAGGACATATTTTACCAGAGTAACACTAGCCAAGATTGGAAAGTCTAGCGATCATCCTGCTTGCGACTACGACCAGGAGTGTCTTCGTTTATTGAACGACCGCCACAACTACACACCACTCCTCAATGATCCATCTGAGGAGCTCAAAGGTGAGATCCTAAGTGTGGTCGAAGAGGCACAGACACAGGGTGTCATCACCAGAGTTGAAGCGCGTTTCCTCACTGAAGGCCCGGGGAAGATCCCTTATTTCTACACACTTCCCAAGATCCATAAAGAGAGAGTCCCCCCACCTGGACGCCCCATTGTCTCGGGGATTGACTCTCTCTTGGAACCCCTATCTCGGTTCTGTGACCACTTCCTGAAACCCTTGGTCCAAAAATCTACCACCTACCTTAAGGATACAAAGGACCTTCTGAAACTACTCAGTAACACCACGTGCTCAGAACACACTATACTGGCAACATTGGATATAGAAAGCTTGTATACGAGCATTCCCCAGGACGAAACCATCAGGGTCCTGGAAGAATCACTTGACTCCACTCCCTGGGAATACAGAACCACTAAAGAGTTCGTGATACAATGTGCTTCCTTGGCCTTGAAGAGAAACTTCTTTGAGTTCCAGGGACAATTGTATCTCCAAACCACAGGTACTTCCATGGGGAGTACCTTTGCTCCCAGTGTAGCTGGACTGTACGTCTATGCTTTTGAACAGAAGTTCATCCTCCCGACTTCAAACCCTTACTGCTCTTCCATAGCCTTATGGAAGCGATATATAGATGATGTGCTTCTGATCTGGCAAGGTAGTAACAACACCCTCCAGTCTTTCCTCACATGGATCAATACTTTGAACCCGCACCTGAATTTCACACACACATATGACGAATCTGAGGTTGTATTTCTTGATGTGGTGATAACTAAGGTACGAGGGTCCTTTCAAACTAGGACCTATTACAAGCCAACCTCGAGGAACAATCTCCTCGAGTTTACCAGTTTTCACCCACGCACCCTGAGGGAAAATTTACCCTACGGACAATACCTCCGCCTACGACGAAATTGCACCACCTTGAGCGATTTCAAGAGCCAATCTCAGGATTTAACAACTAAACTGAGAATGAGAGGGTATCCGTCCCCCCTCCTTTCCAGAAGTTACAAACGTGCGAGGAATCAACCAAGGGATTTACTCTTAACTGACTACCCAAAGGATACTGCGTCTATCCCACTTACCTGTGTCACCACCTATTGTACCCTTTCTAACCAACTTAAAAAGACTATCAATAAACATTGGGGTATAATCAACAGCGCTAATCGCAACTGGGAAAAACCGCTCTTTTCATTCAAACGCGCACAAAGCCTCCGCAACAATCTGGTACACACACGACCACTGATGCCACGAGAGACCCCACAAAGATCTATAACGGAAGCTTGGGGCCTCCCCAAGATCACTGGGCATTTTCCTTGTTCTGACTGCAGTGTATGCCATCTGACCTCACATACCAAAACCCTCAACCTTGAACCCAATAAGACCTGGACCCAAAGAGGCCACACGAATTGTAACACTCCGAATGTGGTTTACCTCATTACATGCCCCTGCGGTTTACGATACGTGGGGATGACGACGAGGAAGGTCAGACTCCGGATATGCGAACACCGGAGTAACGTTAGGTGCAAACGCACAACTACCAAAATGAGTGAACACTTTCTATCTGTCAACCACACAACCAACGACTTAAGGTGGACAGTGATAGAAGAGATCTCAAGTGGTAGAAACATCACTAAAGTACTTTTTGAAAGGGAACAGAGGTGGGTCTACCGTCTGGGGACTAACCTCCATGGGTTGAATGACAATGTCCCCTGGGTCAATATCCTTTGAACACTCTCAGCCTATATGATGATCACCATTTTCAAAAGAATCCCCTGATACCACTGCTTTTTGACTTTAATTAGTCGTTTGGTTTATTTCATCTTTCCTGCTGTAACGATAATTCTTCTGGACATTAGGAACTCCTGACACCCAGGCAGTTTGTCCGATTTGTGTCATTTCCAGCTATGGTGACTTTGGTCTATTCATGCCCTAACTGCAGACAGGCCAGGTCTCCTTGACCCAGTGCACGAGTCTGCTTCTAGCAGTACCGTACACTTGCTACTCTCCATTTCTCCAGGCCCTGATGCACACTCCACGTGTGCTCTGTATTGGTTTGTTTAATGCTCCCAGGGTTTCATGCCATTAAAGTTTTGTACAAACCTCTTTTTTTCCCCCTTCGTTGTTAAGCGTTGCCTAGCGCAACGAACAACCTCGTCTTTCATCACCTTCGCACCGATTGGCTCTCTCTAGGCCAATCAGCATTGGAGTAAGAGCTTTCTACCCAATCAGGTAGAAGCTCTCTTAGAGAGCCTGACTAGGGACACGCCGAGTGGCCTTTATATGCACACCTCCGGCCCCGGATCACTACTATCCGGACTCGCAGCAAGAGGCTGTGTAGGCATATCACGGGTGAAGAGCAGCAAGGGCGTAAGTAACATTATCCGCTCCTCGCCCAACAAGGTAAGCGAGCCTTCGCTTTCTCCTCCGTTCGTGATATTCACACGAACTCCGTTTTCTTTTCATTTCTTCCTGATGCAGGGTGTGCCAATTTGCTCCCACCCCCCTCCCGGGATCCATGAGGCATCTAACGGACTGGCCTCTCTGTAAGATCCGTTCCCTTATTTGTGCATACTGAGCATCGCGGGCAGTTTTATCAGTCCCTAGCCCGATTTCTCCGCATTTGAGTGTCACTGTTACATTTCACGTGCGTTCCGAGATTTGACTACTAGTCACCTTTGATAGGATAACGTCCTGTTATCTTCACACCGATATTTGACTATACCTAGGTGCACAGCTTCTCACATTTTTGCACCTGAGGTAGATCTAGAGGCACTCATTTGTCCTTCGAGCACATCAGTTCTTAACTCCTGATTTGTAGAGCACGATTTTTGCGACAAACATTGATATCTCTCTTTATGTTTTGTCTTTCTGTTTGTTTGTCTCTTTGTATCATCAGAGTAAACTCGTTCCTCTCCCCATAATTAATTACTTTATCTGGCGGAGTTTACACTATTTAGTGTTTTTTTTGGGGATTTTCACACAAACAGCCCACGGTAGGGTGGACCTTAGTGAGTTCACACCACCGGGGCTACGCACATCCCCCTCTGGTCCTGAAGAATGCCCGATTAACACTCCTAGAGGCAGAAACATGTTGACCGCCACGGAGTGAACCAGGTCTTTTATTTTTTTGACCCTCACTCCTTTTTACTCCTTTCCAATTAAGCAAAATTATTAAAGTTTCTTTTTGACTTGATTGGATATTTTAAATTCACTTTCCCCACACAACAAACCCCGCTCCGCAGTAACCTGGCGTCGCAGCACACTGGGATGACATTCGGTCGTCCCAGTGGAAGCCCAATGATGAAGCATGTCACCAACCAGGTTGGCGAGTGAGGGCTTTTTTATACCCACTGGGTATTGTTCCATAGTGGCCAAACTTGCTTTCCATGAACATAACGGTTCACAGGGAATCTGTGGCTCTGTGCTCTTTTGATTAATGTATTGCATTAACTAGAGTGCCCCTTGTTTTGAATTACTGTACACTGGCTTTGTTGATTCTGGATAAAAGCAAAAGACACACAATTGATGGACGGAATGCAGAACAAATCAAAACATTCACCCCCAGTCAAGAGATCTGGGTTAAATCCATCATTCTTTTGCTTACCATGCCACCCCAGTTTAGACCTGGCCATATGCAAATCAGTCTTGACCCTGTGCCTCATGGGAACAGTCCAGCCCAAACTGCCAAGCCAGGTCCCCCCTGGACCAGAAACAAGCATCCTAGGACCGGTTTCAGGGTGTCACCCTTCTTCAGCCAGGATAGCTTGATTCTAGTGGCACAGTGAGCCCGGACCCACGTCTGGGCATACCCGGCGCACTTAGGGCGAGAAAGCAAAAGACACACAATTGATGGATGGAATGCAGAACAAATCAAAACATTCACCCCCAGTCAAGAGATCTGGGTTAAATCCATCATTCTTTTGCTCACCTTGCCACCCCAGTTTAGACCTGGCCATATGCAAATCAGTCTTGACCCTGTGCCTCATGGGAACAGTCCAGCCCGAACTGCCAAGCCAGGTCCTCCCTGGACCAGAAACAAGCATCCTAGGACCGGTTTCAGGGTTTCACCCCTCTTCAGCCAGGATAGCTTGATTCCAGTGGCACAGTGAGCCCGGGACCCACGTCTGAGCATACCTGGTGCACTTAGGGCGAGAAAGCAAAAAACACACAATTGATGGACGGAATGCAGAACAAATCAAAACATTCACCCCCAGTCAAGAGATCTGGGTTAAATCCATCATTCTTTTGCTCACCATGCCACCCCAGTAGTTTAGACCTGGCCATATGCATTCCGTCAATAGTTCTTTTTGCATTTGTCACCCCTAGTGGAACGGGTATGACGTGGTCAGACGCGAGTCCCGTGCTCTCCATGCCACTGGATTCAAGCTATCCTGGCTGAAGAGGGGTGAAGCCCCGAAACCGGTCCTAGGATGCTTGTTTCCGGTCCAGTGAGGACCTGACTTGGCAGTTCGGGCTGGACTGTTCCCATGAGGCACAGGGTCAAGGCTGATTTGCATATGGCTGGGTTCAAACTGGAATGGCATGGTGAGCAAAAAAACAATGGATTTAGGCCCAGATCTCTGTACTGGGGTGAATGTATGACATTGTTCTGCATTCTGTCCACCAACTGTTGTTTTTGCATTTGTCACCCCGAGTGGGACGGGTATGCTCAGACGTGAGTCCCGTGCTCTCCATGCCACTGGAATCAAGCTATCCTGGCTGAAGAGGGGTGAAACCCCGAAACCGGTCCTAGGATGCTTGGTTCCAGTCCAGGGAGGACCTGGCTTGGCAGTTCGGGCTGGACTGTTGCCATGAGGCACAGGGTCAAGACTGATTTGCATATGGCTGGGTTCAAACTGGAATGGCATGGTGAGCAAAAAAACGATGGATTTAGGCCCAGATCTCTGTACTGGGGTGAATGTATGACATTGTTCTGCATTCTGGCCATCAACTGTTGTTTTTGCATATGTGATGACATAGGCACCTTTTACCACACACTATGGGAATGCCCAGTGATTAAATCATACTAGACAGAAGTGATGGACACAATCACACAGGTTAGCGAATGCCCCGTACCACCTGTGCCTAAATGTTGTCTCTTAAACATTTGGGAGCCTACGGACCTAAATCATACCTCCCAAGCATGGGCAACCCTGGGTATGTTAATAGCGAAGCGAAAAATTACAAAATATTGGGAGGCAGATGCAACACTGCGCCTCCCGGACTGGTGTAAAGATATGGACCTAGCCATGGTGGCTGAAAAAGCCACGTATGCCCACAGGGGTTGCCCCAAAAAATGGGAGCGAATGTGGGTTAAATGGAACATTTTCAGGGGAAATATCTGCACTCCCCCGCAAATAAATTCTACCTCAGATGATGATGACTAATAACATATGCCTGTTCAGTGATAAGCCTCTATTGTGCATCAGAAATGTTAGCACCCTATGTAATCACTATCATGTGCTGAACAAAAATGTCTCATGGAAATGTACGGCTGTTAATGTTTTAAATGGTAAGTCGTACTTCTATAAAAATAAAAATTGTTATAAAAAAAAACCTGCCATGTACGGGCAACATTCTGGCGGTAAATTGATGGCAACATGGGCACTCTTTATGATTCCACCAATATACCTTACTGTATTTTGATTTGCTAACAGGGACACGGGGTGAATGGTATTGCTTTGTATCGGGTCGGTATTATTCACAATAGATTGCAGCGACTTATGTTTTATCTGGGCCATTGAGGCAGATAGGTATCCACCACCTCTAATGTGTAGCTCGGGCCCAGTGCCAGCCTCCTATGTTCCTGCTGGGAATGATCTTGTTCCCCTATATTAGGCCCCCGCACCCTCAATGTTGAGATTACATGTGGAATTGTGTCATGTGCGTTCCCCATTAGCTGCTCTTTGGGTACATTAGGATAATGGATTTTAATTTTTTCTACTTTGGTAATCAGGATCTCTAGCTTTTCTCTAATAGGTATTAGCAAATCCACCATTTAGATGTATTTCAGCTATTAATGGAGCCCAAAAGGAATCTGCAGGGGGGCTCAGCTGGGTCACTGCCTCAATATGTAATGGACTTATAGGTGGTTGGACACATGACGCTCCAATCAGCATAGGAGCCTTCCTGCACTTCCTTTTCCTCTACGGTGACGGGGGATAAGCTGATGGAAAACAGTTCTCAGCATAGGGGACTGGTGCCAGCTCTTGATCAGATGGAGTTATTGAGCCTTACACAACACTAAAGCTGTGGGGTTCTCTTAACTGCAACTCAGAAGCTGTTATCACAGTGTCATTGGTCATGGATGACCCAGATATCCCAACCCCACCTGCCCCTGCTCCTAAAGATAGACAACGTTCTGCAATGCCTATTTCTTTAGAAATGACATACACCTGCCCACACTAAAAAGAAGTCTATTGTTGTGCGGGTGGTGTCTAGAGCTGGCGGGCATAGGTAGCCTTAAGCTTACCCATACTAACTTCAGTAAAAAGACGGGGTGAGAAATACAAATTGTCCTCAATAAATATGAGTATCAAATCAGGGAAAAGGTCAATAACCACATACACAGTGAGAACAGTGTTAGGGTATAAGATGCTGCACCAATTACTTGTGTTCTTGTACAATATCTAATACATATTAGTTATTTCAACCAGTAGTGGTCCAACAAATGCCCACCTCCCGAAACCAGACACCAATTTGGTTTCAAATATAAAACAGATATACAGAAAGAAGGGAGAGGCAATGCTATAATGACCAAAGAGTTAATCTCTTTCATTCATCACAGACGATGACAGAATAAATGACTTATGTAGCCGGAAATGTTCTTAGTCTTTTTTATTTCAGTTTTTTATGTATAGCAGCAAAACAGCCAACGCGTTTCACCCTTTCAGGCTTCTTCAGGGCAACTATAATGTTTGCAGAGTCTTCGGCTCGGAGTTTCCCGATACTCATTCTAGACACTTTCACATTTTAGGATATACACTTTTATAATTCTAGAGGATGAGAGAGACAATGAGCGCCGCCATTACTGTCTATTCCTCGAGGTCCTTGGACTTACCATGGGTGTGGACTCGAACACATAGAAGGACAACTTTTTGATTTTGAAAGATTGGGCGATTGAGCGCATTCACTTATTGGTGTGGTAGTAGGACCCGCTGAATTGGAAAGAGGAACATGGACCAGAATATGTAACTACAGTAACTCTGATACTAGTAGGTATTGATTACTGTTTCTTTGTTGATGTGGGACAAGGAAATATGCGTCACTCTGTTGAAATTCAGATTTGCCTTTGGAACTTTTCTTTGTACTATGCACTTGTTCAAATCAATGAAATGTTGTCTCTCTCATCCTCTAGAATTATAAAAGTGTATATTCTAAAATTTGAAAGTGTCTAGAATGAGTATCTGGAAACTCCGAGCCGAAGACTCTGCGAATCATTATAGGTGCCCTGAAGAAGCCTGAAAGGGTGAAACGTGTTGGCTGTTTTGCGGCTATACATACAAAACTGAAATAAAAAAAGACTAAGAACATTTCCGGCTACAGAAATCATTTATTCTGTCATCGTCTGTGATTAATGAAAGAGATTAACTCTTTGGCCATTATAGCATTGCCTCTCCCTTCTTTCTGTATAAAAGGTCAATAACCATTAAACCATAAAACAAGCACCACTACAAAGGGTTTTGTGCCTCTTTAAAACCTTGGCTAACAATAACTAGAAAAGCGGTCATGTAAGTCTTCAAGACAGTCTTTGTTGCTGGTCCAAAGGAGCAAAACCGTGTGAAGAAGAAACACTCTTCGTAGGGGACAATAAATAAAAGGACAGTACCTTATACATCCAGATTCCACCAAATGTTAGAGGGGGGTCCAGCCTGGCCTCTTCCGGGCAATGACAGGCAAGGACAGGCCCACCCTTGGCCCGGGCTTCAACCAGGCACGCCAAGCGCACCCGTCCTGCTCCGTGGGGGTCGAGGCAGTGCTTTATGCACATTGATGGTGCCTCCCTCCTCACCAGCAAAGAACCCTGGAACAGGGAGACCCACCAGGGCAGGCAGTAGGCAGCAGCAGCAAACAGCAGGGGGTCCCTCGCCGCGGGGGTCGAGGTAGCGCTTTATGCACATTGGTGGTGCCTCCCCCCTCACCAGCAAAGAACCCTGGGACAGGGAGACCCACCAGGGCAGGCAGTAGGCAGCAGCAGCAAACAGCAGGGTGTCTCTTGCCGCAGGGTTCAAGGCAGCGCTTTATGCATGTTGGTCATGCCTACCCCCTTACTAGCAAAGAACCCTTGGACAGGGAGTCCCACCAGGCCAGGAAGCAGCAGCAAACAGCAGGGTGTCTCCGTGCATGTTACATACATTCTGCAGCACATATAGAAAGAGGAAAAAGCCTCTATGATTGTTTTTGTGCAGGATGGTTTCCCTTCCTGCACAAAAATAATCATCCCTGCAATGCAGGCACCCTTGCACCATGGTGCAAAGGTGCCTGTGTTGGTGCAAGTCAGCCCCTTTGTGCACCAGCACCGGGGAAAAGGACAGAAATGCACTGTATCTGATAGATACAGTGCATTCCTGACCTTTTCTTTTGCCGTAGGGCAGCGAGGTACGAAAGACTGCGGTGCTGCCTAAGGCAAAAGCTCAGAAATGCTGAACTAGTTACTTCTTTGAAAGAAGTGATATATTCACCATCACAGAGGTTGCATGTGCATATCAGCTTGACCTGTGATCTGTAAGGGCCTCTAAGTGGAATCTATCCCCCAAGAGGGTCCTGTATGTTGCAGTAGACATATATGTGGCCACGTAAATATTTGTGCAATAAAGTCACTAGTATCTAAGCGGTAAGGCTCTGTGATCATGGTGTGGGTCAATGGGTTGTAAACTGTGGACTCCTGGGGATCCATAACGTCTATCGAAAAGGTCCACGACTGCTTAGAAAACTAAATATTATTAACAGATTGTTGGACCTGGCCCTATCTGCAGGGTCACCCCCAAACATTTTGCCTCACCTCCTTTTTTTTGCTGAACGTGCACTTTACCACTGCTAACCAGAGCTAAAGTGCTTGTGCTCTCTCTCCCTAAAACATGGTCAAACTGGCTTCTACCCAACTGGCATATTTGATTTACCTGTAAATACCTTGTACTGTGGCATACCATATACACAGGGTCTGCAAATCAAATTAAATGCTGCTGGTGGGCCTGCAGCACTGATTGTGCCACCCACGTAAGTAGCCCTTTAAACATGTCCAAGGCCTGCCATTGCAGCCTGAATGCAGTTTTAAACTGCCATGTCGAGTTTGCATTAAAACCCCCTTGACAAGCCCTAAACCCCCCTTTTTCTACAGATAGGTCACCCCTAAGGTAGGCCCTAGATAGCTCATAGGACAGGGTGCTGTGTAATTAAAAGGTTAGACATGTGCATTTAAGGTTCACATGTCCTAGTAGTGAGAAACTCCTGAATTTGTTGTTCGCTACAGTGAGGCCTACCCCTTCCATAGGATAACATAAGAGATTCCCTATTACAATTAATAAGCTGTAATTTCCAATTGGGTGCTTGTAGGTATGTCTTGTTTGGTGTCTTTGGAATTGTGGTGAACAGCCCTATTTATTGGTAAAGTCAGATTTTTAATCACAATTATAAAAATGCCACTTTTAGAAAGTTGAATACAAAAACAACAGGCTGATGTATTTAACTATTGAATTGACCTTAGCCACTGGGAATCACTTGGGCCGCATCCCAATCCATCATTTTTTGCCCATCGTGCCACCTCAGTTTTAACCCAACCTCTTATTGAAATTTGGCATTTTTCTGCCTTTAGCCCTTTTGTGTCTGTAGCCTGTCTTGGGTCACATGACTAGGTGTAGCTGACAGACTTTGTGATTTCCTCCCAGACAGTCACACAACAGAGGGATTAGGTGTGCCTGGATGGGTCGTCTGCTGACAGGATAGAGGGGCAGAGCTAAGCACAGCCCCACTTATATCTGAATAGCTCTGCCTTCACAGAAAGGGCCTAATGATCCCCCAATGTTATTGCAGCGAGCGTGGAACCAGGGCAGGGGAGGCAAGGAAATCCATGCATTTCAAAGTCACTGTCCAGAACTGTGGTACTCACAGTATGGCCCGCGGGCTGCCAGCGGCCCAGCAGGCCTTCCTTGGCAGCCTGCGGACCTTGCAGGTAATGTACCCATGGCCCCCCAGAGAGAGAGAGAAAGAGTAGAGAGAGAGAGAGAGAGGAGAGAGAGAGAAAGTGGAGAGAGAGAGAGAGAGAGAGAGAGTGGAGAGAGACAGTGGAGAGAGAGAGACAGTGAAGAGGGAGTGGAAAGAGAGAGGGTGTAGAGAGAGAGAGTAGAGAGAGAGAGTGGAGAGAGAGAGAGAGAGAGTGGAGAGAGAGAGAGTGGAGAGAGAGAAACACTGGAGACAGAGAGTGGAGAGAGAGATAGTGGAGAGAGAGTAGAGAGAGAGACTGACTGACTGACTGAGAGAGAGAGCCTGACAGAGAGAGAGACTGACTGATTGAGAGAGAGAGACTGACTGACAGAGATAGTGACTGACTGACAGAGAGAGCCTGGCTGAATGAGAGAGAGAGACTGACTGACGGGGAGACTGACTGACTGACTGAGAGAGAGAGAGACTGACTGACTGGGAGGGAGACTGACTGACTGACTGACTGAGAGAGAGACTGGCAGAGAGAGAGAGAGAGAGAGAGAGAGAGACTGACAGAGAGAGAATGACTGACTGAAAGAGAGAGACTGACTGACCGACAGAGAGAGAGACTGACTAACAGAGAGAGAGACTGACTGACAGAGAGAGACTGACTGACTGACTGAGAGAGTGACTGACTGACTGAGAGACTAACTGATTGACTGACAGAGAGAGAGAGACTGACTGACAGAGAGACTGACTGACTGACTGACTGACTGATTGAGAGAGAGAGACTGACTGACTGAGAGGGAGACTGACTGACAGACAGAGAGACTGACTGACTGAGAGAGAGAGAGACTGACTGACTGACTGAGAGAGTGACTGACTGAGAGAGAGACTAACTGATTGACTGACAGAGAGAGAGAGACTGACTGACAGAGAGACTGACTGACTGACTGACTGACTGATTGAGAGAGAGAGACTGACTGACTGAGAGGGAGACTGACTGACAGACAGAGAGACTGACTGACTGAGAGAGAGAGAGAGAGAGAGACTGACTGACTGAGAGAGTGACTGACTGACTGAGAGAGAGACTAACTGATTGACTGACAGAGAGAGAGAGAGACTGACTGACAGAGAGACTGACTGACTGACTGATTGAGAGAGAGAGACTGACTGACTGAGAGGGAGACTGACTGACAGACAGAGAGACTGACTGACTGAGAGAGAGACTGACTGACTAAGAAAGACTGACTGACTGAGGTAGACAGAGACTGACTGACTGAGAGAGAGACTGAGAGAGAGACTGACTGACTGAGAGAGAGACTGACAGAGAGAGAGAGAGAGAGAGAGAGAGAGAGAGAGAGAGACTGACTGACAGAGCGAGTGAGACTGACAGAGAGAGAATGACTGACTGAGAGAAAGAGACTGACTGAGAGAAAGAGATTGAATGACTGAGAGAGGGAGAGAGAGAGACTGTGATGGAATTGGGGTCAAAGTGTGTATTAAGCTATGCAATGCCTCTTAAGATTGCTATTGTCTGTTAATAAACATTTATTATCAAAATATGCTCTTTGTAGTTACATTTGCTTTTGAAATACAGCATTGTCGCATTGTCCAATGTTTTGAAACGGGTTTGATTTTTTTTATTCTAGCCCTGCCTCCCACTGACCCCGTCCCCACTCCTATCGGTGCGGCCCTCGGCCACAAACCACACTATAATGTTGGCCCCCGACAGAAATTTTGTGAGTACCCATAGTCTAGAAGCTTCTCCCACCTTCCAGAACCAGGGCACCATGGTTTTAAAGAGGGACCTCAGGCATCAACTCTTCAGTACTCTTCATTGGACTTCTAAACCTGTGGATACTCTGCCACGAAGCAGGACTGCTGTGCTGCTGAAAGGGAGCAGGGTCAAGATTTATTTGCATAGGGCTGGGTCCCAACTGGGGTGGCATGGCAAGCAATAAAATGATGGATTTAACCCAGATCTGTGACTGGGGTGCATGTTTGACAAAGTTCAGCATTCCGTTTATCATCTTTTTGTGTTTCTATAGTCGTCCGAAGTGGGAAGGGCATACCCAGACATGAGTCCTGTGCTTGCTATGCCACTGGATTCAAGCTAGCCCGGCTGATGAAGGGTGCTACCCCAATACTGGTCCCAGGATGCTTGTTTTCCAGTCCAGGGAGAACCTGACCCGGCAATTCGGGCTGGACTGTTCGCATGGGAACAGGGTCATGACTGATTTGAATATGGCTGGAACACATGACGAGCAAAAAATACAATGGATTCAACCCAGATCTGTGACCGGGGTGCATGTTTGACAATGTTCAACATTTTGTCCATCATCTTTTTATGTTGCTGAAAGGACTACCACTCTGCTAGACTTCTGCTTTGAAGGAACTGCTGCCCTGCAGTGTTGACCTGCTGCATGATGCCCTTTTGACTGGGAAGGAAGAACTTGACACTCAACTTTATCTTGAACCCAGGATCCAAGAGTGACTCCAAGGACTAGTCTTCTGGCCACCTGATCTGAGCCTCCGGGACATAAAAGGCTCCCAAAAATGCTGCACCAGCCCCTGAACCCAGTTGCAGCAAGTTCTTGAATCCCAAGAGGTGCCTCTCAGGTCCTGTAACCTGGGTGTGGCTCACCGATGCTGGAATTAAGATTTTGGGCTCTATGCGACTGTGAAAGGGCCCATTTGCACCAAGACCTTGCTGCTTGCACCGCAAATCACTGCGAAGCTCTGTGAGCCCAACTCTTCACATTGCAGCATCGACCGCTCGCTGGGACTACCAACGTGAAGCTCCAGCAACACCTGCCCAGAACGCCAGTCTGCTCTTCGCTGACAGCCTCCTGCGACGCTCTTCCTACTCCATGTGGGCTCTTAAATGAGAACAGGACTCTTGCCATGAACTTGATAAAGTAAACTCCAGCGGGCCGAACCTGGTGACTGTATCCGATCCGCACTCCAAGTGTGACTTTGTCCTGGTCCAGTGCGACCAAATACTACTGGTTGGCACTTAATGCTTTTTGTCACTATTTACTATCACTATTAACCAAAAATCTTTTAAAAATTCATAACTCTGATTCTACCTATTGAATTTGTCATTATTTTGGTCTTGTTTTATTTATTAAATTGTACTCTATTTTTCTAACTTGGTGTGGGATCCTTTTTGTGTGGTGTTTTCACTGTTTTACTGTTTGAAGTGTTCCACAAATACTGTGCAAATTGCATCTAAGTTAAGCCTGACAGCTGTGTGCCATGTTACAAGAGGGTTGAGCACAGGTTAAATTAGTGTTGGCATGCGCCTCATCCTGACAAGAATTGCTGCTTGACCAGGGCTCACATCCATGTCAAGTACCAACCCAAGTTGTAGCAGATTAGCAAACAGTATATAAATAAAGCATCATTTCAAATTAAAAAATGTTCCATAAACATTGAGGAATTTGAAATTGGAGGCTAACAAATAAGTTGGCATCCTCAGATTAAATCTTGGGAGGAGTGACAATGCAAGAAAGAGAATATAATGTAAATGGTGGGTGTCCTCCATTGAAGTTAGAAATGCCCCAACCTTCCCATTCAAACGAAAATTTTGATTACTTTATATGTGTCTGTGTGTCTGTGATTCAAATAAACTTTTTCAGAATTTGTGTTTTTGTTTTGAAGTTCAAATCATCAAAATTGCTTAAGCCTGGCTTTCTGTAGTGACTCAATAGGGGTCCCCATATTCCAATAATAACTTAATAGGGGCCTACGGATTCCAGTAATGACTAAGTGGGGGTCCACAAAAGTCCAGAGATTAAGAACCTCGCGTGGGCAATCCATTTATTATTTCCTAAAACAGAGTGGATACCATGTATTTATGCACAATACTTTCTCATGAAGGCTAGGAAGTGACAAAATCCATTTTTCACCAGACTGGAGTAGAGCTGAGTGGGCCCTGTGGCAAATTTCAGATTCTGTTCACTGCCAGTGAGTTAATTATCGCCTCCTGGAAACTCACAAACTTGAAAAAATTTAGGCGTGAGTGTTGGATTTGTGGGGAGTGGGGTGAGAGAAACGAATTTATTTTTGGTCAATTTCATGTGTACAGTACTTGCACCATTCATTGCAAATATTTTGTGTACTATACTTACTTTGTGTCGCATACTTCAGCCATTGATTTATTTTGCCTAAAAACTTTGAACCCTTGGCTTGAGGCATTGTTAGTCACACTTGGATAAGCCCACATGAGTACTTTTGTGGCACTGTTTTTCTATCTAGTTTTTTAGGTGTCTGCCTCCACGGAAATGCAGTAGGGACTACTTCACTCTCTGCAGGTGGCCAGGTCCCACTGGGGAGCAAGCACAGACAAATGCATCTAAAAAATGGATTTTGGAGAAAATAAGGGCTGCTTTTTCTGTGACATTCATTTCTCTGATGCTTTTGTCTTCCTATTGGCTTTTTGCCACTGCTTTCATAGGGAGGTACTGCACGCCAATGTTTAATCAGCATTACGTATTTCAGAGTAGGGTGTGTTAGATATATCATTGTAAATGGAGCAAGAGTTCCAAGTACCTTGGGATGGGAGTGGGGGCACATTGTTTTTCTATGGTTTATATCATCAAGTTCCTATACAGAGCTTTACAATAATACACCCTGGCCAAATGCCATCTCGCTTCATAAACAAGTCATACTATTTACTGCCCCTCGTGCCTACTACATGATGATATCTAGCATCTAAAGGAGGCTTGGGCTGACATGCTGACAACATGTGTGGTAAAAATGTATGTAGAGAGGAAATCACTCAATGGTGTGAAGTTAATGACATTCAATCTGTCATTTTGCTGAGGGCTCTGGAGTGCGGCCAAGAAGGCGACGTGGCAGAGACCACGCAGGCTGGAGTATGGCATCCCAGCACGCATTGCGTGCCACCACCTCCAATGCCGCAAGACTCTGGCCACAGAGTGCAAGCACTGGTGCAGTGGCATAGCATGTGTGCCAAGTGGGGTTAGAGCACCTCAGAAAATCACACCACCCTTGGTTTGGTAGAAAAAAGCACCCACATTTAGGGTGATGTGGCCCCCTCAAACCAGAGGAACCTGGTACCACTGCACCTGCTACACTATTGATAACTAAGTCCCTGCATTCGTGGTACGGGTAAAGGGTCATGTTTGAATAAGAATAACTTACTCCCCTAAATATACCACACATAATCTTGCCTAAAGAGACATTTTAGCATCAATAGATTTGGCATGTCAATATAGAAGTTTTGCTATTGTGCAAATCCCTCCTTTTTAGCAGCAAGTGACTTGGACATAGATGAACCTCGATTAGGGGTAGCAGCTGTTGCCCATGGCTATCCCTTTGGTACCCTGTGGGTTTGCATCTGCTACCACTACCAGGGGTCACAAAGGCAGCTGTTGGAACAGGTAGGAAATAGGGCCATAAGAGCCAGGCTTACTTCAAGTTGTTTCCACCACTGTCCTTCCCAATGCCCCTCTGTGTCAAGAAAAAGGATATTGGGGGATTAGGGAACACAAGGAGTTGAATTGTAATGTCATCAGTGGTCAGAGGATATGTAATGTCGCTTTCACTACCCTTGCTCCTGCCAATTTCGTGAAAGAACGACCACATGGTCATGGCCCTAGTAGCTGTAGAGAAGGGATTGCAGGGCTTAAATGTAACAATTAGTCCAAGGTGCCATGGTGTTAGCTTTGCTTTAATAAATGGAGCAATTCCATTACATATTATTTATTCAAACCAATATTACGAGTCTATCACTTTTGTGCCTATTGTAGACAATAAACAGTTGTTCTCGGAACAACCTTGGCCACAACACCACCAAACTGGAGGCAAAGAAGTGTAAAATAACATGAATAACAGGCCTTCTTCACCTATGCACTCAGGATCTGGAATGATATGTCTGTATCCATGAGTACGGCCCCAATCTTCCTCCATATTAGGAAAAAGCTAAAGGCACATCTCTTTAAGGCACACTACATCATGATAGAGTAATAGTCCACTCTGACAGTCCACTCTCCCTTTTAGAAACCAGCCGCCTCTCAAGCCACACAGTGACTGTGCCTTTGACCCTGCACAGCACGCCACTGCCTTTCAGCTGGGTTTGTGCTATACAAATACCATATTCATACAAACATACATACACAGTATATAAGCATGCAGACTTAGTAGAGCTACAGACTTTTAGGGGATCAAATTCTAAGACTAGATCCTGTAATACGGTGCAGGTCGAGTCCTAATTGGAACTACCCACTCATTGTAGTAACCAGTGCTTAAATTGGACTGGTGGTTTCCTGTGCTCGGCCCCAGCACAAGATTGTCAATGTCCACACTTATGCCATTTTGCCACATATCTATCTAATTTAGAGATAGGACAACAACAGTTGTTTTTTCATTCAATGTGTCTTAAAAATGGCTAATACCTGCTGACTAATCCATTCTTACAGCTTTGGGTGCCTGGAATAGTCGAAGTTGTCACACTTGTAGGAGTGTGGTGGTTAGTAGTTTTGTTGGTACTTTCATTGTCAGTGCTGACAAGGGCAGTGGGTGGTGCAAGATGGAGTGGCCTCCTGACAAGGGCCCTGGTACTTATTTTTAAGTACTGGTGATAACTATTGAAAAACAGACATGATAAAATCTTAATCATTACTACAACCCAAAATCAACAACTTTTCAATACTTTTTTTCTAGAAGGGTGCCAATTAGATGGAAAACACTCCATGTATGTATCCAAAAGGATCTCTACTTTTATGATTTACATTTTTTGGGGCACTTTTCTTGGGGACAAATCTAGAGAAGAATGATACTGCTTCATCAACTTCTGAATAGGTGGTGTCTAAAGTAGATGCAGGAGTGAGGTATTCAACATTAACACAAACTGTGTAAAGAATTTGCATATAGGCTACCTGCATTAACATGCATCTAATGTGGATTTCCTGCACATCTGACAGAAATCTAGTCTCCAGGACCTATGTTGAACAGGCCTGGTCTAAAAAGGCCATACACATATAAATAAATGGCCCGATGACACCCAATTGTCCAACAAATCTCATCAGAGTTTAAAAAACACAGCGCAGACTGAACCAATTATGTTTACTGTAAAGTCCTGCCAGGCTGGACTGAGAACGCAAATCGGCCTGGCAAGTGAATTGGACCGGCTGCAGGGGGGAAGGTGGGGGAGATTGGGTGGTGTGCGTGGAAAACGCTGCAGCTGCTTTTGTTACAGGGGGCTGATATTCCAGTCACAAAAACGTCAACCCAGGGGTCTAAAACCAGCCCCCACCCTGGTGGTGCACTGGGGAAAAGCCTGGTGCCCGCTATGGTCAGTCCGGCCCTGAAGTCGTGGGTGGGTGACATAAAATAATGGTTTAAACCAACACCAGAAAGCTGAGATCCATACTAATGAACACTAAATCAAAAGAGACCTCTAAGACTAGAGAAGCAACCCCCAAAATTAGAGCCAAACATGGACCGCATACCCAACGGCAGTGAAGAGTGTTGGCACAGATCGACACTTGCTGGAGGAGTGGTTGGCTGCATAATCAGAAAGTTTACAAACTAATTTCTGCCCCTCAAAGGCGTATTTGGTTGGAGCAGAAAAAAGTCACATGTCCAGCTTGACTGTCACCTTGCTGAATCGATGGCGGGGTGGGAAATGTACAGATTTCCCTCTTGGCCAATCCGCTCCTGTTTCGATGACTTCAGTCAATAGTGCACATTATTTTATTTTTTTTAAAACATATTTTTTATTGATTTTCTAAGTATTACAATTTCTGCCAGTATTTATATACAGTATGTAAATCACCATTAACATACCAGGTATGGAATCTCGGTAGAAACTAAACAATTACATTCTGGTCGATAACATATTCTTGGTCGTATTTAACAGGTTTTACACAGTTATCTCCGTTAATTGTTATGTACATCACATTTCCAGTTCTATCGTATACATAACAGTGCACATTATATGAAAACTCTTAGAAAAGTGACCAAGGGCCTGGTTACGAGTTTTGGCGCAGCAGCGCCTGCTGAAATCTGCCTGCGCCAAACCTGAGCATAGACTGCCGCCCGTATTACGAGTTGTAAAAGTATAACTCGTAATACAGTCGGCGGTCCTCTGGCCTTTCCTATGGCAGTGCCTTGAAAACAGGCACCTCAATGGAAACGGGCAAAAAGTTCCACCACGACATGGACAGTGACATCCATGCCATGCTGGAACTGAGGGGAATACAGACTCCTGAATGAATCCCCATGGAAGGGAGTGCATGGAGCCCCTGTAGGCCACCCTTTGTTCCTGCACCACCCGCATTTTCATGGTAGGGTTCTGCTACGGAAAGGCTGGCGGTCCAGGAACTCAAAATATGCTGAGTGAGACTGCGCCTGTCCTTGCTCATCATAATAAGCTGAGGCGCTCCTGAGCCACCAACAGAGAATGACTGTTCCCTGGTGGAGCTGGAAGTCCACCGCCGATGCGATTTTCAAAGCCCTAATTGGCAAAATAGTGGACTGCCACTCCTGCTCCACTCCGTGTCTGCCGGTCGAAAGACCCCCAGACTCGTGACCAGGCCCCTAGACACTACAGGTCTAGAGCACAGTCTTCAGTGTTCCCCCTCTAGGGCCATTATAATGGTCACCATTCTGGAATTTCGCGGTCTGTATAATCGAAAACGTTAGCAGGAAGAAGTTCAGATCTCATTGGCTGCCAAAGAGGTAGAGGTGCATTCAAGGAGTAATGTTAGATTTTGTCAAAAAAGTAAATGTGTGCCAAGTTACCTCTATGCACATTTCATGAGCATAAGGCCAATGTTATATCACAAGAAAAAGGTGATAGGTTGGCAGGCTTTTGAGCCGTAGGCGCTTGGTGATGCGTCACTGGTTGTGGTGGGGTCATTTTGACTCAGTATTGTCTTATTCTTAAATACTAAGGGGCTGATTTATGTTCCCTGGCGCATCCCTGCAAATCAGCATTTATACGCCAGGGAAGATGCGTCACGAAAGTTTACCCTTGCGCCACAATAGATGCGCCGCATTTACAATGCAGCGCATCGTGGCGCAAGGATAAACAGATGCGTGACGCATCTGATGGCGGAAGGTTGGCGCATTGCTGGAGTTGCGTCGCAAGTGCGACGCTGCTCCAGCAAGGCTCGGGGGTGCCCTATGGTTACAATGCTGCGTCAATCCTTACGCCTGCTTCAAGCAGGCGCAGGGTTTTGACGCAGCATGGGCCTAAAAGTGACTGAGTGAAATCTTGTGGATTTCACTCACCCACTTTTCGGAGGCGTTCCTGCGCCGGAACGCCCCCCCCTGTGCAGGTACACCCACATGTGGCGCAAGCTTCACAACGTGACGCATCTCCCCAGATGCGTCACGTAGTAAATGGGGCGCAACATGGCGCAGGGTTTACGCTGCCGCTGCGTCACAAAAGTGACGCAACATGCCGTAAAAGTGGCGCAAGTCCATTATAAATCTGCCCCATACAGTCTTTTGAAATCTGTTTGGAATAAGCACCTCTAAAGCCTTTCATGATGAAAACCACACTCCTATCTGTCTCGATCAGGTCCTCGGGAAATTAATTGACTAGTTAATCAGAAAAAAAGTCCATAAACTGTTGCCCTATGAGGGTTAAAGAGCGCGCAGTGCAATTCCTCAAAATTCTTACATAAATCACAGGCTTCAAGTGGGGCAGGTACACTTAATTCGATGAGGTATGGGCCTTCTCCCCTAGTGCAGAGACACCACTTTGAGGTATCGGGGCGCTCTACGACTTTAAAATCAAATCATCCCTCTCTATAAAACGGAAGCTCAGTTATCTAAAACCATGCCTTATGGCCTGTTTTCCCAAAATATGGGGCTTATTTACAAGCCCCATGCGCCACTTTTGCGTCATTTTTTATCATGGGAAAAGTGAAGTACGGGTGGCGCAAGGGGCTTGTAAATCTGCCCCTGTGTTTCTAATTGCTGGTCTGTCGCAGGAGCACACTCTCCTGCCGCCCTAGATCCACAGTGCTGCCCCCTGCAGGGGTGTCACGTGGCTCCTTCGGCCCATGTCAACAAGTAGAACTTCCGCCGTGAAGGTGGGGCCTTTTCTTGAGCAATCCTTCACAGAGCTTCTATTTCGAGCTGCGCGCGGAGGCCATTCACTCTCTGCACACGGTCAGGTCATGCTGTATGTTGATGGCATTCCATGTCCGCCTGTAAAACAGCTTTGCAGAGAGTCTACAGTGGTCAATCTTAAAGGGAAGTTGGCTGCAAGAAAACTAAACCGGACAAAGCCTTCTTTTTCTGTGACAGGAAAGCGACCTATCTCATCGCCAGTGTCAGAATGTGCAAATGTTTACAAAATGCTCATTAAGAGAGGGAGGATTTCGAGATAACAACAGAATCTGCCGAACAGCCTACATTGTCCAGATAAGAGCGTCAAGGAAGCCATAGGAAGCCATGTTGTCTCATTAATGGAAACTGTTTTTTGGAGGGGAGGGGAGAGTTAGCGATAGGGAGGGGGTGGGAGAGGGAGAGAGAGAGTGAGGATGGTCACAAGCAACAAACGAGGGCTCTCCAAACTTGTCAACTTCAGATGACACGAGCTGTGCATTCCCCAGTGGATAAAACAGCCTAGGAGGGCGCAGAGTGAAAGCCATTTGAGATAAGTCGGTCGAGGACAGGAAGGAAAGGGGGAAAAAACAATGGATTCTACGGCTCTGTATTTTTTTGCTGGTCTGTGTGTGCTGGTGGAATTGGGAGCCTGCAGCCCCATCATGAGCCTGGAGGATTCGCTAACTGACGAGCGCCCACTGTTCGACGAGGTCCTGACGGAGCAGGGCGGCTTGGATTTCGACACCCTGCTTGAGAGCATGAAGGATGAGTTCTTGAAGACCCTCAACCTCTCGGGGATCCCGGGGCACTCGCTGGTTAAGGTGGATCCACCAGAATACATGCTTGAGCTGTACAACAGGTTTGCCACGGACAAGACCTCTATGCCATCGGCCAACATCGTTCGCAGTTTCAACAATGAAGGTAAGTCGGTGCACCTTAATGATTCCTTGACAAAGGTTCACTAGCTTCACAAAATACCTTTTACTCAATACTTTTTTAGCCTCATGGAATTTACCTTCTGTTCACCTTTCGGGTCAAGGGAATGACCAACCTCAACGGTATTGCAAGGGTGGTGGATCAGCCACACATGTGTGTGTTCTCTGAACTCACAATGAAAGACTGCGGAGCATAATTGGATGGTTGGCTATGGAGGCAGGAGAGACTTGCAAAAGAAGACATAGATCTCTCTACTTAGGGAACATCCTAGGGATCAAAAATCTAAGGTGGGAAGCAGACGTCCATCGATGAACTTCGTAGATGTTTCACCGAGTCCACGGAGTTACAGTGGAGGTTTACTTATATGGAATGGTGTGGTGTAGAGGGTGGTTCATTATTTACAGGTCTGTTTAATTGCACTGAGTTTACTTCACAGAGCGAGGCAAGTAATTCACTGTTTCGCATCACAGAACAATCGTACCTTGGAGAAGAGGAGCACTTATGGTACAAGGTTATTCTTGTCTTCGCAAACAAATTTGCATTCACTCATTTTAATGCACTTTCTTCAGTTGTGTAAAGTAGGTCCCTGAAGTCCTGCAAGTGTGGAGGAGCACCAAGTCTTAAAGGGTGCTTGCTCGTCCATGGTCTTTGTCTATACGGGACTCTGATTTCCTTGGCAAACATGTTAACTCAAAGAAGTCATGCAAACATAGTTCTGCATTCATGGCTGTCACAACAATGTAGACTGACGTGTGTGAGTTGACTTGAAGGCATGGTGCAGGTGTACCTAAAGCCCACCTTTGTTATTCATGGATAGACTTCTCCGAAGAGAGCACAAAACTCTAAAATACATTAATTCTGATTTTTGGTTAGGTCAGTGGATTAACCCTTTGCTAATCCATACTTACAACCGCTGCCATGGCAGTGATTGGAAATCAGTCACATTTAGCGTTGTGTGCCGGGGTGGCAGAGCCAACAACATCAAAGTGGCTGTATGCCCATGGGAGGTTCAATTTTGGAGGAGAAAAGTTTCAGTGGAAAATCCACCACCATCTGTCCATGCTGGTGGAAATTCCATCAGCAAATATGGGTGTTGGGAGTGCACCTCAAAGTGGTGCACAATGTCAGTGTCCCTAACACTTGACAGGCCTGGTTCCTGTCCCTGCATACTGGGGACACTATTTTCAGGAAAATCCACCAGCTTGCATGGAGTTATCGCCGTCAGATAATGTGGCGGTACAGTCATTGTTGAATGATCCCAACCAACAAGCCACTATAGGGGGCAGCCATATCGCTGCTAGTGCGGACAGGGAATCTGGTGCGTTTGGCAGGGTCTCCACTACCACCCACAGAACATCAGGCATCTGTCTAATTAGAATGACTCTTGCCCCATCAACCCAGGGGCTAACTGAGGTCTAGCCTTATGCATGTCAGCCCAGTGAAACTGCATAAAGCAGATTGTTGAAAAAAAGGGCGGAGATGCCTTCCAAATATCCACTTGTTGAATATTTATAAATGCTTTTCGACTCGCTTTTTTTTACCATCAGTTTACAGGCGAAACCATCCCACCAGAGGTCAATTTAATGTTTTTTTCTGAATATTTTAATCAGCTGTCATCATGTCACTTCTTGCACATCGGAGCCAGTTGTCAGTGGGAGATTTGAGAAGGGCGTGAGGTTTATTTTTTTAATGTTACTGATGACATTTCAAAAGGCAAATTTAAAAAGTAACACAAAATACAGAAAAAACCTTCATAAATAATACACGATTGTCACTAAAGATTTCTCTTGGGTTCTAAGGATGATGTTTTCTTGAGGAAGTGGTTACAGGGCCCTCTGGGACCCAAGGCAGGGACTACCAGTAAGTAACAGTGGTTATAGGCGAAGGGTACCAGCACTGATTTTGGAGACTAAGACGTATTGTACATCATCAAGTAAGAAAGAAGGAGTAAGAGAGAGAGAGAGCTAGGAAAACAGAGCAGGGCTGGGAAAGAGCTTTGAAAAGTGAGATATAAAGAGAGGAAGTTTAAGGTGGTGAAAGAGAGGCAAGAGATGGAATCAAGAAGAGGCAAATCTGGTGTCCAGGAGCTCCTGCATTCGGGAGCATCATCTCCAAGAAAAAGATTGTCCAGCTTCATTTATTTGTGGTGAAAGTTCAATCTGAACCGCAGAGCAATATAAAGGAACAACCCCCTACAAGAGGAAATGAGATGCAGTGGGAGTGCACTCTGCGACATTTTGTAGGAAGAGGTAAAACAGGATAGATTAAGAGTGCAGTATGCGAGTGAGTTTTGTTTATGTGCTACATACTTCAAACTAAATCGACTCCACATTGTTTGCATTAGGGGTATGAAAGTCAGGGCATGAGCAAAGAGTCAGCATTAGAGCAAAGGAGGCTGAGATAGTCGATTGCAAATTTGTATTTTTACTATCAAACTTCTTAAAGTTCAATGGAAAACCTTGCAAACTTCGCAAAATTGCAAAGTTCTGCACTCTGCAACATTAGATTAAAAGCACAACATGTTGCAAAAGGTAAATTTGCAGAGAAAAATAATCAGCATACATGTGCCGTTGTGCAAAGAAAAACACTGCAAAATCTAAACTTGTAGAGAAAACTCCAGCACACATTTTCCATCTTGACTAGGTTTGATTAGAGTGAGAATAATCGCACAATTCCGTGAAACGGTTCGTGCAACGTGCAGAAAGATGTTTCATGGCCACAGGTGAACTTAGACAGAGAATTTAGCAACTTTTACAAAGAGCACATGGCTTTGCCGGAGGTATGTCGTTACAACGCACACTTTTACAACGCATGCACTTACAACGCATTTTTTACAACGCAAAATCCATTACAACGCATTGCATTACAACGCATGACACTACAACGCATTTTTAAAAACTACCTTTACAACGCATTCCATTACAATGCATACTACCTTTACAACGCATACCATTACAACGCATAATATTAAATTGCATTTAAGGTAAGTATTAGATAGTATAGGGGTAAAAATTACTTTTCTAACTCCAGGGGGTGCAACAGTAGGGTAAGTGTTGGATAGTATAGGGGTAAAAATTACTATTCTAACTCCAGGGGGTGCAACAGTAGGGTAAGTGTTGGATAGTATAGGGGTAAAAATTGCTATTCTAACTCCAGGGGGTGCAACAGTAGGGTAAGTGTTGGATAGTATAGGGGTAAAAATTACTATTCTAACTCCAGGGGGTGCAACAGTAGGGTAAGTGTTGGATAGTATAGGGGTAAAAATTACTATTCTAACTCCAGGGGGTGCAACAGTAGGGTAAGTGTTGGATAGTATAGGGGTAAAAATTACTATTCTAACTCCAGGGGGTGCAACAGTAGGGTAAGTGTTGGATAGTATAGGGGTAAAAATTACTATTCTAACTCCAGGGGGTGCAACAGTAGGGTAAGTGTTGGATAGTGTAGTGTAATATTATGCGTTGTAATGGTATGCGTTGGAAAGGTAGTATGCGTTGTAATGGAATGCATTGTAAAAGTAGTTTTTAAAAATGCGTTGTAGTGTCATGCGTTGTAATGGAATGCGTTGTAATGGATTTTGCGTTGTAAAAAATGCGTTGTAAGTGTAGTGCGTTGTAAAAGTTGCGTTGTAAAGGTTGTTCCCCGGCTTTGCCATATAGTAACGCCTTTGCACATTCTAGGCAGAAGTCCCTACAATGACAGAAAATGTGGAAATGGTCACCAGAAGCAGCTAAGAAGGCCTCTCAGATGTCATGCTCTTTCAGTGTGTGGCCTCTCTTCAGGGACTGTCACCAATGATTATGGTCACATCAGTGAGCTACTTCAGAGGACTGCATGCTACCCGCAGGGATTCTTTTATCTATAATATTTGCATGCAAAAAGCAACATTGGCTCATCTTTTAAGTATTTTATTCTGTTGTAATTGTTAAAATAAGTACCAGTGAGCTAGACAATATTAGCATCTGCGATAAAGCACGTGTGTGTCATAAAAATAGTCAGCATTATAACATTTTTGTGCTTTTGTTTGAAGTAAACTGCCATCCCGGGAAAGTTGATAGAGGTGTTGAGTCATTGCACAGAGCCGACTGAGAAATATGCCAAGTGACTCAGGACCGATTGAAACCTGTACCACACATTTGAGCCATCGTAGCAAAGCACACACTACTTGGGCATTTAAGTAACTTGCCATCTCCTGCATGACTACCAGTCTGGCTTCAGATCATGCTGCAGCACGGAGACCACTACTGTCTCTTGTCATCTTCAACCCTTTACATGAAGCTGCTTGATGGTGTGCTCACGGATAACAGCATCAAGATTCATCAATACGCCGATGAGGCAGAACTCTACTTAAAAGTCTCACCTGCTTCACACATCCAACACCCCAAACACTGCTTGCACATCATCCAGCACCTACCTGAAGCTCACCTGATATTTACACGCCCCTATCGCCACCGGAGCGTCACTTTTTTTGATGCTCTGGTGGCGTAGCGCCATTTTCCATATTTACCAAGGTGGTGCTAAGCCACTTAGCGTGGCTTAATGCCACCTTGTAAATATCGCCCTTTCTGCTGCAGTGGGTGTTAATGTGGGTGTTCCACCGCGAACACCCATTGCTTTTTGATACTGCCCCAGATTCACAAGTCTAAGGCTGCACCAAAAACTAACGCCATGGAATACCAGGTGTATTAGCAGGTGTGCAGCATCCTGCAGCACACATGGAAAAAGCAAAAAGCAAGTAGAAATTACAAATGCACACATAGAAGGTGCAAATCACCATTACTGATTGTTTACGTGCAGAAAGTTTCCCTTCCTGCACATAAATAATCATCACTGCAGCACAGGCACCCTTGCAATGGCAGGGTGCCTACTCTGACACTAGACAGCTTTTTTTGCACCAGCACTAGTGGAAACACAGAGGTATGCTGTTTTCTTGTGAATACGGCACATCCCGGCATTTTCAAAATGTCGGAGCGCGGCGCTGCCAAATGTGGCCCTGCATTGCGCTCCAACATGTTTTGCGAACATGCCCCTATGTCTGTTATATGCAAAGAACAACCAACAAGATTGAGTACAAAACTGGCTCGATATGAACCTTGATGGCTTCAAAACCCAACTTTCACAGAACGGAAGGTCACCTGTATTCATCCTGGACACCAGCCTCACCCTCAAGGTACACATTGCCAATAACTGTCTGGGACCAGCTCTCTGGGTTAAAGAAAAACAATTTGTTTCTTCCAGAAAGTGAATTGAGAACTGGTATTAAAGCCCGTATACCCTCACATATGGATGTGGTGATGCTTTACTCCGTGGCCTCCCAGACTCCTCACTCGCACCCCTAAGAGGCATCCTATGTGCCACAGCACATCTCATCCAGGGACTGAAGAAATATGATCACATCACTCCCTTCTGATGGAACTCCATGTGCTCCCTTTCCAGCCTCTTCAATTCACAAAACCCGCTGCATCATTTACAAGGCCATCATGGCCAGCACCCCGGCTTATCTTGTAGACAAGCTCACTATCTCTGGAGGTTCTTTACACACCCACAGCCAAGACACCATCAGACTGCAGACCAAGGATTGCAAAAACAGTAAAAACAAGGCAGCAGCCATTTTCCATCCATGCACTCAGGATCTGGTAGAGTATCCCTGTATCCACCAGGATTGCCCCAATACTGCTCCAAATTAGGAAAGGGCTGAAGACTCACAAACAAACACTACATCACCATTCATTAACAATCCACAACCCTGCTTCCTCTCTTATTTCTTATTGACTTTATGGTTGTACATCAGTCCGCTGCCGCGTGGCTAGGTTTGTGCTATAGAAATAGCACACACATACAGAGATTTAAAGAAAAACCTTGAGAGCGCTGATATGGCCGCCATTGCTGTGGTTTTCCTATTGTGGTGATGGTTGCAGGCTTTTTTTTCAATAAATGTGTCGACCTGATTTCCTAATTATCCCATCGCATCCCCTTTCTGTGCATTGCACCTGATACTTTGTGGTTCCTCTTCATAGGTTGCCCATGCTCCTTTAAGCCCACCAAGGCAAAAATGTTGGGGCAGCCGTAATATTTTGCTTTCCGTGGCACCGTTTCCCCACCTCTTTTCTGTTTCCCACTACCTCCTACCTCTTTTAAAAGCTCATCCGATCCTCACCGTCGTGCAGTCTCAGCATAGGTTGGACCTACCCCTTATTTCATACTGAAGCTGCCACATTGGATCAGCTGTCACAGGTTGGTTTTCTGAGGGTATCTTAACCCCTCATTCCTCAAAGCATCCTGTGCTCCCCCGCGGTCTCTTTCACTCTTCTCACACCTTGGCAGGGCATTGGCAGGAGGTGTGCTTCCAAAAATTATGTCAGCAGAAACCCTCCATTTTTGCAGTGGATCCTCAAATCAGATGTGTCCTTTGAAATTCCATCCCTGGACTTTTAGCTATTTGACTCCCTCGTGCTCCATAGGTAAAGTATTGCCAGCCAGAACCGTGGCAATTCTCAGCAGAGATGTCAAGGCTAAGAGTCACCCAGAATTTGATTTCTGAGGGTTTGGACCAAAGGTTCACATGGAATACTCGTAAAGTGTATTTGACCACTGAGAAACGGTTCAAGACTGAGGATGTGCTCGAGGAACTGAGATTTCTATGTTATGCGTGAAAATGTGCTTTTGGGCATAAAACTCACACTAACTAAATGGCATTGTGCGCCAAGAAATGAGACTCTCACCCAGTGGTTATGTTATGTTATGTTAACTGGTATTTGTATAGCGCATATTCACCGGCAGGTCTCTTAGCGCTTTGCACTGCATGAACCTATGCATTCACTCAGTCTCTGTGCACCCCTATATATGGGTTGTCTTACCATGAGTGCTTATTATGGTGCAAGCTTGACATTACAGCTGTCCCCTGGCGTAGTGTTGAAAATTCTTTAAAATATACGTAGAGTAGAATGTCGTTCCAACCCTTTCACCTCATACTATTGGCTGTTTCATGTTTCATTTCACCTTCTCAAAAGACTTCCTTTTCGAATAAATAAGGGGCTATTTTACACCTGAAAAATATATACTTAATGATCACAGAGTTTCCCGCATTCGATTTTATAACTCCTAATTCCATGCTTTACAGAAAGAAACCTTTTTTGCTACTTTTCCCCAGTGTTAGAAAAATTAATAGGTCTGGCGTTATTGTGGTTAACAGCATTTGTACATGCAACACAGGCCAACAACACTAGTGCATGCCTTTGATTGCATTTATTATCACATTAAAGCCGGACCTATTGACTTTGCCAAAGCTTATTCGTTGTGCTCAAGTCTCATTTGGCTATGCTCCATGATCTGCTCACTGTCTAGTCCATGCATCTTCTAATTCTTGATGCAGGACTACATAACACCGGAACTGGGATGAAATTATACCAGAAGCGCAACATAAGGCATGAAATTCTGTAATTCCTGTAAAAGCGGCAGTCTCTATTTTCTTAATAATCGGCGACTTGTGATGCACCCAGTCGACGATTATAAAGAAAATACATCAGAACTCAACTCTTATAAGTTATTACAGTCCAGTTCTGATATCACAGTGCCTGCTGCCATAGCCAGCAGTTGAGGTGAAAGGCTGGTCAGGTCACGGAGCATAATTGAAGCAGCAGTTTAAAAGCATCAAGAGTGAATGGTGCTTTTCTTTCTTTTGCTTTATTTTAACAGCTTATAATGCCAAGAAGAGAGAGTATGTTTATTTTTTGCACTCCTTAGATAGAGAAATGCAAGAATCTGTCTGCATGTTTCTACACATTCTCGGCTACTACAGCTTTAAAAAACAGAACTGACTTCTCTTGACTGTTTCTAATATCTGTTTGCAACAAATATCTAACAGGTTTTTGATGTGCTTGAGTTTGCACTTGAGGTTCAATTTTTAATGTTTGCAAACATGCTCGCTATTTCATATGAAAGAGCTATGCACCAAGGTTTTAAGTGGATTGTGGGGAAGGTGATGGAGTGACCATGTATTACAGGGATAAAGTAACCCCTGGAATGCATAATAAGGATATTGCAAGTCACCTCGCAGTTCCATAACCTTATAAAGAACTCGATCTTCTGCCTCGTTTTTCTATATGGCTATGCAACTCCTCAGTGACTTGCAATACCCTTATTATATACAACAGGGGGTACTTAATCCCTCACGTAAAACACAGGAGCCTGCAATTTATACAAAATATCCTGTTCTTCAATTTCCTTATTACTGATGACTTCTAACATCTATAGTTGCCTGTAATAACAGAAATTACTTTGCCGATCAATGGTAATAACTTATAGTGGAGTTCTGACATAACAAAACTTTACCTTCTCAAATGTTTTTCTAGATGAACAGTGAGAAGCAGAAATTAATAAATTATGGCCACATATTTAATTTTTGTATTAGTTTTCCTTGGCCTTCAGCCTCATTCCTCTTGGTTGTCATGGAACTCCTCTGTGACTTGCAATCTCTTTTAATGTATGGCAGGGGGTCCTTTATCCCATTTATAATAGGTACTTGAACACAGACAACCCCAAGAGCTCAAGTAGCTACAGCAACATGAAAACCACTGTTCCCTGCATCCTGATTACACCTGTGATCTTAATTCTGAAATGTATAATTAATTTTTGGAGTGGTAATGTATCCACAGGTTTTGCTATGCTCTCGATGGCTGGATATTTGTATCAGGTAGTCCCCTGATTTGTTGCATGGAATGTAGGATTCTAACTAGCATCTGCATAGATTTGGTGGTGGAAATTGCTTATGGTTTGTTGAATATAGTATCTCTTTTGTTTTTCATCTCACCTTGTCATTGACTGTAGATCTTTGATAATGTTTCTGAATTGTATTCAGTGGTGTGTGATAATCAATGTGTACTCGGTTTGTTGTCTTCGATTCTTTGTATTTTAAAGGCTGCTCTTTGGGAAATTATCTCTGGGTAAATTGTAGGGTTCCTACAAATTGTCTGGCAAAGTGTCCTCGAAGTAGAAATGCAGTATTTTGGTGAAGTAGTTTTACTGGTCCTGTGTCCTATAATCCAAGCATTTTCGTAGGTAAGAAGTTGACTGAAAATCAGATATGTCTTTGTCTGTTCAGTTATTTGATGTAAACTGTGGACTATTTTGTAATTGTGGCTTTATCTACGACTCCATATTTAGTAGTAGTCACAATTGTGTCTAGGAAATGAACACATAATTATTCAC
The DNA here is from genome assembly GCF_964204655.1 of Triturus cristatus. Taxonomy (NCBI): domain Eukaryota; kingdom Metazoa; phylum Chordata; class Amphibia; order Caudata; family Salamandridae; genus Triturus; species Triturus cristatus. The sequence goes on along the minus strand of NC_140594.1, from coordinate 434,844,546 downwards.
TCTAAGCAAAAGCAAAACATACCATCATCCATAGCATCATACATTAAGACATTGCTCCAAGACCACAACAATAGCAAAGTATTGCAATACTACAAACTATATCCCCCCTACCATGTAGCAAACAATGGCAAAGTGGCGCTCTATAACACCTCACAACCAGCACCCCCACCTGACGCACATTATTTTGGGACTCATTCCATTGTTGCGTGAAAGCAGCGATGCAACACTTTGCAGTGCGCCCTCCTTGCGTCACAATGGATATTATTTACTGTATGACGCATCATGTGCACAACCCACACAGTCTAGAGCAGTGTAGAATAACCAGACAGCTCATAGGAGGCCATACTGTCGGCAAACGCATACAAGACAAACACCAATGCATAATATCTGTTTAACATAGATGTGGTATAATTGGAAGAAATCAAGGCTGCAAGAGAGTGACAGAGAGTATCCAGAGTTTGGAAAGCCGGGATTTGAAGAAGAAAAGGAAGTCTATAGTTCCATCAAGAAATGTGTCATGGGTGGTTACACAGTGGCAACTACATATTTACAGTTGCAGATACTACTGCTTGACTGGGTATTTTATCATCTAAGATAAGCCTGACTAAGCGACAGAAGGAGCATGATAATGGAGTAGCAAAACAATGGTATTTTGAGTTGGGTGAGTAGGTGGATCTGTTTAATGCGGAGGAGGTTGTCCAGTGTGTTTTTTGGAGGACCAAATGAATGAGACAGCTGCAGTAGTAGGCGGTATGGAGAGAGATCAAGAGGCAGCATGACAACACCCTGCAATAATGACCGACTGGGAGTCCACCAGTGAAACAGTAGTGAGGCAAATCTGTATCTTTCCGAGGTGGAGAAAACATACAATGAAAGTGAAAAGCATTCTGTTAAATTTCTGCAGGTTGGATTCAGATCAGATATTAATAGTCGGCCCTTGTTCACTGGCATGAGAGCAGACATCTTGATTTGTTGACAACCGTACTGGCTGCCAATAGGTTTCTAAGTATAGTCGACAATCCTCAAGGCTAAGCAGATAGTCCGAAATATTATGCTGCCAGGCAGTCTTTCTGGCCATTATAAAATGTAAACTTGTTCATCTGTTGCCATGTATTTATGTGCCATTTATGATTTCTACTGAACAATGACCCATAGGTTGGCATGCCCATAATTTATGATGAATATTGGTCCATGGATTGGTAGGTATGCCCCGAATTTAGGATGTATGTTGGTCCTCAGATTGCTGAAAATATCCAGGTTTTAAAATGTGTAAGGCAAAAATGTCTCATCCAGATTATCCATTTTCTGGAGAACAGTCGAAAGATTAACATTCATAATGGAAAAATAAAATAAAGCTGAGTATTTTTAGAGACAAAATTCAACATGCAGAGGTATTCACACGTGTAGATTTATGCATACGCCTCGGTGGACATGGCCACCATGATGGTTTTCACCAGTGATGGGGACAAATCTCCACCAAGTAGTAGGATTGTGTCTCCATCGCGTTAAGTGTGAGGAGGAGTTTGGCCTTAGGAGACAGTGAATAGGTAGTGTTAGAGCGTTTTTGAAATGTTGCTACAAGCTAAAAAAAATGATCTGAGATCTGCATTAAGAACAATTGTGTGGGAAGCGATAAGTGACCCAAGAAATACCGCAGCACATGATTATTTTAACTTGGTTCTAATCACTTTTAAGGCAAGGTGCTCTGGGCCTTAACCCTTTCTCAATCTGCATTCACTAGAGTTATAAATGGATCAGGAAAAAATATTTCATCCCTAATGGATACAACTGTGCTATCTAAAAAAGCCCATGCATAAATGATGTTAAATTGATCTTCGATCTGTAAATCCTCTCTCTCCTCATCAGATAATTGTTCTTCAAGATAGGGGGCAAGGCAATAAAAGTATTCACTGACATGGTCATACTTATTTTTTGTTTGTCTGTGTCATAGTCTCGTATTTGGGTAGACGGTGTGTGTAATTGTTTGATGTTGTAATGAGTTTCGTTTTTTGATGGGTGTAGTGGATTCCTCTCTGTTCACTCATACCCACCCTTAGAGTAGCAAGTGTGTTTCATGTGTTTGAAGCCTTGACAGACAAAGTGGGTATTTTACTTGAAGTTATAAATTAATGTTGATTTTAATTTTAATTTTTTACAAATATAGTTTAACAAAAATATTTCTTAGACATTTTAAAACATCCTCCATACCAGTGGTTAGCCAAGTGTGGTACTGAGCCTGTTTTGTCTATAGTAGACTTGTAGTAACTTTTGTGAATAACAATTGTCTTACTCTTTTGTAGGTGTGTTTTAGAATTTGCATGTCAATGCCTAAAACCTTCCATAAATGTTCCTTAACCCCAACCCTTTAGTAGTAAATATTCCCTATTTTCCAACTTGTTCCTCCCACATTTACTATAAATATGTTTGCATGCATGTGCATAGATCTCCATTCTCATGGCGGAGATCTTGCACATAAGAGATAGAGCTACGCAGGCAGAGACCCTGGGCCTGAGATTTGTGGATAGCTTCTGTGAGTATGTAAATTAGTTCTATAAGAGTACCTTATCCTGTGCTCTAAAGGCTTTCATGAATTGGCCCAAAGAGAATCTTTTTAATAAAAGTTTGTGGCTAATTTGAATACTACAAAATTATGCTGGAGCAAGCACAAAAGGCGAATCAATTGTAAATATATATATAACAAAAACAATGGGAACGCATGTGTGTTTCTACAAAGGCACTAGTTTGCCTGCATACAAATTTCATTTAAATATGTCTATATTTATATTTCAGCCAGTGTGAGACTAAGTTGAAAGTCGGTAAATAGTTTTTGGGGAGAAAAAGAGGTGTGGGGGGAATCCTAATAGCAGCAGATCATATTTCTTTATGTTTAAACACGTCAGGCAATGTGTGAGTGGATCATCATTAGGATAAAGGAAGTTTGGAAGACCTAGATGTTGATTCAAAAAGGTTTGTCAGAGTACGTAAAAGAGTACTCCTGCAGAACCTCTAAAACGGAAATGGAATGGGAATAACATAGAAATGTGTAGATACAGTTGTTACAGACAGAAAGGACTGTGCCTTCCTATACAGTTGTTCCAGATTGAAAGCACCGTGCCTTCTTATACAGTTGTTCCAGACTGAAAGGACTGTGGCTTCTTATACAGTTGTTTCAGACTGAAAGGACTGTGCCTTCTTATACAGTTCTTCCAGATTGAAAGGACTGTGCCTTCTTATACAGTTGTTCCAGACTGAAAGGACTGTGGCTTCTTATACAGTTGTTCCAGACTGAAAGGACTGTGGCTTCTTATACAGTTGTACCAGACTGAAAGGACTGTGCCTTCTTATACAGTTGTTCCAGACTGAAAGGACTGTGCCTTCTTATACAGTTGCTCCAGACTGGAAGGACTGTGCCTTCTTATACAGTTGTTCCAGACTGAAAGGACTGTGCCTTCTTGTACAGTTGTTCCAGACTGAAAGGACTGTGCCTTCTTGTACAGTTGTTCCAGACTGGAAGGACTGTGCCTTCTTATACAGTTGTTCCAGATTGGAAGGACTGTGCCTTCTTATACAGTTGTTCCAGATTGAAAGGACTGTGCCTTCTTATACAGTTGCTCCAGACTGGAAGGACTGTGCCTTCTATACTGTTGTTCCAGACTGAAAGGACTGTGCCTTCTTATACAGTTGTTCCAGATTAAAAGGACTGTGCCTTCTTATACAGTTGCTCCAGACTGGAAGAACTGTGCCTTCTTATACAGTAGTTCCAGACTGAAAGGACCGTGCCTTCTTGTACAGTTGTTCCAGACTGAAAGGACTGTGCCTTCTTATACAGTTGTTCCAGATTGAAAGGACTGTGCCTTCTTATACAGTTGTTACGGACTGAAAGGACTGTGCCTTCTTATACAGTTGTTCCAGATTGAAAGGACTGTGCCTTCTTATACAGTTGTTCCAGATTGAAAGGACTGTGGTAAATATTCTTTTTACCTAAACTGAATTTCATACGGAATCTTTAAAATAAAGTAAAATAGCTCAGAATAACAAGAGGCAGAATCCGTGGTATAAGAGGGTTTCTAAATGGGCTTTATTCCATCCAAAATGGCCGACTCGAGTCGCGGCCTTCAGGTTCCGTCACCACGAGGGTTCAGGAAGTGAAGTACAATACTTTATTGACAAGAAGTAACTTTTATAGGTCATACATTTACAATGAAACAAGTGCAAAAAGGCGTAACAATTGATAAGATAAATTAACATAGTGATACGTAATCGAAACTAGGCGTAATAAGGAGCAAAAAGAAACATGATTGGCTCTGATTATCTTACATAGGTGGATCTATACGATAATACTTAACATGGATGCGTGCGCAGCAGCATGACGTGTGATTGACGTGCAACTAGGGGGTGAAGGGGACTTGACATTTAGCTCTATATGTGGAGACGAGAAGTCTAGGGGGTCATGTCAACCTAATCCCAAATCATATCTAACATCCTATGTTTAGAGAACTATGTTATCCACAAGGAAGGACTCTCGGACAGAATCTATTCTATACTAACTGTATGTGCGTGTACAAGCGTCTAAGTGCCTATATGAGAAGCGAGGGGCAGAAAACTTTCCATGGCAACAGGGCTATGAATCACTTGCAGGAGGACGGAAAGGCTGAGTCCTTTGCTTGTGAGCTAAAGGAAATGTTTACCTAAATCACTAGACAGGAATGCATCGGCTGAAGAGCAAAATAGATAATTCGAAGGTGAAATACAGCTTCTTGGCAGGCAGGCGAAAACTGGCCGAGGCAGGCACCGTTAGCTGCACAGGGAGTAGGACAAAGTTCATGGATACAGATGCGAGCTCAAGCTGAAACTGTCAGAGACAGAGAGCAGGGAAAGGCTTTGAGGAAAGAATCGGGCCTACTTGCCTGAACTGTAAAAATGGAGTACCTTAGCCATATAAAGTCGGTGGCTTTTCATACTTAGGAATTGAATATCCAGCCCATTGATGGCGGATCTGACAGGGAACATGTCGACGGTAGACACACATATGTTTGCGTCTTGGAAACTGGAACTGGAGGGAACACACATGCATTTGTAACATGCATATAGAACCGTTGGGGTCCAAGATAGGGGACGCAACTGATCAGGAAAATCCACATTTCCACATTCCCTCCTTGTCCCCTACTTGCCCTTCAAGAGATATCAATCTTCATCATTCCATCGATTTGCTCATGGAGCATCATTTCTTCTTCCTTCCTTTTCCGGCATTTTGAACGAGAACTTTGATATGGAATGCATGATGTGGCACACAGACCACAAATCGCTGGTCCACATTGTAGGCATAAACAACAACTGAAGAGCATAAAAAGGCCAATACCTAGGAAAGATAGAACTCTCCATCCCCAGGCTGATATCACACTCCAAAACCACCCGGACCACGTCCAAGTGCCTGGATTCTCGTGTATCTGGCTTACAATCTTATGAAGGCGTGTTATAGCTTTATATACAGATGGCGAATTTTCTGGTATGAATATGCAGCAGCTGGATCCGATGACCCTGCAAGCTCCGCCCCTATCGGCCAGGATGACGTCAAGGACAAGACGATTCTGGAGAACAACAATTCTCATCACTGATTGTTCCTCTGTCAGATTGCCTAGGGCGGCTATAGTCTCGTTTACTACAGCTTCAAGAGTCTTGGTGAGTCTGCGTATCAGCTTACTATTTGATATTGTACCTATATAGGGAAAGATACCTTTATTGAAATCTACATACTTGTCCCATGCCGTCTCAGTATAATCGACAACTGGGAGATCTCTACGCTCTCTTTTGTGTACTAAATGAACATTTCGATAATAGTCAGGGGGAGCTAGGAAAACAGGTGGCAAAAGGAATGCTATGTAACAGGTACCATCCCAATCTAGAGGCAGACGCATATATGCCGTCTGACCACATATAAAGTAAGAATGGCGAGAAGCTCTAAATGAAGATTTCCCTTGATCACTATATTCTACTGTAGTAACGCATTTGCTATGGCCCATGTGTATGGAACCAACTTTTCTCACACATAATTCACCCTTAACTAGAAATACTGACATAGTGGGCAGAATTAATTCAACTTCGGATTTGACGTTCAAAATCATGAGATTAGGCGTAAAATTACCTAATTTATACACTTCATTTTCTAAATCAGTTCCTGTTCTACTGGGGTGACCCTCCTTATTAGGGTGACAGACTTTGAATAAAACTAGATTCAGATTTCCCCATATCCAATGTTGTTGATAAACTGCTGTGTCTGGGTCTATGGAATTTAGTAAACTAAACCATGCTCCACAGGAGCCATTGTGTGTGAACGGATGTGGAAAGAAAGGCAGAACTCCTTTGTTATTCTGATAGGGAGGGAGTCGGCCACACACCCAACAATTGGTGGCATTACTAGTCTGATGGGAATGATGTAACATACTAATGAAGGTGTTATTGCGCAGCGCAAGTCTATAAGATAATTCATGTGGCGGTAGGTCACTAAAAGAATGTTCAGCAGTAATATTATAAACATGTCTAGAAATAGGATGATATATGTGCAAAATCACACTCGTAATGATTATTAAAACACTCAATAAAAACAGAATTAATAATGTCCTCACACAGTAGCTACGCAGTGATTTACAATACGCCTGTCGTTTCAACATTTCTCTGGTATTTTCTCTACTCAGGTCCAAGGGATACATGTCAGAGACAATTCAACCGCTTCACCTTGGAGAGGACTTAAACAATCAAATTGCTCGACTGTTTGGGCCTAAGTTTTAATTTATAGTTCTGAGAGTCATTCCTTTCAACAAAGGGAAGTTTTGAATCAGTCTGTGAGGGAGTGCAGGGCACAGTGTCTATATCCGAGGATAGTCCATGAAATTTCTTAACGTGGCTGGAATGTATCCATCCTTTGCGGCCCTCCACTTTCACGGCTGTTCTTGTGGTCAGCAGGACTAGCTTCGGTGTTTTCCACCTGGGCTCCAATTGGGTTTTCCGATCGAAATTCCTCACAAACACCAGATCCCCCGGAGCAACGTCATGGGGTTTCACCTCAGTGTTGTCAGGAAAAGCTGCAGCTACCTGTGAACGACAAGATTGTAGTGCAGACATCAAGGAAGCCAGGTAATCTGTCAGCATATTACAATTAACATCAGTTATTTTACGTGGTACAGGCGTCCCCCACATATTTGGTGGCCTTCCGAAGATCACCTCATACGGGGATAGCCCTGTTCGAGAGTGTGCTACCATTCTTATGTAAAATAGTGCAACTGGTAAGGCTACTATCCAGTCAACACCTTTCTCCTTACATATTTTAGACAATCTGATTTTCAAAATTTGATTATGTCGTTCCACGAGACCTGCTGCCTCGGGGTGTCGGACACAGTGGAATTTCCACTGATATCCCAACAAAAGTGAGACATGTTTCATTAATTCGGATGAGAAAGGCTGGCCGTTATCTGAATATACAACACGTGGTAGCCCGTACCGTGGGAAGAATTCTCGAACTAACTGTTTGGCAGTAGTCGGGGCCGTGTAATCTGATACTGGGTACGCCTCAGTCCATCGGGAGAGAGCGCAGACAACTACAAGAACATATTTGAATCCTCGACATCGTTCCATCTGGATATAATCCATTTGGAGCACTTCAAAAGGATGATCAGGAGTCTGGAATCCACCCTGTTCTACGGGAACACTTTTTCCCGGGTTGAACTGACAACATATCATACAGGTACGGACCTTTTGTTTAGCTGCTGCTCGTAAATGTTTATTGAACCAAATGTGTTGAATGCTATCTAGCATAGCTTTTTCTCCTAAATGCGCCGGGCTGTGAATTGTAGCTATAATGGCTTGGACCATAGAGTCAGGAAGAAACCATACAGATTTCTCCTTCGTCATCCATCCCTGATCTGTCTGGATCCCTCCTAGTTCAGTCCATTTCTTTAATTCTTCTGCAGTAGCATGTGTCTGTATGTCAATTACGTCAAGTGCGGGATCCTTAATTGTCATACACTGTGTTGGTGTCTGAACTATTGGCTTTGTCATGTCTAATGTGCGATTCTGAGCAGTCTGTTTAGCTGTTCTGTCAGCTAAATCATTGCCTTGAGAAATGATATCAGTAACCTTCGTGTGTGCTTTACATTTCATAATCGATATAGCAGTGGGTAGATGTATTGCGTCTAACAAGGCATGAATGAGGAGTCCGTGCTGAATGCGGGCACCATGGGAGGTTAAATAACCTCTCTCTCGCCACAGTACGCCGAAGTCGTGTACAACTCCGAATGCATAACGTGAGTCAGTGTATACATTAACTTTCTTATTTGTGGCTTGAATACAGGCTTGTGTTAGAGCAATAAGTTCTGCTGCTTGGGCTGACAAAGTATCTATACAATTTGTCTCAATAACTTCAGTGTCTGTTGTGACTGCATACGCGGCCACTAAATCTCCTGTACTTGTTCTCATGCACGATCCGTCTACATACAACGTCAGGTCTGGATCTAACAATGGAACGTCTGTCAAGTCTTGTCTAGGTTTCGTCTTTATTTCAATGATTTCAACACAATCATGAGCTAGTGGGTCTGTTCCAATTATAGGTAATAGTGTAGCAGGATTCAATGTATTACACCGTTGGATCTCTATGTGTGGTTGAAACAATGTCAGTTCATAACCGGTAAGTCTTGCTATGGTCAAGTGTTGTGTTTGTGTTCGGTTCACAAGAACCTCTACTGCATGTGGTACTTGTACTGTCAATGGATGTCCTAATACTATGGCATCGCTTTGTCTGATTGCTAAAGCTGTCGCCGCCACTGATTTCAGGCATGCAGGCAAAGCCTGAGCTACGGGATCTAATGTACTGGAAAAATAAGCACATGGCTTGCGTGATCCTGCTTGATCCTGAGTGAGTACTGACAAGGCAGTACCTTCACGTTCTGTAACAAAGAGTGTAAAATGTTTGCTATAACATGGTGTTGCTAAAACAGGTGCTTGACATAAAGCTTCCTTTAGGCTTTCAAAAGCTTGTGTATGTTCCTGAGTCCAAGGGAGAACAGTCGATGTGGCTGCCTCCTGTGTGGTTAGCTGAATGAGTGGTTTTGCTAGAAATGCGTACTGAGGGATCCACTGCCTACAATATGAAGTGAGGCCTATAAAAGCCCGCACTTCCTTTTGTGTCTGGGGTATTGACATGTTAGCAATTAACTGAATGCGGTCGGGTGTAAGCTGCCTTCCCTCCTTGGACAGCGAGTGACCAAGATAAATAACTCGCTGGACACAGAATTGCAGCTTAGAAGGAGACACCTTGTGCCCCTTGTCGGCTAGAAAATGTAAAACTGTCAGAGAAGCCTTTTCACATTCAGGTTCGCTTCTCGCGGTGATCAGCAGATCATCGACATATTGAAGCAGTGCAGTATTGACTGGCATGTGGATACTGTCAAGTTCTCGTTTCAGTGCTTGGCTGTAGATGCTGGGGCTTTCTGTGAATCCTTGGGGAGCGCGTGAGAATTTAAAGCTGCGCCCATTTAAACTGAATCCGAACAAATATTGGCTTTCCGGATCTATTGGGACGCTGAAAAAGGCATTCTTGAGATCAATTACAGTAAAGAATGTTGCTTCGGAATCAATTGCTGTCAATAATGATGATATATCAGGGACCACAGGAAATTGTGGTACAATGCACTTGTTTAGTTCACGCAAATCAATAACCAATCGGTATACTGGTGGGGCAGTAGGATCAGTTCGTTTAAGAATCGGAATTATCGGTGAATTACATACATTGGAGTCTGTTTCTACAACTACTCCCTGGGCAATTAGCTCATCAATGATTTTCAGCAAAGCCACTACAGCATCATGCGGTAACTTGTATTGTCGCATTCGTGGTAGTACCACTCCTGCTTTCAATGTGACTCGGTATGGTGTAATGTTCATGCAGCCAACATCCGTAGGGCCTTGTGCCCATAGATGTACTGGTAAAGTCTGTAGTCGGGGATCCATGTCCCTAGACACATAGTGACCTTTAAAATCACGTAGAAACAACCTTACTCCTTCCGGAGAACAACATATTATGGCTCCTAGTGCTTTCAGAGTTTTAATTCCTAACAGATTTTCTGGGCATGATTTAGTAAGCAATAAATCTGTAGTTCGTGTCAAAGGTCCTATCGTAAGTGGGAGAGGCTGTGATACTTCATTAACAATAGGTTTTCCTGAAAAACCAAGGGAAACATTTTGAGAGCCTGAGAGGGGTGCCCCTGGAACTTCACTACGTTTTATAGTTGTTCGACTTGCCCCTGTATCGAGTAAGAATTTTCTATCTTGACCTAATAATTCACTATGTACATACGGTCCTTCTTGATCTACAGGAATCTCGATGAGCGGTAAGTCAACTTCCCTCTCTAGGCTTGTTCATGCGTAACGCTGATACTCAGGATATTCATATTGTGCAGTCTGATACATTTGTCGTGTTGTGGTTTGTGTGGCAGTAGCAGGCAACGGTGGTGCAGCTGGCACAAACTGTATGGGCTGCTGTGAGGCTGGCATGGACTGTTGCTGAACTGGCATGGACTGTTGCTGAACTGGCATGGACTGTCCATGCTGCATAGCTCCTTGTTCATTCTGATCTTGTCTAACTAATCGTGGTCTCTCTTTTGCAATACCTGTAGCTATATTACGTTTCAGGACTGGACAATCGTGTACATAATGGCCTAGTTGTTTACAGTAATTGCAGGTTCCTCTTACAGGAGCTGTAGAATCACCAGAATGTGTCACACCCTTTTTGTGACCCTCTGCTGGTACTGTCTGAGAAACTAGCATTTTCATTTTTGTATCCTTCATGCGTCTATGCTCGTGTTCTTGTTCATCCCTAATTCTATTGTGATGATACTGTAACATTTGTAGCATTTGTGACGGAGTGTTACTTTGCCAGGTACTCTCGAATTTCAATATTCTATTCTTCACTGGAGGCAATGCATTTTCCACTAATTTTGTCACAAATAAATGTGGATATGAGTCACTACTTGCTTTTATACCACTGTTTATACCAAAACATTTTTCAAATCGAGCATAATAATCGCTTGTGTCTTCATCTTGCTTTTGTTTGCAGGCTGTGATTGCACCCCAATCTTCCTTTTTTGTAGTTAATAGACGTGGCAGTACCTGTACTAGTAAACCTGGTAACAGTTTAACTTTATCCCCGAGCCCTGAACCTGCAGTTCGGGCCCTTTCTTCCTCTGCTAATGCTGTCCAGTCTATCTTTTGGTCTCCCACTTCCCACTCTTTTTCTTTCAGTTTTTCATAGATGCCAGCAGGCAAAAGCACCTTTAATATCGTCATAATATCAGGAAAGGTGTACTCTCCCATTAGTAACATGTCTTTAATTTCTCGGTGGAAACCCGCTGGGTCTTTGTCATGACTAGGTACTACTTTCTTCATTTCTAATAATTCCATTTTTGATATGGGTGTGTAAACAAATACACGGTGAAACTCATTGTCTTCGCCTTTTATTGGGTGCACTTCTCGTAAAGGATTTTGTCTATCCATATAGTACGGCGTTCTTTCTCTGTGGGGCAGCGAGAGAGAATCCGGATTTACAAAAAGGACATACTGTTTACGTGACACTAATATCTCTTTAATTAGCTTGTTACTAGAACCTCTCCATCTGTTCGTGAGTAGTTCCGTTAATATATCAGGTAAAGGACCAGGGTCAGCATGTTGGCTCTTATATAATATAAGGAGTTGCTGAATCATATAGATTCCAGCTAAACGTTGTTCGTCTGCACTGAGATTAAAAAACGTGTGTGCTACGGTCTCATCACCGTATTTTTCAGGACTGTCAATCCAGTGAACAGCTGATCTGGCTAATTCTTGCTCATCCATGGAATCGAGGAGGTGGTAACCCCTTCGTTCTCGCAGTATTTTATCTGCGGCTTGAAACAAATGTTCAGGAGACTTCAGATTTATTACAGGCGTCGGATACGTTCTGCTATTATTTGGGCATACAGAGTGTATGGGATCAGAAAAACATCTAGCATTATCACAGGATCTTCCTCTGCCTACATAGGCTATGGTCTCTGACTGTCTTGCGGAATTCCCTGATTCGGACACTTCATCTTGCTCGAACTCGTCTGTTCCCAATCTTTCTTCATGAATACGCTCTATTTCTCTACGGATTTTTCGGCACATGGCTATTATACAATTTTGCTTATCGTGTCTCCCTTCTGATATATTCTGGCTCCATCTTGTAAGAATAAGCATTGCATTCGGGTCTACCCCCGGACGGTCTTGATTTCTGATCACACAGTTTATGAGGAAACGTAACAGTTCCCCCTGTATCTCTACTTTCTGGAATTCCATAGCTCTGTTAATACATCCTGGATCTCGTCCTGTTTGAACAAAATGATATATGTTATCTAGATGCGTACTCATTCCTGGTAACCTTGCTAAATACTCGGCGGCTCGCCTGATGCGTAATGATGCCAGGACCATTTCGTCCTCTTTACCAACCACCGGGTCATATCTACAATTTACAAGGAGTTCCTTAAGCGTACGTTCACTTACGAATTTAGGTGTACGTGAATGCGCTGATTCTTGAAAGACAAGTTTATTTATTCTGGGTGGTGTAAAGGTATTGCTAGCACCTCCCGTGGCCCCATCTGGGGCGTCGGGTGTGAATGGGTTCGTTGAACGTGACACAGCAACTATGGGTGTCGATACCACTGTAGAATCGACTGCGGGGACAGATGTGCTTGCCGAAGCTTGTATCGGGACTTGCTGTTGCACGGGGTCGGATACCTGATCCTGACGTTGAACCCCTCCGCCAGACGGTCTATGTAGTGTGGCGTTAGCATACTCGGGAGCTGTGTCGTCTAGATATGAGGAAAGAAAAACATCTTCTGCGGTTCTGGGATGCCCTTTTTGATGTACCTTAATTGGAAATAACGGGGGTGGCAAGTCTTTTGGCATCCCTGGAACAGCCTTTGGTAGTCCTTCGGCTAGAAGGGGATACATACCATTCATAAGAGCATTTCTTTGTCTATTTACTTGTTCTGACTTCACTCGGATACCTTCCTCAATTAATAGATTTTCTTGAACTTTATTTGAACTTTCTTTACTCCTCTCTTCTTGTCTACGTGCTTTTTCTGTACGTCTATGAGATTCTTTACGCCATAACTCAACAGCGTCTTTCTGTGACTGTCTGACCTTTCTTTTCCATAACTCTTCCTCCACTTTCATGATGCACTCTGCATCCCAGGTTCCCGCTGCGGGCCACCTTTGACTTTCCGGCAATCCCTTGGTATAATCTACCCACAGATCAAGAAACAATATGGCATCTAAGCCATGCTTGTGGTACATAAAATGCCCTGGAGTGTCCCTAGGAGGAATAGGAACTGCTTCTTCAAGCACCCCTTTTCAGGTAGTAATCTGTCTTAACTTCGAGAAGAGCGGCATATTGACAACTGATCTGATACTTACTCTTGAAATCACTTAATACGAAAAACACAATAATGAACAGCGAACAAAGAACAATCATTCATACCACAATATGCAAGACATTTGAACACTTTAAACATTGAACATTAAACATTTTAACAATAACCGACAATGATGACAGTCTGCCTAACTAATCACCACGCTGAATTCTTGACAATAACTAAATACTTCGGAATACTTGATATACTGCTAAACAGTACATATACACTGCTAAACAGTGCAGACCGGATTTGTGTACCCAAATCCGTCTTGACCGGCACAACCTATGTGCGCGTCAACACGCCTCCTCGGCGATGGTACTCACCGAGTAGCTCCTTGAAACGGAAGGCCTCAGAGAATGGACAGGACTCGATGACTGCGGACAGCGGACCCTCTGGACATCGGGATTTCGAAAAACCTGGTGGGCTTCTGTATACCTCGGATCTTGCTCTCTCAGCTAGGCTCTGGTCGGGATACTTCGCACTTCTCACCGCCTCGTCTGGGTTGATCGCAGCCTCAGTCGCCCCCGCTTGACCGGAGGGAGCTTACAGGAAATCCTGCTGGTACGCGTTTATGGTCCGTCCAGCTGTGGCAGGAGACCGGGCCTGCAACGCACCGCCGGCGCGTGAGATGAGAAAGTGTCCCTGTTCGGGCGCCATTATGTGGTAAATATTCTTTTTACCTAAACTGAATTTCATACGGAATCTTTAAAATAAAGTAAAATAGCTCAGAATAACAAGAGGCAGAATCCGTGGTATAAGAGGGTTTCTAAATGGGCTTTATTCCATCCAAAATGGCCGACTCGAGTCGCGGCCTTCAGGTTCCGTCACCACGAGGGTTCAGGAAGTGAAGTACAATACTTTATTGACAAGAAGTAACTTTTATAGGTCATACATTTACAATGAAACAAGTGCAAAAAGGCGTAACAATTGATAAGATAAATTAACATAGTGATACGTAATCGAAACTAGGCGTAATAAGGAGCAAAAAGAAACATGATTGGCTCTGATTATCTTACATAGGTGGATCTATACGATAATACTTAACATGGATGCGTGCGCAGCAGCATGACGTGTGATTGACGTGCAACTAGGGGGTGAAGGGGACTTGACATTTAGCTCTATATGTGGAGACGAGAAGTCTAGGGGGTCATGTCAACCTAATCCCAAATCATATCTAACATCCTATGTTTAGAGAACTATGTTATCCACAAGGAAGGACTCTCGGACAGAATCTATTCTATACTAACTGTATGTGCGTGTACAAGCGTCTAAGTGCCTATATGAGAAGCGAGGGGCAGAAAACTTTCCATGGCAACAGGGCTATGAATCACTTGCAGGAGGACGGAAAGGCTGAGTCCTTTGCTTGTGAGCTAAAGGAAATGTTTACCTAAATCACTAGACAGGAATGCATCGGCTGAAGAGCAAAATAGATAATTCGAAGGTGAAATACAGCTTCTTGGCAGGCAGGCGAAAACTGGCCGAGGCAGGCACCGTTAGCTGCACAGGGAGTAGGACAAAGTTCATGGATACAGATGCGAGCTCAAGCTGAAACTGTCAGAGACAGAGAGCAGGGAAAGGCTTTGAGGAAAGAATCGGGCCTACTTGCCTGAACTGTAAAAATGGAGTACCTTAGCCATATAAAGTCGGTGGCTTTTCATACTTAGGAATTGAATATCCAGCCCATTGATGGCGGATCTGACAGGGAACATGTCGACGGTAGACACACATATGTTTGCGTCTTGGAAACTGGAACTGGAGGGAACACACATGCATTTGTAACATGCATATAGAACCGTTGGGGTCCAAGATAGGGGACGCAACTGATCAGGAAAATCCACATTTCCACAGGACTGTGCCTTCTTATACAGCTGTTACAGACTGAAAGGACTGTGACTTCTTTGCGCTTTGGACATTTTGGTGTTGATTCACAAACGTATGTACAAAAGTACTGCTTTCTGAACTCCTGAATGCTTTTTTGGATTGCCCCCTAAGGTTAGTAGCACAACTGTATCTAGGATGTGTGTATTGTTGATCAAGCATCAGCAACAGTGGGATTCATATTTAGTCTCACTTTTTGTATACAGAGATGTCACTCAAGTGAAGTAGTTTCAATGACGGCAGAGAATTGCTTATCTGCAGCAGAGATTAGCTTCTGTCTGTCTAACAGTGAAGCTAATCTCCACTGCCGACAGACGAGCAATGCATTGTGCGCAGTAGGAGACACAGAAGCTAGTGGGCAGCACCTTGGCGCAAGAGGGGAGTTGGGAGTAGGGGCTTTTTGAGGTTTATGATAGTTTGATGCACAATTCATCTCCACCTTTTCCTGCAACATCTGTGAACATCTGTATGCAGATGTGGCTGAAAAGCTTGTGCACCTTTGTTAGGAAAGATCCATGTGCAGTTGTTTCAGGAATGTGATGAGACCGTCTCAATGCAAGATCTCAGTGACCTACAGTCAAATCCATGCACTTGCTAAGGTTTGCGGCTCACATTTTATGTCCACGTTATAACTGACATTACTTCAAAACATACCTTCCTAGAATCATTATTGCGGCTGGATAATGACTTATTCCTCTCATGACACCCTTATTAGGACGATGTCATCTTTTTCAGTAGTCATGGGTCTCTAAAAAATTCAGCACATCTGCACACCGCGCCTATAAACGACTTGCTCTTATTGGTTTGAATGTGATGATCACTCATTGGCAAGACAAGAGATTGACACAACCCATTTGGAAGTCACTTACGCCCAGCATAAAATGCGTCAGGCCTCCCAGCTGACACAGTGCCACTGCGAGTTGCGTGATATCGGCAGGGCCGTAGCTTCAGGGGGATGTGGAGGTGTTGCACCCCCTTAATAAATTCATTTTTAGATAAATAGTTGGGTACAGGTGCTTTCAGTTGGGTATTTTTGAGATGTCAGTCGGAGTTCAGCAGGAAGTTTTACATACACACAGACAAAAACGCACACACACACTCTGCTTTGAAAAATATTGGTTATTTTACAAAATATTTTGTTTTCTCTCTTAGAACTCCTAATAATGTGCATTCCTTTCCCTGGACACCTTCCCCCTTAGGCCCCTCTCAGGCACCCTGCTTGTCGTCTAATGTATTGAAACATTACATGCCAGCCTGACTGTCAGAAAATCTGAAGCTCGCCCCCCGCCCCCCATTCTTACTGACCAAGCTACGCCCCTGGATACTGGCCCTCTTCGCATAGTCACCTGGTGAAGTGCAGATATCACACAGTGAACAGTGGGTGAGCTGTAAACCCCTGCACAAAGTGGTTTTCCAGCTTCTACTTGAAACTTCCAACTTAAATTTCATTTTCATGTTTTACAACCACTCCATGAAATGCAACGCAGTGTATTTCGGTGGATAGTAGTGGTTGTCTTGGTGAGTGATGGGAGCAAAGCTTCGGCCCTCACCAGGGCCACTCCCCCTCCAATGTCTGTGTATAGCTACTCAGGTCCTGATGGGCTCTAAACTCCGCCCCATTTCCAGAAGTGGAAGGGCCATTAATTGCAGCACCAATGAAATGCAGAAAATCCATATTCTAATGATGCAACATACAACCGAAATATATCATCACGTCTGGAACATGTGCTCAAATGCTTTCTTTTGCAACTAATTCATTGATGGATATAGTAGTTCGACCTCTGCACTTGACTGAAGTTGCTTGTGAATTCTGCTACCAGTTTAAATCCTTAGGATTTTGGTCCAGCATGGAGGTCTGGTATTACTGCTGTCTGCATTAGATCTGTATTAGACTTCTGTATAGTGTGCTTTACTTATTCTAAGACAAAATCAAATGTCAGTGCCGGTCTGCAAACGGGATGCCCAAATGTGTCCTTTTTGTGTCACTTTAGTAATTCATACCTTTAAAACTATTGACCTACCTTATCATGTTAATAACATAGGTTGTATTAAAATGCATTTTCGACTGGCTCCCTCTGTGAGAGGGTGGCTCGTGGAGAGTAACAGTCCTGCCAAGTGGTCACATGCCAGTGTGACAATGTAAGCCAACTCTGCATTCTTACCCAGAGCGCTTTGCAAGCTGGGACATTGAAGCCCATTTGTACAATGAGGAAAGCAAAACTACATGTCCCAGAAGGCAAAGTGCTGGTGGCTCAAAGCCCCAAAAGTCTAATTACTGAATGCCAAAAGCCATGACTGACCGAAGGTTTCACACATGAGTAGGAAACTTTACAGTTCTGTGGCTTCTTGACTGGCACACACTGAAAAGCGATCATGGTTGTGGCAGAATCAGTCATGGCAGAGATAAAGATTGTTACATGCCAACATCTCCCTGGAAATGCTGGTAGGTCTGCGTAGCTGGCATTTGTTGTTTATTACTATGTAGCCCCATGGGTGCATATTGCTGTCTTTGGTCATTGAAGGCTATGCTTTCTGCAGATAGTAATACATCTTTACATATTGACAGTGATACATATTTGAATCTGGGGCATTTGTGTCCATTGGGGGTTGGTGAAGAAAATACTCTGGTGCTACTGATGCATATACTGTCTAGTGCTAGTGATGAACATATTGCCTATGGCCAGTGATGAATCTATTCTCTGGGGATGTTGATGCTCACACCAGTATTTGGAATCTGTTGTATTTTAATGTTTGCTACAAATAATGCATATTAAAGTAACTGATTGGCAATGAGCATACAGCTTAAGGCCAGTGAACTACATGCTGTTGTAGCTAATTAATGTTCACTCTAGCCATTATTACTTAAACTCTGTGTCATCATAGCTTGTACTCCATAATTCATGATTTTTTGATGTTGGGAGACATTGTAATTTTCTCTTTTACATTGATTTGTGTCTTTCTATTAATGTCACTGAAATCAATTCATGTGACATCATTGGTTACGCAAATTAGTACTAATACTTAAGAATTTTAAGAACTTTATAGTGTTGAAGGTTCCACCTTGGGCCACATAGCACATGTCAATATGCACAAGGCCAGACTCACAATTGTAGCATCTGGCAATATCATATTTTGCATCATAAGCCCACAACCTTGGGCCAGAACCAGCACCTGCGGCTACTATGAATCTTTTGTGCTTCTTTTTTTTCTTTGCAGTTTTATATAGCGCAAACTCGACCCAAAGGTATTGGAGCGCTTTACATGAGCACAAGTTGCGTTACACAAGGACACATTCATTTTTGGTAGGCACAGGCAGATTAGGCGATTTGCCCAAAATCACAGGATGTTGATCCGATGCCGAGGCTCGAACCTGGTTTACCAGCGCCAAAGTTGACAGCTCTGGCTGTTGCGCCACACCCTCCCTCCTTGACACAGAACTCACTAGCCCAACGTTACCACCCATCATTGTAATGCTGCTTCCTTGCTGTAGCAGTTCTATGCATGCAAGGGAAGCTTTGAACACTAATGCGCAGTTTGCATCTCTTGTATGTGAAGAATATCACTTTCACAGCTGGACACAATGTGTGTGGATAGCAGCAGCAGTGCATACAGTGCAGGGTAGACTAGTTGAGTGGGCTTCAAATGTGCCCTGCTGCTTGGACATATTCAGCCCTACAGTTTGTGGTTCCTTCCCTGTCTACATGGCTCTTATTTCTTCGCACTCCACATCTCTGCTTTGCACCTATGATTCCCATTACAGCATGCACGCTCTCCTTTTTGCTTCACTCCCATTTGCACCCTGAATGCCTCACTCTTTAACATGACAGACCCACTTGAAGCTGTGCTCTCCCTTTGTAGCCTGCACTGCTCCTGATCCCGTCAATCTTTTTTATGGTCTAGCTTGACAGCGCAGCTGTCGCCAGAAAATTATGTGAGCATTACTTGAGAGAGGCTTCGGCTCCGCCCACATTTTGGGAGCCAGGAGTAGTTTTTTTGATTGAGGAGAAGTTGTGTACTTTCACAAAAAACTTTCAGCCCTCCATGTAGCTGTGATAATTTGTTCGGTCTAGCCTGGGCAGCGCATGCGCTGCAAGGCATGATGTGTTCAGGCATGGACTTGATGCCAATCTCTGTCCATATTTTTCATTGGCTTGTTTCATTGTCTACTGAAAAATTGTGGCATTTCATTGGTCAATAGGTTTAGTAGTCCCTCCATAGTACCGTCTTGTCTTATTTTGTAACCTCTCAAGTGTTGTTACTCAGAAGGCTTTAATTACAGCCTCCAAGCACTATTTTCTCAAATAGCTTTGTCCAGCCTTGCAGGCAGGACCCACTCTCTTCTAATGCTTTAAAAAAAAAGAAATCTTCATAGCACGGGCGCTGCACACATTTGCAACGCAATGGGTCTCACATTTGCTAGAGTTTAAGCTATAGGCATTGTAAATGACAACGCCTTTTATGTATTTGTTTAAAAAACAACACATAAATAAGAGGCATTGTCATTTACAATGCTAATAGCTCAAACCCTTGTAAATGCATTTGCATTGTAATTGTTTGTTTTATTTATACAGCAGTCTGTGGTTAAACTTTAAGGGGCACACCCTTGACATGCTAATGAAGTGTCTTAGATAATGCAATAATTTATGTTGTTTTTCCCTGGCAGGAGCACAGATGGCAGGAGGGCAGTCAATAACTTACATGTTTTCATGTGTTTGGCTTGAAAATGCAACTGTCACCTGACCTTGTAACCCACACCAATATTTTTCTACAATTCTTTGCTTCCACACAAATACATATTTATTTCCATGCTATTTTCTTGTAATGCTTTACATTGCCATGCAACATTCTTGTAAAGCAAGACCTATTGGCATTGCCACTGCTTGTTTCATTTAGTGATAACATGTTCAGCCAAGTTAACTGGCATAAAACACAGTTATAGAATGAGCAGCAATAATCCCTAATACAAAGAAGAGTTTCAATACAGGACATTCTTCAATTCTCACACACCTACATGCAGACAACTGAGCATGCATACAAAGGCACAAACACCAGGCCCAACATAAGCAGTCCCAGTTCAAGGCCCCCTGTGACTGGGAAACTACCCCTGTGCCACTGCCCTCCATGTGCGACCTGCTCTGTGTATTACTCACACCTGCAAATGTATTTTTTAAAACAAAAAGCGACTTTAGCTGGAATGACAACACATTTTCTACTCCTTTCTAAGCAGAAGGAATACTTTCCCTGTAAAATGTGGAAAACAGATATGGTTTTGGCTTTATAATTGCTTACTACCTGTAATGGGCCAAGTGGATGGTTCCCCAAAAAATATTTTATGAAAAAGTAAGTTCTATCATTACCTGATCAGGTTAGAAAAATTTAAATAAAGCAAAAGTGAATAAAAACTTTCTAAAAATGATGGTTACACCTCTTATATCTATCATGTACGAAACAGACCAGCAGCTTGAAATGCTTGCACTCCTTTTTACTGAATCAAAATAATGTATGCACTACACAATGAAATACATCCTGCTGTTAATCATTTTTTTTGCATTTCTTATAGAATCGAAATATTCCAATCCATAGTTTTCCAATATTTAATGTGCCCTATAGTACGACACACGGCTCCAGCCATAAGCAAGAAGATAATCAGTGCACATTCAAACGTTAAAGAAAAAAAGCAAAATCCATAGAAATTGATCTGCCCTGTACTTCACCTCTATGTTTTTGTGCTACGAAATGTTTCCAGGATAAATACACATTTTATTGTAATTCAAGTTAAAATTGATG
Organism: Triturus cristatus; assembly: GCF_964204655.1. Classification (NCBI taxonomy): domain Eukaryota; kingdom Metazoa; phylum Chordata; class Amphibia; order Caudata; family Salamandridae; genus Triturus; species Triturus cristatus. The sequence continues at coordinate 434,823,412 of NC_140594.1, read as the reverse complement.
CATTTTAGTCAGTGGATCCTGGCCCTGGAACTGCTGCATTAGAGCATTTTTTGGACTGAACTACTTGCTCGTTTATTTTGGTTTTGCATGAGACGTGTACATGACGAGGTTTTTCCAACAATTTTTGGACACTTTGAGAGCTACCCTCGCCTCTGAAGATTAACTCTTGGTGTTGAAGCATTTTAGAGACTGTAGCACACAAATATTTTCCACTCCAAAAGGTCTTCATATATAGCAATATGGAGCATAATCAATGCGTTGAACGTTCCCTACCAGTTCCAATGCTACTTTAACGTATCTTTAAATAAATCACACCCTCTCTGTACATTGAAAACCACATTTTTAAGGCACCCTCTTAAAAGTTATTTCTGTCAAATAGGAGCAACTATTATTGTAAAAGCAGGAATGGATCCAAGCCATGAAGGTTCTTCATATTCAATATATGCTCAAGAGAGAATTGTTTGTTCATTACTGATAGCATGAAGTACCATGATTTAATATGTTGTATGTGGCAAAAGGAATATGTGGACACAACATTGAATTTCCTTAGTTCAATCTTCCACAACCAGCTGATCTTACATTCTGATGGCTTGACTCTCTCGATCTTTAGACTCTGTCTGTCTCTGTGGCCAACAATGTAGGAGTCTGGTTAAAGGTCTAACTTTTCTGCAAAGTTTATTTACACCCGTTAATTAAATCAAGCAAGTACCACTTTCTCCTACAGAGAAATCTATACCATACTTATCTTTTCAAAGCTTCCTTGGTTAGATCCGTTCAGTCTATTTCTAGAAGTCTGGCTATGAAAACTACCTTTACCGTGTTCTTCCCATTCCCCTGCCCAGCGAACTCCAAACCAATCAAAAGTAGATATCAATGTTTATTTTCTTTTGGGAACCAACAGATCTCAAAGAGCTACAATGGCTGCCTATGGAAGTCCATATAGAAATACAATCCCTTGTGACAAACGTCCTTCATACTTAAAACCCAGCATCACCAAAATCTTACAGCGTAGAACTCAAAGTACCGCAGACACCAACCTCCTGCAAGGATTTCAACTCTGCCAGCAGAGATGAGATGGACAAAGCTTCTCATTCTTGGGTTTTCATTACAGACCTCTCTACCTGCTGCAATGTGAGAAGAGCTTTTGAATTATCGGACTCAATAAAAACTGTAAGAAGGATATGGTTAAACGAGGCTCTTAAGCTTGGATGCAACTTTTTTTCCAAACTATAGCTGATCGATCGCAAAATCATATATGGAAACCTCAAGAAGTCTCACCCATCAAGTATGGACAACACACCTTGGAGAAGAATTTCATTCTGGTCAGTTGAAATTGTGGTGGAACTTGTTTTTATTCCATTATTTTTACTGTACAGAGTCTCTTTTAGCAAAATGACTATGTTCAGTTGTGAACCTGTGGCTTTCTATGACTTCTTTTTTTTTTTTTTCAAGGCAACACCTTACTGTCCTCTTTTTTTGTTTTTTATTCAGAGCAAGAGGTTCAAAATAACATTACAAAATAGATTTGACAATCATATCATAAATAATATGACATTAAAGTGAAATAATAAGATGCAAAAAAGGCACTAATCGAAAGTGCAATGTGCCATGTGCAAATACAAATACTTGAAACCACCAAAGTGCAGGTGCAAGGCTAGGATAATTGCAGTAGTGTTGCAATAAAGGGAATTCATTAATATACAAACATCAAAAATAAAAATAAAAATAAAACCTGCATCAATACAATTCACCACTTCAATATTTACAATGTATTATCTATAAAGTGCTAATGCATTCTTGACGAAAAACAATCAATAGGGAGGTTCACTTCCACAATCATATCATAGATAATATAGTATAAAAGTGCAATAGTGTAAGAGAAAAAGCACTAATCGAAAGTGCAATGTGCCATGTGCAAAACAGCATTGACTAGATATTATAAGATCAGGAACCAAAAAAGAAAAACCATACAAATACTCAAAACCACTAAAGTGCAAGTGCAAGGCATAGATAATTGCAGTAATGTTACGATTAAGGAATTCGTTGGCATAAAAACATTGATAAGAAGCATACTTCGAAACAATTCACCACTTCCAGTAAAAAAAAAATAGTGGCTTTCTATGACTTGATACTTAATCACTGCTTTTAAGGTTGGATTGGATTGATTTGCATAATGTTTGTCGCCTTCGGTAATGACTCTTGTGAGCTGTAAATGATGGGGAGTGCTACCCCAGGTTGTTCAGAGAGGGTTAGTAGCATCAACGCAAGCACCTCCATCAAGTTTTAATCTCAGAGTTAGGTCTTCTGTGGAGGAGAAGGTTAACAGGTTTTACATGGACAATGCAATTATTCAAGAAATATAGACAATTCCGGATCTTTATTTATCTCAAACAAGCACATGAGGGAAAGAATATAAAAATCCATTTAATTTTTGTTGTTGAAGTGTATCTTCCCTATCACTTCATGTAAAAAAACTTTCTATAGGCGGAAATGTCAGAGCTTTAACTTTCTTTTCATGAAAAATTGTGAAATGTTGGGCTGTGGCATATCACATGTGCTGTTTTTCAATGCATTGTATGTGTTCACTAATGCACAATTTTAATTTCCTCACAGTTTATTTGCCAACATTTTAAAAAAATGGCATTGCATCACATAAACAATTTTCCAGACGGCGTTCTCCAAACACTTTCTCGCTGCTAAAATACGGGTTATTAGATCACAGATAATAACCCCCGAAATGCATCGGAGACATATTTTCAACATGGTGACCTGTTAAAACCCTTCTGATACCTGTTAATACGGCTTCACAGTTTTTTGAAATGCTTAAATGATGACTGAATATTTCATATGACGCAATATGAAAAAAGGAATACATTTCCATTTTTGAAGATGACACAACCTTAGTTGGAATTTTTGAAAAACGATTTTCATCGCCCGGTGTGCTTTAGATTCATACCCTTCCCGGGGAAGGGTTCCCTTGTATGCTTTCAGTCCCTCACCTCTATGAACAGGAGGTGATCATCTTCAGCACCCTACCTTTCTCACTTTGGGAAGAAAATTCACCGGATTATTGACCCACGATTGCGACGGTTCCTCTACTTATTGCTATATCACATAAACAACGCCATTTTAAAGTCAGTTAAAAAAAACCTTTGGTGGTAACTTCTTTTTCCATTACTAAACACCCTCGTGGAAATATAAGCTTAATTACTGTTTACGGCTAAAGACATGCAAATTTAGGAGCTACTGTATCAATAATCGAAAGGGAATGGATGGATTATGCATCACAATTATAGGAGTCGAAGGGATCTAGAAGTAAAGATTTATTTACCTGGATTACAGGACTGGTCAAGAGTCTTAAGTGCTATAAAAAGGTCCTGGTATTCAGCAGCAGACCATCCAGGCTGTATCAGTATTGCACATAAGAAAAAGGATCCTGTTAATTATTTAGAGAACTTTGGGGCAGATCATCAATAACCAGCGATAATTATCGCTAAGCGCACCTAGCGCTAGTATAATTATCGCCGGCTATCGCTTGTTTGTATCGCGGAGATAGCGTGTTATCAGCGACGCTTATCTCCAGAGCGGTAAAAATAACCGAGTTAGCTGCCAAATGTGCAATTATCGCTGGGAAAGTAGCGATAACCGAGGTTGCGTACTTTTCTTATCGCTATGCTTGTTAGCGTGCCCATTGATAATTGGAGAAATGTCGGTTAGCGACATTTCTCCAGTTATTTTGGGAAGGAACGCCCACTTTGCGTCTCATTAGATATGCAAAGGGAGGCATAGGGAAAAAGGGTGCTAACATGCTATTATGCATGTTGGCACCCTCTTGTTAATAGGGCGAAAACATTATCTCCGCTTTTCTGGCTTTTAAAGCCAAAAAAGCGGAGATAAGGCCCTTGATGATATGCCCCGTTATCTTTTCTGTCAGATACTATGTTACTACAAATCCATAAAATGTGTCAAACTCATTGCTACATGGTTACAGAGAAATAGGCCTTGTGGATACAAGAAGGAATTTATTCTGTAAATCCTTGCTAGAACATATACATTCACAGGCCTCAAGACGTGCTTTGATTCACACAAAAAGTCCTGTCAACTTTATTGTTTGCAACAGTTATAAAAGCAGAATAAATTGCCATTTCTTGATAGAGGAATGAAGGAATAATATGAAAGTGTTGTTGGAGTTGAGGAAATGTTCAAGCTATGCGGATGGAAACAGGGTTAACTGGAGTATATTTGAAGGCCCTAGGTACAGTTGTGCAATTCAGCTTTAGAATGTATAATTCCACTTTAAACTCAGAGATTTTATTTGACAAGAATTAGCCATGGATTTAAATAATCTCGTAACATTTTGTTTCAACTCTGATTTTGCAATGGTCTGCCTTAATGTTGGATTCAAAGATGTAATCAATGTGAGGATTTTGTCTGAAATGAATGCCAAAGTAAAAAAAGACAGTCACATTAACAAGTTTCAATTCTAATAGGGCACATTGAACATTTGGAAAATGATGTACTTGCTCTGCAATTTCTAAAAACAAACAACCATACCTTGTGCTCCTCAATCACCCTAGATTCGTTCTCATGTTCAGAAGTTGGAATCTACCTCTGAAAGTAAATGTGGGTATATGGGAAAGGAAAAGACTTAAAAGATTGTCTTTGTCTCTAATCTGATCGGGGATACAAGACTTAAATCATGGTACTCTAGAATGGTCTAAACTGAGTCAAGGTTGCTTTCGCCATCTCACATGGATGTTTGTTAAATATAACAGTGGATACATAATAGTCCGCCTGGTCAATCTTCATTTATGAAATTCTATACAGCGCAGCAGAATGAAAGGTGTAAATTGCCATTAGTCATTGAATACAGATGTTTCCAGATGCTGCTGGGACAGGCAAGCCAAAGCACCACATTGCTTCCTGGAAAGAAACCAAGAATTTGCAAAGTCAATGGGCCCAGCTATCATGTGGTAAAGCGTGCAACCACAAGCATGCACACATGTTTTGGAGGTGGTAATAATGTTAATGGTGGTGGTATTGGTAGTGATTGTAATGGCGGTTGTTGCAGTGATTGTATTGGTGGCAATAACAGTGATAGCAATGGTAGTGTCTGCAGAGCAACAACTGTGTTAACAAGGAAGGCAGGATTGAGCTGTGGTCAGGATCCTGTGAGACTGGATGGTCTCTTTGGGATTAGATTGTCCCAAAGACGAAAATAATTAGGCAAGCATACCAGGGACAGAGTTCCACTTTAGCCATGGCAATGACGATATGAAAAGAACCTACTGTAGAAAAATACAAAAAGGATTTCTTGTTGTGTAGAACACATACATGAGATAATGATTGAATGTTTTAATATAGAGTATATTTTCAGGATGTAATATAGCCAAAAGCCTGACAGATACATAAAGCTATCAAAGCCAGATATACCAAATGGGGATACAGGAGCCAAAGTGTACACTTACATACAAATAGACAGGGAGTCTGCATTGGATTGAAGGTTTCTCATTGTTGGGTGAATTTGAGGAGTGTCATTAGCAGCTCAGGAGCTTGGGGCATTACCTAGAAGCCCATTTTCTTGCTTTGATAGGGACTCAAGGCATCCATGTTATGTCACTGGGCCTCACAGTCCACATTTGGGGGAGAGCAAATTAACTTGATAGAAAAAAGTTGGAAATGAGTGAGAACCCAATGGTTTTTATCCCTGTACAATGAGCAGGAACATTGAAAGTTGATTACTAGTTGAAATTTAATTTCCAAATGCAGCGGATTTGAATGCAGAAAAGGCAAACATTGCCTTTCTTGAAGGGCTACACAGGACGAGTCACAGAATCAAAGCCTCTGCAGCAGCTGTGTAGGCAGACATATTAGAAGTTTATTTGGTGGAGGATGCAGGAATAGGTGGAAACATCTGGATTATAAAATGCTCCACGTTGAAGAAAAACCAGGGGTTCTATTATACAAGTTTGGGCGTTTGCACCCACTTTGCACGCCCTCGGGGCACTTTGGTATTAAAAAAGGGGCCGCAGCCGCTTGTGCGTCCCCTTCTGTAATACACATAGTCCTGGCGCACATAAAGTGCGAGCGCTATCTTTAGAGGGTGTTTCCTTATTTGAATAGGGGTGTGCCCCCATGCAAATGAGGGAATCCCTTTGCCTCTGTGCTTGCACTGTATTACAGACGCGGGTGCAGAGGCAAAAAAGCTCTCAGGAGATGGCAGCCCCCTGGAGGGTGGGAAAGGGGGTCCCATGGACCGCCAGACATCCCCTTGCAGGTGGGTGCAGTCACTTACTGCACCCGCCTGCAAGGGGATCTCAATTCCCCTTTAAAAGTGCAGGCAGGTTGCCGCCTGCACTTCGAAAACATGGAGCGGTTTCAAAGCAGCTGCTCCGTTTTTCACCAGAATGCGCTGCCTCCAGGGCTGCACAAATTTACAGCTGCCCTGGTGGCAGCGTATTCAGCATAATGCTGCACAATTTCATTGTTTGCACCGGGCGCACCTTTTACAAAGTGCGCCCGGTGCACGCAATGAAAAGGCACCATTTGCATAATACGGGACCAGGTGTTATTTAGGTCTACTTTACTGCGTTACAGCCTGAGCTCTCAGGATGGACCCCAAGAGGTCTGTGCATATTGAAAAGCCATGATAAAGAGTCACAAATACAAGTATATGGGAAGAGATAATGGGAACTGTCCTTGTGACTCCTGGCGACTCTGTGAAAAAAGTGGTATTGCTGAAAGAGGCTGGAGAGTTGAAAGGGCTATTATCAGGGCAATAGTCAGTAGCTGTACTTTGACTTCTAGCAGGAGAGGCAGCAAAGAAAACCAATCTTCAGAATGTTCGAGAATCAAACTGCTTGTAAGTCTGTCTATGCAGGTATCTTTCTCCATCGCCATTAAAACTTCAGAGTCAGGATAAATAAATTAATATATTCCAGGAGATATAGATTAGGCATTCCTCGAAAATTGTAAATATGGAACTTGTCAAAAAGTCCGCATTTTTACTGTATGCTCGTTCAAACGTAGATGTTTAATTTCTTTCAAAACAAAAAGTTAATTTTGAGAGAAAATGCATAATGTGCCACGATCACTTAAATTGTAGATTAAGGAGGTCGGGGCTGAAGGATTATTAGGCATTTCATACTTTTCAGCTTGGCTGTTACAGAAAAGAATGCAACATCTGGGAGAAATTCTCACCACTATATTGAAAATACATTCAGGAGGGTATCCTAAATATTTCTGTTACTGATCCCATCCCTACCTTTGTCTTCAGCTAGTGCTTCCACCTTCACCCGCTCTTTGCTGCATTTAGACATCTAAACCATATTTCAGTATTGAGGAGATGATTAGAATGCTTCTGATTTATTGTCAAAGTGATGGTGCAATCAAAAATGCAATTTTTCAAACTTCATGTGCACTGGATAGTGGGACGAGAGGGGGTGAAGTGGTGATCATGTGCGCCAACAGAGCTAATCAAACCATCATTACAAGAAGCCACATTTCAGGAAGTGACGTCACCTCATGTGTTCCTCCTAGGTAATCTAATCGATCATGTACATTCCTTTGGCATGTCTAGATGATCGTACAATACAAGATTTCATTCTAGAGTGGAATAAATAAGAATACTCTTCTCTTCATTTTTGATACATTTATTCATTTAAAAAAGATCTGAGTGTAGAATATACAGTGAAACAATACTGCAGACGACACAGTGCTAAATATGTGATCATATATAAAAGCTGACTGAACCACCACACCAGACAGATCAGTACACCACCCCCCCAGCACCTTGAGACCCTCACGGCTGAGAAGCTGCACTATACAACTCCTGATTGATTGATTAATTGATTGATTGATTGAACTGTGTGTTCCCAAAATGGGATTAATAATCACAAATCAAAGTTCGAGCAGCAGAACATGGTCTTTGCATGTAGTTCAGTCTTTCGTGTGTAAGGACTAGTTACCTGCTCACGATACTGCTGCCATGTTGTGCTTGCAGTCATTCTCAGGGCTGGTGCTTTTAGGCAAGCTTCGAAGTACTAGGCAGACCTCCACCTTCCCCAGAAAGTTATTCAGACTTCCGGTAATGTACACTCATGTCTGGCATTCTGGCTATCTTGGAAACACCAACACTGGACACACAGCAGTCCTTCAAGTACTCTGTGGAACACTCCCTTTCTTGGACATGAGGAACTTTGAACTGGGGCAAAGTGGAGTTGTTTTGGTCCCACTTTTGTAGACATTTTCCGAATAAGAGATACAAATCCACTGTCTTGGTTTTCAGAAGTGGTTTGTGGTGCTTTTACTATTAAATGTAATTTTCTGGCTTCTCATCAGGCACAGCTCATGTGCAAGGTGATGGTTCTCATAGCAGTTAGCCACGTTTCTGTTTTCAAGCAGGAGAATCCAAAACAAGAGCACTATGAAATGTGAGATTCGCATCTAGCTGTTATAAGCCTTCCTGAAGCACTAATCAGGGGCAAACAAATGTTAAGCCCAGCCTAGAAATTGTGTCACCTTGTTGCACTCCTTACCCCTACCATCCAACACATGGCAGTGCACAGGAACAACTCATCAGCAGTATTTTGCTAATAAGGTCCTTGTTGATTTCTAACAACAGTTACATGCCCATCCTCCCTCATTCCAGGGCTAGGATCTCCACACTCAGACCACAGGAATGCAATCAATACATTTCCACTCACTGGGCAAACTGTGTCCACCCTATTGCTTGAGTCATGCTAAACCAGTGGGTATCCAAAATGGATCCCACTGGATACAGTGCTCAGGCTAATACCACAGAGTTCTATTTACTACAGTACAGGTGCAACATACTCACTGCACACATATGCACTCAACACACTCACGGAATGTCAGTGCAAGGTTGTGGAGTTCAGATACAGTGGAACTTTACCTGAAAGGGATCAGTATGTTCTCCTCTCCCTGACTTAGTAAAAAGGATATGGTCATACTACTGAGTCACTGACACTCTGTTACTCTGCCACCACTGCTTTACGTGATAGAAACAAGGCATGGCCAGAAGGCTACTCCCATTATGAGGCCACCCTTTGTGTACCCCTCCAAGCCACAGAGCAGGTTCAGGGCTGGCATACAAGTTCCAAACAGAGTTGGAAACTCAGCGCAACGGTACATGCACATTTCCAAAAAGTAGCTTTATGCAATCTCTCATTTCCATTCAATTGTTCCATTTAAAGTTACATTTATACAATTATCATAGGTAATGTTCAATAGCTTACCCTCCCTTTTGATTTTGGACTCCTTGTCTGCAACTCTTAGCAGTGGTAATACTCATTTTACTTCAGTCGACTTGGGAAAAAAAAGATGAATGTGGAAGAATTACCACACACTGGGGCAATGTGTCCTGAGTTTCCACAGGCATTCATAGTCATGCAATTCTATAGACCTTCCTGAAATTTCATAGGGCATTTGTAAAATATGTGTGCTGTATTACTGCAAATGTACACCGCAAAAGTGTATGATTCCCTACACTGTCATGTAATCTGTGTTCACACCTCTTCTTTTGTAATTGGTTTAGGAATAGGATGCCTGAACAATGATATTTATTGGTACAAATCTTTGCACACATTTCTGAATGGAAATACTTTTTACAAAACCAAACATTTTATCAGCCAAATCTTAACACCCATCACTGACTTGAAGTAAAATTGGGTCATTCCACAAGGATTCTTCCCGCTTTTTTGGGTTATGCTTTTTTATATTCAGAACTTGATTAATTACTTTCTTGCCAGTTACATCTGGCTTTTCAGTACTCACCATCTCCACCAAGTATTTAGTTAACCAGCCTCAAATGAAATGTCTTAAATTCTCTAATTTGTTAGCTCACCTTGAAAGCTCTGTCTGTCTTTAATTTAAAGAAAACAAGTTGAGGGAGGTCATGCAGGAATTGGAGGAGGATCTCTATTTGGAGGAGGTGGGTGCTGCTGTAAAGACGCTTAACAGGTACAAGGCTCCGAACAGCGACGGGTTCCCAGCGGAATTCTATCACGCCGTCCTCATGGAAAAAGTACTGGAGGTGAAGGAAAAACATCTTCTCCCACTGACTATGCGAGCGGGGATAGTGTGTGTGATGCTGAAGCCTGGGGGATACTCTGCTGACCCCTCTGCATAGAGGCTCCTCACTATGCTTAAACCATATCTTAAGGTATTTTGTAAAATATTGGCAACCAGATTGTGGGGAGTGATCTGGGAATTGGTCCATGCACCAATACAGGCTCATGCTGGCACGTAGCACCACTGATAACCTCCACAGACTGGCCCATGTACTACATGACACTTTGGATTGGGAGGGGGAGATGACTCTGGTCCACCTTGATCTTGAAAAGGCGTTTGATACTGGGGAATGGGCATTTCTAAGGCCAGTATTGAGGGGCATGGTATTTGGCCCATGTTTTTGTGCCTGGATACAACTTCCGTATACTGAACTTTCTATATGTATCAGGGTGGGTAGTGAGCTTTCTGAAGACTGGCCAATGGGTCAGGGGTGCTTCCTTTTGCCCCTTCTATTAGCATTAGCAATCAAAGCCCTTGCGCTGTTATATACAGAACAGGAACCTTGGGTGGTCAGGGTGGGGGATTCTACCCTCATTATTATCTCATTATGTGTGGATCACTCAATGGTGTATATGCGATCACCCGTGAAGTCTGTTCCACTTCTGCTGCAATTGCTGGGGTCCTTCGTTAAGTTCTCAGATCTTAGGATCAATGTCCGTAAACCGCTCTTGTTCTCTTTGGGCAGCCTAATTGGAAAGCAGTTGCACCATCTGCTGGATGTAGGTCTCCGGTGGGAATTGCAGGGTGTTCAGTAACTGGGAATTTGGGTTAAGCATACGGAGGCCCAGCACCAATGTGAAAACATGGATAGGGTGATGACGGGTCTAGAGATCTCCATTACATTTTGGAATAGACTTCCTCTCTCAGTGAGGAGAAGGGTGGACATGGATAAAAAAAAATTGCTCTGCACTGCCTGGATCTTGTTTAAAATCCTCTGTTCTCACTGAGGGACTGGTACTTCCTCAGGCTAGTTATCCTGTTGGTGAATCTCCTATGGGCGGGTAAGCGCAGCAGGCTGTCACTGGCAAATCTCAGGAGGGATTTGGAAGATGTCGGATTGGTGGTCCTGAACGTACAGATCTACTATTATGCTTCACACTTGCAACATGCCGCTCGATTGCTCAGAGTCTGGTAATTGGGAGAAAGCGCTCCTGAGGACCGAGCTAGGAGGCAACACCTTGCCACAGTTGTTGATGTGAGTGGGCAGGTCGGAGCGTCCGGTTCCGTATCTTATTAAAATCACAGTGGAACTTTGGGAGAAGGTAGTCCAAAAGGTTCTCCATAGGGTCCCCTTCAGCAGGGTGTTGTGGTAGTGGGATCTGGCTTTCTTTCAGAATAGAGACACAGACATGTCCATGGAACACTGGAAAGTGGGGGGGGTATGTGGTAGCCATTGATATAAACCCCGGAGATGCATTCATTGCTTTCCAGGATCCCCAGGACTCTTTTGGGATTGGAGCAACCTATTTTTTACATTATGCTAAGTTGGAAAGTGTAGTGAAGGAGCTCTGGACGGATTTTCTTGTGGGGCTGTGGCCCTCGGGGGTGCTTGATGGTCTTATTGGGTGGGGAGAGAGATGCCACTTAATTACCCTCTTCCTACAAAGCCCTTAGAAATGACATGCAAACTTGACAATTTCCAGCACGTGGGGCCTGGGAGAAAGATTTAGGAACACCCATCTCAGATTCAGATTGGCTGAGTGCATCAGGCCTGGTGCGTACTGTGTCCTGTAATAACAGATTTAAGCTACTGTGTTTTCATTTTCTGCATCGTACCTATGTCACTCCATATAGATGAAATAAAATATATCCCACTAAAGGAGCTAACTGTGCACACTGTGGGGAGATTGGGACCACTTTCTTACACCTAGTGTGGGAATGCTTGAAGGTGTAGGATTATTGGGGACAAGTAATGCCACGTATGGAGATGGCCACTGGGATTAGAATACCCCTGACACTGCTAGCCTGATTGTTGGAAGTGGTGGCCCAACAGAAGCGGTGTAAAATCCCTTACAGACTTGACCAGTTGGCGGTATTATTGACAAAGCAGTGGGTGGCCATTGGGTGGATGGGCACAAGGGTCCCGCTCTTGGACCATTGGTTGCAAGACTTATTGGAATAAGTAGTGGCAGAAGAACAACACATGCGATTGCTCCATACAGATGAAGGGGCTGCTGATGCAATAATGTTGTGGGCTCAGTTGCTGGCTATGTTCCAGGATGACCATGATTCAAGCTTCGAGAGTGGTTCTGAGACAGAGGGCTGACTGTGTACAGGGCTTATACTTATGACAATTTTCTGAGGACCATGTGTGTAATGTTGCTTCCTTGTATAATGACCGACTCATAGGCTCAGCCCCACACACAAACTGCTTTGAATGCTGTTGTGCTGATAGATGTTCCCTCTTGAGAATACTGTATAATGCGTGTCTGGAGCTGCCTTTGATATGCCATTGTCGTGAGAATATGTATGGCACTGTAAACTCGCACTGCATGTTCTTTTGTTCCTTAAATTACTTGAAATCAATAAAATACAGTGGACTAACAACACAACATCGCCTCGTGGAGCAACATCTGAATGCTCCTTTAATATTCAATTTGCAATATTTTCACACAAGATATACAGTTTAGATTACATTTTATCATATCACATCTTAGTGTGAAATTTTATTTTGGGTGTCCTGTCAATAGAAAAACATTGACGGCATGATTAAAAATATATAAAATTACCAGTGAATAAATGTCACCTCTGTATGGTGAATAAATTGGTTTTATATGCAAGATTGCAAAAAAATTCACGTTTACTCCTATGCATAAGCATTTATACATGTGTAACTGCAAAAGTTGTGCGTTTACGTCTATGCAAATTTAGTGGTGTTACCAGCCGTGGCTTGTGCAGGTAAGAGAAGTGGGGCTAGGTTGGGGGGGGGGCATTTCGACAGACGACGAGGGAAAAGTAATTATTTATTTTAATTTCGCTCTTGGTCGTGTGTCACATCCGCCCCCAACCCAGCCCCACCGCTCTTACCTGCACGGGCCACGGATGAGTGTTACTTCCCTACTCCAAATCGAATCTTACTCCTGTAATTGTCAGTGAGAAACCTCCAAACGTATCCATGATGGGAATGTACCTTATAAAGTTGATTAATACTTGCAAGTTTGAATTTTAGAGTCTGTTCACCTGCTTCCCAAGGCCCTGTTGCAATGGAAAGCCCACTCCCTGAGCCAGTGAGTATATCTCCTCACTGAGAAGCATGGTTCTTTTAGTCTGGGGGCGAAAAGCAATTATTGCGTTCAAATTGTGACAATAGGGTTTGTTTACAAATGGTGCCTCACTTCTACAGCACTAATGGACCTCAAACTGAATTAAGAAGTACTGCCCTTTTACTTGTGGCTCTCAATGACAACAAAGCAGGGCAGTCCATGGCTTATTCAAGTAAGTGATGAAGCTAGACTCAGAGAACACAGTAGCCCTCAGCAGACGAATCCATGTCCAAACAGTGATTTGGATTACAAAAAGAAAGCACTTTAAAACATATACCATTATACTGTAAAAGAAATAGGGATCAAAAAGGAGAACCAGAACCCTCTAAGTCATTTCTAGCTAGAGAACTGAACCAGCATGCTGTTATAGGTCTTGCACCATAAAAGCTATAGTTTCTTGCAACGTTGGAGTCTATGGCCAATGTTAGCCGATGGAGATGTTCACAATCATCAGCCTGACTTCATGAGTGCAGAAATCAGGCTTACGGGCCGTACACCATTCACTTCAGTGTTGGCAAAAACACAAGCATTTACATGAGTTCAGGTCTCTAAAGTCAGCAAAGTTTTTCCCCAAGGATGAACAACTCAAATAGTAGCTGTTTTTTTAATCTTTTAAATTATACATTTCAAAGGAGTAATAGATTACTGCACTATTCTTCAAAGTACAATGTATTTTCGGTTTGCATGCCACAGATCTGCTTTTCAGGCGAAGGTATAGGCATCTTTAGGAGGTCTTTTTGCACCTGCAACAAAACCACTCAATCCCAAATTGATTCCCACAAACCACTCAAAATTACACTGGCAGCCAACCCAAGTCTGGTAATGAGTACCTGCACTTTTTGGCACTCCTGCAACACATTTAATGAGAGAGTAAAGCCACTTCTCAGGAGCAAAGAGGTACTCTGAATAGTGAATACCTACATTAATTTCTATATCTCCATTTAAAGTACTGTTTAAAGCTCTTTATTTTGGACTCTGGTCAAATGCCCCAAAGTACTTAAGACTTTATACATAGAGGAACAATAAATAATTCCGAGGGGTGAGTCAAAACTGCCACTAGACAAAACGTATCCTTCTCTAGCAGGAACATTAATCACCAGAGCTATCTTGACATTTTTATTGTTTCCTGAAATCTTCTGGACACACAGGAAACTCTGCAGCAGGTGCTTGTAACCCCATAAGTTATTTCTAAACCCAGCACCTCCCAAGGTCAGTGCTAGGTGCGGCTGCACCAGTCGCACTGCCCTAAAGCCCGCCCTGATTTATAAAACTGCCCATTTGTGCAACTTAGTTTGACTGAGGTACAAATGGCCCTAAGTGTTTGACAGGACCAGTGATTAAATCATGGGTGATTTGTCTTTCCTGTACGATTCATCACTAGTACCTCTTTTTATAATCTGATAATTTGTGAGTACAACTAGAGTATGAATTAATTTGCCCAGGGTTTCAGTAAAAAAGTTGTGTTCTTCATTGCGTACCTTATTCCTGTACCTATCAAGTCAATTCTGCAGTGAAATCAGCCTTCTTCATCTCCTTGGCGAGATAGTCCTCTGTCCTGAGTGAGATCACAATTCTCTGCTTCTGTGATATTCCAGCCTTCCAGGTTGTGTACTTTCCCCGATAATGCCTTTCACCTTGCTGATGAAAGTCAACCTATATTGAAATTGGTGTTAGAGTTGGCACCATTGGTCTTCGAGTCCTTCAGATATATAACTCATATATAGATTGCAAAGTCAGAGTTGCCTGTATGTTGATATCAACCCCAGTAGAGATTTAACTACTAAACAGTGAGTTATGTTGCAAAGTACTTCAAAAAGCTGGTGTGAGTGTATTTGTCGTCTGCTTTATGTCAGAGTTAATAATAAAAATATCACAGTATCTTCTAGGCAGCCCTAGATCTTTCAAATCTGTACTTTTCACAGCAAAAGAGAAAGTGAATAGCAATTGTTGACAGTTTCCTATTCATAACAAAGAAAACTGCAGAAAAAAACAATTCCTTTCCAATTTTTATTTCAAATTAAATATAGTGCAAAATTCACTTTTACACACGATAGTTAACTTACCTTTGTTATATTACATTATGGCCGTGAGTGTTTTTACCGTTTTTTATCAGATATAAAATAAATCTTTTAGAACAAAAAAAGACATTGATCCAAACATTTTTCAGAAGTTTTAACAAATTGAGTAGTTTAATTTGTGTGATTAGCAGGCAATGGTCACCGATATCATCCCTAGTTTGTACGGAAACAAATCACAACCATATATTTTACACATCCTGAGGTATTGCTGGATGTCAGACTTCCCTAACCCTGATTGGCTGGCTGTGAGATTGCACTGAATATGACAATTGTCAGACTTTAAACACTTTTTTACCAAAATGTGGTAATTCCATTCAGTCTGCTTGGTGCAGAAACATCTCTGCCAAGACGTGATCCACAGATTTGTACCTCTGGGTCCCCTGATTGTGGGACTGCCAGACATTTATGGAGTTTCTATTTGTTCAGGGTGCCAAAAAGTTATAAACTGAGTGCAATTAATTTAGGAAATTATGTAAACAGCTGCAAGTGGAATACCAGCTGAGGGTACCTGTCTTTTGGCCACAAATATCATCACCGGGCTCAAAGGAACTATACTACAACCATTTTTAACATTTACACATTTTTATCTCTGGGTGTCACACCTTTCTCACTCTAGATAACTGGCTGAACATAACGTTTGTCGGGATTTTTAGAAACATACCCCTGCCAAGGCTAGACCCTCAGTTATGTTCCTCTGGGTCTTCTGAGCATGGGGGTACGAGACATATACAGGTTTTCTATAAGTTCAGGCCCCCCACAAGCAAGTACTCTAAGTGAGGTGAATTTTCGAAATTTGCAAAGAAACTGCAAGAGAAATTCCGATCTATGGTACTTATTTTTGGTCACGAACATCACCCCTGGGCTGTATAGAAATAGACCATAACCATATATGTTTTTTAATGTTTACACTTCCTAAGGTTTCTAGTACTAGGTGCCAGACCTTCCTCTTTCTGATTGTGTGGCTCCAAGATTACACTGAACATGACGTTTGTCAGATGTTTTTAATTGTGTTCTCAAACATTGCCATTCTCACCAGTCTCCCTCATGCAGGAACATATACTTCTCAATGCTAGACCTCCAACTTTGTTCACTGGATCTCCTGAGTGTGGGAGCACCTGACAAGCATGGGTTTTGAATGGATTCAGGTTGCCCACAGGGGATAAAATTAGTACAGTTCATTTTGGAAATTGTGGAATATTACTCTCTAACCTTATGTTACTGATTGCTTTGTGCATCGTCCAAGTTACTATGGACTGCTTGTATTGTAATGCACGGAGACTATTTTGCATCTGAAATGTACTTTAACTCATGACATGGCAAATGTTTTATCTCATAGATGCAATGTTTATAATAAACTAATTGGTTTTTTTCATTGAAAATGCTTTTAAAGAAAATTTTAGTCAATTAATTTGGTTCCATGTTACCTCGGTATTATAACACGTTTTCCACCTTTTTATGTTCTGAGCTGCTCTGACGTCTACATCCCTTCCAGATGGCTTCGAAATTAGTCCTTTAATTAAGGGGAAAAGGCAAAGACATATGAAATAAACACTAAAGGCACCTGTCTTGAAGGTTACATATGGAATTCTACTCCCCAAGCTGCAGCCGTGGATGTAAAACCACCTTTGTCTTTACCTATATTGGTAAACAACAGGCTGATAGTTCTAATGAGAAGAACCTATATCACTGTAGAAGGTGATTCAGGGGCGTAACAGAGGCTCCTGCACCCACGGCGGCTCAGGGGAAAACTTAGCCCTTCATCAAGCGGCACCCCATTCAGGGAAAGAAAAGACAATAAATCTGAAACCTATCTAGGAGACTCGGTGGCCCCTCATGAAGTTCGTTTAATCCAAGATTGGGGAACAGAAGAGCTAATTATTTAAAGAGGCCCTATTCCTATGCTCCTTCGTGTATACATTTAAATCAAAGAAAGGAGTTAGTTCCTCTATTAGGCAGATGTACTGTGAGTCACTTACTGCCTACTATTTGAGTTGCTGGGGATCTCTATTTCAGATCGTAATGTCCTCACACACCTGTTAGGGTGTCATGCTTCATCATAGGGCGCTCCTCGTCAAACCGGCGCTGCAATGTCTGACGGGCCTGGTGGCATCTTTGGTGGAGTTCTTTTGATCTCAGAACGCCGTATGTGAATGTGTGTGTGTGGGCTCAAAGAAAGTGAGTAGTGGTGTGTATAAAGTGTCACAGTGATTTAAAATAGGCACCAGACCTATGAACGTTTTAATTCAGAAATAGGACCGGAACTAAGTAAAAGCAGTGGGGCTACCAGAAGGCCTTAAGGTACCAGGGTAGCTCTTATGTGTATGTGGTCGAAATGTTTCATGCAATCGGGGCTCTAAATTCGAGCGGCACTTCTTCAGGACCAAAGATCTCTAAGAGTGGTCCCCAAGCTGAGGACCTAGAGTTGACCCCCCTATATGTGGTGGAGTTCAATATATAAATCCCTCGTTCCAAATTCAGGAACCTGCAGTGTCTCTCCACCTCACTCGGTGGGTAGTATTACTTCATAGATGTAGGGGAGGAGCCCGACCACTCAAATGGGCCAACAGATCGTGGTTGCGGGCAATGCCGGTATTCCAACGCGTCTCCCAAAGTTCTGCAGGAGAACCTTGTCGTATTGCGTCATGCCACTGAAGTGATTTCTCCGACTACAAATCCCCAAAAAATGACTAACACTACAAAATTGTATTTTTTAGAACCTCTAAAAAGAGCTTCTCTTTATTAACTCACAGGCCCTGCAAGGCCACCTAAGAAGGATAGGGTGCAGGGCTGGTCAAAGGCCTGCCTGCCTCTGTGGTCAACCCCCGCAATGCATTGCCTAAGAACTCTTGCATCAGAGGTTGACGGCCCACAGCAAGTTGGTCACAGGACTTTTCATAGGCCAGAGCTCGTGTCCAACCACCAGTGTGCATTGTTGATGTTTTTTTAAAGTTTATTTTACAATGGTGAGCTTTGCGCCATTAACTTGAAAGGTGCATAGAGGAGGATTGTAGATTCTGTATTGTAAATTAGTGTTTGATTCAGTGACAGTCTTTACAAGCAACATAACAAATGTCAGGTCTAAAACAATAAACCATTTTTTACTCTGTTCACAAACTGCAATTTGTAGTACGTAAAGTAGTACTACAGTAGTGAAACTCATACTACAATATGCTATTCATTAACGTATTTACAAACAGAGATCTCCGCCTCTGCCGCGCTTGTCTTTTCTGTACAGAGATCTCTGCACACTTGGGTTTACATTTTGGTGGTAAACCTGGGAGGGGCAAGGAGTATAAGCTGGAAAATGGGAAATGCTTCATTCTAAATGGGTAGGAAGGGGAAGGATGGGTGTATGGAGGAACAGGCACATACAAACACACACACACCAAAGAATAAGCACATTGCTATTCACAAACTACACTTCTAATGTTACTACAGCCAAAAGGCCCCAAAACAGTGGTAAATGTACTCCAGATCAGCCTTGGAGTAAGTCTATCACCACACATGGCCTCTCACAGGTACAGTAACACATTCCATTAGAAAATAATGGTGGCAGGAACTTATAACACCCCATCAGAAATAGTGTTAAATATAAAGAATGACTTCAAATATTAACATCAATATACAAAAAATAAATAAATAAATAAAAAATAAAATATATATATATATATATTTTTTTTTTTTAAAGACTCATGGACAACATAATGTGGGAACCAGATATGCTTTTGATCACATTAGATGTGACCAATTTATACACATGCATACGCCACGAAGATGGCATCTCAGCTATAAAATGGTTTTTAGATAAGACACCATTGAAATACCACAAACATAATGAAATGTTGCTAGACATGATAAAGTTCTGTTTGTATAACAATATCTTCCTCTTCTCAGGCAAACTCTATAGACAAAAACGAGGAACTGCGATGGGCACGTGCTTCGCCCCCGGTTACGCAAATTTATTCGTGGGCTGGTGGGAGAAGCGCGTGGCCTGGGGCGACACCCATGAACACTGGATGGACAAAATCATGTTGTGGACAAGATATATAGACGACCTCTTTGTCGTTTGGCGCGGAGACCGTTCCTCGGCCAAGGAGTATGTGGGCGCGCTGAATGACAACGAGTGGAATCTTAGATTCACTAGCACGATCAGTGCGACTTCTGTCAACTACCTGGACCTAGAAGTCTTTGTGTAAAATGGGAACTTACAAACACGGCTATACAGAAAACCTACGGCGGGTAACGCCGTATTGCATGCAACGAGTCACCATCCCAGAAGCTTAGTACGGAGTATCCCTTTTGGTGAGCTTCTTCGTCTGAAACGTAATTGTTCGGACGTGGGGGACTACCAAGAGGCCATAGATGAAGCCGTTGCAAGGTTCAAGAGTAGAGGCTACTCAGATAATGTTCTGAGAGAAGCCATGGAAAAGGCAGCAAAGGTGGACAGAAAAAATCTACTGACAGTAAAACCAAAAATGAAGAAAGATGAACCTGCTAGAATGATCACAGATGTCAATGTTAAATCAGGGGAATTGGTGCACAGTTTTAACAAAAATTGGCACATTCTAAAGACTGATAACATCTTAAAAAGCCATCTCCCCGACCATCCATCCATAACCTATAGACGCTGCCAATCACTTGGGGACCATCTTGTCCATAGTCATTTCTCCAATCCATCGCAATCTCGAAGAACCATAAATGTTAAGGGTTTCTACCCTTGCCCTCATTGCAAATCTTGCAAGAATAGCAAGAAGTTATTAACATATAAAGGAAGGCCAGATGACACAAGACCAACAAGGGAAATCAAAAGATTTTTGAATTGCAATTCTGATTTCACTGTATGTTGCTTAGAATGCCCATGTATGAAACGATACATTAGGAGTACTATTCATCCCACAAAAAAACGAATACTAGAACATATGCGCGCAATCACAAATAAAGACAGAACATACCCTGTGGCGCGACACTTTGAGAAACACCATCAAAGCAATAGGGATTTATTGACTTTCTACTGTATAGATCAAGTAGATAGGAAAGAGAGAGGTGGAAACCGAGTGAAGACACTCAGGATCTTAGAATCCAAATTTATCATTGATCTCCAAACAAAATCACCCCTAGGGCTAAATAATGATGAAGAATTGTGGGTACATCTATAAAACATAGGTTCATGATCAAATACAGAGAAATCAGATAAGGAAGAGAGAGAGAAGACGGGAAAATCAATAAAAAGAAAAAAAATGATAAAAATAGGAAAGAAAGGAGACATGAGGACAGAGTTAGAAGTTAAAATCTTGTATCAACATTATCATCATAAAAAATGACTCAATACTAATATATACTTAAGATAAAAATCAGAATCCTTTAGTCCGATCGCTCCTATCCATACTGGGACATCAGCCCATTCAGGGTAAAATAGATAAACAAACAGCAGCAAATAACATGGGGGAAATACAAGGAAGAGGAAATTAAAATGTATTAAAAACAATCAATTTGATGGGGGAAGAGAGGGAAAAAAAACAATCTATGTGTTTACACTAGAAAGATCATAATCAGAAACCTTGTTGAATGAAATCGACAACAAACTTATATTTATATCCATGCAATGTATAACCTACTTTTGTTATCCTATCTTAATTTTATTTTATTAATTTTCACATTATTGCACATTGCACAATGCACCTTTTTGAAATGACATTGAAAGGAATTGCACTTCATGTAACATGTTATAAGATGGCAGCCCCATTTGAGCAATACACTGTAGTCCATCTTTCTTTGTTGTTTACATGGATCTCGTGAAACGTCACGATATGAAAGTGGCGTTTGTTTTGCACAGTAAACCGACATTGACAAAGCCGCGAGGCGAAACGCGTCTGTTGGGGGGGTTTAGGGGTCCGGATTAAAAGAACTTTGCAAAAAGGATATGCCAGCGTGCTCTCTTCATTCAGCATATAATCTGTGCTGATAGTGCTGTTATATATATATATATATATATATATATATATATATATATATTACCTACTGGCGGTCGCCAGTAGGTAGTTATAGTTAGGACCCCTTTTCCATAGGAAATCCGCAACATTCTATTTTGAATAACTTTGGCGCCGGTCGACGAATCCTCGCGAATTTCTCAAAATAGGTGGGGCGCTACGCTCCGCTCCTACCCTGAAAGTCTCGGGAGGATTCGTCAAGCGGGGGCTGAGATAAAAGGGGGGTCCCAAAACGCGTTTTTCCCATGCATTTTTCCATAGGACCTTTAGACAGGGCTACAGCCCGAACGGCTGAACAGAATTACTTGAAATTTGGCAGAGAGGTAGTCCTCAGGTCAAGGAAGTGCCTTTTGTAGGTTTGGTGTAAATCTGTTCAGTAGATTCTGAGAAAATAGCCTTTAAATCAATATATATATCTGAGCCAGCTTACGGTACGCTTACCGTAAGCTTACCGTACGCGTACGGTGGCGTGCGCGAGCGCGAATCTGATTGGCTCTTAGATCTTAGTAAACATTCGAATCGGCCGAAACCAGGAAGCGGCGGCCGCCATTTTCTCTCTCGCACTGAGAGTTAGGTAGTTAAATAAAACCAATACACATGTAAAGGAGCTGTTTTGACAGCTCACACACACATAGCCATGATGAGGGAGTCCCCCAAGACCCCCCAAGGCCAAAAATGCCATTTTTATTTTTTCGCTAATTTCGCCGATTACGCTTACCGTACGCGTACGGTAAAAAATGTAAAAAAAAAACCACTATCCACACTCTCCCCACCCCCTGTGCTTTTGGTGGCTGCAGGCCACCAAATGTGCAGGGCTTATTCAGAGGTGTGGAAAACCACAATATTTTTAACAAAAATAATAAAAGAAAAAATTATCCACACTCTCTCCACCCCGTGTGCAAATGGTGCCCGAAGGGCACCATTTGTGCATGGCTTATAAGCACCATAAGCACAGTAAGCACCGCGTGCTTACTGTGCGCGCACAGTGTGCGCGAAGCGCACCGTGCGCGCACGGAACGAACTGCGTTAAGTGGGCGCGCACGCCACGAATGGCGTAAAGTAACTTAGCATTTAAAAAAACGTACAAATTCACTGAAAAAACCATAGGTTTCACACACGTTATAGTTAGGAATTAGCATTTAAAAAACCTTGCAAATTCACTGAAAAAACCATAGGTTTCACACATGTTATAGTTAGCGGAAATTTTACTGCTAAAAAACCAGTGAAATTCCCCCGTTATAGTTAGTGCAGGCAACTATAACTCACGCGACCGCAATCTTCTGCTGATGACATATGTGTCTTTATGAAAAAAAAATATTTGTAATATATGTATAGCTAAAAATGTATGGAAGAAGACATGGGCAAATAAGTGTCTAAATACAGTATTAGCATCAGCAGAGGATTGCGGTCGCGTGAGTTATAGTTGCCTGCACTAACTATAACGGGGGAATTTCACTGGTTTTTTATCAGTAAAATTTCCGCTAACTATAACATGTGTGAAACCTATGGTTTTTTCAGTGAATTTGCAAGGTTTTTTAAATGCTAATTCCTAACTATAACGTGTGTGAAACCTATGGTTTTTTCAGTGAATTTGTACGGTTTTTTAAATGCTAAGTTACTTTACGCCATTCGTGGCGTGCGCGCCCACTTAACGCAGTTCGTTCTTTTAACAAAATATTAATCTTTTTTTTTGCCCTACAAGGTCCTACTTTGACCCCCTTACAATGCCTACTAGGTCTATTTCTACCCACTCTGCCCCCTTTTCAAGTTCTCCCCCTTTGTTTATCACCCCCTCTTTATGCGATAGACAAAATGGCGGCCGCCGCTTCCTGATTTCCACCGATTCGAATGTTTACTAAGATCTAACAACCAATCAGAATTGCGCTCGCGCACGGCGAGGTGCGCGCACCCAGCGCGCACGGAGCGCGCTTAGATATATATATATTGATTTAAAGGCTATTTTCTCAGAATTTACTGAACAGATTTACACCAAACCTACAAAAGGCACTTCCTTGACCTGGGGACTACCTCTCTGCCAAATTTCAAGTAACTCTGTTCAGCCGTTCGGGCTGTAGCCCTGTCTAAAGGTCCTATGGAAAAATGCATGGGGAAAACGCGTTTTGGGACCCCCCATTTTTCTCAGCCCCCGCTTGACGAATCCCCCCGAGACTTTCAGGGTAGGAGCGGAGCGTAGCGCCCCACCTATTTTGAAAAATTCGCGAGGATTCGTCAACCGGCGCCAAAGTTATTCAAAATAGAATGTTGAGGTTTTCCTATGGAAAAGGGGTCCTAACTATACCCCTACTGGCGACCGCCAGTAGGTAATATATATATATATATATATATATATATATATATATATATATATATATATATATATATATATATATATTCCAAAACACCATGCCCTCAGGCGAGGCAGCACACGAGCAGCACCGCAATCCAGCGGGTAGAAGACACATCAGCATGCCGGTGTCAGCTTGTCAGTTGTTCTTCCCCTGACGCGTTTCTGAGCCGTTCGCTCGTCATCAGAGGCCCGACTGTCCTTGGTGCTTGACACTCCCACTATTTATTTAAATAAAACTCAAATGAGGTTGAAACGCTGCATTGTGGGATACATAGTAAGTGTTAATTCCCTGAATGGGAGCGCCACAGCTGAAAAATGAAAAGCCCCGAATGGGCCCCAGAATACTGTGTGTCCATTAATCCCTTGATGCTGCTTCACCTCAGACTTTAGTGATTTCAAGTCCGTGACCCCCATAGAATCGGGGTGGTGCATGCCTCCACGGCAGGGCCGCCGCGTATCAATTCCAAAACACGATGCCCTCAGGCGAGGCAGCACACGAGCAGCACCGCAATCCAGCGGGTAGAAGACACATCAGCATGCCGGTGTCAGCTTGTCAGTCGTTCTTCGCCTGACGCGTTTCTGAGCCGTTCGCTCGTCATCAGAGGCTCGACTGTCCTTGGCGCTTGACACTCCCACTATTTATTTAAATAAAACTCAAATGAGTTTGAAACGCTGCATTGTGGGATACATAGTAAGTGTTAATTCCCTGAATGGGAGCGCCACAGCTGAAAAATGAAAAGCCCCGAATGGGCCCCAGAATACTGTGTGTCCATTAATCCCTTGATGCTGCTTCACCTCAGACTTTAGTGATTTCAAGTCCGTGACCCCCATAGAATCGGGGTGGTGCATGCCTCCACGGCAGGGCCGCCGCGTATCAATTCCAAAACACCATGCCCTCAGGCGAGGCAGCACACGAGCAGCACCGCAATCCAGCGGGTAGAAGACACATCAGCATGCCGGTGTCAGCTTGTCAGTCGTTCCTCGCCTGACGCGTTTCTGAGCCATTCGCTCGTCATCAGAGGCTCGACTGTCCTTGGCGCTTGACACTCCCACTATTTATTTAAATATAACTCAAATGAGTTTGAAACGCTGCATTGTGGGATACATAGTAAGTGTTAATTCCCTGAATGGGAGTGCCACAGCTGAAAAATGAAAAGCCCCGAATGGGCCCCAGAATACTGTGTGTCCATTAATCCCTTGATGCTGCTTCACCTCAGACTTTAGTGATTTCAAGTCCGTGACCCCCATAGAATCGGGGTGGTGCATGCCTCCACGGCAGGGCCGCCGCGTATCAACTCCAAAACACCATGCCCTCAGGCGAGGCAGCACACGAGCAGCACCGCAATCCAGCGGGTAGAAGACACATCAGCATGCCGGTGTCAGCTTGTCAGTCGTTCTTCGCCTGACGCGTTTCTGAGCCGTTCGCTCGTCATCAGAGGCTCGACTGTCCTTGGCGCTTGACACTCCCACTATTTATTTAAATAAAACTCAAATGAGTTTGAAACGCTGCATTGTGGGATACATAGTAAGTGTTAATTCCCTGAATGGGAGCGCCACAGCTGAAAAATGAAAAGCCCCGAATGGGCCCCAGAATACTGTGTGTCCATTAATCCCTTGATGCTGCTTCACCTCAGACTTTAGTGATTTCAAGTCCGTGACCCCCATAGAATCGGGGTGGTGCATGCCTCCACAGCAGGGCCGCCGCGTATCAATTCCAAAACACCATGCCCTCAGGCGAGGCAGCACACGAGCAGCACCGCAATCCAGCGGGTAGAAGACACATCAGCATGCCGGTGACAGCTTGTCAGTCGTTCTTCGCCTGACGCGTTTCTGAGCCGTTCGCTCGTCATCAGAGGCTCGACTGTCCTTGGCGCTTGACACTCCCACTATTTATTTAAATAAAACTCAAATGAGTTTGAAACGCTGCATTGTGGGATACATAGTAAGTGTTAATTCCCTGAATGGGAGTGCCACAGCTGAAAAATGAAAAGCCCCGAATGGGCCCCAGAATACTGTGTGTCCATTAATCCCTTGATGCTGCTTCACCTCAGACTTTAGTGATTTCAAGTCCGTGACCCTCATAGAATCGGGGTGGTGCATGCCTCCACGGCAGGGCCGCCGCGTATCAATTCCAAAACACCATGCCCTCAGGCGAGGCAGCACACGAGCAGCACCGCAATCCAGCGGGTAGAAGACACATCAGCATGCCGGTGTCAGCTTGTCAGTCGTTCTTCGCCTGACGCGTTCCTGAGCCGTTCGCTCGTCATCAGAGGCTCGACTGTCCTTGGCGCTTGACACTCCCACTATTTATTTAAATAAAACTCAAATGAGTTTGAAACGCTGCATTGTGGTGCTGCTCGTGTGCTGCCTCGCCTGAGGGCATGGTGTTTTGGAATTGATACGCGGCGGCCCTGCCGTGGAGGCATGCACCACCCCGATTTTATGAGGGTCACGGACTTGAAATCACTAAAGTCAGAGGTGAAGCAGCATCAAGGGATTAATGGACACACAGTATTCTGGGGCCCATTCGGGGCTTTTCATTTTTCAGCTGTGGCGCTCCCATTCAGGGAATTAACACTTACTATGTATCCCACAATGCAGCATTTCAAACTCAATTGAGTTTTATTTGAATAAATAGTAGGAGTGTTAAGCGCCAAGGACAGTCGAGCCTCTGATGACGAGCGAACGGCTCAGAAACGCGTCAGGCGAAGAACGACTGACAAGCTGACACCGGCATGCTGATGTGTCTTCTACCCGCTGGATTGCGGTGCTGCTCGTGTGCTGCCTCGCCTGAGGGCATGGTGTTTTGGAATTGATACGCGGCGGCCCTGCCGTGGAGGCATGCACCACCCCGATTTTATGGGGGCACGGACTTGAAATCACTAAAGTCTGAGGTGAAGCAGCATCAAGGGATTAATGGACACACAGTATTCTGGGGCCCATTCGGGGCTTTTCATTTTTCAGCTGTGGCGCTCCCATTCAGGGAATTAACACTTACTATGTATCCCACAATGCAGCGTTTCAAACTCAATTGAGTTTTATTTGAATAAATAGTGGGAGTGTTAAGCGCCAAGGACAGTCGAGCCTCTGATGACGAGCGAACGGCTCAGAAACGCGTCAGGCGAAGAACGACTGACAAGCTGACACCGGCATGCTGATGTGTCTTCTACCCGCTGGATTGCGGTGCTGCTCGTGTGCTGCCTCGCCTGAGGGCATGGTGTTTTGGAATTGATACGCGGCGGCCCTGCCGTGGAGGCATGCACCACACCGATTTTATGGGAGTCACGGACTTGAAATCACTAAAGTCTGAGGTGAAGCAGCATCAAGGAATTAATGGACACACAGTATTCTGGGGCCCATTCGGGGCTTTTCATTTTTCAGCTGTGGCGCTCCCATTCAGGGAATTAACACTTACTACGTATCCCACAATGCAGCGTTTCAAACTCAATTGAGTTTTATTTGAATAAATAGTGGGAGTGTTAAGCGCCAAGGACAGTCGAGCCTCTGATGACGAGCGAACGGCTCAGAAACGCGTCAGGCGAAGAACGACTGACAAGCTGACACCGGCATGCTGATGTGTCTTCTACCCGCTGGATTGCGATGCTGCTCGTGTGCTGCCTCGCCTGAGGGCATGGTGTTTTGGAATTGATACGCGGCGGCCCTGCCGTGGAGGCATGCACCACCCCGATTTTATGGGGGTCACAGACTTGAAATCACTAAAGTCTGAGGTGAAGCAGCATCAAGGGATTAATGGACACACAGTATTCTGGGGCCCATTCGGGGCTTTTCATTTTTCAGCTGTGGCGCTCCCATTCAGGGAATTAACACTTACTATGTATCCCACAATGCAGCGTTTCAAACTCAATTGAGTTTTATTTGAATAAATAGTGGGAGTGTTAAGCGCCAAGGACAGTCGAGCCTCTGATGACGAGCGTTACGGCTCAGAAACGCGTCAGGCGAAGAACGACTGACAAGCTGACACCGGCATGCTGATGTGTCTTCTACCCGCTGGATTGCGGTGCTGCTTGTGTGCTGCCTCGCCTGAGGGCATGGTGTTTTGGAATTGATACGCGGCGGCCCTGCCGTGGAGGCATGCACCACCCCGATTTTATGGGGGTCACGGACTTGAAATCACTAAAGTCTGAGGTGAAGCAGCATCAAGGGATTAATGGACACACAGTATTCTGGGGCCCATTCGGGGCTTTTCATTTTTCAGCTGTGGCGCTCCCATTCAGGGAATTAACACTTACTATGTATCCCACAATGCAGCGTTTCAAACTCAATTGAGTTTTATTTGAATAAATATTGGGAGTGTTAAGCGCCAAGGACAGTCGAGCCTCTGATGACGAGCGAACGGCTCAGAAACGCGTCAGGCGAAGAACGACTGACAAGCTGACACCGGCATGCTGATGTGTCTTCTACCCGCTGGATTGCGGTGCTGCTCGTGTGCTGCCTCGCCTGAGGGCATGGTGTTTTGGAATATATATATATATATATATATATATATATATATATATATATATTCACTTAAAAAACCATAGGTTTCACACATGTTATAGTTAGCTGTACATTTCACTCGTAAAAAAACAATGAAATTCCACGTTATAGTTAGATCAGGTAACTATAACTTGCGCGCCCACAATAAACTGCTGATGACGTCACATAGTACATCACTCATGACATGGTCAGTGACATCACTCATGACATCAATGATGACATCTGAAATTACACATTGTGGATTGCGGTCGCGCAAGTTATAGTTACCTGATCTAACTATAACGTGGAATTTCATTGGTTTTTTACGAGTGAAATGTACAGCTAACTATAACATGTGTGAAACCTATGGTTTTTTAAGTGAATTTGCAAGGTTTTGTAAATGATAATTCCTAACTATAACGTGTGTGAAACCCATGGTTTTTTCAGTGAATTTGTACGGTTTTTTAAATGCTAAGTTATGTATTTATTTTTTATTTTTTTTTCTGGTTTTTCACTATGCGCACACCCTGCGCGCACGGTGCCCTTCGCGCACCGTGCGCGCGCTGTGGGCGCTAGGTGCGCTTCGCGCACCGAGCACCCACGTTGCGCAGTCCATGCCGTGCGCGCCTCGCCTTTTTTTACGCAGTAACATTTGTTTTTTTCTCCCTTGTGGGTCCTTTAATTTATTTAATAAATTTGATTGTTACTTCTTTATTTTTTTTTCATTTTTTTTTTGCCGTGCGCGTACGGTAAGCTTACCGTACACGTACCCCGTGATTTTTTTTTTAAATTATTAAATTTATTTTTCGTACTTTTGGGTCCTTCTTGGACCCCCTGACAAACACTAGGGGGTCTGCAACTCTCTTCGTTGCCCCCGTTTCACGTTCCCCACCTTTGTTTCTCAGTGCGAGAGACAGAAAATGGCGTCCGACACTTCCTGATTTCGACCGATTCGAATGTTTACAGTCATGTAACCACCAATCAGAATTGAGCTCGCGCACGGCACCGTACGCGTACGGTAAGCTTAAGGTAAGCGCACGGAGCGCGCTTACAGATATATATATTGATTTAAATGCTATTTTCTCAGGACCTACTGAACAGATTTACACCAGACCTACAAAAGGCACATCCTTGACCTGAGGACTACCTCTCTGCCAAATTTCAAGTAATTCTGTTCAGCCGTTCGGGCTGTAGCTGTAGCCAAAGGTCCTATGGAAAAATGCATGGGGAAAACGCGTTTTGGGACCCCCCTTTTTTTCTCAGCCCCCGCTTGACGAATCCCCCCGAGACTTTCAGGGTAGGAGCAGAGCGTAGCGCCCCATTAGTTTTGAAAATTTCGCGAGGATTCGTCGACCGGCGCCAAAGTTATTCCAAATAGAATGTTGCGGATTTCCTATGGAAACACGGTCCTAACTATAACTATCTACTGGCGACCGCCAGTAGATAATATTTATATATATATATATCAAAGCTCCAAGGTTCCCACCTGTGGAGACGCATTCTGACATCCATTGCAGCAACCTTCATGAGGTAAAAGCCGGATCGGCAGGTGGATCCAGTTTACAGAATGCCTGTCAATTCACGCCTGATGCGTTTCGTACTCATTGCACTCTTCAGAGGCGCAACAGTCATTTTGGCTTCATTGAAGCATGGCAGAATTGCTTTTGAGCAAGGGGAGCTGCATGTCAGCAGCTCCCCTTGCTCAAAAGCAATGCCGGCTCCCGGAGGAGGCGGGGAGCCAGTGAGACCGTGGGGGCATTGGGGCTCCCCCCTATGCTCCACAACCACGTGGCCAGGCCCCGGGGCCATAATTGGCCACTGAGGGGGGCCATGCGGCCCCTCTCTATAAAATTTCAATAAAAAAAAAAGAAGGCTGCCAGGCTCCGGGGTATGGGGTCCCGGGGCCAAACGTGGCCCAGGGAAGGGGGGCCACACAGGCCCCCTCCCATAAAATAAATAAATAAAACAAAAGCCGGCATCTCGCCGGAGGCCCTGCCACCTGCCTGCACCACTGAGCAAACGCGCCCCCTGAAGCATTGTAAATTGGGGGATTAAGTCCCCTTCAGCCCTGATAGTCCCTGGGGGCCAACTAGCCCATCAGGTCCCTCCAGTAAGCACCACAGAGCTGCATTGCAGAGAGGTGGTCTGAGACCATGCCCCTTTTTACACCTCTCTGCAACGCAGCTCTGTGGCAGTTACTGGAGGTACCTGGTGGGCTACTTGGCCCCCAGAGACCATCAGGATTGAAGGGGACTTAATTCCCCAACTTACACAGTGGTGCAATGAGGGGGCGGGCCTGAAACAACAAGTGTGCAAACATGCCCCCTGTCGCGTTGTAATTTGGGGATTTAGTCCCCTTCAATCCAGAGGGTCCCTGGGGGCCAACTAGTCCACCAAGTACCTCCAGTAAGCGCCACAGAGCTGTGTTGCTGAGAGGTGGTTCGAGGCCACACCCCTTTTTACACCACTCTGCAAACACGACTTCTGGTGCACAGCTGGTGGGACGATGAGGTCCTCTTGTGTCATGAGTATCTTGGTCCTAAGGTATCCTTCATAAGCATTTCCAGACCTACGCCAGTCAATGTGCCTAGGTCGTTTCCACCACAGTGCACAGTCATGAGGTCAGGGTGTTGGAGATGCAAACAGGTTTCAACCAAAGGCAACAATTGGTGCCACTTCAATCCTCTCTGTGCAAACCATTTAATTTCCACATTTTGTAAACCTAGGTCTAAGTCAATACGTCTCTGTTCTGCATACCTCTTGCACCAGAAAACATAGCTATGTCCTACGATCCACACTAGCATTTTGAAGGTATGGCCGGGAGGTATGGATAGATGTCTGTAGCTCATGCAGTCCGTTTGTAGAATAAGAGATATGTTTAAAGATGGGGCACTACTTTTTTCCCCATACAAAACGATAACTGATTGGAGATGAAAAGCATTGCTTTTTAAAAGTAGGGTGCACATTCGTTTTGTGGAAAAGCATCTTTCTGATTGGTTAAGAAAAATCAGTTTAAAAGTGGAGTACATATCATAGGATAAAATTTGCTCAACTCAACCACACTTGCTACTTGCATTTGGAAGGCACTGTTCGAGCTTAAAACAATCGTGAACTTTTAACCTGCACGTGCCGTTAAATGTTCGAGAAAATGTTGCAAAAAAATATCGTAAGGTTTAAAAAAATTGATGAACTTTTAACCTGCATGTGTTGTAGAATGTTCTAGGAAGTCTGTTGATAGAATACGTTGCACTTCTGACTTCTATGTGTCCTTGAATATTTAAAAAAAAACTGTTTATATGGAAAATTCAAAAATAGCCAATTGAGAGAAGTTTTGCAATCTAAAAGAATCAAGGAACTATTCTATTTTTTCTTCTTTACATGTATTTATGAGTGGAGCAACAAAATTGCAGACACAACAGCACCAGGAAGAGGAATAAGCAGGGAGTGGGGGGGACGGGGGAGAAGGGCACAATGGCACACATGCACAATTAAGTACAGCACAACTACAGACAAACCATGGCCAAAATGAAACACACCAACAAGGAGCACAAGTCACGCAACCTGCCAACATCACACCACTGAGCAAGCACAGAAGTGAAAACCACACTGCCTGAAATGGAGAAGGGTGAACAAAACCTCACAGGAAGGGACATCTCACACACAAAGTAGCACACACACATAGGAAGCAGAGCACACCAACACAAACATTCGCACAATCAAACACAGGACACAAATGCACTCGCCTGTGGTGGCTAAACATCCAAAAGCGTCAGTACGAAACAGGCACATGAGAACGCATAAGTACAAACCCACAGTCCGGATGGGGTACGAATTCACATATGGCAGGCAGCCAGAGAGTCTGTGACACACACATTGGCATACAAATGAAGACACAACACATTTGGAGACAAGTGAAAATATAGAAACATTATAAAATAAAGTGCGTGTCAGTACGGCCAAGACTAGTGCCACGATATGCAGACAAATGCAGCAGCATGCCTGAATAAGGAACGTAGGAAAACGTCCATGTTCACCTCGGGGTACTCTATCACCAACACACGTCAGTGTCAAGCAGAATTGGTTGTCCCCGTCTCGGACATGAGTCGATGCCAATGCAGCCATGTCCACTGTCGTCTTGGGACATGTGACTGGATTCACAACGTGCAATGATGCAGCGGGACACATGCAATGTGGCACATCGAGTCATGGTTGCAGGTACCTTGTCACTCGTCCATGAACGCGAGTGCAGCTGCACAAGCCACTATCTCTAATGAGTGATGGTTGGCCACAACATTTGACATGTCGTTGACGTAATCCATCAGCTGACCGGGACAGATGTGCTGACTCCAACCACTGTGCCCAATGTGCACCAAAGCAGAATTGGGGAGTGGGTCAATTTGCTCACTGCATACTACGACACGTGCAATCTCCCAGGCCCAGTTCCCAACATGCATGCCAAACATTCATGCATACCATAAACGGGCATCACCGTGACACTCCTGGTCATGGGCCAACAGGGGTTGCACACACCCGTCGTAATCCATGTCAGCTACCCACACGTCCATGCACCACTCGGATAGCCAAGTGCGACATTGCAACACAGGTTGAACGCAGGTGATGTCCGCAATGCGGAAACTCAGCCAGTAAGTGATCTGCAGCACTGCCAAAGGCAGTGCACCCAGGACATGCAGCAGACGTGCAAGGTATAGGTGGACATGAATGGAGTCGACCATGTTTTCGGGATGCCCTGCCATTGTGTCAGTGGCTCTGCTTGTAGCTGCACTGGCTTGCCGTGTGCCAGTCTTGTGGATGAAATGGCACAGCTTGGTGCTGTGTGCAATGGGTGCAGGGCAGGGGTGTGGTGGGAGTACGTGTGAAGACCATTTCACGCACGCTAACTACGACTAAGGAGTTTTGAGTGTGGGATGTTTACTCGATGTTCTCAAATCGGGCAGTGCGTAGTGTGGGAGAAGGATGCAAATATTATCGTATCTGTCAGGGGGGATGGCCACTTGCAAGTTCCTTCTCGGAGAAGCAGATGTGCTAGCCCAAGATAGCTCAGCCAAAGAACCTTTAATCTCTACAGTAACTTCTCCAGCTGCATTCATACAGGTTGTGTACAGAGACCAGTCGTGGGATGTCTGCGACCCTGGTCATCATGGATGAGATGCCCAGCACGTGGCACATGGGCAGGTTCACTGTGTGTTATGTTACCAAACAGCTGTTCCCCCTCCCACGAGCCCCCACACTTTTGTGCGCTGCACTGTTGTATCCTGTGCACTCCTACGGCACATCATTGTAATGCCTATTCGCGCATGTCCTGCGGCATTTCAACTACACCGTGCGTTCAACCTGTGTTGCAATGTCGCTCTTGGCTGTGTCCCCTTTCATGCTGCAGGTTGTCGTCCTGCTTAACACCAGCAGAAGGCAGGTGAAAAGTCCCTGGTGCTAATGCGGCTTATCGACGGAATTTGTTCCGCATCACAGTTTTTGGCTTTCGTTGTGAAAGTTGTGATGTGGTTTTTTTCGTGTACAGAAAAATAAACGAACTGGGCAGTGTATCCCGTCAAGCTCCAGCACCTGACCCACTATTCCCAATCAATATAAATACAATGAGATTTCTTCATTGATTTTGTGTGTACATTGTAAATGCACACACTACCACAGTGCAATTCAATATAGGATTTTAGTATTTAGAATAAATCGCAAAGGTGCACCTCGTGTGTTTTTGCACAGGAAAGCTTACTCTGCATCTCATTATCAGCACTTTAATGCAACTAAAGTTGAGATAAATCTAACACTATTCAGAAGCTGGTGCAAACTGCAGACATCACCAGTATTCCAGTGATAACTGCCCCAAAATTTAACACAATTGTGGACACCACCAAATAACAGTAATACGAATGAGAAAGAGTCACACAGCACTTAAGTAACAACCAAAAACTTTATTGATTTTTAACAAACTCAACACAAAACAACAAGGCGGAAGACTCTTGTCGGGTCCATCAATGTCGACAACACAGACTGGAAAATAAAGCACAAAATAAGGACGTGTGTAATGCACATATCAAAGGAGTGAGACACAGAGAAAGAGAGAAGGAAAAAAAATCCAGAGAGAAAAAGCGAGGGAAGGAAAGGAAGGGAGTGAGAAAGGGAGAAGGGAGAGAGAGTGAGAGAGATAGAAGGAAAGGAAGGGAGAGAGTGAGAGAGAGAGAGAGGGAAGAGAGGGAAGTGAGAGAGAGAGAGAGAGACACCGCCGCCCCTGCGCATCCATGACCAAATAATTACCTGCTGCCACCAGCGTGTCTACCAGTGGGCACTCCACGTGCCTGTGAAAGCTCCAGGGCCCGGTCCCGCCACCATGGATTGGTGCACATTATGTGGACCCGCTCCACGGCCCAGCAGATCCCACACATGTCGCTGAGTCCTGAGTCATCAATGGCAGAGACCACATCAGCTTCTGGTGCCGCTAACCCTGTGCAACGCAAGTCAGCGCCATGTGGTGGTAGGCAGCTGACAGACATACAACTTAGGGTGAGACTAACCCTGTGCAACTCAAGTCCGTACCACGTGGTGGTAGGCCCCTGACAGCCACATCAGCGTCGGGTGGCACTAACCCTGTGCAACTCAAGTCCACGCCACGTGGTAGTAGGCCCCTGACGGCCGCATCATCTTCGGGTGGCACTAACCCTGTGCAACTCAAGTCCACGCCACGTGGTGTTAGGACCGTGATGGCCATACAGCTCAGGGTGCGACTAACCCTCTGCGCAACTTTTCATGGACTCTTTATGATTCAGATCCGTGGAGCGTCTGCCATCCAGTCACCTCCGGCAATGAAGGATGTAACGTTGTCGATCCATTATTTTTGCTTGGTCACATGGCTTGTGATGCATGTGCTGGATGGGTGTGGTGTGTGTGCAAACCTACCGTCAGGGAGTGGCCGTGACATGTTAACAACTAGAACACTGACCTGCACACCAACAGCTAGTACGCCTGCAACAGGTAGCTATGTGGAGCCAATGTCGGAACGTAATCGGAGTGGCGTAGCCTACGACGGAACAGGGCAGGGATAGCCACAATGACTCTGGGCGTGGTTCAGTACATGTCCGGACAAGGAAATTACTATGCATGTGTCCCCATTGTAGTGTTTACGGCCCCATAAACACAATAGGCTACGTAGCATACTGTGACTGGCATCCCATTAGATGAGAATCATTGACGTAAGGTGAATCACTGTCTCTACATTCTTCCACATATTCATTCATAAATTAGGTAAGACATAACACAGCAGTGCGTCACTGGATGTTTATTGCACATCCAGTGGAATTTAGCAGCTGGAGCGGTAGAGGGACACGACAAGCACTCTTCACAATATGGACTTGTGGAGGGTGAACCAGAGTCCATCCGGGGATGACTGGTACCGCGGAACTGGAAGGGTACAGTCCCCAGTGAGGTCGCCGTGTCATTGGTCAATGAAGAGGATATGGCAGGCCATGTCGTGGACCAAGGTGAGTGCATCAGAGTGTTACGTGGGACAATGGAAGGTCGTGGGGCCATGTGTGGAACCAAGAATAAACAGGGCAGGTGGTGGAAATGAATGGTAGTGCCTTCTTCTGATCTCACACCCATCCACGTCCTCGTCCTTGTATGTGTGCACTCCCCCACCTGTGGGTTTTTCTGTACCAGCTGCGGGACTGTGTGACACTGACACATGAGTGGACAAAGGTGGATTGTTTTCCGCACTGTGTGCCACTGACACATCAGTGGACGGTGATGGACTGTCTTCCGCACTGTGTGCCACTGACACTTCAGGGACACATTGATTAAGCCTGCCGCACTGTGAGGCACTAACACACCAGGTGGCAGAGATGTGAAGGGTGTGGGGGCAGCAGCATTCATCTGTGCCATGCCTTGTGGCAGCAATGCCATGATGAGGATCTGAAGGGCATGGTAGATCCCAGCTACATTTCATGTTCAGCGGTGGGTGCCATCCTTTATGCCTCCATCCACTGCATGTCCTCCATGAGCCTCTGTATGTGTGGCAGGTCACGGCATTTTAAAAAACTTTGAAATTTACTGAAAAAAACATAGGTTTCAGACATGTTATAGTTAGAAATTAGCATTTAAAAAACCTTAGAAATTCACTGAAAAAACCATAGGTTTCAGACACGCTATAGTTAGAAATTAGCATTTAAAAAACCTTAGAAATTAGCATTTAAAAACCTTAGAAATTCAGTGAAAAAAACATAGGTTTCAGACATTTTATAGTTAGTTGGACATTTCACTCGTACAAAACCATAGTAATTCCCCTGTTATAGTTAGTTCAGCTAACTATAACTTGCGCACACCACAATGCACTACTGATGACGTCACATATTACATCATTCATGACATGGTCAGTGACATCACTGATGACATCTCAAATGACATCACCAATGACATCATCCACGTGAAAATCTCATGCACCTCCTCACACTCTAATATAACCTTTGATACATCCACTCTTAAATATAGAGTATCATTTTCAAAACCATCAACACACCAATACCAGTTACTACATACGCACTCACTGATTCCTAGGTCTAGACACACATCCACTCATTCACCCATACAGTCCCTCCTCCATGCAGTCACTCATGAATACAACACTATCATATGCGCTCATACATCTATACAGACACTCACACACTGCACTCACCCATGGAGTTATTCACACACCTAGTCAGTCATGCAAAGAATCAATCACACTCCCATTTACTCACCTATACAGTTATACACACAACACCTTACGTATTTATACAGATACTAACGCATACTTAGTCTCTTATGTAATCACTAATACAAGTACACACTCGTCCATACAGCCACTCTTACAATCACTGACTCATGTATAGTTATTTATATACTTCAACTCTCACATACACTGTATTTCACATATGTAGTTACTTGCTCATGTACCACTGAGACATCTATTCAGTTACCAACAGACTCATACGCACACTCACCCACCCATACAGCTGTTTCCACATGCACTTTTGAACCCGTACACCCAGTGAATCAACCACTCACACATTTATGCACCGAGTCAGACACCTCTCACCCACCCACACACTCACTCACTCTCCCATACAAATACTCAGGCAACCAATCCATAACCCAAAGAGACACTTATGTAGCTACTGAGCAACCCATGCAGCAGGTTACAAAACAACAGATTGAAACAGACATTCACACAGTTTAGTCACTAACCCATGCATTCAGTAAGACACATGTAATCACTCATTTATACAGTCAGTCACATACCTTCTAAATCCTTTATACAGACACTTATACACCCACTCATTCTTCAATACAGCTTGGCATATATATAAAACAAATTGAAACTTTACAGAACCACATAGTCACTGGATGATGTCATCAGTAATGTTATCACTGATGTCATTTGAGATGTCATCAGTGATGTCATCAGGGATGTCACTGACCATGTCAGGAATGCTGTAATATGTGACGTCATCAGCAGTGCATTGCAGGGGCACGAGTTATAGTTAGCTGAACTAACTATACCGGTGGAATTTCTCTGGTTTTGTACGAGTGAAATGTCCAACTAACTATAACATTCCTGAAACCTATGGTTTTTTCAGTGAATTTCTAGGATTTTTTAAATGCTCATTTCTAACTATAACATGCCTGAACCTATGTTTTTTTCAGTGATTATCTATCTATCTATCTATCTATCTATCTATCTATCTATCTATCTATCTATCTATCTATCTATCTATCTATCTATCTATCTATCTATCTATCTATCTATCTATCTATCTATCTATCTATCTATCTATCTATCTATCTATCTATCTATCTATCTATCTATATAATATGCATATTTACATTTTCCCTCTGTTCTCGGCGAGTTACCCCCAGTCTGCCAGATCGCCAGTGGTGCTTCATTGCAGCACTTTGCCACGAGCTGTCGAAAAATATTTTAAAACGGTTCCTTCATCAAAAGGATTCCATGACACTCCGGTGAAGGTAAAATGGTTTATTTAAACCTGCTTTAGCAAAGACAATAGTGCCTAAGTGTTTCGGTGCTCACACACACCTTGGTCATGACGTGTGTGCACCAGTTTACTAGGAAACCTAAGCCTGCACCTTAAAGATGCAGAAGGTACAACAGTGGAAGCCTTATCTACTCTCCTTGAAATGAAAGACCTCGCCCAACACTGCAAAAAGCAAACTTCCAATAAAGGCCTTACCCTCAATGCAATAATTTCCAACCATAATACCATATCCCCCTTCCCATCCTACCCACCGACTGGAATGACCACCACCTAATTCTATTTGATCTCAATGTCAACCAACCTACGCACCACACCCAAACTAATCGTCCTAAGCACTGGGCGAGGAATATGCACCAAATCCCTCAATTAGTTCCCAAATTCTACCTCCACCTGACCATACTTCCGCTGATGACCTCACCTCCCGCTATAACACAAAAATGGCAGAATGTTTTAACATTGTTTCCCAAATTAAATTCAAGAAATCAAGAAGTATCTCTTCTGGATTCTAGGTGCCCTGGGGGGTGATTAATATCAGGGCTCCTTCAAGTGCCAAGGATGACCAGAATCTTGTGGTAGCAGGGTTGGCTGGGAACATTGTCATAAGTTTTGCTTAGCATTTCAGCTTCCAACGACTGTGAAAAGGTATCAGCATTATGCTCAAGTGCTCAAGTGGGGCAAATTAAAATATAATTCCACAAATATATGCATGTTAAATTAAACATAATCAAAAACAAATATGAAAAACATAATGTACACTAAATTGTCTCTAATTCTCATGCTTATAAAGTTATTACCATTTGACTCAAAGATTGAAGGCCCACTTGAACATAATTCTAGCACCTTTTCGTAGTGCCATTTAATATTATGAATTTCACAATGTGTACTTTTGGCATGTGAAATCATTGTGATACGTCAATCCTCAAGAAAATTAGCATTTCATTTATGTCTATACAGGAAGTCGTAAAGCCCGTTTTTGTATATATACCACCACTAAGATATTGCTCTGGCATGTGACCAAGTCTGTGACAGTGGCCTAAATGCATTATGGTGGTGATCTCCAATAAATGAATTTTGCAGCATGTTAGCAGCGTTGGAGTGGTTCTTTGGGAGTTTGGCATCTGCATGCATTGTTAACGGAGTTGCTGACACCCAATATTCCCACATGCTCCCTCGTTCAGGCAGCTTCCCAGAAGCCCATCGGAAATGTCAGATGTCTTATATATATATATATATATATGTGTATATATATATATATAAATATATATATATATATATATATATATATATATATATATATATATATATATATATATATATATATATATATATATATATATGTATATATATATATCAACCACCAACTCCCATCTTCAACCAAAGAAAGGACGCCGACACCAACGGCTTTCACTGAATCCACAGGTTTAATGATAATATTCCTTTGCTACGCGTTTCGGCATCACCTGCCTTAATCATGCAATGGAAATCTCGTTCAGTGTGTGGGTTAAAATACACAAACATAGATTACAAAAAAAAGGTCACATGATAAATTCCACCAATTCCTGGCTACTCGAAATGGAAAAAAGACTTTGTGATTTATCTAAATGCAAACAACCACATAAAGTTCCCATTTTTTATCTGAAACAAAAACTTTATCGACACAGCTAATGAATAAAACCCAATATTGTTTCATATTTGGTGAATCATCTAGTACAATTAGCTGAAAAGAACAAATTAACAAGAGCAAAGTTTATATTAAACGGCTATGTATTAACCAATATGCGCAAAAAGATAATGGGACATTGTTTAAACATAAATTTCATCATGAGTTTAAAAAGGCATGTTCCCTATCAACTTGTTGTCATATATACATCATTGCGAGGATAAAGTGCATAGTGCTTCTCTCCTAATGTGCAAATAAGGTGCAAGTGCAAAAAAGTGCACAAAACGCCTTTCAACTCAACACATAATAAAAAACTATAAATGAAAAATAAGAAAATTGTTTATATAAAGTCTTTGCTCTGTGGGTTGTGGACACAATGCCACAATAATCTTGACCTGCATAAAAATATTGGTTTGTAAGCGTTTGTTTCACATTACTCATTAATTTAATTCTGACATAACGTTATATTTGAACATCCAGTCTCAGCCAGTGACTTGTTCGTTTCCAGTGTGACATTACTGGGCCTATAATGACACCCAGTATGCTATCAGTTCTGTTTCCCATACTTAATCTTGTCAAAGTTGGCAGCTCTTCAATTTAACTGTTATATTAAGGAAGGTATCATGATGTGACTTGATAGTCCTTGTGTTCTCCAATCACATAACTTTCTCTCTGAAATATTCTTGATTATAAGAGAAATCTAAAAGGCAAATCAAATTAAAAAGTTTTAGAATACCGAAAGGCTTCACAGCTGTTGCCTTATGAGCTAAAATATTGTATATATATATATATATATATTATCTACTGGCGGTCGCCAGTAGATAGTTATAGTTAGGACCGTGTTTCCATAGGAAATCCGCAACATTCTATTTGGAATAACTTTGGCGCCGGTTGACGAATCCTCGCAAAATTTTCAAAATAGGTGGGGCGCTCCGCTCCGCTCCTACCCTGAAAGTCTCGGGGGGATTCGTCAAGCGGTGGCTGAGAAAAAAGGGGGGTCCCAAAACGCGTTTTCCCCATGTAATTTTCCATAGGGACCTTTAGTCCAAGGTACAGCCCGAACGGCTGAACAGAATTACTTGAAATTTGGCAGAGAGGTAGTCCTCAGGTCAGGGAAGTGCCTTTTGCATGTCTGGTGTCAATCTGTTCAGTAGTTCCTGGGAAAATCAAAAGTAAAATCATATATATATGTGGGCGGAGCCTAACCACACATCTCATCCTGAGATCTGATTGGCTGTCAGCACTTCATCCAAGAAGTGTTGGCAGCCATCTTGGGACCAATATACATGATAGCACCTCATTAAAAAGCATTGCAGTTAATAGAAGGTTTTAAGACTTTAGTTACATTATAAATCATTTGTTGATGGTACCATACTCATTTTAGTAATTGTGGTATGTTCTAAGGTGATTTCACCATGTGAAAAAGCCTTCTGCTGGGATATCATGATTGAGAGAAAAATATTTTCTCATGCTTTTCCCACAGAGGTTTGGAAGGTGATCTATAAGCTAAACTGAGAGCTTATTTTCTGTAAATTCACATTATCTTTCTCAGTCATGTGAGAATGAAGTCTGACATTATCAGTAAAACATGTACATCCAACAAGGGCAGAGACTGTCAGTTGATTCCTTTGTGTTCTACTGCAGCTTCCCAGAGTGTTCTAAAGCACAACTAGAGCGCTAACAGTCCTACTTATGATAAACATATGGCACACCTGAAGCCATCTTGCTTGGATTAAAGTGGTAACTCTTAAAACATTTAATTTAAAAAGGAACAAAATGAGGGGGTTCATTTTTCCATAAAAAGTATGATTAGTGCTGCAGAAAGAAAAATTAGGGCACATTTTGAGTGACTTCTCAAATCCTCTTCTATTTCATTAAAAAATTCTGACATGCAGACTGAAACATGCACTTTCAATACCAGCAGCAGTTTTCCCTGGTGAGCAGTAGCTTTACTACAGTGATCTAATGAGCAAAAAAAGTGCTAACATTCTGAATTTATGGCAAATGTGTGACACATCTGAATGCCTTCTTGATGGAATCAAAGTAAAAAACTGAAAGTATTTCCTACTGAGGAGACTGCAGTAAATGAAGAAATTAGGAAACTTCATAACAAATAAGTCTCCCAAGATGGCCACCAGAGACAAAAGAGCCCAAATGTAGCCCAAAAATCACCCAGATGTAGCCCAAGTATAGCCCAATGACAGAATGTCCCAGAGTGTTCTTAAAAACAACTAGAGCGCTTACTGTCTTCATTATGACAAAAGTATGGCACACCTGAAGCCATCTTGATTGGAATAAACTGGTAACACTTAAAACATTTAATTTAAAAAGGAACACAATGAGGGGGTTCATTTTGCCATAGAAATTATGATTAATGCTGAAGAAAGAAAATGAGGGCACATTTTGAGTGACTTCTCAAATCCTCTTCTATTTCATTAAAACATTCTGACATGCAGACTGAAACATGCACTTTTAATACCAGGAGCAGACTTCCATGGTGAACAGTAGTTTTACTACAGTGATATAATGAGCAACTAGAGTGCTAACATTCAGAATGTATGGCAAATGTGTGACATATCTGAATACCTTCATGATGGAATCAAAGTAAAAAACTGAAAGCATTTCCTACTGAGTTTTTTTTCAAAATCTCCCTCTTACCAAGTTCAAAATGTTCGCAAGTATGGTACATTGGATCATGGAAGGAAATGGGGTAGGGACATGGACTTGGATA
Source organism: Triturus cristatus (assembly GCF_964204655.1). Taxonomy (NCBI): domain Eukaryota; kingdom Metazoa; phylum Chordata; class Amphibia; order Caudata; family Salamandridae; genus Triturus; species Triturus cristatus. The sequence goes on along the minus strand of NC_140594.1, from coordinate 434,780,720 downwards.
ACAGAGGACAGGAGGGACATGGAGAGGTGCACCAAACTGACCCTGCAGGGCAGGCATCAGGGTTTGCAGCAGCACAATACACCACACAGGGCATGCGGGACGGGAGTGCAGCACAACAATCCATAGAAAGCAAGAGGGAGGAGACAGGACCATGCACATGGACAACAGAGAACAGAGGGGCAAGAGGCAATGGTAGCTAGCTGACCATAATGGACAGACAGGAGAGAAAGCTGCAGCATAACAGACCATAAAGGGCAGGAGGGACGGATCAGGGGCATTACAATTGAACAGACAAGCCAGGAGGGAGGTAGTAGGGGTCTGCACATGTAAACAGAGGGCTGGGGGCAAGGGGGCAGGGCAGGAGCAGCAAGATAGCCATGGAGGTCAGGCAGGATGGGCACTAGAAGCAAGACACACCATGAAGAGCAACACTGAGACTGTGATGGAATACACACAGACCATGGAGGGAAGGTGGGAGGGGGTCGGGGGCAGCTAACTGACCACACAGGGAAGGTGGGAGGGGCCATGGCAGCACAGAAGACCATGCATGGCAAGTGGGAGGATTAGTGGCAGCACAGTGGCTATGATGGGCAAGAAGGAGGGTGCAGGGGCATGCACAAAGGACGATGGAGGATAGAAGGGAGGGTCAGGACCTGTGCACAGACAAGAAAGTTCAAGGGAAGGGGCCTCACAACAGACCGCACGGGGCAGGCAGGAGGAGCAGTTGCAGCACAACAGACCAGGGAGGGCAGAAGGGTGTGGCAGTACAATGGACCATGTAGGACAGGAGGAAGAGGATAGGGGCATGGCATGTGGACAGGCAGGGTGGAGGTGGCAGGGACAGGTTACAGTCATCTGACAATGCTAGGCAGGTGGGAGGAGAGTGGCAGCTCAACAGAACACTCAGAGTAGATAGGAGTGGCAGGTCCATGGAACATGGTGGGCAAAAAGGATGGAGCAGGGGCATGCACAAAGACATCGGAGGGCAGGGGAAGGAGAATAGGGGCAGCAAGCTAAGCACAGAGTTTAAGCAGGAGGTCAATGATGGGGCATAGAATTGGGCAATGGAGGGCAGGAGGAGTGGACTGGTACATCATACTAAATTGAGGGCAGTGGCAGCACATCAGACCATGCATGGCAGGAGGGAGGAGGCTAGTCCATGGATTCACACAACAGAGGATAGGGAGGAGGGGGATGGGGCAGCAAACTAACTGTTCAGAGTAGGCGGGTATTAGGAACTTTATTGTTTTTAAAACGTGTGTCTGTGCGAACTACTTAAAACATGAACAAGTATGCAGCATAATCTCACTTTTATTCAGGAAGAAGAGGACGTTTGTGACTGTGACTCCGGGCTCACTTGGCAGAAACACCCCCTGACCCTCCACCCCCTATCGCAAAATGTAATGCCAGTGAAAAGGGTAGGTGAACACAGTGTTATATAGAACATAGTCCTGAGAGCACGATTGAAAATGAAAACTAGATATAGTGTATGGTATAAACTATGCACCAAAAAGTGTGATATAAGATGAACCAGGCATGAAATATAATATGCAATACATTGTGCGCAATTACAGATTCATTGGAGAGCGCGAGATAGCACAGGCACTAGCGCGTGCTAAGCGATATGCGCCTTGGAGTGTAATATGCACAGGGCAGTGTTGTGTAACCTAACTAGTCTCTAAAGTTGTAATATAAAATATGTGCTGGGGAGTGTAACGTTGCATATGCACTGTGACAAAGATATGGATCCCAGATTGTAATATGTATGGCATAGCACTGTGCGTTATAACATAGGCATCGAGGAAGGCACGTTAGATGGGGCAATATAACCCGTGCGAAGACAAGTGTGGCATGACATATTCACGGGGTGGTGTTACAGTGCACATGGGCTAGAGAGTGTCATAGCATATGCACTAGCTAGTGGAGTACAACACAGAGGTGTGTGGCACTCAGCAGGCAATGGTGGGTGTAACACAGCATTGGGCTCTGCCAGGAGCGCGCTGTGACTCTCAAGTGATGTTCGTCCCCTTTCCAGAGAGTAAAATAAAAAGTATTACACATCCGGCAGTGGATGTGTGTTTTATTAACCGTGAGGGGGGTTTCTTGCATAGTTTTGGTCGAATTTTTGTCGCATCCCCTTTGAATGGCTTGGTGTGCATGGGTATTAAATGTGCCCGTCAATAGCTACCCATGTTTGTATAAATAAACAACAAGGGTGTCTACCGGGATTAGGCACGGTAGGGCATCAGACATGTCAGAGCTTCACTAGTGGTGTAAATACATTCCACGTGGATTCATTGTATGCATAGTCGCCTTTTAATGAATATCACACAAATCGTCATGGTGATAGGTACGTACGGTTTGTCCAGCATGTCCTAGGTGTGTCTATAAATATATATTTTTTTTAAATAATAAAAAACAGTGGCCGGCCCTGGGAATTGGGGTCAAAAAAATATAATTAGGAGACAGGCCCTGGGGGATGGGGTCATCAGGGCCAATAAATAAGAATAAGAAGGGGAACCACACAGCCCCCCTTCTTAAAAAATTAAAATAAATAAAAGACTGGCATCGTGCCGGAGGCCGCGCCCCCTCCTTGCAGCACTCTGCAAACGCGCCCCCTGGCGAATTGTAAGTTGGGGAATTAATTCCTCTTCAATACTGAGGGTCCCTGAGGGCCAACTAGCCCAACAGGCATCTCCAGTATGCGCCAGGGAGCTGCGCTGCAGACAGGTGTTCTGAGGCCAAGCCCCTTTTTACACCTCTCTGCAACGCAGCTCTGTGGCGCTTACTGGAGGTACCTAGTGGTCTAGTTTGACCCTAGGGACCCTTAGGATTCAAGGGGACTTAATCTCTTAACTTAGAACAGCCACAGGGCGCGTTTACACAGTGGTGAAGGGAGGGGACGGGGCCTGAGGTGACGTGTGCAAACACGCACTATGGCACGTTTTAAATTGGGGATATCATTTTCCATCAATACTGAGGGCCCCTGGGGGCTAACTAGCCCACCAAGTGCTTCCAGTAAGCGCCACCTCTCTTCATTGCAGAGAGGTGGTCCAGGCCGTGCCACTTTTTACACCTCTCTGCAACGCAGCTCTGTGGCACTTACTGGAGGTACCTAGTGGGCTAGTTGGACCCTAGGGACCCTCAGGATTCAAATGAACTTAATCTCCCAACTAAAAACGGACACAGGGCGTGTTTACACAGTGGTGAAGGGAGGGGACAGGGCCTGAGTTAATGTGTGCAAAAACGCCCTGTGGCTTGTTTTAAGAGGTAGTTTTAATCCCCCCGCCCTATTATATACTAGGGGCTTACAGAGGAGGTCATGCTAATCACAGGGGGACCCCAACGCATAATGTTCCCTAGTGTATGTAGGTGTTTTCACTGTATTCTAAGTGCCTTTTAACATAGCACTGGCTCTAGGACTGGTTAGTCAGACTCAGTTACCACCAGTATCCGTCTGAAAAAGTTGAGGGTACAGGATGATTTTGCAACAAGGCTTCTTTCTGCTCTTCTTTTTGTTCTTTCTGCACGTTATCCTTCTTCCTGCACTTTTCTTTGTCTTTGAGGACTTCTGTTGCTTCTTTCTGCACTTCTTTTTTTTCTTTCTGTGCATTTTTCCTTCTTTCTTCACATGTCCTATCTCTGTAGGCATAGTTAGAAATTAGCATTTAAAAAACCTTTGAAATTCACATAAAAAACCATAGGTTTCAGGCACGTTATAGTTAGGAATTAGCATTAAAAAAACCTCAGAAATTCTCTGAAAAAACCATAGGTTTCAGGGGTGTTATAGTTGGCTGGACTTTTCACTTGTACAAAACCATTGAAAATCCCCCGTTATAGTTAGTTCAGCTAACTATAACTCGCGCGCCCGCAATGCACTGCTGATGACGTCACATATTACATCACTCATGACATGGTCAGTGACATCACTCATGACATCACTGATGACATCTCAAATGACATCACTGATGACATCACTGATGACATCATCCTTGTGATAGAGTGGCAGACCTCCTCTCACCCTAATATAACCTTTGATACACACATTCAAAAATAGAGACTAAAATTTTCAAAACAACGGACATACCAATACCAGTTACAACAACCTCTTCAGTAATTCTAAGATCCACATACACATCCACTCATTCACCAACAGTCCTATACAGTCACTCATACATGTACTCACTCATCATATGTACTCATACACCTATACATCCTGTTACACAATGCCACTCATCCATAGAGTTACTCACACACATAGTCACTCATGCTAATAAAGAATCAAACATACATTTACTTGCATATACAGTTATACACACACCACCACACTTACTTCTACGGAAACTTACACATACTTAGTCTTTTAAACAATCACTTATAGAAACACATACTTATTCATACAGGAACTCTTTCAATCTCTCACTCTCACATATACTCACTTATATACACCAATAGTCACATATACTAGTTTAAAACATATGTAGTTACTCATAAAGACACTATTGAGACAGTCATTCACTCACTAACACACCCATACACACACTCATCCACCCATACAGTCCTGCACACATGCTGTCTTCAACACATACAAACAGTGAGTCACTCATTCATGCACCTATGCACTACGTAATACCCCCCACCGAACCATGCAGACACTCAGACTGATACTCAAAAAACCAACTAATGACCTATATAGACACCCATGTAGCTACTCACCAACCCATGCAGCCACTTATACACAAAGTGAGAGACTGATACAGATATTTACATATTTAAACATTACTCACTAAGCCATGTATTCACTATGATACACTTAATCAGTCAGTTACACAATCAATTTTTCAAAAACAAATCATCCATTTAGACACTTATATACCCATTTATTCTTCCATCGACCTTGAGATATACATATATAAAACATATTTAATTTTCAGAAAAACACACATTCACTGGATGATGTCATCAGTGATGTCATCAGTGATGTCATTTGAGATGTCATCAGTGATGTCATGAGTGATGTCACTGACCATGTCATGAGTGATGTAATATGTGACATCATCAGCAGTGCATTGCGGGCGCGCGAGTTATAGTTAGCTGAACTAACTATAACGGGGAAATTCAATGGTTTTGTACAAGTGAAAAGTCCAGCTAACTATAACACCCCTGAAACCTATGGTTTTTTCAGTGAATATATATATATATATATATATATATATATATATATATATATATATATATATATATATATATATATATATATATATTGTAATTGTCACTAGTCAGTTTAAAAATAAACTATAAAGGCATGTATATTTTGATAGCAATCATTAAAACATAACCTTGCATTAATAAATTGCATTTAGCAACTAGAATCAGCTTTGTCATAATCCATGGCCTGCCCACTTATTCAACTAGATACAAAATATATGTTTTGTAGACAATCATTCTTAATAAAAAGCTCAATTACATAAATCAATCAGGTTTCTTGTAGAGCATGACTACTCACCCGTTAGGGTCTCAAGGCACTGTAATGGGGGAATCTGCGGTTCGGTTGAAGAGCCAGGGCTTGAGGTCCTTCCTGAATTGAGGCAGTGACGGTAATTGCCTGAGATGTAAAGGTAGGGAGTTCCAGGTCTTCGCCGTGAGGTAGGAGAAGGATCTTCCTCCAACTGAGGCTTGCAGATCTGAGGGATGGTGGCCAGGGCCAATTGGGCAGAAGGCGGTGATTGAGGCATGGAGGTCCGGTGTTGTGGAGGGCTTTGTAGGCATGCATGAGGAGCTTGAATGTGATTCTTTTGTTGATCAGGGGCCAGTGGAAGTCTCTCAGGTGCCCGTAATGTGGCTGCGGTGGGGGATGTTCAGGATGTGTCTGGCAGAGGCGTTCTGAATCTTCTGCAGTTTCTTTAGGTGTTATTGGCTGGTGCCGGCATACAGTGTGTTGCTGTCGTTGAGTCTGCTGCTGAGCACATGGGTGACCGTTTTTCTGGGCTTGATGGTCCACTTAAAAATGTTCTGAAGCAGGTGGAGCATGGTTAAGCAGGAGGATGAGACAGCGTTGATCTGGTGGTTCATTGAGAGTGAGGAGTCCAGGATGATACAGAGGTTTTGTGCGAGGTCTCTGGATGTGGGGGGTTTGAGCCCTGTGGGCCACCAGTAGTTGTCCCGTGGGGAGGGGGTGGAACCCAGGATGAGGACTTCGATCTTGTCTGAGTTGAGCTTAAGGCAGCTGCCCTTTATCCAGGTGTGACTGCCTTCATCCCATTGTGGAAGTTGTTCTTGCTGGCGGTGGGTTCATCAGTGAGATAGAGAATCAGCTGGATGTTGAGTCTGTGGTTTCTGATGATGGTTGCAAGTTGGACTATGTAAATTTTGAAGAGGGTGGGGCTTCAATAGTCCATACTCAGTGTAATCTATCAATCAATCAGGGGTTTGTAAAGCACAACTACTCACCCACGAGGGTCGCAAGGCGCTGATGGGGGCTTGGCTCCATTGGGTGCTGGGATAATCAGAAGAGCCAGGTCTTGAGGTCCTTCCTGAAATGGGGCAGTGTAGGTGTTTGCCGGAGGTGGAGCGGGGGTCATTCCAGATCTTGGCTGTGAGGTAAGAGAGGGACTTTTCTCCCGTTCTGGTCTTGTAGACATGCAGGATGGTGGCCACACAGAAGTCAGCTGATCGGAGGTGTCTCTTGGGTGCATGGAAGGAGAGGCGGTCATTGAGGTATGCTGGTCCGATGTTGTGCAGGGCCTTGTAGGCGTGAGTGTGTAGCTTGAAGGTTATTCTTCTTTCGATGAGGAGCTAGTGGAGATCGCAGAGGTGTTGGGTGATGTGGTGGTGGCGGGGGATGTTCAGGATCAGTCTGGCTACGGTGTTCTGGATGGTCTGGAGCTTGCAGAGTAGTTTAATGTGACTAGTGGCCTTGACACAAAAACTTGTACTAGTAATGATTTATATATATGTACACTTTACCGTTTCCAACACTATAAGTAGTCAATGAAAGCGTGAATCAAAAGTGCTTGTGCATTAAAATATAAACAATCAGAGCAGCCAAATCTTAGGAAATATTGTTGAGATCGACCAGTATACACTAGCAATAGCCCTTAACATTTATATTATAATATTCAAATTATTTTAAAACAACAAATACATTTCTTTAAAGTGCTTGTACTATTAGATGCATGTAACAATTATATACATATACACATACATATCTCTTTTTGTGTTTTGCTACTTCCGTCTTTCCACGCCTAGGCAGAGGATCGCAAATACCGGCGGAGTGTGCTGGCCAAAAGTCAATTTCCAATCCAAATAATGCGATCAGTCAAAGGTTGTAGACAACAGCAGTTGTTTCAATTTACAGTAACGCTTTTCACTCACAACAACTGCTGTTTGCATATCTAGGAGTCCTTTTTGATAAGAAGCAATCTTGGTCTCAGTTGGTGGAAGGAAAAGTAATGGCGATGGATAGAAGTCTAGCAGCATTAAAATCATTCACCACGAGGCTGGGATCTCGACCTCTTGGTCCCATACAAAAGATCTATCAGGCTAAAACAGTATCAGCCGCAGTGTATGGGCATGGCATCCATTAAACCTTTGCAAACAGCAGAAAACACATTTCTGAAATCTCTAATTTCCCTTCCACAATCGTATTCAAACCACATTTCTCATATAGAATTAGCCCTTCCTTATATTACGGACTCAATACGTCTGGCATCCCTCTTGCTGTGGTGGTCGATCTGGCCTAGGGACACAGTCCCTCTTAATCAAAGGATCATTACAGACCTACTCAAGATGGACAACCATGGTAGGAGTCGGTGGCTAGACTATATTGAGAAGGAATTTAATGCCCTGCACTTGCTGAATCTTTTTAAGGTACCAACGACATGTCGGACCTTCTCCAAGCTGAGGCTGGTTGAGATTTTTAAGTTAAGGGCCAATTTGACCGTAGAGAGAAGAACCGTGGAGCACAGATGATCCAAATGCACAAACTAACCCCCCCAATCGAGGAGGGCGAGTTCTCATATTTAGTAGGGGTCCCATTCTCTCATCACAAGTTTATCCTTTCGCGCTTTCGATTAAATGTTATCCCGTTGATGTTGGGGTACCCAGGTAGCATTTTTAGGCACTCCGATTTACCATTCTGTCCTTGTGACTCAAAGTCACCAGAAAACGATTTGCACTTGGTACTTCTCTGTAGCATGTATGCTCAAGAAAGTAAGTTATTTATTGTTCCAATTTTAACCCCTTGAGTGCCCATGACGAGATGGTCTCGTCATGGGCCGCGGTTGCGCTGTGCCCATGACGAGACTATCTCGTCATGAACCCCGCCCGCTAATTCAACGCCCAGAACAGGGCGGGGAAAGGGCGGGGCACACAAGGGGTTAAAGAACCATAAATTGTGTCAGTGCTATGTTGCTTTATATTTTCGGAAATCACCCCTGAACCAGTCTGTCTGCTTTGCGTCCTTTTTATGGGCATGCATGCGTAAAAGGAAATACACGTTGCATTAATTAATGAATCAAAGGACCAGTAGGACCAACTATCTGTGCATTGTTTTTATTACTTTTTAAGACAAGTTATACATTTGTACAAAATCCATATGTAAACAAATTTTTATTTATCGTCTCATCTTGGACGTGTCTCACATGAATTTATGGTAAATCGGTGTAGAAGGGGGCACGATCAAGGAACGAAATGTGTTGAGATGTATTTTTAAAGTTCTATGGTATTTATTTGTATGTACTTTTATGATCTGAACAAAAAAAGATTGAATAAAGAGTTTGATTGATTGATTGAGAGAGTATATTTCATAAATAATTATTATGTCATTAACAAATGTGATAATAAAGTAATTGTATGTCTGAGGTATAACCTATGTCAGATGAACAGAATTCTTTTTTCAGTTCAGAAATAAAAATACATCAACAACAACAAAGCAGAGAGATTTCAATTCACAGAATACAAAAAATTATAATGCGGGATGAAAATGATCCTGTAATAGAAGCATAATGAAGAAAGTCATGGGGGTTTGGAAACCTCTTGTGCAGGGGATAGAAAAAGAGGAGCGTTTACCACTAGTTTCAATGAACGATGTAATAAGTAACCACAAATACAGACGTTTCATCGCCATGTTAATAGCGTACAAAAAGCTGTATCTAATCTATGATTATAACAAATAGCATAATACCAAGCTTGATATGATAATTTGGTAAAGTCTTTCCAATTTTTAGTAATCTGCTGAAAGACAATCACCAATAATAGGTCTACTATTTTTGTGTTAGAAGTGCGTTCTGACCATACCGGAGATAAATTTCCCAGAAATACATTAGAAACAGAGAAAGGATATTTGGAATTAAAAATTAAATTAATTTGAGCCCACACCTTGTCCCAAAACGATAGACAAGCGGACATGTAAAAAGTAAATGATGTAGATCCGGGTGTGGAGAAGAGCACGACCAGCAGTCGTCTAAGATATCAGCATGTCTTTTATGTAGAGCAACTGGAGACTAGAAAAGCCTATTATATATAAAAATGAGTGTCTGTGTAGTATTAGCAGCTCTCGAGGACTTTCTAATTTTACACCATATCTTATTCCATGTGCTTATGGACCAGTTGACATCTAAATCTTGTTCCCAAGAGAGTTCCGTCTTAGTATTTTTCACGTGTAGCCCCTTTAAAAATGTAAGTAATTGTAAATAACAGAAGCCTTGGAGTTGGCTTGTAACAGGCAGTATAAATTATCAGTTGAAGGGGGAACTGAATCAGTGGAAGAGTTTGAAGGTATGTATAGGCCGCCAAGAGAGCTTGTGTTAGGAGTGCATATTTAGATTGGAAGGACATTGGAAGGTCATAAAGTCATTTAACCTGCGCAAAAGACATAATCTGATTTTGTGTATATACTTGATGAATCCAAAATAGGCCTCTTTGCCTCCATGATTTCCAATAGAAGGGTTTGTCATGTATCAATATCATTTTATTATGCCATATTGTGGAGTTGGAGAGAGAAGTCCAGTTAATGGAATCAACGGAAGAAGTGGGTTTCAGAATTTTGGATGTGTATTTAATTATAGGGGTTGAAAGGTGTTGTGGTTTGCGTGAGAACGATAGATATTCTTGAAAGGAAAAAGGGGAAAGAAAAGAAAGTTCAAGTTTGGCCCATAGAGGGTAATCCCCTGAGGGATGAGAGAGCCATCTTGATGCTTGAAGGAGCAAACAAGATTTTTGATATATGGGAAAATTGGGAACATTGACACCTCCCTCTGACTTTGGGCGAGTCAATTTTGATACAGATATGCGTGACTTTTATTGCTCCATAAGAAAGAGGATAACAAAGAATTTATTTTCCTGAAACATTTTAAGGGAATGGATAATGGGATATTGGAGATCGTATAAAGAACTATGGAAGGCAGCATCATTTTTATGGTATCAAGACGGCCCCACCAGGATAGGTAAAGAGGGTGCCATTTAGCAGTCAAAGAGGTTATTATTTGTATACAATTATCCATACATTTTGAAATTGTGTTTAAAATGGATGGAGTAAAATGTAAACCCAAATACTTCATATATTGAGGGCACCAAGCAAACTTTGAGGAGGCAAAATCATCTTTAAAAGTATATTTTGTTAAGGGTAATATTTCACATTTATCTTTATTTAATGTGTACCCAGAGACAGCTGCAAAGGAGTCAACTTCATGTAGGAATGCAGGGAGAGGAGACTGGGGTTGTGAAATGAATAACAATATGTCGTCAGCATATTCTGCCAGTTTGATATGAATGCCATTGAAGCTAATGCCATGAATGTCCATATTTTGGCGAATTCGTGATAGAAAGAGTTCTAGGGCTAAATTAAAAAGAAACGGGGACAGTGGACAACCTTGACGAACACCCCTACCCAAATTAAAATAAGAGGATATGGTGCCATTGGCACATACAGCTGCTCTTGGGTTAGAATAAAGAAGTGAGATTAAGGAAATTATTTTAGGTCTAAAGCCAAACCATTGAAGAGTTTGGGAAAGGTACGCCCACTCCACTCTATCAAACGCTTTTCCTGCGTCTAATGCAATGGCTGCCAGGGGATGTGAAATATGGGAGGACTTAGACAAAATATCAACAAAAAAAACGGGTGTTATCTGTGATGAAACGACCTTTAACAAATCCTGACTGTTCCACCTCCAACAAATTGGGCAAATGAGAATCCAATCGTAATGCCAGGGATTTCGATTTTTTTTAATAATCGACATTAACTAGAGATATGGGCCGAATGTTTTTACAATAACTCAAGTCTTTGCCATCCTTGGGGATAAGACAAATGAGAGCTTCAAAGAAAGAGCCTGAGGATTTACCTGAGGACAAAAAAGAATTTATATAAAATATGTAGTTTAGGGATTAATATGGAGGCAAAATGTGTGAAGAATTCAACAGTGAAGCTGTCCGGACCTGGGGCTTTATCTTTTTTAAGTACCAATAGTACAGCATGTAATTCTTTTTGCGAAAGGTCGGATTCTAAAGTGGAAAGGTCTGGTTGATTAAGAGGTGGTCGTTGGACAAAAACTGAGAGATATGCTGCTCTGTGGGATGGGCTTTTGATGTGTATAGTGTTTTGTAAAAGGGGAAAAATAAAAGTAAGATTTCATCATCTTTATAGTTCAATGGCTGGTGTTCATCCATAATGGATTCTATATTGAGTTTGTTATGTTTAACCTTCAAATAGTTAGCTAGTACTTTGCCGGCTTTGTTCTGCCCACCATAAAACTTTGCACTAGATTTTAATAATAAGTAGAAGCATTATTCGTCGACTCCTCATTAAACTGAAATTTAGCATTAACAAGTTCTGACGAACATTCCTTTGATCTTGAGGAATAAAAAGAATGCACCAGTCTCTTTATCTTAGATAAAAGAGATGCGGTAAGTGTTTGCGACTTTTTACACTTTTTGGATACATAACCAATAATAAAATCCCTAGCTGCTGTTTGAAAGCGTTCCATATCACATTAAAATGTAAATCATCGGTTTGATTAAATTAAAAATATTTGTTGAATAAAGAAGTAAATGAGGAAGTGAATGTCGGGTCCAAAAGAAGAGTATTGTTGAAGCGCCATTTACGGGGAGTGCAGGGTTTCTGTAAAATATCTAACCGCATAATAATAGGAGCATGATCAGAAATTAAACCAATCTCTGCTGTCATTAATGATTGTGAAATATTATGTGAGATGAAAAAATAGTCCAATCTTGATTGAGTATGATAAGCTGGAGAGTAATAGGTATATTCTTTGGAAGTGGGATTGTAGAGTCTCCATGCATCAATGAGCTTATATTGTTTAATAGTCTGTACGAAGTGTCTGTGGGCTTTATGAGGGACAAAGGAAACCATTGAATTTTGGCCCAAAAAGGGATCAAAAACTTGGTTGCAATCACCCGTAAGAATAAAATTATCATCAACACAATTTGCAAGTTGCTGAGCTAAGGATAGCCAATAGGAGGGGTCACCAACAGTGGTTGCATATATATTTCATAAAGAGACCGGAGCATTATCAATCAAAAGTTTAGTGAGCAACCATCGACCATTTTCGTCAGAGCATTGTGACAATAGTTTAACAGAAAGTGTTTTATGACATAAGGTCAGAACCCCATTTCGCTTGCCATCTCCTGGTGAGTAAAAAACCTCTCCAACCCAACCTCTCCTCAATTTTAAAGATTCTTCTGCTGTTAAATGGGATTCCTGCAAACAAGCTATGTTGGTACCCAATTTGGCCAAGTGATTCAGAACTCTTTGGCATTTAATAGGCAAATGTAAACCTTTTATATTCTAAGAGACAACGTTTAAAAACATGAGGTAAATGGGAGCGTAGGTATGAAACATCCATCCACATAAGAAAACAAGTAATAAGAGATATACCAAGAAACAGACCAACTTTCTGCAACGTGGAACAATATTATGGTAGAGGAGTAAAATAAGAATAAAAAAAATGAGTAAACATGCGACAAATGCATTGTAAGATAAGAGAGAACAATCTGTTTGCAATCAAAAAAAGAATGATAGGGTAGGAATAAGTCACAGAAGTATAAAAGGAAAAATAGAACAAGAGAAGAAAGAAAGAATGACTAGAGAGAGAGGATGTGTAAAGACAAGTTAGAAGCAACAGACAAAGAAGAACTGGAGAAGAAAGAAGTTGCTAGTAAAAATAGCAAAAAGAAACAAATTCAACTATACCTAGAGTGAGTTCAAAACATAAAAAGGGTGAGGGAGGAGGAGGCCACATGGAACGATGACACATCCGGACTCCTCGAGGTAAGACAGGGAGACTTCAGGAAGAACGACCACAAAACAATAGGGTGAGACAATACGAAGCGGAGCCTGTAAGGAGAGAAAAATGTTGCTTAGAGCGAACACAAACATTATTAAAATACAAGCACTTAGTTTAACTTTATGATTATAAACCTACAATTTCAAGCATAAAGTAACAATAAGTAGAATAGGCCAATGTTTAAACTGATAAGTGAACAGTGAACTTCACAAGAACCTTAACAAAATAGAAAAAGAAGGCTATATCAGGGAGCTGTTATGAAAAAGGAGTCATCACGGGCATGGTTTAGGAATGTCCATCTTCTCCGGGCTGTGTGAATTCAGGAAACTTTTGTGTTTGATGGGATCCTCATAGCTGGCGGTGTTATTGTTGAAAGTTACTTTGAACAGGCATGGATGAAATAAGCCAAATCGTGCACCAATAGAACGTAAAGCTGGTCTCATGGCATAAAATTATTTTCTTCTGTCTGCTGTAGACTTTGCATAGTCCTGCGAAAAAAAAGTTGAGATCCTGATGACGAACTCCGTTTCAAAGACCGGACCGCAGCCAGTACTTTGAGAAGATCCGTATATTCAAGAAAATAGAGTATGATACCCCTTTGTTTACGTAAGACAGATGGTGAAGAATGAAGAGGATCCAGCCTGTGAGCACGTTGAATATTCAAGACAGTGGTTTCTGGTAGGTTGAGCACCTTCGGCAAGAATGACTTGAAGAAAGCTATAGGGTCAGAACCTTCTGAGCCCTCCGGCAAACCATATATGCGAAGATTATTCCTCCTATTTCTATTCTCAAGATTTTCAATCTGCTTCTGACAGGATGTAACCTGAGATTGAAGGACTGCAACCTGAGCGCAAGCCATGCCCAAGGAGTCTACACAATGTTCAACCGCAGTAATTCTCTCCTCCATTTTTGCCCAACCATCAGTCAAAACTTGTGTCTTGGAATTTGTCTCCTCTACAAATGGACGGAGTGCAAGAATTTCTTCTAGAAGAAGACATATTGAGACTGATGTGGGTTATTTAGGCGGAGAAGGGTGGTCCTTTTTTAACCGCTTAGTTGACACCTTGGTGGCTGTAGAAGAAGAAGTGGAGGAGTGGAGGAGAGGAGGTCAAAAAATCATCCATTTTGATATGATGAGTAAAAAGGTGTGAGCGAGAAAGAAATGGGCGATTTGCGGGGGTCACCAGAGGTCTTACTGATTTCAGTCTGCCCATAAATATGGTAATTAGGAATAGTATCTCCTCAAGTATGAATTACGCAGGTGGAGCCTCTAGCATTAATAGCAACAAGCGCCTCAACCAACAGGTGAAAAAGTGACAGTTATAAGGAAGAACTGCAAAGTCATAACCTGTGGGAATTGACCTGAGCAGAAAAACATAAAAAACCATATGGCGCATAGAGAATATCAATAGCTGAGCGTGAAGAAAAAAGTTGTTAATTCACACATGAAAAGGGTTCCATGCAACCCACTGGTAGCTGGGAGAAACAATAGTTATCTCAAAGAAAGCCTTGCGACAGAAAAATGGTACTTTGTACCTCAACAATATCACCTCAAAAAAGCATAAGAGCAAACAATGCCATGTACCTCAACAATATCACCTCAAAAAAGCATAAGAACAAACAATGCCATAAGTAATGTTGCCTGCTTAAATACTATGTTGACAAAAAGAAAACATGAAAGAAATAAGCATGGTTAGTTGTGATATACAGTTTTAGACATAAATTGAAGCGCGACAAATTCTATGAGAATCCTTCAATGGAATGCATGGGAGACTCAAAATGCCCACTGAAATTGCTGTCAGAGAAGAAGCCTTTGGAAGTTGTAAGAGGCAAAAGACAGTCAGTCAATGTGAGCAGTGCCCATGAAATGAATCTGCTTCCAGGCAGTTTACAGCGCAGTACGTAGAAAAATGAAAGCACAATGTAACAGAGAAAAAGAAAGTCTCCTCAGAACACTGGCAGCTTCAAAATGGCGGACGCCATATAGCGCAAGGAAAAATGAGGAATTCTAACCACAGAACGGGTCTCTTCCACGACGATAGGTAATTCAGCAGTTACCGCCTTTGCTCCGACGGTCGCACTGTCATTTTCGCCGTATTCCTCCATGGTAGGACATCGCAAATCCTTCGTCTTCGCCGCAGGCACCAGGAGCATCACGCCATCATCCGTGGGCGCTAGCCACGCCCCTGAACAGAATTCTTTTAATACTATCTTGGTAAAGCTTGATAAAGGTCCTGTGTATCCTGGGCAATTGTCCTTATGAAATATAACACCATGTATATCCTGGTCACTGGTTTTTATGTATTTCAAATATTTTCCTTAATGTTTGTTTCTTTCAGCTTATACTTTTATAATTTATTAGGATAATTTTCACTCATGGAAGTCTAGTCTGAGCAGATCATGTACTGCAGGAACTATGAATTTAGATGTATGCCTGGGCCACATGTACCGCACTAGCAACGTTTACAGCGAATTGCATGAAAAATTAATTGAGAAGCACTTTTGTATTCTGGAGCATAACTCACATACATTTTTCTTTCTAAATGTCAAACATTACATTTTTGCACTTTAAAAAAAATCTTTTTATTAAACATATACGGCACAAATACATTCTGATTCTTCACATCAAATAATAAAGTCGTATAATACACAACATAGAACGCATGTTAGGATCATCGTAGCTTCATACAAGTGTTACGGCTGCGGGCAGGTTTGCATATACTACATTGTCCTGTACTTTTAAGAAAGTTACGGTTCAATATGCATCATTGGTAGATCACATATCCCCCCTCTGCAAGTGTTTTAGCCACCCCATAGTTTAATCCATTGTTTTGGACAACCCCTCTTCACATACACAGTTTTTTATGCCACCATGGCTCTGTCCATATCTTTACACCAGTTCATGTGCGTGAGTGCAAGTGTCCCCCAATGTTGGGCGATGTTTCTCTTAGCCAGCATCATTCCCAGTGTTGCCCATGTTTGCGCCATAGAGGTAAGATCTGTAGCCTCCCAGATATTCAAGATGCAGCACTTGGGCTCAGGAGGGACTGGTTTCCTGCTAACTCTTGTAATGGTGTTCATGACAGATTTCCAATATGACTGTATTGCAGGGCATTCCCAGAGCATATGATACATTTTTGTACTTTTAATAACTAGCATGCATAGTTTGCATTGAAATTTTTTTTCAAATTCATCCAGTCTTTTTGATCAGAGCCATTTGTTGTTATGTAATTAAGAAACATTCCAGCAAGATTAAGGGCAATTACGTGGAATTATGTGAGGAGTGTAAACCAGCATTTTACGTTCTTTTCTTAGCACTAAATGCACCCTTGGATCAAAACAGAAAAATAATTGCGCTAAATGCAACAGAACACGAACAGCAGCAGCTCGTGCTCACTAAGCTTGTAGTTGATGTGCTCCTGTGGTAAGATTTCCATGCCAAATTACGCATAAATATACACACTTGCATAATTGGATCATTTTTGTGTCAAAAGAGTTATGCAAAATTACCAAAATTACCCTGATTAATCCTCCATAATCCAAATTTCACCTAGGCCAACTACCAATGGGTTAATTTACTCCTGGGAGTTAATAACAGGGGTAAAGAACATCAGGCAAATATGAACAGATATTGGGTATGATTTTGCAAATGATTACGACTTCGGTAGTAAGTAATGAGGAGTACGGTGAGCAAATATTTCTGAACACATTTTGCATGGATCATTACCACTTGCACATGCTTTTGAAGTGACAGGTCCCATCAAGTGCAGACCTGACTGGTGATGACAACATGTCCAAAAACCTAACCATGTTAAAGTTGTAGTTTAGTCAGGAAATGGTACCTTGCCCAAGTGAGGAAAGTTTCCCAATTTCACTTGATACGACATACTTAATCCTGCCCATCTTCCTAGACAACAGGATTCCCTGGTGGAAGGTGTTCCATCAGCAGGACATCCCGCACCTTGTAATTTGGAAGTCAGCTGCTGCAAGCACTGTTTGCTCAGGTAGGTGATGCCCAGTGGAGGATTTGGACAGTGTAGGGAGCAGAAGTTGGGGATATAGCTTGAGTAGTGAAGGCGTATGGGGAAAGGTCTCACATAGTGGTTTCAGGGAATTGAGACAGTGCTGAAGAGAGAACATTTAGTGAGCACGAATAACTGCTAATGCTGCTAATTATATTCTGTTGCATTTAGCATCATTTTCTTAGGGCATAAAGCATGCTTACATCAATTTTAGGTAATAAAATAGCACTAATTTCTGGGAGTAAGTGGGAGAAAAATCCTACCCCAAGTGCACATTTAATAACCCAACTATGCCCGCTTGCATAATTCAGAATAATTTAGGATAAAAAATCCTATTGCAAGAGCACATTTAGCAAGCACGAGCGGATGCTTGCTATTCATGTTTTCTTGCATTCAGATGTATTTCTTAGTGCAAAATGCATCCTTGCGTCCTTTTGGGACACAAGAAGGAATTTTTGCTCTAAGAAAATAGTGCTAAATGCAGAATTACTGTTCTAACTCAATTCTGCATTATCTTGCATAATTTCGGGGTCATTCTGCACGATTACACTGCATGGAATTACACGAGTTATGCCCAACCCTAGCCAGTATTTCTGGGTGTTGGAAATACATAACCGCTATCCGCCCACTCATTACCTGGGCCTATATGAACACCATTACTAAGAGAGCATCTACTTCTAACCCCAGGGTAACTCAAGTTCAAATGCCTCAATCCTTAAAAAAAATCCAATATCCAACAAGCATTAAACAGGTTTATGCACAGGGGAGTCCACCATGGAATTGAATGAAACTCCTGCTCTTCCTCCTGCTGTATTTAGCTTCACATGTAATTACACTCACGAGTGTGTTCTTTGCTAATCTGAAATGTGAGGATGACTTGTCATGAGGTAGTGTTGGGGCTTGAGGGGCTTTGCCATATCTGTGTATAGCGTGCAACATCGTTTTTTGAGGAATCAATTGATATGTATGCCCCCGGCTGTGTGTCGGTCAATAGAGATTGGTAAGTGACCTAGCATGGACTCAGATTTTATTGTTCATACCTAGCTTGAGCAGGGCTGTGAGGTGCATGGGTGCATGTCTGCCTTATAGGAATCTGTGCATTCATTAACCTGAGCTCGTGAATAGGACACACCCGTCCACAGGTAATCTCGTGGGTGGGACTGAGGGCCAATACTGAATCCAAGATTAGCATGGTGTAGGGCAGAGGGCTGGCTGGTTGACACCCATTGGATACTGGTGTTAAGTGATCTGGTGACCTTACAATATTGTTCTGGTATATTGTGTCAGGGGGCTCTCCAGAGACACTTGCACCCTGATTGGGGAATGAAACCTGCCTTTTCCTGTGATTGTCAAATTAAACCATCTGACCCAACTGTTAGAGAAGGGCCTGAAAGGACATTTCTATCAAGGTCTCCTGTCACCTCGCCACATAGGAATTTCAGAGGTGCCATTGCTGCCGGACTGTTTAACAGGCACATTATGCCCCATTGTGAACAGCACTTATTTATGTTGGTGGGTGCTCCAGGAGGATGCTACTTCTTAGGGTTGCAAACCTGCTGAAGCTATCCACAACTGTAATCTTCAGGCAGTGACTGACTTGCTGTTGCCTTCCCTGCCCACCAAGTCCAAAAATAGGTGGGTTCCTCCTGACCTGAGCCAAGGATGATGGTTCCCTCTACTGAAGAGCGGGGGTGAGGGGAAGACTGAATATGCAGGTTTACCCACAGACTATTGCAAATTTTATCCAACTGAACCCTCCAGTGGAGCTTCCTAGTGCCTGAACCATTTGTCACCAAACGGTCACTTATTTCCTCCATCAACAGCATCCAGCCGCACACTATTGTGTCCTTAGTCTGGGCCATTGCAGCTCCTCAATTTCTCCCACAAGTCTTTCTTGAACTCTGTCTTCACCACACGCCCCAAGTTTACGATTCCACTTGGATCCATCCATGTTTTACTTTAGAACATCTAATTGTTCCTGTGAGGGTTTTAAAATAAAATACAAAAAGATGTGAGATGCTTGCCTTTGCAATTTAGGCACCCTAAACATGGAGACTCCAATCTTTCGCTGCTCAGCCAAGTTCACCTGAGGAGTTTGCACAATGCCCCTGGATATCATCCAATTGTACCCCACACTCTGACAGCCTTGAAAGGGAGACATCAACTCTTGGTGAAGCAAGAAGGATACACAGAGACTGAGGCATCTACTGTAGTTGGTAAAGAGAATAAATGAATGCCTCTATCTGCCCAGCAAGGTTTCCACTCCCTCCATTTTTTTGTTGGTGAGCACAGAGTGATTGGTTGGTAAGAATCTGGGACTATATTGAGACTTTCAGGGAATAAAGCTTCAGATAAAGGGGATACAATACTATGGGCAGACAGAGGTATGAGGAAAATATGCCCCCGGTACAGGGCTGGCTTTAGCATTGGTGGGAGAAACAATCTTTGTTGGCATACCTCCACTCCTCCAAAAAATGGTGAGTTCTATGGTTTAATATTAAAGATGTAGAGTATAAAATAAAAGTATAAAGGATATTCTCAAATATCATATAAATGGAATATGGAATATATATGGGGAATGGATATTTAAAAAAACATCAGTCAATTATAACTTTTTTTTAAAAAAATACACTCATTTTGTTTACATAATTATTCACATGTACTAAATGTATTCATTTTGTAAAAATACAATTTGCAGAATTCAACTAATTTTGATTTACAGTCTTTCATTTTTGCCAGGTTTTGGCATGGGGCTCAGGAAGCATCAATTTGGGCACTTTGACGGACCCACTTAATGACAACTGATTCTCACCTTGAGTCATTGTCGCAGATACCCTCCACTTCCTGTACATGTGCTTAAAGTGGAAATTTAGTGTGGTGGCAAACTTCTGACATCCAATACTCCACCAACCTCGTCTGTAAAGACAGTTAATCTCTGGGCCACATACAGGACTGCAAGTGTGTGGCATAACCCTGAGCACTGTTGTCTGTCTTTCATTTTCATAATGACCCAAGCTGTGAAAATGAAAGACAGACAACGGAGCACTATGCTCATTTGTATTTAAAACTCTAATTATGAACTCCTGAGTTTGGTGGCTGTGGATTACCGGTACAGTGACACCGGTATCACCAGCATAAAGCAGGCACGGCCACGTCACCCAAAGCCATTTGACAAAATTTGTGTGAGAGTGGCTCATCAGTATTCATCTTGAAATTATGATTATGATGGATGTATGAAGACAGCATGCTGTGCTTTCTATTGCAGCTTTTGTATTGTGCAAGTGTTAAAATGTAACAAAAATAAAGTTACAAAATGAGGCAATCATTGCATTTAGTGCAAAACAAATGTTTCGTTTGTGGTAAAGCTATGTTACAGGTAAAGAAAGGCCAGGCAGATATTTGTTGCTCATGAGTTAATTTTGCCAGGCATTGTATTTCAATATTGTTAAATTGGCTGTGTCTCAAATCCAGGCTTTTAGGATCACTGTAAATTCATATACACTGTCATGCTAAATGTAAAAAATGTAAGCTAATTTGTGTTGATTTTCCACTTTTTAGATCAATCTGCACAGACTGGAGATGTGACAAGAGTGAGAACATATCCCCTCCTTTTTAATGTCTCCATTCCCCACCATGAAGAGATCACTATGGCAGAATTGAGGCTCTATACCTTGGTAGAGCGGGATCGCATGATGTACGAAGGAGTGGATAGAAAAGTAACAATTTATGAAGTCCATGGATATGAAGATGTGGATCAAGGGGGCATTGGGAGAAAACTGGTGCAATTGGCCTCACGACAGGTCTACGAGACCAGTAGTGACTGGGAAACCTTTGACATGACTGAGGCTATTCGGCGTTGGCATCGGTCTGGCACCACCACCCATAGGCTTGAAGTTCACATGGAGACTGTGGATGACGTAATTGAGTCTCCTGTGGACGGGCAAATGTCCATTGATACAAAACCAGAGACCAAGCATGTTCCCCTCTTGATCGTCTTCTCTAATGACCAGAGCAATGACAAGAAAGAGGAGAAGAAGGAACTAAATGAGATGATCGATCATGAACAGCTCTTAGATTTGGAGATCTTGGAGGCGAACAACCTGAACGACGGCCCCAGTGA
Organism: Triturus cristatus; assembly: GCF_964204655.1. Classification (NCBI taxonomy): domain Eukaryota; kingdom Metazoa; phylum Chordata; class Amphibia; order Caudata; family Salamandridae; genus Triturus; species Triturus cristatus. Next base: position 434,759,277 of record NC_140594.1, on the reverse strand, counting down.
GGAAGCATTGCTCCAGATGCGGTCTAACATCATTTATGACTCCACCGCCCGCATCAGGAGGAATGCCAAAGGGAACTATTGCAAGAAGGCTCCTCTCTACATCGACTTTAAGGAGATCGGTTGGGATTCCTGGATCATAGCACCAGCAGGATACGAGGCATATGAGTGCCGTGGGGTGTGCTCCTATCCCCTGACAGAGCATGTCACCCCAACAAAGCATGCCATTGTCCAGACTTTGGTGCATCTGAAGAATGCTCATAAGGCATCCAAAGCCTGTTGTGTACCGACGAAGCTTGATCCCATCTCCATCCTCTACCTGGATGCAGGGGTTGTCACGTACAAGTTCAAGTATGATGGCATGGTGGTAGCTGAGTGTGGGTGCAGATAGGAAAGAAGATCGAGCATGTATATTTCTTGGGGCAATATTTAATGAAGAAAACCTGTAAATTTGTACAGTTTTGATTTAATATTTAAAACGTTTATTTAATGATGTGTGTACAGATTGTATGTAAGCAAATTTCACGTGTTTCCAACAGGCCCACTTAGATGTAAAGTTTTAGAGACCCACATGACGGTCGGATATGTTCTCCTCTAATGTTCTTTGGTCACAAAAATATAAATATTTGTATATGTATATCTGCTTGAAAAACTCTATACATATTTATATGTATGTGTAATGTGAACTTTTTCTACATTTTATAGGAAAACATTGCTCTATATTTCTCTCAGGGAGTGCCACTTTTTCTCTTATTTTCAGCACCTGTTACTCATTTTTCACGATATAGTGGTGCCAGTTTACCGTTGTTGCAGGTATTTCCACTGTTCATGGGACAGAGAGCTGTAGCAGTAATTCCCACATAATTGTTGACAATCTATCTGTTCTATGGCGCAGAAATGGAGAGTGTGTTCTGCGTTCAATGCAAAACAAGTGGTTTTAAGCAGTGGTTGGACCCGTCCAGCGAACCTTATCTTCGTTATCCTGGTGTTGTTCACTGCAGGGCAGGAAAAGAACAAATGCGGCATCCGTAGATATTAGCTGCAGAGTACCGCCCTTGCTTATGGTGCCAAATAACCAAAACTACCCTAAATGGGCATTGTCAGTTTGTCACCTCACACTGAAGTACAAATATAAGTAACGAAGGGACTACCTGAGAAAATAAAAGGGAATGTTTTCCAGTGATACCTAGAAACAATGTTATAATTTAGTTAATATAAATATTTAAAGGAGGCCTCGATGTGCCAGGTATGCAAAGAGCAGTTAAAACCGGTGAACTATAACAAAACACTGTTGTATTATTAGTTGTAATTGAGTAAAGCAAAATCTCGAGGTATTGTCATATTACGCACTGTAAAATACTGATTTGATTGCAGGGTCGGACTGGGACATTAAATAGACCAAGGCAGCAGAATGAAAGTGTCTCCTATTAGCAAATCAGAAAGCTAACAAAAAATTGGCCCACATTTGCAAAAGGGGCCGTTTTGAACTTGGGAAGGCATGCTGTGAAGGTTTCTTACAAGATTTGGGAGACTGCATGGGAGGGTTTGCTTCAGGCAATGTTGTGGTAGTATCGGATAATTACCAGTAAAAACAGGCTTATTAGACCATAAAACAGGCTCACAGTCAGAAAGCACAGCCCACACACTGACCTGTCAGACCAGCGCTTCTGCCACTGTCAAACTGCTCTATGGCCTAGTCCGACCCTGTTTTGTAGCAAAAACTGCAGACATTGCTATCTTTAAGCCTAAAAATGTGAACAACATTCCGGACCGTTCTGTTCCAGAAATCTCTTCCTCCTTCAGCAACCTACTGCAATGGCTTTACCTCTTGCAGAAAACAAAGGCACCTCCTTAAAATGCTGAGCATCCCTCAAACTTTTCTGGTTCATAAATGTGTTTCCAGTCTTTTTTCTGTGTTAAGTAACTTGTCAGGAACAGAATGCACAGGTGAGTCAGGGAGGGTGGTGCGTGAATTGCAATCTCCCTTTAGTGAATTGACTGTAGGAAAAAAGGGCGTTAGTTTCATAGCTGGAAGTCTGCAGACAGCATATACAGTAAGCCTATCCCTAAGAGCACTGCCTGCTGTTGCCGAGCTACTGTAAGACTGATAACCCTCCCTCATCTATCGCTCCTCACCTTCAGCCGCTGACAGAGCTAACCCCCCAAAAGCCAGCTTCACATCAGCGCCAGCCCAGGAAGCGCTCTAACCAGATAAAGCAGATGGAATGCCTCTGCGCAAATAGTCCTGCACCAAGGTCTGGAAATAACACAGCAAGCACATGGGAATAAATCAAATGAAAGGAAGAGACAATGCGCCTGGTGTAGCCCGTAGATAATCAGCGTGGTGAGACTGCAGGATTCTGTTTCTATGAACGACCCAAGAGGTGGTAAGACAAGTGAGAGGCAAGTGTGAGTGAAAGTGGAGGGATCATTTATTGGTCAAGTGTAAGAGTGGTACTTGGACTGAAAGTTATGGTTTGCAGAATAGATACCTCAAGCGAGAATTTAAAGGCAAGGTGGTAGAGGCTTGAGTGGGTGACACTAGTTTTCTTTATGACGGATCATTTCTAGCTGAGATAACTTTTTAAGAAAGCGCAAGAATAGACACACTACAGATCTACTCAAGGCAACATATTGATCTACGTTTTAGATGACTGGGAAATGCAACTAGGTTTTTCAATGAGGTGTATGCTATGGAGCATCTGTAGGTCATTTAGTTAGGAGAATGGGCAAAGAGAATGGGTAGCTAAGCTAATGCCATATTTTGCGGAGTGAACTTGTTGCCAGTTTTTGTAAAACTGACATGACCCCATTTTCTGCGGAACTAATCTGATCCCAGTTTATGTGTCCCCATCCCTCCATCCCTCCATGTCCCCAGTATGGTGGTTAATGAGAGCCTGTGTGAAGTGAAGTGAATTTAATACAGAAAGTGGAAAGAGGGTGATCTAGAAGATGAGTGAGCAAGACTTGGGAAAGTAGAGATAAAGTGGGTGGTGAAGAATCTGAAGTAGACACAGGAAGTGAAAAAACAAGGCTAGAGCAGAAGAACAGGTAGAAATGATAACAGAGCATGAGTGGAAAGAAAATCACGAAGGAAAGAAGAGAGAAAAGAAAAGCAGAATTTGGTCGGATGGCTGAGTGAGTTTCATGTTTGCAATTGGCATTTCCGTGATCTGAAGCCACAAGTTTGAATCATGGCATGATCAACTTAGCCTTTGATCCACAGCACATAGGAAATTGAGTACCGTGTACTCTATAGGTGTAATTTGAACACCTATTTTGATAGCACTTAAAAAAGCACTATAATTTTTGTTTTCTTTTTAAAGCAGCTATTAAGGAGTATCACTACCACAGATCAATAATTAGAGACAGGACAAGGATGTACTACTAGACTATATCACTGTTTTTAATATACTCTCAATTCAGTACAAGTAGGGACCAAGCCCCGAATATCTGATCCTTGCGAGAAAATTGCTCTGGATTGACTTCATCTTCTTTCTATCACCAAATCTGTGACTAAGAAAGGCAGAGGTTGGGAACATCAACATCACAGTGGACAAAGATAGGAAACACAGATGAAAGACGGAGAAACCGGGATAAGACGCTTTGATTTCGGACAAATTGCATAAGAGAGATTCATGAGTTTGAGGTATACAATGAGGGTAGTTCCATCTTTTTCCTTAGAGTTTCAAAAAAAAACATTACCCCGAGCTATTCCAGCATATAGGTAGCAAGAGAAAAAAAGAACCTGTCTGAAACCCAGGACTCTGCAAGTCATATTCAGAGAAGAGGCCAGTGGAAGAACTCTCATATCTCTCTTTGCCAGAACAGGGGGGAAAGGTACAATGGTTTCTGATCATATCATCCATGCTGTTACTTCCTCTGTTCCCATATTGCAGTATTTGCTACTTTCATTGGCCCCTGAGATTGACGCGGCTCTGTCAGCTTTTCGGTAGTGTTCCTTAACCCCTACCTCTATGGAGAATAGAAAATAACAAAATCAGATTATGGGATGTGTCTGCTGCCACCGACATTGTCAATATTGCTGAGCTAACATTCACATTATGCAGTTTTATTGTTCTCTTATGAACCTGGGACATTTCCAATGACCCCAAAACCGCAATCGTCCCAGTATTTGTTCATTAAAATGGAGTCAGTTACATGTCAGAAAACCCTGTACAGAAAAATTGTGTTACAAAAATATTGTGAACCTTATATAATTTACAAAAAGATGGTCCCATTAGGTGTACATTTTCTATTATTAACTCCAATGGGTGCATATGTTTGTTGATATTTAAGACAACATTTTTACATTAGACGATATTGCAACAATGATAATCTTATACTACACGAATGAGGTAGAATACGCGGCAAGCAGGGGTGTAGCTTATATTGGTGCAGTAAGGGGGGGGGGGCACTACCTTCCTTGGATTAGGGCCCATGACACACTGACCACACTACTGGCTGTAAGGAGATTGTTTAAAAAGAACCACGATGGTAAAGTCTGATAACATGAATATTGCTCAATGGAAAGTGTGTGTTTTAAGGTCATCCCCCATGCTGACACCTTTGAGAATTTTAGTCAAGGAAAGGACCTCATTGCCAAAGGACATGCTTAAAGAGATTACTTTTTCATCAGGAAAAAAGTGTGAAAAAACGGAGGAAGAATGGGCTGGACTACTAAAAAAAAAAAAAAATTGCTTGGGAAATATATGGCCGTCCTCAGTGCTTTTTTCCAACCCCTGAGTTCCATTCAGTCCGTCCCTGCCATGAAAGCCTTTGTATGTCCTTCAATTTACCAAGAACACGAGCAAAGGCCGAAAAAGAGCAGAGCTCTCCTGGACATGAACGTAGAGCATGTACATTTGAAATGAGGAGGCTTCGAGCTACACTGTCACATGCCTTGTTTCCGCCACTTTCCTGCTGCAGTTCGGGGCGATGATAAGGAGGTGTCCGTGTCGAAAAACAATGGGCCCGTCACGTTATTTTTACAGAGCTGCGCATTGGCCGGATTCCTGGCGGGAGTGCAGCTGACGCGGGTCCGTTCTGGCTTGGGCCAGTTCCTACTGTACACCCCCACCCTCCCCCCAGCCATCTGTCCTACGCTTTTAAGGCAACACTCTTCTCAATGCGCATGATAAGAAGGGTTGTCTGCGAATGAATCAGCTGGACACTTCACTGGGATCGACGCAGCCTGGCTGAAGAGGGGGGGAAAAAAACTCTTGTTATCACGCGCCAACTCCAGTCAGCAGCAGCTGCGTCCACGCGACCCGTCCGCGCGCTCCCCTATTTATTACACTATTTATTGACTTGTTGGTGTTTGTAATATAATGTACAGTATGCTAAAAAAAAAAAAAGATTTATTTTTGTGCTTAGATGTAACCTCCACTCAGACTTTTGAAACTTGTGTAGAATCTTTTGAAATGTAAAAATGAGTGTAAATACAACCTTGTCAAATGTATCCTCTGGGTTTCTCTGTATTTTTTTTTATATTTTAGAATACCTGTTTGAGATGACGTATTTTCTTGGGTGTTTGAGATGACGTATTTTCTTGGGTCTGGGTACGGTATGGAATCTTCAAATGTGAGCGTGATCTTACGAGGATGTAAGGGCATCGAACAGAGCTTTGAGGTTGGACTGGCCGAATTGCAGGAATTTCAACCACAGCACTGTGGACACACAAGACCTTTATGTTAACTTACCACGTAATATAAGGGCATCACAGAGAGGAGGGGTTAAAACCGCCGACACGTTCTATTTGTATTCCTATTCAGGAATTTAGGAAAGACACTCAGTTTTTGTCGAATTTAAATAAATCTAATTAATTTATCTCTATCTACTTATTACTTGGAGGAATGTGGCCCCTAATTTCCATAGCGAAATTTGCCTATGGAAGCGAAGCAATATCCCCCACCTGAAGAAAGGGTTGCAAAACATGTCTTATATTATTAATAACACACCACCAACCAGACCCTGCCTAAAGGCTGTACTGTGCGGTCTAAAACTATCACTCCCAGTACAGTGTGGGTACCCGGAGCCCTGAATATAGATGACTCGTAAAGCTGCTTAAAAACGGGCTCCATATAATTCATGGTGCATCCAATGACACGCTTGTAGAGTAGGTACCACCTGGTATGGAGGCAAATTCTGGGCAGGACTGTAAAAAGTAAGGACAAAAGGTCAAAATTCAGGACAAATCAGGGAAGAAGGCCATACTCCACTACTTTATCAGTGCATTTATTTACTATTCTATGCATTACACTATTTTTGCACTGTGTTACATATGTGACTGCCTATAGGCATGGTACATTCAAGTGGAGTCATTATGTCCTTGTTCGAAAGAAAATTGATGCTCTTGAGAACAGGACGAAGAGCATAACTCACACCAGAATCTATCGTTTTTTTTGGGAGAGAAAGTAACTGCAACATTTTGGTTATGGTTCTAAACATTTAAACACAATGTCAAACAGTTTTGAAAACATCAACGTAAGAGACTTCAAACCTAAAAAATAGATGCGGGATAGAAAAGTCGAACATACAACAATTTTAAAAATCCAATGAGTACTCCATGATCAACACATCAGTGATGGGCCAAACAGTACTTCACCATGTGCTGTGCAGCAGACCTCTGCCCACAGTGTGGCATGTCCCTATCAATGGCATAGTGCATCACCACACATGGCACGGGCACCAGCACTCTCAGTGTACCACCACCTTCAGCAAAGTGCACCATCACTCACTGTGCAGTGCTCATTAGTGCTCTTCTGGAGGCAGTTAGGGCTAGATCGGGCGAGGTTAATCTTACATCTGGCATCTAGCCTCACTCACAGGTGCCAAACACACATGCCAACTAGGAGTGTGGAGCAGAATCCTGGAGGATCCTGGAGACGACTGAACCAGAAGAGGTTTCCAGAAAATGGTAATCTAGTTAAAAGGTTTAGGAGTACAAAACTAGCTGCCCTAAATTTCCTCCTCCAGAACGAGGGACAATAAGGTAACTCCCATAGTCAAGCATGAAAATGGTGCATATATGGGAAAGTGATGGGTGCCAAAGAAATATAATACAAAAGGTCATTCTGTTCAGAAGAGTAGTCAAAGTTGCGTGACAGACAGTGTGGAGATGGGCCTGTATAATGCTTTGTAATAGATACAAAACTGGAGAGACCGTACGTCTCGTTCCGTGGTCGCGATATCAGCCATCGAGCAATATGTTGGCAATTTCTCTTTATGATATTCCACTGTGGACAGTGATGTTCTGCAGTGTGACAGTGTTAAGTGAAATTCTTGGTAGCAGTGGGGATTGTGGTGTGGGATGGCCAGTGTCTTTACTAAAGGGAGTTAGTGCTCATATAGAATAGAAAACGTTCTCAGCCCTTTATTCTCTACAGGAGGATAAAAACAATGGGTCTGGGTTTTGTAATAATGACTTGAAGCAGTTAGTGTTGTGTGTTCTACATAAAAGGCCAGTATGATGGCATTGCATTATTTTCCACTCAGACATATTACTGACAAAAAGCCCAATTTTTTGGACTGGGCTTATTCCTTGCATGTTACAAGGATGAGATCCCGCTCCCTCGGTGCCCAACTGCATGTATATTTGGTATCCTGCTTTCTTATGTTGTCCCTGGCGTCATGCTAATTTAAGAGTGTTCGCAGAGGCCTAGGCCTGGCACTGACCATGAGACTTCAAGAGCTGTGGGAAGGAAATCACTACACTTGACCCTGATTCATGCTACTACCGATTACTCTACATGTGGGAACCCAGAAGCAGGGATAAGGCCAGGCGAGAGTTGACAGAGAGGGATTGTCAATCAGAATATCTTTATTCAATTTGCAAAAGCAATCATAAAAGTACAATAAAACAGTTTAAAATCATCTATGACAGAGAGGGAGTGAGGTGGATCTAGTGCCATCACGAGATAGCACCCGGGGTCACAGATTTATGTGTGTTCTGTGAACCGTGAGGTATTTAGTACAACTGTGTGATTAAAGTACTTTTATTCTTGTAAAAGCACTGCGCTGAATATTAATTTTATTTTGTCTCTTGGTTAATTGCTGAGTGCTGACATGCCTTCCTGAGAACCCTGTGCCTACTCTCCCTCGCTACCAGAGAGTCATTTGCAGAAGGGGCTGTGTTCTTGGCCTGGGACTTCAGTGACAATTGACGCTGTGTGCATATTTAACGTAAAGGACGGCAAGGGAAGGCAGGACACAATTTGTATATAGACATAGTGATTCGACACGTCAAAGGCATATATTAATCTTGTGCTGGAAAATTGCATGAAAGTAAAGCAAACAAAATTTGCTTCCCTACCTACCAACTCATTTGAAGCTAAAAGTCTAAATCACAGGCACCATTCACACACCCCCGACATCCTCCCACTCTGCACGCAGTGGCAGAGCTGGTTCTCATTCAAATAAACTCAAGCTGAGGACAATCTCAAGATGAGACAGCTCAAGATCAGTATCATCTTAAGGATTTTGGGGGCCCTGGGCAAGACATACTTTGGGGACCCATATACAGAACAAATTACATTTTTATTGCCATTTTCTGCTAATTCGACATGGCATGATGCCAAAAATTACTGAATTATATCTTAAACTTTAATAGGTTCACAAAAGACAGTTCAAATCTGTCTTGGTTGGGATCCCTACAGTCCTTAAGAAGACACTGGGTGAAGAGACAGAGTCAGAGGTAGACACAGTGTTTAATTTGAGCTGGTGGTTTCCGGTGCTCAGCACCAGCACTTAATCATCAACACTGGTGCTTTTCCTGAGTACCCATTAAGGACACACTCATTTACATGGAGATTAAGTGATTTGCCCGGAATCACAGGATGTTGAGCTGACGCAGAGACTCAAACCTAGTCCTCCAGCTCCAATATCGGCAGCTCTAGCTATTACTCCACATCCTCTTCCCACTTTCATGGTTGGTAGTTGGTTCTGTTTTAGGTGGCACTAACAGGAGAAATGGGCTAGTACAAGCTGCCTCCTGACAAGAACCCCGACATTTGTGTAGGCAGAGAGGGAGAGAGGTTTAGAGTGACCAATACAATAGACAGAAGTTTAATAGTGAGAAAGTTCACTTTCCCAGGATCCCCTTAGCAGGTTGGGGCCCTGGGCAATCGCCCACTTTGCCCATGCCTTAAAAATCTCTGCTTCAGAGCACGAAGTTGTCAGAAATGCTAAAATTACAAAGGATGTCCATGAAATATCAATAGGGGACATTAGAGTTAATTTAACCACAGTCTGTGCAAATTAAGAAGAGTGAGTCACCCAATGGCAGAGCCTACACTCCCTTGTTGTGACAACAAAGTAAACCGATGAACACAAAGCTCATTTAGTGACAGAGTGGAAGTTTTTGCATCTTACTGGCATGTGCATTGGCTCTGAAGAGGCCTTGTGCAGGGTGTCCCTTTGCAATAAAGAAGTTTTTGGCAACACTTGTGAAAGCATGTGACATGAACCCTGCAGCCCTACACTGATGCATTAAGTCAGCATGTCTCTACCATGCTGCCACCCAAACTGGCTTGGGTAGCAAGGGGTACTCTCTACTACAGTGGCTGCCAGCCCACAACAGTTACCCTGTGGTGTTTAGGTCCCACCCACAGGCAGGTGGGTCATCATGAGGACATAGAGCAAACTGGTGTCGTGTGGGCTTATATCTTCCAATGTTACACGACCGAGAATCAAGACATTATGCGCACATGAACCGTATTTTAACCAGTCCCTCATGATAAAAGGGATGCAACCTAGTGACTGAAATTTAACAGCTGAAACCAACCTTAAATATTCTAATTCGGGAGTTTAGGGCCTGATTTAATATTTGGCGGATGGCCTGTCATTCCACCAGGGGGGCGGAGCAAATTACTCTGTCGCCATGATGGAGGAACCGCCCGCCAAATTTAATAATAAGCAGTTGACCATTTGTAATGCATTGGCAGGAGCCACGGTCAAGGCAGTTCCTGCCAGTGCATTTCGCTTTTTGGTGCTGGGCTGTGCAAGCATGCTGCAGCCCTGCACCAAACAGTTTTATTTTTTTCTTTTCACAAAGTAAATCCTAAAACGGGATTTCTTTTTGAAAATCAAAAATGTAATGCTTCCCTCGCCATGGGAATCATCTCCCATGTTGAGGGAAGCATTATTAGCATTTTGCTGTCCCTCACCACAAGGGTACTCCGGGCAGTGACAGACAGTAAATAAATGGCTATATGTCTGCTCACCCTCATTGGATGGGTCGACACATAGCCATTTCTCACCAACCTTTACTCCGTCAAGCCTTCTGAGAGATTTGGCTATGGCGTTGATGGAGTAGTCAGCACTGTAGCTAAACGTATGGTCTGCCCTCACTTAAATTGGGCGGATGGTTAGGTTGGTGGTAAAGATACTCCGTTGCAATTGCGATGGAGTGTTCTTGCCACCAGCATATAAATAAGACCCTTAATACTGATATTTATAGGACCTGGTTACAATCTAATTTATTTATCTGAATTTCTATATTACTGGAGCCTCATTGTGAAGCACCCAGGGGGGTGTGGTGATAGGCCTTCCTTGTGCATACATTGCTTTACTTTAGCAATAATACCATGCCCACCTGGAGCTGCATAGTGGCTGTCCTATCCTTCAACCTTCACTCCCCTCATAGAATAAGAGACCATAAACCTCTGAAAGTGGGCTCTGCCAGTGACAATTACCAAATAATACCTGATGCTACCAGATGACAAGTTGGTACAACCTAAGCCAAATAGCCCAATCAGTTACCCTTATTGACATTTGGTAGCCGTTTATGGCTTCTCACCCTAGCCAAAAGCAGCCGTCCTCTCAAAAACATGAGGAAGAGAGAACTTTCTCTTAGATCCCAAATAGTGGTCAAACCTTCTTTAGCCATGGCTGATTATAATAATGCCTCTCAATCCCCATTTTGATACAGTCATATGGGCTGATATAGAGTTTGGTGGAGCGGGTTCTCCATCACAATGGCAACTGAGTACTCTCTCAGTCCAACTGATGGTTAGCGGCCTGATTTACAGCTGGGTGGACCTTAAGTAAGTCAGCAATGAAGACTAATTAGTTTACATCTCTGACATACTCCTGTGATGGCCTGACAGAGTAAGGGCTATCGAAGCTTTGGCCATTAGACTGCCTGTCCGATTTAGAGTGAGCAGTCGAATGGCTAGTTTTCATTGTTTCTCACCACTAGGTAAAACTGCTGAATGATCCGCACACCATGTGAGACAACCCCAATGGTGTGAGAGCCATTGGTGTTTGTATATAAAAACATGTTAAAAGTTTGCTGGACTGTCATGTTGATCGGGCCGTCCGGCAAGCTTTTAATAGATTGACAAAAACCTCTAAATCTGGTGTGCAGAGGAGCCTTGGTATGGTTGGAGTAAAGTACTCCTGCATACCGTCAAATTAATCTATGTCTGCCATAGTATAAATCAGGCCCTTAAATTAATCCCTAAATAATTCTATGTGCCAATCACCCACCCTGTACCAATCAGTTCTGTTTTGTTCTGAGTACCACTATTACAGCTGATTCTGGGTATCTAAATTGAAGCCGTCTGTGGTTATCCAGAACTCATGTACTACACTAGGTTTTCATCAGCCAACATATTGCTTTCGCTGTCTTCTGGGGTACCCTCTGAACGTCCATCGCCCATGGGTGTCAATTCGATAAAATGCATGGGGTAGTGGAAGTGACATCATCCCAACCGGCAGCCGCTGATGACATCACAGGAAGTGACATCACATGACCTTTTGACCCTGATGATATTGGAGAAAGTGTTGTAACATGACCTTTTACATACTGGCATTAAGGCAGTCACACAACTGAATTCAAAATACCAACAGTAAACGGAAGAGTAAACATTAATTGCAAGATCAATAAAATAATGGGCAGATTTCCAATGCAGTTGCACATCTATTTTTGTATCACACCTGTATATTAATTTTCATTGTGCCGTGATATTTTACAAGTGCAGCCATTATATTCCAGGAGAGCTACCTTGATATGTCAGGTTTGCAGCAGTCATCTTCCCAGATACAGCTGACTTTGACACCCCCCCATGCTCCTATGCACACGGCTGCATGCCAAAACACAACTGTAGATGCCCACCCCAGCCTTGGGCCAAAGCTACCACCCAGTGCCTTCTGCTCTTTCACACAGCATCAAATGAATGGCTCAAACATTATTTCAAGCATGCAAGTATCAATCGCCTGGCCAGCAGCAGGACGGAGACAGTCATCCAAATGGCTGACCATATGTCTGTCTGATGCAGCCATATCCTGCCAGGCGATACCTAGGATTTTTCTTTTCTTTCTTCTCCTGGAGGGAGAGGTCCTGAAAAGGAACATGAAAAGCTCAGCAGTAGGAGAAAAAGTGAAAAGAGCTTCTGTTGGACCCACTGCAATTAAATGAGGCTTTTGTGATATGTCTGAAGGAAATCAACATTTGCAAAATAAAAACATTCTGAAGTGGGAAACAAACTCAAAGGAATTGAAATAGACCTTTTCTTCTCAATCAACAGTAAGAAAACAGGGCTCATACGAGCCCTGTTTTCCTTCTGTTTGGGCCACTGTCTTTGAAATCTCTGAGGCCAGGGGTCGTAAAGGGAGTGCCAGGGTTGTAAGGAGTAACCAGGGGTCTCATCTGTGAACCCTGACAATCCTCAAATGACGTCCATGCCATTTCCCCATCGCTCATCCCACCTGTACCATCTAATGTTGCATCCAGTGTCCTGGATATGCATAATTTAGCCCCTGTAAGAAACTTTTCAGCCCCACCCGCTTTCCAGAGTTGCTGGGTGTGAGAATACACGGCCTCATTGCAACTTCTACTCAATATCTGCCTACTTTAGCCTTTGTGAAATACAATTGAGCCTAGCATACCCAGCCTGTTACTGACACATGTTTGTATTCATTGTGTCGATGTACCGGAAGGCTATTCTCTCAGTCTTAGACATCTCGCAATGTCTGATGCAAAATGAAGAAATCATCACCTGCCAGTGCTTGGCCTCTCCCTTCATTGACTCAATAACCAAGGAAAGCAAAAAAACTCAGGGGACCCACAAGGTATTCTCCCTAACCAACACCTTTGTTTCCCACAACAACCGTATCTTCTTTTTCTGATTCCTCAGTTCCTTCTGCCCATTACCTTACCCCCAGCAGGATCACCTGTCTAGCCAGGACTGCTTAGTCAACCTACAAGTTCAATAAAAAACACAATACCTGCTTCTGAAAGACACAACCCATTGTCTACTAATTACTGCCTAACGTCCTTCACTTATGCCATTATAGGCAATCCTTTAGCATCAAATACACCCACGTCAAAAAAGGTGTAATAAATGATACCTACTTTTAAATATAAATCATATAGTCAGCATCATAGGATCCTCACAGATCTGCTTTAGTATGTGGTCTCATCCTTAGAAGGTGTAAAGATTGATATACTCCAGACTGCACTATTTTCTTTGGGAACATCTGTCTTTTTCAGTATTTGTTATTGACTTCAGTTGGAAGTTGGCATTCACCTATTGATCCACACATTGACTCTCAGGGATAAATCCCTTTATGTTTTGGTTACCAACTGAACGTCACCATCTAAGCTAATCATCTTGTGCCTCAAATTGATGTGCTCATCTTATAATGTTCTCATACCATATCCAGTGGTAACACAGCTAATTTACAGTTTGGAAACTGTCAGAACACCAAGTGTTCCGACTCCGCAAGCTAAACCGCGCTTGCCTTAACCACGCATATGCCTTAACCACGCAAAACATGGTTAAGGCAATGCGCGGTCTAGCTGCTGGGGGCGAAAGAAGGAAGACCAATCAAGGGGGAGTTACCTGCCTAATTACTTCCGCAGGGTCCTCAGAGAGGATCCCATAATGGACAAAACAGGGCCAGTAGAGACAATGGTACAAAATAATCCAATGATCAATGACGATAAACAAAAATATTTTGCAGTTTTATTTTCCAATAATCAATATCAATTAATAAAACAATAAAGAATAAATATACAAAGATTACATCCAAAATTGGTACAACAACATAACAATGTCCCACAAAGCTCAATCAGAATGATCAATCATACTAACATGCACTCAAATCAACACACACATTCACATTCTACAACGAATATCCGCAACAGCAGCGGGGTAGTACAGCTGCCACATGATGATAGAATGACAAGATTTTATATATCATCCAAGGGGTGAGGGTAGATGCAGTCCAGCCACCCAACACACATTAAATGCCAACGCGCGTTTCGGTGTCTAGCCCCAGCCGAGGCCACACCTTCATCAGGGCGAAGATGGTCAAACAGAATGGGACAGACAAGCAATCCAGGATAGGAAGAACAAATAAGGATCCCCAGGAATAAAATGACTGGCTTCAATCCAGTAAGGGATCAGAGGTTATCCACATAAATTAGCATTGACTATTCATTTCAGTAAACACCAGAACAGGATTCCGAAAGGCGCCACAGTTAGAAATCTGTCGGGTGGCAGGAGCAAACGGCTATAGATGAGCCAGTTTCTTTAAAAGCATTGAACAGTTTCTCGGTTCGGCAAGAAGATAAATCTACTTCCTCCGCGGGGCGTTTGGAACGATGGCGTGACCGGCATCAATAAGCTGGGTTGGTGAAAGAAGGAAGATCTCGCAGGAAGAGATCCACGGTAAAGTAAGTGGCGCTGGGCTGTAGTGTTCTGGGCTGGGGGTAGTTTTGTGGGCTGGTGGGTGGGTCGGGGTAGTTTTGTGGGCTGGGGTGGGTCAGGGTAGTTTTGTGGGCTGGGGGCTCGGGGGTATTTTTCTGGGCTGGGGGTCAGGGGTATTTTTCTGAGCTGTGAGTTCGGGGCTAGTTTTCAGGGCTGGGGGATTTGGAGGTAGTTTTTAGGGCTGGGGTGGGGGGGGGGTGTCCAGGGCTCGTTTTCAGGGCTGGGGAGTCGAGGTAGTTTTCAAGGCTGGGGTGAATCAGGAGTAGTTTTCAGGGCTGGGGGGTCGGAGTAGTTTTCAGGGCTGGGGGAGGATCTTGCTGTTTTTTTAAACTAGGGGTTAGGGTATTAGGCCTTAGGGCAGGGGAGGGGAATGGGTAGTCAAGTAGTTTTAAGGGCTTAGGGGAGGGTGGGGTAGTTTTTAGGGCTGGGTCAGGGCTGGCCTGGGTCAGGTTAAGGGACAGGGTTAAGGGTCAGGGATTTAGGCCTCAGGGCAGGGGAGGGGAATGGCCCAGGGGTCGTTTTTGGGGCCTAGGGGATGGCGGGGTAGTTTTTAGGGATGGGGTCAGGGTAGTTTTTTAAAATAGGGGTTTGCCTAAGGGCAGTGGAAGGGGTTGGGGTAGTTTTCGGGACAGCCCAAGGAGATGGGAGGGGGTTGAGGTAGTGTTTAAGGGTTAGGGACAGCGTGGGGTTGGGAAGGGGTATGGGTATTTGGGCCTCAGGGTGGGGAAGGGGGCGGTGAGAGTACGTAGCTTGGGCAGAGACCTTAGCCACGCATACCCCTTTACCATTCATCCCTTTTATCACAAAATTACGTGGTAAAAGGCATGCATGGTAAAGGAATGCGTGATTAAGACGCATTTGTGGTTTATGCTGCGTGGTGGAGGCACTCTTGGTTTATCCAATCATTCCTCTATCATACAACCTTCACAATGGCACATGAAATATACAAATAAAGATGTCATCTTGTGTTGTATGTGCCATTTCCTAGAGCACTGTTATATATCACCCCTGTTAACTTTCTTACACACCCAATCTTTAATTATTAACATTGCCAACCCCTGTCCTTTTCCTAAAGTTCTACTGATTCTTCATTCAGTATAAATTTACATGTATACAGTGCAGGGAGTAAAACCTTCCCAATCAGCACATAGTACTGAAAGTAGCCTAACGTGATTTTTCACAACTATTGTCCTGGCAAAACATGCACTATTAGATACTTACTACAGAAAATCTTGCACACAGGTACTCATAGCTAGATGGATATTGGTCTACCGCTGTTCTTTCAAAAAGCCTTCCTTACGTTCTGCATCTTGCTGAATAATGAAAATGACACACCTTTTCACACTCAATGCTACTGCAGTGGATATGCTCTCTTTTCTCTTAGCTAAACCACTAATCAAGCCCAACTCCTTAACCCACCTTCCCAAAACACATTATCCTATTATCCTTTGATATACAATGTGAATACCAATGAAATAGCACTGATCATTCGAAGCTATTACCCTCAAAGAGGCACACCCTTCAGATGTGGTTGCCAAAACTATGTTAAGTCAAACTTTCACTAAATAGGCTTAGTCCTCAGGTTGACTAGACCTAGCTCTTTTTTTTTTTTAGTCCTTATTCGCCTCAGATCACAGTCGACCATAGGTGGGTTGTCCATACCATTTTTCGGTTTCAAGGAGACGTAGGCAATCGAGTTGGAAACCTGGGCACTGCCCGCCTACTGGTATGTCTTAACCCCCAAAATGCCGCTGGCCCCTTTTGTAGAGGGGGAGAAGATCTCACTCTCTTCAGGTGGATTGTGACCGAAGGCTGTTGGTACGGGCTTGCAGATGATGGAAACTGGACAAAACAAGCGAAGCCCAACCCAGCCTGAGAGTCTCCAAAGAGGCATAATCATAGGACCCAGAGAATAGGTTGATTATATAAAACTCAATTTTAAACAGTTTTGAGACTCTATATTTAACCCACCCCAAATCAGACTAACGCAGAGCCCAGTTGAGCAAACAGTCCCATATTGCTGTCACCTTTCTATTCTGCAATCTGCCCAAATCTATCTTAGAGGTCTTATGTAGAGAGGACAGCCATTCTGAGTGCATGGGAGGTGAGACCTCTACCCATCTCCTGCAGATTTCTCTCCTTGCCAACAAAATTGCATAGAATAGAAAACCCCTTATGGGACCTGTACCTTCGCTGCTTATTCCAAAAATGATCAAGGCAAGGGAAATCTGGACTGGGGTACCCATAATATCAGCCAAAGTTGCACCTACCCTCTCCCAAAATTCTGTTAGCCCAGAACTGCTCCTAGCTCTTAGAAGCTCCTTGCTTTTGAAGCTTACCTGATGAGCTCTTTCTTCATAACTCGGTAACTAATAGAGTACATCAACCCTTGACCACAGTCTCAGAACGCCTTTTCAACTGGTGCACAATATTGAATCGCAATATAAAACTACAGACTGATATCATCAAGTAACCTGTGTGAGCCCATGCTTCTCAAAAAGCGCCATGATAGTCTCCCACAGTTTGCACAAAAAATACTGATATGATTCACCCCTACAAACTCTCCTAATATATGTTGAAAACAGACCATCTTCATACAGCAGTAATGAAGAATCTGATTCCTTAAGCTCCCAATTATCAAAATTGTGTCAAGACCCAATGCTTGCTGACCAACATTGTTGATAATGATACTTTGCGTGGTGACCCCCCATATTTTTACAGTGACTGTTTCTGCTGGTTTTAGAACACCTTTTAATATGAGGAAATTGGCACACCCCTAATTTGCATATTTAATTTACAATATAAGTCCCTAGTATATGGTTCCCAAAGTGTGCCCAGGGCCTGTAATTTAACTTTTACCAGTAGGCTGCAGCCCTCATTGAGCCACTGACTTCATTGACAATGCACACATAACCGAAGGCCTGCCACCAGTAACTA
The DNA here is from genome assembly GCF_964204655.1 of Triturus cristatus. Classification (NCBI taxonomy): domain Eukaryota; kingdom Metazoa; phylum Chordata; class Amphibia; order Caudata; family Salamandridae; genus Triturus; species Triturus cristatus. The sequence continues at coordinate 434,741,626 of NC_140594.1, read as the reverse complement.
GGCTGTGCAGGTTTACACTTTAAATTCACCAGTCAAAATAACCCCTTTTAACAGGTGTAAGCCATCCTTTTAAGTATTAATAAATCACCACCAAGTAAGCCTTATTGCCCATTAATTCAGGGTGGGTGGTATTTAAAACCAGAACATGTAAAGGTTAGTGTTAAACATGTCCTTACACTGACTAGCACCTGAAAGCTATTTTCACTATAGCAGGCTTGGCTGTTCCATAAGAAAACACTTTAATACAATATATAGCTTAGTAAAAGTTATATACGGCTTTGAACAACAACAAATTGAATTTTTGGACTTTTTTGAATATTTATTACAAGTCCAATTCAATAGTGAAGTCGTATTTGTATATTGGATATTGCTGAGACATTTCCTTAAAATAATAGTCTAGTTCTATTCATGAGGAGGGGACAATGGCTGATAAAATGCAAAAGATTCTATGTTCCCTTATTATTAATCATTAAAAGAATACTGTCCATGTCATGTCATCCATCTCTACTATTAAGGATTGTCTATCATGAGAAGCCTTTAGTACATGTGCATTATTAGATGCCATCTAAAAGCCCATCAAAGAACTCTGATCCACAGCAGCTCAAATTACAATATTGGCTGCTTTGCTTTTTAAAGTCAGGGAAGGCAGGGGAGCCCGCAAAGTATCATAGTTTTTCTCCACATTCTAAAATAATAATTGAGTGAGTTTCTTACTGATAGACGAGACAGGTTTGTAGCCATCTCAGGCCTCCAAGGGGAACAGATCTGGTCTATAATCAGTGTGCATGTATATAGCTATATCTATCTATCTATCTATCTATCTATCTATCTATCTATCTATCTATCTATCTATCTATCTATCTATCTATCTATCTATCTATCTATCTATCTATCTATCTATCTATCTATCTATCTATCTATCTATCTATCTATCTATCTATCTATCTATCTATCTATCTATCTATCTATCTATCTATCTATCTATCTATCTATCTATCTATATATATTACCTACTGGCGGTCGCCAGTAGGTAGTTATAGTTAGGACCCCTTTTCCATAGGAAAACCTCAACATTCTATTTTGAATAACTTTGGCGCCGGTCGATGAATCCTCGCGAATTTCTCAAAATAGGTGGGGCGCTACGCTCCGCTCCTACCCTGAAAGTCTCGGGGGGATTCGTCAAGCGGGGGCTGAGATAAAAGGGGGGTCCCAAAACGTGTTTTTCCCATGCATTTTTCCATAGGACCTTTAGAACGAGCTACAGCCCGAACGGCTGAACAGAATTACTAGAAATTTGGCAGAGAGGTAGTCCCTAGGTCAAGGAAGTGCCTTTTGTAGGTTTGGTGTAAATCTGTTCAGTAGATTCTGAGAAAATAGCCTTTAAATCAATATATATATCTGAGCCCGCTTATGGTACGCTTACCGTACGCTTACGGTAAGCGTACGGTGGCGTGCGCGAGCGCGATTCTGATTGGCTCTTAGATCTTAGTAAACATTCGAATCGGCCGAAACCAGGAAGCGGCGGCCGCCATTTTGTCTCTCGCACTGAGTGTTGTTTATCAAACATGATGGCCAAAAACATGTTACGGGGCTGTTTTGACAACTCCCTCCCACATAGTCATGTTGAGGGAGTCCACAAACATCCCCCAAGAGCAAAAACGGTTTTATTTTTTTTTCGGCAATTTCGCGGGGTACGCTTACCGTACGCTTACCGTAAGCGTACGGTAAAAAAATAAAAATAAAAAAAACACTATCCACACTTACCCCACCCCCTGTGCTTTTGGTGGCCGAAGGCCACCAAATGTACAGGGCTTATTAATAGGTAAAAAAAACTAAATTTTGGCAACATGAAATTATAAAATTGAAATAAAAAAAACACTATCCACATTGACCCCACCCCCTGTGCTTTTGGTGGCCGAAGGCCACCAAATGTACAGGGCTTATTAAAGTTGATAAAAACCGTGCACGGAACGAACTGCGTTAAGTGGGCGCGCACGCCTCGAATGGCGTAAAGTACCTTAGCATTTAAAAAACCGTACAAATTCACTGAAAAAACCATAGGTTTCACACACGTTATAGTTAGGAATTAGCATTTAAAAAACCTTGCAAATTCACTGAAAAAACCATAGGTTTCACACATGTTATAGTTAGCGGAAATTTTACTGATAAAAAACCAGTGAAATTCCCCCGTTATAGTTAGTGCAGGCAACTATAACTCACGCGACCGCAATCTTCTGCTGATGACATATGTGTCTTTATGAAAAAAAAATATTTGTAATATATGTATAGCTAAAAATGTATGGAAGAAGACATGGGCATATAAGTGTCTAAATACAGTATTAGCATCAGCAGAGGATTGCGGTTGCGTGAGTTATAGTTGCCTGCACTAACTATAACGGGGGAATTTCACTGGTTTTTTATCAGTAAAATTTCCGCTAACTATAACATGTGTGAAACCTATGGTTTTTTCAGTGAATATATATATATATATATACAGTAGATAGTTATAGTAGTTAGGACCATGTTTCCATAGGAAATCTCAAAATTCTATTTTGAATAACTTTGGCGCCGGTTGACGAATCTTCGTGAAATTTTCAAAACTAATGGGGCGCTCCGCTGAGCTCCTACCCTGAAAAAAGGGGGGTCCCTAAACGCGTTTTCCCCATGCATTTTTCCATAGGACCTTTAGTCGAAGGTACAGCCCGAACGGCTGAACAGAATTACTTGAAATTTGGCAGAGAGGTAGTCCTCAGGTCAGGGAAGTGCCTTTTGCAGGTCTGGCATCAATCTGTTCAGTATTTCCTGAGAAAATAGCATTTAAAAGCATATAAATATCTATACGCGCGCACCGTGTTGGTTGTTAGATGTCAGTCAACATTCGAATCGGTCGAAATCAGGAAGTGTCGGCCACCATTTTACCTCTCGCACTGAAAAGGAAAGGGGAAAAAAGGTGGAAAATGTGAAAAGGGGGCACGGAAGAGAGTTCCTGACCCCCTAGCCTTTGTCAGGGGGTCACAGAAGGACCCCCAAGGTTGAAATAAACATTTTATATTTTTTAATAAAAATCGCGGGGTGCGCGCACGGTGCGCGCATGGTGCACGGTGCGCGCAGTGCACGGTGCGCGCACGGTGAAATACCTTAAAAAATATATATATCTTAATAAATACATAACTTAGCATTTAAAAAACCGTACAAATTCACTGAAAAAACCATAGGTTTCACAAACGTTATAGTTAGGAATTAGCATTTAAAAAACCTTGCAAATTCACATTTAAAAAACCATAGGTTTCACACAGGTTATAGTTAGGTGGACATTTCACTCGTAAAAAAACATTTCATTGGTTTTTTATGAGTGAAATATCCACCTAACTATAACATGTGTGAAACCTATGGTTTTTTAAGTGAATATATATATAGTCACAAAAAAAAACATAGGTTTCAGGGACTTTATAGTTATTTGGACATTTCACTCTTACAAAACCAGAGAATTTTGGCAGTTATAGTTAGTTAAGCTAACTATAACTCGTGCCCTCGCAATGCACTGCTGATGACATCACATATTACGTCACTCATAACATGGTCAGTGACATCACTGATGACATCACTAATGACATCATCAACATCATTATCAGTGACTGTGTGTTTCTGTAAGGTTTAAATATGTTTTATATATATATAGGCCATGGTGTATTGAAGAATGAGTGGGTGTATGAGTGTCTGAATGGATTATTTAGTAGGTGCATGACTGACTGCATAAGTGAATGATTAAATGTGTCTTAATGAATGCATGGGTTAGTGACTAAAATGTGTGATTGTCTCTATCAGTATGTCAGTTGGTGTGTAAGTGGCTGCATGGGTTGGTGAGTAGCTACATGAGTGTCCTATATGGGTTATTAATTGGTTGTCTGAGTAGCTGTATGTGTGCCTGAGTGTCTGTGTGGGTGGTTGGGGGGTATGTGACTGTGCATAGATGTGTGAGTGAGTGATTCAGTGGGTATATGGGTTCAAGAGTGCATCTGTGAAGGGTGTTTGGGTGGTTGAGTGTGTATGGGTGTGTTGGTGAGTGAATGGATGTCTCAGTGGTACATGTGCGAGTAACTACATATGTGAAAGACAGTATATGTGAGTGTTGGACTATATAAATAACTATATGTGAGAGTGAGTGATTGTGAAAGTGGCTGTATGGATGAGTGTGTGCTTGTGTCAGTGATTGTATAAGAGAGCAAGTATATGTTAGTATCTGTATAATAAGTGAGGTGGTGTGTGTATAACTGTATAGGTGAGTAAATGGGAGTGTGATTGATTCTTTGCATGACTGAGTAGCTGTGTTTGTAACTCTATAGGTGAGTGGAGGTGTGTGACCATCTGTATAGCTGCATGAGTGCATTTGATAGTGGCTGTATTGATGAGTGACTGCATGTATGAGTGACTGTATGGGTGAGTGAGTGGCTGTGTGTGTAGATCTACGAATCAGTGAGTGGGTATGTAGCTATTGGTGTTGGAGTATCTATGGTTTTGAGAATGGCAGTCTGTAATTTAGAGTGGATGTATCAAAGGTTATATTAGGGTATGATTAGGTGCATCAGATTATCACGTGGGTGATGTAATAAGTGATGTCATCAGTGATGTCATTTAAGATGTCAAGCGTGATGTCATCAGTGATGTCACTGACCATGTCATGAGTAATGTAATATGTGATCTCATCAGAAGTGCATTGCGGGGGCACGAGTAATAGTTAGCTCAACTAACTATAAAGGCCAAATTTCTCTGGTTTTGTACGAGTGAAATGTCCTACTAACTATAACGTCCCTGAAACCTATGGATTTTTAGTGAATTTCAAAGGTTTTTTTAAATGCTAATTTCTAACTATAACGTCTCTGAAACCTATGGTATTTTCAGTGAATTTCAAAGGTTTATTTAAATGCTAATTTCAAGCTATAACATCCCTGAAACTTATGTAATGTAATGTAATGTAATGTAAAAGATTCTTGTAAAGCGCGACTTACACCGGACGGTTTCTTGGCGCTGTTCACTCACTTGGGAGGGGCACAGAAGAGAAGGAATAAAGTATTTATGTATAAATGCTGCGAAAAAGGAAAGTTTTGAGGAGAGACCTGAAGTGAAGGTAAGAGGGGGAGAGTCTAAGTTCCAACGGGAGAGAGTTCCAGAAGGAGGGAGCAAGAAAAGAAAATCTGAGACCTCCGTGTTTTTTGCGCCTAAACCTGGGCGTCTGAAGGAGCGCGCAGTGAGAGGATCGAAGGAGCCTAGGAGGGACGTAGGGGTGCACAAGAGAAGAGATGAAGGAAGGACCGATGCCGGCCAGGGATTTATGGGTTAGGCACCCTAGTTTGAACTTGCAGCGCTCCGATACAGGAAGCCAGTGAAGGGCTTTAAGCAGAGGGCGAACGTGAAGGTGTTTGGGTTGAGGATAGATCAGGCGGGCTGCCTGATTCTGTATCAGCTGTAGTTTTTTAATTTGGTATTGTGGGATGCCTGCATACAGGGCGTTGGCATAGTCAAGCCGAGAGATGACTAATGCCAACAGTGCCAGAGTGAGGGCCTCGGTGGTCAGGAAGTGGGCTATTTTCCGGATCTTCCTAAGCTGGAAAAAGCAGGAGGACACCGTGGCACTAACCTGGTGGTTCATGGAGAGATCATGGGAGATGTAAACTCCCAGGCTTTTCACCTTGTCCACAGGGCAAGGAGAGGGGCCAAGGAGAGAGGGCCAAAAGGTAGAGTTCCAGGGGTTGGAAGGGCCTCCGACAAGAACAAGCTCCGTCTTGTCGGGATTAAGTTCAAGATGGTGAGCACCCATCCAATTACTAATGTGACAGAGGGTGGACTGAAAGTCTTGAATCGCTTCGTCCGAGGAATCGAGGTTGAAGACAAGCTGGATGTCATCTGCGTAGTTAAACGCAGTGACATTCCTTCCCCGGAGGGAGCGGATCAGAGGAGTAAGATACAAATTAAATAGGAGTGGTGACAAAGACGAACCCTGCGGGACGCCGCAAGTAAGCTTCATTTTGTCAGCCGAGAAGTGAGAGAGTCGGACAGATTGGTGGCGGTTCATCAGGAAGGAACGGACCCAACTAAGGGCCGTCCCACTGATGCCCGCCTCTTTGACACGGTCGACCAAGATGGTATGATCGACCATGTCAAAGGCCGCCGATAAGTCAAGAAGGATCAAGGCTTGACTAATGTTAATGGTTTTTCAGTTAAATGTTAATTTCTAACTATGCCTACAGAGGTAGGACATGTGCAGAAAGAGGAAGAAAGGTGCAGAAAGAAGCAGAAAGAAGCAAGAGAAATGAAGAAAGAACCAACAGAGGTGCAGAAAGAGGCCTTGTTGCAAAGCCTTTCTGTGCCCCCAACATTTTGCTGACTGGTACTGGTGCTAACTGACTCTGACAAACCAGGCCCGGAGCCAGTGCTATGCTGAAAGACAATTAGAATACAGTGAAAACACCTACATACACTGGGGTACACTATGGGTTGGGGCACCACTGTGATTGGTATAACCTCCCCTAGTACATAATAGGCAGGGGGATTAGAGCTACCTCTAAGTGAGAGGTGCAGAAAGAGGTAAGAGAAAAAGCAGCAACAGAGGTGTCGAAAGAGGCAAGAGAGGTGCAGAAACAGGCAAGAAAGGTGCAGAAAGAGGGAACAGGAGTGCAGAAAGAGATAAGAGCGATACATCAATTTGCAACAGAGGTACAGAAAGAAGCAAGAACAGTGCAGAAAGAAGCAAGAGAAGTGCAGAAAGAAGTCAGAGAGGTGGAGAAATGGGGAAGAGGGGTGCAGAAAGAGGCAAGAGGGATATATACATTTGCAAAAGAGGTTCATAAAGAAGCAAGAGCAGTCCAGAAAGAACTAACAGAGGTGCAAAAAGAGGCAAGAGGGGTGCAGAAAGAGGTATAGGAGAGGTGCTCAAAGAGGCAAGAGAGGTACAGAAAGAGGCAGGAGGGATGCAGAAAGAGGGAAGAGAAGTACAGAAAGAAGCAACAGAGGTGCTGAAAGAGGCGCGAAGGGTACAGAAAGAGCAAGGGAAGTGCAGAAAGAAGCAACAGAGGTACAGAAAGAGGCAAGAGAAGCACAGAAACAGGCAGGAAAGGTGCGGAAAGAGGGAACAGTGTTGCAAAAAGAGGCAAGAGGGGTGCAGAAAGAAGCAAGTGAGGTACAGAAAGAGGCAGCAGAGGTGCAGAAAGAGACAGGAGATGTGCAGAATCAGGCAAGAGAAATGCAGTAAGAGGCAAGATAATTGCTGAAAAAAGCAACAGAGGTGTAGAAAGAAGGAAGAGAAGTGCAGAAAGAGGCAAGTAAGATGCATAAAGAGGCAAGAGAGGTGCAGGAAGAGGGAAGACAAGTGCAGAAAGAAGCAACAAATGTGCAGAAGGAGGCGAAAAAACTACAGAAAGAAGCAAGAGAGTTGCAGAAACAGGCAAGAGAGGTGCAGAACAAGGGAACAGAGGTGCAGAAAGAGGCAAGAGAGGGCCAACTACCCCTCCTATTACCTCCAGTAAGTCCCATACAGCAGGATTACTAAGTTCTCATAGCAGGCCTCACACCCTTTCCCCATCACTCTGCAAACGCACTTCCCGGCACGCTCTTGGATGGGAATTAAAGTCCGCTTCGCTGCTGGGGTTCCCTAGAGGCCAACTACCCTACCTGATACCTCCAGTATGCCACAGATAGTGGGATAGCTGACAGGTGGACACAGGCCACACACCCTTTCTCCACCACTCTGCTTACGCACCTACTGGCGCATTCTGGGTTGAGGAATTAAGTCCCCTTGAATCCTGAGGGACCTTGGAGTCCAACTTGCCCACTAGGTACCTCCAGTAAACCCCACACAACTGGATTGCCGAGAGTGGTCTGAGGCCATGCCCCCTTTTTACACCACTCTGCAAACGCGCCTCCTGGTGAAAACAAAGCGCGAAATCCCGAGCTTCTTTATTATTTTTTTTGCCAATTTCCTTTTTTTAAAATGCCCTTTTTGGCCCTGGGGATCCTTGTGGGACCCCATGAGCAGTCTTAGGGGGTCAGAGTGTTTCTACCCTGCCCCCTTTTCTTGTTTTTTAATCTTTTTTTACTGTCTTGTGACTTGGTTTTACCGAGTCACAAGATGGCTGCAAACACTTCCTGGTTTGGAGTGTTGGCAGCCAATTAGAATGAAGCTCGAGCTCGGGAGGGTTCGCGAATCCTCCTCGGTGTTCAGGTTTATAAATTTTATTTTTTTTGATTTTGCAGTAACTACTGAACGGATTTACACCATTTTAAAAAAGGGCGCATTCTGAACCAAGAGCTACCTTTTTTCCAAATTTGGTGTAATTCCGGTCTGCAGTTTGGGCTGTAGCCTGTTCCAAAAATTCCTCTGGAAATTACCATGGTGGAACACGTTTTGGGACCCCCCCTTTTTTCTCGGCCTCGGTTTGACAAATCACCCCTAAACTTCCAAGACAGGAGCTGACATGAGCTGGTCATTGGTTTGGAAAATTTCACGAACATTCGTCAAAGGGTGCCAAAGATATTGGCAAAAAAAAATGCTTTTTGAATAGAAACAAGGTCCTAACTATAACTACCTACCGGTGACCACCAGTAGGTAATATATATATATATATATTCACTGAAAAAAACGTAGGTTTCAGGGATGTTATAGTTAGATGGACATTTCACTCGTTCAAAACCAGAGAAATTCAGCCGTTATAGTTAGTTCAGCTAACTATAACTTGCTCCCCCGCAATGCACTGCTGATGACGTCACATATTACATCACTCATAACATTGTCAGTGTCATCACCGATGACATCTCAAATGACATCACTGATGACATCATCCAGTGTCTGTGTGTTTCTGTAAAGTTGAAATATGTTTTATATAAATGTATATGCCAAGGTGCATTGAAGAATGAGTGGGTGTATAAGTGTCTGAATGGATGATTTAGTAGGTACGTGACTGACTGTATATGTGAGTGATTAAACTTGTCTTACTGAATGCATGTGTTAATGACTAATCTGTGTGAATGTCTGTATCAGTCTGTCAGTTAGTGTGTAAGCGGCTGCCTGGGTTGGTGAGTAGCTACATGAGTGTCTATATGGGTTATAGATTGGTTGTCTGAGTGTCTGTATGGGTGCCTGAGTGTCTGTGTGGGTATGTGGGGTGTGTGTGACCTTGCATAGATGTGCAAGTGGATGATTCACTGAGTGTATGGGTTCAAGAGTGCATCTATGCATGGCTGTATGGGTGAGTGTGTGTATGGGTGTGTTAGTGAGAGAATGGATGTATCAGTGGTGCATGTGTGAGTAACCACATATGCGAAAGGCAGTATATGTGAGTTTTGGAGTATATAAATGACTATATGTGATAGTAAGTGATTGTCGAGAGTGACTGTATGGATGAGTGTGTGCCTGTATCAGTGATTGTATAAGAGAGTAAGAATGTGTTAGTATCTTTATGAATAACTGAGGTGATGTGTGTATAACTGTATAGGTGAGTAAATGGGTGTGTGATTGATTCTTTGCAAAACTGCCTAGATATGTGAGTAACTCTATGGATGAGTGGCCATGTGTGAACGTCTGTATAGGTGTAAGAGTGCAAATGATAGTGCTGTATTGATGAGTGACTGCATGTATGAGTGACTATATGGGTGAATGAGTGGATGTGGATGTAGACCTAGGAATCAGTGAGTGGGTATGTAGTAACTGGTATTGGCGTGTCTATTATTTTGAAAATGGCAGTCTGTATTTTAGAGCGAGTGTATCAAAGGTTATATTAGGGTGTGAGGAGGTGCATCAGATTATCACGTGGATGATGTCATCAGTGATGTCATCAGTGATGTCACTGACCATGTCCTAAGTGATGTAATATGTGACATCATCAGTTTTACATTGTGGGATCGCAAGGTATAGTTAGGTGAACTAACTATAACAGCCGAATTTCTCTGGTTTTGTACGAGTGAAATGTCAAACTAACTAAATCGTCCCTGAAACCTATGGTTTTTTAGTGAATTTCAAAGGTTTTTTAAATGCTAATTTCTAACTATAACGACCCTGAAACCTATGTTTTTTCCAGTTAATTTCAAAGGTTTTTTAAATGCTAATTTCTAACTATAAAGACCCTGAAACCTTTGTTTTTTCAGTGAATTTCTAAGGTTTTTTAAATGCAAATTTCAAACTATACCCACATAGCAAGGACATATGCAGAAAGAGGAAGAAAGTCGCAGAAAGAAGCAAGAGAAATGCAGAAAGAGGCAACAGAACTCCAGAAAGACAAAGAAAGGTGCAGAAAGAAGCAAGCCATATGGAGAAAGAACCAACAGAGGGGCAGAAAGAGGCCTTGTTGCAAAGTGCCCCCAACTTTTTGCTGATGGTGGTTACTGGTGGTAACTGAGTCTGAGTAACCAGGCCTAGAGCCAGTGCTATGCTAAAAGACACTTAGAATACAGAGAAAACACCTACATACACTAGGGTACACTATGGGTTGGGATACCCCTGTGATTGTCATGACCTCCCCTGTAAGGCCTTAGCACATAATAGGGCAGGGGGATTAAAACTACCTCTAATCAGAGGTGCAGAAAGATGCTCCTTTAACTAGTAGTCGTGTTTGCAGAGTGGTAGAGAAAGGATGCTGGGCCTCCGACCAGCGCTCAGGAATGACACTGTATAGGACTTACAGGAGATACCAGGAGGGCTTCTTGGCCCCCAAAGTCCCTCAAGAGTAACGTGGACTTTATCCCCCATCCCGGAGTGCCAAGAGGTGCGTTTGCAGAGTGGTGGAGAAAGGAGGCGTGGCCTCCGAAGACGTCTTAGCAATCCTACTGTGTGGGACTTACTGGAGGTAATAAGAGGGGTAGTTGGTCCCCAAGGACATCCTTGGGAACCAATTACCCCTCCTATTACCTCCAGTAAGTATCACACAGCAGGATTGCTAAGTTCTCATACCAGGCCATGCCCCCTTTACCCACCAATCTGCACACACTCTACCTGGCGCACTCTTGGATGGAGATTGAAGTCCCCTTCACTGTTGGGGGTCCTTAGGGGCCAACTAGCCTACCTCTTACCTCCAGTAAGCTCCACACAGTGGGATTGCTGGGAGGTGGACTCAGGCCATGCCCCCTTTCTCCACCACTCTGCAAACGTGCCTCCTGGCACGCTCTTGCTTGGGGGATGAAGACCCCTTTCCTCATGAGGGTCTCTGGGGGCCAACTAGCCCACCAGGTAATTGCAGTAAGCGCCACACAGCTGGATTGCAGAGAGGTGGTCCGAGGCCACGCCCCCTTTTTACACGACTTTGCAAACATGCCTCCTGGTGCACTGCATTCGGGGGATGAAGCCTACGTGTGTCCTGAGGTCTTCAGGACACAAGAGGACCTCATCACCCCACCAGCAGTGCGCCAAAAGGTGAGTTTGCAGAGTGGTGTAAAAAAGGGCGTGGCCTCAAGTCACCTCTCTGCAATCCAGCTGTGTGGTGCTTACTGGAGGTACCTGGTGGGCTAGTTGGCCCCCAGGGACCCTCAGTATTCAAGGAGACTAAAGTCCCCAACTTAGAATGCACCGGGGGTGCGTTTGCAGAGTGGTGCCTGGGAGGGGGCGGAGCCTCCAGTGAGATGCCGGCTTTTTAAAAAACAAAATTGTCACTAGGGGGCTGTGTGGCCCCCCTTCTTTCCATCTTTCTATTTTTTTTATAAATCTTTTTATTAAACAGACTCGACAACAAGGCATAGTATCACAAAGTCAATATGGAGGGTACCGCAAAAACAAATATACATAATAATACAGTAAGCTTATGCAGTGGAAATCACAGGGAGGGGGAGACATCATCATCCTGTAAGCGAGGGGGGGGGGTACAAATGTTTCCACGGTATAAATTCCAAGGGGCCCATATCTTGGACCATTTACGGGGACAGCCATGGGCCGTATACACAAACTTCTCTCTTTGCATGCACCAGTCAAGGTCTTTTTTCCAGTCCGTAATTGTGGGTGCATGTGAGGCCCCCCAGAGCTGCGCAATGTTCCTTTTGGCTATTATGCAGCCGAGTGTGACCCATTGTGTGGCATGGGTGGTGAGGTCTGTCGGTTCCCAGATATTAAGGAGGCATCTGGGTGCTTCTGGCTGGATCTCAGCCTCCAATATTTCGCTCATGATTGCATGTATCTTACACCAGAATTCCTGGATTGGTCTGCAGTGCCATAGAATGTGCATGAAAGTGCCCGGTTGAGAGCATCCCGTCTACAGGACCCATCCGTCTGACCTCCCATGTGCACCAGTTGGGGCTTTCCATCTTTCTTGGGCCCTGGGGACCCTATCCCCCAGGGCATGGCCACATATTTATAATTTTTTTTAAACTTTTTTAATGAGGGTGGCTGTGCGACCCCTTCCTGAGGCCATTGTTGCCCCGGGGATCCCACACCCCCGGGGCTGTGCCTCGATCTTTTTGAATTAATAAAATATGTACATATTTTGATTAGGGAGTTGGGGACCTTGGGGGGAGCCCCAATGCCCCCACGGTCCCTGCCGGCTCCCCGCCTTCTGCGGAAGCCGGCATTGCTTTTGGGCAAGGTGAGCTGCTAACATGCAGCTCCCCTTGCCCAAAAGCAATTCTACTTTGCTTCGATGAAGTGAGAGTAGGTTTCCTGCTCTCGCTTCAATGAAGCAAAGCAGTGTTTGCGATGACAGGGCGGGAGCCGTGCTACCGCCCTGCCATAGCAAATGGTAATGTCCAGGGGGTGAGCAAACCGGGACATTGCAGGAGCCAGCCCTGGGGGTGGTGCTCCCCAGGGCCATTGAAGGCTTCAGGAGGCGGGCCACGCGGACCCCCTCCCATTATTTGCATAGGGAGTGAGGTGGTGGTCCCAAGGGCCGGGGATCCGTAACGGACCCCTGTATTTAAATGAAGTTTGCCCCGGGCAGGTTGTGGTCCCTGGGGCAGTGTGGGGAGGGACAGGACCCCCCACACTTTTTAAAATTGTATTTAAGCCCCGGGGAGGTGGCGGTCCCCGGCACTTGGGGGGGACGTGAGGCCCCACGAACATAATTAAGAATGCCCTGGGCAGGTGAGGGTCCTCGGGGCAGCATGGGGGGAAAGGAGACCCCTACGCATTTACAAATAAAGCCCCTGGGAAGTGTCGGTCCCCGGGACAGCGAGGGGCCTCGTGCCCCCCACACATAAATAATAAAGCCCCGGGGAGGTGGCTGTCCCTGGGGCTGCAGGGGCCCGCGTGGGCCCCAGCTATATAAATCAGCAATGCCCCCGGGACCTGGCCCAAGTGCAGAAATAGATCGCTTGTATTAGCGTGTATTAGCGACCTAAACGCAAGTCTGTCAAACTAATATAGGAAGAAAGAAAAGTAAAAATTCCCTACAATTAGAAACCAATGTAATGTATTAAAATTATACATGTAGAGAGTGTTGCCCGAGTGGGCTGGTGGAAAACCGGCTACTCTTAATGTAGAGAAAGTGAGATTTATAATACAGGGGGGGCCCGGGGCGCTGTCGATAATGGTAAGAATAGGGCATCATTGAAGTAAAAATGGTTGCTAAATCGTGAGTGAGAAATAAGGTAAAAAGGCTAAAGTTTTTTTTTTTTTAAAACTTAATTTATGCTTTTATGTCACTACAGAGTGATACATATTCTCGATAGGCACAGTAGTACATCAATAATTAATCTTAGTCTGCTGTATGGATCATAATTAGTAGTTCTAAAACATTAATATGACTATACAGATGAGAATAGTACATATGAACCAATAACACCATCACAGTGCTCTGCTCGGGCTGTCAGAGAGTGCAACAGACACACAATCAACAATAAGTTTTCCCCATTTTACTAGTAAACGATGAGATCCTTTGGGTTAACATCTATGCCGCAAACCGCAGCCAAGTGACAGTAGCAAACAACAAACTAGGATTCCTCATCTATTCTACTCCTCCATTAATTCCGTGCCGCTGTGGCAAAGCAATCTCATCCTCAGAGCCATGCGAAAGGAGGTAACTCGTTAACGGCCCCCATATATCACTGGGGTCCCTTTCCAGTGGACCACCCACCATTTCCTCCAGCGCTACGAAGACCTGCTCCCAATGTTCCTGTTTTCTCTTGCATTCCCAAGCCAAGTCTATGAACCCCGCCCCTGGCAGTCTGCATCGTTCACATCTGTTGTTGTCAGCTAATTTGAAGCACAGCTTTTTTATCGGTGTGTAGTAGAGACGATGTAAATACTTATAATGTATTACCCTTAACCTACTGCTGGCCGATATTTGCGTGGTCTGAAGACAGCAATATTGCCACTGGTCGTCAGTGATGTCTCGTCCCAGCTCCTCTTCCCAATGCCTTCTGGACGGATTTTCAATCCCCACTCTGTGTTCGTATGGTATTATATAGGCCAGATACCAAATGCTTTCCATCACTAGATCTTAACATGTGGTGCAAGGGCTTAAGGCATTCTGGCTCCTGAGGAAAAGCGGGAAGGATCGACCGCATACCTTGCCGCAGTCTCACATACAAAAAAAATCTAGAGGCGTGCGCTCCACATCCTGCATGAAGTGATCCAGTATACGGAGCCTGCCCTCATGAAAGAGATCCCCCCACATGTTGATTTTTGCCCATTTACACAGGTCTTTGAACCCCTGTTCCTGCAATAGCGAGAGGCTTGGGTGATAGGACAGTGGTAGCCTAGGGGAATAGAGACACAATGCACCCAGAAGAGCTGTTATCTGATGCCATGCATCGACCGTGCCAGTGACAGTGGTGGGGGGTTTCGCCCACGTGCGCGGAGGCCCATATAGCATTCCATTGAGCGGTATTGGATCTGCAAGCCAATCTTCCACCGCCACTTAGGGCAAATAGCGAGGAGGATATACCCAATATTAGGCGTAGTGCACCTGAGCGCTCCAAAAATAAATCTCGAAATCCGGGACATCTAGACCTCCCTGCTCATAGGGTCTGATGAGTGTGGACCACTTTAGCCGTGGTTGCTTTCCCTCCCATAATAAACGTATGAGTTCAGTGCGTAACGTGGCGAAAAAATGCCGCACCGGATGATAGGGGATATTTAGAAACATATAAAGGAATTGTGGGAGTATTACCATTTTTATAAGTGACACCCTGCCTGCCAATGAAAGAGGCAGCGAAATCCAGCATGTAACATTGGCATTTAAGCGCGTAAAAGCTGTGCCATAGTTCGCTCGTATGGTTTCATCGTTATCTCTAGTTATGAGGACCCCAAGATAATTCAAATCTTTATGACACCATTCAAGCGCAAAATCCAGGTGAAACTGAGCCACTGCCGGCGTTAGGGGAAACACCTGAGATTTCCCCCAGTTATTACCCACACCGGATAATCTTCCAAATCGTATGAATTCTCGCAATATAGGATTTATGTTGTGTTGCGGGTCTCTAACATATAGCGTAATATCATCCACATATAATGATATCATGATTTGTCGCAGACAGCAGCGAAACGCTTTATCTTTATGGACTTGTCGCAACCGTGAGGCTAGCGGTCCTATGGCAATAGCAAATAATAGCGGGGATAATGGACACCCCTGACGGCTGCCCCTGGAAATCGTTAGCGTCTGGGACAGATCGCCATTGATCAGGATTCGTGTCGTGGGTTGATGATATAGCAATCTGAGCCAAGAGAGGTATAAACGCGGAAACCCCATCCTCTGTAAAACCCCAAACAGATAATCCCACTCCACGGAATTAAATGCCTTGGTGACATCCAGAAACACAGCAGCCAATGGGAACTCGGGGTCTACTGTCTGCATCAAGGAAAACAGAGTCCTGAGATTGTGCGATGTCGCCCTACCCGGCACAAATCCAGACTGGTCTGGAAGCACAAGTTTGTCCAGTAGATGGGACAGGCGATTAGCCAGTACCTTTGCTAATCTCTTCATGTCACAATTTATCAGTGACAACGGTCTATATGAGTCACATGATTCAGGGGGCTTCTCCGGCTTCAACAGGGATGTGACTATGGCTTCTCTCATTGAGGGCGGGAGTATCCCCACTTCCAAAGACTCCTCATACACTTCTTTTAGTACTGGTACCATCACATCAATATAGCTTTTGTAAAATTCAGCAGGTAGGCCATCGGACCCAGGCGCCTTCCTGTTTTTAAACTGCATAATTGCTTCTCTAATTTCATCTAGCTCGAATGGATGACACAAGAATTCTCGCTGTGTGTCTCCAAGCCATCCGAGCGTCACCTCCCCAGGAATTCCTCCAGATCCAGCGACCCCCGTCCCTGGGACGTATATAATGTGCTGTAGTGTGCACTGAATGTTGCTAATATATCTAGCGAATCCCGCTGCAATGTGTCCTCAGGGCCTCGTACTGCCAATACTTGTGTAGTGAACCGTGGACGACGCGTCACTTCCGCCAAAGCCTTCCCAGGCCTTTCTCCTTCCCCATACCTACGGGCTACCCAGTAGCGTCCTCTACAGTATCCAACAAGGCTGTGGGCTGCATCCTCCAACTCGGCCTAGGGCTATCATACCCTGGTGGGGCGATCAATACCTTCACCGGACAATGGTCCGAGAATGTTCTAGCCAAGTGTATCGCACCGCGTATGTTGGGCACCAACCCCCTAGACAGCAAGCAATAGTCTAGGCATGCCCAGGTCCCCTTGTGAGATGTGAAATGGGTATCCTCTCTCGCCTGTGTATGAAGGTGCCTCCAGCTATCTATTAACCCTTCTTCCTTTATGATGCCCTGCAGTGCCTCCTGGGACTTGGTATAATGGTGCATGGCCACATTAGATCTGTCTTGATGTGGTTGCAGGGTGACATTGAAATGCCCTCCCCATATTAAGTGAGTGGAACCAATAGTTAGCATTTTACCCCACAAGTCAGTAAAGAATTCTGGGTTATCCGTGTTAGGCCCATAACAATTTGCAATCGTTACCAAGTCCCTACCCAGCCTCCCCCACACCACTACATATCTTCCTTGCGTGTCTTCAAGCACCTCAACCTGCTCAAATCAAACTTGTTTTTTGAAGAGGATTGCCGTCCCTCAGGCATAAGAGAAATAAGAGGAGAACAGTCGATACCCCGCCCATCTACATGCAAAATGATTTAGGGCCCTGGGATCCAAATGGGTTTCTTGTAAGAGTGCCACCTGTATCTGTTGCCTGTCTAGATACGCCAACATTTGTCTCCGCTTTCTCGAATCGCCTAAACCTCTGACATTCCAAGACATCACCCAAATCAGAGCCCTATCCTCCTGCATCATTACCTTCTTTCAACTCCAATTACCCAATGTTCTAGGAGCTTGTATAGTTCAACATGTACAGACTCAATACGTCCCATAGATAACAAATTAAAAACACTCTGTGCCCGTGATTCATTATATTTCTGAAATTCCCAACCATTCACCTCCCCCCAAGCATCCCAAACATGCCAGAATCAAACATTCCCTCCCCCCAACATCGAACAACATCTCACCTCTGGATATTCTGTCAACTGCTTCCCATTCCAAGCCTGAACAAAAAAGAATTGGGTATTCCCTGGTGAGGCTATACATCTAGGTGGCCCACAAATACCTCCAATCTGTCCAGATCAAACAACCGTAGTAAGTTCTCATTCTACTGCAGCAGCGATGTTCGCCCTTTCTCACCTACAGTGTACCAAGCGATGTCAGTTCCAGGCATCTTAATGCATGCCACTATCGCCCCTCAACTCCATGTGTGGCAGCTATCAGTCCATTTCTGGTGATGAGGATCGTGTCGAGCCTTCCCGCTGTGCCGACGTTCTGCCCTGCCTGCGAAGCTGCTTCAAGTAGTCTTCTACCTGTTGAGGGTTGGTAAAGAATTTTTGTGTTCCTTGATGAGTCAGTCGGAGACGAGCCGGGTACATCAGAGCATAATCGATCCCAGCCTGCCTCCGGGTATATGGTGAAAGTTATCCCTTTGTAATTCAGTTGTTTTTTTCTCCTGTGCAACACGTAACGCAACATCTCTATCTCTGTAATTTAGCAGGCGAGCTATGATAGGCCGAGGAGCGCTGCCAGGAGGCGGCCGAGGCCCAAGGGAACGATGCGTTCGCTCCACTATAAATTGAGACGAGAGTGAGTCCTTTCCCACCACAGCTGCTAGTAGTTTTTCGATATAGTCCTCCAGTTTGCCTGTGTTTGTGCTTTCCGGTATCCCCAGAACGCGTATGTTATTTCTTTGACTACGCGCCTCTATTTCCTCGTTCTTAGCAGCTATCACTTTGAGCAATTTGTCCAGTTGTGCAGTTATTTTTTGCACTTGAGCAGCAGTGTCCTCCACTGTGGAAATACATTGCTCCACCTCCTTCAACCGCGCCTCATGACCCTCGATCTTCTGGGCTATCATATCCATGCGTGTTGTTATCGTGTCCATTTTACCAGCCATGACTGCGAAGCCTTGCCGCATCTCCAACAGAATAGTTTTCAGGTCCTCCGCTGGAGTTGTCTCTTGTTCTTGTTGTGATGGCTCCCCTCCTGACCCCATCTCCACCTGCTGTTGCTTTGCAGTTTTCCGGGCGTCAAAGACCAGTTTTTGTTGGCAAGCATCTGTCTTCCCCATCCTTGGGCTGTGTATTTTGGATGCGGGGCAGTCGCCACTCCGATCTATGAGTCCACTAGGCCACGCTGATGATATATAGTAGCACTGCTCCAGGGGGGCACCGCGGTGTGTGCAGCTCAACCCCCCATGGTCTTCTAGTATGGCAATGACCCGCTACTCTCCTCTCGGCATTTAGGCAATAGCATCCGCTATATCACTTCCCCTGGCTGCAGTGACCACCCTCACTGAGTTCCACGGCACCTCAGCAATCACTCTCTAGGATCTCGGCTCCCCCACACCAGCAGCACCCACAGCTGCCAGCCCACAATAGCAGCCTCTTATGGTTGATCTGCGCCCCTGCCACAATAAATGGCAAGCTCGTCACTCCCCACCGTATGTTCTTATTAGGAGCGTGCCCCAGCGCGACGTTTTCTGCACTATTCCTGTGTCTTCACAGGGGATCCCTGCAGTCCGCCATCCCAGCAGACAGCAATCTGGTCCCGTACTCGCTGCCCCTACCACCACGCAATGTTTCTTATTGTATATGGGGCTCTGAAGGGCCTCGGGGGATCCCGGCGCATGCCAACAACGATCCGGGAGGATACCCGCTTAGGCAACCGCTGTGCAGGCCATCACAACCACACTGCCCAGGAGATGCGGAGTGAATATACACCCTCTCGCTGCACTCTGCCTGCCGCCAGTCTGCCACTTACGAACAGCGCTCCACTGCTACTCCGGTTGTCATCTTATAACTAGGTGCAATGACATCTTACTTAGTTATGTCCGCAGTGTCCATATGGGGGCCCAGCGTGCCTTCTATGATCTGTGTCGTTCTCCCGAGCAGCCTGGATCCATCGCTATAATCCCCGCAGAGACTCCCGCACGGCCACCGGGCGCATGCGATCACGGGTCCTCCGCCGTCACTCCAGCCGAATTTTGCTCTTCACCGCCCTGTCCCGCTGCACACTCGGGCGGTATTGTAGCAGCTCCCAGCAGCAGGCAATTTGGTTGAAGGGTCGCTTAGCACTGCAGTCTCATCGCCGTTTCCGCCGCACGGCCTGTCCGCCTCATGGAGAGCCTGCCGCTCACGTAGATGGCGCTGCTGCTGCACAGCTCCAGGACAGACCAGCCACGATCGGCACCAGCAACCTCCGCTATCTGACGCCCAGCAGTACAAAGCAGCCGCCACCGCTCACCATCGCATTCTGTAAGTTAGTGGAATCACTTCGTACGCATTTTGGAATTATGTTCTCCGAGTGGAGCAGGATAAATGCCGGATGAAGTAGCCAGCCTATGGGAGCCTCACTAAAGTGCGGCCATTCTGTTTGTGCGCCACCTAGCACCCCCCCAGTAAAAAGGCTAAATTTGGCCAAAGATTAAATTAATGTGTCCTAAATGTTACAAAGAGGCGGGACACGCAGCAAGGGACCAATCAAAGGTGTACAGTTAACGCTTCATCCGCATTCATTCCATTAGGGATTTTGGAATTGTAGAGGATGATATAGCGTGATTCAAGCCTCCTGAGGGCAAGTTGTCTATAGCCTTCCCTTGGGTTTTTGGGGATGGTGTCCACCACTAGAAGGAGAGATTTTGCGCCTTGCTATTGTGGGCCGTGTTAATGTGTCGAGCAACGGGGTAGGCAGGGTCGTTGTTGGTAATAGCTCTTAAGTTTTGTAGGATGCGTATGTGCACTGGGTGGATGGTGCTGCCCACGTATATTTTCCCACACGTGCATGATAAGACATACACAGCAAAATATGATTTGCATGTGTAGCACCTTCTGATGATATAGGGGGATTGTCTAAATGGTAATGTGACCTCTTTAGTGTTGATGCCGTGCTTACATGCCTTGCATTTGGAACATTTGTAAAAGCCTTTGGGTGACTTAAGCCATGAGCCCCCAATCTTGGCTCTGCAGGGAGCATTATTCACTATCTCCTGCCTCATAGATTTGGCTCTCCTGAAGGTGATTTGGGGTTTTCTACTTGAGATGGCTCCAATGACAGGGTCGTTCCTGACTGAATTCCAGTGTCTGTATATTATTTTCCTTACTTGGGCATGATATGCATTGAAGCCTGTTATAAGTCTGGGAGTATTGATGGCAGTACACTCTGTGGCCTTAGCTGTAGTACCCGTCTCAGGGGCTAAAAGCTCTCTACGGGTTTTGGTTGCTGCTTTTATTCCCGCTTTAGTAAGTGTTTCTTGGCTGTATCCCCTGAGGGCCAGTCTGTCGCATAATTCTCCTGTTGCTTTATCTAGGCTGTTAATGGTGCTGCAGTTACGCTTCATGCGGAGGCATTCAGCGTAGGGTATACTTTCTTTCAGAGAAGTGGGGTGGAAGCTATGTGTGTGTAAAATAGCGTTCCCTGCAGTCGGTTTTCTGAATGTTTTGGACTGCAGTTTGCCTCCTTCAAAATACACCTCTAGGTCTAGAAAGTGTATACTCACTCTACTCATGTTGCAGGTAAAACTGAGATTAAGTGAATTGTTGTTAATTTCTTCAGAGAAGGTTTTAGTACTCTCTGCAGACCCTTTCCACAGTATGAAAATGTCGTCAATATACCTGACATACATTCTTACTTTTTCCGAAAAAGTGGTACTATGCACTACCCTGAGTACTTGCTCTTCCCACCAGCCCATATGTAAATTAGCATAGCTGGGGGCGAAGCAAGTACCCATGGCAGTGCCTTGCAGTTGTTTGTATGTTAAACTGTCAAAAATAAACACATTGTTATCAAGACACATCTTAGCCATTTGCACAATCATCATTGAATGCTGAAACATAGGCATAGGTCTTTTGCCCAAGAAGTAGTGCAATGCATTAAGTCCATCTGTGTGTCTGACGCTTGTGTAAAGTGTGTTAACATCTAGCGTCATAAGCAGAAAATCACTCTCCCATGTTACATGATAAATTTTTCTGAGGAAGTCCCCCCCGTGTCTTTGATGTAAGCTGGAAGACTACGGACGGATGGCTGTAAGAAGTGGTCTATGTATCTCAAGGTATTTTCCAAGAGTCCCCCTATTGCAGCAATGATGGGTCTCCCTGGAGGTTCCACTGGGTTGTTATGGATTTTAGGGATGAGGTAGAGTTGGGGTAGTACGGGGTAGTCACATTTGAGATATTCAAACTCTTGTTTTGTGAGGAGACCTGCACTCTTCCAGTCGTAGAGAGCGTTGTGAAATCTTTCTTTGATTCCTACGATGATATTCGGGCTCACACGGCTGTAACAATCTTTATCTGATAATTGTTTGAGGGCTTCTTTGTTGTACTGCTCCAGGGGCCAGAGGACAAAATTTCCTCCCTTGTCTGACCAATGGACCACCACATCTTGTCTCTGTTTGATTTTGTCGATTAACCCATTGTACTTTATCATTTTATTGCGATTACTGCTCACAAAGTCTCTGATACTACTAAATGCCAGTTCCTTGAGATCTTTGGTGACATTTTGTGCAAAAATATCCAATTCATCCTTGGGCATCATGGGCATGAATGTCGATTTAGGTTTGAACGGTGTCTCAGTGGTACTGGATACTTGTAGTCCTGATGTTATGGCGAATTCAATTAATGTTTCGGGATTTTCCGTGTTTTCCATATTGGCCAGGTCTTGTAAAAGGGCCATATCTAATACTGTCAGTGGGTTAGGGTCAATTGCAATTTCGTTGATGTTAATTTTCCGGTTTGCTGCATGGAAGAAATATTTTTGGAGTTTGAGTTTCCTTACAAATTGAAACAGATCCACTCTAGTTTGTGCATAGTCAAAATTGTTTTTGGCGCAGAACGTGAGGCCAAGTGAAAGAATCTTTTTTTTTTTCTTCTTCTGATGAAAGCTCCATATTGGTAAGATTAATTACTGTGTTTGCTGTATCTGCGTGGGCGCTCATCTCCATTTGTTGTTTCTGTGTGCGCGTGTGTTTTTGCTCTGTTTGTCTTTTGCCCCACCGTCTGTTTTTTTGTCTCCTGCTTTCTGACTTTTTGATTCATTGCCGTTGTCTGTTCTTTGCGGCCGTGGCCGTAAACTCATGAGTCTCTCCAAACGTAAAAAAACAAATTCCTGTACCACCGTAGGTGCTTTCCGTTTCTCTCTACCGGCTGTTTCAACATCCGATTCTATTTCAGAGCTTACCTCCGATTCACTGGGGGCTGTTGCTTTTAGGAGTGCCTCAGATGTTTCTGAGAGTTGCTGACGGCGGATGTTCTCAAATTTCCTGGAGAACATGTACATTTTACTGCTCGTATAGTCGTTTCTGTCTCTCTGATATTTCACCGCCTTTCTCTCTTTGATGGATTGCTCATACTTTGAAAGTCTTACTTTCATATGATTAAGTATTTTGCCAATTTCGTCTTGGTGCGGTGATTTCTCAAGTTCCCCGAACAGTGCCTCAATCTTCTTAAGTAATGCCTCTCTGTCACTCGTGGCATACTTAATTAAGATTAGTAACATTCTGCTAGATGAGTCTGCGCTGTTCTCCGACAACTCTTTTAGCATCTCCGGGTTAGAGTTTTCGTATGTCGGTGCCGCTAAGATTCTGAGGCCCCTCGGGACTCGCCCAACGTCTAGATATCTCTGGAGCGGTTTACACTCCCACAACTTGGATATCTCGTTTTTACGCAGCTTCTCCAATTCATGGGTGAGTTTTACAATGTCATTGCTTGATTGTTGCGCGGCATCCCCTGTCGTCATGTGTGTTGGTATGGCGCTGCTGTCATCATCGCAGAAAATGTCTCTCGCTGCCTCTTCCCGCTCTCTTTCCCACTCGGCTGCCATTATTGGATATGTGTTTCTTTGTGCCACTCACTGCCCGCTATACGATTAACGGGACTACCTCTCCCACAAGCCACTCTGTTGCGTGTCTGAAGCACCTCACCTCTCCAACCCCACTGGCTTACCTGGATCTTTTGAATGCCCTCCGGCTCTCGCAAGGAACAGGAAGCCGTGTAGGGAACAGGCAGGTTTCGATGATCACATCGCAGGATGATGGCTTTGGGGGGCTCTGCGTCTTTCTCTTCTAGAGAACAATACCAAAGTGTTCCGGATGCGCAGAGCACCAGAACGAGGAGGGTCTGTGGCAAGATCCCTGCAGATCTTCAATATTCTTTTCCAATCCTGGCGGCGGCGAACAGTCAGGCACAGACTCCGTGAAATCGTGGCAAAAAAGGGTTTTCAATCCAACAAAGGCTAGACGCGTTTCGGCGGCGTACCGCCTTGGTCACTACGTCTAGTACACACTGATTTGACACATATATACACTTTACTTTGTTGTCACGGCAACCTCACTGAGACGATGATAGACATAAACGATCACTGTGTAAGTTTCATCATGACAATGCAAAAACTAATGTAAAGGTAAAGAAGTATATGCCAGAAGGGAGATAAATTATATAAAACACAAGCATAATGTAAATATATTACTGGCATACATTTACCTGAATGTAGTGTGATAAAATAAATTGAATTTAAAGAAATGAAACAGGGGGCAGGCAATTGCCCGTGTATGACAACATCCTATTCACATGTATAGACATAGAGAAAATATGTGTGCGCCCAGAAGACCCTGATGTTGTAGAGTCACCTGAAGAGTGGTGTAAATTTAACGGAGGGAATAAAGTGGAAGTTGCCGACTTTAGTAGATACAGACTGGAAAGTAGCTCCCTCCCAGACGTAAACATAAGCTAGTGTACGGCGGAGCAGCTGGTGCTGTTATTATTGAACATTTGAAAAGTAGCAAGTGAGACGCTAAAATGTGCCTAAGGTCAAAAACCAGTTTATATCGTGCTGTTTACGTAGGCTAGCGGCTGGGCCTAAAATACACGAGGGGGAGCAAGTGCAGAAATAGATCGCATGTATTAGCGACCTAAACGCAAGTCTGTCAAACTAATATAGGAAGAAAGAAAAGGAAAAATTCCCTAAAATTAGAAACCAATGTAATGTATTAAAATAATACACGTATATACATATATATATATATATATATATATATATATATATATATATATACCTCCACTTCTGATCAGAGACACTCTAAGCAATTACGCAGATACTCCTCTTGACCACTCCGGACTCGACCATACATGGTGACTCGAATACGGTCCTTTACACCCAAATGGGAACCCAGGAGCACAAGGCAAAGTGTCATGGCTGAGCAAGTGGACTCGTTCACTGGGACCACGTGAACGATGGAGACAGATTTTCTTGGGAATGTACTATTCTCTTGCCCACCACTCATCCACTTTCTACTCTTAGCGGTCGAAGTGCACATGGTCTTGAGCACTTGCATCCTTCTTCAATGGCTAGCATACCACTATCGGGTAGAGCTTGTCATTGACTGCCAGCCCCAATTTCTGAGAGACGTGGAGTTTAAACCTGTGTTGGTTGAGAGATGGTTTTCATTTTCGGACTTCCTCCGACAAGAAGTCTTAACCTTATTAGACTTAAATCTGGACTTTTTCCCTCAACAATACTGGGTTGACACAAAGCAGTCATAAGGTGACATTCAATTTACTTTTGGTAACCCATTAAAGGAATAGAAGGGAGGAAATGGTGAGTTTCAAGGAAGAGATATTTGAGCACAATGTAAAGTGTCATGGTTGTCCTAGTGGACACCTGTACTGGGACTATGCAAACCATGGAGGTCGCAGTTTCCTCAGGAATGGGCATACACATCTTACTCTCATGCCCACAACTAGTTCTCTGGATTATTTCTACTCCTGGAGCCCAATGTGCACATGTTCTTAAGTACTGGCATCCTGGTTTAGTGCCTATCAGACCACTCTCTGGTAGAGCTGGTAATTGGTCGCCCTGCTCGAATCCTGAAGGCTGTGGCATTTAAACCCATGATGGTTGAGAGATGGGGTATTTTTGGGATTGCGGCCAACAGAGGGTCTCAACTTTTTTGACTTAACTCTTGGCTTTGTACCCTCTGCCACAATAATATTAGAATGACAAAGATATTTGACCTGCAACAGCGATTGATACTAGAGCATCAGAAAGTTACACTCCAGAAATTATAGGCCAGAATGCGATTGTTGAAAAATAATTTGCTCGATGCAGCAAAAGTAACCAGGACTTTTGCTCAGTTTTATATTAGATGGAAGACATGTCCTGTAAACTTTTATATTGGCTGGCCAACATATTCATCTAAGGTTAGTGACAGCTATATCTGGACATAATGGGGAACCTACCAGAAATCCACTTGAAATCTGTTCAGTATTTGTTCACTATTATCAGCTGCTCTATAGAGCATGGGACCCTCTCAAAGCAGAAATCGAGAATCCTGTTGTTAATGACCTGACAATACCTAAGTATGCCTATGAGTAGAGGAAGGTGCTAGACATTCCATTAACACAAGACAAAATCCTGCAGGTGATTAAAGCAATGCCCTCTGGATACAGGGTTCTAACAGTCTACCAGTAGAAAATGTAAAACATTTGGTTGTTTCCTGACCATCCATTTGATGTGACTTTTTGAGGAGATGCTCTGATCTGGCACCCTGCCAAAGGATCTGTATGGCACCACTATCTCTGATTTTAATACCAGATAAGCACTAGACGAATTGCGTCTTTTTATCAGCCAATCTCTTTCATCAATATTGAAACCAAAATCTTGGTTAAGATAAAGGCCAACTGATGTCATCCTATCTCTCGTCCACCAAGACCAAAGCAGTTTCATGACAAAGCCTGGGACTCGCCACTCTCTTTAACATCTACATGGTACACTTGACTGTGCTCTGCCATCTGGGACGATCCGGCACCTATGTCCTCATGTCCTTTGAGAAGGCATTTGGCTCTGTCTACTGACCATTCATGTTCCAGGTACTGGAACTCTGGAGCTTTGCATCCCATGGGCCCAAGTTACAGTGAATTAGGTCCTTTCCCCCTTTCCCTATTGAATATGAGACAAGGCTGGTGTGCGCCCCCTTGCAGAATGGTTATGATGCGATGCATGCCTCAAAGGATTTGATTATGGGGAGGCAGGGATGAGGACAGAGTGGCTCTTTAATGTATGTACAGGACTCAGGCCTCTCTATCCCCAGGCTAATAGAGATGCTGCATGCTTATGGCAAGGCCTCTGGCCTCCGAGAAAACTGAGTAAAAACTGTCTACATCATTGACATGCATGCGCACACTCTCTCTCCAACCACAACTAAGCTCAAAAAGGCATCAAGCCATTTCAGATTTCTCGACATCCACAATGCAATGACCCAGCAGTTGCTTTAAGTGTTACAAAACTACCTATATAAAATTCCCTCCTCATCGAAACAACATTCCTCAGTGAAGTACTTTTTGTGGGCGTAGGGGCAAGCATAAATGTCCTTCATTAAATATGTAATGCCACCCTATGTGGGTGGATTAGGAATTGTCAATATTTAATTGTATCAATGGGCTTCCCAAACAAGCCCCATTAATGATTGGATATTTTCTGATTGCAATGATCGAAGTATTTGACTTGAACTACTGTAGCTATACAGGTATGGCCTACTTTATGGGTGAGTTGGATTGGTAGACTTTTCCTCAGGCACCTGAACATACCTACTCAGTTGGCACTGCTATTTTCGAAAGATTTGCTGGGAGGGCACCCCCACTGTCAGGACCACTCCCTTTGGCATGGGTCCTGGATGAAACAGGTTGCCATATTTTCAGGTTTCCGAACCTTGAACAAGATAGGTATTTCCAGAGTTAGAGATGTGTGGGAGGTTGACCATACTAAGGTCCTTATTACGAGTTTGTCAGTCCATAAGACCGCCAAACCCACCACGGAATCACTGTGTGCAGAATCACTCACAGTATTACGACTGCGTGGTCACATAGCCACGAGACTGCCGGCACCACCAGGATTAAGGATCCCGCAGTGATGGTGGTCTTTCACCGGCAGGAATATGCTGGTGGCGCCACAGCTGGCAGCACCGTGCTAATCCCGCCATGAAAAGGGTGGTGGGAGGGCAACAAAGGGAGCACTAATAGGTATCCCAGCCTGATTTGGATCTGGGGTGAATGCTGATGGGGGCATAAGTAGTGCCCCCCCTATATTTGCATCCCCATTTCCCTCACAGTGTGGCATGTATGCCACACCATGCAGGAAGGTGCAGTCGGTGGTCTGGCAGCAGCAGTTTGCATGTGAGGCTCTTTTATGAGCCTCATAGACTTCTGCTGTCAGGATTTAACACCTAATCTGGTGGGCGGTCACACCACAGCTTTGGCAGTCCTACACCGGATGGAGCGTTGCACTGCCCACGGTAGGACCGCCAAAGTCATAGTGAGGCCCCAAAGTCTTTTGCAGAATTAGTAGAGTTCACGCTACTTAAGTCCCAATTTTACAACTATCTTCAATTATGACATGCTCTGGAACCACATCAAGATTTGATTGGCTCTCTCTCGCAGTTCTGTCCATTGGAGGCCAGAGTAACAATGGAAAGGGTGTATCAGAAGGGAACCTCATTGCTTTAGAGGACTCTAGTCAATAATAGCCCAGATCCTCTAAGGCTTCTTCTTGCAGGGTGGGAACTGGACCTTGGAGCATTGGAGAAGGCATACTGGAATGAGGCAAAAATGGCTCCCCATACTCTGGCGGTGTCACTGTCATTCCATCTGATACAACTTAAAGACATTCATAGAGTCTATTGCAGCCTCCATAGGCTATGAGAAATGAAGAGAAGCATATTTCCGACCCACACTTAAGGCAGCTAGGTAAGGACCTACCTGCCTTAAGTGTGGGCCGGAAATATGCACAATACGGATGTGTTCCAAGATTCAGCAATTATGCATGAGGTGTATAAAATATTATCGTAGATAGCTCGTAAGCTATTGAACCCAACACTGAAAGGGTTCTACTGAGTGTAATTGATGAATGGGGTGGCCCACTGTTAACCCATTGGTTGGTGGCTATGGGGCTGCTTGTAGCTGAAAGGGACAATGCAAAATACTTGAGAGCTATTGAGGCACCTCCACCATATCTACAAGGCTCGAGCTTTCCCGAAAAAGTATGAGAAGATATGGGGTCAATGGGCAGCACAATTCCCATGAGTCTTTGGCCAATGCCCCGTGACAGATCTAATGAACGCCTCTTTTATCCAGGGTTTGGTGCCACCCACTTGGAAAATGGCTGTTGTTAAGGCTCTTTTAAAAAACCCAATCTGGACCCCACCGTCCTGTCGAACTTTAGGCCCATCTCGTTGCTGCCGGGCCTCGGCAAAATTGCTGAACGGTTGGTCAACAAGCAGCTGTCAGCCTTTTTGGAGTCGAATGGACTCCTTCGGCCATCACAAACTGGATTCCGCCCAGGTCAGGGCACCGACACGGCCCTCTTGGCGGTCGTGGATGAAGCCAGACGTATTCTGGACTCAGGAGGATCAGTGGCAGTGATCCTCCTGGACCTCAGCGTGGCGTTTGACACCGTGAGCCATCAGTTGTTGATTCGACGGCTGGCTGAGGTAGGGGTGTCTGGGGTGGCCCTGCAGTGGCTGAGATCTTTTCTCTTGGATCGAGCTTACCAGGTTTGGGATGGCTCTGAGAGATCCAAATCAATTCCCCTCCAGTGTGGAGTGCCACAGGGCTCTTCGTTGAGTCCTACATTATTTAATGTTTATATGGCCCCCCTGGAGGACGTAGTATCCCCATATGACATCAAAATCGTCAGCTATGCTGACGATACGCAGCTAGTGGTTTCCCTATCCCATCTGGCCGACAATCCGGACACCTTGAACTCCTGCCTGGTGGATGTTCATACTTGGATGGGAGAATCCTCCCTCAAGTTAAACGGCTCAAAGACGGAAATACTGCTGCTGGGGAGTAAAACTACCCTTTTCCCTTCGCTCAGCTGGCCGGGTTGTATGGGTGATCCCCCGGCCCCCAAAGAAGCGATTAAGAGCCTTGGAGTCTGGCTAGAACCAGACTTGTCATTTCGCACTCAAGCCAAGAAAACAGCAGGAGTGTGCTATGCCTTGCTTAGGTCGGCTCGGAAAATCTTCCCTCTCCTTCCGTTAACATCGAGGAAGTTGTTGATTCAGGGTCTTATAACATCTAGACTCGATTATAGCAACGCCATTTTTTTGGGCGCCCCTGAATCGACCTTCAAGACCCTTCAACAGGTCCAAAATGCAGCGGCAAGGCTGCTTATGGACATTCCGAGGACGCAATCAGCGAAACCGGCATTGAAGGCGCTGCATTGGCTCCCTGTGCGGGAGAGAGTGACTTTTAAGGCACTTTGTACTGCCCATAAAATCCTCTCAGGTAAAGGCCCCCTCATTTTAAAAAACCTAGTGACTCCATACAAAGCAAGTAGAACGCTGCGATCAGAGAGGAAACATCTCTTGCTAGTTCCTAGAGTTAAAAAGGCCCGCACGGGCGGGAGAAGATTCTCATTTAATACGGCAAAGCTGTGGAACTTGCTTCCTCTAAAACTACGCGCTGAGCCCTGCACACTGCGTTTCCGCAAAGGTCTTAAAACCTTTTTGTTTCCTGTAAAATGCGTCAATTCTGTCCCCCATTACCATTGGATGTTTGTCTGGAAGCGCCGGGATGCCCAAGGGTAGCTGCGCGCTATATAAGATTTTAAATAATAATAATAATAATGCTGATCGGATTGCCTCAGGGCAATATTTACTCTGATATAACGACATAAGGGGTCAGTTGACTCTACTATAAGAGCTGTGTGCCTGTAGGGTGTAATTGTTGTTTTAATGTTTGTAAAAAAAAAACACAATAAAGAGAATTGTATAAAAAAAAGAAAAGTTTTGGTATTAGTTTGGGAGGTAGGGGTCTCCCAATCCAGTACGGCCAAGACTATGACCTCAAGGTGTTAGATATACTCATTCTTTATTTAGTGCCAGAAGTAAACTATTGAGGCCTGACCAATCTGAAACAATTTTTGGTTTTTATGCCATTACGACTGTCTACAGAGCCTGCAGATGCATACTGGGAAGCAATAGAGGGGTTATTGAATGAATGTGGCTGTCAGCACATCCATTCATTTGTCAAGCCAGGTCATTCCTCAGCAGCCTCTGGAAAATTTCAGGGGTGTTCTTTACTCTGTTATGCTGTACATTTTCCTCTTTACAGAATATTGGGGAATTTAAGAATCTGACTTTTGCTGTAAAACAAGGAAGTAAATCCCCTTCCCGCATTTGAATATATATTTCTAACTCAGAGCCCAAACTCAGAGTACATACTAAATCCCCATCACCCTAACCTGTAGGAAGGTGGGGGGACAGAGTTGGTAGCTTGAGTAAAAGACAAGGTGGAACACAACCTGTGCTTAAACTTAACAGTCACGCAGATTTTCACAAAGGTAATTTACATTTGTGAGTAATTTACACATGTATTTTAGGGCCAGACTAGAAAGCTTTTTTAAGGTCTCATTTGATCTGATTCACAGAATCAGACTGTTTGTGACCCGGAAAAAAATATTTTTTTAATGTACAAAAGCCCTAATGCGATTTGTTAACTTGCTACTCTACCTCTAGGTGGGAATTGATTTTTTACGCTAAACTCCAGAAAAATTATTTTTACTTAATTGAACACATTTAAATGAATTTAAATATGTAGCCAAAAACTTAATGAATAGTGCTGTAGCATTTTTTTTTACTTCAGTCTACATTTAAAATACATATATAAAATAAATTAACATTAATATTTAATCTAACAATATTTTTACTTATAACGTTTACTAAACGTTTGTAATTCTCCATATACATTACCATAGGGAGATCTCCTCCCCAATGTAAAGATCGCTCAATGATGAAGTATGGGGAATATTAGAAAATATGTATTAACTTCACACAACAAAGCTCCCCATAGTCTGGTGGTGTCAAGACTTTTGCTTCCATGTTACGTAGGAACTCCAACATCCTGTCATGGAAAGATTGCTGCAGAGACTTTGGGTACAGGCTCAGATTTGAATCCATTGAGCAGGACCAATAGAGAGCTGTCAGCTGAGATAAGAACAACCAAGAACCTATGTGATGTTGTGTGGGGAAATGATGATAGGGAGGTGAGATTGAAAAATAGTGGAGATCCTTGATTTGTCCTTGAGATGTTTGGAATAATGCTCATCACCAATATAGGAAAATGCAGCAGTTGTGGCAACACTCAAATAGGTAGAACAGCATATGGGTCTAGTAATGCAAGCAGGTATACAAGATTATGAATGATGAAAGGATTGCGTTAGGACTGAGGATATTCCTTCCCACTTTAATCATTGAATTAATAGAAGGTGCCTTTGGGCTTAACTAGAGTAGAACCTAGCATATATTTGTTATTGCTTTCAGTAGATGCTCACCCACTCTATTTGTGGCATACTTCATCATATGATCTTATCCTGGTCTCTATAAACCAGGTTAGGCTCAATGTCAGTAGAGGGAGCACTTAAATTATTTATCAGTGTAGAAATTAGAAAAATAATACCTACGCCTATCCCAGTATTCCTGTATGTTGGGTGCCCCATGTACGATTAGAAAGTAAATATGTGGATGTTTATGAATTAAATTCTCCATACATTCGTATTCTTGTCAACACGTTTCAGCTGTTATCCAAAGACCTCTAAGGGACCAGAGCTTTCATCAGTACTACTGAATAACAAGCTCACACATAGTGAGCAAATATACATGGGCAATAATTATTGCTTGTAGTGAGAAAGACAGCAGGTGGCTGACCTGATGCTCTGATTGGAGATTCTGGTAACAAACACATGACATATCCGGAAACCTTCACGAAACTGTAGAACACCAGGAGATGCTGTGCACAGAAGCATGGTTGGCAGTTGAAGGATGCTGAAGAAATAGCCCAATATGGACACAGAACCTCTTATTTAAGTAAGTAAGAATAAGAAGAAGGTAGTACAAGAGGAGAAGGGAAAACAAAACAAAGGTGAAGGAACGGTGAACAAAACTGACCGAATGGAAATAGTAAAGTTAAACATATGCAAGCCAACTTGTACCTGCTCCTCTGCATCTTAAATTATCCAGAAAGCATCCTTACCATTATTCTGATTGGTCAATTGTTTTTGTCTGACCATGAAGACCCCCCCATTGTGCCCCAGCCACCACTAACTGGTCCTTCACAATCTCCATGTACCAAATCTCATTCTTTTCACTCGTCCCTTCATTGTTTCTATGGCATGATATTGAGGACAAAAATATTACAGAAAAATATTGAGGACAAAAATATTGAATTTAAATACTTATTATATGAAGTACAAATAAAGTTACTTAAACTGGACAAAATAGTGAAATTACATAGATAAGTATATATATTTAAAAATATTTATCATAATAACAACGATAAAAAATAAACTTTAAAAAAAGCTTCATTGAAAGTGTATAAAATGTAGAAAATTATGGACACATTTAATAGCTTAAAATGATAGAAACATGTAATTTTAAAATAAATGTTCAAAATAGAAATGCACCAACATTAATTTAAAAAATAAATACAAATATTAGTGTAAATACAATAATTAAAGAAAACCAGACAAATAATTTAAATATTACATTTTAAAAACAAAGTATACAGAAATATATAATTTATATATATATATATATATATATATATATATATACATATAAAAATAATGAATTGTAATACATTTGAATCATACAATATACATAATAAATCAATAACATTAAAAGTATTATGAAATATACATTACTAAACTAGAAATTGTCAAACAATAAAACACAAAATCATTTAAAATGTAAAATAGAAATATACAATTAAAATGAAAATATACTTTAAAATTAAGCTATAAAAAAATCTAAAAATACTAAAACAAATACAAAACAATACCCACATTTCAATTAAAAAGGAATTAAAATATTGACAAAAATCATAATTAAAGTTCAACAAATATTAATCAAACTCAATACGACTGAGATACTGGCACAACAAATCATCCTATCCGATCCTTGACCTCTTAGTCCCCACAGATTTCTCCATCATAAAGAAGGACAGGTTAGACAATTGCGGTGGTGGATTAGCCATCATCCATAAGAATAGCATCAAATTTACTGAAATAAAAAACGTCTCCTACTCAACATTTGAATATCTCAGCGCCAACCTAACACTAAAAGACAATAAAATAACGAAATGACATCTGCTGTACCACCCTCCAGGATACTCCTCCATTTTTGGAGAATAACTATCTGACCTACTAACACATTGCTCCCTCTCTAACTCCGACAACATTATCCTAGGTGACTTCAATCTCCACTGGAACAACGAAAAGGATGCTCTAATACAATCTGTAAGTGAACTTCTACTCAGCAAAGATCCCACCCAACACTGCAAGGGACAAACCCACAACAAAGGCTCTACCCTAGATGCTGTCATAGCCAAAACCGAAATAATAAACAGCAACAACATTCTTCCAATTGGCTGGGTGGATCACCACATCATTCTATGCAAGATTAACCAAGCTACTGCGCCACCAAACAGAGCCCTATCTACCCATCAATGGCACAGAAAACCTTAATCCTAACCCTTTCCCTGAATTGGAAAAATAAATATCATCCCTACTCCCTCCTAACACAGACCACCTAAATACTAACAAGCTCACTACCCTATACAACACAACGGTAAAATCCGCCCTTGACCAACTAGCCCCCCTAAAATACAAAAAGGTCAGAGATACCCCGTCAAGAGCACGGTTCAACAAAGACCTCAACTCTGAAAGAAGACAACTCAGAGCCGCTGGAAGACTCTGAAGAGCAAACCTATCCTCAACCAACCTCCTCCAACTCAGAAAAGAACGCAGGAACTACAAAAAGCACATCCTCAAAGAGAAAGACACCTTCTTCCAAAACACCCTTGACAAAGTCAAAAGCCTCCCCAAAGAGCTCTTCAACATCATCCGAAATCAAACCTCCAAACCTCCCAAAAAATATCCCCTTACCTCTAAACTACAATGTGACAACCTAGCCAAATTCTTCAATGAGAAAATCAACAAAATTGAACTCTCCTTAGACCATCACACACAAACCCAAACCAGTGACTTTACTACCAAAACATAAACATCCCCAACCCCAGCTCACTCTGCTATCCCCAGAAACTTGACTCCTCCCACCTTAACTACTGGACAAACCCAATCCCAAAGTCCATCCTGACTCAAGAGGTGGAGGGTCTTCAAACTCCTCACTGAAGAAGACATCTCCTTGGTGATTGCCAACTCTAAACCCTCACCCCACTTCGCAGATCCCCTACCTGCCGCTCTAGCCAAAAACCTCAATGGTACCCTAACCCCTCTATGGATGAAGATCATTAACAGTTCCTTAAGCAACGGGCTGATACCTGTCTGCCTCAAACCAGGCCAAGTCACCCCCCTACTAAAAAAAACAGATGCAGACCAGAGCGAGCTCAAGAACTTTAGACCCATCACAAACCTCCCCTTCCTAGCAAAGATCCCCGAGAAATGTGTTCTGTCACAACTCAACCAACACCTAGACACCAACAACCTACTCGACCCACACCAGTCCGGTTTCAGGAAGGGGTGCTGTGCTGAAACAGCTATACTGAGCATAACAGACGACATACACAGCTCTCTTGACTCAAACATATGCTGCCTGCTTGTCCTCCTTGACCTCTCAGCGGCTTTTGACACAGTAAATCAGAAGCTACTTCTAGATGACCTTCAAAAAGGTATCGGAGCTGATGGCACTGTTCTGAGTTGGTTTTCTTAATTTCTACTTAACCGTTCCCAACTCGTCAAAATCAACAGCTCCACATCCGACATCTCACCCTTAACCTGAGGAGTGCCACAAGGCTTGGTCCTCTCTCCCATACTCTTCAACATTTACATGGAACCCCTCACCACCATTCTAAAACAAGCAAATATCCCTTACCACCTATATGCCAACAACACCCAGCTTTACCTAGAAATATCCTCCCTTTCCGACTTAACTCCACACTCTCAAAAGTTCAAAGCTGGCTATCGCACAACCACCACAAAACCAAGAAAAAACTGAAATTATGGCCTTCTCCAATCTGAACCACAACACACAGATCCAAGAGTGGTTAAACAACCTGGACTCCCTAAACTGCAAGCTTACTCTATCCGACTCAGCTAAATCTCTGGGAATCTCTTTGGACTCTAAGCTAAGCATGAGATCCACATAAGCTCCACTGCTAAGAGCTCCTTCTACAGCCTAAAATTTCTCAACAAAATCAAACCCTTCCTTCTGCCCAGTGACCTAAAAACAGCAACACAAGCTCTAGTTTTATCCAGACTAGACTATGGTAATGCCACACTCACTGGAGCACCCAAAGCACACATAGCCCCCATGAGAGCCACCCTCAATGCTGCCACACGAATTGTCACAGGAGCAAAAAAAACGTGACCACATCACCCCCACGGTACAAAACTTAAATTGGCTTCCAATCGAAGCACGACGCTGTTTCAAAATGGCCCGTCTTACCCACAAAGCTTGACACACTGGCAAACCAGACTACCTCGCAGACAAACTCACCAAAGCAGGACTATCAAGAAACCTAAGAAGCTCCAATACGCTCCTTCTCATCTCCCCCAAAAGACACAAACAAAAAACTTCTCTCTTACGCTCTTTCTCTGGCAATGCCCACAGAATCTGGAACTCTCTCCCTATACATATCAGAACCAACCCCTCCTTCTTTAGTTTCAAGAGACTACAAAAAGAATTTCTACTTAACCATCATCTCTACCCTCCAGAACAATAGACGCTCTATGTTACCTCTTCTCCTCAACCAAACTCCTGCACTCTGACCTAATAAAAGCCCTCATCTCATGATACTAAACGGAACTCTTTCTAGTATCTCTTATTACTATTGTACTTCTAATCTGCTCGAGACTCTGTTGCATATGTTTTTGCTGTAGAGCACTCTGATACCCCCTGAGTCGTGCCAGCGCTATATAAAGCTCCTAAAATAAAAGTAAAACAAAAAAATACTAGGTGAAACATATTTACAATTCAAAATCCAATGTAAGAAACATTAATAGAGACGTATAAACAAAATCATACCATGAAAACTGAATTCAAAGAAACAACTAGAAAAAACACATCAAAGAAAATCAACTTTACTATTCCCACTTCAACCTGAGAAAGGGTAGTAAAAGTGTTGGACTTTGAGGGGTCAGATTTACTATTCCCAGTCCAAACCAAGCAACAATAAGGAAAGTGTTGCTTGGTTTGGACTGGGAAAAGTAAATCTGAACCCTTTAAAGTCCAACGCTTTCAGTACTCTATCTCATGTTGGAGTGGGAAGTGTATGGATTTTGTTTGATGTTACATTTTTTTAAATATTTTCTGTTGAAATGTAGTTATAACAGTCTAAACTGAGCAACAGTAGGGAAAGTAGTGAATTTTGAAGGGGCTCTTTTAACTATCAGCAGTCCATCCTGAGTAACAGTAGGCAAAGTGTTGGAATTTGGAGTGGTCAGATGTACTATTCCCACCAAATACTAAACACAACTGGGAAATTATTTGGTGGTTAGATTTACTATTTCCACTCCGATGTGAACAACAGTAAGGGACGTGTTGGACTTTGGAGGAATCAGATTTACTATTCTGGGGCCGATTCCGATGTCCGACGGACCCGAGTCCGTCCGACATCGGTCAGGAACCGTAACCGACTGACCTACTGTTGTCGGTTACGGAAATGCAAGTACGATGCGACCGAACCCTGTTCGGTTGCACTCGTATACTTTACAATGGGAGCGTGCATTCCGAACGGAATGCATGCTCGCATTGTGAAATGCAGGGGTGCAGTTCATTCCTGTGGCAGGCACCCCAAGGTGCCTGCCTGCCGAGCCCGTCGTAAGCCATCCGGAAATGCGAGTCGGATTCCTTTCCGACCGAGCCCATCGGAATGGCTCGGTCGGAAAGGAATCCGAATAGCACGTTCCGATGCAGGCTGAAGGGCTCCGACCATCGGTCGGAGCCCTTCCATCTGACCTTGGAATCAGCTCCTATGTCTCCAACCTGAGCAACAGTAGGGAATGTATTGGACAGGGTCAAATTTACACACCCTTCTCCAACATGAGCAAAAGTGTGGAAGGTCTTAAACTTTAGAGGAATAAGATTTGCAATTTCCAATCCAACCTCAGCAAAATACAGAGGGGTGGATTTACAAAACATTCATGCAGCGCAGATCCCCGCAAGGCTGCGCTGCGTTGCGCAACAGGGAGTGAGCAGGAAAAAGCCATACCTTCAGAGATATAGCTCTCTCCTCCCCTTTCCCTTGAGCCGTCACAGATTTCAGCTGCCGTGCGCCATGCACACACCTTAGCGCCAAGCCGCTAGCGTGTGTGCATTAATCCAGCATAGGTTTTGTACAGGAAGGGTACCCTTCCTGTACAAAATACGATGCCCAGACATGTTTTTCCCACTTTGTATGCATGCTGCACAGTGCAGCACGCATGCAAAGTCGGAAACAGAAGGATAAATGAAAGCATTTCTCCTTCCTTGCACCTACTTGAAAAGGGCGCCGTTTTCTCATGCTAAACCCAATCTATTTTATTTAGTAAATTGGATTTAGCTTGAGAACCCTCGGGTGGTTGCATGGGAGCGCCCATGCTCCACCCTTGGTACGCCCCCATGTAGCAAAGTAATGTGAAACAGCGCTTTGCGCTGCTTCACATTACTTTTTCGTTATTTCCAGCGCTAAATTAGTTTAGCGCTGGAAAGAAAATAGAGAAAAAAAGATTTTGCACCGATTTGCATCACTTTTGTGACGCAAACACGGCGCAAAATCTTAGTAAATCTCCCCCTGAAACTGTTTGACATTGAAGTTATCAGAGTTACCATTTTCACTCCAATCAAAGCAACAGTAAGCAAAATGTTGAATTTTGGAAGGATGAAACTTAAAATATTTCAATTACTGCTCATTTTAAGACTTTAAAAAAAATCAAATTTTCTATTCACAGTCTTAAGTAATAGAAAGACGAGCAACTTAATAGAAAAAAAACTGAATAAAAATAAATTACCACTGAAATTGTATCAAGCACAAAATATATGCAAATATGAATAAATATACATTAATAATCATAATAAATAATAACATTTAAAATGTAAATCCACAACACAAAAATGATTAATATACAAAAAATGCCATAGCAAAACTATTAAAAAAAAATATATATAATAAATAACTATAAAAAAACAACTAATTTTGAAGCAAAAAATACACCTGAAGTAAATAATTATATGACTTAAATATTGTAACCAAATAGGCAAAAATAAATAAACACAATATAAAATATTGGAACAAAAAATTACCAAAATCAAAACATAATGTCACCGAAAATAATAGAAAAATTTATTTTATAAGTCTGGGCAAAGCACTACGCTACGCTCACGTAGTTTGCGAAGTTTGCGCTACTTCACGCTACGCGAATTGCACGTAGCACAGTGCAAACCCGCATAGCGTAGCGTAGTGTAGTGCAGCGGTAATTTTTGGCTTGCTCGCGGTCCTCAACGTCAAGTTGGCGACCGCGAGCCAGCAAAATGACATCCCGGCGAGACTTTTTCCTTGTTCGTGATCAGCAACATCAAGATGCCGATCGCGAGCGTGTAAAATAAACCTCCCGGCGAGCTTCTCAACGCGGGGAGGTCAGGTTTCTCATTGCAAGTGGTTGCGTATGAGAAACTACCAGTCTGCGTTGAGAAAGCTGCCGCTCGAGTAGAAATCTACTCGAGCGGCAGAAAACGACCGCTTGCACTATGCAAGATGTAGTTTGCACTGATTGCACAGTGCGGACAAGCATCCGGCACTGTGCAATCAGTGCGAACAGTATCTTGCACAGTGCACTACGCAGTTTGTGAAGCTACACGTAGCTCGCGTAGTGCGAAGTGCACTTCGCGTTGCTATGCGTAGCGCTACTTCACAAACTACGCCCAGGGTTAGAATTTTATTCATCAACTCTTGTTTAAATAAACACAGCAGCACAGCAATACAATTAAACAATGATTATTAAAATTCATGAAACATTAGAAACACAAACATAATAGAAAAATAAATATTAATTAACACAAAAATAAAGGTTTCACAAGGTGTGAAAACAACCAAATATTGATAGCATTACCAATTCTTTATTAATAACTGACATATTTAATAAACAAAGTAATTAACTAAAAATAAATTACTCAATTGATAGTGTAAAACAAGTATGTAACACATATTCCTCCCTCGTCCCCTAAAAAACCAACATCTCACCAAAAAACAGAAGATATTAGAAATCTATGACTCTATGAGATACACACAAACATTATACACAAATATTAATTATTAAATGAAATATATAAAATGGATACATGAAAAACGATTGAACAGCGGTAGTATTAATTAATTAATTAAATTTCCTAATTAATAATCTAATAACAAATTTACATTTAAAAATTGTTTAACATTTTATTAAATATACTATATATATTTGTGTACTCTTTACATGGTACTCACCAACAAATCCAACAACATGCAAACAACATTAAATCAAATTAAATTAAATGTAATACTTAAAATATATTACCAAGCCAAAAATGC
This sequence comes from Triturus cristatus, assembly GCF_964204655.1. Lineage (NCBI taxonomy): Eukaryota > Metazoa > Chordata > Amphibia > Caudata > Salamandridae > Triturus > Triturus cristatus. The sequence continues at coordinate 434,701,604 of NC_140594.1, read as the reverse complement.
AATACACTGTACTAAAACATAATAAAAAGTTAACAAAAAAAAAAAATTCTCAAACCAATGAAACAGTAACAAAAAAAGAAATACAGTATTCAATATGTCATTAATATTAAGGGCCCCATTAGGATGGCGGCTGGACTTCAGTCCGACCCGCCACCCTAGCAGTGTTGGGACCGGCTGCCAACGGTGCGGCGGTCCCGCACCACCAATTAGGATACGGCCGCCACACTGGCGGTTGCATTCCGTATTGTTAACATTGCGGCTGTGAGCAGCATCCGCCGCAATGCCAAAAATACATGTTGTACATTGCCATGCACAACGTGGCAGGCACTGTGCGGTGCCTGCCACATAGTGCATGGCAATGAGAGGGGGTAACATAAGTACCCCCCAAGTGCAGTCGCCCACCCCCCCCACCCCCCGGGGGCCAGCAAGGGGCACCCAAAGCAATTCCCTCCAGCTTTTCCATGGTTGCATCGCCGCCATGGAAAGGCCTTAACCGCCAGGCATCATATTATGGATGGCGGTGCCTTCCAGGCACCACCACCATATTATGATGCCTGAGTTCCGCCTGGCCGGCAATCGTTTCGATTGCCGACCGGAGGAAAAGCATCGGATGGACTTTCCGTCTGCCGCGGTACCCCCCGCCATGGTAATATGACGAGGGGTAAATGTGGTTGTGATGTGATCCGCCCGCCATCATAATCACCCCCTAAATACTTAAGTACTTTTAACAAGGTAAAAAGAACCAATATTTTTACCTGCAATATTTTGCCACACGATATTCTGGAAATCGCAGTATGTTTGCTATTAAAAGACCAACACTGTTTTTTTAATAATATGAAGGGCCAACACCCCTTCACTGTCTCCATACAATGCCCAAGCATACTCCTTGATTCATTTTTGTCCCAGTCATGTCATGTCAAGACATATCATGGGTTTCAGCTAAGCACAATATTTCACAAAGTAAAAGAAAAGAAACTTTTATGTGTTCAATCTGCTTGTATTGTGTTCTGATTTAGACTCCTTAATGGAAGTAATAAAAGTATTGAAGAAGTTCGAGCCCTTTTCAAGGTTCACGATCAATGTGGCTAAGACTGACACAATGATATTTTGAGGTGTGGCACAGCGGCCAGGGTGCCTGACTCTGGACCACGGGGTTCATGGTACGATCCCCGGCGCCGGTGGCAGGTTAGCCCAGCACCATGTGACTCTGGGCAATAGCTAGCTTAATCTTCCCGAAGGCCCCCAGCGCCGGGACACCTCTCCGGAGGTAGCTGTACGATTTACAAATGCCGTATTTCATATTTCATTTCAATGATAAGGAATATTGTCATGGAGGTATTGGGAATAGCTATGAAATTAAAATGCCCTCTCTCCATTTGAAGTAAACTTCTAGGGCCCGATTCACAGAACTAACTTAAGACAAAATCCTAAACTTACTACCATTTTGGTATTCACAGAAGGCACTTACACATTTTGGTATTCACAGAAGGCACTTACTCATTTCGGTATTCACAGAAGTTAGGAGTCCTAACTTTAGGACTCCTAAATGCCATCTGTGAATACCGAAAGTCTTAAAATTAGGATTTTTCTCAGTTTAGTAGTAGTAAAGTTAGGACTCCTAACTTTAGGACTCCTAAATGCCTTCTGTGAATCCCGAAAGTTTTACATTTAGGATTTTTCTCAGTTTAGTAGTAGTAAAGTTGGGAGTCCTAACTTTAGGACTCCTAAACTGAGAAAAATCCTAACTTTAAGACTTTCGGTATTCACAGAAGGCATTTAGGAGTCCTAAAGTTAGGAGTCCTAACTTTACTACTCCTAAACGGAGAAAAATCCTAACATTAAGACTTTCGGTATCACAGAAGGCATTTAGCAGTCCTAAAGTTAGGACTCCTAACTTCTGTGAATACCGAAGTAAGTAAGTGTCTTCTGTGAATACCAAAATGAGTAAGTGCCTTCTGTGAATACGAAAATGGTAGTAAGTTTAGGATTTTGTCTTAGTTCTGTGAATCGGGCCCCTAATGTCACCTAATGAGCAAAGCAAGTAACCCTAGCCCTTCCTAGACTAGTCCCATTGACCCTTACATCCATCCATCTATCCTTTCAACCTCTCTCTCTCTTCCATCCATCCATTCACCTTTTCATCCTTTTTGCATGTATCTCATCTTTTCACCTTTCTATCCTTCATCCAATTAGTTCATTTACAGGCCATTCATCCATCCTTTCACTGCTCCATCCATTCATTCTTTCATCCATCCATCCTTTCACCTTTCCATTCTTTCAACTCTTCATCCTTGCATCCATTCATCCATCCAATGATCACAAGTCGATAATCCAGCCTGTCACTGTTCCATGTGTTCATCCTTTCACCTGTTAATCCTTCCATCCAAACATCCATGCATTCTTTCACCCTTTCTTCCACCCTTTCATCTCATCCTTTCACCCTTCGATCCATTCATCCTTTTCGTTCTTCTAGTTGTCCAGCCTTGTGTCCTCCCTTCTTTTATTCTTTTCATGCTACCTCCCTCCACTTTCCCTCTTACCTTTCCTTTCTTAAATAGGTTTTACTTTTCATCTTTGACCCTTTCTTCCTTTCCCCCATCTCCTCTCTAATTTTCTTTCTACCAACTTTCTTTTCTCGCATTTTTTTTTAGGTTGAGCCAGGGCAGCGCATGTGCTGCTCTGCGAGGCATGCTGTATTCAGGTATTGAATTGAAGCTCCACCCATTTTCAAACCCATCGTTCCAATTAGCTCCTGTTACTGTCCTTTCGAAATCGTTACTTTTGATTCATGAATAGGCTTAGTAGTCCCTCCTTAGTACCACCTTGTCTGCATTTGTAACTTCTCATGAGGACTGGACTTTTTACTTGTTTTGTTGCACTATGTTCTTTAACAAGTTTCTCCTACTGCAGGCACAACATGCTTTCCTGCAACGGTGCCCGTTTTTCTTGCACCACTCATTTGTTTTTTCCCGTGTCGTTTTGTTATTTTCAGCTTGGCCATGTGTGCTTTCAATTTTACAGTGCCAGCAGCACACACCGCCGCGCGGGACGCTGACCTTAAGCAATAATGACAGCCACTCCTTGTTGTAAATTGTTAACAGCTCTTCACATACGTGCCTATGTTTTCAGTGGCTCAATGCATGCCTTGTTTCTTTTAGGCGGATCGCCCAATTCTATTTTATTAAATAACATTTTTATTTTTAACAACATACCTAGCTAGTAATGTCAGAACTGGGGACAACCACCATGTCAACGTCTAGTTTCACATTCATGCCATCTTTAAACCGCCATCTGTTACCCATCACTGTGAAGCAACTACAGGGCAGTGTGGATACTTTACAAAAACAAAAAATACGTAAATACACTTACCTTGTGTTTCTCCAAAATGTGCTCTACAAGCTAGGGTTACTTACTGACTGTTTCTGACAGAAGCGAGGCAAGCCTCCCGCCACTATTTTCTTAAATGCCTTTGTCCTGCCTGCTGTTGCAGGACAAAGGCAGTGACCCCGGGGTTCTGGGCGTGGTTCCGTCCTGGGCTGGACAAGGAAGTAACTAATGCGTGTGTCTCCATTGCAGTGTCGGCGCCACCTGGACCGCAATCGGCAATGTGTCACCCTGTGACCCAAGTCCCACAACATGAGCAACATGGACGTAAAGGGGGAATCACTGACCCTACATTCATCCATACTTCCACACTTGAAAGATCATAGACATGACACATCTGTGTGAATATGAATGTTTATTGCACATTCAGTGGAGTGTTGAAGCTGGAGCAGTACAGGGCTATGCAAACCCCACTTTGCATTGTTAGCCTGTGGATGGCCAGCCAGAGTCCTTCAGGGAATGACAGGTACATCAGAAGAGGGGGAGTCCAGTCCTCAGTCTGATAGCTGTTTCATTGGTGACCAAACAGGATATGGCAGTCCATGTCGAGGTCCAAGGTGAGTGTTGCAGAGTGCATCGGGGGACAGTGGAAGGTGATGATGTAGAGGGCAGAACCAAGCAGAAACAGGTCATATGGCGGAGATGAATGCTACTGCTTCTTTCTCACCACCACGGCAGATTCATCTGGATCTTCGTCCTCTGCTGTTTCATGTGCCTCACATGTGGGTGGTGATGTTCTGTCTCCAGCACTGTGTGGCAGTGACACCTCAGGGGCCAGAGGTGGAATGTGTGCTGCACTGTGTGGCACTGACACATCAGGGGCCGGAGATGTGGATGGAGTGGTAGCAGCAATATGCATCAGCGCCAGGCCTTGGGGCAGCAATACCCATGAGGAGGGTGTTTAGGGCATTGAGGAACCCAGCTACCTCCCGCTGGTATGCAGCAGTGGCAGCCACTCTTTCCACCGGCATCCGCTCCATGTTCTCCATGAGCCTCCGCATGAGTCCCAACTCCCGGGCAAATTCTCTGGAGGCACTCTGACTAGACAGTCGCTCTTGTCTCAGAGTCAGGACTCTGGCGATGTCAGCCATGGTTTGTTGGAGAGCATGGAGCGGACTGTGGGTGTCCGCTAGGGACTGTCAGTGGTCCCTGATGGGACCTAGACACCCATGTATGGCATCTAGTTTGGCTGCCATGTGGTCGATCCCCACCTGCACCTGTTTAGCCAGCTTCTCCTGGCACCCCAACACACGGAGTTGGAAGGACATGTGTTCGTCGTGGGGGTCCTGGGAGGCAGCTGTGTTGGTGGGTGGTGCCTGCTGTGTGTTCTGTGCAGGGGGTGGGTTCTCCTCATAGCAGCTGGGCTGCCCTGCTCCGGGAAGTGGGCTGCGGAGGCTCTGCATGATTTGTTGGAGGGCGTCAGAGTCGAAGATGCGGTGGTCCTCTTCGTCATCAGAGAAGAGAGGTTCGGACCGGAGGTATTGGATTTCCCCCTGCAATGTGAAGGGGAGATGTAGTTTAACATTGTGTTCACATATATGTTGACGCATTGTACATGTTTACATTCAGACTGCATGACAGTGTACATTGTGAGTGTTTGGGGAGCTGCCTATTTGATGCGGGACAGTGGACATTTCGACAACATCACGGATGTGTGTTTGTACTTGTACATTGTCAACTCACATTTCCCTGCGATGTCATATGTGATTGGCCAGTTTCTACACACAAGTGGCACCAGTTGTGTCCTCTGTTCTGTTGTGGACGTGTTGCGGTTTGTGCCACATTGTTGTCAATGTTGATGTGCTCTGCATGTGATGTGTGTGTGCCGTATTTTTGGGGAGTCGCTCCTGCAGCTCTGATTGAGCTGCCCCTTATCCCTTACATGCAGTATGCCTTTGACTTCTGTGCTTATACAGTGCTGAAATGTTGCATACTTAGGTGCATTGGTCTTGTGGTGGGAGTTGGGGGTCTGGGGCATGGTTTGTCCGCAGATGTGCTATGCTTACTTGTGCATGTGTGCCATCGTGCCTATCTCCCCCTGGCCCCCCAGTCCCTGGTCGTTACTCACCCTGTTGCTGTTGTGTCCGGTCATGTTGAGCAGTGTCCGGTCCCCCAACTCCTGCCACTGTTTCCCCACTGATGACTGTGGACACCATTTCCTCCATCTCGTCCAGCTCCACCTGCGGTGCAGGAATCTCACTCCAGTCTGCATTGCTGCCTTCCTGTTGTTTGCGAGTTTCTGCTTGGTTTTGCACTTCACATCATTCCAGCGCCTCTTGACTTCTTCCATTTTCCTCTTAAGCAGTCCGACTGCATTCACCTTGTGCACGATGGTCTGCCATATTCCATTTTTAGTTGCCAGTGACACAGTGGAGGTGACGAACAGTAGTTGATGGTGTTCCACCACCTCTGTTATCAGGATCCGGTTTTCCTACGGACTGAACCGCTTCTTCCTACTCTTCCTGTCATTGCCCTTCCCTGACCCCGAGGTCCCAGGCTGGTCCTCCGGGGGGTCTTGTGGGGTTCTGGTTGTCCTCTGCACTTGCTCCAGCTACCTCTGCTGTGCTTCGCTGTTGTTTGGCTTTTGTTTGTGTTTTTTTTCCTACTTATATGGTGCATTTTCCCGCATGACGTGTGGGAATTGCAGGCCTGTAGCTGGTATTCGCTGATTTTTTATTGTGATTGGCGTCATCCCTAATATTTTCGCGTTTCATGTTTTTGCGGCGTCGTGCTGATTTTAGCGAGTTCATTTGACGCGTTCTCGTTAGTCTATCGCATGGTACCACCGTTTTGAGAATACCACGCTAACACAGAGTTATTTTCACGCGATAGACTGCGATGTGAAGAGTTGCGTTAAGCTAATTTTGCGCTGGTTGTCACACTTTCTTGAGAATATTCCCCCTTGTTGCATGTTAGTTGAAGGTTTGAGGACGTAAACTATTATCAACCTGTCCCTCTGTATTGATACTCTCTCCACTAAAAGCTGTACCGACATTCCCGTGCCATCCAGAATTTTCACGTGTCTGACAATATGGATAGGTTCAGCAGCGCTTCTTCTTTCTACACCCATTATAGGTCAATAAAAAAATCATCAAATATATTGGTAGTGTCTAGGATGTGGTCGCCAGGGAGGTGTTAACGAGTTATCTACATTTCCAAAATAGCGCCATCATTCAGTTGTCTGCTTGGATGTGCATGGATGGAAAGAATTGTTTTGTCCATGCTAAAAGACATCCTTATTTTCTCAGTGATGCATTTGCAGGCAACCCAGTCCAGGATGAATGTAATTTTTTCTATTGTCTTTCGAGAGCACTACTATGATATTTCACCGATCCCATGATTTGGTGTATCATATATTAGCTGGTGCTTTTTAAAAAAGATTTTGGGTTAGTACATCTTATGGGCCACTTGGTCAACTGTTTTGGCCTATTATTTATTGGCCAGTGAGTCTTTCAGTTGTGGGTTAACTATCATGTTTAGCTTATTAATATCGCGCTGCTCTCATTTTGGTATGACTACATACATTTCTATTCTAACTCTATTTCTTGAGTATTTGAGGCACGGTGCATGTCACAAATTCTGGCACAGTCCTATTTGCCGTAACATTATGTATAATAAAAAAACACATGTTTACTGATTAATGATTTGACATTTACTGAAAACTGTTTACTCAAAACTTTCAACCAATCTTTTTGTAAAATATTTTTCAAATACTGTGTGCCTGATTCACAAACTGCACTTTGTAGTAAGTTCAGTAGTACTATATTAGTACTACACAACTTACTACAAGGTACTGTCTAGTAACTTACAGGTTTGAGTAAGTTTACTACTCTTTGGTATTCACAAACTGCACTTCTGTAGTAACTTATACTTTTGTAGTAAGTCCCTACGGATGTATGTCGTTACAACGCACACTTTTACAACGCATGCACTTACAACGCATTTTTTACAACGCAACATCCACTACAACGCATTCCATTACATAGCATGACACTACAACGCATTTTTAAAAACTACCTTTACAACGCATTCCATTACATCGCATACTACCTTTACAACGCATACCATTACAACGCATAATATTAAATTGCATTTAAGGTAAGTATTGGATAGTATAGGGGTAAAAATTACTATTCTAACTCCAGGGGGTGCAACAGTAGGGTAAGTGTTGGATAGTATAGGGGTAAAAATTACTATTCTAACTCCAGGGGGTGCAACAGTAGGGTAAGTGTTGGATAGTATAGGGGTAAAAATTACTATTCTAACTCCAGGGGGTGCAACAGTAGAGTAAGTGTTGGATAGTATAGGGGTAAAAATTGCTATTCTAACTCCAGGGGGTGCAACAGTAGGGTAAGTGTTGGATAGTATAGGGGTAAAAATTACTATTCTAACTCCAGGGGGTGCAACAGTAGGGAAAGTGTTGGATAGTATAGGGGTAAAAATTACTATTCTAACTCCAGGGGGTGCAACAGTAGGGTAAGTGTTGGATAGTATAGGGGTAAAAATTACTATTCTAACTCCAGGGGGTGCAACAGTAGGGTAAGTGTTGGATAGTATAGGGGTAAAAATTACTATTCTAACTCCAGGGGGTGCAACAGTAGGGTAAGTGTTGGATAGTATAGGGGTAAAAATTACTATTCTAACTCCAGGGGGTGCAACAGTAGGGTAAGTGTTGGATAGTATAGGGGTAAAAATTACTATTCTAACTCCAGGGGGTGCAACAGTAGGGTAAGTGTTGGATAGTATAGGGGTAAAAATTACTATTCTAACTCCAGGGGGTGCAACAGTAGGGTAAGTGTTGGATAGTGTAGTGTAATATTATGCGTTGTAATGGTATGCGTTGTAAAGGTAGTATGCGATGTAATGGAATGCGTTGTAAAGGTAGCTTTTAAAAATGCGTTGTAGTGTCATGCTATGTAATGGAATGCGTTGTAGTGGATGTTGCGTTGTAAAAAATGCGTTGTAAGTGTAGTGCGTTGTAAAAGTTGCGTTGTAAAGGTTGTTCCCCAGTCCCTACCATTATTTTCTGCAGGAGAAAGTTACAATGCCAAAGGTTGGCCATGTGTGGTACTGGACTTACTAGCAAAGTGTAAATTACTACAAAATTATAACCTACTGCAAAATTGCAGTTTGTGTATACCGAACAGTAGTAAACCTACCCAGAGTAAACTAACTTGAAAGTGTAGATTACCTTTGTAATAGACCAATGCTAGCTGAATGTGTTGCATAACCAACACAGCATATTTCTCTTTTACAGTCTGTTTGGAGCTGTTCAACACTCAATTGAAAGTAGACCTGGGGAGGAACTCGCAAAGTTTTGCTCTGTGGAATTCCACGAAGTCACCAAAAAACTTAGCATGATACTGCAGAACTCTGTGAACAGATGAAAAAATACAGCACCACGCAGTGCGCATGGGCACGGCCATTTTATTTTACCTGCTTTCTCTGCTGCTCTGTGCATGATGCAAGGCCTATTTTGAGCCTATTTTAATCTGTGCCAATCCTCCCCATCCCACTCATCCATCCCTCATTTACTTATTTTTTAATCAGTGTATGTCTCTCTGTGTGTGTATTTTACTATTTGTTGTGGCTATTTGAACTTGTTTTTGGTTTTTCTTTCCCTGTGTTCCACTACCTTCAGTCCTACCTTTCTGCTTTGTGTTGTCCTACTTCTTTTTTTTCACTTGGCCCCATGGCAGAACAAGCAGCAAGTGATGGCGTCAGTGCCACAAGTTGCACACTCTGTGAATGCCAACGTCGCTCAGGGGTGCAGCCATGTCCCATTTTTACTGAGGCAGAGGTGACTGCACTGGTGTTTTAGGTCCAGCACCACCTCCACTCTATGATGGCAGCAGGAGGCAGTCCACTAAATTAAGTTATGGGCCCATTTCTGTGTTTCCCGGAGAAGCTCGGCCACACAGCAGCTGACGCACCCCTGGGCGGACATAGTTGCTAGGGACCAGGACCTGCTTTACCTGTTGAATGTTGAGATTATGGGGCTCTGTGAGTAATTCTTTGTTTTCTAATATGCTTATTGTTTTTCAAACAGCATGGTAAATTAAGTTTACTCTACAAATAATATCTGATCCAGCTAGAGCTGGCAAGGTCCTCAGTGCTACAGACTCGGAGCTCACTTGAGCTGATTATTTAAGAAGTGATACAGACTCCTCTGTCCTGTCACTATGACAGTAGTATATCAGGAAGTTAGCATTCTCTGTGCCTTTTTTCATTAACTCTTACAGTCCCAATCTCCCAGTGATGTGTAGTATCAGGAAAAAGGGAGACTGAGTTGGCCCATCAAAGGGGGTGGAGAAGCAAAGATCATTCGTTACAATCCATTAGTACTTCAAAATGTAGTTTAGGAAATTTGGAATAGGGTTTAGGTTTAAGAAATTAGGAATAGGGCAATAGGCTATCTGATTTAGAAAAGTACAATACTACTGCCTCTGCCCATGATTTTTTTTTTAGATTAACTGTACCACAGTTTTTTTTTAATCTTCTTTATTTCTTAAATCAGCACCAAAGGGCAAGGGGGCATCATCAGAGTAGGGCGAAGGGTCTGCCATCACCAGTGCCGCAGCAAATGAAACCACCACCACCAGCGCTGCAGCAGATGCTTCAGCCAGCCCCATTATGTCCTGTTATTTTTACCTTACTAACTTTTACTTCTCCCCACTAGTGGAATAATTTTGCTTTGTTAATTTTTTATACTGTCTCCTTTTTTTCAACTTCTCTATCCAATGTTGTTACATTCTTGTTATCCTTGCATTATCCTTTTTTCTAATTTCAAGTTTCTGTAGCTGGCTTCCTCCTGTCTGTAGCTTTCTTCTGATCTTTTTAGTAAGCTTTCCCTCTCCCCTATATGTCTTGTGGTACTGTAAGAGAACACATTTTTGGTACTGTGAAGATTTCAGGCCAAAGTAAGCTATTATTCATCACACTTTGTTGAAAGGCTTTCTTGCTCATGCTCAAACAGTCAAAACTAGAGAGTGGCCAAGGTCGTGGACCCGCCCCCCCAGTATTGTCTTATCATCCATTAAAACAGTATACCACCAGTTTCCGTGACAGTGCATCATGGCAGGAATCTAATGAGATCCCATTGCATTTGCCAACCAAGACCAAATCTCCTTTGTTGACCATTCCACCCCTTCTTTGTCCTTCAATGACTCATCATAGCTCTACCCCTCCATTGGTTGGCTTTACTACCTTGGTTTTCTTACATGTCAACCAACAAACCTTCCAAAGTGATAGTTTCGATAGAGGAAGATACTGCTAACCAAACTGAGGTGAGGTATTGCTGTTGCACTTAGTTAAAAAATAATAATAATTTCTTAGGAGGCAAATCTGTTATCTAAAATGGGTAATTTTCTCTCTAGCCATACAGACCACAAGTGCCAGGGCCAGCCGCAGCACCAGTGTGATGGAGGAGGCCCAGGAGATTGGAGGGAGAGGAGTCCCAGCGGTGTTAGGGACGATTGGTGGTAAGTTACATTGCTTGCTTATTGACAAATTAAGTATACTGTATTTGTGGGGGCGTGGTCTGACTGTCAACCAAGATGGCTGTCTAGTTTGAATCTCTGGCCGAGCCTCTAAGTGAAACACATAAATGGGCCCATAAATTGATTTAGTGGACTGTCCCTTGTTTCGGCTGTGGGGGTCTCGGTGCGCTGGAGGCCATACAGCTGCAGAAGGCAGTGAGTACGCAGGCACCCGGCCTCCCCCGGAGGACCGGCAATGACATGGGGTGCGGGTGAGCCTCAGGTTGGGGCTGTCAGGCCCAGCTGGTGGCCCCACTCACCCTCACACCGCATACCACCAGGTCACCAGACCAGGGCTGATGCCCGAGCATTGACTGCATCGGGGCTGTCGATGTGCCAGGATGTCCTCCACCAAGGAGTGCGGCCCTGCCCTCCTAGGCCCCACCTGAGGCTGATGGTTGCAGCCGCTTGGAGCTGCAACACCTCTGACCCGGGCCCACATCGTGGACCTGCTTTTGCTGGTGACTGCGACCTGGCACCTCTACACTGTGAGGGCGGATGGGCTTCGCTGAGTCATTCTAGACATTGGGATGAAATTAAAATAATGGGCAGTGCCTAGTCCCTACCCTCCACTGTGAGTACAACTGTTGACTATGGCTCCGCAGGTGGCGATCTCTGCCCTGCCCCAATCTCCTGCATGACACTACATCAGCAGCTTGGCCTACACGACTCTCTTCATCCTAACGTGGTGGGTGCCCCCGGACTCTGGGGCTTGCTACCATGATCTGCCCAGTGCCTGCACACATTTATAGATCCTGCACTGGATTGGTGATTTGCCAGATATAGTACTTTGCTGTAAACCGGTCTGTTGCTGCCAGCTACCCAACCAAGGGGCTGATGCGAGGGACCACCAGTTTTGCTGGGCACCACGCATCGGATGAACGCACACAGCTGCAACGGCCTGCCCCCTCCTTATGCTCCTTGCCCCAGCAATGGTTTGTGGTGACCCGAAACAGCAAAAAATGGCATTCGACAGACCTCGGCCCTCTGCTGTCCAAGAGTCCGTACCCATCGAAGACCTGGGAGTGGCTGGGGGCCCTAAACTGAAACATACGTCTCAGACAGACGCCATTATGGCAGAGCTGAGAATGGGCTTTCATGTTATGGATGGCAGATTCGATGCACTGGCTGGGGGACAAGACACCTTGGCCAGGTGGCTGGATGGACACGCCGCTCAGCTTGGTGTGGCTGAGGAGCGGGTCTCAAACCTGGGGGACAGACCATTAAACACTTGAACAAACTGAAACAGCTGCTGAAGACGGTGGCATTCAAAAATGAGGACTTGGAGGCAAGGGGTTGGCGCAATAACTTGTGTACCCTGGCTGTGGCCGAGACCACTGATACTGGCCACATGGACATTTTCGTCGAATGACTACCACCTAGGCTGACAACTCTTCACCTCCACCTTCGTGGTGGAAAGAGCACATCGCTCCCTGGGACTGTGCCCCAACCCGGGCTTCTCCCCTAAACCCATCACCACCAGACTGCTCAATTTCCATGAACGGGACGCAGCTCTTAAATTAGCACGCAAAACAGACCCACTTTGTTGGCAGGGTACCGAGATTTCGTTATTTACAGACTTTACCCAGATGGTGCGGGACGCTCTTCGCAAAAAAGCCAAATCCTCCCTCAGGAAAATTAGACTTTGATGTGGCATGCTATATCCTGCAAGGCACAGGGTGGATGTGAACGGGACACCCCACTTCTTTGGCGCACCAGCAGTTGTCCAGGACTTTTGAAAACAGTATTCCAACACCCACAAGCAGCCTGGACGCTCCACTCCAGAGCGGTCTTCTCCAGACTCACTGTCGAATGCCAGTGCGGACCTATTCTCCTAGGACTAAGATGGCTCTCCGTGGCCTGCACTGCTGATCAGCTGCATTCCCCCACTAGCGCAGTGTTGGCGTCCTTGTTACTCTGCAGGACTCTGAGCTTGATACCTCCTCACTGTCCTTTTGGATCCATTCCACACTAAATTGCTTCTTGACTTGCATTATTAACCCAGGCTGCCGCCAAGGCTTTGCCACTGCACAGTGGTATACACACTAGTGATCAATATTTTTCTTTTGTTAAACTGTTGGGTAATTTATTTGGAGATTCACTGGCACTTACATTGCCTGGTGTGTGTGGTGGGAGGGATTTTGAGAAATATTTTATGTCTTATATTGCTGTTTTCTCAGGCTGCCGAACTGACATGTCTCAGATTAAAAAAGCTCAAATTCACTATTCATCAAACACTCGCAGACAATACTCACACACACCCCTTATTCACAATACATAGAATGTATGCTAACTTACCTGCCTTCTGCACTGTTGGGAATTGCGGGAGGCATTGAGCTCCAGCGGGTGGTAGGAAAGGCACTAGGCTGTAGCTCTCCCGGGGCGGTTGGAGCGTTTCCGCCATCTTGGGGGGAGTGTAGGGTTAGCGGGACAGTTGTTGTGGCCCTGATTGCCCGGACTGCTTAAATGCAGGCACAGCTGCGACTGCGCAGAGGACGCGTGCAGCGGGCACGACGCTGGCACGCCAAAGGCAAGCTCATCTGTGCCCGTCCACGCCGGTCCGTCAGCAGTTGTCAGGACCCCTGCATATTTTTCTGCTGATTCTATTAGGTACTCGCGGGAAGAGTTCCTGGCTTTGGCATCTAATTGCTCTTCTCAACCTTGGTCCTCTCAGGATCGATCTGTCCACTGTGAATTCTGTGCATTCAAGCTGGCCCTAGTGGAGAGGGTCCTATGCCCACCAGACCATACGGAGTATAAGTTCCTCAGCCTGAACTGCCGCTCGCTGCGAAACATCATGCCAAGGTGTTTGACCTCTTAGTTCATGAGTCCCCTGATGCTCTATTCCTAAAGGAGACTTGGCCCACCCAAGACTCAGTGGCTGAGCCTTGGTTGGATCTTCCTCAAGGTTATGTGTTAGAGACCATTAACAGAGGGGGGGGAGAGGGGGCGGTATTGCAGTGGTTGTTAAGGAGGTTTATACCTTCAGCCTGTGCAAGGAGAACATAGTGGACTGCGAAAGCGCTTCATTTAAAATCAGGCTCAACCACAATTTTACAGTATCTGGCCTCCTAATCTATAGGCCCCCCGGGGCCTCGAGTGGGTTTAGGGAAGACCTACTGAGCAAAGTGGGACAATTTGCCAGTAAGACGGCGAATTTTACCATCCTAGGGGATCTCAATTTCCATCTTGAGAACGGTGGGAAAGCCAAGATTGTCAGCTTCTTGGCCGATTTAGAGGCCTTCCAGCTGACGCAGCACGTTCTCGAGGGTACACCCATGGCCGGCCATTTGTTGGACCCTATTTTTTCCAACCTTAGTCGTATAAAAATCTACCCGCCGGTCCCGCAGGCTTGGACTGACCACTTTTTGGTTTCATTCTCTCTACAGTTGCAGGGCAAAGCTGATGTGATTTGCTCAGCCCAAGTTCTCAAACGCCCTTGGCATAAGTTAGACTCGGATCTTTTCTCTGCCTGGCTATCTGGGCATAGGCCTCAACTACCACCAGATGTGGATGCGGCAAATTCGTGTTTCCAAGAATGGCTGATGGCCGGCCTGGATAGCTGCATCCCGGCCAAACGAGGAGGAAAGGGGCGAGGGCCATCTAATACGTGGTTCAATGATTCACTAACTCTAGTTAAGAAGGGCTGCAAGCAGCTAGAGCACGCATTGAGACGCTCGTACGATGGGGAAGCAAAGTTAGAATACCAGGCGGCTGTTAAGCAGTACCACAAGTGCATTCGGAGAGCACGAGCAGAGTTTGTGGTCAATAAAATCTTGGCCAGCCCTAATCCCGCTAAGACTATCTTCTCCCTGCTCAAAGGCATGAAGAGCGCGGGTGTTACTAGGATTTCTCCCATTGCCTCCAACCATCAGTGCGACGAGCTGGCGCAGTATTTGTTAACAAAGTGGAGCAGATCTATCTGGTCCTACCAAAGGCTGCTTTTTCAATGGACGGGGAGGTGCCAGGAGAGGGGGATACCTTGGGGGACAACAGCTTGTCATCGTTCCCTCCCTTGACGCCCTCGGAATTTGAGGCCCTGTGCTTAAAAATTAAATCAGGCTCCCTGGCTGACCTTCTGACACCTGCCCACTAGCGCCAGTTTCACTCACTGATCTCTCCTGTGAGCTTAGATCTGGCCAACTTGTATTTGATGTCAGCTTCCGTACCTCGGGCGTGGAAACACGCTAAAGTCATCCCATTGCTAAAAAAACCTTCTTTGGATCCGGTCGAACCTGGCAACTATCGGCCCATCTCCCAGCTGCCGTTTTTGGCCAAGCTGGTGGAATCACACGTGAATTCTATTTTGTGTAAATTCATTGAGCAGAACGCTATTCTTGATCCATCACAACATGGTTTCCGACCTCGGCATAGTACCGAGTCCGCATTATTGGTAGTGTCGGAAGCCATTCGGGGCAGTCTGGATGTAGGGGACACTGCGGCCTTGGTCCTTTTTGGACTTAAGTGCCGCGTTTGATACTGTTTCCCATGAGATACTTGTCAAACGCCTTCAGGAAATTGAGATCTGGGATTTGGCCTTGGACTGGATCCGGTGTTTTCTAGAGGAGAGGTCCTTCCAGGTTTTAGTACCACCTTTTTACTCTCAGGAGTTTGCTTTGCATCAGGGGGAGCCGCAGGGCTCAATATTAAGCCCACTCTTGTTCAATCTATATGTTAGACCCCTGGCGGAGGTGGCAAAGGGCAGGGGGCTGTCCTTGGTGTCGTATGCCGACGACACCCAATTGGTGATTGCTTTTTCGAAGAAATGCAATACCAATTTGGGTAAGTTCAAGGAGGATCTCCTGGCTGTCTCCGATTGGATGGCGGCAAACTGTTTACAGTTAAATGCCAGTAAATCGGAGATTCTGCTGTTTGGGAAGGACCGGGAGTTATGGTCTGAGCAGTGCTGTCCGGATCGCCTCAAACCTGCCCCACTCCCTAAGGAGGTTGTGAAGAACTTGGGTGTGTGGTTTGATAATGGCTTGACTTTCGATAAACAAACGAAAGCCGTCGCTGGGGTCTGTTTTGGGCTCCTGCGAGGACTGAAACCTTTGCTTGGTTTCTTCCCTCCCAAGGTGCGCCAGACCATTGTCCAGGCGTCCATTCTGTCCAGACTGGACTACGGTAATTCCCTCTACTTGGGCGCTAATAAGGCTAGCATCAAGCGCTTGCAGAGGGTCCAGATTGCGGTGGCGCCGATTCTGGTTGCACTGCCTAGATCCTGCTCAGTGGCGCATGTGCTCCCCAAACTCCACTGGCTGCCTGTTTAAAAGCGCATTCAGTTTACGGTGCTGTGCATATCACATAAGATCTTGACGAGCCAGGCTCCATTGGGGCTATCTCATTTGCTAGACCCTATGTGCCTGGGGGTTTGTTGAGATCTGTTGACCTTGCGCTGGTCTGCACCCCTCGAGTCTGGAGAGCGACGGCTGGGGGGGCGCTCGTTCTGCTGTATTGCGGCGAAACTTTGGAACTCGCTCCTGGCTCACATTAGAGCTACTCTGAATCATCTGGTGTTTCGAAAGGGCTTAAAGACATGGCTTTTGCCTACTTTTGCTGTTTAATCACTCTGTTGCACTCCCAGGCTCTTGTCCTCGGTCTCTGGTTGCGCTGGGACGCCTCGTCGCTGAGGCAGCCATGCGCATTACAAATCCGAAATACATAAATAAAATAAATAAATTGTCTTTGAACATTAGAGGTTTCAACAACCCCCGCAGGGGCAAGCAGGTCATGTGATATATCACACATCATGGTGCCTAAATTGCTTTTTTACAGGAGGCCCATCTCCACCCAGGCAGATCCCATACCTGCGCATCCAAATGGGGTCCCATCGATACTTCTCAAGTTATAGCACCTACCTCAGAGAGTTCTGTATCTTAATTCATAAAAATTTCCCCTATTGCCCGGTGACTGTGTTACTTGACGAATAGTGACTATATGCTTTGGTAACTGGGACACTTGAGGGCAGATCGACCCTTTTCGCAAATATCTATGCACCAAACATTGACTCCTTTTATGGAGTCAATGTTTGCTACACACACAAATGACTAAATTAGACTTTGACCATCTTATACTGGGAAGCGATCTTAATCTTTTAATTAATGCATCTAATGACTCAACAGCCGGTGCCCCAACGGGCGTTTGAAGGGTGCCTTCCTCACTGGCTCACACTCACTGCTCTGCCTCACATGCCACCTTGACCCGCATAGATTATTGCCTCATATCTGCTGCAATAGGCCCATGGATACAGTCGGTTCACCATCTAACGTGCATGCTCTCTGACCACACCCCAGTATTAGCCACCTTCCATGTCCCCTTCGTAGGTACTCGCGACCATCCCAGGCAGTTTCCCACAATGGCCCTGAAAGATGCGCTGTTTAGTTCCATCCTACAGGAATCGATATTGCAATACTTGCGTCAAAATGAGAGCTTGGTGGCTACCCACGCTACACTATGGGAGGCATTTAAAGCCTAAACTAGAGGCATTTGTATTTCACAGCAGTCTGGGGTATTAATTTGCGATAGATCTGTAGGGTTCTAAAATGCTTTGAAAACACCCTCACACAACTGGCCCTTAAAACCCATCCACCTCTTACTGCTACACAATCGCTTAAATGCAATATGCTACTAGCAGAGTAGCGTGATTTGGCAGACAGTGAGGTCTTGTTCCTCGGGAAGTATGCCAGGGCTCGAGGTATGGGGAAGGCGAGTGATGGGGACACATGTTGGCTCAGCTACTTAGCCCCACTGGGACACCTCCTACCTCACAGAACTCGACACAAACTCCGGTTCTCGTGTGGCCTCTAATGACGACACACTTGTTACCCTCCTTCGATATTATGCGCACCTTTAACCTACTACGCTCTCTGGAGACCTTTCGGCCCAGACTGCCTATCTCGCTGAGAAGGCCATGGTATGGCTTGCCACAGCCCAACATAGATTTTTAAGCGAGCTGCTCATCCTTGATGAGGTCACACAGGCAATTGATTCCTTGGAGGGCAGTAGGCTTCAGGACTAGATGATTTCACTGAGGAGTTTTACAAACGTTTTAAACATGTTCTGCCAACACGACTGCTGGGGATGTACATGGACTCCATTCCACTGGGGTACTCCTTAAGCCAGGTAAAGACCCTCACTATTAAGGATCTTACCATCCCTTTCGCTATTGAACTTCGACAATAAATTTCTTGCCAAAGTATTATCCAACTGTTTGGTGTTACTAATAGACCACATCATTTCCCCTTCACAATCTGGGTGTGTCCCACACTGCTCCACTTTCTTAAATATGCATATGGTGTTTTTGGTCCTTAATACAATTTCCCGAAACACGCCAGCGGCTGTGGCCCTCCTGGACACAGAGAAGGTCTTCGACTGACTAGAATGGCAATTTCTCCATGTCACCTTCTGTAAATTGGGTGTTGCACAGGGATTCTCCGCCCTGAGTATTCTGTAATGTTCTGCCCCAACAGCGCGCCTCAGACTTCACTCCTCAGTTACTTGTTCATTTCCTATTATGCAGGGCACACGTCAGGGATGCTTTGCATCAGGGGGAGCCGCAGGGCTCAATATTAAGCCCACTCTTGTTCAATCTATATGTTAGACCCCTGGCGGAGGTGGCAAAGGGCAGGGGGCTGTCCTTGGTGTCGTATGCCGACGACACCCAATTGGTGATTGCTTTTTCGAAGAAATGCAATACCAATTTGGGTAAGTTCAAGGAGGATCTCCTGGCTGTCTCCGATTGGATGGCGGCAAACTGTTTACAGTTAAATGCCAGTAAATCGGAGATTCTGCTGTTTGGGAAGGACCGGGAGTTATGGTCTGAGCAGTGCTGTCCGGATCGCCTCAAACCTGCCCCACTCCCTAAGGAGGTTGTGAAGAACTTGGGTGTGTGGTTTGATAATGGCTTGACTTTCGATAAACAAACGAAAGCCGTCGCTGGGGTCTGTTTCGGGCTCCTGCGAGGACTGAAACCTTTGCTTGGTTTCTTCCCTCCCAAGGTGCGCCAGACCATTGTCCAGGCGTCCATTCTGTCCAGACTGGACTACGGTAATTCCCTCTACTTGGGCGCTAATAAGGCTAGCATCAAGCGCTTGCAGAGGGTCCAGATTGCGGTGGCGCAGATTCTGGTTGCACTGCCTAGATCCTGCTCAGTGGCGCATGTGCTCCCCAAACTCCACTGGCTGCCTGTTTAAAAGCGCATTCAGTTTACGGTGCTGTGCATATCACATAAGATCTTGAGGAGCCAGGCTCCATTGGGGCTATCTCATTTGCTGGACCCTATGTGCCTGGGCGTTTGTTGAGATCTGTTGACCTTGCGCTGGTCTGCACCCCTCGAGTCTGGAGAGCGACGGCTGGGGGGGCGCTCGTTCCGCTGTATTGCGGCGAAACTTTGGAACTCGCTCCTGGCTCACATTAGAGCTACTCTGATTCATCTGGTGTTTCGAAAGGGCTTAAAGACATGGCTTTTGCCTACTTTTGCTGTTTAATCACTCTGTTGCACTCCCAGGCTCTTGTCCTCGGTCTCTGGTTGCGCTGGGACGCCTCGTCGCTGAGGCAGCCATGCGCATTACAAATCCGAAATAAATAAATCAAATAAATAAATTGTCTTTGAACATTAGAGGTTTCAACAACCCCCGCAGGGGCAAGCAGGTCATGTAATATATCACACATCATGGTGCCTAAATTGCTTTTTTACAGGAGGCCCATCTCCACCCAGGCAGATCCCATACCTGCGCATCCAAATGGGGTCCCATCGATACTTCTCAAGTTATAGCACCTACCTCAGAGAGTTCTGTATCTTAATTCATAAAAATTTCCCCTATTGCCCGGTGACTGTGTTACTTGACGAATAGTGACTATATGCTTTGGTAACTGGGACACTTGAGGGCAGATCGACACTTTTCGCAAATATCTATGCACCAAACATTGACTCCTTTTATGGAGTCAATGTTTGCTACACACACAAATGACTAAATTAGACTTTGACCATCTTATACTGGGAAGCGATCTTAATCTTTTAATTAATGCATCTAATGACTTAACAGCCGGTGCCCCAACGGGTGTTTGAAGGGTGCCTTCCTCACTGGCTCACACCCACTGCTCTGCCTCACATGCCACCTTGACCCGCATAGATTATTGCCTCATATCTGCTGCAATAGGCCCATGGATACAGTCGGTTCACCATCTAACGTGCATGCTCTCTGACCACACCCCAGTATTAGCCACCTTCCATGTCCCCTTCGTAGGTACTCGCGACCGTCCCAGGCAGTTTCCCACAATGGCCCTAAAAGATGCGCTGTTTAGTTCCATCCTACAGGAATCGATATTGCAATACTTGCGTCAAAATGAGAGCTTGTTGGCTACCCAGGCTACACTATGGGAGGCATTTAAAGCCTAAACTAGAGGCATTTGTATTTCACAGCAGTCTGGGGTATTAATTTACGATAGATCTGTAGGGTTCTAAAATGCTTTGAAAACACCCTCACACAACTGGCCCTTAAAACCCATCCACCTCTTACTGCTACACAATCGCTTAAATGCAATATGCTACTAGCAGAGTAGCGTGATTTGGCAGACAGTGTGGTCTTGTTCCTCGGGAAGTATGCCAGGGCTCGAGGTATGGGGAAGGCGAGTGATGGGGACACATGTTGGCTCAGCTACTTAGCCCCACTGGGACACCTCCTACATCACAGAACTCGACACAAACTCCGGTTCTCGTGTGGCCTCTAATGACGACACACTTGTTACCCTCCTTCGATATTATGCGCACCTTTAACCTACTACGTTCTCTGGAGACCTTTCGGCCCAGACTGCCTATCTCGCTGAGAAGGCCATGGTATGGCTTGCCACAGCCCAACATCGATTTTTAAGCGAGCTGCTCATCCTTGATGAGGTCACACAGGCAATTGATTCCTTGGAGGGCAGTAGGCTTCAGGACTAGATGATTTCACTGAGGAGTTTTACAAATGTTTAAACATGTTCTGCCAACACGACTGCTGGGGATGTACATGGACTCCATTCCACTGGGGTACACCTTAAGCCAGGTAAAGACCCTCACTATTAAGGATCTTACCATCCCTTTCGCTATTGAACTTCGACAATAAATTTCTTGCCAAAGTATTATCCAACTGTTTGGTGTTACTAATAGACCACATCATTTCCCCTTCACAATCTGGGTGTGTCCCACACTGCTCCACTTTCTTAAATATGCATATGGTGTTTTTGGTCCTTAATACAATTTCCCGAAACACGCCAGCGGCTGTGGCCCTCCTGGACACAGAGAAGGTCTTCGACTGACTAGAATGGCAATTTATCCATGTCACCTTCTGTAAATTGGGTGTTGCACAGGGATTCTCCACCCTGAGTATTCTGTAATGTTCTGCCCCAACAGCGCGCCTCAGACTTCACTCCTCAGTTACTTGTTCATTTCCTATTATGCAGGGCACACGTCAGGGATGCTTTGCATCAGGGGGAGCCGCAGGGCTCAATATTAAGCCCACTCTTGTTCAATCTATATGTTAGACCCCTGGCGGAGGTGGCAAAGGGCAGGGGGCTCTCCTTGGTGTCGTATGCCGACGACACCCAATTGGTGATTGCTTTTTCGAAGAAATGCAATACCAATTTGGGTAAGTTCAAGGAGGATCTCCTGGCTGTCTCCGATTGGATGGCGGCAAACTGTTTACAGTTAAATGCCAGTAAATCGGAGATTCTGCTGTTTGGGAAGGACCGGGAGTTATGGTCTGAGCAGTGCTGTCCGGATCGCCTCAAACCTGCCCCACTCCCTAAGGAGGTTGTGAAGAACTTGGGTGTGTGGTTTGATAATGGCTTGACTTTCGATAAACAAACGAAAGCCGTCGCTGGGGTCTGTTTCGGGCTCCTGCGAGGACTGAAACCTTTGCTTGGTTTCTTCCCTCCCAAGGTGCGCCAGACCATTGTCCAGGCGTCCATTCTGTCCAGACTGGACTACGGTAATTCCCTCTACTTGGGCGCTAATAAGGCTAGCATCAAGCGCTTGCAGAGGGTCCAGATTGCGGTGGCGCCGATTCTGGTTGCACTGCCTAGATCCTGCTCAGTGGCGCATGTGCTCCCCAAACTCCACTGGCTGCCTGTTTAAAAGCGCATTCAGTTTACGGTGCTGTGCATATCACATAAGATCTTGACGAGCCAGGCTCCATTGGGGCTATCTCATTTGCTGGACCCTATGTGCCTGGGGGTTTGTTGAGATCTGTTGACCTTGCGCTGGTCTGCACCCCTCGAGTCTGGAGAGCGACGGCTGGGGGGGCGCTCGTTCTGCTGTATTGCGGCGAAACTTTGGAACTCGCTCCTGGCTCACATTAGAGCTACTCTGAATCATCTGGTGTTTCGAAAGGGCTTAAAGACATGGCTTTTGCCTACTTTTGCTGTTTAATCACTCTGTTGCACTCCCAGGCTCTTGTCCTCGGTCTCTGGTTGCGCTGGGACGCCTCGTCGCTGAGGCAGCCATGCGCATTACAAATCCGAAATACATAAATAAAATAAATAAATTGTCTTTGAACATTAGAGGTTTCAACAACCCCCGCAGGGGCAAGCAGGTCATGTGATATATCACACATCATGGTGCCTAAATTGCTTTTTTACAGGAGGCCCATCTCCACCCAGGCAGATCCCATACCTGCGCATCCAAATGGGGTCCCATCGATACTTCTCAAGTTATAGCACCTACCTCAGAGAGTTCTGTATCTTAATTCATAAAAATTTCCCCTATTGCCCGGTGACTGTGTTACTTGACGAATAGTGACTATATGCTTTGGTAACTGGGACACTTGAGGGCAGATCGACCCTTTTCGCAAATATCTATGCACCAAACATTGACTCCTTTTATGGAGTCAATGTTTGCTACACACACAAATGACTAAATTAGACTTTGACCATCTTATACTGGGAAGCGATCTTAATCTTTTAATTAATGCATCTAATGACTCAACAGCCGGTGCCCCAACGGGCGTTTGAAGGGTGCCTTCCTCACTGGCTCACACCCACTGCTCTGCCTCACATGCCACCTTGACCCGCATAGATTATTGCCTCATATCTGCTGCAATAGGCCCATGGATACAGTCGGTTCACCATCTAACGTGCATGCTCTCTGACCACACCCCAGTATTAGCCACCTTCCATGTCCCCTTCGTAGGTACTCGCGACCGTCCCAGGCAGTTTCCCACAATGGCCCTAAAAGATGCGCTGTTTAGTTCCATCCTACAGGAATCGATATTGCAATACTTGCGTCAAAATGAGAGCTTGGTGGCTACCCACGCTACACTATGGGAGGCATTTAAAGCCTAAACTAGAGGCATTTGTATTTCACAGCAGTCTGGGGTATTAATTTGCGATAGATCTGTAGGGTTCTAAAATGCTTTGAAAACACCCTCACACAACTGGCCCTTAAAACCCATCCACCTCTTACTGCTACACAATCGCTTAAATGCAATATGCTACTAGCAGAGTAGCGTGATTTGGCAGACAGTGAGGTCTTGTTCCTCGGGAAGTATGCCAGGGCTCGAGGTATGGGGAAGGCGAGTGATGGGGACACATGTTGGCTCAGCTACTTAGCCCCACTGGGACACCTCCTACATCACAGAACTCGACACAAACTCCGGTTCTCGTGTGGCCTCTAATGACGACACACTTGTTACCCTCCTTCGATATTATGCGCACCTTTAACCTACTACGCTCTCTGGAGACCTTTCGGCCCAGACTGCCTATCTCGCTGAGAAGGCCATGGTATGGCTTGCCACAGCCCAACATAGATTTTTAAGCGAGCTGCTCATCCTTGATGAGGTCACACAGGCAATTGATTCCTTGGAGGGCAGTAGGCTTCAGGACTAGATGATTTCACTGAGGAGTTTTACAAACGTTTTAAACATGTTCTGCCAACACGACTGCTGGGGATGTACATGGACTCCATTCCACTGGGGTACTCCTTAAGCCAGGTAAAGACCCTCACTATTAAGGATCTTACCATCCCTTTCGCTATTGAACTTCGACAATAAATTTCTTGCCAAAGTATTATCCAACTGTTTGGTGTTACTAATAGACCACATCATTTCCCCTTCACAATCTGGGTGTGTCCCACACTGCTCCACTTTCTTAAATATGCATATGGTGTTTTTGGTCCTTAATACAATTTCCCGAAACACGCCAGCGGCTGTGGCCCTCCTGGACACAGAGAAGGTCTTCGACTGACTAGAATGGCAATTTCTCCATGTCACCTTCTGTAAATTGGGTGTTGCACAGGGATTCTCCGCCCTGAGTATTCTGTAATGTTCTGCCCCAACAGCGCGCCTCAGACTTCACTCCTCAGTTACTTGTTCATTTCCTATTATGCAGGGCACACGTCAGGGATGCTTTGCATCAGGGGGAGCCGCAGGGCTCAATATTAAGCCCACTCTTGTTCAATCTATATGTTAGACCCCTGGCGGAGGTGGCAAAGGGCAGGGGGCTGTCCTTGGTGTCGTATGCCGACGACACCCAATTGGTGATTGCTTTTTCGAAGAAATGCAATACCAATTTGGGTAAGTTCAAGGAGGATCTCCTGGCTGTCTCCGATTGGATGGCGGCAAACTGTTTACAGTTAAATGCCAGTAAATCGGAGATTCTGCTGTTTGGGAAGGACCGGGAGTTATGGTCTGAGCAGTGCTGTCCGGATCGCCTCAAACCTGCCCCACTCCCTAAGGAGGTTGTGAAGAACTTGGGTGTGTGGTTTGATAATGGCTTGACTTTCGATAAACAAACGAAAGCCGTCGCTGGGGTCTGTTTCGGGCTCCTGCGAGGACTGAAACCTTTGCTTGGTTTCTTCCCTCCCAAGGTGCGACAGACCATTGTCCAGGCGTCCATTCTGTCCAGACTGGACTACGGTATATCCCTCTACTTGGGCGCTAATAAGGCTAGCATCAAGCGCTTGCAGAGGGTCCAGATTGCGGTGGCGCAGATTCTGGTTGCACTGCCTAGATCCTGCTCAGTGGCGCATGTGCTCCCCAAACTCCACTGGCTGCCTGTTTAAAAGCGCATTCAGTTTACGGTGCTGTGCATATCACATAAGATCTTGACGAGCCAGGCTCCATTGGGGCTATCTCATTTGCTGGACCCTATGTGTCTGGGCGTTTGTTGAGATCTGTTGACCTTGCGCTGGTCTGCACCCCTCGAGTCTGGAGAGCGACGGCTGGGGGGGCGCTCGTTCCGCTGTATTGCGGCGAAACTTTGGAACTCGCTCCTGGCTCACATTAGAGCTACTCTGAATCATCTGGTGTTTCGAAAGGGCTTAAAGACATGGCTTTTGCCTACTTTTGCTGTTTAATCACTCTGTTGCACTCCCAGGCTCTTGTCCTCGGTCTCTGGTTGCGCTGGGACGCCTCGTCGCTGAGGCAGCCATGCGCATTACAAATCCGAAATAAATAAATAAAATAAATAAATTGTCTTTGAACATTAGAGGTTTCAACAACCCCCGCAGGGGCAAGCAGGTCATGTGATATATCACACATCATGGTGCCTAAATTGCTTTTTTACAGGAGGCCCATCTCCACCCAGGCAGATCCCATACCTGCGCATCCAAATGGGGTCCCATCGATACTTCTCAAGTTATAGCACCTACCTCAGAGAGTTCTGTATCTTAATTCATAAAAATTTCCCCTATTGCCCGGTGACTGTGTTACTTGACGAATAGTGACTATATGCTTTGGTATCTGGGACACTTGAGGGCAGATCGACCCTTTTCGCAAATATCTATGCACCAAACATTGACTCCTTTTATGGAGTCAATGTTTGCTACACACACAAATGACTAAATTAGACTTTGACCATCTTATACTGGGAAGCGATCTTAATCTTTTAATTAATGCATCTAATGACTTAACAGCCGGTGCCCCAACGGGTGTTTGAAGGGTGCCTTCCTCACTGGCTCACACCCACTGCTCTGCCTCACATGCCACCTTGACCCGCATAGATTATTGCCTCATATCTGCTGCAATAGGCCCATGGATACAGTCGGTTCACCATCTAACGTGCATGCTCTCTGACCACACCCCAGTATTAGCCACCTTCCATGTCCCCTTCGTAGGTACTCGCGACCGTCCCAGGCAGTTTCCCACAATGGCCCTAAAAGATGCGCTGTTTAGTTCCATCCTACAGGAATCGATATTGCAATACTTGCGTCAAAATGAGAGCTTGGTGGCTACCCAGGCTACACTATGGGAGGCATTTAAAGCCTAAACTGGAGGCATTTGTATTTCACAGCAGTCTGGGGTATTAATTTGCGATAGATCTGTAGGGTTCTAAAATGCTTTGAAAACACCCTCACACAACTGGCCCTTAAAACCCATCCACCTCTTACTGCTACACAATCGCTTAAATGCAATATGCTACTAGCAGAGTAGCGTGATTTGGCAGACAGTGTGGTCTTGTTCCTCGGGAAGTATGCCAGGGCTCGAGGTATGGGGAAGGCGAGTGATGGGGACACATGTTGGCTCAGCTACTTAGCCCCACTGGGACACCTCCTACATCACAGAACTCGACACAAACTCTGGTTCTCGTGTGGCCTCTAATGACGACACACTTGTTACCCTCCTTCGATATTATGCGCACCTTTAACCTACTACGTTCTCTGGAGACCTTTCGGCCCAGACTGCCTATCTCGTTGAGAAGGCCATGGTATGGCTTGCCACAGCCCAACATCGATTTTTAAGCGAGCTGCTCATCCTTGATGAGGTCACACAGGCAATTGATTCCTTGGAGGGCAGTAGGCTTCAGGACTAGATGATTTCACTGAGGAGTTTTACAAACGTTTTAAACATGTTCTGCCAACACGACTGCTGGGGATGTACATGGACTCCATTCCACTGGGGCACACCTTAAGCCAGGTAAAGACCCTCACTATTAAGGATCTTACCATCCCTTTCGCTATTGAACTTCGACAATAAATTTCTTGCCAAAGTATTATCCAACTGTTTGGTGTTACTAATAGACCACATCATTTCCCCTTCACAATCTGGGTGTGTCCCACACTGCTCCACTTTCTTAAATACGCATATGGTGTTTTTGGTCCTTAATACAATTTCCCGAAACACGCCAGCGGCTGTGGCCCTCCTGGACACAGAGAAGGTCTTCGACTGACTAGAATGGCAATTTATCCATGTCACCTTCTGTAAATTGGGTGTTGCACAGGGATTCTCCGCCCTGAGTATTCTGTAATGTTCTGCCCCAACAGCGCGCCTCAGACTTCACTCCTCAGTTACTTGTTCATTTCCTATTATGCAGGGCACACGTCAGGGATGCTTTGCATCAGGGGGAGCCGCAGGGCTCAATATTAAGCCCACTCTTGTTCAATCTATATGTTAGACCCCTGGCGGAGGTGGCAAAGGGCAGGGGGCTGTCCTTGGTGTCGTATGCCGACGACACCCAATTGGTGATTGCTTTTTCGAAGAAATGCAATACCAATTTGGGTAAGTTCAAGGAGGATCTCCTGGCTGTCTCCGATTGGATTGCGGCAAACTGTTTACAGTTAAATGCCAGTAAATCGGAGATTCTGCTGTTTGGGAAGGACCGGGAGTTATGGTCTGAGCAGTGCTGTCCGGATCGCCTCAAACCTGCCCCACTCCCTAAGGAGGTTGTGAAGAACTTGGGTGTGTGGTTTCATAATGGCTTGACTTTCGATAAACAAACGAAAGCCGTCGCTGGGGTCTGTTTCGGGCTCCTGCGAGGACTGAAACCTTTGCTTGGTTTCTTCCCTCCCGAGGTGCGCCAGACCATTGTCCAGGCGTCCATTCTGTCCAGACTGGACTACGGTAATTCCCTCTACTTGGGCGCTAATAAGGCTAGCATCAAGCGCTTGCAGAGGGTCCAGATTGCGGTGGCGCAGATTCTGGTTGCACTGCCTAGATCCTGCTCAGTGGCGCATGTGCTCCCCAAACTCCACTGGCTGCCTGTTTAAAAGCGCATTCAGTTTACGGTGCTGTGCATATCACATAAGATCTTGACGAGCCAGGCTCCATTGGGGCTATCTCATTTGCTGGACCCTATGTGCCTGGGCGTTTGTTGAGATCTGTTGACCTTGCGCTGGTCTGCACCCCTCGAGTCTGGAGAGCGACGGCTGGGGGGGCGCTCGTTCCGCTGTATTGCGGCGAAACTTTGGAACTCGCTCCTGGCTCACATTAGAGCTACTCTGAATCATCTGGTGTTTCGAAAGGGCTTAAAGACATGGCGTTTGCCTACTTTTGCTGTTTAATCACTCTGTTACACTCCCAGGCTCTTGTCCTCGGTCTCTGGTTGCGCTGGGACGCCTCGTCGCTGAGGCAGCCATGCGCATTACAAATCCGAAATAAATAAATAAAATAAATAAATTGTCTTTGAACATTAGAGGTTTCAACAACCCCCGCAGGGGCAAGCAGGTCATGTGATATATCACACATCATGGTGCCTAAATTGCTTTTTTACAGGAGGCCCATCTCCACCCTGGCAGATCCCATACCTGCGCATCCAAATGGGGTCCCATCGATACTTCTCAAGTTATAGCACCTACCTCAGAGAGTTCTGTATCTTAATTCATAAAAATTTCCTCTATTGCCCGGTGACTGTGTTACTTGACGAATAGTGACTATATGCTTTGGTAACTGGGACACTTGAGGGCAGATCGACCCTTTTCGCAAATATCTATGCACCAAACATTGACTCCTTTTATGGAGTCAATGTTTGCTACACACACAAATGACTAAATTAGACTTTGACCATCTTATACTGGGAAGCGATCTTAATCTTTTAATTAATGCATCTAATGACTCAACAGCCGGTGCCCCAACGGGCGTTTGAAGGGTGCCTTCCTCACTGGCTCACACCCACTGCTCTGCCTCACATGCCACCTTGACCCGCATAGATTATTGCCTCATATCTGCTGCAATAGGCCCATGGATACAGTCGGTTCACCATCTAACGTGCATGCTCTCTGACCACACCCCAGTATTAGCCACCTTCCATGTCCCCTTCGTAGGTACTCGCGACCGTCCCAGGCAGTTTCCCACAATGGCCCTAAAAGATGCGCTGTTTAGTTACATCCTACAGGAATCGATATTGCAATACTTGCGTCAAAATGAGAGCTTGGTGGCTACCCAGGCTACACTATGGGAGGCATTTAAAGCCTAAACTGGAGGCATTTGTATTTCACAGCAGTCTGGGGTATTAATTTGCGATAGATCTGTAGGGTTCTAAAATGCTTTGAAAACACCCTCACACAACTGGCCCTTAAAACCCATCCACCTCTTACTGCTACACAATCGCTTAAATGCAATATGCTACTAGCAGAGTAGCGTGATTTGGCAGACAGTGTGGTCTTGTTCCTCGGGAAGTATGCCAGGGCTCGAGGTATGGGGAAGGCGAGTGATGGGGACACATGTTGGCTCAGCTACTTAGCCCCACTGGGACACCTCCTACATCACAGAACTCGACACAAACTCTGGTTCTCGTGTGGCCTCTAATGACGACACACTTGTTACCCTCCTTCGATATTATGCGCACCTTTAACCTACTACGTTCTCTGGAGACCTTTCGGCCCAGACTGCCTATCTCGCTGAGAAGGCCATGGTATGGCTTGCCACAGCCCAACATCGATTTTTAAGCGAGCTGCTCATCCTTGATGAGGTCACACAGGCAATTGATTCCTTGGAGGGCAGTAGGCTTCAGGACTAGATGATTTCACTGAGGAGTTTTACAAACGTTTTAAACATGTTCTGCCAACACGACTGCTGGGGATGTACATGGACTCCATTCCACTGGGGCACACCTTAAGCCAGGTAAAGACCCTCACTATTAAGGATCTTACCATCCCTTTCGCTATTGAACTTCGACAATAAATTTCTTGCCAAAGTATTATCCAACTGTTTGGTGTTACTAATAGACCACATCATTTCCCCTTCACAATCTGGGTGTGTCCCACACTGCTCCACTTTCTTAAATATGCATATGGTGTTTTTGGTCCTTAATACAATTTCCCGAAACACGCCAGCGGCTGTGGCCCTCCTGGACACAGAGAAGGTCTTCGACTGACTAGAATGGCAATTTATCCATGTCACCTTCTGTAAATTGGGTGTTGCACAGGGATTCTCCTTCCTGAGTATTCTGTAATGTTCTGCCCCAACAGCGCGCCTCAGACTTCACTCCTCAGTTACTTGTTCATTTCCTATTATGCAGGGCACACGTCAGGGATGCTTTGCATCAGGGGGAGCCGCAGGGCTCAATATTAAGCCCACTCTTGTTCAATCTATATGTTAGACCCCTGGCGGAGGTGGCAAAGGGCAGGGGGCTGTCCTTGGTGTCGTATGCCGACGACACCCAATTGGTGATTGCTTTTTCGAAGAAATGCAATACCAATTTGGGTAAGTTCAAGGAGGATCTCCTGGCTGTCTCCGATTGGATGGCGGCAAACTGTTTACAGTTAAATGCCAGTAAATCGGAGATTCTGCTGTTTGGGAAGGACCGGGAGTTATGGTCTGAGCAGTGCTGTCCGGATCGCCTCAAACCTGCCCCACTCCCTAAGGAGGTTGTGAAGAACTTGGGTGTGTGGTTTCATAATGGCTTGACTTTCGATAAACAAACGAAAGCCGTCGCTGGGGTCTGTTTCGGGCTCCTGCGAGGACTGAAACCTTTGCTTGGTTTCTTCCCTCCCGAGGTGCGCCAGACCATTGTCCAGGCGTCCATTCTGTCCAGACTGGACTACGGTAATTCCCTCTACTTGGGCGCTAATAAGGCTAGCATCAAGCGCTTGCAGAGGGTCCAGATTGCGGTGGCGCAGATTCTGGTTGCACTGCCTAGATCCTGCTCAGTGGCGCATGTGCTCCCCAAACTCCACTGGCTGCCTGTTTAAAAGCGCATTCAGTTTACGGTGCTGTGCATATCACATAAGATCTTGACGAGCCAGGCTCCATTGGGGCTATCTCATTTGCTGGACCCTATGTGCCTGGGCGTTTGTTGAGATCTGTTGACCTTGCGCTGGTCTGCACCCCTCGAGTCTGGAGAGCGACGGCTGGGGGGGCGCTCGTTCCGCTGTATTGCGGCGAAACTTTGGAACTCGCTCCTGGCTCACATTAGAGCTACTCTGAATCATCTGGTGTTTCGAAAGGGCTTAAAGACATGGCTTTTGCCTACTTTTGCTGTTTAATCACTCTGTTGCACTCCCAGGCTCTTGTCCTCGGTCTCTGGTTGCGCTGGGACGCCTCGTCGCTGAGGCAGCCATGCGCATTACAAATCCGAAATAAATAAATAAAATAAATAAATTGTCTTTGAACATTAGAGGTTTCAACAACCCCCGCAGGGGCAAGCAGGTCATGTAATATATCACACATCATGGTGCCTAAATTGCTTTTTTACAGGAGGCCCATCTCCACCCAGGCAGATCCCATACCTGCGCATCCAAATGGGGTCCCATCGATACTTCTCAAGTTATAGCACCTACCTCAGAGAGTTCTGTATCTTAATTCATAAAAATTTCCCCTATTGCCCGGTGACTGTGTTACTTGACGAATAGTGACTATATGCTTTGGTAACTGGGACACTTGAGGGCAGATCGACACTTTTCGCAAATATCTATGCACCAAACATTGACTCCTTTTATGGAGTCAATGTTTGCTACACACACAAATGACTAAATTAGACTTTGACCATCTTATACTGGGAAGCGATCTTAATCTTTTAATTAATGCATCTAATGACTTAACAGCCGGTGCCCCAACGGGTGTTTGAAGGGTGCCTTCCTCACTGGCTCACACCCACTGCTCTGCCTCACATGCCACCTTGACCCGCATAGATTATTGCCTCATATCTGCTGCAATAGGCCCATGGATACAGTCGGTTCACCATCTAACGTGCATGCTCTCTGACCACACCCCAGTATTAGCCACCTTCCATGTCCCCTTCGTAGGTACTCGCGACCGTCCCAGGCAGTTTCCCACAATGGCGCTAAAAGATGCGCTGTTTAGTTCCATCCTACAGGAATCGATATTGCAATACTTGCGTCAAAATCAGAGCTTGGTGGCTACCCAGGCTACACTATGGGAGGCATTTAAAGCCTAAACTAGAGGCATTTGTATTTCACAGCAGTCTGGGGTATTAATTTGCGATAGATCTGTAGGGTTCTAAAATGCTTTGAAAACACCCTCACACAACTGGCCCTTAAAACCCATCCACCTCTTACTGCTACACAATCGCTTAAATGCAATATGCTACTAGCAGAGTAGCGTGATTTGGCAGACAGTGAGGTCTTGTTCCTCGGGAAGTATGCCAGGGCTCGAGGTATGGGGAAGGCGAGTGATGGGGACACATGTTGGCTCAGCTACTTAGCCCCACTGGGACACCTCCTACATCACAGAACTCGACACAAACTCCGGTTCTCGTGTGGCCTCTAATGACGACACACTTGTTACCCTCCTTCGATATTATGCGCACCTTTAACCTACTACGCTCTCTGGAGACCTTTTGGCCCAGACTGCCTATCTCGCTGAGAAGGCCATGGTATGGCTTGCCACAGCCCAACATCGATTTTTAAGCGAGCTGCTCATCCTTGATGAGGTCACACAGGCAATTGATTCCTTGGAGGGCAGTAGGCTTCAGGACTAGATGATTTCACTGAGGAGTTTTACAAATGTTTTAAACATGTTCTGCCAACACGACTGCTGGGGATGTACATGGACTCCATTCCACTGGGGTACTCCTTAAGCCAGGTAAAGACCCTCACTATTAAGGATCTTACCATCCCTTTCGCTATTGAACTTCGACAATACATTTCTTGCCAAAGTATTATCCAACTGTTTGGTGTTACTAATAGACCACATCATTTCCCCTTCACAATCTGGGTGTGTCCCACACTGCTCCACGTTCTTAAATATTCATATGGTGTTTTTGGTCCTTAATACAATTTCCCAAAACACGCCTGCGGCTGTGGCCCTCCTGGACACAGAGAATGTCTTCGACTGACTAGAATGGCAATTTCTCCATGTCACCTTCTGTAAATTGGGTGTTGCACAGGGATTCTCCGCCCTGAGTATTCTGTAATGTTCTGCCCCAACAGCGCGCCTCAGACTTAACTCCTCAGTTACTTGTTCATTTCCTATTATGCAGGGCACACATCAGGGATGTCCCTTCTTCCCCTTATAGCAATGGACTCTCGTGACCGACATTTACACATGATCATATAGACCACTCTACAGACTTCCGGATGACATCTTTGTGACGGTGATGGACTGCATCGTATTTCAACATATTCACAGTGCACTCCGTGCGCAGATTCCGTCTTACCCACTAGTTCCGCGGCAATCGACTGGTGTCTAAGCACTATCATTCATGCCTGTCCATGCTACCCTTCAATGACCAAAAAGTTCATGCCCACTGGGAAACTGAATTGGGCACTCTATTGACAGAAGATAAATATGGTATGCCTGTTGTTAGCAAACTCAGTCAGTGTCCCATCATTACCCCTAGAAACTCGTTCATTTTAAATTCCTACATCATGCGTATGTTACCCTGGCTGACCTTCATAGATAGCTCAGGATCCCCTAAGTGCCACGACAGAGTTGCAAACTTCTTAAATATGACCTGGACTTTCAAATATATAGCCCAACACTGGGTAGAGGTTTTTACCTATCCGACTCAGATGGTGGAAACTATTGTTAGCCCAGTCCCCCTTATGGCTTTACTAAGTCATGTGCAGGACCTTCCAGAAGGCATCTGTTGATATACGGCGATGGCTCTATTGCTTGCTAAGCGCAAGATTACCCTCTGCTGAGGCAATAATCACCCCCAACCATTACAAATTGGTTTGCAAACCAGTGAGTTGTATGCCTCGTTCCAACCCCTCTCCTCCAGGCCTAAGGATATCTGGCAACCTCTTTGTGCCTATTTGTTGTCCATGGCACATTCCACATCGCACACCCAAAGAGAACTCACTCCACCCGTCATTTGCGAGATACCATTCTACTCCTCTATAATTCGATCTCCCACTCCCCTCGACACAACTATTCCGACCTCTGACCCCTCACTCTCGATTAGCCTCCTGGTTCCATGACACCCTACTGGGGTATAGGATTGGAGACAAATGCTTACTGGTAATTCCTGTGGTGCTAATTGTAGGAAGACACAATTACTGACATAGAATGCAACTTTTATGGTTGGGAGTTACTAAAAACTTGAATTCGACATTTGTAAGTGATGTGGCATGTCCATATACATTCTATCTCAGTATAGATGATGATCATGCTTTATATTGCTACTATTATGTTTGATGGTCCTGATATTGTATACACTTGTATTATGCTACAAAATAAAAAATATAAAAAAGCATACTGGGGCAAATATCCTACCCATCATCCCATCATCATTTATTACTTCCCTGTCCATGGCATTTATCCTCCCGTGACCTGACTGTAGCATGGGTCAATTAGGCACTGCGGTGTTAATGCATCATTACAGAGTTTTCAATGCATTACAAACCAGAAACAAGGTACGTTTCCCATTGCCCACTCAGTCACCTCTTATTGGTACTTCACTTCATTATTCTTTTGTAAGTTCTGTCCCAACCTACCAAAAAAATAGAAAAATCCATTCTTGGCATTTGCCACATTTTTTGGGCCAAGTGATTTATGTATATATTTATTTCATGGCTTCCATGACTGTTTTACGCCTGTTCTCTTTATCATTTGTCAATTGCAGTGGTGACTAAGCAAGAGCTTATCACATCATGATCAGTGACACTCCACTATTCTATAGCAAAACCGCTGCCTAGCTTAATCCCTCTAACTTACCTTGCAGTAGAGTAACTTTCCTTACTGCCAAGTGAAGGTATATGTTGAGAATAATTTGTGGTAGAGGGCGAGGCCAGGGAGTAAATTGGGACTAAGTGCCCGATTTAGAGTTTGGTGGCTGGGATACTCTTTGATGAACGTGCCAAATAAAATATATGTCCAGTTTCCTTCCCTGTATTGCAGTGCATCGTTTTTTCCACTGACTACTGAAGACCTAATAAGCAGATGAAGCCTCCTATTCATCGCGTATCAGGAATGGGGAGTGCTCAAGGTTGCAGCAACAGTCCAAGTTCTGTAGGATGGGAAATTCAAGTGATATTGCAAATGCATACCATGAGGAGTGAAATGATTGGTTCACGGTGGGGTGGAAAGAGATGTGATTGTTTTTGAATTTTCATTGTTTTTAATTAGTGTTCACACTATTAGAAGTTAAAGCAGATTCCCTTAGACTTGGAGGGGTACACACCTCTCTGCTTCCTTTATTCTTGCAAGTGTGAGGCTTCATGCTAAACACTTATTCCAATTCTGGAAGACTTCAACTGGAGTCTACTATGCTTAAACCTTCCAGCATGTCCGTATTCCCTTGAAACCCCACTCTATAATCCATTCTTATTCTAAATTTAGAACATTGATTAGAGGACTTTAGAACTTATTCAGAGTTTCTTTAAGGGACATCTATTTCTAATTCTCAGTTTCTGTATTGCTGTGATTATTTTATATCTTACCCTACTGAGACTGAACCTATTGCAAAATTACAGCTTGCCAGTTGTAATCCTGTATCTTCTTAATATTCTCTTGACATGCATATATATAGATTATTACTTCGTAACTTCAACCTCGGTTTCCAGATCCTTATTGTGTGGCGAAATGGTCTTCATGAAAGTTGAATTGCTGTATTATTGCTAACTTCCTTGGCCTTTCAGTCAACATAACAAGATCCATCAGATGAAAGATTATAAATCACGCACCTGCATGCTCTCAAATCCTACAGGATCTATCACTCTGTTATAGCTCAAAAAGCTCATAATAAAATACTGTGCTTTACTCTGAGCCTGAAGCTAATTTAAAAGAGGGACTCTCTTGGAGGGCAGGCCAGATAAAATACTATGCCAAGATGTGGAGAACAACCCAATTAGTAAGAAGCAGGACATTAACCGGTTTACCGCGGCGGTAATTCTGCCGTGGTGCGGGGTGTTCCATTGAGTGGGCGGGGCCGCGTCAGCCAATGGACGAGCGCAACACTACCGAGGTAGTGCTCGCGACGGCTGTTGGCCGACGGGCAAACGAAGGGGTTAAAAAGATTTCCTACCCATTCCTCCCAGTCTTGACCTTCAACCCTCAATATACAAGGAGAGCTACTGCTGTGCACCTGCGGAGGTTTGCACAGTTTCAGAGGCCAGGTCATGCTGAAGTTCTCTGTGCTGCACAGATACAGCTGAAGAGGGTCTTTGCATTTCTTTATCCTGTCTTTGTACATTAACTTAAAACATTTCTGATCTTAGTGCATGAGCTGATGACAGGAGAGCTCAGAAACAAGGAAGGCAAATGACTGTGTTTCCAAGATCTGCTGTCTGCAGCCCATATACTAAATCATGATTTTTAGAGTTAATGTATGCACTGATTACAGGAAAAAGAAACAATAAATGTTCCCAATTTAAGTACATCTTTGCACTTGCAAAGTATTTCTGCTCATTGCAAGATATTTTCCCTGCATTGTAAGCTGATTTTCACTCTAATTAAAACCATTCGAGATGTAAGGTGTATGCATATGTTTTCCCTGCAGGTTTAAGTTTTAAAACATAAATTGTTGAAAAAGTCATGATTGTTCATATAAGCATGGGAATATACTGGGGACCCCTTCCCATTTGTAAATGCCTATTCTTAAAAAATGAATTTCAAATGTGTCATTTACTCTTTTGAAACACATCCCGTTTAGTTTCATACATTTGGAATAGAGATTTCGCAATTGTGATCCACAGATAATCGCAATTTGGAAATCGCTTTCCCCAAATTTTGTACATCTGGCTCTCATTTCTGTAAATCAGGCTTTTGCAATTTGGATGTGACTTTTGCCAGAGGGCTCACCTTGCCATATAGATACATATATGTGGTGATCGGTCTAGAAATATCTTTGTTTAGGTCAGAAAGAGGACAGGAGAGGATGTGGTCTCACTGCTAGACTGCCGACTTTGGAGCTGGGAAACCAAGGTTTGAGCTATGGGGTCGACTCCACATCCTGTGATTCTGGGTAAATCACTTAATCTCCCGTAGCTATCAAAAAGAAAAAAAATGAAAAAATGAAAATGAATGTGTCCTTGTGTAACGTAACTGGTGCTCATGTAAAGCGCTCCAATACCTTCGGGTCGAGTTGGCGCTATTTAAATCAGCAAAAAAAAAAAAGACAGTGCATGCCAAAAAAGAGATTGTAATACATCTTCTGAGAAAAATGTAAACTACCACAATTTTCACTGTCCACGGATATCACACAACATCAAAAAACGAACACCTAGTTATTATTTATTCACCTAAATATCACTTCCTGCATGTTACATCACTTGCACATATTTCAGGAAGTGGCTAATGTTTTATCCTAACTTCATTCAATGCATATTTTGGATCAAGTGCTTGATAGAGGAATTAGATGCAGGTCGAAATCTCTGAAAGTAGATATTTTATGTTGGTTAAAATGCGATAGCTTTTGTTGTAGAGTCTACGTTTTTTTTCAAAAGAATGGGTCTGCTGTCAGATGCTGCCCTGGTTGGCAACCCCCTGAGAATGTGCAACCCTTCGCTGACGTCAGTCCTTTAACCCGAGGGCCGTGCCCAGCATCAGCCTCGGTCTTACGCGAGGTAAACAAAGGACTCCTCAAGCTCTTTCTATCAATAGCCCTGCCTGTGATGGAGGAAATGATACCAAAGGCGCGGATTTCCTTTAGGAGACATTTCCGTGGCGCTGTCGGAGATGGAGAAGGATGAAAAATCTGTACGTGACAACCCCGCAGTGCCGAGCTGGGGCAATCCGCCTACAAAGTACGACTCTTCAGCCTGCTGCCACTAATGCGGCTGTCTCATGCTCATCGCTTGCATCGTGAGTCTAAAGGATTCATAGTGATTGGGGTATTCTGCTGTGGCTTTAGCTGAATTAATGCTTACCGCATACCGATCCCAGATCTTGATTTAAAGATGTGGTGCCAGCGGGTAGCCAGTGTGTCATGGGCCCTAGTGCAAGGAGAGGGAATGCCCTCCAGGATGCTGTTTGAACTTTTAAATACAGCAATTATCAGGGTTCACTGGGTCCTTAACCCCTTCCCTGCTCATGACGGAACCACTCCGTCATGAGCCACGGTTGCGCTGTGCTCATGACGGAGTGGTTCTGTCATGCTGCTGCCGTTGGCCGCCGCTCCGCCCACGCGGCGCTAATTCCCCGCCTGTGCGGGCGATTAGCGCAGTGGGCGGAGACGTGACGGAACCACTCCGTCATGAGCACAGCTCAACCGTGGCTCGTGACGGAGCGGTTCCGTCACGAGCACAGCGCCACGCGCTGCCCCCAAACCCCCCCAGTGCCGCGGCGGAATTCCTGCCGCGGCGAAGGGGTTAAGGCCTCTAGGCCCCAGTGTCACCAATGGAAGGACGCCACTGTGTGGTGCTCGGGAGGAGATGGGTGGAGGGGTGTGGGGATCCGGGTATTCGTTGTGCTAAATAAGTTATATTAACATAACATAACATAACATCTTTGCCCATGCTTTAGCACTTGCCAAGGAGTGTGATTTTGAAACTGGTTAATGGGCTACATTT
This sequence comes from Triturus cristatus, assembly GCF_964204655.1. NCBI lineage: Eukaryota > Metazoa > Chordata > Amphibia > Caudata > Salamandridae > Triturus > Triturus cristatus. The sequence goes on along the minus strand of NC_140594.1, from coordinate 434,663,081 downwards.
TCTGAAAATACCTCTACTGAAATAGCAAGTAACATGACATTTAAAGCAACAATTATTTAATACAATAATTTCCCTAAATTCATGATTTCTGTCTCATTTAATTTCCTAGTCCTTAATTTCGAGGCAAAGTAGATTTTGATTCTTGTGCAAACAGCTGTTTGAGAAGGGGCTAGAGGTGCGAGACTTGTTGTAAACTCTGAACAAACACAAGGAGATGATGGATGGAGCGCTGAAACTTTTCAGTGACTCACCCCAAGTAACAGATCTGGGTTGAATCCATCATCGTTCTTTAGCTCACTTCGCCACCCCAGTTCAGACACAGCTATATGCAAATCAGTCTTGACCCTGTGCCTCATGGGAACAGTCCAGACCGAACTGCCAAGCCATGTCTTCCCTGGACCGGAAACAAACATCCTGGTACGGGTTTCGGGCTAACAGCCCTCATCAGCCAGACTAGCTTGAATCCAGTGGCAAAGTGAGCAAGGGACCCACGTCTGGGCATACCCTGCCAACTTAAGGCGAACAAAGCAACCACAAGTAGATGATGGATGGAGCGCTGAAACTTTTCAGGCGCTCACCCCCATTCACAGATCTGGGTTGAATCCATCATCGTTCTTTAGCTCACTTCGCCGCCCCAGTTCAGACACAGCTATATGCAAATCAGTCTTGACCCTGTGCCTCATGGGAACAGTCCAGACCAAACTGCCAATCCATGTCTTCTCTGGACCGGAAACAATCATCCTGGTACCGGTTTCGGGCTAACAGCCCTCATCAGCCAGACTAGCGTAAATCCAGTGGCAAAGTAAGCAAGGAACCCAGGTCTGGGCTTACCCTGCCAACTTAGGGCGAACAGAGCAAACACAAGGAGATGATGGGTGGAGCGCCTAAGTTGGCAGGGTATGCCCAGACGTGGGTCACTTGCTCACATTTCCACTGGATTCAAGCTAGCCTGGCTGATGAGGGCGGAGGGCTGGAAAAATGTTTCTTGGTGATTTTGCGAAAGTTAAGCAGTCTGCTGTGCTTCTTCCAAAAGAAAAAGGATAGTGGTGACTCTTGCATGAGTGTTAATCCTATATTTAGGTTGAGTTTTTCTATGGGTGCAAACCTTTTGACTAATGTGCATATGTGTAGTAATGTATACCTTACTTTCCACAATTCTATTGCTCTTTTGCCAAAAATATAGGTGTGTTGAGTCTCTAAAAGTTACTTAAATACCAGTCTCTTCCACATAAACTGCTCCTGCCTGTGAGAACTGTGGGATCCAAGAAACCCACATTGTTGCACAGTGCTTTTCCGGATGCGGTACATCTCTGAAATGCTCTTTCTTTTGACTTCTGAGTGACTCATAAATACTCACCCTAATGGACAAAAGCAAACCGAGTTACTATTAGATAATTATTCACTGTCATTTTCTTAGATAAATCAGTTAGCTAGTATCAATGCATATTTTGAGGAAAAAGTAAAAAGGGCTGGGGTCAACGTTTTTCTTAAGACCCCACTGCTGGAAACTACCAAAGCTACCCAGTCTTGTTCCCACCTCGTGCCTCTTTCTTATACAACCCTACACTTCTTACCACTTTATCTCACTCTCATAGGTTTTTTTTCTTCCCATATTTCTCAGCTTTTTCCTATTTTCCTGTCATTCACCCTTTTCTTTCGCCCTTTCTTTCTCTTGCTCTGAGTCAAAGTCTGAATATGAAAAATGAGTCCATGGACCCCAAAATGAGAGGTAGATGCCCACCAGCTGCAACCACTGGAACTGATTAAACATTCGCTAAACTACTGATTCTAAGCCTTTGATTAGAACCATTTCCTGCACTGTTATTGTTTTTGCTAAATGTTTGTTAAGTAGTTAAGTAGTCGTAGTAATAAACCAGTAATGCAAAATCATGAAATACCTTACTTAAAAATACTTTTGTGAAATATGAAAACTATTAAACTGCAGATTACATACAAATAAAAAACTGCATATCAAGATGTTTTTCAGTGAGACTACAAAGTCCCAATTTTAGACGTCATTGTTTTAAAACCCTACAGCTGGATAATGCTCTTTGTATTCCATTTTTTAGACCAATGCTTTTAAGCAGGGCCAGGATGGTGACTAGTCTGTTTTTAGGTCTGGATAGGACAGCTACCACTATGCCTTATGTGCTCAACAGTAAATGAGCTTTCAGAATTCATACTGAAGAGGGGTTTAGGCTGCAACCACACTTTGGTTGACCTCAGTACAGAATTTGATTGGGTAGACGATATGTGCTTCCACTGAAAAAGAGTGCTTGCATCACACTTTGCCTTGTGGCAAAGGTTATGCACAATACAGCATGCCTGTGATTATAGTGGCAAGCCATCTATTTATTATGAAAAGTTATTATAAAAGCAGACATAAAAAGCATTTGTGTAAGTCAATAGGCATATAATGGTGTATTGTTATTGCTCTTGTTACATATAACCCTACAGATTACAGTAGTTGGTAAGGATATTACTATTGCTTAGCCCCTCTGACAAACTGTGAAGATAGCTTTTCACTGTGATCATCTTTGTTAGGGTCTCTTAGGAAAGGCAGCACTCTGCTTTGTCAGCTGCAAGTCTGTGTAGATTTGCAAATGTATAACTGTATGCCTGATGGTTGTTGTGTGGTAGAGCTTGTGCTCGGTTTACTAGGCTGTGTTAGTTATGGTGATAAGCCATAGGTCTGGTCTGTTTATAATAATAAAGGCAGTAGGCCTAGATTCTTTATTGTGAAACGCATTTGTCAAACCCAATAGGCATTTATTTGCTGATTGTTATCACGCTGTGTTACAGCCGTAGACGGGTATTCTTACAGATTACTGTAGTAGGCTGGGGATTTGATATTGGTCACCCTTTTGACAAACCCTGGGAGTAGAGGATTTTCACTCTTGTCAGGGCCTTTTGAGCAGGGTTGTATATTGCTTAGCCAACTGTAATTTCTCACACACATGTAATGTTATAAGTTGCCAGTTTATGTGTACTTCAATAAGCATTATAGTTATGGTGCCACACCCATGGTACAATCTATAAACTATTGGTTCATTGAAAAACGTTCTGTCAGAATTCATAAGTTTGTTCTCTGTATTAGTAAAAGTAATGGCAAGGCCAGAATGCTTTCCATACTTATTGTGAAAAATGTATTAATGGTACTAGGCTTTTGAGGGTAGATTGTTATTATACTGTGTGAAAGCTTGTAGGCTGGTATTTTGTTACAGAAATTCACAGTTTATTATGGTAGACAAGGGTTTTCATGACAAACTCAAGCAAACCTATTTGTAGGGGGATTTCCATAAAAGTTTAGTTTTTTGCCAACTCTCTTTTCCTGACCTGAGAACTCTGGGCACTTTCCCACTGTAATACAGTGGGAAAGTGTGCGCGCCCTTCCTGTACATGTCAGAATAGGGTGCTTACTTGATTGGTTTAGGTGTCGCACCTGTGAATGCCTTGTTAAAAGGTACACCACAAACTCAGGGCAGGGACGACACTGGCTAATAGGGGGATGCGACAATAATTGTGCCTCCCACCTGAATAGCCTGTCAAAAAGGACTCATACTCAGGTTGGCCGGTCGAACTCCATAATCAACCCTGAGGGGACCATTCACTGCATCCAGACCTGGGTAGCTGAGTGGCCGGGTACTGCCTGAGTATGGATGAACCCCCATGTGGATTTTCCCTACCTAGGAATCAGCTCTCTCTATGGGACACTTCCCAGGTGAGGCTGATTCTCTTGTGAGGGCCTTAGGGGCTGGGGTACTTTCCCACTGTGAGTACAGTGTGAAAGTGCGCACACGCCCTTCCTATCCATGTTAGGAAGTGGTACTTACCTGAGGGTTCTAAAGCAGGTCTGCCATGGCCCACTGGTGGCTGTGCACTCGCACCTACGATGTTTTAAGACCTGGGTCCAGCTTGCCAATGCTGGCTGGTGTGTGCTCGGTACCAAGGGTGTTCTAAGTATGTGTCCAGCCTGCCGTGAGGCTGGTGTGCGCACTTGCACAGATGGCGCTCACAAATATGTGTTCGGCCTGCCATTGAAGGTTGGTGTGCACTTTGCACCGATGGTGCACCTAAATACATGTGATGTACGTAATTACCTGTTTAGGTCACCAACCATCCTTAGAGGGCCTTTCACGTCTGAAGGGGTGAAGCAAGTGGTAGGTGAAAGACAGGGCAGGTACACGTGTGCCTCCCCTGCCCAGGTAGTGAGGAATACCCATGATTGTTTTCACTACCTATGAGGTTTGCTTTTCCCATGGGATGACATGGAGAAATGGTTGAAATCACTTCAGGTTGCAATAGTGGATGGCAGTGGAGCAGCTTCATGATGGTTACTATCACTGGATTTGCAGCGATAACCTCTTGCCAGTGGTAACGGTGACTTTGTCGTAAACCACGTAGAAATGCCACTATTGGAAAGTGGGCATTTCTGTGCTCTAAAACTCTTTGTGTTTATTTAGAGAGTTTTATATAGCTCTGGCAGGACTCGTGGGTATCAGAGCGCTTTACAACATGTACATAGGTAATAAGAAGAACAGACAGACAGAACAAAAAGGACAGCGTTCGGAAGGCAGATGCCATGGTGCATGGCTCCAGTCCACAGTACAGTTGGGGGAGCACATCTGCGCATTCCCCAGCAACAGTTATAAAAACTGGGCATGCCACTGGAATGACAGACCTCTGCCATTTTTTGGCCTGCTGGAGAGATTGGAGGAAGAGGTTTTGACACTTGGCCTCTGGAGCCAGATCATGGGCGCACTAAGGATAAAGATCTGCATTCCGCGGCCTCATGGAGTAGTGCCTCATTCTACTTCGTGAAGCATTGCTGAACTCGCGCCGGTATGTGTGACTGGGACTGTCTGGTCCAATCAATATCAATCAGGCTGGGCGTAGTTCGCAGAGTTTCGCTTTGAGGAACTCCACAAAGTGATAAAAAAAGCTCTGCAGAGTTCTGCAAGTTGCGTAGCGCATTTGCACTGATCTTCCTGCCACTCGGGTAGAAATTCTACCCGAGTGGCAGCTCACATTCGCAAACTTACAGTTTGCGAGGAAAAAACTCTGTTTCACTACACGGAGCAGAGTTTTCTGCACTGGGCGAGCAACGCTGAGTGTGGAGTGCAAAAAACTACGCAAACTCCACGAACAGAGCAGAGTTCAGTACCCAGGCTAATGTCGATGTGCACTGGACATTGTGCCTCATTTCTAGGGAGGCATGGACTTTGCAACTCTTCATTGTGTGTGTGACCAGAGCTGTCTGATGCGGCCAAAATCGACACACACTGGATGTTGTGCCTCATTTCCAAGGAAGTACACATTTTGCAACTCTTCGTTGTGTGTGACAGGAACTGTCTGATGTGACCCGTATCATCATGCACTCAGCACTGGGTCTGGATTGCCTGAGTGCGACTCTGATCAACATGAACCTGACGGGGTGCCTCCTCCTTCCGAGAGGTCCCCAACTTCATTCTCCATTCCTCCACTGTTCCCTTACTTGGCTCTTCCACGCAGAGGACCATCTGACCTCTCCTCACCTGGCCATCTACGATGACACTGTGTTGCCAGGTTGTATTGCCCGGCTCCGGGAAGACTGGTGAGAGTGACTGACTGGGCTTGAGGAACGCTTCCAAGAACGATCAGAAGAGGGTTTAGTGACCCCCCGTTCTTCACAGAACTGGGCTGGTGCCGGAATGCCATTGAGGACCCCTTTGATATGACTGTCTATTGGCCTTGGCCTGTGTCTGCTCCGCATCTTGTGGGTGAACTTTTCGAGTGGCTGCCAAGCCCCTTTTGCTGACTTTGACCTTGCTGCCTACCCCCACCTGCTTTCTTGGCACTCTGACTAAGAGTGACTTTAGCCGCATGTGGCCTAGTGCCCGGGGTGAGGACAGAGTGTCTCCAATCTGTGGGTGTAGCATAGTCAGGATGAGTTAGAGGGCGGAGGTAGACTTGGGGCCATGGGGTCTACAGTGTGTTACCAACCTGCTGGCTATCAGTTGCACCGCATTAGGGTGCTGAGTGCCTATGTGTGCAAGCACTTCGGTACAGACTTGTCTGATATCCATTGCACTACATAGCGTTGTGGAGTGAGTGTGTGTATGGGAGGGGCATTGGGGAACCGCCCATGATTCAGGACAATGGTCGGCGACATGCCTGATATGTTGATTTCCTGATATTTGCCATTGGTTTTACTTACGTGACCTTGGCCCGCTGTGCTGCTAAAAGTGTTATAAATGATTGTATGTACATATTTCTAATATCGTTGTGACCAGGGGTGCATCATATAATTGTGTGATATTGAATTATAAAAATTGCTAGGGTGGGTCTGAGCTGGGCAATGTTTTGTACTGCATAAGGGTACTGGGGGGCTGTAGATTAAGATCTTTCCCAAGTGTGGATATTATTGATGTCATTTGAACACCGATGGTCTTAGAACTGCTAGTAATAATTCCCCATGTCATTTATGCCCAGACATACATGATGTTCATGTTGTGTTAATTAATATGTGTCTTATACAAACGTTATTTACATACATCACGTGTGAAGTCTCTTTTTTGATGCTCAAGGTATTTATCATGAGTGAGTGCTTTGCCAATGCTTTACACAGTTCCTCAGTGGTAAGCCTGACGGCTCAGTGCCAAACGACCCAAGGTTAAGTGCAGGTTACACAGTGTGTGTAATCACCCACCCCTGATGGGAGTGGTAGGTTCTGCCTGGCTGGAGTACTGCATCAGCCAACTAGAAAGTGCCACTTCCAACAGTGGTTGCCTCATGGTAAAGCTTATGCGCAACGAAGTAGGACTGGGTTGGTTATAGTGATAAGCCAATGTCAGAGGCCAAACCTTTGATTGATTCATTAAGAAAAGTTAATGCAGATGCCATAGTTCTGATCAGTTAAATATGACAAGTTAGGACTTGACAGCAGATGTGATGTATTTATTATGAAATACGTGTGTTAAAGAAAATAAGGGTGAATTGTTATTGCACCGTGTTAACATCAGCAGACACACATATTTTGATACTTGAAGTCTTACAGATTATCTTTGAAGGGAACAATTTTGATGTTGATTGCCCACTTTGACAAACCGTAAGGGTAGAAGATTAGCCCAATAATAATTCTTGCTGGAACCCCTGGTTTAAGATTAGTTCTCTTCTGCCATTGGTCTGCATGATTGTCATTTTCACTGCGTTTCCACCCATGACAGCATATAGCTTGGGGAATGGGTCAACCCACTTCAGCTATTGGTCCTGGGACTGAAACATTTGTCTTATCCCATTTGCACAACCGCCTGTGAAGAAGTGCACTTCTTTGCCAAGGGTGGTGGTCCAGTTTTCCATTTTCGCTTTTTTAAAGATCCCCTGTCATTTCTTTCCTTTTCCGCTTTTTATTTGAATTTTTTCAGAGCAAGCTATAGCTCCCAGAAAGTGCTACCGAGCCATGTCCTTTTTCCTCGTTCCTTCTGCCATGCACTGCATCCTGTGCATACACTTCCTCTACACCAGATAACTACCAAGTAATGGTATTGTCCATGGTGTATCATTGTTTTACCATTCCAATATGATTCTAAATGTGGCAGCCATGCTGGAATTGATACACTATGTACAGTACCATTGCAGGGCGGCCACTGTCTACTGTGTCTAATTTTGTTTGTTATTTCAAACATGTGTCTGCCATGTGTCAGTGGCTACATGCTCTTTTTTAATCTATTTTTTATTTATCTTGCATATTGTGTTGTGTTTGTATGTGTGTTTTTTGTGGCAAATACAAGAATGAGTCAGTGAGTGGATGCAAAATTGCAGGGATGAGTGCTAGAGTGCAAGTGTGAGGACTGATTGAGAGCCTAAACCCATCAGTGACTAAAGAGGCAATTTCATTTAGAAGCCATACCTATTGGCATTACAAATGCTTGTTTCGCAGTGTAGCACATAGGCTTGTACTAAATCCGAGGCTCATGCAGAGGCAGGGATTTTCCAGGAATCATAATAAATATCAGTCTTTTTCGAATATATGACGTTACAACGCAAACAATTACAACGCATGCTTTTATAACGCCATTTTTACATCGCAACTACCATTAAATCACATGATTTTACAACGCATGCATTACAATGCATTTTTTAAAACTACCTTTACAACGCATTCCATTACAACACATACCATTACAATGCATACCATTACAACGCATAATAATTTTAGGGCAACAGTAGGGTGAGTGTTGGATAGTGTAGCGGTAAAAATTACTATTCCCACTCCAGTGAGTGCAACAGTAGGGTAAGTGTTGGATAGTGTAAGGGTAAACATTACTATTCCCACCCCAGTGAGTGCAACAGTAGGGAAAGTGTTGGATAGTGTAGGGGTAAAAATTACTATTCCCATGTACCTCGAAACCCAAACCAAAACAATCTCCATTACTTACCTTATAATGCTTTGTAATGGCATGCGTTGTAATGGTATGAGTTGTAATGGCGTGTGTTGTAGTGACATGCGTTGTAAAGGTAGTGCGTTGTAATGACTGCATTGTAATGGATGTTTCCCCTTTTTCCTAACATAAAACATCACACCTTTCCAAGCACTTTATATGAATCATAAAGGGAATTCCTGAAAGTAGACCTAAATCACTTTTGGCTCTCATAGCCAATCTTCAATTTTTAATCAATGTGCACAGCAACGAAAAAAAACGAATCTGGAAAACAACCAAATATTAATTTCAACTGACCAGTCAAAAGAGGGATACAAGAGGACAATTTGTGGTCAATTTGGGCCTCTTTGTTTCTTCAGACGATAACCTTGGTGAGCAGCATGTCTGTTAATTTCTGAGCATTTTCTTGTAGCTGTTTCCAATGTAAGGCCTCCTCCATCACCACATCAGAAAAGCAGGCTCCCTGCATCATTCAGCGTCATAAAGGTCCTGACCCCCAAATATTCCTGCGTTACTTTACTCCCACTCTCTCGCGTTCTTTGAATGCTTCCAAAGACAACGCGGAGACAGCAGTGCCTTTGATGGATAAGGGCAGACAGTTCCTGACAGAAGATGTTGATAGTGTGAGGGGTTTGAACAATATTTTGTCCTCAGTGTTCAGGAGAGAAGAAGGAGATAAAGTGCAGGGGTCCTTACTGGAAGGCACAGAGAGGCATGATAAGACAGCTTTACTAGGCACTGGAGCAGATAACACAAAAAGAAGTGGACAAAGGACCCAGCTCAGATGAAATATATTTGAGAAGTCCCAGTGGATAGCAGGAAGCCCCTGGACGTGAATGCAGGAGAGTTGATAATGTTATAATATCATTTATTAGACTTCTCATCCATAAAACCAAAATATAAACAATAAAAACAATACATATAATTTATGCAGAGAATTAAAAACATTAAAGTTTTATACACAATGTAAAGACATTTCGAATCCACTAATTATATTTAAAAAAAAGTAATGGCTGGAGCAATTCTCTTTAGGCCTGGTGTACGAACATTTTGTGAGTTGGTAACCAGTCGTAAATCTGTTAGGGACCGCTAAATAGTCTGTTTGTTATGTACAGGACTCTCTAAGTTTGTGTTTCTTAAAATTGTCCACAGCACCAAAGAAATATCAATTACTTTTTTTGCGACTGGTAATACTGTATAGCAAATAGGATTCCTAATTTGCGAGTTTTTTTCTCGATATACATTCACAATCAGGAAATTCGGTAAAACAAAGGGGCATATTATCAAGAACGGCGTTAAAATTATCGCCGCTTTAGCGGCAGGAAACTGCCGCTAAAGTGGCGATAATAATAATATGCCCATGAGAACTCCAATAGAAGCCCAGGTTCACACCAGAACATGGGCTTCTATTGGAATTCTCTAGGTCATATTATCAAGCCCATTATCGCCGATAATTTTAACGCCGTTCTTGATAATATGCCCCATAGTATTTTTCATGTGCAAATTACGATGGATTTGAAATAGGTGATAACCAGGTGCAAAGTAAACAAGCATTTGCAATGCAATAGGTCTCGCATTCACGCGAGTTTAAGCTATTGGCATTGTAAATGACACTGCCTTTTATTTAAGTTTTAAAAAACAAAACAAAAATAAAAGGCATTGTTATTTGTAATGTGAGTAGCTCAAACTTGCGTAAATGCGAGACCTATTGCATTGCAAATGCCTTTTCTGCAAATGTAGAGGGGATTAGAATTACGTGGTGTCAAGTAGAGTGGAAATATGCAGAGTGAAATTATGATGTGTGGGGTGAAATTATGTGGCATGAAAGTATGTTGAGTGGCTTGGAACTGTGTGGCATGGAGCTGAATTGTGAGATGTGGAATTGTTTGGCGTGGTGTGGCATAGACTGCAATTGTATGGAAATGAATTATGTTACCTGGAGTTAAATAATGTGGCATGGTGTAGAATTAAGGGATGTGGTGTGGAATTAGTTGGCATGGCGTGGAGTAGGATTATATGGTGTGGTGTGGAATTGTGTGGAGTGGAATTGTGTGGCATGGAATTGTGTTGAGAGGAATGGAAGTATGTGTCATGGAATGGAGTGGAAATATGTGTCATGGAATGAAATTATGTGGTGGACTTGAATTATGTGCCGCTAAGTGGAAATATGTTATTGAGTGGATTCATTAATAGTGGAGTGGAATTATGTGGCATGGAATTACGTTCCATGGAGTGTAATTATGTGGTATGGCATGGAATTAATTGGTGTGGATTTGTGTGGTGTGGCCTAGAATTGTGGGGTGTTGAGGGAAATTGTGAGACATGGAATTGTGTGGCGTGGTATGCAATTGTGTGACATGGAGTGCAATTCTGCGGCGAGGAAGTATGGGGGTGGAGTGGAATTATGTGATGTGGTGTGGAATTATGGGGTGTGGTATGGAATTATGTGGCATGCAATTGTGTGCCATGGAATGGAATTATGTGGTGTGGATTTATGAGAAGTGGAGAGCACTTTATGTGGCATGGAATTATGTGGAGTGGAATTATTTTGCATTCACTGAAATAGACATGTTACTGTGTGGCGTGAACTACAATTATGTGACGTGGTGTGCAATTGTGTGGAGAGGAATTCAGTGCCATGAAGTGGAATTATGTGACATGGTGTGAAATCAAGTGGTGTGGCATAGAATTAGGTGGCAAGGAGTGGAATTATGCTCCGTGGAGTAGATTTATGAGATGTGACATGGAATGGTCTGGCATGGAATTGTCTGGTGTGGAATTGTGTGGTGTGAAATTATGTTGGTTTGGGGAGATTAAATTTAGGTGGTACAGTGTGGTACAATGTGGAATTATGTGGTATGGAGTGGAATTATGTCTCATGGAGTGGAATTATGTAGCATGATGTGGAGTCGTGATGTTGCATGGAGTGAAACTATGTGGGATGGAGTTGAATTGTGTGGCATGGAATTGGGGGGTGAAATTCTTGACGCTACTACTCACCGGAGGTCCTGCTGGAGATCTGTTTGCTGCTCTGCCGCTCCTGGGGTGTCCACGCTGTTTGTCCCCTCTGTCGGCGCCCAACGCTATCGCGCCGTGACAGGGGGAGACTACAGCTCCCAGGCTGCCTAGCGGCCACTTCCGCTTGTCTTCGCGCCCGGAGGCGCTCAAAAGGCGGAGACTCCCTCGGTGGAGCGGGGGTGAAATTCTTGACGCTACTACTCACCGGAGGTCCTGCTGGAGATCTGTTTGCTGCTCTGCCGCTCCTGGGGTGTCCACGCTGTTTGTCCCCTCTGTCGGCGCCCAACGCTATCGCGCCGTGACAGGGGGAGACTACAGCTCCCAGGCTGCCTAGCGGCCACTTCCGCTTGTCTTCGCGCCCGGAGGCGCTCAAAAGGCGGAGACTCCCTCGGTGGAGCGGGGGTGAAATTCTTGACGCTACTACTCACCGGAGGTCCTGCTGGAGATCTGTTTGCTGCTCTGCCGCTCCTGGGGTGTCCACGCTGTTTGTCCCCTCTGTCGGCGCCCAACGCTATCGCGCCGTGACAGGGGGAGACTACAGCTCCCAGGCTGCCTAGCGGCCACTTCCGCTTGTCTTCGCGCCCGGAGGCGCTCAAAAGGCGGAGACTCCCTCGGTGGAGCGGGGGTGAAATTCTTGACGCTACTACTCACCGGAGGTCCTGCTGGAGATCTGTTTGCTGCTCTGCCGCTCCTGGGGTGTCCACGCTGTTTGTCCCCTCTGTCGGCGCCCAACGCTATCGCGCCGTGACAGGGGGAGACTACAGCTCCCAGGCTGCCTAGCGGCCACTTCCGCTTGTCTTCGCGCCCGGAGGCGCTCAAAAGGCGGAGACTCCCTCGGTGGAGCGGGGGTGAAATTCTTGACGCTACTACTCACCGGAGGTCCTGCTGGAGATCTGTTTGCTGCTCTGCCGCTCCTGGGGTGTCCACGCTGTTTGTCCCCTCTGTCGGCGCCCAACGCTATCGCGCCGTGACAGGGGGAGACTACAGCTCCCAGGCTGCCTAGCGGCCACTTCCGCTTGTCTTCGCGCCCGGAGGCGCTCAAAAGGCGGAGACTCCCTCCGCGTCGCGGGACGCGCGCGGGCGACGCCGGGCTAAGCCCGGGCAAAGGGCGGGCCCTCTGTGGCCCTCAGAGGCCAGAGGAGGCCGGGCTGGGCCCACCCCATTTTGCCTTTGATTGGGAGACATTACGCCAGAATTGGCAGAAACTATTTGGGTGTTGTCATAAACTCTACTGAGTCTTGTACTGTCTCTAGTGAATAGTGATATCCATATAGCATGAGTGAGCTGATGAAAAAGGGAACTAGTTATTTCAAGAAACCAAATATTGACCCTGGACGGGAGGCTGCCCTTGCAGAACTCAGGGCTAGACGCCGTTGTTCAATAGAACTTATAAAAAATATGGCATCAGCCTCGCCATCTCCTGAAGCTCCATGCATGGATATTGAGGGTTTTTCTCTCCAGGATTCCATGTTACCCTTGGGTTCTAATGACTCTACTAGGAGCCCTGTCGCGCTTAATGTGCATGAACTAAGTATTAATATGGCCTCACCTATTCTTCTTTCCCCTATCCCTCCCCGCGATGACTCAAACAATATTTTGGATGCCCAACATGAGATGCCACCCCAAACCACCGAATCGTTACCTACTAACGATATCATACATAGTCAGACCACATTGATCGGCCCATTGCCCAGGAAAAGAAGAAAGATAGTCTCTGAGTTACGGAAAAATAAATGTAATAACATTTCCAAATGTAATTCTACTGCTATGTGTTCAGGGAAGAATGCTACCCCCGTACATTGAAACAACCTCTTACCGATAGTATTGTACCTTGCTTGAATCAAGTTGGCATTAAGGGGGAGTTACTGGACGAAATTGGCAAAATGATGGAAAAACTTATCTTGCCAATTGTAGAAAGCCTAAAGATTATTGAGGAAAGGCTAGCGAAAGTTGAGTCCTTAGTGGTAAACAAGATAGAACAAAATATGACCACACCTGGCCCTTCACAAATATTATCCACCGCTTTGGCTTCTGCTATAGTTCCTATTAGCTCTTCCCCAGAAGAACAAGCGAACCAATTGGTTATATCAACTAGTAAGGAAGGGGCTAGCCACTCAGACAGTATTATTACCTCCAAACCATCTTGCACAACCACGGTTAAGGTTAGGACTTGTGCTGCAAATACCCCAAAGAGCGAGGGTCATCCGGTTGTTAAATTGGGGCATAGCACAGATCCTTTGACTAAACCAAGAGGTCCGCTGTCCATTAACTTACCACCAGAGGCAGTCCCCTTGGTCGTTGTGCTTGCAGGGGTTCCTATGTTAAAATCAGACGCTGAAGAAGGATATCATCAACTAAAAAACAAAGTTATCCATTGGCTAGGCCAAAATCGCCCACTCCCTTCTTATATTAATGGGGAAATTTTACATGTAAGACGCCTGCCTTGGTTGGGAAACACTTCAAAAACCATACATGGGGATGTTATCCTTATTAATTTTAGGGACCCAAGAGCGGTTGCTCATATTTTGAACTGGCAAACGCTGTATAGGAGTTCCTCGATTACCACTTGGGAACTCACCTATTTTTTTCCTAGACCAAAATTAGCCATCACCTCTGAGTCGGGGAATTCATCTAACTTTCAACATAATCCTATGATCCCCTTGAGAAACAGATTCGAGGTATTAGAAAGCTTAGAGGATGTGGATTGACTTAACAAGTATGAGTCCACGAGAGAACTAGATGCGGCGCCCGAGATAAATACAAGTATGCATTATAATGAGTCCATTACTGCACCATCTTCAGAAGAGGCAGCATATCCCCATGAGTGTTTGGTCGATCTTGTTTTGTCTGCTCCACATAACGCTAGGGTTATTACCCAGGAATTATCAGGCACCCTATTTTCATGGAATATTGCTGGGCTGGCCTCCAAAATGGAATCACCAGAGTGGGTGAGCTTTGTTAATAAATTTGATCTTTGCATATTCCAGGAAACTTGGGCTTGTGAAGCATGTTACATGCAGGGCTATTTGAATTATTTTGTCCCTGCGGTTAAAGGCCCGAGGGGCCGACCAATGGGGGGTCTTGTACTATGGGTGCGTCAAGCTTTAAGACTGGGCATTAAAGTTCTTGACACAAGAAGCAGGGATATCCAACTAATTAGATTAGATTTAGATAAGTTGGGTAGTGTAGACATTTACAATGTATATGTCCGGAGGAAGAAGAAAGGGAGGTCAGAGGTGTTAGAAGATCTTGATAGCCTCATTGACATACACTCGTCGACCAACAATATTATCATTGCGGGCGATTTTAATAGTACATTTGAGCCCTTGATTAGCAATGATGATCTGTATGGAGAAGAGGAGGATCGACTATGGGGCGTGCCTAAACTAGAGTTGCCTCCAATAGTGCGATGGTCTGCTGATGTAATTGGGTTAAATACTTTATGCTTCGGCAAGGGGCTAAGAGCATTGAATGGCAGGACTAGTGGAGATAGAAAAGGTGTAAGTACATTTGATAATGGTAGGTACAATAGCAGAATTGACTATCTGTTATGTAGCCTAAAGCTATGGCCATCTATTGGTAACATGCATGTGGAGGGACGGCTGGAGAGCGACCATAATCCTTTGTGCCTGTCACATAAGTGGTGGACTCACACTGGCTTGCCTGTGGACCTTCCTGTGCTCGTTCCACCTCGGATTGTTCCCACCAATAACATGAGGAGGTTACGCTGGGAAAAGGTAGCAATCAACCAACAGGCTATTGCTAGTATGAATAGCCATGTTGACCAAGCCATATTAGACCTAGAGGATTGCAATACATTGAGCAATGGCATAGACCGGGTCGAAGGAATCCATAATTCCCTTTTTGATATCATCAAGGGACACTTCCTTAAGCCTGTCAAGGACAAAGGTGACAGGGTCCCCAAGCCATCCAAATGGTACAACGATGAATGTAGGGAGAGTAGATCTGCACTGGGTAATGCTATAAAGGGAGGGCAAACAGCTTTAATCCAACCCGCCAGGAAAAACTACAAAACTTGTATTGTGAAAGCTAAACAAGCTTGGGACGAGCAACACTGGAGTGAGCTAAAGGCAGCCAGTGATAGCAAGGATTCTCGACAGTTCTGGCACATTGTCAGATGGGGAAAATCAGGTGGTCCTGAATCCCCACAAAACAATGTCCCTGAAACTGAATGGGTTAAGTTTTTTAAAAACCAATATGCTGTCTTTAATGCTGCTGAACGGCACGAGACAATCTGTGTAGACCTCCCAAAAGAAAATCCCTTTTGTCTTACCGAAATCATGACGGCTCTGGATGCAGTTGCCTGTGGACGAGCCCCAGGTCTTGATGGTGTGCCAGCGGATTTATTTGCTAACGACAAAGAGCGCTGGTGCTCATACATTTACCATCTTATTAATGCCATTGCCTTGGGTGCATCAGTACCAAAATCCTGGAAGGGTGCAGTGATTATCCCCATTTTCAAGAAAGGAGATCGATCTTTGCCAGGCAATTACCGCCCTATAAGTCTCATAGATACCATCCAAAAGGTAGTGGGGCGAGTGATCGTCAATAGGCTCCTGGATTGGGCGGAAGAGACCAAGGCCCTCTCAACCTTCCAGGCTGGCTTTCGACGTTCTACAAGTACGGTGGATCAGGTTTTTCGTTTCACCTTGATTCAATGGAGGACGGTGGTGCTCGGCAAAGGAAGCTTGTATGCGGCCTTTGTCGATCTAAGGGCCGCTTTTGATCTAGTCCCTCGACTAAAGCTATGGTCGGTTTTACAGAAGCAGGGCATCCCAAATGATTTGTTATCTATGATAATGAGACTCCACGAATCGAATTATGCAAGAATACAGTGGGGTGGCTTGGGCTCAGTTACTTCAGATTTTCCTGTAGAGAGGGGCGTTAGACAGGGATGTTCGATGGCCCCAGTCCTCTTCACACTTTATATCAATGATGTTGTAGCACGTATGACTTCCGTTCAAGTGGATGCTCCTGTTTTAGATGGTGTCAAAATTCCTATTTTAATGTTCGCGGATGACACACTCATCCTAGCAAAAACGCCAAGTGGATTGCAGTGTGCTTTGTCAATTTTTGACCAATTTTGTAAAGAGTATGGCCTCGAAGTAAATATTACAAAAACGAAGCTGATGACTTTTAAACCCCATCGCAGTTGTAAGACAAAAATTACCTTAAATAGTCGTCCATTGGAGGTGGTCAACAATTTTACTTATTTGGGAATGCATATATCCAATGCACAGGCTTGGCGGCACCATATTGAAATTGCAACAATTAAACATAGGCAATTGGCAGGTACAATCAGCTCAGAACACAGAAAGTCATTCACTAAACCTGTGAAACCTGTTTTACAGGTTTACGAAGCTAAAGCTCTGGGTTCTGTACTTTATGGTGCTGAGTTGTGGGGGTTCGAAAAAATGCCGGCACTTCAACTTGCAGAAAATACATTTTTTAGGGCCATTACAGGCGTTCCCAAAAGCACCCCGTTGCTGCCCCTTATGTACGACTTGGGTAGAAGAGCCATTGTAGACATGGCACGGCTCCGCCCAATATTATACTGGCGCAGGCTATGGACCACGCCTGCGCTTACCCACTACGCTGGGGTTTTTTTAGATATTATAAGAACAGACCTTCACCATAAAATAGGCTGGCTGAAAGTGCTTAGGGCATCTTTGTTCGAGCTTGGTCTGAGTACACTCTGGGAAGATCCTGCAGGAGCAACCTTCCCTTCTAAAAGTATGATTAAGATTATTTATTGGGAGAAGGTTGCCCAGCGGAATTGGTGTAGCTCAAGTGTTGGTAACATGACTAGAGAGTTCCTAGAGGCCAAGATGTACCCCCATCTTGAGCCTTACTGGGATACCATAACCAAGACAAGAGATAGGAAGCTTCTATTCCAACTAAGAGCTGGAGCACTCCCACTTAGATCATTAACAGCAAAATGGGAAGCGGGAAACAGTGCAATTTGTCCTGCCTGTGGCACAAAAAATGAAACTATTGGTCATTTCTTGTTTTCTTGTGAAACCTATGCTGCTCCACGGCGTAAATGGCTTACTCCCATGTGTAAAAATTTAGGAACCACTAGAGGGACTGTTGCCCTACGCATTATATGCACTAGTACATTGTCTTGGATTTTAATTGCCACTGCAAAGTATCTAGGATGGGCGTGGATGATTAGAATGAGACTGCTAGTCAATTGACTATTCTCTTGAATGGGGGAGATTGCTAGTTTTTTTTTACTATTCTCCCCCTTGCTAATTTCTAGGATTTTATTGTATGTACTCTGTTTTAAAAACTTTTAATTATTTAAATACTTTTTGTTTCAATAGTAAGCATCCACTGTTATTATTACGGAATGTCCAATCCAGGGCTCCAGTGATGTCAACCCGTATGTGATCTGAATAGTACCCCCGCCAAATGAATTAATGTCTCCCTTACGGTGTAATTTAACTAGATTTTCTCAAAGTATGTAGTATCGGAATGTATTGTATTTAATAGTATTTTTAATGTATTTAATGAATTGTTATTGTATGTTGTATTTTGCTTTTATGAATATCCTTCGAATAAAGCATACTTTGATTGATTGATTGACTAGTGGAATTATGTGGTGTAGAGTAGAATTTGGTGGTGTCAATTATGTGGAGAAGAATTGTGTTGAATGGAATTGTTTGGCATGGTATTGTGCGGCATTGAGAGGATTTGAATTAGGCGACATGGAGTGGAATTATGTGGCTTGGATTGGAAATATGAGGGTGGAGTGCACTTAGGTGGCATGGAGTTGAATTGTGTGGTGCAGAACTGTGTTGCATGGAGTGTAATTGTGTTGACTGGAGTGCAATTGTGCAACGTGGAATTGTGTGGCGTGTAATGCAATTGTGTGATGTGGAGTGCAATTGGGTGACATGGAGTGTCACTGAGTGGAGTGGAAATCATATAGCATGGAGTGGAATTATGTGACATGGTAATGAATTGTGTGGTGTTGAGTGTAATTACGTGCCGTGGAATTATGTGGTGTGAGGAGGTGGGGCCGGGGCCACGATGTCCAACCCCTTTCTCACCTGGTTTACGGGGAATACAAGCGCCAGAGGGACAGCGGAGGTCTAGGGACGTAGTTCCGAAACGTCCGTCTACCACACCCCCCTCTCCTCTCTTCCTACAGACAGAACTGACGCGGCATGAGGGAGGGGCTAACCCCGGAAGCAGTCCGGCTCCACCACTCATAGGAGACCTGAACCAGGACATGCTCTCTCGGAGCGGAGCAGGAGGAAGCCGAAGGACGACGCAAGTGGAGCAGAGAGAAGAGGAGCTGAACGACCGCGAACCGGACCAGGATGAGATCGAGGCAGAGGAGCCGGAGGAGTTCTGGAGCGAGGACTGGTGGTGTCCCCCGGAGGAGGCTGTGGAGCGGCCGCAGCTCTGGAGAGTTGCGGCGGGGCCGGGTGAGTGACGAAACTCCAGGGGAAAGGCCGGTAGGGTAGAGGGCGGAGGGAGGACACTGAGGGTGGGGAGGGCGGAACGGGCACGGGCGGGACCCCAGGGCACTGTTGGTTTGTTCTTCCCTGCACTTTTGTTGTCCTGTCTCCGTGATTTCCCTGAGTACCAAGTGTGTCTGGCGAATCTTTTATCTCAAGACACCGAACAAGCTCCTCCTCACAAATCATACCAATCCCTACACAACCTTTTTGGTCTGTTTCTTCTTTTCTTTTTCTGCGTGTGAACTGAATCAACCCGGTTGTTGTGTGACCTGGGAGACCTAAAACATCCCTTACTGTCGATCTTATCCTACACCCCAAAGCTGAGGCACGGTGTTCCCAGTAACAGGACCAACCCAAATAGAAACACGGGTGAGGTGACGGGTAAAGTAACACCTAAATCTGAATTAAACCTGACACTGACGGCCCACTGTTTCTTCCTTTCATGAGCCTTCGGGAGGAATCAACCACGGCCGAAAAAACGAAGCAGACACCTTTGAGGTCCAACTGTGAGGAAGAAGACGACGACCAGCGCTATCCCAGTACATCTTCGGGAACGAGAACCGATACCTTTCCAACCCCCATAGTAAAGAGTGGCCTGTCTGACAATAAATCATTCTCACTTGGAAAATATATTCAGCCTCCGCGTCTGTATATCCGACCCGCCCTCCCACATGTGGCATGGAGCCGAATTATGTTGATTTGAATTGTGTGGCATGGCATTACATGCCATGGATTGGCTTTAAGTGGCACAGAATTTTTTGGCATGGAATTGTGTGGTGTGAAATTGTATGGCGTGCAATTGTGTGCCATGGAGTGAAATTTTGAGACATGGAATTGTGAGGAGTGCCACTGTGTGACATGGAGTGCAATTGTGTGGAGTGGGATTAAGTGATGTGGAGTGGAATTATGTGACGTGGTGTGGAATTATGTGGTGTGGAGTGAAAGTGTGTGGCATATAGTAGAATTATGTGGCATGGATTTACGTGATGTGCAATTGTGTCGCATGGCAAGGAATTGAGTTGAGTGGAAATATGTTGATCTGAATTATGTGGCACGAAAGGGAAGAGGCATTATGTGACACAGAGTGGAATTATGTTGTAGGGAGTGAAATTATGTGGCATAGTATGTGGCATGATGTGGAGTTATATGTTGTGCACTGAAGTGGAATTATGTGGTATGGAGTAGAATTATGTGGCATGGAATTGTGTGAGTGGAAATTTGTGGCATGAGTGGAATTATGAGATGTGGAATTGTGTTGCATGGAACTGCGAGGCCTTGAGTGGTGTGGAATTATGTGGCATGGG
Source organism: Triturus cristatus (assembly GCF_964204655.1). NCBI lineage: Eukaryota > Metazoa > Chordata > Amphibia > Caudata > Salamandridae > Triturus > Triturus cristatus. Next base: position 434,642,846 of record NC_140594.1, on the reverse strand, counting down.
GTGAAATGATGTGGATTGAAAAGAGGTGGAGTGGAATTATGTGACTTGGAGGGGTAATATATGGCATGAAATTATGTGGTGTGGAGTTGAATTACGTTGCGTGGAACTTGGTTGCGTGGGATTCTGTGGTGTGGAGTCGAATTGTGAGACATGGAATTGTGCAGCATGGAGAGCAATTGTGTGGCATGAAGGGCAGATGTGTAACTTGGAGTGCAATTGTGTGATGTGGAATGCCATTGTGTGGAGTGGAGTCATGTAGGGAGGAGTGGAATTATGTTACACACATGGCATGTGACTCGTGTTGGTTTGTACAGATTTCTATCTGATTTTCGTAGTGTTTAGCATTATTGGGGCCCCATAGGTCATTTAAGTGCCTGCTGCTTCAATGTATCGGCGTTCGGAGCTGATCAATAACGTGTCCACAGGACCCGATGTGTTCTCGGCTCAGAGGGGAAACAGCAATTAAGGAGGATGTCTCTGTCTCCCTTCACGCCCAGGGAGGATTGAGATGCGAGCAGAGCATCAAAGGGCTTGGTTGAGAAGGGAGGGGGGAATGCAAGGGTCAAAGCGGCGAAAGTGAAAGTAATCGAGCAGAGCATCAAAGGACTGGGTGAGGAGGGAGGGGGGAATGCAATTAGCAGAGGAGCAGCTGTGCACGTGCATGTGATCTCGTGCACTCAAGGTTTAGGCCAGCCAAAAGTGTGGGTAGCACTTTGAAAATCCCACATATAAAATGTCTCTTCGAGCCTTTGGCTCGCGAGACCTAAAAAGGGGTCTATGCGGTAGTGAGGCGGGTGCTGATTCTGGGAGCTCATCAGAGGATGAGAAGGTGAGAAAGGATATTCAGGCAGAGGGTGACTTTATTTGAACAAACTAATGAGTAGGTATATGCCCGATACAGCTTCGTCAAACAAGTTATTTTAAGTTTAATTAAAGAGCTGGGTCATTTATTAAGCTAGTCTACCTAACTTAGTTTAACAATACCTGAAGATATTCAGGTTTTGTGTAGCTTACACCTGCTAGCTCTGGGAGCTACCAATGCACTGTGGCTGTAGTAGCTCTAATTTCACAAACTGCATTATTTAGGGCTTTCCGTAATTTTAAAGTGGCAATGTTGGTTAGCATAAATTGCAACATTTCATTTCCTAGAATCCCAGCTGAGTTGGAAACTACCAAACTTCAAATCTATGCGGTAGCACATTTCCGACATGTGCAGTATAGTGTAGACAGTACACATATGTTTATATAATTAGCTAATCGTCAGACACATAGTAGGTGTCTACGAACTGTAAGACCCAATAACACACAAGTAGTAAGTAATGCAAAATATCTGATCACAGACCTAGCTGCACGCACGATACCCTGGGTGTGCTCATGGCTTCTACATATTTAGACATTGTGGACTGTATGAGAGGCTATCCAGAGGAGAGTTTGAAGACGGCTGCTTGTTAGGGAATTACTATTGATATGTCTACTTACGTTCTTAAATTTTATATGATATGAGCACTAAATCAGCTGTGTTATATTTCAGGTGATAGTGCATATTCTTTAAGGCCTAGGATTATGCCTCCATAATTACAGCGTAGAACTCCTAGACAACAGAAATAGAAGCTGCCCAACAAACAAGCCAGGAGCATCATAGAGAGAACATTTGGACTTCTTAAAGCCAGCTGTAGATGTTTCCATAAATGTGGGCGTGCCTTGGAATATGACCCTACAATGTGTTGTAAGATTAGCCACATGTGGGATGCCAAACAATCCAGCTGTGCGCAGGAATCTACCCATTGAAGAAGCAAGTGATAATTCTGAATTGGACAATGATGAAATTCCCCCTCCATTTCCACGTACAGGTCCTGATGCTGCAAGAGCTGCTGGACATGCATGCCGAGATGATGCGACAAATAACTATTTTTAAGGTACTTGCAACATATTTGTTTAATAAAATGAAAAAAATTACACCAAATGTTTGAAGTAGTAATCATTATTTTTTCTGTTGATTCACAGATTGTGTTTTGATCGATAAGAACACAACGTGTTATTTATGTTTTGCAAGCAAAATATTGTTTCCATTTAAATAAAGTAAAGATAACTATTTATTTCCTGGTGTTCTTTGTGCATTAAGTCAAAAGTAAACACTGGCTATCATGTCAGAGAAGCACAGTAAATCAAAATATGCAAACAATGTTACTTAAGACACTTTTTTGTTCAGAATGTAGAACATATAAAAAGCAGATTTATTTTAAAGCAGCAAAACAACACAGCCATGTAATACAGAGAAATTATTGTTTATTCCAATCCATCAAGCCACATACATAGCTGTGAAGTGGTCCATGTCTAGTCTGACACCAACAGCCTGTTCTAGCGATTTAGCCAATAGAACGTTTGTTGGAAATTGTGTTACTGATTGAGGGGGAGAAATCTTACTCAAGCAGCAACCACAATCTCTGTCAGGGTAAAGCACCAGCAACCCCCAAATTAACCTGTACTTACCCCTCTCGTAGCATGGCACAGGCAGACGAGCTTAAATTAGAGGCAATGTGTAAAGCATTTATGCAGCACTTCAAACAGTAATAAAGTGAAAATACAACACAAGAAAAATCTCACACTAATGTAGAAAAATAGGTTCAAAGTTAATAAATTATTTGACACCAAAACAACAAAAACCCAATCAGTAGAACCAAAGATATTTGATTTTAAAGATTTAAGTAAAAATAGTCCCTCAAAGCACAAAGAGCCCACTTTGGATATCTGGTCATGCAGGACCGGAACAAACACACAAGTTCAGGCTGACTATGATGGAGCACAGGTCCAACACAGAGGCCAAGTTAGGTCTAATGAACAAAAGTACCCTAAACCCTGGTTTGCAGAGCATTACACGATCCAACATTGAGGCTGTGTCATGCAGGGGCAGTTGAGAGGATCTCCGGGGCTGCGATGCAGAGTCCTGAACCATCGTCGAGGATTCCGTCAACCAGGGGCCTGCGATGCAAAGTCCTGCAATGAGGAGGCATTGTGCACTGTCAGTTCCGGAGAAGCTGCGGGGCTGCAATGCTTAATACTGCACCATCTTGGAGAATGCTGTCAACGAGGGGCTTGAGATGCGAAGGCCTGCATTGAGGATGCATTGCACAGCAGGGGTTTCAGGGAGGCTGCGGGGTGCAATGCAAAGTCCTGCATCAGGGATGTGTGGTGAAGTGGCGGTTCCGAATCGGCTGCAGAGAGCTGCATCGCGGTGTATTGGTCCTGCTCATAGGACCACAGGAGGTATGGCAGAACACCATCAGGCCCACTTCCAGGAGTCCAGGACTGGTGTGGCACCACTCGGGGTCAAGACTCGCAGCATACCAAGTCCAGGTTCAAGATGGTTGGAGTCTTTTCTGTCCCTAAGGCTCTGATCAGGAGTCCGGCCAACTTGCCCTTGGAGTCACTCTAGTAGTCTTAGGATTAAGATGTAGGTCCAGTCCTGTCACTCAGGCAGCAGGCAACAGAATAGCAGACTTTCTTGCAGAGCAGCACAGTAGTCCTTCTGAGTATTCCACAAGTCCAGTGGTGTACTAAAGGGTTGGGTTTGACTGGCCATTATTTATACTTGGTGCCCACTTTGAAGTAGGAGAAGATTCTGCAGATTTCCACTCAAAGAGGTGTTTTTAATTTCCTGCCTTCCTGACCTGGCACAAGTTTGTCTGGGGTCACAATAGAGTAGTGTCAAACTCTGTGTCTGTGTGCTCAGGCAGAGCCTTTGTGATGTGCAAGTGTGGTATGTGACAGCTCCTCCCCCTCAACAAGGCAGAGATAGCCCATCCTGCTAACACCTAATCTCCTTTCTTTCACTGTCTGGGCGCAATACATAAATACCAACTGCCAGCTACACATAGTCATGTGACCCAGGAAACAGGCTGCAGGCACCAAATAGTTGGGACAAGAAAGTAAATCTTTCTCTAACTGCCATTTTCAGAATTGTGACTTAAAATGCGACTTTACCATTAAAGAGGGTTTTAAATTACAATTCTTTGGAAATCGAACTCAATATTCCTACCTGCTCCCAATTGAAAGTTATTACGTATTAAATGTAATAAGGCAGCCTAGTGGTATCCTATGGGACAGGTAGGCCTTGCAAATGTGAGAAAATAATTTAAGAGTTTATTACTCCCAGAACATGTAAAAGGTAAAAGTACATATTCAACTTTTTAGATACATTGCACCCTGCCCTATGGGCTGTTTAGGGCCTAATCTGGAGTAACTAATACATATATTAATAAGCAAGGTTTATGCCTGACAAAAAGGTTTACTTTGCCAGGTCGAAATGACAGTTTAAAACTGCACACAGGCCATAGGGGTAGGGAAGGGAGTGGAAAGGGCACTGGAAGGCAAGGGGGTAGGGCAAAGGAGGGAGGAGACGGGTAGAGAAGAAGGGCACTGGGAGAGGAAGGGAGTGGAGGAGTGGAAGATGGGTGAAATGGGGAGGGGGCCATGGGGGGAAGATGGGGGAGGAAAGAAATGAGAAGGACAACAGGGATGACATGTCGAGAGAGTGAGCCACCAAGGGAGGTACGGATAGCATACATACGCTCTGCATCAATTCTCACATAGGAAAGTGGACCAAATAAGGAGAAACATGCCAACTTTGTCCATTGGGTTGTAGATTATCTTCTCAGATGAGGCAGTTTTGTACTTATCCGTGAGCCATTCCTCATGTATTGGTAGCTGCGTGAAGCGCCAATGGCACAGGATGCAAATCTTGGCCACTGCAAGGGCGGTAGTGAGCAAACGTAGGGAGCCTAACCAGTTGGCCTCTGTAAAGGCATTTTGGAGGAAGTCCACCACCTCAGTCTTGGTCCACCTATAGAATTTGGCCAAGAAGCTGTCCTTCCCGGGACTTTATGATAGGGAAGGTTAGAAACAGCCTATGCAATCTCCTCTTTGGTAATCACACCCGGAGCAGTTTCCTGCCCTCTACTGTGAGGCAGGGCAGTTGAACGGTGTCTAGAAAGGAGGCGATCTGCACCACATCAGAGACTGTTTCAGGAGAGTAGAGGGGTCAGTAATAAAAGGCAAATGTGACAGTGATTTCTTGCAGCCTGGTGTCTAGGACCCCAAAGTCGGTGAAAATGGTGGGGATAGCCATCCCTGCTTCCCTCTGCCTCAACTGCACCACCAGGAGGCTGCCCACCTTCTCCCCCTTCTCATAATGCCTATACCTTAATTTCTGAAGCACGTGTTCAGCTTTGGAGGTGAAAAGGGTGTTGAGGTCCATGCGCTCCTTCTCAAGGCAAGTGGCATCAAAGGGGTGGGCCATGTAAGCGAGCATGAGGTGGGCTATATCCTCTTCCATCATCCTCTATTGGTCTTCTTGTTTTTTGTTGGACGGTGTGACATCCCTCATCAACTGTCCCCTGACAGTTGCTTTTGCCACCCACAGGGTCAAAGCTGAGTCCGCAGAGCCTTTATTGTGCTCCTGGTAGGTGTGAAGATAGGATTTGAGTTGGTCTTTGCCCACTGAAAGATTATAGAGGGACAGGTTAAGGCACCAGGGCTTGTGGATCAGCCACATGAGACCCAGATAAGCCATGGAAGAGTCGCACATGAGGGGGAGCAGAGGCTGGACCACTAGGAAGAAATCCAACCTCGATTGCATGCCATTTATTGAGGACAAGTAGGTGTACTTTCTATCCACTGGATGCAGAAGGCGCCATGCGTCTAAGAGGCCGTGGTCCACCCTGACATCACCTAGGAGAGCTCAATCCACGTCAGTAGGGCCCGTGCAGTGTAAGACAGCCTTCCGAGACAGATTCCAGTCACCCTCATCAATGAATTTGCAGTGCGTATTTCTGTCAGATCCCGGGTAAGGCGGAGGAAGAAGAATCATTTCAGCCCCGTTGGGGCAAGGGCTGATAGATCTAAAAACATTTCATTATAGTACATTAAGTTTTGCTTTTTTATTATGTATAAGTAGGCTAGAAACCCAAGCATGAAAATACTGATGACTAAAAATCCTAGAGCTGGCGCAAGGTGTCTCACAAAAACTGAGCATTTTGACATGTGTCTCCACAGTACCCCACAGTACCCTTTGCACTCCTGTTACACGTCATTCTTTGTCACTGTAATGCTAGTGGCCTTGTGTCCCGGAGCTGTACATCACTCAATGATCACCTCATGCACAACATCCTTTGCCCTCAAGAGACACTTCACAAATGTCCTGGCACACATCACTCAGTGCTTTCCTGAAGCGAATCACCTAGCTTCTTCCAGGTGAATCATTTGTGGTCCATTGGTGTACACCACTGTGTGCTCCTCCGGCGCATATTAACATGTGCTCTCTTGCTGCACTTGACTTTGTGCCTTTGCTTCACTTCGCTTAGTGCCCCTTGCAGCATACAATCCAGCTTTCTGCTAATGCCCTGTGGGGCATATTATCAAGAACGGCGCTAAAATTATCGCCGCTTTAGCGGCAGGAAACTGCCGCTAAAGCGGCGATAATGGGCTTGATAATATGCCCTTGCGAATTCCAATAGAAGCCCATGTTCTGGTGAAAACCTGGGCTTCTATTGGAACTCTCAAGGGTATATTATCAAGCCCACTATCGCAGCTTTAGCGGCAGTTTACTGCCACTAAAGCGGCCATAATTTTGATGCCGTTCTTGATAATATGCCCCTGTGTCTCCTGCTGCACTGTGTTGTGCACCTTTGTTGTTGTGGGCTTGTGGGTTTGTATTATAGACGGATGGGCCAGGACCGGCTCAAGTCTGGCTCAGTCTGAAGTTGTCTGAAGTTGTGGCCTCTGACTTGACTATGGGACTCATTTCAAAGAAGAGTTACAGAAGAGAAAGGGCACTGCCCCTTCTACCACTCTAATATGTATCTTAGTAACAAACATAAGGAGAGGTGCTGAAACACTGTGTGATGATGAATAAAATATCATATGGGCACTTTTACTACTTACACACAACTTGCAGTTTTAATTAGACACAGAAAGAAGTGAAAACATCTCTAGAAGATATAATGGCTTGTTGTGGTAATTTGCTCTGTGGCTCTCAGAGTTAATCCAGTCTAAATGAATTTGGTGGCTAGGCTACCTTTGGTGTGTGTTGATTCCTACATGTTTGTTGGTGTGTATGCGTGGTTGCCTACATGTTTGCTTGGCTTTTTAAAAATTAGTATCTCTAAATGTGTTGAACTGTTGGCATTCCTTGTCTTCATATGTATCTTTGTGTTGTGTGCCTCATTGTAGCTGCACTGTGCAAAAGCCAAACCTATTTGCTTTGCCAAGGTGTATTTGACTTTTGAGCCTAGTTATGGATTTTTGGAACAATGCTTATTCACAGGCTCTGAAATAATGTTGGAAAACTGGGAACACTACATATAGTTGCTGTCAGAGCAATGGTGAACCTTATATTTTATATGCTACAGAGGATAAAGAAGCTCACATATACATTAAACTCACCCTAGAGGCAGGTTCTTTGAAAAGCTATATTTTTTAATTAGGTCTGGTTTAGAAACAACATTAACTGTCAGGCCTGTCTCATCTAATATAAAATGTCATAAAAGTAAAAAGTAAAAAAATATCTATGAATACATACATAGAGGGATGTTAGGTGAGCCCTCTTCATCTATTTGCTTCTTCATCTGTCATTCACATTTTGCTCTTGCCAACCGTAGGATGGAGCTCAGAGTCATCACTCTTAAGCCATTGTCTCTCATGCACTGTGAGTGAGATCATTTTTCCTGACCACATGTGCATGTATACCTAAAAAGAAGTGCCAAGACTTGCGTGACAATACTTTACGACTGCTTTGCTGTGTGTTTGGACTACGTTTTAGGTTACAGTACTTTGAAGCCAATTGCACCATTTTTAGGTCGAGCCTGGGCAGCGAATGCGCTGCTCTGCCAGGCATGCTGTATTCGAGTATAGACTTGAGACCCCCCCCCCCTCGTCTCCACCCATATTAGTAATTGGCTTGTGTCATTGTCCTTCATAAATGCTGGCTCCTGATTCATTAATAGTCTTATTTACTCTCTAAGCACTATTTTCTTGAATTAATTTCTCCTACTGCAGGCAGGACATGCTTTCCTGCAACATTCAGTGCGCTTTCACTTTCCAAGCAGCCCGTCACAATGGCGTCCACTTTGTGTAAGGAAATAGCCTCGCATTTACAAGAGTTTGAGCTATTTGCATTGTAAATGACAATGCCTTTTATATGTGTGTCTATTATCAAAGCATATAAATAAAAGGCATTGTCGTTTACAATGCCAGTAGCTTAACCTCTTGCAAACGTGAGACCTATTGCATTGCAAATGCTTGTTGACAATAAGAAAAAGAGCCATATTTTTCTGTGTGTACAGAAAAAATAAAAATGTTTTATATACATATCCCAACAACTCCTGCCTGCCTGGAAGCATAGGTACTGTTCAATTAAATTTAAATACAATATGTATTTTAATTGAACATTTTCATTTCAACCTTATTTCCTCTACATTTAGGTGTCAGCATAATTTTCTTTTCTTTTTCTTTTTGCAGCATTTGTTTGCAATGTGAAATAAAATTCAAATTATCCATTTGCTAGCTTGCCAAGGTCGGCTGGGTTTGCCAGCGCTTGTTTCCAATGGACCTTATGATATTGCTGTGATCCATGAAGAATTTCTGCAGTGTGACACATTAAAAAAACAAAAAAAAACCCACAGATTTTCAAATATTCCAGTATGGGTATTTTTGTCCCATAAATCCTTTTGAAGACGATAAATAGTATTAGTTTTCCCTTTAGAAAATTGCTGGAAGTCAACTGAAATAAAAGACAAGGGCTCATATTTATAATTTTTTCTTACAGGGCAATGCAGCAAGCCACCTTATTGCTCTGCACTATGTGCTGCATGAAAGGGCAAGAATGCTCTGTATTTAACATTATACGGTGCATTCCTGTCCCTTCGTAGTGCTGGTGCACATTTGGCTGCCTAGCGCCAACTCAGTCACCCTTGTGTCATGATGCAAGGGTGCCTGGATTGCAGGCAGGATTATTTTTGTGTAGGAAGAGACACCTAACTGCACAAAAACAACCCTCAGAGGTATTTTCCTCTTTTTATGTGCGTAGAGAGGTGAAAAAAATGAGGCGAAATAAAGATATTTTTCATCGTTACGCTTCACCTGGGGAGACATAGCATTTTAACGCTTTCCCAGGTCTACCACTAATAATACATCTGGGAATATGCCAAAATTCATGGGAGGATCTGTGGGAACACCCATGCGCCACCCATGGAACGCCTCCCTGGGACAGAGTAACACAAAGAAGCGGTGTGTGCTGCTTTCTGTTACTCCACGTTTATCAAGCTATGCTGTGCTGCGCAAGGTGGCCTTGTGTGGCTTGATAAATCTCACTTAGGTTATGGGTCGTCCTTGCACCCTCCTGTGTGATGCAAAAGTAATGCAAAACCTTGATATATCTGGTCCAGGGTTTATTTGAAGTAGAGTCATTTTTTGCCTCCATTTTCTGCTTAGGGGCCATAGAAGTAGAATTGTGACTGGCATGAAGCTCTCCACTTCCTGACAGAGCGCTCTTTCACGGGTGCCAGTGAGAAGAGCCAGTGGGCTGTTCGGAGCACGTGTTGAAAAGATATCTGTCAGGCTAAGTGAAAAGGGTTATGAGGAAGGTGGTCTCTCACATTGCGTGCAGCCGCCAACTCAGAGCAGGAATCTCACAGCGCACTGCGCGCTCGACAGTGTTTGCTTTTGCCTTAGCAACTGTTTATCGGGCACATTTGCCTTATCACTCGAAAGTAGCTGGTGGCTTCTTGGGACTGTTTTTGTGAATTACCAGAACTTCTTCACTTGGGACTGTTCGTCCCAAAGCTTTATATTGCAATTGCATTTATATAGTGCTTACTTTTTCTGATAAGGCTTTGAAGCGCTTTACAACAGGCAGCCGTCTGTTTCGGAACATGTGTTAGTGGTTCATCCTGTTTCATTGATTATCGGGTTTGTCTTGAGCACCCACACAAACCACTCTATGCATTCACTTCAGATTCTCTGTGGTAGATTACATTAATAGTAGTAAAGTGTTATAAATATTGGAGCAAGTATGTAAGTTCATGCAGATGTTTGATGGAATTGATAGAGGAGATTATGTATTGTTAGGCTGCAAGGGATAAGGCTTTCAAAAAAGGGAGATTGTCTTTGAAATAAGATATGCACAAATTTTAGAAATACATCAATTGAGATTAAGGCAAACGTGCAAATGACTTAGAGAAAGTTGTGTCCATGGAGAAAAGGTATGGAGAAGATGAGAAAGGGAGAAGAGGGTCACTAGAAAGGAAAAAGGAGAGCCGACAAAAATTTTAGGCAAATATCTTTTTTTATGCCAGCTCTTATGAAGAAAGAGGACACATTTTAGAGGCAGCATGCCATTTGAGGATCCAAGACTGTAGATAGAAGCAATGTTATTTGTATGTAAAGATAGTACTATATCCGGTACTTCTGATAGGGGCTAGCATTGGCCAAAATACGCGTTTGTCTACATAATTTTAAAATATTGAATTCAATGTTAAGTTGAGATATACCTTAACATGGGTATTTGCTTTTTTTTTTTTTTTGGAGAGTTTTATATAGCGCAAACTTTCCCCGAATCGGGTATCAGAGCGCTTTACATAGCACCAGTTGCATTACAATAGGACACATTCATTTTTTTGTAAGGCACAGGGAGATTAAGTGATTTGCCCAGAATCACAGGATGTTCAGTGTCATTGCCGAGACTCGAACCCAGTTCCCCAGATTCGAGGTCGACCGCCCTAGCCCCAATTAATAACTTTTTGGTTCTTTGACTTTTTTTAAAACAATGCTTTACAAATAAAATTGGCTATGCATCGTACAAGTGTGCCCAGAGATGAGGACGAATTGGTGCCACCCACCCTAGATTGCAGTGACATTTTAAAGACCCCTGAAAGCACCTATTGTGCAGAGGGACCCACACATTTCAGGGGACTCCCCTCAGCCAAAGGTCTATCCCCAGGTCACCTTCTAGGAACAACTCATCAAATTTTGCAAGGCTGACCTAGTGCTACTAGATGGCTTCATGTCACCAGGTTGGGATTGGGAACAAAAATTGGGACAGGCAGTAACAAAAAACATGTCTCACAATTGGGAATTGCTCCGACAGATGTGGTGGGTGGACAGCTACCAAGGATTGCTGCCAATAAGGTTGCCACATCTGTTTAAAGCAATGTCTGAGTTTGAAGCACCACCTGTCAGGCTAAGATTCTGGATCTAGGAGGGATCTGAAGAAGCCCGTGTGAGCCATAAAGGTACATGGTGTAAGCGAGCACAGAACAAAAAAGATTTTTAGAGATCTGCAGTTAAACTCTGACAAAATCTGTCTAAGATGGCAAGTGATTGACATGAAAAAATAGAAGTGCAGATACTCTGTACTTGAGTACCTGCTTGTTTCTGAGAAGTGGCAGCACTCTCCAATTAAAAGTATTATGTGTCTCTTGATAATTGCAGGCCCTCTCCTTCATAAAACAAGCATTGGCATAGCCAATAGGTCTCGCCTTTGGGACCTTATAAGTGTTTAGCCATGCAACACTTGATGTTGTTGCACCAAAGATATTGTGCTGGATAACTAAACACTTATAAGGTCCCAAAGGCGAGACCTATTGGCTATGCCAATGCTTGTTTTATAAAGTCAGTAACAAAACATTGAAAACGCAAGTGATATGTCACACGAGGACATAAACGGTCAACCCTATCATATGGGCTGTCCATCTTCGGATGTGAACAGCGCATATGAAGGTTATGGTGGATCAATAAAAAAGTATTTAAAAAGAGCAAGTAAACATGCTATCGTGGAAACCATGATTTACATGAGAGGCCTTGGCTAGCTGGGAGTACATATCCGAGTTCTCCGATTCATTAGTAGGTTTTAAAATTGCTGTTCCTAAGAGCTCGTTCGGTTTGTCTGGCCTCGAAACAAGGCCATCCATTAATGCAGAAACGCGATTGCATTACCTGCGACATGTATCATTTTATGGGTCTCTGGGGTGTCTTTAGGTCGTGCGCCATGGCACATTCTTACTGGAAGGAGCAACAAACCCCACCATAAATAGGAATATTTGGGTATCCACTTGTAATACCTAAACAAACGTCGGTGGACTTTATTCAATGTGCACTTCGGAGCAGATGTAACAAACAATACAAATTATGACGTACGTTTAAACGCATTAAACAATTTGCACATATACACTGTCAAGAGCGTATCTGTAGAGCGCAATGATCATCCAAGCCCTCTCCCTCGAATCACAAAAACAGAAATGTCTTATTCCAGAAATATTTTATGAACCCTTGACATTTAGAAGAGGGTGATTAACGTTAAAATTCTAAATATGCCGCTAGGTCGTAATGCGCAATCTGCTGCCACTGACCATCTAGACACGTGAAACTAAACAATCAGTTTAAAGTTTGAAGGGCGGATGGATATGGCTATTGAGGCGCCCACGTCCAATTCAACGTAAAGGTCTCTGATACTGCAACTGAGACACAAATTCCTGCAACCCCACTCTGGCCAGTCCACGGCTACAGACATTCATTGCTCGCCTTATCGCTAAGAGCTATGGGCGGCTGCCAATAAATGACATGGCGAAACTGCACAGTTAGTTTCACTATGGATTTCGACAGACTTACTTTTGAGGCTGGAATCCTGGAATCACTGAATAAAGTGAAAGCCCAGACTGTAAAGTCTACTAAAACATTATATTGTTTTATTTTTTGGGCAAATTAAACGAAGGGAGACAGAGATCGCCGTGTAGCTAGCTGCCACTTGCAAGACAGCAAGAAAAGAATGGCAGTGTGTGTACGAAAGAAAGCTGCTGTATCTCCCCCCTCCCTCGGGCAGTGCAGCAGTTACAGCTGGAGAGTTCAGAGTACACCCGGCGCTGCACCTGTACCATAAACAGATCCCTTTAAACATGCCTAAGCTTTGACGCGAAACGCGCCCGACGCAGCCTTCCCACTGCAGTACCAGACCCTCACCCTGCCTACTGCCAACCCAGCATGCATACCGATGTGCAAAAGTGTGACTTTATCAGTCAACACTTATTGGAAGACGATGACGTCTTGAACGGATGGCAGGTCTGTTTAAAAGATTCCATTTCAGAAATGTAATATGGAAACATTAAAAAAAAGTGAACGAGCGAATGTCCATTTGGGGAACACTTAAAGCAGACATTTGCAGCAAATAACGAGTTAGACTGGTGAGTATATTGAGAGGGATTAGCAACTAAATAAAACAAGCGTGCGGCAAAAATGAAAGCATTGGCAAAAGTGAAAGCGTTTCCCTTGCGGGAGCGAACAGCGCCAGGAGCGATAATTGATAACACATGGCGCCAAATCTCGCTCCCTCAAGGGAATCACCAAACGTGCATGCGTTGCCATTGAAAGCAATGCAACGCGTGCACGTTTTTGCCCGCAAAGCTGTGCCGATTCCTAAAGGTCTTTTTCCTATGCAGCGCATGCGCGCTGCGTAGGAGAGACCTAAAAAGTACTGGTACTCAGCACTGGACAGTACCGGCCCATTTAAAGCACTGGATATGGCCATGTAAAAGAAATGTAATTAACATATTTTTCATAATGTTGGATCGGGATGGTATGACCTTTGGTGATGCCTAGCACCCATTTTCTTGTCTTCCACACTTCAAATAGAGAAATTCCTTCTAATGGGAGCTTGTATTATTTGTCTGGGATACCCTGCTTTTCAGTTGTGGATGGAAGATGGATTTGACAGCATCAGAATCTTTCTCTTTGAAGTCAGAGGGTTTTGTGAGGCCTTGTTGGACAAACTGCTTGTGGGATCCCATTACCTGTTCTCTCTCCCAAAATGTTTTTAGCATCTATAGCAAATGTTTCATTTTAATAGATAATTCATTGCAATTTCAAAAGTTGAGTGTATTTAAATAAACATTTACACAGGCTTTGAGTTCTCTTTGGATCCTTTTATAAACTTAATGACAAATTGAGTGCTCTAAAACAGTGTGGGTAACACTGAACAAAACACACTGTGTTTTATAGTAACCAAGAAATGGATCCCTTAAGGACTTTTGGGGGAAACGGGTGAACTGTAATTTTATGTATCGGGCCAGTAACATAGCTTACACAACAATGTGATTTAATTACAATTTTACATGGGACTTGATGTGTCTCTCCAATAATTATTTAGGAAAACCATGGTGCATGTAAAGGACCTGGAACAGTAATGAACCTTTACCATTACCCATCAATTAAGGTTGTATTGTAGCATTTCCATAGTGCTTTCTGTACCTCTGGTTGGGGCCATAAAACATTCTCCACTTGGACGGTAAGATTAGACCTAATATTACACTGCATAGATGTGTAAGGGTGTTGAATGTGATGTCGTCTAAAGTGTAGAGTATTCGGGAAACAACCATTACAACGCAGTCATTACAACGCACTACCTTTACAACACCACTGTTACATCGCGACTGCCTTCACATCACGTGCCATTACAACGCATGCCATTACAACACATGACATTTCAACACATTATGAGGTAAGTAATGGAGATTTTTTTGTTTTAGGGTGAGTATGGGTTTGGGGTACATGGGGATAGTATTGTTACTCCTACACTATCCATCACTTACCCTACTGTTGCACTCACTGGAGTGGGGATATTAAGTTTTTACCCCTACACTATCCAACACTTACCCTACTGTTGCACTCACTGGAGTGGGAATAGTAATTCTTACCCCTACACTATCCAACATATACCCCACTGTTGCCCCAAAGGTATTATGTGTTGTAATGGTATGCATTGTAATGGTATGCATTGTAATGGTATGCGTTGTAATGGTAGTTTCTAAAAATGCGATGTAATTGAAAAATCATGCGTTGTAATGGTAGTTGCGATGTAAATACCACGTTGTAAAGGCATGCGTTGTAATTGCTCGCGTTGTAACATCATACATTCATACATTTGAGTATTCATGTCATGCATGAGTACTTTAAGTGTGTGCTATAAATATATTGCAGCTGCATGCAAATGAGGCCCACACATGAGGCAGAAGAGAAAAGTGAGTGTGAGCATCATTCAATGTTATCTCTGTTGCTTTTTAGGACAGCCCTAGTCTTTGTTGGTAATCTCAATATTAATGGCTTTAATGTTCATTATTCTGTATGGAGGCAACATCCAAAGGTTGCAGTTGGTCTTGGAACCAAAAAGCCCAACCCCTGGAGGCACTGTTATGCTATCGGTAAACTAATTCATGGAGTCCTCTCAGAAGCCATAGGAGCTCCACAACGGGAGGGGCTTCTACACCAGCAGTACACCACTTCATGGAGTTCATCCGGGAACAGTAGCAGGTACAACATCAAGAGGGCGCATTTAGACTAGGGTAGGATAATAACCACAAATCCTGGGGAGATCAAACGTATCTACATGCACTTCACTATTGTATCCAGACAAATCACACAAATAAAATAAGTCAGACCTATTGACTTTGCCAGTTCCTATTAGCAGTATCAGATAAATGAGTAACAACAATGATAACGGTGAAAATTATTAGAACTGTACAATTTGCAATTCTGAGAATAAGAGATTGTGATTTAAACTCAAGGTTATCTAAACAAAATACACCCTAGAAAGTTAGATTATTGAGTTCCATGCATGCAGAATAATTCTGTGTAAGACCTGCAGGCCAATGATGTGGATCCCAGCAGTGTTTAACCAACCATTCGTTTTTGAATGGCAATATAATGTATACATCTATTAGTGAAGCAACACAAATCTATTAGCTTTATGATGGGAAGATAATACATTGAAAATATGATTACCATTATTTAATGTATTGCAATTAGAATAGCCATGGGTGAAGGACCGAACTCTGCCTGCGTAGTCTGATATAGAGGGGAATCTTTGGTTTGCTTTGCTGAAGCAAATTTTCCCCAGTGTGGGCGAGTCTGCCCAAGCGAAGTTGAAAATCTACCCAACCAGCTGCACAGCAGATTTCATAGTGGAGTATGTGCCACCAAGAAATCTATAGGACATTTAGGCCAGCCTCTGCAGTATCTAGTCACGTAAGTATTAAGCAGGGGTAAGTATACAAGAAAAACAGATGAGATCAGGATTAAGGCCAGAAGCAAAAAAAGGGTGTGATGACAGCAGGGGCCAAGAGTAATCACGCAGCAGAAACAAGTGTATTGGGCGACACTTTACACATGTATTGGGGTAAAACCTACCTTTTCAGCACCAAGAACAGTTTCCCGCTGCAGCTAAGAACTTTATAAAAATACTTTTTAGATGTAATCCTACCAGACAGCACAGTTGTCTGGTTGTCAAGACATAATGAGGACACTCTGAAATGTTACCTAATAATATATTCCTCACATTTCTTAACATTGCAATTGTGTTTTGTCATTCACATTTGCTTGCTCTCTATTCACTGGCTTTACTTTTTCTAGCTTCTCCAGCTTGTGTCTGTACCTCACATGAAGCATAGTCAATTTACCCTCTTTCTGATTGGCTCCTTTTATGCTTCACCAGTGTCCGCTTTCCGGAACAATTTATTTATTTTTTGTGAAGCACTCCGTGGCAGTTCATGCGTTTTCCAGTGGTCTCACTGGTGTGCTTCTCTTCCAGTCAGCGCTCCAAGCTGTTTCCTATCTCGTGTTCTGCTGGCCCATCCGCATTCCACGTTGTTGTCTCTCACCTGAGTACTTCTCGCCCACCCTCTTTCACCCATGTTGCTTCTTCTTCTACCATCTCCCTACCCATGTGCTCTGTCCATTGCTCCAGGTTCATCCCTCTCACTGGTGTGCTGCCTTCCCACCCTTCCTGAAACTCTACCCGCCTGTCCACACTCCCTCTGTTGTCGCTGATGCTTTTTCCACACTCACCCTCCCTCCCTTGCCACTGTTGCTTGGTGTCCCCCTACCATACCTTCGTTGTAATTGTTGCTTCCTACCCACCTACCATCCCTCAGTTGCTGCTGTTACTAAGTGTCCTACCACCCTTCTTTCCTAATATTGCCGCTGTTGCTTTTTCCCCGTCCACCATCTCTTCATTCCCACTGTTGCTTAGAGTCCACCCCACCTCCCCCCTTTTCAGGTGTTGCTGTTTCTACACCCAGCCTCCTCCTGTTGCGGCTGTTACTTAATGTCCACTCACCCTTCCCTCCCTCCATTGCTATTGTTGCTTTTCCCTGGACACCTTACCTTTGTTGCTGTTGTTGCTTAGTGTCCGCCCAAAGTAATGTCCCTCCATTTCTGTTGTTGTTTAGTTCCCGCCCATCCTCCTTTCCTCCATTGCCACTAGTGTCTGCTCACCCTCTCTTTGTTACACTTAGTGCTCACCCTTCCAGCCTCTTTACATTGCTTTTCCATGCCTATTCTCCATCCTTTGCTTTGTTACTTACTGCTCACCCACCCTCAAATGCCCTTGTTGCTTTTACCCGCCCGCCCGGCATTGCTGCTTTTCACCCACCCACTGTACTGCTTCCTTTCAGTCCACTCATTCTCATTGGCATTACTTCTTCCCCCCCACGTTCGTACTTTTTAAACAATAGGATTCAAAAGCAAGACCTATTGGCTTCGCCAATTCTTGTTTAAATTGTGTAAGCTTCATACTTTGCAAAGACCATGCAGTTTTTAAAACATTTCACAAAGTTCCAACTCAGAGGTAGGATAGCCAACTCCCTCCAGTTCACTACAGACACCATTTCCAGGCCTCGACTTTACTTTAACCTCTTCTGTGCCCATGACGAGATAGTCTCGTCATGGAGCACGGTCGCGCTGTGCCCATGACGAGACTATCTCGTCATGAACCCCACCCACTAATGAAACGCCCGGCACAGGAGGGGGAAAGGGCGTGGCACTGAAGGGGTTAATAGACTAATATATACTGGATGTAGTCTTGTTTTGCTTCCTTTCAAATAATTAGTTTAACACATGAAATCAATGACTTGTAGGTGATAATGGGTCGGGGGGGCATAGTGTCAGTAATAACCTAGAGTGGGGTGACCTCCCTACTTAGAAGACTTTACAGTTTCACGTACTCTTAGTTTAGAGACTCTGGACCTTATTACGAGTTTGGCGGTCCAACTGCAATAGGACTGTGTTCGCCCACGGCGCTGTCGGTCCAAAGACCGCCGTATTAAGAGTTGACCAAGGGGCCAGCGATGTGGTGGTAGGGATCTTGCAGCGGTGGTGAGTAATTTTCACAAATATATCTATGCCTGTACGTGCATTTTGACTGCAGATGTGTCGGAAGCACACATATGCATGAAATATGTAGACAAATACCATATACCAGGGCTCACCCCATATTTGGGCAGTCCTGGCAATGGGTATATCGTTTGAAAAGGACTCACCTGAAGATTGCCGCAAACAGGGTCATAATCCTCGGGGTGATGATCCTGCTGTGAAGGTGGGACCTGGAGAAAGGAACCCAAGTCAGAATCAGCCTGGAAGAAGAAGAAAGAGGTGAGTACGCACCCCAAATCCTTCGTCACCACCACCTTGAAGCAGGCGGTCGGACTGCCCGCCGCAGTCCACTTATGGAACAGGCAACTTGTAATACGGACGTTGGTGCAGCCCCCTGTACCGCCCTACGGCAGCTGTCTTTTCCCGACCGTAAATCTGGTAGTCGGCAGTCTGCTGGTGGTCTTGGCAGTCCTGCGGCGGGATTCACTAAGCCGCTCTGCCTCACTTGTAATACGGTGGTCGTACCACCGAGTTTACCGCACTCAGACCGCCACCGCTGAGACCGCAAAGCTCGTAATAAGGCCCTCGGTGACAGTCTCAGCATGGACTCAGCTACCTGAGGGGCATAGTATCAAGCACGGCATTAAAATGATCTCCGCTTTAGCGGCAGGAAACTGCCGCTAAAACGGCAATAATGGGCTTAATAATATGCCGCAGAGAATTCCAATAGAAGCCCATGTTGACACCAAAACATGGGCTTCTATGGGAATTCTCAAGGGCCTATTATCAAGCCCATTATCGCCGCTTTAGCGGCAGTTTTCTGCCGCTAAAGCGGCGATAATTTTAACGCTGTTTCTTGATAATATGCCCCTTAGTACTTGTTATTAAGAACCTCTCTCTCTTCATGGGTGAGGCATTTTTTCATGGACTGACTTTGCAGGCAATGGTTAGACTGTTTCTCAAATGCAAAGGTTATTTAAGGGTCAGGACTTTGACCTCACAAAAGGAAACAACTTTTTAAACATCCTATTTAGTTACTTGAAGGCTGCGTGCTTGATTGCTAGGTCTCAGGACCCAGGAGCCCGGGTCATGCTCTCTCTGAGCAGGGGTGCTAATTAAGATGTGATAGAGATAAAGCGCCCTGACCTTCTGCAGGAAGTGCTTGTTCATGACACACAAACGTAGAGGAAAGGGAGTAGAAAGAGCCCCATTGCATTTGCCGACTGATGGCATTTGGCTGCAGAAGTGGTCCGGAAATGCGTAAAACGACCTGTGCTTCAGACCGCACTCAACAATCTGAAAACAGTTCAGATGTTCACCTGCTAACACCGTGGCCGTGATTATGAGGGGGTTGGACAGAAGTGAGCATTTTACTGTAACCAGTAAAGTATTGGTATTTATGAAGTGTGGCAAACGTCTGTAATTGTGAGTGTTCCTAGAAATTATGTAATTAATTAGTGTTTTCCACTCCAAACTCCACATGTCTCGGAATTTACAGCATCTTTTCACCCATTTAAGTTTAGCAGGTTTGACGTGGAGATATTTATGAGGGATGCAGTGTTCACAGTACAACTCACAATCCAAAATCCTGTGCAAGTAAGGCTTTGACCAGGGTCAGAATTTAAAACCCCAATCGGGGGGGAGGAGCCTAGCGCGCATCCAAGATGGTCGCGTGAGCACAGGGCTCCCCGGACCCTCTCTGCTCCTCGGAATCTATCCTGAGAATATCCTGACGTGGCTTATGGAATCTGGGAGATAAAGACCAGCTGAGCATATATCTCTTTTCAAAACTCAAATCGGACCTGGGAATCCTGAGTTGTCGTCGTCGGAACTTTTGGGACCCACCCGACGGAGGTGACCGGGGTGACGGTGACCCGAGGGGCCGGGCTGCAATTGAACAACAGCGGCCTCAGCGCGGTGCCAGCTGCCGATCCACCACTTTCGGTTTCGGTTTTGCACTTCAGGAGACCGGCAGGGGGGTGCGCTCGGGGTGGCGAGGTGCTTCCTGGGCCTCTGCATGAGGCTTTCTTTCAACTGCCACTAGAGTGCCTATCGCCTCGGACCCCCTATACCGACATTTTGTGGTCTTCTTGCTGGTGCCCTTACACCTCTTGATTGGAGGTCCCCTTGAGTGACCGTGTTCACATGGGGGGCAAAGGGGGTCCCGAGGGCCGCAAGACCAAGGCTTCCCTCCGCGGGGGAACAGTCCAGAGCAATAACATGGACCGCTACACCCAGGGCAGGGGGCCCTCTGGCGCTGCTGGCCTCCCCTCGGATACTGCGGAGGGAGGCGCGACCGTCTCTACGGAACTATCCCTGCAGGACATTATGGGCGCCATTGATGGCATTAGGGAAACCATCGCGACGCAATATGAGGCCCTGGCCCGTAAGATTGACACTGTCGCGATTGATGTCACCCTGATCCGGGCCGACCTCTCCAAAACTAACGAGAGGGTCCAGGCTCTCGACACACGGACCTCCACCCTCGGTGCGGAGGTGTCGGATCTGCGGGCCGCGCTTGGAGACATCAGGGTGGTGAACGATCATATGGCCCGGCGGCTTGAGGACTTCGAGGGACGGGCCCGACGCAACAACATCCGCGTCATAGGTGTACCGGAGTCCTCCGACGGCCGCCCGGTTGACCTCGTGGTCGAGGAACTTATCCTGAACCAGTTGTCCCCGGCCGGCCTAAGTAAGTTCTTTGCCGTGGAGCGGGCCCATCGAGTTCCGGGCGGTCGGCCGCGGCCGGGGGCCCCCCCGCGGCCTATCGTGGCCAAACTGTTCTACTACAGGGACCGCGACGCTATTCTGCAGGCCTCACGGGCCCACGGCCCGGTTCGTCATGAGAACTCGACCATCAATTTTTATCCGGACTTCACGCAACTGGTCCAGAAACAACGGATGGGATTCCAGGGGGTGAAGCGTCGTCTCCGCGAGCTGGGCCTAAAATATTCGATGCTCTACCCTGCAAAACTCCGAGTGGAACATGGGGATCGGACAGCCTTTTTTGACTCTCCTGTGGCTGCAAGTGACTGGCTGGACTCTCTGCCGGACGGAGGTGGCCGTCCCGGACCCTCTGCGGGCACCGCGGGTGACGGGTCCCCTTTAGAATGACTTTTGGTCCTTGATTTTGCCGTTTTGCACTGTACAGTCGGGTCTTATTTCATTTGCATATTGTGTTTTACCAGGACCAGTGAGGGGGGCGGGCGGGGACGGGTCCCTTACCTCCTCTGGGGTCTTTTCGTAGAATGGGGTTAGAGGGGCGACAGGCACACTGCAAGTTGGGGGGGTTTTTTGGCCCGCAGGGGTGCAGGGTGGGGGGAGTTGGTCCTGGGGTGGGGTTGGGGGGGAGGAGGGGTTGTTTTGTTGTGTGTTTTTTGTTTACAGGGCGAGGTACTGATTTTTGTCCACATTTGGGAACTGTGCTGCGGGCTGGGGGACCCTTGATCTATTGGGGGGGATGGGGGGGGACGGGTTGAGGCTTATGTCATGGAACGTCAATGGGTTGGGGGACCGTATCAAGCGGGGTGTAGTACTGCAATATTTGCGTCGTTTGACTCCTGACGTGGTGTTTCTCCAGGAGACGCATCTGGTTGGCAATGTTTGTCATGCAATGAACAGGGGGGGATACCGCCTCGTGGCCCATTCTGGTTTCACAACTGGTTCCAGGGGGGTGGGCATTCTCCTGCGAACCTCACTTCCGGTGGAGATCACTAAGATAGTTTCGGATGACAGAGGGCGCTATGTGTGCTTGATTGGGAGGTGGGAGGGGCAGCCCCTTGCCCTGGTTTCAGTTTACGTCCCCCCGGGCCTCCAGAACTCCACCTTCACTGACTTGGGTCGAATGCTGCTTGACCTTCCGGACAGCCTCCTGCTCATGGGCGGGGACTTTAATTCTGTGGTTTCGGGGGAACTGGATCGTCACCCACCAAGGACCCTCCCCGCTGCCCAGGCATGGCTGGGTGGGATGCTGGACACCTTCGGCCTGGTGGATAGTTGGAGATTAATGCATCCGACCCAATGTCAATTCACCTTTCACTCGGGGGCGCATGGGAGTCTCTCTAGGTTAGACTACTTCCTGATGCCCGCGGCGCAGACTGGTCGGATTCGAGAGGTCAGGCACCTGGCGCGGGGTATCTCCGACCATTCTCCGCTGTGGCTTCTTTTTGACACCGGGCCGCGGTCTGCAGGGCGGATCGCTCCCATTAACCCATGGTACCTGCGAGACCCTACGACTCGTGACAGCCTGGTTAAGGCTATGGACCAATACTTCCTGGATAACGAGGGGTCGGTGTCGTCTGCAATGTCCCTGTGGGAAGCCTTTAAAACCGTGATCCGCGGACACGCCCTTTCCCAGTTAGTGGTGGCTAAGAGGGTCAAGAGTGAGGCAGTGGTGAGGCTGGAGACTGACATCTTGGGGCTGGAGTCGGCCTTGGAGGCGAATGTCACTCCGGACGGGCTCCATGCCCTCAGCCTGAAACAGTTTGAATATAGGTCCCTGGTCACTGACGCGGCCAAAACTATGTATAGGGAGCAGCAGGGTCGACTGTACGATGCCGGGGACAAGGCGGGAAAGTTGATCGCGTGGCTGGACAGGAAGGAGAGAGTGAATCGTGTGGTCCCGGAGTTGCGTGCTGCGGATGGTGTGTGTGTGACGGAGCCTGACGAGATTGTGGAATGTTTTGCCGACCACCTCCGGGCTGTGTACTCCCCAGTGACTGACAGGGATGAGGACGACTCTCGCCTTCTTCTGAGGGATATCGCCTTGCCCGGCCTGTCCGTTGAGGACCGTGAGCGGCTGGACGCCCCCTTGTCGGCGGATGAAATAGCGACCGCGATCCGCTCCCTTCGCTCGGGCAAGGCTATGGGTCCCAACGGTTTGCCCATTGAGCTATATAAATTGCGCCCTGACAAGCTTGCGCCCTTCCTCAGTCGCATGTTCCGTGAGTCTCTGGCGGCGGGTTCCCTCCCGGCCGACCAGCGTTTGGCCACGATAGTCGTTATCCCCAAGGAGGACAAGCCGCGAGACCGCTGTACTTCTTACCGGCCTATTTCACTGCTAAATGCGGAGCCTAAGATCCTGGCGAAAGTCCTTGCCACTCGTCTGTTGAGCGTCGTGTGCGATCTTATTCATCCGGACCAATGCGGATTTATCCCGCATCGTAACACCGCTCTTAACTTGCGGCGTCTTCACGGCGCCCTTGCCAGGGCGGAGCTCCTCTCCGAACCGGCCGTGCTGGTTTCTCTGGATGCCACGATGGCTTTTGACACCATCGAGTGGCCATTCCTCTGGGCTGTCTTGGCTAAATTTGGCTTTGGGGAAGGATTTATTGGCTGGGTGAAGCTTCTTTACACGGGACCCATGGCCCAGGTGGTGGTGAATGGGCGGGTCTCTCGGCCCTTTGCCCTCGGCAGGGGCACGAGGCAGGGATGCCCGTTGTCCCCTTTGCTCTTTGCTCTCGCCCTGGAGCCACTCGCGGCTTGGCTCCGCTGGGAGCCCTCGCTTAGAGGGATCCGGTGGGCCCCGGGCTTTGAAGATCGGGTTTCGCTGTATGCGGACGATATTCTCCTATATCTCACCTCACCGCGGCAGTCGCTCAACGTCCTCTTTGACGTTCTGACTTCCTTTGGGAATAATTCGGGTCTCACGATCAATTGGTCTAAATCCTGCGTCTATCCGATCTCCGGTGGTCCTCCTCTCCTGCCGCCTCGGCTTCCGATCCAGGTATCTCTGAGCGGCTTTAAGTACCTGGGGATATACGTTTCGCTGGACCCAGTGGCTCGCTATGAGCAGAATCTCCTGCGTCCGCTTCGGCGATTGCGAGAGGACACGGCCCGGTGGTGCAGGCTGCCCCTGTCCCCGCTGGGTCGGGCCGCGCTGTTCAAAATGATGTCCCTTCCCAGGTTCCTCTATGCACTCCAGAATTCCTTCGACGTCATCCCAGTGGCCTACTTTCGGGAGGTAGAGAGCCTGCAGAGGAGACTGGTGTGGGACGGGCGGGCGCGTATTGCTCTGGCGAAGCTTACTCTCCCCTGGTACGACGGGGGCATCGCGCTTCCCGACATTCGCAGGTATTATTGGGCCGCGCAGCTGTCGGCCATCAACCATGCCACGTATGCGCCTGGCCTGAATCCGGCGTATGAGATGGACAAGTTCCTGCTTCCCGGCGGGGACTATAACAGGGCGCTTTACTCCCGCTCGGCTGGCCGGACCCTTACGGGTCCTACTAAGATTGCGGTGAGGACCTGGAGGGCTGCCACTGCGGCCACGGGCTGGAGTGAGCGACTGACATGTGCTACTCCTTTGTTTGCCTCCGATCGCCTGGGGAGCCTCTGGACTACGAAGGGGTTTGACCAGTGGGACACGATTGGTATCAGCAAAGTGGGAGACCTGTGGCATAAGGGCGCGGTTAAGACTTTCGCTGCTCTTCAGGCCGAATATGAGCTTACGGACAGGGAGTTCTTCCGCTATGCCCAGGTTCGACACGCCCTGCGCTCGGTCTTTGGAGAGGGGACCA
Organism: Triturus cristatus; assembly: GCF_964204655.1. Classification (NCBI taxonomy): domain Eukaryota; kingdom Metazoa; phylum Chordata; class Amphibia; order Caudata; family Salamandridae; genus Triturus; species Triturus cristatus. Next base: position 434,618,139 of record NC_140594.1, on the reverse strand, counting down.
ATATCCCGGTTTCCTCGCCCCTCGAGGACCGCATACTTGACGGACATGTCCCTGACAGTACTATTTCTTTAATTTATAAGAAACTGATTAATCATCGGGCTGACCTCTTGGTGCGCCTTCGGGAGGCTTGGACGGGGGATGGGGTGGAATTGGACGACGAGGACTGGCAGTCTGCACTGTCGTCCCCCAAGGAGGTCGCCATTCCAGCCCGTCTCCGGTTGGTACAGCTTAAGATTCTTCACCGGGTGTATGTGACGGGTCCTCGCTTGGTCTCGATGGGATATTCCGACGATGGGCTCTGTAAGCGAGGTTGTGGGCTCAGCGCCACCTTTCTCCATATCCTGTGGGAGTGCCGCGAGGTGGCGGACTACTGGCGCCGGGTACATACGGTTATGGGACAGGTCACTGGGGTTGTGCTGCTGCCGGAGGTGCGTCGCTGTGTCCTGAATGTGTGGGAGCCCAATGATTATAGCGCGGCTCAGACTCGGTGGGCGGCCCTGGGGAACATGATTGCCAAGAGAGATATAGCGCAGCTTTGGGGTGCCCAGCGGCCGCCCACCGTGTCAGTATGGAAGGAGAATATGGACTGGTGTATGTTCAGGGAGAAGACTGTGTATGTTGCCCGTGGTAAGCCGGGGGCATGGGGCAGAATCTGGGGGCAATGGAATGCATATCGCGGGGGTATCTGTACGCCCCCCCTGGTGGACACCGATATCGCCATGTCCCCCTGACCCTTGACGGTTCCGGGCACCTTTTGGAATGATTACATATGGACGTTCATTTCCCTTGGCCCCCCCCCCCCGTCCCCAGCCTCCCGGTACTCCTTCCTTTCGCGTGCTGCTTAATGGTCTGAACTGGAGTTCCCCGGAGAAAGCCTGACCTGCACTGTTTGTCTTTATGCCTCGCCTTTTGTTTTTTCTTTTAGTTTTTTTTTTTTGTGTTTGTTGGATTTAAGTCTCCTGTTCCTTTAGAACTATCCGGAGTCACTACGGGGCCGAGCCCCGGGAACCGACTGCAGCTTTGATAAATGTATATTTCATTCTGTCCTTAGCGGCCGGCCCTGGTGGTTGTAGGCCCGTGCTTGTAATCGAATTATTGTTCAATAAAAACCTTTAAAAACAAAAAAAATAAAAAAATAAAATAAAACCCCAATCGGAATCACAACTATGAAAGTCTGCTGATCCTGAAATGCTCTATCCTCGGATTTTGAAATAACAAAAGTGAACAAGCATTTGCAATGCATTTGGTCTCGCATTTGTGAAAGCTAGAGCTCTTGGTGTTGAAAATGACAATGTTTTTTACTTTTGTTTTTTGGTATGCAGTAGAGTGATGATATTTGCATAGCGCTATTGCCATTCGTATAACCTTGAGGCGCTGGAGAACCAGAAAATGGGAAAGAGGTTATGAGGGATGGGAGGCCAGAGTACTGCCCTGGGTGGAAAAAAAGTAACAACATCCTGGAAATAGCAAACACTCATAGGGAATGCAAGATTAAGTAAAGCATGTGAAATGTAAGCAGGAACAATATTGTAGTGTCGCGGTCTAGTTGACGCGCACTACGTAAGGACGGCGAAGCGCGTAGCGGCCATTTTGGACGCTACTGGGCATGCGCGAGCATTAGCGTGTTGCGAGAGACGGCGATCGGAGCGTGTTGCCCGGCGCTCTCTCGGAGTAGCGATATAAGTGATAATAAAGGCATCTACTTACCTCACAAGGCCTCCAGCAAGTTATTGGGGAACAGCAGCAAGCAGGCACAGCACCTAGCATCATTACAGTGGCGACGAGGCTGGGCTGGTGAGAACCCTGCGTGGAACAGGAGGAAGGTGCCCCCAACTTGCTTCAGAGAGGAGTGCCCACAAGGAGGGACGTCACCCCACGCGGTAAGAGGACCGAGGGGGTCGAGGACAGACGCCTACGCACCGGGAGAGCGCGGCAGTGGCAGACAGACGCCAGAGAGTGGCACGTGGGCAGTAAAGGAGCCGGCCACGAGGTGGAGGAACATTGCAGGCGGACCGCAGGACGGCAGAGGAGACCCTGGCGGAATCGGGTGACGACGGCGCAGGCAGCTCGAACGCAGTCCCAGGCACCCGAAGAAGGGGAGCGGGGACAGATGCGCCAGGTAGCCCAAGGAAACAGGCGGAAGCCAAAATGAGTGCACAGCCATCAACTTTAACGACGCCGATCCCGTTCCTTCCACGTCCGGGAGAACACCAAATGAAGTGGGAAGACTGGAGGGAGTACTTCAAAAACTACCTAGAAGCGCTGGAAGATGAGAACGAGGAGGTGTTCTCCAGTGCCAGGAGGAAGAGGATACTCTTACACAACCTGGGACCAGAAGGAATACGGGTGTTTCAAAACCTCACACCGGTCACCAGACAGGTAGGGGACACAGATGTGTTCTCACACGCCATAGAAGACTTGGACAACCACTATCGGCCTGCAGTGTGCACCTCTATCGACCGCTATAATTTCCAGCAGAGGAAGCAAGAAGCGGGGGAATCTATAGACGACTACGTGGCGGCGCTGCGTAAACTTGCGATAACGTGCAAGTATGGAGGGTTACAGGAAGAGTTCATCAAGGACCAGATCGTAATGCACACGACAAGCAAGACGGTGCAGTATAAACTGTGGGCGAGTGGGGATGCGACGCTGAAAGACGTGATCGCCATAGTAAAAAGGGCGGAACTGACCAAGCACTGCGCGGAGGCGGCAAAGAGAGACCCAGCCCCCAGACTCACGGTCAATAAGGTGGATGATGCGGACCAGCACGGACGAGGTAAAACAGCGCCGGGGGAGTACAGAGGAGCGCCCAAAGGGAAGGCCAAACCAGGACAGGCATGGAAGCAAGAAAAGGGTGAAGCGATGAGGTGCTACAGATGCGGAAGCTCGAGCCACGCAGCGCACGACAAACGGTGCCCCGCCTTCAGAGCCAAGTGTGCGTTCTGCGGCCTAGTAGGTCATTACGAGAAAGTATGCCGCAGGAAAGGGAGACAGCATGCGGTGAAATTTGTGGCGCAAGACGCAGGGGAAGAAGCAGAAGGTCTGGAGGAAGATGATGAAGTCCTTTGTGTAGAGGACCAGGTGCTGGGCATCGATGGGAGGAGAACACGCAAGCCCCAGTGTGACATGATCATTGGAGGAGTAAGCATCACCATCGTGGCGGATTCAGGGTCTCCCTACACGATCGTCCAGAGATCGGTGTGGAACGAGAGATTCAGACCCACATGGGGCGCACAGCTAGAACCCCCCGACATTCGACCGGTCACCTACACAGGGGAACCCATCCCGATGGTGGGGTTCAAGAAGCTGTTGTTCCAGTTCAAAGAGCGGAGTGCCCACTGCAAACTGTACGTCGCGGAGAAGGGGCCGTCAGTCCTGGGCTGGATGGACCAAGGAGAGTTGGGCGTACAGCTGAATCCAGGAGGGGACACCCAGGTGATGGTGACCCTGGACAGAGAGGAGTCGACGGCGGAGAAATGGCGGAGTGGACACCCGAAGGTTTTTGGCGGGAAGATCGGGAAACTAGAGAAGTTCTCCCACAAGATCGTCCTTAAAGAAAACGCCCGTCCGGTAGCGCACAAAGTAAGGAACATACCGATTGCGGTGAGAGAGGCGGTACAACAGGAACTCCACCGACTGGAAGACGGGGGAATCATCGAACCCATCGACAGCGCGGAGTGGTTGGCGCCTCTGGTAGTGGCCATGAAACCGTCAGGCAAGGTGCGTCTATGTGTGGACCTCAGAGAGTTAAACAAGTGCATCGTGGTAGAAAAATTCCCCTTACCACGCATAGAGGAAATGTTGGCCCGCACGAAAGGCGTGAAATGGTTCTCCACCATCGACCTGCAATCGGCATACCACCAGGTAGTGCTGCATTCGACAAGCAAAAAACTGACATCGTTCATCACGCCGTTTGGCTGCTACCAATTCTGCCGCATGCCCTTCGGTCTTGCCTCGGCAGCTGCGGTGTTCCAGAAGCTGATGGCCCGCCTATTCAAGGACATCGAGGGAGTGCAGTACTTCCAGGATGACATCCTAGTGATGAGGACCGAGCTGGAAGACCATGACAAGAAACTGTCGGCGGTATTGAAGATCTTGGAGGAGAACGGCCTGATGGCAGAGTGGGAGAAATGTCACTTAGGGATGACATCAGTCACATACCTGGGGCATGAGATAGGAGTGCAGGGGATAACACCGAAGAAAGGGAACGTGAAGGCCATCTGCGACGCACCTCCGCCCACCTCCAAGGAAGAAGTACGGTCATTTTTAGGGATGGCGGAGTACTATGGCAAGTTCGTCCACCACTTCGCCACGAAAACTCACCACATGAGGCAACTCACGAGGGACAAGACGGCGTTTGTATGGACTGAGGAGACGCAGGAGGAGTTTGACACGGTGAAACAGGAAATAAGCCAAGCGATCCCGCTGCAGGGGTACGATCCCCAGGGGCGGTCCATATTGATGACGGACGCGAGTGACAAAGGGCTAGGAGCGGTGCTCATGCAAGAACGACCAGAAGGAGGGACGGAGACGATCAGCTTCGCGTCCAGGACATTGACGGCGTCGGAACAAAAGTTCAGTGTGATCGAGAAAGAGATGCTGGCGGTGGTATGGGCCATGGCGAAGTACCGTCAGTTCCTGTGGGGCACCAGATTTAAAGTGAAGACAGATCACAAGCCCCTAGTGAAGGTTTTGACATCGGATGGTCATGCCAGCGCCACACCCCGGATTGCGAAAATGACGCTGAAACTCCAGGAGTATCGGTACGACGTGGAGTACATCCCGGGCTCAAGAAACAAGATAGCGGACTACCTCAGCAGGGCGTCAGCGATGGACAGTGCCTCCAATGGCAGGGAAGAAGAAGACGAGATGGTGGCCCTGACAGACGACCCGGAAAAAGCCATCAGCAGGCAGGAGTGGACAAACGCGTATGCGGCGGATGAAGACATGGAGGACATCAAGCTGTACATTGTACGAGGGTGGCCAGAACGGAGACGACAAAGTGCCAAAGCCCGGCAGTTCTACGAGGTCAGAGAAGAGCTGTCGGTGGGGAACGACGGGGTGTTCGTCTACAGAGGCCACAGAGTGGTACCACCGGAGAACATAGTACCGGCCCTGCTATCCATACTACATGAAGGTCACCTGGTAATCGTGAAGACAATGGCCAGGACTAAACAACCGTGCTGGTGGCCAGGAATGGACATGCAAGTAGAGAGGCATGTGAGAGACTGCGTGCAGTGCCAAGGTGCGGACAAGATACTGAAGCCAATGAGACCACCCTTAGGGAAGTTCACGAACCCCAGTAACCCATGGGAAGAGGTCGCAGTGGACATATTAGGGCCTATACTAGACGATCAGGGGATCCCCAAATACCTCTGTGCGTTAGTAGACAAGTACTCGAAATGGCCAGAAGTGCACATTAACGAGATCATGGACACGGACGAAATACTGCGCTTCCTCAAGGCAGTGTTCCTCAGGGAAGGCATACCCAGGACCATAATCAGTGACAATGTCCCCCAATTCACCTCGGACAAGTGGGTCACGTTTGCAAACAGGAATGGCATACTACTTCGGCACACCTCGATATATCATCCGGCCAGCAATGGACAAGTAGAAAGGTTCAACAGGGTGCTTATGGGCTCCATACAAGCGGCCATCACGAGGGGCAAAGACTGGGAGAAAGAAGTGCAAAGCACGATATGGGCGTACCGTATCACCCCCACCGGTATGGGGTACAGTCCCTTCCAGATCTTACGAGGAAGGCAACCCTTCACCAGAGACAATGTTGCGTGGCAGAAGAAGACCATCACCAGCAAATGGTCTCCGGCGGTGGTGCAACACAACCTGGAGAAGGCACAACGCATTTATACGGAACACTACAACCGCAACAAGAGGGTGAAGGAGACGGCGTTGGAAAAAGGGGAGTGGGTCAGAGTGAAGCTGGCAGTCCTGAAGCGGAAGGGAGAAAGCAAGTACTCCCCACCCCTAAGAGTAGAAGAGGTGTACGACCGGGCAGCGTTGGTCAGCGACGGAAACGTGTGGTCTCACGATCGCATGGCCAAGTGCAACAAAATCATACAATGGCCCCGTGAGGACACGGAAGGGGAAACCCTGACGGAAGGGCCGACAAGGGACGCAGGTACGTCCAAAAGAGAGCGCGGAGAGAACATGAGCGAAGAGCTGGAGAGAGAAAGAGACACACCAGGTGGATGGTCCCCGGGGGAAACGACCCGGGAAGACGGTGAGAAAGAAGAGAGAGAGGGCCAGGGTACTCCGGAAGGAACCGACGGAGGCCCGGTCGCAGAAGGAGGCCGAGAAGGACATTCCACACCGGTAAGACACACCCGGGTGGGGAGAGCGGTGGTGAGACCATCCAAGTTCAGAGACTATGAAATGGACTGACCACAAGGTCGGGGAAATTATGTTGGGTGGTATGAAAAGGGGGAGATATGTAGTGTCGCGGTCTAGTTGACGCGCACTACGTAAGGACGGCGAAGCGCGTAGCGGCCATTTTGGACGCTACTGCGCATGCGCGAGCATTAGCGTGTTGCGATAGACGGCGATCGGAGCGTGTTGCCCGGCGCTCTCTCGGAGTAGCGATATAAGTGATAATAAAGGCATCTACTTACCTCACAAGGCCTCCAGCAAGTTATTGGGGAACAGCAGCAAGCAGGCACAGCACCTAGCATCATTACAAATATAGTTACCTTAAAGATTTTATTATTCAGAAATCATTGAGTGCTTTTACCTGAAAACATAAGAATATGACTACAGGGCTGGAAGGGCCCTGCTGCATGCCTAGCAGTCAGATTAAACGAGAATTCCTGGTAAAGCATACTGTTATTACAGTAGTAAGTCTGATTGTCCAATCACATTACTAAGAAGCGTATTTGAAGTGGGGGCCCTGGGCCATTATTCTCTCTACTTAAAAACCTTTCTGCTCACAATGGGAGCCTGGGGGGCAGCCGAGCACAGCGAGGTCTGCCCCCCGGGCAGATTGGGAGGGGGGAGGGGGGGGAGGAGCCGAACGGCCATTTTGAAATAATTGGGCTACATTTGGGGATAGCCCAAATGTAGCCCAAATCCAGGGAAGTAGCCCAAGGGGTATTTAGGGAGTTGCGCGCTAGCCCAGCCACCATTTTAGGCTTGGTGACCTGGTGGCTGGGAGCGCTAGACACAGGACAGATACCTCTTGCGAAGCAGAACAGGCATGGCAGCAAACGTTGGAACTCGTTGCATATTTCAAATGCAGAAATGCGGGGTTCAATGTGCAACTGCAATAACTTACCAGTGTGTTTTGTGCTTTTTTCCTGGTTGTTTTCGTCACCAGCTTTGTGCCACAAATTAAAATTTCAAAAACTGCACAAAAGAGCGTCACATATTAAATCGAACTACACAAAGTTCTACAATGGTCTGATCAGCCTCCAGCCTAGCACCGTATTCTCCGTAGTGAAGACGTCTAGAATTTCACTTCAACTACGCTAACCAGCTGAATTTAATCAACTCTGTTGGCACAGACAATGAACGTTTTCCTGTTTTACCTTCATTCTTATTCAAGTAAATGAAAAGCTACTAACTTTGAAGTTGCTCAGTGGAATACTGTGCATAAGGCAGATCCGGAGCAGGCCAAGCTTCTTGAATGAATGAAGGTGTAGTGAAGCACATAAACGTATGTGTGTTCAGAAGGATTTATTACAAATAAACTGAATACAGGAACAAGCGAGTGCCAGGGACACGAACTCCGCTCTCCTCCTCAATTCTCGTCCTCTCCTCCCACGCTCTCGAACCCCCGCACCATAACATTCCCAATATGACATACTCGTGTTCCGTGACTAACCCCGCAAACCAACCTTACGAATATAATGGTACTTACATATACACAACACATCCCCCTTTCTTAACAACGCAAAGAAAGAACTAAGGTACAATTACAAACATACAAAAAAAACAAATAAAAGCAACATACAGAAAACCAGTAACACAAATATACTTCCACACCTCATGTAACATAATCCTTCAGCCATACTGAAGGAACCCTATTCCTTTTAGAACAATTAACATTCTGCGTATCAGAAACAGAACAGCCTTGAGCTGCTACAGAACCAATGGCAGAATCGTGGCCAACTTCAGGAACAACAGAATCATGGACAACAGGAGACCCTACCCCTCCCGTTGCAATTGAAGCAAAACTATTTTGAACTTCCTGTCCATTTGAAGATGCAGCGTTAGAATTAGCTTCCACAGAGTTGAACTCTTCCCCCAAACCATTGTCCGACAATAACTCAGCTTGCACCCCACTGTTTTGAAAAAAATCCTCCACCCAATCATCTCTTGAATGGGCATCAATCTGCTGTTCACTTTGTGCACTGCCGTTGTTAACATCTAAAGCCACATTCTTAAGATTCCACACTCTCCCATCAGTTAATCTCACAGAATTACAAAGAACTTCCACCACTTGTTTCGGTGCCTCAAATCTACTCTCCCCTTTTGACACTTTGATAGGTTTTTTCACTCGGACCCAATCTCCCACCTTTACAAAAGTAGGTTTTACTCCATGACGAACATCATACAATATTTTACTCTTTGTATGATTCAATTCTAACTCTTTTCTGGCTTGTGTCGGGGACCATTGTTGTACTTCGCCCTGAAAAGACCAAAAAGAATTGAACTTGCACCTCGGAACTCTGCCCCTCATCATAATAAAAGGAGACAATCTTGTAGATGTATGAGCAGTGATCCTATAAGCCCAAACCGCCTTCTGTACCTGTAACTTCCAATCCAATTGCTTATTCAAAGCTGCTTGAATGATCCCTTTTATCACTCTATTAAACCTCTCCACTGTTCCATTCCCACTAGGATTGTACAACGAAGTGGTTTTGTGTCTTATACCACACCTTTCAAAGTAATCTTTCGCCAATTTCGATGTAAATTGTACACCGTTGTCACTAAGAACGCAATTTGGAAGTCCTTCTGTCATGAAAACATTATCTAAAAACTCTAAAACCACACTAGTATCCACCTTTTCTACAATCCTGACAATTGGCCACTTGGAAAAAAGATCAATCAAAACTAAACCATATTCTTTTGCATCACCCACAGGTCCAAAAATGTCAATCGCTACTGTCTCCCAAGGGAGGTTGGGAATCAATCCTTCCGACATTGGAGGTCTTAATGTCTTGAAAGATTTATCAGCTGAAGAACAAACAGGACAGGATCTCACAAATCTTTCAATTTCATTGTCAATCCCAGGCCACCAAAAATCCTTTTTGACTACTAATTTAGTTCTGACAATCCCAGCATGCCCTTCATGACACAACTGCAAAATTCTTTTCCGCAATGATTTAGGTGGAATAATGCGGTCACCTCTCATCAAAACCTCTTTATCACTTGATAATTCCATACGCACCTCCCAGAAGGGTTTCAACTCTTCTCTAATTTTGTCTTTCTTGGGCCATCCCTTACACATAAAATCATCCACAAAAGTTAAATCACCGTCTTTATGACATTCTTCTAACCATTCTTCTTTAGTAATGGCTGGAGCACCTGAGTCGTGAACAAAAGCTATGCTGTAACTAGCCCAAGGATCATCAACACACTCCTCCAAGGGAATCGGTAACCTGGACAAACAGTCAGCTACCACATTATCTCTGCCAGGTACATAACACATTTTATAAATGAACTCCTTCATGCGCATTGATATCCTTGCTAATCTGGCAGAAGCTCCCACACTACCTTCAGTGGTCAAAATACGCACTAAAGGACGATGATCAGTGCGAATGGTTACCTGTTTACCCCACACGAAAGCACGAAAATGTTCTAGGCCCCAAGCGCAAGCTAAAGCCTCTCTTTCTATAATTGGGTACTTGCTCTCTGCAGGGGATAAGGCTCTAGAAGCAAACAAGATGATCCTTTCTTTGCCCCCATCAATCCCTTTCTGTGAGAGTACAGCCCCAAGCCCTTTATCACTCGCATCCGTAGTTAGTAAACAATCCAAACTAGGGTCAAAACTGATTAACGCAGTAACATGCTGTAAATCAGCTTTGATTAGTAAAAACTCTTTCTCACACTCAGGTGACCACTCAAACTTCACCTGTTTCTTTAAGATAGAACGAATTTTAAAATCCTTGGCTGCAAAGTTAGGTATATACTTGGCACAATACTCAGCCATACCCAAAAATGATTTGACTTCTTCTTTTGACTTAGGAGCAGGTGTCATCACAATAGTGTCAATCAATGAAGGTTTTGGTTTAACACCCTCCTCACTTATAACATGTCCTAAATATGAAACACTCCTCTCTGCAAATTTGCACTTGGATAACTCCACAGATAACCCCGCTTCTTGTAATGTGTGCAAAACCATGTGCAAAACAGTATCATGTTCATCTCTATTCCTAGTTGCCACGAGAATATCATCCTGAAAAAAGGAGACACCCTCTAAATTACCTAAGAGCTTGTGCATTAACCGCTGAAAAACAGCAGCTGCTGAAGCAAGCCCAAAAGGCATGCGCCTAAACTGATAACAACCAAAAGGAGTGATAAAAGCAGTCAACTTCCTTGATTGTGGTTCCAGTACTACTTGATGGTAAGCCTTCGATAAATCTATCGTGGAGAACCATGTCGCTCCTTTCAAAGATGACACCATTTCATTAATTCTAGGAAGTGGGAACTTCTCAACCATAATGTTATTATTTAAATGGCGCAAGTCAATGCAGAGACGGATTTTTCCATTCAATTTCCTTGCGACAACGACTGGAGAAATCCACTCTGAAGTGTCAATTTCCTCAATAACTCCCTTGGATAATAACTCTTGGAGTTCCTTACTGACCTCATCCCTTACTAACATAGGTATTGGTCTTACTCTATGTACCTTAGGTTCTGCATTGTCCTTAAGCACAATCCGGTGCTCAAATCCTTTGAGCGCCCCCAATTGCTCACTGCAAACGGTAGGAAACTCTTTACACAGGACATCGCCCATTTTTGTCGTTTCATCCATTATCAACACTTTTTCTTGGCTATTGGGGTCTAAAATGATATGTAAACTTTTTTGATCATGCCAGCCTAAAACAGATGGTCCGAGCTTAGCAACATACAGTTTGCCCCTAGCTAACCTTCCTTTAAAAAGAAAAGTAAGCCATCTGTAACCTAGCCTGTCTATTTTTTCCCCTGTGAAGCTTACCGGGTTAACATCAGAAAGATTGAGATGATCCCCTATCTTATCCACAAAATTCTTCTTCCATATCTCTTCACATACAATAGTGTATGGTGATCCAGAGTCAGCATACACTTTCGTAACCACACCACCTAAGGACACATCACAAATTGGTTTGTTCTTTAAAAAACTGTCTTGAATGTTCAAAACAAAAGTCTCCTGTAAGTTATTGACCCCAACATCCTCCCCTTCTACAATGCCTTCTGTGTCATGTGCATCCTCACACACATACTTAATATTACTGCGCCTACGGCACATTTTGCTAAAATGACCTAATAAGCCACATATTCCACATTTCTTCCTCAGAGCAGGGCAATTCTTGCTAAAAGCTAAATGTTCACTGCTGTCACAACGATAACATTTTCTTGTCTCCAAATTCTTGTTACTAGTAACAAAATTCCTTGACTGATTAGGCCATCGTCCAGTAACTCTTTGACTTTGGTTCTTATTTGGGACCTGTAACTTAAAAACCCCAGAGGAGTCTTTCATTGGATCTCTCTCAGATTCCTTGAAAACAGTCGCACATCTACCAGACATTTCTGACTTTCTCATAATAGCTAACACATCCTCCAAAGGTGCATGTCCATTCACCCACAATCGATCTTGAATAGGTGAATTATTGTTGTGTACAATTAATTGGTCTCTGATAAAATCGTCATGGAGATCACCAAATTTGCAATCAATGGCTAATTTTTTTAGGTCGTCAAGCCATTCATCTACCAATTCCTCTTTGTTCTGCTTCCTCTGGAAGAATTTATGTCTCGTTACACCAATGCACACTTTTGGCGCAAAATATTTGTCCATATCTTTGAGTGCACCTTCAAAAACATCTAAACCAGCCACAACTGTCTTAGTCATACGAGAATACGTTTTTATTCCCATGGGTCCTAATGAATGAAGAAGGATTCTTTTTTTTTGTTCTGGCTTCATTTTGCCTACCTCGTCGATCGCACCTACGTAGTTTAAAAAATATTCCTTCCATTCAATCCACTTCATATCCGGCTGTGTGCCATTCACCCAAAAAGGATGAGGAGAACTGATGCTGAAATTTTGTTGTGCCATTGTCCCCTCCGTTAAGGACTCACATGCAGTAGAACTTTCACTTTGATCTCCTTGATCCATAAAACTTCTTTATATACTTATAGAATATTTAAATTATTCCTTTCTTGCCCAAGACGTTATGATAAAGCTCTGCTCCTCCTTCACTATGCTCGATTACAATCACGAAGTGAAAGAAAGGTACACAACTAAATAATTAATGTCCAAATACATGCCCCGACAGTCTCACCTGTTCCTGTTTATGTCCGTAATAAACTTCTTGCTTTAAAGACTCAGGAAGCTTCCACTCGCAGCGTTAAGGGAAAACTCCACCTGCGATAACTAACACACACAGTAGACCGGCATCATCCCAAACAAAGATGGCCGCCACGCAAGCTCCTGAGGCGTGAACCAACGTGCTAGCGTTACACATTAGTGTTTCAAGTGCGCGAGAATGCGTAGACAATAGATGGGTGCGCGCTCAGCGTTAGAACTCCCTCAGCGTCCGAATGATGCCTCAAATGGCCGTTGCAACCGTCGTCACAAGAAAGTCTTTTAAGGTAAACTTGAGAAATAAATTCTTCATACCTCTATCTTCATTTGTAGAATTCTTTTTTTTCTCCCTCACAAGTGTGCCGATGCGCTTCTGTGATAATGTCTCTCAGACTTCAAACGTGATGTTAACACTTGCCAGTTGGAAATGATGCTTCAAACTTTTCCTCTTTGAAGTTTCCGAATCCCGATCGTCGCCAGTGTAGTGAAGCACATAAACGTATGTGTGTTCAGAAGGATTTATTACAAATAAACTGAATACAGGAACAAGCGAGTGCCAGGGACACGAACTCCGCTCTCCTCCTCAATCCTCGTCCTCTCCTCCCACGCTCTCGAACCCCCGCACCATAACATTCCCAATATGACATACTCGTGTTCCGTGACTAACCCCGCAAACCAACCTTACGAATATAATGGTACTTTCATATACACAACAGAAGGCTTTCTCAGGAGACAACCGTGCTGAACAACTTTTTGCTGTGACGTAATTGCTTTTGTGACGCCTCTTCTCCTCCAGCAAGAATATATGAGGTCACTTGCGCAATAGTGAAAATCGTCCTGCTTTCCGGTGCATTAGCGCTAGACACAAGCTGACAGCACGCAGACTCCACAGTCATGAAAGTAATTCATGGAAAGTGTGGAGGGGCGGAAACGTTAAAAGAGATCGCCTTCACTGGAGACAGGGAGGTGTCAGGAAGCTGCGAGTTCTCTAAATCTGTGGGAAAGAAAAGCATGCCTAACGGGAGAGTGGTGGAGGAGGGGTAGCATCTGCTCCTGCGCGCGTGGGGCGGACTATTATCCGACGCACAGAAAACACCAAAAACTGTGGCAGCTGCAAGGTACTAGAGAAGTGGCGTGAACAGAGCTCAGGTTTAATGACGAAAAAAATAACACTGGTCTTCAAAGTAATATTATCTAATAATACAGACATGAGTAACATGTTTTAAAATGAACTCGGAGGTCCGATGAAGGTGGCAGACAGGTTACCTGAGTTTAGCGAGCATAGCCAAAGGAAAAAAAGTGATCGCTTTTGAAAACAAAGCCACGAGTGGTGCGCGCGCCCCATATGGTTTCAATTATCGCGCCAGTGTCTGGGCACGATAATTGAAACCATATGGCAGGAATGCGCGTAATAGACACCAATCGGCCATGGGCTGAGCAATGCGCCCACCTTTGGCCTATTGTGTGCTATTTTAAAAACGAACACGCAGGCAAAGGCCAATAGCAGGCAACAAAAGTAAAAACACACGCACTAGAATGCACAATTCCAGGGTCCATTTCAGAAACCCGGACAAACGGACTCTCGCCCGTGCGAGCACTGCTCCGCAGTGCAACGCAGGGCGCGTGCCCTAAAAACACGTCAGTGGGGCGAGAATCATGGATGTCATTGAGTCACCAAAATACTTAGGCTAGCAGAAGTGACACCACATACCCTTTGACCTTAATGACATCACAGGAAGGGACATCATATGTCCTTTCAGCCTGAATCTTCCTAGGAGGTGATGTCACATGATCTTAACCCTGAAAACATCACAATAATTAACACGTCTGAATTACCATAATAACGGCCTGATTAATATAACAGCACAAGTGTCTGCTGTTGATACCACCTATATTCGAGTGCTGAAATCATCTTTGAAAGTTGTGGGCCATAACACAATACCTGCCCTAGATTATAACAAGCGAAACGGGTGAGCCAGATCTCTTTTAAGGGGTTTTGGGGACTTGGGGTTCTCCAATAAGTAATATAAGAACAAATAGGTCAAATAGTGTATCCAAAAGCACAATTTTCACATAGAATTGCTAAAAAGCCATGAGCTATGATTGGGCACTATTTATATAGTCAGGACCTTTGTGTTATGCCAAGCCAATGAAGTCTGATGCTCCAGATTCTTTCAAAACGTCCTGTGGGTGCCCCTACATGTCAAAAAGTTAACACCATTGTGCCAAGACCCGCATTTTGTCATGAGTGCCCTGTGATGCCAAAAACTGCATACAATATGAAGTTCCAGATATTTTTCCATTAATGTCATCCACATTCCCTGTGTGGCCCTTCTGGCAAAGATTACCTCTAGTACGTCAGGTCCACTATTTTGTCATGGGTGCCACCCCCACCTCTCATAGGCCACAGCGGTCCACCCTTATGCCAAGAATTGTTTCCAGTGTGCTACAACCAGCATTTTGTCACATGTACGTCCTATTCCAAGAACTTCCTCGAGTATACCAGCACCAGCATTTTCCAAGTGTCCCATAGACAAGAATGTTTTTTTGTATGCAAGTACCGATAGCTTCCTATGCTATGACTGCTCATTATGCCAAGAATTAGCTCCAGTATGCCAGCCCCAGCTATTTACCATGGATGTCTCATATTCCAATATTTCATGTAGAATGACAGTGCCAGTATTTTGCCATAGGTGCCTGTGATTTCAAGATTTGCCTCCAGTTTGCCATCACCAGCATTTTGCCATGGGTGCCTCTATAAGCAAAGGGCAAACTACAAGCAGAGCACCACACTCTCACTCATGCTCACTTACATTAACTCATTCTCACTCACTACCTGTCACTGACTGACACTCACTCACTCATTCACACACACTCTCACACAAACTCACGTTCTCTCACACACAGTCTCCACCACCAGTGTGCACACAACAGGCATTAAAAAGCATTTTTACTTACCATAGCTGCCAGCAAAGGTCCCATTCCAGCCCCTAGTGCTTAGTACTGTTTTATTACACTACTAGTAGATAATACACTATTTTCATTAATAGTAACATTAAAAAGTGGCAGAAAACAAGGATGGCGGAGCCCCAAGTCACCCCTGTGTTTTTGGTGCTAATTTTGGCACCCTTGAGTCCAAAAACTAAGAGTCGCAAAGGCAGTGCTAGGGTTTGTAACGGATAACCAGGGGTCACTAATGTGACCCCTGGAGAGTCCTAAATGACCTATGCTAAGAACATTCTGGGGCTGATTACGATGGCGGTTGGACCGCAACCGTCGGCTCGTCGATTGCTTTCTGACCGCTATCTGCTGATGCGTTCAATGCATCAATCAGAGGCAGCAGGTCGAGGTACCGTCCGATGTTTTATTACGGGCTCAAGGAGCTCGTTGGACCGTCGGAACACACCATATTCCCCTTATGATGTCAGAGCCAGGCTCGGTTCCGCCGTCGGAATTATGATGGCAGTTTCCGACAGCTATTTCATGTCAGCCTTTCCAATATGTAAAGGCTGTCGGTAAGGGTCTTTGCGGGCCCTAGCTGGGTCCCCTTCCCCCCAGTCCTCCATAATAAGGTCTGGGGGGCACCTCAACATCACTTCACTGTGTGGCAGGCCCCGCATGGTGCCTGCCACATGGTGCAGGGATGTTTGCAAACCTCCATTCTGCAATCAAAGCTTGTGCTGCAGTCCTATTTCACCCCCACACAAGCTCTATTGTGGAATGGATGTTTCTGACCGCCCTATGGGTGGTTACATCCAAATCATGCAGGCAGAACCGCCAAAGTAAGGTTGCACGGTTACGTCCGCAGCGGACATCATAAGAAGGCCCTTTATATTCAGCGCACACAACAAAGAAGATTGATGGTATCTATTAATTTAGCATTATTGTGATGGGGGTTTACATGGGAGTTGGAGCGCAAAACATAGAACACAGAATTGAGTACTGTCATGGTGTGTTAACAGATACATGGCGGACGTTTACAAAAGGGATCATGCATTAGTTATTTGCTGCTCATTACCAGTTTTCGTCATACATTCATACGAACAATGCAGTAGTCCATTTTAGGTGTATAGTGTGAGGCTCTACGGGTTAGTGGCGCTTCCCATCCATATGTTCTATACAAAAAGTCTGATTTGCCTTTGTTGCCAGTTCATCTAGGCTACAGGTCCCAGTCCATCTAGCCCTGGGTTTGATCATTTGACAGTTCAGTTACACACACACCTCTTGATCATGATTTATGCTGTGCTATAGCACTGTATTGCCAATAGCATGCCTTTGCAGCGCTATGGGTTTCAGGTACCTGCACAACCTGCTCATGAGGATTCCGCCACAGACCGGAATCAGATTTCTGTTTGAGTAGGGTCAATAGTAGAAGTGCTGCGGTTAGTAGCCTGTGTGTATTTTAGGTTGCAGGTGTGATGTAATGATGTGGGCTTGGTTGGTTGACAGCTCACCGCACTATCCCACTAGCGTGGATGGCTTGTGGTTCTCCATACCAATGAAATGAATGGCGCTGATGAGTTTAGTGATGTTTGCAGTGCTGATGGCTTAGCTTGTCCTCTCACAATTGTTTCCCTTGTGAACGGCATGAACCATGGTTAAAACTGTGGGAGAGGAGGGGTAGTTAGAGGAGAACCCTGGGGGCGTCACACCTGTAATGCAGACGTCCAGGCACATCCAAAACAAGGGTGGCATTTCCACCATCAAAATCTGTCTGTGAAGGAGAGACGTGTTCCAAGCCCACGAGCGATCAGGTTTGTGCAAGTGTATCAATTAGGACTTTGTAAACAATAACTCGTCCCAAATGTTGTTTTTCCCAGGATTCTGGTACTCACAGACTTGTGATCCTTTCATAAATAAAAAATCACGCCTAGCACGGGAAGGCCTGAGATCTGCCTTCGATATGAAAGGTAATGAATTGCAAGGGATAAAGACAAATAACAAACGTCGTTGAAGTCAATTGATTCAACTTTTTATCATGATAAACTATTTACTAGATGCAGATAAGTTAGGAGCTGTAGAACCTTCAATCATGCACGCAGAAAAGACACACACGCACACGCATACGCACACACGCAACTGGCGCAGCACGTGCAGCAATGCAAGCTTCCCTCTGACACTTGGAGAAGCTAGCAATGTAAACTACTTAACTCACGCACACACAATTCAGCACAGACAGGCACAGTGCAAGCATTCCTCGCCCACGAGCATCTTTGAGGTCTTATATTACAATGGGTTCTTTTAGAGAAGTGCAGCAGATTTCACAAGACACATAAACCATCCAGGGAGATTGAATCAGCACAGCGGGGCAAGTCTGCAAGAGAATGTGTATGAAGCGTGAGAGGCTGGTAAAGAGACGGTTTAGGCATCACTGCTCTGTGCAGACACCCAAAGCACACAGGCAGCAGACATGTACCACCTGCATATATCTATATGTTACATTGTGCACTTTGTTGGCGAGGTGCCCTCTTTAACACGTGGTCATCCTTATAATGCACACAATTTATATGCAGCATGCCATACATCACATCTCCTTGTTCATCCTATTATTCTTAAGAATATGCGACGTTACGTTGCATGCTTTTATCCCGCATGCCATTACAACGCGGTCATTACAATGACCGTGTTGAAACAACGCATGCCATTACTCCGCAAGTCGGAACAACGACTTGCTCTGGGGGGGGGGAGGGGGTTAGCGCTGGATGTTGGGATAGTTAAATTGACTATTCCAACTCCTGTGTGTGCAACAGTAGGGAAGGTGTTGGATTTTAAATCCAACACCTTCTGACCCCTAGAGCAAGTCGCTGTTCCGACTTGCAGGGAAATGGCATGCCTTGTAACAACGCAGTCGTTGTAACGACTGCGTTGTAATGGCATGCGGTGTCCCAGTTTCGTGGTAAACGATGTTTACAAATTCCTAATGATGATGAAAGACAGCTAAAGACAAATAATTCATTTTACAAATATTCAGGATGTTTGAGTTCGAGTACACAGACCACTAACCCACGGTCAAGCTAAATACTATGCAGAGGTGAAGCAAGGGCACCTCCAAGAATAGGGTGTGATGGCTCAGTGGACTACAGCATTCCCTATAGGAATTGGCCTTTGAGTCAGCGGTGACAGGTTAAACTTGGTAACAGCAAATATCTGTGATTTCAGCACTAAAAAGCATACAGTGGAAATATACACCCTCTGCTAAGGAGAGCCAAGCAAGGGGAAAGGGGTTATGGCTAACCAAGCCTTGTACCTAAGCATGGGCTTTGCCGTAGTACAACTAGACACAAGTATGCATCTTTGATTTATACAGCCACTCAACATCAACGGTATCTGTAGTGTTCCCTGGGTCTGACAAGTTCACAATAACTATTAGAGATATCCCAAGTTGTCTTTAGTAGTTAATCAATTCCTGTGTTTATTTCTTTGTTTCCTAGGGCTTGAAGTTATGCCTTTATAATAAATAGGCAAAAAACACAGATGATGGACGGAATGCAGAGCAAATGAAACATTCACCCCCAGTCAAGAAATCTGGGTTAAATCCATCATTCTTTTGCTCAACATGCCATCCCAGTTTAGACCCAGCCGTATGCAAATCAGTCTTCACCCTGTGCCTCATGGGAACAGTCCAGCCCAAACTGCCAAGCCAGGTTCTCCATGGACCAGAAACAAGCATCCTGGGACCGGTTTTGGGGCATCACCCCTCATCAGCCATGCAAGCTTGAACCCAGTGGCACAGTGAGCCTGGGGCCCACGTCTGGGCATACCCCGCGCACTTAGGGTGAGAAAGCAAAAGACACACAGATGATGGACGGAATGCAGAGCAAATCAAACATTCCCCCAGTCGAGAGATCTTGGTTAAATCCATTGTTCTATTGCTCACCATGCCACCCCAGTTTAGACCCAGCCATATGCAAATCAGGCTTGACCCTGTGCCTCATGGGAACAGTCCAACCCGAACTGGCAAGCCAGGTCCTCCCTGGAATAGAAACAAGCATCCTGGGACTGGTTTTTGGGCAGCAACCCTCATCAGCCAGGCTAGCTTAAATCCTGTGGCACAGTGAGCCCGGGACCAACGTCTGGGCATACCCGGCGCACTTAGGGCAAGAAAGCAAAAGACACACAGATGATGGACAGAATGTAGAGCAAATCAAACATTCACCACTAGTCAAGAGATCTGGGTTAAATCCATCGTTCTTTTGCTCATCATGCCACCCCAGTTTAGATACAGCCATATGCAAATCAGTCTTGACCCTGTGCCTCACGTGAACAGTCCAGCCAGAACTGCCAAGCCAGGTCCTCCATGGACCGGAAACAAGCATCCTGGGACTGCGACTATCTCTGAATCACAATTAGGAAATCGGTACTCCTAATGTATGAAACTCTTTTGAGTTTCATTAGCTAATCCTAGTGGGTCACAAATAGACCTACCTCATGCAAATTAATGAGGTATGGTGCAATTTGCAACCCATTAGGAATCACAGCCATCACAGGGATGGTGGCCTGCAGAGGTTAGCAGACCACGTCTGTGATTGCTTTTTTTATAAAGCAATCTTTTATTTTTTTTAATGAAGCCCATTTTACTTAAAGGAAAATGGGATACATTTGTAAAGAAAAAAGAAAACTTGGCAGTTTTAAGAGTAGGCAGTGGTCTGTGGGAGCAGTGCCTGCTCCTTTAAATATTTTTACTTACATTCTCATAACATTCGCAAATGGTTTGCCACCACTTTTAAACTGTTTTGTGAGCGGAAGTCAGTTGCAGAACTGTAATGCATACCATACCAATTCAGTATTTGGAAGGGAAGCCCAAACACGCCCCTTCCAAGTACCAAATCGCAAATGCAAAATGGGTCAGATGTACAAAAAAGTCAGTCTACGATTTCCTCATTGCGAATTTTTGTGATTTGAAACTAAGAAAACGCAAACAGCTATGTACAACAGTGTCTCTGACACTGTTTGCGATTCCCAATGGGTCACTAATGGACCTGCCTCATTAATATGCATAAGTCAGGTTGCAATTTGCGACCCATTGGGAATGGCTACAATCAAGGCGAGTCGGACCATTTGCGAATGGAAAAATGTTTTGTGCATCTTGACTTGACCCCAGCCAGACAGACATCCTGTACAGGGGAAGGCGAGGGAAGAATATCTACAATAGCTAATAGGGTTAGATGGCGATATGGCGGTCCAGAGAGTAATGATATACTCTGGTATATAACTATAGGTCAATATTACTGACGTCGACATAGTGTTATGCAACCGGGGGTGAAGGGGTTAAAGAACATCCCGTTTCCTGCTCACTAACTAGGATTCTTCACAGCTTATACACAAAGGCCTCAAGATGCTGATGGACAGGAAGCAGGGCTCCCTTGGCATAAGTGCTTTCAAGAGCAGCACCTTGCACAAGCACTGCACATCTTTGCAAAGCACATCGACTTGCACACAGAGCGCGTAATTGCTTTCTTTTTTGATGTCTACTTAGAAGAGCCGAATGACGCAAAAAGGTCTGAGCAGGCTCAGCTGTGTCGAAGAAATCTTTAGGGCTGTGAGATTAAAGAAAGTGCTCGTAGTGGTAGGGTGACCTCTGGCTTCCTCTTCAGATAGGCCACAACGAGTTTTAACCAGTCCCATCTGCTTGTTGAGCAACGAAGAGAGCCCCTTGGAAAGAATCCATGCTAGTGACGTAATGTTTATAACTCCCATCTATAAACATTGAATTTGTGAGAGAGTTTTGGGAGGTTACTGGAACAAATGGAGTAAGGCGAGTATTGTGGCATTCATGCTAGTATTGCCTAAGCTTACGGGGTGCGCCTGGGGCTGCACCTGGTGGCGACAATGCTTCATGAGTATTTTGAGTGCACGGGAAGGGTGTGCAATATCTAGGAATCCTGAAAAAAAAAATCCCATAAACTGTGCTTTGGAATTTATAGGGTGCAATTAATTCTCTCTTTTAACACAAAAATGAGTCTTGGCAAGCAGGTTTTGGTGCGTTCTACACCAACCTTTGCTTGTCGGAGTATTTACCGGGGTTTTCCCCTGGCATACCTTTAAACATATTTGACCTGTCAAAATGTACTTGGGCAAATTCCAGGGTGCCAAGTATATCATAACTCATATACTTTGGCTTACTTATAATGTTAGTGCCCGCACAAATTGGGGCATGTGTAGGGATCTGAAAAAAAAAGGACAGACACTTATAATCAGTCCTTAGGTGTAGCACAGTGCTTAACTTGTTAAAACAAATTAAGTGCAGGGAGGGGTACAATGTTTTTCGCAGGACCTCACCACAGGCTCCGACGAGAGCCTAACGGCCAGAGCTGCCAACTTTGGAGCGGGGAAACCAGGGGGCTCATTATGATGGCGGAAGGACCGCCACCTCCGGGGTGAGGTACGCCGGCCCTGCGTACCGCGATTCTGCCACTGCCATATTATGATGGCGGTGGGATTCAGACCGCCCCAGAACTGCCCAAGTCAACCGTTATGATTGCCCGGCGGAGCGGTCTGTATCCACAAAATGGTGGTGGTGCCTAGCAAGCACCATCCGCCAAATTATGATGCGGTCTCCAGCCAGCCTTTCCACGGCGCTGCAACCGCCGTTAAGAGGCAGGCGGGGTTTGGTTTTGGGGGCCCGTTGTGGGGTCCCTTGTGGTGGGGGAGGTGAGGGTGCACTGGGTGGGTACCCATGGTACCCCCCAACATTTCACTAAACCAAGTGGCAGGCAAAGTGTAGTGCCTGCCCCGTAGTGCAGTGAAATGCACAACATGCTCTTTTTGGCATCGCGACAGTGCTGCTGTCAGCAACCACTGCAGCAATGTTAATGGTGCGGAACAAGACCGCCGCGGTGGCAGTCCCATCATAATAGAGTATGCAGGACCGCCGCATGCATGGCGGGCGGTCCCAGTTCACGCCACCGTGGCGGACGGAGCCAGTCCGTCCCCCATCGTAATGAGTCCCCAGGTTCAAGCCTCGTCATTGGCGCAACATCCTGTGATTCTGGGCAAAATACTTAGGGCCCGATTCACAGAACTAACTTAACTTAAGACAAAATCCTAAACTTACTACCATTTTGGTATTCACAGAAGGCACTTACTCATTTTGGTATTCACAGAAGGCACTTACTCATTTCGGTATTCACAGAAGTTAGGACTCGTAACTTTAGGACTCCTAAATGCCTTCTGTGAATACCGAAAGCCTTAAAATTAGGATTTTTCTCAGTTTAGTAGTAGTATAGTTAGGACTCCTAACTTTAGGACTCCTAAACTGAGAAAAATCCTAATTTTAAGGCTTTCGGTATTCACAGAAGGCATTTAGGAGTCCTAAAGTTACGAGTCCTAACTTCTGTGAATACCGAAATGAGTAAGTGCCTTCTGTGAATACCAAAATGAGTAAGTGCCTTCTTAAAGTCTTTCCATTGCCCTTCTACAACTCACTGAAGTATGCAAATGACTCCTTGGTTAACCACGCCCACATGTTGAGGACAAAATCCGATGGAGATATGAATTAGAAAAATTAGATGTAAATAAACAAATCAGAGGTTGTGAAGAAACATAAAATATTGTGCAATACTAACTACTTATAGCCAGTGCCTTTCTAGGGTTCAGGTGGCTACAGTCTTTCTTTAACCACATCTAAACAGACATAATGGAAACACATGGCTGTCGATTGCCCAAAAAGGCCACAATAGCAGAAAAGACAAAACGCACTCCTTGGCTATCAGTGACATCACATAACTGACCTCGTGTCCTGTCCTTAAACCCTCACCAGCTCCAATTTGCAGCTGAGGAGCTAGCTAAGGGACAAAGTACATAAAGTAAACAGGGCTATTTGAGACATATTTAATTTTTGTTCCTGTGCCAGGCTTCAGGATCCTTTAAATCAAGGGGGCAGGGCTAGAGACAGTAGACGGGCAGCCAGAGATAGCAGCATCTTTCCCTGGCTGCCCCTCACTGACGTTATAAACAGGTATGCAATAACTCATTCTCACTGAGTACTGGTGTAAAATTTGCAGCACATGAAACTGGTGCTTTACTTTAGAAAATCAACTACTGCATACTTTTTTGGGTAACGCCTGAAAAGTTATTTTACAGCTGTTGCACTTCTGGTGACAGGATGTAAATATTTATGTTGGAAACATGGCCAGTTCATCCTATAGGAACGCCCATCAGGAGTTTGGAAACCAGCCACGGAAACTATAATTGGACCTTTAAAAATGGCCGAGAAGCGGTGCTGATGAATCTTTCCTTGCAGGCTAATGATCTTGAGCCATTCCATCCTCATGTACAGAATAATGACCACCCTGACACCTCCTGTTTCTTTTCAGAAGAGGTGCACACTTGGAGTTAAGATGCCCGGTTGACAAAGCATAACAGTTTGTTGTTTCTCAGGTCTATGTAGTTATAAAAAAGTTTCAAACTTCTTTCATCTAAAGACATTGCTGGGGATTCATTGAACTCTTGATAAGAAGTTTAAAACAGTCATTAGTCAAGGCAATACATGGAGTTGTAAAAGAAGAACAGCAACTTGAACATATGCCATTGACTTTTGATGTAGTAGCCCATTTGAGTCAATGTCACTTTTTAAAGAGTCAGTATGATTTTACAAAAGTGTGTAATACTTATTCCTTTGTGGTTACTGGTAAGAACTCCTTTTAAACCCCTTTATCCCAAGTGAAAGACTAAGGGGCATGTGTAAAAGCCCCTATTGCCGCCACAACTTCATTTTTATCAACGTTATGGTGGCGATAGGGGCTTAGCCTTATTTACAAGGCAGTGTTAAGCCACTTAACATGACTTAACGCTGCCTTGTACATAAGGCTCCTGTTGGTAGTGGGGGTCTTTGGCCCTTACCGCCGTCACCAAATGCTGGAGGCGGGAGTCCCTGTCCCACACCGCTGTTGTCAGATGCGAGATCTGGACCCCTCGTTTCAACGTTAGGCTAAGTAAGGACACCATCTGAGATTGCCCTGCTCACCCCCTTGGTAGCTTGGCATGAGCAGCCAGGCTTATCTCCAAGGCACGAGTGTACAGTATGTGCAACCACACTCACAGCAACCCACTGATGTCACCACAAATAAACTCCACACACGTTTTTATAAAACAAGTATAATCTTTATATAAGATGGTATACGATATGACCACACGCTACAAAACCAACATATAATAATGGGTAGTATACTTCAGGGGGATTGGTTGGTTCTAATCCCAACCACCGCTTCTAAACAACAGCTACGTTTACTTCTAACCGTTCCCAAAAGGTTAGGCAGGTCGTATTGCTAGAATCACACATGTTGACAAAGAAAAGAAATACTGCAATGCGTAACGATATACACCCGTACTGTGCACTAGAGAAACAATACCATACGTAGCGCCACAATCATGTACTTTGCAACAGAAGGAATAATGCAATGCGTATCACTACCAGCATACCCTGTGCAAGGAAGAAACAAAGCAATGCGTCACGCTACAATCATGTACAGTGCAATGGAAAAACAATGCAAGGTGCCACGTAATATTCCTGGACTATGCGGTGAATAAATAATGCAATGCGCCACGTTACAATTATATACTCTGCAAGGGAAAAATAACGCAGTGCGTAGCGCACCCCACATGTAGTTTGGCAGGCACAATTAAGGTCAGACGTCATACGACAGTTCGATAGTTCGTTAGCAGTAGTAATACAAAGTGTAATATGACAGTTTAGGTGCTCCATTAACAGTTGCCCCCAATCCTGGCTCAATGATGACACAAAAGTACCGCTTCTCACTCTGGCCCCAGTACTGCCCCTCCTTGGGTCAGCACGGGCCTAGATCCGAGACAAAGCAACAGACTCGCGCAGCTGACAGAAGCGAGAGGCCGAGAGAGTGTCCTTCCGGGCCCGCACCCCACCCCAGGTGGTGATTCACGTTACCTGGGGGGGCGCGACCCCACTCTCCTCTACTCATTCAGCAACTTGGGCCTTGATCCAGAACTTCGTCAAATGGGCACAGCGAGCTCGGGCCGGCGGTTCAGCTCCTCCGGGGCTGCCGGTCCGGGCTGCTACTGCTTCACTCCGAGAACCCGATGACCTGGCCCTCTTTCCGGCGGTCTCAGTAGGCACCGAGACCCGCCCTCAGCACTGTGGAGACCTACTTCGATTCGGTGCACACACCACCCAGGCACTCCTCACCAGCGCCTGTGGTTGCACCGCAACACGCACTCTGCGTGTCCGAGACTCACTTCTTCTCCCGGTGGACACAACGACCATGCGCTCCTCACCAACGCATCAGCTGCACCACTACATGCTCCTTGCACGTCCGAGTCTCCTCACTTCTTCTGGTGCACACAACGACCTGGCGCTCCTCACCAATGCCTCGGCTTGCACCACGACACACACCCGGCATGTCCGAGTTTCACTTCCTCGCTCTGTGCACACAATGACCAGGCGCTCTTCATCAACGCCCTGGCCACACCCCGACATGCTCCTTGCGTGCCCGCGACTCAGTTTACTCTTGTGTGCCCACGATCACAAGGTACGACTTCTGAGGGTCTCAAGCAGCAAAAGCAAGCGCACACCGCGTTGCTTGGGACTTCTCCGGAAACTTTTATGTTCCTGTGTTTCCAAACAGGGAGCTGTTAGACCTGGCACCTTGGCGTGAGTTTCCCTTCCACTTTTTGCTGATGTGCCTCATTGTGTTTTGTTGGTGTTAGCTGCTCGGGGCACTGTGCCACTGCTATTCAGTGCCACAGTGCAAATGCTCCCTTTGAAAAGTGTATACATTGATTGGTGTCCATGATTGGTTCATTTGGTTTACTGTCAGCCCCTAGTAAAGTGCACCAGGAGTGCCAGGGCTTGTAAATACAAATACCGCTGGTGGGCTTGCAGCACTGGTTGTGCCACCCACAGAAGCGGCCTAGTAAAATGTGTCTAGGGTCTGCCACTGCAGAACCTGCGCGCAGTCTGGTACTGTCGCTCTGATTGCGCAAGTGCACCCACTTGCCAGTCCCTAAACCTTCCCTTAACTACATATTAGTCACCCCTCTGGTAGGCCCAAGGGCAGGGTGCATTGTAGGCATAAGGTAGGACATGCCCTGATGTGTGTGGCATGTTCTAATAGTGAATTACAGCCATTTTCGTTTTTCACTATTGAAGGCTACCTGCTCTCCATAGGCCAGAATGGGCTGCTGGAATTACTACACGCTGTAATCCCAGTGGACTCATAGAGCATGGTAGAAAGTCATGTTTAGTACGCCTGAACTCAGAATAATAAAGTTAGTATTTACTGACCTGGCCATTTCAGTCCGCCTCTGCTGTGTGTGTGTGTGTTCTGCCTAGCAACAGTGAAGAGCAGGGCTGGGGAATTCCAGGGGACAGGCTGGCTGCCAGGTGGTGGGTAGAGAGATTACACCAGGATGGGTGGGAGGAGTACCCCTTGACTCTTGAATAGACCTGTGCTCTCCCTCCACAAAGCCGGCTCCGCCCCCTGTGGAGCGGCTGATGTCTCTGCCCTTCTGATGAAAGGAAAGAGCAGAGTCACCACAGCAAAGTGCTCCAAAACTGGACTGAACCAGGCCCAGGCCCCCTGGCGACAAAGGACAAAGGATTTGTGCTTTAAAAGAGGGAGCCCTGCTCCTAAGAAATCAGATCTTGGTTACGCAACGACGAACCTCTGCCTGAAGGAGAAGGACCTTGAAAAGCTGAAGGAGGAATACTGTCTCTCTGCCTGAGAGACTGGCCTGCAGTGGGTGCCTGTCTGCTGGAAGGGGAGGAAAAGACTACAGAAAAAGACTTTGAATCAACTTGTGCTAAACAATCTCCAAGGGCTTGCTTGTGAACTTGCCCCCTGACCTGCGCCCCAGGAACAGTGGGCGCAACCTATCCCCCAGAAGAGGAGAAGTAGCTGGACGCAATCCCGTGACGTTGATCCCCAGAGAACCTGTGTGCCTCTCCCCCTTTCTCTACACCGCGACCTTTGCCACCTGGGACTACCACGAGCACCGCAAGGACCTGCCTGGTCCAAGCACCGCAAGTACCAGCCCCTCCGAGCCGTAGCTTGCAACGCGGAGAAAGGCACCTGAAGGCCTGCGCACCGAGCCTTGGCGACCCTGTGCCGTCGAGATCACCGCGAGGCCCTGTGCACCCTTGTGATCAAGTGAGAAGCTGATCGCGCTGCAAAGCGCTGAGAATTGCCCCGGAGCTGCTCTCCCCTCCTCTGCCCTTGGTCGTGTGGCTGAGACCTTCTTCGGGTGCCCCACGAAGCACCGCCGCCCTCTGACTGCGAGGGACGACACCGCGACATGTGACACCGCTCCGAGGAACCCCGAGGCCGCCATGACCATCCCCGTGCAGAGCAAAGGTATTTGTGGCTTTGCGCGCTAAAGTACGGCCCGTACTGAACGTCGTACGAGCCGTACCTGCATTGAGAGTATTTGGGGATTGTGGTGCACCTTGTACGAGCCGCACCGGCCTTTGCCATATTTAAGACTGGTGCCCCGTGGTACGAACCGTACCCGCCGTAGCTGGAACCGTACTGCCTCTGAAGCCTCCTAGTTTGAGCCGTACCTGCATTTCACCTACTTGTGTCTGGTGCGTAGTTCGCACCGCACTACCATCGTTCGCACGGTACGGGTGCTGCCGCCTGTGTACAGCGCGTCTCCTTCACTGTACGGACCGTACAGTATTGAAAAACCTTGCCGGCGCTCACACGGGAAGCGTGGGACTTGGCAAGCGAAGCTTGTTCGATGCGGACCGACGTAGTTACGGCCCATCTGGTTCGAGGCCGGTAGACGCGTACCTCACGCGAGAAGCGTGAGAAACGGCACGACGTACTAGAAAAGCGGTAAGAAGCATACCTGAGGCGCTACGAAGCGCACAACCCCCAAAAGGAGCTTATTTTTAATAGAAAAGTGCCATTATAAGAACTGTGGACTGCCTTTAAGCCTTTAAAGAGTAACTGGAGTAATATTCACCAAGAGAACTGTATTTGTGCAACCTGCCTGCAAGAAACCTTTTATATAAAGACTTCTATTTTTGATAAATACAGCCTTGTGTCTTTGTGTGGTGGGGTGATGATTATTGTGTGGGACAACTTGAACGCTTAACCTAATGCCCTCTGGAAATCTAGCCTGACTGCTCGCGCCACGTTACCTAGAGGGTGAGCAGGGGTTATTTTTAAAGAGGTAATCCTATGCCCTGACTTAGAGGAAAGGGTCCCTGCTTGTCGCAAGTGCATACCTGCGCCAACCAGAGACCCCGGATTCTAACAGGAGCCAGTTCGCCTCGGGCCCTTGGGGTTCAGGACCCAGCACAAAGCACAGTCCTGCTCAAGAAGGGGGGGACACCACCCACTGCAATGTCCCTTCAGTCTCTTCCTTAGTAAAAGCTACAAACTGCCGGCCAGCACCAGATCACGAAGCAAGGGTCAGTCCTATCCAGTAGTCTGTTCAGCAACTCCTTCCTTGGCAGAGGTTCTTCTTGATCATGAAAGAGGCCAAAGCCTTTGCAGACTCGACCTGTCCATTTCACCATTCAAAACTGCAACAAATTCTAGGGGTTTCAGTTCTCTTAGTTATACCCCTTCATGTGTTTGAAGTTCTTTGTGCTCAGGGGTCTATGACCCCTCCCTAAATCAGTTCTGGGTGTCTCCCTCCCAGTGTCACCATTCTCCCTTTGATATGGGGGTCTGAATCATCAATCACTCAGCTGGAGATGGGTCAATTGGTTTATAGCACCAGCACAGGTCTTTTCACCTCCCGGTCTTCTCTTCCCCCTACACTCTCCAGATGCAGGGCAGCCTGGTGCCATCTCAACCGCTCCCTGGGTCAATACCTCTCCCAGCTCCTCTCACCTCACAGATCCAGTCAATCCACATTCAGCAGAGACACACAGAAATGCTTAAAACACAAATTCAGCCACTTTCTAAAAGAGTGGTTTATGAACACACAGTGACAAAAACACTTTCACAGAAGGATGTGTTATGATACTGTGAGTTCATACATATTAAACTTCACCTCTCCATTATAAACTTACAGGAAACTAGGCTACCAATATACAATACCCAGCCTCCCCCATTCTATTCTATGGGCAGAATGGCCTTTCACCAGTAAAAAACAAAATGGAGTGTTTTTACTGTCAGGACATAACACACACCTCAGTAGGTGTCCTGCCTTTTACCTACACTGCACCCTGCCCAGGGGTTACCTGGGACCTACCACAGGGGTGCCCCATGTGTATGCAAAAGGGAAAGTAAGGCCTGACCAGTGGTTGCACTTGTCAGGGCAACATGCTAACTTAGCACTCTCTGCACAGGCCCCACACTGAAGGCCTGAGTTCCCTTCTCTGCGCGCCTTTGCATTACTAGCCCCTGCACACACAGTGCACATCACTAGGAACTTTTACTAGTAAGGCAAACATACCGATCATGGCCAACCAATTACCATTGTACTTTACATAGGGAACCCTTGTACTTTGACACTGATTAGCAGTGGCAAAGTACCCAAGCATCTAAATTGGCAACTCTATGTCAGGAAAACGATCTAGGGGAAAGCAAAAAGTTTAGGGAACTTTAGCCAAAAAGGCCACGTCTTACACAACCCCCTCCCAGCCAAAAGCCAGGGTAGACCAATCATTACCTTGATAGCCAAATGTTGGAAGTGGGGGTCCTTGGCCCTTACCGCCGCCACCAAATGATGGAGGCGGGAGTCCCTGTCCCTCACAGCTGTTGCAAGGTGCAAGATCCGGACCCCTCATTTCAACGTTAGGCTAAGTAAGGACACCGTCTGAGATAGCCCTGCTCACCCCCTTAGTAGCTTGGCACGAGCAGCCAGGCTTATCTCCAAGGCACGAGTGTACAGTATGTGCAACCACACTCACAGATGTCACCACAAATAGACTCCACACGAGTTTTTACAGAATGAGTATAATCTTTATATAAGAAGATATACGATATGACCACACGCTACAAAATCAGCAAATAATAATAATGGGTAGTATTCCTTCAGGTGGATTGGTAGGTTCTAATCACAACCACTGCTTCTAACCAACAGTTAAGTTTACTTCTAACTGTGACGGTTAGTGCACCAGCATCTATCGCTGGTGCGCGCTGAATAATCACCACCCCTGCGCTCACGTCGGCCGGCGTGAGTGCATGTATAAAATGAAGATGGGCGGAGCCGCGAGTCAGTCCGCGTCACACTAATAATACCGGGTGTGTGTGTCCTCATTCAGAGGCGCGCTAATTAGGCCAGCGCGAGCCTTAGCATCGGGAGGGAGGCCCCCCCCCGATCCTCACATTGGTGACGAGGGCGGGGAGCAACACACGCTGTTCCTGCCCTGCTCCAGAGTGCAGCACATTCTGTTCCTGCCCTGCTCCAAAGTGTAGCAGTCCCACACCCTGCCTCACCTCAGCTCCTTCACGAGCAGCCACATGGCCACAGCATCAGACATAGCTGTGCCCCCCGCCAAACTACACCTGCGAAAATAGATTCCGGCCCCACGCTATGGGGGGGGTGAATCGCGGACACCCAGAGGGAGCCAAAGGACACAGAACTGGCCCATGCCAGCCTGGTGAGTGGAGCATGACTAAAAACACACAAGTACTCACGATACCCAGATTTTGCACCAGTGCATATACACCTAGGCCCACAACAAGACACCAGCATCCTCGTCAAGCCAATTCTCTGCACCTATGCTTGGTGCAATGGGGGTTCAAGATCATGCCACTCAGGACCCTGCGCCAGCAGCTCACCACCACCCGCCCTCAGGAGTCCTACCTCCATTCAGTGAGTCGGGGGACCCCTCCACGGCTGCACCGCGGTGGCAGACCTGGCTAGGCCACCTGGAGAACTAATTCATCGCCACGAGGGAGAAGGATGGCGCAGTGAATCGCTCGTTGCTACTCCACTATGCAAGGGAGGAAATCTACCTTTTGTTCAAGCATCTACAGAACACAGGAAACCCTGAGGAGTACACGGTGGCTGTCACAGCCCTAAATGCCCACTTTGACGCGCAAATGAACCCAGACTTCGAACATTTTAAGCTCAGGCAGGCCAAGCAGAGAGAGGGCGAGTCAGTAGACGCTTTTCAAGCACGACTCAGGGAACTAGCTGCCACCCACCTTGTGGGAGACAGGGCCACAGAGGAAATCAGAGCCCAGTTGATCATTGGAATTCGCAGCAAAGTTCTACGTGGCCTCATACTCAGGCAACCAAACATCCTGATGAACGACATCCTCATACTGGCACGATCCCACAATCTGTCGGCGGCGCGAGTGGAGGAAATGGACATGGCACTAGTGGGCGGAAAAAGGCATCACAGTCAAATCGGAACAAGACGATGCAGCCAGGACACGAGACAGGGCCTACAGACTTCGTGATGGCCAATCGCAGCCCCCAAAGAACCAATGTGGGTACTGTGGGTATGAAGACCATCCCGCGCAGGCATGCCCAGCACAGGGAAAAACCTGCACCAACAGTGGCCTCACGAACCACTTCGTGTCAGTATGCAGAAAAAAAATGCAGCGCAGGGAAGGGAAAAGACCAAAACACATGAGGAAGATGGTCAGGCAACTATCACAGGTCTCGCTTGCATCACATCCTGGAGGGAAGAAGAAGGAACCGACAACCTACCAACAAGACGAGTCCACTTCAGAAGACGAAGGAGAGACATACCTAATCTCGTTTACCAGAGCCCTGAAGAGCCGGAGGCGACCCCAACCTTGTTGCAGAGTACTGGTTGCAGGGACAGACGTCAATGCTGTAATCAACACCGGTGCCTCAGTAACGGTAATGGGAGTCCAGCAGTATAACAAGCTAAGACCCAGACCAGAGCTGAGGCCGTCGAAGGCACAGATCTTTACGTATGAATGCGGCTCGCCACTACCCCTCTGAGGTAAAATGACCGTGCCAGCGCAGTCAGAAGACGTCGGGATCACCATTGATATTCATGTCATCAACCAGGAAGTGGACACGCTGCTCCGTAGTCATGCAGCTGAAGACCTGGGTCTGGTGATGTTCGCTAAAAGGATACAAGCAGACCAGACGGAAGAATTACTGAGCCAGTTCGTAGACCTGTTCAAATGACTAGGGAAGATAAAGAGAGCACCCATCCGACTGCACATAGACCATACCGTCCTGCCAACGGCCCTACGACACCGGAGAATCCCGTTCCACCTATGGCCTCTGGTACAGGAGAAATTACAGAAACTCGAAGACCAAGGGGTCATAGAGAAAGTATCCGGGCCCACGCCGTGGGCGCCACATAACGCCGACTATGGACGACATTGTGGCCGACCTGAACGGACCCAGATGGTTTTTGAACTGCACCTGAGCGCGGGCGATCACCAACTAGCCCTTCCAAAGACAGCCGGTACATCACAACGTTCAGCACACACCTAGGTCTCCGGAGGTACAAATAGCTGAATTTTGGAATATCCTCTGCCGCGAAAATACTCCAGAACGCTGTCAAAGAAATCCTGGTAGGGCTACCTGGCGTCCTCAACGTAAGTGATGACATATTCATCCACTCCAAGACAGCAGAAGAACACTACTGGCACGTTAGAGCCACACTAAAGAGACTCCTAGACCACGGCATCACCCTCCACAGAGAGAAGTGTCTGCTGTTCCAACAAAAGATAGAATTCTTCGGATACACTTTCACCCAAGGAGGCATACAGGTCGACCCACGGAAATCCCAAGCGATCAAGACCGCAGCTGCCCCACTCTCCGTGGCGGAAGCACGCAGCTTCCTGGGAATGGCCACGTAGTGTGGACATTTCATTCCGGACCTAGCAACTTTTGCAGAGCCTCTCCGAAACCTCATCAGGGCAGACGCCATGTAGCAGTGGGGTCCAGCTGAAGAGACAGCCAAGCCGTCAAGAAAGCCCTCCTCGACCATTCCATGCTGGTATATTTCGACCCAGCAAAGAAGACGGAAATATTAGTAGATGCCAGCCCCGTAGGACTAGGGGCCATCCTCACCCAGGAACAAGAGCCAGGACGATGGGCTGCCATTGCGTACGCCAGCAAAGCGCAATCCCCGACTGAAAAGCGATACTCTCCAATCGAGAGAGAGGCCCTGGCCATCTGATGGGGATGCAGACACTTCCACCAATACATATGCGGACACCCATTCACTGTGGTCACGGATCACCAACCACTAGTACCACTCTTAAAAGGTTCAGCGCCCCACCCGCCGTCACACATCTAAAGGTGGGCCATCAGGCTCCAGCACTACGACATGGACGTGGTATACCGGCCCGGTGCCAAGAACCTAGCCGATTTCCTGTCCCGGCACCCCGACACAACATGAGAAAGCGAAGAAGAACCCAGCATCAACGACACGGAGGCACACCTTGACATGATCGCGACACTGACGTGTCCCCGAGCACTGACACCGGAAGAAGTGGCTACCGCCACTGAGCAAGACCCAGTTATGATCAAAGTCTGAGAAACCATCCAAGGAGGGTTGTAGCACCAATTTCTACAAGCTGCAAACACTTGGTCAAGCCCAGAGAAGGAGAGACTGATGAACATGTGGAGAGTCCGAAACAAACTAAGCCTCACCCAGGGGGTATCCTCCTCAGAGGACCCCGTATCGTCATCCCGACCTCCCTCCAGCTACGTGCAACGCAACTCACCCACAGGGAACATCAGGAGTGGAGAAAATAAAAGCCTGCATGAGAGAAAAGGTCTGGTTCCCAGGGATGGACACTCAAGTAGAAGAGATAGTCCGGAGGTGCCCATCCTGCCAACTAATGAGTGGACCAGAACGACCAGCACCTATACTCACCGAGGAAAACGGCCGACGCCCATGGGAAAAAGTAAGCGTGGATTTCGTGAGCTTCCCTGACGGACGCGTCACACTAGCTCTCATAGACAGCTACTCAAAATACCCAGTAGTAGAAGTCGTACAGTCAACCTCCTTCCTGCATGTTGGCCTTGCTCTAGAGAAAATATTCGGCCTGTTTGGATGTCCAGATGAACTCCGCAGTGACAATGGGCCCCCATTTCAAGGACACGAGTTCCGTGAGTTCATGCACCACCATGGCATCCGATAACGGCGCATCACCCCACAATGGCCCCAAGCCAACGGGGAGATTGAACGCCTCATGGGGACAATAAACAAAACCCTCTGCATCGTCTTGGCAGAGCAAGGTAACCCGGAACATGAACTGCAAATGTTCCTGGGGGAATACCAAAGCACACCGCACTGCGCAACACGCCAAGCACCATGGGCGCTAATGTTTCACGGGGATGTATGTCATTACATCGCATACTAATACCACGCGTGCCATTACAACGTGGGTATTACTACACGATGTCAATGACATCGCATGCCATTACATTGCATACTTTTACCACGAGTATGCATTTACCACACATGCATATTACAACGCAAAGGCATGCGTGGTAAAGCTATACTCGTGGTAAAAGTATGCAAGGTAAGTGACAACCCTACCCCTACATCTACACAACACACTACTCCCACCCCTACACTACCCCTAACCCTAAAACACGACTACACTACCCACACTACTCCCACCCCTACACTACCCTAAACCCTAAAACAATACTACAGTACAACGCTACCCACACTACTTCCACCCCTACACTACCCTAAAACACTACTACAATACAACACTACCCACACTAGTCCCACCCCTACACTACCCTAAAACACTACTACACTACAACACTACCCACACTACTCCCACCCCTACAATACTCTAAACCCTAAAACACTACTACACTACAACACTACCCACACTACTCCCACCCCTACACTACCCTAAACCCTAAAACACTACTACACTACCCACACTACTCCCACACCTACACTACCCTTAACCCTAAAACACTACTACACTAGCCAACCTACAACCACCCTTACACTACACTAATCCCTAAAACACTACTACACTACCCACACTACTCCCACCCCTACACTACCCTAAACCCTAAAACAATACTACGCTACAACACTACCCACACTACTCCCACCCCTACATTACCCTAAAACACTACTACACTACAACACTACCCACACTACTCCCACCCCTACACTACCCTAAAACACTACTACACTACAACACTACCCACACTACTCCCACCCCTACACTACCCTAAACCCTAAAACAATACTACGCTACAACACTACCCACACTACTCCCACCCCTACATTACCCTAAAACACTAC
Source organism: Triturus cristatus (assembly GCF_964204655.1). Classification (NCBI taxonomy): domain Eukaryota; kingdom Metazoa; phylum Chordata; class Amphibia; order Caudata; family Salamandridae; genus Triturus; species Triturus cristatus. The sequence continues at coordinate 434,582,455 of NC_140594.1, read as the reverse complement.
TACACTCCAACACTACCCACACTACTCCCACCCCTACAATACCCTAAACCCTAAAACACTACTACACTACAACACTACCCACACTACTCCCACCCCTACACTACCCTAAACCCTAAAACACTACTACACTACCCACACTACTCCCACACCTACACTACCCTAAACCTTAAAACACTACTACACTAGCCAACCTACAACCACCCCTACACTACACTAAACCCTAAAACACTACTTCACTACTACACTACCCACACTACTCCCACCCCTACACTACCCTAAACCTTAAAACACTACTACACTACAACACTACCCACACTACTCCCACCCCTACACTACCCTAAAACACTACTACACTACAACACTACCCACACTACTCCCACCCCTACACTACCCTAAAACACTACTACACTACAACACTACCCACACTACTCCCACCCCTACAATACCCTAAACTCTAAAACACTACTACACTACCCACACTACTCCCACACCTACACTACCCTAAACCCTACAACACTACTACATTAGCCAACCTACAACCACCCCTGCACTACATTAAACCCTAAAACACTACTACACTACAACACTACCCACACTACTCCCACCCCTACACTACCCTAAACCCTAAAACACTACTACACTACCCACACTACTCCCACCCCTACACTACACTATCCTACCCTAAACCACTACCCCCACCCCAAGCAAAATCAGCCCTACCTCTTTCCTCGTGGTTCCAGCATCGCCGTCTCTGCTCCTGGTTCCTGCTTCCTGCGTTGTCAGAGGTCCACGTCGTTTTGAGGAAACAGCCTCAGTTTCCTCACAACGACGTGGATAGCCATTACATTGCATGCGTTGTAAAATCGCATGCGATGTAATGGTATGCGTGGTTTTTACCACGTGTTGTAACATCGCATGTGTTACAACGCATGTGATGTAATTGCAATGCGTTAAAAACCGCGTTTAAATGGCTGTTCCCCGTTTCACGGCTCCCGCCGAGACGGCCTCTCCACTGCGCCCGATTGGTCTCCCCTACCATTTGACGAAAAAGGTGCCTTCCGAAGGAGAGAACAGCGTAACAACACTGCCAGCCAAGCTCAAAGAGCTGCACTTCGCCAATTAAAGAGAGGAGACACTGTCATCATGAAAGACAGGAGACCCGGGGGGAAATTCCGGACCAGGTATGAACAAGGGTACTGGACAGTGATCAACACGCAAGGGACCATGGTGACTATCGAGAAGGCAGGAGAAACAGTGACCAGCAACATCTCGTGGTTCAAACGAGTGAACAGGCCCCACCCCGCCCCTGATGTCGCAGACCACGCCGAGGAGCCTGAGGCCAGATAAGGTGAGCCCCAAGCGGCTGACGGCCACCGTCCAGAGGTGACCCCGAAGCCAGCAAGTCCGGAAGCCTCCGGTGAAACCCCCAGCCTACCTCCAGGACCCAGCACACCAGTCCCTGTCCCCACCACTGGCTGGGGCCCCGCCAGGTACGCCCTAAGGAGGAATCCTCCGCCGAGCACTCACCTGAGGGACTTTGCCTGCCAAGTAAGTGGAACATGACACTTTTGAGATCCAGTCAAGGACTGAGTTGAGATGGGATGTGACGGTTAGCGCACCAGCGTCTATCGCTGGCGAGCGCTGAATAATCACCTCCCCTGTGCTCACGCCGGCCGGTGTGAGTGCGTGTATAAAATAAAAATGGGCGAAGCCGCGAGGCAGTCCGCGTCACACTAATAATACATGGTGTGTGTGTCCTCATTCAGCGGTGCGCTAATTAGGCCCAGCGCGAGCCTTAGCATCGGGAGGGAGGTCCCCCCTGATCATCACACTCACCATTCCCAAAAGGTTAGGCAGGTTGTATTGCTAGAATCCCACCCGTTGCAAAAGAAAAGAAATGCTGCAATGCGTAACGATATACCCATGTACTGTACACTAGAGAAACAATGCCATACGTAGCGCCGCAATCATGTACTTTGCAACAGAAGGAATAATGCAATGCGTATCACTACCAGCATGCCCTGTGCAAGGAAGAAACAAATCAATGCGTCACACAACAATCATGTACGGTGCAATGGAAAAACAATGCAAGGCGCCACGTAATGATCCTGGACTATGCGATGAAGAAATAATGCAATGCACCACGTTACAATTATATACTCTGCAAGGGAAAAATAACGCAGTGCGTAGTGCACCCAGCATGTAGTTTGTCTGTCACAATTAAGGTCAGGCGTCATACAACAGTCTGATAGTTCATTAGCAGCAGTAATGCAAAGTGTAATACAACAGTTTAGGTGCTCCGTTAACAGTTGCCCCTAAACCTTCCTACACATAAGCAATCCAACCCTTGCACTCTGGTGCAAGTGTGCCTGTGTTGGCACCAAGTTGCTAATCTTATAACCGATGTCTCGTCGCAGTGTTAGGTGGAGAGGGCTTTTGGGGAGACTAACTACACACAGGTTCTCTACTACACACAGCTCTTGCAAGCTTGTGGAGCCCCAAATCTCCGCCCCATATAATGCACTGCCCTCTGCCTTGGCCCTGCATAATTTTAGGGCGGGTGATATATGCCTGCTTTGGAAGATTTGTAGAGTTGTAGAATCGCAGTGGTCTGGTGCGTTAGTTTCAGGGCACTTTTCTGACCTGAGGAGACCAGGTCATATTCTTAGTTAAGGTAATTTCCAGGTAATTAAACTCAGTGCCCTATCTAGGGGTTGTTCTTCAAGCATGATAGAACCTCTAAAAATCCTGTGGGGGTTGATGGTCAGTGATTTTGTTCTTCGATGCTAAATGACCAACCCTCGGTCAGAACAAAATGCCACAAATCTATCAAAGAGCATTTGAAGCCAGCCGGGATTTTAGAGACCAACAGGGTATCGTCTGCTAATAGGAACTTCCTGCCCGCCACCCAGGGGGAGTCGTTCTCGCCACCCTCCAGATAAGCAACCACATAATTTAGATACAAACAGAATAGTTTTGGGGTAAGAATGAACCCATGGCAAACATCTTTGTGTACTCCTATCCGTTGTGTTAATTCACCCCTGGTGCCTCATCGCCTGTGCATAGGTGTCATGATGTAGGCACATGAGTAAAGAACCTCGCTGTCCTTCAGGGTCTCCTATAATTTGCAGTGGGGGACCATGTCAAATGCTTATTTAAGGTCCATGAATACTAGGTATAGATGGGATTTTTCAATGATAATTGTCTCCCACTGTGCATTGCCTTTAGCGCATTGCACGACCAGGGCCCTGTGTATCTGATTGACCACTTTCGCTGGTATACACCAACCAGGAAGCTGCGGTCCTCTTCACTTATGTTGCTGGAGGTTCCCAAAGTAAGACTGTCTAACTGGGATGGTAAAAGCTTGTTAAACATCGATACCAGATTGTGGAATCAGCTACCATTCACACTTAAAAATTTCCCGGACTTGCTCTCTTTCAGGAAGAGTCTTAAGACCTGGCTCTTTAAGACATAACCGTAGTAGTTCTCTATTTTTTTTCTCAATCATTTAGCACATTTCACCTTTGGCTGCAGGATGTTGGTCTACAAGCGCCTACACGCCTTCGGGTATTAGTTGCGCTAACTAAATAAATAAATAAATAAATAATGAACCTAAAGAGCTGGTCAATGGTGCTTATTTGGCTCCTGAACCCTGCGTGCAACTATGACAGGGATCCGTGCTCCTCTATCTAGTAGTCAAGTTGGTACAAGATCTGTCTTCAAAAGACCATCTGGATTACATCGATAAGTCTAATTGGTTTAGGGGGAATTCCTTGAGCCCTTTTTGTAAAAAGGGATGATCATGGCTGCTTTCCAGCTATACAGGATTTCCATCCTCTCCAGTATAAGGTTGGTTAGCTTATTTACATACAGGGCCTGATTATCGATGTCTGATAGGAACAGATTCCCAGGAACCCCATACAGACTTGTGGCGCTGGATTTGACAGAATCTTAACATCCGCCCTCTTCATTGTGGGGAAACCATAAAGATCTGAGAAGTGTTTGTGCCAGGACTCCGGGTAAATCGAGTCAGGAAGGCGGTTTGCAGGACTCTGCCCTTTATTTGCTTCTAGCTGTCAGAATTTCCTAGTGTCTTTGTTGGCTGCAGCCTCATATATATCTTCCCAGATTTGGGTGTCCCATTCCTATCGTGCTTTTGTTAGACCAGTTTCTAACACTTCCAACTGGCTCTGATGTTAGTGGTATCGCCTCTCTCAAGGGCCTGTCACCATGCAGATTTTGCCCTACCACAGTCTTTGCTAAACTTGGTGCGACCAGGTTTAGAGACCTTGCAGTTGTGTATGTGGTGTTGTGTGAAACATTCTCGTAGAATGACAAATACGTTTTCATGTATTGATGACGTTACAGAATGCCTATCTTGAAGGGAGCGGGAGCTATCTAGTTCAGAGATGGCATTCAGTAGAGCCCTGTTCATTTTAGCCCTGAGGTCAGACTGCACTGCTACTCTGGCCCATTTTACCCTACTCCCATTATTAGATGGTAATAGATCTGCGGTAAGGGAGAAAGGGATGCTCACTGGCTGTTTAAGGACATCGCTCAATGAGCAATGTAGAGCATTGTGATCACTGTCTGTCCTAGTTATCACCTTCATATCTGCAACTGTACCCCAAAGTGAGAGGGCAGTCATTCCTGTGACCTCTTTAACACACTGATTAGAGCCTCCCTCTCCAAACTGGGGCCCCTGCACAACAAAGAGCAATGTCTAGATGCGCATTAGGGGGTAGGACCAGCATGGCCAGGGCTGACAGCTAAACTGCAGAATAAATAAAGCACAGATTTAGTAGTAGACTGTCACAAATAAATTACTAAAGCATGGAATGGTGGCCAATGTCATTTAGAGACAGCACAGATTCAATTAAAATGACCACATTGGCTACTTTACAAAATCCACACATTTTTTCAGCAGGGGAAAGAAAAGTAAACA